>NW_026294690.1:15784199-18184199 GCF_026119805.1 Tympanuchus pallidicinctus | reverse complement strand
CAAAAGCAAAGCACTCGCTTATGCTGTACAAGAAAAGGGAATGCAGATGGAAGCATTCATTTTGCTAAACTCCCCATGCCTCAATATCCCTCAGTTCTCCACCCAGAAGAAATGCAGTGGCTCTGGGAAGGGTCACAGGGCCCAGAGCTGCAGGGCACCGTGCTGAGAGCTGTCAGCTGGAAGGCAATGAGCAGCAGAGGCAGGGCGCAACGCCGTGCCTTTTCACCAGCAGCAGTAAAAGTTCCTTTCCACTTGCTGTACAGAAAAACCCCTCTTCCTTTTAAGTTTCCATTCCTACAAGGCTGGCAAGTAAACCACTCATCATTAGCCATAACAGGAGGACTGCATTTCATTTGACCCGTCGGTGACTGTAACACCTGTACCATCCATTTCCCCAACACGGGCTGTGCGTGCTTCCCAGGGCTGTTTTTATCTGACTCAACAGTGGATGTGTCCACCTCAGAAACCACCACAGCACTGACAGCTCAAGCCTGAACTTGTTACATCTCAACCTACTGATGTATGGAAGAAGTTCTGGTCCTTTTTCTTTCTTGCTTATAGAAAGGTATGAAAGTTTTATTTTCATTTGCTTAAAAAAGAAATAAAAAAAAATAAAGGATTCAAGCACCCAGCACTGCAGGTTAAAAAAAAAAAAAGGAAAATGGTTTGAGGAAATACAGACTTTCATTTAGGTTTAAAGCCTCAAGATTAGTTTTCTCATTAATTTTTTTAAACCCAACAATGAGTAACAGTGCAGGACAGAAGCAGTGAAAATGCCTTAAGCACATTTAAAAGGCAGGCAGAGGTTCCCATTCGTGCAGATGGGGTCTCCTCCAAATAACACCTTCAGCAGCACTGGATAGGAAGCACCTCACATCGTTAGGTCAAAAATGGCCGGAAAACAGTTGTACCAGGAAAGGCTGCACACATTTGTGAGCACACGCATACAAACACTTCCAAAACAAAAAACAGATCCTCTTTTCTTCAGCCCTACTGAACTTCAGGATTTTGACCCCAAAATACTTGCAGGCAGAAAGCCTCTTCCAGTCCTGGACACTTCTAACTTCAGAAGACTGGCAGGTGGCAAACCTGGGCTGTGCAATTTGCACAAGTAAATTACATTTTCCAAACCACGCTGTATCTCTTCTGGGTCGTTTCCAGGTCTCAACCAGACACGGAAGGGATCGAGCAGTGCAGAGCAATATGAACTAACATCTCTACTGAGCAGCACTCAGGACCAATGCTGAGCACTGTGGAGTGGACCACATTAATAGCACGGTGCAGGAGGAACTGGGAGCTGCCCTGTGCTGCCTAGGACGTTGGGTTAAGTGACAGAGCAGTGCCTTCTGGTCCTGAAATCTGTGCGTATGGCATCTCATTATCAGGGTGGTGAGGAGAGACTTGGCAGAGAAAGAAGTAATAGGGGGCAAAACAACTAGAGACACATCCAGCGTCACTCAGGCCTCTGATAGCTAGGTTGGATATGCAGGTATCAAGAAATAGAGCGAAGATGTCAGATGCAGCTTAGCAGCCGACTGCCCTGCTTTCTCTGCCCTAACTCTGCTCCTCAGCTCCTGCCCAGGCAGAGCTCCAGCTGGATGCAGGCGCTGCCCTGCCAGTCCTTCCCCACACTTCTCCTTTCTTCTGAGCCTCTGTTCTCTCTCTGAAATACATCTGTGCAGCTCTTGAAACACACAGAGCAAAAGCAAAACGTTGTCATTCTACCAGCTATTCTGACTCACGACAGCAGACAAGAGAACCAGTTGTATAGCTGTCCTTCCTAAGTCCTCAGAAATAACTGACAGCTCTGCATGAGTTACGTGCTAAGTCTCCTATGTAAGGCCAACACTGTTCCTGTGTAGAACCAAGAAGAGTTGGGGCGGCGCAGCTCTTACCAGCTCTGCCATTTCCATCTTCTCTACAAATTCTGCGTTAGCAGTTTTAATTAAGCAGTAAGATGGTGCCATTTTTTCTTTTTCTTTTTACAAACAACTAGAAGTGTTCCAGTCTCCTTTTCCAGAGAGCTTACCAATTCCAGTTCCAGTTTGTGCAATAAAAACAGTCCAAAGATTGCAGGATCTCCGAAGGAAAAAAAATATAAAGCAGCCCACAAAAATTTATGAGAGCCTGCATTTCCTCTCCTGGAGACATAACAAGTGAAGCACTGTCTAAGAGCAAAATACACAGAGATGACCTTGGCACAAGCTCTCCCTGCGAGGAAAACAATTTAAAAATGCATCCCCTCAGCACTTAAGAGGTTAATAATTTTTCCAATTTCAGTAATCAAATATGCACAACATGGCCTATATTGTGCACTCCGCTCAGCTTCACAGTTCATCACTGATGAGCAGCATCGTGGAGGTTGCTTCAGTCCATCCCTTTGTGCCAGGATTTTGAGTTCCCTTTCCACCTATGTGAAACCTTAAGACCAAAGCGAAGAGGGGAAAAAAAAAACACAAACCCACAACCTCAAAACTATATGGAGTGGGCTTAAAGATGTAATTTGGTGATGATTGTTTTTTGGAAGGAACCTTTAGGACTTGCCAGTTCCAACCCCTGTGTGGGCTGGGTGCCTCTGGCAGCTCAGGCCTTGGGCCCCTCCAGGCACAGAGCACCCACAGCTCTCTAGGCAGCCTGTTAGTGAATTGAAAGATAAATTGATGAAAAGGAGGTATACTCAGTTCCATTAGTTTCCTTCAAGTCCTAAACATCCTCAGCACCAAATGGAAACTCAGGTTGTCGCGGGTGCAGGGCTGGGTCTCTCAGGCCATCGATGGGGGCAGGACCAGGAGCACAGCCCCACAGCAGCGTGCTGGAGCTGCCTGTCCTCACCCCACTGCAGCCATGGGGCTGCAAGGCAGCCACTGCCACAGCCACCAGCACAGGGTCGGCTGCTGGCAGCCACGGACCTGAGGCACTGTAAACAGCTCCACCGCCTTTATTGGCAATTACTGCTGAAGGTCACACATCAGCAGCGAGCCTAAATTCCAGGAAAAAAAGCTGTTCTTATGTAACTGCTGCTTGAATGTTGGCAGGTGCCCAATGGAGCAGTTCGCTGCAATGTGGCTGGGAGGGGAGAGGGAAAAAAAAAAATAAAGTAGGACATCTCCCAGTCACATTCAGCATCCTGAGCATGCCACCTGCAGGTCAGCACTCAGACTTCTCACCTTTTTAATCAACAAGATTCACGTGCTCCTTCAGGACACCTGCACTTCATTGCAGCACAGCCATCCACTGGGGCCAAGGGGAGCCCAGGGTGCAGCCTGGCGCCCACAGCTCGGGTTTGGAACTGCAGAACCCACACTTATCATTGGATTTTGGCTTCTGCATGTTGGGGATCTAATTAAAAGCAAGCTTATTGTAACCAGACACAACTTTGTTATCACTGCTGGGCACAGTTTCACACTGAGTGGCACCTAAGAAAAATTTAGGTTGGTCTTGCTGGCAGCTTTCCCAGAAATAAAAACACAGCAGAGCAACCCTGAGAGGAGTACATTAGGAAAGGCTCAGCCCAAGGGCTTTTACAGAGACCATGAACCTCAAGGCTGGAGGCGGGCATCTCTATTGCTCAAGGCACTCACATAGAGCTGAGGCTCCAAGCTCTGCAGCCCCTTCCTGAGCCCCAGCCCCAGGGCAGGCTGTGAGCAAAGCACTCCCCAGGCTCCGGCTATGGGTTGCTGTGGCTTTTATTTTTATCAAAGCAAATCTTGTTTCTCCTCAACCTTAAGATACCTCTTCTGTTCTTCGTTTTAAGCCAGTCTCATGCACATCCTATCCCTACAGCTCTAGGTCTACAGCTCTACAGGAACCTGAAATCTTTGGAAATATTGCAAGAATTGCTTTTCTTCTTAATGCATCGTAATCCCTCTCCTCAGAAGAATCCTGCATGAACCCTGCTGCAGTACTGGATGCTGGAGAGCTTGAAAAACATCTACAAAAGCTTAAGAACTCCACCAGTTCTCCGTGGGAGAACTCCAGCTCCTTCCTGTCCCTCCTTCCTAGCAGCAATGCTGAAAGCAATCTCAGGATAAATCCCTCAGCAGAGAGCACAGAACCTGGCCAAGTGAAGGCAGTGGGATCAAAGCAGTGCTCGCTCCTGCCCTGCCAGCACGCCCCACACCACACTGCCGATCCTTCCTGCCCTGCAGGGGATTTCCTGCCCCACGGTGGATTCCAGAGTTATTCACTGCTGAGAAAGGCACTCCCTTTCTTCGCCCTCAAATGCTAGCAGGGGCTGCAGCTCCTGTTCTCTTCCTGCCACAAGTCTCTGTGACAAATGCATGCACCTTTTCACATCGCGGGGTTCAGTGACTCTGGAACACCCCGCATTGAAATCGCCCCGCAGGAAGCAAGTGGAGGATGTGAAGCTCAGACTGCTCGTACCATCCCAGGAGCCCTCAGAAATCAGGCAGCTCTGCCCTCAGTTATTTTACTGGAGTCTTACCCTGAGCGAATAAGGAGCACTTCAGCTGGTCAGAAAAATTACATAATGCAGAGTTAGGCAGGGAGGGCATTTATTAGCTCTGCTGCCACTAGAGATTGCTGTGTTTTTTTGTCACACACGTGTACCATGGCCAGGGGTGACAAGCTGAAAAAGGCAACGCCGGGATGCTTTCAGGAATCACCAGTGCTTCCAGACCCTGCTGGATCCCCTTCCCACACACCCAACACCTGTGCCTTCCAGTAGCTGCTCCACCACAGAGCGACTGCATTCCAACGCTGCAGCCTCAAGAGCAGATCCCAAATTGCTCCACACGCTCCGGCTGATTTATTGCAGGCAAAGGCAGTGCATTGCAGCCAGAAACTAAGTGAGAAAGAGTTTCATGTTATGACTTAATTTGCAATTAAACAATTCATGGTTTTGTCTGAAGGTTCTCCAAGATGAAATGCTGCTGCTATTCTGGGATGCGCCGCACAACCTGGGGGTCCAGCACCTGACGGAGGTGTTTATGTGTCAGCAGGATCATTTTTCAGAGACATTGCTGGTATGCAAGCCCCAGGTAAGAAGGGAAAAAATCTCATTTAAAAAGTAGTCGCTATTTCAAATCCGATGTGTTTCTCCTCAGAGAAAAGTTACCCAGATAAATGCAGCTGATCAGCATCCAAATGGAGTTCTGCAGAAAGCGGCTTATAGTTCATCATCTCTTCCACTGAATAAACAGGAGCAGCACTGTGAATATTTTAAAGGGTTGAATTTTGTTGCCTCTAAATGGTCGGTTCAGGAGATAACACAGGAAACAAAAAGAGGAAAACGCTTCTATCTCCCTGGCATTTCAATGAAATAAGGTGCTAATCCATCACTTTTGAGCATCATACATTGATGCAAAAAGAATCCCAATATTTGTGCCCACATTGACTTTTTGGGTCTGCCTGAGGAAGCTGCAGCAGCAGAAGCAGCTCACACCTTGGCAGCTTACCCCAAACATGCCACCTCTGGAGTCCTCAGAAAGCCTAATTTCAGTAAAACTGAAAGCCCTTCTCCACACACAGCCTTCCTGCCTGCAAACAACGGCAGCAGGCCCAGCACAGAGCGGTGCCCACTGCCCTCCTGCTGCTCCTTGGGAACAGTCCACGTTCCACTGCCACGCAGCTCAGGCAGGGGTTGCTCCCACGGCCTCCCAGCTTCTTCCACTTTCCCTGCTAACACCATTAAAACATTTGGCCTTCCAAAGAGCTGACAGAACCTGATCACAGCTTTCAGTGCTTCATTGCAGCTGAAGGCTGATGCTTTGACAGTGCTCACAGCAGTTAGTGCTCCAGAGGCACTCAGCGATGGTCCCAGACTTGAGGAGAGCTCCTTTGGCACCAGGAGACTGCCAGGAATTCTAACAGCATTTGGACTGATGCTGCAAGCTGCAACACATGGAATTAGTTATGGTAACTATTCCCACTATAGACACATGGTGGACTGAGATCTCCACTACTGCACTAACACAGGCATACAGGGCTGGAGACAACAGGACAGGTCACAGGCTGCTCAAGAAACAAACACCATACAAACAACACCGGAGAAGAGAAATAAAATTAAAACCTCAGCATTATCCAATTCAATGGTAATCTGCTGGGAAAAAAAGAGGGGAAGAATTGAAAGCAAGCATTAGTAAGAGAAATTACAAACAAATCTTACATTAGGATCCTATCGATCATTTAACACTGACACCATAACCCAACATTGTGCTCATTTCACAGCATTGCTTTGCCCCAGGCGTGTGAGGGCAGCTGAGCTGGGAGGCTGGCAGTCGGGTTTCCAGTTTGGAACAGGAGCAGAATTCTGAAATCTAACAACTGGAGAGCTGAGTTCATCATCTGGTAGGCAGCGGGACGAGGTGCATGAGTGACATGTTGCAGCTAAGTGAAAAACGTGGGTCTAGCCTACACTGTCAATGGAGCAGAGCTTTCAGCATCCCGAACGCACTGCGGTGCGCTCCGCATCGCCGGGAGCGCCTGAGCGTGTGCCAAGAGCAGGAGCCTTCAGCAATATGGAAAGCTTCGAGCCTTCCCACAGGCTTCTGTGCATCTGTGCTCTCACCACACTTTTTGCATGCTGCAGAGGAATCCCAGCTGTTTAATGAAGGTCTCAGCTAATGGGATGAGGCAGCGCTGTGCTCTACGCTTCCACCTCCGGAAGGGCCAGCACACGGCCAGGAGGGTGAGGCGCTTCTGTTTGTGCTGGAAGATTCAGTGGGAGAGGAGGAGTGGGGCCTTCTATAAATCAGACTGTTCCAGGAGCAGCACTCAGCACGCCAGCAGAACCGCACGCTGTGCCCAAGCTGGCCTTGAGCTCCACTGCTGCTGGGCACTGCTTGCAGCAACCCCTCACCTCCAGCTGCACAGCGGGGATGGTCGGCACGCTGCTCACAGCGCTGAGATCTGCTGCCTGCCTCTGGGCCTCCTTGCTTTAGAATGGGTGGATAAGATTCTCTTCCTTCTTCTTACGCTTCAGGATGAATGCAAAACCAAAGGCATTGCCTCTTAAGTGGTGACTAAATCCAGCTATATGAGCACAGGGGAGAGCCCATGGTTACACTCCTCTCACCCAGGCAGCAGCTGTCCTACACCACCAGCAGTCTATCTGTAAGCACTCAGCTGCTTTCTCATATTCAGAGCTCCACTTCAAGGGATGTTCTGATTTTGCATTATGTAACTGATCTGCTGTAATGCATTTTCTACACTTGGAAGCCTGAGAATCGTGTTGGGCTCTCCAACAGAATGGTGTGTCCCAACAACTGCATCCTCTGGAGATGCCACTTTACCCAAGTTTGTAAAATTCTAAGGTACCCTTGTGAGTGAGTTTCCATCCAGAAAAACCAACTGGCATATTGCACTAAGAACTCAAAGCTTTTATTTTTTTCACATGTAATGTCCACCATTTATATTATACCAGCTGACCTTGAAGAGCCTCTCATGGCTGTTTTTTAACAGGAGAATGTACACTGATAAATTCATTAATACCAAATCTGAGATTGTGTTTCAACTTTTATATCCCCTTGCTTTGGGTATGAGAAAGTGTCAGCAACCAACACCTGATCACCTCGCCCAGCTCCCTATCACTAGAGCAGCCTGACTTGTGCTGGCTGCAGCCAACCCCTGCCAGACCTGACCTGCACAGTACTGCACATCTTCATAAACGGACAGCTGAAGACTTCCAGCTGTACCAAGGGGCTGAGCAGAGGTCAGCAGATTGCCTCAGGGCTTTGCAGGGAGAGGGTTATGACTCAGCACAGGACCCTGACACTTGTGAGGAGGACAATTCATAGAAAACAAGCTGAAAGCTGCAGCTGCCTCATCGTACTGATCTGCTCCCCCTTTCTCATCCCACCTATACACGTTTCTTCCCTGCAGTTTATTAGGGCCCTTTCCCAAAGTCAATGAGTTTATCGAAAAACACTGCTACAGCAAAGTGAAGGTGATTCCTTAGCAGCACAGCACTGCAGAACAAATGTGCAGCCACAGCCCGGAGGCGGGCTGGATCTGGAGAGGTGCAGCACAAGGGAAGGAAGCACGCCCTGGCCATCCCTGCCCTCCGGGCACTTTGCTAACAGCCTCCCTCCATCCCGCCCTGCTGCGTGCTCAGCTGGGTGCACTCGGTTGCAGCCCACACATGTGCACGTGCACAGCCACATGTGTGCAGCCTCCCTGTTGTGTTTGCTCTGTCAGCTCCTCCAGGTCTCAGCCTCCTGCTGAACAGGCAGCAGAGCACTGTGTTCTGCTCCTGCATCCTCCTTTCCAGCTACGCCAGACACAGCAGAGGTTGCCTGGGCCATCCCAGTGGGCATTCACCTGGTGATGCCAAAGCTTCCTCTGCCTTCACAGCTTCTCCCTTTCTCACAGCTGCAGCTATAGCTACAAACAGTTAATATTCATATTATGAAACTGTCTGAGCTCTAAAGCTTCTGCCTTTCTGGGCTGTGAATCTAGCACTGTGCAGCAACTTCAAACCCTACAGCACGTGCTCGTCAGACACGAGACACCATCTGCTCCCAGGCACAGGCTCCCAGCTGCAGGGAGCATCCTTCCACACCACTGCTTCCCAGCCCCAGCTGCCAGCTCTGACCTCTTGGTGAGCACGTTCACCCAGAGGCTGGGCTGCGTGCTGCTGTGCTGCATGTCGTTAGGCTGGGTTGTTTAAAAAATGTAGGAGATGCTTTAGATTGGGAGTTTGAAATGGACTGCAGGAACATCCAGATTCCCAAACATACTGCCATAGACAGGCTTCCAACTCAGAGAATTGGTCTGTAGCTACAGGAAAACATCCCTCTCAACTCGACAAAGGAACTGTACATAGGAAAGGCAAAGAAGAGAAAGGAAAATACAGGGGTGGCTGTACAGTTTCCATGTGTAACTCACAAGATGATGACTCAGATGTATGTAAATTAAAATCAAACCACTAAATATCTTCTCATTGCAAGTCTATGTGACCTGATGAAGAGTCACCTGGACCCAAAAAAAAGATAAAGAGGTTATATTCATCGTTAAAAGGTAACCACTGTCAGCAACTGCAGGAATTAGGAGTTAAACTTGCAAATTTCAAGTAGAAAACAGAACCAGGCTAACCTTTCCAATTCTATCTGAAGTTGTTAGCTGAATAAAAATTTTTTGTTCCTTCTCCAGCACAGAAATGCTTACACATACAAAACAGCTTGAAGAAGCCAGAAGTTTATTCTCCTTTACTGAATAATAAAGGCCATGTTGAACATGGAATGACAAACTGTCAATTACATTACCTTTTCTCCATAGCCTCTGTCTTTGGTCATCATTTCCCTGAGTGTCTGTAATACTTTAATACACAGTTTCTCTTCATTCTCCTCTAGCAGCTGTTTAGTATGCTTTATTAATCTGAAAATAAACAATCAATTACAGTTCATTTTAATAATAGCATTCTAAAAGTAGGATAAGATACGTGGCTTTCTTACTGAATTTAAGCTGCAAACAGGGTTTTATTAAAACATAATTCTGTCTCTCCATTATATAACTGTTTGGGGAATATCCTCAACAGCAACACGTCAGAAGCCACTATGGGCTTCAGTGAAGCTGTGAAGGAAATGCACAGAGTAGCAGGCAGGAGAACCAGATAAAAACCATCTGATCACAGGCAGAAAGAAATCAGAGGAAGGCACCATATAATTTAAAACTTGATAAATCTTCAGAACAAACCCTAACAGCAAGGAGAAAAACTGCTCCACAGCTACTGTGTTAAAAACACACTGGGAGTCCTCAGTAGTGAAACTGGAAATCCACTCTACCCAGCATTTATTAATTACTCAGTTACCTGGTTTCTGTGATCTCTGTCCATAACCCACCTCTCCAGGAGATGATCTGAGAACCTGGATTTTGCTCTGAACTGCCCTCCAAATGACCCTGTAATCTCTTCCCTTCCTTCACTCCAAACTCGGGCATCTGAGTTATGTGATGCATGCGATAACAATTGATTTTGACACAGTTCCCCAGCATCAAGAGCTGCAAGGACAAGTGCCTTGCAAACATCATTGAGGTTGAAGACAAGAGTCAGTTCAAAATTGCATCCTCATTTATAGGCACTATATACAATTCAGCAAATAGACTCCTAAATACCAGCTCTAGGAGCACACCAGCCTTTCCCCCACTCCAGGAGCTCACCCCCCCCCAGACGACAAGCACTGTTATAGCAAGAAATGCCAGCACAAAGCTGGGCAAGAGCACACTCCTCCATGGAGCACGGGGTGAAAACTGGTAAAAAGCAAAATACTGCAAGCCTCCCAACACATCAGATTTCAGGACAACTTACTTGCAAATGAAACCTCCGCTTTCACATTTCCTCCTTGCGTCTGTGTTCTCTGGGAAGAGCAGTTCAGGTCTGTGAAGCACATCTACCAGTACAGACAACTCTGCTTGGACAAGAGGACGTAAACGATCCTCTAAAGCTGACACAATGTCCTGGATCATATTGAGATACAATAATTAACCACCTGTATAGTTATATACAAATTAATTCTACAAGCTGCAAAAGAGGAGCTGAACAGTTAGTTCTGTCCTGCCTGCACTCTCAGGTAGTGTTATCAGTATGCATAAGCATAAGAAGTATCACTTAAAATTATGCATGGGATTCTTGCCTTTTCACTCATGTTTGGAAAGCTGCAGCTACCTGACAATAAAAGCATGTTCATGCTAACACTTCAGCACTCACAAAACACTGAGATACATGCAAAGGCAGAGAGGAGAAGTTTAATTGCATTGAAAAGGACAGTGGGGATTGGATAGAGAGGGACAAACCATTTCAGTGAGAATGGGCTGGGCACAGTTTTTACATTGGGTGCTAAATTAACATAAAATTAGTTAGCACTGTTTGCTATAAAAAGGTTTTGAGCATAGGATGAATCTTCAAAGGAAAAACACATAATTTAAGATAATGTATTTCCTTCAGTATGAGAAAGGTTTTACTGAACCACCTACTGGTCTGAGCATAGAATATAGCTAAAACAGTCCCTGTTTCTAACACAAAGCATTATCTCTAAGTGTTGCTTTTTAGCAGAAAGAGTGGGGATGCCAGCACACCTCAGGAAAATGACTCTGGATGCAACTATGTCACAGGAAAGCAATTCACCCATTCATTTCAAGCTCTGCAGTGCCTCCATGCAGGTCTGTGGCACCTTTCACTGCACTGAGAGGCTTGGTGTACAAGGTGCAATGCACTCAAGGGGTCTGGAAGGCTGTGACAGTGAAAACGTCCTCTCTAACCAAAGGAATGCTTTGTTCCTAACAGATGGTGGAAAAAGAATCTTTCAAGTACCAGTAACTTTAAATGCCATTCCTTCCTAAGGGAGTAAAGCTTCACTATTCATTAAGTGTACATTCAATTCTGTTTCCTCATACGATGCCCTACGTTTGATTTTATGCACAGGATTACATTCAGCATCAGCTAAACTTGTTAACCACAGAGCATTCTGACTAGGCAATTCCCAAGCATTGTTCTACTTAGAGAATTCCTCCTTCCATGTAAATACAAGGTGCTTATCAAAGGAGGAAGGGGTGCTGCACAGTCACCTGTAATCTTTCAATTATGTTTCGATAATCCCTGGAAGCAGCAAGCACTGAATCTCTGCGGGCAGCATTCCTTGCAGTCATTCGCCAGTTCATTGCAGTCTTCTGCACAATATTGTGAGATTTCAGGAAGAGATTGTTGACCTGACTGTCCAAGTCCACAGGAATTGCAATGGCTCGGCTTTTTGCTGCAACAACAAGTAGAGGTTCCTTTAGCCCATGTATTACAATCAAGGCAAGAACAAGAAAGGCTCTGCTTGCAGTTCTTTCTGCAATCTGCCTGGTATGCACTTTAAACTATGCAACTGTGTAATGGTCAGACCTCTCCGTAGCACTGCTTTAAAGGATTTCACAATTCTGAGCTGTTTACTCAAACTGTGTGAATAGGAGTACATCTTTAGACACACATTAATCCCATGCTAGCACACACGTGCACCTACCCAACAGAATTTGGCTGCATATCCAGTACAAATTACTCTTTTTGCTACTCAAAGCAGAGCAAATTACTGGGAGGAGTGCTACAAAACTCTAGATGGACCATTTCCCAGTCACAGATCAACAGGATTACAGAGAGCTCTGAGGTTAAACCAAGAAAGCACTTCAGGTTATTGTGACAACACCTATTGCTCAGCCGTGGCAATCCATGGGCACAATTCTGGCTTTGCAGGGCAACTTGGCTCTGAATTAGCTGCAAACTGCGCCAGCAAGAAGCTGAGCTTTGTTTTGGGAAGGACGACACGTGAGCAGCAAACACAAGACCATGTTTGCAGCACTGAGATCTGATTGCATCCATGTCTTACCTACATCTGAGAGCACCCGAATGCAGCTTTCCACTGATGCCTTTTGGCTTGGCATCAACCAGTTGCAATGGTAAACTCTGAACACACCTTGCAGCAACTGTACAAACACAGGCTGTCGAGTCTGGAACACAAGACGAAAGAAAAATCAAGCATCACATCATCCTGAGATGTGCCAGAATCAACTTGAGGTAACACTGGTTTCCAGCTTCAACCATGACTTCTTGCACACCACTCATTTCCAGCTGGTCTGCATCCTTTAGTTACACAATATACTGCATAGGCAGCATATCTACCACACCATCAGCAACCGAATGGAGAGGGTGGGAGCAAGGGCTGGAAGGGAAATACTAAATAGACAGCTTCTAAAGCATAAAGCTTTAGTAATTGAAGACTGACTAAGCAAAGGAAATAAGCAGTAATCTTAATCTGTTTAATCAGAGTTATCAGCAAGCCTGGCACACGGAGGTTCTTCCTTTCGCACTGACCAGCAGCTGACTCAACAGCCCACAGGTAAATGGGACTTGGCTCTGGGCTGAACGACAGCACAGCTGCAGAGCTGAAAACTCATCACTTCAAATATCACCTGGTACCTCATTTACTGAAGAAACCAGCTGGGTATTTGTTATTTTGAACATAGGTAGTAGTTAGTGGTAAATCATAGCAGTTGTTACAGAGCAGCCAAAATTAACGTGTGGTTTTTAGCCCTGTACTTTGCACGGTGATCTGTCACTGCAGATAGGTGAGCTATCTGCCACACAAATGCACATGAGCTTTGCTCTTTCATCTCTGCAACATCCCAACTGTATCAATCAGACCTCCTCACTTGGTTTTATAGAATAATTACTTTCTATAGCAATTTGTTTATTTTACCTAGAGAAGAAAGAGTATTTAAAATGTTTCAAATGAACTCTTCTTAAGAGGGGAATACCCACATCCCACTACCTATTAGCTACGTCATCTGTCTAGCAGCTATGTGAACTACACCACAGTGCACAGCCCACAAGACTTAGGAACCAGAGAAAAAATACCTCTTTTATTCTGGTCAAGATCTGTGTCTGTTCGTAAGAAAAAAATGGAGTTAGAGGGAAAAAAACAAATCTATGAGATGACTACATCTATTAAATCAATACATTAAATGATACCACTACGGAATATATAAAAGGAGAGGCAAAATTAAAGAACAAAAAATTACTACAAGGCAAATACCCAGTATCCTTTCTAGAAATAAGCCAAACACCAGCAACATGGCAGATAGCACTGTCCTCTGAGGGCACTGAAAATATCTGCACTTCTGGACTTCAGCCACCGACAGACCTTCCAGCTCCTTTCCAAAGACTTGCTGGTCTAAAAGGCTTCAGAGCTGCTTAATTTGCTCAAATTAGGTCCATAAATCAAACAAGAAATTTATTCCACGTTCCACATCCCTCCAAGAACATTTGTGAAGGAAAGCCTCGGGCAGCAGCAACCTTAGGAGGCAGGCAAGCTAAACAGTACTTGTTACAGAGGAAAATTTTGGACAGCTGTTCTTTGAAAAGACATATTTATGTTCTCCTAATTTTATATTATTTGAACTGTATGATAGATGTACAAGGTGTTCCTTGAACAAGCAAGGCTGGTCCTGACTCAGGGGAGGCACAATTCAAGTCCAACAAGCCATAACATGAAAGAACATCAGACAAGAAGAGGCTCGCATGAAAAGAAATGAGAGGACAAGGCGTAGCAGGAAGAATGGGGAGCAAGCAAATCCAGAGGCAAGGCAAAGCTGAGCGACAAAGGTCGTCTGCCTATGGAGACAGGGAGCTCTGCAGAATCTCAGATCTGAGGGTAAAATCCCACCTGGAGGAGTTATGTGCACCAGGCAGGTACTCCAGCAGGCTGTACTCCTCAGGTGGGAGAGCTCTCAGATGTGAGCAAGAGTGTTGACAGGCAGGGAAAGGTAGAGACAGAGAGCTTTGAACCCAAAGACACAGAAGCAAGGCAAATCCAGGATAAGACAAAGACAGAGCTGTCAAGTGAGATGGTAAGGACGGATGAAATCACTGTGTATGGAGGAGTGAACGAGATACTGAAGAAACCTGCTGACACATAAAGTTACCAGATAGCTAACGTGATGATAAGGAAGTGTATTCAAATGTTGTACTCTCAGATGACAATTAAAGGTATGACAGCCAAGGTATACAACACAGGGATGAGAGGAGAAGGGCAGAGCCCTGGGGAACAAGGCTAACCATTGATCTCAACTTCTTATCTTTGGATGAAATTTTGACAAACTTTCATGGAAGCTGATGTACCATACTCACTGACATTTTAAAGTCACATGAGAAGCAAATGAACTGCTGGACTGCTCAGACTTGCCTGGTTAAGACACAACTCTAATAAAGCTGCTCAGGCCAAACACAGCTGCTGCAGCTCTCAGTGCTCTCACAGGCAACGCACACAGTCTGGCAATTAAAGAGCATTGGACATCGGCTCAAATGCTGCTCTGCTGCTTGCAATGTGACTGACTTCTTGCCTGAATAAGGCCTGAGAAGCAGACCTCTGTTGAATATAAAATAGTTGAATAGATCGGGCTGGAAACTGGTCATCCAGGCACGGGTCAACTGCACATCTGATTCAGTGAGGGCAGGAACACACTGTTAACATTGGACAGAAGGAACTCCTCACCTGATGCAGGCACGCAGCAGTGCTCTGTTCGTTTTCCTGGAAGCCTGCAGCACCCAGGCAGCACACAGGATCCAAAGGGTTACAATTCACACCGTGATGAGGGACTGCCACAGTCAACTGGCAGACGCCCCTTATGGCTGCCTTTGGGAAGCAAGATGCTTCCTAACCTGCTGCCAGTTGCATTGAATTACAAACCTGGAGTTTGCACTCTGAACAATTGCCTTTGGCATGATGAGGTTGCATCAGGTTTCAGCAATCACCACATTTAAACCTGAGAGATCAGCCAGACACCTGACCACTCCGCCCACACTCCTCCCAAGAAGTTATTTATGAATAAAAGAATGATGTTATCATTGTGCTGCAACACAAACATTAGGGCAATGTCCTGACACTGCTGTTCTGCAAAGGAAATCTCCGTCACTGTCACAAACATTCCAAATTCCCCCCGTGCTTTTTGTTACAGACCAGAAGTTATTCAGCTTAATACAACAGAGCTTTTGCATTTTTGTTTTGTTTTTAAAGGAAATCATAATCTTATAAAATACACTGGCTTTGTACCCTCTGTAATGCGACTTTCACTCCCCCATCTTGAAGGCTTGCCACCGAAGCTTTATCTTCTTTCCTCAATGTGCTCTGCACAACTTTTTCCTGCCACCCAACTGCTAGCCTCATAACTGTAGGCCCTCTGGAGGGTGTTTTTATGTGGTTCCAAGGAAAATTGAATTTACTCATGAAGTTGTAACTGCTGTCACAGAAAAAGTTTGTACATCGATACACAAAATCTTCTATCCATTTCTACCTCAAAACAAACACCTTGGCCACAAAGAATACACATCTGCACCCACGTGTCTCTTTTGAGCTGGTAACAGAACCGAAGTGGAATTAACACATATCTCTTCATCTGTGCCTCTAGTTTTTTCCTACCTGCAAAGTAGTGCTCTGATCAGAGAACGGGGAGCTGAAGAAAGTGGTGACAATACTCATCACTATTTCTGTGACGTACTTCTCCAATATGGAGTCAGCATGCTTTCTGTCGCTGGTGTTGTTGCAAGCCTGCAAGACAATTCATCACTAGATCAGAAGCAACTCAACCAAAACAGACTAATAAGGATTATGGACTGGAGATGTTTGATTTTGCATCGTTCCAGCCAGGGCAGTGCCCTGCCAGAACAACACTTATGATTCTGGCATCTTTGTATTTCCAGTACGTGCAAAGGCAGACCCCAACACTCTCACTGTTTCAATACATTGGCATCGAGCATGTTTAGGAGTAAGGAGAAGAAGCAGAGTTCCTTAGAAGAAATATGCTGGAGGATAGGAAGGACCAAGGTGTAATGCTTTCATATGGGGAAATACTTGGAATCCCAGGCAGAAAGCCATAGGGACAAACAAATGCCAAGCTTGGAAAAACAAAATGGTCCTGACCTGCCAAAAAACGTTGACTATTGCTTGGGAAGGAACTGGCCATCACAGCCAGAATAAGCAAGCCAGGTGGCAGAACATAAAAATGCATTAGACAAAGGAGCAGGGTGTGGGGCTTTTTTTTTTTTAAAGGAAAATATCAATGCGTTCCATGGAATATGACTAATGAAATCCACAGGCACGGGAAAAAGGCAAATAGAAATGTGAAAAGGCACAGCAGCTGGGGGCACTCCCTGCCTGGATGCAGCAGCACCGTGCCTTATTTTTATTGCTATATGCTACAGAGGTTAAACTTTTTCAATTCAGTTCCCAGATACAGAAATCATTACCCGACAGATGTCAACCAGGAAGTTCTCAAATAGCTTCCACATATGATTACTGGTGTAAATCTCTTTCATTTCTACTTCCGTGTCCACGTAGCAATGATTCAAGAAGTTGATGTATGCAATTTTAACCTAAAAGTGGAGAAAAAGATTACCATTAAAAAAATGAAAACTGAGAAGCATTGTGAATGGATATAATGTCACATTAAAACTGCTACATAAATCATTTGCAGCTCAACTTCCTTTTAGTTAAGCACTGGTGAAATTTAATGCCATGAATAGCAAGACATCATCCAATAAAAAACACTGGGATTATTGCAGACAAAACGTCAGCATTATAATCATTTCCAGTTCTGCAGAACCATCTGTTCAAGTTTCGTAGCGTACTCCATAAACTTCTCTGCCTCAAGAATCCTATAAAAGAAGCAAGCACAGCATCACATCCCCCCGTTAAGGGCAAGGAAACGAAAGGATTTCACTGAGCTATCCTGAATCACTAGGGTTGTCTATAGCAGGACCAGGAGAGGAATTCAGTTTCCCAGCTCACCTGCTGTTGCTCACCTGCCCCACCAGCTTTATCACAGCAGAAGGACTAAACAATATTAAATCTCTCTTGCCCAAAGTCAATGCATTTCAAATTCATGCAGGCCAGTGTCTGCAAAGAGCCCTCACCTCAGGAATGCAATCCTCATGGGTTACTACCCTAACAATGTCATCCAGAGGAAGGAGGGAGTTGCATTTGATTTCTGTGTAGACATTCTTGCCTTCTGTGCACACAGCAAGCAGTTCTACCAAGTGGATGTGGTACATCAGAGGGCTGTTCTCATCCATCCGATCCCTCTCTGATCTCATCATCTGCACCAAAGTCTGGAAGGAGGCTCTGTCATTGTAAAACACCAGGACGTCTTCTCCTGCGTTCACCAGCTAACAAGAAAGAAAAATATTCCATTAACAGATCAAAGCCTGGGCATCGCCCCACAGCATCCTCCCCTAATCAGCAGGCTGTTGCAGTGCAAGTCCTGATTAGCTAATTAGCTATTCTTTGGAACCTTAAAAGAAGTGCAGCCGCCAAGTCAGCTGGGCATTCCTCCGGTGCTCCCCTCACACGGTGCAGGGCTCAGAAATGACAGTCTCTTAACAAATTTACCACTTCTAACCTGCTGAGGAACTTCAAAGTCAGCCCAACTGACTGCTCAGACAGAAGTTGTGCCAAGAAGCTTGTGACTTTCCGTTGTACTTTTTAGTTTCACATATATTGCCTCAGCTGACTTCTTAATGCAGTAAGCTGTGGATGTACCATTTTGTTCAGAAAAATGCCTTGGGGGCACGCCGGGTGGGAGGGCTGCCAGGCTCAGTAATTCCACCCTTCTGAACAAACACCATCAATTTTCCAAGGCTAGCAAGTGACATGTTAAGTCACATACTGAAGATTTCTATCAACTTGACACTTCAGGTCTGGATGGCCAGAGCTCCAGAGCAGTGAGGCTCTCCTGTAACTCCACAAACAGAACGATAGCAAGCAGACTGAGAGCCGCTGTGGGGCTGAGCACTACAAAGAACGCAGCTGTGGGGATCAGACAGCCTTCCAGGCAGAACGTGGGGCCATCAGCTAGATAAGAGGCAGAAAGCAACTCCTTCCTCCTCAGCAGCTGCTGACCGTGGTCAAAGCCAACTGCTGAACACCTCCACCAACCCAACCTCACGTTGAGAAGCCCACAAAACCATTCTTAAACTGAGCTGCAAAATATCGAAGAGCTCTGATCAACTGATGCAGAAACCAGAGCTTGACAAATCTGATCCTCGAGCGCCCCCTGCCGAGCAGGCCAACAACAATGCCAGCAGACAGACTGCCAGATCGCCTCCAAAATCCCACGGGAAGGGACTTCTGACCCTTTTCTGACCTCTCCCTTCTATCCTGACATCCCGATCTCCCAGTTCCCTACACGCATGTTGGTAAAGACCCTCGGACTTTTCCTCTTTCAGCACTTACCAACAATTTACATATTCACCTACTTAAGAAAAAAAATTCCCATCAAATTACGGCATTATCAGTAAAATTTTCCTTCAGCATCAGAATATTGAAATTAACTATTTCTCTTACAGTTTTCCTATGGAAAGGCAGCCTTTCTTCAAACTAAGCTTGCCCATGCACTGCTTTGCAGAAGCCTGGAAAATAACCCGCAATTATCATCCATAACCAACCGCTCTTCGTATCTCTAGGTGAGGAGCTCAGAAGGCTTTTGGTCACAAAAACAGCCTGTGCTTTCTGGAGCTGTATGCTCTTTTTGCATCGAGAGAGCTGTCAGCTTCTTGGCAGTCCCAGAAGCGAGAGGATCAATTTGTCATTTTCACCAAATGGTATGTGAAAACTTCTGCTCAGACCTCGCAAATCTCTGCAGCTCTCACCTCAGCCATTACCATATCTTGGCATTTCTTAATGAATTTTCCTTCCGCCTTGACAATCGTCTGCAGGAACTTTATGTACTGAACATTCCTGCCATGTGTTTCTATACAGTGGACAAAGTGTTGAACAACGCGTTCATTAATCTCACTGCAAAGCTGGAAGTTGTTCATGAAAATGTGCTGCATTGTTACCGCTTCCAGAATCTGATGAAAGGGATGAAAGAAAGAAATTAGAAAACAAACAAATCACCAAATCCACAGAGAGGTCAGGAGAAAGCCAACATCCCTGCAGAGTGGGTGTATGGCAGCACAGACCATTCCCAAGGAGCCAACCTTTCAACACCAGGCCTCGTATCTCAGCTTATTTTGTTTTAGCCCACTTCAGCCTCCTGAACTTTCTATAGTGAAGTGGTCCCAAACCAGCTTTGGAGGCTTTAAAAAGAAAACAAAGTGTGACCCCCCTCCAATCAATCTTCATCAGAACAGGCCCAAAGGTAACTACCAAGGACATTCCATTCACTTTTCTCTTTGGAAAAATAAAAAATAAGAAAAATTATGGCATGAGGTTATTCTTACCCCTGGGTTAAGGAACAGGTTTATGTGCTTGTGCAGCAACGCCTGGTTCTGTTGGTTCCCAGCACAAAAGTTCTGTAAAAACTCGTGTGCGAGCTTCATTATCTCCTGCATCCTCGTGTCTTCAGCCTGTGATTGCATGACAAATACGACGGGGTTACAAAGAATCTGAGGGTTCACTTGCAGGTGAGCACTAGATGAGTCCCAGTTCCAGCTCTGCAGGAGAACTGTCACGTATCTCTCACTCTCCAAAGAAAAACAAACCTCCACCCAGTTCACAGACATTAGGGATGAGTTTGGCCTGCTTCACAGTACTAAAGATCATCAAAACTAAAGGCTATAATAGAAGTCACAGTAGTTCATTCTTTAAAATCACAGACTCCACACCCAGGCCTGCCAGCAACGTGCTTTAGTCACTTTTACACTTCTGAGCAGAGAAGCTCACTGGCCAAACCACAACACATCACCACCTGAGGGCTACCAAGGAAAACTGCCACGTCCTGTTGAAATGCATTTTAGCAGTGACAGATGGGTAGTTCATGGCAAAGAGGAGATGGAAAGTTCTTATTGCAGCAGTTAAGCCCAATTTATGTTTACTGGAATGTGCACACTGCTTACACAGTTCAGGAACCAGTGCCTTTCCTCTGACATCAGTGTAGATTACTGATGGCAAAAAATGCAGTTTGGAAAATCACTGTTTTTATTCTTAAGAGGTTTTATACATTTCCAAGGGTGAAACATCCTCTCCACACTGCCTGTTCAGTAGCATATTCACAAGTATGGGACAGAATGGCAACAAGAGTTATCGGAGGGGCTGTTTCTGCTGATTTTTCTTAACAAAATACGAAGCAAGACAGTGAGACAACATTATTCAAAGCTATCGCCTAGAGTTACTGGCTTTCAGAAACCTGTGGAGTCTGGAACAGAGGACAGGACTGAATGGTAAAAAATGTGACAAGGTCCCTCACCTACACAGTGATAAGTGCCTGTTGCCAGTGACTAATGGGCAGCAGGGCAATGAACTCAGGGTGTGCTCCATCAGCACAATGCAGTGCTGTGCAGTGTGTACAGCAGGCTGGTCCAAGAGTTTCACCCTGTAGCACTGACACCACACGTGGCACTCTGATATGTCTGATTATGAACTGCAGCCCTCTGCTGGTCACCCTGTTGGTATTAACTCACACCTAAGAGGACTTGGGACTGTAACTGGGAGGAAGGGAGGTCTGTATTCTGTATGTAACTACTGGACAGATCTGCTGATGTACGAACAGGGAATCAAGCTCCCCTGTAATCCCAGGACGGATGTCATACAGGTACTGCACAGCAACAGGGAAGACTTGATGAGGTATTAAAGCCCATCAACCTAACATGCAGTGAAGTGGTAGCTGTACAAGAACCCAACCTTTTCATAAGGGATCTGCAGCAGTTCAAGCACAACTGCGTGTGCTCCCATGTTCCTCAGCAGTCGCTGCTGCTGCTTGCGGCTCTTCCTGACCGAGGTGCTCTCCTGGACACACAGCTTGCTCAGCCGGAGCAGGATCTGGAGAAGAGATTTGCTTTAGAACTGGGCTGAGTTTCAGAACGTGTCAGATGGCTCCCAGAGGGAATCAATGTCAGAAAACACATCTGCATCAACAGTGATGGTTCTAGTGAGCAAAATCAAGTTTCACAGCCTCGTGATGAGGAGTTAAGACCGGGTTAAAGCCTGGTTGCTCCTGCAACAGCAGTGGGGAGACAGAAGGACTGAGCTGCAGCTAAGAAGGAAGAGGCAGCAGCCGTGACTGTGGCACTCACCCTTCTCCCAGTATGCAGCAGCCAGCACAGTGTTGTCACTGGCACAAGCAAGGGAAGCAGTGAGGCAACAGATCCATCATCACACGTGGTGGTTCCTGGCCTGGGCACCATCCACTTCATCTGACTAGTGCTGCTCTTACAGAATTGAGCTGTGCAAAGTGAGGCTAACATCTGGCTCCACAGCACAGCACTGCAGAAAACCCATTACCAGAACACAGCAGTGCCAATGCACGCTCTCTGTCTGGTGTTTTTGAAATTCAATTTCAACAGCACAGTTTTGCATGTGAACTACTCAAGGCAGAACAATTAAAGTAGCTTCTTGACTTGTTTTCTTCCTTCATAGCCTTTGATAGTAAAAATATTGTGTTACCATTGAAACAGCAACAAAACATTGTCTTTCTCATTAATCCATTCTTAAGGAAAGAACACACGTCGTGCTTATTGCACCCCTGGCTTCTCACTCACGCCGGGATGCGTTATTACTCAGCAAATAGTTTCCACAATGGAAGAGTGACTCAGACTTTCCCGGGTGTCTCCCTCTGACTGCAGTCAGCTCTCCAGAGCTGTGTTACTCACTCACACTGCCATTTAACTATCAAGAAGCAGATTTACCTCTTTCACTACACGGTAGTTGTAGCTGCTCGTACTTTCAGGCTTCTGTGACTTGCTGTGACCTTCCTGTGGATAAGAATCAGGCAGTTTATTAGAAGCTTGCAGTATGCTCTTCATGAAGACTGAAATTACTGTTCTAGGGTAGTGACTGCTCTCTTCCTGGAAAGGGGTGTCAGCCTTCAGTTTGCTGACAGTCTCAGTCTCAGAAAAATACGTATAATTATCCTGTCAAGACCTCTGTAACATAAAATAATGTGATGGTAGGATAATTTTAGAGACAGTAACCTCCCATCCTTTCCTTCATTTGTCACATTCCATCTGTAAGCAGGTCCTCTCCATCAAAAACTCTCTCTCCCCCTTTACTTCAAAAACTCTCTCTCCCCCTTTACTATTATTGTTATTGTACAAGGAGCAAAGGATGTCTAACTAGGCACAAGGAAGGCAATCAGTAAATTACTTGCACTCCCAACAAAAAGCATTCATTTCCCAGGGACCATTTCTTGCATTCTTCCATCCACTGTTTTCTATTTAATTAAAATGATACTGAGGACAAAGGCATTTAGCTAGCCATAAGCCACATGTGTGCACTGCAGGAGCCCAGTACTACCAGGCACAATAAAGCACCAGCATTTAACAGGTTCTTTAAGCACTATTCTCTGCCTTTTAATAACAGTAAATACTTTAAAGTGAAAAATATTTGGAGTTTAATCAAGACTTCTCTCTATAGTATTGGATGTCGTATGGATATGGTGCTTTAGCATACTCTGTATATCTTAGCATTCATTCATTAGCTTCACTAGTGGACTTACTATAAAACTCAATACAATTAATAAACACACCATGCTAATAGCTACAATGAAGTCACAAGCAACCCCACATTATATATGCAAATAATTTAGCCAAGGGATACAGAAAAAAAAATCAGTTATGTTGAGAGCACATTCCATCTGACTGACTTTGGGTGCAGGCACCCTGGTGTCAGAACCTGAAGCTGACATTGCAGCAACATCATACAGTTCTGAGTAGTTTCCTGAGACAAATTGCCATCAGCTGATCTAAGTTCCCCCCTAATTCTTGCCTTAGTCCAAAACCAGCAGTCAGCATTACCAGGCCATGCAACTTGCTGACAAGACACTTGTTTCAGCCACAGGCCTGGGAACAGTTACATTTTCAGAAAGCATTAACATACAAATCTGGAGAAGCACAGCCTAATTACCTCTTTTTTCTTGTGTTCATTTTCACCTGGCACTCCATCCATAGTCTCATCAGGGCCCTGGCCTTTGTACACCCAAAGCTCGGATTTTTCCACAATAGATCTCAGCTGGTCCAAATCTTGCTTTATCTGCTTGTAGTTGTCAACATCTTGGCTGGTAACAAGCAGTTGAACCTTATATGAATGCAACCCATTAGTCACACAAAAGACCTTTATTCTTTTTTTTAAGCACAATACATACGTTCAGATGAAGAGTGATGCTTTTAATGAACACACATACCTGCTTAAAAGCTTGCAGAACTTCTTGCCTCTGACTGAAGTGTCGGAAGAGAAGCTGGAGTGCTCCAGAGACCAGAGGAGGATAATCGTGCATCGTTAAATGCAGCAGAACTCTGAGGAACGTTCTGCCACCGTGATCATCCAAATCCAGGGGTGTATTCTCCTCACTGGAAACAGAGTGTAGGAATTTACTGGAACACTGGGCTTATCATTCCAGCAGGTTTCTAAGCCTATCCTCCCTGTGCTGGAAAAAAATCTCTTTCTTTTTAAACGAGGAGCATATTTATCAAATGCTATATGAAGACATACTGTTTTGGTTTTTATTGGTGTGCTGCTTACTTGGAAGGCTATTCCACAATCTCATTACTCACAGTTCACTCAGCATGCAGCTGTGTGCAACCTATGTGTTTCAGAGACAAATTATGACTAATTATTTGTCCCCACGTCAGTCTTATCCTACTGCTCAAATAATTCCTGTCCATTCCTAATAGTATCCTTTCTATCCACAACATACAACCATTCCCTCTCATCCAGGTTGCAATACTAATTATGCCAAGCTCTTGTAGTTTTCCTCTTTGCTATCTGTTCTCTGTATTTCCTTTCTGTAGGTGCTAAAATATCCCTTTTTGATTTCCTTACCAATGAGACTCTGAATCTTTCTCAAATTCTGCTTCCAACCAAATACACACACTTGCATTACCAACAGGTTATTAATTCTGTAAATGAATCTCCCCTCATTTAAGTAATCAGTTACCTTAGGTTTACAGAAAGGAGCTGCACCTCTCTGAACAGCTTAAGGGCTATTAGAACATACACCTTCACGGTGTTCCAACAGAGGGAGTGGGTGGAACATCAAGATAAGCCCAAGAACTTTATGTCTGTCACTAATTTTACATGCTGTGATTTAAGAAAGGGTATAAGCAACTCCAGAAAGAAGGCAGGTACTGAAGACAGGGCTTGTTTTGTTCTGTCACACATGTGCAATCTAATTCTGCGTTATAAAAAAACAAGCATGGCCAAGCAGATCTGTCTCAGAAGCTCCTTCCCTACACAAACTTTTCCACCTAAAATTTTACAGCAGCACTGAGCTTAGATGCACTGATCCTCCAGCTTCGCTTTCACCCACACAAGCAAAGCACTGCAGCAAAGATCTTTTTTGACTGGAGGGCCACCTGTACCCTCTCCATAGCTTTTAATTTAAACAGACATTACTTCAAGCTCTATCAAGGGTATTTCAGGAAAACAAAGCCTACGCAACTGGGGCAGCTGTTCCCAATCTTTTCCCATTTACCACCTCACTTGCAATTGCAATCCACAGTCCTTATGAGCACACTGGGGACTGCAGCTCTACATCTTGATTAGTGCTACTGAAGAGATACTTTCCTTCCACCAAAGATTCCTTCAGCTTGTTCTTCAATATGTTCAAAGTCTAGGGCTCCTAAGAACAGAAGAGCAGACAAATATGTAGTGTCAGAGTTACACCAGAGATGTTTCTTCAGTCCAAACACATCTTAAATCACAAGAGTTGCTGTAGATGTATGCCAGAGTCACAGAAACCTGAACGGAATGCATACGTTACTGAAGAAGTATGCTGATACCCTAAGAAAATACATCAACCTGCCATCAGCTCACAAACTGAACTCATAACCACTTCAGCAACATCCAAGTTGGACTGAAGGACTGATGTAAGTTTCAGAGGGGTTGTCCACAGGGAACACCTGACTGCAGCTAAAAGTTCCAAAGCAGTGGCAGCAATACTCCTATGGCTCAACAGACAGAAAGGGCTCTGTGTTTTCCAGTAGAAGGTATGTATTATTTTACTGGCAATAATTATTACTCCAAAATGATGAAAGAGTAAAGCGTTCGGCATTTTTTTGCAGGAAGTTTGGCAGCTGCTTCCCTCTCTGCTGCCCCATCTCTCCAACCAGCAGGAGTGACAAACATCAGCTTGAGCTGAATGCCACAGGACTTGCAATTTATACATCAGTTTACTACATGACCAACTCTTGAGCACAATAGGCAGCGAAGTAAAAAGGACATTTTGAATAAAAAACTGATGGTGAGTACAAAACTGAGACTGCTGATGTTACCAGGCAACCTTCTGTTTGCACTGCTTCTGTGGGACCAATGTTCACACACCAAAGAAAGAACCTGAATCGATTACTAAGATTAGAGAACCTTTCCTAACACAAACTCATTCTTTGCAAGGTAACTAACCTGGTACATTTGCTGGCATTTCTTGACTACTGCTTCCAGTGGGTGACTCAGACATCTGGGCGTTGCTTTCATCAAATTCATGTTTAAATATACAAAGTAGGCAGGAGATTCTGTAGTCCAATCTCACATTCAGAATGAACTGATGACACAGAAGTAGTAGAAATGTTGAAATGGCTTGTTTGTTCCCAGTGCACACACAGACCATTTACACAACACTGAACTCCCAACACAAGATCAACATTTTAGAAATGTGGATTTAGTTTGCAGAAGAGGTATGTGGAAATATGCACTGCAATGCTTTTGTTGTCGTTGTTGTTTTCTAGTCCCAGACTCATTAATTTTTTTTTCCAGTGACTTCAGTGAGCACAACAGGCACACAGTAACAAAACCTCAGAAGTAAAAGCCTTTGCAGAGTTTTAATTCCTCACTGCTGCCCAAACCATGCATCCTCACGTTTGAGGGAAAGTGCTTAATGCCAGGTTTAATAACCTATGGTAAAGGGGAATACTGACACATTAAAATACCCCACTGTGACATGCCAGGCCGTACGAGAGAAGTTCTTGGTTTAACTAAAATTAGACATGGTGAAAGGAAGTGAATCAAGCCTCCCCTACGTGCTGCATCTGTTGCTGAGAGGAAGGGCACGACCTCAGATGCAGCTCCGTGCAAAGCCTCCCACGGAGGGCAGGGGGAAGGCACACCATGGCTTTCCTGCTGCTCTGCATGCTTCCGCCCACACGGCCCTTTCAGCATTTTGGCCTACATGAACTCGCCCATGAAGTTCCCAACAGTTCTCAACTTGTACAGCGAGGGAGGGAAGATGGATCTGAGCACAGTATTTTTGTGTCACATCCAGAACAGAGCTGTGGAAAAGGGCGAAAAAAACCCTTTTTTCTTCATGTTGTGAAGACTAGGGAGTGAACAAGAAGGAAAAGCCAAAGATGGAAGGGACTGCAAGAGACTGGGAAATGTACAGGCATCAACTGCTCAGGCTGACAGCTATCCAGAAACAAGCATCAAGCATGACTCCCCTGCTTGGGACACTTAACAAGATTGTCCTGGAGATCCAGACAAACTAAGACAGTGCAGGGAGTAAGAGCAAGAGCTCTCCTCTTCAGCAAATCAGCCCTTCAAAAGCCACTGTTAAATACACATGAGTCTGCTGTAGACTCAAGCCTGCCACATGGTTTCAGTCACTGCACCATATTATCATATGTACAGTGAGTGCTTCCTGCCTGAGAAAGTTGCCCTTGTAAGACTTGAAAACAGGTACATGCAAGGCAGGAGTAAATGAAACGGTTGCATGGCGCTATACTGACACTTAAAGGCAGAACAAGATGTCCAGTAGTTTACGATGCTGATACCTGAAGTATTTCAATGATCTTCAGCTTCGTATCCATCACCAGGATGTCCTCCTTCTCTGGCTCAGTCTGCTTGACATTGCCCTCAGGAGCAGCAGCAAGTGGGGTCATGGGCAAGAACCCCCCACCTCTCAGCACCACCTGGGTCATCAGCTCCCCGACTCCATGGATTGATCTCATCACATTGCTCCCTTCAGAGAGGTAAATAAACACGTAATTATGTTGGTGTAATGGGACTGCATTAACAGCCCAAGGACCCTTCACATCCTACAGAGAACTTGTGTCAACATTAAAGGCAGCCAGACACCTAACTCCCTGGAACAGGTGAAAGTCAATGGGAGGAATGGTTCAGAACCACCCTGCTTGCTCCCTCTTCCATCATAGACATCACTCTGCTTTACAATCAAGCCACAGACAGCACTGAGTAGAAGGTGCTGGAAGCAAGCTAACATTTTTACACCAACTAGAACCTGCTGGTCAACAATCATTTCTCAGTCTTACCTTTGCTTTCCTCGCCTTTTGCCATTTTGGTAATAGGGAAGATGGTAGTGATGTGCACACAGTCTAATATAGCAAGGAGGATTTTGGTTAGCCTGAGGAGGTCACAGAAGTTGTAGAAACCAAAATATATCAGATTTCTGGCCAAGTTAACCACCTACAAAAATAACAATAAGAAGTCTGATCAGTACTAAACATTTTGCTATTAAAAAATCAAGTTTTAAAAGAGTGAAAAAAAATCAATGATATGGCTGTGAGTCATATTCTGGTTGTGATACCTCCTAATTCCATACTAGACTGTATGTCTAGTATGTCTGCATGTCATTAGAAAGTTTTCTACTTGCTCACAAATACTACAATGCTTGTGGCACAGGTCTCTAGCTACAACTGATATTCCCTGCTACCATTGATATTCCCTAGCTACTGTATTTGTTTCATTACAAACCAGCTGAGATAGGTCAAGACCAGAAGGTACATATAAATTGCCTTTAGGGCTTTGCTTGACAACACATATACATATGCCACATCCACAGATTACTAAGTTCCCCCACAAGTCCTCCCAACACGCTGCCTCACAATCAACAAAAACATAAAATGCAAATATTGAATGCAGACCAATCAGCTCAAGTGTGTTTCTCCATTTAAATTACCATATTTTTAATCCATAGTCCAAGAATACTACTGCACGTATCCTCTACATTTGATTGCACAAACAGACTACATGGACTGGACAATAAGCCCTGGAGGATGGCACTGCTCTATGCATTGTGGTACTGTAAGATGGAGAGAATATCTGTGCATGCAGACGGAGTGTTTTGTTTTACTGACCATGCCAGGAAAGCTTGCTTTGGTAGTAACACAACACACGAGAAGTAAAAAAGTCACTGCAATTTCAACACATAAGTTCACATTCATTAACTGCATTTCAAGAGCAAACCTCATAAACCTCAGTGGATGTGTTGTTTCACGAGAGGAGGGCAGCAGGCAGGGCAGCTCAGTGCTAAGTGCTGCTCATCTTCCTGCTGCTGAAATAAGCACCAACATCCCACCAAAAAAGGTTAATATCAGAACTGGATAACTACCTCAAAAGTGAGCTTATTCTTCTCTTTATCAGAGAAAGGGAATCTCTGACACACCACATCTCTTAAATATTCCTCTACAAATTCCATCGTTTGTGCAAATCTCTCTTTAATTTCATCTTTGGAAGTTCCACTGCTATCATAGCTGAAGGGGAAAACAAACAGAACACAATTCAGCACAAATGTACACAGGGCTGCTTCCCCCAGGAAAAGTTAAAGGCTCCTGAACAGCCTGTCCAACGGACAGCCAGGAAACTGACACCAGACTTTCCTGGCTTTTGCTGCTTTATCCCATAGGGTCACTTTTGAAACTACTTAAAAGTATCCAAGAAAAACAAAACACAAAACTGAGTTTTGTCCCAGTAAAGTCGCTTCTTTTTTAACTGCAAACTGACAAGCTGCATGCAGCACTCAGGAGAGCAGTTGTGGCCAAGAGATGCTGACTGTGGATGTTAAATAAAAGCAATATTCATTCAGTGCAGACTTTTTTTTGTAACAGAAACATTGTGTTTCTCAGTCTGTGCAGATAACTGTAAAAAGAAAATCCCTGTTAACTACCTTCTGCACTCCTCCCTTTTTGATCATGCTTCACCCATTGTTTAGCTTAAGCTAATCATTATTCTATTTTGGCACTTAAGGTTGACTATGAGCTGCTGTATTTGCTCATAAAAGAGTAGGTTAGTGAGGAGGGGAGTACATAAGTGCTAACACCAAAAAGAATCAAATTCCTGATGGTTAACATGATTGTCAATTCCCGTTTCCCTGTTTTATTCAATTCTGTTCAACTGTTGTTAAATTATTTCTACTATAAAGAGGTGATAGGGGTTTGCAGTCAAGAAATCAAGTTTCCAGCCAGGTCGATGTTTTGTTTAGGTTTTCTACCCCTCTAGCAGAATACTTTCCATTGGTGATTAAGCAGCATGACTGCATCCAGCACGTTACTCGTTTCTGCACTTCCCCTTGTTTTTGCTATTGATGGCACTAGCTGCTGTACAGACAATCAGCTTTGAAGAGTCACTGCTCGGATCAAATCAGGCAAGAAGGAAACAGCCCTCCCTCCCCCCCTGCTTCCCCTCCCCAGGGTCACTGACCGCATCACCCCCATCGAGGCAGACACCACAGTGTTCTGCAGAAACACCACCTTTCATACTTCACACCACACAGACAGGAAGGTGGTGTTTTTACTTCTTTTTGTTCTGTTTTTTACTGAGGAAGATCCTCTCCAAACATTACAAGCAATGAATCTGTACATGGCTATAAGAACAAATTAAAACAGTACTAAACAACCATTCGGATTGATCCGGTTTCATTTAAAAATACTACTAATAATCAAGCGATGGAATTTCCTTTCCCACACCATTCCAGCAAGTACTTACTCATCTATTGCAATTTCAGAAGGAATCTCAGACCACAGCCGTGCGTACTTCACTGGTGTAACTTGCTCCTGGGGGTCACGATCCACATGCATGTGCAGCATCAGCCGGCAGAAAGATGCTCTCAGATCATAGGGCAAGTTTTCATCAGACATGCAGCGGAGGATGAGATCCACGTCCAGCTGGCCAGAAATCTCATTTATGGCTAAATACTGGCGATCAAGGCACATTCTAGCAAAGAGGTTTAGCTGGTATCTTTGGGGAGAAGGGAGAAACACAAACAAACGTTTCCAAACCATCCACTGCCTGTAGCACTGATATTAGATGCAGTAACAATGGATGAATTTTCTACTTTCCAGTCTTTACTCGAAAGAAAAAGAAAAGGTATTAACCAAACACTAGTAAAAGTGGAAAGAGTGTAAAAATAAAATAAAAGGGTTCTTCATTTTCCAGAGAGTTATACAGAAGCAATACTATTACCAAAAGTTTTGTAAGGATCCAAACAACACTTAAGGCAGCTCAGCCTGAATACTGTAGATGGAACACTTGTAAGTAATGCTGATGCCACGGTGGTTCACTGAGGAACAGCTGGACTACAGAACCCTTAAAAGATGCCTCAAAAGTACTGAACTCAGTTCCCTCCAGTCAAAGAGATGGTAACTGAAAAATGAACTGTTCCTTAGCTTCCCAGCCTGTAGGAGCAAATAACTGGCCTTTAAGTTGTGCACACTCAGCAGACTGATAATTAACCTTCAGTCACCAACATCCAACACTCATAAATACTCATAGATTTTTGTCGAGCAGTGTCAACTGTGAGATTTCCTAGAGAAATGAATGTTTAATTGACAACAGATTGCTTTTCATCTCCAACCGCTCCTTATGGTAGTTTAACCCAACTTTACACTAAATTGTAGTGGAACAGGCTGCCCAAGGAGGCTGTGGATGCCCCATCCCTGCAGGCATCCAAGGCCAGGCTGGATGTGGCTCTGGGCAGCCTGGGCTGCTGGTTGGCGACCTGCACACAGCAGGGGTTGGAGCTGGATGAGCGCTGTGCTCCTTTGCAACCCAGGCCATTCCAGGATTCTAGTTATTTTAACATGCACATGACTATAAGGTGGGCTAAAAGTAATTAACGCTGGCAATTCTGCTTAGAAGAAAGTGTAATACAGTGTAATCCATTTTGAAAGCAACTATAATTTTTATAAGTTGATATTAGAAAAGATCGTATTTTAAGTACAGCCCTCCAACAGGTTCAATTGAAAACACACTGGGAAGTCTACTGAAATTATTTCAGTGCAGGAGATAATGCAAAAAATAAAATAAAAAAAAAAGGTACCCAAAAATTCTCTCTGTACTCCCTGTACCACCAGAGCTCAGTCTGTCACACTGCTTTCAGAAGTTTAAAACCCAGACACAGGAATTCGGTCTGGGCTGAAACTTGATCTAACACTATGCCAAGAACTTGGTGTCTTGTCAAGTCATCTGGAAACATCACCTCACATTAGAAACTGCTAAAAGCACAGCTCAAACTGCACGAAAGAACAGTGCATTAATCAAACCCAACCTGTGGCATTTTGTATTTTTTTTAAAGTTCATACACTGCCCTGCTGAATTCTGTAGGACTGCTGAACACTTTGATTGCAGAATACTACAGGAGCAGCAACCACAGAAGGCAGGAGGTAAAAAAGTTTTTTTCTTCTAACCAAAAGTAAAACCATTTGTACACTGAAGTCACCCCCAGTCACCATTTCAACACAGGTAACCTACACAGCTGGCATTCAGGCTGCATTAACATCCATTCACATGGAAAGCAAGCAGAAACACAGGCATTAAATGGTGTGCAAGTTTAATGCACTGTAAGCCTCAGCTAATCTTTTCAAATCAGTTTAAACTTTCCCATGCTGATAATTTGATTTCTAACCATGAACCTGAACGCTTTTAAGCTCACACCTCACACAGTCACTTTTTAACGGCTACTTCATCCACGAGCCCAGCATCCTTTCCCCCAATTTAACTGAAGCCTATACACTGAAGGCTTTCCCCCACAATGTAGATGAGCTTTGCTAGCCAGCTACTGCACATGCTGTTAACCTGTAATAGCTGAGCACGTCCCGATCTTCCTTCTGCCCTTCCTTAGCATCCTGAGCCAATTCTCTGATACTCTTACTGCGGATTTCCTTGTTACTGTCTCTCCAGAATAGCCACACTTCTTCCTCATCTTCTCCAACTTCCAAGGCATTTTCTCCACTTGACACTTCTTCAAATTCAAATCGAGAGAGGACCAGCCTGCCAGAATGAAGTGTGGTTAGACTAGAAGCTGCCAAGACCCATGCAGAGCTTTCAGAACATTTCTTTCAAGACACTTGCTGAAATGTACTGGTGATATAAAAGTAAGTAATTTTATGATTCACCTGCCTTAAGAAAACAAATTTTATTCTTGAACTATGCCAAGTAGAAGTTGAATATCACACTCATTCTGCAATAGCAATTTATTACAGAAAGTCCTTGGGTTTTATTACTAAAAGCAGTGGAGTAAATTTAGAATGTAAACCTTTCCATTTGACAACAAACACTTCATTCAACAAACAAGGAAGATTTGGTAAACAAAAAACACTTGATCAGTATCAGATCCCGTAAATACTGGATAACTGAATAACTGGATCAACACTTCTCTGCTTATATGACATATCTAGAAGCAATTCAGCCACTAAAACAGTAACTGTGCTCTTTCTTTTGCTGAAGAACTAGAAGCATACATATGAAACATGCAAATAAAGCATATGAGATAAGAACAAATAAAATACGAGGCAACTTTAAGTGCTGATGGAAATAAATTAGTCTTCATGCTTTGATGAAGAGAATGGCCTCTTCAAGGATATTCTCAGCCACGTGGATTTTGGGTACTACCTGACAAAGGTCTGCTTCCCTTTTACAGTATTTAGATCATGATTATCTGCACCCTATTCCACGTATTGAATAATCTCATCATGATAAAAAAGACAACTGGGATTTGGTGCCTGCAGTGATTCTCCATCAGAGCAATGCAGAAAACTAGAGACCACAACCCTACAGCTGGGGGGAGAAACAAGAGAGCAGAAATGCATCAGCTTCTGCTTTGGTGCAAGCTGAGCGCAGAGTCCACGTACTGCCCAAGAGGTGCTCAGACAGCTCAGAGATGGAAGCTTGGGACCCAGAAGACAGCTTATGGAATCCTGTACACCTTTCCTGCAAGGTTTTCTACTTGAAGGAAAGAAAACAAAATATCTGAAAGGAGTCTCTGACTGCAGGTCTGAGAACAGACATCACAGACTCCTGCAGACATCAATATCCATTTATTGTGCATCCAAAGAGGACTCTGCACATATTTAACTGCTTTCTCTAGATGTGCCAGAAGTGCTCTCAGCTTTGAATCCCTTCCCTTCTGTTTCACACTAGGAAAACCATCTCTAAAGGCACTGACTTACTTCGTTTCAATGAGTATGTCTGCATTTGCTGGATTCAGTACGGCTTTACAAATCAACTCCTGTGTTACTGGAATAGACTTGTTCATGGAAACGCACAGATCTGAGAGATAATCCAAAAACCTGTTGGAAAACGTAAGCCAAGAGGGTATCAATGCATGCTGAGGTTTAGACTGAGGCAATCTATATTTCAGAAAGAAAACATTCAGAACTCCGATGTAACACCACAGAGAAGATCCTTGCCTTCGCAAGGAGTTATGGCAAATGCCAAAAAAGAAGTGAACAAGTTGTGCTCACTTGCTAGTAAGTTGGCAGGTGCAGATTCTTCTCAGAAGACTGAGGAAAACGGTAACTGTGTATTTAAAAATGTAGATCTCACCTGGGCTCCCTATTTTTCCTCACAAGACTAACAAAAGTATCGATCTCAGCAGCTGTGATGTGTTTCTCCAGGAGCTTGCGATTGTTGTGAAGCAGTGCTGTGATGGTGTCCTCAGCCAAGACATCGTAGCCAATTTGTTTCTGCATGAAGCCAAATTGCTTTGCAATGTATTCCTTTAACCAGAGGGAAAGAGAGAGGTGATGTAATTCATTCTCAGAATTTCAGAAAATAATCAATAACAAAACAACAAGACGTTTGTTAATTCCAACATCCAGGCAGTGACTGAGTTAGATTCTAATTGTTCTTCCTTCACAGTCTTAACATCTCCCTTATTCCTGGACTGGCTACCAAAGAATTTCTTCCTATCCGAGTCTGGCTTTTAATAGCTGGCAACAAAAAAAACTATGCATCCTTAGTTGACAGGCCAACTTGCAATGGAGCTTGTAGTACACAAGAGTGAAGAAGTTCACCTGGATTGACAGCAATTCCATTGTTTTCTCAAGTTCTCCTTACAAGTATTGCTATAGTTACACTGCACGTAGCCTCTGATAGAGTCGAAAGATGACAGTAAAATTAAGCAATCCAAAAAACATCTTGCTGACTGTACAACCACACCACAGCACAGCAGGAGCAATATCAGTGGTTTTTGGAGCAGGATAAACGTTAGTACCGCTGAGAGCTGCAAACAGATTCCAAACCTGATTCTTCCTGTAATCCTGCTGAGAATGCCTCAGCACCCTGTAGCAGAGCCTGCAGATGTGTCTGAAGGGAGCATGACGTTGGTCTCCAAGCTCCTCCAAGCGCAGCATGGGGCCATCGCCGCTGTCAGTGAACGGCGCTTGCAACAACTTGAAAATCTACGGATTTATTAAAACCCAAACATGAATCCCATGAGGCATTTGATTAAAACTAACGTAAAGGCACTGTGTTAACATTCATCAATTTCAGAAAGACACGTCAGAAACACACTGCAGCTGCTGTTTGTTCCTAGGCCACAGAGCAGCCAGGATCATCACTATATTCTAGAATCGTTTCTTCTAGCAATACTACGCCCAGAGTCCACTGCCAAGCTGCCAACAGCTAGAAACTCAGCGGATCCTTTGGTCCCACCATTCTGACCAGGTTCTATTACTAGGATCTCCTTTCAGACAACCCTTCGTGTAGGCATAGCTTAGAGAAAAATGCAGTCTACCTGCTTTAGGATATTCTGTTCTCTCATCAGTTTTTGCCGTTCTCTATTAGGTTTAGAAAATACCACTTCAAGGACGTCTTGCCCAGAATTAGTTCCACCAGTAACAAAGTAGACCAAATCCTCCAACAATTTGGTAACAGATCTACAGAAAAGTCACAAGTTGTTAATACAAGACTACAGATTCTATCTGTTAAAAGAACGACAGTGTGAGGTTACACAGATTTCATGTTAAGGACAAAAAGCATCATTAATAACCCAGATGTTGGATAAAGCACCAACGTTTGCATGAAATTTAACCTTAGGAACAAGTGCTCCCTATTGTTACAGCCTGCTACAATAGCACAGGTACAACAGTCAAACTGCAGAAGCATTAAAGACAACGACATCACTTTAAGGCCACTATGTGATCACTAAGTTTTCAGCAGTTCTTTTGAATTGCCAGAAAAAAAATCGATCAGGTTATAATCTCCTTGAGGCCAAATGAAAGACACCGCCTATGGAAGCACGCGGGTTTGACACAGCAGACTGCACATTCTTTTTGAGTGGCCACATATTTTTCAAAGACATTGCCAGAGGATTTGCCATAAGTCATATGTTCACTCTTCACAAGATGGATTATAAATTCCCACACTCATCTTGCAAAGCCCATCAAGAGGCACGCTACGGATTATTCCCCTACGTTCACAACAGTTCCCATGCTCTCATTTCACAAAGTGACAGTGAAGGCTGACAGAACATTGCTTGAGAGCCTCCACTATGTGCACGTATCAGTAATAAAAGAAACAGGTCTTGAGTAAAGCAAGCAGTATCTGAACTACTTGTTTCCTTACCGTCTTTCATTCTGGGTTATTGTTCCTTTTTCCAGTTTGCCAGCAATGGAACCTAACACTTTACTTGCATCATTTGCAAAGTCCAAGTCCCGAACCTCTGCAGGAGAAACTGGTACTATAGCAAAAGCTTCTTTGTCCTCTTTTACTGGAGAAGTACCAATCTAAAACCCAAAGATTATTATCAGAATAGAAGACAAAAAAGCAGTATCACTAAGTATGTGAACAACTAGCACAAAGAGCCCCACTGCTACGCAGATCCACTCAGACAACATGGGAACAGACCCACTCTGCACAAGCTCACAGGTGTTTCCAATACAGAGAAATCTCAGTCTGAGATTGCAAAATGTTGCCATAGAGAGGAGAAAAATCTTCCATGTGCTGACTGCCATATAGCAGAGATTTAACAGCTAGCTATTAAGCTACTATGGAAGCCTATAAAATACTTTGTGTAGGCACTATTAATTGCTGTTATACTGATCACTGTTTGACAAACTCCAAAGTCTTGAAGGACTGGAATTCTTACCTATAAGCAACATATAAGTGAAAGTATAGAATAAAAGGATGCAATCACAAAAAATTAACAAAGCTTACCTTAAGCATCACAGGTTTCTCTTCTTCTTTATCAATAGGGATATTTGTACTATGAACCCAGGTGTTAGTGCAAAGGTGTCTAAGTCTGACATAAGAGTTCCTGAAAGAAAGTCAGAAGTTTCAAAGTGTGAATCAGATTGCCAGGCAAGAAATCTTAGCATTGTTCAGAAATGCAAAATGCCAGCAGGATCAAGTGGAATAAAAAATAACAACAAAGAAAGTAACAAAACTACTTCTACCCAAGCTGCCATAACAGGAATAACTCTTTTTTCCTTGTTAATTTATGCTAACTTACAGTATCTGCTGATTCAAAGAGGCAGCTGGATAAAGTCCATACAACAAATATTTCTGGGGAGGAGCGGACAGCATAGAGCCTGCATTCAAACTGTGCATCTTTGAAAGATACAGGGTCTTTCAAGTAGCAAGAGGTACCATATGAACAGTTAACTAACCAGATACAACAGAAAATGAAGTGCTAAGCACCAGTCATGTCTTAGCAAATGCAATACAGACAGGTACTGGGAAGAGCACTATAGACAACAGACTTCAGCCAGTTTCTACACTGGCAAGAAAGACACTTCATCTGTTTTCCCATCTATAAAATGGGGTTCTGTTACCAATAACTCCACTGTGAAGTACTAGAGTGATGTTCTAGGCATTTCTACATTAATTTGAAGAGCCACCTCAATTTCAAAGGAAAAAAAAACTGTGAGAAAACAGCTCAAAATTGCTGGCCATACCTGGGGACGAGGCTGTCTCCTCCTCGCAGGGTGGTGGGGTCCAACTCGAAGATGGAGGAGATATCATTTCCTTCAGGCACAGACACCAGAGAGTACGCCATCTTCTCCTGAGCACTGCGCAAGCCTCTTCTGGAGGCATCCTGCTCAGGGTCCTGCTGTGGAAGAAGTCCCATCACAAAGTCAGTTCAAGCTCTCCAGGCCCAACTGCCTATGTAGTTTGTAGACCTAACTCTGAACCACTCCAGGCCCTGGAGAAGGTAACTTCAGACTTGGGGCACCAGCAGCTCCTCGTCAAACATTTCCTAGCTTTCTCCAGTGTTAATAACTTCTGAGCATTCCTGGATTGATATACACATTAAATCCTAGACAACAGAAGCTGTGTCTTGCAGAGGGTAACAGAAGAAACTCAAAACCCCCCAGTCATTCACCACACAGTGCATCAGGAACTCTGACCAGCTCCAGATGATGCACATCTGGTGAGATGGCCACTCTAGACACTACTGGCTTTTGCAATGCATTTGGCATCACTGGAAGACAGGCACCCAAAGGAGGCTGAAAGCAAGTACCAGTCTTTTGGGGTCTTGATGCAGGGCATTTCAATCCCTAAAAATACTGAATAGCTACCCAGTGTTGTTTGTGCCTCAGAATACTCTGTCATTTGCACATTGGTATTCGGTGAACTTGGCTGCAAAATAGTGACATTTAAAGTCTTTGGTTTTGCACAGGGGAACAGACAGTTAACTGCACGGAACAGAAATACATGCTGGGAATGTGCCATCAAAAGAAGCCACCATACATTCAAGGGTCCATCTGGAGGCTTTACATCTGGAGAAACGTGCTCCTTGGGTTTGAATTCTCCACGTTTCAGCAGTGCCCTTCATCCCCACAGTAAGACAATCACTAACAGCCATGATGTGCCTTTGACACATCGGGACACAACTGGGCAGATACAAGAACTGCAACAAAGCTGACAATGGAAACCAATAAACTGGGAAGCAGGAATTGAGGCAATTTAGGGAGGACTAAACTTCAGCACCAACACTGACAGAAGCAGCCCACTAATACTGAAAGGGTGAAAGGGTGTTACACGGTGTCTCATTCATGCCCATTTAAACTGCTTTTCCACTGAGCTAAAAGAAAACAGCAACAAAACAGCTATGCAAAGAAACCTGCAGTTCTGCATAGAGCTCATGTTTGAATGAATTTGAAGTAATGTATGAAAGGAGAGGTAAGCAGCCCACACCATGTTGTCATGACTGAATGTTAAGCAGTGCAGTAATTTTATGTCAGAAATGAATTATGTGCTCTTGATCCTACTCTTCATGGTCTATTTTTGCCACCTAGTGGTTAAAAAAACACAGTAGGGAAAAAAGTACACTTCTGAAGCCGAGTGTTACCATTATTACTGCACTCAGGAATAAGGCATTAGTGCACTACCAGCAGGAAGGATATCTATAGTGACAGACACACTGATTAACTTTCAAGTTAAGCCAAAAAAAACCAGTTTAGCATTGGATATTTTTCCCCCTCACTGGAAGAACAGCAGCGTGGAGTTTTTGTTCATGCTTTTCCCCACTGTACAACTACATTTACTAAAGACCAGCTGGCAGAAGATGAGTGTTTGCTAAGCTACCAAGAAATAAGGATAACAGTTCAGTATCTGGGGGCAAGTGCGAGCTTCTTAATGGCTAGGCTGTGATGACAAATCCCTTTCAGAGGTAATCTCATCCCTGCAGCACTATCAAAGCGTTCACCTCCTTTTAAATATGGGAATAGTTCCTTCTCAGTTCTAAGTGTAGCAAATCTCCCACTACTCAGGATAAATGACTGAGAAATTCACACAAGCCCACAATTTCATCCAAGTTAAAAAACGTAAGCTAAAATTGAAAATGCTGTTCCAGTTCTGTTTTCTCCCATTGAAGCAATGTTGTTTCTCCTTGACACCAATGAGAAGCTTCTAACAGAACAAAGCATCAGCACACCCAATCTTCAACACAAAAACATTTACTGAGAAGGACACAGACTTGCTTTCATGAGAAAGAATGGAAGAAAGAAGGGCACTGAAATCATTCCCACCCTGCCATTCTTTCTTTCCAGGCCCTTCAGCATGGCTTTCCCGTGACACACTAAAATGAGAGGGTATTCATGAATTAAACAAGGAGGCCAAGAATGGCTGACTGGCACAGCACGATGTGAACATCCCACTAGGAACACATGACATTTGATGCCAACCTTGAGCAACTTGCTCTTCAGACCTATACAAAGAGTGCTTCAAGAAAGCAAAGGTTTAAGAAAGAGGAAGACAGAAAGACACACTATGAAGTGGGAAGGCAAGGGGTCCAAGCAACACGTGAGTTTGGTCACAGGTGTATTGCTTCTCACTAAAGCCTACTCCAGTTTTTAATACCCTGCAGGGGCCCTAACAGCCTTCAGATGACACACAATTTCTCAGCATCTGCACTAGCAACAAGGCCTCAACGATCTATGCACTGGCCAACTGAGTACCAGAGCCTGTGCAAGCCCTCTCAATCAGGGGCAAGATCATACTCTTGCCTATACTTACTGAGGATTGACACTCCTGGTCATCTTCCTCATAGTCAGGGTTTACCTGATGAAACAGAATCACATGCATGTCAAAACTCTAACAGTGCTACAAGTGGGAAACAACCTCAGCACAATCTAAACTTGTTTTGTGAAAGATGAGCTCTGCTGCTATGGTTCTACTGGGCATGCAGAACAGATATAATACACAAGTGGATTTATTTCTAATTGGCTGATTAGCAAACCCAAAATGTACTGAAAAAGCTCAATACTGGACCATAGTTGAAAAGGATTTGTTCATGTACACATGACAAACTGTTGCTGCTTTTCCAATCTGCTTGTTAGGAGTAGGATATTTAATCCAGACCTTTCCCACTGAAACTCTCATGTCAACAACATGAGCTACGACAGCCTTTCAGCCCTGCTCTGCACCCTTACATCCAGGACAGCCATTATTTATAGAGGTTTGTGTACAGGCATATTGGTATATCTGTGCCCTGAAATACTTACAATTAGTTTTAATGAACATTTACAAGTGTAAAGCAGCAAAACTCACAAAATTATAATGCTTTGACATTTTATGCATTTAATTTTATAAGATGCCCTGAAATTTTACTTCAGTGTGGAAAGATATCAACTACAGTGAGCAAACCAGACCTTACTTTGTGCTTGGACACTTAAGCATTATCTGCAGTTCTTACCAGCCTGCTCTGAAGCCTAACTGCATTTCCATCTTACAGTCAGTCTTTCCTATTAGGAAATCCATGACTTGAGAGAAGCTAACACTAGTTGATGGAACTCATTTTCCCCAGAGGGGCTCAGCCATTTAAGAGCTATTCAAATACTAATTCAACTTCATTCTCACTACCCACAAAACAGTATACCAGTAGTTAGCACCTACCCTTTGTAGAAGAGTAATTGCCTTTAGAATTCATACTGGAGGTGCAATATGTTCAAGACTATCCCTGTACTGCAGCATTCATCCGAGCCTCTTTAACTGACTTCGTTTACCATCCATGTTAGTAACGACTCTAAAGGACCCAAACACTACTCTCCTTCCCTCATTTTTTAGGGTGGGAAATGGGAGGTTTTCAGAAAGAATAAAAGGAATAGGATGCTGAGAAGGAAAGGCAGAGAGCTCCTAAACAACCCCAACACTTACCTCTGCTGCTAAGTAGTGCCCAGTAGCAAGGTGCTTGAACCTGAAAAGGCTGTTCCAGTACCCTGCACCACCACGGCAAGGATCATGCTGTACCACCTGCAATGAAAGAGGAACAGATACACTATACACGAGTGACTTCTCTCTTTAAATACAGCACTTCACATATATATTTCCCTTACAGGTAAAGAGGAAACAGAACAAAGAGCTCCAGGGAGGTGGTGGAGTCTCCTTCTCTGGAGATGTTCAAGACCTGCTTGGATGCCTACCTGTGCGACCTGCTGTAGGGAACCTGCTTTGGCAGGGGGTTGGACTCGATGATCTCTGCAAGTCCCTTCCAACCCCTACAATTCTGTGATTCTGGGTACTGACTAGTGCTCCATTTGGAGTTTCTGGTGGGTGACGGCAGGAAGATCAGGGCGCAAGATGGCAATTAAGTAATGAAAGAAAGTGCTCGCAACTGGCATCGTTGCTAGGTTCTTGAAACACTTCCTAAAGAGATGCAGCAGAGCCATCAAGTTTCACTGGAACTAATATTTAACTAGTGTGCTGTATCTAATGTTCAACCTTCTGAAAGGTCTGAAATGTAGCAGTATTGTACAGAAGTACTGGAAGAGAAATCTGACAGACTGCAAACTTGCCCTGTAGCAAGCAGAACCTCCAACATCAGCTGACCTGTTACTCTGTGTTGGCCACTCCAGGTACACTCACTTAGGAATACTCAGTACAGCTGATCTCTGCTTTCTGAGCAGGGACTGCATCACCTCTGAGCACACTGCACTCATCGCTGGGTGACTGCATGCACATGAACAGTTACAGCAATCATTGGCTTTTGTGTAAGGCTCTCAAGTAATGCTCATTACAGGTAAGCTTTCAACAGAAATAGGGAAAAGCTGTATATCAAATCAGATACTTCTGCAATGACAATAGGAAAAACACACGCAGCATTACAACTAATTCTATGGCTCTCACAGGCAGTGCAAATGGCAAACGTTTAAAACCATACTGACATAAAATAGCTCTGGTTTATCCTTTGTACCAATAGAGGGAGAGTATTTTTTGAAACCAACAATGGCACAGATGTTAGTCGCTATGTAAAAGCCCAGTACAGTGAAAAATGGTTCAGACAATGCACAGTCTAGCACAGGTTGCTATCTCCTTTCAAATGAGATATGCATAATCACAGCATTGCACACCAGAAACAGAATGTTCAGAGCACTCTGCGGGACAGTTGAGATTATTAGCTGGCTTTAGATTTCAGAGACTGGTAAGAAAAATGACATCACAGATGCTTCTCTGTACTCTTTTCTGAATTGTCAAGAACCCGTATTTCAGAGCTATCTGTTACAGCACTAGAAATCACCCTCAGTTTTGATTTCGCACAGAAAACATTGCAAATAAAGGAAATGTTAAATTCAAATATCAGGAAGATTTTTAGCTAACAAAAGTAATGCAGGCATGTGGTTTTTAAAGAGCAGCAGCCACCACAGAGCCACCCCCAGCCCAGGTCACAGTTCTTATCTTACCTCCACCTCCCACAGTGCTTTTGAGCTGGTTGCAGAAGTGGCAGACTGCCTCCCGGTCGTTCTGAGGAAGACGTGCTGCTTCTTTCTGTGCTCATCACAAGTCAGAAACTTCTCCTGCTCTGCATGAAACAATCTTACTACATCCCCCTGTCAAAGCCCAGAATGCATGATCAGTAGAGACAGAGACATTACCCACCAGTGAACAAGTTACAAGCAAGTAAACTTTTGAGTCTCACCCCTTTGAGGATGTCATCTTTATTATCACTCCATTTCATGAAAAGGACTATTTTCCAGCTTGTATTGCAATTCACAGAGTTGACCTAAAAGGAGAAACAAAACTGTTAGTCCCACTGTCCTGTGCTTGCATAAGCTCTGCCACAGAACTACTGCTTTATTTCTTTAACCTGGTGTTCATCAGGGCACACAAACTCCTGCATTACTTTAAATAAAGCCACTTCTGCATCTGCTCATGAAAAACCTAACTACAGATCTGACTCACCAGTAAGTCACACATCATAGAGCCATGGCTATTGAGTTTGAAGAATAATCTCATTTCTATCCAGTCAAAAAAAAAACAGATCAAATTTCAACCTTTGTTCAGTGCACAAAAGGTACAAGAGAAGTCTTGCAGAGACATTAAGAAGATGAGTTACAAGATAATTCTTAAACATCACCACAGGTGCTAATGAACTTACCAAGGTTTAATTTTCCTACAACACAAGCCCTAGCAGCTTAGCTGAAATTACAGAGGTTTGTACAGCTGTTCCCAACTCCTGTGCTACCAGCTCTGTCTGTCTGCCCTTACCTCATTGCATCCCGGATTATCAACAAGCTGATGACTGCTAGCATGAAGAGGTTGACCAGCGTTGACAGGGTTCAGGACTACTTTGTCTCCAATGACAACCTGTAGGTAAGCACAGCATCAGACAAACCTGAATCTCAGAAAGCATGTTTTTTTGTTTTTTGTTTAAGAAAAAAAAAAAGTGATGGGAGGAAATTGCAGCCTCGTAGTTTGGAGAGATGCCGGTCTGAATAAGAAAATCAGGATTCCATTGCACCAGAAGCTTACTATAGATTCAGTCATTCAGGCAGGAAAATAATCCCATACCAAGGGACTTAGAGGCTTACAGAAGAAACATAGCCTGTAATTTTGGTAACAAATCTATCTGCTGCTTCTCAAGAAGTTGTTTCATTGGTTAACATTTAACAAGTAATTCCGATAGCAAAAGGTCAGCCAAAAATCCTCCTCCTCCAAGATGCACTTTCATTTGTAAAATCAGACTCTCGACCAGGCTGGCATATGACTCAAGGCAAATGCACTTTATTATGGACAGCAAATGTCCTGTTCTTCCCCTCTGCCTGGGCCAAGCCTTACTTAAATTAAAATACAAATCCTCCTCCGGATTGAAGACAACTGGTCATTACGATAAAGCACCTGCAAATTCACAGGATTTGAAGAGGTTAATGGCCACTACAACTGCACTGCCTTGGCATGCATGCGTGCAAGTGTGTGCAAAAGGAACAATTACATGAAAATGCTTGGGATAGTTCACAGGAGGAATTATTTTATAAAGCCCACTGAATTTACGTGCCAAGCATACGGCTGGGTTATAGCACAGAGCACACTAATGCTTACTGATGCTGTGTTTTAGACAGACTGTACAACCAGGTGACTCAGATATTTAATTTCTTAAGTTTGATGCATGATCTCTTGTACAACAGTAATGCATTACACACCAAATGAGTTATTTTCCAGTCTTCCCATGAACAGAGCCATTTGATCTCATTATTACCTCATTCTTCACGTAAAATATTTGAGTAATTTTGATTCAAAGCTAGCAACACCAAAAGCTTAGATGCTAATCACTTACTCCAAATCTGCTGAAGAACCTCAGCAGTTCCTCTCATTTAGAACTGGACAGGAACTGTGCACAGCTACCATAATTAAGCCCCTTATTCCTTCCAACGTTCACCCATTGCATGTTTTCAAAATACAAGTTACCATAGCAATTTTTTCCACTCCCTCTCAACAGGAAAAAGGTTGTTTCTGCAATATCATGCACTAAAATACCTGTGTATTTCATTAATTGCATGACAGACCTCCTTCCAAGCTGCATGCAAACAATACATGAAGATGATTTTCTCAGCACTTACACTGTCTCCAATGGAGCGCAGCTTGTAGAATGGCTGTATGTAGAACCAGGAGCCTTCATTTCCAGCTTCATCCAAGGTCACCCTCATGGCATTCTTCTCTAGTAGAGCTGGCAGTCTCTTATTTACTGTTAAGTATTTGTTACTTTTTAAGTGAAGCAGCTAGAATAAGAATTAGAGTTCAGTTCTAGGAATGCTCGTTTTTCCTCCCCTCAACAGACAGTGAGCATGTATAGGACAACCACAGTGTTACACAGGAATCAAAGTAAAACCTAAAGCACGTTATAGGAAAATTGTGATGAATTCAGGCACGTTTCTGCTGGTGCTTATTTCAGTAGCACACTGTGCTCCTGCACAAAGCCCTTCCAGCTAACCTAACTGCAAATGCTTTAGGACGTGCCAAATGGTAAAAGACAACCAGCCAACTTCATGCAATAACCAAGCCCCTTCTGTCGTGCTCCTCGTCACCCACTGCCTTGAATTAGGGCAAATCGGACCTAGTTGGTAATTAGCCCTACTCCTGAAGGGCTGCAGCACCAAATCTACTGGAAGGTAAGTTTGCTTTGGTTTCAGGGTGATCCAGCATCTGCTCACGTTGTACTCCAGTTATTAAGGGTGCCTTTTTCAATTATGTAGTTATCGTTCTTTCCATTTTTCTTGGGTTTAACTTCAGTGGTATATCCTTTGCTTAAATGGACCGTAACTGCTTATATGTGTTCACTTTCCTCTGAGGCAGATTGCCATTTGATGTCTGATCACCTGGCTGCAAGAAATTGTGCTTGGAACTGCACAGTGCCATTTGCACACAGCCAGCGATGCAGCAGCACAGAAAGAATTCCCAATGAAATCATTACACGACCTCGGAGGAGAAAAAGCACAGCTAATCCATCACAAAAAACACTGGTCTATCTGCATCCTTATGGACTTCAGACCTTGCTTCATGGGATCACACTTCAGAGTGCTGCCACACTACTCAAAACTACAGATTCTTCTCAATGAACTTCATGAATTTGCAGTCACTCTCTCTAGGATTTTGCTTGAAGTCCCCCATTCAGCTTGCAGAGATGCTCACAACTCACCTGGATAACATTGCCATACTGGATAACTGTTCCCAGCAGCTTTCTGTTCTCAGTTTCGTTCTGCTTCTTTTCCAAATCGGCTGCATGCTGAAATTAGAGCCAAACAATTTCTTTGCTGTTTTATAGCCAGTGTGGCCAAAGCACCAAGGTTATCTGTAAGTGTTTCACAGAACTGGGAAAAAATGAGTGCACGATACAGCATGTTCCTCTTTGTTATTTCCAACAGCATTATTTCTCATCGTTTTTTCAATTGTTTGGTCACCATTTAAACAACACATATTTTGAATTTGACAAAATCTTGCAATAAAACATGAGATAAAAAAGATAGGAGAGAAATAAATAAATGCTTTATCATATTCCTGATGGTAGAGCAGGATTAGAAAAGAAATCTTAGCGACTGCACAGGAAAAGTTACCTGCATACTATATTCAAGTTCCATAACCTTCAGCTCATACAGAATTTCTTATTCTTAGAATACTGCCATGTATGATAACCAGCTCTTTCTCCATGAGAGCCTGGGGTACAGCTGCTCATTCAAACTCAAAAAAACCCCACCATTCAGAAATAGAGTGCTGCATAAATTGTTGCATAATTTTCTTTTCATTACTGAAAAACATTTTCTTTTCCTTGACTTCCGAGTATAGCATCAATAAAGATTTATTCGGGTAACACAGCAGTGCCTCAGCTATCCATGACAGTAACCAAGAAAAATCCTCTGCCTGCACAGGGTGAGGTATCACATGATTGTAAACAAGGGACATCGTGTGCTCTGTGCAAACATGATTAAGGCTTCGGACGGGTTTCAAAACCATCTCCCACATCTGACTGTCACTCAAGGAGAAAGAAGCACTTCTCTGGCCACTAGATGTCAGCTTCTCAAGCAGCACTGATTCACGATACCAAAGAAAGACAAGTGTCCCAGATTTTAAATCCCTTAAATGGCATTAACTTAAAATAACCTGACCTCAGCAGTGAACATGCCACAGCAGACAATAAATTGCACCAGCAGGCAAACAGAAGCCAAAAAAGGCAAGTGAATACGACTAAATCCTGCATTGCTGATTTTCATAAAAATTGCATGTCCTGCTAAAGAAATCCAGCTACGTGCAGAGGTAACAGATGCAGGCACACATTCTGGGGACACAGCCTGCTTCTCCTCTAAGACGTATTACAGAAAACACAGGGGCGTTAGTGCCTTCCACGTACCAATAAGTGACATGTGCTCACATAACTGACAGAAAAGAGTTTTGGTGCACAGGCAGCGCACACACGATCAAATTATTTTAACTCCATGCACCAGACTCAGGCACTGGGATGGATGTGACTGCGCACACCCACCGCAGAGGCTCAGTGCTGAACCATTCCCAGTACAACTGCACGGCCTCAGGCTCTCCCAGCCAGCCAAGCAGACAGCAGGTGCAGGCTGGGGCACTGCCTGTATGGACACACTCAGCTGGGGATAAACACTGGGAAAATCAAATCCCTGATCTCTGCAGGAACCCCGTCAGAAAACAGTAACGTAACAGTCCCAGGCACCTGAACTGGAAGATACTAAAGGAAGAGAAGACAACTTTAAATGAGACAGCAATCCAGAGCAATTACACAGTGTCTTCCCCGTGTGATACAGTATTTAGAACATACCTTTCCTTAAAATACATGAACCTGAACTCTCCCCTCCCCTGACACATCAGAAAACATAAAACCAGAAACCCCTGAGGCTTAAAGCTTGATGGCACGGCCTCCTTCTCATATCATCGTAGAGGGGGAAGGAGAAACACAGCACAAGGGACTGACCTCTGTGCTACAGCCAGTGAAGAAGTAACTTTCACCTGGTCAAGTTGTTGCTCCTGGGTTATAAAATTCTGTTTTCAGAAGCAAAATGAGCCTAACAGTCTCAGTAAAACGCAGGAGCAAGGCAGCCATATGGCAATCAGCAAATGACACTCTCCTACAGGGCCATTTTGTATTTCTGTCTTCAATGAGCTTAATATAGGCTTTAAGAAACTAAAAATACTTAGAATTGTAATTTTGACATGAAGTACTCCAGCCTATGCAATTTTAACATAAACATGTGTTTTATTTAACTCTAAAGTCAACAGATGGTATTTAAGTTAGTTGGCTTTTTTTATAAAAAAAAAAAGCAACTCTAAAAACAGCAATCAACTGCCTGGCTGGGTTTTCAACTGCTGAACAACATCTTACCCAGAAAAATATTAAATACTGCAAGCTAATAAGGAAAGAGAGGCAGTCTGGCCTTATAAATTAGTCATAATTACCCAGCAACCTTTACATAGATCCAGCAGCAGCGTTTACATGAGAAACCTCAGCAGATCTATCAGCCTTTCTTTGCTCCCACGGCACAAGCAGCACAGCTAGCACCCATCACTTCATGTGCTGAGCTGCAATCCCAAGAGCCTGCTCCTCTGAGTAGCTGTCTGCACCATCCTGTCTGCACCAACAGAAAAGTACAGGCCCACAAAGAGCACCACTGCAGTCAGCACAGGTCACCAAGAGAAGTTCAAATGGCTGTAACTCCAACCTGGTACCATGCATCCCACTGTTTGGACACAGGCTGTGAACAGTATGCCATCACAAACCAAAAGGTGTTTAGAAGTGAGATCTCAGTCAATGCCTCAAAAGGAGTCTTGTGTAATGATTTCAACACCCTCTGCTGGTGCCTCCTTGGTAACTGTGGGAAGGTGACTAGAAATGCTTCTTTAAAGCAGTACAGATTAGAGTGTTTATAATCAACAAGCACCAGAACATGAATACTTACGTGCAGTTTGTTGAGTAGCACTGCATCAGTCGTGCTGTTAGCTCCTGGCTTTGCTGCTTTCCAGAACTGTTTTTGAGCAGAGTACCGGTTCATAGGACATAGTTTGAACAGACAATCTACAAAAACAACGAAATAAGCATGGAAATTGCTTCAACCATTTGTAATTAACTAGGATTTTGCTGCTAGAATTGTCCAAATATTTCAGCAGCAAGGAAAGCTTTATAAACAAATTCCAGAAAGCTCTTGATCAGACGCATGCTTTTTTGGGCAACAGGAACGTTGCCCCATGAATGATAAAAATTAACTGCTGCTGCCAAACATCTGATGCAAGACCGGAAAATTCACCGCTTGTCCCAGTCCGAAAACCCATTGTACTAAAATGGTAACACTTCTCAATGCTTTCCCAGGCAAACTGATCCATCTTACACACTTTCAAATCTTGCTTTTCATACTTCAGTTAGTACGTTGCATCACCCCGTGTGATTGTTTCAAGGTTTTGTTTGTTTTAAACGAGTCCCTTCTATTGCTAAGGAAAACAAGGCACAAGAAACTGGTGACAACAGCACGGTAAGGCTGTGAGCAGAAGAAAACACCCCTGTGTGACAGTGTGAAGCAGCAGAGGCACTCAGTGCACAGCTCAGAGGCAGAGGTAACCCCCGGGATGCCGGGTTCCTCACCAAGTTCACCACCTCTGTTTACTTAATGTCCTGCCCAGCAAAAGTCAGGAATTACAGCTGATAAGCCTCATTAAACATACATTTTTATATTCAAGAGATGCTGGCTTATCAGTAATACAACTGAATTAGCTGTATTTACTATTTTTTGCCCATGTGCCGCTAAGCAACCATACAGGCAAGTAAACAAATTAAGCTATTCAGAGAGCACCCAAAGCAGCAGCCTGCACGTTTGAGCACAGTGCCCCACATGCCAGCACAGCTGTTCCAGCACCTCTTTGGAAACAATGTGGCTGTAAGGCTTGGCTGCTACCTCACATATCTTACAGGCACATCAGGTGCAGGACCTGCAGCAGGGGCAGCCAGGAGCAGGCTGGAGCAGCAGGGAGCGCAGAGCCCCATCTGGAGCACTGACCTCACAGCACTTGGGCACTTTCCAGGCAAGCACTCTTCCACCTATTTTTCCTTTAGATAAAGATGAATCACAGTGACTGACAACACAGAGCAGCATTCAGAGCTGCTGCAGAAGGGCACTTTCAGTGAAGATGATGCGTTGTAAGCAACACATCAGTCATAAAATTTTCTATTTTTGCTTAAACCATCAGTTCACACAATGACAGCAATTAACAGAACCACACGGAAGAATTAATGGCATGCCAGATTTAGTCACTGTGCAAGCACACTTGCTTCCAGGCTCTTCAATCAGAGAAGTTTCCCAGCCAGGCTTCACTCCTACCTGCAGAGCTGCCTGCAGCAACCCCCCTTGTGAGCATTTGACCTTGTCCCACACCACAGAGAAAAACACGACATGTTTTTCTTAGGTTTCTTCCTAGGTAAAAAGCTACAAACAATAAAACGCTTCTATTCTTCATTCTAAATCTGTTTCTTAAGCAGCTGAGGAGACAAACCAGGTGTAATTTGGCATTCACCTCAACACGGTCACCAGAGGCTGGTTGGAGCAGCGCATTTCACCACAGATCTACGAGCCTTCTGTGCATAAAGATTGATTTGCACACTCTACAGGCTCACGTTTCCAAAAATCAACATGCAAGTACGAGTCAGCTGAGCACCACCATGGTCAGAGGTCTGCAATCACAGCAACAGAGAAACCGAGCTCTTGTCAGATGCCGCCCTCGGGTAAGTTGGGCCTATCCAATAGATCCAAAACGAAGCCAAAGCAGTGAAGAATCTCATTGACTTCCCTGTAGACAAAAGCCCAGCTCTCTGCTCATGGGCTCAGGAAGATTTATTGACCATGAGAGTGGTGAGGTGCTGGAACAGCTGCCAGAGAGGCTGTGGATGCCCCGTCCATCCCTGGAGGTGTTCAAGGTCAGCCTGGATGGGGCCATGGGCAGCCTGGGCTGGTATTAAATGTGGAGGTTGGTGGCCCTGCGTGTGGCAGGGGGTTGGAGACTCATCATCTTTGAGGTCCCTTCCAGCCCTGGCCATTCTGTGATTTACCAAGCCAATAAACAAAGCCATCACTGCAGAGTTAATCACACCATACAAAACACTGCTTGTTGAACTTCACCTGCTAAGGAACGCATTTGGTGTTCAGATCCTCATAAGAAGCAGTGAAAGAAGGCAGAGTCACACACTGAGCAAGCAGAAAAATGAAATGCTACATAACTGCTGGTTAAGTGAGGGCACGCTGTCAAGCACAAACACTGAACAAAGGTCCAGCCGGGAGGAAATAAGCACCCACGTAACCGTGTATTACCTCATTGTGCACATGCACAAAGAGGATGAATGGGATTTATATAGACACGTATTAAACATGTGTTTCAAGCTTTCCAGGCTAAATTCTGCTCTTCTGTCAGCAGTCGTTTTGCCTCAAGTGAAGAGGATTTGCACATAAATGCATGCGAGTTCTCTCTGTTTGGGCATCTGGATCTCCACCCGGGTTCTGCCACCTGAAGCTCATAGAAATACACCAGCAATGTGTGGTCGTCCTCTGCATGCACCAGAAACACAGAGGGATAATGAAGGCATATCAGGAACACTAGAAAACACCATGTCCTGAGGTATGCTGGGATGTGGAGAAGGAATAACCCTCCAGGCCATTGCTCCAACCACAACTGCCCCTTCGGACAGATCCAGCTGCAGAGCACTTTCAGAGGAGGAAAAACATGAAGATGCTTCATTAAGCCATTTACAAAGCCTGCTGAGTATTTAACACCAACACAGCTACTCCTTCATTACTTGATTAAAAAAAAAAAACAACTGCTTTTTGCACAGCAATAACAAAATTAAAAGATTAGCAAATCCCCACTGGAATTTAGGAGTTGCTCTTTCTTGTGTTCTGTATCTCCATAGCTGGTATTTCCCCAAGGGTGAAACCCGCACGCAGTAGAGAATAAATACAAGAAAATAATAAAATCAGCATCCTGGAAAAAAATAACAGGACAGCAGATGAAGAGGCAATGAACCTGGCAGTGAGGGGAACATGGGACATCCAAGTTCTCAGTGCCAGTGACAAAGGTCTTGCAGTGCTCACATGTTCACAAAGATGGTAGCATTCACACAGAAAGAAATTATTTCAAGACAAACTGAAGACCTTTTCTGTGTTTAATTGAAATATTTCCATGCAGGAGGTATACAGAATAGAAAAATACATATATTCAATCCCATGCAAGTTTCACCTTCCCAGCAGCCCTTGCAGCACTACACTGTCTACTTCCATACTTGCTCTTTTTGACTATTTGTTTATATATTTTTTCTATGTTTTATTTTTTCTATGTTTTTCTATTTGAATTTGTTTAAAACATGCTTAAAAGATGACAGCCTAAGAGGCTCAAAGAACATAAAGCAACAGCAGCTACAGGAACGTGTTCATTATTAATCATTCCTGCATTTCCATAAAGAAGGAGGAGAAAAGAACCCGATCTACTGAAATTACTGTCTTTGTGATGAGAAGACATCCTTTCATTTTCACTTTGCAGTGAACGAGCTTTGCTCACAGTAGAGCAGGAGTGTTTCAGATCAGAATTGTGTCAGGACACACTGATTGTCTGCCCCACTATCGCAGCAGAGCCCACTCCATCAGCAGCTCCAGCCTAAGCAGCAGGCAAACAAACCTCAGCTGCATACGGTTTGCCAGCAGAAGAGCACTGAAGTCCTCTCTCACATTGCCAACAGTTTGGTCATGGAACAACTGGGGAAAACATCAGTGCAGGTCAAAAGGACATCCGTATATCAAACCGGCAGATCTCACTCATCATGATCACACGTCACTGCAAGGCAACCAACACTTTGAGATTCCAACTCTGGACCAATTACATGACTAAATTATCTGAAATTTCTGCTGCATCTTACCCTTTCCATGAAATTTCAATGCTTTTTTTTTTTTAAAGCACAAAGTAGAAATCCCCCTTGCAGCTAACACTTCAATGGAAAGGCTGCGTGACCTGTGATTTGAAGATATTTTTTAATGTTAAATTAACAACCCTCCATTCATATCTGTAAGATGTTATGGCAACGGCTCTCCTGCCACAGTACTCACTTATGAAGAGTTCTACTGATGGAAATCACTACTTGATTTGTCAAGCTGTAACAGTGTAGGAAATAAGGTAGCTATTATTAACTTAGAGCTGATGCACGAAATCAAGGAAAGAAATAAACCACAATAGTGGTTTCAAAGCGAAAGAAATCACGCAATTGAAAGATGGACACTAAATATCAATGTCTATTCAATCAAGAGCACTTATTATTGTGATATGCATTAAAAAGCAAAGATGTTTTAAATAGGAAGCAGAATGTGCCTCCACCCAGTGCTGTCAGTAACTCTGCAGTCACAAACAGGGTGCCAACATGCACAGTACAACTAAACATCGCTGTGGGATAAAGCTGCTCCTTGGTTAAAAATGAGCAAGGTAACTTCATTCCAAGCAGGAGGAGAAGCACACAGCTCCCCCCGCAGGGAAAAATAACTTCACCATGCTCTGCACACGCGGCCATGCCTCGGGGAAAACTGAGAATGAAAGCAAAGACATCACACAGCACAACAAGCAAAGGCCTCCAGAAGCCCTCCTAACCACAATGGTAACAAAGTGCCCAAAAAAACACCAAAGGAGTAACAGAAGAGAAACACCTTTAAGTAAACATTTTAGGTACCGAAGAGTTCACGATACACCAGTGTTTGTTTTATTTCTGCATGTAACCTCTTTGGTCTCCTTCAAAAAGAAAGCTGCTACTCGAAAAGAGAGAAATATTTAGACACTACATATACAGGCAGTTCCAAAAGGAAACATTTGCAGGAAAGACCAGTTACGTTTTTCAACCTCTGGTATGAGCACTGCTGAGTAAAGGTGCTTCATGAAGACACAAAGCCCCGAGGAGCAGCAACACCAGCAGTAGGAATGAAGGCCAGCTGTGCTTCACCACAACGTTCTCCCCCAGCAGCAGCAGGAGAACATCACACCCTGAGGCAGCCAGGAATCAGCACAACTCCCCGAGAAACCTGATGGGCAAAGAGTGCCTGTCTGTGTCACTGGAGCGTTATGGAGCACATTGTATCTATGGATGCTAAGGAGCAGGGAAACAAAAAGGCAAAAAAACCCTCAACACCTAAAGGAACACATGAGAAGAGTTCACAACTGCAAACATTTATTAGGATTAACCCAGGATCTGAAGAAAGCCGGTGGTTTCAGCCAACGTTTTTACCCTCTTAGATCATCTCCGCCTCTGGTCCTGCATGAAAAGAAATCCTGGACAAGAGGCAAAGCTCACCAAGAGGCAAGTTTGAGGGACGGTCCCTTCCCTCTCCCACAGAACTGAAAATTAAGCCCTACATGCAGCAAAGAGAAATATGTCATACTTTATACAAAGGGGATTCAGCAAACTAAGATACGTAAGCACTGCAGAAGCATTTTTAAATAAAGCACCTTGGCTTCAACCTTTGTCAGAGCCTCGAGAGCTGTACTCTTAACTCAGGAAGCCATCCTCTATTTCCTTTTTAATAGTTTACACGATAAATCCCACTGCGAGGCACTAAAACACAAGTGTCAGAATGTGAACACGGCGACATTCTTCCTTTGGGTCTTTTCAGCGTCTGTCTGTAGCATTTTCTGCCAGAAGCATCTGCTGCCTGCACTTCATTTTATTTCAACTGTTCCCCCTTTGGATATAATGTCCATGTTTGCTTCTTCACTTTTTCCTGCTGCTCCAGGATGGAGTTGCAGCCCTGGATGGGCCAGGAAGTGGGGGCAGGAGGCAGGGAAGGGTTTGGATATGGAGCAGGGGAAGAGCAAGGAGTAGATCAGATTTCAAACACCATCTGAACACATCAGTGAGGAACAGTATGGAGTGAACATGGCCGGGCTGTTAGAGCTGGCTGAACAGCACAATGCAAGTTGCTTCTGTTTAAACACATTCTGTGTGCATGCTGTAAGAAAACCACAGCACATTACAGAAGGCAAAAGGCAGAATTTTCAGCTGTTCAATACAGTAACTTGATTTTCAGCCTTTAATGCATTTCAACCAAACGCATTTGGCTTAGGCAAAAAGCTCACGTAATGTCCCACATTGGAGGGACACCACAGAAATGCTCGGTAACACTACTGAAGTCTAGCTTAGAGGAACTGAAGAAATAATAAACCTGAACTCAGTGCTTCCATTCTTCATGTGGTAACAGCATGCTTGGGATACCTCACCTGAAAGGGCCGTTGGTTCCTTCCTGCTCACTCCCCAGGTCGTGGCCCTGCTGCCTTCCACACAACTGCCCACATTGCAACTTCACAGGGCTGAAAGACCCTCAGAAAGTTTACTCAGCTCATCCTTTTCTCAAAGGCAGAAGCAGCCATGCCTGCTCCATTCCTGACATAGCTCCTGTAGCAATCTATCCCTGTGCCCCACTATTTCTGTACCTAACCTGTTTGTTTTTACAATTTAAGCCATTGCTTCTTTCTTTTTCCATGCACACACGGCCAACAGAACATCCCCTCTCTCAGCTGGATGCTGTGCCCAAAGCTGCCAAAACGCAAGCCTGTTCCTGACCATCGCACTCTGTTGGCTCCTCTCTTTCCTGAAGAACAAGGTGCAATATTACACAGCATGCTCCACATGAGGCTCTGCCAACAAGTCAAACAGGGAAAAAAATAATTTACCATGTCTTTTGGCATCTGTTCTTTTTATATATTCCAAAGCAGTATCTGTACTTTTACTGACAGCACAACATTGACTCCTCCTGTTCCAACTCAATTCCTAAAACACCTAGACCCTTCCCCAGGGCACTGCAGCAGGTGCCTGTATTCTCTCCCTCCCTGGATTTGGCCATCTCAGTGCTTTGCCATATGCCCCCACTGAACTGCAGTGATATTTTTGAACACATTTCTTCATTTTTCACGATAATCGAATGAATTTCCAAGTTGTGTTCTGCTCTGTAAGGCTTGCAGCAAACCTACCAGCAGCATGGCACAGAGCAGTACCATAAGGTGCTGCCACGCAGATGTTCCAATTTCCAATAAATGGGTGATGGATGGACTTAAGCAGCACTATGTGTAGGCCTTAGCAAACCAAAGAAAAAATGAAATAACGACGAAAGAAGCCAGACCTGTCTTAATTATAGGAAACAACATCCTGGATTTGAACAGATCAGCCATGCTGCTGAGCTGAGCTCCAGTCTCACGCACATAGGTTTAACACCAGTGTCTCCATCCATTTTCCCAGTGTAAAAGCTTTATTCCTCACTTCCCGTTCCTGTGCTTGGCTGAGCCTTTCACCTCACTTACTGAGGCCCACTCCCTGTCTCTACTTTAAACAGTCACCCTCCTTTTGGCAGGGGACCAGAGATGCTCTTGCTGAAGCCTATTGAATCTGCCTCCCAATCTGCCCAGCTCTCTCCTTCACGTTTGCCACTCCTCTGCTCAGGAACAGAGCACACAGCACACCCACAAATCATGCAGCTAATTAAAATCTGGATGAACCCTCTATGGCACAGCCTTAGCACTGAAGATTGCACACTGACTGCTGTTTTAAAAAGCAGATTATGCTGACGATTATGCTGTGCATACTGTAAGTGCAAGTGCAGCCATCTATTTCATCTGCCCAAACTGCCTGCAGCAGCATAGCAGTGTGCTGCAGTGCAGGACAAAACACTTGGAGCACTTCTACAACGTACAATATTCAGCTAGTGTAGAGAGTTAAGCCTTGCCAGCGCTGCTGCTGGAACAAAATCCACAGCTTCAGAGATCAAAAATGAAAGTGGAAAATAGTCCTAAACTAGTAAAGCAGCCCCTTCCAGGAACAGCCAAACAGCACTACTTGACCAAATAAGGCAAGTGAAAGCTCTGAGCCAAAGCAGCAAACCCACGTTGTATTACAGTCAGACAGCTGGACAGCAGAAAGGCGAATCAGCCCGTTGCACTGGACCGGATTGCAAATGGGAAGAACAAATGTTCAGAAAGCAGGAGCGGAAGCGCAGCCTGCCAGCAGAGGCTCACAGGCATTTGTCCCAGCCTGCGGGAGCCTACGCTCCATTCTTACGGGATTTTTCCTTAGTTTTTAATGCAATGCCATCATCCCAAACCAGCTACAGACTCCCTATTGATTACGCCTGGACAGAGGTGCTGATGGGGCACTTGGCGTCACCTGGAGCGTCCTGCACTTGGTGCAGTGAGACAGGCAAGAGAAAACCAAGCCTTCCCTGCACGGGGCTGCCACGTGCCTCACCCTGCTGTACAGAGCTGCCCTCGTGCTGCTGGACGAAGATGAGCAGAACACTGTCCTTTTTTCCAACTTCAAAAGAGACTGAGCTGAAATTTAATGCAGGAAAACAAGGACCTAAAACATCCCTTTAAGGGAAAGTTTAAGGTTCATTGCCTTAACTCCTTGTCCAGCTAAGCAGAGCTAGAAGTTTGGATTTAGGTGCCATAATGCTACATGACAACTTCTGCCTCTTTTGACTGGACCGTTTGAGACAAAGCTGAACCCAAACCCAGCATGATGCTGACACTTTCACAAAAGCATGCAAGCAATAGAACTCCCAGCTTCTTCTTCAACTCCCCTACAGGAGCTGCACCAACCCAAGAGGTGCTCCTCTCCCCTGTGCTCCAGGGACTCCCCTCTGCTAACGCCTGGCTCCCACCGACCCTCCAGCAGTGACACCAGTGCTACAGCAACACCAGGCAAGGAGCACCCATCTGTACGCCCAGCCCCAGCACAGCCTGCTTCCCAAGCCTGTTTAGCCTCAAGAACACAATATTTACCAGTCAAGGAGTTTCAAAGCCTATTAATTAGTGCCTTCCCACAGCCTTTGTGAATCAACATATCCATTCATTTCAGTCCCCTCTTCTGCCAGCTGCCAAGAGATGAGTGAATCTGCACATCAGTGTGTCTTGGGCACAGCTGGGAGGCCTTCACAGCAACACTATTAGCTAAAGAAGGGGAGGGGAAAAAAGTGATGATATAATCCTTGCCTAGCTAAAGCTACGACCCAGGTAAAGCTTTTCCTTAGCATTCAAAGCACACACTTTAGATCCAAATGTTTTTCCCAACCTTCAGCTGATTCTGGGGACAGAATCTATGCAAAGCCCACAGACCACAGCAGCAATGCACAGGCGCTGCCCAGGGAAGCACCAAATGACTGCCCCAACATTGAGGCCACACGCATCTGACTTATCAATTTATTCAAGCTACTTCATGCTAGATCCATTTTCCAAATTTCCTTCTCCACAAATCATTATTTTTCAGTGTTCTAAGCCATATTTCATCTGCCTTATGACATAATGACAATACATCAATCAGTGGCAAAGAAAGCTGGATTCAGAGTGATGGATGGGCTGGGAAGAGTTATTAAATACCACCAGCTGTATCCCCAACTGAGCACATCCCACGCCGGCATCAGTGCAGTCAGCAAGGAGCCCTCCTGGATCACAGACACCATCAGTAGCCACAAAGCACTGACAAACTTAAAGTTCAGAAAAACGGCACTGAAATCTTTCAACATTGCTGGCTCCTCACCCCTCTTTCCTTTGTTACAATTGCTTTTTTTCAAGTATTATTTGTATCATAATCACACTAAAAATGCTTCCCAGCTGTTGGTGTCAGATCTTCCAGCCTCTATGCCCAGATCAACATCAGGTTTACGCCCTTCTTTCAGATACACCTTCCTTTTTGACGTGTGATATTGGCACTTTAGAACAGCAGAAGCATCTACAGGCAGACACTCTAAGAGCCACACCACTGAAAAGCAGCATTTCTTCAAACAATACAGAGAGGTGCAGAGCAAAGCCGTGACAACCTTGACCAAACCCAGGGGGCCATGAAGCGCCATCTCTTTCCCCTGCCCACCACCATAGACAACTCCAACTTGCTCTTCAAAAGATCCCTACATGCCTTCAAAGCTTCCCCCGACGATCGCACCCAACTCTTGGCAGCACGGAGCTCTCAGGACCGTTTGCAGGAGCAGATTCGTGCAGCTCTTCCCATTCTCCTCCCCCAGCCTTCCATGGCCCAAAGCAGCTGCTCCTGCCCACGCCGCCCCCCGCTCTCCTCCATGGCAACACTTCTGCGTACCATAGGGAAAAAGAGAGAAAAAGGGATCATTTGTGCCCTCAGATCGAGCACTGGAACACTATTAGCAATCGGGAATCATCGCCTTCTGCAATTCAGTCAGTTGCTGACATTTCAATTGGGATTGGACTAACTGCACATGAATGCAACAAGCCCAGCCTGAAAGCTGCTTGCCCAGGACTGTAAAGCACTGAAACCCACACAGGATAGTGCCTGATGCAGACTGCTGAAGAAGCCATTCTGTAGGTCACCGTCTCTTATGGAAGGTGCGTTTCATCACACAGCTTCCTGTCTCTCATTACTACAAGTATCCATCCAACATCATGTATCCATAGCTCCCTTGGGCTTCTGTCCACTACATGAAGATGAAAAGAAATATTGCAACCCTACCACATCAAAGCGTAGATGGACACAGTTTCTTCCTATACAATCTGCAGGTTGATAAAATCTTCCCCTCAACACACATGGAAACCTCTCTCACCAGGACACACAACTAATTTCACAAGTGCTGTGCAGCACCACCTCCCAGCACACCGCAGGGACTGTCCTCAAGGTGCAGGGCTGGAGGGAGGCGCACAGGACAGATGCACAGGGGATTTATCCAGGCTCACAGCCAGAACAAGGTGCGATTCAAGCTCCATGCGGAGATGTCCACCGATGACCCCGTGTGGCACAGATCTCAGGAGGTCAAAGCACCGCCCATCTCTTCCAGCTGAGTTGAAGAAAAAAGTGCAAGAAACTTGTTTTCAATTCTTCAGCAGAGATCAGAATAATCCCGGATTACATGGCAATAAATACAAGCACTGTTTATGGAGCAGTCACTTGGAATGATGGAAAAAAAATCTAGATAAACATAACTTTGTATTTGCAAAACAGTAAGTATTTATAAATAAATGCCCTCCTTTCTACTTAGCAATACCAGAGTACCATGCCTTTATACTTCTTTAAAAGTCTAAATATTTAAATTATGTTTAAAATTAGCATAGTGCAAAAGATTCTTCCAATAATGTATCCACCAATAAAAATCATCTTCGGAGGTGGAAGAAAATCTTCGGGCTTCCAGCAAGAGCCACATGCTAGCTGAGATATTCAGAGCAGCTGAGTCACTGTGGTTTTCTGAAATGAGCCTTTAACTACGACTTGAGGGAAGGAACTCTAAGTGACAGGCACTTCAAATCACTGAAGGATAAAAGTTAGTCTTTTAAAGTTACTGGGTTTTTAAGTCTAAGGCTGCAGTTCATTTTCCTGCCACTTTTTTTCCCCCCCCAAGTACTTTGATGTCTAGTTCCCAACACAGTGTTTAATTTTAATCCTGTATTAGCCATAATTTAAACTCTGCACGAGCACAGCATTGCTCTTCAGAGCAGTTAACCGCTTGGTGACCAGGATCTATGCCTCAGAGAAACTCCTGCAGGCCAGGGATGGCACACAGTGAGCACAAATGTCTGCAGCAATGGATTTGCAGGACTAATCTGAGGGTTTAGCGTTCAGCTCTTTATTTAAAAGACAAAAACAAAACCGCCCCATTAACAAATCCCTTCCCATTTCTTGCCGCTGTGCTTTTACAGCTACAGCAGTAGCAGGCCATCAAGGCGAGGAGCAGGCTCACTGCACTCAGCAACGCAGGGCAGACAAGCAGATCCAGGACTTCCTGCTGTCCCCAGAAAGGGGACAATATAGAATGCAGGAAATGCATACATCAGGGGCACCTAAAGGGAAAGCACGGCACAGCGAGGAGGAATTAGTTTTGCACGGTCAGTTGACAGCTCCATTTAATCCTCTCCCTGTTATCAGACAAAAGCATTTGGAGCCCAACTGACCATAGCAAAGGATCACAACGATTCTCACTATAGCAGATATTTCCATAGTGAAAGCTGTAACATCAAGCTGGAAGAAAATGCTTTGTGAGAAGAGCAATCCCCTCTCCTGAAAATGTCTAAAAAAGAATCGCTTTGTCTGACTTATTTCTCTAAGAACTTTCACAGCTTTCCCCACAGTTTTGGTTTGTTTCTTTTTCCCTTTGAATTTCAGAAAGTGAAAAACCTCACACGTTTTCATGTTCTTTTCAACAGTTACGTGAGAGTCTCCCTGCCCACAAACAGCCTCCCCACCACACAGCCTCATGTGAGGGCATCTTCCCCACAGCCCTCTCCAAACCGACTGCCACCATCACCTCACTGCTGCAGTCACTGCTCAGGCCACGTCCACGCCAAATGGAATGAGCAGAGCTGCAACACAGCCGAGGGCTTCCCTCTATCAAACACTTCACAGAAACAAAGCACTAATTACTCACACTTGTTCCCATCATAGAAACATTTTCTCAGAGCCATGTGCCTCTGAGGTCCTCAAAGCTGCTTGGGAGCACTGGGAATGGAAGGACCAAAAAGCCATGGCAATTGCTGCTGACCATTCAACATCAATCATGCAACTTCAGCTAAATACTAAGAGCAATGAAACATGAAATCACCCTTTGATTTTTGCACCAGAAAAATTAGAAACTATGCACCAGCCATAATATCAAGGTTAGAAGATGCTGATGTGAAATCCTAGTGGATGCTCATATAAGGTTCTACATGAATAAAGAATTCCCTATACATACACCCTCCTCTTACATTTTTGTATTTCTTAATGTGTGCTTATATAAATATACATTCACACGCACTACCTATAAGGAGACAGAAGATGGATAAGCTGTTAAATTCCAAAGGACTCTCTGCAGACAAATTCTGATCCAAATGCAGAATTATCTTTTGTCAAGTTGTCTCATATTTCAGCACTAATGCTGTAATCTACAGTAACCACACAAAGAAGTAGGGAATATTGGATAGGGATGAAATTGTCAGTTCTTCCTCTTTCTGAGGTTGATTTGCTACTTTCACTGAAGAGGAGTCGAGCACTGAAGCAACCACTCCATAGATTATTTATCCCAAATTCCCACAACACAAAACCTTTAAGAACACAACTGATAGCATATGGGGAAAAAAAAATGCGTATTTGAAATTAGAACTTGTAAATCATATTTGAAGGATCTTCTCCTTGTTGTCATTCTTTATGACCAGGGCCATCTGCCTGACAGGGAGTAGGAGGGAATCAATTTTCTGCCTATTTTAGCATTCGGCAGCAATAAAGAGTTATCTTTAAGGCCTGCACTGCCTTCAGACTTTATCCTGCAGTCTTTAAGACATCAGCTTGCGGGGTGCTGGCACTGCTGTTTGAAGCATGGAAAGGGGTGCGTGGTGTTGGGCCATGAGCACGCAGTGCCTGCAGCCCCAGCCAGATGCTCCTGCAGCCCCTGGTGAAGGTGCACAATTCCTGTTTCCCAGAAAACCTCAGTAACCAAGCTCCTCCTGCAGTCCAGTACTACAAGTTCTATTGGCTTTCCAGCATCACTCTGTTGTGATCATACAAGTATGGAATAACATACTTGCTTTTAAATCTGTATGTTTCTGAAAAACAGAAGCCAACAAACTCCAAGACACAACTTTTGCTCAGTACTGAAGTTGCGATATGAACGAAGAGCGAAAGGCAGCTGGATGCCTTGGATAGGAGCATCTACAGGAAGGAGCAGAAGAATGCTGGAATTTGGCTTCAGCACAGACAGCCAAGACTCTTCTCGATCCGTGCCACCATAAATTCACCGCATCGTTCTTCAGCCCTGCTCTGAAACCTTTGGTGCTGATTAATCCAAACCTGTACGCGGGGCTGATGGAGCATTCATCAGATCAGTACCACCATTTCTGCTTTCTGAAGTGAGCCAGAACTCCAGCTCAGTCCTCTCTGGACACACTCAGTATCCCAGCATGTTCAGGCTCTAACAATTCACTGCAGAGTCCGCGGGGAGGGAAGCAAACATTTCCTCTTTGCACAGAGAGACTGATTACATTCTAATAATACTGAGATTTATTCTTGTTTCTTAGAAAACAAGCCCCAGCTTTACAGCCTAAGGAGCAGTCATGGGCTGGAATCCCTAACACAAACAACTCTGCTCGTACCCCGGTCCCAAAGGCTGTGGGGCACCGTCCCTCCCAAACCCTGCCTTCCTGGGCTGGTTAAAGTTAGCTGGTGCTGGCTGGGGACCACGTGCTGCTATGGAGGGGGAAGGATTTCTGTGGATACAGCCAAGATTTTTTCCTTTTCAGGATGGCTACTCTCTCATCCAGTTCTCACTTCCTCATGCCTGCAAGTCCTGTGCTTATTTTTTCCCTTGTATAATTTTTAACTTCAACAAGCAGAAGGGCTGACATTCACTGAATACAAGGTCTAAGTGCTACCAGACTGTTTTTGCATAGCAAAGCATTTTGTACCCTTAATAAAATCTGAACCAGAGATAATCTGTTCCAGCTAAAGCAGGAGCAAATCCTGCAGCAGTGCTTTGAGCAGTGTCACTGCTTCTCTGCTGGCCGTGGAGCACAGAGGTGATTTCTTACTCTAAGTATTGGACTGAGAGCCACGGAAAGATCCCTCACCTGAAATACAAGGAGTTCTGTCTTCACTGAACTTCTGTGAGTTATATAATCAAAACACAGTAGTTGCCAATATGAGAACTCAACAGCAAGTATTTTCACAAATTAGGTACAAAGTTAACTGTAACTCGAGTATCTCCTAATGGGCTGAATAATACACATTTCATTAAAATAAAATTTTCCAGGAACACTGCATTTAGCATCAGTCAATCTGTAATGGCTATTCCAGTATCTGAAACATTCCCATGAGACATGACAGCCTAAAGGCTCTGACTTTCGCAATAAGGGGACAGCAGTCAGCTCACGTGCTCAGCATCCCTGTGTGCAGCAGGGCCAGAGCAGCTCCCCATCAGCTGGGCAGGCCTCTGCTTCCCTGAACAGTTCCAGGCACTGCTTCTGCTCTAACCTGGTGATGCACACAGAGGCAGAAGTTTGAATGGCAAGACCATCCTGAAAGAGGAACCCAAATCCTGCAATGGAAATGAAGGAGCATTCAATCTCCAGCAGCAATATGGGAACAGAGGAAGATGCAGGTGTCACAGGCTGCTCGCTGCAGACACCCGGACCAGGTCTGGCCTTCACTACAGCCCATTTTTATGGCTTGCTGTGCTCATCCAGGGCCTCACCATTCTTATTCCGACTGCTCTCAGACAAACTGAAGCACTGCCAGCATTACTTCTCAGACTTACAGCTGCAGAGATACCACCAGCTTGGTTAATCTCCCCAGATTTGCATTTTTTTCATATTTATACCCAAAAAAACCCCAACAACTTACACGTAAGAAAACTTCACTCTAGCCAACTGGGGAAGGGTTGGTCTAATCCCTAACACCTGTTTCTCTTCCAGTACATACACAGTTCTTTCCTCACAAACCTCTCACTGATGACTCTACCCACCTGCTTTAGTATTTGCACCTTTCTGTGTAAGACCCCTCCACCTCTGCAGCACTCAGGTTCTCCCAGCCAGAAGTGCTGGCAGTAAATCTGCAGTTTCCCTGAGGGTCCTCTGGCAGCAGCACATGGGTTCTCAGTATTGATGAAGGCCACTAGCATCTCAGTCTTCACAGCTTACAGAACAGAGCAAAAGCTTTCAGAAGAAACAGAGTAAAGTATATGGAACACAACTGTTGAAATACCCTAAATTTTAAGCAAGCCACAAATTTTAATAACTTTGTTATATTAAAAGATATGTACCAATGTCACCCCACCCCCACAATTCATTAAGGCATTTCACTCCCTTGGGCTCTTGTGACTAAGTATAATATTTCATTAAATATCCTGTTCATACTGGCTTATGTACTAGGGAACACACTAATTTTAGAAAACTGATTAGCTAGTTCTTTCTAACCGAATGTTATTGTAGCTAAGGTCAGATTTTGCACTGAAACTATGGCAACAAAGCCACAGTATTCTTTTGTCTACAAGGTTGGGGCTAGGTTTATTAACAGCACTGTTCTACTTAATAGCTAAGCACTGCTTTTTGGCAATCCCTCCCTTGATCCTACCTGAAATAGGCTGAACTTTCCACAAGGGAAAAAGCTCTGACCTGTGAAAGCAGTTGAGAAAGAATGATCATTCGAACCAGAACTCTGCTTATTTCTCATTTTCAGTACGTGGTCACTGCCCTGCCTGGTTCCCCCATCTACTGCTTCAGCAGCAAAGAACCTATACCCGCATTTTTTAGACGGGCAAACGAAGCACACAGGTCCTAAAACCTCACAGTCCAACTCTCCCTGTTCTTTCGCAGTACCTGAGCCAACAGACTGTGCCATGCACACACCACTCCAGTTAACCATATTAATGGCCACTTTATATTTCAAAGGGGCTTCGCTCTGCCTTCATCTGGATGCAAAACAGCTAAGATGAAAGCGCTTACCCCAGAAGCTGGCAGACAGCTGCTTAACCACAGCACACCAAGCACAGACCAGCACGCAAACTCAGCTCAGCCAGTGCTCAGCGTGTGCCTCAGAAGCCGAGCAGCCCCATCTCCTCTTCCTGTTCAGTGCCTGCAGCTCTTTTCTTGTGCCAAATGAAGACGACTCTCTTGTAAGCCGTACCACGCAGACCTTGTCTCCACCATGGCCTTGGTACCCCAGCAATAGGATACAGCAGATGTTTGGGAATGAGGTGTTCAGGAAAGCACTGCACCTTGCCTGCCTCCTGCCTGGGAAGGGTGGGAGGATGTTGGGTGTGCTCCTGCATGCGCTGCAGCAGCTCTCAGCTTGGATTCCTTCTGAGAACCTTTCAAGCTTCAGCAGATACAAAGCACATTACTGTGTGCAAAAACACAACATTTCTGTCTTTCCAGTTTTTTGAAAGCTCTAAATGCCACTGTGACAATTGCCTATAACATCTGCTTGTATGTAGGATGCAGTGGGCTAAAAACTCACATTTCAGAGGCAGCGCTCAGGATTTCTTGATCAGATAAAGGGCATCAAATTCAAAGGCCTACTCACAGTTGGCAGTTTTCTGGTACAGTTATATAAATACTTCAACTCATACTAAAGGATTCCTCATCAAGCCCATGAAAACGTATTGCAGATATTTAACAGTATCCTTCTGCAAGATATATTCTTCCACCAATAAATGACCAATACTTCAGTCTTAAAGATGTTACAGGCACAATATTAGACTCTACTTTCCTTCTTTCCCTCATCCATCATTCTAACCTTGAAGTTTCTTTTGATTTTCCACTACATCTTATCAGTGTCCTTAGCATCAGTTCTTCTTTGCATGACATTTGCCTCTTTGGGAAAACAGAGAAGTCAGATAAGCAGGTGCTCAGTGCTGCTGTCCCACTTGGTGTTCAGTTTTGGTACTCAGCACGTGCATTGTAGTCTGACTCGGACAGCACAGAACAGAGGAGTCACAACTCCACTGCACCCTGCACAGAGCTCTTCCAGGCAACCATGCTAAGCTTTCAACTCAGCACTCAGGCACTTCCAAACATTCTGCCTGGAATGAAAAAGGAATTTTGCAATTGCATCTGTTATCTGTTCTCTGTTATCAAAGTGAAAAGGCCCCATTTAGACACGAGTTCAAGCATTTTAAAAAACGTCTTTTAGTTAATATACCCACACATTTCACCAGCATTACAAGTCTCTATTCCAAGAGAAAAAGACAGCTGAGCCTGGCCACGCAGCCATGTCCAGCACGTTTGTCTCACGGTCAGGTCAGCCCTGGAACCTGCTCCACTCTGCAGAGCACCCACCCCAACTCAGGCAGTGCACACACAAGTCACCCACTTCAGATTATTCTACGTCGAAGTTTAAAAAGCAATCTGAGCTGATATAATGGCTTTCAGCAGACCAGACATAGGACAACATGCACAGGTACGTGGGGAGCAAGGATTTCAGGCTGCACGCTTATCTGAAGCCAAACACACAATACCAAGGGGTTTACACTGCTGAAAATTATTCTGATGAGTACAGGGACAGAGCTGACCTACCTTACCACCTAACAAGTGCACTTTAATGCACTGCTAATGTTTCTGCTATACTAAGAGGCAGAGGAGTCTGGGTGTTTATTTTGATTATTTCACATTCTAAAGTGTTTGGGAAAGCTGAGCACGCAACCCTCTAACTGCCAATTCCCTCAGCCTCAGTTCTAATGCTGAGCTGCACACCAGTCTGCATCAGTTGAACAGGGGTAAATAAGGAAGTACACACATAAATCCTCCAACCCCACTGCCTGTATCAGCACTTATCAACACATAAATTCCATGCTCTCCTTCACACCACTAATGGCAAAGCTAAGAACAAAACTGCTCTCAAACATTTCTGTGATGGAGGGGCGCTGACTTCAACCAGTGCCAAGCACAGTGCAAATTTAAGAGAAATCCATCAAAAGAATTGGGACGTGCACATATATACATCAAATTTCTGTGTTAAAGCCTCTCTGCAGAGCCCAGGCCATGCATGTGCTGAAGGTGAACTTGCAGTTTGAAGCCCTTGACCGCAGCAGGGCCGTGGCAGTGCCAGACAAGCAGGGCAACTGCTTCCTGACAGCAGCGCTCATAAAGAGCACACAGTATGGATTAGGATCAAAAGAACAAACAGAATCTGAATCGCTCATCTTCTGCTTCTCCATGAGGGTATTTTAAGTCTAAGAGATATGGGTTCATTCCTTGAACATCTTGCCAAAAAAAGCGTGTTGCCCAGCAACTACTAAAACAGCGCTCTGGAAGGAGGTGGCTGCTGGAGGAGTTAACCCATCAATGCCTGCTTCCTGCAGCACTGCAGGGCCCAGCAGCCTGCGTGTCCCAAACACAGAGCTGCCACAAGCTGCTGGCAGACGGGCTGCCTCACTGCAGCACCAGTGTCCCACACCAAGCAAACACGCTGGGCTTAGCACACTGCTACGCTCCCATCCAAAATGAACACAAGCGAAGCCTCTGTGAAAGTACATCCAAGCAACCACAGCAGATCCAGCAGCTGCAGCCCCAGCCTCTGCTTCTGCTTTGCCACTGCGCCAGGTCTGACCCGTTTCATTTGCAAAGCAGCAATCTGTCTCTGTGCATTTAAGCACAAATCATTCCTAATGAAATAGTGTGCTGCTTTTAACCCGTCTGGAGGGTCAGCTCTAGTTCGTACTTTCCACATAAATCCATGCATATCTCAGGCATGTTCATTTACAGTCACTGCTTGGATGCACAGTCATACTCACAGGCAGCAGACTGAGCATCAATTCCAGCTGTATAAAATAGCAAAATGCCTTTTTTTGTTCAAAGCAGTGCAGATAACTAAGGAATTGTCACACTTACTTTTTTTGGAGACTTCCATAACTAGGATTTCTTCCAGGAATCTCATCTGCACACAGTGCATTCAGACAAGCCACTTACTTCCCCATGAATTTTCATATCAACATTTTAAAAAAGAAACACTAGTGAATGCAATTCTTGAGTCCTATCATTCGCAAGGAATTTTAGGGGTTTTTAATGGAATTTGTTGAAGCTGAAGACACGAAGGGACAGACATGCACTGGACTTTAAAAAAAAAAAAAAAAGGAAAACCAAACTCAAACAAACACAAACAAACCAAACCACAGCATCATTTAAAGTGGTCCTGAAAGCCAGAGAAAAAAAAAAAGAAATCTCACAGACCGTAATCACCACTCAACCTCAAACCACTCTGGGTGCTGTCTGCATCTGGGGGGGGTGGGAAAAGGAAGAGAGAAAAATGAGCTCGCACACCTCCAAGCATTCCTGTAATATTCTGAGGACAGAAGACATAATAGCATTTAATATGTGCAATAACTGCTGGTAAACCATCATTGCAACTTCAGTGTGTTGAACTAATAACTTTGGAGTTCTAAGGCCTATTACTGCTTTCCAGCTTGGTACTTCAGGTTTTCCCATCTAACACATCCTCTATTTCTTTCTGCCCTTCTTTTTCCTCCCCCGTTATGCTCTTACTCTGCACCCCGAAGCTGACCTGAGCTCCATCCCTCCTCACAGCCTCCAGCACTCTCTCCCTTCCCGTGCTCCACCACCAGCAGACAAATCTCTCCACCTATTTTTACCACAGCTCTGCCAACGAAAGCAGCCCTGCTGTCCTCAGGATACCCCTGGTTCCCTGAAGCAGGCTGACTGGGCTCCATCGCTCCCAGCTCCAGCCGCGCTGCCGCTCCACATGCACTCTGGGCTTCCCTCGTGTTCTCAGCCCAACATAAAGTCAGCATTCTGCAGGGAGTGACTTACTAACACACAAACACAGTGAACTTCAAGCACAGCTCGTAGCAAGGACGATCTCACGGCACCAGAAGCCAGGTTATGGCACAGAGCATTTTTCCAGTACTGCGCCTTTCCAAAGCCATAATGGCAGTCACCGCCATGCGATTCACTTTGGCCCTGCACTAACAAGATCTCCAGAAGTTATTCCTCAGTGACTGCTCCCAGCACTTCACACCAATTTCAGCTCACACCAAGGTTCCACTCCTCCTCCAGCCTTTCTGAAGCAAAGCAAGTCTGAACCTGAAGTATGTGGGAACAAAATCCTGGGATTGCTGAATGGCTTCCACCAGATGCCCATTGTTGCTTTATATCCCCAAAGTAAGTGATGCTGTTCAGACAAATACCTTAGGGAAGGCTGTGTTTTGTTTGCAAGGAAGGTATTTTTGGAAGGTGCCCTTAAAACACGTGGACTGAAGAGACAGGGCTGTAGTTCCTGACTGTGTCACAGACGACACCCCCACACGTGTCTGAGTGCCTCTGCTTCAGCATTAAAAAGGGGCATTTTCCACTTGCGTTGAAGATGGTGAGATAAATTTCATCATCATTTCTTCCAAATATATTAGTGCAGAAAGCGTTTTTATCTTGAGCCACGCTTACAAAGCACACATATAAACAACTGAAATGCCTGCTAAAATTTTATGACTTCCGTTGCCATTTACCATTAAGCATAAACTTCCCCACAAAAGCTTTAGTGAAGTGACTACAAAGGTTGGAAAAGGTTCATACCATTCTTTCTCAATGTATAAATTACAAGTAACATGAGAACTTTTACAACGTCCAACAACATTTTATGCCAAACAAATGTTTCTTTGTACTTGCAGTTCCTAAACCATGCTAGAAATAATTGCTTTTCTCTCTCTCCACCCCTTCCCTTTCTCTTCCATCCCCCACCTTGTCCCCAATCTCTTCTATGCCCAGCCATTTCAGTCAGATCTGGATTTGTTTCTTGATTTGATTGCCTAGTTAGTGCTCTAGATAATGTAATATCATCACCCTTGTTCTGGAGAGTTTAACACTGACTTTTTAAGTTTCTCCAGGTTGCCTCTTCAATACCTGAATCATTGGCGTCCAAACTACTCTCTGGAAAGAGAACTGAAACTTACAGGGACATTCTGGTAGGACAGATGTGAAAGCCAGACCCCATTTGCAGCCACCCCTCATAGAGCCTTCATGTCCAACAACTCAATTCAATTCACAGACATTCACACGCATTTTTTCCACCCCCCTTATGAGTTGCCCTTTGTGGAAGACTGCAATGCTAAAATATTCCATAGAAAGGGAGGTGCTTCAGAACAGTTTGCACAAAATGAAGGACTTCTTCCACCTGGATGGTAACAAACAGCCTAGCAAACTCACCTCTGAACTTTTTGGGTGGGTTATTAAGGTCACCTGCTTCTGGCTGTACAACACACCGGTCATCCACAAGGCTGCAAAGAAATGAGAAATCAAGTAAGATTCTTTTCCTTTGCAATAGCTTACATCCTTGCTAGCAAAACCAAAGTGGTTTATCCACAATAAATATCCGAGTGGCCACTTCAGCAGAAGACATTGCCCAAATGCCAAATCTCTCTAAGAAGCATGCAGCTAATTTCTACTGTTGCCCAGAGCTATGCTTCTAGATAGGTGGGACAATAAGTAAGTAATTGCTCCTGTAAACTGCATCTGCTTTCTGTCCCCTCTTTGAGGTGCAGACAGAACAGCCCATATTCTAGTTGAGTGATAAACAGCCTTAAAACAATTATTGCCTCTTGGACAGATTTGAATAATGGTGTAATTGTGTTTGCATTAAAAGACAGAACAGGACAATGTGACCGGGTGAACTGGACACTGATTACACGGCTCTCCTTAAGTATCAAGAAAGGTAGAAGCATCAACTGCCACAGTAAAAATTGACCCTCAGCAGATAAGAAGGCATAAATACACCCTCCTGCTTCCCAGTCATAAACACTAGCAAAGACAGGAGGGCAAACTAACCTCCTTTTAGCAGAAAGGAAGTGAATTGGATAAGTGAACCCAAGAGATTTTAATAGGAAACGCCAGCACAGAGCTTCTCCTGTGAACGCACACTGGCAACAAAATAAACACCCAAAAACCTGGAGGCTCAATGCAAAGCCCACAGAGTACATTAAACATTTAAGATGTACTTGTCATCTCTGCTCTGCTCCTAGCATGTTGTGTCAACGTGGAGCTGCTCCATTATCAGACAGCATTTCCAAATTGCGAGGAATGCAACTGGAACCAAATATTCTGTTGTTTCTGATTTGATGTTCAGTTATACAATTTGGCCGCTTAAAACCAATCTGTCAAAGAGGCTTTCTACACAGACGTAGAACATAAAATTCAGAGGTCTTAGAGGTTTGAGAGGTCCATTCTCATGCAGGATCAACTTGAGAGACTGAGATCTAGAATATGAGAGTTGTTCCTTGCAGAGGCCGGTTACATGCAGGGAGCATCTGGAGACAACAGTTAGGGAAAGTCAAGAAGTGCATAAGAATTAAGAGGTCAGAGAGACTAAGTGGACTCGACAGGTCTATGCATCTAAGATTTGCAAATGCAAACATTCAGAGTAAGTTGCTTTTTCCCCATGGATTTTCTCCCTGTTCGGTATTTTACAAACATGCACGTGCTCCAACCAGAATGACAGCACTAATATCTGAGCTCACTGAAACACCTGCTTCTAGTGAACGAATGGCCAAAAGGTATTGAAAGTCAAATGGGTTACTCTGATAATCCCCCATACAGTTACTCTCAGTGCAGTGTATATCCCTCTCATCCTGAGATTCAATTGAAAGTAAGGAGGAGCTTCCCAAATTGCTAAGAAAATAACTTCACAAGGTACAAAACACAGAAGAGGATATTGTATACGCTAGCAATCATAGTGATGACAGCACTGAGTTTGGGAAACAGCAAGAGTAAAGTCCTGATTAAACAACAGTCACGTCATAGGAGCATTAAATGGGAACACTCTTCAAAGAGAGTTATTTGGCTAAAATGACATTAGAATGTAGAGCAGTATCTGTTTCTCAACCTTCATTAGCCACATGAACAAGTCATTACACATCGTTATGACATAAGACTGTCAGAACTCCACATGGTATAAAGCACGATTACACTGAATCTTCTCTTTGGTTCTTTAATTTTCTCCAGGACAAAGACTAAATTAAATACGGGACAAAGCTAATTTGATTATGAAGGCTTATTAAGATGATAATGCATTTCATGTTTCACATAGCAATTGGGATTTCTGGCTCAAATTAGGCTCAGAAGACGTGTGGCCATTCTATAATGCCGTTACCTTAAAACAGTACTAATCGAATCAACGAGGATGCTTGTAATGCTGAGGGATCTTCAAATCTGCCATCAGAACATCTCATCAAGCCTAAAACAAATAGGTGCTTCAGGCCTGTAATGTCTAGAAGGACTACCCATGGTGAAAAATATCTGCTCAGCAATGCCATCAAAGCCACAGCCACTGCATAATGTTCATCATGCACTGTATAGGATTAAACATAACAACTTTCTACTTGTTTTGGAATTATCTACTGCCAAACTTGCTTCAATACTAGGAATAAAAAAGCCAAATGTATAGTATTGCTCAGTTCATTGTGCCAGTTTTCAGCAGATAGTATTTGGCCAGTTACGCAGCCGATCGAATACTGCACAGTGTGCATCTCATATTTGACGAGTACCTGGGAAATTTGTCAAATACATTTGCCAAATACTATTCAACCAACCCTACTTACTACATTCCCTTGCTTTTATCATACCTTCTTTCCCTTCTGGCAGCATCCCATATTTTCTTCTCTTTCCTATAATAGATCATGGTGCATCTTCAGTGTCTGCTTCCTTCTCTGCCCCCTTATTTTCCAGAATCCTAATAGCTAGAGGACTAAACCTACAAGTTAGTTTGGAGTCACTGTGATGAGATTCCAGCCCATTGTTTCCTGCTGAGAGACTTACCAGGATGCTGTCTTTGTACCCTGCTTGGGAGCTTCATTTATCAGATGCATCTGGACAGTAGGCATCAAAAAATTTGCTGTCACTGTACCCACCCTGAGGCCCTTACGGCTACTGGAAATGAGAAAGAGTATGTTGTGTGCGTGCCCACTCACCACATCATCAAGCTTTCTGGTTGCTTCTTTGCTACTCGTTACCGAAGAACACAGCAACGTGCCACACTATTTCCCTCCCACTAATTTCCCACTGCTTTAAAACCAGGTGGCAGATGTGCCTGCATCTCATCCAGCCCCCTGGAAGCTCTTCCAAATTCATACACAGCTCCACTGCCAGCTTCCAACATTCTGAGAGATTGCTCTTAAGCGGTAGTTGAGCAGAATCAAACATAACCCTGCCGCTCGTGTCAAAGCTACATTTCAATTCTCTGCTTTCTCTGCAGAGCCTTCCTATGTGAAGGACTACTTTCTGTTCAATGAGGTGGGATGCACGTCTTCCTGCTCGAGAGGCTCTCTCCCACAGAGCACCTGCTCAGATGGATTTGCAGAAGACAGCACAGAGGAGCCGTGTGAGGAAGCTCAGGGCACAGGAGCAGGCACAGCACGGCTCCCGGCACAGCTCCAGGGTGGCTGGCTGTTGCCGAAAGATGGAAAATGTTCTCCTCTGACTGAAGAAGTACAGTTTTGTTTTTCTGAGAAACCTCAAACACCGTAGGACAAGACACAACTAGTCAGAGCAGTAATTCGGTGGTGTACAAATGGTTTGGCTCAGGGTTTCCAATTTTGTTTTTCCAATGCCTACACGTACATCGCTATCTTCTTTTTTCCAATCAGTTCTGGGGCCTGTCTGTTGCTGACTGGGGTGGGCAGGAAGGGACAGGACAGGACACACGGATGGACATGGCACAGACAACATGAAAATCATTTATTTTCATTCACTCCCTCTACCCACAGCTTAACCTTGGAAAGCTTCTTCCTCCCCACCAAGTATATTAACACCATACCACAGCCATCGATATGTCCTTCATCCTCCCAGGAAATCTAACTTGCAATAGTTATTTCACGCCATTTTTAAACTTAGGGCAAGATCTGTACAGAAACGCAACTTGTCTTTGCCCAGCATTGCCTGGAAGTCGGGCCCACGACAGCCGATTGAGCTCTGTTAGTTCTTACACATGTGTTTTGTACAAGAGAACAGCTGTTCTTACCCCAAAGTGCTAATAAATCCATTGGTTGAGCCCTCTGCATAGAGAGAACAAATATCTCCAATATGAAGGAAGCTCGACATCTTGTCAGTCATCTCTGGCTTAGAGCCCCTGGAAGAATAAAGTGAAACATTACTACTTATTATGCAGAACGATTTCACCATACAAATCGCTGAAGGTTACAACAATAGGACTCCTTGTGTTTATTTGTTTGGAAAAAGGAATTTCAGGTATCAAGGACAACACAGCATGCCAAATTGCCTGCTTAGAAAAATAAGCTAGGGGAAAACAGCAGGCTGCTGGCATCCCATGCAGCATGGATTGTTTCTCTAGAAGCCATATCCTACCCCACAGATGTTCACAGATACCTCACACCAGGCGTGCCAGAGTGTCTCATCCCATGCAAGAGGGAAAAAAGGAAGAAGAGTGCTTCGGTTTAAGCTCCATTACTTGTACCATCTGTATTACAGCCCGTATCTCTGCCTAAAACACTTCCGCCACAATGGGAGGTAGGTATGAGTGTATTTAAAGGTCCTTTGGTGTGCTGAAATAGCACTCACAGGAATAGTAATGTAAAACAGTGCCATGATTCACAGAACCATAGAAATCGTTGGAGTTGGAAAGGAACAGCTTCTGTCACCCACAGGAATGCTGGGGTGAGCCATGTACCCAGAGCTGCTGCTTCAAACAGGCCATTACAGCAAGACCCACTCAATATGCCCCACAATGGATTTCACATCTGAAAATGTAAAGCTTCAGATTTTTCAGGGGCAAATACTTTAAATGACATATAAAGAAGCCAAATCCCTGTGAAATGAGGAACATTCAATCCTGTTTAAAAACAAACGCATGGCAGAGGGGCCACGACTCAGCCTCGACAGCTTCTGCAGCATTAAGAACACCATTATTTCCTTCAAAGCCCCAAATCCTGGGCTGAATGGCACAGGACTTACCTGCCATTTAAACAAATACAGAACAGCCAGTTTCCATCTGCCACAGCAACAGAGAGAGACAAACAACAGGAGCCCTGATAAAAAGAAGCCCGACCAGAGAGTTTTCAAAGATGTCCTTTCAAAAGCCATTTACTGGTTTCTTGGAGACGTTCCTAAGCTGTGGCTTTTGATCACCAACCTCAAAACACTGAGTTAAGCTCTCTGCCCATGAGCCTCCTACCAGCAGGCAGCACTGAATCACCCTGAGCCGCTCAGCCCCGCAGGTCGGCGATGCTCCAAAGGGCAAAGCCCAGGACAGGGCTGCAAGGAAAAATAACCACAAACGTTCACCCTCCCTCACATCAAGCACGACACACCAATATCAACTCCCAGCGAGCTACCATCAGGAGATACACAGCAGGAAATCGTGCTGATATACAGCTCAGCCCTGACATGCGCGTGGGATAAATATCCTTTTTCATTGAGTATTAACTTGTTTACCAAAGGTGTAAGGCTCAAGTTTATTAAGCAAGGCTGGAGATCAACGAGGACAGATTTGAGGGATTTAAAAGTTAATGCTGATAATACACAGCAGATATCAGAGTGCTGGCAAAAACCGAAGGCTGCACTTCTCTTCTGCAAAGCTGCAAACAACCATCCCTCCTCACTCCCTGGCCCAAAGCGTTGGGGTGGGGGGCAATAAACATAGCTGTTAAGCCAAAACATGTGTTGGACATTCTCATGGCCGTAAGTCATTGTGCCTCTTGTACAGTTGAAACCAAAATGAAGAAAAAAAAAGCAACCAAGAAAAACCCAAACGAGAACAGGCTAAGATCACATGCAGAGTTGCAGAGTGAGGCATCTCAGCTCCTCTGAAATCAAACCTGCATGTGCAGAAGCAATGTGTTTGGCTTCAGGTTGCTTGCTTAGTGCCAAGTCCTTCAGCCACTGCATATGCTACAGAGCCCAGACCACAGAATCATAGAATGGCCTGGGTTGCAAAGGAGCACAGTGCTCATCCAGTCCCAACCCCTGCTGTGTGCAGGTCACCAACCAGCAGCCCAGGCTGCCCAGAGCCACATCCAGCCTGGCCTCGAGTGCCTGCAGGGATGGGGCATCCACAGCCTCCTTGGGCAACCTGTGCCAGTGCCTCACCACCCTCTGTGTGGAAAAGCACCCTCAATGTGGAAAAAAAAAAAAACAACACACCAAAACTTCCCTTCCCTCTCCATAAGTGGACAGAAACCATCACTATCTATTTTAAAATACATGCCAGAAACATCAGATATAGGCAGAAAGACTGAATTAGCATCACCAGAATCTCAGCTTTCCTGATTTCCTGACTTGGAAGTTAACTACAAAAACTTCTTACAAAACAAACTTTCAGATCCTCACAATGAAAGCTCTGCCTTAAGCTCATAGATCCCAAGCAAGGAGCAGCCAAGCATAGAGAAAGTGTGGTAATTCTGGGGGCACAACGCCCGCTCTGCTTGGACACCTGCACTGATTTCTGATACTTCGGGGCCTTGGGGCTGTGCAGTGTTACAGCATCCCTACACACACTGCATTTCTAGCTCTTAACTCCTCCGTTTTACCATGGCAAGTAAGAATCCCTTTCAGCAGGAATTACTTCCCAGGACTGCATTATTTTCCTTTGGAAGAGGCAGATGTTTACCAAAGCAGTTTCCAAGAAAATGTGCAGGTCAAAATTATTCTGTTCTACTGGAAATCAATTTTTTCTCTGAAAAAAAACAAAACAAAACAAAACAAAACAAAAAACAAACCCAACAAATCCTGATATCCCAGACCACTGAACAGAAGCAGGCCTAAGGATGTGCAATCAGATTTTGGCATCGCAGTAACTATTTCCCACTTGGCATTTCCCCCCAGGTTCCAGCAGGTGGGGCGAGGGGCTGAGTGACCCATACTGTGGTCATACATGAAGGGAATCATTTCCAAAGCAGCTCTGTTTAGTTGTAAGCTGCTTTCCTAGCCTCCTCCCAAGCACTAGTGATGCCTAACAAAATTAGTCCTCTGGTTAATCAATTATTTGCATTAAACTAACAGAAATTGAGTATTTGCCACCTCTGAGTCTTAGGACGACTAGGATATCTGAGACAAAAAAACAATTCTAAGCTTTTTGAAAGCAACATTCCCAGGTGACCAGCTTGTAAACCCAAAGCAACCGGTTGTCAGTGTGACCCTGAAATCTCAGCTGTATGGAGGTCTGTGTGTTCCCTGTGTTGGGGAGCCCGGAGGGAAAGCTCTGTTAGCCTGGGCACACACAGCCATGCTCACAGCACGGCCGGGGCATGCAGACTTTCTCACACGTGGGATCCACAGCACCGGGCACAGGCTGGCAGCAGTGACCCCTGAGGAACGAGGGATGGGGATTCCCGCATGCACAGCCCGTGGTGGTGTTCAAAGCAAAATCACTGCTCCAAAAGCAATTGTGCTCTGTAGATAAACATAAGCCTCACTCTGAAATTTGTTTATTTTAGATATGCCAGTGCCAAGAGCCATTGATTATTATTAGAGGGGAGGACCCCAAGGGCACCGTTGGTGCTGCACAGAACCAATTCCTGGCAGCTCCGTCATGACGTCATCAGAGCTGAACTAAAACTCCTCAACAAATGGAAGGTCAGGAGATGACAGCAGTGCAGCAATGCGGGCATACGGGCACGGAAAAGGTGAGCTGGGTTTCTCCAGACACGTGTTGGAGGTTTGTAACACAGATGGCTGCATGGTGGGCAGCAGCAACACGAGTTGTTAAAGGAGACAAAGGCGCTTCTGCTTTGGGGGAAAAGGAGGAATACTGACAAACTGTGCAATGCTTGAGATGAGAAATGGAATATGAACTAGAGGCAGGCTGTTGCATTGGGAAGTTGGCTGTATTCACCCATGAGCACAGAAAAACACCTCAAAGATGAACACTTCCTACTATTTTTCTTTTTAAGCCCTGACAGCTTAAATTCTTCCAGTTATGCAGGCAATGACTTCAACCCGCCTGTCATCTACGTAAAAGCCAGTGTGTCTTCAGATACATTTTAGGCACAATTTACCTGCACAGGAAAACAGAACTAAGTCCCTATTTAAGAAGATAAACACAAATAACAAATACAGAACCCCGCAGAATCTGCAAGGCGCACCTCTCAAAGTCATTCTGCCCTCCTATAGCTTTGATGCATGGGACTGGCTATGAGAGTGCATTAGCTAAATCAGGAAGCAAACTAAAGCAAAGGGAACACCTCCAGAGTTTTAGCATGAGCACTGCCCTGCTGCTCCATGCTGGAGCCTGCTCTATGATGGGACAGCAACCATAGGAAACACAGGGCCTATTTTTGGTCACATCCATACAGATTCCATCTTGCACACCCTTAAAACGGGCTGCACTGCACACAGTGAATGCCAACAAGTAGGAGCAGTGCAGGCAGGCCATGTGCTCAGCCCAGTGACCTTGATTCAGCCACAGCAAGTTTGATACTGTCACTGAATCTCAGCTGGGAGATTTCAACTCGTGTTCCCATGCAAACACACTTCATAATGGCAGCTAAAGCAGAATTAGCAGTGAAAACATTTAGAAATCAAACTGACTGTTACATATCAAATACCTTAATGAGACATCTGCTTTTTGAAGATCTCGGAATAGGAAACGCAACTGCTTTGTAAACATATCACACTAATTTCTCCCATCACTCATCCAATCTCCACACTCAGAAGCAAACAGGCTTCAGAGCAACGCCGGAGGCTTGTTTCCCTTGAGCAAGAGTTGAGGCCCTGTCTGAAGTTCCTCCTTACAGACGGGAACGACCGAAACAAAACTCCTGCAGGATGCTATTCCTCACCTTCAGCAATTGAGCACTGAAAGGCTTCTCAAGGAATATCAAGCTATTTTGCAGATACCACTTCTCATGCATCTGCTTTGTGTGGGATTTTAATACTCTACCCTATGACTGCAAATCCTATTTGTAAAATAAACAAGACCCACTAAATCTCATCACTGACAGCAGGTCTCCAGCAACTGCGATACAAATGACTTTATCTTTTGAAGATGGCTCTAATAATGTTTATTTTGAGCAAGAAAGCTCCTCGCTGTGCCTTGTGGTCCCATGACGTGCTCTGTTCTCTATTATCATATTTTCACTGTAGTTTACTGCTCAATTAAATAGAGACTTGTGATCTTACACGTACTTTTCAGAAACTGGGGCAGCACTTATCAAAGTCTTCTTCCCTATTTAGACTGTTTAGGCAGGAATCAGATCTCAAACTGTGCTGCACTGCTTCAGGTTAATGCTGCACACAGGAAGCTCCGCAGCCAAAGATCAGGTTTGGTTTTTAACAGTAAAGAAATCCGTTTTTAAGAGTAGAGACAACAAAAGCTAGGAAGCAAAGGACTGCTTAACGGCAAAAGCCATCACCATGCATGTGAGGACTGCCCTCACTCAGCAGGCACCACCAGCACCACAAAGACTTGGTCAGATGGGAACCCAGCAGACCACACACACCTACGGGACAGAATCGAGCAGAACTGTGCCCCTGACATTTCTGCGTCAGGCCATGCAGATTACTTCCAAACGCTCCTGATCTCCCAGGGTTTAAGTGAAATTTGGGTGCTGGAGCACCTCTGCAAACTGAAACTTCACAAGAAGATCCGATCCATAAGTCGGACCTACAGCCTCAGTCTAATGTTGCTCCTAACATACACTTTTCTAATGGCTTCTACATGCTTGAGATGGAATCCTCCCAGCATTTTGTACCTATTTTTACAGGTGCCATTCCTGTCATAAAAACTGAAACAAAAAAGCTTCTGTTGCCCATTTTTATTTCAATTTAAAAAAGAATGAAGGAAGGTTTCCTCCCGGAGGGCTGTCAGAAAGGTTCCTAAGAACTCCATTAAAGCAGCTAAAGCAAGGAGGAAGCTCCTATTTAAAGACCACCCAGTGAATAAGCACTCTTCTGGGGCTGCAAAATGCAGCGCTGCCACTTTCAAAGCCTGGCTTAACAGACCATAGCACACACAGCCCAGTGGGAAAGGAAAAGCAGCAGGGCTGGGCCGTGGAGCAAAGGCTGCAGGCTCCAACAGCAGGGACAGGTGTTGTCATTGCACAGATGACACATTTTAAAAGATATCAGCACGGTATGTTTATCTACCACACGATCTTGTTTTCCATTTAACTGCAGCCTCTCATGTCCAGAAGCCTGCTATCCACAGACAAGTTCTCTTTTGATGAACTGTCAGATTAAAAAGGAGAAACGCGCTTTCTCAGAGGAAGTATTTCTCAGTCTTAATGCTTAAACACAGAAGATTTTTCTATAGCTTGCAGGTGGAGGATGAGAAGGATGCAGCAGCACACAGGACTTAGCAACGGGCACACAGCAGGCTGAGCCCAGAGCCAATAAAGGGCTCCCTGCACACCTCTTAAATTCATCCAGCTTGACAATGACCAAGTTAATTGCATTCTAGCCATACCTTTTGCTGCTGAGCAGAAAAACCCATTTATTTACAGTTGCCATTACAATTAGAAAGTTACTCAGAAGGTAACATGGAATAGGTGCAATGAAGCACAATTTAATGAAAGGGGAGAAACAGATAAAGGAACACATTTGGTCAACTTTAACCTCAAGAACATTCTCCACACAACAAATATGCATGACACTGATTATTTTTACTTGTCCAGAGCATCCAGGTGGGCAAACAGCCACCTGGCCATGACAGAAAAGCCACCTAAACACCCCTAACAAGGCACTGGGCAGCAGTATGCGGTGACAGGCAGCTCCCACCACAGCCATCAGGCTGATGTCAGAAACACAGCTGACAGATCCCACTGACAGGCAGGAGCCAAAAAAGAGCACCTATTAGAGATGCGCTGTCAGGGCACAAATCATTTTTAAAGTTTCAAACCAAATGTGACCTGACAGCAACTTTTTAATTCCATTAGAAGTGGGCAGCACTTGCTGAAGTTGATGCTTACTGAAGCCCATACTTACTGGCTCTAGACTTGGTGGGAGAAAGCAGCCTAGATGCCAGCTTCCTGGTGAAGCCCTATGAGCACACAGCATTTTCCAGAATATTTTATTAGGAGAGACTTGGAACATGCCAAAAGAAATGGAGCAACCAATGTCAGGAATAAGGAGAGTGAGCATGGTTTACAGCATCCACTGAAGCCTGGCCAGGAAAACACATAAAACATTGAGCAGTCTGCATAGCCATACACCTACCAGACCTCACTCACGATGGGCTGCCTCCTACAGCCCACACTTCTTCCTTCAGGAGATGCAAGTTTCTGGCAAATACTCTACATCTCTACATCTAGGGGAGCATTTTTGTTCTGCCTGTCCATCTCCCCAGACTGTCCTCACACAACTCTTTCACCTATCCTGAGTGCTGTACTTCCCACCTCCTCCTTTACCTTGGTGGAGGTTCTCTGCCCTCCATGGTGTCGCTGGAGTCTCCTTCCAGGATTGGGCTTTGCAGGATGGCTCCTGGTAGCTTCAGGTCCCCGCTGGCAGTAGTGCCAACGCTTCTCTTCCCCTAGCAGGGCTTCCAGCTGAAGACTTGAGTCGTGCCCGGCTCGCAGCTGCAGCAGCCCTATGGGGTGAGCTGGCTCCTTCCCTCCTGGACACCTCAGCAGGCAACCAGGTCTGAAGAGAGAGCCCAAGTGCCTGGGACAAGGCGCCGGGGAGGAGGAGCCCCTGCCAGCACATGACCAGCACGTGGGCAACCACTGGTGGCCAGGGGACCTACTTTGCACCCTCCTGACCCAAAAACCCAGCCGCTGTGGCTGCAGAGCAGGGGAGGCTCAAGCTCTCAGGCTGGGTGAACATGTTGGCCTCCCAGCAATCATTTGGAACTCAAGCACGAGTCATTCTTCTGAAGCAAAGTTTTGAAATACCGTACCAACTTAGCTCATAAAGAGCATCAGCAACTGAATCTGCTTAACCCCTGCAGATGGAGGAGTGGCCAACTGGATTTATGTCCATCAGAAGATACATCAGTTTTCACTTAACCTTTCAGATCAGCACCATCAGCAAGCAGCATCTGTCCCTGTGTCTGCATGGGCTGCAGACAGGGCACAGACACCACAATACTACAATTAACACTTCTTTCTTCAGAACTTCCTGGCAGATGCCTGAATTTTTCAAGAGGAGGAAAGATTTTGCCAGGATGCAAACCAAATATTTGTTGAACATTCATACTAAACTGCTACTAAGCAATTCCCAGAAATTATTAAAAAAGAAGCCACAGCCCTCTGGCAGCATACATTTTTGGCCTACTGTCATCAAATTTCTTGCGTGTACATGGACAGAGATCACTGCCTTCTGCCTTCACACACCCTGCACAGGGCAGGGATGAGGAGAGCAATGAATCCTTTAAGTACACACCATTGTATCCGGATTCAGCATCCAGGCCTCTTCCCCTATAACTCAGGTAATAGGGAGTATCAGTATCAGGTTACTCCAGCAGCAGAAACACTGTAACATCCTAAACACTTTAACAATCCAAAAATTGGCTTCTCAGAGGCTTTTACCAGCCCTTGCAGATCTGTTCAGCAATGATGCTAGAAGCACAAACTCTGAGCTCTCTGCTCCACCCCCCAGGGAGTGTTCTGGCACTCAGGGACGGAGTTACACCGCTGCAAGCTGTGTGCCAGCAAAGGAACGCTTGTTTCCACACACTTCTCACACATTTTTCTCCCTACAGGGTTAATTTGCACAGGTCTACAGTGACTTTTTCCTCACTATACAGCACTGTTAGGAAGGAAAAATAAGTTGGTTCTCATGCAAGTTTTGTTAGGCTTCACCAAAACCACAGCTAGGTTCAGAACACACAGCTGAATTCTGCAGCTTCATTCCAGTTGGAGCTACAGTTTCCCAAACAGGAGATGCATGATGGAACCACTCTGAGTCACCACAGACGCAGATAGGATCTGCCAATGGAGTTCCCTGCCTGACACCACCTGTAAAGCAGCACCTGCGTGCACTCAGGCTCAATACAGGGGCTGTACAGAACTGCTCAGAGTTTTTCCCACTCATCTTCTGCACTATTACACAATGAAAAGCTACAGAAGCAATAGGAATAAGTGAAAGTACTACGTCAAGAAGCAGAAACTCATTTGGAATAAGTGAAAGTACTACGTCAAGAAGCAGAAACTCATTTGGAATAAGTGAAAGTACTACGTCAAGAAGCAGAAACTCATTTGGAATAAGTGAAAGTACTACGTCAAGAAGCAGAAACTCATTTGGAACATTCCATAAGGAAAATATTTATGTACCCAGATTAATATCACAGCCACACTATGACAGAACTGCTGCATTTACATAACTTTCTCCCAGCACACCACTTCCCAGCTCTAAGCCCCTTCGATCTCCCTAAGCTGCTTTGTGAGCTGCTTCCATTCCATCCCCCATGGGGTCCTGCATCCCTCCTGCCCCAAGGCACAGCCCTACAACCACAGCAGCCTTCACAGCTACAGCCTAGCAGCACCACAGTTCTCATTACAAGTGGCTTTGCCACTAGTTGCACTGCACACCATGCACTAAGGACCTTGCACAGCATCACTGGGGAGCAGCACTGTCAGCTCACTGACTGCTCCATCCAAAGGGCAGAACAAGATGACAAGACAGGGCTCTGCATGTCTGGGTCCTGTTTTACGTAGTACTGAAACACAAATTTCACTTCAATAGCATCCATCTCCACAGTGCTGTGCCATAAGACCCTACTGACTTCCTCTCCTCCATTTACAACCAGGGATTCATGCTGGGTGCCCTTCCTCACACCTGCAGCTCCAACAGCCACTACCAAAGGCTCCAGCCACTTGTGCACCCTCATGCTCTCCACGCTCCAATGCTGCTGCTCACAGCAAGCAAATCTTAGAAGACAATTTCCCACAGTTAAGCTCCACCCCACAACTGCAAAGGCAAACGAGGGTTACTCTGCTGGTTTAGTTCCTAATTTATGAACCTCTCTCACAGAAAACCCATTTCCCTATTTCAAGGCTTAATGAACATTGCAAAACAAGCAGGTGGGAGCAGGGGAAACACAGCTGGGCAAAGTCTTCAGCCTCAGGGCAGAACAAGGTATTTTAACAAGAAAAAAATATTATTGACAAAAAAAAATGGCTAAGAAACATTAAAAGCAATTAGCTAGATAAACAGTTCTACCCTACAGCACTCCTGTAACAACTTGTTTGGAAAAAACAACGGAATTGTTTGTGTTTTTTATACTCACAATGACTCCTTTTTGTTGACGCACACCAATCACCGCCCATTCACACCGTTACAAGTTGCTGGCTTTGACATCTGGTTATCAAAGAAGCACAGAAGGGTTGGATTGGAAGGGCCCTCAAAGCCCCCGCAACGCCAATCCCCGCCGCGTTCTGGCTGCCCAGGGCTCCTCTAGGGATGGGGCAGCACTGCCGGGACCTCACTGCGAGAATTGGCCCCGCGTATCCAATCTAAATCTCCCCGTCACAGTTTAAAATCACTCCCCGTGTCCTACTGCTAACAGACAACGCACAAAGTCTCTCTCCTGCTTATCGGCTCCCTCCAGGTAGCGGAAGGCCGCAGCGAGGACTCCCGGAGCCTTCTGTTCCCCAGGCTGCCCTCCCCAGCTCTCAGCCTTCCCTTTCAGCGGAGGTTCTCCTCCATCACCACGGTCTCCTCCGGCCCCGCTCCACCCGCCCCACACCCCTCTGGATCCGAAGTCCCGGCTCGCTCCAAAGCGCTCCGTTACAGCCGCTACTCCCCCCCCCCCCCCCGCAGCGGTCAGCCGGCGGCCCATTACCATTATCAGAACCGCGGGGCATCGAGGGCCCGCAGCGCCGTGCAAGGAAACGGGCTCACATCGCAGCGCGGGGAGCAGCGCGGTGCGCGAGCACGGAGGAACTTCGGCTGGGAAGGAGCGGGCTCAGCAGCTCACAGCCCGCACACGGCCGGGCAGCGCGGCTCGGGGCCTTCGGGCCGGGACGGCACCGCGGGGCCGGGCGCCCCGGGGCAGCGGAGGAGTGAGGAGCCCGAGCGCCCGCACGGGCACGGCGCTGCTAACAGCCAAAGCGCACAGCGGCCACGCGCGCTGCCCCGCGCGCTGCCCACACCGCCGCTTCTCCCACCCGCAGCACTGTCGCCGCACCGAGAGGGCTCCCGCCGGACCCGCCGCCCTCCCCCCATCCCTACCTGGCTGCGGCGCGCGGGGCGGGCTAGCGGTGCAGCCCCATGCTGGCCGGCGGCGCTGCCCGCTCCGTTAGGATGAAGGCTGCGCCGAGCTGCCGCCGCCTCAGCCACGCATCCACATGGTTACTGCGCCCCGAGCGCGCCGCCGCGCCTTATATAGCCGCGCGGGGCCTTCTGGGTAGCGGAGTCCCGGCCGCTCCCCGCGCCGCGCGCTGGAGGCGGGCAGCGCCCTGACAGGACTACGGCTCCCAGCGTGCACCGCGCCGCGCCCGCAGCCGGGCCGGGAGCGCGGGCCCGCCGCGGAGTTCCCTGAGGGAGCGCTCTGCCAGGCTGGGGTCCTCGTCGGCGCCACGGGCCGACGCCGCTACTGATAGCAGCGAGCAGCAGTGGGAAATAAGCGATGCTCGCTTTTGTTTATTGTAAATAAACTATTTGTCCTTAAAATATTCCTCTGGAGATGCGGTTTGTGGTCGCACCGCAGTTTTCTGCCTGCCGTGGGGTACAGGCGGGCACGTCCAGAGCTCGGCTGCGGTGTACAGGGCGGGAAATGTCCCCCGCCCACCTGCGGCCTCGGTCACCTCAGGCAGCGCACAGCACCCGGCCTCGGTCACCTCAGGCGGTGCGATGCCCGCTGCCTGGCCTGCTGTGGAGCTGCAGGAGCAGGCCTGGCTCAGGGCTGCCAACACACTGCCCACCGTGCTGCTCCTGCACTGAAATACCGTGAACAAGTTGAACCGGTGCTGCTAAGCACGGATGTGCAAGGCTGAGGTCCACCGCTTAGAAACTGAAGCGGAGGTCGGCGGTGGAGCTGTGCTATTCCCATCCCTGGCTGCGGTACTACAAAGCCGTTACTCATCAGAAATTTGGCAGAATAATGGTGCCTAATATCGTTAGGTAATCCTAATGAATTCCCATGTAATCAAATCTAATCTCTGGCAGAGCTGAGCAGCCAAGGCAGGCAAGGGCCAGAACGCTGGGTGCATGTAGGCACAGTGCTTTGGGCAGCAGTGGAAGGAAAAGTCGTTGCAGCCAACATGAGGAGCTGTGCCTGTTGCTATCAGCGTGCAGAGCTCTGTTCTTGGTGCACAGAAGAGCAGCAGCAGTATGTGAGAAGTTGCACATAAAATAATTCCCAAAGAGCCTGCCAGCGCGAAGCTGAGGTGCGCAGAAGACAGCAGGGGTGACCTGGGGATGTTCTGCACCATCCCAGTCTGCAAATGACCAGTTTGGTGTCTAAAGTGTTGCAGGCACCCCTCTTTGTTTCTACTGCAGCAGTCATGTTGTCAATCTCTTGCTCCTTCTGCAGCCTCTCTGGAATGTCAGAGGCTACGTTTTTTCTCACGGAACACCTTTGCTGGGTCAGTTCTTCAGTGACTGTGGAGGATGTGCCAGTGACGGCCTTTCAGCCACAAATACTGACCAAGTCATGCAAAGATTTGAAGGGATATTGGGAAGATAATCACAGGCATTTCCAATACAGGAAAAGTTTCCATTTTTCTTTGGGATGCTGTTGCAAGCACAGTGAGTTTGTAAGGCTCCTATAATCTTATAGCTTTAAGAACAGATGAAATGGTAGGGCAGCCTGGAAATGACAGAATTCACACTCAAAAGTACTGTGGAGAATGGAGAGATGAGGAATAGGGTCCTATCAGATCACCAGCAAACAAGAGACTGGGCTTAGGTTGTGTGTAAATACAAAAAAGGGTCCAAGGAGCAAAAGCTGTTCAAGAATTCAGGGAGGAGGTGCTGAAAAAAAAAAAAAAAGACTAAATAGTAGATACCACCTTAATTTTAAGAGAGCTGTAATACAGATGTTCAGCCCAACCATCTATGTGATTTCTGTCACAAGAAAACACCTTGCAAGAAGTGTTTTGTTGTTTGTGCATGTGATTTTTAATTTTTTCTTTTAATGCTGCCTAATTTACAATTAATTGTTGACTTGCTTGGACTATTTCAGTCAGAAAGCACTCCAGGCTGCTGAGTTGGTTTGCATACTTCTTCCTCTGCTGTTGTTTCAGCTGCTCAAGCAGAAGCCAGGGAAGAAGAGGAACAGAAGATATTTCAGGCAGCCACCAGGACTGCAGGGATCAAACAGGCTAATTTGCACGTGACCTGTCTCCATGAAGAGATAGATGATCACAAAAGCTTCCAGTACGAGTTGTCTATGCTAGCACTGCAGCAGTAGGAGATGAAAAACATTAGCAACACAGAGGAATGCTAGGCAACACCTCAGCTTTTCAGCTAAGTGCTGAAAGATCCTATTTCTGTAATATTTTAAATAACAGTGAAACCAGTGTCTTAATTCTGGAGCACAGTGTAATCAGTGAGAGCAGAGAGAATAATTAAACCCTGTGCAGAAGAGATTAGCTGCCTGTGAAGTAATGACTTCGGAGCATAAAGATGATGGGTAAATGACACCAATGAAAGTTCTCAGAAGTCCTCTGGATTAGAAGCTGGAAGTTGGATGCTGTTCAGAATCAAACTGTCATTGCCATTGCTTCGTTTAGTCTCCTGAGAGAACACAAGAATATAAATCTTACTGATGGAAGTACAGAAACAAGGCAGAAAAGAATTCTAGGAAAACAGGCAATGAGAACAAGTAGGCATGATACATGAGAAAACTGTGCTAGCTGATGGAATTGAGCTGGTTTTGACACAGCCAGGATCCCACGGCTTTAATAAGGACAAGTTGTCTTAGCAGACTGCTTGGAGTTCCAGAAGACAGTCGAATTTGGATACCTAGATTTTGCTGCCATTTCAGTAAATTGCTTTGGAAATTTGAAAGGAGAAAATAAGTTATAATTACTTTGTGCTTTCATAGATCTGTTACTGCATGGGGCTAGGATCACTGTTTCTGCATAAAAGGAATATTTATGGCTTCTGACCCTGAAGCAGCAAGGGTGACTTGATTTTATAATTAAATTTGTATGCTTTTATTTTCCTCCACTCTGCTGATTTTCTAAGTACGTCACAGGGCAAAAGGGACTAATGATAGATAATTGGAATGCATGCCTGTGAAGACTCTCAGCACTGTCATTTTAGCACACAATAAAATTTCATGGAGCCAATAGAGCTAAGTAGTGCTCCTTTGTACAAATACAAAAGAAAACAAACTAAGAGCCTTCTATCTAGCTAAGCTTTTTGCTGCATAGTCCCCACTTGTACGAGGAAAATGATATTAAATATATGCAATTAACATCCCACATAATGAATAAAAATTCCCCTCAGCGTAGTGGAGGACCCAGTGAATACATTCTGCTGATGGTCCTGAACAGAAATTTCCACACAAAGTAAAGATTTTCACGTTGGAGCACCAAAGTCTTCAAGAGCTGCAGTGACCTACAGGAAAAACTAAAGAAAACAAGGTGCTGTTCTCTGATGCAGAGGGTGCAGAAGGTTCAGAGTGAGACAGGTCCCTCACCATCAGACTGGTGCAGGATCTGCCTCAGGCTCCATGCCTTCCCCAGGCAGTGCATACATGGGGATACCAGAGCAGGGCTGAGGGTTTATGGCACACAGGAAGGCAGCTGAGCGCACCTGCTGCTCCCTCAGCTCCATAGCAGAGGGACAGTGAGTGGAAATTGCTGCTGCTCTGATTGCAAAGCCCCAGCCAGCCGAGCTGGCACAGAGTGGGGTAGCAATTTCTATTTTGCTACTAGAAGCAAATTGCTGCCTCTCCCAAGGGCAAAGTAGGAGGCTGTTATGCATTCATAAAGTATTTTTCCAGTCCTGACCCACTCAACTTGCACATTAGCGTGTTGCCGTTCACCTGGCTGGTGACAAACTGCTGCTCAGCCACCAGCGCCTGCAAAAAGAGCCCAAGGGCTGCAACAACAGGGTTTGGTGTTCACCTGGAAAGAAAAGTCGGTTCCTCCCTTTCCCCCTCCGGTTCACAGTGGTGTTCTTGCCACAAAGACTTCTTGTGCCACACCTGGTAAAATCCATTTTTAAGCATGAAACATCCGAGTCCCAGGACAGGGACACAAACACGTGCCCCCGGCAATTTAGTATTTGTTTACTTTTTCCTCAGCCCTTATGCTCAGATGATGCTCGGTTGCACCGCCTCCCGTTAACGGGGAGATGCAGGCGCACTCACCAGAAGGCTCTGTGCACTCTCACATTCCACTTTGCTGTTGAACTCATTCAGACTAAACGCAGCACACTGGGGTTCGCAGCCTTCGACCCGAACGAGTCCAAGTCTCTGCCATTAATGCCATCTCCGTGCTGCTGGCGCCCTCCACCTCCAGCTTCTCTGCAGCAGCTCCTCTCCAGATAACGGACCCCGCTGAGGGGCAGTAGGAGGTAGGCGCCGCTTCCCCTTTAAGAGGCGGGCGATCACGTGACTGCGGCTGGCACGTGGTCTTCTCGCCAATATGGCTGCGCCCGCAGTACTCCGCCGCTTGTTCCTGCTGCTGGGAGTGGGGCTGGTGGTGGCTGCCGGCGCCGCGAAGGAGGCAGCTCCCGGCGGGAATTGCGGCTGCGGCGCTAGTCGCGGTAGTGGGGATGAGCGAGAGGCGGCGGCGCGGCGGTATTCGGCGGCGGCCAATGGCGGCAGGAGTTCTGGGCGCGGGCAGGTGAGCGGCGGGCGGCGGCTGGGGCGGGAATCTGGGCGCTCTCCGAGGGGAGGGCGGGAGGCGAGGAGCCGCGTTCTCGGGGCGTCTGTTGTCCGACCCGCCCGCACTGAGCCCCGGGAACCGCGTCCCGCACTGCCTCATCTCCACCGTTCTGAACGCTGCCGGGGATGGTGACCCCTCCGCTCCCCGGGCAGTTCGTGCAGGGCATCACCGCTCTTTAGAGAATAAATTGTTCCTAATATCCGGCCTGCTGACGCCCAGTGCCCTGCTGCGTGAGACGTGGTCTGTTATGGGAAACGGGGTGTTGAAGGGAACAGATCTTGGCGTTTCACCGTGGGCTTCGCCATAAGGCTAACAGTCTCTGACTGCCCGGCACAGTGGATGACGTTTGTCGGCCTCTGCTGTTGGATTTCTGCTTCCGTAGTTCAGCTGTGATGCTTCTTAAGGACTAGTTTCTTGTCGTTAGCCACCTGTACTTCGAAGTTGGATGTTTGTTAATGGCTTAATTAATGTTACAGTGTTCTTTCTGGATGCGATATTGCTGTAGAAACATGTAATGCCACATTCCACCATTATTTGCTGAAGAATGCTGCCAGACATCTGAGCCCTGCAGCCTGTGTTGACACCAAATGTGCTGATGTTATCATAAAGCTGACAAGGGAAGGTCCTGTTTCCAAACAGGAGGTAGGGCTGTGAAATGTGCCTTGCTGGAGGCTGGTAGTCCTGTGGAATCAAAGTTCATGGATGTCAGTCTTGGATGGGCAGTCTGTCAGGATTTTTCAGGTTTGGGAAATGAATTCTAGACTGTAAAGAATGAGTTAATGTTTCACGTGCTTTCAGACAGTGATTCACTGCTGAGATTTCAGTCTTGCTTTGAAGGCTACTTCAAGGAGTTATTTTAGCTACAGTACATTGGAATGAGGTTAGAAGGAAGTGGTGAACTCTTTCCATGTTGTCATTCCCAAAGGCCTGAAAAATGTAAGCAGATTTATCCTGAAGCCCTTTTATGGATTCTTTTACAGACTATCTGTAAGTGCTCAGATCGTTTGTAGTGGAGAAGTGTAAATGAGGACACAGTTAACTTTAAATGTAGCTGATTCAAAGGAAAAGCATTTGTAGTGCTTCTCGTAACCCTGCTGCAAGTTATGTGAATTTAAGTGTTGCTGGGTGAGACCTAAGTGAAAGAAGAACTTTGGAATGCTGGAGGAAAAAAAAAGCAGACAGACAATTCCTCCCTAATGCATTCCTGTGTTGATGAGTTGGGCAGTGTCTTGGCAAACTGCCTCCTGGTAACATCAGTCCTCCAAACGTTGCCTGGGGAGGTATTGCAGAGCAGTAGCTGTCACTTGTCATTCTAACAAAGGCTTCTGAGTGGGACTGGGGGTGCTGTTGTGTGTTGTGGGAATGGCTGTTGGGCAAGAAATAGTTTGATCCACCTGTGGTTTCAGGGGGGTCTTGGGAAACATGTGCTGCATTGGGACAAGACCTCTGGGGCCTTTGCCTTCTGAGAAAAGTGGAGGGAAACTTTGTTTCCCTGAAAAATGGCTGAAAGACATTTTATTGAAGCAGTAAAAATGTTCTTTTGCTCCTCGTTTGCTTTTGTTCTTTACTTGTGAAGGCCAGTCATCCAGAGTGGAATATACTGATGTGAAGCTGTGTCTCCTCTGCCCACGTTGCTGCAGGCGCTGCCTGCCTGCTAGCAGTGTGACTAGTGATCAAATGCTGCAAGTGCCTCCTGTGAAATGAAGGCCCATAAGAACTTGGTGTGCAAACATGCATGCTGTGCTTGTCCTCAGAAGAGTGCTTGACAGTTCTGTAATCTCAAGTTTCTTTTTCCATTCTTCCTAGGAATTGAGTAAAATGTAAAACTGCTTATCTAAGAATAAGTAAAAATATCTGTGTTCTGTACTGCTTCTTGGCTTTTAATACAGTAAGAAAGTATGTTCTTGCTCATTTATCCTGGGTGAAAATTCTGCACTGCCCAGATTAAATGCAGAAAGAGCTACAAATGGGATTTTTGCTCTCAGTTTAAGTTGTCTTACTGTTCCCTTCAAGCAGATGGTGAATGAAATGTCAAGGCTGTCATTTTCTTGTGCTGTTTTCATCTGTCAGGTGCTGCTCTGAGCACAGGTACCTCCAAAGATGAGATTGGGGGGGGAGGGGGTAAAACCAATAAGAGTCTTCTCAGCCTTACATTTTCATAACTTGTTGATGTTAACTGTTTCCTCTTGTAGATGGTTGCTATTCCAGGAGGAGTGTTCACTATGGGCACTGATGAGCCTGAAATACAGCAAGATGGAGAGTGGCCTGCAAGAAGAGTCCATGTTAACAGCTTCTATATGGATCGATATGAGGTCAGCAATCAGGAATTTGAGAGATTTGTGAATTCTACTGGGTACCTCACTGAGGTAAGGTGGAATTGTGTAGCCCCTTCTCATTGTTGTCTACGTTGAGAAAAACCACATTAAAAACTTAACCTCTTCTTTTTTGAAGGACATCGCAATGCAGTATTTGATTGGGATTTGCATGCTAGAATATTTTGGATGTAGGTAGCAGAGAGATGGAATCGTCTTGCCTTGTTGCCTGGGAGTCTATGAGGACACAAAGATAGATGCTACTGCAACTTTTAGTGTCTTTTAGTGTCTGAAACAAAAAGTTTTTTTCCAGTGTAACTGAGGCAGCCTGGGTGAAACTAATGGATGGCTGAAGATGCCTATGCAGACTTTTTAGAAGAGTAGAATCATAGAATTGCTCAGGTTGGAAAAGACCTTCAAGATCAAGGCCATTTCCCTCGTCACCAGTGAGAAGAGACCAACCCCACTCTTGCTGTAAGCACCTTTCAGTATTGGACGAGAGCAATAAGCTCTCCCCTCAGCCTTCTCTTCCCCATGCTAAACAGCCCCAGTTCCCTCAGTCACTCCTCATAAGGCATATTCTCCAAGCCCTTCACAGCCTTGTTGCCCTTCTATGGACCTGCTCCAGCACCTCACTGTCCTTTTTGTATTGAGGTGCTCAAAACTGAACACAGTACTTGAGGTGGGGCCTCGACAGTCCCAAGTACAGGAGGATTACTTCCCTTTTTTTAAAACCTTTGGGTCCTAGAACATCTTTGTATCAGTACAATAGCATTGTTAGATTTTTTTTTCCCTTATTTAAAAGGAGCAGGGGTGGAGAGATTTGAAAAATAATGTGATTGTTGAGGAATCTGCAGGCTAGTTCATTGCAGCTACTTGATAACAAGCTGAGTGGTAGGAGGTTCTGCCTAAAGATGATGTAATAGCAGGTATCATAATGGTTTTGTGCAGGGTACTGGGAACAATGGGGTAAGAAAGAATATGCTAAAGTACTTGGGAGAAAGGAGCTGCCTGTGCATGAGGCACTGATCTTTCCTGACAGCCAATTGTTCCTACACAACTTTCAGAAAACCCTGTCAAACGTTTAGGCAAATAAAGGCATGGGTAATGATCAGGTCTCAAAGGAGACATTTTACTGAGTTCTTTTGTTAAGCTGGTTCTCATCAGGAAGACAGAATCCTTTTAGATAGAAATAGTGCTCTAGATAAAAGCAGCTCTTCTTAGTTTTTGGCTCAATTATGAACGAAGGTTGTGTAATGATTTCGAGTTTGAACAGGAATTGCTCGTTGCAAACAGCAATATGTCCTTGAATGTTAGATTATTCATTGTAACATGTTAAAGCAATTGGGGCTATTGGAACTGCATTTTTAATTAACAGAAGTAATAAAATAAAAAAAAAACTTGCAGAAGCTCTTTGAGCAGCCATCTGTCCAGTGGCTGTTAAGAACAATGACATCCTGGGATAAAATGCTGCCTTTTCCATTCCAAAACAGATTCTTTGAAGAACAACTCAAAGTTACTGTTTGAATTTCATTATTCTTGATAGAATAAAGCTCTAGATGCGACTGGCATCTTGAAAATAATGTTCCTTTGATAATGTGATCAAATCTTGTTCTTTCCATAGGCAGAGAAGTTCGGAGATTCCTTCGTGTTTGAGGGAATGCTGAGTGAAGAAGTCAAGGCTGAAATCCATCAGGCAGTGAGTAACGTGGCAAAGAAAAGCCTGCTTGGGAATCACTGTGGTAGATGTGTTGGCAATTATGGCAACAATGTTTAATTATGATATTTCCAAACCGCTATACAAAAAGGTGATGGATGGAGGAGTTTTAAAAAAATCTGTAGAATCCCACTTGCCTTGCTATTTTTCTTTCCAGTTCACTTCCTCTAAGGCAAGACAGTGGCCTCTGTTCAGACAGTGGCTGCACTGCTTGTAAAGCTGGAGCTGATGCAGTTTTCTCCTTTAGGGGAGTTGAGTATTGGAAAAAAAAAAAAAGCAAAAAGAATCCACATGAGTCTGGTAGCTAAAAAGGAAGGCAATTAGTACCTGTTATGTCAAACAGCTGAGAGCACCCAGGGTTTTTGTATTGAGTCCTTTTCACCAAAATAGTAGAATTTTCCTTGCAAATGGGTGGTGTGGTAACTTGGAGTGATCAGCATTGATAGTTCTATTTAAACTGACCTCTTGGTTGAGGGAGTATATTGGTAGAGCTTAATTTTACTTAGAGACTAATTGAAACTTCTGACCTCTGTGAGTCTGTGCTGTAAATGGCAAAAATGTGGGATTTGTTTTCCTACTGCAAGGAAAGAAAGGGCATGAGGATAGTACATGTATTTTATTGAAGGTCACCATTTGTGTCCTGTGAGATCTGAGATGGTTACGTTGCAGTAGCCAAATACTAGCATCATTGGTGCTGAATGGTGAATAAATGCAGCTGCAATCATCGCAGCTCCACAAGAGAAAATTCAGCTGTTGGTATGGAAGAATTCTTTTTCCTGCCTTAGTTCCACAATTCAGAAATCTCCAACCAGGCGTTCTGTTGAAAGAAATAAACAGAATTCCAGTGTAAGTTCAGTCCTGGCTGCTGGTGTAAACAAACACAATGTTGGGAGCCGCTTGCTGGGTGTGTCAACCAGATCCTAAAGTACTGCCTGTAGTGCTAACAGAGCAAGCATTATGCCACAGAACTGGAACAGAGCCCACTCTGCTCTTTTTGGCTGCTTTTTTTTTTTTTAATGAGCATTTTCTGTGCTTGCTTAAAGTAAACTTTCCAGGAGCTGGTTTTTTTTTTTTGCTGTGTTTTTCAGTATTTCTTATTAGGTCATTCAGCAAGTTACTGACATAAAGAGTGTCTTTGAAACAGACAAGGAGAAAGATTGTACTGATTATTTTGGTGAAACAGTGACTGCCTGCCTTGTTTGGCACTTCATGCTGTTGCTGTGGGCAAACTTCTGCTCTAAAAAACTGTAATGTTGTGAGAAGGTAAAAAAGTAAATGCCTTTTTTCCTCCTCTCGTTTGCTTGTCCCCCTACCAGCTGCATACCATCTGACTCTTGGGAAGGCTCTTGAGCAGGGGAGAGGTGTCAGAAGGCAGATCAGTGGTGGGGCTGAAAGGAGAACTTAGTGTCTGAGCGTGCAGCTTAGTCCTTTGTTGTATAGAGCTGTCACAGCTCTGTCTTTTTGTTGCTCTTGGATGCGTTTTCTTTGAGAGATTATGATGTTGAGAGTACTGTGCAGAAGTTGGTGGTTTTCTTTTTTCCTTTTTGCCTTTGACAGCGCAGTTTGTAGACCAGAACAGGTGAGTGTTTTTTCTGTTGCAGGGAAGAGAAGCGTCATCTACATGGATGTGACTTCAGAATGCAGCTCAGACTGCTTCTCAGACACACGTTGTGTGAAGGCAATGCTTATCCCCTCTTGCTGAAACTAAAAGATGTGCACTGGCAGTTTGCTATGCATTGTTTTCAAGGAACACGTTGCTATAGACAAATGACAAGAAACTAAAATGCAGAAGCTTTCCAGCTACTGTGAGGGATTCTAAGGGCTCTGCAGAAGCAAATCCTTCCTAGAGATCTGCTGAACCACCAGCAGAAACACTGGTAGCCTCTGATTTGCTAGATGGCCCCTGAAATGCTTCAGTTCTGCTAATACCAGCTGAGGGAAAAAGATGAAAGGAATCTAACTCTATTTAAAAAAAAAAAAGTGAACATATTTTAAAACTTGACAACCACAGTGTAACTGTTAATGTGATTAGAGAAGGTATAAGCAGCATGAATTTGATCTGCTTCAATAAGTTGTCATGATCAGCACTAGAGAAGACTAAGGCTTCTTTGTCCAAGTGTGCTTGAGTCAGCTGGTATTGTAAAGTGTAGTATGTATCTTGAACCATAACCATCATCATGAACATCTATGGCTTATTTCTACTCTTCAAGTGTCATTTGTACTGCACTAAACTGATGGGAAAAATGACTCTATTACTGCTTTGCCTTTGTGGCTTAGATGTGGTTTGAGGCTGTTCTCCAGCTGAATGCAGATGTGAACAGAAGAAAAGCAATAGGGGGGTGCATTTTGTGAGCAGTATTTCAAACGCAGGGGAAAAATTGGGAAAAGGTGGAAGTGAAGGTATTGAACCAAATGTGTTTGTGTCTGACAGCTTGTGATTATAGTGGAGTGTTGGGGGGGGGGGGGGAGGTGGGGGTGATATCTGTCTGGGGTTTTGCTCTATTTGGGCACTGAGGCTTCTCCATGTCTTATTTGAATGGTTTTGTTGTAGTCCCTGAAAAGAAGCAGACAGCTGCACTAGCACAGAGGTGGGGCTGTGAAAGCTGATCAGGAGCAAGCCAGCTTAGCACGTAGAGTAATTGTTGGAGCTTTGGGTGTGCGTTTCCTGAAGGTGAAGTCTCCTAGATATCCACTGCTGAAGAATGTAGGTTGGACCAAACCCTTGTGTGGAAGGAAACAGTAAAAAGGGGTGTAGCAACCAGTAACTGAATTGTTCTAGGCTTCTGGAGAAGCAGGTTTTAGTTTTGGTCTCTTGAGTTTGCTGCGGTAACGTGGCAGAGAGTAGAAATGTAGCATGGTCACAGATGAAGGTGATGCTGACAAAACTGGCGTGGGCTTCTTCTCTTGTAGGATTTTGTAGGGCGAGGGAAGACCTTTGAAAACAGAACTACTTGCATGGGCTTGCTTGTTTTGATAGCTTCATAAATTAAAATCATCTGCTAATTTACTTCATCTATTACGTGTATTAAGTTGTGGCCTTTCCTGGATACTTGGTCTTCAGTGTAAATATCCGAGAGCACAAACTAGAATTGCCAACAGCTGGGCAGTCAGCACTTTTTCTTTCTTGTTTTTGGAGGATGGGAAGGTGGATGGGGAAAGAAGGCCTCAAAACTTAGAGATGATGTTTATTCGTGTATTGTGATGAGACTGCTTGCCCGACTGCTTGTCTCCCTGACTGAATTAAGGAGGAAGTGGAGAGGGGAAATCCGTGGCTGGTGCCATTATTTCATTTGTGTGGGATTTCAATGCTTCCTAGAGAGAAGATCATGAAGGCTGTGTCTGCCAGATGAGCAGGCAGTGAGGTGCACTTGCCCGTGAAGGGATTTAAGAGCTCTTGCAAATAATTGCAAGTTTTTGCTTGCTGTGCAGCTACTATGAAAAAGGTAAACAGAACAGCACTTACCAAGTCTGAAGCACAGAGTATGTCAAATTTGCTCACCGGAGAGTTGTGGGAGCATTTTAGTCCTTGGCTTGTGGAAGATAGAATTAATTTTTGCCTTTAGGCCAGATGGACTCTGCAGTGAGGAGACAGAGTGCATTCAAATCTGCTTATCAATTATTTTCAGGTTGTACTTAATGTACGGCCTGAGAATGCAATGAAATCAGTTTGCTGGCAGACTTGAGCAAGCACTATTAAATTGGAGTTCTCTCAGTCTAGAACTACTGGACACCTTTAATCCCTTTTTGTTTGGAATCTCTGCAGTAGTCTTTCTGTACAAATTTACTCATTTATAGCATTATCTCTAGATAACGAGGAAAACATTGTGCATTTCAGGATTCATTTGAAATACTCGTGCTTGCAGGTAGGACAGCATTCCCAGCGTTCACTATGGACTTGGGAAAGTGTACCTCTTGTCAGCTTATAATAACTTGCTTATCTGTGGCATAGGGGAAAAGGGATCGGGTTATTGTATCAGTTCCTGACACTGTTAAGATGTCAACATATATTCTGCTTAAGCAGTCACATCCATTGGTACTTTAAGTCACCTCTATTGCAGCTGGCTCTTGCTTTCTCAGAAACCTTTCAGAGGAAACTGAAATCAAAGGAAGAGGTGGGTGAGCTTCCTTCTTGCAGGCCTCAGTGCTTCAGAAATCCCTGCAAGGAGCTGAGGAGGTGGAGCTGTTGAACTGTTGGACTCGATTTTCTTAAACTGTTCACTCATCTTGAGACCAAACAAAGAAGCTCGCAGTTCTCACTGGAAATTAACCAGTAATATTGGTCTATCTTTATCAGCATAAACTCCAGCTTTAAAGCTGGGTGAAGCTTGTGCCTCAGGCTGTAGGTGCATCTGTGCGTGCCTCTTTCTTAAAGCTTATATTCACTTGGAAAAAGTGACCAGCTGGAGGGCAAAAGTAGATGTTGGCTGAAAAATGAGCTTCCAAAGATGGAACGCACCAGGAATATCAGCTCCTCAAAAGAAGCTTCTCTGGATTCCAAAACTTGCACTTAATCTCACTGGATTTTAGTATTGAATAATTTTAGCTATTTTTCTTGGAGAATTGAAATGGCATTGAAGTATTATACTATTTGAATGAGATAACCTTTTCTTATGTGAAGGAGAATGTCTCTTCAGAAAGGTAGAGTGCTCTTTTCCAGTTAAATATGAAATCCTTTCACTAACTGACTTAAAACATATTTAATTCTATAAAACTGTCATGCTTCATTTTTGCAGTGCTTTAATTTAAAACTTCTTAACAATAATGCAAACAATATCAATATTCAGTATTGAACATCTAGCCTTTGTGCTTCTGTTTCTGAGCTCATATGGGAGGCTAAAAACCTTAGAAGGATGAGAACAGATTCTTCTTTAACTACAGCTTCTGGTGGAGCTTGAGATTTTAACTGATATAATCAATAATGTAAGACCTGTGGTAACATTACAGGTGCTGCTGATGTCCAGGATGAGTTATCATGGGGGTGGGGAGATGCTTCAACTTTCTGCTTCCAACTACTATATTGAACTGAATTCCCAACGTGGTGGAGAATCTCACAATCAAGTTTCACTTCAGTTTATATACATAATTACAGAAGGTTTGTCCTGTTGCAGAGCATTTTCAAGTGCAGGTATGAATGATAGCTGCATACATAGAGTCCCTGCTGCAGCTACTGTGACAAGCTGGAAAAGATCTCTTCTTTGTCCTGAGCCTTGAACCCCTATTCACTTTCTCACTATTTACATTTGTGATGTCTCCCTGACTCAGTTACAGCTGTTTCAATTTAAACACAAGCCTGTTGCTATGGGGATGATGTACTGCATAGAAATAGGTCATGATTGTGCCGTTTGCAGTGTGCTGATAAAAAGGAGAAGCAGCACTGCAGGCTGGCTGAGGTGAGCAGGCAGCGTGCATCTGCCGAAGGGCTTTGCCTTGTGTTTGGAAAATGGCTTTTCAATCGAGTGGGAACCACAGCACAGCTCCACCTGTTTAAACTGCCCCTCATCGTGTGATGCAAATCTCTGTGCCTTCCACTGGTTTCCCTCTTATCCTGAGCAGGATGTGAAGTGGCAGCAAGCAGCCAAAGCGTTGGTGGGTGGCTGTCAGCCCCGAGCAGGGCCATGCTAACACGGCAGACCAGGATAGCTGCTGCCTGCTGGTGTCTGGCACTGCTGGGGCTGAGCCCAGGGCTCAGCAGATCCACGGCCCGCTTTGCAGGCAGGTGCAGGTAACACTACCTGCAGATGGCAGAAAGCTCTGCTGCAGGGGAGGGAGGTGCTGTGATAATGAGCCTGGGGGTGATGGGAGGCATCTGTGCCCAAATCTTAGCCAGGGGAAGGGTTTGAGGGGCATGAGGAAGATACGCCAATGATAATAGGTGTAATGGGGCTTGTGGCTCAGGCCTAACCTAAAGAGATTTCTGTAGTTTCTGAAGGGAAAATGCCAGTAGCTCATCTGTTACTCAGTATGCTCTAAATTTTTATTTTTTAAACTGCTTGCCCTACTAAAAACGCTGAATTTTCTGTCTTCTGCCTGCCTCTTTCCTCAGTTGATGAGTCAGCTGCACAAAGTTTAGGATATGGCATAGAGGAAGAAAAGTTAACAGATTTGTGTATCTGCAAATCTTCAACTCAAAATGATATTCCTGACTGAAAAACTACTACTACCTCACAGTAGTGAAGATCTCCACACCACTGGGTATTTCTCAAAGATAATGCTTCCTAACTTCCCTGCTTCCAGCCTATGCACACACTGCTTTTGTAGCTAAGAGCATGCTTTTGCAAATTAAAGATGTGATAAATGTGATTAGAAAGTAAAATTGGGGCTGAAGTGAGGCTTGAGGGGAGGGGAAGCTCCCAAAGTGGCCAGTGCTGTGAGCCCCAAGATCAATACAGGTGTTTTCATGGCTGCTGGCTGTGGTTGTGTTTTATGTGGGATATGTTCCTACTGTTTCTGCAGGAACATGGCATAACGCTGATGATGAAACTGACTTTGCTGATGTTTCCCTATCCAGTAATTTTTGGAATTTTTCTTCAAGACAGTTGTGAAGTTGTCAGAAAGTCACCAGTTAATGGAGCAGTTAAAGTGAGGATATCACAGCCTGCCTTGATAAGAAAATTGAGTACTTAAAGCTTTTTAAATTTAATGCAAGCTGATAGTGGGAGTGTAGGTTTCAGCTCAGCAAATTGCTTCATTTGAGTGGAAAACTCAAATAGGTTGCAGTTCCTATTGATCTTCATGGCATTATCATGTGTTCTTGTCTCTTCAGTACTAACAGTGATAAGCAGAACAGTGAGTTCCTGAAGTTTAATCCTGAAGCAGAGCTGGATAATGCCATGTTTCCCTCTTGATCAGACCAGAATGAGTACTGAGCTTTTCTGCTTCCAAAATGCTCCTTGCTACCAGAACTGCACCTTCCTTATGCACCAGGGCTGCTGTGCGACACTAGAGCAGCCTCATTTAGCTGGTGCTGTTGCAAGTGATAGCTATGCTATAAGGAGGGAATCAGTATGGATTTGGTAGCCTCTTCTAGTTGTGTGTCTTCAGGATCTCTCCAGCAGCCTTTGCAGCTGCTTTTTCAGGAGTCTGCTGCCAGCCCACAGAGCACACTTAGCAGCGAGGCATGAGAATGCGGAGCGTTACGAAAGGAGCTAAGCTCATTAGTGGTAAGGGAGAGCTTTGCTGTGTTAAATGTGATGTTGTAATATTACTAATTAGCTTTCCCGCTAATTAGATTTAGAGCAATTAAAAGCTTTGCAGACTTCTGAGAAGTTTTTTGAAAGGGCTGTAAATTTCAGGTACGTGACTTTCACTTTTGGGAAGAGCATCCTGGTGCGTGCTCAGTGCTGCCAGTGGCTGACTTAAATTAGCTTCCAGTTAATTATTGGAGGCTGCATGTAGTTCATCACTGTTGTCAGCGTCCTCTGAAGATCTGGGTGTTCTGAAGGTATTGGCAGCCGTTTGGTGTTCAGTTCAGCCAGAAACAGAAGGCGAGCACACGTAGTGCTCTCATGCAGAGAGACTGTATTTTTTTCTGTTTAAAATAAGCCCTTCTGATTGAAAGCATCTGCTTTTTCTTTTGCATAGTGAAAATGTTTTCCAAAATTAGTCTTCTGTAGTGCAAGTCTTTGCAGTCATTTGCAGACATTCTTCTGAAAAGTAGCAGTTTAATTGATAAAATGCTGTATTGCACTCAGTGACTGTCAGGCTAAAATCCTACTCCTGGTATTTTGTATTCAGGGAGAACTTTCAGCAAATGGAACCGTGGCTCTTTTCTGTTGCTGTAAGAATTGGCAAATTCTGACCTGAGCTTTCTGTCCTCTCGAATGTAGACTAAAGCTCAAAACAGGGAATTGGATAAATCAGGCTGGTGTTCAGCCTGTTATCTGTAGTATCTGATCAGCAGCTTGGCCGTTCTGAGGCTTCAGATAGCACTATGAGAGCTGAGCTGAAGGAAAGTCCTGTTTGGGGTTTGAGTGCTCCGTAACAAAGCTGTAGCTTCTAGTGAGAGATCAAATACTTTTCTTCCCCTCCTCCCAAAAAAAGCATGAGGGCCTCTAATTGTAGAGAGGGTCAATGGTTTTGTTACATTCTGAGCTACTGTTACGTGGCTGATATGGATTTGTTTCCTCCTCATGCTAGGGAGATCAGAAAGCAAGATCTTTAAGAGATTTTACTGCTTTGGTAATTTGGAAGTAAACCTAGTAGGAGAAGTCCTTAAATGAGTGTATTCCATGAATACTTCCTTGGTATTGCAAAGCCAAATTGGAGACTTCTGGTCAGAGAAGTGCTGGATGTTTGCAGTGTTACACAGCATTCAGTTTGTGAGCTTGATGTTGTTCACTAAGCCAACTTTTAAATCAATACATAAAGCTTCACTTCTGTGTCTCTCCCGTCTCCACCTTCTGGAAGCTGACAGCAAGTACTTCAGATTCAGTTAAGTTAGCTGGGAAGCAGAAGTGTTGTAAGATGTGTGTTTTGACCCTTGTTAGAGGATGTCATCAGGATTTTGTTTTAGTTATTCTAAAACATGGAGTCTGGGGAGAAAAAAAAATTGAAATGAAAACACTTTAAGCTAACGCTGTTTCTTATCCCTGCAGTATGTGTCAGACCAGAATCAGCCAGGAGGTTAATTGGTCTGAATGTACTGTGGGAACAACACTGTGAAAAGATTGAGAAAAACTCTAATACTCTAGATGGTTTTTCAACCACTGCCACCCGAGGTGCATTTGACGTGTGCTTTCAGAAGAATTATACAGGAGAATCTCAGAGAGGACAGTCTGATCTGCCTCAGGAAGTGTGCTGAAGGCCGTGCCTTCCCAAGGAATAAAGCCTGGCTTAAATCGGGTGTGCAGGTGAGAAAATCTGGGAGGGAAAGAGACAGCCGGGAGGCAGCACTGCAGGGAAGTATGCTCAAGGTTTTGCCTGCCTCTTACTAATTTTTTGGGTATATTTTTCACTGTTCTGATCCATACTTTTGGTTATTTTCTGGCCAGCAATGTTGTAAGGTGAATCCAGAGATTGCCTTGGTTCCTCAGAGGTGATGTGGAATGTAGTAGATAAGCCAGCTACAAGCAGAGCCTTGAGCACTGAGTTAAAGCTTTACAGCCATTTGTTACTGGATTTGTGTTTTCAGAATAGCTTTTAGATGGGAATTTGAGAGCATCTTCCCTGTCCATTTCTGTCTCCTTTCAGGTTGCAGCTGCTCCCTGGTGGTTGCCTGTGAAGGGAGCCAACTGGAGGCAACCCGAGGGTCCTGGCTCCAGCATCCTGAGCAGGTAAGGTGCAAGGGCTGTTCTGTTATGATACACACTGCTTGCTGTAAATATGCCTGTAAACATCTTACTTGACTTGGGTGCTTACTTAGGTGTCAGTGTCCTCATTTTTGACCTCTTAAATTACTTCTCTCACTAGGCAAATGACAAAGAAGTTGACACTAACTGCTTAACTAGTTAAAGTTTCACAACTGCTGCTGGAAATAGCCAGGCTCTCTAGCCTAGATCTAGTGGATGTTGGCATGTTTTTGAGTCCCCTAAGAACAGGGTTAGGTTAATGTAACATCATCTGATGGCTGAACTGCTTAGTAACAAATCCATTGTCTCTTCTCCAAGGGCAATGAAAGAATTATCTGAGGCAAAAATAGAGATAATATGTGGAGGCATTGTTAGGGGGAGACTGAGAAATTGAGGTCACAGTCAGCACATAACAGCTGGAAAAGTGCCATGCAAATCTTGCCTTGCAGAAGTATAGTGCAAACTTAGGCTGGTACAACTGCTATGAACTTCCATATGAAAGCAGTATTCTGCTTGCATAGGTGCAGGCTATTTTAACAGGCTTGTTAAAACAAGGCAGAGAAGAGAAGTGAATAGGAATTCCTCTGGATCAGTATCCTCAGCTCTTGAAGCCTATCAGTCTGTCAGAGGCTCAGATGGAATGATCCTTGTGACAAGAATAATTGGGCATTCATTCTGGAAAGAGAGCGTAGGGTTCCAAGTGCAGTCCTGGAAACAAACCAAGGGGAAGATGGGAGCCTTTCTGTAAACTGTGGATTGCCTAAAGAACATGGAAAAATACTTTTTTGTTAAACTTCTGCAGGTGACTGCTTCCTGGATTGGGTGCTGCAAAAGATCACATTGCTCTGCATCAAAAACCCCACAGCTGAAAGCAAATAACCTGCAGCAAAAAGAGGAGTGTGCAAGGGATTGAACAGTGATCCTATTTGCCATTAAATTGCAATGTATATTTACCTATCAAGTCTTAGTTACTTGTTAAGATACTATGAAGTCAGCTGAGAAATGGGTCTTGCTGCAGTCTTCAATTACTTTTGGTGTCTTCCTTTGGGATTCTGAGCATTTCCCCAGAAGGCAGCAATTCAGCAGCTCCTTGCTGGCTCTTTGGTGCAGCAGGTTCCTGATATGAGAGAGTGCAAGCTGTACCAGACTTGTGCTGCTGTGGAGCTACACATAAAAGCACATTCACCGTTCTGTCTGGTGGCTGCATTACCCATCCAGCACCTACCATAGCTCCTTGTTTTTCTTCAAATAGCTTATTTTCTGTGGAAGTGATCTGGTAACTTGTCTGTTCTAACTGAAGGCGTAAACTTCCTCACAGTGTTTTGTGGCCACCTCTTCAGAATTTTGTGAAGTCCTTTTTCTGCACTGCTGTGAGACCAGCTGCTTCTGCTGATGGCCTTTCCTGTTTGTTTTGCCCTCCAGGATGGACCATCCAGTTCTTCACGTGTCCTGGAATGACGCTGTAGCATTTTGCACGTGGGCAGGGAAGCGATTACCAACAGAGGCTGAATGGGAGTACAGCTGTCGAGGGGGCCTTGAGAAAAGGTACTTGCCACAGATGTCTCTTATCGTGTTTAAAACTGATAGTTACTAGATAAGGAAAAGCTGAGAGGGTTTTTTGTTTCCCTCCATGCCTGTCTTGTATAGTGTATGCCTCCATGGTAAATGTAACGCAGGCTTTCTCTGAGCATATTGCTTTATGTCACCTAAGATGTATAGCAGAAAGTCAATGCAAAGAGCCCAGGAGGGTGAGATGTGATACAAAGCCAAGGTATAGGACTGCTGCTATTGCAGGAGGTGGAGGATAAAACAAAAAAGGGCTTAGTGCCAAGACTGAAGGAGTTACAAAGGAGCTTGAGAAGTAATTGCATGTGTTGCTTCACAGCATTAGGATCAGTGGATATACCTTTTAGGTGACCATGGCCTATGGGAGAAGGGGGAGACCAAGTGAACAACAGTTGTTGGTTTTCTTTTTGTTTTTTTTGACCCCTCCATCCTGTGTCCTGAACTGCATGCTGCATGTGGCAGTGCTAGCAAGGGCTGCCTTTCCCTCATTTGGTAACAAATTGCCCTTGTAGAAGCCTTGTTATTCTTTAAAGCCTTCGTGCTTAAAGAAAGTATTAGTACAAATGGAACTGAAATACAAACAGCTTCCCCAGAGTAAGGTGGTCAGTAAAAGGATGGATAAAGTGTTTCGTTTATTAAAAAGAATAAAATAAGAGTTTGACAACTGTTTTTCTGTCTTTTAATAGACTTTTCCCATGGGGCAACAAGCTTCAGCCGAAAGGTCAGCATTATGCAAACATCTGGCAGGGAGTTTTCCCAAGTAACAACACTGCAGAAGATGGATACAAAGGAACTGCACCGGTAAGAGTGTCTCAAAGTCAATCACCATATGGAAATTAACTTCCTAACATCGAGGTCCATGTTCAACATAATGAATGTGGATGTTTTCCATCTCTGTACTTTTACCTTTTGATTTTCAAGTTCCAGTATATTTCACTGCAGGCTTGCATATTACCAATGGATACGTTTTAAAAGCTTAATTGAAAAGATTACCTGCATTTTAACTTTGAGTCCTTCTCAAACTGACCCCTTTTCCCCATTTCCAAGCACTTTTGAGTCAGATGCTGAAACTCCCTCATGCCTCTACTTTTGACATCACCATTTTTTAGCTCTCACTGTTGATTAGGTGTTCCCAAGCTACAAAAATTGTACAGTAAAAGAAATGCAGCTTCCCTTTTTGGAGCCTGTCCACTATGGCAAACAATGGGGTGGGTTTTTTTTCAAGATAGGAATATGAATTAAGTGGCAGTTTAAAAGTTTAATCAGTTAAGAAATCTGTGCTTGGATGAGCTGACAGCCACTGTTGTTTTCTTAGGTGCGGAAGGGGAATCTAGAAGTTGTAAGAACGAGTGCTGATGCTGTGTGCTGTCCTGTGTTTGTTTGTCAGACAGTGCTCCTCTTGAGAGGATCAGTCAGCAAAATTGATGAGAGTAGGCCAGGTGCCATAATGGACCCAGTGCTGAGAACATCGAGGATCATAGCTGTTCATTCTTTTGTTCTGTTTTACTGGAGTGGAGTAAGCCAAGGCGTCACAGTTCTGCACTGCTGCTTTGTCTGTCTGTGAGACACGAAGGCAGAGCTCTTGGCAGGAATCAACTTACCTTCAGCAAAACGGTCTTCAGGTTTTAAATACCTTATTTCATGTGGGGTGGTTTAAAGAACTGGCAGTTATTTGTCTTGTATAGGTCACTGCGTTTCCTCCCAATGGATATGGCTTGTACAACATTGTAGGAAATGCCTGGGAGTGGACATCTGACTGGTGGGCTGTTCATCATTCAGCAGATGAAGCTCATGACCCTGTGAGTATATTAATGGCACACATAAAGGCACAGCTCCCTCTTACTACTTGGGTTTGGTTGCTGATCAGAAACCTACTGTTCTTTGCTCCTCTTTGTGTGTCACACCACAAATCACCAGCACTGAAATAGCAGTGCAGTAGTGCAATTTCATTTTCTTTTCTTGGCCTCTGCCATTGGTTAGGAGTTGAATGCTTCCAAACTGACATCAGGTGAAACAAAGAATTTGCTAATGCAATGGAATAAATGGGAGGGGGATGTTTTGCTACAAGCTGCACTATTTATTTTTTTTCTAGGTAGAGAACAAACCATCCTGGATTATTTTAATGGATTTTACTAGCTCACTTAAGCTGAGCATGTAATAAAGCTGATGTTTATGGAGAGAAGTAGCTTTCTGGGCTTTGAAGGGGTTAATCTTTGGTTATCTTTACAGCAGCCAGTGGAAGAGGCCCAGCAGGGTGAGCTTTGTGTTTTGGTTTTCTTGCACCATATCTCTCAGCAGATTCAAGCTCTAATGTTACATATCCTCTCTCATTTATCTAGGATGACTAAATCTGAGAAGTGAACTGCTCCACTCTCACAGAACTTGTTTTGTTCAGATATGGTTATCTGTAATGAGAAAACCAGCTAAGCCTCTCTGGGCAGGAGCTATCTGTTTCCTGCAGGATTTGAGTATCCCCACGCTGTGGTCTTGTACATATTGTCTTTGTCTGGTGTGCTGGGCATAATCACAGACCTCTGTGGGAAGTCAGCAGCTGGAAGCAGCTTGAGGAACTTGTTAAACTTTGCTGGTCAGTGCTTGCAGAGGCTGACATTCTGCTGTTTCATCAGGATGGTGTCGCCAGCATGAGGTACCTCCTTGGGCCTAATTGCACGAGGTCTGTTCTAGCAGTTTCAGTGCACTGATGGAGACCTCTCAATGTACCAAGCATATTGGCTGATTCCAGGTTACTTGTATTCCAGGAAGACACCACAGGTTTTATTTGGTAGGTGTAACTATGGATCAGATGGTGAATTTACATACATCTCTCCAGGTGACTGAACTGCTTTGACTGTAGCTTTTTTCCTTGCTTGATTTTTAAAAATTGGGTGGGCTATTTTGTAACTTCTGTTCACAGGCAGTCTTCAATAGCTGAAAGCAACCAAAGAAACAAGATGAAGATGAAGCCTTGAATAGTTAGCAGAATGTAGATGTGGATGAAAGTGAAGAACAAAGTTAGTGAACTTTCTTGTCAGAGCAGATGAGTATTGATTCAGTGCAGCCTGGTAAGTCAGGGTAGAAGGAAGCAAGTAAGCAGCACTGAGCTTTTTGTTCCAGACTGTGGTAACCATGGTCCGAGCCAGGAAAGCTTCTGCTTTTCTTCTCTCAGTGCCTGGCACCACAGCACAATGATGGGCATGTGCTACCTCAGCAGAGCAGGAAGGACCCTGCACCCACCCCTGCTCTTTCAGAGACAAACAGCATCTGTGTCCCTGGGAAAGAACACAGGTCTGGTGGTTTGCAGCATATTGCAGTTATCCCTGTTCTTGTTCATCTGCTGCTCACTTTAACAGCCACTTCAGTTTTGGCCACTCGTTTCTTCCTGCTGTATTTATAATGCTGGTGCAGTAGTGCTTCTGCATTAAACTCAGGTGATGGTGGGAAACAAGTGTTATATCTGACTTGAGAATTTTGCTCTCTATTAAACTTAAGAGGATGTGAGTTGGCCTGGATTTTTAAATTCAACACAAACATTTCCCAGATGCTTTGGAAAGGATTTAATTATTGGGTGTTAATAATTACGATTTTAGTTTTTCAGTTGTAAACAAGTTGTCAGGATATCGTGTCTGAGGTTGGGCCCTCTAGTGTGAGCTCTGAAGAGTTCTGATGAAATGGAAAAGGAAACTGAATCTCATAACGTGAAGACATGTCCCCGAATAGCCAGGCTGCAGTATCTTCTGAGACATTAGAAATCATTAGCACTGTAACTATCAGTGCCAACCTCCTTAGGCCTCTCCAGAGCGCAGCTCAACATAACCCATATATGGAGTATGTTCTTTTTGCCTGAAAGATAGATGGATTCAAGAGGGTCAGAGCTTAGTGAAAGTTTCTTGACACATCTGGAACATCTAATGTGCTGTTTCCAGATCAGCCCCTATGGCCCTGATAGGGAGCTAGGTGATGCACAGAGCCTTTGTAGAGGAGCTGAGCTGCACACTGGAGGAGAACACAACCACTGGCTGCTTTTCAGAGAACTTCCTCAGTGTCGTGATGAACTCTTCACCTTCAGTGATGTGAGAGAATTATCTACCCAGGGGATGCTGTTTCACATAGATTACTGGAGATCCCCGTGTGAGGTTTGTGTGGTGGTAAAGCGTATCAGTGCTGTGATCTTCAGAGGCTGGGGGAGGAGAGTTCAACTTCATGGTTATCAAGTATCTTCTGCCAGGCAAAAATCGAGTATCAAAGTTATTTGGAACTACTAGAAAGAAGTTAGGCCTTTACTTTAGTTCTCATGCTTCTTCAGTACGCTGCCCCATCCCAACGTGCTCCAGCAGTTAGAGCTGCATGTTTGGACAGCCGCCCTCCCGACCCTCAAGTAGCACACCTCTCTTAGTGTAAGAGTCACTTCAGAGCTCACAGCAAAGACTGAAGCTCTGGATCTGAGTTTCATTTTGTAATGGGAAATCCTGTTGAACAGCTCCATTGTGTTCTGGCTTGTTCTCGTGGCTTTTTTAGGTCAGTTTTCTTATGGCTGGGTGTACCCTGGCTTCCCTGAAATGAGATTAACAGGTTGCCTGAGTTGATTGTGCCCATTAGCGACTTATGAGAGAGTGGGGTACACTGCACCCATATGCACTCTTTAGGAAAGCAGCTTCCAGAGATGTTGAAAAAGAGGAAACCTGCCCTAGGGGAGCAGCCAGGCTTGGAAGCCAGCAGACACAGTGTGTGGATGTGCTTTTCCTCGGATGCTTGCAGGACGTTAAATGTGGGCCAGTTCTCCTTCTGTCCGATTTCCTGTAAGCTTTTGCAGTAAGTGAGAGATGTTTCAGGGTAAGGCTTCAGCATGAAGGGAAAATTTGCTGCAGTAGCTGCATTTTGTTGGTCAAGGCTTTGTCCTTTGTGCCTTACAGCAAGCACAGCTCTCTCCTGATATGTCCTGGATGCATGGGCTGTCAGTTGGGCATGAGAAGAACAACAACGGGCAGGTTTTATTTTTCATCAGTAGTTTGTTTTTAACTTATTATGGTACCTTTCTGTAGTCTGTCTTCTATCATCTCCATGCTCTGTGGCAATGAATTCTTTTCTTCTAACTGCTAAAAACTGAGCTGATGACTTTCTTGCAACCTGCCTTTGTTGGTTGTATGTGATGGCCTTAGCAGAAGATACAGGCTTTTTTCTTCCTGTATCCCTCCTTTTTTTCTGATAAGATTTTCTGTAGATTTACAGGCATGATCCAGTGACAGCCATGTCAGTTTATGCCTTGAGTGGATGGCTCTTTGAGGCTGGGAGGTGATAAGGAAATGTTTTGATTGCACGCCAACGTAATGTAGACAGAAATAAAACGTCATGCAAATTAACTGAGAGGCTGCTCAGTGGCTGTGTTATCTTTTAGGTTTGCCTTGCCACTTCTCTAATAAAATAGCTTTTCTTGATCTTGTTGCTTTTATAGGACATATTCTTGTGGCTTCATCCTGAAAGTAGCTTCACAATGTGCATGGACACTAAAAAGCTTATAGGAATGCTTGATATCAACAGTAGGAACACGCAGTATGGCAGGAGTCTCTACTGTTAAGCAGTAGATGAGTGCAGTAGTAACTACTTCACTCAGCTAAAAGGAACCACAGGGGAGAATTGCTCTCATGCTCAATAAATATGCAACAAAGCTGGCAGAAGTGTTATCATGGGAGCCCAGTGTCTCCTTGAACTAGCGGGCCATTATTTGGAGTTGGAGTTGAAGAAGAATGGTGAAATAACTTTGTTAAAGCAATTCTAGAGCCAATTTCATAAGCAGTTAAAGTAAATCACCTACATTACACTGCAAATGGACATGCAATTACAGAATTGTAGCTCGTAAGCACAGTGCTTTCTGCAGACCTTTTTAGCTGTCACAGAGCTGCATAATGAGAGATCCAGCACGCAGCAGCGGGAGCTGTTACAGAATGTCTTGCAGCACAGTCACTAGCTTGTGCTTCAGTCTGCACTTTGGACTGGGAGGCAGTAAGCACCGAATGTTGGGGATTACAGCCCCCCATCTCTGACCGGCCACAAGTGGCCCATGGATGTGTTGATCTGACACCCTGTGGTGGTGGCATGGAGCCGAGGGGCTGATGAGAGTCTCATCTTTCACTATAGCAGGCTGGTATGTGGAAATATGTGATCCTGGGAAAAGTCAAAAACTACACAATCTGAACTGCTTTAAAGCTTTTTGGTTCGGGCGCAGCTGAAGGTTTGTTTAATCAGCGCCTTTGGATGCTGTTCTCCATCTCCCTGCTCTCACAGCTTCTTCCCCTAACCCTATGATTGGCAATTGCTGTTCCTGCGAGTGCTGACAGTGTCCTCTCATCTGCAGAAAGGGCCCTCGTCGGGGACGGACCGAGTGAAGAAGGGTGGATCATACATGTGCCACAAGGTACTGTGAAACAGCTGACAGCACCATTAATTGTTCAGCCAGGGGGTCGTTAGCAGTTTCCACTTTCTACTTGCATTCTCTTTATTTATGATGATATAACTCTAACCTGAAGGTACTGGGCAGCTGGTACTTGACCTCACCAGAAAATTGAAAACATCCTGTACAAACCTATATGGATATTCCTATTTGTTCTACTGGATAGTACTTGTTTCCCTCTGGAAGGAGACACAGATGTCTGTGTGGCAAGGAGGAAGTAAGCATAGATAGTGTTGGCCAGAAAAACCGAAGCTCCTCTAGTTCTGACTTGCAGAATTTTCGGTTGCATGGGAAACTGAAAGCAACTCGACCAAGGTACTGCTTGTTCAAGAGATTCCAGCTCTAGATAAGTGTATCTTTATATAATGTGGAGCTCAATATGAAACTCGGTGTAAAAGACAGGTGACCTTTCGTCATCTGAAACTCAAAACCTTTGTCTCACATCACCAGGGCCGACCTGACCTGGAAAGTACCACAAACGTTGTGTGCAAATTTTAACTCAGTGCACATTTCTAAGTCTGAAACGTGTGCAGCTGGGTCTGAGCTCACACACGATGTCTTTGGTGGGACAGGAATGTGGCAGCTGCCAGTGCTTCTCACCTACCATGGGCTCTGCATAAGCTGTAGGGGTCTCTCTGTTCAGTCTCACTTCACTCCTTCCTAGAAGGTGGTTTTTGATCTTGGAGGACTCCTAGCCCTGAGCTTATTTTCCAGTTGAGAGTTGTTGAATTGCTGTTGTCAGATTGGTCAGCTTGGAAAGGAGTTGGGTTGGCACACAGCCCTGTGTAAATGTCTTCTTAAGAAGTAAAGAAATATGGAGAAGCCAAGAGCTTCCAAAGGATACATTACTGATGTGATTGCCAAGCTGTGTTCTTACCCCAAGTGTTGTCATAAACATTTTCTGATGCTGGGGAGAGTGCTGAAGAGTTCAGTACTGGAGTTAGTAAGAAATATTATTACATCCTGATTAAAATACTTATTTGCTGTAGGAAAATCATCTTCTGTAGGAAATCAGCAGGAATTCATGTTAGTTTGTCAGATTAAAAATAAAAATACCACTTTTCAGGATGGGCATCTGTGCTCAGTGATCTTTCCTCTGGAACTACATCACAGTAATGACAGTTAAATACTCTTCAAGAATGATTCTTGACCCACGAACAATACAGAGTGTTTGGAGAGGGATGGCTGGGAGATGATGACTGTTTTGGCTTGGTGGCTGATTTGAAATTCTTCCTGGAAATCTGGGTACAGCCACAGAGCAATCACCATTCGTGTTATTTGGGCTTAACTGTGAGTGGGAAATACAGGATAGAGTCTACAAAGCTTCTTCCTTTATCTTTTTCATTATTCTTTCTTTCTTAAAGCATGTATTAAACTGTTCACGTTGCACTGCAGAAAGCACTCGGGTATTTCTCACTGTCACTAAAGCTGTTCTGTTCCTTCTTCCCTTTCAAAGTCTGCAGCTGGGAAACCATCCTCATAATTAAATTAAATATTTATACAGTGAGATCCCATTTTCTACACTGATTTCCTTCTTAGGTGAAATCAATGTCAGAAGTTAATTAGTGGTTTTGATTAAATTAACGCTCAAATAGGTTCGTCTTTGGTGATGAATAATGTGACCCATTTTAAAGGCTTGTGAAGATTCTGGTCTGTCCTGGTGTATTTTGTAGGTGATAAAACTAGGCTGAGTATCGAGACAAAAATCCAAGTGCTATTAGTACAAGGACTTTGTATTGGTTACCTGAAAATCTACTTAGACTTGCTGTTGTACCTCTTAAAGCTGACAAAGAATCCAGCATGCACTTTCCAGCTTCCAAATCCTTCCAAACAGTTTGCTGTTGAAATCGAGGGCTGGACCTGTGCAGCACGAGGTCAGAGCAGCACGCTCCCTTCCTGCTTAGGCCAACAGCTGCTCTCTGCTTGGTGTCAGCATCAGAGCTTGCAAAGAACGGGGCTTTGAGCATCTCCTTAGATGGAGAGAACTTGGTGCTGGCAGAGAGGAGCGTGGTGGTCCTGCTGCCTCTGCAGGGCTGCACAGAGCAGTGCTGTCTGCCCGCTGGCATCTTGTGGCTGCCCTCAGAACTGTACAGAGGCAGTGGCTGAGTAGCTGAGCCCAAATTCCTGAAAAGATTTGGATTTAAAGGAGGGAAAAACCCAACAACCAACTGCCAGCCGTTCCTTCCCTCCCCAGCACTTTGCTTTATAACTCAGTTGCTCCAGAAATGTGGTTCAGAGCCTGACCGTGTGCAGCTGACCCAGCCCGAGGGAGGTGGCACTGCTTGTTGGAGGCTTGAGCAGAGGGCAGGGCTGAGAAAAAAATCCCTGAGCCACGTGTGTTGGAGTGGGGCACGGCTTGGGTGCGTTGTGCTGGCATGTGCCACAGCTGTGCAGCCACTGCAGCCCTTCCTGGTAACAGCACAACTGTTCTTCCTTGCTGCAGTGCTGACTGCTTCTGGGCAGCCTAACCTAACGTAGCTATGCGCCAAACCTGGTTGGTTTTGTGGTGTTTGGAAATCACCATGATTAACGTCAGCTAATTAACAATAAATTACACTGAATAGCATTTCTTTTTTCCCCCTAAGGAGCATAATGAGATGAATGTGCACTGAGACATGACCAAATCTGCCCAGCCAGGCAGTGTACAAAGCACCTCCCAGTCCAGTGTGTGCATCTCACTATAAAGACTTCTGGCCTTGCCTTGTTTGTTGGGATCTCTGCAATGCAGTGCAGTTGAATCACTTTAGCAGTGGCATCATTTTAAACAAATATTTTCATAGCCACTGATCCAGATTATATTTCAATTACAAATATCCTTTAAATCCTGACCATACTGGGGAAAAGCTTTTTTTCTGGTCATTCTTTCCTTTTTTTTTTTTTACATTTCATTCAGCAAAATGCTTTTTGACAGCTGTCAGCACCTGGTCACTATTGGCCATCAGTATCTTGATAGAGATGGAGGCATTGATGGTGGTCACTTCTGCTTTGGTTGGAGCAGGATGCGTTATTAGTGCTCTCTGAATGGCCAAGTGTCTGATAACATCAAAGTAGTTCCTGTGTCTGTTGCAATTGCTCTCGTTATGCTGATATTTACCTTCTTTCTAGCACAGTGACATTGACCTGCATTGGTTCATTGGTCCTCCCAGCTGCATTTGAAATGGTTTGCTCTATCACTCTTAACAAGCTTTTGCCTGAAGTAACCCAAGATGAGACAGGCTCTGAAGTGATCTTTGTCCCTCTTTCTCTCTAGTCTTATTGCTACAGGTATCGCTGTGCAGCTCGCAGCCAAAACACCCCTGACAGCTCAGCTTCAAATCTGGGGTTTCGCTGTGCAGCCGATGCCTCGCCGGACCCACAGTGACCACATGGCTGCACTGCATTCAGGGAAGAGGCATGCAGTGTTACCTGCTGCTGAGAATGGAAAATCTTGTGCTTAAAGTTCCTGTTGGACAGGAAGATTCCAGCACTCACCAGCACTGCTTGAAGCTGTGTGTGCCTATGCTTGGGGAGCATGGCCTGGACGTTCATCGTGACCAAGCTTCTTAGAGGTACTGCTTTCAGTGGGAGTAGCCTGGAGTTACATAAGCACAAACCTGAGCAGAAACATGCTGACAGTGTTTTAAAATGTTAACTGTATTTAGTAGATCCTTTGGAAAAGTTCTTTAATAACTAAATGTATTTATGTATCGTTTGAATCTCCACACTCAGATCTGATAAATGAGGATTTCATAGGCTCCTGGATAGCTCTAAAAGAAATCTGAAGCAGTTACTGCTTCCATAACCTTGTAGGAGGCATACTTACCATTTGGAAAAGACACGAAGACAACACAGGGACACTTAGTGCAGCTGGTGTATTGCGTTCTAATGGCAGCGAAAATCATATCCAGCAATGTGCTTTTTTGGTGCAATACTAACTGCTCCATAGGAAGAAGTGCCTTTTGCAACTGGAGGGGAGGGATAATCATCACTGTGAGGATTAGAAATGTATGTATTTGAATAAAATATCAAGCATTTCTTCACGCTGAAAGCTTTTACTGGTGGGGAAAAATACTGGCAACGTGCTTTGAATTTCTCTTGGCTGGGTTGTAGGCTTAATTTCAGAACTTCCAAATTGCAAATATGGCATTGGAAACTGAGGCTAATGAATGACTGCTAGAATAGAATTCATTCAAATCAAAATATGGCAAACGGAACTATGAGCCCTAAGGTTTAATGAGATAAACTAAGAAGCTGTTGTCTGTTCCCCAACACAAAGCAAACACCCAAACAAAACAACCTCTCCTGATTTGAAAGAATAACGATAGCAAGGAGAAGGGGGTATACTGAGAACTACCTCATTTCAGGATCTGAATGTAGTTCAGCCCTGTCACAAAGTGTTCTCAACTACCACTGCTGCAGCAGGGGGTGCTTGTGCTAACTGGAGCCTTCACAGGGAATGTCTGTGCTGTCAGCTCTGCCCCGGCACCGCTCTCCTCCTGGACCTGTTATGCAGCAGAGGTGCTGACCTCTGTCAGGCTGTGTAAGTGCCTGTGTTAAATGGATTGAACTCGGCAGTCTTGTCAGATGCTCTCAGAGATAACAGTGAAAAATGTGGTGGATTAACAGAACTTTTGCATTGATGACACTCTTTCCCAGCAGTGGTGAAGTAGGTGCGGGTCAATGCAGTGTGAGGTGAATACAAACCTGTATTTACAAGCCCATCCAGCTCCCTCTGCACTTGGTGTTCAATGCTGGGAGGCACAGGAGAGCATCAGGGGAGCCCTTCCCTGAGCATCAGCCTCTGGGGCAGTGGGAAACTCATGTGAGCAGCAGAGAAAATGATTCAGAACACACCAGCGTGGTGAAAGCTAGGATTCTGTGGCAAATATTTTGTATGCTGAGGTTGTTTTACCAGCATGAAAGGTTTTAAATCTGTGTATTAGAAACGTCTTTTGTTAATTCTTAATAAAATTGATTCTCCCTTTCTAAAAGGCATAATTCTGCCTTAAGAGATACACTTCATAAAGATTCTGCGGAGTTGTTTTTCGTTTTTGTTCTGGAAAAATGCCTCGGAGTAAAGCAAACAGAAAGCTGTATATAGCTCTGCATAGTGGAAAGTTCACTTTGCTATTTAAAAACAACTTCATATCAATTTTTTTTTTTCAGTTCCTTGCTAGGGCACGTTTAGGATTCCGGTCCACACCCGAGGGCAGCAGGCAGTGCTAACAGCCCTGCTGTTTACACAAAGGTGTGCTGTGATGGGCCTTTAGTGCAGCTGTTTCTAACAGCCCTGCAGACCCTTCTTGCTCTGCGTGTGGAAGTTTGTTTTGGCCCAATAACTGCTCAGCTCACTTGTTAGAGACAGCAGCAGCGGGTGGGGGCTGGGCAGGTAGGACTGCAGGGGCAGAAGGCAATGAGCTCGGATTTAAGGCTGCTGGTGCAAGGAGCAGGTATTGTTAATGTGCTCCTCTGTTTTGGGTTTTGAATTTACACTTCCTTAACTACTCGAAATCATGCCAAGTATGTATTCATAACAGGAAGCTAACACACAGTGCTGTCATCTTGAAAACCCATCTAATCTTCAGGAACAGGAATACAGGAGACAAACCTATCTTGAAACTTTTTCCAGGAGGAAAAAGAGGAAGCAGATTGGATCATCTACTCCCACACCTCCTGTCCTGTAGGCTGAAAGTATCTGGGTGGCTGCCACGATGCCCTTGGGGAGAAGAAAACCAGATAAGCCCCTCAACAAGACGAGAAATCTTGCTGTCTAAGCTGTGTTCTGGTTCCTAGCAAAGCGTGCATTGAGTCACAGAACCACACAGTTCTGTAGAATCAGACAGCCCAGCTCAGACCAAAGGAAATCAAGCTGCTGCCCCCGCTGTGTGGGAATGGTACCTTTCACAGCAGCTGCATTCCTGTGGCTGTTCCTCTGTAGTGACAGGAGTGCAGACAGAACGCTCCCCAGCTGCTCTCCTGCAGCGCCGCAGGGAGGCCGTGCACAGCAGCACGTGTGTGTATCTCTGTGCAAGGATAACAAAAAGAAGATGCAGTAATTATTTCTTTCCTGCGGCAGGAGGCAGGCATTGCCTCATTCTGTTTGCCTCTGTAGAAACAGAGAAAAGAAAACAATAGCTTCTAACTTCTCAGTCTGTTGTTTTCTGTGCTTCACTTTCCAACTTTAATCCATCTCAGAAGCCAGAACAGCAGTGCCACGCTGCTCTGGGCTGCACTCTGATTTTACTTTTGGAGTGCAATATTACAGTGCTGGAAAGTAATGTAGAAGCAATGCTTGCTGTTACTGCAGAAATCACAGCAGATGAGCCTCAAGATAGAAGTGCAATCATCCCATCTATCTAAACCACATCCATGAGCCTTCTGTGCGCTCTGCACAGAAGCTAAACAATAACAAAAAGGAACAGTCCCTTAATGAGGAATTTTGGCAAGCTGCTTCATGTGACTGGAAGAGGAAAAGCAGGTGGGAAGCATTTAAGTTAGCCTTTTAGGGCAGGTTTTGAACATGTGTAAGAATTGCGGTTGGTGGAACAAGAGAACTGTAGCAACTCATTTTAAAGATTTATTTCTTACAACAAGGTTTAAGACATCTAATGCCTCTTAGTGCAAATTCCAGCATTCCTTTGTCTCTCTCACTCCTCTGTGTGACTGCCAGAGCTGCCTGTTGCTGTTACCACAGCTCCCTTCTCCATACCTGTGTTAACGCTCATTCGTTCTGAAAGCTTTAGTACAAATTAAAGACATAATTTGTTAACATATGGTAAGCTGTCAGCTGAAAACAAGAAGAAAGCACCAATCCCGGGTCAGTAATTGAGACTGGAACACCCTGAAGCTTCTTATCATCCACCTTGAAAACAGCCTCTGGGACGCTGCATGAAGGTGGTCTCAAAATCTTATGTTCTCAGCTGTTACTCAAAACCTCGCTTTATACTTCTACAAAAAATAGTTCTTTGATGTTTGCAGTTTGATCTAGGTGCACTTCAACTACTGGAGAAAATGGCATCGCTACGTATGGCCAGGGAGCTACGGAGAGCTCTGTGAATGTGTGTCTGCAGCGGGGAACAGGGAGCCGTCCCAGGGCAGGAAGGCAGCGCAGGTCCGGGACCCACAGAAGCACGGCTTCCTCAGCACGCTGCCTTCTTCTGAAGCTTTTTGTTCCCCCTCAGTTGGCGGTAAGTTACGGAACCTCCCAGAATAATCGTAGCAAAGCTCCTCTCCAGCAGAAATATCGGTGGCAGCGAAAAGCGCCAGCCTGGGCACCATGGAGTCAACGCGGACGGGCACCATCACTAAGTTGGGTTCGCAGGAGTGATTGAGGAACCTGCCCACGTTCCCGATGTACGTGGGGTCAACGAAGGTCTCCATCAGCCGCCCGTCGTGGAGGTGCTCCCGCACGGCTATGATGTAGTTCGGATCCTGGGCCGCCTGGGCGCGGCTCCTCCTGCGTGCCTCGGCGAAGCCCAAAACCTCCCCGGCGTATTCGCAGACAAAGCTCCCCTCGGCTACGGCTTCCAGAGCGCGGACGCCCCAGCCCTTCTTAGCCGTCTTGAACACCTGGAGCCTGACCTGCAGACCCCTCTGCACGACCCTGTTCTGACAGCCGTCCCCGCAGCGGCACATGGCGTTGCACTCCAAGAGCGGCGCGGCGCAATGCGGGACGCGGCCGCGCCGTCCGAGCCGCACGCACGGGCAGGAGCGGGCGGTGCAGGAGCGGACGCGGCACGGGCAGCCCTGGAAGGTCACCTCGGTGGGGTCGATGGCTCCGTCCGCCCCGGGCACGCAGTCCGGGCTGTACTGCGGGGAGAGCGGCACTCAGAGCCCGCTACCGGGCTCTCCCGGGTACCCGGGCTATCCGAACGGCCGCCCGCGTCGGAAGGACGGCGGACGCGCGGCTCGGTGACGCCGATGCCCCCCGCGGGTGAGCGAGCGATCTCAGCGCTGCCGAACGCCGGCTTCGTCGCCCGGCCGACGCGCTCCCGATGGCCGCCCCGCTCCGCCTACCTGGAACGGCGCCGGGCTTTCCCCGGGCGGCCACAGCGCCACGGCCACGGGCTCCAGCCCGCCGCTCACGTCCCGCCCGGCCGCCATGCTTTAGCCCCGCCCTCGCCCCGCGCCGATTGGCTGCCCGGGCCGCGGTCGCTCCGCTCATTGGCTGAGGGGATGGGGCATCGCGCGGGCGCTGTGGGAGCCTTGAGGGTGTGGAGCAGGAGGAGGGCGCCATCTTGAGGGCGTGAAGCTGCTGCCCTGTGTGGGGCGGTCCGTCGGTCCGTGCTCTCGTTCCGATGGCGGTGTGTCGTTCCGAGCTCATCTGTGGGCGTTGAACCCGCAGGCTGTGCAGGAGTGGTTTTTCTCCGGACTCACACCGCGGCGTGGAGCGCCAGCAGCAGAAGGGCTCTGCGGTCTCGTGTCCGTGCCCGGTCGGCTGCTCCTCTCCCTTCTCTGCTTATCTTAGGGTTTCTTAACCGCTCTGTTTGTGGTCACATCTCCGTGCTGCTCTTCTCAGCTCGGGTGTGCGCCTTCCTTTGATTTGAGCTTGTTTCCTGGTAAGCTGCTCCATCAGCTCTGCAGGCGCCTTCTGCCAGTGCGCGGTGTGTCTGCTGGAACATCGACCCGCAGGTTGGGGGGCACCAAAAATCCACGTCCCGTTGAGCGGGGCAGAGCTGCGCTGCGCTGAGGGCGGTGAAGTTCACAGGCTGGTGTCTGCACGTGGAAGCGTTGGGTTGTTTCCCCACGTGGCCTCGGTTCTGCAAGTAAAGCACACATCTGGTAGGGTTTGTTCAGCTCTCAAGTTTGCAAGGCTGTTGGTGATGCAGCACAGCCAAAAAACACTTTGATTTGACACCTGCCATCTACTGCTATTGAGCTCCAAACCTCCGAGTGGCAGAACACAAATGTTCTGCAGGGTGTTTGGGCGTGGGATGCAGTGTGGTCCACTGACAGATAACGTTATCAAACGACACGTCGTGCGTTATCACACACAAGGCAGTTTGTGTGGATGAGTGTTACACAGTGTTACTTTTGACTGAGAAGTCAGGTTGTTCATCGTGTTCAGGTGGAACTGTGTCGGAGCGATTCTTTTTGGTGATTTACCACTAGTTCTGTGGTGGCGTGCTGGTTTCAGACACGTGTTGTGTGTCAGCCATGTTTCCAGCCTGCATGAACCCCAAATCGGTGCAGCTGTAGAGGAGATTGTACAGCTTGGTCTTGGCAAACGCTGCAGTGGTCTTCCAAGGTGAGAAGATGAGCTCACAGGGGTTCTTGTACTGAGTGAGTGAGGAACTCAGTGCATTCCAAGGCTGTAATGTTGATCAGGTTTCATGGTGCTGGTTGGTATCTCCTGAGATGGAACAGAGCTGCTAACACACATAAGCTGGAGCTGATGAAAGCTGCTGGGCTGTGAGCGGAGGGCTGGGTAAGAAATGAGCATTTTTATCTCCATGATGGATCGTGGGACAAATCCTTGCAGCCCCTGTCCTGTGTGGCATCTTGGTCTGCAGTGTTTCCTTTGTTAAAGGGTTTGAGAGTAAGAAAAATGCTGGGTTTGGGTTTTTGTTTTATTCTTTAAAGCAATGTTTGGTTGATATCTTACAAGGTGTCAAACTGCTGATTCTATAATATTTATGCTCTCAAAAATACGGCGTTTTGAAGTCTTTTTTTAAAATTTGTGTTGTTGAAAAATATATTGTAAAAGAATAAAAATGTCCCTTATCTTATCTTAGTGCTCCAGAACTGTACTTGGCTTTAAATGAAATCCATAACTTTCTTATGTTGGTATGACAACAGCACACGTTGTGTTGAAATTAGAGTAAGAGTATAGATGAATGTTAGCTGGGTGTGCAGAACGGCTCAATAAATCACTGGGATTTCTGATTAAAGAAGAATAATTCAGAATGACAGGCAGTGGAACAACGCTTTTAAGAGGGGAGGAGCAGTATGAAGAAAGAATTATGCGTGTTTAATGCAGTATTTCACTGTGATGGTAAATCAATTCCTTTGTCAAGGTGTATGAACAAATTTATGAGCGTTCGTATGTGGGGCAATTAGTAAGTGATCTTGTATAGGACTGAGATATCTGGTTTTGCACTGTAACCTTTAGATGCAATTTATCTCAGAGACTGGGTGCTTAAAACTATCTAAATGTTCCATCTAAAGGAAAAATGGAAAAGGAGATGATGTGGAGCTGTGGGTGTGAGGCTGCAGGTGGCATCTCAGCTCCTGCCTCAGCCGCTCTGTGCTGAGTTCCTCTCTGCAGTTCAGGGCTGGGGCTGTGCATGCAGGCAGCAAAGTCCTGCTCTGGAATGATGGCTGCAAGGCAGAAATAAAGGCACTAGATAGGGAAGTTGTGACTGAGCAGCAGATCTGGGTTTTGGCAGAACTTTGAAGATAGTCTGTGCAGGTATCACCTTGCTCTCAGTAGCCAGTTTCATAATGCTTTTCTTAGTTATTTTCCCTATAGAAAATATGAGGCTGCAAAACTGAGGAGCAGAATCTAAATAATACATAACTTGGTCTTTCCTGAAGCAGGTAACTGGATGGTAGAGGGTTCAGAAGTGATTTGAGGGTCTAGCTAGAGAAACAAGTGCATTCTTTGCATGGCCATTCTTTAGGATACGCGCAGACGGATGAATGGCTGTTTCCCTGAGAAGCTGGATGTGCTTCCAGCACTGAGTTTTCTGTACCTCTGCTCTTTGGCAAGTTGCTTTGCCCCTCCTGCTTCAGTGAGCAGGTGCAGCAGCTGTGAGTGCAGGAGGGCAGAGAGGAGCAGTTTGATAAGATCAGCACTGCTGGTTGTGTGCAGCTGAAAGAACACCATTGGAACGTGTGTCCAAGTCATCTCCAGCTCGCTGTCACCCCTGCTTATTGTAACGTTGGCTATGTGGAAGCAGCAGTCTTGTTTTTCTTGAAAGGAGGTTTGTAGTTGGATTTTTCCTCACTTGGCATTTCTAAACTTTAATAAAAACTTCACAGTCAGCTTTTGCTGGACCAGAGCACTGTATATTTCCTATGAATGCTAAAGCTGTGGTGGGTTGTTTTTTTTTTCCAGGGCTTCAGTTTTTTCTTGTTGCCTTGATCCTAAGCCTGAGGTTTTCAGGTGTTCCAGAAAGGTGCAGGAGCCTTAGGTGTGAGAACGGGCAGATGCAGGTACTGAGAGCCACCAGCAGCCCTTGCCTGGTGTTTCCTCTGTAGAAGAAATGGCTCTGGTCAAAAAAGCCAGGCTGCTGAGTAGGCAAAGGTGAGGACCAAACATCGTTCCTGTCTCAAAAGCTGTTGAATGGCTATGGAAGAAGCCTGCTCTGGTCTTAGGTTAGCATCACCTGACTTTAATTACACTTGGTTGTTGAAATGAGTTTGGGGAGGCAAAGAAAAAGAGACTTGGTCAGGCTGCCCATGGATGATGCTGGAGTCAGCATCTTCCTCACAAGCATTGCTTGGACTGACAGCATCTGCACAGTAGTAGCTGACAGGTATGTTTGGGGAACTGCATTTAACAACAGTATTTCCCTAATATGACATTGTTTTGTGTTTTTTCATTTTTCCTCCCAACATCTCAAAATGCTTCTTGCTGTCGGCTGTTTCTCTGATTGTGTGGCTGGCAATGCATTGCGTTCATTTGCCGCTGAAGACAAAGTGCCCTAGCTCTCACTGCTGCTGTGTTCTTTCTTAAATGAAGTCCTCCTTTTTGCTGCCTTGTGCTGTTTTATTGTCTCGGTTCGGTTTGTGGAGGCACTGCAGGATGGAGGTGAGAGCTGGCTGTCCAACCCAACCTGTTTGCAGAGCTTGCATAGGGAGGTCCTCAGCTGCTCAGCTTGTTATCAGAGTGCAGTGCTGCTAGAGATGCTGTGACACACATTAGCAAGATAATTATTTATCCCAGTGTTCTTCTTGATGCTGGCAGGCCTAATGAGATGGTAAACTGTGAGGGGAAGCTTGAAGCCTTGGCCTGGCAGTTGTGCAGTGTTGCTGTTATGGACCACTCACCCCAGTGACGTTGTCTGAAATACGGGAGAAATGAAGAGCAATCTCACTTTCAAAGTCTTGCTGGTGACCTTTAAATTAGGGCTGGGAGTCTCATCATGAACTGCAGCTGCAGGATACGTGACTTACTTGTTTTCCTTCTCCTCTGAAAGGTTGTTTTGGATGAAATTACCACTTATTACAGAAAGGTCAAATGCGTATAACCACATCTCAAGTAAGCAGGCAGTGACCTTGTTTCTCTCGGTACACTGCTCACAATTCCATAATTGTGTGCTTTTTTCTAAAGACCACGCTGTTGTTGTTCATTTATAGCATGTTGCAAATACACACGTTTTATGGGCTGGCTCTGAACTGGTGCAAATTATTTCTGTTCACTCGAATGGAACAATGGTAAATTACACCGGAGCGGGGCTTGGTGCTTTGTAAGAGTTGTTCTCAAATTGATCTCTGTCCAGTCTCCCTTGAAAATAATGCTTGAAGACTGTTTGCAGCGTGTTGCTCTGCGTGTGCTGTTGTGCCCACTGAGGTGTCGGTGTGTGTTGCGCAGTGACTGAGGCTGTGCTGTGCATCGCAGTTGGTACGGTGTGTTTGTGGTTGTGGAACTGATGGATCGCAGTTGTAGGAGCTTGTGATGTTGTTGGATTTCAGACTAAGCTCTGTTTATAACTTAGGAACTTGGGTTTGCATTAGATTTAGTTTGATACCAGAGGGTGAATGGTGATAGGACGAGGGGAATGGTTTTAAACTGAGACAGAGGAGGTTTAGGTTGGATATTAGGAGGAAGTTTTTCCCCCAGAGGGTGGTGAGGCACTGGCACAGGTTGCCCAAGGAGGCTGTGGATGCCCCATCCCTGCAGGCATTCAAGGCCAGGCTGGATGTGGCTCTGGGCAGCCTGGGCTGCTGGTTGGTGACCTGCACACAGCAGGGGGTTGGAGCTGGATGAGCACTGTGCTCCTTTGCAACCCAGGCCATGCTGTGATTCTACCTAAAGAACTTCTTTTCCCCAAGGTTTCTGTAGATATTTCAAAACCAAACTGTTGCACAGAAGGTTCTCCTGCAAGGTGTCCCACCTGTCTTTGGGAGGAATTGAGCCTTGCAGGAGCTGAGCTGCTGTCCTTTGCAGCTGGAGGGGGTGGGTGATGGTAGGGCTGTGTTATGCTCAGTACTGGGTTGGGCCGTTCCCTATGAGCTGTCAGAACTTAACATCCTGATGCTGTTTTCTGAGCTGCCAGTTGAAATATTTCAGTGCACCTTTAGATCCCTGAGGTGCTGTATTACACTGAGTGTAGACGCTGAACATCAGGAACTGCTGCTCACTGTTTTCTGTGACCCCATCGTAATGCCCAGGTGGCATTAGGCAGTGCTCCTGTCTCTATGTGTCTTTGCTATGTAGCTTTAATTGCTGGTTTGGAGTTAACACGTTTGGGAGTCCTGCAGCTCCACGTGTGTTTTCTCCCCCAGCTCTGCCAACACGAGGATGGCATTTTGGTCATGTGGAAGAAATCCTGAATGCAGGACAGTGGTAACAGGCCGCTCGTGTCAGACAGCCATAGGAACGAGTTGACGTGTTTGGTGGGAAGCAAAACATGGGAATTCAAGGCAGTTCTGCAGACGTTTGCCTAACGTAAAGTCCTCATCTTACAAGTCGGGGAGGTGCGGGGGCAGTCTGGGCCCTTCAACAGGACTTCATCCCTTTTCGCTTTGGCTGGGAAGAGAAGCACGTGCCTATGTACTTCTATCGGCTCTTTCAGGTCCCTTCGGAGGGGTTCCCTTCTTATCCACCCGTGTGCCGGGAGGTGGCGGTGCGGCTCCGGCGCAGCCCCGCGGTGCTGCCGTGGGCGGCCGTCGGTGCGTCGGCGCTGTGTGTGAAAGGCTTCAGCCCAAGCTGCGAATCGCTTCTTTAAGAGTGCTGCTTCTACAGCAAGTATGTGCGGGGAAGCAAATGGTACAGATGGGTGCTAAAATCTGAGGCTGCTGCCGTTGTCTGAACAGAATTTATAGCCGTGTAGAAAGTAAACTTAATTCGGGTGTCCTTCGTGGCACTGCTGCCACAGTCGCGGCTGCAGTTGTGATTTCAGGGTGGCTGATGTGGAAGGCACAAGTTGGTTCTTGGCCAAGAGGCAGTGGGACCAAAGTCCAGAGAGGGCTGAGGCTGAGCCTTCATCTGTGTGTGTCAGCTCAGTGGAGCTTCCAAGCGATGTCATTTCAGTTTTGGAAACCACACATCAGGACGTCTTGAAGCTCGTCACAAAAGCAGCAAAGCACTGCAGAAGAGGCACGGGGCACGGGTGACTGCAGGGCTGGCCCAGCAGGGCACGGCCAGGTGCCTCTGCCAGGTCCTTCCCATGGTTCTGAGCACACTGGAGCCTGCTGCCGGGCTTCTCCCCTCCCCAGGGCTCCGAAGCAATCCTGTTTTTCCCTCTGTGTTCAAGCCAAAGGCAGGAGAAAGCAGTAGGAACCCTTCCATTGACACCGACAGGCTTTTGGTTCAGCCTGTTGTTGCAGAGGAGGGAACATAATCTTCAGTATTAAGCATCTTTGTAATTCACGTTGTGTTCCGGGGCTTTTAGATCAAATATTGACTAAATTCTTCTTTCTTCTTAGAACTGTGCCTTGTGCCAAGGAGCATGCTGGAGCTGCTGTGCATTGTCACGTGGAAACTCATGTACAATGGCCAATCTGTGTTCCCACTTGGTCTAAATAAATGGTTGCTTAGCATCCAGAATCATCCTGCTTGGGATTATCTCCCCATATGCCAGTGTTGCAGCACTGAATGATGTGGATGTGCAGGGAGAGCAGAGCCTTTTGTTGTTAATGGCTGTACGGGGGTAGCTGCGATGATTTTGTTTTTGTAATAGTTGGCCAATTTCTGGAGACTTGCCCAAAAAACTCTTGGTTTGCTCCAGAGATTTTTAGCTCGTGTGTTCACAGACCTGTGGTCACAGGGTGCCAACAAATAAAGTGGATTTTTATCAGCATCACAAAACTGCTTCGATAGCAGAGTGTTGGGAAACTTTTAAGATGAAGGAAAAATCATTCTTATTGATAAGCGGACTGAATGCAATTACCAAGGCTCTGTTTGTTCTGTCAGCATGCTGTGTAAGTTCTTATTTTTTTGGACCTCGCTGGTTAGTCAGAAAAGTACTTTGCATGTTCTGTACATCCACGTGTCGTCTTGTGGTGCATCTCACTGTGCCTTGGCTAAACTCTGCTGTGCAAAGCGTGATTTGCTCACAGCAGTGAAGTGAGCCTTGTGTCCTTGCCACATCTCCTTGTTCAGAGGGCTTGCAGCATATCCTTCTTTTCCATGCACACTCACAACGCTGTCTATGCCCCATAGGGTTTTGCCTGTCTCATTTCAGAACTTGTTGCTGCTGGCAGCAGTAAGGGACGAAACTCACTTGACCCACTTAGGGCACAAAACCTGCAGAGCGTGCGCTGGCTGAGGCCCTCCTTGCTGCGTTCTGTGCTTTGATTCCTGCCTTTGTCCTCCCATCTGTTCATCTCTCCTGCAGCTCTCTGCACCAAGGCCTGCTTGCAGGCTGCTGACGGCTGCTCCTGCTGTGCCCGCTGCTTTAGGGTCCCCAGTCCTTTGGGGGCACTGTGGGCCTCCATGCCAGTGTCAATGCTGGTTTCTGTAGGGTGACAGGATTACCTGCTGTAACAGATCAGAATCGGAGTGCCAGTTTCCTTTAGGTAAGTTCATTCCAAGCTGTAAAAGCAGAGTACTGCTCGTGTTGCTCAGAGGCAGCCCGTTCTGCACTCACGTTGTTTGCAGTTGCTGAAATGATTGATAAGAAAATTCTTCAAAGAAACCGTTAAGGTTTGGTGCTTTAAAAACAAACCCAGACTTGAGGGGGAAAAGCACAACCGTAGCATCGAGTTCCTTTGTGATAAGGTCTGTGAGATTTTTTCTCAAATAACGAGTGGGATGTGAATACATCAGTTCAAAGAAACGTGCAAATCTCTTCTGACAAACGTTGCTGTCAGGAGGCACTCGCTGTGTCTGCAGGCATTGCTCTGCCAGAGGTGACCCCAGCTCTGCTTCCAGGTATCGTGTTTTACCTCCGGCTGAAACCGTGATGGGGGAAATAGGTTTTCTGCATGGTCTGTCCTGGGAAATTGTCACTAACCAATCTGGAGTAACAGCGGGTTGCCAGCAGTTGGAGTGCCCTCAGGAGCATGCCTGGAGGTAAGGAGGGCACTTCTCAGTAGGATTCTGTGTGAAAGGGAAATAATTTCTCTACATAAAATAAAGGAAGATAAAAGATTTTAACTCTGGGATTAAATCTGGTGCGCGTCAGTTTGGGTTAGTGAAAATAAATGAAGTTTTAATGATTTCATTTCAGATAAGCTGTTGTTTACGGGAGCGGAGGGGCGAGGATCCCCTGCGTGGCTCTGCTCAGTGTGTGCTGCTGGGATTTCCTGCGTACTGCCTCGGCTGCAAGAAATGTGCGACAGCAGGCGTCGGGGCTGAGGCAGAAATCCAGCATGGATTCTGGGGAATTGATGATGCAACCCAAGGGTGAAGCTCTGGCCCATTGAGAATTGACAGTGTTTGTGTTCTGCATGGCGTGTAGAGATTCCTCAAAGGCATCTTGAGCAGAATGCTATCAACACGGGCTGCGGATACGTTCCTGTTCTAAGGAATACTGTACCAGCCAGATAAGTTGTCAATACAATTTTATCTCTGCACTTCTGTGTGCAGTTCCTATCGCCCTGCTGCTATCTGATGGCGAGCTCTCGCTGTTTGCATTCATACCCGGTTGCTGTGGAAGGCAAATGTGGTGGGATCCTGGCTGCTACATAACCTGGGCAGTGTCTTTTCTGAGAGCAGCGGGTTTGCCTGGGGTATCCATGGCCACTTCCTGTGTCTCCAGTTACCCTCTTGGCAGAAGGCAGAACCGGTCTGCTTCACCACATATAGCAGCAGAAAGCTGGGAATAAGGGCAAAACCTGGGCTCAGAGGTGTCCTCTTAGAATGAATTCCTTCCTATTGTCCTTCTTGGTACGAGTTTCATTTAACTGCTTGAAAAGGAGCTTGGATATTGCTCAGCCCAGGTAAAAATAGCCCCATTCTGTCATACTCCCTATTCTAATAAACCTTGTGCTAAGTGTGTGTGTTTCATGGCATAGCAGAGGTGACCTAAGAGACTTGTGGGCAATAATTCATCTTCTGCAATAATGAGTTTTCTCTTACCCTCTTTGCTGTGTTCCATCTGCCTCTGGTTTTTGCTAAGTTAAAAATGAAAGTTGTTACAGATCAGGCTTGAAGTTCTGCTTGTTCTGAAGGACGGCTGCCCGCTGCACGGCCAGACGTGAGTGCTTTCCTTTCTCTCCAAGGAGATCCAGGAACCCATTGGCTGATCTAATTAGAGGTGTACAGATGTAAATGTGGGCTTCTGCCTGTGATCTGTGGTGTTGGATATGCTGAAGACCAATACAGGACACAAACTTTGTAATTCTTCGCATTAGTGGAGATATTCCTCTTCCCAGCTTTGCTGTAGAGAAATAATGTGTTCTTTCTTACAAAAGAAATTACGAAGGAAAAATTTTGCTGATCAAATATAAAGATCAGTGCGAATTTTATTCCAAGTAGTCACCAAGTAGCTGCTTTCTGCAGTCTGCCAAGGAGCAATGTGCTTTCCTTGTTAGAAGGGTGATCTGCAGGAACTTCACCCCGCGTGTCCTTAGAATCACATACCGGAACTCCTCTGCGAGAAGAGGGAAAAAACCATTTACCTTCTCCTTCCTCCTCCTTTAGTAATGTGTTGCTCGTACAGGGAGGCACGCAGATGGCTGCGTGGTGTGTGCTTCCTTACTCTTAGCCACAATGATTTCCTACCAGAAAAAAAGATTTTTTTCAGTCTATTTGTCAAAATGATCTCCAGAGCTCTCCTCCGTTTTGCTGAGGGTTCCTCCCAGGCCGCAGAGCAGGATGCGGCCGTACTTCACACAGCAATGGAAAGCTCAGCTCCAGGCTGGATGTGGCTCTGGGCAGCCTGGGCTGCTGGTTGGCGACCTGCACACAGCAGGGCTTGGAACTGGCTGAGCGCTGTGCTCCTTCTCAACCCAGGCCATGCTGTGATTCTTTGACTTTTAGAACAAGTTTGTCATGGTGCTCGGTGACGTGTTGTTTTCAGAGCAGCGTTACGCTGTGGTTTGGAGCCCTTCTGCTTCTTCCAGCAGTTTTGTCTGTGTTGCTGGACAGGTCGGTGTGGGCAGTTTTAACCTACAAAAAGATGGCTCAGATTTGCATTTCTAGAGTGCCATGCTTTCAGAACGCTGGGTGTGCTGCAAAGCGGCGCTATTGATGATTAGAGAAGAGAGATAATAATCTTGAAACATCCAGCCATAAATATAATTGAAAATAAAACCTCAGCGTGTGGATTTAGCGGAGAGGATTTTTGTTTAGTCTGGTGACTCCATTAGTTTAAAGACCATTTCCACGTAGCCAGCAAACATTATGCCCCCAGAGCAGATGTAGAGTTTGGAGTCCTGCTGAGGTGAATCGTCTCTTCAGAGCTTGAGTTTGAAGGCAACATAAAGAAGGAAACAGCTGGAGAAAGCTGAGCGAGGCTTTTGGGGGTCAGCTTCCTACAGATTATTCTCCTAATTGCTACAGCTGAGCTCACAAGAAGAAAGGCTGAGCCGAGGGAGGTGTATGGCTGAAAAATACGGCCTTTCTGCTGGCTGATTGTCGGCGTTCTGCTTCTTGTGCTGTTAGGGCTGAGTCTTTGCTTCTGAATTTTAGCAAGCTCAGATGTTTAACAAATAAAAACATCCTTAATCGCAGTCTCTCACATTGTTTCAGTGTCTCAAGGTATATGCTCTTCTAACTGCTGCTGGCTAAGAGGAAAATGTGAAAACCAAGACCCAGCCTACATGAGAGCTGGTGAAGATTTACCCACTTCCACCTCTTTCAGTGTGATTGGCAGCAGGTTGGGATGTTTTTTTGTGTGTCTTTTCCCCCCTCAAGTGTGCCAGTTTGAGTTTGTCTCATTGGTGCTCTGTGCCCATAACTCTGGGAGGGAAGGCAGAGCTATCAGATCTGGTTTGTGATCCCTTTGCATTTAGTAAAGGCTGCAGACTGCTCAGCTTTTCTTGTTACAGGATAAAAGCAGTGCATAACGGCACATAACAGCAGTTCTCCGGGCTGAAGCCAGCCTGATTTGGTACTATTGCTCTGGGTCCTGGTACAAACCTTCCTGCTGTAGGTTCAGCTCTCTTTTGTAGGTTATTGCTTCCTTGGATTCCAAGTTTTCCTCCATGCTTTAATTACATTCCAGCCAGCTTTACTGTGGGAAAGTACACTTGTCCTAGGTACCTGTGAGTTTAGACACCTCCCCCCTCCCCCCCCCCCCCACTAAATTGATGTATGTGGTAGCAAATACTGGGGGGCAAAATGCATGCGAGTGCTACCAGTGTTATCAGGCTGCCTCAGCTGTGGCACAGCCCTTTGTATGGGTGCAGAGTTGTCTCTGTCAAAGCAACTCAGTGAGTTTAGAACTACAGGATTCCCCAGCTGTGATCCTGCCTGCGGGAAGTGGAGCTGCCAGAGCTGTGTATGTGCACAGGAATGCTGCCAGGGGAGAGACTGCTGGGTGCTGGCCTCATCTGTGGCGTTGGGGTTGAAATCCTCTTCTCATTGCTTGGAGGGGAGCTGAAGCCATCTTACGTGCCTCTTCTAGGAAGCCTGAGCCCTGGGCTGTAAGGGTTGTGGAAGTTGGGATTCTTCAATCGATTCCAAACAATCTGTTTTGCGCCTTCCTACTTGAGTCTGTCATTGGAGGAATGGTGAAGTTGCCCATCATCACCCACCTCCTACTCATCCATATTTGCAAGGCCTGGCCTGTCCCAAGCACAGCTCTCAAGGACGATGTCGTTGTGATGGGGCTGAGTGCATCTCCTGGCTGCCCAACCCACTCCTGCACCGTGTGTTGAGCTGCTGCCAGCTGGGTTTGGGAAGGTACAGAGCACAGAATGCTTGCAGAGTGATTGTTTTGGTGATCGTACTTTCATTGAACTCAAGAAAATGGGTGTACAGTTGAAATAAGCGCGAGTGATGGTTGGCTTTGTTCTTTGAGATGGATGAGCTCAGCCCGTGTGCTCTCAGAGCTGTTTCAGCCAGCTGCCACCAATAAATCCTGCCTCCTGAAGAGGCACTTCAGTAAAGATTTAATACAGACTTCTGGAAATGGTTATTGCACTCAGATGCAGAGAAAGCTGAGAGCTGTACAAAAAAAAACCCCAAAAAACCCCACAGTTATAAATCTGAGCACGCTCCTTTTTATTTTATTTTTCCTGCTTGCTTTTAAATCATGAGATGATGTAGATGACTTCAAGCTATTGTAAGGTAAGACGCAACCTAAAGAAGGGGTAGCATTTTGGGAAGCTTTGAGCATCAGCTGCTCCTCTTCCTGTGGCTCACTAAAACCATCATGCTGGGGTGGCCTGAAGAGCAGGATCCCTTTGTTCCCTTCCCACTGCAGCAGCTGTTGCAATGCAGAGCCCTGCTAGAAGCAGATCCCGGTGTGGCTGTTTGTTTGTTTGTTCCTAATGGTTTTCTTTCCTGCTTGTTTTTAAAGGCTACTGTAGCTGTAGTCTCTTCCAGGGATTAAGTCCTGTTGTATACATGAGGTTGGGATTTGGGAGCATATGTGGATCCACAGGGTGTGAGCTGCGATGTGGAAAAGCTGTTACACTGGGGATTGCTCCTGAGGAAGGGAGAGCTCCTGGCCCTCATCCCACTAAATCTGTGCCCGAGACTTGTTAGCACAGTTACATACTAATAAAAGCAAACTGATGTGTTTTTATGTTGAGAACATTTAGCATGTCTTCTGGCATCGTACTTGTGGTGCTGCTCTCTGATCACTCAGCTGCTTTCACTCTGCCTGCCCATCCCAGGTCAGAATAGAGGGAAACCCAGCTGCCTCCCTGCACAGTGCTCATGTGGGGTTGGCTTTGTAGGGCTGAGATCCTGCTGGTGGTAAATGGTCAGGAGGACTTGAAGGCCGCATGCAGCCTGATTGCATCTGTGCTGGTTTGTAGATGTTGGATCACTGGTGGCTTCAGTGTGCCCACAAAGAATTGCTCCTGTATCCCTGTCCTTCCTTGCTGCTTCCATTGCATTTGTAGCGTCGTATTCCGCAGCTAGATGATGAGTGTCTAACTGTTCTTGTGTTAATGCTTGGGTTCAATTCATTTAAAAAGCTGATAAGAAACAGTATTTCACGTCTCGAAATAGTGGAGGTACTCAAAGAGCCTTTTGTGTTCAGAACAGACCTAATAGCCGTGTCTAGCTGGGAGAATGCTTGAATAACTACGACTTTTGAAAATGTCTGTGCTGCATGCACCAGTGTTCAGTGGTCACAGCGTTACACGTCAGGATAGACCACGTGGAACGGGAACCAGGGGAGGATGACAGAGGTTATATTTGCTGTTGCAGAGGCTCAGAGCACTCTGTGCCATTAGGCAAAGCTCCTGCAGGGTATGCAGCTGTGGTGCTCTCAGCCAGGTTGGAAGGTGGGAGTTCAGCTTTGGAGCTGGGGCTATGGCTCGAAAGAGGTGGGTGGCAGAAGGTGTCTGCAGTGGTGGTGGATGCACTGTTTTGGGAAGTCCCTGACATTCAGTCCTATGGGTTGTTCAGCAGCATGCTGTTCCTGGGAGTGCCTTTGGATCTTAGCAGCTCTTCACCGCTGGCTTTTAGATAATCAAACTATGTTGGGTAGGTGGCAGTCCTGATAGCAGCTTTCGTTGCCTTCAGTGAACTGGAAAAGCACCCCAAAAAGTGGAGGCTGCAGAGGAAGGGTGGGTGCTGGCTCCCCATGCTCAGCCTTGTGACCAGTTCTCCAGCAGACGTGTCGGTGGTCAGGCCCAGCCCAGCCCAGCCCATATTGGGGCACTTTGGCCATCGCTGCTCTGAGGATGCTGTGATGGATCCATGGCCCATCAGCAGTGTCTCCCCGCCTGCGCCCAATGTTGGGTGGGCTGTGGCCACAGGTGCAAATCCTTGCCTCATAAGGATGGTCAGGTTTCTTGGAACGTTTGTTTGGGGAGCCTGAGGTGATAGATACCATTTTCTCCCTCCTTTGGCCTTCTTTTGTAGCCGTGCTGGGTGCTGGTCCCTATTCACCAGCCTTCATGGCGCATTTGCTTCGTATCTTTGGGATTGAATTGTACAAATAGTTTAGTCAGCACTGAGAGTCCTGAATACACGTCGTTAATTTCTTCCAGTGTGGGATTTGCGCTCAATTCTTTATTTTCCCATATATCCAATAAATATTCAAAGCACTGGGCTAAGGAGTATTCTGCAGAACGAACCTCTCAATCTTTTTCTACTGGAGTTGTTCTACTTAATAGGAAAAACATGCGCTTTAAGAGCAAAGTGATAGGAAAAAATAACTACAGTGGATGGTGGAGAGGACTCCTGGGATGGACAAAGTGAGACAAAGATATTCTGGATTCTAATTCTGTCTCTCCTGAATATTTATTTGTGCAAAAAAAGGACAGGTTCAATAGGAGATGCAGCCCAAGGTCTTCCTCTGAAGTGCTCTGGAGCTCATCTTGGAAGCAGTGTCAGCTTCCAATGACAACCAGCTGCGATGTCAACCAGCAGAAGCACCAGGTCCTGCGGTGGGCGCCATCCATCCTCATGCTGTAGGAATGCAGGAGGGCCCACACGTTTTGGGAGGTGGCAGAGCTGCGTGCTGAGCTGGTGGGACGTTGCTGGTGGGGCTCCGTGTCCTGTGGGGCTGCGGAGCTGAGGTGCTCGGACCCCAGCGAGGTGAGGGCAGCAGCCAGGGCTCCTGAGGGGCTGCCACGAGCTCACTGAGGGTGACTGGTGCTGGGGTGGGTGATCACATCACATGTGAGGAACGAGGTGCTCTGATGCCATGTTTTCCTGTTGCTTTATCCCAGACTTCGCTCAGATGAGCCTTTGACTATTCCTGGTTCATCTGAATCCCTAAATCTCCTGTTTAGCTCCAGCCTTTGGTGGGGGAATTGAGAAGAGTTTTATCACTCGTTTATATAAGCTTTTGTCACTGAATAGTTAGATTTATGCAATGTAGTTAAGTCAGATGTAGGGGATGCTGTTAACTCGGAGAGAATGACCCAGGGGACGGAAGGAAACTTCAGCTGAAGAAACATTTTATTTCAGGCTTGGATGAGCGTTATACCAAACAGAGTTGTGCACCCCTAAGATGGTAAAGAATTACAGCAGTGCCTTTCTGGCTGTAGCATTAATGATGTTGCTTGAGTGTGTTTTAAATTCTATGTCTGTAATTGGCCAGAAATTGTCTGCAAACATCAGGTTGCTGCTTTCTGACCAGAGCTTGGCCTCTGCCCCTCACGCTGTATGGAGGAAGGTGTGAGGAGCTTGTGCCCTTCAGCAGGAGGTCCTGATGTTGTTGTCTGGTTTATCTGAGCTTCTCCTGTGCTCTTGCAGCCAACCCAAGGGGCTCACTCCTGCTTTGCAAGAGTGCAGCAGTGTCCAGGGGGAGCACAGCCAGTGCCGTGGTCTCAGGGGAAGCTGGGAAGGAGCAGGGCAGTGTCCTCAGCTGGGTGATGGTGGTGGTGGGAGCACCAGCAGTGAGAGGTGGAAGCTGGGATTATTTAAAAAAATCTATCCAGGAATGAGCTTTCCTGGGGACCAGGGAGACAAATGTGCTCCTTTGTTACAGCCCATGTGGAAGCTCGGGAGGTAGATGTGTGAGTGAAATGCAATGAAGGATCGCAGCATAAGCAAGAATGGTGAGGGCTTTGGTGTATGGCATTGCTCCTGTTTGAGAAAATACTGGGGATGTTTGCAGAAATCAGGTGTTCTGTGGCTTTCTGTTCTTCACCAGTAGTAGGCTTTGCATCTCAGGCTGAAAGGGACACAGGCCTGAATTCCCAAGCCTAGAGGATGCTCTTACTTGGGATAAATCTCAGGGGAAGTTTGTCTCTTTCTGGTAGGCAGCTCTGTGAGCATCGATGTTAATCTTTTCTGCCTGGATCCAGGTGGCATTTCATGTAGCTTTATGTACCAGTGGGTGAGCAACCTCTGGTGCTGCGTGGGCTGCTCACGTGGATGCTGGTTCTTGGCATGGTTTTTCCTTTCTGTTCACTAAATCCTTTCATTGATTCTCCTTAAATCCAGCCTTAGGTGCACAGGCATTACTTTGAGTACAATAAAAGAACCTAAGAGACAAAAGCCTGTCTACCCCGATCTCTGTGGCTTTGCAGGTTTCAAGTGTTACAAGCATGCTAAGTCTGAATTAAATTATTGCATCTCATGCAATTGCCAGTTTAGGCAAGCATGTATTTTACTTTTGCTCTGAAGAAAAGGGAAAGATGATCAGAGAGAGGAGTGTCTTCCTTTTTTCTCCTCAGGATTGAAATCAAACAGGGTCTGTAGAGCTGGACATGCTATGGAGGAACTCTGCTATATATATATATATTCAAGACAGTTTAGAGTCAAATAGGGTAAATTAATGAATTGTATCAGAAGGAGCTATGGAATTCAAATCTGTGTGGAAAGATTATAATCTTGTGGCTGTGACAGAAGCTGCCCTTACAACACGCAGATAATGCCCCTGAAAAGCTAAGTGAGATTGAAAAGCTGCACAAGCAGAAAATTGACAGCAGTTCTGTCTGTGTTGGCTGGATGTGGGGCTGGCTGCAGGGAACTGGAGATTTTCTGTCTTGCAGACCTCTGTTTTTTGGAGCAAAGTAAATAACCTGAAAGGCTGGAGCAAGTCTGTGAATCCTGCACAGAGGTCAGCAATGCAGGTGGCTGCCGTGAGGATGGGTTGTTCAGATCAGCTGTCTGGTAGAAGCAAGCAGTCCAACACAGGAAAGCTTTTAACTTCCACAGCCACGTCTGTTTAAAAGGAGTTTTAAAGGAGCAGCTGAGAGTGTGGTGCTTCCAGGCAATGCAGCTTGGGAAGGACAAAAGCCATCAGGGTTAACAGTGTGAGTGAGAGAGAACCGTCCAGGTTATCTTCTGCACAAAAGGAACCAGTCAGAATGTGTTCTGATTGATTGTAGAACCACAAGATATGCTAAAAAGGTTCTGATGAATTGACAGCCGTAACATAACGCACTCTGAAAGCTAAGGCTGGCACTTGTCCTGTTTTTGTAGTTAGTGGGTAATCAGTAGTAGAATGATAGCGATCCGAGTCATGGTCGAGAAAGTGATGTTGGAGAAGAGCTGGATGCAGTAAGTGCCTCAGGCTCTACTGGTGGGAATCACCTGAGCTGCTGTCACAAATGGGGGTCAGCAGAGGACGGTTTGAAAAATGGGTCAGGTGAGAACATGGCAGGAGCAGATGGCAGAACTTTGGTGGAAAAGGAACTTAAATGTGGACTGTTAACTACGACAACAATGTCTTTGAAATCAGTCTTGGTGTTTTGTTTGAGTTGAGGGAGGCTTCCAGTGGTCCAGATGGTTAAGTTTTGGTCCCGTGTGGGTCAGTGCCTCTGAATTAGGTCAGGAAAAGGACTGAATAGTGCAGTGATAGTGTGATTATATGTGTGTTACTGCTCTACAGAACCTGCACAGAGAAGGTTCTCCAGGAACAACTGTGCAGTACTTCATACAAGACTCACAGCTATGGGATTAATGGGTTGTAGTGGGATTAGTGGGTTGTAGATTCCCCTTCTGTTCTCTGACCCGCTGTGCCACTTGTTGTGTCTTCACAAGAAGACCTACCAGCGATATTTGAAAAATGTGTGCAGGCAAGGTAACGTTAATTTGGAAGCATATTTTCCAAATTCAAAGGCATTTATAAAGTCTTTGTTCTCAGGCATCTTCATTCACTGGAACAGGTTGCCCAAGGAGGCTGTGGATGCCCCATCCCTGCAGGCATTCAAGGCCAGGCTGGATGTGGCTCTGGGCAGCCTGGGCTGCTGGTTGGCGACCTGCACACAGCAGGAGGTTGGAACTGGATGAGCGCTGTGCTCCTTTGCAACCCAGGCCATTCTGTGATTGTATAATCTTCTCTGGGAAGGGGGTGAATGCCTCCCACCGTTTGGGAAAATGAGCCCCTTCAAGTTTGCTTTGTGTGTACTCTTGTCCTGCTTTCATCAAATGTACTTGGTGCTGCAGGCAGCTGTGTGTGGTGTTCCCTACCTGCAGGGCTGTCTCCAGGAAGGTTTTCTTACACAAGCAGCGAGAACAGCAGAAGCAGCCAGAGTACTGCAGGTACTTGCATTTCTGTCAAAAGGACCACGAAATTAGAGCCTTACTCCTGGGTATGATTGTGATTTAAATGCTCAACTTCCAGTCTCTCCAAAACATTGTGCAGATATGGACATTTTTATTAAATTGTTGCAGTACAACACTGGCAGGATGCAAGAGCAGCAGAGCCAGCGAATGAAGTGTGCAAAGCAGTGCAAAGCAGCAGAGAAAGCTCAGTTGCAGCTCATTACACTGCTGCAAATGATTGGGTAACCACTGCAAAATCAATGATGTTGCCACCTTCTGCAGCCTTCTGCTGCTGGAAATGGGGCTGTTGGTGCTAACTGTATTAAGGTGTGAAAAACAATTATGAAGTTTCTACTTGGAATAAAAAACCTCGTTTGGCATTGGAGGGTGAGCACCATGTAACACAGCAAGCTGCAGCCTTGTTGGCAGCAGAACTGCATTCCTGTGAGTAGGTGCACATCTCTGATTCAGGACAGTGCCGTGGGAGGTGGGGAAAACAAACCAGGTGAGAGGCTTTCTCCTTCAGGGTGTGCTGGCACAGATATAATTGACGTGCCCTCGGGTTTCTAATAGCCTGAGCCTGCCAGTAAATAGCTGCTGTGAGGAATGGTTCATAATAATGGGCCAGCTGAAATATTTCCCAGTGCTCATACCCACTTTCTCATACAGGAGAACAGTAGCTAATCCTGCAGTGTTTCCTGACTTAATGGGCACCTGCCCTTAAGCAGCATCCTGTGCTGATAATTAAATCTGGAAGTAAGCAAACTTTATGTCAAATGATGGAGACTTAAACAATTGAAAAACAAAGGAATGGTCCTGAGTGACGTATGCTGTATATAATCAGAATAAAGAAATGTATCGTATTTTGTATTCTAGTTCCATCTTAAAATCATCTCCCTTGCTTGCCTAAGGCTAAACTTGAATATTGCTACTTCAGGGTGACACACCGATGATTCGATCTGAGCAGGAAAGAAATAAAAATGAGAGAAGCTGGTGGTGCACGTTAGGAAGTTGACATGAAACCATATGACTAATTTTAGTTTTAAAATATTTATTTTCCTTCTCTTTTAACCTGACTTGAGCCTTCCTACACAAAGCTAAGTGAGGTTGTGACCTAGCACAGCATGGGTCCACTTATTTTAAGGTGGAAAAAGTCGTTAGCTGTGTCCTGTGGAGACCTTGTGTTAAGGAAGGCAGATGAGGAGGCTGCAGATGGGTTTGGCTGTGTGCTGCTCCCATCCTTGCTTCTTGGAGCACTGGGGCTGCTCAGTGGGGGCTCTGTGGGGCAGCCATGGTTCTGTGGGGTGGCTGGGGATGGGCTGGGATGCAGCTGAAAGAAAGCATTTGTTACAAAACTTGCATGAAGGACAAGGTTCTCATGGCGCAAGCTTAAAGAAAAAGCAGGTGCCCCAATCTGTTGAATCGTCTGGCTATCGCTGCCTCCTGTTGTGTTGTGGAAGGAATTGAGAGTAAAATGCTGGCTTTGCTGACTCATCTTGGGAAGCCTTTCAGCTATTTTGATTTCCTTGCAGCAGTTGAGCATCCTGTGTTGAAATATCATAAGGTGAGTTGATGCAGAATGCAGAGTGTCTGAGGGTCCCAGGGGGGTGGGGAGGATGCTCACCTGCCTGGGGCCAGAGGAGCCCAGGGGGAGCAGAGCAGCATTCTGTTTTGAGGATGGTGTCCCAATGCAATGAATGGTTCTGTGCTGTTCTGGCAATCTTTGTCTGCTCATAAGCATTATGAAGCTTTTGAGAATGTCTCATAGGAGTCGTTTCTACAGATTTTTCTAGGTTAAGCTTTTATGTACGAACCTTACAATAGAAAAGTATGCTTAAAGAAAACGTTCCAACGCTTTAAAGGTTTGCACCAAAGTACTGTTACTCACAAGCACATGAGATCGTGTTCGATAGGCTGAGTATTGCCAGCTTGAGAACATCATGCTGCTTCTCTCGTCTCAAGGAAGGGCTGTGAGGACATGCAAGGACCCTCTGCGTGCTGCTGGGCTGCCCCTGCAGAAACAGACCTGCTGGGAATGGAGATGGGCCCAGCCACGTTCTGTCAGACGCTTTGCGTTGCTCCGCCACTGCACTGAGTGGAGGTGAGAAGAACCCTAATAGAATTTTCTTGTGGCTCTCATGGCTTGCTCTCACAGCAGAGATTTCAAAGTGAATTTCATTAAGTATCTCTACTGGATACGTAGCAGTAAACATATGAAGCAATGCTGTTATTCTGAGCTGGAACTTGTCTTACTCTGTAGCTCTGGTAACGGCTCTGCTTCGTGCCAGACTTAATTTCAAATAGCAGAAACTTTCATTTCCAGAATTAAAACCCCAGAAGACACAGAAGTGTGGTGTCTGTTGATGTGCCGATTATTTCAAGGTCAGGCGAGCCATCACTAATTGTGCCACTGTCACTGCGGTAATAATTTCATCTTGAAGTGAGGTTTCTTCACATACCTCTAAGAGCAGAATACAGAATCCAGTTGCTGATCCTCCAGAGCCCCTCATTCACTCTGCATGCAGGGCACTCATGCCTGAGCCATCCTGGTCCTGTAGGTCCATGCGCACAGAACTGGGCTGGGGACCCTGCTTCTTGTTGGCAGCTGTTGGGAACCACCATAGGAGTTGAACCATAGGATTTCAAATGAACCTGAAATTGAAAACCAGTTTTTGAAATAATATTGAGTTCAGCTCTTAGCATTTACTGCTAAGGAGAAAGTGCTGTTGGCGTGGTGTTGTTGAATTGTGACAAAATGCATGTTGAGGTGGGAAAACAACAAAATAGGGCTGAGTTTATGTTGATTTACTGCTTTTCACATCAGTGGGAAACGCTTCAATGTTAACATTTATTCAAAAGGTTTTTGCCAAGACTTTGAGCCTCACACATTAATAAGAGGCTGTAACAAGGACATCAAGATACACAATGTGTTTTTCATAAATGAAATCGTTGGCTTCCTTAACTGAAACTTTAACATGTGCAATGTATAACTGCAGTGCCTTACAGGGATTTCTTAACAAGAGCATTTTTGAGCAGCCACTAAAAAGCAGCAATCAGTAATAACAATGAGGGCATTAGCACTCAGACCAGAGTAAAAGCATCATTAGAGTGCAAGTTCTAAGGTACCCTACTTAAAATTTCCCTCATTACATGTGCAATTAGGGAATAAACAATAAAGCAGTGATTATTTTCCTGTGATTTCTTATCCTGACTACCTTTTAAAAGTGTAATTAATGTGAAGTGGGATGAGCTGAAGTGTGGTGAGCAGCTCTCCTCTAGAGCGATGGATGGATGGATGGATCAGTTCTTGCACCTACCTGGCAGGGTCCTCTGCTCCTGGTGGTGGCAGAGCAACCTTTGTGCCTTTTGTTGTACCAGATAAGATGTTAATTAAGATAGTGCTCACCCGAGGGCTGATGTTAATATATATACACTGCTATTGGCGTATACATTTTGTAATCCATCATTCTGGCTTCATCTGGTTTATTTTAGGTATTGATTCGGCACAAACAGAAATTGGGGAGAAAATGCACTATGGCACCAGAATCGTTTCAGCAAGAATAAGTGGTACAAATAAGTGAAACGTGGTTCCTCTGTGCAGTAGGGTGTTTTGTTTCCCTGGAAGGGAGTAATTAAACTTCAAGAAGGAAATACCTGGGTGGATTAACTTTTTCCTGAATGACAGTATTTGTAGAGGGGCATTGAGGAGAAACACATCAGCATAGCAGTGCTCCTAGCAGTGAGCTGCCAGCAGGTATGGGAGAGAAAAGTCTTATTCTTTTTGCCTGTATTGTATTGCTGGGATTGACATCAGCTGGAGAGCATCTGGAATAGAAGAGGACAGAGATAACAGTAATTGTGCTGCATCTTGCAGGTGTTTTGGGAAGAAATCCACTTTGGAAGTAGTGCTTTAATGAAAACCTTTACCATAAACCCTGAGATATGAAAATTGATGGAAGTGTGGACTCAAAACAAAACTTTTTTTTTTTTTCTCAAAGCATTACACTGTTAGTTTGCCCTGAGTTAGTGTAAGAGAACTGTTCTGTCATGGCCTGAGTTGATGATTGATCACCTGGTGCAGGGGGTGGCTGGCCCAGGAAGCATGGGGGCATGCAATTCACCTCTGCTTCCCACCTGACTGGGTGGGACCCTTAATGAGCTCCCTGGGCTCACATAAAGGCTCACCCCTGGAAGGAGAAGGTCTGCTGGGTGAAGGCTGCTTCCTGAGAAGGAGCGTTCTGTTGCTAGAGGCCTGCTTGCCAGTCAGGTGAGTTAACTTTTTTCCTACATATGGTTATTGTTATTCCTAACAAACTTTGCCTGCTGTTGCAAAAAATGTATCAGAAGCAATTTTACTGCTTCCAAGGGCCAACAGATGGCTAAGTATTTCATTAACTCTGAGATTGGGCCTTGCAGATCTTGTCTAAGAACCTTTTTCTCGTCTATAGGAAAAAGAGGTTTCAGAGCATTCAGCATCTCCTCTGTGAGACACCTGTATGTGGTACCCGAGCAGCAAGGTGCCCACGTCTGCCTGGAGCTGCCCTGTGCCTGCAGGTAATTTTGTAGTGATGGAGAAATGTGATTTCGTTGCAGATAACGGGACGCGTTTATTTTTCCAACTAGTCATGTTTCTGTGAGATTTTTATCTGGTAATTGTGCTTGTCTGTGGTGTGCAGATTATTGCACCTGAGCCTGCTTAGCTCATGATGTCAGTCAGGATTGCTGTGCTAGGAGATGTGATTGACATGCTGGGTTCTTAGGGATCACCTTCAGCAAACCCAGCACCTGCAGCAGAGAAGTAGGGGCTGTGAAGCAGATACGAGTCTATGAGTGCATTGTAACCATGGCACTGTGGGGATGTGGGGCAGCTGTGTGGCCAGGCTGCAGTGAGGCTCTGTTCTGTAGCTCTGTGTTAGGTACACAGCTGCATCTGAATGTCCACAGGGTAATATGTTAAACCTCCTCCCTAACCTCTAAAGTGAGGAATGAGAACAGTGGAGAAGGAGCAAACAATTAAAGGCAAGACAAAAATACCTACTTGTCACAGGGAGGGTTCAATACTTTGTTTCTCTGCTAAAGGGAAAAAAGAAAAAGAAAAAAAAAAAAAAGAGGGATATAAGCTCAGGTAGTAACTTTAAATTAGCTTAACTTGCTGATACCTTAAGGCTGAGGATTAGTGAATTTAATTATGGGAGCCAGGAAATGCATTAAGATAGCATTAGGCCTTAAACTGAGCCCCACGAGGGAATGAAATTAAAGTTGGTTTGTGCTCCCTCTCTATGCCATCCTGTCTGTGCAGTGCTGCAGCCCTTCCTGCTCTGCCAGCACTTTGTGTTGGCTGTTCTGTGCTTCTGGTGAGCACATGAGCACCTGCAGCAGCCTTGCAAGGCACTGGGGTGCTTTATGTTGGGTCGATCTGATGCTTGTTGGGCACGGACAGGAGGTCAGCCATAGAGGCACCCGGTGGCCCAGACTCTGCCCAGGGTGCTGCCCTCCTTCATGGACATTCCTCTGCTTTGCTGCAGCTCCAGCAGGGAGCGTTGAGGCCTTTTGGTGCCATGCAGGTGGCTGTTAGTCTGGTGCCAAGTTAGTTCCTGCTTTGCTTTCACCTTCCTGCTCTATTGAGTCTATTATTCATCGCGGACTCTTCTCCCATTCACTGCTGTGGATCTGTACACCCCTCGCCTCCTGTTCTTAACATGGAAGCAATACCTTGCCAGGGAGTGTGAGATTGTATTGAAAAAGGAAAACAATTTACTTGTCTCAGGTTATGTCATTCTTTCTTTTGGTTTTGGGTTGGTTTTTCTTTTTAGTATTCACTATATATCTTTCATCTGATAAAAATGCAGTAGCCTTTAAATAAAAAAACCCTGCTGTTCTGATGTATTGTGTGCTCTGCTGCAATCCAAAGGAGCTGAGAATGTTAAACCTGCAAATACAGAAGAGTTTTGAGGGATAAAAGAGGTTTGAGTCCTTGAGCCCTCGAAAAGCCAAAGAGCATCAGAGGAGTGCACAGCTGTGTTTGTCGCTGGGATGCACACCTGAGGCTTATCACTGCCATGTGAGGGTTGGCTCCACGCTGAGCACAACAGCAAGGTCCCATCCAGCTGAGCTGCTCTGCTCCCCTGCTGGAGAATAATCGATGCACTCTGGCCATTTGGACTTCTCTAGGAAAGAAACATAGATAACGAAGCAAATGACTGTTATTTGTATCACAGTTGAATCAGCAGTGTCACACAGATGACTCTGGGTTCACATATTTAATTATATTAAAAATGTAGAGAATAACAGACTGAAACAAAAAAAAATGCTGCTGCTTTCTGCAGTTTTATGGCTTTATCTGGTGCGTTCGGCAGCCCCATAATCCATGCTGTGGTCTCGGCTGTATGTCAGTTGATATATTCCTTGTTTTATGGATCACTGGAAGATAATTCTGTTGTTTTCCATTGCACCTGTAGTAAATATATGTCAGGATTTTTCCGGTGCTGCATACTCCAGTTTCCAGCTGCTATATTAATTTCTGTCAAGTACTTCGGCTTCATGCTCGTTCCAGAGATGGTCTGTTTTCATGCTGGGTTAAATCGTTAATCCAGATCCTATTTTTTCCAAACTAAAAGAAATTATTTGAAATGTGCATTCGAGAGTATTTTCCTCGTGTCTTTTCTATCCCTTCTAAAAGAAAAGCAGCAGCCCTCTTGCAGTGCCTCAGAGCTGATGCAGTGCGTTTGCTTTAAATGCACACATGTGCTTTGTAGCTTTTAAGGCTTGTGACAAAGCACAGCATTGAGCTGCAGAGCCGCAGCAGAGTCAGTCTGCAGAAGAGAGCTGTGCACTCCAATCCCAGCCCTGTATTTGATAAATCTGATATTTTTGGCTTGAGGTAAAAAGGCATTTGGGGCTGATTTGGGATTTTAAGATACTTCACCTTGGTGATGTGCCAATGCATTGCCTGTATTGTGTAGCTCAGGTAGCTCATGGTTCTACCTGGAGCTCCTGAGCTGTATGCAGCAGCATGAACACCCTCACAGTGCTACATTGCTGTGTTTTTAACATGCAAAAATCCTAGCAACACAGCTAATAGTTCACCTATTAGCAGCTGTGCTGTGCTGTGCAGGTGCCAGCCCTCCATCAGCAGTGGCACGCTCACATCCTGCTGAGTTCCTCTTGGGATCTTTCTCAGTCACGAATGTTGCTGTTGTGTTCTGTTTTGGATGGGTTGCTGTCTCGTTTTGTTGTTCTGTACATCTCTGACACAGCCAGGACGGCTGTTTCAGGACTTTATTTTCACTGCGTGTTTTGGAAGTCTGCTGGTTAAAAGCCTAGAAAATGAGGTTTATTTCAGTGTCACGGAAATGCAGACAAAATGGGAAGCTGTTTGAGATTCTCCTAATTGAGCTCTTTCCAATTCACTGAGAAGAAGTTGGTGCCAATTGCTCTATAAATAGTAATTCTGCTTAATAACAGCAAGTTTCTGATTGAACCTACAGGTACATTGCCCATGACCATCACCCCCATTTTATCAGCCTGGGCACCTATCGGGATGCTATGGCAAGGCAGCCTGCAACGTGAGACGTGTTTTCTCCTGCTGTCTTGTAACCAGGGGCCTGAGGTCACGTGCAGCAGAGATTCACTGTCTGCCTGCAGCAGTCTTTGTGCTGCTGTCCCCTTGCTGCACACTGCCAACCCATGCCAACATCCAGAGAAGTGTGGGTGCCCATCCATGGAGGTGCCCAAAGCAGCCTGATCTGCTGGGAGCACCCAGCCTGTGGCAGGGCTTGGAACTCAGTGACCTTGAAAGTCCCTTCCAATGCAAGCCATTCTGTGAACCCATGAGGAGCTGCTGGCACTCTGGGCTGTGCACTCTGTGCTCCCTGAGCTCCTGCAGCCCCAGGGGCAGAGCGCAGCCCGGCTGCAGGTGGTGATGCTGCAGTGCTGAGCCCAACAGCCACCGCCAAGAGGCCTTGCCAAGCGCGCTGACTTGTTTGTCTGTCTTCACGCGGGGTCTGCATGCATACTAAGTAGTTCCTCTATGAAAAATCCTTGAATTCCAAAGCTGCTATTCACAGTAATTGCACTTTAAGAGGAAAGAAGGGCATTGCAGTTTTGTTCCTTACAGTGCTCTCTGCGCAGTGTTTTCTACAACACCTAAATAAAGCTCAGGCACTTGCCTTGCTTTGTAGTCATGCTTTCCCCTGGTTATATATATATATATATATATATATATATATATATATATATATTTTTGAGACATGAAAACATTATGACATTAAAGGCATCCTCAGTCTGTGCAGGTTCTGTACAAAAATGGAAGGGTGATCAGAGGCAGAGAAAGGTAACACTTTGAACGAGGGACTTTTCAGCTGCTTGGTGTCACCAGGGACAGCGGGACAGCTGCTTGGACTGGTATGGAAAAGCTGATGCTGTGCCCCCTGCACCAACACCTGCACAGCACAGCCCACGTCCTTCCCCTGGATTGCAGGTCACTGATAATATACTGCTAAGCCTTTCTTGCTGTAGTTGAAGGTGGTTATTTATTGATCTGCTCTTGGCAGCTGGTAAAATGCCAGCTTTCAGCATTAGCTACTGGCCTCGTTTTATTTAAACCTTGTAAAATTTCATCATTTCTCTTCAGCAGCGAGAATGTGTAAATGTTTCTCCTGGAATAGTTTAGAATAAGGCTTTTGACCTTCTTCTGCTCTAAACCTTAACAACGCTCTTAGGTTTCAAAAAAGAATCATGAGAAGTTCCCTCTGGTGCCCTTCCTGTGGCCTTCTGGATTGGTGGCCAATCTGTAGCAGGGCTGTCTTGAAGGGAGCACGGTGACATTGGGAGCAAAAATTAATAATTACTACCAGCTCAGACCAAATCTTTGGTTTTGACATTTCTTTGTTTTGTTTTGTTTTGTGATTTATTTTTATTTTTGTAGTGGCAACAAAACATCCCTGCATCCTCAGACAGCAAAGTGTGAAGTTTGTTGTTTGGAATACCTGCGTGCTGATGGCTCGTGCAGTGCGAGAGAAGGTGCAGGAAAACATCTGGCTGGGGGTTGCTGTTTTGACACAGGAGTGTTGGAGAGCACTGCTGGGTTTCTTTGTACTACCTGCAGAAATGGAGACAGATGGGGCAAGAATTGCAGAGCCTATTAAAAGTCAACCTTCCTGTGTTATTAATATTCTTTTCCACATGTAGATCTCTCTGTAGTGATAAGAGGAACATTTACAGACTGTTGTAATGAAATATCCTGACTGCTGTTACTATGAGTAGGCTCATTCTGTAAGTAGGCCATTCCATGATTCATTTATAAGGAGTTTCTTGAGTCAACTCCAGGAGCATCACTTCTGATGGACAGTGCGTTTACCCATTACTCTTTGAGAATATTCTGTGGACTGTTAAATTTGTTGTTATTCCAAGTCATCCATCTGTTCGGCATCTATTTTCCTAGTATTTGATCCACGTTACCTTTTTTACCTTTTTGGATCCATTCATAGGCTTGCAGAGTGTTCCAGCATAGCTGCACAGCGCTCCCAAGGAAGGCTGGGCACCCCAAGTGATACCCAGTGCAGGTCCTGCTGAGAGCTGAACTGGTGGGATGCACTCATCCACATCCCTGCTGTGAGATAGTGAGATATGGTGCTAAATTCCATTCAGTAATTGCCCTAATGAGTATTGGAGGTGAGCTGCAATTGCCATTCCAGTGTAATTCAGCTTCCACGCGTGGCAGCTCCTAATGGAACAACAGGTTCTATGCACCTTCTTCTGTCTTGTGATGCTGCACGTTTCTCTTGGTGAGGCTGATTGTCGATTTGATTTGGGTTTTGCTGCTGAGAAGTGCCATGCTTCCATAGCATGGAACAGCCTTCGGAGCAGATTGTGGAGTAGTTTTTTTTTTCTGCTTTATTTTTATTTCAACTTTGCTGGGCGTTTTGCTTGTCTCTAGATCCTGCAGTACTGCAGAAAAGGCACAGGGTCTCTGTGTACAAAACAGAGGCACCAGGCCTAACGCTGGCCTTTCCATTGCTCACACTTATGGTAAGAACCAGATAGATCCCGAGAGAAGAGGTAGTGTAATGTACAACAGCAGATTTCAGCAGGGTCTAAGCAGATGGAAGCAGGAAATGAGGAGCAGTGACAAACATGACACGCCTTGTATTCTTTGCAATAAATTCATCTGAATGCTGAGTTGCTGTGTATATGTGCAAAATCTGTCTCCCTCTAATTTTAGGGCTGCGATTTATTTTATTTGGCATCTATATAGCCGTTGGCTTGTCCCCTATGGCTGTAGGCATAAAAAAATACTTTTTGCAGTTTGTTTGCTGTTGTGTATTTCTTTGCAGCAATTAAGTGTTTTAATTCTTTTTTTTTTCCTCCTAACAGTTGTTTCTGGTTTTAATTCTCTTGTGTCTGACCCATGTGCCTTTGCTGCAAATGTTACCACTGCTGTGCATTGGCAAGGAAAGTTTCACTGGTGCCATGGAGGGGAGGATGAAAGCTCAGGCTTTGGTTTGGTGCTGTTGTGTGACAGCAGTGTGACTGCACGCAGGGATGGTGAGCAGTGGTGAGGTCAGAGCACTGCCCAGGTTCCATTCCCAGGCTGTAGCACCAGGCCTTCAGACCCCGTGCCCTCCAAAACCAATTATGGTTATTTTGTGGCATCCAGAGCTGCTTGTTAAGAATAAAACTGTTGAAATTCAGTAGCGCTAATCAAGAGCCAAGTAGCTCTGTGCAGTAAGTTATGAGCAGTGAAAGGTGAGAATTATGAAGAAAAGTCATGGTCCAGGAAGAAACCCCAACATAATGGGAATTGAAAGTAATGCTGACAGCTGGCTGTGTGTAGTTACTCAAGCAGGGAGTAGGGAATGTGGTTGTTCTTGAAAGAATTTGTGTTAGGGGAGCCTACTGATGTACTGCTATACGGACTGCACAGAGAGGTTGTTGATGCCCCATCATAGAATCTGAGAATGGCCTGGGTTGCAAAGGAGCACAGTGCTCATCCAGTTCCAACCCCTGCTGTGTGCAGGTCACCAACCAGCAGCCCAGGCTGCCCAGAGCCACATCCAGCCTGGCCTTGAATGCCTGCAGGGCTGGGGCATCCACAGCTTCCCTGGGCAACCTGTTCCAGTGCCTCACCACCCTCTGTGTGGAAAAACTTCCTCCTAAGATCCAACCTAAGCCTCCCCTGTCTCAGTTTAAAACTGTTGCCCCTTGTTCTATCACTAAGGCCATGCTGGATGTGGCTCTGAGCAGCCTGATCTAGTGGTTTGCAACCCTGCCCATGGCAGTGGATTGAAACTAGATGACCTTTAAGGTCCTGTCCAATCCAGGCCATTTTACATTTCATCCAGGTACAGCTGCTGAGGAACAGGCTGAGCCTACACTTATGCTATTGATGGGACTCAGCCTGAAAGGCTCTGCTGGGAGATGGGTGCAGCACAAGCCTGGCATCCCACCAGAGTCCCAGGGTGCTCATGGGGCATCCCTGCATGTGCACGGTCTGTGAGGGTGCTGAGAAGGACTTGTGTGGAGCTGGAAAGCCAGGAATCCAAAACAAGAATTTGGGGCATGTTCAGAGGTGTGGTTCAGCCCCATCATCAGAGGTCATCAGGGCTTGTTGTGACAAACCTGAGTGTCAGGATCACCATGCTCTACATATGGGTATGTAGCAGGAAATACCAGTGACAAAGCAGCACAGTTTACTCAGTCAGCTAATTCCACGTTCCATTAGAACAAAGTGAAGAATGCTGCAGATTGGGAGCATGCTTTCATAGCAATCAGTACTTAAATTATTTTTCTCCTTACACCACCTGTTCTGGCAGCTAACAACAATACAGAATTTTATATTGTGTTATTACTTGAAAATGGAAACAAATGAAACAAGGCTGCATGGCAGTCATTGCCATTCCGTGCTCTCCGTTCTCCCGTGGCAGGTCTCTATTAGTCATCATCACCAGCAGTGCAGGCAGGGCTGCTGCTTCTCATGCTGGTGGGCAAACGTTTGCATTGTAGCTCATTGACTCCAGAAAATCATAGTAGAATTGAGACTGCTTATTGCTGTGACTATTTGCTTACTTTAAGTTTGCAGAGACTGATGGAATCTGCAGATGAAGAGCCCAATGTTTTCAGTACAAGTATTGGATTCATCAATCTTCAGTTCATCCCTTTGTTAAAATTTCACGCTCTGTGAAGAAAAGACTGTAGATGAGGTGACCAAAATGTAGAGCAACTTGTTTGATCATCGCTCCCACTGATTTTCCTAGCGCTGAATTATCCTGGCTTAGGCAGTGCATGTGCTCTGCTGTGTACGGCGCAGCCTCACTGGCTGGGGATCCTGCAGGTAGGATGTGGGGTTACTGTCAGCAGAATTTTGAGTAGGAGCACGAAATGGATTCTCACTTCCAGAAATCAAACTAGTTCCTTACACCTGGGGGCTGCTGGAGGTCATTCCGTGGGTTCAATTGCAATAATGACAGGTTTCATTGCAACACGTGGCCTTGCTGTGGCAGCCTTGGCATGGATGCATGCTGAACGGCTATTGTTTGTTACTGCATCCCTTCCTGGCATCAGTATCCCTAAGGACAGCAGCACAGCAAATTCTTGTTGAGCATAAGTGTAAATTAGAAGCAAATCCTTGATGACTGTGTGATGATTCTAGCAGGCTTTAGTGTATATTAAAGACTGAGCCCACAGGGCTATTAATATCAATTAAATCAGTAACCAACACCAAAGAGGATTTTATTTCAATTCCCAGATAACTTAGAGAAACAATATTGATTTTATTTTTTTTTTTTCCAGTGGTCACGACCTGCCTGTTGTGTTCAGAGCATTTTTTCCTACCTTGCTGAAATCCTTCACCTTATCCAGAACTCCCCAGTCACTGACGTGCTTTATTGTGAGCGTGGGTTCGTGGTGTATGTTAAATGTCAGAAGAACTGTTTAAATAGAGCACCGTGAAGATGTAAGATTTGGTGCTTGCTGGACCAATTGTTTCATGCTGAGTGATTCTGGATCACTGCAGAATCCATTCTGAGTGATGGGTTCAGGAAAACGAGGTAGGAAATAAGCAGAGAAGCAGTAGTATGTTTGGTGTTTGGGGTGAAGTACTGTTAAGAAGTGTATTTTAACATGGAAAAAGAGGAATTTTCAATAGTTTAACCATTGTTCAGTATGATTTAAGAAAAATAAATTTGGATGTGTATCAGATGTTTTGGGCACTGCTTGCTTAATGTGAATAATATGCCTCAGGAAAACTTGCAGTCCACTGATTTTACCTTAGAATCCGAGCAAGCAATCCAACAGAACCACAAGAATTAGATTTAGAAACAATTTTGCTGCACGCTCCCAATCAACCTTTTTCTTAGAAAATGGTCTAATTAAGAACAAAAATAGCCATTACAAAATCATGTTCCATTGCCATTTCCTTTTGCTTCCACTTCAGCTTTGCTGGAAAACAAAACCTCGTTCTGCCAGCACTGAGCACCAGGGCTGGTGCTGCCCTTATGTGAGGTTTGTGCTCCTCGTGCTGCTGCAGCTTTGCAGAGCTGTTTGTTCTGCAGCCACTTAGTGTACGACCTTGAGCAAGGCAGCAAGGGCTAAATTTTTCAGGAAGTGGTCTTTAATTAGGCAAATTTCTGTTCACTGCTGTATGCCTTGGGGCTGCTTGAAGCGGGATGCTGGAAAAATGCATTTATTGGGCCTTGCTTGTCTGAGAAGTCAGAACTGCATGAATAAAGAAAATGCTGTGACCTTGGCTGCTTGCTTTAGAAGCAGTACAAATCAGTGTGTGGTAGTGAACCTGTGTTGGTGTTGCAGAATGGTGGGGCTGGTTGGAAGGACGTAGCTGAGAGCTGCCATGTGCTCACTCCCAGGCTCTCTTAGTACTCAGCAGCTCCTGGTTGTCCTTTGGTTCCCCACCAAATGCACCCTGAGTGCAGGAAGCACAAGTCCTATCTGTAGATGTGTTGGCTGAGCCCCACCTCCTTGAGCTGCCTCATGCAGGGTGCAGTCCCACCACCTGTCCATGTCTGTGTCCATCTCCTGCTGGGACTATGGACCCACACTCAAAGCATGCCAGTGAGTGGGGAGCACCATCTCCTGCTGGCAGCCAGAATGTGCTGCTCCTCATTAAGCACATCCCCCAAATCTGTGTCCTCAGAGCATGTGGTCACTTACAATGTTTGGTACAGTCAGTGGCTGCTGCATCTTATTCTTCCTCATCTCTGGAGCAGTTGGATAGGCAGAGGGTTCTGAAATAGGCAAGAAGTGGCTCTCTTTGTTATTTCTAATGTATGTAATGGTTGGTATGCTTCATAAATAAAGGGATATGCCTGCAACTTTCTAGGTCCTCTGCAGGCAGAAAGCTGGAAAGTCATTCCATACAAGTTTGTTGTTTTCTGAAAGCTAGAGCCTAAAATGTCACATCAGGACTTACCAAGACAAATACCAGCAGAAGAAAACAAATGAAAGAAAGTACCCCAAATATTTGTATGATTTCCATGACTTCTTTAAATTATATATTAAATAAATAAATAAATCCCTCATTCTGCCTGGCTGCCATGGAGCAGCTGTGCCAGCAGCCGTCAGCCCACTGGTGCATGTGGTTTGATGGAGAGCAATCATTGGAAATGTGTAACTGACTGCTGCCAGGGAACTTCTCACAGGCTTTACCTGATGGGGGTCACTCATGTGAGTCTGCTGTCCTTTTTTTTTATGTGTGTAGAAGCTTCCAGTTCTGGACAACCTTTTGGAAAAGTCCTGGAGAGCCGAATACAGCTGCAAAGCCTGTGGCAGGCTATTTAAAGACATAATAGAGCATGGCACAAAAGTAAGACCTTTCTCTGGGCTCTCTAATGCAATTATATAGCAAGTATGTAACTTTATCAGGACTATTGTTGAGCTTTCAAAAATTCTATAGAAAAGTTGGTATTTTCTGCTCCTTTAATAGCAGGTCGGTGTGTGTGTGTGGCTGCCAGTTTTATTGGCAGCTTTAACAACTTCCTTGCTGCCACAGCGAGAGCTGAGAAACAGGACTTGTTTCTCTCCACTTCAGACTGTTTTTTTTCCCTGGTTTTGCTTCTTCACTTCAAGCTGCACTGTCCCAGAATCCCAGCTGGAGCCAGCACCCTATTGCACTAAGTGCTATACGTTAAAGGAGCAGTGTGTAATGTAGTAAATAATGCTACAGGTGTGGATAAAACTGAAGCCTTTTCATTTTTTTTCCTCCACTGTTTGGTCTATTGCATGTGTATTCTGTGTCTGTCTGATGAGGAAACATTTAGATCTGATTCGTCAGATTTGTCAAGGTAAAGGTGATCCTTATGTTAAATAGAAAGTCTCACTGATTTCTTGAGGCTGCTCATTTGTTAGTGAAAGAGAAGCATTGATATGCAGTAATGAATTGAATTCATAATGTAGTAAACATGCATGTGTTGTTTTTCCAGGTGAGCTTAAAGATTGTCACTGCAATATCATCACGGCAAACACTTCTCAGGAGTTCTTACTTCACCACGTGAGTTAACCAGATATATTACCAGCAAAGTCCTGGGGATGCCAGCAGTGTGGGGTGTGATTTCCAGTGTAGCATTGAAGAGAGGTTTCAAGAAGGCATGTGCTGGCAGGGAGGAGGCTGATCAGCCAGAGGTAAAATGATTAATAAATAATTTTTATGTAAGAAAAGAAGCATTTCTGAAATGTCAGTAGCTACTACATAAATACACGTGCCATTATTTGACACTGTAGTGATAAATCCATGCTGTGTGACAGAATTATGGTCTGAGCAATGAGTTGTGATGTCATGGAACAGAAGTTGGACCAGTCATTAGAAGATGAAAGCGGATGGAGTGCTTTTACGGTCAGAGGAGAAGGCAGGAATTGTATGCAGGACTTTCTGGCCTCCAGAATCCTTGTCCCTAACCATACTAAGAGTGCTGCATGCTGGACATGCTTTCTCCTTCACGCCAATGTTATGTACAGCCTCCGGTCAGCGTGAGTCAGAAATAAGGGGAGATGCCTTCTCAGCTGGTCACATAAATACTTCATTGCTGAGCAATTACATCATTCAGCTTACATTTGGAGTAAGGCATTCAAAAAGTCTGTGTCACCCAAAATGTTGAATTTGCTTCAGTTTTCTTGTCAGTGAGTACATGTGAGGTAACCATTTGCTTTCTGTGGCAATATTGATTGCTGTAAATAATAACACTCCAAGCAGATGAAAACTTGCTCCAAAAAGAAATACTCAGAGCAGCCAAAGGGAAAGAAAGCCATCAGCAAGCTCAGGGCAGCAGTTACCAGTGGAATCTCCAAGAAGGTTGGAAAAGTAAGGCTTACTGACTGGTAGCGATGGGTGTCTTAGCGTTGTCAGCAGCTATTGCTTCATTCCTTAGGACCACGAGTGGTGATAAGGCGTGAATTTAAATCCTGTTCTGGAAAACACAATTGGTGCCCATGTGTCACAGTGTGACACACAGAAGTCAGCCAGGGTAGGTAAGGATCTTGTGCTGGCCATGTGTACGTTCATCTTCTTCAGTGCCCATGTATGCAGATTCTGCTCAAGTTAGTTATGTTCTCTGGGATCAGCGGCCACTGGAGTCAGTAGTTACTCATTCTTCTCTTTTGACAGGGATGTATAATCTTTTTGTTACCGGTATTATGTGTCTGGAGCATGCAAATTCATCTTTTGACAAGCGTGGCAGTGCTTGTAAATAGCACTTACACGAGTGCTTGTATGTCTGACTGTGGGTCATCCAGAAGCAAAGAACTTGCAAGGGTGTTGTTTCTGTCTAACAAAACCTTATTTATTGTAGTGGCAAAGTATGAGGGAAAGTCAGTGCTGGCAAATTCCTCTGTTTTCTTAAAACTGCATTCATTTTTTTCTTCCCACTCCTTCGCCTTTGTAACCATAACCTTCCTGCCTAGCATGGAAGCACCTCTCTCCAGGACCAGGTTACAAGGCACAGAGGACTGCTTCCATGCATTTGAGGGATGTTCTACCCTAGGCTTTCCGTGGAGCAAGAGCTGCAGGGCACCATGTGCCATTCTGCCCTCTGCACCTCCATAAGCAGCCAAAGGTCTCTGATCAATAAGCGGGTTCTGTGTGCTCCTCTGCTCCTGCTGGGACACAGTGGTGGCTGGAGGGTATGGATGGTGGGGAAGCTGTCCAGCCTGTGGATGGGGAGCTGAGGATAAACCTGCTCCCAAATCGAGTACCTTCATTTTCTCACCAGAACTGAGAGTTCACGCTAAATAAGCGGTCAGTGTCTTTAGGGTGATTTAAATGATCCTGCGTAGCTAACCAAGGCTGTCAGCAAACTGGGATTTCTGCTCCAGGGTGAGATGTTTCGGGCTGGAGATTGTTGCTGGCAGTGCTGGCAGAGGCTGTGGTTTTCAGGCCTGGGCTGTGGAAGTGCTTCCTGAGCTATTCATCTCTGCCCTGCGCACAGAAGCCATGTTTGGGGATCTGTCTGCCTCTTTCAGGGCACCGGCTGAACTGCAAAGAGCATAAAAGCTTCCCTTCACTTTTCTCTGGTGCCGCCGCAGTAGCTGGCAGCCGAGTGAATGTGTGAGTGTGTGTGTGAGGGCAGCTGGGCACAGAGGGCCAATTCACAGCCTCGCCAGCCCCTGCTCTGCTTTGTTGGAGAGCCAGGGCCTGCCCAGGAGAGGACAGATTTCCTGGCTCCTTCCCCTCTCCAGCTGCACCGCGCAGAACCTGTTAACGTGCATTGACGTGCCACTGCGGATAGGCCAGATGCAGGGCAGAAAAGCACGAGAAAGCCCACGCTGACATCACTTGTGGGCTCATCTCACAGCTTTTAGCAACTTCTCCCAAATCAATTGCTCCCCAAACTTTTCCGTCTCCATCCAAAAGCACGCGTCAGCTGGAGCTCGAAGTCTGCTGTCGTGTCCCATGCTGTCTGTGTGGCACTGGAGCCTGTTTCTGCTTTCTCGTACAGCTTTGGCCAACTGCTGCCGGTTTCCTTTGGCACAGACAGGCACTGTGATCCTCAGCTGGGAGCCTTTCATTTGGGATTGCAAACTTTGGAGAGAAGGCACTGAAAGAGTTCAGTGTAAAATCAAAAGCCTGCTTGGAGAGATTTCTGATGCTGACCGATTAACAGCAACAATCTCTTTGCTTTCAGTGCTTAATGGGATGCATTAATTAAGCAAGGGATGAGTTTGGATGGGAAAATGGAGTGTAATTGTGGGAATCAGCCTTAGCTCTCAAAGTGTGCAGGCTGTCCCTTGGTTTGTGAAGGACATTCTTTCGTAGACACCTTAGACTCTGCTTTCCACAATGTAAAAAGGCCTTTGCATTCTGAAAGCACCAATGGTTCTGTTCATTTTTTTTTCTATGAACCAATTTCATCTGCTGAGCTGCAGCACACAGCCCTCACCCTGCACCCGTTTCATTACTGACTGCTGCTACCTGCTCTGAGAAGTCAGTATACAGTTCTGATTTTTTTTTTATGTGGACATGAACGTGGCCATGGTATCGTTGTGGATGAGTGCTGAAATGAGCGTGTTATTGTCAGGGCTTTTTGGCAAATGTCATTTTGAAAGCATTTCTGGGAGGGTTTGTTGTTTTTTGGGGTTTTTTTTGGAGTTATTGTTTCTCTTCTGTTCTGACAGTTGGCAAACATCAAAAAAGATCTGCTAAGGAGACAGATGCTGACTTAGTGGGTACACAGTTTGAATGACAAACCAAGATCAACAGATCATTATTTTTCACAGCAAGCAAAGAAGAGCTGAGAGAAATGGCTCATCTTGGTGCCAACCTGTGCCAGAAGTATCTCTCATGTTCCAGAATGCCACACAACAGGAGAGGCTCTGTGTTGCACCATTTTGGGGTTTTGCTCTGTTTGATTGCAATTATGTTCTTTTTCCATTTGGGCCACTACCAGTTGGCTCAAAGCACTGCCATTGCAAAAAGGAGACTGATAACCTCATCTGCTCCGATTCCAATCAGAGATAATAAGTTGTTGTATGTGGATTCAGTTAATAGCAGTGGTAATTCCACGTAACAGTCATTTTATACTTCTGTGCGCAGCTTCTGAGGTTTGAGTGCTGCTGGATTGATAAACTCAGCATATTTTTCTGCAAGTCACTGGAACAGGCTGCCCAAGGAGGCTGTGGATGCCCTGGAGGTATTCAGGGCCGGGCTGGATGTGGCTCTGGGCAGCCTGGTCTGCTGGTTGGCAACCTGCACACAGCAGGAGGTGGAAACTTGATGATCATTGCTGTCCTTTTCAACCCAGGCTGTTCTGTGACTCTATCAAGTCCTGCACCTGCAATAGTACTGGCTAGGCCATAATTACTTGTCTGCTAGTGCTAAACTAAAGGATTGTTGTGTTACTTAAAAAGCCGAATTTTCAAATGCAGGTGATTAATTGCATAACCTGCTCTATTGGTCCCTCAGATGGAATCTGATCACTGGGATCCCACCTGTGGTTAAGGGACCTCCCACATATGTGGCCATGTGCTGCTGCAGGCTGTGGCCTTGTGAATCCAATTGATGCTGCAGAAGGTCCCCATTTTTCCTCAATCTCTTCTTGCTTTTATTCTTTTTGTAACTACGTGACAATTTAAGTCTCCTTAGTGTGAGCCAATAATGGTGTGAGCTAGCTAGGCTAGCCCCAGTCACTGTGAAGGCAAACAGGCAGGTCAGCCCTTGTCTTCTGGCTGGAGCAGAGAAATGTCCTCCCTGTGTTCTCGTTACTGTCGGTAGGCAGTGGAGTGCAGGCAGGCGACCAACCAGGGTGATCTCAGGTTGTTGCTTCTGAGTCACGGCAGTCATTTTCAGCTCAGTATTTCTTGAGCACCAGAAGGTTCTAAATGGTGGAGTGAAACTTCTGAGCAGCTCCCATTGTGGGTGTGCTCGCTCCCAAGTTAGAAATGCGGGTTACAGGCCAAGTGCTCTGTTGTGACTCTGACAGATGCATCTTTCTCTTTCACTATTAGCTATAAAAAAAAAAGAAAAAAAATTACAAAAAGGCAAAACTGGTGCTGCCCTCCCTCCTTTGCTGGGATCAGCCAGCACAGGCTGACACAAGCCCGCCTCTGTTACTTCTGAACCTGTTGTTTTCTCTGGTAGGGCAGCGTCTTTGAGCATAACTGCATCTGCTGAAAGTAGAGAATAAACCAGTTTGCTCTCAGTGTCTGTGTGTGACTCTGGGATGTGAGAGAGCAGGCTGTGGAGGAGGGCAGCTCTGCTCCTTTGGCCCCGAGTGCCTCCATGGGGAGTTCTGGTGATGAATTGACAACCTGTGAAATCATGACGTCTGCACGCAATCACACCGCTGACCTTCCTGCATCTTTCCCACTGCCTGCTGCTCAAATTTCAGCATGGAAGAGAGTAAGTGGAGTTGGTTGCTGGGGCTGGAAATGGCTTTCTGCAAGTAACGGCAGCTCCAAAACTGTGCTGTGTATGGAGAACACAGCCTTTGTTTTGAAGTACTGCAAGGCAGTACAGGATTTCAGGAGAGGTGTTGTTTTGCCATTCCTGGGCTACTGTAAAGAAGATGGAGAAAGCACTGTTTTTCTGGGAGACAAATACTGAATGTTTCAAAATGAGAAGGAATTCCTAATGCAAAATGAAGAGACGGCTTCAAAATGGTGCTGTAGGAAGGAGATGTTTTCTGGGCGTTTAATTATGGGGCTGATCTGAATGGGAACATCCAAGTCTATTTTGATGTGATGATTGCAAACAAAGCTAATGCAGTTTGCAGAGGCGTCAGTCAGAGTCGATGGGAATTTGTTTCCCTCAGTCATAAAACTGCACCAGGCGCCGCAATTAAAACCTTTTTTTCTGTGACTTGCTGGTACGTCAGGCATCAGCACGAGGTTAGCAGAATTCTAAGTTATCTTGTTCAGAATTCAGTAGGAATTTCTGTGCTATGAAGACGTGCTGGTAGTTTCACAGCAGATCTTCCTTATGAATATGTACACCAAAGTGCCTCAGCATGCACCGTGCAAACCATTACGTGCACGGATGCGTGTTTGTTTTAATCTCCTCGAATGCAAATGTAACTCTGCTCTTCTTGCTGTTGACTCTGCTCCCATCAAGCTCTACGCCATCGACTGCATTGCTTTACTAGATGTGTGCTGGGAACATGGCTGCCATAAGGTGTGTTTTCCTCATTCCTCTCTGAGATTTCTTGCCCTTGTGGCCTCTGGTTTTCCCTGTGTTAAGCATTTTGAATTTTTGTTCCTTCTCATGCTCTCCCACAACAAGACATAGGAGTGTCTCTGTCTGTTTTCCTCTAACCACTGAGGGAAGACAGAAATGAGAAGAAATCGTTCTCCAAGTTATTCACCCACTGTGCTGTGAAGGTTGAGGGTTTTCAGAGTGGGAGGGTGCTGAAGACCTGAGTACTAGTAAAGAAAACAAGTTTTTTTTCCTCATTAATTTCTCCATGTATCTCTTATTTAGGGAAAGATGAGCAAAAACCATAGACACACCAGCTGTGCTTTTGCTCACATCAGGGAGATGTCAAATGAGATGGCAATGAAGGAATAAAATGGTTTAAAAGAAGTGCAGCTCCTGGTGAGACATCATGGCACAGAGGAGAAATGGGCTGGGGAGCATCTGGAAAAATGGGGATCCACAAACGATTGAATGCCACAGTGATCTTAAAGAATTGCTTATCAGCTTGGTGAGTAAGTGTTTTGTTCAGACAGCTTGGGAGTTGGAGAGGGAAACTGGAGCATTGGGGAGGAGTAAGTATGCAATTCCTGCATCTGTCAGAGCAATGACGGGGCAGGTGTGTAAGTCTGCCCTGGAAATGCTTGAACAGACCCTCTCCAGGGCCTGGCTTAGTTCTCAGAAGAGCTCAGAGGGGTTTCTTGCTCAGCATTGGGTAAGGGAAGTGCAGGTGGGGCTCTTAAAGCACAGATGGAAGACATCCACTGTGTAATTTCTAATGGCTTCTTTCAGATTTGAGATTCTTTGTCCCCAAATCAGTAATTACAAGAAATTGCAAGTCTGATGCTAGGACACAGATCCTGAGTAACCCTAAGGCAGCATAACTCCATTGAACTCAAGGACTGCAGCATCTTTTCTTCTGTTCTTGAACGTGGATGAACAGATTGCCTTACGCAGCCGTGGTATAACAGGGGTTAATCATTATTCAAGTGCTGCTGTGCCTAATGTTTGTTGGCATTTAATTGAAACAAAGCCTAGGAAAATGAAAATGAGAGTAGGAGATTTCCTAAATCAGTGTGTCTAAGTTGGGGAGAATTTAATTTCTATATTGGAAATTGCAAGTTTGACTCAAGAGCTGAGTTAAGCTTTCCTTCCTGTTTGTATTAGAATGGATCAGTTTCTAATTCGTATAAATTAAGTCCTTTATTTAAAAAGAAGAAGGAATGTAGGGGAGATGCTTTGTTATCATTTTTCTGTAAGTTGTTCTTTTCCCATCTGTTAGTTTTAATATAGTTTTTATGCATTTGAAAGTAAACACACTTTTTCCTGCACAACATTCCTCCTGCTACTCCAGCGTCCCAATGTAAGTTACAATACATGCTACACTCCAGTAGAAAAGCATCACTTTTTTTTTCTCCCAACAATTACCAAAGGTTACACCAGGTGCAAAGGCATTAGTTGATTTAATGTTTTAGAACCATTCAAGAGAAAGTGCACTTGTCACTTTCCAAACTGCCTAATGCTGCCTTTGCCTCCAGCGAAACAAAAGAGGGTTTTGTTTGTGCTGCAGAAGAGTTTGCTCGTGAGCTGTTGCCACTTAATTGTTGACATTGTACCTTTGTATTGCTCTTAGTTCAAGGATCATAAACTTGGTCAGGTTGATTACTTACCAATTAATCTCAAATGGATTTCACCGTCTAATCTAATTACTTACATTTCTGTTCTGTGCTGCTGTTACACCTCTTGTAAGGCTTTCAGCAAACTCAATACTGACAATGTACAAGGATGCTGAGGCTTGGCATTTAGAAATGTCAGGAATCACACGTGCTCGTTTCAGTTTGGTCTTTGTTTCTGGCTGTCCCAGTTACAGACGAGCCCCATCTAGGTGGTGTCCCTGTCTGAGCTGTTACATCTTGATCATAGCTGTCTTACGGGGCAGTCACGTTCTGGTCTGCCAGTCCCATTCTATTATCTTCTAGTGAAGAAAAAAAAAAAAAAGCTGCCTAATACCCTAATGATAGGCTCATGAAATTATGAAGCGTGTCGTGCTGCGTAGTGGAAGATAATAGCTATGCCAATAACAGCAGCAGAACTTGTAAGCATTTAATATTGGAAAGCACGAGAATGTTTTAAACACAGCTTCGGAACGGGTGGGTGAGCAGCCAGGACTGAGCCTCTGTGAGAGGCGGCTTTGTGTGCTCTGCTGGGTACTGCAGGCTGCTCCGAGGAGGCCGAGGGAAGTGGTACCTTCTCCTTTTTTAATGACAACTACGTTAATTTGTGTTTCCATCTCTCTCCCTATGCCTCTGCTTATTAGAGCGAATCTGCGAGTCTCAGGGAGGCGGTGTTGAAGAGGAAGGTGGAGATCACATTGAGTGACACAGGAGTGGTTGCACGTGTGGGTTGGTGGCTGGTCCAGATGAACTTAGCGGTCATTCCTTAGCCTTAATGATGCTGTGAAATAAGCCATTGGCCAGTTTTTCCTTAATTAGTATCAATAATTACTTTGTAATTTCATCTGTACCACTCAGCATGCTAGGCTTGGCATGTTAGGCTCATGTCCTGCTGCAGTGGGCAGAGCTGTGTGGAGGAGGGTGTCCAGGTTCAAGGGGCAGAGAGCTGTCTGAGAAATCAGCTCCTGTGTGTCAGACTAATGCAGTAAGGGAAGATGGCAGAAAAATAATTGCGTTCTCTTTGTTAATGAAAGATCACTTCAAGTCATTGATGGCTTCACCAGCTTAATTACTTTGCAGCGGCAGCAGTCAGAGCCCTTGGTTCGAGGTCTGAAATAGCATGTGTGTGTAGATATTCTGCAGTGAACAAGGCTGTTGTGTGCAATGGCAGTTCAGGGGTGTGGAGGTGCACGTGGAGAAGTGCAGGAAAAAGAGATGAGGTGCTTGGTGAAGGGCAGGGACATCTCCCAACCCAACAAGTGCTGTGTGCATGGATGTGTGCTTGTTCTGTGTGAGAGTTGCTGTGTTCAGCTATGTGCACGTTCTGCAGGGGATCCAGCAGACAATAAAACATATACAGTGATTCAATAGAACCCAGAGGGAACAGGTAATGTGATGCAAATATTGGGCCCAGCCAAGCTATAGTAAGGATTTATAAGGCAGACAGCGATTGATGAGTAAAATGGTTATCTCCCACTTCTACGTGCAAGATGAAGAAAATGTCCAAAGAGGCCCCAACAGGGGTGATAAAAGCATTTTTGAGTTTTGTGAAGGAAAGTGAATGTTTGCTTTGGGGAGTAAAGGAACAGAGGAGTGGTCCTGGCTTTGTCCTTGAGAGTTTTGTGTGGGATAACGCTGTGCTGCACCATATGTGAGCATGTGATACCAAAGTTACCAGGATGCCCCTAGAGACCTGTGAAGCAGGGCTGGTTTCAGTGCTCGCTTGGATTAGTGCTTCTTGGCTGAGTCAGGCCCTGCATTTTTCCCTGGTTATTTCAAAGGCTTGGGTCAATAGCAAAGTAATCAACATCTCAGAGCAGTGTGTTGGTAAGGGCCAACTCATCATAACCAGCTGTCCAAACAGCAGTTCTATCGACATCTGACTTTTGAATACTTCTTAAGTTCAAATGCATATTTTGTGATAATATGAAAAAACTGCTGCTATTCAGTCGTTGACCCAAAATCTTTGTGGAACATGGAGTTCTCACTTTATGTTAGCTTTTCTTTTTTTGGTTTCCCATTTAGAGCTGCAAGACATGGTGCAGAGCAGTAGAAGTGTGTGGTTACCTTCAAGATTGCATTCAAAGGACCGAGGGGATCTGTCCTGTGCTGGCACATCACACCCTGCCCTGTCCTGGCTTCCTGGCTGGCAGCAAGATGCCAACAGCCATGCTGGGTGCTGCGTCACGGGGTTTTATCGCTTTAGGATCATCATTTCTGTGGTGTGCCTTGCCAGACTACGTGTTTCTGTATCGTCTGACTTGTAATTATATCCCCTCCGTGAAACAGTTTTCTGATAAACTGGAAGGACTTATTCATCTGCTTCTGCTGAACTATGTATAGAACTGAGCCGCAGCCGTGATTTGTACCCTTGTAGTTGTTTATTATTCCTTCCTGGGAGTCTCAATGCCTGCTGGAGAAATCTGTGGTGTGGGATGGTGTCGTGGCAGTAGTGAAGAGCTGGGTTCAAAGTGGGAGGCAGCCATTCCAGAACGTTTTTATTTTTAGATCCTCCTTTCCTCAGTCTTGGATGCTGCCTCTCTGCCCTCCTTCAGTCTGATTGCTGCCAAGCTGTGCGAGACAACTTCAGACTGACATCCAGCCACAGCTTGAAATGCGCCTTGAAATCTGTTTTAATTAGATACGAGCCATAATAATTTAATTACAGATCCACCCACTAAATTGTCTGTTTTGAATTTTAGCAGCCACATTGTATACAGAAACAAAATGTTTGGAGCAGTTCCCTCTGATTCCTAGCAAGGGCATTGAAGCTAGGAGTGCAACAGCAGTGTGCTCTGCTTGTTTTACCTCTGGCTTGCTTGTCACCACACAGTGTGCAGCATCTCAGAGTAGGGGACAGTGGAGCTGTGCAGGGTCTGGAGCACTGGTCTAATGGGGAGCAGCTGAGGGGGCTGGAGTGCTTCAGTCTGGAGAAGAGGAGTTCAGGGGAGGCCTTATCTCTCTCTATAGCTGCCTGAGCAGAGGTTGTGGCAAGAGGGAGATCAGCCTCTGCTCCTGGGTAACAGCAATAGGATGAGAGGGGTTGGCCACACTTTGCACCAAGGCAGATTCCAGGTGGGATATGAGGAACAGCATCTTCTCCAAAGAGCTGTCAGGTGCTGGCATGGGCTGCTCAGGGGGTGGTGGGGGCACCGTCCCTGAAGGTGTTCAAGAAACATGGAGACGTGGCCTGAGGGATGTGGGCAGTGGGTATGGTAGGGGTGGGCTGGGCTTGGAGATCTTGGAGGTCTTTTCAAACCTCTGTGGTTCTGTGGTCTACATAGAATATTCCAAGTTGGAGGAGACCCACAAGGCAGCTGGAACTTAGCTGCCTGCTCCTGTGGGTGTTTCCTAGTGCTGAGGAAGCCCCAGAGACAAGAGTGGGCAATGGATGGCTGGAGCTTGAGACGTATCCCATTGCCATATGAACAGACCTGCCAAATAACTAGTTCCTATCAACTGAATTAAATGGGCATCAGATGTTGAAGATGGAATTCCATCTTTCATTGTAGATATATAGAGACCATTGTCCCAGAGGAATTGCTGCTGGGAACAATGTTGGGGTTGCTATGCAGCGATCTGCATACCATGAGATACAGCTGTCTGAATTTGCAATTGAGAAGAAGATTGATAACTGTTAGGTCCTTGGCCATGTGTAGTAATTAGAATAGACAAAGCCACTTGGTCATGTGAGGGTGCTGGCTGGTATGTGATGCCATGCAGCAGGGCAGTGAGCGAGGGCTGTGCTGCAGGAGAGGCTGTGTCTGAGCAGTGGGCTGGGGGCAGCCCTGAGCTCTGCTGCAGAGCACTGCTCAAGCCCTCAGGTGGATGCATGCATGCATTGAATCCTCCCAGTGGTGTCCATCGTGAACAGAGATGGCTATTCTTAGGGACAGGGTGACAGCAGAACTGTCCTGGGGAAAATACTTGCTAACACACCAAAGTGCTGTGTGAGCAAACCTGAAACACTCTTTACTGATCAAGTGGGAGATGCTAATTTGATTCATTCTGAATTATCTAAAAGAAGGCATTAAGTAATGTTCTTGAAGGGCTTTGTGTTTTACTTCAGTATGTCTGAGGACTGCTGTAGAGAATATTGTAGTTGACAGCACAAATTCTGTAATTCTCGTTAGCTTTATGGTGTAACATTTATTTTTACTTTGCCAGCATTGCAGATTCAGTGCAATCTTCAGGTTTGAACTGTTCTGTACCTTCATATTCACAAATGAGTAATTTCCAGCTTGATAATTTCTTCATTCTTACTTGTTCTTCAAGAACCTTCTTCAAGAACATGTAAGTTCTTGAAACTTGCGAAGGATGTTTTTTTTTCTCCAAAATTTTGGACAGCTATTCTGATGAAATCCTGTTAACAGGATTTCTTAGTGGTGAGCAGTTGGTTGAAAAGCTGAGAAATCTAAATTAATTCTCCTTTTTGTTGCCTGTGGTATAAAATCCCATTTAAATCAGCTATGAAAGCTGCTGGATGGGAGCATCCATTCACGTGGGCAGCGGGTGCTAGAAAACAGCTGCTGTGCTGTGAGCTCAGCTGGGATCCCGAAGATGACTGAGAGATGTGCTCCTGGTAAGTCGGCAGGGACCCTTGTGATGGAGGCCTGATGTCCTGAGGGTAATTCTGCCTTCACCTGTGCTGTGATTGGGCTGTGCTGCTTCATCCAGCTGCCTCCGGAGCAGGAAGCTGGCACGGCACTTGTCAGGTGCTCCTCTGTTTCCTTGGCTACAGGACTGTTTAAATGCCATCAGTTTTATTGGCATTAATGAGAACCTTCTGGGACACGTGTCTTCCCACAATAGGCAGCAGTCTCCTTTGCACTGCAGGCTGTGACAAAGCACTGGCTGTGGGGATGTGGTGTTTTGGGTACCGATCACCTCCCAGGAGGAAGAAAGCAGTTTAAGAAGAGAGAAATACTAAAACTGTGTAAGTCTCCATACTGAACATCCTCGGATGACGTCCTTTATTGTTTGAGTCTTTCATTCTGTGACACTAACATGCTACCAAGACTTTTTGCTTCCAAAAACCAAGGATGTGTTTCTTTACAAACACCTATAATTATGTCAGAATTGTATAAAAGGTTTTCTATTTGCATAGGATAGCATTAATTTTGCATTCTTCTCTCAAATGAAGCACAGAGAAGGAACAAATAATTTATTCATGCAAAACCAACCCACATGAATCATTTATTTACCACTTCTGGTGATTTCTCAAGCTCCCTTTTTGTGCATCAAGCTGCAAATTAATAAAAAATTTCTAGGGATTGGTTTTGTCCTGAGAAAAGTAATTCCCTCCATAGCTTCCCCTATGCAGAAAAGCATTATGTGAACTTGGGGAGAAAAAGTCCATGGGAGGGATTTTGTTTGTTAAATGAACTCTGAAAGAGGAGCTGTAAGAGAAGCAGTTCTCATTCCTAATGAAGATTTGAAAAGAGAATTCTTGAAGTCAATCCGTGAATTCGGAGCAACTCCCTCTGTTACGTGAGGTTTTACCACCCTGTGTGATGCATGAGATCTGCAAAAGCATGAAGAGGTGAGTGAGAGGTGTCCCGACTTCCTAAAACTGTGGTCCTTTTCCAGCATCAGAGTTTAACAGAACAAATTCTGCTCCTGCTGGGCTCCATGGAGTTTGCTGTTTGGAGGTCGTTTGGAGGATGTTTCGTGTGGTACCACGTGGGTTTTACAGTTAGGGTTAGGTGCTGTTTCTTGAGCCACCGTTTGGTGCTCAGGATGGGTTTTGCTCCATGTTTTGTTACTGCAGGGCATCCTCCTTCCATCTCAGAGGATTCAGTGGTGCTGTGAAACAAGGGAGAGTGCACATGCCTGATGGAACGATGGGCAGATGCTCGGATGTGCTGTAATTGAGAATGCTGCAAGGCTGTCATTTTACACTGAGTTAAGAGCTTCACAAATACGGGAAGATTATCTTAACGAAGGTGAAAAGTAATTATTGTGCTTTTTTGCCACTATCATCAAGGGCCTGTCAGCATCTCCATTGTGCTAGAGATGGCTGGGGAGGCTAATCTGAGTGTCTGTGAGGAATACTTGTGTGGAATTAAAACCTGGTGAGAGGTGCAAATGTTTTGTTTAGTGCTCTGATTAGCTTTCTTTCTCTTTCAGTAAATGGGCTCTTGAACTCATCACTGGTATTTCTATATAGACTTAGTTTAGGCCATTTAAGCAAAGGTAGAATGATCACAAGGGAAGTAGTTACTGTTTGATGGATTTTCATAGCTCTGTTGGAAGTATTTTCTCTTGAAATGCACGTTTGTGTCACAGGAGTCAGTGCCTTAATGGCAGTTGTTGTGTTCTGTGCCATCCAGCAGATGAGCTGAATACACTGAACGCTGTGTTTTGGGAAACTCCCCTCTTAGCAAGGCTCCTTCCCTGATGAAAAGCGTGAGAGCAGAAAAGCTGAAGTTTCTTTACTGTCTGCCAGTTAATGGCCAAGTCCTCACCTTGCTCTGGTGTCCCACGATCAGATTGTTGTACCTGGGTGTTGCAAGCAATCTCTGTGGTTGTTGATTTGGTGACGCAGCACTTTAAAGTTTGTTGGATCTTCACAAGGTCTTGTTTCAAGGGTAATTAAACAACTCATTAGATTTGGTAACATTGGAGATTGCATTTTTGATTTTACTTGCATTTTAAAATTTACTCCAGCTAAAAAATAGTTTTTATAAATGGAACTGGAAGAAGCAACTAGGGATGGGTATCTATAAGTTTGCAAATTATGGGTCAGGGAAGAGTGTGGGGATTATCTGTCTCAGAAGCAGAGCTGCCCATTCTGATTGGTCTTTCTCACTCAAAGTCTTGATAGATTTGAAAAAATTAAAAGTGATTAAATTGATCCAACCACACAGTGGTTGTTGAGATCTAAATTTGGTTAACCTCTTGCTTGAGATGAGGAGCTAAAAAGTGCTAATGCTAAATATACTGTATTTAAATCCGTTGATACGATTGACATTGACAGCAACAGGCTCTTCCTATGGAAAGGTATTGGTTGTGTTGCTGAAGGCTTGACATTTTTAGATTTTACAAGTATGATTTGAGTCTTGCAGATCTTAAAAGTGAGACAACGATTTCTGTTCCCAGCTCCATGCTGTCATAGAAGAACAGAAAAGCTGAATTCTGAGTGCTTGGATTTAAAAAGATTTTGGAAACATACTTAAAAGCCACAAGGACAACATGAAACAAGGAAATGCAAGCTTGAAAATAATTCATTTGCTTTCTGAATAATTAAAAACTCCATGTGAAATGCATGATAACGCTTCAGTCCTCAGCAAGCTAGCAATGCTTATTTACCTGGTGTATTATAGTTGGCAATTTATGTCCTTCTGCTAACAATATGCCAATTGAACATTCTTGCATTTTATTACTAATTTCCCTCAGTCAGTTCTTCTTGAAGATGAACACTACAGTGCAGTTTTCACGAGTATGCAGGTGATTACTAAGATGCATGGATTGGTGGCAGCAGTCGCTGGTTGGTGCCAGCAGCTTTGGAAAGTGGATGCTACCAGTTCCCAGGGTAAGTGGCATACAGCCCACTGCACCCACAGTAGGCCCACGTGCAGTTCAATTGCATGCATGTGTCAAATGCTTTGCTTCTCCTTTCGTGAATACCAGTCTGGCTTCTGATTATCCTCCTTTGATCCAAGGTCTTGTGTGTACTTTTGTCCGTGAGGCTTGGGGAGCATAGTGCTTCTGGAGAAGTTCCCCTGTGCCTTGAACTTGAAGCACGTCTGGACACGGAATATTTACACTTGACACACTGACTTACTCTTAACTCATGTTCTGCAGATTAGCATTAAGCTCTGCCAGTATCCAGGGGAAAGCCTCTGTGGTGGGTGGGAAATTTTTTTCTCCAAAGTCACCAGCAGTGAGTTGGGAAGTGAGAGCTCAAGTGGATTTCTTAATAAGTCAGCCCATTGGAGCAACAAGAAGGTGGGTTTAGAGATAGCTGTTCTGTCTTGGCTTGAAAAATCATTTATCAAGGGCCAGAATATTCCTGTTAGGTAATGAACACGGCTTGAAGTAAGTTGGCAGATGTACTCCAACCTCTCCAAAGAAAATAGCCCAATTTCTGCCTCCTGTTGTCATCAGTGACCTTTGTTCATTGCAGAGGCAGCGCAAGGAGTGTGTGTGGAATGGTTCAACCTTTTGCATGTATCAGGCACTCGGTTTAATAGCTTTGTCTCAGCAGCATCTTGAAAGTATAATGAAAAATGACTTTTCTCTTGTTGCTCTTTGATGGCTGTGAGGGTTGTGTTTTGAAGCAGCATTGAACGTCACAGACTTCCACTGGATGTGCGGTCAGGCAGTTGGCTCTTTGTCCAGAAACCTGAGCTGTGTCAGTGCTGAGGTGTCCCTGCCATCAATGTCCCCCTTTACCTGTGTGAGAGAGGGCTGGTTTCATGGGGGCATGGGAATAATCATAACTGACATCAATTGGTCGAGGTATTGTCAACAGAACGGCATTCCTAATCTGTTTTGTTTTCCTGCTTCATTTAAGGATTTCTCTTTCTTTTAAAAGATGAATGCGTGTCACACATAACAGCAGATTTTGTAGGTGGAGGCTTGTCCTTCTGATATGTTAAGCAGTGCCAGATGGACTCTTTTGGGCTCCCATCTACACAGCTATGTGAAACAGACCAAGGGAACACGTTCCATGTAAGTTTCCAAGTTCATGCTCAACCGATTTCTAAAACACAGTGACTTCATTTGTGACTGTGAGCGTGGTTCTGGTGGTAAGTCTCACTGATCTGCCTAAATAACCCACTGCTTCATGTGATGGATTGTGTTAACGAAAACTAGAGCAGTGACCAGAGACTAAAGAAGCTGAAATACATAAATAAGCTTTGTCTGTGGCAGCCAATTAAACGTGACTAGAAGAGTGAAAAACACCACGCTGGAGGATTTACCTCCCAGATCTAGTGCTGCAAACACAAGCAGTTCTGATAGACGTGGCAGAGACGATGGTGAGATGATTGAACCTCAGATAAGTAAGGTTTAGATAACTAATTAGCTGTAGCTCCTTACCAAAACAATGTGAACAACCGAGCTCATCCCTGAGTGGCAGAGCCACCAGCAGAACCAGGCGGCTGTCGCTGCACTGATGGCTTGGTGACAGATTGCTGGGGAGCTGTGCTGGAGATGTGACATATTCCACTGTCAGTAATATACTTCGCTGCTGTTTCTTTCCCTGTGCAGCCTTGTGTGCAGGGCAGATTGCACTCCTGGACAGCTGTGTCCCATCTCTGACACTCATTGGTACGGCTCTGGCTGGGAGGTGAATGTGGACTTGTACAAAAACAAAAAAATCCCCAGACCTTTCTTTCTTGTTTTGAGAGCTTGTTAAAATTAACAGCAACTTAAAACCTTTGCGTGTATGTAAAGGATCATTGTGAAGACATTTAATGAACAAAATCCATCGTTAAAAAGAGAATGATGTACATTGTCCCAGGAAGCTCAATTAGCTGAGTAACGAGAGCTGTGGCCCTGTGTTGAGCTGCACCTGTCAGTTATCACAGCAACTGAACCAGAAACCCAAACTCCTTGTGTAACCCAGGCCTCGTGAGCTGCAGGGACACCACAGCTTTCTAGCATGTCAGTTTTCTGATGGGAACCTGCTGTCTGGTATGAGAGCCCTGTGGCCAAGTGTCTTCCTCCAGCCAGCTGGTGGAGGAGAAGGAACCCTGTACTGAGCAAGGCCTTCAGGCACTTCCATGTACAGGAGTGTGCATTGCACGTGCAGGAATTACTGAGCTGTTCAGGTTTTAATCATCCAATTTATTGCACACTACCCTAAAAGCCTAATGGACGGATGCTTGGGATGATCCCCTGGAGACAGCAGTTGTGTTCAGGGATGATTTTTGAGAAAGTGAAGGTGTGCTGCTTTGATACGAATAATCTTAGACAATAATTTGTGCTGGGTTAAGTATGGAGGTAAAATCCAGGATAGAAAATCCAAGTGCTCCATGAAACGTGTTAAGACTAATTCTTCCTTTGAGTTGGAGTAATGCACTTAATGTTATATAAATATTTCTAAGTAAATGAAAGATTTTATAGAGCATTAAAAATTTATAGCACATCAGTTGCCTTAAAAATGCCTTTTCTTTCTTTATACTCCTGTGCATTTCAGTCCTCAACTGTGCCTGCTTTGTTATGGCCTTCTTATTTCCGAGCAGTCATTACAAATGCCCTGAAGTTTAAGTGAATGCATTTGTGGTGGTTGCTGTGCAATGACTGTTCTGCTCTGTAAATAGACTATAAATTATGGATGGGGGATTTATGAATTAATCTATAGTAGATATCTCGTGCTCATAAATATTGTATGATACCTTGCAGCCTCTTTATAACGTGCTGCTGGAGATCTTTAGGTGCAGGGGTTTGTGCTCGTATCAGAAGCCGTTTTGATTTCTGCAGTGATGTTTCAGTTCATCTGTCAGGACTGCGCTTTGCAGCACACAGAGCAAAACTGTCCCATGTTGTGTCAGTGCAGTGAGGGATGTGCATCCCTTCTTGCTGTTCGGAAGGGAGGAATGTCAGGAGTTTTGCACCCTTGGGGTTATTTTTTCTTTAACCTAGGTCCTCTGAATAATACATGTCTTCCCCAGGTAGCTAATTACAGGATGAGATTAATGTGGTGGCAGATTTCAGCCACCCCTGCAGATCTCAGTAAGTGGCTATTAAAGCACTGTACTGTCAGCAGCGCTGAAATGTTCTGTTTGCTCAAAATAAGGCTGAGATGCACTGGTAGACATAAAGGGGTATTTCAGCCAGCTTGGTGTTTAGGTGAAAAACAAGTAGACAGAGAGAGAGGGCAGACCTCTATTTAGTTCTTTTGCTGTGAGTACCGGTTCTGGGTAGCTTCATGGCGCTCTGTGCTCACAGATATGCAAAGGAAGTTACTTATCCTCTGTGAAGTATGATGTACTGAGTTATATCAGAAGACATAGCCAATTTGGGGAATGTAAAAACATTCAAAATATAGCTGGACAGCAGATCTGTGAGCTTTGCCAGATGGGCTCTGTGTTCAGCAGCAGCAGAGACAGAACATCTTGCTTTCTTACTGTTTGCTTTTAGCATCTCAGTACCAACACAGAGATGAGGGGGTTGGTGCCACTCCTGTCATGTGTATTTCATCACGTGTTTTTCCCATTCGGTCTCTTCCTGACCACCTGTGTTGTCTCACCTCTCTCTTGTTGGCTGTGTAACCTCCAGCTCTGGACAGCTTGTTTCATTCTTCATTCTCAAAGTCATCAGAACCTGGCAGTCCTTAGCAGCAGTGGGCACAAGGAGACTCTGGGGGCAGCTGGCCACAAGAGGACCCAGATGAGGATGTCATTGTGCTCTTCCCATGCATCGTGACCGTGATGCAAAAAGTCCTTCCAGGGGTTGTCTGTTGGAGTAAGTGCACTGTGTGTTTGGTTATGTACTCAGCTCTTTGCATCTCTGCAAGAACTGACACCCTTGTCTTAGAAAGTTAGCAGTGGGAAATGGAGCAACACAAGTATTACAGCACCGTTGGATTTTATTTTTTAAATGCGTTACAGTCTTGTTATCATCTTGATGTATCCTAATTTGGGTGCTGGAACAACAGTAAGATTATGGATGGAAGACAATGAGATGGAGCACACCTCCAACAAACCCAGCTGGTTCTGTGTGCCGTTCCTGTACCTCTGGAAGTCACGGGGCCAGTGGCTGCAGCTGGAGGTGCAGGCAGTGACATCTCCGCAGTCTGAGACTGCTTCAAATCCACGCTCTGCCATCATGTCTGGAATAGAGTGGTTATTCTTCATATTTTTTTCAATTCCAGCTGTAAAATTGATCTCTAAGTAGTGCTTTTCTCAGTGTGGTGAAATAACCACTGGTGCACAACAGAGGAAAAATGCTTCTTCAAATACATGGATTCTTTATGGCCACGAAGGAAGAAAAGAAAGTGCAGAAGGTGACTGTTGTGCCTTGGGATGGACCTGCGGCTCTGGTCAAGGTGGTGGCTCTGGGGGGATCTGAGCAGGAGGTCCTGCATGCCAGCTGTGCAGATGAAACACAACATGCCTTTGGGAGACTTGCACGGACTCAAGTTCTACATGGAAGCTTTTTTCATACAAATATAACTGCGGCACATTTGTCTGTTTTGCTTTCAGCTTACCAAACAAATCCTTTTGCTGTTTGCAGGAAGCGGTAATTTTGCTTCCAGCGTCTCTGTTTACAAAGAAAAAATAAACACTTGTGGGAAGGTTTATCTTGCCATACGATCCTCCAGGTGCCAATTTGTTTCTATATAATTGGAGGCTTCTAGTATCTTTACTTAATTTCTGCAATCTTTCTATTTATGTATTTTGAAAAAGAAATGCCTGTCTAAAAGCAGGGGACAGATTGAAGCACCGGTGGGAAGCAGGAGAAATGGCAAATCAGTGCTTGCTCTAACCAGACTCAAGAGGAGGAGCCGAGTGCATATAAGGCAGATTTTCCCCTGAAGGTCATCAGTTGGTTCCCAGGGATGAATGTAACCATACCAGACCCTAACAAATGTCATTAGAAGGCAGTACAGAGCAGTCAGGCTTAATGCTGCAGCCAACTGGGAGCGGTACTGAGGGTCCGTTTCCGTCCGTGTGCCTTTTGGGAGACGGATGGCTGGATGAGGCACAGCCTTCCTTTAATTTCTTCACTCAAGCTCTGAACTGCATTTCCAACCTATGAGATAAAATTAATTTCAGGTCTGGGGTTATTTTTTTTTTTTTTTGAACTTTAAATAAATACTCCTAAAAATTGAATGTCTCTCCGTAGATACTCATGGAGAATAAGTAACAGCAGTTTATTTTCAGATGTATTAGTTTTGAGTTTTAGGCTTCGATTCTGACCGAACCACAGATATTTCCCAGGGTGAAGTCAGAACAGAGCAGTCAGCTCCATGTGCTGGAGTCAGAGAGGCGAAAGCCATGGGGTGCAAGACAGAGCATGAACCCCGATATCTAACTTCAGACCAACCAGTACTTCAGAAATACTTCCACTGTTCAAAAAAGCCAGGGAGGTAAAGGGGCCCATAGGTACTGCGTGGGGTTTCACCCGCTGGGATTAGCACTGATAGCTTTGCATGCTTTTCTCATCATAGTTTCATTGGCAGCTTCAGAAGATGAGCTGAGAGGAAGAGCTTCTGCATGAGGCACGGCCCAGAGGGACGCTCAGTGCCTGCCTGGGCTGTGTGCTCGCTCATGTCTCCCTGCTGCCCTGCAGCTGGAGAAGGCTTGAAGGTTGAAATTCAAGTCCAGGTGTGTGTCGAGTGAAAGCGACTTGGGAAAACACAACTGGGATGTTCTCAGGGTCCTTCCTGACCCCGTGTGGAAGCAAAGAAGGCAATGAACACAATTAAATGATGTATTGATTTGAGGATTTATATCTCAAGTTGCAAACATGATTTGGACCTGTTTTTCTTGTAATTCAGTAGACTAACAGAGAGATGATTTCTTAACTACGTGGCATTCTGGTTTTAATGCAAACATACTTTGAAAATGCTATTTCATTAAACGGTGCTTTGACTTACAGTAATAATAATGTCATGAATAATTTAAAAAGAGAACATTTCTCAATTTGGGGGCCTGTGAAGGAGAGAGATGAATAATCCAGGCTCTTGTTGTAACCGAGTTGCTTTGTGCACCAAAGGCTGAAGGGCTGTCTGTATTTATAGGACAAATCCATCATTGGAGAGGTCTGGGCATCCCTGCGATGTCCCACTGGTGTCAGCATTGGCAGAAGGAAGGAGACCCAGTCCCCGCTGTGATGCTGGGGTGCCCTATGCTGAATTCCACAGGTGCAAAGAGAGGAGGAACTGCCACTTCCCAGGTAGGCCTAGCACGAGGCTTTTGTGGGACTTGAACTACATCCTTGTCAAGTTTAACAGCCCTCAGATCATCTGTCACTAACGCTTGCTTCTAGGAGCAGAGGCTGGCTGCCAACAGCTCAGGAGGAAAATGAGCTGCCTGAGCTGTGAAAACTATTTCTGGAGGTGAAGCCTGACACTGAACTAGATGCCAGTTCTGGTGATGGAATCAAAACATTCCTGCTGCCCTCAGTGGGTTTAGCCAGGCTGTCACGTCTGCAGATGTAACAGCAAGGCACGGCACCAGTGGGTGAGTTATGGCCATTCCCCCAGACTGTGTCTGGTCCTGGTGGTGCCTGCAGTGCTGGGGAGCTGGGGAATGGGATGTTGTTTGCCTTTGCTCTGGGGTGGTCACTGGGTTGGTTTTGTGATGCCTTGGGTGGTGCTCCACAAAGGCAGAGGTTGCACTGCAGTGCTGGGAATGCATCCACAGCCCCATATGGTGCTCTGGGACATGTGGGGCTCTGAGGTCTGGGCACTGAGAAACAACTGCTGATAGAGAGTTTGGAAAATATCTTTCTATGGTGCTCTTTTAATTCGATATCAGTCTGATCTGGGGAGAGAAACCTAATATGGTTTTAGCAACAGACTTCTTGCTATTCGGTGTGCTATTTTCTGATGAACTGGAAGTTGAAGGTGGCAGACAGACACAGAGCCAGGTGGGAAGCAAAGTGCAGGGTTTGAGGATGGTGTGGAATGAGGGGTCCCACTGCTGCCCTCAGATTCCACAGCTCTTCCTACAGGAATTTCTGTAAGAACTTCCCTTGTAGAGCCATGTAAAATACACGTCAGTGACGCACAGATTTCTTTGTGCACGTTTATGTGCTGCTTTTATGCACGCACCTTCAAATTGCTGTTACTGAATGTAAGCTTGTGGGCTGGCAGCTTACCTGCATGCCTTATCCTGCACAGGCCAAGTGCTGCTGGGCTGTCTGGAGTGGGAGCAGCCCATGGTTGACCCTCTGATGCAGCATCAACTTTGAATTTAAAACATTTTTCCTTCTTGAGTACCGCTGTAAGGTTGCAGTATCTGTATTTGTGGTTTTCTTTGTTCTTAGTGAAACTTGATAATAGATAAATGCCCATTATAAAGTTACGGAAGCTCAGTCATAGAGGTGCTGTTCACTCTTATGTTCGTGTGGGACTTAACAGGAGCTCCTGAGCAGCCCGTGAGGTTTCTCTTTGCTGAGATTTAGCAGGTCAGTTTTGCTGCAAGTGCAATTTGATTGGGCTTCTGGGATCACTGCTTCAGTCTTATGTTGCTTAACGAACACGTGGATAATTACTCGTTATTAGCGAAATGGAGCAGTGATGTTGAAATCCCATTGCCCATCTCGGAGCTGCAGTCGGTGCAGGGGTGCCTTTGCTGGAGATGCTGCATTCCATCCGTGTTGAGCTCTGTGGTGGTAAATGGCAGTGATGGGGGGAGCAGCTGCTCATGCAGACGGCGCTGGAAAGTACAGAATGCAAAGGATGCAATCTTGGAGCTATTCCTTGAGATAAAAGCAGCCGGCAGAATGATGAGGCTATTCTTTTTCTTCACAACTCATTTTTATTGTCAGAAAGGAAATGTGATAATAAAGCTTAGATTCACTTGTATTTATTTAGAAATGTCATATTATTGTACTCTTCTTTGCTCCTGACGTTTTTATCTGCATACTGGGGAACTCTTCTCTCTGTAATCTGTAGAGTAACCTACTTGGATTTCTCAGCTTCATTGACTGTGTTTTGTTTAGGATCTTACCTTGAGAAATTACTCTCTTATTTCATATTTCAATATCTTCTTTGCTTCCTTTGTATTTCACATTAGCTGTAACTTATAATCCGAATTATTGGCAGATCGCTTTGTATGAAGGGCAGCATTCAGAGTCACTGTATCCATCTGCTCTCTTACGTGGATGGCACTGAAGATAAATTCTTCAAACATTAAAAAATAAAAAAAAGCTTAACAATTTCACCTTTAGTTGTAAGAGACAGTGAGCATCCTAAGGTAGCTGTGAAATCCCCCAGCCAGCTGCAGGCTGTAGCATCCACAGCCCTATGCTTATCCTGTCCCCTCCTGCAATCCTCCACGCTCCATGCTGACATTTAACCTTTACTTATCTCATGCTAATTCCATCAGCTGTAACAAAATTGCCTTGTTTTACCCCATGCTGAGCGTCACTGGAGGCACTTCAATTATGATTTTATTTTTATTTTTAAGAAGAAGAAGAACCAAACGAGTGACCTTCAATTAACTTTTTTTTTTTTCTGCTGAGTTTTATGTTGAAACGACTCGTTTTTGCCACAGGATTTTACTGGCTGTGGATGTGGAAACTGGGCTCTGATAAATGTGCTTCTGCATCAAACAAAACACAGCTGGGGTAGACAAACAGGCCTGGGATTCTAAGTATGTCCCAGGGATGCCATGGTGTACGTTGGTCTTCTATCTCATGGTTACTTTAGAAGTAAACTGAGAGTGTTGAGATACAGGTTATTAAAAGGTAGAGATGCTGTTGGCTCTCCCGGGATGCTGGAGGTGAAGGCTGTGTGTTTTCCTGGGTTAGATTCGTCTGATGGTTTCAGGGAAAAGGAAAAGATGAACAGTCAAGAAGTGACTCAGGAGGCAAACAGAAGAGCAAAGTGGGTGCGTGGCTGCGGTGTCTTTCTCTTGTGATGCTCTGCGCCTGGTTCTGGTGATTGACTTCCAGCCATTTCTGAGCTGATTTGCTGGTAGCTCAGGTCAGCCTGCAGCGCGTTGTAGGCAGTGCTGGGAGCTTCATAGCAAAAGCCATTACAGCTGTGAGCATTCAGATGCTTGCTTTCACAGTTCGCTGGTCTCAGGCAACAGCTGCTCCTTTTCATCTGCCTCCTTCTTTTGTTCTGCATTTGTTCTGTATTGGGAGTGACTTTTGCATCGATTGTGTCAGATCAGGTGGGATTTTTTTCTCTTTAAATTCTATCTAAAAGTTTAAGATGACTTCACTGTTTTTTATTCTGATTCTTGTCAATTGCAGTGAATTATTTATAAAACAGTTCAGCCTTAAAATAAATTTCCTGTGGGAATTTCCACTGTTTTCAGCAGATTACGGTTTCTCAAGCCACAGACCCAGTGGACAAAGATGAGGCAGCTGCTCGGTGCCCAGGAGCTGTGTGCTCAGCAAGACCTTGCTTTCACTTAGTGTTGCCTGACAATGGCTGAGGTTCTGCCACCCCAACGCTGTGGAAATGATCTTCACAGAACATTCTGGGCTACTGTTGTAGAACCATAGAATCACTCAGGTTGGAAAAGATCTTTGAGATGCCAAAGCCCAACCCCAGCCCTCCTCTGCTGATGTCCCTCAGGGCTGCATCTCCACCTTCCTGGAACACCCCAGCACAGTCACCCCCCACCCCTGTTCCCTGGGCAGCCCATGCCAGCACCTGACCACTCTTTCCAAGAAGAAATTGTTCCTAATATCCGACCTGATGCTCCCCTGGCACAACTTAAGGCCATTACCTCTCATCCTATCTGTCTGTGTCCCTCTGCAACCTCTTTCTTTTTGCTGAGATTTCCGTTTGGGCTGAGCCTTGAAATCTTTGTTGTAAGGTATAATGAAAGACAAAAGCAAAACTTTCCTCAGTGTTTGTTTTATTATCACCACAAACGAAGAACAGAGGAATTGGATCAGAAGGGCTGTCTTGGTTTTTGGTTTGAGTTAATTAAACTGATGCAAAGAACGTAAATCTTCATGAGCACTGGCAAAGACCTGAGATGGCTGACAATTTGGTGTTAGGGCACAGCCAGATACCATCACCACACAGCACAAGGTTCAATTAAGAGCTTGTTGTCACTAAGTATTTCACTTTGGCTACTGTCAGGATAAAAAATAAACATTATTTATTTATGATGTCATCATTCTTCTCCTAAAAAAGTCATTGCAACCTCTCCATTTTGGACCAAGGACGTAAGCCAGTAGCTGCTTCCTGGAATCCTCATCTCAGAACAGGAGTGCTGCTTCAGCATTGCTCAATCCAAAACCCATTCAGCTGTGACTGCGGACTGCTCTGCATCACACAGGCGTGCTTTACTCTATTACTGAAATATTTTGAAAAGAAATGTAATTTGGAGATGGCAGTCAATACTCTCTACAGCAACTGAAGTTGTGTGCGTGGAAAATATGTACAGTTTTAAGGACTTCACTCAATTGCTCCCTTGCCCAGATTGTTGACAGGACTCTCCTTCACACTCAGCTAAAACAACAGAGAGAGCATTTTGAATCCTGGATTTTGGAGCCTGTGAGGTCTGAATTTCCAAGATAAGCACATAGGCTTCTTCCTGCCAGTGATTTGTATTGATAAGATGAACATCTGATGTTGATCAGATGCCTTCATTTCATAACTCCCTTTTGTGAATGTTACTTAATTCAAACATTTCTTAGCTGCAAAATGCTGCAGAATAATGAAATGATAAGGATATGCAAAGCAGGGTAAGAGAAGATAACAGATTTAGTGAAGCGATAGCACCAGGGTGTGAGGTTATTTCCTGAGGGTAAAGTAAGGTGGAAAGATGTGAAATATTGAAGAGATTATGGACTCGTGGGAACGATGTGAGGGCCAGGACATCTGGGGATGCTGGTGGGAGTGTGGAGAGGCCTTCTGGAAAGGAAAATCAGTGTGTTCCTTTCCTGCAGGAGCTGGGATTTGTGTTTCCTCCTCGTTTTGGATTCCAGCAAACTCCCAAAAGCAGTATTCCCAACAGGCTTACAGTGCTGCAGCATTCAGTGCTTGAGAAGAGCTTGGCTTGACTTCTGCCCATTGCAGTGGTAACTCTGGGGGATATCATTACAGGGACCTTTTGATGACTTTCTTGGAGGTGTAAGATTAATTAATCTCATACGGTGCTTTTCTGAACTATTATTCTTTGTGCAGCTTCTATAAATTACTGATGACATTTTCTTTAGCACAGGAATGCCAATGAGCTAATTATTCAAAACAGTGTAATTAAGTTTAGCACTGTGGGCTACAGGAAGCATCACCACTCAGTTGGGTCAGTTGGCGTGAGTGATTTATTAACTTATTTACTATTACTCATGATTTATTGTGAGTTTGGATGTGAAGCCTTGTGGGAATCTGGCACAGAATTGAAACTGCACATTGTAATATCAGGATTTGAGCATGGACGGGGGGAGGTTTCATAGAGATTTTGCTAAAAGTACAGCCAGGGTGTATCTTCCAAGTATTTAAGTGAAATCTTAGAAGCCCTAATAGTTTCATTTTACTATTCTCTTTCCCTTACTGTAGGCTGTAAAAATGCCTTGAGCTGCTGCTGCACACACTAACAGTCATCAGATGTTGGCTGTCCTTTACCAACAGGTGAGGTGTGCAGAGCAAGGAGCATAACAGCCATTGCAGAGATGGGAAATGGAGGAGGAGGGGAATGTTGCAGTCCTGATAGATGTTGCTCTTGTATTTATCTTTTTGAAAACAATTTGACAAAAATCCTGTTTTCCAGGATTAATCACTGCTTCAGATGGAGCATGAAAGGGAGATAATCCCATTCTATACCACAGCAATAATGCTGCGGGCCCTGAAATGCAAAATGCAGTGGGGCTGCAGAATCATACGCCTGGTGATGGGCTTGCATGAGCAGGAGCCGATTGCTGGCTCTACAGAAGAACCTGTCTGCTCCTTTGGCTTTGCAGTGGTTTCCAGCGTGCTGTGGGTGCCCTTTGTTAGAGAGAATCTGTTCCTTCAGGCAGAGGGATCCAAAGGCATTGGCAGAGGCATTTGAAAGTTGGGGTCCAGAGCTCCGTTTGAGAAATGTGAGCTGAAGATTTGAATTACTTAAGATTAAAAAAAAACTTTGTGTAGAAAAAGTTTGCAAACACTGTTTGGTGATGTCCCTTCTTCCTGCAGCTTTCTGTGGAGGCAGTGGAATGGAAATGTTTCCTCAGAGGGCCTGCTGCTGCCTGCCTGCTGTCTGCATTGGTTTCTCCCTCTGATCCCATGGAGCTTGCAAGGCTTTCCCAGTGCCTTCAGACAGTGCCTCCCACAAAGGGGCCTCTTCACAATGGGACCAGAGCACTCTCCACTGCTCCTCATATTCCAGCCAATTGCTCCAATGTTACCATCTGGGCTCTGTTTAATCTGGCTCCACCTTAGTTCTTTAATGTGCCTTTTTTGTTCCATTTCTGTTCTCCTCTGTCTCCCCTCACCTCTTTATTGCACTTTTTCCTGTCTCCTCTCCCCTCTCTCTTTGCTGGTGAGGGAAACAAAATGCAAAGAAATTGCTCCAGATCTGTGATCATCAGAACATTTTCTGGTGGAGTTTTTCAGCCTGTTCTGAAAGAAATGTATTTGTGGCTGTACAGCTTCGGCCTTGAAGTTTATAGCTACATGTTTGTGAAGAGAGCAGCTTTGGGAGCAGCTGCTGCTTTTACACTGTGCTTAAAAACAGGACCGAACGATGGGAGAGGCTGCAGTGAGTGCACAGATCAGTGTGAGTGTGCAAAATAGGCCCAAGGTGGTGGAGTGCATTGTGAAATGACCCTGACTGGTTTCTGGATGCTTGTCAATCTGGTTATCAATGCCAGGATCTCTCCTTCCGGAGGTGTAACTGATGGTGTCCTGTAAGAAACTGATTCTGTGGGCAGGGGTGGTACATGGTCTGCAGGCGCTGCTTCTGATGCAGTTCATGTGAGCTGTTTGGTTTGGTTGGGCTCTGCTTTGCTTCATGGGAGCTGCTTGCCTTTTTCTTAATAATTTAGAAATAGTGCCAAGATTGCTGCTTTTTTTCCTGTTGTGGATGGAGGCAGCAATATAAAATACAGGGGTTGCATTTACTGCTACATCAAAGTCTCCTTGAAAAACGAGGAAGAGAGTTTGTATTTAAATTGAAAATTCTTCTGTTTGGGCTTAGAATGCCTGTTGTGCACACTTTGGTCATCTTGTGGTGAGAATCTCAGCAGAACTGATGCATGTACAGAGGCAACCTTGGGTGGATGTGACTGTTGGTGGCAAAGTGAACCGGGGACATGTGGAATTGTTCCTATTGGAATTCCATGGGGGAGAAGTCACCCAGTCTGGAGTTCAGGAGCCGTACACCAACACATCTCTGCAAAGCTTTGCCACTCTGCTGTGATGCTGTGTAATATTTTTTTCTTACCTTAAGCTAACGAAGACTCATTACATGAAAAACACCTTCTAGGGGCATCAAGGAAGTATACCAGGCATCCAAGCACTGCACAATTATTCAGGTTGAGGCTAAATTTTCCAAATGATTCTAATCTATGCTAGTCAGTTCTGTTCCCAATTACTGCCCCAAAATTCTATTTATAGGTTGGTTGCTCCCAATTAAGGGATGAAACGTCAGAGAATGTAAAAAGTGAAGAAAACAATGGCAAGATGCACTGATAATTAATGCCTGAAGGGAAAGCAATTCACTTTGTTTGGTATTCTGCTTCAGTCGGCTGCGTTTCGACAAATGCAACGTGTGTGTGATGCACGGACTGCAAGAACAGAGCAGAGGCAGATGACAGAAGAAAACCCCACGCCCCAAGCCATGGCCATCCGTGCCTCCAGCAGCACATTGCTCTCACCCAGCAGCAGCTTCCACTCCTGCAGAGCTGAGAGGGTGAGGGGTCCCTCCAGCACTGAGCAGTTGAAGCAGCTGGTTGCTCACCTTTGTGTTTTCACAACCAGTGGCATTCCCTCCCTCTTTTCCACTTCTCTCTGCTATCAAATGTGCTTCCAGGTGTTCCGAAGTGACGTCTTGCTTTTAAAACTGGAATAACCGATGACTTATTAGAAAGCACAGATAGACCTGCAGTTTCACCAGCGTGGGAGTGCAGTGCTGGTGCCCCGTAGGTGAGGCAGGCAGTGCTGGGGGCTCTGGGTGCTGGTGTCCCTCCCCATCCAGCAGCACTGCATCCTTGGCCTCGTGCAGTAAGGCAGGTTTGTGTCCTCTGTTTTGAAATAAATGTTATGTCTGTGCATTAAATTGCTGTTACACCGAGGGCCACCTGGAATTGCTCTGCTTAACGTTGGCCGTTTGCGTCCTATATTGCACCTTCTTTCTTTATAGGAGAAATGAAAGCTTTTATCTCAACTTCTGTAGAGTAGTAATAATAACCTGCTGTAAGCCTGGCTGTCCCGAATGTCACTGCTGGCTCAGGAAAACAAGATAAAGGCATCAATCCACCCACCTGAGCTTTGTGCAGTGAGTACTGGTCTGATTTCCATCCTTATGCTGGCACACACACAGCCACGTTTTTCTATTTGAGATTTGGGGGTGGCCCCAAAGATAACGAAGATCCTGTGCTTGGGGTTGCATTGCTGTGAGATGGTTTGGGTCAAGAACCTACAGAAACAAACGTTCTGTCTGTGGAACTGCTGCAACTTCTTGTCAGTTTTCCAGCTGCTGCCCATGGGGTTGCAGAGTGTCCTGCAGGCTGTCCTGATCTGCTCTTGGTGGTTTTGCAGATTATGAGCATTTTTTTTTTCTGATGAGCCAGAAGTGCTTTGCTCTGATTGCATGGTTGTTCTATCACAAAGCACTCCCCAAATTAGTGTGAGAATGGTGGAGATTTGGGTGTGCCTAACGTCCTCTGTGCTTGTTTCTCTGGTTGATCCAGCCCTGAGGGCTCCTGGAGGGTCTTGCCCAGTTCCTACCCACGTCCCTTTGGAGCAGGGTGATGCGGCTGCTTGCCCTTCAGGGTGCACTTCAGGCTCAGCAGGTTCTTCACCACAGAACTGCTGAGCATTGGGGGATGGCATGAGCTCGTGTGGTTCTATTCATGCTGGAGCCAGTTTCCAAACAGTATGCTGAGGGTTTGTGTGGTACCGTGTCAGAAATACAGCAATCCAGATTATTTTTTTTGTAATGTCACAACGCAATAATGTATAATGCAAAAAAGAAAGCAAAACAATCAAGAGCATTCACCTTTATGCTGTAATACCTAGGCTAAACCATGAACTAACAGGTGGATATGATTTTTCTTATTCATTATGAAGCATTTATTATCCCTTAGGAAGTAATTCCTGCAGTGCTGCTAGCCTATGAGCTTTGTAGGTCAGCATGGCTGTCCCTCAGCTGCACTGAGATGATGGGCAGAAGAACAGAGCCTGTCCTGCTGCCCCACCAAACAGCCCCACGGTGCTGCTGGGCTCCGGTGGCTCTGTGGCATTAGCAGAAGAGTTTGCTGCCTCTCTTCTGTCTGTCTTTGAAGAGGCCTTCGGTGACGGGCAGCAGGAGGTCTGGGTGGATCTGCCGCAGCACATCTGCTAATGGCATTTGCTTTTCTTTGTCTGGAGACCTGTAGGCAAATGCCTTCGCAGGCAGAATGCTTGGCTGGCGTTAACCTCGCCTCTGGAGAACAGTTTTTGTCTTCTGTCTCTAAAATGACATTTTCTTCTGAATGGCAAGGGCTGATCTGTGCACGACTGTGGCTGGAATAGCAGACAGCTTTGCCAAACAGATTTGGTCTCCTTGGCCAAAGGTGCCCTTGGATTATTTCTGTCGCTTGGCACCGCAGTGCCTGTGCCTGGCTGCAAGGTGGGTTCTCCTCCCAATGTAAATAACTGCAAGACACCCACCAAGCTGCAGAGCTGCTTGTGACACGTCGCTCACGGATCTGACCCAGTGCCAACGTGCTGCTCTGCGCTGCTTTGTGCCTCCAGCAGCTCTGATCACTGCTGCTATGGGATGGGCATCCCCAGACCAGCCAGAATGTGCAGCTCTCATGATTTGTTTGTGTGAGCACGGTGCTCCTGGCAACTTTGTACAGCAACTTCTTTTTTATATTCAAGGGTGTTTTGGTTTTTTTTAATACCTTTATAGGGATGGAGATGTTTGTAATTGATGATGCAGTTAAATGTTTTATAAATGGTACAATGAAGCTTTATTACCCCCTTCAGCTCGGGGGTTTACCAATCATTTGTCTCCAGGAGATGTTAATTGCTAATTGCTGCTGTGATTTTCGGCTGAGCAGGATCCTGTCTATAATGTGTCTCCGTTCTTGTGTAAGCTCATTTTTTTTCCCCTGCTTTTCATCTGTAATTATAATGGATTTTTTTTTTTCCACAAAAAGTCATTTTGTACCTAGGGCTCTGAAGCTTAATGATATTTATGCATTCTAGCTGCTTTCTTGAAATGCCAGCTCAATAGGTAGTGTTTAATTCTTTCCATGATTTTTCTAGGTTACTTTGAAGAAAATCTTACAAAATGTTGTGTGGAAAGTTTGCATTGAAAGAGCAATGTTGTGCTGAGTTTTTCCATGCCTGACATGTCATGTATGTGCACACAGACTGAAGTGCATATATGGAGAGCTGTCTTGGCTTCTTGGGTTGCATGTATTTTACACTTGGAACGTGCAGGTAGCATTGTGCATGTCTGTCTGTCTGTCAGGATGTCTGTCCTGATGTATGCTTTGCTGTGCTCAGCCTGCAGGTTGAACGAGATGTTGCAATATCCTGGCTGTATCTGCAGTTAATTTTGTGCAATAGTTTTGTTAGTAGGTTTTTTGTAGCACTGAACTGAGCTGTGCCTTGGATGGCGGTTTGCACAGTTTCCTCCCCAGCTCTGTCTGAAGGGGGGGAGCCTTGTGGGGGACGGGTCACCACGGGGCTGCTTCCTGCCACAGCTATCAGTCATTACGTGAATAAAGCAGAAGGATGGCTATGAAGGGGTAGGAAGGGATACTTATTAGTTTCTGTACATCAGCTGCTGGTGAGTGCTGTCCTTTCTGTAAATGCCATTGGGCAACTCGACGTGCAAACTTCCTCAACGTCTTTTCCATCTTGTCACAGCAGCACATAAGTGGGGAGGAAGAGTGAAAGTCCAAGCATTATGGTTGTACTGAGAGCACTGCTGCTCTCTCACACAACAGGGAGACGTAGATGTGACTTATTGCTGTTTTGTGTGAAGGAACACCGTATTCCTATGCAGAATTGCAATTAAAGCAGAAAGAATCTCGTCAGTCATCCAGCTGCGCTTCCACGGCTTGCACAAGTTGCAAGTCAAACACTGAGATCTTCATTGAAGCAAAATTATTCTTTGTCACAGCGCAAATCGTATATGAACAAGGAGTTAATTGCACTGCTGCTTAGTCTAATGAGGTGCTGCATCAGAGTGGAAGCTGTCGCTGTCAGACTGGCGGCAGCAGGATTTCCCATTTCAGTGGAGTTTGTTTAATCTGTAGCACACGTTGTTGGCATTCAGGACAGGCAGGCCTGCCGTCCGTTCCACCATGGGTTTGTCACAGTGCATTTGTATTAATAGAAATCTGAGCACTGGAAAACTTAGGAAAGTTCAAATTACAAATGAGGTTTTAAAAGTGGACGTCAAGAAAAAACACGATTGGCGCTGCTTAGCCAAGGGCTCCGGCGTTTTTCTCTGTAAATCTAATTTGGATTTTATATCTTTCTGAAAATTCTAAGAGCCTTGCTCAGCTGCACTTACTTAAACCTGATGCAAAAACAGCAGCTGAAATGTGTGCCCTCTGCTGTGCAGGAAGGCAGGCAGGGAGTCCGAGCCCTCCAGCCTTCATTTCCATCACCACGTGGTAATCTGCTCTTCGATTTGCTGTTAATGTCTGGAATAAACGATGCTCATTCCTCCGTGATGTTGTTACTCTTTGTACTGAGCTGTAGTTAACATGACCACTCTCGAATACCTATGGCCTAAATGCATTCCCCTTCCTCATCCTTTCTTTCTAATCACGTTCTCTGCTCCTTTGCTTGTTTTGATTTCTTTAAGAGAAAGATGTTTGGGTTGGCTCCTGTGGTTTTTTTTTTTTTGCTTGGGGGATCAAAACTGCAGAGGATTCCAGGTTCATATGCAGGGATGGCTGTGAGCTGCTCAAGTGTAACAGCCTCCTGAGAACTGACTGTTGATCTCTTTCTGTCCCAGCCCCCTGCAGTCCGTAGCAAATGGCTGTTTCACAAGCCTCGGTGGGATGAGAAGCTTGTGTGCTTATAGAGGGGTCACAGAAAGTTGTGTGCAGCTGGAGGAAGTAAAGAAAGTGTGGCTTCGAGGTGTTGGAAGATATTCTGTGTGTTTAGATAACAGGACCTGAAATATTATTAACTCATTAATACCATCTGTTTAGTGGCTTTTGTCAAAGAACATTAATAGTTCCTATGCAGACTTCATGTATATTGATTGGAACGAGTTACTAAGTTTTGTTTTGTATATGATTTGAGTTATTAAATAGCTTAGATTATCTATGTAGGTAAGATTTTCATTCAAAGCATGCCTTTTGTCAGGTGACCATTTGACACGTGCTATTAGGCTTCTGTTTGCTTACTGCTAAGTGTAAGTGCAGAGCTGGGTGAAAGATTTTAGAAGATGCTCTGTTTACAATGTGTCAGAAGAGAAAAAGGTTCTTTGCCTTTATTGACACAAGGTTACGTTCTTTATGCCAGGATAACTGCAGTATTTGTCTTACTGAGCATCTGTAATAGAGACAAGGCTGTGCTGCAGCAGTGACAGGAAGGACGAGGCTGTGCCTTCAGCCTGACTTGGGCAGTGCTCAGTACATGGGAGCAGAATGGTGCCCTGTCTTCTGCAGGGAACAGTGGTCGGTGTGCTTGATCTGTCCTGCTGTCCGAGCGTGTTTTCATCTGACAAAGGAAATGGGGCAATGAGCAGAATTAGAGAATGATACCAAAAAATTTGTTCATACAGCCTTTGTCTGAGACTTTATTTAGAATGACTTTATAGAATTTCTTTGTTCTTTGGGAGTATGATTTTTACATTAACAAGGACTGCTGGCATGATAAGGAATGGAGGGTATTTTCACCTAGATTTTTGTTATACTTGCTAACAAAACACGAACCTATTGCTGGTTCACCCACGGAAAATGAATAAATATAGCGATGTTAAGATTTTGAAAGTGTGAGAAAGAAGCGGGAGAGAGCAGGAAGGGACAGGAAAGAAATAACATGCACTTGTACATGGTTTGTAATATCTGTTTGCATTAAACTGTTGTTTTTCCCTGGTGTCTGTCTGTCACTCCCGTCGCTTTCCTGAAGCGAGCCGTTGCCTGCAGAAGCAAGGGATGTGGTTCATACTGACTTCAGGAGGAGAGAGGTTGGAATTACATGATCTTTGAGGTCCCTTCCAACCCAAACCATGCTAAGACTCGAGGATAGGGATCTGAGACCTCATGGAAGTTGAATTCGTGTGGTTAGATGGAGGAGAGTGTATCACTGGAGAACGCACACTAACTACAAGCTCTTTTGAGATGGGATTTCCAGATTGTTCCCAAGGAAATTTAGTGTCCAAATCTCTTTAAAATACAACTGGAGATCTCCTGGTCTTTTCCTAGAGACTTAGTTTAGGAAAAGCTCGTTGTGGTCAATGACCTTGAATGTTCCTGGGCCCTCTCAGTGGCAGTCTTGATATGGAAGAACTTTGAAGGCACAGAAGCCACTCCTGCATCATTGCTCCCATGTGATGTGTGACAGCAGAACTTCGTGCTATGGGAGAATAGGGAGCAGTACAGTAACTGCTAACGACATCATTTTCCACAAAACCAATTTTAATTTGCCATTTAGAGACTTGCAAACAGCCTTAGATAGCTCTTGCAATTGAAGACGATCATTGGCAGTGCTATTTAGCAACGCACTTAAACATCTGCACCTTCATCAGTGTTCCCCGAGATGCTCAGGCCAGTGTTGGGAAGTTGCTGTGTTGGCCGTTGTGCAGCTGTGCACACAGCAGAGGACAGCCCTGGGGCTCGGCGCTGTGCAGGAGGTGCCCTGCTGGTGCTGGGAGCCCCTCCTGGAGCAATTGGTGCTTGGGCTGCAGCCCCTGCTCAGCTCAGCTTCCCACAACAGCTGGCAGAAGTTTGCGGAGCTGATGATACGAGCAAAGCCGCTGAGATTGTACTGCCAGGCCTAAATTTATTCATACCCTTTCCTACAAAGCCTTTTGTTTTTACTATTATTGAGACCTCTTCAAATGGGATTTCAAGTATACAAGCGTAATTTAATAGCTGAAACCAGGAATACCAGTTATGAGCTTGTGTTTGTGTTGCAGAGCAATGAGTTGACCTGCACCATTGGGTTCCGCACGGCCTGTAAGCGTGCAGTGTGGACTTTGTGGCTTTCCACATCCAAGAACCTTCTTTGGCTCTGGACGTGGTTGACAATTCAGTTATTGCTCTTCTTTCTCTGCCCTCATCTTTTCTTATGTATTACTTCTTGCTTGGAATGAAGTCCAGCAGAAAAGGCTGCAGGGGGAAAAGCTGCTGTTAAAAAATCTGCTGGGAATTTTTCCTCCAGGTGTGTGGTTGTGAGCAGAAATCTGGCACTGCAGCTGCCAAAAATGCAGACTTGTTTAGACTTCTGAAAATCAGTAATGCTACACTGAAGGTGGTAGGATTTAAATCCCATTCTCACCATTCCCTCAACTGAAATGAGGATTATGGTTTCAAATGATCTTTGTAAAAATCCATGTTACAGAATTCCACAGAAATTGTCTCAGAGCTGTCCAGGATTTCAGACAAGTTAACGCTTCCTGAAGCTCTCCATTAGGATCTGCTTTACCTTTTCCAGAGCTGAGGCAACACTGAAGTTAATGAGATGTAAGCTTGTAACTCATTCAGTTCCTTATGAAAATTCTACTTAATGATCAGCTGTCTTTTCCATTGTGTTTATTTCTTGTATTTCAAAACCTGTTATGATTCAGCATTCCTTTGGTCTATGTGACATAAATATACAGTAGTACAAATTTTTATGGTAAGTCACCTGTACTGGAAAGAAAAATAAGTCTGTCGTTGCTTTTATACCAGTAGAAAAAGTAACAGAGGAGATCTCATAATGCGTTCAAAAATAAGGAAAAAGATGTGAAACAGAGACATGGGAAGACATAGAGCTTTTTTGCTAAGGGGAAAGTTGTCTTCACTTGCAGTAATGTGGAGGCAGAGGGGCAGCACTGAAATGTTGCATGATACAAGTTGAGCCACAAGCTGCATCCTGCTGCCAGCCAGCTGCTGCTGTGGTCCTCAAAGGAAAACAGCTGAAAGGAAAACAGGCTAAGAAGGAGGTGAAGGGAGAAGCGTTGGTAGAGAAAGCAGGGATCTGCAAAGTTAAACACAAATTCCAAGTCCTTTGGTGATTCTCATGAGATCCTGAGATTCGCAGGGCTCTGCAGGGTTTGCCCGAGTGGCAGAAGGCAGGAGGAGGCAGGCAGGTGCTGCAGGGATGCGCTGGGGATGGGTGGATGGAAGTTCCCCGGTGTAAATATCTCTGTAGTTGGAAACAGAGGTAAAAGATGTTATCTGGTAGCAGGACTCTCCCATGGGATGCAACAGTGGTATTTAAACTCAGGCTGCATGCAACATTTGCTTTCTCCCATGGAGGCACTCAGAGTTGTCATGAAGAATTGCAGGCCTAGCACGTCCACCTTGCCTTGGGTGCTGGGATGTCTGTGCAGTGTGCTGAGAAGGCAGGTCCTGCAGCAGGAATACACGGCTGTGACACCTGTGTGCTGTAATCCAAGTTCATGTCCAGCGTGAGCGTGGGTCCACGGGTGAGAAGATCCCTTCTTGATGCAAGAGGATGTTACAGTTTGGGTGAGGAAGCGCAAAGTGGATGTAGCTAGAGTACTGAATACCACACTTGAATAAGTGACTTGCTCTTCAGGGCACAAGGATAGTTTATTATTGGGAAATCAGGTGGAAGTAACACTGCAGACGTTTAGTTGGGTATGAGATATCTACTCTTACACAGCATTTCTGAACAGCTAGCCGAGTGAAAGACAACCGTGGTTCTTCCCATGCTGCTTTATAGCAGCCAGGCTCCATCTCTGGTTCTGAGCAAAGCGGGGGTGTTTTTGTCTCCAGTGAATGGTAGATGCAAATATATTTTGAAGGCAATTAGGCAAAGAGAATATTTTTATTTTTTGCTTACAACAAACTGCAAGCACAGAATTGCTAGGACAAGGCTGAAGGTTATTTGCTAAGATTATATGCCACATGTCATTAATCTCTTACCCACTGTTGGTTTGTTTTTTTTTTTCCTTTTATTAGCAGAATTTTAAATTTCCAGGAGAACTGTACAGAGCTCTAAGGGCACAGATTACAAGGCTGAAAATACATGTCACTGGTGGCTGTATGTGCAGAATGTGCGGCACTCACAGGGTGTTGTGGCTGTTGAGCTGTTGTCAGGGAACCTGCATCTCTCTGCCAGAGCCCCAGCAACATCAGCTGCCCTGAAATACTACAGATCAGCACATCCAGAAGTGTATGACTGTCATAAGGCCATTTTCTCTCGCTGTTCTTTAACAGCATTGCACTATAATGATAACAAATGACATAAAACTGCCAAATAGGTCTGCAGGGAAGAGCAGGCACATAATTTCCCCAGCGGCAAGGAACACATCAGACATTGCTTCCCTTCCCATACACCGACCCCGTCGGACAGGAGGCTCAGGTGAAAGCTTGTTGTGACCAAGTGTTTGTGGCACAGCTGCACGAGTGCTGCAGGAAGGTGGGGGAGGCAGGGTCTGCTCTGCAGCATCTGATACCTGCTCAATAATTGCTTTCTCAAGACAATTTTATGATGTTGTGCAAGTTGGAAGCTGTCATTTTGCTGTCAACCTTGTCCTCCCTATGTCCTTTTCTCTGGAAAAAGTACAGTGAATCTTCAGTGCAAAAGATATCTCAGTTTTAATTCGTTATCATTGTTATAATGGTAGAGGCAGTTTTATGGTTAGGATAGCATATACACAAGGTGGTAATTATTGCTCTTAAGCTTTTCTGGAGGAGAAGGCAAGGGGAGATTTTGCATGAACATAAAATACGGGAGAAGGTGACACGTGAATGCTGGCAGCATGCTGCTTCTCCATGATCAAAGGCCACTTGCCTAATCCCAACACGTAACTATCATGTGATTAAAAACGTGAGATCTCATGACCGTATAAAAAAATTGTGTGTAGCAGAAGTACTTGATTTAAATGCATAATTAATAGCTTCACTCAGCTTTGCATCAAAATGCAAATTGACAAGGCATGTATCTGAGAGACTGAGGGTTCTGCACCAAAACACACCTATAAAACTACACTGACTTTTTCACTTGCAGACCGTTGGCTGAAGGGAAGAGAGAAGTTGGAAGCTGTCTGTCTGCAATTTTGGGTGAGTGCTGATTTTTTTTTTCTCGCTTAGATAAATCAGTGAGTTAACAAAAAAAAACAAACAACCAACCAAACAAAAACAAAACTTCAACCCCAAAATCCAGGCACATCCATTGTTGTAACAATTAACTTTTACTCACTAAGAACATTTGGCATGTAAAAACATTTAAAAGGTTGCACATCGACAAGTGGTCGGAACGCGTAGAAAACTCTGTGCTTGCTCGTTAGGGATCCGGTGTAACTGCAACCACAGGCTCCACCAGAACCCCCTGCTGTGCCTGTGTGCAGTCCTGCTGAGAACTCCAGTGGATTCAGAAAAGACGACGTACAAAGCTTCTGTAGGTTCAACTGTCCCTTAAGTGTTGATGTGCCCAGTGCGCACACACACACCAGTGCTTGCTCAGGCCTTCCACTTGAACAGACCAATCCAGTGAAATGCTCAGAGTCCTTGTTGACCTTAAGCCTGGTGAAACTACGGTTCCATATCGGACCCGAACTTGTTACTGTTAGGTTGGGTTTAGCTGTCTCACTTTCTGCTGTTGAGGGCACATCAATCCCATGCACATTTTTTTCAAACGTAATGCCAGGATTTGGTTGTTTTCTTTCAGTTTGGGAGCACTGAGTTGGTTTTTGTCCTAACTGATCATAATGACAGCTAAATGTCAGCTTCATTTCCGTCTCAGCTCCGAACATAAACAGAAAAGTATACAAAAAGGAAAAGTTTTTATACGCTGAATTATTTTTTTTTGCTGTGTACCTCATGCCAAACAGTTTTGATTCTGCATGTGACTTACAGTCTAAATGCCAGACCTAGTTTTCCAATTATTTTCAGTATTTTGCATCCAGTGCAGAGAAAACGCTATTAAAATAAATGCATTAAAAAAACAACAACAAAAATACAACCCTGCAACTTAGCTGAAATGTAATCCCATCGAGAAAAAAACACAATATTTTTCTATGACATTTTGGGTATATTTTATGTCAAAACATGATCACCAGTCCAACTAGTGACATCTAAAACCAATACATTATTGTGACTTCTAAAATAAAAAAAAAATCAGAACACAACTAAAGTTATTATAGCTCTGCCTTTGTTGAACACCAGGGGCGGTGGCTTAAGCACAACAAAACTCCAGTGTTTTTCAAAGGTGTCTACTGAAGAGAATAAAAAGAACAATTAACATTTAGTCTGTTACACTAAAAACCCGGGTGTACATAATTCTATTGCCTGTTAGCTTTACCTAAGCCTTTTCAACTACTACGAAAAGAAAAAAGATAACTCATTGTCCAAAGTCAAAAACATTCAAATCAGTTGATGCAACATTACAGTACAGTCAACTAACATCCTTCAGGGTCTCCTTTTCCTCAGTTTGAGTCCTCAGACCAGCATTACAAAACTAGTTCAATGCAGTTTCAAAACTGTATGTTAGCTTTGCAAGATACTGTACTCTACTGATGGCTTCAGAAGAATGGGGTCGTGCTACTTTTGAATCACAGGTAACCCCAGCCTCTCATTAATTTTATTCAGCACTGCAGTTAGAACAGCATTAAGTTTAGCACAATAACTAAAAAAAGAAAAAAAGGAAAAAAAAGAAAAGAAATCTGGAAGCTAGGTGAAGCTGCCATTTGTGTCAAACAATTGCGATACGCTATACTAAAAAATTCTGAAATATCCACCTGTCCTCACCACTCTGCCACAAACTAGCAAAGTCAAAAATACAAAAGTCTTCAACTTCTCATTTTTGCAGAATAAAGCAAAAAAGTCTTTGTGCTCCTTACTACCAGAAGCAAAATATCCTCTGAGTTACCACATGTAATAGCTTCTGGATGTGTCGACTTGGGTCGGCTTGGTCTCTGCAGAACCATCCTTGTCCTTATCGCTGTCGCCTTCCCAGAGATTAATAAGTGGAGGATAGAGCTCGTTCAGGGGGATTGAGGAGGTCTTTTGCATATATTTTTTCAACGAATGGTGGTAGTTTTTTCTCTTAAATCTTTTTGCAATGTAAACAGAAATGGAGGCAAGGCTAATTACAGCAAACATGGATCCCATGACCGCTGCCAGAGCAGTGCTGGTTTCCTGGTCTGAAATATCAAGCGCAAAAGCTGCATTTTTTGTTGTAACGTTAACACAGGACTTTTGTGTTTGTTGGTGGATGTTGGACACAGTGAGACACACTTCATAATCTGTAGAAGGTTGTAAATGCGTGAGGTTGTATTCGTGTACATCAACTGGGACCCGAGCGGTGTATGTAATGTGAGGGTTGTCAATCTTCATAGTAGCCGACGACCATTTTAAATTGGAAGTCATGACATTGGAGTTAACTTTCCAAGAAACCAAAATGGAATGCGATTCAGCTTGCTTCACAAAGATTTTCAGGACCTGGGTGCCATCCAGAAGCGTTCCGTTCACCCGGATTGTGGCGACCCTGGTGTCAGCTCCCTCTACGTTCTGAGCAACGCAGGTGTACCTCCCAGAGTCTTCAATCTGGATGTTGGAGATTTCCAAGGTGCCTTCGCTGCTCAGCTTGTATTTGTCAGAGAGGCTTTCAACAGTGACTTTATTTCCGAGGGGAGTGACCCAGTAAATTTCTGGCTCGGGTTCTGCCATGGCCCTACAGTCTAAGAACACCGTCATGCCAATGTCCAAGTTCAAGTGATTTGGAAAGGTCTCGTGAGAGATCATTGGAAGACACTGCTCGTTTGAATCCTGCGTTAGCACTTCTTTTACCTGTTGTCCTCTGTACTCTGGAGGCATGGCGCAGAACATGGAGAGAGGTTCCATGAAGCGGATGTTGGTTTTGTTTGAGTTGATCCAGTGAATGACGCAGTCGCACCGCAGGGGGTTGCTGTGGATGCTGATCTCACGCAGGTTTGGGAGGGACTCCACTGTTTTTTGGTAGACGGCGTTCAAGGCGTTGTTGTTCAGCATCAAACTCTCCAGGGCAGGGACGTTACGAAAGGCCAAACGATGGATGTAAGACAGCTTTGGGTTGTTGGTGGCTTCCAGCTTTGTAAGTTCAGGCAGGTTGTCCAGCGCGTACCTATCCATAGAAACAAGCTCTCCCATGTTATTGATTCCAAGCTCTTTCAATCTAAGCATGTTTCTAAAATCACCTTCTTGAATTTTATGAATTGGATTTTTGTTGAGATCCAGGAATTTTAGATTTGGAACTTTTTCAAGTGCAAGCTGAGGAACTTTTACCAACTTGTTGTCATAGAAGGAAAGACTTTCAAGACTGTCCAAGCCTACCAAGGCATTGCCAGGGATGTCTGTGAGATACATACCTGCCAAAACAAGACTCCTTAAATTGGAGAGAGGTTTGAAGTTCATATCTAGTATTCCAATCACCGGATTTTCTCCAATCATAAGAATCTCTAAGTTAGGAGTAGAATCAAACCAACGGCTGTCAATAACCTTCAATTTGTTGGAGTTGAGATGTAATCTTAAAAGATTCTTCAGGCCAGAGAATGCATTTGCAGAAATGCTGCTGATCTGATTATGATTTATATATAACTCCTGAAGATTGCAAAGGTCTTGCAAGCAGTAGTCAGTCATCTCCATGATCTGGTTCTCCTCCAGGTGCAAAGTAGTCAGCTGAGTAAGATTTGAGAGCCCCACGTCTTTGATGCTTGTGAAGTTATTTTGTGAAAAATCTAACTCTGTTAAATTAAATAGCAGTTGGAGTTCATCTGTGGTCTTTGCAATATTGTTGCTTTGTAACAGAAGGACTTGAGTGTCACTGGAAAGATTGCTGGGGATTTTTGTTAAGCGAAGGTCATTGCAGTCAACTGTTGTGGCTTCCCTGTATGTTGACTGTGGTGTAAACCATGGCCTGATTTCGCACACACAGAGCTGGGGACATTCATTACTCTGTACGGAAGACTCAGTTAATGAATTCGTTAGCAATTCTAGCACCACCTGGCAAACAGTTAAAACTAATCTAATCTTAGCCATGCTGGTCAGCTAGTGAATTCAGCTCCTCAGCCCCTTAAAATAACAACAGACCGAGAGCGTAATTTGTTGTCAGGCAGGAAATGTAAAGCTTAAAATTTGGTGTGAAAGGCTTGGACATCCAGAAAATGAAAGTTGATTTTGTAAGAGAAGACAATAAATGGTCTGAAGGCTCTCAGCTGCTCCTCTGTGTTCCAGGATCTTCTACAAATCCGTGCCTGAAGATAAAACAGATAAGGAAATGTTATGCTCATGTGTCATACACGGTTTGTATATTCTTTCTTTATCCTTTAAGGAAAAGGACCTGTGATGACAGCTGCAAGCATTTTAATACTCAGATCTCTTAAGAAAATTCATACTTGGTACAGTCAGATATGTATAGTTTGGAACTCTCCTCTATTTCAGATTTGCATGAGATCGTTCTTGAGTGACTACAAAAATTTATGCCATCATCTGAGAAGAAAACTTCCAGATCTCTTATTTTTATTATTCAAATCGGTCTGAATGGCTTAGGAAGTGTTGAAGGCCCAGGACGTGCTTTTGAGTACAGGCAGATACCAAATGGGCGCTCAGAACACCATCCCAAGTAGAATTCAGGCTGAGAGTGTTACTCCAATGACTTGTGCTTTGGCTGTAGAGAATTATGGCTTAGAAACATGTGGCTTTCTAAGTTCCAAACAAAATGCATAAGAACTTTGACAAAATTCATCCAAGTTAATCAAATCAGTTCCGGATAATAGTTTAGATTTGATCCAGCTAAGCACCAAACAATAACACCAAATATGATTAGATGCCTGCGCTGTCCTCCTTTCAGCTGTTTGTACTGCACTGTGTGTCACCTGCAATGTTCACCTGATTCCCATCACTGAGTAAACTGCAGGATTCACGTATGTTTGGACACTGAAGTCCTCATAAGGCACGTGTTGAAAGGAAACCTGATGGTGTCCATCAGGCCTCTCAGAACATGAGGTGATGCTGCACCTCGTGCGATAGTGATTGCAGCAAATTATGTTAACGACAAAAAAAGATGAATCGTCTGAAAACCCTCGAGTTGTGCTCGAAACAGACTAAGAAACACCGATGAACTGTAGTAGAAGAAATTGGGAAAAAGCTGCTTTATTTTGTTTTTCATTAGAATTTAGTGAAGCCTCAACCAAAGCCCACAAAAATATTTCTATATAAAATAGAAGAACTAAATACAACTTTAAAAATCGGCATCTAGACAGTGGTGACAGGAATGACATCTATATTCCATAATTATTGCAAAATCTGGTCAGCATATTCAGTAACTTATTTCAGATGATGATAAGCAGTACAAACCAAAGGGCATTTTTATTTTGGTGGGCTGTTATTTGTTCTGTGGTTGTATTTTGGATGAAGAGAACCAGGAACATTGGCCAGAAAGCATCTGACCCTGCTGAGTTAGATTTTCTGTCTGGTAGCAAAGATTTCAATTAGAGCTGAGAAGACTGTGCTGGAGGGGGAAAAACCAAATGCAGAACAAACATTCCTTCTCAAACAACTCTGAACTGATGAAAGAACTGAAGACTGACTGCATTAGAAAAAAATCCTAATGATGGTACTGTAGTTGTAAGAATATACACTGCTATAGGGAGATGAGGAAGGTGACATAAACTGAGTTATTCTGGCTTTTATAGAAGCGTCTCTCAGTAACAGTCCATTTGTAGCTGATGCAAAATAAGAGTTCTAGCAATACTGATGATGTCAGAAGCTTAATTAATTCCAGATTTTCCAGCATTTGTAGTATTTGTCATGTAATAATTCATGATCTAATTCAATAACGATCTCAGAGTTTTACTTAAGAAGCCTCGAGCTGCAGTTCTGTGTGGTCTGTTCCCTTGCAATATGGACATTTCTCTTCCAGCTCTGCAGTACTACTGGCTCGGAGTGAGGCAAAAAAGCAGCAGTACCAGGCAGCAATGTGCACCAAACCACATAGCTCTGCAAGAGGTAAATCTGCTCCACTCCTTCACAGCCTGTCCTGCAACTTGTTTCTAGGTGGATGTACAGAAAGATGTCCGTGCCTCATAAAGTCCCTACTGGTATGTTAGCACTGATTTAACTCTGATGTAGTTATAGGAATCATGTAATGTCTTAAAAATGAAACTGCCTGAAAAAGACTTCAAAGCTTCTATTAAAATGTGGGGGAGCACGTCAAGAGTACTAAAAAGAAATAATAATTCCATCATTTCTTTGTCAAATATTTATAGCATCATACACATTGCATTTGTTGTTCCTCCTTGCTAAGAAGGTATTTCTGGATTAATTGAATTGGCTTCTGGCATTTTTGATCACTCTAGGAATATGATTTTGCAAGTTAACAGTGGCACTTCCTCTCCTCTGGTTATTTGCTACTGCAAATGGAATTAGTTCTCTTCAACTGGAAAATGTTCTTTGGAAATGACCTCACGTTATTGTCTCCAATCTCCCCCAGCCCAGGGAAGCATGGATGAAGCCAGTAGTGAAAATCCATTGTAACGTAGGTTCTGATCAGCTCCACATGCCTAGCCAGTCTAATGCTGTGCTTTGTGAATGACATCCAGAGGCCACAGCACAGGGAAGGGCCAAGTGATGGACTTTTGCATTACCTGCTGCTTATGCTGTAAGACCACATCCATCGCTCTAGTAAAAACTAACAATGTGGCAGTTATCAGTGGAAAAAGTGTGCTATGGTATTCACTAAACAGTAATGGCTGTTTGTTCTGTGCCTTACGTGTGCTGTGGTGGATTTGTTGGTGGGTCAGCTGAAGGACACCCAAGCTTTGAGAACGAGCTCTCTGACACTACATGGTTCAAAATGACCATTGATGAAAAACTGCAGAGCCAAGCAGATAAACCAGGCGTGGGTCCTGGGAAAGAGGGAATCATCCCAACTCCCTGTGAACTCAGTGAGGCGGAATGAAGAAGCATCTGAGTGTCGTTATTTGAGTCTCGTTATTTGCTGATACCTCAGTGTTTTTGCCCAGTGAGAATCCTTCTGTGCCGAGTCACTGCGTTTGGGGTTGGTTTGTTCGAGACAAACACAGTTCCTCCATAGTAGCTGAATGCAGTAGGAGCCAGTGAGAATTCAGGGGGCTGGTTCAAAAGATTTCAGCTTTGGAAAGCCACGCAGTTAACGCTTGCTCCAGAAAAGGGGCACATAAAATCACTTTTTTCTGCAACTGATGCTTAATGGGGGCCATGTGATTGGTGGAGGTTGTTTTGAGTGCATGTAAGAAACTATATATGTTTAAAAAAATATCGTGTGGGGAAACTGCCAGGCCTGGGAAGTGCAGTGCAAGCTGTCCTGGCGAGGCTCAGCGTTGACTCCATACTTTAGACATCAGCTTTTAGCATTCTCTGCCTTCCTTTCTGTTTATAAAATTCATTTTTTAGTGCACCAAACCTCTACAATAGTCATTACAGGTGTGAACTTGCTATCAACAGAAATAATGCTTAATTTTATGGGAGATGCATAGAGGGAATTATTTCGCTAGGGGCTAAATAAATACATTTTCCATAGCACCTCTCAATTCCCAGAGCATTAAGAAACCACATTTCTGTCAGTAAGCAAATCCACAGCTGATGTCTGGGCTATCAGCATGCTCATATTTCTTGCAGACTGAAAATGTGAACATCATTCTTGCTTCTTCCCTCCCAGTAATGCAAGGAAGAGGATCCCTTGCTGTCTGGGTTGTGAAACTGCTTAACTTAGAGTATTTGTTTTACCAAGGGAAGATAATGGTAGGGAAGAAGGGGGTGGCATCTGGTTCTGGGGCAGGAGGGCCTTCATTGCAGTGCTCCTGCCCCAGAGGGGAGCTGTTGATTGTTCGGTTGTTGGGGTGATCCAAGCAAAAAGCAGGGTTAAATTCCCATCGCATTAACAGGAGAACATTAAGGAATAATCTCGAAAAAAACCCAACCCTATTCATTGCAGTGTTTGTAGTTAATTTGCCAACTACAAAAAATAGATGCTGAATGTGTTTTCTTGGCCAAAGGAAGATGAAGCATTGTCGCTTCAGTGGCAGTTGTGTTAATGGTCACTGTTAACAACTGCTGAAAAAAGAAACAAGATAGTTTGCACAGGGCTATTTGGGTACCTGTTTAGAAACAGCTATTCTTCTATTGCAGTAGAATAGAAAGCATCACCCTCTCCACAGTTAAGTAGTTCATTCTTGAAAAATTCCCTTTCTATTGCAAGTAGCATCAGCGCAGATTTTGGTTGGCAGCCATATATGCTAAACACGCCTAGGTAGGAGTCTGAGGGATCAGATACATAGAGAAAATCACCTCAGGCTAAGACAAGCAATTTATTTTGTGCTCGCTGCGAGCCAGAAGCACACGCTGATCTGCAGCACCTCCCCATTTCTCCACAGTGCCATTTTCATCCAGCAAGCCTAAGCAGTGCAGCTAGTCTTTTGGAAAATTGTCTGTTGTGCTAATGTTCTGTTAATGACTTGTGCAGCTTGCTTATTTCCCATCATCATCGTTTGTGAAACGACTCTTGTCGGAGCTCCCTGCAGCACCAGGGAAGCTCAGCGGCGGCACTGCGGGCTGTGGGGAAGGCCTGGGCCACGCAGCCAAGTTGTGGCAGCACGTGGGCACATCTGTCACAAGTGACGCCCATCTGAATGATCTGGAGAGCCTTCAGCTAAAGCACGGGGATTGAGAGAGCTGAGCGCGGGGCAGAGCGCATACAAAGCATGGCTGAGTCAGGGGCAGGAGGCACCCATGGGGCAGGGATGCTGCAACAGGCAGGTGCGCCTCGAGCCCTCTGTGAGAACAGCTGGCTCACAGAGGACATGGGCAATTCTAAGAAAAGGATGTTGAGCTGAGGTGTTTGCAGTTCCATATCCGTGCATTTTGTGTGGAGGAGAGCTGACTTATTGGCGCTGCGCTGCACTTCAACAATAACCTTCAATGGCGCGACGCGAGGGAGACATTCGTGTACGGCCACAGGCAGCGTGTGTGCAGCCAGTAACCTGCTAGGGAAGTAAGCACAGCACAGAACCTTCTCTGAAGTGTTGTGTTCCCATCATCGGGTCCGACTGCAGGCGAGAGTCGCAGTGACCCCGTGTACCTCCTAGAGAAAGCCTGCTCCTGGACCCAGAGGTGCAACTGACCTACATGGAGAGCTCGTTTCCGCCAAGAGTCACATTTAGAAGGGCAGTCCTGTTCAGAGGAATACTGAGGAATTGTGCCTGATAGCAAGCCTTTTCTATGGAAGTTTTTAAAGTTGTGGATGTCATCAGGAAATAAGATGCTGACGGGACTGCATGGGTAAAATACAGAAAGGTCAAGCTCGAATGGTGCAAGTCACTTGAAAAAGCACACCAGAATCTGAAAACGGGAGTTTGTTGTTAAAAGCAAAGACAGAAGAAAGGACTTACAGAATATGAAACAAAGGAACAAAAGCTTCAAAACGTGTTCTCAGGGATTTGTAATATTTACAGTTTGGGGTTTGTTTTTCTTTTCCATACAAGAAATGCGTTGCTTTTTAAACTGTATCTTTTTGTCTGCTCATACGTTCCAAAATAAAGTCAGTGTTTAATTTTAGGGAAAGCTCCAGGGAAGCGGGGAAAGCTGTGATGAGAAGGCGATTTGCTGTGTTTCAGAAGACAACCTCAGCATGTTTTATCAGTACTCTTTAGAAAAATACTAGCCTTATCTCCATGGAAGAAATGCAAAGAGCATCCTCTTCATAATTCTTGCACTTCACAAACAGCATATTACATCTGACGTTTAAAAATTGCAATTTATTGTGGGCCTATTCGTAAAGCTTGTGTCTGATGCAGTGTTTTTCACTAAAACATTGAAGTAATTTTGTGGGAGAGAGGAAAATCCTTTCCATTTATTTACTGATCTTTAGTACAGAGGGATATCTAGCACAGTACAGTTACTGTACATGGATGGCCCATCAAATCAACCTTCGAATTGCAACCCTGCTTGTCATCTGTTTGAAAATCTCTTGCAAATTACCATTAACAAGTCATATTAGAAACATCAGGAATAATAAGTGCTTTCAAACAGTGGGCTGTCAAATTACATAGTCTGTTTGTTCTTTAGGAAGGAAAAATTCATAAAAGCATTTAAAAGCCTTGAAAACCTGAAAGGCAAGACATGTTTGTTCAGTAGTAATATTCTTACACGAGAAACTCAACTTATTTTCTTAGCATGTTTATTTTCATAAGAAAATGTTTGTTTTCCTGAGAAAATAGATTAATCTTGAGAAAATACGGGCTGTTCTTTTGTGCTCATGACTGTAGTTTTCATCTCCTCCTACACAGGGTCTGGTCCTGTTCAGTACGAAGGCAGTAGTAAAGCTTTTATTTCATTCACTGGAGAAGAATCATGCGCCTTATTATTATCCTCATTCTATGTAATTACCAGATAAAATTATTTGAATAAATTGGCTTTCATGACAATCAACCAAATCATTTCTATCCTGGCTTAAAAGCCAATTTCATCTCCTTGTAGCTCTTCTGCACTGGAAGGCAGGACAAGTTCGTGGAGCAGGCAGAGCAGCGTGCCCCAGCCCGGCCTCACCTGCGCCCTGCGGAGCTGTGGGGCAGCTGCACAAAGATGGCACGTCCCCCTGCTAACCTGCATGCTTTGCTTTCCAGCACATCCAAGGTACCGTGGTTGATGAAGGACGAAACAGGGAGATTCATTCATTTCCAGCTGTACGGCTGTTGTGCGTTCATATCCTCCTGTATATTTTAAATGCAAGGGAGAATTTAAACCTAATTGGTTTTAGCTCGTAGAGCATCAAAAATTTACAGAGCATAGCTAATTTTGGGAGACCTGTTCCAACTATTTTTTGCATTTAGTGTATTTGCTGGCTAAAGCATGAAGGGAGACAAATATTACAGAGATATTACTGCATCTTCTAATTAAAGAACAGGCAGAATTCAATCTCGGCACATTCCAAATCTCTGTACCAAATGAAAGGATCTGAAGAACTTGTTACTCACGGGGGTATGTGCTTCCTGGATTTCATACTAGAATGACTCTGGCAATAGGAAGCAGAGACGGGAGGGTCCAAATCAAATTAAGAAAAATAATAAAATATTAATGGGAATTTTAAACAAGGAAATAGCTCTAGAAGAAGAATGGGGGGATTTAAAAGCCTAGGCTAGTTTTTGGATTAAATTTCTGATTTGTTTTCTTTTTTGCCTGCTCCAAGAAGCAAGACAGCTTTGCTAGTGGATGTTTTACAAATGCTAAAATGTGGAACGCATAAGAAATACTTTCAATAAGGAGAAATAGGGATGCCAGAACTGCACAGAACTTTCAGAGTGCAAGAGAAAAACCGCCGTCGTCTCTCCTTGCAGGCTGGCTTTCTGGCAATGCGATTCCTTTGCTTCCTACACAGTTCTAGATCAAACTCCAGTTAATGAGTCACCGAGGATCCCCGTGGTCGGGAAAGACCCCAGCACGTAAGTAGTTGTTACTACAGTAAAAGATGCCAGACAATCTTTTCCTGAAATGGCAGCCAGTAGATATTCACTCATTTCAGCTTTTATTTACGTGCGTGTTATGAAAAGGGCAGACAGTGGTGCTGGCTTTAGGACGTTAGCAACACTTAATAATAACACATATGTAGGTGTGCACACGTGTACAGGGAATAAGCAAATCACATACAGCTCCACCTTTATCTTCAGACAAGATGAAAAGAGGTGCTTTTTTCCTGTTGATCCCTGTTGCTACTTTAGCAATTGTTTCCTGCAGCTGTACTACGTCTGTAGTTTTCAATTATGGGTGATTAAGTATGGATCTATACTTTATTATTAGCTACATCTATATCTACTCCAATTATATGTGTAGTGTTCGTACACAGACACCAGCTGCTAGAATAAAATAGACCTTTATTGATTTTTTTCCTGGAGTTATACACTTGCAAGATCAAATTTTCTATTTCTGAGCTATATTTACATGTAAATGTTAATAAAACCATATATCCACTCGCCTGATAGAGACCCCTTATTGTTCACTCAAGACTAGCAATAACAACATAATAGATTTATCATGGGAGGCACTGAGAGATCTAATAGAAAGGCTGTTAGCACGGAGGCAAAGATCTGGAACTCAGCCAAGCTGAGATGGGATAGAAGTAATTCCATTAAATGGCCATAGATTTGTTTTTGGTAGTCGTCTGAAGAAAGGTTTTGTTCCCATCCATGAAAAAAGTTATTTTCTCCCTAGTCAAATGGCTGTATTAAATGACCCTCCCCTGCCACTCCTGGCAAGTTTTCTGGGCTTCTGAATGGGTTTCTACACCAAGTTCCCATTTGTCTGAGAGCCTTCTGCTTCTATTCACCACCGATAACATCAGCCACCCTGTAATGAGAAAATAAACATTGTATGGAGTGCGTGTGTTCTATCATTTCACTCCAAAACTGATATAGCAAGTTTTGCTTGAAATGCAGAGCAGGTCATCTACCACATCACCTGAGAACAGAGAGAACGTTAATAGCCTACATTCACCCATTTCTTTTTGTCTGAAGCGCCACTAAATCTTGAGCCTTGGTTCTATATGGAAGCTTTGTTCCATATTTTCCAATCTTGCTTTGAGAAGTTCAGGACGTGGAGATATATATATATATATATGTATGTATGTATGTAGAAAAAATAGGTATATGTTTAAGAATAGACCTACGAATCGTTCCGTTAGCTCCAGTTCTTAGTCTTGTCATTGCCAACTCAGCAGCTCCTCCACAGATAGGTTCATTTCAGAGTGCTTGCAGAAGTGCTGCACGTGGCAGAAAACAAGCTATTTTAAGTTAACAAAACTCTACAGATAAATCTTTACCTAATTAAGGTGATTTATCCAGGCACGGTCACGTTTAAACTGTCTGTACTCGACTTGTCTCACTCACCAGCTAACTCAGAACATCCATCTGCTTTTGCTCAGTGCCTGGTGCTGCTGTGAGCTGCCTGTAGAGACCTGCTCTTGCAGCTTAGCTCTTGTTCACCTATGGGTCAAATAAGTTAGCTCTGTAACACATCTACACTTCAGTGCAGTGCCTATTGTGAGCAGTGGATCTCTGTCAATATTTACTGTTTCTGTTAAGAGCGACAGATCGTTTGTAATTTAAGAATTGAGCAAGGCCAATCAGTAGCTCATCTGCATCCCAGTAATGATATGCAGCACATTAGCAAGGTATGCATTTATTGGGCATTTTTGGACTCGCTTAATAGAATAAATGAAATGATGTATGAGAAAAATAGGATGTGGAGGATTAATTGAAACAAGGACAAACATTTCCAAATCACAAAAAAAAGGTAATTCAAGCTGTGACTGATACTTTACATATATGTGTGTGTGCATATGCATATAGAAAAGTCAGTCTACCAAATTTTGGACTAACTTAGGAACTGTCCCAAATAACATCTGTGTGTTTATTAGTAGTTACTTAATCTTTGATTCTTGATGTTGTGGGTCAACCCATGAAAATCACAGAGCCCTATAGCACATGGTCCAGGCAGACAGGAGAACCCTGCTGCCATCACAGTGGATGTGCTGAAAGCACAAGTGTGCTGTGTCCCTCTAGTTGTGCTGCTCTGGTCGTGAGTCACACAGAGCTTAATATGAATCCAATTGTAAGTGAACTGCAAAGACTGCATTTTGCTTAATGACCATCAAGTTACGTTGACTGCACAGAAGTAGTTGTGAATGAAATACAAAAAGAATCAATGATGAGAATACGATGAACCAGGTTCCAGTAAAAAGAGGAAAAGGCAAAGGACCGTTTCCCTTGAACTGGAGCATCCCCATGCCTTGCCCCATGGATGCCTTCCCCCATCTACCAATGTCATCTTTAAAACTTGACTCTGGCAGGATAACCTCTGGTGAAACATCCCACCAAGAGACAAAGCTGCAGGCTTCTGAGGTGGAGGTCTGCATTAACCACATCATCAGCAGGGGAGGTCCCCCAGGTTTGGGAGGTAGTGAACAAAGGCCTTGGTGCTGGGTGGAAAAGGCAGGTGTTTCTGGAAGGTAAGACTGCACACCTGCACGAGGCCAAAGGGGCACAACAGGCACAGACCTCCGGGGGAGGCTCAGCTTCAAAAAGGTCAGATTCCTGCTCTAATCAAAGCTGACTGATGCATGAATGCTACGTTCACGGCTGCTGCTTAAATTAAATACCTGGAAATGAGATGCTGACAATCTCTAGAATTCCTAAACAAAACCTGTAAGTCATCTATCTTGCCTACAGTGTTAAACAGACCACTGCAGTTTGTGAAGTGGCCGAGGAAAATACTGCCCTGCATTACCACCAAGGACCAGAGGTCAGCGCTTCGGGGCAGAGAGTTATACAGCAAGAGCATCGTACCAAATAAAGTAGGAGAGAGCTGTTTCTCTGTGGCACTTTTATAAATCTGTGCATTCTCAATACAGCATCCTGTTAAGTGTTTCAGGACTTATTTACAACTGCTTTTCCCTTATCTTTCTTTAAGTATATATATTTATAAAAAACAACAAACAGGTATCTGCTCCCTTTTGTATGCTTGATCTTTAGAAATTGTGCTCCAAGTAAAAATCCGTTCCCATTCTATTGGCAATTCGGTCAGCTGGAAGGTCAAGAAGATGCTAGCTTGTACCACCAATCAAATTAAAATCTTACAGTTTAGAAGGTGAAGTTGTGAAAGCATTCAATGTTTTATAGTGGAATTGAAGAGCAGACACTAATTCTCTTCTCATTGATGCCAAAGACATCTGCTTTCTTCATGAGGAAGAGAACTAGGCCAACTCAAAATAGGCCAATCCAGTATTTTCCTTCAGTGCCACACATAAAAATGAAAGATGACGTCTAAATTGCAAAACAAAATTCAAATAAAGTTGCAAGGCTTCAGGAAGCAATAAGAGAAGGTAACTTGAAGTACCTTAGTCCAGGTATCCCTCAGAATGGCATGGAGGCATGCCCTACTGGCCTCGTGAAGCCAATTAGTGGAGGATTAATCAATCAGCTGCAGGAAGAGAGTCTAGAAAAGCAGGCTCATCACATGCATGCTCAGTAGGCTGTTTCTTAGCACAGTAGCCCTCTGATTTCTCTTTTCAGAATTCAGGCACTCTGGTTTAGGGAAGCAGGATTACCACGCGCTGACAAAAGCAGCTCTAAGCCAGGTAGGAATCAAAAACGTGAGCCTATCTTCTCACAGCAAGGCACACGCCAAGGGTAGAGCTGCAGATGAGCACTTTGTTCCTGAAGTGAACTGCTGTGGATCTGTGCAGGTGCACGTGGTGGTGGTGGCACCCAGCCTCGCTCCCTGTGCCCCATGCTGGCATCACCGCCTCCAGCACAGCTGGGAGAAGGTAAGGCTGTGCACTCAGAAATGAGGTTCTGGGTTGTTTTAGGAAAAAAAAGTATTTTGTATTTACCACAGCATTTAAGGCCCGATCCTGCTAATTACTTAACTGGAGCTCAGGATTTAGGATTTGCTGCGGGAGCTCTGTGCATCCTGCAGGACGGGGCTTCTCACCGCATGAAGATGTGAGCGCGGCTCTGGGCTCACTGCAAATTACCACTGTATAAACAGACAGCAGCTCAATGGATTTATGTGCTGCCCAAAAGTTTGCATGGATTTTCTGCAGTTCTCTGTCTACAAAATGTCTGCCAGAAAAAAAAAAAAATCTTGAGCTTGGGAGGATGAAGTATCACACGTGTATTGTTCATGTAGCTATGGTAACCCACAAATGCCACCAGTGTTTCCATTTCATACACAAATGAGGGGACAGCTGTGGAGACCACATGTCTGCCAATGGAATAATATATGTGAACTAGGATGGCTTGGCCAGAAAATTACAACTCATTTATATTAATCAGGGCTTCAAAGAACGGCCATCTCTGCAGAGATGAAGTCCACAGTAAAAGGGAGTGATTTTGTTTCTCAAAGTGTTTGGCTCTTCAGTAAACATCTTCACCATCCTCCTACTTGCCGATTTAAAAGTGGAAGTGTTGTGAGCAGGCAGTGCCCTTCTGTAAATCTCACTGCACTTTTTCCCTTGGTGTGGTCTTTTTTTGCTGTCTGCCCTTAGTCTGGCCCGGCCCAAAGCCCACCTGGGAAAGCAGCAGTTCCCAAGCAGGCAGAAATTAGCTCAGAACTGGAACCTGGCCACCAAAGTGAGACAACAAAAACAACTTCTTTTTGTTGTTGTTGTTTTACTCATTGATAACACTAACAGAAATAAAAGCTTCAGAACAAATACTGTTTTTGTTTTTTTAAGTTGTAAAATATGAACTCTGACCTTGTATCATCCCCACCACTACAATCAACAATAAGAAAGACAACCCAACAAACTCAACAGTACAAATCAACAGCCTTTTCAGCCAACTACTGAGCTGCAGTACAGGCAGGGCTGTGATGCAAGGCAGTCTGAGTGCCCCTCGGATCCCCAAGCAGCAGCTGGGGGCTGCCAGCAGCAGCAGCAGAACAGCACACACTGCTCAGCAAAAGTTTCCCTGGCTGCTGCAGTGCCACGCTGCTGTAGCACCTCGAACAAAGGCTGCTGCATCGGGGCTGCCACTGCAGGCAGCCAGCACTGCTCCACGCTCCGCGCGGTGATGGTGTGAGCCTTCCTGAGTGCTCATGTAAAGGACTGCATTTTCTGTGTGATAAGGACTGATATGCGTCTATGTGTGTTTTTAAAGCAGAGCTTCCTCGCTTTCAGCTGCGTTCCAGCCCTGTTAAACCAACGGGAGCAGAAGTTTCTCGTTGCAGCCTGTTGGGATGCTCTCAGCATGGACTTACATTAATTACTAACAAACAAAAGAGGCGACAATGGTTTTTCACAGTTGACGTTACAATGCCCTTATCCTTTTGTAATCTACACAACCTGATACAAAACCCTACTACTTTCAACAGTCAGCAATATTCTTCAGGTCTGTTCTAGCTAAATGGAAGATACTTTATAGCATCCCACCAGCTGACCTTTTGAAGTCCCAACTGCCTTCTGCACTGGGTGTTTCTATAAGGGCTACTTGAAGTTTCACTCCGATAACTGCACACCTCAACCCAGCCCTTCAGACACCTATGGGGGCCGACGTTCAGCTTCGGACATTCGAAGCATCTACAAGATCACCCGGTGTGTACGTCAATCCTTCCCAATGAAAAGTTTATTGCCTCGTTCCGAGATGCGGCTTTGTTTACAGCGCAGCTTTAAGTCTGCGAGGGAAGAACCGAGGGGTTCACAGAGCAGTTTCGTTCGAGAGATTCTAACGGGAACCACGGAGCTCCTTCGGGACAAACCCACAGCGGCTCCCGCGCTATTTGGGGCGGATTCCGGAGCGGATTTCCCCCGTTACCCAGCGGGAAGCGCTCCCCGAAGCGGCACCAGCAGCAGCCCGGGGCCACCCGCCGCGCTCTCCCCGCAACACCGCGCCCGACCCGCAGCCCTGCGGCAGCGCGGCACCGCTACGCGCGATTTTCAGCCCCGCGAGCGGCGTGCGAGCGGGCAGCGGGGGGCCGATAAAAGGGGCGGAACCCCCCCACAGCGGCACCGATCGGCACGGCGAGGAGCGCGCGACGCCGGAGGAACCCGGCCTCGGACCGGAGGCGGCCCCGCGCACACCGCCTTTATCCCGCGCTCCATTGTTCCACCGCGGGCTCCTCGTCCGCTCCCATCGCCCCGCGTGAATGCACGAGGCCAGACAGCTGCCGGGACGCGCTGCCATTCGCATGCAAATCAGAGGGGGCGCGGACGCGCGCCGCAAACTTCAGCCCGGGGCGCGCACCCCAGACAGGGAAATAATAACGGCCGTACGCCACGGCAGGGCCGCTGTGCCCGACCGCGGGCGGCAAACTTTCCCCCCTCACCGGGCATCCCCGCGGCGATCCCCACCGCGCCCCCCGCCCCTCCCAGCGGCACTTACCGGCGCCCGGGGGGGCGCTGTCCGCGCGGCCGCTCCTCTCCCGCACGCAGCGGCGGCGCCGACATCCGCGGCGGAGAGAAGGCGGAGGGACCGAAGGGAGGAGCGCAGAGCCGCGCCGCCGCTCGTTCGCTCGCTCTGTGCCGCCGCCGGCGCGCACCTGGGTAGGCGCTGGCGGTCAGCTGACGGGCTGCACTCTGATTGGCTCCCCCGCCGCGGCGGCACCATCTGCGCGGGGCGGGGCGATAAGAGGCCACGCCCTCTCGCCTCGCTCTTCCCCACGTAGCCCCGCCCCCCGGCGCGCTGGGAGCGTGAGAAGCTTTCGGGCGTCCTTGCGCGCACCTGTAGGTTCTCTCCTTGCGCGCACCTTGCGCCCCTGAGACGCTGCAGTCGCGCTGCTTGTCCGGGAGGAGAGGGATCCCATCCACGGCCACCCCCGGGAGGTGCGAGGGTAGAGCCGGGCTCTGCTCAGCGCGGCCCGCAAGCACGGCGCGGTGCCCGGGAGCTGCTCCTGCCCCCGGCCCTGGGCGCACGTAGGGGTGCGGGACCACGTGCTGCTCGTTAACTCCTCATTAGGCTTCAGAGTGAACAGCTGCTGACAGGAGGGTGCGAGGCGCGGGTTCCTCCTCCCGGTGCTGCTGGCAGTTATTTGTGCGTTCGGGAAGCTGCCGGCGCGTTGCGAGGGAAGGGATCCTGCCGTTCCGCAGCGCTGTGCCCTCGGGCGGTGCGTGCTGCCAGCAGGGCTGCCGGCCGGCTCCCACCTGCCGCGTGACTCCGGCTTTCAGGTGCTTTATGAACTTCAGCACAAGCGATGCGAAGGACGAAGGCGCAGAGCCCAAGTGGTGCGTGCTGTAAAGCGCTGCCGATAAAGGCTGCGTTTGGTTTCTGCCCTCTAAAGGGAAGGGAGCTTTCATCTGTGGAGCAGTTGTTTGCAGGGGCTGCAGTTGCACCCGAGTCCGTTTCCAATTGAGGTGATTGGAGATGGAGGAGATCGTCCTGCTGGTGAGTAAAGTGGTGCTGCTCACTGAAACCACGCTGCGTGCCTATGGCTGTGTAAATAAGAGACTGGTGTATAAGCTTGGAGAAAATAGGATGCTACATCAACCCAAAGAGCATCCCGAGCCTGAAAGTTGAGGGTTTCAGCTGTCCATTTCCATTGGGAGCTGGGTAAGGTCAGTTCCCATTCACTCCCAATTTCTGGTTTGTCTCTTTTTTTGGTTATCCCAGTTTGGAACTACTGACTTGTATTTTTCCCTTGGCTGTGGCAGGACAGAGGAGAACAATTCTGAGTTCCTGGGGCTCGATGCCAGAGGCCGGCTGGCACCATAGCAGCGCTGTACATGTCAGCTGTTCTTTGTACCCTTAAATCATTATTTCCCATTTCTTTTTATTGTGCATTTAACCAGCCAGTGTGAAGGCTGTGGGGAAGGGGTGCTGTATTGCCTCCTTCCTCGTGTGCTTTATTAACATAAGATAATGGGAGTTCTGCACACCTCAGCAGCCTTAATGCTTTTATTGACAAAAACCCCAACTAAGCAAGTAGGTGGCCATTAGGTGGGATGATTTTTTTTTCCCCCTCTATCCTTATATGAGGGCTGTGCAGTCCTATAGTGGTGTTTGTGGCATGCTCCCCTCAGTGCCTCTCCTGGCGTGCTGCTGGGATGTGATGCCTTTCCAGGAAATGACCCCAAAATGAGCCATGTGATTTATGGTGAGGAAGGCTTAAAATGAGGTAACAGGAAGTCAAATGTGTAACATTGGTTGATGGCTGGGATTTGGTCTTGAGGCAGTAATTTCTTGTTGTTTTTTTTTTTTTTTTCCCTGAAAGTCCAAAAGGTCATTTGGATAACATTAAAAGTGAAGTTTTTCATATTCAAGGAAATTGAATTTTCAGAAGGAACTCATAAATGCCATCCGAAGAGCTATGCTGCCTTCCACAATGGCTGTGCTCCCATCAGTCCGGATGTTGCTGTTCCATCTCTCATTTATTACTGATGTAGAGGTAATGTCACAGCTGATGCTTCCTCTGTGTTGTGGATGGCTTCGGTTCTTTTCTGTTTCAGGGCAGGGAATTTATTTTCCCTCTCTCCGTGCAGTTGCTCCATCCTTTCACACAGCATTAGCTGCATGCCATCCTCACGCACCGTTTTACAGAATTCACTTTTGAATCCTCATGGCCTCGGTGCTGCCCTGTTCCTCGCGGTCTCTTAACATGTGTGAGTGTTTCACGTGTATTGGCAGTGTCACCAACAGTGAGGCTTGTCTGAGCATTCAGAGTGCTCGTGATCTGCTCTGTGTTCACACCGCTAGAGGAGAGCTGCAGGTTTGTAGCAGAGGACAAGTGTTTTCCATATTTGATTTTCCTAAGCAGCTCAGCACTTGTCTGTCATTGCAGGCGATGCTGTCTGTGTTCCAGGCTTCTGCTGTTTGAAATTACACACCCAACAGGCCCCGCTCTCTGCCAAGATCCATGAGGAACTTGTGAAACACTCACAAATAAACTTTTACACCACAGCTTGCATGTTGGAGCTGCCAAGCAAGCAGGAATGGATGCAGCAGCCCTGTCTTGGTGCGGCTCCCTGCTGGGAACAGCATCACCTGCAAAAATGGATAAGTTTGTAGGGATAACGACTGGCAGCTTGTAGGTTTCTTAAAATTCAAGCATATCAACATGATACTGTACTAAAAATATGTTGGCTTTGTTTTTTTTTTTATAGAAAAGTTTGATTGCTTCTGATTGCATAGAAAAACTTGAAGGGCATAAATGTGATGAACCTCAAATCTATAAGGCAAACAATGAAGATGTGAAATGCAGCAACCACTAAAAGTTTGCAATCTGATGTCTGCATTTCTAGGCAGTTTTCACAACGTTAAGGTAACAGGAATGAGAATAGTGCTAAGATGGGAATTGAAAAAAGAATTTGCTCCTGCAGACTGCAAATGCATGCTTCTGTGTGGTGGAGGAGGTGGAAGTGGCTGTTCTCCCAGCCTGGCACTCCGTGCAGTGGTGACAACTCCAGGAGCAGCTGCTGCAGTGCTGCTGGGACTGAGGGGAGGCATTTCTCTCTGATGTCACCTCCCATGAGCTGCTGGAGGCAAAACCCCACAGATGCTTTCCAGCCAGCTGTGCTCAGGCAGTGCTGGGTGCTCCTCCCAATCCAGCTCACGCGGCCTTGAGAAGAGCACAGGAAAACATGAGGTTTCCCACCACGTGGACTGCACAACGTCCTTCTTGACCACCTCCTTGTTCTCATCTTCTCTCCTTCCATGCCCTCTGGCTCCATACCCTTCTTCCTTCACTCTCTTCACATCAGCTTCACTCTTCAGCACTTCTCCTGGGTCATCTCCATCTGTCATGCATGGCTGTGTGTGTGATGTTTGTTGCCATATATGTTTGCACCACAATTGCTGCTCTTCAAGCCTTCCAAAGGCTCTTGCTGGTGTGCCTTGGACAATAACAAAACAATGTGGCTCTCTGTGACCTGTCGTGTGTGTCAGTGCATTTCTTCTCCAAAGCAGACATTAAGCTGCTTACTGTCCTGAGTGTATGCATAATCCATTACCCTGAACTGTGCTGTGAGACTCTGATATGTCTTTCTGTCAAGAAGTGGCGTCAGGTGGGAAGATTTGGTAGGAGGAAAAGGAATGCTAAAAGGAATGTGGTGCCGGGCAAGTGGGGATCTGCTGCCCTATGGTCCAACAGTCATAGCTCCTAACCAGTATGAGATGGAATAAGTCTGTAAAAATAGCAACAGTCAGCTGGTATTTTTTGGAAGAGAAATGATTGTAGCTGAAGGCTCATTTGTGAGGTATGTTGAGAAAGAGGTATTGCAGTTTGCATCTTGTGCCAACAGGTTTCTACTTTGCTGCCACTTTCTGTTCGTGAGCTGAAACACTGTGAGGTTTTCTTTTCACCTGGTCCTGTAGATGCTGTATATTTATTTTCAAAATTGCAGGAGCATGCTGGATTTATTCGGGAAGGTTCCAGAGCTGCACATGCAAATTGCCACTGAACAGCAGCGTAAGCCAATGACCAATTACATCAATAACTGGTTATTTGCATAATGCACTCCTTATTATGCATGCAGATATAATAATTGCAGGCACAAATGGTGTAAGTGATTGCAGGTGCAAAAGTGTGTATGCAGTCACGTGTGCATGGGCCACAAAACCATCTCTGTGCGAGCAGCTCTTGCACCAGTCTCCATGGCATTGGTGCACCAAACCTGAGAATTAAGGTCTCTGTTTTGGCCCAGCGCAGCATTTTACCTGCTGATTGGGATTGCTGTTTGTTGGTTTGTTTGGTTTTTTTTCTCAGTAGAAATAAACCAGCTCTTCAGTAGCACTAGTTGTTGTGATTCACCCTTCCTTTTATTGCCAGTTGTCTGCATGCAGGCAAAGCACATCTTTATGTGGGGACTTCTGTAATGAGGAGCTGGGATGACACCAGGCAGTGTTTTTAAAGCAGGTCAGTCACTTCACACACGATTCCACCTCACTTCTCTAATGTATTATTAATTGCAAAGCTTTTCCTTTTGGTTGATGTGTTTTCCCAGATGATCTGCTGTGTGAATGTTTCATGAGGAGGGACTCTAAGCTCATTTTATCATTTTGCTAGGAACCCCCCTCAAAGCTTCTTAGAAAGCCAGAGGGCCTGAAAGAAAATCGGAGTGTTTAATTGCAAGCCTATCGTTTGTATTTACTCTAGGTGTAAAAGTGGTAACATGCAGGATGTGAAACCCCTTCTGCTGCATTCCCATCACGTGCTAATGGATGAACGGCCACGAAGGCTTTTCCTCGTGGCTTCTGGCAGCAGTGCAGGCCATCGGGAGCTGCTGCTGTGGCCTCCTGGTGTGGGGTTGGTGCACCCAGGCCAGGGCACACGGCTCGCTGCCTGCTGAGCCTCTTACACACAGATGTGAGCTGTGAGCAGCTGTGCACATCTGCCTGGCACTCAGTGCTTGGCTGCCTCTGGCTGCCCCTTGTCTGTCACAGGGACAAATATACCTCTACTGCTTTTTCTTCTTTATTGTCTTTTCCTGTACGTGCATGCGGAGGAAGCAATTGGGAGGAGGCCAATTTGGAGCTGAATTTGAAATTCCTGATGAGCGGGGTATGGAGTCATTGTTTCCACCTTGGGGAGGAAGGTTGGAGCCTTGTCATCTGCTTCAAGGACCTGCGTAGGTCAGCATTGCATTTTACGCAGACCATTTGAGATACAGCTCTCCTTTACCGGGACAATAAAGTGAGTACAAAAGGACTTGCATAGGAAAACCTCTTGTGGCACACAGAAGAAAAATCAAAATGAAGAGCTCTAGTAGATTTTATATGCAGTGCGTGTAGCCCTGCTCCTCAAAGGCAGGTGTCTGTCACTGCTAACTAGTGAGATGCAGTGACTGCTCTCAGAGGGGCTGGATGGCAGGGATGCTACATGTGAGCCCCAGCCTGGCAGCTGAGGCATAAAAGCACAGGTAACAAACCCAGGCTATCTGTGCACACAGGGCTGATGTTGCACTTTGACTCCATTTCCTTCGAGTGAGTTTGTGTTGCTTCTGATGTGTGTGCATGAGAGCAAGTGCAACCTTCCTCTCTTGTAACTCACATTAATGCCACTCGGGTTTGCTCAGTACCTGAGCACCACTAACATGTAAACAATTTTTGGGTTGGTTTCAGAACTGCTTGCAATACCAAATGGCACGATCAGATGTTCCTTCACACCTTCCTCAGCTTCTGCTTCCAGCGTGGCAGCTGAAAACCATGCTCTCTCTTCCCTTTTTGCTCACCAAGAATGTTCTGCCCATCTTAGGAATTCAGTATTTCTTTTAATGTGCTTTTTTTTCCTGCAGCTTGTTTGTCGAGAACCTTCTCAGTGTGAAATTAACTTTGAATCTCATTAAACTGATAAGGTATTGAGCTGGCATCTGCAGATCTCAAGACCTGCTTTATTACAGAGAAATCCTCAAAAGGAAGTTATTTGGCCAAAACTGTGATATTTCTCTCAATGTTTCCATGTATTAACATCTTAATATCGAATCTCAATTATTGTCTTTTTGTTTCTGATTTTGGGGGGGGGTGGGGGGTGGGGGGAAGAAAATACTCCATAGTATGTAAAGTGTAGGGGAGCCCTATAACTTTCAAGTGGGTCGTGATACACAATCGCTACTGCATGTTTGCTGTATTGTGGCATGTACATTGTTGTTATTATTATTAAACAATTGTCCTTTTTATTGTGATCTATCGAGCTCCTGGAGAAATATTCAGCAAAAAAAACAGTTACTTTGTGATTGGTGCCTGCAGAGAGGTTGGTGCTCCCTGTGGAGGCTCCCAGATGGAGCTGCGTGAAGGAGATGTGCTGAGTTGGGGTTGTGTTGTGTTGGGGCTGCAACGTGCTGGGCTGTGATGCATTCAGGCTGGGGTTGCGTGCGAAGGTCGTGAGCAGTGCTGCCTCCCCACTTCTGTGGGGAGAAGTTGCTCGTCTGTCTGGCACTTCTCTGCAAGACCGAGTGCCTGATGTGCTCAGAAGGCGTGAAGGTAAAGCAGGTCGCTTTGTCCTTCTCAAGTGTGGGCAGGATCTGAAGCTATTGTAGATGACAGGCTGCATTTTTATCAATGGATCGGTGATCTAAAGCCAAAATCTGGTTCTTGTGCTCACGTAATGCAATGGGAACTTTGGGACCTTAATGAATGGATTCTTATTGCCTGTGTGCTGGGGAGGCAAGTGGCATTCTTTTATAGCAGATCAACGATACTTCTATTTCCAATGGAAATAATTTTTAATTAAATTAAGATTAAATTAAATATCAACTTGTTGTAGTGTTAAAAGACTTGATAAATCTTAAGCCTTTTTGAGTGTGGTGTGAGACTGTGTCCTTTATTGCAAACCGAGAGGAGAAAGCAACACAGGAATGAAGAGGCTGCGTTGTGGTTAAGCACATGTTTATTAAATTAACTAAATGGTGGAGATTTGGCTTCCCTCACGGGCAGGTTTTGTGTTGGAGATGCTGTGGGGAAGATGCCTCCTGTTTTCACCCCGCATGCAAAAATGACACGTGAACAGTGGCGGAGGGGTCATGGTTGTGATGGATGTCTGCTTCCACTGCTTGCTTCCTTGGTCTCCAAAAAACGGGTTTCTCTCCTTTGAGTGCAGATGTCAGCACAGTTTCTGTTGTAGTCGCAGTCCCCGTGGACAGGGAGAAACACAGAGAAAAAACAGAGAACTGTATTTCTCCTGGCTTATCCTGAACCAAAGCTCTTTAAATAGTAAGATAAATATAATTTAAATTCAGTTTGACCTTAAGTGGCAGCTGTGACAAAGCACGGCACGTTTGAGAGCTGGGTACAATTATTTGGAATTGCTAAACGCCACGCTTCTGCCGTGACCTTTCGATTGCACTGAAGCCAAAAGGAGCTCCCTGATTTCAACTTCTGAACTGCAGATCACCCCGTTGGAAAGAGACTTCAGAAGCTATTATAATCACAGGGAATATTTTAAAGGGTGTGGAAGCTATGAGCAAAATATTTATTTTATACACTTGTCTGCATTTAATCCACAAATCTGTCTACTACGATAGTGTTTTACTGGTGTAGATGAGGCAAGTAAGCTGAGATCATAGCAGACGTGTCCTCTAAGGATTTACAGAAAATCATTGCTTTTTAATCCCTTTATCCCTGTTATTTCCTACCACTGTGGAAACGCAGCGGCGGGGAAAGCTGGCGTGGTGTGGGACAGATGCATAATGCACTGTGCTAAGCAGGCAAAAATCCTTCTGTTTTTATAATGCTCCGAACACGTTGTTCATGTCAATGTTAGTGCTGTGTGCCCTACATAAATAAAAATAACTTACCAATGCTCGGCGGGGTGTTACACGTCTCAGAGCTTACCTCCCTGGATGTGCTGTCTGGGTACCAGTGAGTAAGCTTCTAATTAGGGTTAGCCAGGAGTGCAGAACGGGGCAGATTGCAGGGCAGGCACCGACCCAGCACGCGGCTGCTTATTGAAGTTGTGCAGTGCCTGAGCTCGAGGCTGGCTTTTATTTTCTGCGTTGTTTTTTTCCCTGCATAAACATCAGGAACATGCTTGGACAGTAGAATTGGGCCCTGATGTCTGGAGGGCATCTGGAGGTGTTCAGGGGTGAGATTGCTTCGTGTCTTCCCACCGCAGTGCTCTGCTGTCTGCGGTACAAACACAGCACTGCTGGAGGTGTGGGTGCTGCAGGGCTGGGCAGGAAGGTGGGTAGAAGTGAGAGGCTGCAGTGCTGGGGGGGGAGGAATTCTTAAGGATTTTTGATATGTGTCTGTTAGGTTAGAGCACAGCAGTCTTCTGGTCTGGGGGGATAGAAAATAGGGAGCTTGGAGGCAGTGTCAGTGTAAGATTTCAGCAACAAATATAAGGGTTCTTTTAGGTAGAATGACTTAAAGCACGAGTGGTCCTTGGGCTGCTCTTACCCATCTGGAGAAACAGCTGCCCCAGGCAGGGGCTCTGTGCCTAACCTGGCAGCAGCAGTCTTCCACCTATTTCACTAAATAAATAAGAGTGTTCTGTGCAATCAGCTGCTGCTCCAGCAGGATGCTGTCCCATTCGTGAGACCAGCTTTGGCGAGTTGTAACCTTGTGAGTTCTACTTCTTATTTAAGGCAGTGCAGGCTGCTGGCTCTTGGGCACTGAGTTTGGGCCTTATGATGCTGTGTGTGCATAGGGATGGGGGATGAGATGTTCCCTGTCACGCCATCAGTACCAGAGCTCTGGTGGCTGGGGAAAAAGCAATGAAATTCTAGGATTTCAGAGAGAAGGTGCATAGGTGGCCAGAGTGTTTGGAGAGATGTACATGGGCAAGCGTGTGCTTAACAAGATCTAGTACCAATAAAAAGCTATTTTTGCTTTGAAAATCCACCTGAGAGCCCTGATGTGTTCATGGGGAGCTGTTTGCTCTCGTGCACAAGCCCCACTGACATGTGGTGGGATGGCAAAATGTAAGGGAAAAGGCTTGAAATTAAATAATTCCTGTGGATTTTTTAAGCATCGCATTGAGTTAACAGAGCACTGTGGCTGTCCCCTGAGGAATGCCAGGACAGCTCTGAGGGCAGCTTCTGTACACCATGCTCCCATAACATCTAATTGCTTTCATATCTATCAAACACTAAAAGCCTTTCTTCAGAGTTGTGCATTTGTTTTTAAATCAAATAGATTTATTCTTGGTGTCTTGGGCACATTATTGCAGTAACCTCATCCTTGGACCAAAACTTTGGCAGAACACACACACCCGTAATGAGGACTTTGTGTTCTGTGGAGGTTTTATTGCAAAAGAAGATGAACAAGTATATTAGAAAGAAAGGGGAGAAACAGGGAAGACTAAACTTTTTTTGGCAAAGCTTTGTGTACAGTTCACATTTCTCTGGTTGCAGCTGCCTTTAGGCACGCATCTCAGTCACCTGTTATATTGTGCTCAACTGTTGATGCTTCCCAAATTTGCTGTTTGGTGAAACAGGCATTTGTGCAAGTTCCCCATAAAAATGAGTGATTTGGGTTTTACCAGGAACTCTGGCACTTTCCCATTATAAGAAGGGATTACATTTTTCGAGAGAATTAACAAGACAGGAGTAGGGGAGCACTTGAAATGTCCAGTTTAATTCTCTCTCTTCCTGCAAACAAGCTCATATGAGCAGGTTTTTCAGAAGTCCTGAAATGAAAGCTTCCTGGAAGAAATACATTTCCCTGTGGGACCACACAGCTTTCAGTCCTGCCTCTGTGTGAAGGTAAGAAAGCTCTGTTTTCATTTACTATTTATGAGATGTGCATTGGTATTACAAAGTGACCACAGGATTCTGGGCTTTTAAGAATCTGCAAATGAGATGGAGCTCATTACTTTTTAATGCAAAAAGGATTATTGTGATCTTAGTGGCAGGATGTGTGACCTCAGCTGTGTGTCTTGCTGCAGGATATGTACTGAGGCTTTCCTTTAGGAAGGCGATAAGGCACACACACACATTTTCCACGTCCTTTTCAGCTTATAGAGATATCTGTTAGAAATAAAACCAAAGGAGAGAGAGAGAGGGAGAGTTTTTTTTTTTAATTGCAGACCACGACTGATGAATGCATGTGAATTTTACTATTGAGATAAATGCAGAGGCACGTTTTCAAAATAAAGGCTCCTAATTACCAGCTCCTGTCTCCATGCACTGTGCTCATGGTCCTAAAGGAAAGCAGCGATAATCAAGGAATCTCCTGTTAATGTTTCCCCCAGTAAATTTGGATTTCCTTTGCAGGTGATGTTACTGGTTGTCAAGCCATGGCCCTGCTCTGGTGGCATGAGCCTCCAATTGCCTCTGGCTGTCCTACAACAACCAGAAGCTTTCTGGTGGGAAGCATTCTGATTGTTGTGATTGCTGTACGGGTCTCTCTGAAGCATGTTCACTGTGGGGGTTTTATAAGGTGTTGCTGGAGAGGGGCTCAGAGGCACCCGTGGGTGTCTGCACTCCTTTGTGTCCATCTATGTTCCATTGGTGCTCCCATCTCTTCCATTAAAACAGCACTGCAAAACGAATACAGAGCTGGCAAGAGTGAAGGGGTTTATGAGGGAAGCCTGTTTAATTGCGCTTATTAACCAGGAAAGCTGTATTTTTCAACACCACTGATTGCTGTGCAGACACTATTCCTTGGTTTTGCAGACTCAAAATGGTTGCGGTTTAAAATGACTCGTTAATAATTAACATGTTCTCCCAGCAATCCGCAGAATGACTGGAAGCAAAGCACGTGAGCTTCCTGGCTTTATTTCTTGCAGGTATTGTTGGGCCTGTCCCCTTCGATGCCTGGCTGCTTCACTGATGAATGCTGCCCCAGAGCCTGCAGGTTGCACGTAAGTTGTGTGCACAACTCAGACGTTATTTAAAGAAATGTCAACAGGTGGGAAAGGCATTCTGCTTTCAGGAGAATGTGCCAGATGGACAGCATGCCAAAGACGGCTCAAGATATTGCAGAAAATAGTAAATTAAAATGAAAATGTCACCAGGAGAGAGGTGCAGCCCAGTTGAGTCAGCCCCATCGCACATCACTGTCACTGCTTGGTTTTCTAAACCAGAAGGACTTGTCAAAATGCCCTTAGGGATTTGGGTGACCTGCTCACAGCGTGCTGCCAGCCTTTAGGCACCTTTCAAAACCCCAAACTAATTTCCTTCGCTCAGTTCTTCCTCTCCTGAGCTCCACAAGTACAGTAATTGCAAGCATTTGTTCTGAGCCATACAAGCTTGGGCTCCACCAGTTTTATTTACGGCAATTATATCTGGCAGGTAATTTCTAATAAACTCAGGAAAATGATAAACCTCTTGCTAACTTCACAAAGAGAGAAATAGGGCAAATTGATCAAATAAACTTCTTCCCACACAAAGAAAAATTAGGATGTACATAATATTTTGGAACAGAAATAGCTCTGACGAAAGTATGAAGGCAAGCAGGAACTTGCTAGAGGCATCTGGGCAGAGTTTTAAGGTTTTGGTCCACTTCTAACCAAGAGAATCTGTTTGATGTGAGTTACTTGATGCTGGTGGTGGAGCTGCAGGATGGCATGTACCTTCTTTTCCCCAGTGGAAGCATGCTGGCTTATTTTAGGATGCAGCCTTGGAAGGATGGAATCCCATTCCTGCCTTTCTGGTTGATGACCAATCCCAGTCCTCTCAGGCCAGCAGAAAAAGCCTCCTTTCCTTTCAATATATAAAATTAAACCAGAGTGTTTAAAATATAGCACGTGAGGTTTGTCCCACATCTCATTTAAGTGAGCGTGTGGTGGCAGTGAATCTGAATTTCAAGTAGCTGAACTCAGGTACTGAACTTTTTTTAAATGAGCTTTTAATAATTATTGAGCTTTTTCATCTCTGCTGTGTAGCCTAATTTACATTAGAAATTTGAATTTCAACTGAAATTCTCAATCTAGTGGTGTTAACATCTCTCTGAGAAAAGAAAACGATTGCTACAAATTAGGCCTGGGCTTGGATGCTGCAGCTGATTAACATCACATAAGGACAATCAGCAGCATTTTTAGGAGGGGATGGGAAGAAATTATCCTGGGCAGTTGAAGCTATAAAGAGACTTTTAGGGTGGTATGTAATTAGGCAAATTAGGATAGGACAATGGCTTTAACATTTATACCTTGATGAAATGTATGTATAAGTTCCTTAAGGAATATATAGGCTCTTTAATGACTACAGTCTTCTGTATCATCTAAAGGATATATTTACAAAATAGTTTAAATGGCAGATTCATAGAGTATGAACATGACACCAGTTCTGAATGGTTTGGCATCGCCGGGAAAATGCATGAGGTCTTGTCTGCCTGAACCCTGAATTTCTGTCTCATTTGAATTTGGATAACAGGAAAAGATAGCTTGGGAAATGGGAGCATAAATCTCACCGGTTTGAAGAAAGCTTATAGCAGCTCAGGATCTTTCTGATTTTTATGGTAATGTCTGCATTCAATTCTGATGCCATTTCTAGTAACCATTTGTGTGGCTGTGGCTGAAGGAGCTGCCATAGGACTAGGGACACAATGTAAAATAATACAAACGAAGCTTTCCCATTTCCCATCCTAAGGCATCGCTAGATATGACCTTGTGCCACTTCACACTTCATTACTGATCATCAGCTGAGGGCTGGAGAAAGTTTTATCTGTAGGTGCTGTGGAGAATGGCAGCAAATGGAGAGCTGGATGGGCTGCTCATCGGTCATGGCAAATGTTCTCCTTTGGGACCCCTCTGTTGTGCTCCCAGACTCGTCTCTAAGCCTAGATGGAGAATAACGTTACTGGGGCTCATATTTTCCATCTCATCTACTAACCAGAGGGGACACGCTGTGAGCTGGAAGTGTTCCATCTCCATTCCCTCCTGCAGCACCTGGGCTGTGTCCCAGCCATGCACCAGCTGTACCTGCACTGCGTGCAGCAGGTCTGGGAGGTTTGTCCTCATGGAACATGGAATGTGTCTGAGCTGTTGGGGTGTGCTGAGACCACGCTGGATCCATGCAGTGCTGTGTTGTGCCAGGTCCGTGCAGTGCCATGTCAGTGCCTGTTGGCTGCACCATTTTGTAGGCCTGGTGGTTTGCTGATTGCGTGACTTTTTTCCTGTTTTTGTCATTTTCTCTGCATGTTTTCCTCTCTGAGCTTGCTTGATGCTCTATCCCCGTGAGTTTCCCAAACAAAGAAGAGCAATTATGGCCCCTGATTAAAAGCCTCAGCAGCGCACTGTGTGCAAATCAAGATAACCATTTATCAGCACCGTTCCCTTTCTGCCTTTGAGGATTTAGGCATGGTTCAGGTTGCAGAAGCATTTGATTTGCTGCAATTCCAGCATGTGCAGGTGCGAGGTGATGGAAGGGGAAAACTGTGGGTGTGCAGTGTGAAACAAGGGCTGCAGCACAGGATGGGAGCCGTTGCACTGCCCAGCACTGTGCACTGTGTGCTGCTGCAATGGGGACAGCCGAGTGACATGGCTGGGATCAGGGCTGCGTGCTGCTGCTGCCCTTCTCTGTGTGTCATATCCCAGCACAGCTGCCACTGCTGCAGTCACACTGGAGAGATAACACAGATGTGTGTCTTTTATTTCCAGGGAGCGTTCTCAGCACTGTGGTTATCAGCACTTCTGTCAGAAGTTGGAGTGCTCTTGCTTGGGCACTAAAATAAATGAGCAAGCCCACTTTGATAAAAGAAAGGTGAGAAAAAGATTCCCAGTGTCACCCTCTAACAGTGCTGCCCATCTCTGCTCCTCCAGGAGTTTTAGAAGGCGCTGTGTGTGTGTTTCACTTGTGTGCCTACAGCTCTGGAGGCTTCCTTGACTCCCGTAAGGCTGAATGGATCAGGGTACAAAACATGTCCTGATGGACTGCACCATGATGTCCCTGCACTGCTGGTGCCAGCCTGGTCCCCACCAATGGGACAGGCACCAGAGAGGTCATTGCTGTCACAGTTTCTCCATCACGATGTATTTCAGTGCCCAAGATACGTGGGCTGTGTGTCAGCAGGGAGCCAGGGGCAGAGTTATGGTTCTGGCACTCAGATATAAGCAGCTGTCTCCCATCAAAGCATAAAAACTTTTGTTCTCCTGTTCTCAGCAGAACATCGTGGCCTTATGTGTTGTACATCATACCAGAGGGAGCTTCCAAAACACTGCCCTTAAATATGTCTTTCATGACTTTTTTAGATGCTTTATGTGTTTCCCAATATTTCTGCATCCCACTGGATGGTGTTACGTAGTGTTAAATATTCTCTCATATCAGGTTACTATGAGCCACGTCCTTAGAAATGCTTGACCAAATCATTATGAAATACATTTCATATATATTGCTAAACTTTATTCTGTAGAAATGCTGCACAGAAGTCCTTTATCTGTTCTGAAACTTCAAATAATTCTTTTCTTCTTTTAAAATAACCTTTGCAATGTTTTTCATCAAAACAAGTGAAATAGCAAGAATAATAGATGCTGTAGGATTTGTACCCAGTATAGCTTCCTGCCTCTCCAAATGCTTTTGGAGGTGCTGATTGATTTGTAACAACTCTTGAAATGTCACCAGGAGTGAATGAGAAATAGACTCCTCTAATGTATGTCCAAGTAGAAATTGGCTCAAAGTTTTAACCTTTAGGGATGTTCTTTGCTTTTCTTTTTCTTTTTTTTTTTTTTAACCTTTTCACAGCAGCTAAATAGCTGGAAAGAAAATAGGGAACCAAATGTATGTGGAGGAAATTAATAAATCATGCTCTTGTTTTTGGCACATTTACAACAGAGATGCGTTAAAACTTCAAGTCAATGACAAAAGGGGAATGCTCCATTTAAAGCCTAGTTGTGGGGATAAACAGGAATGCTGCCTTGGTGTATCATAGCCTGGGTTGCAAAGGCCCACTGTGCTCATCCAATTCCAACCCCCTGCTGTGTGCAGGTCGCCAACCAGCAGCCCAGGCTGCCCAGAGCCACATCCAGCCTGGCCTTGAATGCCTGCAGGGATGGGGCATCCACAGCCTCCTTGGGCAACCTGTGCCAGTGCCTCACCACCCTCTGGGTGAAAAACTTCCTCCTAAAATCTAATCTAAGCCTCTCTGTCTCAGTTTAAAACCATTCCCCCTTGTGCTATCGTTACCCTGAAGGGTGAGAGCTGCGTTTTGAAGGCAGTTTTTGTGGAAATGGAAAATCCCCATCCATAGCTGGGGAGTGTGAAAGCTCATCATCTTCAGCTTGTTCCAGCTGCCCTGCCAGGCATGCTGCTGGGGATGTGCTGCTGGAATGGGCCTCCCTGACCTGGGCAGGGCTGGGAGACCCACAGCAGCGTCCTGGCAGCGCTGCTCACCCAGCTGGGTTTGTTGTGCTGCTGTGGATGCAGAGTGTCTGCTGAGTGATGTTTGTGTGTGGATGGCAACGAGGGCTTCTCCTCGTCTGGAATTTGCAGTAATTGAAATTGCAGAATTAGGTAAACATTGTTTGAAGCCTGGCCAATTTCTGGTATGTTGGGAAGACCCTTCAGTGGTGTTAGGGCTGCTCCGTATGTTGTCCTCATTTGTTTTTCTTGCTGCTTGCATTCTGCTCTTCAGTTCTCTCCTGTGGTAAGAAACGTGCTGCCTCCTAGGATTGCTTTGTTGGATGGATTTTGCTCTGTTTTCTTTTGTTTTAATGATGAATTTACTCACTGGAGTATAAAAAAAAAAGCAATTAAAAAGGTAGGTATCTCTCTGATAAAATTGGCCTGAGGTTGCTGATGGGTGATGTGCAGCCTCTGGAGCTGCTGCACCAGGAGCACTGCATGACTGCTGGCCCCATCTCCCAGTGTTCATCCCTCAGCAAACACTGATGGTTGGGCAATGCAAAGCCATACTGGCTGCAGAGCAGTAAGCTGTAACTGGGCGTGTTGGAATCACATCACACCACCTTTGTAGTTGCAGAGAATTTACATAACAGGAAACTTTCTCAGTTTCTGCTGGCAGCAGAATTGTGTCAAAATGCCACCAAAAGTGATATGTCCCCTTTATAGACCTCCCCCCAAAGGCTGTTCCCATCACAGAGAATGGGATGGATGGGGGATGGCTGCGGGGAGGGGAGGGGAAAGAGAGGTGGTGGCTGTGGAATGGGAGGCTCTCTCACCTTGTTTCTAGGATATTTTTTCAGCAGGAAGAGATTCCAAATGAATTCACCTGTCTCATTTCAGCCTCACGATATATTTGTTCAACACAAAAAAATCAATGCTGAACTAGAATTTTGTGGGGATGGAGAGAATCCACGGAGATTGCATTTCTGCTTCAGTGCAGTTTCATGTTTTACTGCTGCATAGACTTGCTAGTTAATAAGGTATCCTTGAATATGAGGTCCAAATGACATTTATTGCCGGGCAAGTACATACAAATCAATACTTACAATTCTTATTGGCGACCACGTACCATCTCTGGGTATCATTATAAGTGTGTCTGGCATTAATTGACAGTAACCGATAGTCATCATTATTTTCTTAATTCTGATCTCTCCAAACTCCTCAGGGTTGCTGCCGGTTGGTTCATCTTGGTGAAGAAACAGACTTTGGCGTGGCATTGGGGTGCAATGCAAGGGCTGTGCTGTGGTCAAGCATCTTTGTTCAAGACCCTCCCCACCACTAAAACCATCCCCTTGGTTCTCATGAAATCCTGGGACCCAGCACTGAGCCACTTGATAGGAATTCTTCCCCTGACTTTGTGTTGGAAGGCAGTTAATGATGGTTTTGTACTTGGCTGGGGAATGGCGATGAGAGAACAAACGTTGCATCCCTTGGAGAGGGAGCATGTAAGTATCCTGGATCTCCATCTTGGCTTTGATCTGAGGAAGGAGAAGGAGATGACTTAAATGAAATGAAGAGGTAGAAGCAGATTTCTGGAAGGAGATCCGGGAGCATTGCCCTCAGGGATGTCAGGAAGGCTCTCCTGTAAGCTGCCCTGGGGGCTGCAGGGCTCAGTCCTGCACATGCTGAGTCTCCATGAGTGGAGTTACACTGCTTGATTACGTGCTTACCTTTCAGCATCTGATTAAGAGGGCTTGATTGCTGAATTTGAACTCCAATTAGTTTAGTGGGGGCACCAGAACTAATGGCATTTACACGAATTAGCTTTGATATCAGAATCCAAGGATGACAGAATCTTCGCTATGTCTGTAATAAGAAATTCTATTCTAGACTGTACAGAAACTCAGTTTCTTATGTACTGCTGATTAAAAAAATAATTTTCATTACCTCTACACATTAAACCTCTCACACGTTTGCTGATATTCCTCTGCATGTTAGTCTCATGGCTGTTTAAAAGAGTTTTAAATGAATGTTCAATTATTCATTGAAGTACTATGAGCATCTGTTCAACTCATATTCTTTTCTGGCACTTCTTCATTACATATGGAAGGGGGCACTGGAAAGGCAGTTGAGATGCAGGCTATTAAAATGCCACAAAGGCACAGGAAACATTTGTTGGAGGAGTGCTCTGTGTATTCTTACACGTTTCTTTTAGAAACCTCCCCATGTAGTTGGGTAGAGTTTTTCAAGGGCTGTGAGGGTTAACTGAGGAATGGTTGCAAATGAAGCAATTGCCTGCAGCTGCCAGGCAGCTCTGCAGCACAGGTGGGGCTGGGATTCTGGTTAAGAAATGACTGAAGATGGATGCGTTTGGGTAAAGTTTGAGGGATCTCCAATGATATCCACGTGGGTAAGTGGCTTCTGCTCAGCTCTGTGGGCTGCCTGCATTAAGGACGATGCTGTTATCGCTGCTTGGAAACCAGTTTATTGGCTGGCTATGGAAAGCCTTCTGTTAAGATTAAATCCCGGGTCCCTGAAGACTGAGTTTTATGTTAGCTGTAAATCAGCGTGGAATTGTTAGGGCTAAGGTGGGGTTTTGGGTTAGGGTTCAGCAAAGCATCTTCAGGAACCCATTTTATTCCTGATCCTGTAAATCCCTGCCGGGGATGAAAGGCTAATCGGTACTTATCGTGTGATAGCGGTGGCTCCTGGGGCTGTTTTATGCCCAGGTTTTGTTAAATGAATTTTCACAGAACCCAGGTGCTCAGGAACTTGATTCATGGTTGGATCTTGGCCGATGGTTTTATAGATCTTTGAGGAATCACTGGAAAACCTTTTTCTTTTTCCCCGGGTTTTGAAAGCCTAACCCTCTGGTACCTGAACTGTTGGCATAAACTCAGCTCAGAAGGCAATGTGAACCATTTGTCAGTGAAAGCAGCAGCATTTATTTAGCCCTGCAGCTTTTCAAACATTACCCAATAAAATAAGCTTCTCCATCCTTTCTGAAGCCCCCAGATCATGTTTCTGGACTGCCTGTGATTGTTCCATGGCTCTGTGAGGCTTTGTGCATCTGAAAAGCCCCTCATCATCACGACCTGAGGTTTTCTTGGCTTGAAATGCTGATCTGGGCCGAATTCCAAGCATCAGCTCTTTTAGATTAATGCAGTTTAAATTAAGAGAAATTAAAGATGAAGATGTATTATCAGTCTTTAGCTCGGTGTACTGTTGGTTCATGCTTATGATTTTGTCATTACGTTGGTTCTCGGGAAGTAAAAATTGCTGTTAATAATTTAATTTTTACTTCATTGTGTTGCAACGGACCTGCCAGCACCTGGAGGTGTGATGCCTGTGGTCTCTGGCTGATGCCAGCCCTGGTGGCTATGTCTGCTCATTGGCCTGAGCTCCATGCAGCCCCTGTTTGTACCAAGAGCACGCTTCAGGCACTGTAAGGTTTCCCTGCTTGCTCCAGCAGGTGCCAGGAAGCAACAGATGACCCAGCTCCTTCCAGCTTGGGCCACCATTCAGAACTTTCAAAGGGACCTCTGTGTTCATAGTCTAACAGATAAGTATGTTAATAGCAAGCATCTCATCCAAATGAAGGGTTGTTCTGCTGTAACGTTCTCAGATTACGACAATTCTCCATTTTCACAACTTCTAAAAAGGGCTTTGAAACCATAAGCTGAATTTTGGGTGAAAGCAGCGTGTTACTGGTGCCTTCTTCAGTTTGTATTTACACACCCAGCCAATGACTGCTGGGAAATATGGTGGTCGTGCCCTGCCAGTCTGTGCTTTTAAGGGCTGCAGCAGTGATTTCTGAGTTGTGACAAGCTGTCCCCAAGTGCAGAACTGCAGCGTGGTCTGTGCCGTGCTGTTCTTGGTGTGCGTGTGTACATAATCATTTTGGTTAAGTACAAAAAGTAATATTCTATTCATTTAAATATTGTACCATCTGACATAGCTGCAACGTGCTGATATTAATGGCTCACTTGAGGCCAATTCTTCTCCTCCAACGGCTCTTTCTATTGCAAATTCATCATGCAGGCATCGGGCGAAGAGTTATCATTCACTTTTTCTTTTTTTCATGAAGGACAGATATTGATATTCTCCTAAGATGTGAAAATAGATCTCCTTATCAGCAGTGCTTAGCATACTGGCTGCTTTGCAGGCTGAGTCCAGCAGCGATGCTGTACAAAGAAGCCCAGCACCGCAGCTTTCGTTTCCCCATAAATCAGTAATGGGAGCACTCGGGTATTGCATTTCTAGCCTAAAAAACTGGATGTTTGTTGGGTTTCGTGTTATTCATTCCCTGCATCTAGCAGGATTCATATTTCAGTCTGGGTAGAATCACAGAAGCATAAAATGGCTTGGGCTGAAAGGGACCCTAAGGATCATCAAGTTCCAACCCCCCTGCTACAGGCAGGGCCACCAACCTCTGGATGTGGTACTGGACCTGGTTGCCCAGAGCTCCATCCAACCTGCTCCTGAACATCTCCAGGGATGGGAGGTAATATGAGGACAAGAGCTCCTGTGATTTGAAATGGCTGAAACTTCAGTTGGAGGGGGTGGCAGGTGTCTGCAGGCAGCCCAAGGCAGCACTGGTGGGGCCAGGCTGAGCACTGGTGGGGCTGGCAGGACTGGGCTCCTTGCAGCAGCACCCTAAGCAAGTGGCCTGGGCCTCGTGCTTCCATTTCTCATTAGTGATATGCACAGAAAGCTGCTTTCTTTTAATGTGTCATTCTCTCACTTGCTAACCATGGATGTCTGGGGACAGAAGCCTTTTTAGCATACATTTACTGGCATAGCACGAGAGATGCCTTCTCTTGGCTGAGGCCTTCAAGCCTTGCAGGAGCTCAGTGCCCCATGTCCTAAGTGCCAGCAGCATCGTCTGTGTGAGTGTTGCTGAATGGCTTGCAGTGCTGACCGTTGCTTAACATAAATGCATCCAAGGAGGATACGAAATACAATGCAAGGTACCATTAAAAAACAAAGCCTGTATTGTTTTTGAGAAATCCAGGAATGTTCTCCTTTGGCGGAGTCTGAAACTTGAAGTATCTGGCAAATGCCAGTAAAATTAATGAACTGCTGTTGGCTGGTGGGTCTCCAGTGATGGGTGATTTGGAGTAGCAATGAACACGCAGTCCTGGTGCTGCCAGCTAAGGTCTGAGCATTACTGTGTGGGTCAGAATTGATTGATTTCCTTGTCTAAATTATTTGCAAGCTTAGTCATTACTTTTGTAGCTGATAATTTCACTGGACCTGCCATATTATGGCTTATAAAAGTTTAACCATCGGTGAACTCTTAGGCAATAAATCACGGTAGTGTTGCATTGCTCTCAAAACTCAATGGAAGCGCGCGGCTGAAACATCAGGAGGAGAACAGAGAATTTCAGATGCAGCCTTTGGTGCGGAAACATTGCAGCAACTGTCGGGATTCGTGTCCTGACCCATTACAAACCTCAGTGTTATTGAGATGAGGGAAAGCAAAGCTCCTGCAGACTCAGAGGCGTACTTCAGCCCGGCCCAGGACCAAGTTCTCCTCTTAGCATTAATAATACATCAGTGGCTTTGGCAGGGGCATGGTGACATCAGTGTGGTTAAGTCTCTTGGGGGAAAGATAAGATACGGCAAAACTGCTGAAAAAGCAGGATTTCCTGTCTTTGCTGCACTATTTATTAGTTATGGAAAGGTAGTAATCAGAAGAGCTGTAATAAAGCAAGCTTTCAGTGGTGTTTTACAATTTGTGTTTGGCTGCTTTTCTGCCATTCACTCCAGAAAACCGTGGGGTTCTCTGCAGGAAAGAGCTTTGCAATTATTGGACGTGTCTGAGATGACATGGTCTGAACTGGTCTGCCTGTGATATATTTGTTTAATAATCATGCATGTTTGTAATTGCAGTGACTGCAGTTTTTGTACTGATTGCTGCATTGTGAAGCACGTGCCTGGGGGTTAATGTTTTGTATTTGAAGTAGCTCATCTAGGCTTGAACCAGAGCTGGGTAGGGTTACGTGTTAGTTGAAATGCAGAGCGTGTGGTTAGAGTTACCTGAAATGGCTTTCGTTTGGTGCGGCTGTAAGCTGATGAGATCAGATTTGATTTCTGTACTTCTAAGATGCTCCCTTTAAGTGCAATTAAGCTACTTGGCAGAAAAAATGGAAATGTGAGAACTCACTAACAGGGTAACGGGGTTCCCCAGTTTAGGAGGTTGCTGTCAGTGCATTATCATGTCCAGTGCCTTCTGGTGACCCATCCTTCCAAGGCCTGCATCTCACAGGGCTCTCTGCAGCCCTTCCTCAGGGAATGCTTCCAGTCTTCTCACTGAGCTCAATGGAGGTATTTTTTTATTTATCACTTTGGGTCATTGAAAAGAAGGAGTAGAAATAAAGCACAGCTAATCCATATTCTGAAGTCTGGTAAATAGTTTCTGTGCTGTGCTTGGTTATTTTTGGTTGTGGTTTTACAAACCTACATTTCAGAGGTGCTCGCTGACACAGATAGTACAAGAAAGCATCATTACTTTTAAGAAATCGGATTTCCTTCTGACAGTGGATCTGAAATCAGTGCCTCACAGGCTGAGAGGTGTGGATGGGGGATGCCATTAATTTCTTCAGAAGTTATTGCAATGTGTCAAAAAAGTGCTATTTTTTCATAGTGTGCGGAGTGGTTCATGCCTTCCTCCCAACGTGACCTAGATAAGGGCTGTATCAAAGCTATCATCTTTGTGTGCTGGAGTTTCTCTGCTTCTGGGCTCCTTCAGGTTGCATTTCCAGTTTTAAATAGCAGACTTGCATGAGCAAAGAGAGCAGAGCCGTGCCCCGTTGATCCATCCTTCTCTATCGGAGTGCGGCTCTGCTTCTCTGCAGTGCCCTGCAAATGGCAAGGCATTAAATCCTGTGCCCCCATAATCCAAACAGCTGGGCTAATAGTTCTCATAAACATAATAATAATACTAATTTTAGAAAAGCAACGGATAAAGGCTAAGAAAAACATAGTAGCTGTAGAAATTGTGCCATAATTGTTCATTTGTTGTCCCTGAGCTGACTATCATACCTGTCTCTCCTTTTTCTCTGTTCCAATTAGAGATGTAAGATCTACTTTGTAAAACTGCAAGTCCACAGGAAATGCCTTTGCAACTGTGTCCTGCCCACAGCTGGGAGATGCTCCTGGCTCACAGCCTCCTGACTTTGCAGAGCAGTTTTCCATATGGAGCGCATTCTGCCCAGTCCTCGAGGAGCACACAAGTGTATACCAGCACATGGTCACCTGGAAAGCAGCTTTTTGATCGTGAAAGTCTTAAACAGGAACCTGGGGGTAGAGTTCCTGCAGGCACATGGGTTTAATGGCATAGCAGCCCAGGCCTGAAGTGGGCTGAGAAAAGGGCCATGGAGAGGGTGGGCTCGAAGAGAGCAGCCTGAGCACTGCATGAGAGAGAGGAGGAAAGAGCTGTAGTACATCACAGCAACATAAATTAGCATCAGCTGCAAGTTCCAGCAGCCCTCCCTTTCCCTGCTTGCTGCTGATTGAGGCAATCTGTGGTTTAAAGGAGGGCTGAAGGAAGAAAGCCTCTCTCTGCTCGAGCTGTGACCTGGTGGGCAGCAGGCTATGGCAGGAGGACAGCGTGGACCAGCACTGCAGAGCCCAGGTCAGGGCTTGCACAAAGGCAATCGAGCTGGGGAGCCACAGCAAGCTCCATTCCTGTCTGCCACTGTTAGTTTATGTCTTTGAAACCTAGTTTTTCCTCTCAAAAAAACTGCTTTCCTTGCAACCCTCAGCACTGCTGGGCTGAAGGCATCTGCCAACGATGCCTCCTTCAAGGCATGATGCTCAGTTGTTGCTGCTGAGTGCTGCCACGCATCCCTTTGGATACCAGGTATCATTCACTGTGCTGCTTGCAGCTGCATCTTTTTAATTGCAGTATGTTTATTAGCACAGGTGTCTCTGCTGGCAAGGTACCGTGCTGAGGCAGCTCTGTAGAAAGGCTGCATCTTCTCTGCCCAGAGCAGAGAAGGGCAGTGGGGCTCGTTGGGCTACAAGGTGGAATTTCAATGGACAAAGCTTGTTTCTGGTTGGGAGCTGATTTCCTGAAAGATTTCCCATCTGCACACTCTGGCCTGACCTGGCCAAAGCACTGGGAAATGTGCTGGAAATGGGTGTTTTCATGTGTTTATTTCTGTGCTCAAAGGGAGGGAAAAATCGTTAGAAACTTGAAAGTTAACATGTTTTCTTACCACTCGTGGAATTACGCTTTAATATCAGAGTTTATTGTGTAAATTACCAGTACAAGAGACTGTGGACCTACAGCTTAACTCCCCCGTGAGGCTCTGCAACCACCTGTAGATCTTTTGCATTGTGCCCTTGAAGCTTGTGATGTATTTGGAGCCCCTTGAGCAAATTACAGACTTGCATTAATTCCCTACAATTCCCCATATAACCACGCAGTTGTTATTCTTTCTGTTTTGTAATAAAAACTCTTCAATATATGGAAAGACTTAAAAGGTGCTAATTAGCATCAGTTCTGTTAGTGATTGTGGGTTGGGAAAGAATTTACTCAGGTTTCAAAATCTTACTCTTCCTTTCCTATTCCTGATTCTCATGTAATTCCACTGTTCAACAAACATATAACCAGTATTTATTTCGCTCATGTCGGATGTGTCACTGTCTGCTTTAACTCCTTCAGTGCTTTCCTACTTTCTGACAATTTGTGCATCTCCAAGCTGCTTGGGTGCATGTGCTGCTTGTCCTGGTGGAAGGTGTTTGCACAGAGCCTTGCAATACTTTCAGCTTTTCTCTCTGGCTTCTCTTCTATCTGCATAATTAAAGGAGTTGGACACAGAATCAACCCAGAGAGATAGATGTCTGCTCGTATTTATTTCTCCCGCAAGATATATTCCTTATAAATCCTTCATGGCACATTAAAAATTGACTCTTCCTTGTCTCCATGAACAAAATAATTGCGCATCACCAACTATCTCCTTCGAAAGCACAGAACGGGTTGCTGTAGCACTTTACTTAATATTTAATTAAATTCAGGTTTTTTAAAAAAAGTGAGGAGCTCATTCTGATCCACGAGGAACCCAGGAACTTCAGAGCTGCAGTCAGTTTAACAGCAGCCAGAGATTTCCTCAAGGATGCTCTCCGAAGCATGCCTAATGCAAGCACTTAGGAAAGCTCGTTAGGAAATGCACCAATTGCTGGAAGCCATGACTGAGGAGTCCCATCTTAAAAACTACCACCTATAGACGATTACAGTGTATTGTGGAAACTAAGAAATCTGGCTCTTCAAGAGAGCATTAGCCTTGCTTTGATTGCCAGCGCTCGTTAGCTGTGGCGCAGGCCTTGTCCTATGGGCTGGTGATGCCTGGGATGGGGCAGTGCCAGCCTCCTGCAGTGGGATGTCTGCTGAACGCAGAGCCTTTGAAAAGGAAGGAAAAGGTGAAATTCTGCTGTTTGAAGGAAAATATGAAGGCATACCTCATGTTGTAGGCAGTAAGTCACCTTCAGTTCTCCTCTACTTTTTTTTTTTTTTTTGACTGTGGATTGAAGAACCTCTCATGTAGAAACAATACAAGATTCCAACAGAATGCCTGTGAGTTCAGTGTATTCTGAGGAACATGAAGCAATATGAAGTCTGTTGTTGTTGTCATCATCTGCTCTGGGCTGTGTGTGCACTGGGCTGCTCTGATTCTGTTTGGAGGAAGTCTGCTTGTAGATGGGCCTTCATCCCAGTGTCATCCTCAGAGAAGAGGCAATACTTGGAGTGGAAGATGGGAACATCTGCAGAGCTACCCAGCTGCGGAGATTCCTGCCTCTATGCCTGTAAGTGGAGTTTATATTCTGCAGAGGGACAGTTTTGGAGGCTCAGAGATCATTTGGTTACCCTAATCTGAGTACCAAGAAAGAAGGGCTCTCCTCATCTGAAGCACAATGGTACAGGTTCCCTCCTGCGGCTCACGGCAGTTTGATTAAAGCATGTATTGCTGCAGTAACAGCAATTTCATTTGGGCTCGTTACGAGCATCTGTTGGGTCCAAAGTCAGCCAGTCCGCCAGCCAACATCATTTCCACCTGTAGACAATCCATCAGCATTGGGGTGTTGTTACTCCTGGTGCCTTCGGACCGATAACCCAGCCGGTGCTCCATGAGAAGTGTCAGTGTGAGGCTGTGTGTGTGGCTGTGCCAGGAGGAATAGCATCTTGAAAATCATCTTGATAAATACCTGCCGTCGGAGGCTGAGCCCTCCGCTGACATAAATAAGGTCAGTATTTCTCTGGTAGATTTAATACAAGATTGAAAAAGAAATGAAATGCATCAGTTTTATCGCATCGCAACACATTTGTGGAGGAGTTCAAACAGAGAATGAAATATATGGGAAGGCATAATTTTGAATGAAAATTGCATTTTTCTTTCTTATTTTTCCAAGTCTTAAATTAAAATAAAATAAATGGAAGAAATATTGCCAATGTCGGTGCTTTTCAAAATCACGTCTTCAGACTTAACAAGACGTAGGATTAACTTAAGCCTCAAGGTTTTAGAATGTAATTTAATTTTGTCTCAGGAAATGTGGGGTTCAGCCTCTGGGTGCCCTGAGTTAGTGCTCTGAACCGTCTGTCTTCCTCTGCAAGAGCTTTAAATTGCGTATTTATTTGAAGAGCGAGCTAAGATCCTGGGAAATGGAATCGCCTTGGGGCTGGGGCCTGAAAAAGGTCGCCAATAGCAAAAGCTGAGAGATGGTCACACTAGAGCACAAGCAACATGAGTTGCATGGCCTTCACGTGAGTCTTCTGTAGCCTTTTCCTCAGTCTGCTTGGTCGGCAGCCCATGTTTGTGAATCTGAGGGGAGGATGGAGGTGACCGGCTGCTCTGCGCTGGTTCTCCCCACCACTTGTGGGTGGGCAGGAGTCAATGTCAGCTGTGTTTGTGCCTGTGTTTCTGGGACACCTGGCAGCTGCAGGTACTGCCCTTGGCAATGCGAGCTGACAGCAAGCCCAGCAGTGCAGACAGCTGTGTTGTGCCAAAACATGGCACGTCCTGCTGCTGGTGATGTGATGGGCACAGCCCTGGTGGGAGTGAGACAAAATAGAGAATGGATGAAAAATCAAGGATTTTATCTTAAGATAGAGTGGATTCATTCTGAAAATGTAGTTTTGGAATGAGGAGGAATGGATGCATCCCAGCTTGGCTATAGGGCAGCTTCGTGCCTCAACAAACTCCCACTCCTTTGTTTCGGCGTCACTTTATGGATCTGTCTGTGTTCATACAGGCTTTACAGAGATCAGGGAATGCCATTTTTAATAAATAATCACTCTTCCCTAATGTATTAGATTGCTAAATGAATTAACCTCACTTTCTGGAAAGTATGTTTTAAAGTAAATTTTATGCCTGCAATATTGGCATATACTGAGATCTATGGGGAGGAACTCAATAAAGTGTTGGCAGCCCAGGGATTTATTATTTATATAATTTTTGAAGATCTTCATCTTTCTGGAGCTGCAAGCAGCTGAGCTTATAACATTTGATTTCCCCGGATCCCAATTAAAGCTGGGAACATTGATGTTACGCAATTAAGTGACCATTACTTAATTTTTCTCCCATTAAGATCTTTTCTTTTCCCTCTCTCTCCAAGCCTGCTCTGCGTTTTCATTTATTTTGACAGCAATTTGCAGTCCTAATGTGATTTGTAGGGAGTCCAGAGTGCAAAGCAGGGTGTTGACTGACAAGCCTGAGCGACCCTCGCCGAAGGATCTGCAAAATGGCTGTGGCACCAGTGGGTGCTTGGACACTTGGCAGCATGGGAGGCTTCATGGGCACCAGTTACTTCTATCTTCACAGCCCCTGCAAGGGACACAGGGTAGAAGGGCAGTTGGATGCTTTAATGGGGTTTTGGGAAGTGCCTCCTTCCCTCTCCGTGCTTCCTCCAGTGCTGGGTGCATGCAGACCTGGTGGTCACGCTTTGTGCTAAATGCTATTGCTCATCAGGTGCAGTGAGCAAAGGCAGGTGATAGGTAGGTCGTTCCAATGTGCAGAGCATCAGGTCCCAGCACATGCTGGTGCAGGGGAACCTCCTCAACAAACCATCACAGCACAGGTGATGACTGGCAGCCCTCTGTGCAGTGATATTGAGTTAAACAGGGAGGTACAAATGTAGTTTGGGACTTAATGCTTTCTATGTATAGCTTTTTATTTACATGACACTGATTTTTGCTGGGTTGTGATCATTGCTAAGGTTTGGAATATTAACAGCTACAGTGTGCCCATTTCAGAGCTGTGGGGGCTTCAGTCCCAGATCCATATCTGCAGCAGAGGTTTGTATGATGTGGTGAGATGCTGAAAAGGAAACGGGAAAAGCAGTTCTCCCCAGCCCAAAGGGACAGGAAAATTGCAGCTGCAAAATGACTTGGATAGAAGCTGTTTTCTGGGTGCTGTGTTCTGTTGGTTAGCAGCACAGCACTTGTATTACTATGTGCTGTTGTCTAGCTTGACAAACGTGTATTCTTATGAGCCTGTAAAAGGCTCCTGGAGAAGTATTTCTAAATCAGGTGGCAACAGAGCACCTGTTTGTGTTCCCAGGTGTTTTCCCTGGCGTGGAGTTCTGAAAAGGCACAAAGCATTTCAGTGAGCGATGGGAATGGCCTGGGCTTCCTAATGATGTTGTTAGCTCCAGGTGCTCCCAGCCTAGTCCTAGTCCTGCTCAGCCACGCAGCTCCTTGAGCTCCTTTCTTCCCTTCTGTTAAATTGGCCTGGCTCTGATCAATGTACATCGAGTCCCCCTGGCTGGCTGTGGCTCTGCTCCATTAAAACTGGACTGACACAAGATCAAGGTGTGGGTTGTGAGCAGAGGTCATGTTGGAAACAGCAGTGAATTAATTGTGAACGTTAAGAAACAGATTTATACAACCTCGTTAATGAAATATGTGGCTCTGGCCATGAGCTGATTTCTTAAGAAGGTTGACAAGAAATGCCTTGCCCATGTGCTTCATTGCTCCACTGACTGCCTGGTCCCACACCAAGGCACTGGGGTGTGTTGCAGCCATTAGGATATGGAGATTAAAGCAGGATGGTTGTGTCTGGGGGAGGTAAGCGAGCAGTGTGCACAACATGCTGCCTGGATTGCTAAAAGCCCTCTTGCTTTTCTTCCGTTCTGGAGAGGCACTGCAACAAGTTGCCCAGCGATGTGGTGGATGCCCCATCCATGGAGACTTTCAAGGTCAGGCTGGACCAGGCCCTGGGCAACCTGCTCTAGCTGTGCATGTCACTGTTCATTGCAGGGGAGTTGAACTAGATGGCCTGTGAAGGAACTCTAAGGATTCTGTGATGATTCTACAATGACGATGAAGTCTTTACCAAGAGTTTTCTCAAACGGCTAAAAAACTCAGGATGCCATAGCCAAGAAAAAGCTTTGTGTGCTAAAAGCCATCTCTGGCTCAGAGCATGGGGAAGGTAGTTATGAGGGAAATAACAAAGGGAAAAGGAGTGACAAGAAATTGACAAAGAATTGTCAAAGAAATGTGTGTTCAGAATATCAAGTGATGGAAAAGAGGGGAAGCTAAAGAAAACAGTTTGTGCTCCTCCGCTAAGGAATGTTCCAGGAGCTGCTGTGTTTCTCTGTCCTGACGTGATGATTTACACCAAGTTTACTAAGGCTCAGAAACTTTCTGTAAACTGTGGGGATATTGCTGCATGTTCCAAAGGGCAGGCAGTGGCCTGGTCTGCGAATCACCTTGAAGTTGGCATGAATTTGGCTGATGAAGAGGAAAGGAGTTGCACACGTGTCACTGTTGCATTTCCTCACATGTCCGTGACCAAGTCAAGGTTACCTCCCTGCCCTGCCGGCGGCAGCATCTGTGCCTGCTTTCCTTACAGTTTTCATTGACAAGATGTCCTACCTATAGAGATGTATTTCTTAGACGTTTAACTCAGCAGGATGGCTTGGTAATATTGCTCTATTCCGGCAGTTCCAGCACGTGGTCTGCCCTTCAGCTATTTGTATTCCCAGTATTTCTGTTGTGCTCTCTGCCCTGGCTGCTTCATAACCGCTCAGGTACAGCAAGCTGCTCCCAGAGTTTCAAGTGCAGATCTATGCCCTTTGATTCCAGCTCTCTCAACAAGAGCAAGTAGTGTCAATACTCATGGAGATCTACATTTCAGGTGCTGTGAATTCAGCAGAAATGTTTAGGAGTGAGAAAGTGATTGGAAAAAACTCTTTTCCCCATACTTAGCTTGGCTGTGCCTCCATGTGCCGTTTTTTGATGCCATGTTGTGCTTCTGGGACTGCTTCAGGCTGCAGGAGGAACACAAAGCCAGCTGCCCTTTTCCTTGCAGCTTCCTGGTTTCTTTCTGTCTTCATAAGGAAGAAAATCCAAACAAGTAGCATCTGTGAGGCTGCTGGGATAGCACTGCAGATCTGGCATCTCCCAGCATGTCCAAGTTTCTCAGCATGGCACATGCAGCCAGGATCCCACCATCCCCATGCAGCAGCAGGTCAGCATCTTCAGCCTTGCTGAATACTCTGGTGATTTGCAGCACTATGTACAAATCCTGTCTGTGCCCTCCAGATTGACCTCTAAGCCTCCCTTAACTTAGCTGAACTTGAAGTATATGAATCTGCTTTGAAGGCTTTACTTTCAGCATAGCGGGGTGTCACAGACTGAATGTTCACCATATGGTGCTTCTTTTGCAGCTCCATCTCCAAGAAATGGTTTACAGGTAGGTGTGGGGATCTAAAGCTGAGGCATCTTCCAACACCAACACCATGTGGCCCCAGTTAATGTTTTTATTGACCATTTTCCTTTTCCTCTGCAGCTATTCACTGCTCTACTGGCTTCTCCTTTTCTTTCCCCCTGTACCTTCTGAGCCTCGCTGTACTGTTACAGAAAAATTAGGTCTTGTAATGGCTCAGGTCAGAAATATGCCATTGTATGACCCCTGCAAATGCTACTTACTAGTGGATTTTATGTGATAAATTAATGCTTTAGTGAGAAGTAGTCCCAGAGCAGACATATTAAATAGCACTTGTTTTTGACCTGCAGCAACCTCAAGTCGAGAGCTTTCCAGATTTTGTTGCACATATTTCTAGCTATTTGCCCAGTTTGTAGCTGATCCCTTTCTCGTTTGCCCATGTTACCTTTTTCTCCAGAGATGTGCTGCCATGTGAGCTGGAAGCTGGGCTGTCTGCTTTGAGATGCACAGATGGTGCTGAACATGACTCTGAGCCTCCCTGCTGGGGTTAAGGATGGGTCCTCACTGGGTCCTTCATGAGGCTGAAGGTGCCCATGAAAGCGATGATGGGCTGCCCAATGCAATTGGGAATTACATCACCCAAGGCAGGAGAGGGACCTTGTGTGCTTAACATGGCCCTGTTGGGTGGCTCAGGTGATCCCAGATGTGGATTATGGGAGATTGTCCCGTGAGTTTGTGCATCATTCCATCAAATTTAATGAACCTGTGTCTGTAGAAGATGTTGCCCTGTGCCCAGAGCTATCTTGGGTGTTACTTTCCTTTTAAAAAGGTGGAATGGGAGCTGCACAGCTGGAGTTAGAGACTGAAAGAGTTGCCGTGGCCACAGAGGAGAGCGACACAACAATGTTGTTATTATTATTGCAGTGCAATCTAATTTAATATCCGTTTTCATAAAAGATCTCTTAGACAACAATAATGGATGGATGTGAGCTGTCTAGATTTGGGTATAGCATCTGACACACTGTCCAATAGAAAGTTGTTTGTTGAAGTAGAGCAGACAGGGATTAGTGCTATAGGGAAGGCATAGGCTATGGGGTGCACGGTGGGGGCAGCAGTGATGTTGGGGTCTATGCTCACCAGCTCTGCAGCCAGCACAGGGCTGAGTGGAATTGGCAATAGTAAGAAGATCTAGATGTGATATGGGGAGAATTAGATGACAGTATTGATTAGGGTAATAGAACCGAGAGGAAACCGGATAGCATGAAGTGCAAAATAATGCTTTCAAAGCAACTTTTCTATAACCTGGAGTCTTGTCATCTGGAAACGATGAGGAGGGAAAAAGATCTGACTTAGGAGGGTTGTTTGTGAGATGACAGTTATCAGCCACCTGTGGAAAGGATTGTCATTTATTTTTAGGATATGCTAGGTGAAGCATTTCCAGTAAAGTGGATGAGGTTACAGCTGCTGTGCGAGGCCATGGGGTGACCTCACGCAGAATATTTTGTGCCGTTTCAGGAATTATGCCCCAAAAGATGAAAGGATTTGGGTCGGGTGCTTCTGGGATGATGTATGTGGCATGGGTAACCTGATGGGAGCGTGAGCTTAGGGACATCTCGTTGCTGTGTGTCTGTGATCTGAGTCTGTCCATCCCTCGGCCAGTTCCTGGTGGTTTGAATGGATCTGCCATCCCCGGGTTGATTCTTTCAGTTCTGCTTTTCTGCCAGGCGTGGTGTAAATGCTGTAATACTCTCGAGTCAGTGCTTTGGAAACCAAGCATTTAAGAATTATCAAGAATTAAAGCAGAATTAATTTATTTTGCCCTAAGTGTTCTATTAACATTTCATTTATGTATATATTATAGCAAATGGACTCAAACCAGAGATTTATGTGCCTCCTGGATGATCGTTGCGATACAGTTTATTGAAATAAACTGAAAGCACTGCAGAGATGCCTCCTTTAACTCACGGCCTAAAATTAAAATGAAATGATCAGTGTATTGGCTAATTAAGAGAAGACCTTTGTAATTTAAGTTTTAGTGTTCTGTGTAACAGTAAGTCACAGGGCAATGATGGTCGTTAAAACAATATTATGAGAAGGTGACGTTTTCATTCCGGTGATGTAGTTGTGAAATGAATCAACCAATTTAAAGTTTAACGATGTCATTAGAGTGGCTGCGTATGCATCTTGTCTGAGATGGCAGCGTGGTGCAGGGTGAATGCAAAGTCGCTTTAAACAGGGCTTGATGTGGACTTTTATGGTGCACTTCAGTGGAGAGGGGCTATTATTTGATAGCACTTCAACCTGAAACAAGTGCCAGTTCAACTAGAAGGGAATTAAATCTGATTGCAATAATGTGCATGGAGAACCCGTGTAAAAATCAAAAATAAGTATCTCCTTATTGAGGTAAGAACTCGTGGTTTTGCTGAATACAAGTAGATTGCTGGGAGGAGGGGAAAACATTGGGTTGCAGCGGACCCCCAGCACAGACTTCAGCCCTGGTGAGCGCCCTGCAAACGAGCTGCTCTCCTGCAAAGTGATTTCCCAGCAGTACTATTTGCAAATGCCTCTGCTCAGGATAGGAAAAAGAGTCCTTGTGCCTCTTTCGTTTTTTGTTTTTTCTAATCAAAGAAAACCAAGAAACGTGGTTTTGTTGGAGAATGTTCACCATCCATCTCTGGAGTTCTTATTTGCAGAAGAATGAAATTATTGCATTAAGTCAAACAGCTAAAAGCAAAGCGAGGAAATCAGAGTTGGTTTATAAATGACTCGTGAGCATAAAACAAGGCTACGTTTGTTGTCCAAATTATTCATGATGAATTATTTGCTCAGCCCTGGTTGGTAGAAGATTTACAATGATTTCTCCTCTTCTGTGTTGCTCTGTTCAGCCAGATAGTTTGTTCCTCTGTGGATATTATATTATAATCTTTATGTACAGTAAACACCATTTCTTATTGCAGGCATCCATCTCGAAAGCAAAAATGAAGAAAAAAAAAAGATTATTTTTCCTTCTATATTTATTGAGTTAAGGCTTACAGAATCGAAGCAGGGTCTCATTTATCATTAGACTTGGTCTCGTCTTTAAATAATGCCCTTTTTATCAAAATACATTCACAACGTAATTTATGAAAGCAGCAATTTGGCAAATTGAGCTTTTTTTTTTTTTCTGAATGGAATCTCTGTTCTCTCTGATTTAATATTTTAATAACTAAAGCGTATCTGCTGGTGAACTAGATAGAAATGACAACTCTTCTATGCGGCCTGATTAGGGGAAGAAAATCCTGCAGGCAACTAATATCTTAGTTTTCAAAAGATGCTTTTAAGCTCTTCACTTCTTCCTCTTTGAAATTATTATAATAATTTGAACAACCTTGAATTAACAAATAATGTTCTACATCGGACTTCTAAATACTTACCCAGATAGCTTCAGCAAAGTGAGTGCTGACTCCTTGAAAATGGCTGTTTCTAATGAAGATCCGCACCTTAATGATCTTTTTGGTGATCCCATAACTGTATGAATTTTTTTGTCAGAAAATATTTGTACTGCAGAAGTGAGGCCCACATCCTGTTTGTTATTTAAAGACGTCTCTGCTCCGAATGAATGAACTGGTACCACCTTTGGCACCAATCAGGCGCATACCTAACCCAACAATTATCACAATTATCCCATTTTAAAAAAGATTGTCTCTAAAATTATTATTTTTTTAAATAAAATACATCCTTTGTCTCTTATGAATTTGATAGGTTAGGGGTCTTTGACGTGTTCTCTGAGCTGGATGGCAGCTCACACGGAGTACAAGAGGAGCGCTGCCTGGAACAGGGGGCATGGTTAAGTGGCGTGGTGCTGCTGTGCTGGCAGTTGGTCTTGATGATCTCAGCAGTCCTTCGTGACCTTAATGATTCTATGGAGCCAGGACCCTTCTGGAGGTCTCGCTGATGCAGATAAGCTGGCACTCCTTGTCTCTGGTCTCTCCTTGTTGGTCAAACACCAAAGACATGCAGACAGGGCAAAGTATGGGAAGGATTTTCTTGTGCTATTTCTGGCTGATAGCACATCCACAGCCCCAGCTGGAAAAGCACAGCCGGGTATTTATGGCTGCCCTGCTTGACTCTGGCCTTAAAAGGAGCACTCTGGCTTTGGAGCAGCACGAGTACGAGCAGGTGAGCCTTCGGCACGGGCCTCCTTAGCAGGATGCACATTCCTCAGCTGTTGCCCCCTGTTTAGTGCCTGCAGTGTTCCCCCAGCACCCCAACACGGAGCACTGTCTGAACCTTCCTTAGCCCCGGGTTGTGCCATGGCTGATGGACGTGGCCCGTCAGTCTGCACTGCCTCATGACGGCTCCTCCTGCTCTGCTGCTCTCTGCAGCCCTGCCCAAAGCTGATGCCCTGCCTGGGAGCTCTGTGCTACCTGCTTGCCTTCTGCCAGCTCTGGGCCTAACTCAAATTGTGTGATGAAGTGTGCTTATGCAGGTAATTATACAGCATTTTAAAACATAAGAAGAGTCATAGCGGCACTCAAGAGCAAAAAGCCCTTTGGTTTTTCCATTAAGCTGACAAAAAAATAATTTTCGATTGGCTTAACATGCATCCACCCTGCCCAGCACACTCGTTCATTCCATCTGGGTTTATTCTGTAACAGTTAAACAGCTTTTGCCTTTCCTCTTATTGTCAGCATGTTGGCAGCTCACAGGTCTGGCATAAATATTTGGATGCAATTAGAATAAAGCAATATTGACTTGTTGTAGTGGGAAACCTTCACTTCAGCAGAGCAAGCTGCAATCTCCTGGGGAGCAAGGAGGAGCCTGCAAACTTTGTTTGGGATTTCCCCCCGCCGCAATTGTGCTTGTTCCCATCTTCCTGCAGCGCTGAATTGATTTCTGCTGCTGTGCTTGCAGCATCTTTCTCCAGATCCAAGGACACCAGGGTCTCCCTGACTCCAGCTGGCAATGCCTTCTGCCCCTTGCCCTGCTCCCTGCCACAGAGCGGTGGTGCTGGGGGCTGAGCTGGGGGATGGCAGATCTCGCAGCAGCAGCAGACGGGTGGGCGCCAGAGGATGCTCCCCAGCTCTGCAGCCGGCGGCATCACACAGGCTATTTCTGCATCTGCAGGCACGTGCTCCCTCTCTCTTTGAAAATACAGACTGAAAAATAGCTCTTCGCAAGAATCCTCGAACAGGTGAAAAATGTAATCCCCAGCCCAAATGACCAACACAGACATCTGTTGAAGGCAAGCTTAAAATAAAGCTGTTTCTGGGGAGAGATGAAAGCTTAGCGTTGGGAAAGTGCTACAAGACTTGTATGTAATTAAAATCAAATTCATCAGGACTAGCATTCATTGCAGGGATTTTTTTTCAGATGGCAGAAACTATGAAGTTCTTTGAGAGGTGATCAATAACCCATTACAATAGCGACACAAACTCTGAACCTCATTACCAGCAACAGAGAGATGGAGCTAACCTGAAGAGTTATAAGAATGATTGGAATGGGCAAAAGTGTGTGGGGTTAACATCCTCTCCTTTATGTATTTTTCTCTATGTACCTTGATCTCTCGAATGCAACAAAATTCAGGCTAAAAGGGAGAATAATTAGACTCATCTTTTCTCCAACCTCAAAGTGCAAGCACAGCATCTCTTTTTCTCCTCTTGGATACAATTCTGCTCTTCTGGAATATGAGAAACCCCCTTGTTTTGCTGCCATGGCTCCTAACCCTTGCTGCATTTTCGTTCTTAATGAAGCATGCAGATGAACAATATCTATTGTTTATCATCCTTCAAGTGGATATGTCTATAGAGGCTTTCTTTTTTTCCCCTCTTCTATTAAAGTGTATCTGTGATGCTGGAATCTGAAAGTTCCCGCACAAAAACCTTCCAATGCCCCTTGCTGCAGAATGACAGACTTCATGCTGCTGTGAGGTGGCACTGAGTTTCACATCCATCCAAACCAAGTGTTGGAAGCACGTGTGGCCCAGTGCCCAGGATCCTGATAATAAGTGTGTGTGTGAGCAGGGCTGAAGGACGCACTGCTGGTGATGCAGCTGGCAGCTCACATTCTGCTCACTTCATCATCTCGTCAACACAGCATCATAGCAGTGCCTGCTGCCGTTATCCCTGCACCTTTGCCAGCTTCCCTGCAAGCATGGCACCTGCTTGGCAGTACAGTACCTTCTCCAACAGCTCCCAGCAGAGACACAGCCCCCCTTCTCCTTCCCTCTGCTCTCTGCTCTGTTCTCCAGCCGTATCTCACCCTTCTGGCTGTGTCCTGCCATCAGAAGGGGCTGGCCTTCCTCCTGGCACAGCACCACTGGCAGAAGTGTACTTAGTTAGCAAAGACATGAATTTCTTCCTGAAGGACACCTGATCTTGGTTTGGAAATGTGTGGCAATGTTGAGATCAGTGTTTCCCAGCTTGCTGATTGAACTCGTTTGGTGCTCTTGCCTGAATGTGTCTGGTTTTGGCACCCACTTGTAGGTTCTTCTTGGACTCTCTGTATTAAGCTGAAGAAGCTTCTTATGCTGTTTTTTTCTTGAAGATAATCGAGGCAATATAGTGTAATCCAATAGCCTCTCAGTCTTGTTGCTAAAAGGTTTTGCTCTCCTAGCTTGAGCTTTTTCCAGGCAGACCTTGCTTCATTTCTTGGTGTTTTCAGTTGGTTGTCAGAGCTTTTTTTAAGCAGTTGCAGAGAGGAATGATGCGCTGTGCTGCAGTAGCAGTGGTACCCATGGGGCCACACAGGGAGGCACCAAGCTTCCTTATACCTCCTGCTGTCTGTCTGAGGACCCTGGGATCTTAGGAAGGGGTTGAATCTCTGACGTGAACTTAAATAAAAAGTCCTTCATCTCCATGGCTGCTCTTGGAGCTCTGGGGGCTGTGAGCAATGCTGCTGCCTATCCCTCTACTCACACTGCATAGGGCTTACAGGCAGGGAGACTTCAGTGCTGTGTGCGTGGCAATGTCCTTGTACATGCATAGGAGCATTATTGTCTTTAGAGACACATATAAATTATCTTTGTGCATGCTATGCTGTATGTTAAAATGAACACGCAGCTAACTCCTGCAAAATGCTAAAACGAGAGCGTCTTCAAATCATGCCTTTATACCAGGAAGTGATGAGCTTTGTATTTGTTAAAAAGCACAAAATTCCACCCAATTTTCGCTAACAAAGCTGAATTTGGCTTCCAAGGTTCATTTAATCACTACAATGGCTTAGTTAGAAAGAACGCTGCAGAAGGGTAATTTATCTTTATTTGTCAGCTCCCCAGGGGTGAGTTCTTTTGAAGGGCACAAGTGAATAGGAGGTAAGAATAAATTGTAAGCTGTCTAATTTCTGACCTGTGATTCCTTTCAGCCATTATGTTATGGGAGTTTTCGAACAGTGGCATTAGGACACGTCAGTGAAACCTGTAGGGTGGACCAGCCTGCAGTTTGGCTGAGCCTGTGAGACAACATGCTGCTTCACACATTGCAGCCCACAGAAATGTGTGCAAGATGTAAAGGGGACAGAAGGGGACAGAAGGATAGAGCAGTTCTCTGCAGATGTGTAGTTACAGTGGGACAAAATAATTGAGGCAATATAAACTGCTTCAGTGAAACTGCATTTTCTCTGTTTCAGAACAGTGGCAGCTGCACAAGCTTTATCCCACGCCCACCAAAGTCAATAGAAAGATCCTATTGATTTCACTGGGGCTTGAATCTTATTTAATGAGAACTTCACTAAAGGCAACTCGCACGTGTCCAGACTGATGTTGTAAGGGAAACTGCTTTCTGCTGTGCAGTTTAAAAGGGGTCACTTTGGTGAGGAATGCTGATTCCTAGAAAGCTGTTTGTGTCTTAATTTATCAGTGCATTTGGGTAGGATTCTTCATCCCAAGGGTCACAAAGTGGTCTGCCAGTTACAGCACCTGGCTAACCTGTAAAAAGACATACTCATAAAAAGATCTGATGGGTCTAAATGGAATAAAATGACCTTTAGAAATGGACATATTCAAATTTCTAACAGTAACCTTTGTTCATGTGCACTGTACTTCAGGTGTAGTTCACAGAATACTTTTTGGCTTCATTGTCCCAGTGTTCCTGACTTTTTTCTGTAACTCATTTCTGATGCTGCTGCCTTATAAAATGAGCTCCCCAATAGTATTGGATAACCTATAAAGAACATCTACATTTGTGCATGGGAAAACCTACAGCTTTCCAAAGCAGTACGATGAACTTGGTTGTAATAACAACAGAATATTAGGCTTTGATGAGAGACAGAGTTCTGATTCATGTTTTACTCTACCATATAATAGGATTTATTTTACATTCTCCAGTTTTTGTTCAAGAATTTCAGTTTGGTTAATGAGACTGAAGAGATAGAAGTTATCTGGAATCTTTCCTGGAGGGTGAGAATTCAATCTGACTTTTCGGCTGTTGCGATCACCGCAAACTCCTTATTTCCCCTTTTCATTTTTCTCTTTGCATTTCATGTGATCTTACCCATGCCAATTTTCAACCAAGGTGTCCTGATTGAGCAGGGACATACTTAGACAAGTCGACCTCACGTACACGGTAACAAGGAGGTACAAGCAAGAAGGGCAAGTAGTGTGCAACACCACGTGTTTCTAGCAAGTGACCAACATCAGGTTTGTAGTGAGCACTGTGAGACCAGATCCATCACAGCAGTATTCACACACAAATCTCCAGTTTAATGAGGCCCAGCCTCAGTCACTTCTGTGTGAGTTTTCTATTTGTCCTCCAGTGGACGTGGTGGATGTAGGGAAGCTCCTGCAGCTGCCACCACGTGAGACAGAGAAGCAAGGAACTTACAGGAATGAGACTTAAGAAGCAAGCTAGGTTGAAAGCCCTTTGGGAGGCTTGCACAGTAATTAAAGCTGGCAGTAATTAAATGCGTCCTAGTTCCAGCTAGAGGAAGATCCCTGCAGGCAGCAGAAGCTCCTGGCTCCCACCTGGCCGGTGCTGCAGGACAGACCTGCTGGGCTGTGTGTGTGCATAAGGGCTTTTCTTGGTGTGCTCAGCCCGGGTGCAGATGGGGAAGCACAGCAGCCGAGCAGAGCTCAGCCCACGTGAAGGCACAGCCCGGGTTTTTTTCTGCTCTGCACTCTACTCTCACCATAAAAGCAGAGCTCTGAGATCCGAGCACATTCTGTAAAAGGTAGGCCAACCGAAGGGCTGCTACAGCCGTAGTCATAATGTGAGCTGTTCTCTGCTTTTGCCATCACCTTAGCTTTGAGGAGGCTAAGACACAGTCGTTAAATAATGCCATTTGGCTGTCATTCTATTGAGGTTTTCTTTCTGTCCTTTCTGCTCCGCACCAGAGAGCTCAGGAGCTGCAGCAGGGCAGGGAGCTGCCGAGGCAGCCCTGTGTCAGCACCGGGTCAGCAAGGAGCTCAGCCCACCGCCCCTGAGCTCCTCCATCCTCATCAACAGCTGCTGTTCAGTGATTCCAGAAATAAAGATCTTTGTTCCAAAACTCATTTTAGGTTGCTAAGTGACAGCAGCACTCATGCCTTTCCTTACTTACATTACTTACCATACCCAACCACTAAAAGCAAGGAAACGAATGGTCAAAGGCATCGTAAAATACAGAGTGCTGGGCATTAAATACATGCATTTCATTCCTCCTGGATAAGAGCATGGTTTCAGCAGCCAGAAGGGCCCAGCCCAGTCCCAGAGCCCTGGGAGCTGAGGTTGCCCTCTGTGCCTTTACCTGTCCTGTGCTTTTCTTTCTGCAAACATACAGACTGGAGTCGAAGGGGCTCAAAAACGTTTTTCAGTGTCATGCTGATGCTTTGTCACTTTTGCTTCACTCTCAGGAATCCAGGTGCTGTTACGAACAGGCATGTTTCTAACAGATGCTTGTGTTTCTCCTTTTCTTTGTCAGCATCAGACTCTGAGTTTATCTCACGTCGCTAGGTTTGCTTTATTTTGAGACAGACACAAACAACAACTTTTGAAATATAAAAACGCCCCAAATGTCCAAAGGCGGCTTTCAAGTTTGTGTGGGGAGGAGGAATGCGGGGCTGAAACCCTCTGCCTTTGGGAATACCCTGGTCAGTGCTCAGCCCTTAGCATGGGGAGGGAAGCAGGCGGTGATGCCTCGGTCCTGCCCTGAATTTGGTGCAGTGATGTAACTGCCTTAGCGTGCAGGGGAAATAAACCATGCCAGACAAACATCAGGAGCTGCACGCTGTCTCCTGGGAGGAAGGGACTGGAATTGAGAGAGACTAGAAGAGGATTTCTTAATAAAAGCTCATTAACGGTGCTGGCATCGCCGGTCCCAGCGCTAACTATGACAAATATGTATATTTCATGATCACAGGAAAGTGCTGTTCAAATATAAATAATTCCTTCTGTACAGAGCACTTGAAACAGAAATCGTCGGATATTTTCAGTCAACAGCAGTTGGCTTTTCAAAACTTCTCATCAGCTGTGATAAGCTCTTAGGAGAATGTTTATGGACACATCTAAAATTAACTCCAGAAAGCATCCATCATCTCTATCATCCCATTCCAGAGTGAAAGGGTGCATTTTGCTCAGAAATGGCCCGTTGAAACCAGGAGGGAAATGGTACAGGTTAGTGGTTTCCAGGCGTGCCATCAGGCTTAGATATGAGAAAAGAGAGATCGTTCATGTTCTATACTGCTAAAAATGGGCATTAAAAAGATGCTGTGAGCAGAGAATCGCCGCCCTGCATGCTACAAGCTTTTGTCAGCTCGTGTGCTGAAAGCAGAGGGTCAGGAGGCAGCGCGGGTGGGAGGCTCCGCAGCATCTCCGAAATGCAGCGCTCTGGTCTGCAGTGATAGTCTGATGCTTTGTGTTACGATGCTTTGATAGAGCTCCCAGTGCCTCTCCATCCCCAAAATAACTCAGTGCACCTCAAATCAGATGCCTCAAACCCATTTGCAAAGGAAAGGGGCTTTAACCTTGCGGTAGCAGTTGGAATATTCTGAGTTGCTTTCCAGAAGTTAAGAGAGTTTGCATCTGGAGAAGGAGATGGGAGTGAAGGAGTGCTGTGAGCGAGGCTGCCTGCAGCTCCTTCATCCTGGCATTGCCTGAACCACTTTCGGCTCTTACCAGCATCCAGCTGTGCCTTGGTGGATTTTAGTTTGGTCACTTTGGTTCTTGTAACACCTTTTCTTCCAAAGATTTTATTTTGTACGCTGTGCTGTTGGTCTGTTCCCTGCAGTCATTGCTAAAGGCTCTGGACAGCAAAGGGAGCATAAGTCTGCCCCAGGGCTGGGGCTGCTTTATTGCATCCGTCCTCCACAGGTGGGAAGGAGTTACTTAAATTCTGCAAAAATGACTAAATTGGAAAGGAAACTTTTAAATAACAATTATATGGTAGGCTTGTGCTGTAATGCATTGTGCTTTACCTGATGTGGTAATTACTACCATTACAGAACATTTTAATTACAACTGTGAGTCAAGCTTCTGTAGCTCCTTAAAGCTCCCAGCTGCAAAAACTATATTATGTATGCACAGATACAGTTTGTTACTAATATTTTCCTTCCTTCTCATTTAAAAGACTGATTCCTGCTGGCACGTGTCCCCCACTTCTTCAAAAGCAGCCTTGTGTGGAAAACAGATGCATTTTCTGAGACACTTGCTAACGTTAATGGACTGTCATTTTGCAAACTTGCTTTTAAGGTCTCACAGGGGAGAGAAAATATTTGATGTCACCATTCTGCAAACTGATAGCGAGGGGGCTGCAAACTCAGTTTGGTGCAACGTAGCAGGTTCACAGATGCTTTGGGAAGCTGAAATCTAAGGTAACACAGACCTTTGTGGAAGAGCTTAAGGAGAACATGAACAGCCTTTCAAAGGTAGTGAGTTGTGGCCTCACTGAAACAGAGAAACGGGTTTTTTAATATGAAATTATGCACCCCCCTCTGTTCTTCAGTTGTTTTTAAAACCAGCATTTTAGAAGAGAAATCAAAATTAATTTTGCACACCACGGGAAATTCTTAATGGGAAGCTAATGTAAAGTGTTATGCATTCAAGAATCGCCTTTTCAGATTTTTCTTTTTTGCTGTAAAAAGACTTTAATAGATGATAGTTATTTTCCAGTAACCATCCTCGTGGTTTTCCCCCAGGTTGCTGATAACTTCAGCTGGAAGGGTTTTGCTGCTCACGCTCTCTCCCTGTCTCACCCACAGAGCTGCCTTTAAATGCCCATCGCCATCAGAAAACCACTGCAGCCTTATCATTGTGATTGCACAGCACAGCCTTAACTCATCAGCAGAATTGTACGTGGGCTCAGAAACGAACCCCTGGCTTCCAGAGTAGAAATAACTCAGAACAGTTCAACCAACTTCAGCCTTAGCCTGGCTGTTGTGCAGACCGGGGCAGGATGGAGCATCGTTTGCAGCTCTCCTCAGAGTTTCTGTCCTGTGTTCTGCAGGTTTGGGGCACTAAGTTGTAAGTTTCCTTTTGGTGGCAGCTGGTAACGTGGCCTCATCCTTTCGGGGGCAGAAAACCAGGTGGGAAGAGGTTGGATGAGTGATGAGGTGTTGGATATCAGCTTGTGGGTATCAAAGGCACTGCCCAAAGTGCTGTTGGTTTACCTGCAGTCCTGGGGTGCTGCTTGGAGCCATTCTCCAGCAGTACTGGTTAGTTTTTTGGTGGTGTACTCAGACTGGTACTGGCAGGTCCTGTAGGATAAGGGGACAGGAGCAGAGGTATGGTGAGCTGTACTGAGATGTCCCAGTGTTTAAACTGAATATTTATAAACCAGTATTCATGAGTCTGTGCTTCTTCTAAGAGCACCAGCATATACCCACAGGTATTTCTCTTTGAAGACTGAAGAAAAATCAAGATCAAAATCAACCTTGTGGCTCAAAACATTCCTTGCAAAAACTATTTGGCTATCTGTGAAAAATTGTTGTTTTTCTGTAGTCTGTGGTGCTCAGCCATCCTCAAACCTGGCTTTTTGTGGGACAACCCTTTCCTCTTAAAATATTGCTTGGGAAGAACACAGTAGATACTTGGTTTGGTTTGTGTTTTAAAAATATATATATTTTTTTCTTCTTCTCCCCTTTGTGAAAGCCTAGGAGATGCTGTTCCCTCCACCTTCCCTGTGCAGGTCAGCAGTGATGGTGAGGGCACAGCACACAGGAGTGCAATGCTGTGATGTGCAGGCACAACCTGTGTGTGCTTTGGGAGCCCTTGGCAGAAAGCGAGGTGCTGGGTTATGGCTTGGCAATGTGCTGGAGCAGGGTGCTGCAGCTTTACAAAATGCAGTATTGGAGGGCACTCTTTCCTTTACTGGAAGCAGGAGGAGATAGCATGTATGTAGGCCAGAATGAAGCTGAAGTGTTACACCCTCGCATGCAGCCAGGGCAGTAATTCTAGCAGATTGCAGGAACACAGGGGTGCTTCTGGCATTGCATATGGTTCCTTATTTATAATCTGCCACTTCATTGACATAGAACACTCTATCAGAGAGCAGATGATTCAATGTCTACCTGCATGGGGTGGTAGAAGTGCTGTAGGAGGTGCCTTTATTATGATTTTCCCTTATCTGTCAGTGTGGTTTAACTTGTGCACGGGGAGATGATGCACAAAGCCATGCACAGTGGCTCGGTTAACTACCTGACCATTAAAGCTTACCATTAAGCATGGTTGAAAATCAGAAATTTCTGTATGAAGAAATTTACAAATTGGTTGACAGAGGAGTTGTTAAATCAATTGCTTCACTATGGTTTGTTGTGCAGACTGGATTCCTTGCTCCTACGTCTTTCCTAGAGAAATTGTGTTCAAAATCAATCCCAGAGGATGACAAATAGTGGATCTATTTTCTGTGAGAATTAGTTGCAGGCCTGAGTGTTCTCTTGAAAACAGACTATTTCCATTAAGTACTATTGTCTGCTCTAATGGAAAAGCAGCAAATTAGTATCTGTGGGTTGTGGGGCTTTCTGTCCAGTAGTGGCTTTTTTTGTTGCTGTTTTCTTGCAGACAGCTCTTCTGTACCATACTCTACCTGAGTAAAACCAACAACCCAGCGTGCTCCATAAGTTGCTGTGATGTCAGAAATGCTGTCTTTAAGCACTCGGAGGTGGGAAGGCAACGAAGCTGCACTTGATTGCTTATATTTAGGAGGGAAGTTTCAAAGCTGTGTGAGGAATTTGTCCACTTCTGGGAACTGAGCATCCACATAGCGGAGGTGCCCCTGGCAATGATGTTAGGGACAAAATAAGGAGGGCATTGGTGGGGCATAGAGAAAGGCTACAACAGATGGCTCTGTATTTCAGAGGCTGGATTACTGTCATACTTTCCCTGAGCAGAAATGGCACTTAAATATTCCTCATATAATTTTTTTTTCTTAAAAACAAGTTCCTACTTCAGTTTTTAGTATTAAAACTGTGCAGGAATGATAACACTTTGCGGTTGTATAATAGCTATTAACCAGGAGAATCTCAATTTGAATGTGCTTATAGTTTGCAGATACAGAAATTGTACCACCTGCTGCTGGAAAAAAATTAAGCATCAATGAATATTATGGGAAGTGCTCTGCAAGAGCATCTAGTAAGGGAAGGCGCGTGAGCAGATGCTTACCAAGCAGCTGGTGCTAAAATCACAATGCTGTGATTAATGTGAAGTCTTTTAAGATCACTGGGAGGCAGGACCTCAGTTGTCCTTGATAGAAATATGCCCAGAATTACATAAAAGCTGTAGAAAACAAACCACACTACTGATTTTCTATAAGCAGGGCATCCTTGCACACTTGTTGTTGTTGCAAGGCAGTTATTTTTATCTCATCTTAATGTGTCCTCTTAAATAAGTGCAGCATAGCTATTGTAGGTATTCCTGCAGCTTTGCAGAGTCCGTGCAGGGTGACAGCTGTGCCCAGCCCACGTGGCTGGGATTGCTGCTTCCTGCTCTGCACCGTTCCTGTTTTCCTTCTGTCTCAGTGTTGGCCTGCAGCATCCTGAAAAATGCTTCGAGGGCATCGAGGGAGCTGATCCTTAGAGCACTTTAATGGCATTTTCAAAGTGATACGCTGCTAATTGCCGCGTAAACTCTTTGCCACCATTAATAAGATAAATTGGTGTTTTCTTGCTTCTCATGCACAGTTTATGTTAATTTTAAGCCCTGCAGAAAGTGGCTGTTTCCATGAACAAATGTGGATAATTAGTTATAGATAGTTATTATGCAAATTCAGTGATCTGCACCTCTGAATGGCAGTGGATGAGCAGGGTGTGTGCAATGTCCAGATTCTGGATGCAAATGGAAGATCTGTTGCAGTCTAACTTGTCCAGGTTGCCCTCATTTATGATCAGCTGCAGAAATGAAGGTTGGAAATCAAACCCAGGAACCACACCGACCTTTTTTCCAGCTGCAAGTATGAATGCATTTGGATGGAAAGCCCCGCAAGCTGCTTGTGTAAATCGTTCTGCATTGTCCTCCCATTTCTGATGGGGATGTGAAATACTGTATGCACTGAAAACTGTCCATGTAAATGGGACTTGCACTTGTAGGGGCTGCTTGCAGCATCATGCAGTGTGCGTGGGGGGCTCGGATACGGCACATCCAGCTTGAAGCTGAGCAAGCAAGCCTTGCTTTCAGGGGGGGATGGCACCTGCCATCACTGTGATGGCTAATGTTCTGTGTAATTAGGAAGACAGTGGCTCTAACGAGCTGTGCTGCACTGCTGCAGGCTGTGCTGCGGAGCTGCTGCTCTGCCTCTTCCCCTATCGGTGTGGCCGGAGCAATGGATGGATCAAACCTGCCGCAGGGCTGCGACAACAGCTTGCAGGGCCTCCTGCTCCTGGGGGCTTGGCTAATTAGTATGAGTGCAGGCTGGAGCAGCGCCGGGTGCATCCTCACACGTGGAGGTGGAGTGGCTGCAGGGTGCCATGAGGGCCGCACACTCCTGTTGCTCTGAAGGAGGACGTGGTTATATTTACATCACGCCTTGTGTGCTCTGACTGACAACATCTTCAGGCTTCTGTACAGACGTGCTCAATCTTCACCTGGTCTCGTAAAATCACGTTATTGCTCCATCCCTTGATTATCGCAGGGGGACAAAAAAAATGCATTTCAGTAGCACTCAGTGACCAGAGATGGTGGAGAATTCAAGGTCTAATTTCATACATGGAAATAAAGATACAACTTCTCCGCAGAAATATTTGAAAGTTCTTTTAAGAAAAGATGCTGGTGGAGAACAGATGGCCGCCTCCTGCCATACATATTCATGAGTGCATTTATTTCATTATGCCTTCCCCTGGGAAACTTGGCGTTTCAGCTGTTCTAAGTGTGCCTGGCCATCAAATGGAGCAGTCAGAAGCCCTCTGTCAGAGCTCTGCTGCTGTGGAAATTGGAGGGAAGTATGTGAAAGGCTTTAACACTTCTCTCCTGACTGTTATCGTGGGAGCACCTGGTATTTTGAGATCAAAAGCAGAGATTTTTATCAGGTGAAATGCATGTGGCGATTCAGTAGGAAAAGGTGACCTGTCTGTTGTAACTGAATGACGCTCACTGTAAATTCATGACAGCTTTGGGCAGCACTGTGTGGTAACTCTGGGAGTTGTGAGCCCCACTCAGTGCATCCTGGAGTTGCCAAAAACTCTTTTCAGGAAATAAATTGCGTGATTCTCTGCTTGAGGTCATCATTGCCCGTGGTAAGTTTTACAAAGCAGCAGTTGCTTAGATTGCAAAGAAATGCAACATGCAGATATAATTACAAATAGAATTTGAAGTTGTCTTTTCACATGGGAGGACATGCTGTGCAAGCTGAAAATGTTTCAAGGATTACTTTTAATCTACTCCAAAGGCTTCCACGTGAAATCTGATCCAAATATTTTGGGGTTTCAGATGTTTTACCCAAAGAGAAATGCTTTTCCCTGTTGTGCCCCTTTCCCATTAACCTCTAATCCCCAGTGAAAGGGTGCATGTTGCTCTTCTCAATACTGCCTACATCTGGTGCTTTTGATGGATGTGCTCTGTGCAGTCCTGCAGTCCATGGCAAGCACTCTTCAGCTGTGAACTGCCTTCTGCAACCAGATGTGCAGATGGGTGCTTCTCTGCCCTGTGTACTTGGACAGGCGTTTGGTGGGGAGGTTATTTTTCATGCGCTGGCTTTTGATGCATTGCTGGAATTTAGTGATTGTTTGATGAGCTCAAGTAGACGGTGATTGCAAATGGTGGATTTGCTCTCTGACTGACATAAATAACCAGTTCTGTGGTGCTGCAGGCTGGGGTGAGCACTCTAGGAGGAGCAGGAGGCCTGGCAGCAGAGGTGCCCCCTGACTTTTCTTAGGCACTGCCACAGTGATGCTCTGGGAGCAGCCCCATGGGCACAGTGGGCCAGAAGTGGGGAGTTTGGCTTTAGGAGCGCTTTGTAGGGACCGAACCTGAGCCAAGGGCGCAGCATCAGTGCTTGGGGAGCTCAGCATTAGTCTGCAGGAGTTTGTCTTTCTACACCCACCAGCAGTGACTGATTGATGGCGAGGCCAGCGTCCCTGGGACTTTCCTACCCTCACATTCACCACATACCTCTTTTTTTTTTTCCTTTTTTTTTTAAAAAAAAAAAAAAAAGAAAGTTTAGCAGCTGGTCCTTTGATTTGCAAAATGAGGTTTAGTCCAAAAGAATGGGTCAGGATAGAGGGGATTCTGCAGATTTGGGACTTGAAATTTCTTTTATCTTTCCCTTTTTTTTGTAACTTCGTTCCTTTCTTTGAGGCCAGAAGTATTTTTGTGTGCTCTTCAAAAGAGGTGCTGGCATTGTTGCTTGTGCTCCACAGAGGCAGAAAACTCAGCACGTTAAATGTGTCATTGGAATTTGGGCCTTTAGCAAAGCTGAAAGGGAGGAAAAAATGGTGAAGTTTAGAAAGTTTCCTACTTGGGCTCAATTGATGGTTAACAGGGTATGAGATGGAAATGTTCTTTTTTTTTGGGGGGAGAAGGGAGGAGCTTTGCTAAAGCTGAATGAAATTACATTGGGCACAATGTGACACTTTAGGTTGTCACTGTTTGAATACAGACCAAATGTGACCGTGACAATGCAGAGCATCCAGCATTCAGTGTTACTGCTTTTCCAGGAGCACAAAAAAAAGGCTAATGTTCTCCCATTTGGTTCCGTTGGTAAAGAGTACAGTTTAATTAAATAAAATGAGCACAACTGCAATTTTTTTTGCAGTATGGAAATGTCAGTTTAGCACACAGTTCCCAAAGGGTACTCAAAGGATCATTTAATTTTAAAATGATTGTAGCCTTGAAATAACTTAAAAGGCCCTAATATATTTAATCAAAGGAGGTAACTGGTAATAGAGAAATAAATCATTCATGCATATAAATAGTGGAGCTTCAGTGAGTGTGTAAAGCTAACAGGGAAAATATTTAGGATTGAACTCTTTCTTCTGGCCCCTTTCTGCCAATGTCAGCGAAGCTAAGAGCCCCAGTCTGTGCTGTCAATACCAGATTTGGCCTTTGCGTGTATCTGCTATGACAAATGTACTGTCAAATATTTGTATGTCTGTACTCATGCATAATTCATGCATATATTATCCACATTATGTATTAAGTGTTTCCTGATTTGAGAAGTTAAGCGCTCTCAAAATATCAGAATTCAGGTTCCCTAAATAGCCTTAATTTCACCCTTTCATATTATTCACTGAATGGGAAATAATGAAGAAGAAAAAGTCGTATATGTGGCTGTGCAATTAAAGTATCTTTGAGGCTGAATTCAACTGAACTCTTTCTGCTGTTTCCTTCCTTAAGAGTTGCCCTGACTTTGCTGTATAAATAATGTTCTTTCAGCAGTGCTTGTTGCTGTCGTTGCTGCATTTTTTTTTGTTCCCCCCAATGAAGATTTTGCTATTTATCAGTTTATGTGAGAGAAAAGTGCTTTTAAGCACGTGCGATAGCAAAGGAAGTGCTTGGTTGATAAGGGCAGAGTGCTCTGCCTCCAGGCAGCAGCCCTGCTGTGTCCCAGCTCACCTGCTGCCATGCAGGTCAGTGATGCTCAGTGCCACTTGTCCCTTATAAGAGCTGCACTTCGCTTTGACCAGACCTAGAAGTGAGTGGTTGGTGGGACTGTAGAGCTGCTGCTAGGCTGAGATCTGCTGCTGCATCACCTGGAACTGGGCTCAGCAAAGCCAGTCTCCTCCAAGCTGATTTCTAATGGGTTCAGAAATACACATTTCTGTTGGCTCTTCCTAATTGCTGTTTTATTTTTTCATGTTGCTCTATTTTTATTTTTTTTTTAATATAAAAATACATTCCTGTGCATTGTGGTACTGCTTTTCCCAGCAGTCTGTCAAGAATAATCGGGGCTTGTGCTGTGCTTACAGCTATTTTGAGGCAATTGAAGCTCACATCAAGTGCACTTTAAACATCTGAAACACTCAAAACCTATAAATCTTTTGACAAAGTACCCACCACAACTTGATGTTTTTGTACTCTCAAGTATCATATTTTCATTTGTAATTTGCCATATCTCACTTGTGACCTGTACCAACGTCAGGAGATGAATCATTTAAGTTGGGTGTTCTTTTTGTTACGGAACCAAATACGTAAAAATGCAGTCTTATATTGTTCAGTGCATCTCCTTACAATAAAACCATGTTTTTTTCTTAATATATTCTGTAACATACCTGCTCTTAGCATTTTCAGCTTGTATGGCCTTCAGCATCTTTTAGCATAAGCCTTAAAGATGCTTTGTGAACAGCTATGCAGCTTGAGTTCCTAGGATTTCATCCACTTACAGAACTTTATCCATACCTTTCCCTTGGAATAGTAAAGAAACCACATGTGTGTCCCAGTGCCTAATGATGGCCAGCCTCCCCAGAAAGAGAGCGGGGAGGTCCAGCTTGACATGGTCCAGGGCAGTGGGGCTGGTTGGAGCCTTGCATCAGGTCCTGCCCTGTCCCCTGGGGCTCAGGTCACTGCTGTGTCTGAGTTGGTAATGGCTGGGGAAAAAAGCCCATCCTGATGGTAATAGGGTCTGGAGTTTGCTGTGTGCCCTGGGCTTACAGCCCCTGCAACGTTTCCCTTTTCACACACCTTCTCTGTGACCTCTGTGTGATTTTTCTATTTTATTCCTTCCCCCCCCCGTTAATTCTTGGGGTTATAAATTCTGTGCAGCCATTCAGCACACAAAATAAGGCAGTCAGTAGATGCTGCCCTGTGCAAGGAAGCAGGGATAGGGGAGAACTAATTTGACAGAAGTGGTAATGAGACATCTGCCCTGGGTATTTGTTCACTCTTTGGCTGTGTGTGTTTTGTATTAGCAGGAGTGTCAATTTGCTAATTGGCTGAACGCAGGTAGTCAGCCCTGTCCTAGTTTTCTTACAAACTGCCCATTATAGGCTATCTTTCCTCCTTGAATGAAGTTATTAAGCTAATCCAATGATTTTTCAAAGTGATTTAATGAAAACTGAATTTCTAGGGGAAAAAAAGAGAAGATGGCAGGTCATAAATATGAGATTTTCCATCTGTTCTGTTATGTGACTCAGTGATACTCCCATACACCTGGATAAAAGATGAATAACCCCCAAATCCTGCCAGCAGAGCCCTTTATCTGGCCAAGGTCGTTTAGGATTCTGGTATAATACCAGCTTGTTAGAAGTGACATTTTAGTAGCATAACTATACCTCTGAGGCTGTTAATATGAAGAAGGCAAGACTGAGGAGAAAGCTCTGGTGGCTTCAGCTACCAACTCACCAAATGCACTGGAAGCAACAGGTTTTGGATGCTGTTGTCACAGCTGGATTCTGTGCAGTTAACCATGGCAGCTGGGAGGAGCCTGGCCTGCTGTGCCCAATGCTGGGGTGATGCAGTGCCAGAAAGCAGGGGATTCAGGAGGTTGGAACAGGTGCTGGAGCAAAAAAAAATGCGCCTCATAGGGGAGGAAAGATTTAGCTGGCACCCAGTGAGGTGTAGTTCTTCATTGCATTTTGCAGGAAAGCAGAAGGTAGATCTACGATTTCAGTAGATAGCAGCATCTTTACAAAATCCTTTTCTAAAATGTTTTTGGGAAAAAAAGCCAAGAATGGAGTAACTAATGCTGCTGTAAAGTGACACCCAGTAAGGGGCTGTGACAGCCTTCCCTTAGCTGAGAAGGTTTTGAGCAGTAGTTGCTCAAGGAGTAAACCACCAACTTCAGGGGTGGAAGACTGGATGTTCAGAGGCGGGGGGGAAGAATTCCATCAACTTAAACATTCGTTACTTCATCTGTTTTAGTTTCCCCTTTTTTCCATGAATTGTTAATGGCTCAGTGCTGATTGCTACTTTTTGTAGTTGTTTCTTGCACATCCACTGCATTCCTCCTAAAACCTCAGTGGCTGAAGGTGCCACTACCATCAGAGCTCAGTGATAGGCCTGTTTTGTAGGCTCTCCTGCACAGAAACACGTTTCAGAGTACACTCTACCTCTTGGTAGACTTAATCTCACCTCTATCATTGAAGATGTGTGCTCAGGTACTGCGCTGTGTCCTTCAGAAGCAGTTTAAGATGCTGTTCTTCGTGGTGTGTGGTGTGGGAGGAAGTGAGGGGGAGAAAAAGCCAAAAAGCTGAAATCACACTGCAAGTTAACGAATCCTTAAAAGCCATCTATGATTAAACAGCTGTGGTTTTAATAATTTAACTTCACCATGTCCCTTAACGTGGAAATGATACTTCTAGTTTTTTATCAAAAGTTTTCCTAAAGTCAGGGTGAGAGATGCTGTAAGGTGACTTTGTTTGCTATTGGAGCAGACCTGGTGCTGGCCAGCCCTTTTAAGGGTCCCTTTGAGGGTTTGTATGCAAAGCAATTATTTTTGTGTGCTGGCAGTTACCATTAATAGGTCATGCTGATGTAAATTTTAAGAGCTTTTAATTCAGTTCTTTGGTTTGCCGCTCCCATTCCTCTCTCTAGAGGGGAAAAAAAGGAAAAGACATCTGAGTGGAAGGAAGTGACCTTTTCAATGTAATCGAAAGTTTTCAGACATTATTCTTAATAAGTAGGCGGCATGGTGTTATGCTAACATTTCATGTAAGGTAAATAGATGGTTAAAATCCCGTTATCTCTAGGATGCCATACCCAGGGCGCTTCTGAAGTGATCTTGAACTTCACATCCTTGTGGGCTCAGGAGGAGATCTCGATGTCACACAGACATTTAGCTTCTGCTCCTCGTGATAGCAAGAAAAATGTCTGTGCACAGAACGGCTGAGACTGAAGCAAATGTATGCTTAATGTCATGTTCAGACATCATCACTCCTAAATGTTTTTTCTCTTCTTTTCTGCAGTAAATACAGCCATTTGTCATAGCTGCATCACCTAAGCAGTAATAGTGTAATGTGCAATTGCTTGAACTGTCCCTTCTGACAGCACCAGCCTTGTCAAGCTGGCATCACGTGGCAGAGGGCTCTAAAGCATTGTGCAAGCTACAGGACGAAGGCCAGGAAATAAGCATTAATGTTTTGCAGTAAATACACTCTTGCTATGATTTTCTGATTTGATGCCTCTACCAGATATGTAACAGGTGTTTGCACGGTGCATCTCACTGTTCCCAACCATAGGTCTAAGTACAGGCAGTTCCTCAGGTTTAATTACTATCCACTCCTGTCAACGTTAGCTGTGCTGGTGTCCTTCACTACAAGCACCTTGTCTCCATGTGAACAGTGACTGCACAGCACGTGGCAGGTGAATAGCAGACAATGAGGAGTGATGACCCTGCTGAAGGCATCATTTGCCTCCTGGAAAACATCAGAACTATTGAGAGATGCCCGTCAGCAATGATGCAAACTCACAGGGAAGCTGACAAAACATGCCTCAAACATCATCACTCAGTAGCACTGCCCTGAAAGTGGAGGATGAAGAGTGAAACTGCGTTATTGTTTTTTCACCAGTTTATTGGCTCCTTGAATTGGAGCGCTCCATCAAATGCAGGCAGTGCTGGATTTGCTGGAGCAAATGATTGCTCCATCATTTCCAGGAGCGACATCTTGCACACTCTGTCTTAGGCAGCCTTGGCAGCTCAGGTTAGAGGAGCTGTTGGTGGGGCTGCTGGAGAGCTGTTGTGCTCCATGCACAGAACTCGAGGCACTGCGCTCGACTGGTGAATTGCATGTACCAGCTCAGCTGTCACGGAGTTGTCTGAGTTGGAAGGGACCTTTCAAGGTCAGCTAGTCCACCTTCCCTAGGAGTAATATCGTGTTCTGGTCATGAGGTAATTGCATCTGTGATGGCTTGGTAGGGTTCAAGATGATGAGGCGCTTCTCAAGTAAACAAACGGCTTGTGAAAACATCGTATGCGAAGCTGAGGATCTGGGTTCAGCATCTGGGGGGCTGTTTGTCCTCTGCTGGGGCTGGCTGTCAGCCTTGTTGGGGTGTGCTTCCTGTGAGGTTGCAGTGTGTGACCAACTGTTAATGAAGCTGCTGAAAATGTGGAAGAAATGTGGAAGTGAAAGCTCTGATTGTTCAGAAAATCCATCTGTCCATAAAAAAATTCTATTAGGAAATTAATAAATGCAATCACCTGATCTGCGAAGTTTTCAGCAAGGAAAGCTTTTGAAGAGAAGCTCTTAAGTGTTTCTGTATTGAAATTTAGAAAGGAGAGTTCCTCTCTGTTGGCTTTATTACTGCTGCTATTTCAGGTCTGTCATAGCAAAAATAAAAGCAAGCTTTGAGATTGGATCCTTATTTACAGAGTAATAAAATTTCAGGAAAAAGTTGCAATGGTTCATAAAAGTACAAGCTAAGCAGACTCTTTTCTTAGAATATGTCCAGCAATCAGAGGTTGTTTGAAAGGTGATAAGCAGAAGTGCAGGGTGGTTTCTTTCAACTGGTTTAAAAAATAAAATAAAATCAATGGATGTGAAATGAGCTAATAGAGCCTGAAATCCTTCACTTGTGGCACTACAGAAGGCTCTCGGTGCAGAATTTTCTGAAGGAACTGTTCATCTAGCCCTGATGATTTCCTCTTCATATTAAATTAGCTTTTGGTAATGACGGTGTTTAACTGCCCCCACACTTTTTTATTAGACAGCTAATGGAGAAGTTTCACAGAGCGCTATCGAACGCTTCTGTCAGTTCAGGTTGCTCTCTGTCAGCGCTCTGTGGTGTCATCAGCTGATGGTTGATGAGAGCCTATGGTGTGTAACTTCAAAGCCTGGCTGGGCTGTGTCCATTGGGCAGGCTGCAGCTCCAGCCCCTCCTGGCTGTGCCAAGTGTAATGTGTCCAAGCTTATGAGTTCTGCTCCTGTGCAGTATGGCCAGGGTTGGGATTCTGTGCGGGTTGGCAATTGGGATGTGCTGTTAGTCGGATAAACTCATCTATGCATTCATCCACATAATTCATTTTGTGCTCCCAGAAAGATTAGTCCACAGTGAAGTGTTTTGTATTAGAGCTGTTCTTCCAACATATACTCGTATTTATCTGGGGAGCATTTGCAAATGATTGAACACTTTAATCTTTTTCTTGCATTTTTCTCACGTGAATTTCAGTAACATGCATATGGTTACATCAAGTGGACTAAGACCCAAAAGGGTTTTATGAGGTTTGCAATGATGCATCCCTGTTGTAATATTTCTCATCTTTATCTTCTGCTGCATCCTCATTTAACTTAATTCTTTGGTATTCTCAATCACCACTTACTGCAGTACTGTTCCTAGAAGCTCGTTCTCTTGGCCTGAACCCAGCCACGTGCTTCAGCAGGAGCTTCACAAGGGACACTGCTATTAGTTGCTAATGGAAATCCTTCTCCGTGGCTAGGCAGCATCTGTGTGTGCAGCTTGTAGGTGTGCTATGTACAAAGTCTATTGTGTGTATAAACAGAGCAAAGGAAATGGTGCCTCAGAACAGCAGGACCAATATAATGTTTTCTTCTGCACATGCTTTAATTATTTTCTCAGTGTGGTAGCTTTACTCTAAACAATTATGCAGCCATAGTATAGGTGCAAAGGGAAAGTCTGTGCAGGTGGGATCTCCCTTCCTTGAGTGCTGGGGGAACCACTGGACTGACTTTGAGTTTTACTTGTGATGTCCACAGAGCAGAGTAGCCAAACGCCCCCTGTTGTTATGAGAAAACTAACCTGTAGAATAATCCCCTCCACTTCTTAATGTGCTCGTTCAGCAGCCCCGGGGCTCAAGTTTCTCTTCCTCAGTGGTACTAATGGCACCTCTGTATCCTTCTCTGCTACAGACAGTGGTCCTCAGCAGCCTTCACTCAGGTATGTGTCTGCAAACGCTTTACACCATGATGTGTCTTCCAGCTGATGCCAGAATTCACCTCTGGATTCCTCTGCTTGGCACAAGGCAGCCTCAGCACCGTGTGTGTGTCTCTCACATTGTACAGCTTCTCTTCTGCTGCTGTCTTGTTCTCTGAAGGCTGCAAAGGCAAATTGTTCACAAAGGCTGGGACTGCAGCCTCTCAAGAACCTTTGGATTATTTTGTTTTGTTTTATTCTGAGCCAAGCAGCAAGAACAGCTGGCTCTGCACCTCATTCAACCAATCAGTTGATCTGCTTCATAAACCTGCAAGTATTGCTCCCTTGCTTAACCATCACTGTAGCGGGGTGCTCAGCATAAGCTGGGAGTGCAGCTGTAAGCTACGGTTCAGTCCTCATGGCCTTTCCTTGAAGATCTGGCTGCTAGCTTGCTGACATTTGCTGTGGGAATTCAGTTGGATTTGTGCTTGTTTTTAACTTCATTTGCAGAGCTGATGATAGTCACTTGTGGCTTCCTTCCTACAAAACAACACATTGCAAAAAGGATAGACAGTAACTTAGTTTAAAATTCAAAACAGCAATCTTTCTCCAGTCCAACAAAATGATTAACAATCTCAGCTTACATTGAATAATTGCAAGCTTTCCTTCGTGCTCCCATCACTGTATTGTTCTGCTCAATATTGCCTGATACATCTTTATACTATCATGACATTTTTTCCTTGATGGACAATTAGAATTATAACAACTTTTACTTAATCCTCTGAAAAGCATTCAATATAATTAAGAAACCAGATCTCCTTAGAAACAACAGAACCTTCACTCTCCATCACGGCAAGTAATAATGTCACAGAGTGAGTTGTTTTTAAGGCAGCTTATGCTGCACATCAGGCTGCAGCAGCAGGATGCGTTCCTTATTTGCTGTCACTTCCCTCTTTGTGCCTCATGCAGGTTTGCCTTGTGTTTCCAGCAGTGGGGAGGGAAACCTTGATTTAGGAAACTGTGTTTCAAGAAAATGAAAACATGTTATGAGTTATTGTGGAAAACTGTTGCCTTTCTCCTCGTGTTGCTCCAGCGCCTTTGGGAGGGTTTGTGGTAGAGAACTTGATTGATTATTGTTAAGGCTGACAAATCCAGCCTGTGCAGTGCTGTACCACCTCCATGGAGGCAGTTGGCTCCTGCGGGGCACGGGGCTGTGCTGGCAGTGTGAGGTGAGCCCAATGCTCAGCATTGCTCCTAACCTATTGCAGAGGAGAGACTCTGTTGTAGTCTTGTACAATGTGATGCTATGCAAACGTTTCAGCATCTGCATAAAGGTAAAGCCACTTTGCTGTTCCTTGCATCTGACGGGGTCAGAAAGCAGTTCAAAATCCTGAAGTTGGGTAAGTTGGTCTTTCCTGGAAATCACTCTGTTTTCACAGTATAAGAGCATGTTCACAGTTCCCATCCCTCATTTTAGTTACCATCTTCACATCACAGTCTTAATGAAAACTTGTCTGAGATCTGATTTTAAATCTTGAAAGGTTTATCATCAACAAGGCAGCCTGTGTTAGCTGCTTCCCCACTTACTGGGATTTTCATCTTTCAACTCTCTTTTAGAGCCCCCAAACATCTTTCTGTGTTCTTAAAGTTGGAATGCATGATCTCCACTAACGCAAAAATACCAGTGAGAACCCGCAGTGTGCGTTTCGTGGCTGACCTGTATAACACTTCTAACAAGGTGCAGATTCAGAAACCATAGAGAACTCAGTCACAAGGCAACGCAGGGAGCTTCCTTCAAGGTTACAGTGAAGAGTGCACTCCATGTGCCGAGCTGTGCTGCACTGAGGGCAGCTGAGGCAAACACTCTCCCACTCTCCTGAGCACAGAGGCTGCCCATGGTCGCTGCAGGTACAGAAAAGCATTGCTACAAGCAGCCTGGAGCCGTGACCTTCAGGTATGGCATAAGGCCGTGTTGTTTGTGCAAGAGCAGGGGGATGGATGCTGATAGTTCTTGCCCTTCTCTGTGTTGCTGCTGGTTGGGTTGGGAGGCGCAGGATGGGATGTGCTGGAGGTGGAGGCAGCTGCGTGTGGAGTTTGTCCCTGATGTCCTTTCAGGGTGATCAGGTGTTCTTTTATCCATCTTATCAGTGAATCAAAATAAATGGAAACAGAACCGAGATGCTATTCAGCTGATACATATTTTTCTTTCCTTCCCATTTTCATGCATAGAAACAAATCCTATCCAATGTTCTGGCATAATGGACATTAAATAAATTGCAGTGTATTTGTACTGCTGAAGCTTATTTGAAATCTGGCGTAGCATCTTACGTCTGATACAGATACCTACATTTTCTGTTTATTTTCAATTATGTGATAAAGGAGGAGATGACCTTCGTGTCTGCCTTCTAACGTGCCTTTCATTCATGGTATTAGAGCTGCAAGGGGAAAGTTTTGGGTGGAGCTGTTGAAATGTGTTTTACTGCAGTATTAGCTGGCTGATAATTTAACTTTTCTTACTACATTACGCTGCTAAGCAACATTTTAATGGATTGCAAGTTTCCTTTTCGTACGAGTGCCTGGAGAGCACGTATGGTCTTCATAATATGCTTTAAATCTAAATAAAAAGTTAAGTATATAGCACTCTAAATCTTCATAGTACTTCAATAGATTTATTTAATCATCTTTTATGAGCTAGGCTAGCAGTGACTGCCTCCATTGCACCAAGAGGGAAAATGAGATATCAAGAGACTGAGTGATTTGTTTGGTCAGGAGTGCTGTTCCTGGGATGTGAGGACTCCCACAGTCCTGTCCCCATTTTTTGGCTCTGTTTGCCTCCACCCTGTGCCATTCTTGGATGGAAAAAACCTCTGCAGTTTTAACTGGTGGTTTCTTGCATTATTTCTTGATGCTGGATGGGTGCCTGTGTTGGCCACCTCTGCCTGCCTTTGGATCAGGCTATAACTACATAACATGGTGTCACACAGGGCTCAAGTTTTTGTTGGGTAAAAATTGCTGTCAAAGATCCACAGTGATTATCCTCAGCTCAGCATCTGACTCATGGTTTGTAAGTTCTGTCAGAATAAATTAACTGCTAATTTGTCATCTATCAGGTGATTCTTGAATAGGTTTGAAAAACCTTGCTTGCATCATGCATATTTCCTACCTGATTCATACAAGATACTTATTGCTTCTGCATACCAATAACAATGGTTACCTGGGCAGGGTTATTTAATAACCTCATTTAAAAAAAATGGAAACAGATATTTAATGAATCAAAATGCACTCGGATTAAATGGTTAGGAATTCCTAGTTAATCACCAGAAAGGAAACCAATTAAATTACCATTCAGTTTTTATGGGGGCCTTGGGATATCAAGCTAAGTCCCTTCAATCACTTTTTTCATTAGATGGGACAGACATGTTCAAGGTTAGTGCAGATAAATGCAATGTTCTTTGCTCACTCTTAACTGATATAATTTAAATAGCATTTTATGCTGCATCAACTAATGTTAAAACCAAGGCATCCTGGTAAGGAGAAGTCAGGGCAGAGAGGGCTCAATAGACAGGCACGCAAAAGAAAGGCAAGGGTCATGGAAATGGCATGAAACAGGACTTCATCAAAGATTTCATTCAATTACTGAATTTTCCCCTAAGGAATGGGGTAAGTAGGTGGCAATGGGCATGGGATAGTGATGATGTCCATGTTAGCTGTGAACCTTCCTGGGCTGTGCTTTGGACAGCCCTGGTGATGGCACATGGCGTGTGAATGTGCTGCTACACGTTGCCAAACATTTTTGATGCTCAAAGAGAACAAAACTTTTTGGTCAAAAGTATATAGGACACCAGTGGCAAAAGAGCAAGTTCTCTTCCTGGCAGCCTCTCTCCTGTGTCCTCGGGAGACGTTTGCATGGCTCTGCTGTGACAGAGCTCCTGCAGGTAGGTCAGGGCCTTGTGTGCAGGAGCTGACTGTGCTCCGCAGTGACGCCAGCAGCACTCAGATCATCAAACCAGTTCTGTCTGCCTTTTTATTTATTTATTTTTTTCCAATTCCTGTCAGTTACTTTAAAGTTGAAGGAAGTGTTCTGTCAGGGGTTCTACATTTGATATATTTGGTATCTGCAGCTGTAGCTCCTGCTGATCTGTGGCAAAGGAGAAGAACTTCTCCATCTCTCCTGTGCTTCGTCCATCCACCCAGCCCCCTTCAGAGGCACCAGCACTGAGCCCAGGGCACCAACGAGTGGGCAAAGTCCTACAGCAACTCTTCATTGTGTGGGGCAATAGTTAGCAATCTTACTGATCCTCTGAGTCTTGGGAGAGTAGTTGTGCACCTGTAAAGTTACCTTGTAATGTGGTGTTAGCTCAGGAGGAGGCAAGCAATCTGAGCATTCAGGAGTTTTTCTTAACAGTTATGGGAGTCTCATCCCCTTTTCTTGTGTGATTCTTATGCTTTTCTTGCAGTTCTTTTGCTGTTGGTATATAAGCATTTTCCTTGCTAAGAGCAGTAGCTGCTCATTGCAATAGCAATTTTTGGAGGTAGTGCTGCTATTTCATGGATGGGAAACAAAGGTGCCATAACCCCAGGGGTTCCTCATAAAATGGAGGGGAAATTCCCCACTACTTCAAAGCCAGGAATAAATACAGTGCTGAAATATATAGCAACCCAGTAGAGAAGAAAGAATGAAAAAGAAACTTACTTTAACCACAGTTCTGAATATTTTGGTGTTCCTTTTTTAAATTAAAAAAAAAAAAAAAGAAGAAGAAAGCAAACCTTTACAGGGCCACAAATGGAACAAAAGATCCCAGCGATATCCCTTTTGTTCGCTGAAAGGAAGGATTTTCAGAGGGAAGTTAAATCAGTGAACTCCTTTCACTTTCTTTCTTAGTTTTTTAACATCCATATCCAAGGTTTCTGACATCTAGAACTTGCTTGAAAAGCTCAGAAAAGAAAATGCAGCTGCAGGATTTCAAAGCAGGTCACAATCAAGTCAAAATAATCTCATTTCAGAGTCTGGGGTCCTCTCATTCACTCTGAGGTTTTCCCATGTCTAACTAATGGAGATACTGGAGACCGGGGATCATTCACACTGCTCATTAAATTGGTGCAACTTTACTTACAGGAGCCATAAGTATTTTGACCTTTTGCAATGAATGATCAACTGTTTAAAAAATAAAATGATTCTTGTGAAGTGAAGCCCAGAAAGCCTCAAAGTAAAGTGTTGCTGCTTTTCATTTTCTGGTGATATTAGTAATTAGGTTTGCTTTGCCAGTTGGGCTCATGTCGTCATATGAGAATCTTCACCTTCTTCAAAATAATGAGGAAGTTAATATATCTAGAAACTTTCTGTGAAAGCCTGAGAATGCAAACATGGAAAACAAGAAATGAGCACAATGGTATTGGTGTTATTTGTTTGTTTTTCAATTAAAACATTTTTGTATTAGTTTCTACACTTTGGGCGGCAGCTCCTCGTGGTTTTGCAGCGGAGCAGAATGTGCTGCTGTGAGCTATGGGGAAAATCTGCCTCACTTTGCACAGAGCTGACCTCAGAGCTGGAGGGACACCTGGTGTGGGACCTGGAGCACTTCCCATCTCCTGGTACCTCTTCCAGTGCAACTGCATTTGGATGTTCCCATATGGCAAGGCAATGGCCCTTGCTCTTTAACCAGGGGCTGGTTCCACTTTCCAGCCCAGTCTTCATTTCTAGAGAGTTTTCCCTTGTGTAGGAAAGGAGAGGATGTCTGGAAACTGCATCTTGGCTCACAAATGCCTGGAGATGCATCTTGGAGATGCTTTTTGTCTGCAGGGAAGGGGTATGGAAGGCTTTTTCCATATGTTTCTTTGCTTCTTTAGTAGAGCAAAGCAATGACCAAGCTCAGCCTGAGCAGTTTGAGCCCATTGGTTTCCTTTTGGTGACCAGGAGCTGAAGGAAGCTTTGTGGTGGCAATAGGGACCTGCAGGTCTGTTGACTGACGGTTCCCAAAGTGAATTCCTAGCAGCAGGGAGGAGCTCTCTTTGGACACACTGAACATCGTGCACCATCCTTAGTCCTCTGAAAAAGTGTATTCCTGAGTCTCTGGATACTGAAATTACACACCAAGGAACTGTGAGCATGGGCAGAATAAAAGCTTGTCAGGACGTACAGAACGAGGAGAGGAAACTCAGCTGATGCTCCCTCTGTAGTTGTGCCAGCAGTGATCTGGTCTGAGGATACAGAATTGCCTTATTTACTCCTGGCTCACTGAAGCAAAGTGTTGTTTCATGATCTAATTTCTCACATGATTGGTATTTGTCCTGCATTGCTGAGGCCCTGGCTTCAGTTAATTTTTATGGAAAAGGGTAGCAATGGTTGCTAAAGCATCCATGAGTAGAACGGCTTTTACTACTTAGAAATGTTCTTCATTTCTTAGCAGTGGTAGTTCATTATGGCAGTTTATGGAGGCTTACATATGATTATTCCTATATTACTGGTATTGAAACAGTGCTGAAAATGTAATTGTAGTCCAGGAATTCCCTGTTAAAATCATGAAACTGGAACGTGTTGATACTGCTTTAAAGGAAATAACTGTTGGATCTTGGTCTGACTGCAGTTTCGTAGTGGAACAGAACAAACAACAACACCCAGAACAGGTCCCAGAGGGTGAAAGTAAACGTTGCCACATCCCAACAGGCTGGAAAGCAGCCTCCTTCAAACCAACCTTCTGATCTACATCGCAGCTTTCATGCTGGGTCTCAGCCCAGGCTGAGGTGGCACAGCAGCCTCGTCCTCTAATCCAGAGCCATCTTTCATGTTCAGCAGGAGCTTACTGCTGGTTACTGCCTTCACAGCCAGGGCTGAGGAGATGAGCTAATTGCAGGACAGCCAGATGTTTGCTGACTGCTGTAGTTGCCTTCTGCAGTAGCTCAAGGCTAACGTTTGCGTTTTAGGCTTTTGATCATGTGCTGATAACTCTGTCATTATTTTATGAATCTTCTCATATCCTACTATGAAGGCTGATTGGAGTATTTGAAGATAAGCGGAAAGAAAAGCAGGAGGGTACTGCGAGCATCCAAAGCAATGATACTGTAAACTAGTGATAATGAGAGTGCTGCTGCTAGAAGGCATAGCTCATTATTTTCATTCTGAGGCACCAAGGCAGGCTTTGGGATGACCTCTGCAGCCTGGATGCCCAGCAGAAACACCTTTGTGTGCAGAGAACATGGGTGTGCCCCAAAGAAAAGGTATTCATTAAATGCCATGGTTTAATGATGTTTAAATGACTCAAGTGGCTTCAGTAAATGAATATGTTACAAAGATCGTGTCAGAAGAATTGCAATATAGCATAATAGAGCTAACAGTTCATTAGTTTCATAAATGTCAGCCCGTTATTAACAAGAGAGGTAAAGGTAGTTTTACAAGAGACTGCATTACTGTCCTGTCTGTGTGATATTATATGTTTAGAAACACTTTAACTTGCTCTTGAATTCCTGTGCAGTACTACTTGTGACCAGACTGCCAGCCGTGGGCTGCACACTGCTTGCTGGTGACTGGGCACTGCTGGCCACATCTCTGGTCACTCTGCATCCAGGGCAGTTAAAGCATCTCACATGTCCTTGTATCCCACTCTGTGCTCTAAGAATCCTTCCAATCAACACAGGGAAATATTGCTATTACTCATTGGAGAGGAGGCAGTGCAGCAGTTAAACACCACTCAGTGAGGAAGAGCTGCAGATGCTTGTACTAGTAACTTATCTGTCTGTGGAACTTGAATGTGAATATATTGGTATGGGGGACTCTCAAGCACAGCTGTACTGGAATTATTAAGTCACAGCTTGAACCAGTGATGGAGCACCTGGTGGGAGGGCAGGGCCAGCCTGGGGAGCACAGGTGTATGCAATGTACCCGAATAATGGAAGGAATGGAGCCAGGATCCACCCCTTTTGAGACTTCATTTAAGGGTTGGCAGTGGAGGTGAGGGCATCTTTCTCTCTGGAGATCCCTGTGTCCCTGAGGTCTTCTGAAGGTAAGAAGTTTCTTTTCTTTATTTCTGTGTCTTTTGCTGTTATATCTAAGCTGATCCTTGCTCTCTGTACCTTAAGACCTTGCTGCTCTGCCATTTTGTTATGGCTTTCATCAGGTTTCAACAGCTATTGTAAAGGCAAGTAAATGTCCAATCATTTACATAGGTTATTTAGAGACTTGTAAGCAATGCAGCATTGGTTTATGAGGCAGTAGTGGTGGAAGATATGTGAGTATGGGGTGTCAACCTGGCCCCTGACAGCTGGATTCGTGTTGCAGATATTGGGAAGAGTAAAGCCTTTAAGGAGTTACAACCTCAGTTCAGAACAGCCCTTAGTGGCTTTGGGCATGTTAACAGGGAGCTCTGCCAAGGGGTATTTCCAAGGGGTGAGATCCTCTGCTTGCTGTGCCTGGTGGAAGTGAAGATCCACATGGTCACACTGCAGGCTGAGCAGAGCATACACTGCAGCGGCATTCTGGGACCAAAAATATGTGGCCCTGGTTTTACTCTTGCTCCTTTGAAGCAATTAACTGTGCTGGGGATATTGACCTGCCTGTGGGAGACCACAGGTGTGGAAAAACCATTTGTAAATGCTCTTTCTTGCCCTGAATGAAGCCCTCTTCTCTGCTGTGCCTAGGAGAGAGACACTTGAAATATCACAAGTCATTAAAATAATTAGCTAATGTCTAAAAATTCTCCTGAAGAGAAGGAGGATTAAATAAAGAGGTGTTAATATTATTTTTAATAAATATAAGAGCCTGTTCCATAATGTAAGCTTTTATGATGAGGTACATTTCTCTGTGCATTATTTTCCTGTGCTGCTGAACAACAGAAGAATTAACAGACTTGCTTGTGACTTCAGGATTAGACTTTGCACACTGCAAATAGCTCTGGCTTTTATTTCCCTTAAACTGTATTCAAGCATTTCTGTATTTCATGCTTCATGAAGAAGAAGAGGGGCAATATGACAATAATCTCCATCATATACCCTCAGCTCAGATACATAATGGAGCTGAAAAAGCATTTCCAAAGAACAGCTCTGCTGCTGTATTGAAGTTCTATGAAACTCCCCGGGAATAAGATACAAAGGTGGATAAAGAAATCTGGATCACAGTGATAAGCTCCTGAAGAGAAGGAGAGGCACAATAGAGTGAAAAGCAGTAGTGTTATGTAAGTACATTATTTTAATTGAAAAGCAAATTATCCTTGCACTCCTTGGGAACAGATTGTGTCACGGACTGTAAGGCAATACGAAAAGTGAGGGCTTGCCATCATCTCCATATATAGACTATCTTGCTTCATTGAAGTCGATAGGATTTTGTCACTTACTTAAATTAGACTTTGGATTTCACTCCTCAGTTTTCAGTGTGTTGAGCTGTGTGAGAGCTGCTGTTTTTTCATTGGCCAGCTTTGGCTCGAAAGATGGTTCCTGAGAGGCACTTGTTACCTTCTCTTCCAAAATGTGCTGAGTAGAAATTGCAGGCAGAAGATAGCTTGGTCTTGGAGATCGGCTCGAGTTGGAGATCTTCCAAGAAGTTGTTCTGCTGGTGCTAAGTGGCCTCTGTCATCACTGGCTTAGAAGCACAGCTGCTCCCTCCTCCTCCTCACTTTTACAAGTGTTTGTAGCAATGTCCTTGTGAGCAGAGCATCTCCCAAGCAGCACTCCTCAATCCTGCCCCATCCTTCATCTTGCAGCACAGAAAAGGCCTGTGGTGGAATCGGAACATTAAAGAAGCTTATAGTGGCAGCTTCTTCTCTGCAGCAGGCCAGTGCTAGTATCCCTTGTGGATGCTTCTGGAAGGAGGAAATGCTTCTCTTGCTGCAAGTGTGGAAGAAACCACAGTCTGGTCTAATTCATGGAAGAATCTCTTGAGCATACAGTATTTCTTCTCTCTGGCAACAATAGCAGAGTACTTCTTGTAGCACATGTGTGCAATTATTTTGCGCAGTGAAATATGAGAAGGTCCACTGTGTAAGTAAATAAGGAGACGAGTAGGAAGGGGTTCTGTTTTATTTATTTAACACTGGCATCGTTTTCCCATGGCTACTATAATGAAACACCATTTTCTCACTTAAATGTTTTTGAAAAAGTAGAAGTTTCTTTGCTGTTCTTTTTCTCCTTTGATTCCATTTACTGTAAAAGAGACAATAAAAGAAATCTTTTCAAATGATGCCTCGAAATATGAAGAAACATTTTCCCCTCCAAACTGAGGTAGACAGGGGGAGTTCGTGATTTCCTCTCTAGCAGTGATGGTTGGATACCAGTCTCTTTTTCACTGGCACACCATGTTTGGTTATGGCTACCATTCTCCTTGGCTCTTGTGCTTGAAGATACTCCCTGAATTAGTCTCCGTGCAGAAAGAATGAGTGCATACAAAATGGCATGAGGGCAACCCAGGGAGATGCAGGGTAGGACCTGGGGGGGGGCTGTGGTCCTCACGGCTCACGTGCCACTTTGTAAGCACTCAGATCACCCCTGTGCTGCTGCCCAGAGAGCTGTGACTAAATCACAGGCCATCCTCCTAAAAGTCAGGCGCTTCAAGAATCTGCTAAGAAAAATCAAGCCAGCAGCTCAAACTATCACACGTGGCACCAAAACTGCAGTTGTTTCAAATAATGCTGTATTATGTCCCATAAATTCAGTAAGGTGACCCAAGAGAGTTCATTTGAATTTATTTTAGCCTCACTTATTGTCACTTAACAGGCTAAACAAGAACTGATGGCTCTTTGAGCAGTAATAGTAAATTATAGTTATGGTGAACACAAATGCCTCATTACATCCAGTCAAGGTCTATTTCCCCTTTACAGCGATAACTGTAGGAAAGCATTGTTTTTAATTTATGAATAAGGATGCACGAGAATCTTAGATTTCCTATTTACATAAACATGATAGACAATTAATCTTCTGTAAAGTATCCGGAGTGATGTTTAAAACAGGCAAACTCCTTCTGAAACGCACTGCAGAATGACTACAGGGTGTTTGTATTGTAGTGTGTTGTAATGGTAATCTGTTACATAGATGAATATAAGAAAAAAGAAATAAATCGTCTCTTTTCCTGCTGCTTAAGTGTGATTTTATGCTATGTGCTCCTTCCAGCAGAAACTGATGCGTGGGTTTTTATTTGCTGAGGCACTGGGGTGAAAGCATGTCAGAGCAATAGAAATAGCTAAGGTAGCAAAATGTGATGAATTCTTATTGCAGTACTGCTTGTCCCATCTTCTCTAAAATCGTAACAGTATTTCATGTTTAAAAAAAAAAAAAAAACAAACTTTTACACTAATGTTGCAGTATAAATAATGGAGCAATGGAGACAAGTTGAACTTGTGTAGGTGACAAGATGAGCCCTGCCTGATAAGCAGCTGTAGTTCGGTGGTTTACCATTGCTGCTGTGTTGCCTGTATCCTGTAACCACCATATCACCTACACAGAGCTTCATGTGCACCACCAATGAAACGAGGGAAGGTGCAGCCTCTTTGGGAAAGAGGACAAATGCAGATAGCGTAGCGAGGGCTCTATGCAAGACTCTCCTGTGTTCCCATCTTCTCAAAAGGCTAATGGTGATAACTTTGGTAAATGGACAGCAATTGAGGTCAGAATGGAGAAGCACAAATTGGAGAATGTTTGGTTGCTGTAAATACGCTGAGATCATTAAGAGAAGTGGGGGAGCACAGGGCTGCTTCTTGCAGGCTGCTGTAAGGGAAACTTGTGCTGGGGGCTGCCCATGGCACTGCTGGTCACTGACCTGCTCAGGAAAACTGCAGCTGGCTTTGTGCAGTGCTTGTTCTTCCTGCATTCCTTCGCTTTTCCACACCCTCACTTTACTTTGAGTTACTTTGAGTCCTTACAGCAAAGGGAGATGAAGGCATTTGCCTTGTAACTGCTCATCTGGACATAAAGGAGAAGGCAGTCATTAAAATCGGTGTTAATTATTTGCACGTATTAAAAAATAGACATGTAAACCAGCACACAGAGGGAAACTCCATATACAAACACTGCAGTTACACAGCTGAATCTTTGCTTCATTTCTTGTAAGAACAGTGCAGTTTCTGCAGAAACTGGTGAGTTTGACCTGAACCAAAAAGACAACAAACGTGGTTTTGAGGGCTCATAGTAAGACTTCTGTGCTTCTAAGGAGGCGAGAAGAATGTCTGCCTGTTTATTGAAGGCATTAAATCTTAACGTCCTTGAGCAGTAACAAAATCCAATGTGTTAGAACAAAATCATTTCTGAATGTATTATACTTCAAGATGAAACTAATTTTTGGCAACTGTTTTCCTTTTTTTTTTTTTTTTTTCACCTGCTTTCCTCTGAAGGTTTGTATCTGTCAGGCAAGACCTTCACCTTGATCCTGTCCACATTTCAACCTACTTTATTGGTACTGTAAGGGATAAATTTTTGAGTGCTGCCCACATGAAATATTTGATAGTGTTTTCTTTGATGCCTTGGACGTAGCACAGTTGTTCTTTGTCTTCTTAGGACTTTTAAGATCAGTAACTTCAGGTTTCTCTCAAGGCATAGCTATTTTTCTGAGATTAACTAGCTTCCAAACATCCACACTGATCTCTTCCCATGGAGATTCTTATCTTTATCTCACCCAGCAGAAAGTAATGAAATTGTAATAAATAAAATGCGAAGAACGTGGGTAATGTGAAAATAAATCACTTATATTGCATATTCAGTGCAGTGGGATGGCTTGTTTGACAGTCTGTAGTTTTAGTTCTATTTTCATACAAGATCCTGGTACTAAAAGGTGAGGAGATGTTGTCGCTGCTTTGGATAACAACAGAAAAATTTGCTTTTGGATTTTTGTGCTTCCATTGTTAATCTGTCATCTAACAACCCCATGTGTTTGCCTAAAGCAATGAAATCAATGAAAAGTACCTTGTGGGTTCTGTTTAGAGAACAAAAAGAAAGGCAGCTTCTTTCCTTGTTTCTGTATTTTAATCTCAAGAGTTTGCCAAATCCTTGTTGTTTCAGAACCCAAATAATTATCTGACTTTTGTAACCAGAATTTGATATCTTTGTTCTGGAAAGCGATCTCACTGAAATGGGCTTGTGCATTTAGATTGGTGTGACGTGCCAGGTACAAAACTAACACAGGAATGTTACTTTGACCTGGAAATAATGACCTGGAAACGAAGTGTTTTCTGTCAAGTAAATACTCAGTGAATCAGCACTCAAGTTATTGAGAAAAGACTGGCGTGCTACTTCTATGATGACCAGAAACATCTACCCTTGGTGTATCTTCTCAAGTCAGACAGAGTTGTGACCTTCTCCTCCTGAAATCAAATTAATGCAAATGATTATTTTGCTGCAAACAATTCCAGTTAATTCAGACGACCATAACTCACCTCGCTTCATGCAGAGCCCTTCCTGATGCTCCAGGATGCATTACATGCCAGAGCTTTCAGCCTGGTATTGATTGATTCTTTGCAGTGGACCTTAAAAACCCATTAAGGAAGAAGTTAGAAGATGTGAATTAATTCTAACTCCTTTGTTGGTATGTGTGGCTGAAGAAAGCCTCTTCAAAACCATTAATCATAACTCAAAATAGACTGCAAACTCTAAAATAAGCTTTACAGTAAATTGGAGGAAAAATCCAAGTTGGGGATTTACATCTGCTGTCCCTCTACCCAAAGTGCACTTAGAGTTCTCTCAAGTGAGCTACTGGACCTGTTTTCAATATTTTTCAGTGTAGAGAGTTCTGATAAAAGTATGTCACCGTGCAGCCATCTGTGCCAACATGAGAGGAGATTGCTATCTAATAGATAAGTTGTGTCACCTGTTTGGAAGGAGCTGAAAAGGGCAAACAATAAAACTCAGCATCTCCTCCCGGTAGCAACATGAATCAGGGAAAAATTATTTTATAATAACAAAAAAACCGTCTTCCTCCTGCAATCCTCACCAATGATTAAAATTAGTTTTGTACTGAATAGCTTATGCACCCACTGCTCCCCCAGACATCTCAGGCCAACACATGTGTATGAATAATTTAAATTTACACCAAAATATGTGGAGATCTATGTGGTATTATATAGGATATTGACTGAATGAGCAGCTGCAGATTTGTTCACGTTGAGCTGTTTACTACCTGAAGTGCTGTGATTTTTGGTGTCTGTTGGTGCTGGCAGGGCTGGGATGAAAGCTGCAGTCCAGGCAGGTGAGCGTCCCAAGGTCTGGAACTGCACCAGGCACATTGAGCTCCTCAATGGTGCTGGGCTCAGCCCTGCTTGCCTCATTCTGATCCCTTGCCTTCATGTTCCCTGCAGTCCACACTGGATGTTCCTGCGTCGTTCAGAGCCTGACTGCTTAAACAGAAAGCTCTGATAAAAAATATGTTGGCAGGTTGTCTTTGTCCATCTCCTAATTCTGGATCCTGCTGAGGCTGTGCTTTGCTTTGTCACTGTGGTTGCAGTTCCAGGGTTGTGCCAAGGACATCTGTAGCACTGGCAGCTGGAGCTGTTGGCTGGTTCCTGGGCTGGGTGCCTTGGGGTGTTGCCCCACTGTGTGGGTCCTTCCATTAGCAATGCCTTGGTTAAAACCTTCCTGTCCACCACACTCTGATCAGCACTGGGGCTTGGGTGGTCATCCTAATCCCTAGCAAGAGCTGTGGGTCACAGTGTTAAACAGGAAGATTCTCCCTAAAATGGGGAGTTCCTCATCTGTGAGGGAAATTAGGAATTGCGTTTCCTGAAACTTGAAGGTGAACCTGTGGCGGGGGAGGGAAGCAACCCACAAACAATATTTTCATCATTCCCCAAAGGTGCCATATACAGCAGTAAACTGCTAAAGTAATTGAAATGAGGCTGGTGAGCTGTGTAATAAAGATTAATCCTGCACTGAGAACACACGGTACCTGAGACAACTGCTCTAATTGGAGACGTATAGCAGTGAAGCACTGCAGTTAATTTCCAGGTGGTTACTAAATCCATTAATGCTTTATGTCAGTGTGAGGATCAATGTGCATGTGGGTTACAGACATGGCATGTGTCTGGGTTCTGTTTGCTTATGTGATGCACTCTTATACACGCGTACAGAAAGCTTGAGTAATGTCTTAACACAGCTTTGGAAGCAATTATTAAGCTCTGTGATTTGTGAGTTAACAAAAGTTACTCTGAAGAATTTTACAGCAAGTGTGTTGTTGGAAACAGGAGCATCGATTTCCCGTATCGTTACACTGCTGCTAGTTCCCATCTCATTAGCCTGGTGCAGCTCTATGTGTGTGATGGATGGGCCTGGCATTGCCAGGGGTGATCAGCCCCAGGCGTTTGGAAATGGAGGGGGTAAGAGTGGAAGTTCAGCTCCTACTTAGCTTGTGGCACTGTTACACACATCTTGGGTTCACATGTACAGCCATCAGCCAGTGATCGTCTTGGCTCACTGGTCAATGCTGAGTGCCCTTGGGGAGAAATCCATGGCCTGGCCAGCCTGCACCAAAGGACTGCTTCAACTCTTTGGGTCCAGTGCTCTTAGCCTGGTGTGGATGCTGCAGACCTGATCCAACGGCTCCTAGTCCTTGCAGCTCTTGTTCTGTTGGGACATGCAACAGAATCAGATCCCAATTCTCCTAAATCTTCCTGCAGTACGATAGATGCCCCATGGTTTTAATAGATGCAGTTTTAATAAATGCTCCTGGCAGAGTGTTCCACATTAATCATTAACTAAGCGCAGACGTATGTATGACTTGAAATGTCATTCTGCAAAATGTCTCAAAAGCAATGCTTTTTTTTCTTAGTATTAGTGATCTTTTTCCTTTCCACTGCACCTTCCCCCCCTACTTTGGAAACCAAGCTTTGAGGGGCAGCCAGATGTGGTTATTTCTTTAAGGATTTGCTTTCCCTAATTTGCACAGAACTGTCTTTGCTTAAAAATTGCAAGTCACAAAGGTACCTCAGGGATTGTTTTGAAGCAGCATACTTTCTTCTAATGAGAATGTATTTTATACCAAGTTATCCTTTTTGTTTATTCTAAGTGTGCTCTTTATTTTATCGATTGGTTTTATCTCAGTGTGATCAATTAAAAAACTGCGTATCTCACTGCGTAAAAATTGTTGGTAATTGAACTGCTAGCTTATATTTCTGTGGGTGCAGGTCTGGCTGGAGGCATCCATGTGTCTTTGTTCCCTATCCAAAGCAATTTTTGTGCAACTCTGCTCTAGGGAAGCTTTAGTTTCAAACATTATAATGTAATGGGCAGAGCAGAATATAGAATTTGTCTGCAGTATCTGGGCATGCTGTGTCCTCTTCCCAGCAACTGCTGTCAGTAGCGTTCATTTATGCCAACAAGTAAATGAACAAAATGAATAAATGTGATGGCTGCTCTGCCATAAGTCAACAGAACTGCAAGAACACTTTGAAATCCAGGTCTTGTTCTGCTTGTTTCACAGACCACTTTTTTTTTTTTTTTAACTTTTGCATTTCTCTTATTAAGTGGTTTAAAAGTTGAATACCTATGTGAAAGATTGCCTTCCACCCTGAAGGTTATCTTTTAATTCCCAAAGTCAAAAGTCACCTGCACAGATCACCTTTGGATGTGACTCTGTGCACCTCAAACAGTGAGAAATCTGCCTTTTTTAGATGCACTGAAAAAAAAAGAGATATCTTCCACCAGTGCTTTACGTGCAATTGATGTTGCATTATCCCTGATGGATGCTGAGGTAACGTCCGGGTCCATTGCTGAGTGACATGAGCAGAAAGCAGAAAGTCTCCTCCTATTCTTCCTGTGCGTCTGCTGAGTGCCACAGAGGTTGCACCCACTTCTGGGAGGGCAGCAACTGTGGCCATGGGGTCAGGGAGTGATGGATATAAAGCTGATAGAACTGCTGGGATCCTAGAACCAAAGCAGGTGATGATTTGTAGAACTTCGTTAATTTGATACATGCTATCTTCTGTTTTGGTGGTTGTTGTTCTTTGGTTGGGTTGCTGTGTGTGGTTTTTTTTTTTTTAAATTGTTATCACTTTTTGCACGTTATCTTTGGAAAATAAAATGGCCAATTCCATATTTGACAGTTTCAGCCTCGGTTTTGCAGCAGGTCTGTGGGAGCAGCACCTATGAAGGCTATGCTGCAGGGTCCGGGCCTGACTGCGTTGCTGCACAAAGAGCGTATTTTACTCTTGCTGCTGGAGGCTGCATTTATTGTCTGGCCGGTCACAGGCCAAACAGCAATAAGTTTTGCAGTCTGCAGCAGATGTGTGTGGGTCAGGTCAGAGCTCTGTCTCACTGTATGCAGCTTTCGGTCCCATTTGCCTGCAGAAGGACAGATGAGCTCCACGCATCAGGGCTTCCGGCAGTGCTGTGGCTCTCTGGCTTCTCAGCTGCTCGTTCCCAATGCCCAGCACAGTTCTCAGAAAAGGTGTTGCCCAGTGTAACATCCACAACGGGCTGTTAACACCAAGGGGTTTTTGTTTATTTCTTTTTCTTTTTTTCCTCCCTTTTTTTTTTTCCTATAAATATCTCAATGAATTTTTAATGCAAATGCAGGATCCAGGCTTAAGGTAGCAGTGTCTGCATTTGTCCTCAGAGTTTTCTGAATTCTGTGGTGGATTTCACAGCAGTTCTACCAATAACTATTTTAAAAATTCCTCTTACAGGCATGCGGTCTCTTTTTCTAATCAGTGATGGGTATTGACTGTTTCCTTCCCTTTTTGGTTTATTAGCTTCCACTTGTACAGTCAGCACAGGCACTTGGTTACGGTGCAGCCTTTAAAAGCACATCCCAGCAGTCTGCTTGTTGTCCTGGAAGGTGGTCTCCTGTGCAGCCATATGGCTGTAATTTGAACTGAGCTTTTTCTATAGACTCGCAATTTAATCTGTGTTTCCTGATATTGAACACCTTTAGAGAACTCTGTGTGCTGAGAGCAGGTTGCCTCTGTTTTTGAACCATGGAGTTGTGCTTTTTTGTGCCTGCAAAGCCAAGTAAGTTGTGCTCAGCACACCAGGCTCTGCCTTAGAGCCCTGCCTGGGAGCTGGACACAACCAGCAGCAAGGCAGTTACACCCAAGTGCAATACTAAAAATTAAATGGAAACATCAATTGCAAAACAAACCTATGGTAGGTTTTAATCTCTTAATTCAACCTTTCTGTTGAGAAATATAGGAAACCCAAGCTAAGATGTTCAGGAAGATATTGGCAGAGTAGGAAGCCATCATGAGACAGAGCTGCAAACCAAATAATTTGCATGATTTTCTGTCAAGTTTTGAAGGTTATTGTGACAAATTGGAAGTGTTCTCTGGACATTTGTGTTGATTGGTAGATTTTGTACTTTGATGCAGATGGCACTATGAGCATGCAGCGTTATTCCATGTTGATGTTCTGACAGCTGAAGTAAAATTATGAAGTTAGGAAAAAAATGTGATGAATGTTTTGAGGGCCAATTTTCCATTTGCTTGAATTTGGATCATTGCTTAGGTGGTTTGTTGTCCTGTGCTCTTGGTTGAGATATATCTCTGCTTTCCTTCCAATCATCGGATAACTGAGAAGAATCTCCCTGAGTTAAATGATGATAAAGTGAGGAAACTTCCAAAGGAAGATGGGCTTTTTTTTGGCATAGCATGGACTGTTGATGGTACTGCATTTCTTGGGCTGTGTTTCTGCTGACCACCTCTGTGTGCTCGGAACAAGAGCTGTATGTTTGGGTAGCAGCACGCCTGCCCCACTGCTCCAGCTTTAGAATGACAAATTCTGCAGGTCACTCTGTAAAGTATTTCTGAAATGAAATTACTATTTTCCCGTTCTCCTCATGGCCCCTCAGCAGAAGTGCCTTTTATTTTTCCTAATGCTCCCTGTGCCGTGCGTAAAATGTGTGAGAACCCATTGCTCTGCCCCAGTGAACATGTTACACTGGAGGCGTGTTACAGACCTGAGCAGAGCTTTCTTCTCCCTCTACTGCTTCCCCAGTTACAAAGCTTTGCTCTGAATTAGTTAAACCTCTGAGTCAGAGGCATAATGAGCTCTTCTCAATAGCTTTAAAAGCAAGAGAGTACCCAGGGCTGCTTGCGTGAAGCAATATGCTTTACTCTAAAGAATTGGATTTGTCTTTTTTCAAGATGGCCCATCACTTCACATGCTGTTGTCTTCAAAATGGAATGTATTTTGCTCAGAAGTGCTCACACCTCATAAGTTTGTAATTGCCTCCTGCATTAAAGCAGTGTTTCAGCAGTTCCACTGGTTCAGTTGAACCACTTTTCACACGTGGTTGTCTTGAAATGCACAGTGGAGTTGGAGCTATTTGACTCCATCCAACTTGCCCAACCCAATTCTTCTCTTATATTCTCACCCAACTTGCCTTGTCCAGCACAACTCTTTTCTTACCAATAGAGAGGGCACCAGCTGAGATTGTGTTCACTTCCTCTGTTTAACACCGGACTTGTTTCACAACCCTTCCATAATATTTTATATCCCATAGGAAAAAGCTGGTGCTCGCAGGAAGGCTGGCATCTTTTCATTTTCTCTTAGAACAAGATCAAGTGAGTAACTGGCACAAAATACCCCAGAAAGACTGTGTGGATATTTATGCCACTCTTCATGAACTGGAAACTAAAGAAGGCTTAATTTTTATGTTTAAGTTATAATGCAGTATTGATCTTGTGGCAAGAGTTGTTGCCTGGGTGCTGTCCCCTGACATTTTTGTTTCTTTGCAGACTGTAGTGAGGGGAAAAAAAAAAAGCAAAATTGTCTCCAGAAAGATAATAGGAAAGATGATCTTTTCCTTGTGATTAAGGACAAAGATTTGACAAAAAACAGTGTGGTAATATCAGGTTGGACTTTCATGTGGCTTCTGAGAAAAGTAAGCACAGATGATGTTAAAAATAGGATATTTTTTTTCTACTAAAAAAAGAAAAGCAGAACAATTGGAACTGTCTTCCCACCTAAGACCTTGTCAGCATAGGTCCATAAAGCAGTGCTGGCCAAGGAATTGCAGAGGACTTATAGTTAAGTTCAACTACTTATAACTGAGAAATCACAACCTTGCTGAAAAAGATCTTGAACTTCAGGACTGGAGCACTTTGAGCAGGATGAGCTGGGTAGGGGGGTCCTGGCGTGTCCCTCCTGCTTGTGCAAAGAGGGTCAGATGTGATGTTGGATGCACAGCACCAGAACAGCAAAATCACTCCAGAGGCTTTTCTTCTCAAAGTCAAATTTCAGGTTTTCCTTGAAAGGCATTGTGTGTCTGCGTTGTCTGCTGCCGTGGGCTGTGTTGTAATAACCCAGCAAATATTGGAGATATGGCAGTGGTTCTTTTCTTCTTGGCTTTGAATAAAATGTCTGCAGTGCTGCTTGGGAAGGTCAAGGCTGTGTGACACTGCCAGGATGCTGGTATTCTTGGAACAACCATCTGTTCACAGTGCAGTGAAAAATTGGTTGGTGACTGCCCAGAGTCACTTCAGCTCATGAATAAAATACAAAAATAAAATTTGAAAAAAGCACACCAATGTTTTACACTTAAAAAAAAAAATAAAAAAAAATTGCAGCTTGGAATAATTAGTGTTGATGCCCATGCCTAGATGTGCTGTGGTGGTTAGTGGTCAGGTTTAGGTGTTAGGAGCCAAAAGGAGGACATGGAAATTGAGCCCCTGGGATTGTCACTGTGTGACCAAAGAACCTGGGTCACCAGATCAGCTGTAATGAGTTGTACAAGGGCATGCAGGAGGGAGGTCAGGGGCTCACTGTGGTGAACCATGCTGACTAACAGAGCTTGAAATAAGGAAATAAATAACCTGCAGGCTGCACTCCTGCCTGAAGCAGAAATCAGTTTATAAGTGTTTTTCCCTTTCTCTCTGCTACATTAATACATTATATAAAATTGTGATAACTTTGGCAGTTTGAGACTCCTTTCTTCATCTCTTTATTCTTTTTTTCCTCTCCTGACAACTTCAACATTTCCGCTTCTCTGTCTCGCTCTCCTTTGTGGTTTTTCATGTTCCTGGCAGCTGCTTCATTCTCGTTTCTGTTTCTCCTCTTCTTCCCTTAAGGCTTGGTTCAAAAATTAGATCCAGTGACTTCTGTGGATGTTATACTTGTCTGGTTGGCCCCCAGATGTGTTGTCTTTTATCAGTGAGTTCTGCAAGTCAAATCTGCAGACCAGCACAGCTTTTAACTGCTGCTGCTTTGCTTAGTTGAGAGCGTATTACTGCTTAAAGTAGTGAAAATAACCAACACTCATCACAGGGGAGTGAAAATTAATGCTTTTTTTTTTTTTTTAATAAAGACTGTGACATCTTAAAACAAGACCACAGTAAACAAAAACAAAACCCACAGTGATTTACAAGAATAATGGAGTTTGGAAAATATACCTTGGCAGCGATGGCAAGGGCAGCACATTAATGTTTTTTGCAAGCTGAATGCTTCCAGTTGGGGATTTTCTGGACTAGTAAGTCCACATGTGGCTATGGTTGGCTTTCTCACCAGAAAGACGTGCCATAGTGCTTGCTGCCTTTCTGCTTTCTGGTGCTGTGTGCCTGTTTGGTGCTGTATGGAGAGAAAGGCAGAGGCAACATGTGTAAGACATGCACCCCAGGGAGAGGAATGCCCACAGAAATGGGGGCTGGCAGCAGAGGGGAGCTCTGTCTGGTTCAAACACAATTGGAGTCCATTTTAAGTGGGAACAAGCAGCTTTGGGAAGTTATTACATGCAATAGGCTGATGAATATAATTAAAATCACAGAAATGCTTTCTGGTATGGGAAGTTTCATTACAAGTTACATCTCTGAGTTCAGTCGCAATCTAATAAGAGATGTCTCCAGCTTCTTAAAGTTTAATTTGATAGTTTATGAAGAAAGCAATTAAAACACGCTGCTGCATCAGTCACTTTTTATTTCACAGCCTGTGTGAAAAAGTGCCACTCGTCCTGGAGTGAGAGTCCATATTGGCCTGCAGGTGTAGTTTGTCCTTAATGACACACACCCACTGACCCAAAGTAGGTGGGAAGTAATTGTTCAGATTTATAAATGTATATTGCTTTTAATGAAGTGTGGTCTTGACGTAAAATATAAGCTAGTGGAAAGTTTGGAAATGCTGTAAAGTGGAGCAGAGCCAGCCTGGGGTCTGTGCTGGGAGCACAGCTCCTGCAGTGCCTCTTCAGCATCGACTCAGCAGCTCTCCCAGGTCTCTGCCTCTTGTTGTGACAAGGAGATGTTTGAGAGCTCCATCTTTAAGCCATAACAATAGATTCTGGGGAGGGTTTGGAAGGTTTTTTTTGCTTTAGAATACTTTTAGTCAAACTATTTTTGTCACCTTTTGGATGCTTACACTCTTCAGTAACTGCCTTGAGCCAAGTCCATAACTACTCTTCACGTACCAAAAATAGGTTCATCTCCAGCCTCTATCAAGAGAATCACTTTAGATTTCTGTACCACTTACCACTCAGGTGCTTCACAAGCAATACAGGCTAAAACCTGCAGAACCTGTTGGAAGCAGGTTCCAGGACCAGTCAGGTCCTGGTCTGCCACAGACTGAGCTCCAGCATCATCAGGAGGGGACAAGGAGGCTGTGCTGCTGCAGGGCTGGGAGAGGAGAACCCAGCTCTCCATTCAGCTCCATCCCTGAGTGCTGGGCTCACTCAGCCCAATGCTGGCAATCTTCATTTTCTTTTTGAATTACGCTGGTAAGGGTTAAAAGCCCTTAAGACAGATAGGTGGAAAGGTGGGTAGACACTCAAGTCATTGCTTATCTAAAAGCAGCATCTGGTGAGAAAATGTAGCTGTGTGTTCAGCAAGCTGCTTGCATGTGTCATGTTTAATCCCTTCCTCGTGGCTTCTCAGTGCTGAGCAGATTATTTGTGAATAATGGTACAACATGAGAATAGAGCATGGCGCTATCTCTGCCATCTCTCCTTTGTTATTACCTGGAGGAACTGATAATATGAACATGAAATTAAGAATTACCTGAGGACTGTGTTCAGCATTAGCTGGCAGACTTGCAGCAACCTGGAGCTGATGTGATGGTCTTCCATGGGCAATTCATAAACGTGTGTTTCCATAACTTTTTTAGATTTTAGCTACTTGGATGTTAAGTTGTCTACTGATTGCAGTGAGTATGGATGTGTGGAAATGGATTTGGTGAACAAAGCGGTGCTGAGCTGCACTGGGGCTCTGCTGCAAAGGCTGGGGATGGGGTGATGTGTGAAATGAGATGCTGCTCTGTATTCAGAGCAGGTCTTTGGGAGGATGCTTCCAGACTGTAGGACCTACACAGATGTTCAAAATGTGATATTTCATAGTCATGAAGACGTGCAGCATAATTCTGCTTTTTTATCTCCTGAAGTTACAGTGCACAGCTATGTAGAACTGAATCATCCAAGCTCTCTTGAAAGACATTTTTCTTCCGAGGTTGTTTAATTAATTTCCTTTAATTTTTTTTAGTACCGTTTGCTGAACGTTAATTCAAACTGTTGTTAAGGGGCATGTGAAGAGGGAAAAATGAACCACCACATACTGCTTCTAATACAATTGTATCTCCCTGGGCAATCAGAGAACCTGAGAAAAATAGATGTTTGCCTCTATGCTTGACAGAGAGCATTTAGAACAGCCATGCACGTTTTATTTTAATTATCCTTGTTGGGCTGTTTTGTAAAACAAACAGAAAACTCTACAAGTTAAATGAAATCAAGAAGAGGCCTGGATGTTTGAGGCCCCTCTTTCAGACCAGCTATTCCTGATTCTTTTAATTATTTATTGTATCCATAGACCTTCTATGCTATGTTCCCACTAAAAGAAAAGGCATGAAGGCATTCAGTAAGATTATGAATTTGGTTTGAAGGCTGTCAGACATCTATGTGAGGAAACCTGACAGAACTGTGGAATTGTACATCACCTGATACTTAGACAAAAGCTCTGGATAGAATTACATGGGTATGTTTTTGTGCTCCTTTATTCTCATGATTAACTTGAAAGACCAACTATTGGTTGTTGCTGTTAGAGACTGGAGATGTCTCATCATAGAGCCAAAGTGGCACAGAACCAATATCCTCCAAAACAATCCCAGTGCCTGGAAGAATGAAAGAAGGCATGAGCCCTTCTGTTTTAAGGGTGAGAACTGCTGCTGCTTTGGTTAAAGGTGGGGGTGGAGGCTGCTGCTGTGCACTGAACCCCAGCAGATGCAAGATTAGGCTCTTAGAAATTAATGAGGACAATTCTTGGGCTGAGCCCAGGGTTTAGAGCTTGGAGGGAAGTCAGTATTGCAAGTCACTGGTTTGCTGGTAGCATACAGGGGGTGGGCTTGGCTTGCAGGTAGCTGCTCCTTCAGGCTTAGCTTGCTGTCATGTTTCTTCTCTCACAATGCTGACTGAATAATTTACAGACAAAGTTTGTCTTTTTTTCTCACATTTATATTTGCCCTTTCAAAAATCTCTGCTGAATAATTTATCAAAATAAGCCCTTTTTTCAGCAGCTTTATTTGTGAGCAGGTCGTACGAGAAGTTTCTGCTGCCTGATTGGAGGCTTCCAGAATCAGCTCCACTTGCAAAGATGTTCCATTTCAAAGTGCATGTTTCATCCACGTTTGCTGTAACTTTGAGTTTCTTAAAAACTTTCTGTTCTGATGAATGCTCCTGCCAGGAAATTTCCCTTTTACAGTGTTTGTGGAAAGCCCACAAAGGAGAAGGACACAGTTGAAGTCTTTTTTGCAAATGCATTTGAATATTCATGATGCATATATTAATAATTGCCCATTTTCTCCTCGTATGAGTGCAGCATTTCTGTTTTAAGGTACAATACCATTGTGGCAGTTTATTTGGCTATCAGGAATGTTAATTTCAGGGAGGAAAAAAAAAAGCAAAACCAGCAACTGGTGCAATATTTGGGCAGCAGAAGTCCTACTGCCTTAAATACACCCATAAATCACGAGGCTGGTCCTTCTCTGGACTGGGTGGCATGGATGAGGAATATTGCAGTAGAACGTGCATGCTGCTTTGTGGGGAGTGATTGGGATTTGCTTTGGAAGTGCCCCCACCCCTCTGCTGACTCAAGGCCAACTGTGTGCTGTTTGTGTTGGGTCTGGACAGGGGAGCAGGCAGGAGAACAGCTGTGCACCCTCTGGCTGCTCTGCGTTCTGAAGAATCAGCACGTTTGCCTCCGACATCATCCTGACCTTCTGAATTTCAGCACTCAGTCCTGGAGCAATGTCTTTTCAGGACGTGGGGACCATTTATCCTTCACCTCTCCCATTTCCATTACCTTAACGATTGTCTAACAAGAAAACGTATTTCACTGCAGCAAAGCAAACTACACAGCAGATACTGTCTTTTCTTTGTGGCATAGCCCATAACTAACAAAGCATCCATTTCTTTATTCTAGGATGATAGCATACTTAAGAAATATGCTGCCAGCAGCATCCAGAGGAATGTGACACGCTGCACCATTTCTTAGCATTAATACTTTCATTTATTTTCAAATAGTTTGCAGAGCAGCAGCCACCTGGCACATACGCTGCGCACCATTAAATCAAATGGAACAAATGAGTCCGAAGGATTTTTTTGAATTATTGGATCATTCAAACCCTGTACAGTAAAGCAGAAGATGCATATGCTATTAAATTTTTTCTCACAGGAGGCTGTTCGCTCGCCCATGCACTGTTTGCACAGAACTCACTGGTGAATTTAGGGAAGGTGCTGTTCTGCATAGCAGTGAAGCATATCCTAAAGTCTCACTGAAATATAGGAGAAGACAGGATTACAAGTCCTTCCCAAGGAGCCGGAACAGAACCCATTAAGGTATTGCAAGTCATGCAATTCAATGGCCCTCAAAGTATAATTTGATTGTAATTCAGAAGGTTACTAAAAGGAAATCCATACCAGGCTGTGAGATAAGCAAAAGAGAGAGGTGTATTTACTGTGAGTGTTTAAATGTGAGGTGTGTGAATCCCTCTTCTCTTTTGTCTGCAGTTTATCACCACTGAAGGCAAGTAATAGGGGAATAATATCTAGTTCACAAGAGAAGATTGGATTAAGCTTTCCAGAACATCTTACGAGAGTTATTTCCATATCACTTTGCTCTAGGTTAGCCTCGCTCCTTCAGTCCATATCGACATCTGTAAAGGAGAAGCTTTTGGTGCATGGGAGGGATGGGAGGATGGCCAGTGCATTTCTTCCTCCTGGGGGAATTTGCCTTCAGCTTCTGGAAGGCAGTTAGGAGATTCACAGAAGCCAACCTGAGGGCAGGGCTTTTCTTACAGGGAGCTTGCTGGCTTCTGACTGCTTTTTAACGTGCAGGGTTACTGTTTTGTGATGAATGTCTCTCGTGCTTTCTTAGAATAGTCATCAAAGCACACGCATTTCTTTTGTTAAATATCTTGTTGTTGTACTCTCTGCCCTTGTCTACCTTTGTAGGTACTTCATCTCAGTTTATGCCTGTGAAACAGCTAATAAAGTATTGGGGTAGCCTTGAGGTGCCTGTATTTATAGAAGTGCTATAGAGATGAGACTGATACATATTTTTTCCTAATATTATCTCTTTGTTACTGTGTAGAGTTTTGGAATGAATAGCCCTAAATAGAAGATAGATGCAAACAAAGAGCTCTGTTGCCTGGGCTGCTGGTGAGTGCCTGAGGATCCCTGATGTGCTGAAAGCATGGTCTGTCTGAGGTGAGAGCACAGGCAGCAGGGCTGGGAGAGATGATGCAGGTACCTGTGAGAGACTGATAGTGCCAGACAGAAGTTGCTCAGGAAATTGAGGGCACCACATGTTGGTCTTTCCAGTTAGAGAGGAATATGATGGGGGGAAAAGGCATCCAGTCTCTGCAGGACCCTCACTGAGTGCTCCCTGGAAAACCTGGGGCTATCTCAGTGCTTTATTGCTGCATGACAAGGAATTCTGTAGCCGTGGAGTGCAGGAGGAGCTCGGTTCTGTTTTGGGGCAGGGAAAGGATGCCTCTGCTTTCCAGATGGGAAACTCTCATCCTTGGCTGTGCCCATTCCCACCTGCATTGTGTTAATTTTAGCAGAAATGGTGCAGTCTCTGCATAGGGGTGTTCTCTATCATAACAATTACTTTTGGCAATGTGGGTTATCCAGGCAGAAGCTCATTAAGGAGACAGGATTTTGTGGTTCACAAGTATTTACTCTCAGATGGCCCTGTAGTTTCCTTAGATTTTCAGATATATCATTTGCTTTTACAAGCACACATGTGGAAAAAAGAATGCGCAGAATATTGTTTTGCTCTTTTTTACTCATAGCTTAGCTTAGAAGAAGAGATCCCAAATAAGCAGTCCTCTCTGATCAGCTATACCATGCTTTTTTGCAAATGGAATGGCAGAAAACCTGTACATCTCCATTGCTTGGACAGGTGGCTGTGACATTTAACCAGCCATTGGAGCAGAAACGAAGAGCAGCTTTCCTGCCTTTGACTCTGAAAAGGCAGCAGTGACACTTTCTTGCTTGCTGATGGGCAGTGCTGATCAGCACAGCATCTTTCTATTCGTTTCAGACCCTTTATTTTGAAGGGCTGCACAGTTCTTTTTTTCTGAACACTTTTCTTATTTCTGTGGTTACTGTTCCTTGAGCTCCTAGGCACTACGAGACATCTAGATGTTGAATCTTGTCATTTTTGATAAATCTCCACAAACCACAGAGCTCAGCTGAAGGTGCAGTTCAGCATCCTGAAGTGCCAGTTTAATCTATTTCTAGCATTGGGGGGAAAAAAAAAAAAGGAGGTGGAGGAAGTGAAGAAACCTCATAGCTTTAGACCTGCAGTAAGGATGGAAATGAATTGGCTTTCCAAAAATAATTTATTCCCTGGGGTATTAGAGATGGTGCTTGAGCCTCATGTTTAACAGAGGGGGGAGAGGGGAAACGTCCTGCTGTTGGGGGTTGTAGTGAAGGAAGAACACAAACAAACAAAACCCCCCACAACTCTTTTCCACTAAAAATTCTTGAAAATGCAGTTTGGCTTTACAATTTTTCCAGACCGAAGCTGCAGGTGGAACAGCTCACCCACAGAAATGTTAAGGAGTGTTTTGGCCCTTCACATTGCCTTAGGAAAGCAGTTGGAGTATTAGTGATGAAAGGGGAGAGGCCAGTGGCAGTTCTTTATAAGTGTCTGATTACTCACCAGGAGAGCTAAGGGGAGCTTTTAAAGACAAAAAAGGCGTGCTGGCTGTTTGCCATTGGATAGTCAGGAAAAGCAGGTCATCGTGTCTTAATCTGTGAAATTTCCTTCTGGATTTCCCCAGTGTAAGAGCACAAATTTCACTCCTGTTTTCATAATTCCATCTGGACTAAGGCTGAAGGTAGATAGAGGTACATGCCACTGCACCCCTAAGAGCACTTAGGCTGCTATTAGGAATAAACAGAGCGACCCGTTTATTAGGAGTAATCAGGATGAATGTTCAGCATTCAAGTTCATTTGTTTAAACTACCATTTTCATTTAAACTGTGGCTGTGACAAATAAATCAATGCCCACGAAATAAAAATGCTTTGTCTAATAATCCTCTGTGCCAGGGCCATCTATAGTACATTAGTCTTGCTTTGCATCTGTCAATGAAAGTTGCTATTGAGATGAAGGGAGCTCATTGAAAGAAGTGAGTGTATCCTATTTGGGAAGGAGATGTCTTCCACGATGGTCACCTCCTGACTGTGAGCTGCATGCTGTGGTTGCAACACATGCATTGCTTCTATTTTGTTCTCTTGAAACAGCTCAGAGGATGATATGATGATATGTTCCTAAACAGACCAGAAGGGCTACAGAATCTCTGAGCTGTATTCACACCATGGAAATGCGTGTGTGAAAACCTCCACAACAGGCTCAGTAATTATTTTAGTTGCCCTTTGTGTTTTGCCACTCGTCCAAAAAGCACTCATGTGGAGGCACAAGTGTCCTTTTTGGCCAGGAGTCAGCGTGCCCCTGACCCAGCTGACAGCACACGACGTGCTGACTAATGAATGCCCCTTCCTGGGCCACTGAGGTGCTCCTCACTCATTACCCTGGTTTATGTAGCTTGACGTGAGAGACTGAACCTTGTCCCAGCAAGGTGGCATGGCTTCAAGACATGGTATTTCACTCACATACTTTTGCCAGGTTCATCTTGGCAGCTTTCCACGATCTGGGTCCTCTTGATCCATGCACTGAAGTCTGCACAACATGCCAGACAATTTAGGTAGCACTTCTGTGTCATAGTTGACTGAACAAAAGTTTAGCTGCCCTTGGCATTGTCAGCTCTTTAGCAGTTAATTAGAACTCCACATAGTTTGACTAGGGCATCAACAAATACACTGTGTCATTAATTAGATACCAAATAATTAGTTTGGCTCCTGGGATTCAAATGGATTTCCTTCACCCTGATCATTATTTGGTTACAGCAAGTTTTGCTAATGATTGGCATGTGATTGTATGAAAATGTATCAAACCAGGAGACGCTGAGCGGTGGAGCAAAGCATCTGCATCACAGAGGGACGTGGAAGTGCCAGTCTTGATGGCAGCCTTGGTGGGGGCACCCAGCTGGGTACGAGCAGGACTCTGGGTGACAAAGGTATTAATTGTAGTGACTGGGGGCTGAGTTGGGAGCTGCAGCAGTGTGGCTGTGCAACTGTGGCCAGGATGGCTCTGCTGGCTGGATGGGTTGGGACTCCACTGAGACCTCACAGTCAGGGTATGTGGGTCAGTTCAGCACAGCAAAGAGAAGCAGACTGCAGCCAGTAAGGCGTCTGCAAGGAAAGACCTCCAGGGAGACGTAGGGTTTATTCTGGGAAGAAAAGCTAAGTGAGACAAAACCTGCTGGCCTCCTGGTATGCCAGGAACACGTGTTTGAAGGGATGCATGCCACATATATGTAAGTAGAGCTGGTGAAAAGTTCCGATTGAAAAACTGTTTTGTCAGCATATTGTTTCAATGAATGTTTCATGAACGTGTTTTGATTTCTTCAGGTTTTCCTAAGGAAAAACATTGATCGTGGTTTTGGGGTATTTCTGGTGGGGGGAAAAAAATAAAATAAAATCTCTTTCCAATTTATTTTATTTCCTTTTTGCTACAGGAGACTGAAGAGTTACAACGCCTTCAGCACAATCAACTATTTTTTATACCCTTTGTTTCATAGCATACTGCTGAAAATGACATGGGGAAAAAAAAATACAAAAAAATTTTGCAAAGTGAAAAAAAAACCCAATGTATTTTAGAGTTTCTCACAGGATATACTTTCCCTTCTGGAAAAGTTAATTGCTTTAATATTTAAGGTAGAGAAGTGATATGGTTACTGCTAGGGTACAGTTGAGCAAAAAAAAAAAAAAACAAAAAAACATTTGTATATAAAGAACTGTGTGAATTTTGAGCACCGTCTTGTGTCACAGTATTTTCTATCAATATTTCATCTTAAAAAGCCATTGCTTTGAGTCTTGCTTTGCCAGCTCGAGTAATCTATCTCATGTCATTCTTCAGCGGTTTTCTCTGCTGATAAAAGTTAGAAATGAGAATGAAAAAGGGCCTAATGCTTAAAGCTGCCTAGAAAAACAAGGAGAGAATGAAAGAACTTCAGTCCCTTTTTTGTGCAACTTCTCTTCCCCTCTGCCTGCAGGAGTCCCAGCACAGCACGGTGCCCCATAGGAGCCCCCAGCTCAACACAGCGCCAGTGCTGCAGGCCAAATGCAGATGTTTGTTCTTGGGAAAGACTCGGTACCCAGTACAGATTGGCATGCAGTAAAGGCAGTCTAAACTGAGCTTTCCTCAACTAGCTTAGATCTCTTTGAATATGCTCTCTCCACTGCCCTCAGCACACCAAAATAACTTTTTTTTTTTTGCCTCTTCTAGTGCAGTGCTGTGCTGCTGACCACAGCTACAGCAGCCCACTGCTGGACGATGGCACTTCTGAGCTAAGAGGGTATCTGGCTCTGTTACCACTGCTCGCTCTTGTAGAGCTCTTCCAAAGCCCAACCAGCTCTGACTGCTGCACCTTGCTCAAAGCCCAGCTCTAAGAAATGTCTCTGCCTCTCAGCATTGCCAAATCGCTTTCCCCATGCCTGCTCCCATTCCTCACTGCCCAAGATGAACACTGCTCTGAAGTCAGCCAGCGAGTTCTCTCCAAGACAAAGCTCTCCAGGGCCTTCTCTCACAGATGCGATGCATATTCTCATCACCTCCTGTTTCACAGCTCTAATGAGCTGTGAAAAATCTCTGGTATTATCTCAGCTATCTTGGGCTAATGTAACCACTCAGCTTTAGGATTCCCCCGTGGGTCCCAGCTGGCACGTAATGCAGATAAGGCCATTTGGTTTGAGGATTAACCGGTACTCAACAGTGCCCTCAATTCCTGGAGGCGAAGGAGGGAACAGAGCCCAGCTCTCCTCGCATGGGGATTCTCCTTGCAAACGGAAGGTATGAGCAGGTGCACCACTCTTCTGTCAGTGGCACATGCTGTTTGTACCACTGGATTCAGAGGGTGGTGATGCACTGGCACAGGCTGCCCAAAGAGGCTGTGGATGCCCCATCCCTGCAGGCATTCAAGGCCAGGCTGGATGTGGCTCTGGGCAGCCTGGGCTGCTGGTTGGTGACCTGCACACAGCAGGGGGTTGGGACTGGATGAGCGCTGTGCTCCTTTGCAACCTGGGCCATTCTATGATTCTACAGTTTAATTACTTAGTTCCTGTGAAAGCAGGTTGCCTAGAGATGGCTGGTCATAAGTGGGAAAAAAATTGTTACTTTATTCTTGAATAAGACGCATTTTAGTAACAAATAAAAATTATAGCAGAGAGTGAGGCTAGCTTTGTATGGGAATCCACAGCTGTATTACGTTTTTTAGTCTTGCCAACAAATATAGCTTTTCTTAACAGCTTTTCTACTCTCTTGCCTAGCAATTTATTTCTGAATGTGTTATAAATAGCCAGTGTTCCAGATCAGGTCAGTTCCCTGGAGGGATGAGTACATGCTTATATATACTTATATATACAAGGTTAAGTTCTGCCCTGCCTTATACTCTGCAGATTATGGCATTAGTGGAGGTGTAAGACAGGAAGGAACTTGATGCTGTGTACAGAAAATAATTCCAAAAATTATGCCAATTGCATGTTTAGAAACCATATAATAAGGCAATTAATTTCCTCAAATAACTAGTAATTAATTTTATGGAAGATGTTAGCAGGCAGAAAACTCAAAACACAGTGCTCTAGCTTGGATCTGGATACAAATAGGGCAAGATCAGGGTGGACCATGCTTTATAGATACACCCAGTGCCAGCTGGGCAGTGTGGTGTGGTGAAACATGGTGAGGTGGGGAGAAGGCTCCAAATCTCCCTTAGCCAAAGTGGAGGAGCCTGTAACCATCAGGGCATAGCAGAGCTGTGGTGCAAACTGATTTACCCTGCCCTGAGCTGGGGAGTGCATCCTGCTGGTATGGAGTCTCTTGTGGTACCTGTAGCCCTCAGAATCCTGTAGGGATTGCGATTGATAGTGATTCTAACCAAGAAACAAAAGACTGTTAGATTAGAAGAAACCATGATCTGTTGATCTGTCCTCTCTGCTGGTGAGGCAAACTCCCTTTCTTTGCTGGCTGTGGGAACTGTACTCCAAAACTGCTTTAAAACTCTTTAAAACTGCTGGAGCGCATGTGGTAATTTACTCCGTTATATGGTAAAGAGAACCTCCAACGCTGACTTTTTTTTTTTTGCTGTTTTTTTTAATTATTATAATAATTTGTTTCCAAATGGAGCTGTTAATGCTCTTGTTTAACAATCTGCCTTAGAAGAAAACAGCATGACCAGAGTCAAGGAGAAGAGCCGAGCCAATGAATCACGGCAGCACAAACCAGCAGTGAAGAAGCAGGCTGCTGCAGCACCTGCACTGAAAGCCCGAGGCCAGCAAGGAGAGCAGCAGAAAGGCTGTGGTGGAAATGGCATGGGGAGCACCATATGCACTGAGCATAAGTGCTGAGCACTGCATTTTCAGCTATCCTAAAGACAGGGAAAACGTCTGTGTCCTTGAGTAAGGTCAAAGATGAACTGATCCGGACCACACTTAGCATTAGGCAAGTGCAGGTCTGCTTTTATTTAAAATACAGTGTCTCCATGCTAATTGTGCTGTGTTACTTCACTGGGGATGCAAGCTACTGTGTGCAGGATAGAATCTAGCACTGCTGTTGGGTATTTATATAGATGAGAAATGATGTCAAGATGGTTTACATAAGGCTTACGACAAAAAGCAATCCATTAGTCAGTCCATCCAATTAACCACACTGTGTGCAAACTGGGGAGAGGTTTTGTTTTGTCTTTGTTGTTTTAACTATGTGTTGATACAAAAATTGTTTAAAATAGGAATGTAGTTGAATGAGATTCTCAAAATGGGTTTTGCTACTGCTAATAGGATGTTTAAAATCTGTGTGATGCTGAACTTTTCTACCCCATGTGTTTCTCTTTCTTAGTTTTAGATTTCCTTAATCTGCTGACTTCTCTATTCGGGATAAAAGAGAAGAAAACGTATTGTGGTTGAAATCAAAACTGCCTGTTACAGCTTTCCCTTGGCAAGGAGGGCTGTGGTCCCTTCACCAAATTGGGCAGAAGGCAGGTTAGCATCTCTTGTGCGTGGTTTTTGTTTGGTTGGTTTGTTTTGGTTTGCTACTTCTTGTTTTAAGTGCTGCTGAAAGACCAAGGATGCCCACTTAGACATGCTGTGAGTCGGCTGCTGGTGTCTGTGGGCTGGGGAGCAGCCTGGTGCCCTGGGGAGATGGGGGTGGGTGCTGCCAGGGGCTTGGCTGGAAAAACTTCCATGGTTTTACCATGCATTTTCTCGTGATGCAAGATGTTTTGCACAGATCCCCCTTTCTTCTTACCTGAATGTGAACACATACAGATCAATTGATGGAACTTGAAATCTTCTTGGGTGTTTCATGAACGTTCTGTTTCATTATTCCTTTCATGTATTTTGTGCAGAACAAGTCAACAACAAGAAAGTAACTTTTTCCAGATGATCAGAAATACCTTTTTTTTTTTTCTCTCCTGGTTTTCAAACGGCAGTACACATAAATTGGCTGTTGTCTGTACACGAAGCTTCCGTTTTCCATATGTAACCAAGGTGTTGTGCAGCTCATTATTTCATAAGGCTGAGAAAAATCATCACTGTCAGCCATCAAAGCTTGTGGCTGTCATTGGTTTTATTAAAAGCACAATTGTTTGATCTTTTGAAGAAAGAAAAAAGGTCAGCTCCTGCATTTTTAAAAATACTTTGCACTTGGTCTTACTTAAGGGACTCAAAAAGTGAAAAATACGACCTGACATTGTGTGTTCTAGTGGCCCCTAATAGCCAGTAACTCCACCGATTTCTCTAAGTTTATCTTTAATCTGCTACTCCCAAACTAATTAAGGACTGAATGCCTTTCGACTGATTTTCATTTTGTCTTGAGTTATTGCGACGTCTTGGCTACAAATTCTTTTTCAGTCTAATTAAATTCCCGCAGCATAAGTGTCATTATTAATATCATCACCTTTGGTAGACTAACTTTGGTTTGGTCTCTTGATAACTGTGCATTGTGGAATGACTCCCTTTCTTCCTGGTTAATATTTGGGAAGTTTTGCTTGAAGTAAGAACATCTCGAGGATTAGCATAGAGAGAGAATCCATTAATATAAATATAATAATTCAAATAGAGGGGGTTTTATTAAAAATCCTGTAGTCGTGCTATTATATTAGTTTTCAGGAGTATATTTCGAAACTAATTTTAAACTTCTCTTTTTATCTTCAGAAATCTTTCCTGGACCATAAGAATTCTAATAACTTGAGGGTAAAAAGCAATTCCCACTTACATGGCTAAAATTTCCAATCGAATCATTAACGCAGGTAGAAAGGACACTCAGTAGAACAATGTGTGTGGGGCAGCAGAGGACTGCAGAAATGAGGATTCCTTTCTTCAGTGCATAATCTATCCACTAGGTTGGCTAACAGTAGCTTGGCAATTTTTGTTGTAAGTGATTTTAATAGTGATTTTTTAGCTATCAGTCCATCCATCGGTAACACATTCTTTGAAGGACGCAGGTTGCCACTTGAAGGAGGTGCATTAGGAGTAAGTCAACAAATTGATTCCTACTCTAAAAAATTGCTTAATTGCTTAAGATGAAGTTCTGATTTTTGATCTCTTGAAGTTTTGATGAACATTAGTGGTATTAGAATTGCAGGTGCGGACATCCAGAACAAACTATTAAGTTAACAGTTAGTAAGAGTTGAGTTATAATAATCACAGTGTGAAAGCTACATTTTTTTGGAGATAGAGAACTCAAAGGGACAGAGTCTGAGGGAAATGCAGAGATGTGTTAGTTGAAAAACCACACTCTTGATTTATGATTAGCTAAGCAGAAGAATAAAATGCTGCTCAGATAGGCAAGTCTAAACTGGGATAGTGAGGCTATTATTCTTGCTTAACTTTTGACTGTCTCTGACCACTATCATGCTCCCAGAACTTCCTTGGTGCTCCCTAAATTCTCAGTGTAATCCCTCAGTGCTGCTCCTTTCACGAGCATGGAAAGGGAAGGGCCATCCCATAGGTGTTGGGTGCCTTGGTCCCAAGCTGGGCAGGCTGTGCCAGTGGATGCTGGCGCTGAGAAATCCTGAGTCTGACTTGGAACGTGGTGCACTGCTTTATCTGCTAAATAAAATCTAAATGATAAATGCTGATATTTTAATGAAATGTAAGTTTGGGGATTTCACATAAGAAAGCTGCTGTCACTGCTTTAATTTATATGGGGACAGTTATGTGCAGATGGTATAGACAGAGTTATTTCCTGACTGTCATCCAAAGTAAGTTGATTTGTGGTTTAATGACTTTTATCAAAATGAAATAAGCATTTGATCTTTGGATTTGATCTGGCTATATCTGCAGCTGCTACACCGCTACAGCAATTACTTCCAAACTGGGCTTTCTGCCCAGGCAAATGGAGTTCGTCCTTGTTTCATGTCTCATTGACTGTCCTGATAATACATACTGTTCTGCTGTAGGTTTCTTCTTCCTCCAAATTTGATAGGTGTGAAAACTTAAGTAAAGTCTTTATTTATTTATTTTATTATTGATGTTGTCTAGTAGTAAAGCCTTTACGACCGCTAGTTAACTTCATCTTGAATCTGCTCCTAGCTGTAATTTAGTACATGGATGTGTAATTCCCTCTACATAATCCTACTATGTCCTTTTTACAGAGGAACAAGAAGTGTATTTATGAATTCTAAATCTAGCAATTCCAGTGGTAATCTTCACATCTGCCTATATGTTTTCAGGAAGAAATTCCTCTGCCATGTTGTCTACCCATACTGGGCTAAATCCATTCCTAATGCAGTTCCTTTGAAGGCAATAGACTTATAGTAGGAATAAATTTACCTCCTTTCATCCATTTTTGAAATAGTGCTCTTTTGAACTACAGCCTCGTTACAGCCCTAAATTACGGCGCGTTCGCGTTAGCCATTCTTTTTCCAGGACAGTAATTCTTCCTTTATTTACTGCTGTGGATGAGATTTCCCCAAATTTAGCCCCAAAAGCTCCTGGTGAGAGATGGCAGGTCAGGGCTCTGTGCTGCCCGCGGTTCCCTACAGCCCCAGCTCTGAGAAGAGCACAAGGGATGGCTGCTGAGCTAACAGATGTGGTGCTGGCTGGTAGCATGCTCAGACCGAGGCAGTGGTGCTGAGGCTGCTCTGGGGGCTGTGCAGTGGGATGCACGGTCCTGGTGAAGAGCGGCCACGGTTGCAAAGAGTTGCCACGCAAATATTTCTGCTCTCCCTTTGTTTATAGTCTCACTGGGAGAAAACGCACTATGCTTTGTGTTAGAAGCTAGGATTTACACTCTTTTTTTTATTATTATTATTTTGGCAGGATGCGGATGTTTCTTACAAAGACACGTGTAATAAAAAATGGAAATAACTGGAACGTGACTGGAGAATGAGGTGCCTGTAGATCTGTGGTCCTACCAGAGATTGTGCAAGAAAGCTGTTAGTCATCAGGGCTTGGGGAGGATTTCCTGTGCCAGGGCTGCTGCTGTATCTTCAGCAAATCCAACTCCTTGCATAGCACTTGCTTCTTAATCCAGGAAAATTAAAACCACCAGTGATAGCCACATTGTCTGGCCATCTGCTCTTCCAGGTGCTCCCATGCCAGAGTGGAGCTGAAGCGATGTGACCCAGAATCCTGCTGCAGGGTTGGGATCATCCCCAGCACAGTCCTGAGCTTCAATCTTCTGTGTGACATCAGACAAGTAAACACCAAGATTTGATGTGAGAGCATATGTCCATTGCATAATTCATTAGCATTCTTCTCTGGAATTACTTTTAGATATGTGTATTTAAATTAGAATTGGTGGGTGAGGGTTATTCAGGGAAAAAAAAAAAGAGGGCAGTTTTCAGAAATGTGTGCTTCTCCTGGGACTGGAGGCAGGTTTGGCCATTCATTGTGTTTGCTTCTTAAATGATTATTTTGGTTGTGTAGATTCCTTTCCTGCAGTTTGGTTGTGAGATGGTGGAAGAACAACGGTGGCACAGAAACCTGCAGCATAGCACTGCTGCTAAATCTGCTCAGAAAATGTAATTATCATCTACACCAATTTCATAGCTGTGTAACTCCATCACCTTGAGTATAGTCGTTCCTGATTGCCAAACACAAGAAACATGCAAAACTATTTACCTTCTGTTTTGCAATGTACCTGCTCCACGTTTGTACTGCTTAGCAGGCAAAGTCAATTGTTAGCCTGCCCAGGCTGTGCAAATGCACGGTAACAGCAAATCATTGCAGCACTTACAGCTTGTTCTTTTGTGCCAGCTAGAAAACTGGAAACAAGTTCAGCTTCTGTGGGACACCTGGGATGTGCGTTGTTCTCTAATGAGGCCATTGCATGCACCCTTTTCCTTGCTTTATTTCATCTTCACATACAGTGCAGCCAATGGCTTTGGGAGTTGTTTTGCTGTAAGAATGTTTAGGGAAAAAAAACCAAACCCATCCCAAAACAGTGCTGTGCAGTATGAGACACCGAGGAGAAATGGGAGGAGGAGCTATTTTGAGGGCTTTTCCATCTTCCTTATTGCTAGGAGACTGCTTCCCCTGAGTGCAGCCCTCTCTGGGCTCCCAACAGCTGACTCGTTTGCACTGAGAGCAATTCACAGAGCAGCTTTGTACCAGAGGAGAAACAAACCTGGATGGAGCTCATTGTCACTTCTCAGGCTTCTGAGAGAAATGCAAGAGTAAATGGGAGACAGCTGCTACTGCCAAGGAGAGCACTGTGCCCAAAATGTCAGTGATCTGGGGCTGATCTCAGTGCTCTATTCAGGTGCCAGGGCAGCCACAGGCTGTTCTATGCAAAGAGCCATTCCAGGACTGGGATTCAGAGCATGAGGTTGTGCTTTCCCCATAGTTTTGCTGCTGCAAAATCACTAAAGGCAGCACCTATGTCCTGTAAGTCATGAATGTGTGAAGGTTCCTCTGCCCTGCCTGGCTGTGTGGGGCTGGGGAAAAACAATCCATTGGGAGTGAACTGTCAGGAAGATGATGTTGAAGCAATCACTGGAATTGCTGGGGAAGCACTGATGCTGATGGCTGCAGCTTTCCCACCCAGCTGGGTGCGTGGGAGTGGGGTCAGCCCCCCACGGGGCTCCCGGCACTGATGTTGTGTAAAGGAGAATATGTGGAGTAAAGTCTAGGCTTCATTTCTAATGCATCCCCCACTGTGAACTGCAGAGACTGGGTCTAGCATCAAGGGAGGTAAGACTATCAATATATCATTTTGCTCTGAAGTCGTGAGGCTGTTGCACATTTTATGTAAGCAAGTACTCAGTGGCATTAATTTTAGGCATCTTAGACTGTATTTATGATGTACTAAATCCAACTTTATGTTCCTGGTAGCAATCAGATGTCGTGGTCCTCGGAGGTAAAGCACTGAATAGGTAGAAATGCAGCCTGCTGGCTCAGGAAATGTTGATGGGTCAATTCCATGCAGCCAAGGCTTAGACTTCATCAGGTTTTGTCCTCCTGTCTGTAAATGGCGTGATTGGCAAAAGCAATGCCAACATAAGTCAGCAATTTGTGCTTTGATTTGTCCACGGCGTGACTGTGTAACTACCAGATCAGGGTTGCATGTGCACTGCTGGGGAAGCCAGCAGTGAAAATGCACTATTACCAATCTTGCAGCCCAGTTCTGGCCTGTCCCTGGTGGCTGCTCCATGAGCTCTGGTGGGAGTTTACACTGTGAGCTATTGGTGCTCTGAGTTACACCAGAGGCAGATCCTCAAAGCAGCCTTCAAGAGCACGTGTGAAGAGCAGCCAGATAGCACACGTGACTCCGAGTTACAAAATTCTCAATTCTGAATAAAAATTGTTTTCTGGGAACCGCAGATTTAATAATGCAGCTGAAGTAATCTGATTGTGTTTGGGATTATAAATGGACAAATCTCCTAGGGCTGTAATCATAAAGCCTAGAAGGAAAAAAAAACAAAACAAACAAACAAACAAAAAAACCAGAAAAAATCCACAACAAATCTAGTTAATGAGAATGTGTGAATTTATCATCTAGAAGGGAGTTAGAGACAACTGTACAATATCTCTTATTGCATCTCTCACACTAATGCCAGATGGCTGGGAATGGGATCCCCCATGTTCTCCTTCTTGTCTAAGATGACAAGAGTATAAACAGGGAAAGTGTCTGTGGTGGTATTATTTGGCTGCCTGGTAAGATGAGTCATTGCTTTTGACTGCTTAAATAATTAGGAGTGTTTTATAATTTGATTACACTGTTATCTCTTTCTGCTCCGTAACCCCAGGTTTTGAGTTTCCAACAGTAGCTCATCCTTACCGATATTCCTTCTCACTCGCTGTCCTTTCCGTCCCCATTTAGTTCTGCCTCACAGATTGCAAACTCTCAATCACCTTTTTACCTTCCCTTAGTTCATGCTCTTCCCCTGTGCTAACTGCTTGTGACTAATGCACATTTTCGGGAGGGTGGCCAAACGCCAGGTACCCTCGGCACTGTGCTGTATAAATAGACCAGCAGACTCCAGCGGGTGTAAGCAGTGCATTAGAAAAGCTTTACTCAACACAAATTAGTACTTGCAGGAGCCGTCCCCGTGTGTCCCAAAGGCAGGCCAGATGGCCAGTGTTGGCGTGAGCCGGCCCCAGCCTCACCCTGGGGGCTTTTCCTCGGTTTCTTCACACCAGTGCAGCAGTGTGGTCTGTAACTATGAAAGTTTCCATTTTTAATTTTAATTTTCAGAAGCTGGGAGCCATTTGCAAGTGCCAGCACCAATTAGGGGATGCTGGCGCGTGGCTGCTGTGCAGGGTGCTGCTGGGATGGTCTTCTCCCAAGGTGAGCCACAGGCTTTTGTCTCTTGCCATGACAACAAGGCTGTCGCTAGATGAGGCTCTGATACGAGGTTACCAGCAAGCGGAGTGCGTTTGCCCACACACTTTTGATCAGGGATCGGTCCTTGTCGCTTCCTTGTCGCTGGCTGGACTTTGAAAGCGTCTTTGATTCAGCTTTGCCAAAGAAATGCAGTTGTTTGAAGTCTTTGATCCTTTCTGTGGGCAGCCTAGGCCCAGAGATCTTGATGGGCTAGAGCTGTTTCTGAGCATTTCTTCCTTATTAAGACTCAGCATAAGCTACGTAAGCTCTTTCCATTGGCATGTCTGAGCAGACCCAGACCAGGCAATTTTACACCACTTGGTGGGTTGGAGTAGAAACCCATCCCTCCGTCATTCTTATCATCTATGGGACCATCATGTGAGTCACCAAGCTTCCCAGGTTCAGCTGCCTTCCAACCACAGGAGAAGGTTGTGCCAAGAATCACAGGAGATGAAACACAGGGAGGAAACTTTCAGTGTCGTTTTAAGACAGAAGTTTTGTCAGAATAAGATACAAAAGAAAGTACTGGGTTTGCAGATAGGCACAAGCTGCTTGGGCAAGACAGGAATGGGTGCCCTCTGCTCAGGTTTTGTTCTGGGGGTGCTTGGTGTGCTCTGCAATCCTGTGCTCCATGACATGGGGGGGTCCTGCTGCATGCATGCTCTGTGTGCACGTTTATTTTTAAGCAGATAATATGCTGCCTTTCCTATTTAAAGAGCATACCAAAGCAATTTTTGTTCCTTAGCAGATACCAGAAATAACTGGGTAAGTATAAATATATCTTCTAACAGCCTTGTTTGTGACAAAATTGTGCACTGAATCTTCACACTACATCAGGGCTGCAAATATTCAAGTCACATTTGGACGGCAAAGCCAACGGCACATAGCTTTAATTACAATATTTCTCTCAAACAGTCTTTCTCTCATGTTTTTTTTCTGAACATTGTTTAAAGAACTGATGAAAGGGATGAAAACTTTTCAAACTTTCTTTTTCTTAGGGTCTCATCAGCTCAGTCTTTCATCACACAGTCAATAAACAGTTGAAAAGGACTCTTCTGAACAGCAGCAGGAGGGAGGAAGAAGAGGGGAAATTAATGATATCACCAAACTGGAAACTCTTTCAAGTTGCCTTTAATTGCAGAGGGCACAGGCAGCGATTTCAGTTTTTAGCTCTCAGATCTCTTGCTGTCTCCAGATTGACTGACCCTCCTCTCTTCCTGCACTGCCAGCGTTCCCCATAGAGTGGCTGAGCCAGGTGGCAGTGGGACAGGATACATGGCTCCTTCTTGGGCTGCAACATGAGCTCCAACTCATGGCTCCGACACCATCACCTCCAGCACTTTCCCTCATCCTCCAATGGCTCTGCTGAAGTTGGTGTCCCCCAGGACCTCACCTTCACGTCAGCACCTGAATTCAAGGTAGGACTTGATGTTCTTCATCCTCCCGAAGTCCCGCCCCAAGGCTGGTCTAGCTTCATCACCCAACCTTCTCCTTTGAGGTCTCCTTCACAGTGATGTAAGGTTAAACATCCTTAAAACAAAGCTTTTATCACTTGATTCAAGGTGCCACCATCTTACCCTTCCTACTGCTGGGTGCCACAGCCCTGTGCAGAGATGCTCCATCTTCTCTTGTGGAGCTGTCCTCCCTATTTCCAGTCTCTCACAGAAGATCTTCAGAGAAGAAAGGAGAGGATGTGGGAGGGTAAATCGCACTTAGGCTTATTGTATTTAAGCTATATCATGAAGACCAGTGTGCACACAGAAGCCTTCTGTGTATCTGGCATTATTTTAGGGCTCTCTTCTAAACTGCTGGCTGCCTTAGGAACAAATCACAGCAGTTTTTGCAAACTTCTGATATGCTGTATTTGTTAGAAGTGTCCTTATGCTGTATCTTGCCATGTGAGCTGTCAGTCACCCCCAGCCCATGGCTGAAAGTGCTGCTCATTGAGTGCTTGCTCACCCGCCTGTGAGGTGCAGCTGGAAACTGCTCCTCTGGGCAGGCTGAGGGCAGAAAGAAAGCAGCAGAAGTGCCAGGGCTGTGAGAGCATTGCCACTGCCTACCCATGGTTTGCTCACTCTAATGCACCAGGCTGCACCATCCATCTTTGTCTCCTGGGAAGCGTCAGTGGGACAGGCTAAAGATTGCTCTAAGAGCAGTTTCCATTGCTTGAAAGACTGAAAATTGTAATTGCAACAGGTCCAGGAGCAGAAAGAGGAAGTATAAAGCTTTAAATTCTAGTCACACTGGTGAGTATAACCAATAAAGAGACCAAATTCCCTGAAAAATGGGATTACAGTGGCTAATGGGAAAGAAATATTGCTGAGGAAGTTAAGGAGAAGTTAATCTGTTTAATATAATTTGTTTCCCTATTCTTCCTGAACTGGCTTGCTACAGAGACAACTGCTTTCAGGGTTTACAGCCATGCATATGGTTAGGAGGGCTGGAACTGGCAGCAGACCGCCTGACAGAATAATGGCCAGCTAGCAAAATAGCTGGGTATATCACTTACAGATGGTATGACCTCATCAGAGGCAGTGCAGCACAAGCTGTGCATTGATGCAGGCTCCTGTTGTGCTGCTGGTCACCTCTCCTCCCAGCAAGGGGTGTGGGGCAGGGTGAGGGTTCTGCTGGGGCAGCCCAACAGGATGTGGCTGTCAGCTCCCAAAGCTCTCTAGGGAGCTGAAGGGACCCTGGTTGGTGCGTTTCCAGACTTCAGAACTGTCCGGGTTTGAACCTGAGCCAGCCGAGGTGAGGCAGTCTCAAATCCGATAATAAAACTGGTGAAGACAGAGTCTGATGATGTCAAAGTTGTCTGACCTTCTGCAAATATCCTCATCGTTTCTGGTAGAAAACTGTCTGAAAAGCATTGCCCTGCAAAGAATTAGTGCTTTACTGTGTGCGCTCTTGTTTTAAATCTGGGCACAGCTTCACCTCTTTTTTCTGTCTCAGTGGGAGAAATAACAGCTGTGCTGCTGTGCTGGAGACGTTTCCAGGCTGCACCCCTCCGTGCCCCTCCTGACATCAGCATTCTGATTGTTGTTCCCACTGGCCATCATGAACTGCCCTGGTGTTTTCTTGCTGTGAATCCATGCCTTTATGAGGTGAGTGGTTTGCTGGGTCTGAAATATATTCTTCCTGGGTTGCAGAGGTTCAGGCCACCACTGTTGAACTTCGCCCAAGAAGCAGTGCACAGGCTCGTGCTCTGCACTGATAGTATTGATTTCTCTGGCTGCGTTGTGTTAGTGAGTGTGGCCTTGCAAAGAAGGAAATTACTGCTGTGGTCTCAGGCAGTACAAAAGCTGCCATGTCACTTAACGGAAGCGGTGCCAGAGTTTTTATAGAGTGTAGTTCACCTCTTTCAAAATCCTGCTGAAGGATGCTTGAGCTAGCAAGACTGGGTTCTCTCCATTGAAGAAAGCCACGCACATTAGCTTTATTGTCAAGACAAGGTACAGAGCATTTATTACTTTTGGCTCATGTACAACGTCGGGTTATTCTGTGCGTTTACACAAGTCTGTCTATTTGTAGTTGGTAGTGAATTATTTGCTCATTAGTGGTTCAGAAAGGTCTGCCGGCTCCTGCCGTGCGAGGCAGCTTGGGTTCCTCCATGTGATGGAATGTGCTTGTCAGAGGCTCACAGCATCCTCAAGGTGGTCCAGAGGACATGGGATTATGAAAATTAGCAGCTACCATAAGAAAAACATTCAGCTTTTTCCTTTCTTTGTTGCCCTTTCTGGCATCACCTCCATCTTATTCTGTAGCCCTTGAGCCAGCCCCAGAGCAGCGAGCTCATCCCCAGCTGCATCCTGCTTCTTGTCCCCTGCGGTGCTGGGCAGGCTCTGGCACACAGCTGATTTTCTGAGCACATGTTTAGCAGGATCTTCAGCAAGCTTCTGGAAAGGTGCACAAATTTTCCTCTGACCCGTGTTTGTTTGTTTCGTAGAACTGTGCACAGCAATATTGTATTATTTTGTCCTACTTCTTTTCTTTAGAGCATACTCACAAGGCTTCAAGGAGGGATATCCCTGGAGCCAGTGCTGTGCAGCAGCAGGTTTAGCATATTTTGCCTTTCCTGGCTCAATCACTCACAGGGCACTTGCTCTCCTGAAGAATCATTTCTTAGTATTGCAGCCTCCACAATTTCACAATGAAATGAGATCGGAAGTGCTGTGCCTGGACACGAGCAGGCGTTTTGTGAGTGTTTCTTGGTCAAGATACTTAGACATATGGAACAGCCTAAACCATCAGCATCTCAGTGTTAGATGACATTTACATGCTAAATTATATCAAATCCTTCAGCAGATCTGGTCAAATCAAACTCCAAGTCCTCAAAGCTTCGTCCTTTCCACAGAGTAACGATACCGTAGCACAGCCTGTGAGGCCATGTTGTTCTTTGTCCATAGTAACGAGCAGTTCTTGGAAACGCCAGGTTAGGAAATGCTATCCAGGTTAGTTGTGGCTGTCTCTTGGCTGAAGGAGAAAAGCAGATTCCTGTGGCTGAGTTATGAAATGGAACCATTGATGGTCGCTATCAATTTTAGCGTTTGCTGCCATAGAACAGTGCTACCGGGAGATGTTGTAATCTCATTACTTTAAAATTTACTTCCAGAGTGAAGTGCTTAATTTATCCCTGCTTTTCCCTTCCCCAAATTGGTACAACATCAAAGTTTCACCTGTGGTACTGTAGAACAGCTCTTCCCTTTTGGATTTTCTTAGCACGCTTGTGCAACTTGTTATCGCTTCCCACGATTTTTTCATTTGTTTTTAAACTGTGCATTTTATTTCCTACAGTAGCTGCTTATAATCTTGGTGGAACAGTATGGGCAATGATTATAATCCAAAAATGTTTCAGATTTCAGGAAATGTCTGTCAGAATCTGCGTTTGCTAAACATCCACCTAGAAGTGACTGTGCAGTCGTGGCACAGATGTGTGCATGTGGCCCTTATGTGCTCAGGATGCAGTCAGGCAGCTGAGACCAGCTTAACTGCCAGTCTGGGAGATGCTGCATTTTGAGCGACGCGTTCTCATAATCCTTGAGTTCAAATGGTTCTTCTGATTTGATTCTTTACTGCCTCCCCTGTTTTGCATCAAATCAAATCGGGTGTGAAATGACAGGAAATCAAAGCAGCAGGCTCACCTCCCCTCCCACCGCTCATTTGCGTTGATGTGAGCGATGGCAACAAGCGTGGCAAAGACTAATTAGCCCTTAATTGCCCCTGATTAATCATATGCAGTGAACCAGTATTAGCAGTTATCCCAACAGGTGAAGGGTCCAGTTGTTACTCAAGAGGGCTGGCGTGGCTACAGTGGTGGGACCCATGGGATGCCCAGACCCACTTCTCCTGCCTTCAGTTGGAACAGCGATTTCCATGAGGGTGGTGGCACAGATCTCGGTAGTTGCCTTGCTGTCTGCCATGGAGGTTGTAATGATGTATTTACTCAAGCACCTGAAGTAAATGAGTTACATGAAGCCTCTGCTTTGTGTATAAATATGATAGTCTGTGTGAGCTGAGGTAATTGCCTGTTTTATATATGTGTTTATCATCTTCACCACATTGCATACACAATGTGCATTATGTCAAAAAGATGAGAAGCAGCCCTAATACTTGTGAGTCTTTTATACACGTAAGTCTTTTTAGGCTATGGCTGAGACTCCAAGCTATCTTATGCAGTTACCTGCAGTAGGTTTAATGTAAATTAGCATACTTATAAAATGTCAAGGAGCATTAATTGACAATTTCTGAGGCCTTCCTCGCTAAATACCAGCTCAGTGCCAAAACCTGTCTCTGCACATTTAATATATGGAAAATAATGCTTATTCATCAATGGCTTATGTAACGTGGAATTAATTTCATGGCAGCCAGAGAAAGATGGTACAGAGAGTCCTTTATCAAAGGAAGTGCTGAAAATAAAGCTTCGTGTCCCACCAGGGAACTTCTGAGATGGGATTCAGTGCTTTAGAAAACCAGGCTGTGTCATTCTGTGTGTAAATAGTGGCTTACTAACCTAATTCTGGGCCCTCTTTGGCAGAGCACTGGCCTATGTTAAGAACCTGTAACATCAACTGCACCTCCTGGACTTGCAACGAGCACAGCAGATGTGTGTGTTACCAACAAGAATGGTGCGGGAATGGCAGAAGGAGGGAGATCCCACCCCAAAGCTCATCTGCAAAGTGGGGATAACACTGAATGCTTCCAGTTCAAAAAGGTGAAGCAAGCTAAGATTTATTTATGTGACTAACTAGAAAAATGCTGGTAGATTCCTTTTTCTGTCATCTCCTACAGCCTGAGCAGCACCACAGCTTGTGATGGGCATGGTAATGTGCCAAAACTGGGGCACTGAATATTATTCATTGGTTATTATAGGGTTGGTTTGCACAGACCCCAGCTTCTCCCTTGGTGCCAGGCCCAGGCTCGGTGTCCCCACGAGGTGAGGTTGTGCCACCTCCAGCAGTAGGGCTGCTCAGCGCTGCGCCTGCTGTTGGAGCTCGTGGGGACATCACTGCCTGCTGAAGCCCAGTTAAGAAAGACTGCAAGGTGAATTTTTAAAGCATTTGTAGATTTTTCCTTTAATACACTGTTTCTTTTCCATCTATATGATATTTTCTTTATTTAATGCACTGCTGTTAAGCTTATTTCCATAAGATTAGACGCATAATGTCATTCTCATATTACAGAGGTTGGAAGAGACCTTTGATCATCTAATCCAACTGCAATGTACGGGTATGCAGGCACACTGGGGCTACAGAGCTGTGTGGTTATGGGTTTCTATGGTACTGCTGTGGGCAAGATGAGGCTTGAGGGGAGCTGCCCTGCTATATATTATGTATATATAACTTTGAGGTAGCACCCACCCTGATGTGCCAGCAGTGGAACAAAAGCAGCACACGCAGGAATGCAGCCTCTCTCCACCTGCCTGAAACCTTCCCCCGTATCTCCTGTGCTGCACCAAAACGGGGCTCAGTTTTATGGACAGCACCAGTAATCATCTTGTCTTCCCTTGCTTGACACAGAAAAAAAACGTTTTAACCCATCTGCCAAGCAACTGCTTCAAATTATATTTTGTGATAAAAGCAAATGAAGCGTAATTGAGAAGAGACAAGAGAAACTTGCCCTGAGAACAGAACGATAAGAAATGCGTTGTGACAACGGTGCAATGCATATTGTTGCTCTGCAGTGCACCAAACGTCCCCGCTGCCCCAGAGCTGTGACTGCTCTGTGGGGAGGGCAGCTGGCTGCTGTGGTGGTGAAGATGTCTTCCTCCTGTGTGAGGCTGCTCCTCTAAGCCTTACACGTGTGACTGGAAGATTCAGGCCAATCAGCTGTCAGGAATTAGGTAAAACAGGCACTGAGATGCTGCTGGAGATGCTGCTTAAAGAACAAAGGTCAGACAGAGATGCTTGGTGCAGGTATGCAGGCTGCCAAACCTGCAGCCTTTCCCAGGTGGGTCACTTGACCATGAAATTACCCATGAAAGGTGAATCTGTTGTTTACCATGCTAATTAGTAACCCAAGAATGTTGATTTAAAGGTTATTAGAAAGCACTGAGGAATGTGTGTCTGAATGGAAGAAAATTGAAGAAGTCATGGTGTTTTGTTTTGTTAGGTTAGTTAGTATAAAATTATTCCTAATATTTAAGATAATTTCTGAGATGTGCATTGAATTAACAAGGGACTTGAAGTTTTAATATAACTCAGTGTGAAAATAGCCTTCAGAATTTATTTTATTCAGAGATTTTTGCATCAAAGGTCTTATAGCTATTAATTTTCAAACCTCCAGGTTTTAATGGCAAAGTAAGAAATAATAGCTCTAAAGTTCCCTTGAAATACTTCATAAAGTTCTGCTCTTTAAAGAACTAAATGGCTTTCAAATGCCATCCACTGCTTCAAAGAACAGTATTCTTTGCAATATTTCTATACAATATTTCTATTCAGTTTTCTACACTGTGCACAGCTGACTCATTTCTGTAGCACAGAAACATCAGAAGATGGGCGATATGGAGGTATTGCCATACTCCAACAAAATGCTGGACTCAAACTCTGCCAAATACGTGACAGAGTAGAAGTTTAAATGCAATGCTAAGTTAATTTCATGTCACAGAAAGTTACTTTTCCAAGTAGACTTCCATATTCCATATTCTGTTGCTACCCAATATAATTATTCAAGCTACTCTTTGCCTTGTGAGCCAGACCTTGGGAGGATGAGCAGTGCAGCAGGTCAGTGGGCACATAGAGTTGCAAGAAAACTAGAAGAATTCTTCATCACTAAGGACCACAAGGGAGTGACTGAGTTTTAGCTGGTTATGTCTGTTGAGCAGAAAAGTTATCAATGAATGTAGGATAACTTAAGCAAGTAAGGGGTGCAAACTTGGTGCATCCCAAAGGGGTTCCGTAATGGTTACTGGGGAGAGAGAAGTTCCCTCTTGGATGCTACAAAAGAGATAAGAAGAGAAAAACACCTTTCTTTGCTCCTTCTTACCATCCCAGCACTCTAGCTCAACGTTTAACTCCCCAGCTCAACACTGTGGATGAGAGGCATGGCAGCACCTCGTGAAGGAGCAGCACGAGGACAAGCATCGCTCTGCACTGCAGGGAGGGACCTGCCTCCATCTCCCGCGGGTGAGTCGGCTGAAACAGCATCTCCCACTCTCACTGCAGAGTCTAAAAAACTAAAGCATAAAACTAAAGCATAATGAATCTCCTGCTTGGTGCAGGAAGCCAACATGGGCAAGCCAGGTTTCAGTTATGTGTGTGCCAAACAGCATTCAGGCACTGCCCGAGGAGGCAGAGGGCAGCGCTGAACTGCAGCTGGAACTGCAGCTCAAACCCCTCACAGGAGTGCTGCTAATTGTAGATTCAGGCATGCCAAGGATTAATTGCCAGCAGGTGTCAAAGATAAGAAATTTCTCTCTGATCTGGGCAGGGGGTAACTTTGTGTATTTTCTGCTTTTGTTCTGTTCTTACCATTGTTCATTAGAACATAAAATGAGCCCTTTATGTGAAGAAATTGGATAAATAATTTTGCTGTCGCTAGGAAAGAAAAAAAATAATTTGTCAGTGCAGGACTTCAAAGGGCAAAAATTGTTAATTAGGAAATTGCTGTTTGAAAAAATATGACTGTGGAGGCCAGGCAGTTCTTAACAACCTAGCCTGCAATTTTACAACCTGTCTACATTAATGGGCTGTACACAATATGCCCTAGCAATTTACTCGGGCTCCTCACCTACCTTCACTGTAGGAAAATGTGTGAATTTAGACAATAAGTAGAGCTGGTGATTGTCAAGACCCTCCCACTCATCATCAGTTCCTTGTCCATATGCTCAGGGGTTGACCTGGTGGCTGCCTTGCTTGCTCCAGCACTGAGCACAGATCCTGGCCTGGAAGCTGCATTCATGTCAGCTGGATGGAGCAGGAGCTCCTGCTGCCCTGGCTGCTCTTCATTGTGCCTGCGAAGGTAACCTTGACCCAATGCAGGTGCTAACTAGTTGTTTTAATTAGGGAACTGTTCCTTATGGACAGCAAATGGAGAGCAAAAAGAGCAAATGGAGAAAAATATCACTTAAAAAGTGATCCTCCCCAAGCCCTGTATATCTAAATTACCTTTTCAATGTTGTCTTTGTAGAGAATGCAAGGAGAATGGTTTCTGTAAGTGTTTGATATGGGCAGAGCATTTACTCCCCTTGGAAAGTGAGCAAGCTTGCTGGGGCACACTAGGAGCTCCCATGAAGAGAATTACTGCTAAGAAGCAGCACTGCATATATTCACACCTTAGTTTGCTCCCTGTCCAGGTGGGTAAATCCTGGTAGAGCTACCAATTAGCTAGTTCTAGGCACAAAGAAACTAAATGAGTAGGGCTGGTACTGGTTTGCACAATCAAACTCAACATCACAACAGGAAGAGCCAAGATAGAGAGGAAGAGCTCAAAATTCAATGACTCTTGCAGATTCTTAGGGCATGTACAACATACATCATTTCAATCAATATATGAGAAAGAAAAGCCCTGGCACCGCTTTAATGATGGCAAAGCATATGGAGCAGTCAGAAAAAATTAACTGCATGATAAGTGTGGAAGTTGGCAGATTGGAGTGTTCCAGTAGCTTCCTTACACGAGTCTGCAGTGCAATAGATGTTGTCACTAGGGGTGGTTTTCTGATATAAAAAAGTGTTGCTGGATACTTGGTGTAATAAAATAATATGGCCCCAGGAATTCAGCCGTCATCTTGAGCAGCAGCTGAGGCACCATCATTAACTCCTATACAGCGTTTAGGTTGGTGAAAATGGAAAATGAATTTTTTGGGTTCACTGAAACAAAACCCGAAAAACATTGCCTGTAGCCTTGCATGCCTTTGCAAGCATAAGGCTGCCAGCCCACACACCCCATAAAAAAGCCAACATTTTGTTTTAAATTAGCACCCAACTTCTTGCCAAAGGAAACAGAAGAAGCAAGCCAGCCATCTGAGTTTCTCTGCCTCTGATCTCCCAGTGAGCCACTTCAGCTAAGCACCAAAAGCAAATGCCTGTAAGGAAGGACGTTTATTCAGAGCAGAAGAAACATGCTTACAATGTGCTTACTATGTGCATCTGCTGAACAGTAAGTCTTGACCAACCACCCAACAAATGAGATCCCTGTACTTTTTGCATGTCTTCTGCTACAGAAAGTCTGTGTGTCTTTGAGCATTGTTTCTATTTTCTAAATCTATCAAATGCTGTGCCTTGTGGCATTCCCCAGTTTCCCTTTTCTCCATAACTGTCACCAGGAGCGCTTGTGTTAAGTTACTAGCAATGAGTCCGTTGTGTCTGAGATGTCAAGGAGTGATCTTCATTTTTTTACATATACTAAAACAGTTTCTTAATGGCATTACAAAAATCTTTTCATTTTAATTTCAGCTTTAAAGTGATAGAGGATGAATTTCAGCTCAAGGCAACATTTTTCTTTATTTGTTCATTTGTTCCCGAAAAGAACAGTACTTAGAGTCACCCCCTTTGAGTGTGCTGAGCAAGATCTTTATCTCCTGAAACAGCAAAAATGTGCCTTTGGTCTTTGCTAAGTCTCTGTATCCATTCTGGACCATGTCAGTGTGTATCAATAATGTGAAGTAATAGCAAACGTGGCTGACTGAAGCGTAGAGAAAACTACAACGGGCATTTCTCATTTTGACAGTTGTCCTTGACATCGTGTTCATCAGTCTTCTCCAAGCCTGAGTAATTCCTCTAGTAGAAATCATGTAGAGCCTGCTTTCCTGAACAGCACAAGATCTAGGTTTCCATCTGCACAGGCTTATTTTCCTTCCTTTCAGTAAAAGGAATATGCACTCAAGCAGAATTTGAAGTCAGTGGCAGGAAATCAGGCAGCCAGACCACATGAAGATGACTGGGGGAACTATAAAGGTGCGAGCAACGGATAGAATAGTAATGAGGGAATTAGATAAAGGACAGGGAATATGTAGTGCCTTGAAGAGCAAAAGATAAGGAAGACAAAATGTCCAGCGAATGTCCCGGCAACAGTTTCCCAGCAACAATGAATTCTGCTTGCGATAGAACAGGCAGAGAAAAAGCTGGGGCTCCATGTCTTTCCAATCCCTGCCAAAACCACACGGCCAGTGGTACCACTGCATAATGTTCAGTACAATGGGTAAAACTCTCATAGGTATGCATGACTTTGATGCAGCAGCTACTGCCAAGAAAACTATACGGAGGGAGAAAAGTTGACAGACAGTGCTGATGATCTGTGCCACAGCTCTTTGAAGAGGTATCCGTCTGCTGTAACCATTAATTTGACTTCCAGTTTGGCTGGAGACGCTGACAAAGAAGCCACATCGTGAGATGGGTGGTTTGAGGGGTAGGTTTTCTGCACAGAAGTGGTGTTGGCCTCCTGCTTGACTGTTACCAAGAAACAGGAACGGGATGCCTTTTTGCCACGTGGATTGCTTCCTCAATCGTAATGGGGCCTTACAAGTTAAAGGAAATGGGAATTTCCTGTGGATGAGCATCTGTGGGGCAATAAAGAGTATCAGAAGAAGGCTCACGTGTTTTTTGGAGTGAAAGAGAAATGTGGTTCATGCAGGTACATTTAGGTGTTCTGCTGGTGTAAGGTGAGGATGCGGCAAGTGGTCCCAGACTAGGTGAGCTGCCCTGAGAAATGCTCCATTAGGTTATGCAGCTTTGACAGCAGCTCTGAAGGGAGATTAAAATGCCATCTCTCTGTCTTGCAGTGTATTTGAATGGAAGTTCACTGCCCTCCTGGGCACCCAGATTTGGTAACCAAACCCCAGAGGTGAGGAAGGACTCAGCAAGCAGACCCACGTGGGCAGTGCTGGAGGATTATGTGTAGGTAAAGCATGATGAGTAACAAAAAGATTGTAATTTAAAGCAGCAGAATTATGTTTTCCTTTGTTCTTATAACTATTTCAATTCCAAGTATGCAGATTTTTTTTTTCTTCTTCAAATCTGTAATCAGCAGTTGCCAGAAATGAGAAATGGATTGGTTTTTCAGCTCTGCTGTGCTCCAGGTCAGCTTGATAACATAGGAAATGGCAGACTAATGGCAGTTTAACACCAATTAACAGACCACTTTATAATAGATTAGCATTCTGAGTCTGTTGAATTGATAATTACAATAATTAACTCTGAGCTTGCATGCGCTTCTGAACAGAAATTTGGTACCTCTGTTTATGCTGAAGAAGCAAATGCACAGAGATGTGGATCGTGTCAAGTACTACAATCACTCATGATCGTAAGTTTATTAAATCTGGTCTTGCTCTTGAAATGCACTTTGCAGGTGACACCCTCCCAGGTGGAAGTGACCATAGAAATGACTATTTCAGTTTTAGCTAAGCACAGCTGTGAGCAGAACATGAGCTTTAACACGTTCCTGTCATTCAAATAAGCTGCAAAAGGCATTTGTTCTGCCTTTTGCAGCTTATTTGAATGAGAGGAGAGTTCTTCTCGTTATTGCCTTTGGATCCCTGCTTTCAAACCGATTTTCTACATATTCAGGTCATATCTTCAATGTTTGGTACTCGTAGCTGAAGTGAGATTTTTTAAATATGTGCTTTCCTTTTGGGAAACAAATGGTGAGAAGTGTTTTGCAAGAGGCAGCTCCGTTCTGATGCTGATGGGAGACATTTGAATAAGCCACAACTGCAGCTTGGTCATGTCCCCCGAGTTCCTCGGGAGAACCCCCGTTGCTCTTGCATCCCTGAAATCCAAGTGCTGCTGCCACAGTGGTTTTTTTTTTTATGTAGATGATTTGTGGGCAGCTGCTGGCAGCCCGATGTGACTGAGGTTACGTTTTCCCCGGGGTTAGGATGCAGAGCACAGAGAGGTCAGTAGGGCAGCAACTGGCTGGTTCTTGTGACAGGTAACCAGGTCTCTGGCCATGCTGTGTTGATGAGTTTTGTGGTCACAAGATCTCCTTTGTAGTTGTTGGGTTACTACTGACTTTGTACATCTCATTTAACTTCGCCAAGCTCTTCTCTTAAATACTGTGAAATCTCATGTTGCAGGGCCTCAAGTTGTGCCTGGGGGAGGTCAGGTTGCATATTAGAAGCTATCTGTTCTCTGAAAGTGCTGTCAGGCATTGGCATGAGCTGTGCAGGGAGTGACGGTGTCTCCATCCCTGGGGGTGTTCCAGAACCGTGGGGATGTGGCACTGAGGGCCACAGGCAGTGGGCATGGCAGGAGTGAGGTGGGCTTGGGGCCCTAGAGGTCTTTCCCAAACTTAATGAATCTATGATTCTGAGGGGAGCTTTATTTGTGGTCGTTTCTTAAATCTGCAGGTAGGGCTAACACAGCAGGGAGACTCTGCCAACACAGCTCACTTTTCAGCCCCGCACAGATTATCCAAATAAAGCACCTGATGCAGGCAGCACCAACCCTAGAGAGCAGCATCCCAAATCCTGCTCGCCCTGCTCTTTCCATCCGGGATAGTGAAGGAGCTACAGTCTGCATGGCCTGGAAGTGGGAAAACAGACTTAAGAGCAATTTGGATTTTTATACTACAAGTGTATTGTTTGGATGGTATGGATGGATTGCTTTTGTCATGCTGCACTGTACAGGGATAATTGGATGTGTGCAGGGCATGGTGACAAGCTGGGTGACAGTGGGTTTGTCAAGGAGCTAAACAAGGAGCCGGAAGGCATGGGCTGCTGCTAAAAGCTGTCAGCATCTCCCTTTACCCCAGCAGAGCTCACGTCCCCCGTTCTTGACATTTCAGACAATTGCACACGCAGTGCACATTGCTGTTCTCATCTTGTTTGAAAACAATCTACTGGAACAATAATGAGGCGAAATGATAAACATAAGTGGCATTAATGATACTGTGGTTGTAAACAGCAAAAGCCTTGACTTTTCCCAGTAATGGCTCACTGGGGTTTGAGCATTAGGAGGGACGATGCTGTGAGCTGCGCTGGTTGCAGAAATTGTTGCAGAGGAGAGCAGGTGGGCCTGACAAAGGAATTTGCCCATGGAATAAAGTCCACTGCTGTGCTGTAAGCTGGAGGTGGGCAGAAGCCTCCTCTGCAGGGCCTTGTGTTTCCAGATCACAAAAATGCTCAGGCTTTCTAAAACCTGCAGGTGGGAGTTTTTAAATCCACAAACACCTCTGGAAAAATGACTTGTTTGACCATCTTGGCAGAAAAAGGTTGGACTGGTGAGAAAGGTTGTGTGCTAATGGACTGAAGTAAAAGAGCAGTGACATGAATGTAGGGTGTCCTCGAAGAGCCCATGTCACAGGGCTGAAGGCAGTGGTGGGCTAAATCAGCTAGGAAAGGACCTGTTAGCAGAAAAGTGGGAGTAATTAGTAAAGTTGACAAGGGGTCCAAAATTCCTCAATCAAGGAGGGTTGCTGATCTGTAGGAAACCTCTGCCTTGTTCAGAAAATTATAGATTTGTTTTCCTTCAATGTTGGAACTGTTGTTTTAGCGTTACTAAAGAGCTACATTTTCTTTTTTCCCCTCTTCCTGCATATTGCGGGGCACTCGCTTTCGTCGCTCTTCAACATAAGGCAAACACTGCTCATCCACTTAAGATATAAATAAGTGCTGCCGTGCACCCTGTGGGTGTGGAACAGATGTTTGAGAGCACAGCTGTGTGGCACTCCCATTTTTAGTCCCACTCAGCTTTTTATTCCAATCTCTCTCCACGGTTGCATTAAAATCAGCCCTGTCCCCAGTGCATCCCCCAGCCCTCCTTTGCCCACCTGGGCCAGGTCCCCTGGTCAGGAGAAGTAGAGGCAGCAGAGCTCAGCTCTCACAAATGATCATGTACGTGTGCCATAGAGCAAATATTGCAGTGGTTCAACGTTTGCTTCCTGCTGAGTGCAAAAGGAGGATGGCTTTCAGGCCTTTCGGAGGGTCCTTCCTGTGATGGAGAGCCTGCAGGCAGGGCTGTGTTTTCAACAAATGTCTTCATCGTACTTAACATTCAGTAGAGTAAAAGGAGAATAATGAGCACTGCAGCTATCCCAGGTTAGTAATTACCACCGTCATTATTAATTTTCCAGAGCAATCCCATCAAATGAGTCATTATTATCTCAATTCCTTAGCCAGGACTGATTGATTCTTTCTCCCTGTTGTGCCTAATTTCATGTAATATCTGAGAATAATATAGGACCATGGAGTCAGTGTAATTCTAGCACAGAATAACTCTAAATAACCAAATCCATCGCCTACAGCATTTTTAGATCTGATGCTTTATACTACTTAATTGAAATAAATACCCTTGTTCAAAAAAGACTCATGTTACATTAAAGATGGTTATAATTACACTAGAGGAAGAAAAATGATACCAGAAGTGATCCATTTTAGAATATGTTCCATAAACATATCCGTCACCGTCCTTCGTCCAGACCTTCCCAATCAATGCCTTGTCTCCATCCAAAGCTGTGCTGAATTGAGGTGAGCCCATCCAGGAGCATCAGGCCCATATGGGGAACCTCGAATGCTCCAATGCAGCTCAGTTTTCAGCTCCTGCCACATCCCTCTCGCCATCACAGTCAACAGAATTCAGACTGATGATGAGGGTTTACATCGGCCTGGATCCAGTCCGAGTGTTCAAGTGTGACATCTGTGTTGGCTCCCACCAATGTGTTGCAGCAGCAGCATGGAATAATTCTGGAGTGGGGTGTTGATGATCTTCCTCGTTTCACAGTATTCATCGTAAGGTGCCACAGTGAGTAGAGATGGAAAAACTGTTTTATGGGAGAGAATATCTTCTCAGCATCTGGTCGCGTGGGTCTGTCTTGGATGAGATGCTGAATGTTTGCTGCAAGAAATGGTGGCATAGACAAGAAGGACACTGAGGTGCATGTTCAGAGAAGGGCAACAGCTGTGCAGGGTCTGGAGCACAGCAGCTGAGGGAGATGGGGTGCTTCAGTCTGGAGGAATTCAGAGGAGACCTCATTGCTCTCTAAAACTGTGGGGAGGTGGGGGTGAAGGGGGGCTGGCCTCTGTTCCTGGGTAACACCAATAGGATGAGCGGATGGCCTCCCCTTGCACCAGGGGCTCGTGTTGGATGTAGGAAGCATCTATTCTCCAAAAGTGATTTCAGTATCTTGGCTGTGGCACACTTGTGTATTTCTGTGGCTCGCTTCTTGAGGCAGTTCTCCATTAGTCCGTTACCGCTGAATTAATAAATATATATTAAGCATAACTATATAAAATTAAATAGAAATATATTAAAAATAAATTTTCATAGTGTGTGAAAGCAGAATTTCATTGTGCGCTTTGAACTTTTCTTAGCCTTGTATTTAAATCCAGCAGGAGTTTGTGCTGCAGGATGCACTCCTGCGCCGTCTGCTCAGAAATATTTGTGCTGTAAATTCCTGCTTTTTTTCTGACATTTCTCCCTTCCATATGGATGCAGCCAGCAAGAAGCAGCTCAGGTGATAGATTGACATGCTAATTTTTCTTAATTACAGTAAATAAGAGTATCCTGTTTATGTTGCTTATCACTCGAGACATGTTCTAGGTTTGGGAGGCTGAAGTGAAGGCAAAGCAAACCTGGAGTGAATCCCAGGGCCGCCCTGGGTACATGGAGTGCTCTGGGCAGTCATCTGGAGGTGAGCGTGAGCTGGGGAGGCTGTTCTGGCCAAGAATGGGAGCTGAGTTCTGCCTCAGTCCAAGTGTGTGAACAGTGCATCTGAAGTCAGAGAAGAGAAGGTCTGCAGAAAGGAAATGTTTGTAGGTACAGCAGGACAAGGGGTGGAGCAAAGTGGTCATTTAAAAAAAAGAGGAGTTGATATGCCCGGAAAATCTGAACGTAAGTTAGAGTAAATTCAACTAATATGTAAGAATATGGCCAATCTTGGAGATGATCTCCATGTTTTCATAATGAATGCTGCTTTATGACAGCTGCCATATGCTACCTCTGGTCCTGTTTAATATAAATCATAACAAGTGTATATCCTAAAATGCATTATTGTCTTTTTATGGCCACACAGGGCTGCTGTTCCTTCCAGTTGCGATTAATTTTTTTAATGGCTCCCCATAGAACCTGAAAAATAATTAAAACTGATGAATGCTCTGCAGTGACAGTGAAGGGATGAGCGCCGCGTCCCCGATCTGATCAAACCCGAATGTGGAGCGTTGGCACGGCCGTGTTGTGCTGTGCTCCCAGCCTCCTCCTGAGAGCAAACGGTGGCTCTGGGGAAGGTCGTAATGCAGAGCTGCCTTTGTTTTGCAGGGATGGTGCTGAGAGGATAGAATTGAAATCAGTTGAAGTAGCAATGCTTAGTTCTTAGCACAGCCTTTGTAACAAATTAACCCGACGTAGGCATGATTTCAAGATGGAGGGATCTATTGATTTATTTGTTTTACTGTTCTCACCACACCTGGCTTTGGGATTATATATATTCCACATAGTAAAACTGGCTGGACTACTTCAGACAAACCTTGCTGGCCAGGGCTGCCCCATGCCTGGTTAACTGTCTTAAGCATAATATCGTCCCTTCTGTGCCTTATTTTGATTCATTTCTGATATGAGTTTTGGCTGTTTAACTTAACTTGCTCTGCAAGGAAAAGCATAGGAAATGGCTTTTTACATTCTGAAGATATTAGAGTTTAAATAATTTAAAAATACGTGCATAAAAAAAGTCATTGAAGTCAATGCTATGATGCCTCTAGGTGGCCAGGTTGGTCTGTACTCCTTATTTAAGCAACAACAACAAACTAACTAAAGAAACCCGCACTGATAACCCTGAAGTTAACATTTTCTGTACTAGTTTTACAGTGGGCCTCCATCCTGTACAGTTATACAGTATCGTGAGCTAAAGTGAACCAAATCTAAACTGTTGTGGCATATAAAAACGGCAAACAAAGGAAGGCAGCTTTTTTCCCTAACCCCCCGAGATTTATTCTGACAGTTTGCAACTAGATGAAATGGATAATGGAAGTCCCTTGTCACAATAACTCAGTTTAAATGTATTGTCAGATTAATAGACTCAGTTATCCACTCTTCCAAGGAGAAAAACGACTTTTGGTTTCAAATCATGCCCTCTCTCGTAGCATCCAATCAAATTAACTGAGCAGTCCAAATTTAGACTCCCAGCAGAAGCCAGGCTCTTTAGGCATTGTGCCATAAAAATGAGTTTATTTCTGCTTTTAATGCTGGCCAAATGACTTCCATTAGCCACAGCAACACCTCTTGGTGGCCGTGCAGCTGGTAACCTCATCTCATGGAGCTGTGCAGTGTTCCCACACCTCCTGTCCTTCCCATCAGCTCTGTGAATGCCTGAGCTCTGACTGAACTGCTGCTTAATCAGGGGATAAAAGCTGCTCTTACAGGGCTGTAGGTCTGTATTTTCTGCTGCCTTAAAGTGATGTGGGGGAGCGGTGCAGTACAGCTGGTGGGAGGCTGGCTCGTGGAGCTGCTGCGGACGCCTTAAGGTGTTCTGTAGGATTTACCATGGCCGGTTCCCAAAAATGCCTACACACGGCTCTCCTTGTCACAGAATCATGAAGGTGGGAAAAGACCTCTAAGATCGAGTCCAACTGTCCTTCTGATCCAAGGGAGAACGTACTGGGTCTCATCCCTTCCCCAAATAACCCCATGCAATAATTTCCCCTTCTATCCAAGGCAGCTGATTTGCTCTATGCTGCACCAGGTAGGCAATGAAGGCAGCCCCTTGTGGGCTGCAGCCACAGCAGTGTGCTCTCCCTGCCCTCGGAGCTGTGGATCTGCAGCAGGTTGGTTAGGGTTTGGGGTGAACATATTCTATTCTGCACGCTGGCAGGAAATAAGTCAGAATTTTCAGCCCATCGCATGTGGTGTGTGTGGGAAGCAGTGCCATTTATCAGTGCGTCTGCAATGAATTCTCCTGGTTTACATCTGGAGAGAGGCAAACTGTTGGCTTTAATAGCTGCAAGCTCCTCTGATCTGCAGTCGCTGTCTGGGAGATCTTTTGATCTGACAAAGCGTTTGCGGAGCGCTGCACGGCTCCTTCGTCAGCATCTCGGGAGGAATCCTGCTGTCAGGCTGCAGACATAGGACAAGTGAATGGGCAGTTTTGAAGTCTAAACCTCTTCGAGCTGGAGATGCTCTTAGGCAGCAGTTTACCTGCTATTGCCTCTGGCTCTGCTCGCTGCCTCTTGTGAGTTAGTGCAATAGCTCACATTTCCTCTGCAGACAGTCACCAAGTTTACTTGCTAGAATCTCATCCTGTTCTCTTAATTAGGCATTTTCATGCAATGAACCATATGGAAGTCAATGAAAGAAGTGTTGATGTGCAGCGCGGATGGTGATTGATAAAGCTGGCAGATGGGTGGATGGATGGCTTTGAAGACTGGATTTTCAGTTAGATTTGTTTTGAAACCAAGTAAATAAGATGGATAGAACTCAGTGGCAGGGAGGATGTGCAGCAGGGCTCCTTCCCTGCACTGTCAACATTGTTCAGGTCAATGGCCCCCTTGAAAACAGTTTACATTTTTCAACTGCGTGGAATCCTTTGGGTTGAAAGGGACCTTTAAGCCCACTCAGTTTCAACCCCTGTAGTGGGCAGGATATCTCCCATAGATCATGCTATCTAGGGCCCCATCTGTGGCCTTGGGCATCTCGAGGGATGTGGCACCCACAGCTCTGGGCAGCAGTGCCATGGTCTCGCTGCTCTCTGAGCCAATGTATAATGTCACTGTTCATTTCCAGTTGTGTTTTCTTTTTCTTCATTTCCCATATCTCTTCTTTTTCTGCTTCTTCCAGAACTTGCATCTTCCATTTCATCTCTTCTTTGCACATCTCCGTTGTCTTCCCATTTTCCCCAGAACGCAGATAATAATCTCTCACTATTTGGGTCTTTTCCCAATGGAGTGACAGAGTTGTCATTGTGACAACTGTGGTCTGCGGTCTGAATTCCTGCATGCAATTCTGTACAGATTGATTTAGGAAAGCAACTAAAGGGCATGTGTTCAAAAACAGATTTGAGTGCTGTTCCATGCAGAGCTTCCAGTAGTCCTTCTCTGCTCTGTCATTCTGCAAAACTTCCCCAAGAATCAGTAATTCCCAGCAATACCTGGAAGCTTTCCCCGTGCAGCTGCTTGAGAACTGAGCATCGTGGCACAGACAGTGACAGCAACATTCGTGTGACCCTTCCCTGGCTGGCAAAACTGCTGAGCACAGCATAACCACAAGGCATGCTGGTTTTTACTTTAAACCGTAGCCATGAAACATAGGAGAAAAGCCCAATGAAGCTAAAGCTCTTGTCCTTTTATTTTTGCTCTTAACATGTTAAAATAATAGAAGCGCCCGCTGCCTGCTGGGCTCGTTAAATTAGTCTTTTTATTTTCATAAATCACTCTGGTAGAATCTGAATTATTTACTCAGCAAACTCGAGGCTGCGTTGATCTCCCCTCTCATTGCTCGGAGACCGTTTCTGCATTGGTTTTGGAGCAGTTTCCCTCCTGCCTTGTGCTGGGGCCGCCTGGGCAGGTCCCACCCCAGCGGCTGTGGGGTGGCTGCAAACTTCAAAAGCTGCCCAGAATGCTGGCCCTGTGCAGCCTCTGCTGCCGCTAAATTATGCATCCGCACACAGCAGATCAAACACCTCCATATCATGAGCTTGTGGGTCTTTGGCAAAGCAATAAGAACCTCAGCATTCCTTCCTCAGTAATACGTGGGGCGATTGCTCTGCGCGCTGGAGAGTGATGGTGTCGGGGCGTGGGGGTGTGCGTGTAATTTTCTTAAGCGAAGCACTTCAATCAAAGCTTCATTCTACTGTAAACCCAATTAGCTTCAGTCTCTGCCAAGTCAGCTCAGCTGTCTGCAGCAATGTATGTGCAGCTATGAATAATTGCTACACCCGGTTTTCTTTCCATCTAAGAAACGCCACGAGGCTTTTGCTACCACCAGGTAAACCTTCTGCACGTGTCTGAGGTTCCAGATGAAGACCTCTGCTCAGAAATGGTAAACGTGTTTGAACAGAGCTCTGTGTGTGCAGAGGCTCAATGAGAAGCATGCCCTTTCTTTGCCTTGGAGCAGAAGGTCCAGATCGTGGAGCAGATCTGGGTCTGAACCCAGATCCTGTACTCCTGAGAGCCGTCAGGGTGCTGCCGTTAGCTGTGCAGGAGCAGGGAGGAGCACTTCCATGGTGTCAACGTGCTGCTGCACAACGAGCCCGTTACTGCAGGAAAAACACCAGCAGGGTGTCCTCCTTGTCATGCAAGAGGAAAAGGTGGGAAATGAAACGCTGCTACGTGAGGAAAATGGGTCACCTACTTTGTGTGAGGAAGCACACAGGATGCTCGCAGTGTGTTTCAATGTGCAGTGCCTGGTTTGGAGCAGCTGGGATGTGGTTCTGTAGTTAGGATGATGCTGTGTGTGATCACCAGGCTTGTCAGTGGCCCTGCCTGGCAGTGGGATGGCAGGGAGCTGCTTCCAGGGCTTCTCCCTTCACTGAGATGGGCACTATGGGTCCTCTAGCTTTGGCCAGCTGGCAAATAGAGGACTGTCATGGTTTTATGATTATTTGATGTCGGCATTCCACATCATAACATCATGTGGTGCACTGGGAGGTAAAGAGTTAGTGCTCCAGTTCTGTGGACTGTTGATATTTCTGGGTTCCTGGTTGGACAGGGATGTATTTCCTAAGATGAACTGTGTTGATATATTCATCTGGCTTAAACAAGTCACGCCTCACCTACTTGCACTGGGTTCTGCCTTAAATATTTACTCTCCTTTCCCCCATGTAGATGCAATGTCCCCATTCTTCCCTCTCCATCTGTATATAAAGTTTGCTGGGGGTGGTGAATCACCTGCCTAACTCCAGCCTGGATTCCCCTTCTCATTTTTGAAATTGGATCGTGATTTCTTTTAGCATCCCTTGAGGACAGTCATATTCCAATGACAGTTTGAAGACTCTACGATTGTTTTCTTGCAAGGCATTTTATTTTACTTTTTATTTTCCTTCAAGCCCAAGGTTCAGAAAGCAGCACTATGCTCTGTGCTGCCTGTTGGCTATCAGCTGTACAACAAAGCTTTGGTGCTTCAGGGAAAAGGTGAGATGCTCTGCAAGATTTGAAAACGTCCCGATTTTTATTCCTGAAGAGTTAAATGACATGGATTTACACTGACACGCTCATATAGGCAGCTTTTTTTCCCCCCAGATATAGTGTTATATGAAGCAGCATGACATTATTTCGTTTGTCTTTTTTTAATACCCACCAAAGTAATATGTTTGCACGAAGATCGAAAGAATTAGATATGAAAATATTTGCAGTGCTACAGGGGAGGATGTGATTGTAACTGATTTTATTGCAGCAGGTACAGAAGTGAGAGCCTGGTGTGACACCTATGAACAGAGCTGCACAAAGCAGGAGTGGCAGTGTGGTTCCACAGCAGAATTCAGTGCCATGCTGCTCCTCACAGCTCCAGCTTCCCTTCTCCTGGCTGAGTGACGATGTGTCTGCTGTTCTCTGTACACAGTCATCTGTCAACAGCCGCTTTCTCAATTACTCCTGGTGTGTGTGTGGGGGTGGCGTGGAGGAGCAGATGATCCCTGATAATAGTACATTATCAACAGGGGGAGGTTTCATTTTCTCTAAATAGAAACCGTGTCTGCACAGTTGCAAGTCTCCCAGACGCTGTGAAATCTGGAGGGGAATTCAAGCCTTCATATTTTTTTTTTCTGTGGGATTGTCTAAAAGCACGTGTACATCTCATTTCTTCTGGAAAATGTAGTCTGTGCTGCTGCTGTAGTGTTGTCTGCCTGCAGACTCAGATACATTGGGCCCAAGAAAGGAAGACCCATGTGGTCCTCCAGCGAGTCCAAAAGTATCCAAATAGTGCAGAACCCCACACAGTGTGCAGAAATAGGGGACAGCCCTCAAACAAAAGCCATGGGAGGCGTTTCAGTTGATGGAGGACGTGTTCCAGGCAGGTCTTACTCAGTGGTTGTTACAAGTTAGGCTTTGGTAATGGCATCCCAGTAGAGGCAATTTATCCAGAAAGAGACTGGAGATGTATTAAGCTTGATGGTTGCTGTGTCTTAAAAAGTGTCATTACATTTTTCTGCTTGGTGTAGATGCAAGTTGTTTTGGCTGGAAGAGGAGGAGTGTCAGCAAGTGTCAGCCTTCCCCAGCCATCCATAGAGAGTGACAAAAATTGTTAGAGAGCAGTGTGGGGTGAAGCAGAAGAGTGGCCATGCTTCTCCTTACCTGCTTCATTAGTAACACTGGTACACTCCTTACCCAAGGACATTATCACAGATTGTGGTTTGTCCTGGGTGATTGTGCCGTTGACTAAAATGTCAGTGACAGTGCAGAAGGGAGGGAGGTTAGGGACAATTTCAGAGGCTGCTAATGAACTATGGACTTGCTCAGTTGACAGTCTTCAGAGAAAAGAAAAAGAAAGATTTTGTCTTTTTCAGTCTTTATACTTCCAGCAACATTGTTGTTATTGATTGGACGCAAGAGAAGTTTTACTCCCATTTATTTTAATTTCTGGATGATGGTGGAGCCTCTGTCTGCAAACTGCATCTGTGGCCAAGGGGAGGTGCTGCTCAGAGCTGCAGGAATCGCTGTGCAGAGGCAGTGCTCACCTGGGGGTGGCCCTGCTCCGGAAAGCCCAAGAGCAAAGCTCTGTCTTGCTGAGCATTTGCTTGAAGCCTTTCACTTATTTCCTGCTTTCATGTCACTGTTTAGGATGCGGGCCTGGCACTCAGCTCTTACAGCCCTATGCTTAGAGCTGAGCTCAAGCTGAGCTTTGTGATACCTGTGCTGAAAGGAGATGGGAAGCAGTGTGATGTACATGGCAACAGAAATCGGTGCACTTATCTCAGTGTTTGTAACAGGAGGGCTCTGCAACAGGAGCTATTTTAGAATATATATATGTGTGTATGTGTGTGTATATATATATATATACATATATATATATATATATCTTGCTTTAAGTGCAATTATGGAGATTCAGCTGAAGGTTTCGTATGAGCTCATTACAGCATGGCAGGTGCAACTGATCCTCCCAGCGAAGCACTGCAGTACGCTAAATGTGGAGAGGCTGCAGAGCTGCATGTCAGAGCTGGAGTATTCTGGGATGGGGGAGCAGATGGGCTCCCCTAAGGAATCCCAGGAACTCCCACAGATGGATTTAGCACCACAGTATATAGAATATTTTTGTTACTAGTCCAATGAAGGGCAGCGTTCTCATGCAGGGGAAGTGCAACACATGCAGTCAGACATTAGTGTAGAGGAGTTCTGGCAACTGGTTTGAAAACTGTAGCCCTAAGTGTGGATTTTTCAGTTCATTTGAAAGTTTAAGCATGTGCTGCAGTTTCTGTATTCACTGCAAATGCTATGGAGGGACTGTGCAGGATGCAAAGCCTCTGCATGCATCTCCAGACTTTGTCTGCAACACCCACAGTATTCCCGTGAGACACAGCTTAAAAATATTGCATCCTATAAATGGAAATATTGTGAGAGTGTGTGAGTCCTTGGGACTGCACCTGTCATACCAGTAGATTGGATGGGGCATTGAGTGGTGCAGGCCTGCCCTCCCAGCTGTGCCATCCCCAAGCCCTGCAGGGACGGAGGGATGGAGATGGGACAGCTGAGTTCAGCAGCTCTGCTCCCTGCTTAGAGCCAATTAATTGTGTGAATCCTATTTGTAGCTCGTGTTCCTCCTTATATAATCCTCATTTGTTTCAAATGAGCAGAGAGTGTGCCCCTGAGATTCTAAACATACTTTGTTATTAAAGTTTAACCAGAAATTGTTACCTGCAGAAGCTAAACTTAGACCTAATGTAAAGTCAGCTAAAGAGGTGCTGTTACATCTCCTACCAGGTGTTAAGTAACACAGCACCTTAAAGAGGGGCTGGGAAGGTGGCTGTGCAGCACTATGAACGTCAGTGGTAATGATCTATTCTATTTATTTCTGCAATGAGCAGAATCAGATTAAAATCCCAAACACAGCAGTTAATTGGGTGATTGCACAGCAACTGGCTCTTGGTTTTGTTCTCTGCTCCCCACGATGCTGTGTGCTGCTGGGGGCAGCTGGGAGCAGCACGTGGTGCATCCCGACACCAAGCAGTGCAGGGATGTGAGGGAAATGCAAGGGCCAGATGTATGGTATGGCCTTGTTGCACTGACATGCATTAGTACTCCTCTGCCACCCAAAATAACAGCAGCCTTGTGTTAACAAGGTGTTTAAAGGCTTGGAGTGGGATATTGGGCCCATCTGTGAGCTCTGCCGTTCCTCTCGCAGATTTGCAGTTCATCTTGCAAGGATATTCCCATGCAGCCTGAAACATGAGATTGGTTAAGGTGCTGAGGATGTTAATGAGCCAAAGTGAATAATGCTGGGCTCTTCTAATAGGTACGATGCTGGAGAGTGCAAGCACAGAAGGGCAGCCGTCCCTTTGCAGCTCAGGAGCAGCGACTTTCATCATCACTGTGGCTGTGGCGTGCCCCTCTGAAATCAATGAAAGCCAATCCTGCCTCGGTGTGATAGATTGCTTGGAGATCTCGGTGGGATTTTTCTCCAAAATGTGATGTGAATTGGATAGGGTGTTACAAATTACAATAGCCCTGGCCTCAGCAGGTGCTCGTATCCTTGTGTATTTCTGTGGCACCGTGAGAGCAATAGGAAGAGGTGATGGAAATGAGAAGGAGGGCTCTGTGGCGATGTTTGGAGTTGGGCTGGGGGGACCTGAGTGAGGTCTGGGAAGGAGCTTTGTTTGGGGAGGTTTTGGGGATCTGCCTTAGCAAGGCACTGCCCATTCTGCCTCTGGTCCTACATGAAGCTGGCTGGACGTGCACAGTTGCAAACTCCCTGCCACCACGAGCACAAATTGCTAAGATGACTCGAATTGCAGGAGTATTCTGGGAGACAAGATATGCTTTTCCTCTAAGGTATACCAGGATATTTGTCAGTTCCTCTCCATTAGAAAGCGAACAGATTCAGAGGTAAAGATGAAAAGCGAAAAGCCCACAAAGATCAGATGAGAGGATGGAAATTACTGCTCAGGTAACCCAGCTACCTCCACGCTGTCACCATGGAGATCTCCCCATCCCTGCTCCATGCATGCAAAGTGCTGAGAAACACTGCTTTCAATAATTGGCATCATATTTCTCTGGGTATATTAAGCTTGCCTTGGAATAAGGCTCATCGGGCTCCAAATGATTTTTGGATAACCAGCTGTAATAGATCGGATCAGATGGCTCAGCACTGTGGTTTCTGATGATGCGCTGTGTTTCCATGCACAGTGTTAGCACAGCTGGGGGGCACTGTGGGGCTGCTGGGTGGGCAGGGGTACAACGATCCGCTGCTCCTCTCTCTGCATTCTGTGTGGATTTCTGTGCTCTGATCTGGATTTTCCTGGATTTCAGACTGCAGAAAGGAAAAATACCATTGCAGTGCTGCTCAGCAGGCTGCTGCAGAACCAGCTGGAAATCTTATTGTGTTGTTTTTGTAGGTCAGTACGTATGGGCTCAAACAAATATTTTGCACGAGGTAGGAGATTAAGGTGTTCAGATTGCTGCTCTGATCTGCCTTCGGTGCCCCACGTGGCTGCCGTGGGTGAACCCAGCTGTGTGCTCCCCACTGCCCTGCTTACTGCAGCTCGGGGTCACAGCAGAACGCTGTCATTTTTCAGGTTGTGTCTTTTAAATGAATGGCACCGTTTGTGTTTTATGCTCTTGTATCCCTAAAACAATTTAGTCTGATGGTGATTATTAGCAGTCTCATTAAGAACAGTTTAACTAAAAATCGAGACGCAGAGACTTCATCAAAGCCACACAAATCCAGATAATGCTCAGTTTCTAATTCGACTTCTATGCTTAGGAATAAATCCGCAGAGCATCAATTACTGTATCTGCTGTAAAGCAATTACGGCCGGCCTCCCTGCTCCGCTTTACATTTAGCTTAATAATTACTTTCACTTTAAACTATGAGCTACGGATTTCACCGTGCCTCCAGAACGACACAAAGCAGACACCAACCAAAAGAAAAAAACACCCACAAAAGCAGGAGTTGCTTTCTTTTGTGATCAGGTTGATCAGACCGATGTATCATCGAGCGCAGCAGGTGGGCAGATTAACGTAGCGCTAATTCCTAGCGGTCATCACTGCAAGGAAATGTAATCTGCAGAGTTCGCGAGGATTGCGGTCGCACGCTGGCGAGGCTCATTTCTGAGAGAGCAAAAGCAGCACAACTTTAAGTGCTGGGATCCAGTGCGACTCAGAATGATGTCGACCTGCTGGCCATGCACAATAGCTGGGGTCTTGTGTTTAATTGGAAATTAGATTCTTATTGATCACGGCCTCTTAACGACTGCATCCGGAATCCACGCCTGTTCTCGGTTGTGTTTGAGGGAATGCAGTCTGAGTTAAACTCACTCACAGGTATTTTTGCAGCTGCTTGTCCCTGCGGGGTCTCTGTTAGTACACAGCACTAATGGAGTCATCTCTCATATTTGGATCAATTCAGAGGAATTCTGCTGAAATGTAACAAGTGATGCTGGTTTTATATGAAAATAAATTGTGGCAGTGGTGGCTGAGACCCAAAGTGAGGCAGAACTGAAGTTCTGATAGAGATATAAAAAAAAAAAAAATCAAAATAAATTCCTGCATTCAAATTCAGGGTCTGCGGTTTCATCATGTGGGCATTTGCCATTGTGTCTCAACTTGAGGTTAAGAAGGATGGACAGGAGCTTTGTGTCCAACAGAACTCCAAGGAGGAGTGAGAAAGAGGATGTTACCAGCACAGATAACCAAATTAACCAGGGAACTAACAGGCAAGTTACTACATCAGTATGCACAGTAATAAATGGCAATGAATCACTGGAGATCTGGTGCTTTAATGATGCTGTTATAAAAATGATGGCCCTGAACTCCTTCAGTCCACATATACTGAATGTTGGCTGGTGCTTATCAGTTTATATGCAAGAAAATTTATAGCATGCAACGTAAATGAAACAGTCCTTGGACAAGAAGAAATGGATTGCAGGTGCAAACAAGCATGAAATGAAAATCTACTAATGAGTTTCCATTAGCAGCTAAATATATAATCGAATAATTTTAGCCAACACAGAGCAATGAAAAAATCAATTTATTCATCATAAGTACTACTATATAGATTGATATGGATTCATGCTCTTGTATATCTAAAACTGGTTTTGTTAAGTGAAACTTGAGCTTTGGATTCAATTAAAACAGCTAAGAGCAGCAGAACACGAGCTGGCTTTTACTGAATATGAATGTAAACTATTTTCTTTGGAAACCCTGAATAACTCGTGACTCATTCTACCTTATGTTAATATGGAGTGTTTCTATATGAAAGCTGCAGACTAAAATATTTCAGAATGATGAACTAACATTGGCAAACCTGAATTTATGTACGGATGTTCATGAATGTAAGCAATAGTATCCTCAATTTTCTTATTTTTGCCTTAGGTAGCATCTAACCTGACTGTTGTCAGCTTAGACTGTAACAACTATGAGAAATATTGCTCTATTGCAGCTCACACACAGACAAACTGGGTTTCCAGGCATTGGAAGTGCTCACGAGGACCCTTTTTGTTCCTCATCTGTAGCAGAAGACACACTAGTAGAGAGATGCCAATTTAGTGAGGTGTGTGAGAATGGCAAAATGTTCACATTTTGAAATGTTAAAAAGCCCTCAGGGCCTTTTTATTTCCTCCCTGGAAGAGGAATTTAAAATGGGGTAGACTTGGAGATTGGCATTAATGTCAATATTTTAAGGCTCAGTAGTTTATGAATCAAAATATGCATATTATTTCCTAAACTTGAAGTCAAAGGAAACAATAATAATAGAGAAGGAGCAAACCAAAAGCTTTTACCAAGGTTTTGGATGAGATAACTAGTTTTGGTGAGTCGTTATTATTAGGTTTCAAGAACAGCATCCCTGATTGATGTGATGGGGATCTCAGATCAGAAACAGCTTCCACTTGGGACAGGTTGTAGTGGATGTTATTTCTCAGTGGATCTTACAAATGGAATTCAAAATTTATAAAAAATGCATCAGCTGAAAAACAAATGAACTCGCTTGGGCTTGTGATACTTCTAGAGAAGCTTTCAACAAATGCATGCATGTAGATCTCATTTTAGCATGACAATATATCCCATGTAACCATCTCTTTGAATATACCCCATCAAGCTTCAGCAAAAACTCTGCATGGAAACATGCAGACATTGCAGCACGAGTGGGAGGAGGTTGGTGCACGCCAAGCTGATGGCCGTGTCCATGCCTGCTGCTCAGCCATCAACTCCCAGCACCTCACTGAGTCCAACGGGCTGCAACCTGAACTCACACAGCACTTTGCATTTGATGGGCTCCCTAAAAGATTTACAAGTTTGTCAAACTGCAATGTCATCCACTTGCTGCTGAAGGCAGCTTCGTTTGTGCACAAGGCACAGAGCTCTGTGAGCAGCAGTTCAGCGCTGGGTGATGAGTAACGTGCTGGAGAGAGTCTGAAGGGGAACCTGGGCAGGTGCAACGTGGTGATCTGACCTGACATGATGTGGGAGGGCTGTGGGAGTTCTTGTAATCTGATTTCTGAAAAATACAACATGGCATCTCTCATGTATTCCATATTTCAGGTGCGGGTTTCTTCTGAAAGCAGATCCTTTAGCTTTAGGCACCTGTCAGATCCGAGGGCTGTAAGGCAGCAGGAGAAAAATCTTTTCACCCTTAAAAAAGAAAAAATGCATGGGAAGTGAGTAGCTGCTCCATTTCCAGTACTAGGAAACTTATTGCCTGTATCCTTTATTACAGCACTGCCTTAGAATACAGCTTCATCAGGAGATGCCAATGGTGTAAGAACGTGGAGCTGCAGTGGGTGCAATGCTGTGGGGCTACACTGTGACTCCATCATTGTCCCTACCCTCCATCACCACAGCAATTTCCTTTGCCTGCCCACAGATGCACACATCTGGCTGTAAAGGTAATTTTCAAATCCATGGAGAATGCTGTTTGCCTAGGGGATTTCCTTCTGAGTTGCTGTAACTTTGTGCTGCGTGAATGCCTGATAGCAAACCATTGAGAAAGATGTCTTTATTATGGCCCTTACCAGTCATTGTTGTAGCACGGATGGATTCTGAGGGAGGTGGGGATGGTACTTCAGAGCTGCTGATTGTCTCTGTTGCCTCCATGCTTGGGCCATTTCAGCACATTGGATACAGGCATCTGCCATTTGCTGAAAGCTGAGCATTCAGTGATAGTACAAAAATTGAACTGGATTCCAGAAACGCTTATTCTAGCTTCTCCTCTGCTTACAATGGCATATCCAAATGCCACAGGTCTCAAAATGAGTTTCTCCCCAGCATCTCATTGTCCAACCAAGAGGCCAGGAACCAGAAGACTCTGTATTGTGGTTCCCAACTGATTTTGGTCACAGCACTGGAAATGTCCATACAGCATATCCAGCTCCACTCTGAAGTGCCAGATAAAGTATATCCCATCTTCCTCCAAAACTTCAAACGCGAAACAAAGTTTTTGCAGCCCTTTGCAGCCACTGCCATAACCCTGTGTATCAGTTGGCATCTTTTACCTCTCACTGGTTGGAAATCTCATGTTTCCATTGCCCTGGATCACCAGGTGCATTTATCAAACATGGCAAATACTCCAAAGCACTAACTCACTCCTCTTGATCTCAATGGATTATAATAATCACTGTCATACTGACAATAAATTTAAAAATGTCTGTGTTGCAAACTCAAATACTTCAGCTTTCTAGCTGGGCTGGGAAGCTACAGAAGGAAAACTGAATCCTAAATTAAATTTTAGAGTTTTTCAGTTTCTCAGAAATTTGATAAACATGCACTTTTGGGAGGATTTCAGATCTGTGTGTGGGGGGAAGGCGGTTTTTGTAGATACAGACAGGAATGTTTCATGGACCAAAAGATATTTTTTTCTAAGACGTAATGCTATATCTTCACAAGTAGGAAAATGTGGAAGTGAAAAATGACTTCTCTGCCTTCCTAGGGAGCTGCCAGTGCTGTTGCTCTGCCATGCATAGCCCTGATCCTTCTGTGTCCCAGGATGCCCAAACCTGCTGCTGGTGGCATTGCAGGAGGCTGAGGCAGCAGCTGTCCATCTCAGCTTCCAGGAGAAGACCAGAAGGCAGCCGAGCATCCCTGCCCCACTCTGACAGGAGCTTACACCTGGAAAGTGTTGGCAGGAAAGCAGTGAAGTCATTGCAGGTCAAATGCTGAGTGTGGCATAAAAAGGGAAATTTGGACTACGGACACGCAAACAAATTGCCCTAAGGATCCCATGTAACAACTGATGTGTGAGAACCACTTCTTATCTGCAGTGAGAACCAGCCCTTGCAAGGTAACTTGATAGCTTTAATTAAAAAGATTCTCACTTCTTTCTTTGGAGCTGGCCAAAGCCAGTGAAGTGGCAGTGCCTCATATAACCCCATGTCTTATGCAAGAGCACAGGCAGCAAAACGCAGAGATCCTGGCTCTGGTCACAGCACAGCTGCTTCAGCCTTTGCAGAGCTGGACCCCCACAGCCACAGTATGTGAACAGATGTTTTAAAATCAGTTCCAGAAAGGACATATGAATGTGAGTGTTTCCTCCTTGAAGTCTATCACTTAAATTTGAACGTGGTGTTTGTGCATAGGATTGTACCACGGACACCTGGGAGGTCTTTGTTCTCAGTCCACACGTGAATTTTGTATTTTTGAAGTATATTTAACGTGCACAAAAACGCAGACAATGTCTCAAAACCAATGTATTTGCTGCTGTGCAATCATACAGCACTTTGTCAGATTTCTGCTGCATGCCATTCATTTTTAGATCAGCTTAAAAAGGAGACTTGCCTGAGATTTTTCTGTGAGGTTTGTCCACCCAGTCCCCATTGCAGCTGAGCGTGGGATTTTGCTGCAGAAAGGTGCTGATTTTGCAAGAATGCAAAACGTGTGCTGACATCGGTGGGAGATGTGCATCTGGAGTGATTAAAGACCAAACCCAATGGAATTAGCCTGGGATCTGGTACACCTCTTTGCTGTGCAACTGCACCTTTTTAATAAGGGACAGCTTAAGGTTGCGTACCCCAGTCCTGCTGATCCAGATTTCTCTCTCAGCAGCTGCCCAGTGTGACCTTGGAGCCACGAGGGACAGACAGGAAGGCAGCTCCTCACCTGGCTGCTCCTCATGCCAGCTGCACAGGACTTTCTCATTATTACAGTAAGTTCACTTCCATTACTGTTTTCTTCCCAAATACCATCTGATTTCCTTCATTGATAAATCCAGTGTGGTACAAAAGCATTTATTTCCCTGACAATCTAGTTTCCCATTCTAAAAATGCCCAAACTTGAGGCCTCTTAAAGCAACTGACAGTAAAAATTCAGCTTGGGTGAACTCATGCTGCTCAGCAAGCATACCCCAATAGTGAGAAAATGGCACAGAACCACCACAGGAGGATGCACACAGATATAAGTAAGCCGAGTTCTGTGCAGTCCTTTGCTGTCCCCAGGGTGTTAACAGCACCTGGATTCAAATACCTGAAATACTGGTCTGTGCTGAGGAGCCTCTCGGGCAGCTCTGCCTCCTTCCTGAATGCTGGCAGTGGCTCAGGAGTGGCAGATGAGGACCGTCTGTGGGCAGAGGCTGCTCCAGACCTGCTGGGATGCAATGACCTGCTTCATCAGCAGGTTTTGTGTAGAGATTTTGTGTAGATTTTGGAAGGAGAGGGAAGACTGCTTTGTGCAGTTTAAATATTAAAAAGGACGAGAGATGGTAGAATGTAAATAACCAAGTGGCCTGATCTGCTTTCCCTGCTTGGAAGAGGTCCACAGCACAGATGCAGCTGAGTGCTTTGTGGTTTGAATGGCTTGATCCTGTGCCCTTCAGCAGCTCCAACACGGCACTGCTAGGCTCCCACGTTGCCCCTCTCAATTTGTCCAAATGAAGGCATTTTGGAAAACAGTGCTGCTTTCTTTGAGCTGAGAAGGGGCTGAGTCCACGGAAGCACTCCTGGAGGTGGCTGTCCCCAGGGTCCTGCAGTGCCACCCAGGGGGAGCACTGATGCCATGTGTCTGACAGGGGCTGTCACGCTGAAGCCCCACACAGCCTCCCATTGCAGCATGAAATAGGAACCATTATATTTTGGTGATTTCCACAAGCAAACCTCTTAACCTCTTCCGTATCAGCAGCCATCAAACCCCGATGCAGTTTTTGGATGAAATTATCATTAAAGTCACACTGTGTATAAATCACAGGTTTCTACAGCTGCAGTTAACAAGGCTGCCTTCACTTAGATGGCCCGAATGACACGTCTGCATTCTGGATGTGCTCAGCCCGCAGCCCGCATGCTTTCCTCTCTCAGATGCAGTAAGTGTGCATTAAACTTAATGTAAACCTGTAACATTTTTTGCATTACAATCAAATCTTGATGCTAATAAGGCAGCTATATATTTGGCATCTAACTTGCTCTGTTAAGCAAAATATTTGTTTTTAAATTTAATAATGCTGGCGGTCATTTTGTTATATGAAATGCTCATACATATTGCTTTCATGTTTTCCATGGGACTGTGTCACTGCCACGATCCAAACCCATCAGCTGCAGAACAAAGCAGTCGGCCTTTAAATGAAATGATTTTTAAATCAAAGCCATTGACCAGCCAGAGTTAAAGTTATAGTTTCAGCCCTGCGAATACTTAAGGCGTCGCTGCCTCTGTTGTGAAGCATTTATTTCAGCATGGGAAAGTTATTTTCAATGACTGATCCTAACTTTCTCTTTGTTGAAATTTGTCTCTCTGTTTTGCTGCTGCCAGAAGGAATCTATCCTCCTCCATGAAGATACCCCGTCATATATTCACTGCACATCCAAATTTGCTTTTGAAGTTTGGTGCTTACTGGTATATGAGAGGCTGAGAAACTCGGAGAAACGGTGCATTGAGCATCAGATGCTGCATTCATGGAGAATTACACCTCTTCCAGAGAGAGCCCCACTGCCTGGACGCACTACAGCAAAGTAAGCACTTGTCTTCTTTTATTCTTGGATGGCAATTTATGTTGTTCTGATTGGTACCTGCCCCAAGCGCGCTGGCTCTGATCCAGCACAGTACTTGCTTTACTTTAAACCCACACGTAATGCCATTGACTGGAAAGCGATCTTCACCTTCCCATAAATTTAATCTCCCCTTCCCGTCAACCAGTCTGAAAGTTCTCCAACGGGTTTTTAACTCATTCCAGGGGTGGGTGAGTCAGATGGGGGTGGTGAGAGCATCTATTGCATGTTCAGAGGGATGCAGGTGTCACAGGGTGTGGGCCGGGGCAGCCATGCAGCAGTGCCCTCCTTCCAGAGCTCCATGCGAGCAGCAGTGCATGCACTGGGTCCCACTGAATGGTGCTGGTGGGCAAAACCTTGCTTTGTTGGCTATCTGCAAAGCAGGTCCCTCGAGGGCTGCCTTTGATCTCCTTGGTACTGGGAGACGTGGAACTGCATGAGAACAAAGGGTGAGAACAAACTGTAAGGTAGATAAGTAATGACTTGGGAAATAGCAGGGTGACAGAGGTTAAAGAAGCAGGATTTGCAGTGGGAGTAAAAGCCATGCTTTTCTCCCATCCATCTCCCCAGCCCCCTGTGTGTGGGCTAATTCACAGCTAACTGACAGATGATGTTGCTGAATATCCCCTGTTGTTGTCAGCGCCTTGTAAAATAATGCCTTAATTCCAGGTAACCAGGCTAGGCTGACCTGAGCAGAAGGATTAGTTAATGGTCATTAAAGATCACCTCATTGAATTCAGCCCTATAGCCAGGAGTCGGAGGGCTGTGCACTCTGTGCAGGGAGAGAGGAAGGTGCTACTGACAGGATGACAATCGTTGTGCCTCAGTAGCAGCAAAGCACTTGAGACATGGGATGGTTTGCTACCTCACTTGCATAAATCCTGGGCAGCATGGAGAACACAACTGAAAGGGCAGGTCCTACATCTCAGTGCTTCCACAGGGCTGAGAGCCTTTGCCTCCCTGCACAGCCCGCATGTGCAGCGCTCTGAGGCAGAGGAAATTACAGGCTGGAAAACGCTCACCCTCCAGCAGGGGTAATTAGGAACAATGGGCTTAGAAAGGAGGAAAAACAACCTGTGGGAAAGTACCGGCACTCTGAAGATGGTGCTGTCCGTGATTCCCAGCTCTTGCCTGCTTTGTGTGCAATCCACTGCTGCAGCAGAACCCTTGGTTTGGCTTCTACAGGGAGAGACCGTCCACCTGAAGGAGCAAATGATGGTGGAGTTGTGTTTCTCTGTAGTGTCCGGTAGAAAAGAAGAGGAAAGAGATGACCTTTTTCCCTTCAAAAATAAGTCCCAGGAGCTCATTAATTGAAATAACTTAATGAACAGCTAAAGTTCACCTAACAGAATGGGATAAATAATTTGCAGCTTAGTGGAAATGATTAATTGATGGAGATAAAATGCGTCAGATCGTTTTGAACAAAAAGTGAAGGAACTGATCAGGAAAAAAACCAGCACATTTGAGGGCTGTTCCTGACTTTCAAAATGGTGGATTTGTTTTACAGCCAGCTAAAAGATACACTCTTACATGCTGGAAAAGACTGCGTGAACTGATGGGGTAGGACAAGAGCTACAAAGTCATCTTGAAGTAAGTTCTCCAAATGTTTAGCTGGTTAAACTTTGTTTTGGGGCTGGATGAGCCCCAACCAATATTGCTAATGCTTCTCTCCTTTCGTGTTTTGGCTACAAAGAGAAAAATAATTTCTCACGGTTCTGTAGCGATGATGGGCCTGGTCCCATCTGCAACAGCAGCTCAGAATTTACAGCCAACTTAACTGGCTCTATAGTGTTTAGGTTCAATAAAAAGATAAAGCTCTCATGAGCTTTTTTTTTGTTATCCTACTCTGGTTGTTGAAGCCTAGAAGGCACATAAAATGCAATTCTCAGCAGAAGGACGGTAATTGGGAGAAAAGGTAATAGATGGTCCGCATTACTCTTTGAAGTTCCCATTGATCTGTGTTGCTGAGACTATTTTTCCAATTCATAACTCAGAAACGTGAAGAAATTGTCACTTTATTCTCTGGGTAAATGTGATTCACCTCCTCAGAAAATGGGCTCAGAGCTCTGAGCAGCCTTTGTTCAGGTTTTTCTTGGGAGGGGGTTTAAAATGGGGGCAGAATTACAACTGCAGTTGTAATATTTTCTTGAACGCAAATTTTCCTGACGTTAACCAAAACAACAGTGGTTTTGAGATTTCTTTTTAATGTCTGAAATCCGTGTGAGAAGACTGGATACATCCCTGAAGGACGTGCTTTGCAGCCAGTACCAGCTGAGAGCTGGTGTTAATTAGGAGGTGATTATCCCACCTCCTTAGGTTGAAAAATGAAACCTTTCACAAGCGTGGAAAAAACCATCTGTCCAAATGATGCTTAAGAAAGAGGGCTTTTGATGCTCACAAGAGTTGAACCTACATGCAATACCTTGGGTTGATAGCAAATTTAGTAGGAGGAATGGTTGTGTCCCTGATTGATGTGGCTAGGCTGGCAAACTTGCCCAAAGCCAAAATGACCCTGTGTTTTAGGTGCAGGTTGTGCCAAAGCAGGCATTTCTCTGCATTGTCATGTCTGCTAGGTCTTAATCTCTTTGCATTTCTGTATCTCCAATGAGAAGTAATAAATAAATAAGACCTTTCCCTTATGGGAGTTTCCAAAGAGAAACTTCTTAAGACTTGTTCATGCCAGTGCTGGGGCCCTCTGAGGTAGAAGGGAAACCTGGAGATGGGGGAGGGCTGCTGACTTAGAAACAGCTCTGATGGACAAAAGAAAGCTGCAGCTATGAGGAGTTCTCACATCCTGCTGCCTTGCCCTTGTCCAAAACACAAAGCAAAGGCTGCTCCCCATGCTTGCTGCCAGAGGTTAGAACAACCCAGCAGGGGAGGCAGGCACTCATTCCTCACTATGTTTTAATAGGAAGGAGAAGGAAAATTTATAGTCAGGAGTAAGAAAATTACGGGGATCCAAAAGTTCAGAGCTAAAGCGAAAAGAAAACCAACAATATTTGTGATGTTGTGAATGAAAATATTGTCAAGGACTCTGAAAAACGTTTAGAGCTGTGGTCTGGGATCTGCATGTGAAGTAATTGCAAGCAGCGTTTGATTTAGCAGTTTAGTTGATTTAGCGTTTGTTAATTAGGTTTTAAGACAGCCATCATGGCTGATGCTAATGAAAGGACCCGTGTCCCCCCACCAAGAACTCGTTGTGGTTCACAAACAGTGTCCATCCCATGCGGGGCTGCTGGGGCTCTGCAGATGGAACGGCGCCTTCCCATCTTTTTTCCTGGATTCAGAAAAAGGCACAAAATGGTGATTCTGTATGCGCTGGCACACGCAGTGAGGAGTTCTACCAACCTGTCTCCAAGAGGCAGGTTTTTTAAGACTCATGCATTCATAATGCGTCGCCCTGCGTCTGCCCTGTGACATATCCCTGCTTTACATTCCCTTTGTGCCAAACGCACCGGTTCCCACTCAGGGACTGACTCATAATTCTTTATAACTGCCTTTCAGATGTTTTTGGCATCTAGTTTTGCCCGCATATCTGCTCTTCTTCTGTCTTTGGGGATGTGATCAATTCCTTCCTCAGTCAAACCCTTCAGAACAGCCAGGAGACCTGGGGACGAGCTGTGCTCATGGTGTAAGAGCGCAGCACAGTGCAAATGAAAACCTACTTGAACACAATTAAATCTATACAGCAAGCAGGTATTTAGATTTGCTGGCAGTTTATCTCAACCTGTGAGCTGTATCATTGTTTCTTTCTTCTATTTTTAGAGAAACATCTACTTTGGTTTGTAGACGTCCTGGGATCCAGCAGTCAGGAAAGGCAGGGAGAGGGATGATGTGGTATTTCTCTGAGCTTTTGGACTGCCTTGCAGTCCCCAAGCAAGAATCCAAGTGGATTTCATGTAAATATTTAAAGGAGAAGTCTGACCCTCCCTGTGCAATGCTGTGCTGTGAAGGTAAAGATTGGCAGCAATCTTCAAATATTTAGATGTGTCAACTCTACGAATGCAGCTCAAATGCTTGCTCCCATCCTGGAGGTACTGTTCTTTTTTGTAATAGCCATGTGACAGTTCAGTGACATACGACATTGAGGTGTATTTCTGAGAGATCCTGGCTGAATTTATCAGTGGAAACATTGGATGAAAGCATGCCAGGATGGGCTCAGGAATGACAAGGGGCTATCAGCAAGGGGCAGGGTGTTACTAATGTGTATTAATTTATCTTCCTCGTGCTGACATTGTTCTATAGTTTGCTGTGTAGTGGCAAAGGCATAACCCCTATTCTGCCCATGGTGGACAGTGATATAAGTATTACTGGCTGGAGTCATCTCTCTGAACTGAGTGATCTGCATGGTGTGTGTTTGTTTTTACATTGCAGCAATAGGAAGGCAGCTGCCCATGTATTTTCACAGGGCTGGCATCACTCACTGGGTGATCAGCAAGGTGCAAGACACCAGGAGAAAATGGGGTGGGTATTTCTTCCTCATCTCCTTGGGCCCATGCTGCAGTACTGATGGGTAAACACTTCCTGTGAGCCTGTCTTGTTTTCCATTCGAGTCAGTGAGAAATTAATGCTTTTTAACTCAAGCCTGGAGTATTGCTCTGCATTTCCTGTGCTGTCCTGCACCTCCTGTCCTCCTTTTCCCATGCCTACCATGGGCCTGGATCCATAGGAGAAGGAAGTCCTTTGGCTCACTGCAGCCATTAAGCATCACAGCTCTGCTTCTAAGGTTGGTGTGTGTGCATTTTAATTTACCCAATCTGATCCTTGCTAGGGCTCTGGTTTCTCTAGATTCTGCACCCAAAATAGACATCACTATGGGTTTAAATGCTAGGAAACAGAATGGCTGGCTGGTGGAATGGGATGTCCTGGCCAACTTTACCTTACACACAGTCCCATTGAATTGTATAAGAGAAGTGAAGCTCACGCTGCTATTTGCATTGGTGCTGCAGGGGAACCAGCAGGCAGTGGGGATGGTTCCATGCTGGCACTGATCAGCACTCAGGGAACACGCACAGCACAAAATCCACCTGGAGCCACGCATATTCTTATAGGTTACCACAAGTTTGTATTGATTAGGGCGACGGGATCATTTTGTTTTGTGCTGAACCACCCGGCATCTAGAATTGAGACCTGCCAGGCACTGAGTGAGTTAGCAGAGCAAATTGGAAAGAGCAGGGCTATAAATTGCAAGGGAATTCACTTTGTGGTTAACACTTGTGCGTGCTGTGAGAAACAGGGCTGTACACAAACCGCCCTTCCATACAGTCAGTTTGCTGACAAAGTACCCTGCTGAACCCTCACACCTTACTTACAGTATTTCTTAAAGTAGATGTAGTTGAGGAGGCACAGGAAGATGTACGTTCTCACCTTAAGTGATGCACTGACAGGAGACTTCGTGGAATTAATAAGGAGTGTATGGATGAGCCTGTAGCAGCCTTAACGTATTCAATATATACTGCTAAACTATAAAATGTGTAATTGAAAAAGGACCTACTTGATGTGTGAAGCACCATTTCTCTTCTCCTGTACGTGGTCTGAAAAGTCAGTAGACTATTTATTCATAAGTACAAATCCGTAAATTGCTAGAAAACTAGGTCAATATATTCATGCAGGAAACGAGTCAACCTGTACACAGCAAGTTCACCTCGTGCCAGTCACAAATCTGTGCAGATGGTAATTGAGCAGCATCTCTGAGCTGCCAGGCACCACGGGAACCCAGGTCTCTCCAGGAGCCCCAGATATCTTTGTGCACTTCAGCACTGAAAAACCACACTGTGCTTGGAGATGTCCCTCAGTTCCTCAGGCATCTCTGCCTGTGTTATCTTTCCTTCCAGTTATCTTCCCTTCCCGTGCTCCACAGTTTTCTGTGCTTGTCACCTGGTCAGCTTCTAATAGTCTGCTTCTCCTTTATGCTTAAATGAAGGTGGTGGTTGCAGAGATCTGAAGGTTTCAAAAGGCAATGCCCAGAGTGTTTTCATTTCTTATGACTTTTCTCGGTCTTTGGAAACTAGAAAAACGAGGAAAAAAAGAGCACTCACCAAAAAATGTGATGTCCAAAGGGAACCTATCCAGTGTCTGAACTGATGCTGGTACAGGTTGTTCTGATGGTTATTAAAAACAGATATGAGAAATGATAAGGTTATATCTCAAAGATTAAGCAAGTGCTTAATTCAGTGCTGTTAACTAAGGGGTTCAGCAAAACAGCCAGATTTCATGAAAATCCTGCTTGATATCAAGCCAAGGACCAATAAAAAAGCATTGCAGTGTCATTACATCTTACAGTAGAGATGGAATTCGGAGCCAAAGGAGGGAACATGGTTACCAGTTCTCATGCAGAAGAGTATCAAACGCAGTAGTTATTATTTCAGGAATTCTTTAGATGCCTGGAAAACCTTATTACCCCAGATAACTCTTCTTTAAAGGACAGATTTCATTGTGACCAATGGATTTGTGCCACACTTCAGTGCAAGAACAACTGTCCCTTTGCCTGGAGGGATCCATGGGTAGTCTCACTGCTCTGCTGTCCCCAGAGCAGCATTTGCTCTCATATCACATGCAGGTGGGCACTGGATCTCTCCTATGGGTTTAGAATTTGAGGCAGGCTTGGAGATAGCTCTGAAAAATGTGAGATGTAAAGAAAATGTTTGGAGAAACACTTGACAACTTTTCTGCATCCCAATTCTAAAAGATATATTTTCACTTGCAAATGTTTCACACTTTTTATTTTTCTTTTATACTTTTTTTAAGCTTGTAGCATTGCAAAACTATGTTTTTATTTTTTTTTCCTCTGTGTCCTTGGGAAAATGAGATAGCAACATCTCAGGAATTTGTACTGGGCAGTAATTCCCCCGGAACAGAGCTCTATTTTTTTGGCTGAAAAAAATATAATAATCTTGAAGATGTTAATTGTTTTAATTTCCAGTTGTGTAAGAGTTGATGCTTTTGGAAAGATGTGCTCTTTAAATCTGTAGGGAACGTAGATGTCCTCTGGGAGAGAGCAGTGGAAGCTCCGTGTTTGCTAGAGAAGCAGAACATTGGTGCTATGAGGCTGTTTTGTGTTAGCTGGTGGTGTTGAAATACAGTATTTTGTGGCAGAGAAATCGGAGAAGAAAAAGAACCAAAAGGTCTGCAATGCAATGCTCTGTTATGCTAAGAAGGGCAGGAGAAGCCAAATGTTTAAGGAGAGCTGGAAGGCAATAAGAGACAGCAGTGGGAGACATTCACATAAACAATCAACCTGCTGAGCATTAGGACTGAGAGACCAGTGAGAGAGAGGTGCAAAGAGAAATGAAAGGGGAAAGAAAATAAACAGGATTGTAATAAAATGGTGAAAGAATTTGGCTCTCATTGTGTGCAGATGGGATTCACGTCCCTCATGTCAGCCTCACCAGCACCAGGGCTGTCCCAGCTCCCAAGGAGCTCCAGCTGCCACCAAGGGCTGTGCCAGACTGGGGTGGAGAGCGTGTCATGGTGAAGGTGACCTACACATAAATGCCAAAGAGGGGAGGAACTGTGAAGGAAGTGGTCATTTTGTGCTAAACACCAGCTGGTTGCTGTCTGTCACAGAGGAGGAGGATCGAAAGCTGCTGAGGAGACAGGATTGTTTCCTGGTGTGATGTGATGGGGGAACTTGATCATCTTATGATAACAGAAATGGCAAAAATTGTGCTTACAAAAAAAAACCACAATAATCCCAAATCCAGACGATTTACGTGGAGCTGGGATAGAACGTGAAAGTCCTTTGAGGCTCTGCACAATCGATGCAGCACCTCTGCCTTGAGCCAGCCCACGTTCTATTCACACAAAGTGCTGTGAGCAGTGGCAGGGCTGTTCCTACACTGGAAGGCTGCTCCATTACCTTCTGTTCATTCTTTCTTGTTTTGTATTTTTCTCTGATTACACTTCACTCCTGGCAGCAATCCACCATAAGAATGAACTGCATCCTTTCCCCACCAGCCTTCACTTCTCCCCATGGCGGCTGCCCCTGCCCACTGGGTTGGCCTGCTGCCTCCTCCTCTTCCCCTGCTGCTCTTCATCACCTTTTGCTCAGGAAATCCTCACAGCTGCCAGTGATGTTTTAGTTAGAGAAATGAAATTCTCCAGTGATGCTGTAGTTAAAGAAATGAAATTGCTGATCCAGTGTCCTGTGATGGATGTCAGCTGGTCACCATATTTAACCTCGGATAACATTTAAGTACGTAACAGCAAGCCAAGCTGTGCTAAACCTCTCATGCTGGGTTGAGAGCAAGCTCATTTACCAAACTACTTTGGTAGGAATTAAAATAAAATTCCCATTTTACGCAGTTACACTCTGATTCTGGTTGTCATTAACTTACTCGAAAAAGCATTTGGTATTTCAAACTTTAGTAAATCATTGTGTCTTGCAATTAACTTTCATACTCCAGACAACAGACTGGGATTAATTTCATTCAACTCTGCTGTTTAATAAGCGTCTAAACAATTCTTTATTTCTGAGCCACATAGAAATGTCCACTTATATTCTACTGTATACGTGGTAATGGGCAAAAGGAAAATTACTAAGGAGAAATTCATCTCGGTTTCTTGTTTATCAGCTCTGGAGAAGAGATATTGTGAGAGAGATGGGCATGGCCAAGGCAGTGCCCCATGGGCACGTGGAGCTGTGCGGGAGAAGGCCTTGCATACCCAACCTCAGGGGTTCTGGCTGCCTGAAAAGGGCACTTCTGGGTCATTTCAGAGCACGGCAGCCCTGAGGGTGTAGACAGATATGGCGAGGGCAGCAGACCCAAACAAAGGTCTTCTCTATTGCTTCTTTCTCATTAAAACTGGCAGTTTTGCAAGGCGGTCAGAGAATGCGCAACTTTGTCTGTCGTGAAAAGGAAGAGAAGTTGATCCCATCAATACTTTGCAAATTGCAGATACTGTCCAGTGTGGGGCGTGTGGTCCGACTGAGGAGGTGGAGGATTGCTGTCGTTGCCCACATTCAGGAGAGTTAGGCAGAGCACACTGTGAAAAACCTTGTCCATCTTATGTCCGAGAGCAGAAATGTGTTAGTGTTTGCAAAATAAGCAACTCCAGTAACGTCTGAACTGTGGGAAGACATTTACAAAGGCAGGCAGGGCTGAAGCTGAATGCAAGTAGTCAGTGTTAGAAAAAAAAAGAAAACAAACAGGGAATTTATTTAGTGGTAAATAATGAGTTTACGCTCTGCTGCTTTTCTCAAATGTGTTTGCAGATCAATTAAAAGCTATGTTTAATCTCTGCTCCGTTTGCAATCTGATACGCTTTGTGCCACTTCCACCAGGAGCACAGCTGAAGGCTTTTCCTGGGCAGTGCCTCCTCCTGGGGGCTGCTCCACTGAAGGCTTCTGCAGAGCAGCCCGTGCATGGGCTGAACTGCTGTCAGTGGTTTTGTGTGTGCTTAACTTGCATGCCAGCATTTGAAACTGCAGGAAAACTCCCCTGAATGAGTAATGACTTTTTTATTTTGAAGAGACTCATGCTCAGGCAGCGTTTTAAAAAATGAATCATGATTTTAGGTGATTTCTTTCTGCTTGGATGCTCAGAACTGTCTGAAAATTGTCGGTTAAAGCTGCTTCAATTTCTGCCTCTAATGGAGGTGCTCACACTCCCTAAACTGGCAAATGCTGGCTGTGGAATGAGACACGTTCTCCCGATTACATTCTGTTTTTGCATTTATTTGGATACACAAAAAGTAAACCGGCAATGAAGAGCACGGTTAGAGCAAAAATAACCACATGGAAACAGAAAAATAACTGGGCCAAACCCACACCTGGTCCTGTGCATCTGCAGTGCTGGGGCTCCACTGGTCCCAACTCCTTCCCCCGAGCTCAGCCTGGTCTGCATGGCTGGGGACTGGCAGTGCAGCCCAGCACAGCTCAGCCACCAGGTGCTGTGGGAGTTTTCCTTTTTGTCCTTTTCACTTTATTGCATCAGAAGGATGTAAGCCAGGGTTTGATATTTTAATATTTGGCCCGCTGCTAATCAGGGAAACAAAGCAGCTGTACTTGGTAGCATTAAAGATACAAGCCATCTCTAACAGTCTGGTATTAAATGTGGTCAGATTGATTGAAAACGTTTTGCTCTTAAGAAATTTGCAATTCATTTGCAGTCGCTAAAATAATTAGGTGCTGTGCTGTGAATGCTCAGCTGAGGGCATCACTGCTGCCCTGCTGAGCCCAGCGTGACCAACCCCATTGCAGGGAGCAACTCCCATGTGCTGAACCATCCCAGGGACTGATGATACTCAGTGCTTAAGGAGGAGCTTGATGCTTAAATGGCTTCAGGAAGCTGGGCCCCAGCCCTGCAAAAAAACCCAAAACTGACACATAGTGTGCCCCTGCATTCCTATTTGTTTTAACCACTCAGCTTTTATTATAAAGGTATTTCTGTAAATAAGTGATTATAGGACTGAGACAAAAGCAATCAATAAGGATTAGATGCAAGTCAGTTTTATTGGAAAAGAGGGGGAGGAAAAAAAGTCTTTTCTTTGCAGGATCCCACTATGCGTCACCTTCGCAATGCAAAGAAGTCTTCTGAAAATGTGAGTTAACCTACTGAGCCTCCTTTATGCTGCTCAAGTGATGTAAAGGATGTCAGTTTGAACGAGCTCTGTAATGGCACTTCTCTTTCTACAGTGGTGGTTTGTTTTGTTTTGTTTTCAACTTGTTCTTTCTTAATCTAAAAACCTTTTACATTTTGAAAAAGCAAAGAGATGTTCCTGCAGTTCTGATGCTGGATAGCAATACCATGAGAGCAGTATCATTTGCAACATTCAGATGTCAGCTGAAGGTAATTGCTGAGGGCACGCAAAGCTTTTCTCTCTATGTCAGCAGTTTGTGTGTGGGTGAGGTTTGTAGAGGCAGAAGGGGCTGGGTGCTTTTGGGGAGGTGCAATAGGGTGAGGGGAGTCCAGCAAGCCGCTCCTCTCCCATGGAATGGGAATCTGTGGTGCCAAACAGGTCACAGCCAAGCTCACAACAGGAGCTTTTGTTGGCAACGTCACAAAAAACGTATGCACCGTGATGACTCTTTGCCTCCCTGTGTTTCTCACTCTGCTGTGTTCATTGCGTCCAACTCATTCTGCTGAATCAAAACCAAATGGTGAACTAAGGGGAAAACTTCTGTTTGTTTACTGACAGAGCAGGACCTGAAATGATGGTGTCTGTGGCTGGAGCCTGTAAACGCTGCTGTGAAACCAAACACAGTGAAAACAAATGGCCCTTGCAGGTAACTTTCACTTCAGTAAGCCAGGAATGCGAAACAAAACAAATCCCACTAATAATCCATTCACTTCAGCGGGGTCTGAAAAGTTAAGATGTTTGTGTACATTTTCTTTCACTGTTCCCTCCATTATTCAACCTTCATTGGTGTCCTTTACTGTAGTTTTAGACAAGCAGCTTGTTAATTTGTTAGTGAAGCAATAACAGTGGTTATCAAAGGATTGCACTGCGAGGAGGGAATTTTCAGAGCAGCTGTAGTGAAATGACCATGAAAAGGGCCAACGCTTTCACTGAATAAATTTATATCAGATTAATTGCATAGAGTATTAAAAGGCAAAAGTTGTGGGATAATATATGTTGGAAGATGTATCTATTTCCAAAATCCTTACAACCATAGTTAAATATTGGGAGTTATTACCCACCTTTAACACGGTTCCTATCAGCAGCACAGTAAGCCTTAGAGCTGACACTTCAGATGGGTACATGATCTAGTTCAGCCCTAAAATCTTTAACAGAAAAGACATCAGGACTTACTGTAAAATTTCATGGAGGATTAGAGAAAATATTAAGTCAATAGTTCTTTAGTTATTCGGGGCTTTTAAGGTAATCAATACTTTCTAGCCATATTAGTGCCTGAAAGGATAAAAGATGACATGAATATCCAGCTCCTCTTTTTGTGCTACGCTTCTGTATTTCCTTTCCTTAGTTAGTCCTCCTAGGATCAGTAGTGATACAAAGGATGTGATAATTTTTAAAATGCGATCGGCATTGATTTATTTATTACTGCCAGTTTCAAGAGGAACTTCATTTCAGGAACTCGATTTCGTTTGTACAAAAGAACTACCAAGCACACTACAACTTTGGATGCCCCTCGGTTTTGGCTATGGAGAGATTCATGTTTAGCAGGGTGCTAATGCAGCAAAGATGGTTTTATGAAAATGGTAAATAGGATTAATTCTAAGAATTCTTTAGTTATTTGCTATCTTATGCCCTGAAAGCAGTACATAGATATTAATTAAATTTATTTATGTAATTCAGCTCTAAACCTATTTGCATGCAGTTATTTAATAATTGTTTCATCAATTGAATTGATTCTTTCCTTTGATTCTATTAAAAAGCAATGAGGCAGTCACCCAACGCACCGTCCTTAGGCTCAATCTTTGTTGTTCAGGCAGGAACACAGCCAGTCATACAACAACGTTTCAGATTTTTTCCAGGCAGTGTTACTGAGTGTTCTTTTTTTCTGTTTCCCACTGATCATCTGCTGGCTTTCTTCTGCATTTCGCTGTAGGAATTTAAGAGTTCTGTTGATATGGATTTTCATTGCTGCACAGCTAGGATCCTGGTTTCCCTGGCTGCTCCCAACCTGATGCCACCTGCAAACATGGCACAAATGCCTTCTCCAGGTTATCGCTGCTGCCCATGACAAAGTTGTGAATGCAAAGGAAGGCTTGCCTACAGCTTCAAAGAACAGAACTTCATCAAAGCACAGTCATAATTTAACGTCTCTGCTGAACGGTATTCTTTATTTCTTTTGTAATTAATAGAATCATAAACATTGCCATCTAATCTAGTTGAGAGTGACTGTGAGATCTGTGGTGGTCGCTGTGTGTTTGCTGTGGACCACGGGTGTCAGGGATAACTAACAGCAGGTCTGTTTAATGTAGCAGCTTCCTTGTTTGAATGTGACATTTGGAAACTCTTGTTGCTTGTGAAAGGCAGGACTTATTTGCATGCAATGATTGCTCAGCTTCCAAGCGAGTGCCAATGAATGCCAAATGTATACACTTAACTGATTACAGAAAGCAGAACTGCATTATTTTGGCTTGATTTAAATAGTATTGAGCTACAAGTTTAATCTTGTTTCCAGCTCCCTTTATGTTCTGAATGATATAGGGAACTAGACTACTGCAGCAGTCACCAGATGAATTTCCCTTAGGAAATTAGCCCCCCTGATGCAGTGCTGTGCCATGGAACAATTGTTCCTTTCTGACCAGTACTAAGATAGCTGGAAGAAAGAAGGTCCCTTCTTACCCAGGTTTGAAAATGAAAGGAGCTGCTCCTTAGAAATATCCTTGAATCCGCTCCTTTTGGAAGCCATCTTGAGAACTGTTGCAAAACTGTTGCAAAACCAAAATAAAGTGGCTTGAAAGAGCAAGAGAGCAGATAGATGCAGCAGTCCTAGCACTTGAATGAAAGTGATGCGGGCTGCAGAGCTCTTGGAGAGCCTTATCTTGATGGAAACCTACGACTCACTATCAGCCTTCTAAACCTACGTTCCTGGCTGCCACCATTAAATCCCTGCTGTGTCTGTAGACTAATTATGCAGAAAGTAGCTTTTCCTGATAAAGGGTAAGGCTCGCTGAAGTGTAATGGGGAAGGCATCTCCAGTGCACTATCGATTCTTGCTGCTCTCGCTGTCGGGGCTGGTCTGAGCTGAATGCAATTAGATGTGATCCCTGCACTCAGGGGAGAAACGGGGCTTCTCATTTTGTAACTATGCCTTCTGCAAGTCCTAATAAATAGGACATTAAAGGAGAATTATTCCATTCTGTGTTTTACAAAAGGACTAGTCTTCTCCCATTTGATTACCGGGCCTTAACGATCAAGTCGGTGAAAACATTTACAGTCAGGGCCTCTTTTTATTTCAATCCTTTCTTATCCAGGGAAAAACAAAACCTTACAAAGAAAACACTGGAAATTTTGCATTAAGCTGACCTTGCCCCATACATCATTTGTACAGCTTTCTCTCCATGTTTCCAAGAGGCCATTTAGCTTAATGCTCTGTTCCACATCTCATTTCATTATTCTACAGGTGCTCTGGGGATGATTTTCAAAAGAACAAAGGAACGACATTTCCTGGCTTGGAAAATGAATTCAGTGTTTGTTTAGGCGTCTCCCTCCTTTTGTGCCTTAGATTTACTTTCCGTAATCAGGAATGGGTGCTAAGATACTTCAACCAAAATACAGAACATTGCAAATGGAAGCATTAATACAATATTCTAGCCCACTTCAGCTGTCCAAAGCCATTGGGAAATCCTTCGTCTGTTTGCACTTGTAGTAAAAGGTTAAACTGCATTTTCAGAAATTTGGTCAAAGACAAAATGACTTGGCCTCCATTCTATTTTGTTTATGCCAATAAGAACAACAGCTACAAACTCCATTATTTGTAAAGCATTCTTAAGCTTCTTAAAAAACAAAACGGAACAAAAACGTGCCTAGCTGTATGATAGTTATTTAGAGAGCACGTATTTTAAGAGCCCAGAGTATTCAATTTACATGAAAAAGGATGAACGAAAGGGGAGAAACGGGAGTGACATCTTCAACTGTTCGAGCTCAGGGATTTTGTGCCTTACCAAATGTGAAACGGGGAGCATAAAATTGTTCAAAAATGCAGTATAAAGACGGTGACAACTTTTGAAGTGATATTAACATTTTAAAACTTAGAATTGTTTGAAACGTGGTAGAAAATGAACTGTTTGTGAACAGCAAATGAAATACACTGCTGAAAATCTACTTAAGTACTGAAGGAAATTAATCCTAAGTGGGGCTTCAAGAGTAGAATTTCTACTTTGATGAATTTTTCATGCTTGACGGATAGTGATATTCAACTAATAATGTTAATAACCTTACTATTTGCAGGTAATTATCCTCATAAATGAGCTGTGATGGTTTGAAAACATCTGTTTCCTTTTGGAATCAGTGTACATCTGCCCTTAAACAAGGTGAAAATGTAGTGTGGCAACTCTGAGAACTGAGTTGCTGGTTTTTTATTTCTTTATTTTTTTTCTGTAATGCTGTATTCTCTGCAATTAGGTAACAGCTTTGAGTATGATTTTCATTTTCATCTATCTGTGTGTGTTATTAGAATGTTTGCTTCCTTACTCTCTCTGCTTTATCTGATACTCTAGGCATTAAACAAATCATAGGGTCAATATGTACAATGTTTTCAAAATAATTCTTTTGCTGGTGAGTTCTGTTTGACAGATAATTCCTCTTGATGAGCTTTGCCACAACTGCATCCAACGTGGGGCTGTGCACAGCCACCCGCCTGCTCCTTCACACCTCTTGAACCTCCACTGGCACAAATCTGTGCATGCAATGGGCAAACACAGTAGAACTCTTCCAAGGCTGTGACTGAGAATTACTTTGATGCCAGCTGAATATTCAGCCAGAACTCTGAAACGAGTGGTAATCAAATGCCTACAACATCGTGCGATGAGTAAGAATTTCTGTTTTCCAGGAGGTGCATTTTCCCCCCATTCCCAGCAGAGGCATTCACTGTTGCTTTATTGGAAACCCTTCACTGCTGGTAGTTCAGTGCTCCACTCGGAGCCGCTCACAGGTAGTGGAATCCTCTTAGTGTGATGGATATGCTAGTAAATGGAAAAATGCTGCTCTGTAAGTCGTTTCGAACATGAGAGAGGTTATCTGACAGAGCTCTCTTTAACCGTACAGTCTGCAGTGAGATCAATTTTTTTCTTCCTTCCAACAGAGAGGAAAGTGGCAGCTGGAAGGATTTTAAATGAAAACATCTCTCTGAGGCTATAGCTGCTCTCCAGGAGCAAGTCACAGGTTCCCATACTGGGTAGCAGCAAGAGCAAGGCTGGGATTGTCCTCAATCTGCTCAGCTGAAGCTGGTGTGTGACATGAAGGCACCGAAGTAGTTTTGACTATAGACTTGTGTGTCTCAGTTGAGCTGGGGTGCTCAAAATGTTGTAAGGCTAAACTCTGATTTTCCATCTTTCATGTCTCCTCTATTCTTCAAAGCGGCTGAAAAGCAGTTAGAGGGTTTCCTGAGATTTCTTTCAGTGTGTATGTTCTGAAGTATCGCACTAGGAGATGGCAAAGATCATGTCAAGGCAGGAAGAAAGTACATCTAGTCTTGCTGTGATGCCTGACATACCATTAACTATGGGGTCAAGGCTGTCCTAACCAATGTGGAGGTCAAGGACAATGGCATTGTGAGAGCTGCAGAAGTCTATGAGCATCTCTAAAGTACCCATTCCTCTGCGATCCTGGGCAGAAATTCATCAGAGGTGGTCTTTAATGTCCATTACATTGTAGTTTTTAAAGTGTGTACTTTACCTACCATCTCTGCAGTGATTGAAGTGATGCTATAATCTGTAGTGCTATTAAAAAAATTCAAGGAGTTAAGCTAACAATATGATTTTCAGTCCAAGTGATGGAGGGAAATCTACATAAGCCGTCTGCAAAGAATGGGTACTCCATTACATTTCACTATATTGTCATGAAAGCTGTACAGAAACCTCTGCTCAGAAAGGGCTGGCTAGATCTTCTTCAGCAGTACCGTCTAGAACTCTATATGCAGCCATCATTTTGCTAAGATGGGTGCTGCCAGACCTGATAAGAACAACGGAGAAGGAAAAAGAAATGTTACAGCTACTAAGATTCACTGTAGTCACCATTGTCTACACTAGGTAAGGCAAAGGAAATTCTGAATTTTTTAATGCAAAAAAGAAAAAAACAAAAAGAGAGAATATATATATATATATATATATATATATAAAAGGAAAGATTAGACTCTGAGCTCTGATAAATTCTTTTAGCATTTTGTATCTGTGTTGGGCACATCAGCTCATTGCTAACCCTGTCTTGAGCGTTTCATGGCAAAGAGTGTTTCAGGATGGGCCAAGAGCAGCGAGAACTGCAGTGCTCTCCAGCTTTATCTGCAAGAGTAGCAGGCACACAGGAATGGGCCTCAGCCCCTGTTCTCAAAAAGGTTCACTTATCTCTAAGCTGTCTGGAAGCTCTGGGTTAACACAGAGGCAATACTCCTAAGTGACACAGGGTCTTCTTGACTTGGTATACCCTTCCAGCTAGCATTACCTAAAAGGGAGCTCTCACTTTCTATCCTCTTTATTGAACAAAATTTCTGTTTATAGTCACATTTTCTTTATGGCTCATGCTGCATGCTGTCTGACACTTGCACTGAAGATGGGTTTTGCACACGTGCCAAATAGTTTGTTACTTGGCAAGAGTTCATTGGCAAGAGAATTTGCTTCTAAGCATAGTAATAGGCAAGTTTGGCTAATAGGCTCTTTGTCTGAAAGCCTTCTGCATATTCAGAGCTGCTCCCTTCTGCATATTCAGAGCTGCTCATTTGTCACGCTGGCCTGACCTAGGCAACAAATACTAAATAAGAGCCATAAATATGCCCTGTTCTTTCCAGAATGCCAACTGAAGTAAGCATTAGCTGTTTTGTGATGCACTTGTCATCTGTTCCTCTTTAGCTCCACAAGCATTGTCCAATAATGCTTATTTCTAGAATAGTCTTCCTAACCATCACTGAATTTCTGCTTTTGGAAGTGCCTCATTGTGTTCTCTGTGTTCTTGTGGACTACATCTAATATTAAAGCAGACAGCTCTGATGCTGCATAGCTTTGGGATGGTGAAGTTCATACCCCAGTATTTGTGAAGCTGACAGCCCAAGGTCTGTCCTGGTTTCACAGTCAATGGAAGGGAATGTTCCCTTTTCCTTGTGCTCCATGCGTGGGGTGGCAGGCATCTGGCACGTCCTGCCAGTGTGTTACCAGATCTACCAGCAGCTTGTGCTCACTGATCACTATAAAGCCAAGAACATCATTGGGCATTTTAAGATGGCAAGTGTCCTTCGTGTTGAGACTGCCTGATTAATGATATTAAGATGACTTCATGTATTTTTTGCAACTAGCTTTTTATATGTGAGTTACAGCATTTCTTGTCCTGCAACTTCTTTCTTATTTTCAATATTTAACAATAGTTATTCAGAGGTTGAGAGTCACTTTTTATTTTGAAGTACTTACATATATTACTTAATTCTGCCTAGAGCTAGAGTGTATAATAAGCCAATTAATTGGCAGAATAGAAATCAATAGCATACATATGAAAGACTTTTCCTTTTTTAATTAGACTATAGAGACTACTTTATAAACAGAAGTAGTCAAACAGCATGCTGCAGAAACAGGCAAAAGCCTATTCTGAATGGATTAGGTCAGAGATCAAACTTTCCTATTGTTTGCTGTGAATCCCCTAAAAATAGAAAGCCCAAAGCTAACAGTGCAGCACAGTTGATGGTTTCCCAAGTAACAAAATCAGCAAAAGTGAATGTTACAGCACCATCTAGTGCTTCTTGTTCCAGCAATACAGTAAATTGTTTTTCTGCTTAATTCGGGTATGTAGGTGGAGAAGAGGGAATGCATTGGATGCTTCTACATCCTGACAACTTATTTTCTGTCAGCCTGTGCTGAGATAGGAGGGAGCTGAGGGATGGAAAAGAGCTTTGCCATTTTACGTGGCCGGAGATTTTGCCAGTACAGCTGCTGTGAGTTCCTCCTATTTATCCTCTTAACATTCAGTCGGTTTTTCCTCCTGAGAACAGCTGAGATGAGGACACAGGAGTCCACGTGCTGAAAAAAGGGAGAGAAGCACCGCAATTAATTCTCAAAGTGACCAAAGTGAGTATTTAGTGGGAGCAGAGATTTTTGGTAGAGCGTATGTTCTCACTCGTGTGTTGTAAATGACTGACAAGTGGGAGGTTGGCATTTGTCTGCAAACACCTTTTGCTGATAACTGCACTCACGTTGAATGCGTTTACCTCAGGTCACCAGCACCCAAACCTTTCCTTCCATCCTGGCTATGACCCTCAGCAATATCAAAAGAAATTCCAATTTTTGCTATATTACAGTTATTATAATGTCCCTTACATTGCTGTCCTTTTTTTTTTTTTTCCTTCTTCTTTCCCCTGTGTTTTTTTTCTTCTAGAAAAGTGATTGGTGTCCTCTGACTCCAAAGAGCCATGAGGTTAATCAGCAGCAGTTTTGCACATAGCCACTATTGCCAGCCATTGATTGCTAGGTACAAACGAAACAATATGAACTTGGGCAGTAGACCCTACAGGCACTGGTAGCATGGCACATAAAAAGTGTGTCTAATCGATGTTCTTACAAACAGCCCTCCTATAAAAAAATGAAAATTTATGGCAGCTGGCTGCGTGCCTCTTGGATAAACAGCTGCTAAAAAGAAAAAAAAAAGCCCTTCATCATACCAAATTGCTCTGACTTCATCTAAATTACAATAATTTGGGCTACTCACAGATAGATTGACACCGACCAGATTAACGTACTGTGGGATGTACGTACAGTTGCCTTGATCAAATCTAATACAATAACTTGAGATTGACACAGCTGCTCTTCAGTCTGCAACCTACTGCTTTCTGTCTTTAAGCAGACCCTGTGCTGATACCAATGGAAGAACATGGCCTCTGGTGCTTCCAGTCCAGTTTGGAAACATGGCACTTGCTGAAGTGTGAGATTAATGAGCCACATTCTTCAAACTAGAGATTGTCTTTTGTGATAATAGAGCCAAACATTCATCTGTTAAATGCACTTTCTCAGACCGTTAGGTTAAAAAAATAAAATTAATCACACCTCAGAGTGTTTCAATAAAATAAACATCCCAATAGTAACTTGTTACCCAACAGAAATCACATATCTTAAGGAAAGAATTCACTCTGTTTTCACTAGGCCTAGAAAAGCTGGTGGATACTAATATAGGTAATTCATAGTCACAGACTAAATTAGAGTTTATGTCCAATCTGCAGTATTGGATTTAGGATTAAGGCAGTAGCTAGAACTGTACATTCTGCACACAAATATAGCTCTTAGCAGTGTTAACATCACAAAGACTTGATTTCATCCAAAATAAGAATTCCTGGGTTTTGGTCCTAGAATTTCCAGCAGTTGTCATTTTAATTTTTGTTAAATATATTTAATATTTCACAAAACAAAACAAAACAAAACACCTCATTGTCATCTGAATTGAGAAACTCGGCAGCCATTGAAAAAAAAAAGTTCTATCCTTCATCACTCTGGAAACGTGCTTAAGAGCGTGACTCAGACGTATCCTTTGCAGTTGTATGAAAAGAAAAACCCCAACAACAGAAATCCAGCTGTATTAGCATGCTGAAAGAAGTGAAAATTATATCTTGTCACCGTTTTTTTCTAATCAGATGTTAGGCTTCGTAGAAGAAATGGGTTTTCTTAATATTTGTTTGCTGGACTGCGATCCAGCACGTCTGCAGAAGTATTTGTTGGGTTTTATCGTGGCACGGGTGGCAGCTACAAAACGCTGGAGCGGTGTGTGTCGCACTGAGCTGATGCAGGTAATGCAACCTCTGAAGAACTGAGTGCTCGTTTTAGGAACGCTTGGTGTCTCATCAGGGCATCTGTAACACGTTCCTTTTGGCAAACGTGATGCTGAGTCTTGTTTGTATTAATGCTGCATGGATAAGGTTGAAATGCCCCCCGTGATGCTGAGGAGCCCAGAGCCGGGTCTAACAGCCCCAGCAGTTACTGGGGCCTCTGTGCTATTTATCTCTAAAATATGTTTCTCCTTGAACGCTTTATGAAAAATAAGCTGCGTTTACTTTCTTCCCGGCTAGGGGAGGACACTGCTTTAGTGGAATATAAGAGGCATTTCGTGAGAAAAGCAGGAATTTCTCGCCCGGGGCTGATCTGCAGGGGCTGTTTGGGGACCATCGCACGGCTTCGGCCAGCTGCGAGGCAGAGCTGCGCTGCTCCGGCCCGGCTCCGAACACGGCCCGGCTCCGAGCACGGCCCGGTCCAGCGCCGCCAGGGGCCGCTCCACAGCGCCTCGGCTCCCGGCCCGGCGGCTCCTCCTCTCGCCACCCCTCCCCTTTCCCAGGCTCCTCTCCAGGTAAACAGCGATGGCCGCCGAGGAAGGAGGTGGCGGACACCGTAACATGGGGAACCACCTGCAGCTGGTGCCTGGTAACGGGGGAGGAGAGGGGGGAGGCAGGGCTGGGGACGGCTGCGAGGGGCGGGGGAGGAGCCGGGGGGACGGCGGGCCGCTGGTGTCGAATGCGGCAGCGGGCCTGGAGCCGCCCTGCCCGCCGGTACCTCCCGGCCCGGGCCGTGTGGGCCCGCCTGCCTGCCCCGGGCTGCGGGTGGCTGCGGGCTGTCAGCGCAGGCCTCGCCTATCTCCGGCTGCCTCGTGTTGGCAGCGGGGCTGTGCGGGGGCTGTCACTGCCGAGCAGCGATCTGTGAACTGAGGGCGCAATTCTGTAGTGGGTGAAGACGCTGAGGAGCTGTGCAGCTGGTCAGGGGAAAGGTGCCGAGAAGATGTAGGTCCTACCAAAGTTAGCGAATGCGGATAATCCGCTTGCTAGATTTGGGCCGCTCTGAAACCAGATGGAATTGGAAGGAGTTGTTTGCTGATCTGGAAAGGCTCAGCGCCAGCTCGGTGCTCTGCAGTGCCAGTAGGGAGCAGGGAAAAGCAGGAGGTGCAGGAGAGCAGTGCTGGATTGCACGGTGCCCTTTGCAGAGCAGTTTGCACAGCAGCCTGCTTCGTCTGCCCACGGCAGAATCCTCATGAAGGTGCCTGCTGCATATTAAGGTCCATTTTTAAAAAGATTATTTAGAATGTGGTGCCTCCAAACTGACATGAGCTCATGTTTTTGGCTCCGGAAGCAACTCCTGCTAAACTGGAAAAAAATATATATTATTTCAGAAGAAGCATGTACCTAGTGGCGAGTCAGTCTTGCCAGTAACCACTGTAATTTGCTGTGGAGGGAAATAGTAGGAGAATGCTTATTTCAAACAATGTGAAAACACCAGCCTTAGTATTTCCTGCCCTGTTTCTGTTTGTTAAATGAAGTTTGTATTTCCTCGGTTCTGCACAAAGATGTCAGCAGTGGGTCAGGATGAGCATCCAAGAGTGCCCAGCCTGCACCGAGGGAAGTGAGAGCGTGCTCATACTCAAGCTCTCGCAAATTGAGAAATTAAAAAATCAACTAAAACACAATTAAGAGCGATGAGGATACAGTTCCGTTTGTCTTCCGTCTCTCAGTCCTGTAGAGTGACCAAGAGGAGTGTGAGGATGGTGTTTTTTCCACGTTCTCGTGGTGCTGCTGCTGCAGTGAAATGAGTCATCATTCCTCCCAGCCTTCCAGATTGCCTCTGCCAGCACACAGCCGTTAGGGTGTGATTTTGGCAAGGCATGCAAAAGTTTGCGGGGTGCAGGGTGCAGTCACTCTCAGATGAACGACTGTTAATTCCTATTGTGTTCAGAAAAGCAAATGAAACTGCCTTTCTGTCACAAGCTATTAAAAAGTGCTAATGATTCATGCAACTTAATGAGTGCAAGTAAACCAGAATGTGGTTTCTGATGGAGGTGGCTTCCCTTCCCCCCAGCCCACAGTGCTGCTCCAGAACCACCCAAAAACTTCTTCTTGCTCTGCCCCTGCAAAAGGCTAGAGATTGATGGCCCTCTTCTATGTTTTAAACTTTTTGCAACCACTGATGTTTAGGATTCCTGACTGCATATCACAGAATAAGTAAATTATGCAGAAATTAATATTTTTTTATAATAATGAAGGAAGTGGTGTCTTATTGCTTTAAGTTAATTAATGAAATAGCAAAGAGAGTCTGTAACCTGTTTTGTGCTGGATCATTTCTGTTGTGCTGGATCATTTCTGATTGAGATGAATACAACGCAGGATGGATTTGAAACATCAGTGGGTTGTGCTGTTCCTCCTACAAAGTATGCAGTGCAGTAAATCATGCAGGTTTTTGGGTTTTCTTTAGTGAGTTAAAGCAGAAACATAAACAGCGCTGTTGGGATTGTCCACTGTCAGCAGCTACTGATGTAAGAATCCTGCAGAAGTTGCAAGGTTTATAACATCTGTTTCAGATATAGGGTGGTATATAATTATTGTAGGTGTTTGAAGTGTAAGGAAATAGGGTGGAGTAATGCAGTACAATCACCCGTGTGCAGTAATCACATTGTATTCTTTTGGGTGGATGTACAGGCCTACATTGTAATTCACAGCATGGACAGTGAAACCAGCATTTTAGACATGCCTCGTTTGTTATCTTCAGTGTGATTTTTTTATATTTACTTCTAAACATACATATGGATTTTATACAGATAAACACAAAATAAAACATACAAGCAACTTAGTTGTGTTCTTGCTTGAAAGCAATTTTGGGATTGATTCCTAGGCTAGAAATGACATGAAAATAGTAATCCTTAACTACGAGTTTGTACTTGAAATTCTCTCCAGAGTCGTAACATTGCTTTCCTTTATAGTTTGGGCCTTTCTGGGTGTGCAGTGCTGGCTTTTGTGATCGTGTTTGGTATACACAGCAGAGAGGTTGACAGCAGTGAAATTGTCTAGGAACATCAGCAAGGGTATTTGCCTGAGTACAAAGCTTCAGGTTGCTTGTAGCTCAGTTGCTTTATGTATTTAGTTGTATTGTTCAGTTTTGTACCACGTCAAGTGGTGCATTCAGCCTCCTACAGGAAATTAAGTTGGTTGGCATCCTTGTGTTGCAGACAGAAAGCATTCAGAACTGAAGTAGAAAACAACTTCTGAAGTGAAAATCTGAACTGGCAGAATTTGTGCGTTATCAGCTGCCCAAAAAACTTGTTCCTGAGCTGTTCAGAAATACATCACCTGCTTCTGAGTCTTTCTACAGTGCAATGATTTTGCTATAATAACAAGAAAATTATTTACCAATAGCAAAACTGCTTCCCAGTGGAAGACAATGGCCCGGGGATATTGAAGGCATTTCTGTGATTCTCTGATTTTTCTCAGTATTTTGATCTGTGCTGGTTGATGTGTACACAGCATTCTGTGTGTGCTTGTTAGCAGAGAGCGAGGAAGAGGATGACAACGAGATGGAAGTTGAAGACCAAGATGGTAAAGAAGCCGAAAAGCCAAACATGATTAATTTTGACACCAGTTTGCCAACGTCACACGTGGTATGTCTTCCTCTAGATATCTTCCATTAACTGTGTTTCAGAGCAGCTTTGATTGTTTTTACATGACTCTGTCATAAAAACCTTGACTCTTATTTCATTTTATCACGGATGTTACCGTGACTTATTGTGTTCAGTATTTAGGTTCTGATATGGAAGAGTTTCACGGGAGAACACTGCACGATGATGACAGCTGTCAGGTGATTCCAGTGTTGCCCCACGTGATGGTGATGTTGATTCCTGGACAGACGTTACCTCTTCAGCTTTTTCACCCCCAAGAGGTTAGCATGGTGCGGAATTTAATTCAGAAAGACAGAACATTTGCTGTTCTTGCATACAGGTAAAATACATGGGTGAGTTTACTGATGGTACGCAGCATGTGTTTTTAGCACAATTTCTTTGGATAGTAAATCAAATGCAGTTCTGTGGTGAAAACTAAGTTGTGGTTTGAAATAGTTAGATAAAAATATTCTTCCAGCACACTGTGAAAAGTAGCATCTGTGACAGTAGATCTGTGACAGCATCACATTTAATTAAGAAAAGCAGAAAGTGTCCTTGTTTGAGCACGCTCCTGATTTTGCTGTTTGAATGCATTGCCTCTGTTTGACTTACAGCAGTCTTGGTCTGAAATGTGAAAATTTGATTGTTGTTCTGAACCTTTATTGCCAGGGGGGTGTATTTGCTTGCTTTGTGTATAAGCAAGCACAGATGAAGGTTTGACAGTAGAGGCATGTGAGATGGTAGAGAAGTGGAAAAGGCTTATGTGTCCCAAAAGAAGAGGGAGCATTTCTTCCTCTTACTCGCCATTTACTGTGGTTTAATTATGTAGGAAGTGGAGTAGTTATTTTTAGGAAGTCAATCTGAAGAAGTTTGGTACGTTCAGAGTCTGCCTTTCAAGTTGCTGAGCACTGTATTCCTAGATTCTTACCTCTACCTCCTTAAAATAAAGCCAAATAGCAGAAAAAATCACACCGACGTTAGAATTAGCTTTTAAAATGGGGAAAAAAAGTTTGCAGCAGTTCGAAGGCATTTCACCACATTTAGCTTTTTGATTAAAGCTGAGTTGTAAGATTTTACAGTCAGTGCAGGTGGATTAACGTGAGGTGTCTGAACTGTCCTATTTGAAGGGTGCTTAACTTTTAAAATTCTGTTGCTTTTAGTAACGTACGTGAAAGGGAAGCACATTTTGGAACAACAGCAGAAATATATGCCTACAGAGAAGAGCAGGAATATGGAATTGAAACAGTCAAAGTAAAAGCAATAGGAAGACAGAGATTCAAGGTGCTTGAAATACGAACCCAGTCAGACGGGTAAGAAAATAATGTGTTTGATCTTGCATACTGCAAATCTTGTTTGACCAAGAGCATTTATTTGTCACTGCTGCTGCATGTGGCCTTTCAGTCACACAGTTGGCTCATTAGTGTTTTTATACTTAATCAGCAGGTTCTGCAGCTGTGTGTTTCAGTTGTAGCAACTAAGATTCTCTAAGTAACGTCAGCCTGTAGGTTGATTTAACACGTGTGCAAAAGTATCTGTCAGAATTATTTTGGTTCTGAAAATTAAGCTGGAAATACCTCTGGCATCCATGTTTCAAACCAAATGTGAAATGAGAGGAGGCTGTCCTCTATGGAGTGCGTGCCTTGTGTTGTCTTGTGGAAAGCCTCCCTGATACCAGCTTCCATAGCTCTGAAAGCCTGTAACTTGCATTTTCTGAAGTCCTCTCTGGAGGTCTGCACAGGACATGTTCCACTGAACTTCATGTGCAGTTGCAGCTCTGAACTGCTGCAGGCACCGGTCTGACAATACAGCTAATAACCAAATGCCTGCCCTTTTTCTGTTCTGAGTGATCTTTAACTACTGAGCTTGAACAACATACAGAAGCATCCAGCTGCACGATTCAGATATGGAGAGGACAGTAACTGATCCCAAGAGGGGTGGTTTTCTTGGGGATGACTGGAGGCTGGTAATAATAACGGAGGGATAAGTCACTTCTCTTGCTCCTTAAAATAATGATATGCATCTTATATTTCAGCATCTCTGGTGCATCATACAGTTAAAAATGAAATTCCTTCCTTCCAGGCATTATTCTTGATAGCTGTGTAACTGTTATCAGACAGAGTGGAATAGGTGACCTGGTTGATGGTAGGATATTAAAGGACGATCGGAGCTTATATCCTATTTCTGCTGATTTTGAACTCTAGCTTAGCACATAAGCTTTTGTGGTTTCAAACTGCATTTCAGCTAAATGAGAGTTTGGTATGTAACAGCTGACTGTTAGTTTATTACCAAAGGTAACTCGAGGGGACAAAGATCTGAAAATCCACTGTGAGATGGTAGAATATTGTGTCTGCCACAGTCCAGTAGCTAACCTGTGCTCTAAAACATATGGGCATCTTGTTGTATCTCATGGAAAAAGAAGTTAACTGGGAAAGGAAAAATAAACAGCGAGTAACTTTTGCTGAAAACATTCTGTAGGCCAGTGCAAAAACTATTTGGGAAGCAGCTAATTCTGGCTTTCAAAGGCAAATTAAGAATAGACAGAGGAATCTAGAATTCGTTGCTTCTACTTTGATTTTAGGTGTACTGAATTTCAGTGTACACCAGAGTCCAGTCAGCACAATGGCTTAACAAGTTAGCCAAGGCTGTGAGTTCCTGTTTTAGAGCAGCATGTGCTTGGTTTGTTAATAGGCTGCATGTTTCCTAAGGTAACTTGAATTATGTTAGCACAACGTAAACTCTGATGTAACAGATTCCTGCTTAAATTCTGTAGTACCGTGTGTCGGTAAGCACTAAAACCCAATTTTGATGCTCTTGTGTTTGTGTGTATCTCCATGGTTTCTTTCTTTTCTCAGAATCCAACAGGCTAAAGTACAAATCCTTCCTGAGCGAGTGCTGCCTTCAGCAATGGCAGCAGTGCAGCTGCAGTCTCTCAGCCGACGTCATGTATTTCCTTCTTCAAAACCCACAGCGTGGCAGGATCGAGCTTTCCGTCAGTGGTGGCAGAAGTATCAGAAGGTTGGAAGCAAATTGTTTGTTTCTCATTACTGGTTTTCGTGGTATTGAATTCCATCTGTTTGTCTTCAGAGGCGGAGGCACAGCTGGGATGCTGGATAGCAAGCTCCTGTTTTTTGTGTTGTTCTTTTTTTTTTAATAACAGACTGTGATTATTTATCAGCTAACCACAGTAGGGAAATGCATGCTGTATATGAGTTTCCTTTGTTTATTAATTTATACATGAACGCGTCAGAGATGATGCTAATTGCTAAAGCTTATAGATGATGAAGAAAAATTTTGGTAGAAAAAATAGCAATTGTTTTTTGTTTGTAGGTAGATCAGGAAAACATCCTGACTTTAAGTAGCCTGACAGTTTTCTTCATCAGTTCTGTTGTGAGAAAACCTCCTCTGGAAGTTCTGACTAGCCCTCTTGTTCGTAACACGTTGGTTTTCCTCTTTAAAAATGTGTTTTTGAATTTGTCAGCTTAAGATACTTGAAATTGCTCATTAATCTCTTTCTTTCATTTTATGTATTTATTCATTTGAACGAATTGATACAAAGTGCTTTCATCGCCTTACATAGGATCAGTAATTGCTGTGTTGCTGAGACATCAATCACTGATGGAGAAACAAGATGCTTTACCTAATTGCACTTACATTTTTGAACCATCTAGATTTCAGATATTCTTTTGAAAGGCAATAATTCCTTATTACTAAGCAGTAAAAGTGCTTACAATGCTGAGACAGATTTTCTGAGAAAGTCCAGGTCTTGTCTGTCTTGCACAAAAGTTGTGCATTTAGAGCTTCAGAAGCCTCATCAAATATTGGCAGTGATGGTGATGATTTGTTGTGTCCTTAAATAACCAGATGTCTGGTTTACACAAACAAATAATAGACACACATTGGTAAGATCTGCTAATATTAAACAAAAATTGTTTCTGATTTGGATTTCAGAGGAAGTTTTACTGTGCCAGTCTGACGTCTTGGCCTCCCTGGCTCTACTCTCTGTATGATGCTGTAAGTATTACCAAGCAATATATATTTTGTTTTTTGTATCTGTTTACTGGATGATAGTTTTATTTTGTTGTCTCATAAGTGTATTTTAAGAAGGGTACAGCTGGTAGTTTACTGGGAAGAGTTGTAAAGGCTTCCCCTCTGTATGGTTGGTCCCTGGTGCTATGAGTGTGCATCTGCCATGCATGACTGAGGTTCAGGTTCCTGCTGTGTTGTCTTGGAGCAGAAAACTCAATCTTCTGTCCCACGTGCTCCACGTGAGTGTCCTAACCAGCACAGCACTTGATAGTCTCAGGTGGGTCTTTCCTGTTGGAGTCAGTTTACTTTTTAAAAAGCTTGTATTTTTCTTCATATGCTTAGGTGGAAATGTGTATTTAATACATAAAGGCTCAGAGATGGAGGAGGCTAATTCTGCTTAGCCCAGATCTGTACATGTCTAGAGTTTAAATAGTTATCTGCTTACCTCAGATGAGATTCAGAACTATTGTGGGTTGTTTTTTGCCCATTTCCCATCTTGCTTTGTTCTTAGCTTCAGACATGGAGGTATGAAGTGTCTGTAGTTAGCATTTAAGACTTACAGGAATTGTATCGTGTCCACTAGGGAAAATAGCTTCGTGTACATTTTGCTTCTTTTTCCTAAGAGAGCAGAAATACCTATGTCCTTATATTAGGCTTTTTTTCCTAACGAAAGGAAACCTTGATGGAAAGAGTCAAGAGGCAGCTACACGAATGGGATGAAAATCTTAAAGACGAGTCTCTTCCAACAAACCCGATAGGTATGATCTTCAGCTTATGAACTGAAAGTAGAATTAGGAAAAAGAAATCCTAACACCTAAGAGTGTGAGAATTACTTTCTACTGACAGTCCATTTCTGACTTCTGAAGTTTCACTTCAGTTGAGGAAATACTGGTAGCTGACGTTGTCATTAGCTTTGACAAGAACTCGTAAAGAAATGAATGTCCTCCAGTTGTTCTAAAACACTTTTAGTAAAAGAAATAAAACTCACTTGTGCTCCTTATGGAGGGAATGTGATTTAAATGATTCATAAGAAAACAAGAGCCAAAAGCATATGAGATTGTTAAAGTTTTCTGCAGGTGTCTGGATGTATAGAGATGAGCTCTGAAAGTCCATTATGAAGCTACATTTTAGCTCTCGATCTGTAACTGAGTAGAACAGGCAGGTTTATTTCTTTCTGAAATTCTAACAGGCCTGCTACTTTCTCATTTCTAGATTTTTCTTACAGAGTTGCTGCTTGCCTGCCAATTGATGATGCCTTACGCATACAGTTGCTTAAAATAGGTAGTGCTATTCAGCGACTCCGGTGTGAATTAGATATTATGAACAAAGTGAGTACTGTTATACCTGTTATTTACTTTAAAATTCTTCTTCTCACCACCATAAAAAAAAAAGCAACTTACCATCTCCTGTAACAAATAATACTTCTGGGCAGTGAGCCTGGGAGTTTTTATTTTCCTTTGCCTTGAGAAGTTGGCTCAAGGAAGAAACTGGTGTTCATTCTAGACTTATTTTGCAGCAAGAACCCTATTTGTTTTTGTTAGAAATCATATTTCAACACCGTGCTGCAGTGCCTTCTCCAAGAGATGGTGCTGTAAGTCCAGTGTTGCTGTTCCCAAACTTCTGAACATCAGGACCCCATATTGCCAGCACAGTGTACTGCAGTGAAGCAGTGTTGTGCTGTGAAGACTTCTTTTCAAAGATGTTTTAAAACAAGTGATCTTGTTTTCTTGCCATTCCATGGCCATATAATGCATATAACATAGGCCACGTATTTCATTTTTACATGGTACGTCGCTTAATAATGTAACTCTTGTTTTATAATGCAAGTATTGGACCTCATGTTGAATCCATGTTTCAGTATCTCCAATAGCAGTTCAGATTGCTACTCGTGTTCCAAAGAGCAAACACTGAAAGAGTCACCAATATAGAGAACATTGGTCGGGTGGTTGGTAGTGAGAATGTTCACTGTTGAATTTCTGGCTAGAGAGACCAAGTTTTGGTGACACATTCATCAAAACGCACCTCCTGAAACATGGTAACAAAGCCTTCTACTGAGCTGATTAAAATGGTTCTTTTCTTGGCAGCATTAGTGATAAATCGTTTGGTTCTGCTTTATAAATATCGTAGGAGATAAATTACCCTGTCATCATAATGAAGAAAAAGGTCAGTGCAGCATAGGTATTTATCTTGATTAATCTGAGACAATTGATCTACAGTGTTCTCAAATTTTAGAAAAACTTTAATGGTTACATTTGTATTCATTCTACCTTTTCTGTGTTATATCTCAGGTAACAAAGTTGGTTTTTTTTGTTTCTAAAGTAGCTTTTAAGGATCGTAGCAATTTGACTCATTGCTTACTCAGGTTTTTTAAGATTAAAAAAAGTGTATAGATTTTTAAAAATTAATCTTAATGATTACCATGAGTAAGTAAAATGCATGCAAATTGTTATCCTTTGATATAAAGAGTAAAACATAAGTGAGTGCTGCCAAAGGAGTCAGTACAAAGTTTGTTCTGAGAGAACAGAAGAGAAATGTTGTTATTTGCCTCTGTGCTGCCAAGTATCTGGAAATGAATGAAGTTATCCTCTTTTTTCTTGTTTCTCTTCTTCAAGTGTACATCTCTCTGTTGTAAGCAATGCCAAGATACAGAAATAACAACCAAGAATGAAATATTCAGGTGAGTTTATAACTCCTAATCAATTAAAGCACGTGATAGAGACTCAGGTTTTAAGGGAAACATGATGATAACCCCCTTAAACGGGATGGATCCCATAACAACGTCCTGTCAGCTGCTCTCTAATAACTCATTTCCTTTAACAAACAGCTGGGCAAGGTGCAGCTGAACATGAGAATATTGTAATCCTTACTTGGGCAATGAATGTTTGAACACCTTTCCTCAAACTCTGACAGAATTTTTAACTGTGTTTTACAGTTTATCCTTATGCGGACCCATGGCAGCGTATGTGAATCCTCATGGTTACATCCATGAAACCCTTACTGTATATAAAGCCTGCAATTTGAATCTCAGTGGACGACCATCAACAGAACACAGCTGGTTTCCTGGGTAATACTGTTCAGCTATTAGTAACAGTCATAAATTTGGTTGCAAATTTTCCTATTCCACTATGGCAAACACAGAGCATAACTGCAGTTACTCTACTGAGGGTTTGTTGTTGTTGTTTTTTTTTAGACCTGAACTGAATGAATGTTACAGTATTTTATACTGACTCTGTCTTAATCTGATTACCACTGAAGCACTGATTACCACTGAATCTTTAAATGGTCTTGCTATCTGGGAAAATGGCCAAATTAATTGTCAAGATGTAAAAATCTGCCTAATATAATAGTCTTGTGCCAAAATGCCATTTTTTGCTTTAGATAAACACGCTTCAGGCATACATTCAAACCTTTAAATACTTGACCTCTTAACAAGAGCAGAAATGTGAAATTGTGTTTGAATTACAGTTTCACAAAACCATTCTTTATAGCTGTGTGGTTTTTTTTTTTACCAAATCACTTATCTTTGTGGTCCCTTCTGTGACATACTATCAGAAATCATTCTTCTATCCTGAATGCTTTAAGAACTTTCTCTCCTTGAAGGTTTTGGTTTGTTTGGTTTTTTTTTGACAGGTACGCCTGGACTATAGCGCAGTGCAGAATCTGTGGGAGCCATATGGGCTGGAAGTTCACAGCTACCAAAAAGGATATGTCACCACAGAAATTCTGGGGATTGACACGGTCTGCTCTCCTGCCTCGAATTCCAGAAGCAGAGGACGAGTTGGGCCACGACAGATCTCCATTACTCTGCCTGTAATCCAGTACCCTGCTTTGGAGATGAACAGGGAGTACTCTGTCTCTTAGATACATCCGCTTAGTTCTGCTTTTGATGCTCACTTAAAAACCAACAAGAACTCGCAGCCCAGAACGCTTTGCCTTCAGTGTGCAGCACGTTACGTTGTTTCAGACACGCTGAGGACTGAAGGTTGATTCTTAAGAATGACAGCTGTGGAGAGAAGGTGGCACGAGATGCCAGGAAATCAGTTCATTTGGACAGACTTGACTCTGAACTTTCTACTTCCTCTGAACTTTCATTTCAGGAAATGTTTGCTGCTATCAGCCTGCAGTGAAAGAAATAGAGTATAATTATGCAACGTATGATGTTAGATACTAGTATCTCATTGCAGGATATTTCCCTTACTTAAAATGTGTTTACGATGACGATTCCTGTTTCTAACTATGTGGAATACTTGCAGTTTTAGTCTCGTGATGTTCATGAAATAATAACCATCAAAGAGAGTACAAGGCTGAAGGATTCTGTGTTGGTGATGTCAGTAGCAGTGGTGTAAATGGCAGAGCTGACTGCTGGGTGCAGCTAGAACAAGCATGCCAGAAAATTCCCTTTGAAACGAGCTTATATAAAGTATTTGTTCCTTAGAAGTTCTCTGGTGTATTGAGCATTTCTGACTTGTCTTTTAAATCTTAAATTATTTATACAGAATACACTGATCAGTTCCAGGAGATGAAACACACATTGTCATTTACCGTGGTTTATTTTACTTTTGAATGTAATTCTTGTATTTTTCAAAATAATTTCAGTGGGAGATCAGCTTACAGGAATGCATGTCTAGGATCCCATGAAGTACTCTCCAATCTACCTAACTGGAGATTTTTCTCTAATATGTATTTTGAGAAGAGATTCAGCTAATCTTTTTTTTCCTTCAGCTTTAGTATCATAAGGTAAAACTCTATATTATCACCTTACCTTGAAGAAACAAACTAACAGTGTTTTTCTTGCCCCGCTCTTTTTCAGTTTGTTTCCTGAAATTCTGTCTGTGCTACAGAAATGGACGCTAAAAGAGGGCAGCTTTTGCTACTGCTTGGTTGTTTTTTTTCCCTCAGAACAAATGCAGAATCTGAAGACGGCAAGATTTCATCAGTTTGTGAGTGTACATACACACCTTTTTTTTTTCTTGAAGCTATTGCATTCACTGTTTCTTCTGTGTACATTTTCAAGAACTTGCGTTGTTAAATACTGTGAGAATACTGCTTAAGGTTGAAGATGTAACCCAGTAATTGTTCTTTCCCAGTCGCATCAGACATGTAGCATGGACAGATTACTGCATTGGGAGGCCAAGGTCAGGCCTCTGCAAGGCAAGTGTGATCTGATCTCGTCTAAGTTGTACTTGTGACAGCAGAGCTTAGGAAAAATCCAGATGGGAAGAGATGCCAGATGCTGAAAGGCTGTTAGGATATTATGCTACGTATGTAGAAACTAATGGATGTGTAACTCAGGTTTCGTTCTTTGAAGCCTTCTACCTCTGTGCTTCTGTAATAACTTTGGTTTTCTCCATAGACATCTTTAATGCCATCTTCAGTTGTCTGTGCAGTACTCTGATTTGCCAGTGAACTGTGAAAAGCAATAATTCTTTGAATAGAATACTGAACAAATAGAGGATGAATGCGCTCATTTTCTTATAGAAACCATTCATTGTGTTTATGTAATAAGCTTTCAGAAGACTAAAATAAGGAGTAGTATGTGAGACTGAAATCTCTGCACCTAGATAACCACTAGAATCACACTTAGCTTCCCCCTCACTCCCTGCATACACACAGAGCCACCCGTGGCTTAGCTGTAGGCTTGGATTGCTTTTTTCCCTCTGAGATACTCAGGTATCTCTGCTGCCATTTGCTTTCAGTAAGTGAGGCTTTCAGGATGATCATTTCCTCAGCTCTCCCTGGACTTCACAAGGTGTTTTGGGTTTTGGCTGAGATTAAAAATGGCATTATATTCACAGTGCTTAAATACAAAATGGGCATATTTTTGGTATTGTGTGTGTGTATATATATATATACATATATATACAGTCAAGTGTAGCTAATATTACCAAGTGAGACAACTCACAAGTAAATTAGCACTAATTTTATCTTAGCGTTGATGATTTTTCATCAGCCCAACCTTCTGTGAATTGTTTCCCATTTGTAAGCCTATGACTGCTGGCTGAAAACAAGCATAATTCAGCTTGCTGTAAAACTGGGGGATCCTGTCATGGTGAAGCTGGCAGTTAAAGTGCTACAGAATGCACAGCCAGCATGTGACTTCCAACATGGATGTAGAATCATGGCAGGCTCAATACATTGATGAATGCTCTCTATGCTTTTATCTTTTTTTTTTTTGAGAAGAAACTACTAGAATGTTGGGATTGTGGAAATTTATTACTAGCAAATACAGCCCTCGTAAGCTTTTGAGAGTTAAGTGCAAAGAAAATCAGCGTATCTTACAGCAGTAGCTACATTTACTACATTCAGTGGCTGGCACGTGGCTTCATGCTGTAATTAATCCCACTGATGTGCTGGCTGCTGCCAGGAGAGTTTTTCTCCCACTGTAATTTCACTTATTCTGGGAGAGCTGGGAATTACACAGCCATGGGATGGGCGTGCTGGTAGCACAGCCGTGGCCTTGCTGGGTCTGATGAAAGGATTAAAGGTATTTTGGGGTGGGGGGACCCACAGGGGGGTTTCCCTGTTGTAGTATTGCTGCAATCACATACAGTGTCATACAATCAGAGCCTGTAATATTGCAAGCTTTCATACAGCTTAGTTTTGATGACTGTGTAGAATGATAACAGGATACTTGCACACTTGTTCTAAGAAGTTCTAGCTGTTCTTTTTTTTAACAATAATGCTATTTTTGTATGCGCTGCAATTCATTTTGTTCCTTTTGTAGTCGATCACCTTTACTTGCTTTGTACAAGCTATGGAAGGTGTAGCACATTCTCTGCTTTCACTCTTCCTCTGTCTGCCTTCTGGGACAAGTTTTCAGGAAAATCTTGTTGCTTGCAAACATTTGCAAAGAATAAAATTAAATTTGTTTCAAATTGATCTTAGCGGACGCGGTTTCTGCTGACTGTTGGAAGAAAGAAAATGTCTGGTCTAACACTGCTCAGGTTTTAAACCACAGTGCTTTCAGAAAATGATGGTAAGGGAGGTTAAGAGCGATGATGGGCCACTGGCTGCCAGTGGGACCCAGCCCTGTGACCCGAGGCATCCGCTCAGGCTGGGGGTGAAGCCTGTTGATTACAATGGGGATTGCTGTAGAGCTTCTGCACAAAGGCAGGGGCAGCTGCCTGGGGACCTGTCTCCACAGGCCTCGTATTTCTTTTGCTATAGCTTCATCTGAAGGTACAGTGACTAAATGGGGCTATAGGATGGCAGTTCAGTCTGTACACAGGTAGTGGAGCATGCTGAATTGAATTCCAGACTCGTGGAGAGCTATTGTCTTATCAGGTTATGAAGAAATTATCTAAAATGTCACAGCTTTAAATCCTCATCCCATTGCACAGCTCAGCAATGAGGATTGCTGTTAGTCATGCTGCCACCATTCTGTGTTTAATAGCAACCTGTTGAAGCTGGGAGAATCTTTTAAGGGCCAAAAAGGAGTGATTTCCTTACCACAATATTCCGTGGGATTTGCTGATTTATTTTAGTTTGGAAGAATGTTCAACTAGCTGAAAAAGCCCTGACATAAGACTAGGTGAGACCTATAGATGTTATCTGCAGCTTAGTAGCATTTGTAGAGAAATGATAAAGGGGTGTGACATGGGATATGTGCTACTGCATGCTGAATCTTAGAGTGCTTTTCTGGACCTAGTAGATGTTGCTTTCAGTGCTGTGAGGCTAAATTTAAAAGCTTGAGCTGAGCACCCATCTCCATGCAGTTTGTGTTTTCCTCTATGCTCTTGTTTCTCCCTACCCAAGAGTACCTCCGTTTCAGTACGTGAGAAGGCTGATATTGCCATCAAAAAACAGTTAGAGCCCTAATTCCTCAAGAGTCTAATTCAAATTAGTAAGCCATTTGTGTCTCTGCAACATGGCAAAGTAACAGAATAAGAATCCTGCTTTTAAGTGTAGCCTATATTCCCATGTATACTTATTTATTGTGCAAGCTGTAAATACAGCACTGCACTCTCCCCAGGGTGAACTGTGAAAAGGGCTGAGTTGTAAACTTAACAGTTAATAGAGCATGCCACAATTCATAGGTGTACAGAAAACAGTTTCCAGAGATGAATGTATACTGGAGATGAGAACCCACTGCATTTGTGCCTGGAAACCCAGTGCAGCCCTTGGCCCAGTCCACTGTGGTGAGCAGAGAAACAGAAAGAAAGTGTACTTACCACAGGCTGCTAAGAGATCACTGTGGAGTTATTCAGGGCTCCAAGTGGAGCCATTGCTCCTCAGTGTGTTTATAAATGCTGTGGAGGCAAAGCTGAGAAGCATGCTAACAGTTTGCAGCTGAGTCAGGAGAAATGAGGAACAGCTGTTGTCTCTCCCCAGGTCACCAGGCCAGTGGTTAAGCAGTTTGGGTAAGAACCAACCTCCCTTCCTTCCTCCCTCCTGTCCCATTTCTCTTGAATCCCATGTTACAGAACACGCTTTACACACATTCCCACCTGCAATATGATAGCACGAAATGTTTTCTCCTTTATTGTTACCTTTTACACTTTCTTCATACAACTTAACAACTCTTCTTTATCCATGCAGTACCCACTCTTCTTCCATTCCTCCCGTAACTGCTGCAGTGCTGAGCCAATTTCTTTCCCACAAGTTATGCCCATTTTCCGCAAATCATGGCCACTGACAGGAAAAGTAGGAACAGTCCACTGCTGCATTTCTTTTAAAAGCTGCTCTTCTCCCTGGTACTTCAGGAGTTCTGATATTTTGGAAATCGTATTTGCTTCTCTAGACTGAAAAAAAAAGAGGATGTATTAGGAACTAGATAACAATTCAAACCCTGAACATCTGCACCTCTCTCTCATTAGTTTTAAAACTCAGCCTGGGACTGGAGAGTCCAGCAAATGCTTGAAAACGTCATGAACTTCGTTTAGTAGCTTTTTAACCATTATCTTTAACCTACTGCTGGAGAGGGACTCACACCTTCCCTGGTGTGGAGGAATTCCTCTCTGCTGACACTGACCTCTTTCACCTCAGTTACTGCAATAAAAGTGCAGAACTTCACTTTCAGATTACTTGAAATTCACTCTGGAAGATGTTGTGTGTTTAACAGTACTTGGTGAAGAACACAAAGCACTGTTCCAGGCACTATGCAGACTCTGAATGCTCAGAATGAACATGAAATGAACATGAAATCCTTTGAGGTCCAGATCCTGTCTCATGCTTTAATACAGGAGGAGAACTCAGGGAGACAGTACAGCAAACCCTCAGTCCCCAGCTGTGTTCAGAGGCCACACTTTCAGCTGACCCTGTCCATCCTGACTGGTTTTTAAGTCTAGTAAAAATGTTGCTAGAGAACGCAAGCTGCTTGGATCAGCTAAGAAACTGTTTATCTCCTTGCAAAACTAAGCTCTGCTAAAGAACAGACATCTCTTTCTGTTGCTGCAGAAACATGACAGGACATTGCAAAAACACTTGTCTATTTCTGCTCTCCTCTCTAGATTCAAAGCAAAAGGAAAAAGCCCCCAAAACTTTAATTTATTGGATCTATTATTGTTAATACTGGATGATATTCCCGCAGTTAATGTAGTGATACTGCACTGGAAGCAGTCTAACTGTGGCTACCAGTTCTTATTAATACAGCTCATCTTCCTAATGCAAACATCACCATCTTGACAATCCTGCCGCCATGCACAGTGGAAGGGCTGCTCAGCTTGTAAGGCCCATGGCTTTCTTTGGCACTCTGTAAAACTGGAAACTCGTGGTTTACTTGAGAAGCCAAGTGCAGCAATATCAAGTACACTTACATCCATTATGAAGTCTTGATATGGTTTCAGTGGTTCTGGCCCCGTCGCTTTAGTTAACTCCTCACGGTGTTTCAGCAGAAAGAAGCCAAGGTTCTTCTCCTCTTTTGAGATTTTCAGCCTCAGATCAAGGTTTGTTACATCATCCTTCACCTTGAACAATGATGTCAGAACAGTCATGGGTTTTGGACACAAATTTGCAGTATTTATACTGACTCTGTCAAGTTCCTCCAGATTTCCATTACCTGGTAAACCTGAAGAGAAAAAGTTCAATAAGGCGTTAACAAGAAACAGGGACATTAACAAAGGTAAAAACAAACGAGTTTCATCTCCTTTGCTGTGCTGCAATTCCTTGATTTCCTATTCCTGTAACATTTACAGTCATCTAACTTTACCTATGTATTGAGCGACGTCCAGCTCATACAGAAGTCGAACCAAATGATTTACGTGGTTTCCAATTAGAATTTTTTTCAGTTCCACCCAAATCCTTTCTCCTGATATCCCAGCCAAACCTTTGGCATTGTCTTTAATTGCTTGCAGGGTGCTCGATTCGTGATCGCCAGGTTTTTCTGCAATCCTCCCATAAAACCTGCCCCAAGAAAACCGCTCCATGTTAATTTTGCCAGTCATTTCTTATTGCTACTCACAGAATTAACTCATGGAAAATTACATTAAAACAGTGGAGGACAAAAACATTATAGTTTCTGAAATCTCTGCAACATTTTTCTACCGTGAAGCTTAAAGCTCCTGCCTGCTCTTTCAATTTCACCAAGAGTACTAAAAGGGAAACTGCAGAGAGATTATATGATGTGCAGAAGTTCAGTGCCAAAAAAAAAGGCACAAGGTGGGTTACGTTGTTACACTGTCCAAAGCAAATAGATCAATCCTGATCAGATTTACTCTCCTCTCCCAGACTGCATGAAGCTTCAGGGCAAAGTAACTGTACTTCTTTTGGTTACATGTCAACAGATAGACGTCAATAAACTTATTACTTTGTTTTAAATTATACTTGAAACAGTACTGTTACAAAGACTGTTTGCAAAGGACAGCGTATTTCTTGTTCACACAGAGAAAGTAGAAGCCAAAAATACGCTTCTCTCATCATTTTGTGAGGAAAAAACATTGTCTGAATTTTGGTTTACAACCTTCTCCATGGAACTCTATTTCTACATCTCCAATGAGTCATCAGAAGTACTTATTTATACCATCTCTTCATCCAGACAAGGTGAAAGCTGGTACCTGAAGTATCTTAGGATTCGTAAATAATCTTCTTGTATTCTTGCGCTTGCCTTTCCCACAAATCTTATTTTCTTGTTCTTTAAGTCTTCATATCCATTAAAGAAATCATACAGCATCCCATCCAAGCCTAGAAGATGAAAAAACATCAACAGGAATTTAGAAACACTCTTATTTGAAAATGCAGAGGACAAATGGTGTCACTTGCTGTGGGTTGCCATATCTGTGCAGACCTTTTGGCTGACAGCAGTATAAACCAACAGAATGCAAAAAGGAGAGGGAAAATTTACTGGCATGATTTGAAAAGTGGTGTTTGATCTACGTATTTTCTTTTGCGTAATCTTACCTAAAAACATGGAATTGATGGTCAGATCCCTCCTTTCAGCATCCTTTTCCCAGTCGGTGGTGAATTCCACCTCTGCGTGGCGTCCATCGGTGACAATATCTATTCTGAGAGTAGTAATTTCAAAATTCTGTTCATGGAGCTGAAAATCCCACAGAGATCGTTATTTCAACGTGGATACAGATACAAAGGCTATCTATTTTCCTGCCCCACGTCGGTTTGCATGTAGGCAGCTGGAGCACAAACTGTACACAAACACACGCTGTGCTTCCACACGGAGCTGACACCGAAACTCACAGATGCCTCAGAACAGAGCTCATTTCCACATAAGCCGTCTGCAGGAAGGTGCCTGCAGGCTTAAAGCAAAGGAACGTGCAGACAGAGGAAGCAGGACCCGAGAAAGCAGGAAGCATCGAATCGGCTTCCCCACCTGATACAGATTGTAAGAGAAAACCCACAGCCCGACCGCGAACCAACCCTGGCCGTGATGGTTCCGTGTTTTTCTCCTTTGTTATTGATCAGCCGAACCCCAGCAGACGTGAACATCTCCTTCATCTCTTCGGGTGTAGCCGTAGTGGCGAAATCCACATCTTGAGGCGTCATTCCGCTCAGCAAATCCCTCACGGCCCCTCCCGCGATTCTCAGCTCGTAGTTCTTCTTCTCAAACAATTCTGACAAGGAGAAGAAAACAGTCGAGAACAAAAGCGGAGCCGCCACAGCCCCCACCTGTGAGGGACCCGGAGCCGCCACAGCCCTTCCCGAGAGGCCCCGCCCGGCCCTCACCTGCCACACTGCGAAGCCCCGGTGTGAAGAGCGCCTGGAACTGCGGGGATTGCAGCCTCATGGCGCGCGGCGCGCGGTGCCGCAACCGGAGAGGCGGAAGCAGCCGAGCCCTGCAGGGCAGAAGCAACACCTCAGCCCACATCTGGGGAGAAACAGAAACGCCGCGTCAGCCCGCGGGCCCGAGCAGAGGGGAGAGGCCCCTCGCAGGAGCGTCGCACTCACCCGCGGGCTGCCGGCCTCGCTAGGCCCGGGGAGCGGCTCCGTGCGGCCCCGGCGCGGCGCAGAGCGATGACATCAGCGGCGCGACCCAGCCACGCCCCCCGCCCTCCCTCTTAGGCTGCTCGCGGGCGCCCCCTGCCGGCCGATCCGCGCATCGCTGCTCTCCCTCCGCCTCGCTCTGTAACCGCGGTCCCGCTGTAGCGCCCCGCGCTGCGCTGTTTGTTTCTCAGCCCCGTTCCACGGCGGTGCGGAAGCACGCGTCAGTACGGTGTGCAGAGAACAACCGCCGCCGTCCCATCCCCACCGTGCCCGTGTTCCTCGGGAAAAAGCTCTAAACACCTCCACGTGTTGTGAAACCTTCACGATCCTCCGCGCCGCGTCCATCCGTGCGCTGGTTGCGAGGTCCCGTCAGCGATCCTGAAACAGCTTTAAGCGCTGTGGCTGCTGAACTACGTGCAGGAGCAGCTCCTGAGTTCGTTCAGCTTTTAACGTGTGGAAACATTTGGGTGGGAGCCCTGTGCCAAATCCCAGGCACAGCTGGGGGTCCCCGTCTGCTCTCCATGCCGTGCCGTCACGCCGCTGGTTCCATGTGTGAGATTTGCAGAGCGGTGCTGCAGAGCTGCTCAAACACACCGCTTGGTTGCCTTTGAAGTTCCAAGCCGGAATAAATCTGCCTCTGCCAAAAATGCTACGGGTTCTTTGTACCTGAAAAGAGATGTTATACAGATCTGTTCAGCCTTTCAAGCACCCAACAGATCAGCACTTTGCTGCAGAAAGGAGAGTGCTTGCGAGCATAAAAGGGTTTTGGGGAATGACCTATTGCCAAAAACATCTCACATTTACAATAATTTTGTCAGGCTTGTGTAAGAACATGAGAACATAACCTTTTCTTACCTGTTCTTTTTGTGACTGCTTCTTTTGTTAAATATCCTGCCTCACCTTTAGAAACAACCTCCTTTCTGCTGTAACGCCGAGCTGCAGCTGTCAGAGCTCCCTGCTCAACAGTTAGCTGTTTATTCAGGAGTGCACAGATACAGAAAACAGGGCACCTCACGTATCTCCGTGCCTCCTGGCAGGATTTCCTTACAACCCTCATTCCTGGCTGACTTTGTCTAAAGGTGCCCAGCCATAGTGCCCCCCCCCCCCCCCCCCCCCCAGCACTGAAAGTTCCCTTCATACCTAACCTGAATTTTACCTGTCATTACCTTTTATTTCTAGCTCCCCACTGCAATGGACTTGGAAAACAGGTGAAAGCCTTCATTTGTGCTCTAAGATTGCACCTCCGCATGGGCATTCTCCTAATTTGTTTTGAGTGGTTCTGGTTTTCGTAGCATCCATCACTGTACACTGACCTCCCATTGTTTGCTCCGTTTCTTTCTCCAGTGCAGCATCTGCACGGGGCAGTGCATTGAGTGGGGGCTTTATCAGTGCTGAGCAGAGCAGAAAGATTGCTTCATGTGTCTCGCAGAGGATGCCAGCTTCCAGCTGCCCCAGCACGCCTTTTTCACAAGTGCACAACAGTTGTTGAGTCCTCTGTGGTTTATGACCTGGCATAACCCCAGATCCTTTTCTGTAGAGCAGATACCTAATCACAAGTTGATTACTAATAGCCTGTAATTTGCAGTTAACAGCACCTAAATGTAGTTGAGAGCTTGACCATGCTGAACTGTGCCCAATTTTCACTGATTTTTGAAGAACTTGCTTAAATCGAGTTCTAGCCCCCAAAGAACTCACCTCTACCAGCTTGCATCACCTTCACATTTAGAAGGGTTTTCTGTATTTGCAATCCAGGTTTCTAATGAACATGACCTACCTAGGCCTATTACGAACAGACTCACTTTCTGCTTTCTCTGTGCCCTTAGGTCGTTTTCCACTCCTTTTGAGCCTGTCTTATCCAGCCTTCCTATGGATCACAGCTCAGAGCTCTCTGCACAAGATTGGGAAGCTGGTCTTGTTCTGGTGCCAGTAATTTCTCTAAATACCACCAACAGATATATGGCTGTATGGCAGGATGACTGGACAAGGTAATACCGCATGGTCTTCCAGCAACACTAGGATTTGATTTTCTAGGGGATGAACAACTTGATGATGGCACTGGTCAGCAAGTAGATTCTTTGCTTTGCAAGTAGATTCTATACCATGGTATAGAACTAATCCTCGATACATAAAGTAAAACCATGTGCTAGAACAGAGCCTTCCATCCTGTGGTTAAATCTGCAGTTCCCTTTTACAATGCAGGCTTGTCTATCTTATCATCTCCTATCATTTCTGAAGAACCTATCACATCTGTGCTTAAAAGACAGCAGTTGCAAAAGGAACCCGCAGGGAGACGACCCAGAAGACTTTTGAACAAACAGAGGAGGCTCTTCACACAGCTTCGGAGACTCTGCAGGTAACCTCCTGGGATTTACATTGCAGTCTGTTTTTCTGTCTTTCTGTGCTTTGTTTGAAGATTGGCCCCACTTTGAAAAGTCATCTTTGCATTATGGTGGGAAGTGCATCTGGAATCTGCTCCTGACCAATTGCCTCTCAGTAGAACTCGTGTGTCAGTTGTAAGAAAGAAAATCATGACCAATTCAGCTGCTCACTGTGTTTAGATTTATACTGCACTTTATGAAGGAATAGACCCTTCCATGAAGGGAATGCCTCTTTGACTTTCTCCTCACTGCTTTTTACTGCGCATAACCAAAACCATAAACAAGGCTTTTACTCATCCTGAGAACTTACTATGCCCGTTTTTGTGGGGAGCATAATCTTGTTTGTAGGTATTTGTTAACTTTTTGATTGTATTTTCAAGATTCCATCGCATGAGACAAACCTGTTATCACAGACTGTGATACCGTTCACGAATGGTAATGCAATTGGAAAAAATCTTGGGGCATTGTCTAAGCATAAAGGTATGGTATAGGTAACAGTGCCCTGTTTCATGTGTATTCTGGAAGAACCAAAATATCTGACCAAAATGTCTCAGTAACCCAACCTATGCAAAAGCAAGCGCTGACTCTCCAGGAATAATCCATTAGAAAACTCTAGAGGTTCAATTAGCCTCATGGACGCTTTGCCTGGCAGAATACCAGATACACACAGAAAACAAATGCAGATAATGAGCAGACTTGGACATTAAGAAACATACTGCATTGTGAATTATGCATCATTTTAACGAACTAAGCACTCATACACCATTTTTAAAAATAGTTATTGTGTAGCAGAAGTACTCCAACTGTGATCAATTGGATTGCTTCCAGTCCCTGGGTTATTTATTGGAGGTTCAGTGAGAACTGATGGGTTAAAGATGCTTTCTCTGCTCATTACCGTCTGAAAATATTATGTTTTTCATACAAGCAATTGTGTAGATGCCCCAGGGAAGCAGTGTGATTGGGCTAGGAGGGCGTATTTCTCTTCTGTGAGAACATTTTGGAAAGCTGCTGTTCTGTATTTCCATGTTGTTTATATTAGGTTATACATGAATGATAACACACGGATTTTTTTTCCCCTCAGTACTTCATGAAGCAATCTGTAGGAAGCATAGGAACATGCTGTTTTCAAGCATTAAAAATAGTCGCTCATTTAAATTAGAAACAAACAAAATAGTTTCTCTTACCCCCAGTAATTAACACTGGAGAATTAGCCTTGAGGTGAGCGCTGAGACTGCTTCTCAGTGAAATGGAAACCGGAGAGTAAATTCCAGCAAGCAGCCATTTTATATACAGTGGCAGCTAAAAAGACAGCTATTTCTGCTGTTTTTCTTGGAGTGAATGGGTCTCCACCGAAAGCCAACCTACCTGAAGCCAACTCTCTCTGCTAAGAGATGCTGTAGGTCCATGACCGCTGCCCTGAGCATCCACGCATGGCAGTGCTGGAAACAGCAGCTTTTTCAAGGGGGCCTGGAAAAAACAAAGGGAGCAAAATGAGATGTGGTTAATTGTACTTAATTTTAGCTTCAACGAGATGTATCTTCCTGCAAGGGAAGGAGAAAATTCTGTGCCCTGCAAGGTTTCATTGCTTTGGTCATGTAGCTGTGATTACCTGTAGCATGCTCCATGGTCTGCGTGCTTAACGCTTGGGCTTGTGCTTGGTTTTAGCTATCAGCCTGTCTGCAAAACGGTTGCAAGCCATGTACTCTGATGCATGGTGTTTCTCACTGACCATCTAAACTTTATAGCCAGCATGATGAGAGTTTGTCTGATGCTCCTTTGGATAAGAATCGTAGTCCAGCCCCCCACGCTTCAGTGTAAAGCAGGTAAGTTCTTTTCCTTCCAACAACAGCAGTGTTCCGGACAGTTTTACATCCAGGAATAAAACTGCACCTATCAGCAGAAACAAGGCAGCATAGAACATTGAGAGCAGCAGCCCTGATCTCTGTCCTGGCACATCAAGAACCTTAACATTGGCATTTTTTGTGGGCAACTCAACAAGGAACATTTTGGAGCAAGCAGTTCAGGGCAGTTGGTGCTGGGGTTTTCTAACTCTTCAGGAGGCCATTTCTCTAATGCCAAACACTTGCTTGAAAGTTGAAGAAACGGGCATTAAAAGCTGCCTGGGACATGGCAAATGAGGGAGGATGGGCTCTGAAGCACTCCAGAAATGGAAGAGAGTAGATTGATAATTTCACTGCATTGCTATTTATATGCTAACATTTCTCCCCAGCACGAGATCTTCTTCATTTCCATAAGAGCTCCAGGAATCCCTTTTGCCTTGTCATTTTAAATTATCATTCTCATCCTTTCTATGTTTTCTTCCACTTATGCCTAATTCCTCTGTTCATCATGCTTTTTTTTCCTCTCACATATGTCTTCTTGTGGCTGTCAGCCTTCACGTAGTCAGCCCCCACATCATGCTGTTCTGCAAGACTGGGTCAATAAGAATGGATTGTTTGGCTGGTCGCTTATCGACCCTGCTCAGTACAGATGCCCAGTTCTCTAGGGGATCCAACTGAAAAGCCTGAATCCAATTAATAAGCCAAATGTAATGTGTTACTGTAATTATAAAGATGAAACCATTGTAAAAAAAAAAAATTAATAACTTTCTTAAGCTAAGTTTTAAGTAAACTCTTATTTGATGAAGTTTTGGTTGTTATTTAAATGTATTTTTCAAATATCAGAAATGCTTTGAGAGAAACTATTGAGAGAATATAATATAATACAGTTTTATTATATTATTTATAATTTAATAGGATATAATATTTTTGTTTTCTTGTATTGCTCACTACGTTATCTACAGGTATTGGCCTAAACAACTTTTTTAGGATTACTGCACTAAGACTTTTTTGTTTTCTTCCTTACAGTTCAGGTTTTCCCACCTGTTAACTTCACCCTTACAGTCTCTGCATTAGCACAAGTACTTCTAAGCTGGAAGCTAAGTCCTAATCAGGAACAAAAAAACTACACCATTAGATACGATGTGAAAATCTTAACTCCTGTGTTTGAAGAGGTAAGATAAAAATAAGTCCAGGGTGCTAAGAAGGCTGACTTCTTGTTGAGTTCAACAGGGGAGCAGAAGGTGTGATGCATGTGATGGTTTCAAGCAACCACGTAGTGAGGCGCTCAGCTAAAAGCCTGTCCTTTGTAGACCACTCTCAGCAGATCCCTTAATTAAGCTTCTATCTTGTGTTGCTTCTTTCTTTCTTTCTTCTTTCAATTTTCAAGTATGATACAATGAAGACTCACAGTCTCCAAACAGCTGTACTCCACAATGGTTTCTCGGCACATGTCCGCACGTTACTTTTCCATCAGGGTCTTCAGATGATGAGCGACTGGGTGACAGCAGAACTCCAGCCTCCACCGGGTAAGAAGAAATGAGAAAAAGGTCTGAATTTGTGTTCTCTACTGGTCTATGGAGTAGACATCAGAAGCTGAGAGGTTTAATGCTGAATAATACAGCGTTTCTCACTCTACCTGCTGCAATGGTTTTACAGAATCATTTAATCCAGGCCTCTCTGTATGGCTCCACAGCCTGCTATACAATCTGAAGATGCAACATAGGTAACCCATATAAAATATTCTAAACATTGCTTGCTAAAGCTGAGATAACCTACTCCCATCCACTCAAGGATGGCAAAACACTGCCTGAATCCTAAGGTGTACAGAAGGTACGTCATGGTGCTGTGTGCTACAGCCTTACTTGGTGGTTTTTTGGAATCTCCATCCTTCCATAACTGGTAGAACTGTGTGATCAGTACCAGGACTGGACAAAACCTAGATAAAAATGGACAAAAGACTGTAGTCAAAGTGTCTTAGAAGTGCCAATTTCATGCAACTTCTGTAGTAAGTGTTTATTTTCTTCCTGTCTTATAATTCTGTGTTTCTGTAGGTGCTGAAAATACAGCTGTCACTGATCTGTCCTGTGTTACTCACTTCACCATTTCTAGCACTGTTTCTCTCCATTGCACTTGGCTTCCTGGTAAAGGGGCACCAGAAGATACTGAGTACTTTCTATTTTACAGGTTGGTGTCTTCTCCCATTTTACTCAACACAAAATTTTTTGGAGAGCATTTCTCACAGATGTTTTAATTTAGGTATGAGACCTACATGGAAGAATGCCAACATTACATCAAAGACAAGTGGAACAGGAATACAGAGTGCAGGTTCTCAGTGACTCGTATTGTTCCCGGTGAGATTGATGAGCTCATTGTAATACACATTAATGGCTCCAGCAAGTATGCTGCAATCAAGCCTTTCCAGCAGTTGTTTAACCAAAATGCCATTGGTGAGTAGAAACAAGCAAATGAACAAACAGCTCAATGAATAAAGTCCAGCAGAACTGTGAAAGACTTGTGAGAGAATGTTGTCAATCCACAAAATAGCTGCTGGTCATTTGATTTTTTTCCAGATTTCAGTAACTTTCCTGGTTAAAAAAAGAAACAAAACGGTTTGAATCAGTCTATGATTAGTTTCATGACTTTGCAAAGAGTAATTTAATAACCTTCTCCTTCAATAATCCAGTTTTTCTGATCTTATAAGTGGATTTTTAAAGTTCTTTTCCTTTAATTATTTTGTGCAATACACCTATTCCTCTTTAATCTTTACATTTTCTGCCTAAAATGTGAAATAACTTCAGAAAGTATAGGCTGCATTTGAACACTTGATCGATTTATAATCTGTTTCAATTGCTAGTATTTAAACTTCACTCTGTATATAACTTACTGGTGTGATTTTCTTTTCATAGAGAAGGTGAATGTTCCCAGAAATGTCACTGTATTCTTAGAGCAAAATGATCTCGTGGCCACATGGGAGAAGCCACTTTCTACTTTCCCTAAAGGCTGTTTTGAATACGAATTTTACCTCACCAACTTGAAGTCAGGTAACAAGCAGGTAATTGCTTCTCTGGTGCCCCAGCATTACATTTCACTCCTGACACTCACTGTCCTGTATGGATAAAGATTGACTTCATGCAACCTGGAGAAAAAGCCTTTGTATTCATAAACATGGTACACATTTAAGATCATTTAAATTAAAATCTGCTCTCAGTGCATTTGTGAAACTATGGGCTGTTGGCGAAACTTGGGTCTCATTTGTGACTAGGGTTCAACAAAGCCAAAATCTCAGCAGTTTTCATGTTTTATGTCCTTTTTGGATATCATTTATGCCTGCAACAAACCATCTCCAAGAGACCTTGGAAAACAGAAAAACGAGAAGGTTACTCCCTTGTACTGTGTTCTGCCTTCAGAAGGATGATGGTGGACAGTTCTCAACATCCACCATTAAGGGTCTTAAGGAAGAATCCAAAATAAAGCATATTTCACAAGATTTGCTCTGAAATACTGATACATAAGGAGAGGAATGGCACCTGTAAAGTCAGACAACTTTCTCCAAAGCAGTGTGTGATGTTCAGTGCAAGTCTACTAAAGAAGCTTGTAAAAATTAAAAAAAAAAACAAACATGATTAATCTGTTTTCTAGATTTCCTGGTCTTAAATAATGTGTGACAGTATGGTGTTGTTTTGTTAACAGGTATCAAAAACATATTCACATGACTTCAGATTACGGATTGATGTTACCTGCAGATACTCCATACAGATAAGAGCAAATCATTACATGTGTGCTGTAAATGGATTCTGGAGTGACTGGAGTGAAATTCTTTATATTGGTAAGGATTGCATTCATCAGTCTTGTAATGAAGGAGTAATACATTGTTGGAAAGCACGTACTGCCCAAACCATCAGCATGTGCAACACTCCCTTAATTTCAATAGAAAACAGCATAAGTAGATGCTCCAAGATGCTAATGCTGGAAGGTACTGTGAGAGGTCACCCCAGGATTACCTTACTGGAGCTACCTGAAATCTTAAAACAAACCAAACCACCGTGGTCTTTGGAATATGATCATTTGCCCCACTTCGTTCTGTGTTTCCTACTGAGCATAATTTTTTTCAGGGAGCAGCAGTTTTCTTATCATGGCACGTTATCAACTGTTTGTTCTTAGACATCCTGCTTTGCTGTTAACATCTTTTGAGTTTCTTCACTTCCTGGTTTTCACTAAAAAAAAAAAAAGGCAAAAGAAAGTCTACTGTACTTCTCCCTTCCCTCTGCAGCATTCTCTAGCTTTGCTAAAAATTGAAATCCAATTCTGAATCCTTTCCTTGGGCTGTGCTAATCAAACCCTGTGCAGTGCAGCCACGTGCTGCCAAAGCGGCGTTGTTAAAAGCTCACCTTGATCCCACCTTTCTCTGAGAGGTTGTTTAGAAGTGCTGCAGTCAAACAAAATACTCATGGCTGGTATGTGGGAGAACCCACTGCCAGGGCTCACGGCTTAACAGATGATTATATCAAGTTTGGGGCTGGAAAGTACTCACAGCACATCTGTGCTGTCCCAGTTCTGCTTTCCCAGCAATTCTGAAGAATCTGAGAGAAGCTCTGTCAACTGAAGCACTTCTGAAGCCATCTCTATCCTGCAGCATGATGGCAGCTGGGGAACCAGGAAACATAATTGTAAATGACTCCTCTACTAAGAGGCAGCAAATACCAAATATGAGAAATTCATTTAGTTATTTAACGAGACAAAAAGGAAATTAGTCTTCCTTTTTTTTTTTTTCAAAAAAAAAACCAACAAAGACTAAAATCTCAAACGTATCCAAGAACAGGATCAGCTTCTTCAGTTTATCTTAGGAAAGGGGATATTTAGAGGCTTGTTACAATCCATTGACCCAGCAGAGGTTACTCCATTAGTTGCTGGATTTCAGTACACATTTCAGCCATTCTGATCCACTCTGCTGCCAGCTTTCTGTGTGGCTCTCAGGATGGTTCCTTTATTCCCTCTCTGTCTCTCTTACATGTTGAAGACTGCATGAGGCTTTGAGCAACCTGGTCTAATGACTGGCACCCCTACCCATGGCAAGGGGTTGGTACTAGGAGGTCTTCAAAGTCTCTGGGGAGCACCATCAACCATAATATGGAAAAGACTTAGGACTCTTCTGGTTTTGGTTTGGGAAACAATGCTTCCCAGCCTTTATGATGGCAGCCTTCGCAAGTTGTTTGCACTGGGCATAACCCAGCTGGGTTGACAGTAACACTCCTGATTTCTTGAAAGAAAAGTGACAGCACTGCAGACTAAATAAGCCATCCAAAAGCAATAAATAAGCCATGTTTGCAGCTGGGGATTTCTGTCTCAGTGGCACGAAGGCCCAGGACACATTGATGCAAGCTCATGGCAGCACCCAAGCCCTGCTCCCACTGCCTACTCTGAGACACCAGACTCAGCTCCTTGTTTCTTAGGAAGAAATCTGGCCCAAATTCAATACTGTGTTTTTTCTACTGCACCAATAAAACCAAGGTGTCTGCTGCTGGCCGATTTATGTCCTCTCAATTACCTGGTAATGGCAGCGCTGACATTTGATACATAGGACTGGTAGTTATCAGAAGCACACACGGACTCGGCAACCTTTTGAAAATGCAGTTCAATGTAAATGTTTTTGTTATATGGCGTAATGTGGCACAAAGTAATGGTCCTGGTCACTAAGCATGCCTTTCTAAAATAAAAACGTTGACCTTGGTAGAAATACCTGTGTCTGCTCGCAGGCAGAGGCAGTAGAGAAGACCTCCCAGAGGAAATGCATCAGCAACAGCTCACAGGAAAAACTGCAGGTTTCAACATCTTTTTTACAGGCAAGTTTACGAAGGCAGAGAAATGCAGTTCCTGTGCAAAGGGTGAGCAGAAGTGAAGAGCAATTTAATGGAAAACAAACAGGTTGTGCCTGAGGCTACAAGCAAGCAGTGCCTCTGCTGCCTTGGGCATCTGGGGATGAGGTTTGACACAGGCTGGCACCCTGGCAGTGCTGCCGGGCCAGGTTGCTCTGCTTGGTGGCAGTGCAGTGAAAGAAGTGTATTGAGGAAGTCAGAATGTCAGCATAACAGAATCTATTCCTGAAGCTTTACATTTCATTTTTAATTTGAGATACCAAGTCGGCATAGTTTGCATGTTAAACTGTGATATGAATAGAAAACAGCCGATGAAACCTTTTGTAAAAGCATGCTTAAAATGACATCTGCACTAAAGTACATGTATTTTTTTTTCCCTGATACTCAGGAGAAAACAAACAGGAGAATCTGATAGTCTGGAGTCTTGCTGTGCTTTGTGTATCCACATGCTGTACGGTCACGCTTATTGCTATAGTATGCAAATCGTAAGTATTAATTTCTTCTAAGTATTAATTTCTTCAGTTTACCTAAGTATAGGTGTTGAACAGGCTTGGGGGTCATTAAAAGCTTTGCTTAATTTTTGGAAGGGAGTTTTGTATTCAAGCGTAATTACACAAAGCAAAAGTACTGAATAGGGAAGAATCAGCCTCATTAATTATCAATAATAATATTCAGCCAAACTGATGGGTTAAGAGGGTCATTCAATTTAATTTTAAAACAAAGAGAACCCCATATATCAAGAGAGAACATTTCCCTAAAAGGCTTTTTGTCCATATCTCATTTCCTCACTTAAGTGGACGTTACAGAGTTTATGAGTTCCAGAGGGGGATTCTGTCTTTAACCTCAGTAAAACTGATGAGACCATCTTTCATGGCCAAAACGTACACGCAGTCCATGATTTTCTCATTGGCCAGCACAGGTACACACAGTGTTCTACCCTGGGCAAGTAGTCTGTATGTCAACAGTGTGGTATGTGCTCTGAAGAGGTAAAAATTCCAGTGATCTTTTGAGCTTTCTGCTCCTTGTCACCCCTTGACAAGAACAAATGCATTCAAGTATTGGCTGTTGTGAGTTTTTAAGCTTATTTTTAAATACTGCAGAGGCTATGGATGCTAAAACAGCTTCCACATAGCCAAACTTCCAAGAACGTGCTGTAAAGAAAGCCAGCTGTGTTGGATTTCAGTAGCAGTGACTGGTCAGGCCATAAGTGATGAATTAGAGAATCCACGTAACTACAAGCTTTTTCCCTGAAACAAGCAGCAAGCATCAGTTTTCTGCTTCACAATACACACAGTTCCCCTCAGTTTAAGTGCCATCCTCAACTCTGCTAATTTCTGATTAATTTCTGTAGTGCATTTTGAATTAGTGGTCAGCCTGATGTGTCCCCTGGCCACTTCTTTACCTCACTGTCCCTTTTTCTAGCCCACTGGCCCACTCTGGGAGGAGGCAGGAGGTGCATAAAGATGAAGCACAGCGGTTAGCCTGTATGTTTGTTGTGTCTGCAGATATTAAAAAAAGAACAGTAGAACAGGTTCCCTATATCACAATTTCATTAATAATCCCAGTTTTTCCCGCTGTTGGAAATTCATGAAGTGTACCACGCAATTCAAGCCACGGAATCATTTGAAATTTCATGCAATTTAAAGACATTATAAGGAATTTCATTCTACTAAAGGGTTCTATACATTTTTCTGTGATACAAGCAGAGGTAAAGATCACAGCTAGAAGGAAAAGTAGCCTTTTGGAGAACCTTTTCGCTTACTTGCAGTAACAGATGAGGAAACTGTCTTGATGAAAAGCACAATTGAATGCTTTCCTAGTTTACCCTTTGTCTTCATGATTGAGCATCCTCTACGCTTCCTCACCTCTGTCTCTGAGCAATGCTTTCTCCTGGAGGAGATCCCCCAAGAGGATTGCCCTGCATACCCTAAGATGCCCACCCTGCTCTGCCCTGTTCCCCTTCTTGTCTGCACCCCACACAGCCCATGGCCAGCAGCCCCCCAGCACCTGCTGCAGGGCCGTCATTTGGAACAGGTCACAGAGAATCTCGGGAGCCATGCTGTCAGTAAAGGCACTCCAGCAAAATGTGAAATCAAGTATTTTATCCGTCTCATCACGGAGGTTACAAGAGAGAAAAAGAATGTATTCTCTTATTTCTGTTTATCTTTGGCCTTCTAAAATCCAGCCCATGGGAAAGTAGCAAATTTAGAAAGAAAGACACAGCACAACATCTGAAGCAGAGTGAAGCTTGGAGGGGCCCACAGGGCATTTCCAAAGCCTAATGGTCCAAGTGGTGCTAACAGCAAGGGCCGTGGTCTAAGCCATATAAAGGCAAACACAGATGTCTAGATTACTTTTTTGAGACAAAATATTTGATCACTTCACTTTTCAGTGTTCTGCAAAAAAAAAAAAGACCAGGACCATACTGAGAGCATCACTGTAAGCACCACAGCACTGCCCCATTGCAAGGACCCTTGCACCTGAGGGGCATGCAGCCACCACGAACCCGGCTGTGCTCCCAACCTCAGTGCTGCTGGGCACTCTTGCACCCATCCTCAAGTGTTTCCAGTCCAGAAGTGATGTGTAACTTAATTGCTGACTCAATAAATGATTAGGGCACAGCTCCATCAAAATCTTTCATTGATAAACAGCACAACTACAAATGCACCAGCTCCGAAGAAAACCACACTTCCTTGGTTACGTTATGCAGCAGTAGTATAAATCAAAACCACACTCAGACTGAGGTAAGAGCAGGTTGCACCCCTGCTGCTGTTTCCCTGAGCTGCTTTCCCAAATTCTCCATCTTTCCTGGCAGCAGCCTTGCCCCAGGTCCCTTTGGCTGAAGCTGAACTGAACTTGGGCACCCCGAGGCAGGTGGCAGCGGGTCACTCAGCCTTCCCTCAGCTCTTTGAAAACCATGTGCCACTGGGGCTGTGGAACCAGTGTGGACAGAGCTAAACTTATTTCTCCTCCTGGGAGGCCAGGACACAAAGGATATTCTGGATACAAAGGATATCCTTCCAGATCTGGCCCCTGCTAGAAGCTGGGGGAAGAGGCAGAGCACAAACCAGTCCCTCTTTATGCCCACAGAAATGCCACCTCACAACAAAGGGCCTTTTCAGATCCCCCTGTTTCTGCTGAGCACAACTGATCATTTACTGTTCTGAGATCACTTTGCTCTTCGTGGTAGGAGCTGTGAAGATGGAGTGCCTGCACCAGGGTGCGCACATTCCTTTCTTGGCTGCATGCCTTCCCAAGCTCCGGTCCATGCACAGCAATGGCAGACATCCCATAACTCGCTCAGTCAGATCTTGCTTTGTGCCAGCCTTGGTACTTCCCCTCCCTTCAGCAAATAATCAGTTCCCAATCAATGTCTCCTTAAAGGCAGCAGCCGCTCAGCCAGGAAGGTTTAGCTCCAAACTGATTGAAAATGCTTTGAGGAAGGGTGGGTGGGAGAGAGATGAGGATTTTTCTTCTGTCTCAAAATGAAAGCTATGGAAAAGGGTAAGTTAGCAGCAGGAATTTATTTTAGACTCCCTGCTGAGGAGGAATAATAGGATAAAAGAAAACTTGACAGAAATCGGAAAGCTTTAGAAGGAAAGTCAAAGTAACCAAAGTGCTCAATGAACCAGAGATCAGCCAGAGCTGTCACAGAACAAATGGGGCAGGGGAGCGGGGCTGGATGCAGTGCCCAGGGCTCAGGTGCTGCAGGGCAGCCATGCCTCAGCCTCACCTCTGCTTCGTGGGCACCAGGCCGGTCCCCAGCAGGCTCTGCACGCTCCTCCTGAGCTAAGTCCTGTCACCTTCACGCTGGCCACGTTCCCATTAAAGTAGGGCCCTGCTTGGACCTTGGCAGACAGAGCCTTTTGGTGACTGAGATGTGTATTCTGTACTCTGAGCTGTGTCAGATGCAAGGAAACGGTTGCACTGCAGCTCTTGCTACCACGAATGTGCAACTGCTTGGGCCAGAATAAGGAATCACGGAGTCACTAAGGTTGGAAAAGACGCGTTGGACCATCCAGTCCGACCATCAACTCATCACCACTAAATGCAGCAGCTTACAGGCAACCCATGCAATTCCTTGCAATTGCTCTCCTGCCAAGACACAGATTATGTCCAGAAACCACAATCTGAGCACAGGGCAGCCTGTCCTGAACTCCCAAACCAGGCTGCCCTCAGGCACAGCCCTGCACTGCTCCCCCAGTCAGGGCTGCTGGTGCCCGCAGGTTGGGCGCTTCCTCAGCACCCAGCAGTGCCCTCACAGCCCTTCGCCTCTGTTTCCCACAGACAACACACGTGGAGCAAACTGTTTCCGCCCATTCCGACGCCCAGGATCAAGTTCAGAGATCCCTTTCCAAATCACTACGAGGTAAAGTCATATCTTAATCGCTTTCGGTTTTTCTTAACCAACAGAGGGAACGCTTGTGTGCTGTCTCTCCAGCCCTGCCTCCTGTGGCAGCAGCGCGGCCAGGCACGGCGTGCCTTGGCAGGGACTGGAGCTCAGCTCCTGCAGAGCTGATTTGTTTTGGGAAACCGAACGGTGAGAGATGCTCGTGTCCTACTGTTAAGCTGGTTTTAAGCCTTATTATGTTTGCTGTCGCTTTCCCGGTAAATACATTTGCCTTACAGATAAGATAAAACTCCTCATTGTCTGCTCAAGGAAGTGCTGCTCACTAACTTGATTTTAATTTGTCCCCTCAGAATAGAGATTTGATTTTCGGGGTATTATTCCATGGTCCGGTCAAGGAAACAGGCTTAAAAGATTAGCAAATGTTTGTTTTTAATCAAAGCCACGGGTGTAAAATAATATGACTTAGAGTATCACAAATAAGAATGTGAGAAATGGCAAACATTAACACCGCAGCCAGGAAATGGGAACGCACAGAGGCTGTTCTGTTCCCAGGGGCATCTCAGCGCTACCTTCAGTCCTGCTGTCCTTAAGGGAAGCTCATGGTGAGCAGAAGGTCAGGGCACAGGGATATGAGACCTTGGAGCTGCTTGCTGCGAGCGCTCCATGCCTAAATTAAAGCATACATTTGGTGAGGTGCTGGTGTTACTGCCGCTGTGGGCTACCCTGCAGCTCTTGATGGCTCGCTGGTTCAGTTGGTGCTGCAGCTCTGCTTGTTTTGCAGAGGGCACGCAGCTGCCCCAGCGAGACGTGGCTGGAGCCAGGCCTGGCCGAGGGCCTCCCCTGCAACGCTCTGCACGACGACGTCTTCTGAGGCAGCCGCATGCGAAGAACTGCTCGGCTGTGGTTCCAGCACTGTTTGTTGGTTCATTTAGAACAACTGCTGTGAGCGGTGTGGAAAGAGCACGGCGGTGCCAATGGCGAGGTGAAAGCCCCAACCCTCAGACGGTGGTGCAAGAGGTTACAGCGTAAGGGGGAAAAAAAAATTCAAAAAGCAGCACTTTCCTGGCACGTTCTGATGCCTTTCCTCAAACCGATCTATAGAACACAGCCCGGGAACACAGCCCTCAGTTATGCAGAGCTAAGGAAGTTTGCCAAGGAGCTCCCTGTGGTTTTACCAAGGCTTTTTGATACTAAAGGAGCTGGGCCCCTTCTCCATCTGTAATTCCAACTGCCTTCAGGTGAGTTTGAAAATCCAAGCCCAAGATTGCAGCTCATTCTTCTTACCCATCCAAGCAAGTTACCAGACCTGCCCCAAGCAAGCTCTGGTCTGCCCTCACCAGCTGCTCTGCTCTTTGCATCCTCCCCAAAGAGCCTCCTGCCCACCCGGCTGCCCCAAGCACGTAAGCATGGAATAGGAAGACAAAAAAACAACAAAACACTGAGCAATGAAGTTGTTTGGGAAGTGCCTAAACATAATGGAGCTCCCAGGTGCTAAAGACTAGAAATAATTATAATAAATGAGGCAGCTCTCATCTGGGTGAAATAGCATGGCTCCATCAAAATTAATGTAGCTCATTAATATAACAATGTTTGTGCCTCAAATGTCTCTACTGCTTGTGATTGGAATGGATTGGAGGTGCCCAGCTTTAACAGTCTGAAAATCAGTATTTCATTAGTAAAATCCTAAAAACGAGATGAAAGAATTCATTTACTGTAATGTATTTCATTTATGTCACGGCTTCAAGTCCTCTAATAAATAAGATTTGTAAATATAATTTCACTCCCATTAATGGAAAGGTGCTGCAGAGATTAATGCAGTACATTTCGGTGTAGTTTGCATTTGAGCTGTGCACTGTGACTGCTCTGCACTTGCAGCGAAAGCCTTCAGCTCTCAGGGCACTTGGACAGGTACCCACATTTCTGCTAGGAGCTTCAGAAGTGGCAGAGAAGCTTGGGATTTTCCATACTGCTGGTGGGGATGAGGGGAAAACAACACAAACATTTGCAGTCTGTTGTTTCCCTCGCCTGGATTTCTGTGCTTTTTCCCCAAAGCCACGCTCAGGTGCCCCCCACCAGGTGCCAAGCTCCCTACCTCCATCTGAGTGTCACCGCTTCTCCTTCCCCATGCAATGTTCAGCATCACGAGCCTTGCCTGTGCTGCTGCTTGGGAGCTGATGAAACTGCCTGACACGTGGCCGGGCTGAGTGCTGCACGGCCCTACGGTGGCACGAAGACATTAAAACATGAATTTTTAAATTACTGCTTAGGCTGCATTCCAATGAAACAGAAATCCTTTCGAAATCATGGCTATTTTCATTGTTTTAATAAATCTTTGCACATTTCCCATGGAAGATGGTGATTCTACAATTTCTTTCTAAAAAGTGAATCGCGTCCTTTTGGTTTTAAGCATTACTGATGGGCAAAGTGCACTGGGTTCCTCTGGAAAACCAAAGGAAACACCCAAGATTTGCTCCAATCGCACAACTTACACTGCCACACTTAACACAGTTAGAAACACAAAACGTTGCCACGATCCACAAAGACAAGAAGGAAGCGATGCCTTACCTGAGGGGAAGGAAGCGTTTGTTTTGTTTCTGATCCTTTCTGATATCTTGGTGAGACTCAGAGATGCCCAAGCTGCACCGCAACCACACCAACCTGCATGGAAGCTTTGAAAGTTCAGGACTCTACAGAAATAGCTGCTCTCACCCCAATAGATCTACTCTGAAGCAGACCTGTCTGCCGCCCCCCCGTGTGGGGAGGAGCCGGGTGGGCGCTGGGTGCTGACATTTGTCACTGTGGGTGCAAAAGGATGGAGGGGAGAAACGCTCCTGGCAGACAGGTATCTTTACAAATGACAGAATATTTATTAACAATACCTTTAAAAAAAGGTTACATCTGCTAGTTCACTGATAAATATCATTTACACTGGGGAGAAAACTACAGCTCTTTTTTTTTTTTTGTTCCATTTTTCTTGGTTTTGTGTTTTTTTTTTCTTTTCTTTTCTTTTTTTTTTTTTTTTTTTACATAGAAGTAACCATATCAAACTAAGAAAGAAACACAGCTTGAAATACTGACAATATTTCTCTGGTCAACACCCCTGACTTTTACACAAGTGGAATCCTGATTATGCGTTACTGAATAAATATATTTAGAAGGTCTAAAAGTTAACTGTGTTATTTTGTAAGCAAAAAAGACAAGTTACAGGCAAATTCAAGCTATCAGGAAAAAATAATAGTAAACCACTGCTGCGCATTTAAACTTGAAAACTTTATAGAAAATTCCATTGCCTTGTACTAGCGTTATCCCATCTGAGTGAACGTACAAAAGTACCCCGTAGTAACAAACAGTCCTTCTCTGAAGAAGATGATTTTTGCTGTGGATATTGTCGCTTTCCGGCGTGCCGCTGTTACGCCTCCGGGTTCCTCCGAGGGGTTCCAAGAGCTGTGGGCTCCCTCTCCCCACACCGCTGCCGGGCCCCGGCGTGTGCCAGAATGGGGCTGGAGAGGAGGATGACTATGGGACGAGGGAGGGAAGCGTTTGGGCAGCGCTGAGCCCGGCTGCGCTGCGTCTCGGAGCGCTGCTCTCGGTGTCCATGGAGCAACGTGGGCACGGGATGAGCCGGGTTTGCAGCGGGGCCCTCGGGGGACACCCACTGGTACCCGACATCTCCGCGCTGCCTCCATTCCTTCCCAATTTAATGCTAATCATGATAAAGACAAAGCTATTTCAAGACAGTAAAAATGGAACCTTACTGCGTGGTGCCAGAATTATCAGCTACATGTCCTGTAGTCCGCAAACGACCAAAAGCTGCGCGTTCCGTTTCAAGATCGTGGCGTTCTTTCTGAGCATTTGGAGTCTGAATCCTCTGAATAACATGGAAAGTCTCGTGTGCTAACAGCACTGGGGTCACACAAGGATCGCCGCTCACTCTGCACCCGGTGGGAAGCAGTTCTGCCCCGCGGGGCCCTGTGACACCATACAGGAAAGTGGCGGCCAGCTGACTAAGAACAACGTGGAACTCTCGGTCAGAAAGGAAAAAATTCCAAACAATATTTTCATGATAATGTTGTCCATAGCATTTTATAGCAGAGGAAAAATTAATATCTACATCATATGTTAACTTTAAAAAATTCTATAAAACACTAAATATATAATAAAAAATATGCATATAAGGACATATGTAAACTGCTTTGGTAACATCGTATTACAGATGTTTTCAGTGCATTGCAGAGTTTCCAAGGAAACTTCAGACAAAGCTATATTTGCTTTGAGGAAGTACTGTATAATGCCATTCCTAAAGAAGCATAAACATTTTTCCAGTAGTAAGATGTACTCAAACCACAATATTACTTGGTACTGGGTGTCTTCGAAACAGCTAGCTAAATGTTGCTTATATTATAAACAAGAAGTCCTCCGTGTAATTTTTGTCATAAACTGGACCGAGCTGTGAGCGAGATCATTATCGTGCTGATGGCCGACAGTGTGCAGGCGTTGGAGGTCGAAGAGCTGCCTCCTCTTGCGTATGCATCTGAGCAGAGAGAGAGGGGAGATCAGGAGAGCACTGCAAACCCTCAGCCCGCAGCCCTGCCCGGTCCCCATGCCCCACCACCACCCCCTCTGCCCACTGAAATCCCCATTGCTGTTATGCTGAGGCTTCTCCCACGTTTCTCTTTATAATTCTCCTACTTTCAAGCTGTTATTTACAGCACCAGTCTGGCCCAATCCACATCCTACAGGACGATCCTAAAGGATCCTACAGGGATGCTCCCGCATGGAGCCAAATAGGAACTGGCGTGCGCTCCTGCTCTGCTGTGTCTGCTGATGAAATCCCTCTGCAGGGTTTGTATGGCCACAGCACACAACCAGGGGGAGATAATTCCAATCTCATCCATGGTTTTTCACATCGCTGTAATTTTAATGCCACATTCCTGCATTGCAGAGGCAGCTGATTTAATGCAGCTTATAAACGGCGGTATTATTAATGGAAGATGGGACATGGAGATTTTGCAAAAGCAATGTTGAGTAATAAAATACTCTCTTTTCTGTTTGTTCTTCTGCACAACCTCATTTCCCTAAATAAATATTTATGCATCCAACACAGAATGGAATATTGCCATATAGTAGCCTTATAAATTTAAAAGTCTCCGAACACTGCATTTTATATTTTGTTATAGTGAATTGCAGTGAAACAATATATTCAGTATATATGAGTACGAAAGTAGGAGAGCAGAAAGTGTGCAGAAATCTTAAACACAACCGTAAGCACTTATGGCAGCGTTTCCTCATATTTTAAACTTGGCTCAGGCTGGAGCCAGGACCCTGAGCTGGGCTGCTGCTGAATGCTGAATTTCTGCCCCCTCCCAGGGCATGATGCCCATGCCCAAGTCCTGCTGGCTGCTCCTGGGGTGAAACGGAGCAGAGGGGCACCTGTTCCCCAGCCTTACTTGAGATCTTTGGGATCCGGATCTGCTCACTGCTGCTGCCATCGCCCCCGTCACTGAAGGGCTTTATCTCGATGATGTAGTCCTCGTCAAAGGGCAGGGAGAGTTCCACAGAGGTCCTGTTGGTTTCAATCACTGATGCGCTGCTCTGCCTGTTCCACCTGTACAGAACCTGTGGGAGAGCGATGAGGAAGCACTCATGAACAGCAGAAGCACTCAGTGCTGTAGGAGTGTCTGGGCTGACCGCTGCTCTTCCCTTACCTTGAGTACCCAAAATGCACCCAGTGACACCCAGACACACAGTGTGGTCACCAAGGTGCTGTCATCCTGACCCCAGCAGCCACTACTGGCCTCCCCAGGTAAACTACTTTTTAAATTCACTGTCTAAGAACTGGAAGTCCTATTATCTAGCATCATAAATTGTGGCGTAATTCAGAAGATTTCCAGAAAAAAAATAAAAAGCTAGGCAGTGTTTTGCTGTGAGCCAGTAAGGAATGTGACTGTTATCCTAACCATAGTTACACAGGGAATTTTTAGAAACCTGTGAGATAAGATTCTGCTTTTTCAAAGGTGATGAAAGTCTCTTTCGCCTGTTTCAACTGACTTCTTAATTTGCATTTCAGACCAAAAATACGTAGGAATGAGATGGTCTGAACTGCTGGGATTCACCTGGGGATTCTGACTGAAAGCCCCGAGAAATTCCTTACTTTTGATTTCTCAATAGAGTGCACCAAAGATACTTAGAAGTGAGGGCAGACATGAAAGCTGGCACAAGCGCACGAATCTGATGCCCCCAAACTGTGGGCAGTGAACAGAACACAAAGTGTGCCCAGGTCCTTCATCGCTTCCAGCTCTGATGGAAACGCTCACATAGCCCGGCCCTGGAGGCACTGGCTGGCATTCGCTCACTGATGTCTTTTTTGGGCCAAATTAAACCCTTGTGGAAGGTGATGGAGCTGAAATCTTCCCAAAATTTCTCTCTGGTTAAATTAAGCCCTATTAAAACTGCTACTAATGAGGATTCTCTTTCTTTTCTTTTGGCTTTGCTTTCCGAAGAAAATAGAGCTATTAAAAAAGCATTTTATTTATCTGCAATTAAGGAGCTGGCTGCAGCCTCTGGAAGGTTTCCACCCAAGTTCTTACTGTAAACCCGAAACTCAATATGAGATAATAAACATTTCCACTAAAGCACAGTGCAAGAATGTGGGGATAGCCAAGGTACCATCAGGCCTCCCTGCAGGTCCCGATGGAGGCTGTGGCTGGTCATGGTCCCACTGCCTGTGCTGGCACTCACCTTGTAGCCCTGCACTTCTGACTCATTATCCAGTGCTTTCACTTGGTCCCAGTTCAGTATGATCTTGGAGTCTGATGAGTTCCATATGATGTTCCCAGGGGGCTGACTTGGTGCTATGGCAAAACAGAGAGAGTGCTCTGTGACTGAGAAGTGCCATCTGCAGTCACATCCGTCCCCATACCCTCCCAGCTTGTCCCATCCCAGCTCATAAGCTGATCTGTGTCCCTGAGGTCACAGCAGGTGTGACTGGCTGAAAAAGCATGCACTCAGGTGCTCAGCATGCCCAAGACCAGAAGAAAAAACTCTCTTGAACAACAAGATAAATACTTAACGTTCCTGCACAGCTGTGATTTGAATTTTGCACGCTCTGCTTACTTAACATGCAGAAGAGCCATACCAAAAAATGGATAATCCTTCTGCACAAAGAAAACAGCAAAGAACGATCTCCCAGTTCCTTAGGCTCAATTAAAACCCGAGGAGCTGGCAGAGACCCCCCTGAGGCAGAGCACTGCCACTGTCCTGAGCACTCACGTGGCTTTTTTGTCGTCACGTTGACCATGGCACTGGACGGACCGGTGCCAGCAGTGTTGTAGGCTTTGACTGCCAGGTGATAGAGCGCATTGCCCTGCAAGTTGGTGACTTTGGCAGATGTCTGGTTACCAACTGTCCTGATCTTTCTCGCGTTCTCTTCCTTTTCGTCGTGTCTCCAACACCTGACCTGCAAGACAAAGTGAGAACTTCAACCCCAGCTACAGGTAGGCAGCACCCTGGTGGTTCCTAGCTCTATGACACTTCTGCCCAAAGAAGTTCTCTCTGTCTCATCTGGATAAGTCTTGCTGTATTTTCCACCTCGGGGTAGATGTCAGGGATTAGACATGCTACCTGCTATTCTTAAACCCAGGGCTGATACTCCTGACCACTGCTTTGGTCTGAGATGGAGGAAATGACCCAATCTGTGAACTTTCCCAAAGAAGCACGCTGACATCAGAGCAGCCTCTCTGGTCATCAGCACACACTGGCTACCCACAGCAAGCTCTGATCTACATTTCAGCCAGCTACTCACGGACAGATGCGTCGCCTTTTACCTCAGAAGTAAAGGAACAAGAGTCAGGCCTTGCTCAGCAGGACCAACGCAGCAGGAGCAGTGCTGCCCCAGCCTGCTCAGCACACAGCCCTGCAACCACACCGCAGCTCCCTGCCTTACCTCATAGCCCTGTATCCTTCCTTTGTGCTGATTGTCTCGAGGAGGAGCCCAAGAAATTTCAATGTCTGTGGCAGAAAGGCTTCTGGCGAGAACTGTGATCGGAGCTCTGGTCGGCTCTGGGTAGACGAGTTGAAAATAAAATCAGAGTTTTCAGTTCTGTGTTTAATTAGTCACTAACTGCAAGGGAATTTTCGTTATCGCATGTGAAAAGAGGCATGTGACAAAAACAAACTTTCCCTTTTCAAAACAAAGCGCTGTCAGGCCTGTGCTAGACTGCACTTCCCCTCTGCAAGAGAAATAATAAATGTCATTACTAAGCTCAACTTAGGATACCATGTACAGTAATTAGGACAAGAGGGAACATTTTCTAATCAGTGGACATTAATTCATACTAAATCTCAGCTGAATTCTTTCCAGATTACATATTGCTTTTCCATTAATATCAAAAGATTTCATTATGATTAATGTTATTTTAATGACTATCAAAAGAATTAATCACGGTGCGCCATTTATTATAAATCAGAGCAAGGATTAGGTATCAAAGGATGTCGCTGCGGATGCTGAACCCTCTGTGATCCACGGACGACGGCGAGGAGGAGGAGATGGGCTCCTCACACTACCTTCCTCTGCTGAGTACACGACCGTCACGGGGCTGAAGGAGCCTTCCCCCTTGTTGTTGTACACCCCCACTTTCACTTCGTAGGGTGAGAAGGGCGGCAGGCTCTCATTGCGGAAGACGTATCTGGAGGCATCTGGGGAGGCCACGACGGTCTGCATCCAGCTGATGGTGCCAAAGGGGCGGAAGGCCACCACGTAGCCAAAGCCGCCTCCGTTCTGCAGCTCCTCGGGCACGGTCTGTGGGCAGGCAAAGCATGGAGAGGTGGCAAGTTGAGCAACTGCATTTATTTCCTCGGTTGCTTCTTGGTCCTTCCTAAGTCGAGGGTGAGCAGCTGGAAGCCCAGAAGGGCCTATGGGTACCCAAAGTTTCAATGTATGACGATATTCTGTAACGATGGGCCACTGTCCTCTATGTCAAGGGGTTACTTTTGGTGACAGTCTCGCTCTGTAGTCCAGGGCTCAAAAAAATAAAATACTAGGCTGTTAGAAAGATGATCTCTGGATGTTTACGAGAATAAACTGACTGTTGTGTCGGAATACAAATTATATTTTGTGCAAATTATGAGTCAAAGTCACGGCTGATGTTCTTGTGTTTTTGAAACATATTGGAGTATCTGTAGGAGATGCAGCGAAACTAATTAGTCCAATGGAGGAGGAAATTTAGCACATTGAGCTGTGTGGTAAGGAGAAAAACCCATTTATAGTTTTTTAATAACCTTAAAAATATCTCTGGTGATTCATTCTGCCAGCTTGGTCAGGAATAGTGCTAAGTGGAAGCGTTAGCATGTCTAGTGAAGTTCATTATTAGGAAAAATACGCCAGCTGCATCACATCATAACATGAAAATACGAGCAGACAAATGACTAAAGTTCTAGCCCTGGCTGCCTTAAGGAATATTAAACATTCTTCATCGCTGCATCTCCTCTTGCTGGCTTTCATTAGCAGCAGTAAAAGCCAGCATGAAGTGCATTGTGCTAACTCTTAACCATTTGCTGTCACATAAGACTGCACCAGGGTAAGGGTTGAGGCTCAGAAGTCACTGCTGGTTCGCAGCACTGTATTCATTTTCCTCTTGGTTTGGACTCCACTCACCTCCCATGTAATGACCAGCTCTGATTTGCTCCCACCGCCTCCGCTGACATTGGCTGGGGTGACTTCAGGAACTGGGGGAAAAAAAAAGAGAAAAAAAAAAAAAAAAAAAAGAAGATGCAGAGCTGCAGACAGCACTGAAAATGCACGTAGGGATTTTGAAACCAGAGAGTGTGTTGAAATGAACCAGCTACAGGACTCTGCTGGCCTTTCTCTGCTGGGTATTGGCAACATTAGCAAGTGACTAATTTGCCACCGCAAACAACACATTAAAAGTATGTCAATAATAGTATATGAAAAGTATGTCAATTAACTTGTGTATTCAGCCTCTAATTGTTTAGTTTAAACATTAATCTTCCATAAAAAGGGCTTTTAGGTATTTTCCCATTTCACAGCCTGTTCCTTTGCAGCCTAACGTGGAGCAGAGGAGGCACGTTTCCCATGACACACACAGATCTCCGGACCACCACCCTGAAACTACCACTGCCTGTGACCCTTTTCAGCCAGACCAAGCGACAGGGGCAGCACCCAGAAGCATTACAGCTCTCGAGACTTGTAACACGTCCTCTATGAGCACTTAGGGGACAAGACTGAACTCAGCTCCTCACTGCTACTTCTGCTACTTACGAGCTTCTTCGGTTCTTCTGTTCTCCGAAGGTCTGCTCGGCTCCCCTATCCCAATCAGGTTGGCGGCCACGACTCGAAACTCATACTCGACCCAAGGGTTGAGGCCCACCACAGTGGCTGTGAACGTCCTGCCATCGATCACCTCTGGAACTGGAGACAGACACAGGTCAGGGGTGCAGATAAAGCCACGACAAGTATTGAAAAGGGCTGAGAAAAGCCCTGCTGGATGCCCTTAGCATTGAGGGATTAACACAGATGCAACGTAAATGAGGACTGTCAAATGTTTTCTCGTTTTTAATGTTTTATTAATTGCTAAAGTCAGAGCATTAAAACGCTGTGCTTTCAGCACAAATTCCTGCCATTAAAAAGCTTCTCTTGAATTGCCACTTTCTGAAAACAAGGTGTCAAGACAACAGGTTTACAAGTTGTTCTTTTTCTCCTCTCAGACTGCACTGTTCCCTCTGTTTAATGGTTACTGGAATGGAATTAACCTCTGGTGGAATGAGCAATTACATCACGGGATTTTTCCCACTATCAGGAAAATAATTCTACTTAAAGATAGGCCAGATGACACAGGCTGTCCCTGAGGGATGTCTTTATAGACCACAATTACTGCTGTATATCTCCAGCGTGGCAACAAAAGACAGGAATTCATTCTGTTTTCCCTTAAACATTCATGAGAAAAATGGATGAGTAACAGCACTGACTGGAACTTAAATCTTCGAGTTGCCAGACTTGAAACCAGTTAAGAAGAGCAGCGTCCTACAGCCAGAGAAACCACACTGAGAGCAGAACCATGGTTCAGCAGTTCCCAAAGGGCTCCTTCTCCAGCAGCACAGCTCGGTGGGTCGGCGCAGCCCTTACCTGTGCTCACAGCCTGCCAGCCCACCGAGAAGGGCGTCCGTGCCTGCACCACGTACATGGTGATGGGGCTGTGGTTGTCTGCTCCGGGCCTCCAGGACAGCTGGGCCGTGGTGTCGGTGATCTCATCGATCGTCACGTCCTCGGGGGGACCTGGGGGACCTGTCAGAAACATTGTAGGAGGGACTGCTTGAAGCTGGGTGCGGACTGTGGCCTTCCTGCCCTGCAGGATGCTCCTAGCAGAGAAATGACTCTGTCTTGCATCACATGGCCACGTCCATCAGTACTGGTGCCTCTCCCCAATGTGCTGCTTCACAGTGACCTCACCTCTTCACTCTTCCACTTTGGTCTAAAATTATTCTCAAATGATATTAAGACCAGAAAATGGTCAAGTATCTAAAATACCCTGAAACTTCCAGTGCCCTGTCATTATAATGAAACTTTCAGCAGGTATAGCCAGATTTAATTTCTAAGAAATTAAAATTCTATGTCATTTTGCTTGGCTGGGGGAAATCAATCACACAATGCAGCCTTGCTCAACTCCTCCAGTCCTTCCACCCCAATGAAATTTCATTGCACACTTCACAATTTACTCCTCTTGCTTGGCCAATGCTGACATAGCCCATCTTCTTGCCTTGGAGTAATGACGGTTACTCCCAACATTTCCAGATATACAGCTTAGCAGTGTGTATGATGCCTGATTAATTCAGAGACATTCATACAGGTGCTATCTCAAGGTCAAGAGAAGGAAAAGAGTCTCTGGTACTTTCATACAGTGACCAGAGGAGACAAGAAGGAATTAGCAGCTGCACCTTTTCTCAATTAGATGAGATAACCTGTTTGGGACAAAGTGATCCTTCAGCAGGAGTACAAATCCCCTAAAAGCACAGCGCTGCCGAAACCAGGCATGGGTTTAACAGCCTTTCCCTAGGGCTGCGTCACATCATCTTGACACAGCTCAACTGACTATGTACTTATAACATCTATTAGGAAAGCTCTATTTATGCAACAGATATTCGTTCCCCCTCCAGTCTCACAGCCCAGGGATGTTTCCCAGTGTCATACAGTCGGTGGCACAACACAGCACAGCTCCTGATGCAGCCGTAAGACCACCAGAGACATCCCTGCTGCTGCTGCTTCCAGGGAAGGACAAGAGTGGTCATTTTGCTGTCACCAGCAGCCACTTTCCTGTGAGAATTTCATGTTCTTCCTCTTAGCTTGCAGAGCCAACACTAAGGAAATTACCTAACTGAGGTTCTCACAGCAGGCTGTTTTGAAATGTGTGTACAATAAGAGTAACCAAAACCGCGTGTTCCAACTGCTGCATGATGCGAGCATCAACCTTACGTTAGGAGATGAAAAGAGACATTCAGAGGAACCAAAGCAAAATGGGTGGCACAGCTTTCACGAAGAGAGAATTTCTCACTTTTGGTACATGTGCTCCTACTTGCCTTGAGTTGCCTGAGATTTTTTGCTACATGAAGACTTGGAAACTGCAATTCCACAGAATGGTTGAGATTGGAATGGACCTCTGGATCCGTGCGGTGCATCCCTTGCTCAAGCAGGGACAGCCAGAGCAGGGTGCTTGTAAAGCCTATCTTAAACTTTTGGTCAGGGAGGAAAAATTCAAAGCTGGGATGGAGAGAAACAGGGCAGGACTCAGCTTCATGCTTCCCAAGGCTCACAAGCAGGAAAAATATTTAATGTTTTTTGGTAAAGATTCAGACTCAGGTTAATTAATTTCATCTCCATTAAAGTCATATTTAATATCATCTCTGCATAGCAACAAATAGAACCTGACAAGTCAGTGGAATTACCGAATCACGTTTATTCTAGAAAAGGAACAACTGTAAAGGAATGCAGTGAAGAAGCTGGAGATGATTTCTGCTGCTGAGTTCAACAAATAAATGTGCTCAGCTGGTGCAAGTTTTGCATTCAGGACACGAATGTGTACTGGTGTGTTTATCTGTGCTGTGTCTCGGTTGTACAAGTATGTGTATATGAAAGCAGCTTTATATATGTTGCTTGAAAATGTACTGTGAACCACAGCTTGTACTTCAAGCTTCCTTAGATTAATTACAGGATGCCGGGATCCTAATGAATGTCTCTGAACCCAGGAATTGTCTTACCAGTGGCAGAAGATAAGAAAGAAAAGAAATTTTACAACAACAACAACAGTAACAAAATTCAAATACCTCTTACAATCAGGTCTGCAGCAGCAGATAGCTTGTCCACACTTGTTTGCACCATGCAGACGTATTTCCCAGCATGCTTCAGCTGGATGCTTCTGATCATCAAATCACCAGCTGAATCCTGCTGATAAAGTAGAGAAAAGTGGTTACAATTACTTTTTAATGAGCGCTAAACATCATTATCACATGAAGGACACTGTGACTAATGGATTTATTTTACACTGGCTGATGAAAACATTCGTAATGCAAGCCGTGGCCTATTAAAATTATGTGAGTCTGCCTTGAAGATAAGAGCGGGAGCTCTTCTACAATTATGGCTTCGGCAAGGGGCAAGGGAGCCAGGTTTGGGTCCGTTAAGCAGTTTCCCCATTAAAACAATGCAACAGCCTTTGCAGGTTTGTCTGGATTCTTCCTTCAACTCTCTGGATATCTAATTTATAGCCTCTTCGCCATTCGGGTGTCTAAGTTGTGTGAACATCTATTTTGTAAGCACAAACCAGCCCAAATTATGAGACATATGCAACAGCAGCCTTGTGTTATGGCCAGCATTTTGATTGCCTGGCATTTCTGTACTAAAGATCATGAGAACAGCACTCTCCTAGGAAATCTTGCATCCACCTAACAGCGGTAATTTGTTTTCCAAACGCCAAATGCATGTCTGATTAACTGTTGAATAGAACTAATTATGTTTCCGTATGTATAGGAAGCTCTGAACTCTTTCTAAATTTTTCTCCAGACACAAAGCATTCAATACATTAGAAATCTCAGGGTAACCTTGTGATTGTGGCTTTCAGACCGAAGAATATTAATACAGTTTGTAATTTTAGCTTTGCAGCCCAATCAAGCACAGTCACAGGGAAGAGCTGTCACCGCTGATGTGCACCCTAGGCAGAAATCTTTACATGCATCTTTTAATGATTTTTTTTTTAAGGGATAACAGCGAAGCTTGTAAATTGTATTTCCTTTTATTTTCAGCATCAGATTTCACTCCTGACAAATGCAAAGACAGACTGCTTGTCTGCCTGGAACTTGGCACAGTGTGGGACTTTGTAAAGCCTCCCTCAGGGTGACATGCAAAGCCCCCCCTTCTCTTCTGTCCTCTACCTATGCTGAAAATGTATTACAGTTTTCTTCTTCCTTTGCTCCTTCTTTTTCTCACACCTGACTCTTCCAGCTATCAGGCTTTTCATACTTAAACCTCAAACAAACAATTCTCTGGACATTACAAAAGTTTGCAACGTCAGTGGGTCCAGCCTGGGCTTCCTAAAAACAAACAAGTAACAGAGAACCCAAGCACACCAACGCGTCATCGCCGGGAAATGCCACAGATAACACTGAGAAGAAACATCACCTCCAACGGTCAGCGACATCTCTAGCACAGAGCAGATCCTTTTACATGAGGGAAAAAATACTCTAAGCATGTGGTCCCAGGAGAAAAATACAGTCATGTAAATGAGCCAACCACAGTTTCCGTACAAATACAAAGTTCTATGCTGTTACACTTGGATTTTTTTCTTTTCTTTTTAACTTGTGACAGACTTCTTCCCAATGGGAAAAGTGAAATGGTAGTTTTTTGTAAGGAGAAAATGCATTGTAGGTCTTCTGACATACAGTTCACTGCAATGGCAAACCGTCATTCACGCCATCAGAATCGGGGCGCCTCATTAAGCAATTATAACAGTCCTGCATCAACTGTCACAAAGCAGTGTGCTGTCAATGCCTATTTTCTCAGCCTGTGAGACAGAAGATAACATCTCCTAGTATCAGCTTAGTCAAATACATTTGTCCTGTAGGCAGCCCTTCTGTGTGTTACCTGCAGTTATTTCTGCGGCTGCTGATGCAAGAGGAGCCCTTTGGGGAGATTGCCTTAGAATTGATACTTACCCCGCCGACTCTTTCAAAGTGATCCCCATCTTTTTCAAAGTCTATCAGATGCCCATTGAATGACCAGGTGAACACGATATCGAGTGAGTGATCGTGAGACACCTGGCAAGGCAGGACGATACTTTCTCCAACAGTGACATCCATGCTGAAAGGTGACACCATCACCCGTGTTGGATCTACAAATGAAGAAAACGGAGGGGAAAATATTAATCCTCTCTTGAACTGAGACAGTTGTGGAGCTGAATCCACATCTCCATGCAATCCAATCCAGTCTCCATCCATCTCCGCAAAGAATACTGCAACTACAGCATTGACGCTGGGGTTTGAAAAAGTCACAGTGCTTACTCTGGAATAGTAAAAAAAAAAAATTAAGGCAATATCTGAACTATTACATCTTTGATTTCATCCCGATACCTTTCGCTTCTTAAAACTCACATGGTTTTTCTCTCTGAGGAGAGCCCACACAAAGAGTAAGTATAAACAACAAGTGGTACCAACTGAACCCTTCAAAAGATGCAACCTGAAATTGTGCCCCAACCAACCAAGCAGAAGGGCTTTGTGTAATGTGGATCCTGTGTATTACGCCCAGCTGATGTGGGCAGTAAATGGTCAAACACAGTCCTCTTCTAAGATCCTGGTGGTCATAAACAAGAAGTCACTGACCTGATGACCAGGAACAGAGCAAATAGTTTGGAGAGATGTAGCAGAAGAAAGGTGAGAACTGGTCATTTTCTGAAACCTCACATTGACAGAGGAAAGTCAAAAGACTGCAGGTATCTGTGATGTGGGAAGTCCTGTCTGTTATGTGCCAGCTCCATCCTGGGCTTTGGGACCAATCCCTTATTCACAGCTAGACTTCACCGCTGGTTTACTTGTCTGTTTTTAACTTTGGTCATGCAGTGCAAACAAAATGGAGCCACAGAAAGATGAGCCACGATGCATTATGCAGACTTCAGCCCCTCATCTATGCCCATGAATTCCCTCTGCCTCTAAAGTTAACATTTGTCTTTCATTTCTGTTGACAAAAATGCTGTAATTTTTTTCTACAAGGCCTCAGAGGAAATGAAAAGGAGAAAAAATATTGCTTAACAATGAGACCAAAAGTCTGAAAATCTTATACAGACAGGTATTTTTGCTTATTCCAAAAATCTATTCTGCACAGCTGTCATGGTAAAATAATACAGGCATTATTCATTCTCTAGTATATAAAATCAAAATCTTAACTACTTCACCCAGGGACTCCTGGATAACTGCTTAATTCTCTGCTAAAATAGTAAAGCTACTGCAAAAACACACGTGCTGGGCAGAACTTTTCACTTCAAAAGTCCACAGAATTCGTAAAGAAAGATTTCACAGCCAACTCAAAGAGCCTTCAGATCAATGTTTAAAATGTTTATGAAGGATATGATTCTGAGATGCAATGAGTGCCTTCCGCATTGCCTCGAGTGCTCCTACACACAGCCCACAAAGCACCAAGCACACCGTGCTGCTCAGCAAGCAGTGAGGTTCTGCTGTGGGTAGCCCTGTGGATTGCTCTCCAGAACTTTCTGCAGGAGGTGAGAAGAGCACACTGTAGATCTGATTCTTCTTGCTAAAATACACAGAGTTTATAACAACATAAAGAATGGAACATGGATGCTAATGATTTATTTCCCAGAGCAGCTCAGCACAGCTTCTGTATGACTGTAGGGCATGCAAGTGCCCACTGCCTTTGAAAATCAGGCCCCCAGGTTTCAATCCAATCATATCAAGAAACATTGCAATCTTAGAATTGAGCACAGCGGGTTAGAGGAGCAGCTGATAAGGGCAGTGACAAATGACACACAGCACAGTCTCTGACCCCAGTCATACCTGGCATCCACAGGAGCCCCCTGCAACACCCTCTGCAAATCACCCCAAAGAGAATGCTTACCAATCCTTTCCCAAGGACTGGAAAAGCTGGAAAACAAAACCACCCCCTCACCTTGGACCTGAGCAGAGCAGCAAATGGAAAACGTTATTCAGAAGCCAACTGAGGGCAGCTCAGTGTAGGCACACCTTGGTGGTACGCAGCCAAGCAGTAATCAAATTATTAGGTGTGCATTCTCGAAATCTGTAACATCAGGCTCCTTTTAAATTACAGTGAGTGCTTTAACAATACCAACATCATGCTTTCTGCCAGTTGCTGCCCGAGGGGCTGTGGGCCCCTACCAAGGGAAGCAGCAGCAGTCACCTCCCACAGAACCATCCCAGCAAGGAGAAAAGAGAGCGCGACTGCTCTGAGCCAGCGCTGTGACAGCTTGTCCAGCATTACCACCGAGTTTCTGAAGAAGAAACAAGTGAATGCTGAATGCCAAAGGGAGTGCTCCCAGGGGATGAAAAACTCCTCACCGTCAGGATGCAGAATAACCTGGCTTTCAGCCCGGCTTGGCTGTGCTGTGCACCCCAGGCTCAGGGTGCAGCGTGCCCCCTGCAGGGCTCTGGCTCTAGGTGTCACTGACGGCTCAGGGAAGCAGGGCAGCTCCCTGCTGCCTCCTTGCACATCAGCGCTTTCTCCAAGGCAGTTTCTGTGTTTACTGTGGGAAGAAACACGTGGTGTTCTTTCTACGTACAATTTTCCTTGCCTGCCAACAAGCAGACACTCAGCAGAGCAAATCTGTGACAGGATGGCTCTGCAGCACCTGAGCATGCAGGGATCATTGCAGCTCTCCTTACCCACGTGTGTCCTGAGTGGCATCCCTTAGTGTTACTGCTGCAGTGCAGTGAGAATTCACTGTATTTCTGACTCATTTAATGCATTTGGGGCTTTGGAACTACATGATCTTTAAGGTCCATTCCAATCCAAGCCATTCTATGATTTGGCTTACAGCAGCAGAGATCTTCACAAAGTTTTCTTGCTCACTTTCAGTTTGGAAGAAGAAGATACAGAGCTGAGAAGCATTTCCCATCTGCAGTTGCTGTGCATCCCTTGTACCCTGCTAACAGGGAGCTGCCATGGACACTCCGTGCCCCATCTGGGGATGCTGTGCTGCATCCTCACTGCAGACCCGTGGGCTGTGCACACTGTGGGCTGGAGCAGCAGTTCCCCAGCCTGAAAGGAAGCCTTCTCGCCCCGGTTTGCTATTGATTGGGTGTCCATTAGGACGGATTACTTGTTTAGGATAAACAGCTTTGCATGGCTGTGCTTGCTTGTTGTAGCTCATGCAGTGCTGTGTTGTATCCTATCGATCTGGAGGACATGACACAGTGGGACACCATCCACAGAGGCATGACACAAATGGCATAAAGTGAGGCAGAAGCCGACACTCACAGATAATGCTTACTTTTTTGTTAAAAAACAAACAAACAAACAAAAACCAACCCAACAAATCATCCTAGACCAGGCAAATATCTCCGAATGACACAAGAAGACAAGGGCAGAACAAGAAGCAGTCCCATGTGTGTGGTACTAAGCAGCAAGATTTCCATGGGGTGGAGGGGTTTTCTACCTGCAGGAAAGTGAACCTGTTTGCATTCCTCAGCTCTTGGCACCCAGTTTCCAAGTATGCTCACTTCCAATGGGGCTCAGCTGCGGTGGCTGCGCTCAGCTCCGCAAGGATGGGATTCAGTGATACCAGTAACGGCAGCACCAGTGTTTCTCTCCCATTTGTGACTGAAACGTTTCTCCAAGAGCACGAAGCCCACAGCATCGCAGACCTGACAACTGGCTCAGCTTACGGGAGCTCTTAGTGCTCTGGGCATCATCGGATCCTGTGAAAAATGCTTAAGACAGGAAAACATGGCCCCAGACTAAAAAGAGTAATGACTGGTGAACAACTGAAAATGTAGTATGGCCACGTATCTAACAGGGATTAAGGAACGGAGGGGTGGAACACTTGACCTTTCCTGGAAGACTGAAGACTGCTTCAGCAACACGCTCAGTTCAGCTGGCTGCTTACGATGTGCTAAAATTGCACATCCACAAGAGGATCTTGGTCTTTCAACTCACTTGGCTTAAAACTTGCCATAGTAGAACTACAGCAGTGGAACTTCCATGCTGTTACTTTCAGATAGGTGCTTCAGCAAGTTGCATGAGTCCTTTAGGAATGCTCTTTGCTTTGGTGCAGGCAAGGTTTGTTTTAAGAGAAGAGTTTAAACGTTGCTCCTCGTAATCTGCCCATCCACGTCCTTAAGCCTCACTTTTGAGATCGCCTTCTTGGCTTCGTTCAGAGTTCAACTGCAGCTGAGGCCCAAATTATTAATGAATTTCTTAAACTGATGCTGAAAAAGAGCTTCCCACAGATTGAAAACTGTCTGAATTGATGCAAGTCTCCCTCTGAGGAATTAATGCCTCCCACCTTGCAGACAGAGACCAGGCAGTCAATCAGCGGATTGCATTTCTGCATACTCAAATACACATCCTTTGTGTGGCTGAATAATAAATGAAGGTTAATTTAAATCTGAAAACACATTAAGAATGGAATCGCATCAAAGGATACTGGGGAGGGATGTACCATTACAGCAAATTCAAAGACAAAATATATGAAAATACATCCACTCCACTGAGAGTACAAAGAGTGTTACTTAAATAACAAGAGGGCACAATACTTCATTTTAACCTCCATTTTAGCAGTGCAATGCAATCTTATCAAATCAAGATCTCTCCTTACAACTGTGAGAAAGAAAATCATATCTAATGGGGTCCTGAAATGACAGTCAAATCTGTCACTCACAGAAATTCATCCTTGCTCTTTATGGCAGTGTGTAACAGTGCCTGATTATGCTACAAAACCCAAACATACCTTCTGTCTCTCTTTGCATTTCAGGCTCAACTGAAAGCCACTCCACTTCAGAGGTGCATTAAATGAAATTGGTATATTTGACAAACAATTGAACAATTTGTGACACACTTTATAGATAACCCAGGGAATCCAAGGTGTCACCTTTTGTGGGCTATTGATTGAAACTAGCTGATATCCATCTTTTCAAGTATGGAATAATCTACTGTCATTACAAAAATGATGGCCGTCTTACAGAGAAGGTTAATCAGATACAGGAGAAATCATATCTAATCTTTGATAAATTGCAAGTCACTGAAGGATCAATCACCATTCCCCTTGTAACACAAGACACAGGTAACTGTGCAAACAATGCCATGTTGTCTGTTGCACAGCCCATGCACGTGGGCTGTGGCCAAAAGCATTCTGCCCCTTTGAACAGCTTAACCTGCTGGGGCTGTTGATTTACGGGGCTTTTAAACATGTTTGGAATGGTAATGACCACAAAAAAAATCTTCAAAAAGAAACAGAGCAGCAATAATATGAGAGACAGGCATTCAAACTGAGAAATTATAAAGTGACTGACATGGTCTTTGCACTTTTGTGGTAGAGCAGGGTTCTAGATTTTCCCTATCTGAGCCCTATGTTAGTTATCTACACCCTCCTGCTCAGGACCTAGATGTTAGGAATAAGCTGACAAGCAAGAATAAATCCCAAATTTAGAGTCATGAGGAGTCGATGCCTCTTGGAGCTGTCAAGCCTACGGGAAGGCATGAAAATCACTAGGTGGAATTTCAAGCTTCGCAGTGGATGATGCACAGCCTAACCATCCTTAATCCCATCCAAATCAAGTCTTGTGTTTTTCATAAATGTCCTAAGATAAGCAAGGCTTGGTGCACAGGTGGTTTGTCAGGCAGCCCCAGGCACACTGAGCTTCCCAAGCACTTGGTGAGAGCACAGCAAGCCATCAGTCCCATTGGGAAGGAGGACCGGGTGGGGGTATCTACTGAGAGCTCTGAAAAAGGAAAGCTTTTACTATTATTTTAATAAACTGGACAAATTTAAGAGCATTCTACTTCAGCTCCTATATGGTTCACTTCTTTAACACAAACATTTGCAGTAACTGCTGCATATGTATCTATCCAAAGGTAGTAAATCTCCCATACGTGCCCATACATAACACAGGTATCTATTTAAGTACCATTTCATACAGAATGGAATCTGCACGAAGAGATGATCCTCTTTGTGCTCAAAATTGATACAATTAGTTCTCAGTAACATTCCCTCACTGTTATATTCCCACCAGAACTCGTGGCTATGTGTCATTAGGAAAAATGACCACCTCAGTTTTCACCACTGAGTGTCTATCTCCTGCTGTTACCACAAGGGCTTCTCTTCTGGTTGGGCTGCTGTATCAATCCCATGAATGCCTTCAGCCAAAGTATTTATCTATAGCAGCATCTGCTCCTACTATTTTATAATTAGAATATAATTAGTGGAAGTTCTCACAAGAAGCTCCCATAGAGAAATGACTCTACCACACAAAAGTAAAACCTGCAATTCCCAAGCTATTGGCAATCTTCACTAGAAAAGAAATCGGGGCATTTCTCTAATGCCTCAGCAAATGCCATCTTGACAACAAGACATAATTAAGAAGTTGTACTGCATTGGGAGAGACCAGATACAAACCATCTGCAGACAGGTAGGGCAATCAATTATGCAAAGACTTACTTGCAGTTTCAGAAAAACCCTGTCAGGTCAGCTTAAAGGTCAACCTCAAATGAAAAAGTCAAATTTCTTAATAAACCGAGTGCTCGGAAAAAATATTGCTGTCACAGCAACATAGAGTTTTCTACTTAAAACTATTTAAAATGTTCTAATATGTATTCTTTTTACAGATGGAAAATGGATGCCTCTAGTTAACGATAATGCTGAATTCTTATTCAGCTTTTGCATACAAATGGCAGAAAAAACGTGTGGATAGTGCCTTGTCAGAAAGTACCTGGCAAGTTTAAAACTAATTAGGAGAGCACAACAGCAATTATCCCAAACCTCTGGAATTTACAAGCATCCAAAGAACTGAGTCAGACAACGGGGAGAGGAAAAGCAAGCAAGGGAGTGATTTGAGCTCTATTTAGTGGCTATTCGCAGAGGGAGCATCTACAAAACTGCCGGCTTGTAAATCGCTCCTGCTAGGGGCAAACACAGCATGTGAGCCATCCTATTAAATACTTACTTGAATTTTCAGAGTTTGAATCACAACCAAATGTGAACAATTAAGCTTAACGGAATTATGCGGAATGGAGAATTAGATAAGCAAAAGAGAGAGGAAAGTACAGAGCGAGGAGCTCTGTGGGATGAAGGCCAGCAAGAGCACAGATCTTGGAGTGAAAGGGAATAAAATGAGCTCCATTCCTTTCTTTCCTTGTCTGACCTTGGGCAAGTCATTAAAAGTCTCTGCAGCCCTATTTACTCAGCCTATCACACGGAAGTAGGGCCTTCATTAGAAAGTGTTTCGTCTTCTTACACCGCTGTGCACAGTAGATATTCTTATTTAAGATAAACTTTTACTTGAAACCCTGTAAAGACCTCTCTGTTGCCAGGCAGGACCAAAACCCAAACACCTCCCTCCAAAAAGATCAACTTACAGTCTAACAGAGCCAACAAAACAAACCTTCAGAGGCCATTTCCTGGGCCACAAAGGTTTAATTTGCTTCCTGGTGAAGGTGAGGCTGTCTCTGTGCGCTCTGCTCCTTGCAAGGAAGTGCCTTGCATTCCCACGTCCCAATTAGTCGGTGACAAATTGAGAAGGCAAGCCCTTCAGAGCACCTCGCTCCTGTTTTGCTCTCTTGTTGGTGTACTGATGTTACACAGGGGCAGGATCAAGGCAGGAGCGTGTGTGGAATGAGAACAACAACCTGCAAGATCATCCCATCATTAGAACTTGCTCAAAATTCTCAGCTTCTATGCTGCTGAATAAATATTCAACACAGGGCATCGTTAAAGCATCCCTCGCATTTCTCCTGTTACATGGCATTTTATTTCTAATTAGCCACAAGTTTTTTCCTATGCATGTCACTTCAAAACAAGAGCCAAGGTCTAACTAGTGAAAAGACATGTGGAAAGGGGGAGAAACAAGCAGCAGGTCAGCAGCAGCACCTCTCCTTCCAGCCTGGTTTCAGCAGTGGATGAGCTTAGCCCTGTCTTTCTCAGCACACAGCTTTGCTGGGATGCAAGACGTGGTCTGCAGTATTCCTCCCTGACATCCCCACCTGTTGCTTTCTGCTGTCTGAGATGTCATTCCTCTCCCATTCCACCATGCACTTTGTTATCAGGATGAATGAATTCAGGCTTGAGTTGCTGCAAAGACTTCCTACCGACACATGAAAGAAACTGAAATTTTCACTGGAGAAATACTGCTCACTCTTTAAATTCTAATAAAGATTAATATTTCAATATATTTGCAATGAAGCTAGAAGAAAACAGTACTGAAACAACTTTGATCATTAGCTCTTTATAATCCAATCAAAAACTTCAAACATAACGCAAATGAAATTTGTATTTCAAGTAAGAGAGTTTGCATGAGAGAGAGAAGCAACCCAAGGCACAGCAAAAGAAGTGGATGACAAAACTCCCTTGTCTTTCATAAGCAATCTGCTATTGGACCATGAAGGTTCACGTTCCATCATGTTCCCAAATAACTGGTTTAATGCTGTGATACAGCACACCCAGAACTTAATCTGTTCAGGCAGTATCTGATGTCAAATTCTCTCTGCCACCATGACTCCAGGATTAAGATAAGGGTCTCTCGCCTCACATTAACTTTGATGTGATTGCCCATCATCTTACTTAAATTAGATGAGGTGAGAATCAGGTTCCAGGAGTCCCTAACACTGCAAACATCACCTCATCACACTAAAGCAGTGCTTTAGCTACTCTTTGATGCACTAAGAACCATCATCACGGCCAGACTTCATCGTTGTACGCTGAGCTCTTACTACCTGATATGCAACCCTGAGTACACCGGCGCTCCATTCCCCTTCCAATCCAGTTGGGCTCAGGGAGACAAAGTCAAAACTGTTCAAAGCCTCTGAAGTTTGGTTCTGCTAAGCTGCTTCCAAAACCGCTTCTGAGAAAACACACACAAAGACTGATATTTCCCCGAGTACTGTCCCAGATTCTTTCCTTCACCACTCACACATTTTCCTCCTACTACAGAAAATGTGCTCTCCAAACACTTCATCTGTATCTTTGAAGTTAAAAACATAGCCTTCAGGCCAGTCTGCTCTTAGTTACTATTTTCAAGGATATAAAGTTCTCGGGGATAACAGAGTCATTACCACTGTTACTCTTTATTCCCCCGGAGTGATTCCTTCATCTCTCACTTGCAATGGGGACAGACAGTCATTTTCTCAATGCATGTAATATTGGCATCATTATCTTCCTTATCCCTCCCTGCACACACTGAACTGCTTGGGTGTGAAGAGAAGTGGCTCCAGGGGCACCCCCCCCATCTTGCACAACAGGACTGTGTGCTGTGATGATCTCAAGTTTTCTCTGCTGTATCCTTTTCTCTTAGAGTACTCAAGACTTGTGGGATTTCCATGAAGCTCATCCCACTGCATGCTTTAGAAAAGGATAAATCCTCGCCTTCACCCCCTTGGGATGATGATCAAACTCATTGTGTCAGTAGACTGACAACTGAAAGTTTTCCTGAAAGAATAACAAGAGGATGCATGGGATTTTTGCCCCGTTGCAGTAAAATCTTCATTTTTGGTTCTCTAGGAACAAAACAGCTGCATGAAGCTAGAAGCTCCAGGATCTTTTGCAGCCAGAAATTCCCAGCGAGTCCACTAACAAACACAGAGTTACAGGAACTGAGAACACAGACCTTTACATCCAACCCCTGTTGGATCTCTATCACTGAGCAGCCAGTGTGTGTGAAGCTCCTGCCTTGCTCTGCCTGGTGCTCCTGCCTCGTTACCTGGAGTGCACGGTTCTGGCTCATCCCACAGACCTCAGCTCTTCCTCCTGCTGCTAGTAGCTCCTGGAAATCTAAATTAATTCCCTGCAGCTACTGGCTAAGAAATGGGTGGAAAAAAGCTCAGTCAAATGTATTTGGCTTTTCTCATGAATTTGTAAGTGTCCCCAGGTGGACGGCCGCTTCCAGTTAATAAGCTCTGGGTAGTCTTCTTAAGTTATGCAACAAACTATTGGAAAAAATAATGTGTTGCTTACATTCTTCATCCAATCACATCACACGTCTACTGCACTGCATTTTGATTAAAATACGTATCAGAAGTCTTTGATGTACGGTTTCGTTTTATGCTGGATTTTCATTTGTATTCAAAAACTGAGAAATACTTTAACCTTTCTGAAATGGATTGCGTTAAAATAAATTAAAGAAAGCTGATGAAAAGCATTAATTAACCTGCTTTTGTCTCATTAAGAGTCTGCGTTTAACCTATAGGTCATCTCCCTTTTCAGCTGATGTATGGATTTGATCTTCAGTGATGAGCTAAACACCCAATCTTCTATTGATGACTGAGTCAACTCCTGAACTTCTTTGCTTTTCTTTTCTGCGTGGGAGAGGACAGGAAATTTCCTAAAAAGAAAGTGCTGAGCTTTGTAAGGCATTATTCTAAGCCATCCATCCCAGTTCCTGCTGTGCCTGAAGGTTGGCTGGAGGTTGCAGCACACAGAGCCAAGAGGGAAGGTGGTGGGGTGGGAAGCAGGGAGAGCAATGTGCTGCATTTACCCAGAGCACACGTTCCACTCTGATTTCACAAGCAGAATTTGACAGTCAAAATACCTGGAGTAGCTTCATAAAAGTTGGTATGTTTGTATCTCTGCTTTTAAAAATATAACTCTAATAACACCAGAGATAACTCCAAAACTGGCAGGAGAGATAGGCCAGAGATCTATGCTTTTTAATATCAAGCTCTTCACTACGATGACTTTTATCACGTTAATGGCTAAATCACACTGACTGTAAAACAGCCAAAATGAGGCAATTAGTAAGGCTTGTGACAGCCACAGAAAGTGAAACGCACAAGGTTTTCCATGAAAGCCAGATGGATATCTTCAATATATTTCTTATTGTCTGCTTGTGGTAATATGTTCAATTAAACCGAGTCAGTGCTACAGAAGAGCATTTGAATTGCCTGAAAAAATTAATTGTCTGCTGCAAATTTAATGAAGCTTAACAGTTATATTGTATTTACAAGTTTTATTTGTTATGATCAGTAAGTGCTTACAAGAAAAAAAAACAAACATTCAGCTGGCCCTCAGTGCAAACCACTGGTAACTGATGGTTCACTTCATTCACACGTATCTTTGCCATTTACTGTTTTTGGCCTTAGAAGATGACCTACTTTTTTTTTTTCTTCTCTCCCAGATAAGAAACAGAGCTCGTGGCACTGTTCATTCATGAATGGCTGAGTTGGGTCTCATCTGAAACACAAGATGAGCTCCTTGCTGCTGCGGAAGGCAATTTTGTTTGGGTATCATGCAATGACGTTTGCTGCGGTTTGCAATTGTAAATGAACTTGTAAGTTGCTTGAAACAAGAAAGTACCTGATTGTAACCCATACCTGAAGTGCTTTAAAACTTGCAAGGATCCTGAAAGTAAGACAGCATCTACTGGCCACCAAACCCACCAGTTTCTACCTGGAGCTCTGCTACCCAATGCTCATTAATGACCTCCAGCAAACCATGCCCAAAGCCTCAGGGTGCCATGGTTGGGAAGAATGGATTCACAGCTCTTTCATTTACAAGCACGCCCTTCACGCAGTGCCCTGGGTCATAATTTTACTTAAACCTAATAAAAGACCCTTAATTATGCCCTAGAAATAATTTGTTTCAGTGGAAATAGTCCAATTAGAGCGGAATATGTTACTTTGCAATTTTACAGCCAAAGATTACAGCTTTCATTGTCAACTGTTAAAATCAAGCACTTTCTACTGGATGTGAGCTAGAAGTCAAGAAAGGCTTTCAAATTGAGGAATAAGCTTTATTTCATAAACATGGCAATGTACCAACATGCCCTTTTGAATGAATTCTTGCTTTCATGTGTCTGCAGTTCTCTCTAATCCTTTTTATTTATTTTCCTTACAAAACTCTGATACAGAGATTAAGGAGAAAAACAGGTTTGTTTTTTTACTTTTTTACTTTTTCTCCCTGACATTTCTCAGAACAAGTGTTAAGTCAGATAAGGAATATTCATATCTGGACCACATATAGAAACTGCGTGCAGCCATCACAAAAAAAAAATACAATAATAATAAAAAATTAAGACAACTTTTGAGTATTTCAGAGTTCTCTGTTTTGTGCAGAAAATCTTGGCTTTGGTACCAGCCAAACACCCACACTGTGTGCTAAAAAGGTTCATTCCAAAAGCCCATAATATATGGACAGCCCTAAAGGGCTGCTCTGAGATTATTATTTTTAAGCCTGCCTCTCTTCTATAAATTAAATATTTTGCCTTCAACACGAGGTGTCATTTAATGAGTTTCTTTCTAAACTCAAACAAGCCCTGGCTGTGCTCTGGGAGGGCCCTGGGCACTGAAGTAGAGAAGGGAGCATTGATGGCACGTGTTAGCGCATATCAGCTGTCTCTGTTATGAAGCAATTAAGCCACAAACAACTCAAAGGAACCCTGCACTATGCACCAGCAACAATGTTCAGAACACAACTTATGAAATACGCCGCCGCAGACAGATGGTCAGCCATTAGAAAGCAAAGTCTCTGCACTGCAGTGCACCTTTGGAGATAGAGGACTAAACTCTTGCCAGTTCCCTATGGACAGCACAACATTCGTTCCCTCTCAAGATGAAAAAAATAAAATAGTTCTTCCTTATCTATTAAAACAATCCAAAACACTACCAAATGCACTTTAGCCCCTTGGCTGCAAGGCAAACTATTTTCCAAACCACAGAGATCAATACTCATCAAGTTATGTTGAAACCCAGCAATCACAGATGGCAAGAGGAGCCAGAAGACCTCAGCGTCCCAACAACACTGTTTGTACAGAGCTCAAAGGCTGTGCCCACACTGATGAGCACAGGGCTGCCTCTCAACTACGAGCCCAGCCTCTTCTACACCAGGTTTGAAGATAATAACACTGAAGATTCTGAAAAGCCTTTTGATAATGGACCAAAGTTTACAGTATTTAATAAATCTTTTCAATTTTAAGTGCAATGCACCAATTTGATGTCCGTACAAAGGAATACGCTCAGAATGGAAAATATGAAGCTTTATAGAAAATGATGCCAATCCCCGTGCTGGACAAAGTCAAGAACAATCAGACCATTCAAGTGTGAGGAAACAAATAACCTACTGACATTATCTTTGTATTATTTTTCTGCTAAAATGATACGGACACCAGCTAACAAAAATTCTCCTGCTTTTACTGCTTTGAGTCCTCCCATAACAGTCAAAGCGAGACAAGCTAATGGCAGGAGGAAAATGTTAAAAGTACATCATAATGAAACAGGCAAATAATACTGTCGGAACTTGCCCTTGTCAGAGATGTAAGTGTACAACCAGAACTGTGCTTTGCTACCAGAGCAGAAATTACAGACCCTGCCAAGCACTCACACAGCGGTTCTCCCTGCCTCCACAGGAGCTGGGACATCTCTGCAGGAGCAGCCCCTGGCCCCAGCCCCTCCTTGTGCTGCACCAGCTCAGAGCTTGTACTGCAGAGTCTTGAAATGAGCTTCCTATTTCAAAGCCAATTTATACAACGGCACTAAACAGAAATCAACTCCTGCTGCACAGTTTATACGCTTTGTCATGTAATCTCTGGTGCTGAGGAAGGCTATAGTCCTGCTTCGTGTTGGAAGAACTGAACATTTAGCCTCAAGTACAGTAAAAATGGAAAAAGAAGGATGGAAAATTCATATTTATGAGTGCTACATATAAAGACATGCCGTGTTTTACATAGCTCTGAAGGCCATCTGTGGGATTCTCTTCCATCCCTACAAATTCAATCCTGCTTTTTAATTTAAAGGTCAAACCCGACATGTAAATTTGCAAGATTTGAGGTCTCAGAGGCCAGAAGAGTTCTCACCAAGAGCAAACCAATGGAAGAAACCCAAAACACAAGCTCACAGGTTTGGGAAGCCACTGAGGCTCAGCAGCTCTGACAACAGCATGTTAATACACAGCCCTATGGGCACCCATCAGAATTTCATATTTTGTAAGCTGTCTAGTCATGCAGAATATGAATATTTATTCATCCCTCTCTGGTTGTTTGCCAGACGTTTATTTTAAGCTCCTTGGTTCTGGGGTAACAGACATTCTCCTCCTCCTCCCAGCCTTGCCCACACTGTCTGTGACACTGTTGGCATTTCTTGCTGAGAGAGGAAAAAAAAATAAGAAAGAAAAAAGAAGAGAGAGAGAGACCCTGCAATGTTAATGGGAGAACAGAGGAAAGCTGGAAAAAATGCCTTTCGACCTTCACTGCGTTTTACCCAATGACATAGGATGAGTTAGGAGAGAATATAAGCATATCTTAAGGTCAAAAAACTCATCAGCTGATAAATTAGTCTTTTTTACACCACAAAACAGAGTTAAAGTAAGATATTCAGTCATATTTCTGTCAAACCCTGCCCATGTTTTACTTAGGGCAGGGAAACTCAAGCATTTCAATATAAAATAAGAGTATTTTACACAGTTCATTTGGAGTTCAGAATAGTTTCTGCTCTTTTATACTTTTTATGGGATAGACTGTGAAATTGCATTTCTCTGTCTGCTGCTAATATCCACATCCTGGGCTTAAAAGAGTGTATTCTCTGCTTCATGCACACATGTCACTTCCATTAATGCTAATGGAACCAAGTGAAAACGGAGCACTGAGGGAGAAAAAAACACTTGCTAATCCTCTGTAACCCCACCATGAAGCACGGCAATGTGTGAACCATGTGAACACAAAGATCCCAAGTTACCAAGAACTCAAGTTACTGCCAGCTCCTCCTTACTGCTAATGAGGAAGGACAAGGTGTGGATGACAGAAGCCTGACTCAGAGCAGTGGGCCAACACCGTCCTGTTCTCAGTGACTGGATTGCAGGGTGCCAAATGCCATCGGCCAGCTACAGAGGAGCTGCAGAGCCAAGCTTGGGTGCGTGGGCATCTGGTGGCATCACAGTGGGACCCTCCTGCCTCTCTGTGCTCACCCCTCTGCTCCCAGCTTTCCTTTGGGAGAAGCAATTGACGACCGACCCTTGGGTAACAGACACAGGATTCTGTATGTCTGTTGTCTCTGAGCATCGTTCTCATGGCTGTTTGCTACAGGTTGCTCCTCAGGACAACACAAAACAAGAAAAGGCAGAATCAGCTCATATGGAAATGAGATCTGATTTTTACTCTGCTCTATTTTTTTTTTTTCTCAGGGACAGATGTGGGCATGAGTAAGTGCCATGCAAGCTCTTCCAAACCTCCCCAACTGCAAACGTAACCACACAGCTAACAGAGGCAAACCTTCTGCCCTGGGATGACAGGTGCTGCTGTACTGCTGGCACCTGCAGCTCACAATCACAACAGGGCTTCACCAGCTTTATCAGCACTTGCCTGACATTACTTGCTCTAGCTGTAAAAAACACGGATTAAAACTTGCACTGAAACATTTTAAAGTATTCCCTATCCACCACAGAAATAATTGATGGGGAGACCCTCTAACCAAATACTATCCATCAGTGCCAAAACACGGGAGAATGAAAACTGACAGCATCAGAGCTCCATGATTGATTTATTGCTTTGCAATCAGTCTTCCCTGATGTGTTATCCAAGAGAGGTTTTCCCCCAGATAAGGAGAAGGAGAGTTATTATAAGTGTGATAATCCATATACTCACTGCCTATTCCTCAGACGCAGGACTACTCATAAGCAGAGGACAAATGAATTTAAAACATTTGTCAGCATCACGCTGTTTAACAGATCATTACTTAAAACGTCTTTGTGAAACCTTACAAGTCCTGCCTTTAAAAAGAATAACAGATGGAAAAATTCTGAGTACACAGCAACAAACACCTGGAACTCCTGAGCTGCAGAACTGCATCCCCATGTGACACACAAGGCTGTGTGCAGCCAGAGAGCCTGGCTGCTGAAGGACCTGCGATTCCCACAGGCCCACATGTGTCAGCAGCAAAGGAGCAGGCTGTGCCCAGCACTGGGTAGCACTCACCAGAGAACATCACCGTTACCTTTCACAACCAAGCTGCCGGTGCTGCTCGCTGTCCCAAAGCGGTTGGTGGCCAAGCAGGTGTAGCTCCCAGTGTCCGACTTGGTGACGTTGACAATTCGGAGGCTGCCATCATCCAAAACGGTGATTCTGGAGAGACAAATGGGCACAGAACACACCTTATGTTACACGCACATGTTACGTTCACATACTGCTCTTCCCATTAATTATTAATGGCTCGAACAGCAGATAGAGTCTGCTGTAGAGTGAGTTAAGCTGGCAGAAACCTGTGGGCACGCAATTCATAAATACTGAATGCATCATTTACATGAGTTTTCGGTGTCTTTACTTGAGGGCAACTCTAATTCACACACAGCTTGTGTAGGTTTTATGTGAGACTGTGCTTTGGTGCTCGGCGCTCTCCAGGACAACCCTGCAACACGCACTGTGTGCGCTGCAGCCAGAGATGCACGAACCTGAGGGCTTTTCAGCGAGGATCCCAGTCTCCCCTCCACAAATCCATACTCCATGCCACCAAAACGCTGTTATGGGCAACGCTACCCATCTCCTGGATGGCGGGAAGCAGGTGGAAATGGAGGATAACTCCTGATCCCTCCTCTCCCCTGCTTAGCACCACACCAGGGATGCTTCCGGGGGTTCCTCTGTTCTCACAATTAGAGCTGTCTTTCATCCCGTTTTCTTGTGCTCTGCTTTAAGTCAGTGAAAGCAGAAAGTCTGATCTCCCGTAAATCCCATTCAACGTGAATGCCTTGAGCCCCGAGGAAGCGAGAATTGCGCAGTGTGGTCCCACAGGACTCAGGATGGCTCCATTATCAGAAGTGCCTTTGGCCAACATTACATTAAATCTGTGATTTGAAATGTGCAAAGAATATTCTTTACCCAGGAGCTCTTGGGGAGCACAGCTGATGCCACACCAGTGCAGCAGGATCTGCCGCTGTGGAAGCAGCACAGGGGACAGCTACAGAACACCGTGCTGCTCAACCACTGTAATACCCACCATTAGCCACCACTGTGCACGTCATTAATCGCTGTAACATCAGCCGAGCTCAGTGCTGGTGACAGCGGCAGTACGCTGGGGGCTGTCGCCATATCACTGCAAATGCACCCCAGTGGACGAAAACAACACGTTTTTCTCTCAGTTTCCAAGGACTCCTCACCTCCAGGACCATGAGTGCCTGGCTGCTGCAACCACAAGGCAAATGGGCACTGACACACACAGCATGCACCACTGCTTTCTGCTCCTGCCCAGGACAAGCAGTGAGTCACACCTGCACTCTGCAGACAGCCACATCCTTCCATCACCTCTTGCATCCCCAGTTGGAAAGCCTCTTTTTTCCATTTAGCACATAATTTCTGCCTGCTGTCTCTATGAGCAGGACTTTGCACCAACTTCATCTCTTTATTACTCAAAGCACTTCAGTGTTCCCTCTATTACATTTTGGTCATTTTCTTTTTAATTAGTGCTTTCTTACCTTGGTGTACAGCAATCACAGAAAATACAATTATTTGAAGACGCCCAAAAATTATCTGCAGAACTGCAGGGAAACCTTCCCTCCAGACTAATATTGTCTCTCTTAGCAGAACACGTGGCTGTCTGCTCAGTGTCATGTCTTGGAGCACAATCTGTTTTCTGCCCTTCAGCCACTTTCAGACCTGCACTGAAAATCTCATATTAATTCCCACCTTCTCCTGCTCAATTATTTCCTAATTTAACTAATTTGAAAGAAAATGAAGAAGCCTTCCTGCATCCTTAATGCCAATCAAGCTCTGAGCAACTGGATTGAGGAATTAGGATGAAAGGAATCTAGCAGACAATGGCTGCAGACATCACAGAAATGCTCGAGAGGTTCTGGCCAGCTGAGGAGCTGTGCAGAAGCCGGGCAGCACATAGCAGCAGACCCCACAAGTTGAAACCCTCATGTGCTGCCATGGGGTGACACTGGGCAACTTTGGTATTGAGAAATAGCAGAAAGGAACAACGGGTGATTTCAGCTGTCTGCCACACCACTTGAAAGCGTGCATTTGGTGCTCTGTGTTCCTTTTTGGCCTGGTCTGAATCCAGAAGCAACCCTCAGAGAGCTGTCAGCCCAAAGGGGTGGATGCCAGCCCAAAGGACACCCACCCCCACCAGCACAGGAACAAAAGGGGCTCCTGCAAGCAGCAGCGAGCACAACAAGTGAGGACTCCGGAGACACAGCTTCATGTAGGGCAGTGATAAGAGTCACAGAATCACCAAGGTTAGAAAAGACCTCAAAGGTCCTCCAGTCCAACCATCCATACATCACCAATGGCTCCCACTAAACCATGGCCCTCAGTACATCAGAACATTTCTTGAACACCTCCAGGCATGGGACTCCAGCACCTCACTGGGCAGCCCATGCCAGCAGCTGAGCAGTCGGTGCCTCCTGTCACACCACACTCTCTTGATGAGCACAAACAGATGCACTTTAAAAAATATGATAGCTTGTCTCTTTACAATGGCACAGATTGAGGGAGAGGAGGACAGTGCAGGACGCTCCCAAGCCTCCATCCTGGCCTCTCCCTGACCTGCTTTAGCAATAGCACAACAGCTGGCAGAAACCAGGGGCAGGGGTTATATTTCACACGTCAATAACAGTGATATTAATAGAAGGTTCTCAACTGGCTTATAGGTCTCCAAATTGTTGCAGTCAGTAGCATTCACTATTGTAATTTATTTTTGCAGGAGTCCAGTGACATGTATTTGCTTCTGTAGCAGTTGCTCCAGCTCAATAATTGGAAGAGAGTAGTATATAGCTACTTGTCTCTTATCTTCACCACTGTGTTGGCACAAATCAATGCACGTATTACATTAAATGTGCACTGGAGCACAGAACTTGCCATGCTGGCCTCTAGTGCAGGAACCTGGGCAGCAGTAGCACCAACAGCTCCCAAGGAATTACTTACTGCTGTTATCAATTTCAGGTCTTCAGAAACAACGGTGCCTTTCTGAAGGCTGAAGGTGCCCTTGGCGGGCATTAAAATTCAAATCGATATAAAGGACAGAAACAAGCTCAGCAAGATGCTCCAGCTCAAGAAGGACCACACTGTGCTGGCCTTGCCCTGCCAGCCTGTGCACTTGCTCCCTCAGCATTCTGCCATCTCAAAAAATCTGTACTGTAGACTGTATTTCCCTACAGTTGAGATTTTGTTTTTATTTTTATCCACATGGCTGAAAACTGTTTACAGGATCATCTCCTCCATGGGTAATTTTAACTGTACCTGTGGATAAAACTAGCTTTAATTTCAAATATTAATACGTTCTCTACCTCTATCTTTCTGCTGCTATCAGATTCCCATTAAGTGCCTATTTACATTCCCAGTGTTAAGTAGTAGTTTAGTGGACTGGATGGTTTTAGGGACGACCTCTGGATGAGGTCAGTAAATCCCCCATGAACTCTGGCACATCATGGGGAGACTGTGCAGTTTCCTTCCATCTCTATGCAGAAAGCCACAGCTGGTTAGGTTTATCCTCTGATAACACAACACTGCAAAGCTAAGACTTGCACTGAGTTCTCCAAAGCCATTCCCCAGTGGATCTCCACGCACAATGAATTCTGGTCTGATAACCAATCGACTCCATGCATGCTCCTGCCAATGACCAGCATCAAGAATGACAAATAATTGTGCAAGTTAACTGTTGGCTTTTTCTTTTTTTAGACGAATCAGATCATTAAAATCCTACTGTGAGTCGCTGGCTAGGAGGCCTGATGCTTATGTGGCTCTTTTTGCTGAAGGTGCTTTCCTACATGGAGTGTTTTGTCCCTTCATTTTAATCCAACGCGCCGGAAGTCAGAGAGTAAATTATTTTAACACTTTGGAATTTGTTACAGTTTGTTGAGAAAGTAGGAATGACTGTCTCTAATTTTGCTACTTCACAATTCCTTTGCAGAAGTATCTTCATTAAGAGGGAGGAAAGGCTCATTTCAGGCCACTGAAAGTTCTCAAACTGCTAATTGGCTTGAAAGCAAACATCCCCTGATCAACCACTTGTAGCAGTTTGGTTGAACAAGTCCTTCTAGGACACAAAGTTCAAATTAAATGAAGCACTACACTGCACGCTTTCTTTCTTCTTATCTGAAATACACCCTCAAAAAGTTTTCTAGTAAGATGGCTAGGAAGACTTAAAATAAAGCACATTTCCCATAGACACACATTACTGCAGAATAAAGTGTTGGCTGCTGAGTACACACCTCTCTGAACCACTCCAAACCAAAAGGAGCTATTGACTTGCTATTGAGTGCTCTGGGTTCCCTGCCACAGCAGCAGTAAGAGGAACTAATAATGCAGATCTGTTCTTGTACAGATTGGTGCCACTGATAACTGGCACTCAGTCACTGCTACTAGCACAGAATAAACAAAGAGAAAAATATCAACTTGGAAAAATAATGGCATAATATATTTTAGCACTCTCGTATAAGGAGTCACCTATTTTGAACATTCCATGGCATTCGTAAGAAAGAATCTGTTGACTTGCGTTGTCAACTGGAGATTTCAGATCCGTGGAGAGCAGAGTCTGATCTGAAATCAGGAGATGAAAGGACTGCTTGTTTTCTAAAACGAAGGTTTGTGCTCTTCCCCAGGAAGAACTGATCTTTTCTTTGGCTTTTTTAATACTCTTCTGGGGACAAAGGACCTTTAAAAATGCTGAAAACGTTCCTCCCTAGCCTTCCTTGCCTTGTTTTCACCATCGCAGCAGCAAATGGAAAAACTTGCGAGCTGAGCACTTTATGTTACCCTAAAAAAGGCTTTTGCAGAATGGGCAGGCACACAGTTTTCATATCGGCCTCTTGCCCATGCCCTGTGCTAGCTCTGCAGGAATGGAAGCGTCTCACACTGTTTGTTAGGTTGGTTGGTGTGAGCCTGAAAACTACAAGACAGAGATAGGTGCATCTTTCTGGATGAAAAATACCTAACCATTGTGCAGAGAGATGCTGTGCTCAGGCATCCACCCAAGGTCATGAGGAAAGGACAGCTCTGGCATCATGGCCAATCTGCACAGAGCTCCTCCTGGATCAACACGCTGCTACCGACTTGCCCAGTATTTCCAGCTGGAGAGGCCAGGCAGACCTGGAGCAGTACAAAGAGAAACATCAGCACACAATCACTGGATCTACTCTCCTCTATTTGCCTGCAGTGACATCTCTGTCATATTGGTTCAGTGCCCCTCAGCCACCTCCACCCTGAATTTAGATCCAATTTACAGCACATCCAATTCATGGAGCTCACTTCTCACTGCTGGGCAGAATTCCCAGGAGTAGAAAGATATTTCTCAGTGAGTAACATGCATTTAGTGATAACACGTCCCAGTGAGATCAGTAAGAGTTTTATCACTGACTTAGTAAAAACAAGATCAAGCCTTTGTTTGGAACAGGAATAATGTGTGAAAACTGCAGAACTCCCTAAGCACGTAATGAAAGAGCTCATCAGTAATTACCTCCAGCCTAGCTCCAAGGAAATCCGACCTTTGGCTGTCTGACTGCATCCCTTGCCTCTACACAAACTGCTGCTCAGGTCAGCCCTGTGCTGCAATAGAGCACTTGCTTAAAAACCTCAGCCCTACTTCCCTTACTGTATCACCTTCTCCGTGCACGTCCAGGAAGCAAAGAGACCAGCACTGCAGAGCCAGGGATGAATAACCCCATCCATGCCTGGCCAGCATCAGGTGTGAGCCTCAGCAGGGTAAGCGGTGTGCTTGGGGGCCAACCTCCTCACAGTGAATTATTTACTCACTCATAGAGTCCCTGCAACACCGACGGAAGATCTGCACCAGACAGATGATGCTGCAGGTATCCCTCAATATATTCTTGTCAGCATGCCCTCTATTTTTCTCTTCAGCAGGTGGAAATGTGGAATATGAATGGACGACAGAGGCAGTGCATACAGCAGGCTGCGTGACAGCGGTGGTTCTCCTCCCAGGGGACAGGGCAGCAGAACTGCTGGACTGCAGCAGACAGATAAATTCTTTCTTGGGAGCAAAGTACTCATAAGTGACTTTTTTTTTATTTTTTAATCTCACATGGTTTTATTTGCTCTGCTGAAATGAAGCAAGGTATGTTGCTTCTTATCTGATCACTTCAGCATTTTAATTTATGAAATACAAGCAGAACTACACTTGCTTTCACTGTTGATTAAACACAGACATCCAAAATATTTCATGCTTCACCAAGTGAATATTTTTAATTTTTTTCCCCCCAGGAAACAATGCTTAGGATGTCCTATCCTTTTTCTATTACAGGGAGAAAAGATGTCTTAGAGCAAGCATTTAAATGAATGTCAGCTGGAAGAAATACACACAGAGTGCAATTTGAGATAAAACTACCATTGATTCCTTCATGTACAGCCTTTGTGGCAGTAGTTGACGTGACTATTGAAAAGGGACTGTGGTGCCAGAGTTCTTCTAAGAGATAATCTGTCTTCTGAGAGAAGATTTAGGTTAAAGGCACCTGTGAGAAACAGTGCATTTCAGCCTACATGATGAATGGCTCATTGTCCTTCCTCTGATCTGGGGCTGGAAGCAAAGGAGGAGGGAAAAGGCATGAGACAGCCTGGCCTTGATTCTCAGCAACGTGCTTGCTCAGCCATTACCTGCTGTTCATAGGCAGGAACATGGAAAGCAATTTTTAGCCTAACAGCAACTTTGCTTTATGCCAAAACTCTACTGCAAATGTAAATGATTCCAGGCAATTGCATTATTTATCTAATTATTTCTGTTTCTATCGCATGCCTTTGTAGCAGTTTACCTTCTTAATAATACTTCCCATGCAATGAAGCAGTGACTAGAATTATTAAAATGATCTCTAATGGCACAATTACCCATTAGGCTCTTTGAGAAAACATGGAAAGATTTAGAAATGCTTCCAGGCCTGGATGTACATCCTGGCTGCCAGGGAGGATTTACTGCTCCCAGCCCTCCCTGAGCCAAGGCATCACTCACCACCACCTGCCCATCACCATGAAGGATGGGCTGCCTCGCTCCCCTGCTAATAGCAACTCCACGGCCATGGGTGAGTGTGACTACAACCTTTGTGCCGCGTAAATAAATAACAGTAAGGCTAGATCTGTCTGCTGTATAACATTAATCCCCCTTAAAGTAGGCACAGAGGTCAACGGGGACACCACAGATCTCCATTCAAACCTGTGATGGCCTCTGGCATGCACAGGGAGAGAGGACAGGAGGAGAGCCCTGACCCTGATCCCGTATCTTCAGGCCACCCAAGATGTCCCTCCACGTGTCCACAGCACCATCTCCCAAGGCTGGGCTTCAACTAAGAAAGCACATGAGAGCAGCTCTAACTCCAGACACTTCTGCACAAGTGGGAATCTGCGTGAAACGGACAGAATGTTTGTGGGAATGGCATCACAGGGGCTTTTATTTGACCATCCATCTAAACCCATAAATGGTACTGACTGCCATACGATGCAAGCAGCCTTGTAATGCTATGCAACTTCTTGTCCTGGACCTGTTAAGTTTTGATTTACATTACCACCAACATCTGCTATGGTACTTATTCGTCTATAACTACTTGTCTTTTCATGGTTCACAGAAAAGTCTGAACTAATTTGGAGCCTCAGTCAAAGCCCATTTAATTTAGTACATGTCTTTCTCTTGGTGAAAGCAGGCACTAGATAAGGCCTTCCTTATCCATGACAACTGGCAGCTCTCTTAACAGCAAACTCACTATAATTAATTTTCAGGTAAGAACTGTATTTGCTCAGAATAAACCAAGGTAAAAACCTGTTCCATTTAGTTCAATAGAAAAGTTCCCAGCAGCTTTCCTGGAAATGCATTTTACGTGGAACTACAGAGGCTGAGGATGAAGTATTTGATCTGAGGCAATGAGTGGCCCAAGATGGGATGGCAAAGGCCTTTGTCCTCAGTGCTCTTGATCCCTAAGACAGGACGCACCACAAACACACTGAACTTGGTGTAAACCAGTCACCAAGTCATCCTAACACTCAGCCATCCTAAGTCCTTCCTGCAACTTTCTTTATCGACTGTTTATCTGCAGTCAGATAAATAATACAGCACTCAGAACACATTAATGACTACCAACGCAAAAGCTGTGCTTTGTCATCATCCTCCTTTTTGCCTGGAAATTTTTAGGACAAGTCTGGAACTGATGAAATCCTATTCTGAAGAAGTGAATAGGAAAAAAAGGAGCATTTACAGCTATTAGACTTCATGTAAATTGTTTAGAGAAGCCTAGGGTCATAATTCAGACATAAAAGTATCCCTGGGTTATCTAAGAACAGTTCTCTACAAAATGTCTTTCTTAAGGGATGATGATAACAGGAAGAAACAAATGAAAACCAAACACAAACACGGCTAGGGACCCTGAAGCAAAACAGCAGGCTGTCATGAATTTTAAAGAATAGAAACCTTTTGTCTTTCTGCTCTTTTTTCATTGTACACAAAATTAAAATAAATACAGTAAGAGCAAACGTGTCATAAAAATAAATATTTGAGGAAGCAGATCCAAGCAAAGCAGAGCAAAGCTCATTTTTACAGCTTTCATTCCTCAGACATGAGGCAATAATTTGAGCTGTATGGGAAGACGGCAAGTCTGGAGGGTCCAATGGTGCAGAGCGCCAATTTCCCATTGATTTGGTGAGAAATGAAGACCAATCCCCACGGGAGTCCCCTTTTAGTGCAGCCCTTTAGCCTCACAGTTCATTTTTGCAGACTAAGCTGGCCATTTGTCACAAAACACGAGAGCAGCACCAGCAAGAAGGGGTTCTGAGTGCAAACACTTGGCATGGAACAGGCTCTCCTCTTCCTGAAGCAGCTGGTTGCTGGCTCAGGTAGAGGGGCAAAGCACTCTTGCAAACCACCCTGTGGAAGGCTAAAACATCTGCACACAACTGTCTGTCCAGACACAGCTCCTCACCAAGAAATGTCGCACCCAGCATCAAGGGAAACCTTGCATAAGGAAGCAGCAGGTGCTTCAGAACTGCTACTCAATTCAGCCTACCTATCACTCAGTGAAATATTTGCTATGCTCATCCTTCCACGGCAGCGATTAGAGCCCAGAGGCACAGAGATTGAACGGATTCTCCCAGCCAACAGGGAGAGATAGCAGCAGGCTGAAAGCGCTGCCTCCATCATCCTCACCAACAGCTCCCTCCCAATGAGGACAAACCATCACCCTCTACTTACAGCAAAGGCTCCAGAGTTCTGGCAAACATAACCATTAACTCAACTGAAGCTCAGAAAAATAATTCTCTTATGAGAAAAAGAAAAAAATCTGCACAAGATTTTCCGTGCATCAGCTGCTGACACAAACCATTTCTGGAAGCATTCGTGAGATTAGAGCAGAAGCAGTAAATGCGCTCTCAGCTTATTCGCTCCAGCTGATACCATCTGAATGGATGCCCAAAGGCACAGTCTTTCAAAGATAACACGTCTTTTCCTCTCGTCTCAACAAAAAATGCCCACAGTACAAAGATAAATTACCCACTCCGGTTGTAATTGGCATTAACGTAGACTTGCAAGATCCAAAGATGCATTTATGTCACTTAAAAATGATGTTTAAATAATCATCAGAAACATCACCAAGTCTGGTAGGATGCCTAAAAAGTTCATTAGAAATCTCTCACTTCCCCCAACAGACATATAATTATTTCCTTGGATTTTAAGCACGTATTTCTTAAAATGTAGCCTTAACTGTAAAATTATTATCTTCATACCACTAATTGTGAAAATGTCCAAGAGAAGAAATATTTTATAATATTTCTCACTTCAAAACGCTCTGTGCTCCGCAGGACTTGGGAAGGGCTGGTGGGTGCTTCTGTCACTTCTCTTGCAACCCCCTGCAAGCAAGGCTCTGCTTCTAAAATAAGCAAACCCAAGGCAAAAGCTGCTGACTTCTCCAGACACAGCAGGTCCCACCAATGCCATGAGGTTGGCTGCACTGTGGTCACTGCGTGGTGACACTGCTGTCCTACACAGCATCCCCAGTGAAAGCGGTTTGCTGGGGGAACAGCAACAGCTTCTGGTGCTGCAGAGCAAATAAATACGCTCTGTTTTAGGGATCAGCCTAATTAGGGTTATGTCTTGAGACGTAAGAAATAACATGGCATTAAGCTGTGCTCTAGAAACAACACTTCTCAGGTAACTCTTCTTGAAACATTTGCACAAGAGCAGAGGGGAAAAGGTAATGCAACAAAAAGGACTGGCAGGGCCATCTTCTGATCAGCACTGAAGTTAAACCATTGGAAGGCTGGCAGAATGAGTCTGAGGGCTTCCTTAGACCCTCTGACCACCAAATCAAGTGGTTTCCTGGCTCATCTTAATTCTCTTCTTGAAGAAAATTGGTTAATGCAAGTACGCGCCAGTTGTCTCAGGCACTGCAATGAAGTAAAGCCATCTTCTGCCATTGTCTCTGAAAAGTAAGATGAATGCCGCTCCGTCGACTCAAACTTCAAAAACCTATTTGCAGAATGTCATTTTTCATTGCGCCTAGGCAGGATGTAATGAAAAACTGACACGTTATTGATGGTTTGGTTACCTGTCTGCCTTAAAGAAATTGCACAGGTGCTGTATTTAGAAGGAAAAAAAAAAAAAGAAAAAAAAAAAAAAGACAGTCAACACAATTAATGCAAAACAACGATAGGAAGCATCCTTTGAGGTTTTATTTTCTGCTGAAGTGTCACCAGACTGCACGCCCAAAAGCCACGGCTGGCAATTCGTCTCTCGAGTAATCAGGATAAAAATAACACCATGGTTTGTACCCTGGCACCAGACGGGAAAAGATGCACCCTCTGTCCTACTGCCTTTTTCTTCCTGGCTGTTTAAAGCAATTAGCTACTAATTAGGAAGTCTGAAGCATCAAATAAAAAATGGGAATTAATACAATTTGCCAAACTCAAGACACTGACAGTAAGAGAAACACCTTTCTTCCTGTCCTTGTCTGATTTCATAACTTTTCTTCCTCAAAACAGAATAGCACCAAGATAAATATGCAGAACTTGTATAACTGGTGTTATACAAGTAACAGCTGATCTGATGGCTCTGAAAGTGAACAGCCTTTGTGAGGGCATCGCGATGGCGTTAACTGTTCAGAACATGCTGGATAAGGTGCTTCAAAGGTCCATCAGTCTCCATACTGAAGTGCAGAAGGCACCAAAACACCTTGCTTTTCAGAAGCCATTGGGGCAATAGGACTTCCCTAGGATACAGTGAAGAGCAGCAACAAGGCACCTGCAACAATTTGGCCCTGAACTGCAGAAGCCACCTCTGCAAATGAATCTCGAGCACTGCCTGTAAGCATGGCTCTCTCCTGACCACAGTTTGATGTGGACGAAGCTCACCAGGCACGCTGTACAGTGCTAAATGCTGCCACAACTGACCTTTGTAAGTAAACACCACGACATGCAAAAAAACCTGATGCAGCATGGCTCTGCATGTGCTCCAGTGTGCTCATACATCATGAAGCTTGTCAAGGCTGCGAGATAATGGGACCAACTGGGAGAATTTCCATGGTGAGCTCGCCTGGAGTATCTAGGTCAGATCCTGCTCTAACAAAGCGCACTGCGAGGGCCGCTCTATACAGAGACTTGTTTAATTAAGATAACAGATGTTGCTATTATATGAGTACTAGTCAGTGGCTGTTTAATTGGACACTTTCATATTCCTTGCTACCAGCGCAGAGCATCATTTGTCTTTTATGAATTTCTTCCTTACAATTAAACTCTATAAACAACGCGCTGTATATTCGCAGAAAAGAAACAGCTCTAATGATGTAAGGGCTGTACACAAACAAGAATGAGAGAAAAGTAATTTGTTTTGGGGCTTAAAACTGCAATTATTTTTCTTTCCTGGGCTGAGAACAAGTGTGGTAGGAGGGTAAATATGACTGCCAGTAGCTTCAGCAGAACATTAGAAAGGAAAACCATTGTGAGTACATACTTTGAACATACATTATTTCAAAGGAAAACACATTATATTTTGATATGTTCTTACCAAACGCTCGAGCAGCTGACAACAGAACAGGGAGGCACTCACTGGCGAGGTGTGGCCGAATGGCAGACTGATAAATGCCTGGATTTCTCCTTGAATGTCAGAATTCGAAGCCAGGTTATGGATTCAGCCTCACTGCTGCACCACAGGAGGGTTGGGCAGCAGTGCTACAGCAAACCACCAGGCTGGAGAAATGCAGCGTTTCTCCCCCAAAAAGCTATCCTGGACTTCCTGCACACAAGCCTACGCTGCTGGGAGCTGGGAAGCAATGCAGAATTAATGCAGCAGGAAGAAATAGTAAACCAAGAGACCCAGACGTCTCACTAACCCCTAAAGAACTGTGCAACCCTATGTCTTCATACTCTGGGAAATGACAGTTTGTGTGTCTGATAGACTGGAATCTAAATTGAAACCCTTTGTTAAAAATACAGAAGTGCAAATCTTACCAAAATACCCACATGTAAACTCAAGCAATTTCTGTATGGGCAAAACAAGCACCAGGTGAAATAAGAAAGAGCTGCAAGGAAGTCATGCAAATCTTGCACTACACCTAATCCCCAGTGCTACTCCAACAAAAAGCCATTCCATGCCAGTAATAAAATACATCCCTTGACCAATCCCACTGGAAATTTTCATAAGGTCCTCTAACAAAATGACCTTCACTGGGAACTTATTACAAGTTCAACCTGTGCTGATGAGAGGCAAAAAGCCCATGTCCTTCATGGCAGATCACAGCACCAGTGTCCACTTTAATACTCTATTTCAGATCCCAGTGCTTCTGCAGCTCATCCCTTGGATGGCGTGCACCAACATGGCAGCATCTGCAAGTCTGGAGAGCAACGCTCTTTGGCAGCTATGGCAAACTGTATGAAAGAGATTTACCTGTTTCAAAATTAAGCTTGAATACCAACTCAATTAACTGCTTAATTTAATGCCAGCTTGCAGCACCCTGAGCAGTTCCAGGACTTTTCTCTACTCACACCCAGCCTCGTCCTCCCCTATACCCAGGAAATAGGAGTGAAGTGGGGACAGCAGCAACTTCTGCTTGTCAATGGTGTGAGGATGAACTGCTTGTGCTTGCACTAGCACAGCTCTCTCTGGGAGCAGTGCTGTAATTACGAGCAAATTGAGAGCTTTCTATGATAAGATCACCTGAAAATAAAGGTTTTAAAACAAGTCTTGGTAATAAATGTATGTAACATTGCGGCATTAGATGTAATTCAGTTATTATGAGAGGATTAAGAAAATCCTGCAAGAACAATCTGGGCGCTGTGACTTCCCCTCCTGCTCCTGCCAATGAACGGCAGACAGAACGTCTTGCAAGGATGTAATTGTCACAAACAAGAAATCCCATGCATGGGGAGATGCCTGACCTGATGCCTGGCATTCAGGAATCCAAAGGAAAGACCCCTCATTGAGTGCTGGCTTTCCCTCCCACCACTGTTATGCAGGGCTCATCAGTGAATGAAAGGTTTTCCAGACTTGTGAGTAACTCTGGATACCTGTTTTATCTTGGTTTATCTCAGGTAAAATTACCCTCCACCTCTGTGACTGCACTGACATCTATGAGTGACTCTTTAGCTGCTGATCAAAGTACAGACATGGTTTGAATCCACTCTGTCTTCCACACGATGCAGTCAGTGCAAAAGACCACACATTTCTGAATGTAACATTTGTCTGATTCCTATACACTGCGTATGCAATTCTGTAGATGACCGTATTTTATACACAAAACCTCACTTGACATTGACTATTGGTATTTCACAAAACCAGGGGAAATGAGGATGCAAGACTGTAAGAAGATCAAAATGCCTCTGAGAATTAATTAAGTAAAAAACATTGCCTGGCTTTGGCAGCCTCCTCCCCCACCTACCTCCTTCCAGGGTTTTTTTTTTTCCTGGTTTGAGTGTCAGCAACACTCTCCGTTTCCATCTCAGAGGCCCAAGTCCAGCATCCGTCACACTGACGTCACTAGAGCATGAATCAAAGAGAACCCATGCAACAGGATCCCAGCTCATCAAACCCGGCATTTTTCCATCCCATCTCCTCTCCCACACTGGTGTGGAGGGTGGAAGTTAGGTTGGCAAGCAGTGGCCTCACCTGCTCCTACCCCATCAGCACTCACTGATTTGGGGCCGATTTGTAAAGAGTGGCAGTAAGCACTACCAAGGACCTTCCCCACAGAGTCTAAAGACTGTTGTGTAGGTGAAGAGAACAAGACAGAGCACCAGGGACAGAAAACAAACTCTTCTATGTAGAAATAGCTTTTGTTTTCAAAGCAGAATTTGCAACATAACTGTATCTGTGCTGTTGCAGTTTCTGTATAGAATTTACCTTCTAGAGTCAAGCTACCGACGTTATTTTGCTCATTCAGGCCTCCAAGGCAGGATTTCCATTATTATGGAGATGAACTGCCTTTAATGACTGCAATAGTATAATTGTACCTCAGGGCAGAATTTCTAATAACATGATTGCACAGATCTCAAATGCTGGTAAAAGATGTCTTCAGGGCAGGTTGTTCATTAGGGGCGCAGCTCACACCAGCGCAGCCTCCAGAGAAGAACATGAAACCTCAAGCAATAAAGCTCTTTTTTTCCATGGCAGCCTCTGCCCTCTGGGCAAGCATTGAACAGTGCACTTAGTTTTGCCTCCTGGACAGCAGTAGCCTCCAGAGCAGGATTCCTGGCAGCCAAACCCCATAAACAGTATTTCTGATCCCAGAAAATTGTCCCTAACATCACATTCTATCTGAAAAGCCACAGGAGCCCCAGGAGAAACACTCCAGTGATCACCACAGTTGAAGTCATGCTGTTCATCAGCATTCAGAGCCAGGAGCGACACCTTAAATGATGCTTTTGTCTCCACCTGGAATTGGCAGGACCATCCATATTGATTAACCATCCCATGATCAGGTTCAGCTTGTAGAAGGATCCAGATGGTCAGGTGCCTCTCTGAAGCTTGATGGACTCCTTAACGTCAGTTAAGCTGGAGATTTCATTTAAGTTGTTTCTCCCACACCTGTCTCAAAGTTCAGTTTTATGCCCTGGATGAAGAGATTTCAGCAACAGCTTCTCTTGGCATCTTTCTTACTGTATCTCAACAGATTTTTTTCAACAGCCAAGAAAGTTCTTGTTTGAAGCCCACGTGTAAATGTGGGTGTAGGGACATCCCCAGATTGGACTCCAGTCAGTCTGCTGTCCCAGGAAGGCAGGATGGAAATAATGCTTCGTTGATCAGAAAGCAGGAATGGGGCGGATGATGCTGGCCACGCGGCCTGCCTGAGCTCTGTGCAGTCAGACAGCACTGATGAACAACACCACAACTGTATCAGCCAATATCAATCCTTAATTGCACTTTTCACACGGTCTCCAGTCACAGATTGCAGGGATGTCGTGTAATGGAGGTGGTGATGAGGATTCAACATCCTCATCCCCACGAGAGACACAAACAACAGCATAGAAGAACTAAATAGGTCCATCGCCAAGTAAATGGAGCACTGTTTTGCCATAGAGGCCCCTGCTGGAAGATCTGGCTGGTGGAAAACCCCAGAGCTGCAGCAGCAGCAAATTTCACACCTGCTTGGGTACATTTCACATCTGATTTCCCATCCAGGGCTCAGTGCCCAAGCAGGAGGCTCTGGCCAGGCGAGGTGCACGGCAGGCGCAGGGTGAGGAGCACAGCAGTTCTGCAGTCTGCATTTCAGTTCAGCTCTCAGCTACTTTTTTCCCCAGCTGCTGCCTCACCAGGAGCAATGAGACCTATTTTTTTCCCCACATGAGAAAATCTAGCAATATTTCAATTCAGATCTTAGTAAGCTTTTAAGAACACACCTGCCTTTTGCCATATGTACTATGCCTTGGGTGAAGTCGAGTCAGGAAGATGCAGCAGATGCAGCCCAGTGAATTGCTCCTTAAAACACATGGACATGTGTTCACTTCAGGGTGTGCTTTGGTGTGGATTCCCTCATGCCCACCACACTGTGATTTTAGGTGACAGTGTTTCAGGGAGGTGTCAGTGCCTCCTTTTCCCACTTGCCTGTTTTCACAGAGCCCCGAAGAAACCTCCTGTTTTTACGAGGTGTATCTTTTTCTCTAAGCTCTGGTGAAAACTGGTCGAAACACCAACAGCCTGTTTGAATAACCAGCTCAGAAGTTATTTGTGACGACACACACAGGCAAACTGAGCCTGGCTGTATGGTACAAGTCACGAGCCCCTTCCCTTGGGAAGCCAGGATCCAGCGGCTTCTGCAACAGACTTTTAGGAAAGCTTGCAGATGAAAAAGCTGTACTAGAGCAAAATCACTTCGTTGTTAGCACTGCACCGCAGTGACAAAGCAAGAAGCACAGTTGCTCTCATTTCTTTCCTTTCCTAATCCCTGGCTCAGATAAATCCAGGCCTCCTCTCCCGGTCTCTAAATTAAAAAGAGATGAAACCACAGCATACCAAGGAGAGCAGCTTCAGAGAGAACAGCAAACTTTAGCTGCGGACTCTGCCGGTGAGGACAGAAAGGGTAAAGTGCTCTGAAACCTCAGCACTTGTTACTTCCACCCTTTCCACATACTGCAGCAGAAGAACAAGCTACTTTGGTTTAAAAAATCAATATGGCTTGGTATACTGTAACATCAACCTTGCATAGCTTTGTTCCCTGAATGCTCAAGGAAGTTCTCCACATCCAACTCCTTTTATTCCAAGAGGTGAAATCAAGCTGTTCCTAGACAACTGCCTCCTAAAGACCAGATATCAGACAGTAAATAAGTCACAAATACATCCACTATTTTACTTATCCAACTGCAAACGAATATTTACACGCACATCACCACAGTATTTGCTTAATGCCCATTACAAGCAGGTTGGCCGGAGCAAGACTAGACTTTCCAATTCCAGTTCTAAGAGGTTTAAGCTTTTAAAAACAACAATTTCCTCTAGTTCCTGTCTCCTGGGTCCATACTCATAGGACACAAATGCACTCTTCCCACAAGTGCACTGCGGTAAAAGAGGTGCATCACACCTTGAGGTGTCCACAACAGCTCCACAGGTCCCTCTCTCGGAGGCTGCGGGAGATGGACAAGTAACACAGCCAGCAATGGATCACTGCACTCACAGGAGCAATGACTGCAGATTTAGAAGGTAGGCTCTCACTTCCTTCTAGTTCTCTCCCTTGAATTAAGAAAAATTATATATATATTATTTGGCTAGCCTGAAAAAGCTGTCTCCAAATAAGTGTTATCACTGCCAAATTAATTACCGACCCCAAACAACTCCTGTTTGCAGGACACGTTGAATAATTTACCAGGATTGTGTAATTTGCAATGGAGGGCTTCAGCACTACTCTCCTGGGGAAGTTATCTGAAAAACAGTGGCTATTAAGAGCAATCCAGAGACAAAAGATTTGCTTTTTAGAATTTATCTTTAACAGCTTCTAGGTGGAGACGCTTCAACAGTACACAGACAGGAGGATGAACACAATGGGAATAGAAATTTCACCCCCAGCTCCTTGAGATTGAACACTGGCTGTTTTCACATTTATTTGCAAGTCAATTTTGGGAAGCTATTAATGACAAATTTAGTTTTCACTGCTGAAAGCCCCTGGGTTGGAGCAAGCCAATGAAAGAAATGGTTTCTGTAAGACATTACCTCTCATTTTCTCTTAGGATGTCTTTTCCTTTCTTCCAAGAATAAGTAGGTCTGGGGGAAGCTTTCGGCTTGCACTCAATGATTACCTCACCGCCCACTTTCACAAGAGTTAACTTTTTCAGGAGCGTTTTGGAAAAGTCTGGCCCGACAGCTGGAAGAGAAAAAATGAATACGGATCAGAATTTCCTCTAGGAAAGAAAGGCAGGCTCTTGGGAACGTGACCATATCCCAAGGATTCTTCTCACCTGTAATTGCTCAGTGTTCTGCCTTAAAATCTGACATGTTTATATTTACAATCACTGCATGAAGAGGATATCCTGCTATGATGCTATAAAGGGAAAAGACCTTGGCACAGCCAGGTCCTGAACCAAGCGAAACAAGGCCAAGACTTGGGATGTCAGCAGGGCATGGACAAATCTCCCATCATTTGCTGAAGTACCGTCAGAGCGCATTCCTCTGCTTTGTGCAAAAGGATTCAGAATGGCAAACAGTGGAGCAGTGCAGACAGGCTGCAGCATGGCCACAAGGCAGGCCTGGCGGGGAGGACACTGTCTGGCCCCAAAGAACTGCTCATGATTGATTTGATGGGACCCAATGACAGGCAGAGCTCGGAGGCAGCTCCCTCTCCACTGACTCCCCGAGGAAGACCAGAAGGTTGTGTTTATATCAAATAGGAAAGTTATTCTTCTTCAGTACAGAAAGCTCAAAGCAAATCAGGGGAGGCAGCAAAATGGTTTGATGAGCAGCTCTCGCCACGCTCACTGCGTCTGCGTGGCACAAAGCTCTGCTCCCCTCAGATTCTCCCCATCTCCTTGCACTGTGCCTCCTGCCATGCCCTCACATCGCTGAGGTGCCAGCAGTTTGTTCAACTTCCTTTCCACACTCTGTGAGGTGTAAGTTTAGATCACCACGCGTTGATCTGCTTGGTGCTCCAGAGAAGGATCTCAGGGTCACCTGGTGCAGCTGGGAGAAAAAAAGCTGCCGAGAGAGACAGAAAGCAAATTCTTTTTTCCTACGGCATCTCTTCTGCCTCTGTTCTTTTCAATATCATTTCTGCCGCAAAAGGGCTGAGAATAAAAAAATAATTCCACACTGACAATGGAATGGCTTTATGTTCTAATAGAAGCCTTCTGTCTTCCCCTTATGCGACTCAGAGCTCACTAATCTCTGAGATGCCCTGTCTGCTGTGTCTAATCATAGAGGGGCAATTCATTTCAGAATAGAGGAAACCGTCTGTTATTAAAAACTATAAAAGAGCCTTCTGAAAACCAACACCGGATATGTAAAACATCTCAAACTTAAAGCAGCATCCTGAGAACGACTCCCCAGCAACACGCTCAGAGCCAGATGAAGCATTAGCTACAGCATACTGTGGTGACACACTGTCCCTTTTTGGAAATGCTTTCAGTTGATTGTCTGAAACGTACGGGCAGAAGAGATTTTTGAACTCTCTGGTGATTCCCACCTCTGTAAGGCACAGTTTGGGTTGTTTCTTTACAAGTCATTGGCTACTCCCCTCCTGCTCCTGCATGATGGAGAGGAGTTGAACAGTGTGGGTCTGTGAGGACTGATGAACAAAGCAGGCATCGGGGGATCAAAATGACTGAAATTTAGGGGGAAGGAGGAAAACCTACTTGGATTATGCAAGGAATTCAGCACGGACAGAATGCACATTGTCTGTAAAGAACAACACATTGCTGGGAATCTTAAGAGACTGCTGTTCAGGTCTGATAAACTGTGAAACAGCTTCTACTACTGGCTGTGCTTAGGGCTGAGATGGGAACCTAAAATCTGGAATTCAGAAATCTCTGGGCTCAGTTCTCAGCACTACCAGAGCCCTTCTATGCCACCTTAGGGAGAACACAGTATCTCCATACCTTGCTTGTAAAATGAGGATTTAAATCACGCTTTTTTCACTCTAAGCTCATCTCCCAGCTTTTTTTTTTTTTAAAACATCCAGCAGAAAAACTCTTTCAGGCAATGACTGCATCTTCCTACAGGTTTTTACAATGCCCAGCACTACAAGACTCTGGTTTTAGCTCAAGACTCTGGGCAATATAATTGACAACAACAATAGAGAAGCATCATTCTGAGAAAAGCTCTGTGAGTAATTTTCCATCACTCTTTTTCACTTAATTTTGCTATAAGCCTCACTCGCTAATAATGGTGTTTAATCATTTCAAGTGCTTAACATCAGGATCTTGTAAAACAACCGTTTTTATACTCAGAAAGATCCCCTTAAAAGCCAACATTTCTCAGTGAGAACTCAGAATATTGACCTACTTTGAAAACTGCACTGAAAGGGAAAACATGCTGTTTTCCTTTAATAATGTGCCAAATTAAATCACCGATCCACAGAGCTGAACCTGCAGCACAGCATCCTGGTACTTCTCACGTGACACACAGAAGCAAGATTGTGTAAAGCCAGATGTGAGGTCAGCCACGCGCCATCTATCTGGCAGGTTTTTAAGAACAGGTTTCCCAAGGTCTGTGCTCTTTGTGCCAACATGAGGCCTGCACTGGGATGTCCCTCTTACCTCCAAGACTTGGGGAAGACAGAAATTACATTAGCTCTAATTATATCCTCAATGTTCAGTTCCATCTTTTTGGGTGGTGGTTCTGTCTGAGCTCAGCGTACAGTGAGGATGCTGTCTCGCTATTGCAGGTCTGGTCCTCAACTGCCAGGAGTTGGATTCAGTGATCCTCATGGGTCCGTTCTAACCTGAGGTATTCTATGATTCAACCTACAGTCCAGAAATGTCAGTGACCACACTCTCAGGACCAGTTCCAACCCCACTGCTGGGACAGCTGGGTGATGGCAGCACCCACTGATAGTCTTTACCTTCCCAGACAATCTGCTCTCCCAGCAAAGGTTCATCTCGACAGGAAATGCATCAGTGGCCTTGTTTGAATTTCTTCCATGCAGTAACACACCCAATACATCTTAGCACTGGAAAGTCTGATTTATTGAACATTATTGCACTTTTCTTGAAGAGCAACAATGACAATCTTTCAAATGATTTCTTTTTCCGCTGTATTGCTGCTGATAAAAATGACTGATACTGAAAATGCCATAATCAGTAAAGACCTTGTGCTTTCTTCTTCGGGATGAAGTGGGGAATTATGCTATTGAACGTGTGCTTTGAAAACAACTAAAGCACTATTTTTTAATTGCAAATTCGATTTAACTATTCAAAGCTGCGTATCCATTTTGACTTGCAGGTTCCTAGGCCTGTCACTCACACACGAGATTTCAGAGAGTGAGATTCAGCATCACAGAATGGCTGAAATTAGTGGGAGGTGGTCTTGTTCCAGCTCAGCTCAACCTGCCCACCATCCTGTCCTGCTTGGTGTTGAGTATCTCCAAGGATGGAGATGTCTTATTCTGTCTGGGCAACCTGTACTCATGTTATGTTTGAAATAGCAAAATAAAGATTTTCTTATATTTAAGTGGCATCTCCTATGTTTTAGCCCATGCCCATTGCTCTTTTTTGGGTGCTGGGCATCACTGAGACAAACCTGTTTCTATCATCATTACTGCCTCCCATCAGGCATTTACACAGATCGTTAGCATCCCCCAGAGCTGTCTCCATTAGTTTCACATTAGGTTTGTTGAGGAAAGCAGTGAGAACAGCTTGCTAATTCAATACAGAATAGGAATCTGGAGACTTCAATTCCATTCTCACTCAAAGATGCATCTTCATGATTTCATGTTAAGCCTGATTCTAATTGTTGGAGGACTCAATTCACAGGAGGATCCCTTGATATTAACTGGAATGATTAGGTTAGGCATACACAAAAACAGGGAGGGCAGAAGTTGTTTTCTTGGTGAGGGTTTAGGACTGAAGCATCATGGTTTTTGGATGGTGAAAGTTCTGTTCAGACAGAAAGGTTTTCAACATCTCCTTGGGACAGTCCAGAGTGCTTTGAATTAGGGCAATTGCTTGGGTTGGCAGGAGGTTGGAGCAGGCTTGCCAGCTCTCCATGCTCAGTTACCTGGATGAATATGAGAACAGGACACGATATAAAGAAATCTGTTCTCTACTGATCTGCTTTCTCAAGTTTTCATTTCATGCCACACTTAAAAACAACAACTTGTCCAAGATTCTCAGTGGCACTTCTTCAGACGTTGACACTTGGCAAAACCAATTTGGGTTTAAGCTTTGCCAGTTTTTGGAAAGTTTGCAGCACTCAGGAAAGTAAACTTACCTATGACACTCAGTTCTGCACTGGCATAAATGGAGCCGTGTCTGTTTTCTGCAACACACTGATACATGCCGGCATCCGACAGGCTGACATTCCTTATGGACAGTGAGCCCTGCTCTATCTGAACTCTGCCCTGTGGGAAAGAGTGAAACAAGTAAAGAAGTAAATAAGGAGATTCTTCCTTGGAAAATAATCCCAGCAGGAGCCGTGCCATTTTGCATGGCCAGGTAGACAAAAAGGCAGGCAGTAACAGGAATAATTTGCATGCTCCATTCTATTTGTTTGCAGACTAAATTTAAGTCAGCTTAAATGGAAAAAAACAATACAGTGGTTGGTAAATGCAATTTAAATCGAAGGACTTTCCCTTGACTTCTCATTGATTTAATACCTAAACCATTTAGATTAATCTCCCTTTCAAACAGGTGAACTTGAATCAAAAAATATACTTTTTTTTTTCCCCATGGTGACATATCACAGCCAACCCAACTCTTCAAAATATTCAAAACGATGATATTACAGGTATATATGAAAAAGAAGGTTAGGTGGTTGCCATTTTAGCTACAATGGGAAATATTTAAAATCCTCTGCAGTTTACTGCAAACAACATAGATGTTAATAATTTAATGATCCTTCACTTCATATCAGCCACTAACATGATTTACGTACCAGACCATCTGCTAGTGACCAGCGTGAAGCAAGTAAAATTAGTGTGTGGAACAAAAAGACCACAGTATCATTTGTCAGCCTAAGGATATGGAGCTCACGTTATCAATTTTAATAAGTACAGCAAAGTGTTTCCTCCCTCCCCAGGAGTTTCACCATTAAAAAATAGTAATATAAAGAGCTATCGGCTTTCTACTTGGCCGTAGGGTGGAAATTTAATGTTTGTGCAATCTTTGTCAGGGTTTGATCAAATCTGGGCAGCCATGTTCTTTCACAGTAAGTGAAGGGAAAAAAATGCAGGCTACTGTGAAGCCAATGCTTTGGTAATTTGTTTTAGTTTGTTGTTATAATTGAGGCAATCACAGGACTGTGTGATTCCTCTCAGTGGTACAAGGAGCAGGCGCCTGCCCTGTTCCTATGGATTCCTCATTTCTAGGCAGGTTTTGGTGTGCCTAGCAATGGCAGGCTCCTGGTCACTCACACAGGGACACAGCTGGGCAGGAGGAATAGGAATACTGCTAGAGACCAGGAGAAATTCTAAGGTTTGCTTAGCAGCTGTAGCTTGCCTCAAAACCATAAGCTGGAAGAACAAAACCAGAGCAACCCACAGTCCCACACGGCCATTACCACTTCTTCACGTGCATGTCCACTCTTAGATCTGTTGGGTTTGTGGATCTTTCATTTTTGGGAGGAACTTTAAAGCTGTCATGCATCCTAGGTGTCATTAACAGCTCTCTGAAGCCAACCCAGGAGAAAGAATGGGGCATTCCCCGCTTCTCCAACTCAGGAACTCAACCCCATACAGAAGCACCTACCAAGCATGACAAGGAATTACCTACAAAGGAAGGGGATTTCAGAGCGCTGCCATCACTTCCATCCCCAACAGTCATGAAGTCATAAGCAGAATGAGAACACCTACCTGAGGCAGTAGTGGTTCGCCATCCTTCAGCCAGCGGTAGGAGGGCTTTGGCCTCCCGCTCGCATGGCACTCCCAGAAGACATTTTCCTCAATGGCTGCGTGTACATCACTGATCTTCTGAATCCAGTTGGGCTGAGCTGCAACGCAGAAGTGAGGAATAAAGCCAACAATAGCTTGCTCTCCAGCATGACAGCAAGCAGCCATACATTTCTTTAACATCATATTTAAGAGTTAGATTCGGGCCTGATCCACAGAGCGCTGCCACACAAAGCTCTTTCACATATACGAAAAACTCTTTGGAGCCAGTAATTGTGTTAATGACACTGAACATCTCCAAAAACAGGTCAACAGGCCCTGGAGATACATGTTGATAGAACTCAGTCAAACTTGTGCTGGAAGGTATTTTTAGCTATGTTTCATGTATTATTATCCTAAGAATTCAATGGTGTTTTTTTTAGCATCCAGCCTAAGTTTAGCCAGACCCCAGCATGCAGAATTACCCCTTGTTTTTGGAAATGACACAAAAGCTCCTCCTCTTGCTACTTTCACAAACACCATCAGCCTACGCTTATTTACAATATTTTTCAGAAAGTCCCATTAAAAATAAAGGACATTCAGTCTTTTTAGTTGTCATTTACCCTACACTGGAGTAAAAAAATCTGAGACTTAGTAGGAAGGTGTTGCCAGCAGAGGTCTCCAAGAACCTGATTAATCCCTCTACACATGCAATCAAGATTAGAAAACAAGATTACTCCCAGACAAAACAAAGCAAAACAACAACAAAAGAATGCATCTCTTTTGAATAAAGACAGGAACCAGAAAAAGAGGCCTGAAAGGATACATTTAAAAATACATGAAAATGTTAAGTTGAACACAAAGTTGGTACACCTATACCTAAAAAATTGATGTGTCTACTGCTAGGTGATGCTGGATATATACATTCAGAGAGCTCAGTGCCCTTCCAAGGTCTTTTCAGGCTGTGACAGATGCGTGCCTAATTCCACATCTACCACTTCAGCATGTTTCCTTTCTCACTACATCTATAAACAACAAAGCTTAGTAGAAAGCTGAAGAACTTTGCACAGAATCTGAAATCTGCCTCAAGAAATACTCTAAGGGACTTGCAAGAAAAGCAGAAAGGAAAACTGAATGTAACGATGATGCACAAGCAATATGTGGAAATGGGAGGTGAGCAGTGCTTGCATCTCCAACTGCACCTCCTGCCCTGTAATGTGTTTACCTTGTTTATTATCTGTATCTACAGTGATGTGAAAAGGAAAGGGTTTAAACGTAGGAAGACGAAAGTCAGCTCTGCCATTTAAAGTAAGAACTTGAACAACCCCACGCAACTCCACAGGATCACTGGCTCAAGGACATTCGCAAATTACTCATGAGTTTATGCATTTATTATTCTAAGAACATCTAACTCACAATTTTGAAGAAAGTCTTACGATACCGTGAAAGGAGCTCTACAAAACCACACAGACCCATTTGCCTTTTTTGCAGAGCTGAGTGTTTTACTGATTTCCCACATGACAAAAAAAAAGAGTCAGACAAAACAACTGAAGCAACTTGCAGAGAAGGAAACCCGTAAAAGGCACAGTAGGGTCTACAGAATATAAATGTAAGCAATGTAAAAAGAAAAACAACATATATCCTTTGGGGGAGCAAAGTAAACTCAGTTTTTTATCCTTATTTCAATTCAGTACTTCTCTTTATTTCAGGCAATCATAGTCCTCGACAAAGGCAAGTTCTTACTCATGCCAGTGAAAGACTGATATCCATCCAGTCTTTCTTTCACAGTGTGCATGTTACAATGTGAAGTCCTGCACTTGGATGAACACAAAGTCCATCCCTGGAGGCATTCAAGGCCAGGCTGGATGTGGCTCTGAGCAGCCTGGTCTGGTGATTGCTGACCCTGCACATAGCAGGGGGTTGGAACAAGATGATTACTGTGCTCCTTCTCAACTCAGGCCATTCTATGACTCTACCCTAGGTAACAGTGCAGATTCTGACCACGGTGCTGGAATCACAGGAGCCACTGCCAACCCACCCACTGCAACGCTGCAGGCTCGCCCCACCATTCATCCTTTCCAGTTACTTAAACTAGTTAAGCTTCCCACCCTACAGCTATTTATGCTGCAGATGACTACAGAACAAGTGTATCAGGTTAAAAATAAAGCTCAGTGAAACCTGGAGGAGCTCTATGTTTCCCAGGAACTTCATTCTCTGCTGCTCTTTGGGAGACGTTTCTAATTAGGTCAAGCTCTCCTTTGAACAGCTCATTTCAGAGAATACCAGGCATGCTCTTGACTTAATCTTGAGTTATACACAAGGGTTGGTTCATGTAGCAAATATGTTTGAACCACCAAATGAGAGTCACCATAATATAATGAAATTTGACAGCCTCCCATTGGGGATCGTACCAAGACACAGTAATGTGACACAAGATTTCAAGCACGATAATTAAAATAATTCAAATAAGGATACGAAACCTGCTCTGTGCTAGAAAATCTTCTGGTATTGCTGCATTATTCAAGATAATGAAAAGGTTCAATTTTTTTAATTTAATGGCTGGTAGTGGTGTTCTTGAAAAAGTTCTCCATTTAATTTCTGTGACACTGAGCAAAGAGGAATTCTTGCATATGATGGGACAGGAAACATTTTGACTCTGTTAGCAGGAGATTGATGCTACTGGCTTTGTTTGGAATCTTTCAGGAAGAAAAATCTGGTACTAAAGAAAACAATTACACAGAATTTGATTAAGAATTCAACTGAGTTGCAAAGAAAATTCATATGCTACATCTATAAAGCAAAAGAAAAACATTAAAATATGATGCTTGCACAAGGTGAGAAAAAAGGTGAGAGAGCTGTCTGGAAACTGTACTCAGGTGGGCAGAAAAAAGTGATGGCATGGGTCTAAAAAAATTTTGTTACTTTTCAGACTTCAACAACATGAAGTAGGGCATTTTAAACAAGGTGATTAAGGAATATTCTCAAGTATTCTCTTGCTCCTTTGTGAGAAAAGGAGGAGTCTGTTCTTGGTAATAAATGGAAAGGCAAAAGCTGGCATTGGAAAGTTGGACCAGAAATCACATCCTAAAAGGCTTCTCAAAATGAAACGATAGCCAATGATGATGCAACACATCAGAAATAAGTAAGGAAAACAAAGAATTATGGGAGTGACATGAAAAACGAAACAGAAATAAATCTGTAGGACTTCATAAGCCTCTGCAAGTTCAAAACAGCCAAAGAGATTGAAAAAAAAAAATGAGGTATTAATACATACACAAAATCCAATTCTTGGTTGGTGTATATTGATTTCAGTGTTCCTAAGCCAATTTATAGCAGCTGATGACCTACTGTGGGCTGTGTAATTCATCATTAATGGCAGATGGAAGGCTGAATGACTGTCCATTACTATATCTATTATGAGGAGACTGAGCCCAGGACCAGAGAAGCACAAAGACCAGAAAGCTAAGCACAAAAAATAGGAGAAACAGCTGGGAGAAATACATGAGTAATTAAAAATAAAGAATACACCCAGTGTATAAAGTTTGTGCAGGCAAATGCATGCGTCACTCCGGTCCAAGTGGGGATATAGCTTCTGAAAACAACACCCCTATGTCCTTAATTTGTTGTCAATCCCAATCACCACAGGAACATGGAACCAGACATTAAGTTACCTCTTCTCCTTTCTGTTTCTTAATTCTTTTCTCCTGACCTCTGCTGGCAACTGAGGACTATTTGAAATCCATACAAGTCTCAAAGATGTGCAAATCCCCACCAAAGTCATTTGCTTGAATGTCACATCTAAATCAGGTCCCTTCACTTGCCTCCATCTTTGAGTTGTTCAACACTACTTTTTGGGCAGGTAGTCTCCTTTCTGCCTTTCTAGAAGACTATCACAGTGAACTGGACAAGGAGATATTAAATATCACAGAAAAAAGAAACAAAGGAGAATTCAAAGGTGTTAACCTAGCAGAAAAAACTACTTTAACTGTCCTCAACTTTTATTTAATTCCTCTTCCATAAGTTATTTTGTGCCAGCGCACGATTCACTCCCCTCCTATATCAAGTACCAAAGGACTGTGTGCACAGACACGTTCATACAGACCAGACCCCAGGGACTGAATTATTTTTAACCACCGATGCTCAGGATGCTGCTACCCAGGAGAATAAGGAAGATGCAGGATGCTCTTTGAGTTGCCTTCAATCCTCATTTCTCCTACCTGCTTTAGTTTCTCCTGACAAGGAGCTATTTTTAGAAGGCAAAATGACAGTAATTTGAACACTTTCCCCTGAATCTTCTAGAAACAGATTTCTCTCTAAGCAGGTTTCTAGCCATCCCTAGCAAAAAGGGAAGTGGAAGAGAAAGACACCTGTTCTCCATGCAGAAACCCCCTATGGAGGCAAGGCTTCCTTCAGGCAGCACATTATTCAAAGCTCATGAGTTACTTTCCCTCCTGCACTGAAGTCTGAGAAAACACACTGTTGGTAAGCCATCATCATCCACGGAGAGCACAACCAGTGGCGAATGGCACTGCAGTATTTGCTCCCAAACACAGCACTGCTTGTGTTAAGGACAGCTTTGATGCCTGGCAGGTCTCTAGAAGGTTGTTAACCAGGAGTTAAATTGGCACCATATTTCACAGCAACACAACATTTGAGACTTTAAACAAAATTAACATTGAGATGCTTGAAGGTGAGAACTTGCTTTCTAATATGCCTCCGTAACAGATAGAAAATTGGGGTTTCCAGTGAGACATGCAAATTATAATTAATAACACATACTGGTACTATTAGTGTTCGATGTATTGTGCTTCATCAGCCCAGTAACTCATTTTATTTCAAGTGCTTTTGATTTTTTCAGCAAATTATTTGTGATCTGAGGCCTAAATGGAGTAGAGGTACACAATTTCCTGATCTTAACTTATGTAAATTTCCTTGTCAGACTTCTAGCAAGTGAGGAGCACAACGTGATTTCTACCCTTGAGCTCATTCTATGGAGTGGCATAAAGTAGCTTTAGCAGAAATAAAACTCGGGCTCATTCATGAAAGGGGGGCTCTTCTCATTGTCAAATTAAGGAGCTGTATACATTCCTCATGGGACTTTCATTTGAGAAATACTTAATCTGAGAAGTGGCCCGGCCAATTAAATGGTTTCTGCTGAATATTTTACAAAGTGCTGCAAAGAAAAGTAATTAGTGACAAATAAGCCTGTTTCTTCCTAATACAGATGCTGCTGTGCTGATGCTTTCAAAAATCATGCTTCCTGCAGTTATTTCTCCTCACCTTGGTTCCAGAAAGATGGTTGGCAGGGAATGTATGGGCTCAGCTCAGCTAAAGGACTCCCAGTCCTTGGATATTTTCCAGTACAGATCCAAGTATCACACCAGTCCTTGGATATTTTCCCTCACTTCCAGGCTGTATAATACAGCTTAGATCTACTGCAAACACCAAAGCCAAACTCCTTGTTTCTGATCCTAACTCTGGCATAAACACCTTCCTGGTGGTGCTGTAGCTTCATAGCCTTAGTGGTCCCTTTCCTCCTCCTCCCCATTTGGGTGCTGGGCCCCAGCAGCCTCCTCCAGCACCAGCTGCAACGTATTTGTGGTAGCTAAGTACAGGTGGGAATGGAAGACAGTGGCTTTCCAGTTTAATTTGCTGATTCTCCAGAGCCAATTTCAGGTACATGGTATCAGGTTAGGAGTGGCAGACAGAACAAGAGAGTCTTACGGCAAAAAAAACCACCTGAGTGATCTATCCAACAGTCAAGAAAACAGGTACAAGTCACAGTAATTGCATTAACACCAACATGCTTTCTATCATGTAGGTCTATCTATCAAGAAGGACGCGCAGCATTCAGAACAAAGGCTTCTGGAGAACAATAAAGCACAAACTGTTGTAGGGGCTCAAAGCGGAGAAAATGGAGGAAGAACAGATCTTGCACATTTAATTAACCTTTCCTGCCGCAACGAGGATGTCAAACAACTTTCATGTCACTGATACGCTAACAGAGGAAAAAAATAAACATTGATACAAGAATGAAATACAACAGAAGTCAACCTTTCCTGACAACTTCCAGGAGCACTGAAAGAAGTTGACAATGCAGGCAGGGCCGGGTTATCTGCAGCAAGCAGGCAAATTTGAATTTCATTTTCTTTTTCTTCTCTATTTTTTTTTTTATACTTTGCACACAGGCAGATAACTGGGTTTAAAAGAGTGCCACTGTTAGAGCCAGATTTTAATCTCCAGGCCTACGCTGTATCAGTGTGTCCCTGCGTGATGCTGTGCACAAGCCCAAAGCCCCGTGTCCCACATCCCTGAGCAGCAGCCCCTACCCCACCAAACCAGCTCCTACAGCTCTGCCAGCACTGCTCTTATGTTTCAATAACAGCATAGCAGTTCTCAGCATTAAAAAGAAAAGTGACTACAGGAAAATAGCTGTCATTCAGCCTCAACAATTCATACGAAATGCCTATGGTAAGTTGCCCTCCTTAAAAAATTTCACTGCCATGTGAAACTCAAAAGCCTAGCGTACAGAAAATAGAAAACCCAATCTTTTCCACTGCTGAATGACTGCCACATACAGGCTGGCTGTCCTTGAAAGCTGAGTATGTACAGACCAGCAACTCACCATCCTGACAATGAGACTCTTTTTTAGTGTATTATGTTTAAAAACAGAAATTAGCACAGGCTGACACCCCTCTGCTTACAGGATGAAAAGGAGATGTGAAGATGGTTCACAACATCATAAACAACCAAGAGAGGAGGACGCTGCTCTTCCCATGGAACCTTTATATTCTGTGCTGAAAAGACACCTGAAAATTGACATAAGCCATGGCAGCAGCTCTTTTGTATGGTCTGCTGCCCATCAGGAATGAGATCAGACTGGGTTACTCACTAAATCAATTAGATGATAATCCAACATTTGCTATGGTAGGAGTCTACCCAAAGCCTGAATAACTGCAGCCTTGGCCAAACTGTGAAACTGATGATGATGTTTCAAAACATTTCAACTAAAAAAAATTCCTGAGTGTGATAGCAGCAGGTGCAGAAAGCCTTTAAAGTGGCCCTGATTCTGTAGGCTCTGACATGGTTAAGCCCTGCTTTCCAGGCAGGGTAACCCCTATTGGTGACCCCTGCTGCAAACAGTCCTTAACTGGTTATACGCAATTAACATTTATTAACACAAGCTGGGGATTCCCCCTTCTGTGGGGCCACATACCATAATAAATCACAAGCTGTAAGCACCACCACAGATCTCTGCACAGCACTCCCAGCCATGGGAAGGGAGATGAAGCTCTTCAAGTTCTTTCCGTGTGTTACCAGGCCAATGTCCTCTCAGCAACACGGTTTTGTTTTCCAGCAGCTCTGACTCTCAATCAATACGTGCTGCTCAGACAGGTTTTATTTCAAATTACACCCTTTTCAAGATGTGCTGTTCATAAATTAGTCATTTTTAAAATCTGCCTCCCCCCCCCCCCCAATGACTTTCTCTCAAAATATTTACTGCATATCGCATCTGATGCAATAAAATCCCCTAAAAGCAGGCAATCTGCTTACCATAAAATGTCAGCTGTCCTCGTGCCACGTTTTTCCCTCTCACATTTTCAGCGACACACTCGTAGAGTCCAGCATCTTCTTGCTGAAAATTTGGGATCTCCAGAAGCCCATTTGATCTGTGTCTCCTGGCTTTTCTGGGTATCTGTTTCCCGTCTGCTCTCCTCCAGCTGATCGTAGGAACGGGGCTACATGAGAAAAATAAAGCAAATAAGGTTTGCAGTAAAAGGTAGGGGTCCTGTCCTGCTAATCTCGTGTCTAACCAACTGGAAACTGCTTCATGATCGAGGATGATGAAGACCCTCAGGGGTCAGTCCTGGGATCTGGAGTGATCTGCATGTACATACTTTGTGTATCAGTGGTTCACAACTCACGTTACCTTAAAAGCAGGAGTCTGCATTATAAAAACACAGTTTGACAAAACTGGGATTGGGTTTCTGCTGTGACAGTACATCCATTCTCTTATCAATCCCACATTTTCATTTTGGAAGCGCTGCTGCTATTTACACTGGGAAAAATAGACAAGCTTTAAGTCTAGGAGAAGCACTCAGAACTGAAGATGCACAACCGTGTCTTTACAACATAAGTCATGCTTTTTGGTGAGCAAAGTCCCTGCTCCCCAAGTGCTCTGTAATGAGTGCTGGCAACAACAACTCCTGCTGTGGAAAGCGAGGGACCGCCAGCCCTCGCAGCTGAGCTGTACACCAGCAGCAGAAGGAGCACAACTTACTTTCCCAGGGCAAAGCACTCCAGTTTCACCGCTGTTCCTTTTGCAGACGGAACTGTTTCTGGGAACTGCACTTCTATTTTCGGCTCGTATTCCCCCATCACCCCTGCAAACATAAAAGAGCGGCTAAGGCTGGGCTGAGGTTTGCCAATAAATTCACAAGCGTTCCTGTGCTACTGCACAGCTCTTCTCTACATCATTACTTGCCCAATTAATCCATTCATTTTAAACATGGCCTGTTTCTAACAGCCATGCCGTGTGGGCTCTCTTCCCATTTACTGCCAGAGGAAAATCAGAACCAGCGCTCCACGCCATCTGCCACAGATTAACATTTCTTCATGGCTGCATTACTTTTTGCTTTTGAATATTCGGAGGTTTTTACAGGTAACTCATGAGATAAAGCAGTAATAAGGGGGGGGAGGGAGGGTTCACCACCTTCTAGAAACTGAAATGCAGAACAAATAGCCATTAGGAAAAGTTTTAAAAGCACTGGAGCTAATCAAGGCTTCTGTTAACTTCAAGGATTTGGAAGCATGGAGATCGCAGCAGAGTGATGGGCTGTGGTTGTGGCACTGCTTCCTCTCTCCCTGTGTTGCAGAGGTAGCATGAGGTGCCTTCTGGCTTCTCTTTTTCACATTTAAAATGGTTTAAAGCTGAAGATGCTCACCCTGAGGCTTACGTGGAGTGTCCCCTCACTTGCTGACCTCTGCACTGCATGCTGTGCTGCACTACCAGGTTACATAAGTGTTCTTCAACCCTTTCCTTTCACATAAGTCCTGCTGCTACGTTGCACAAAGAGCATCTGTTGCACAAAGTAAGCCATCCAAATGGAATGTGTTTGTTACAGATACGGATGCTGTCCCTGTACACGTGCCCTGGCCAGCACACAGAGCGGGAAGCACACGAGTCTGTCTGTGCTCCAGCATTTACAGATTACACAAAAAGGAATTAAGGAGCACAATCCCCATCATCTCACTGAACATTAACAGAGCAGCCCTGAAGGGCTGGGAGAGACCAGTGCTATGGAGGCAAAGTCTCTCTGCTCTCCTGACTGTGATTTACCAAATGGTGCCTAAATTCCTCTGCACTCCAAACGAAATATTTGCTGGGAGAGCTCCAGGCAGGACAAGGAGCAGCCATTGCCCAGCTGTTCCATCAGACAGGGCTGTGTGAGCAAATGTTTGCAAACAACGCAGCTCTTTTGCTGATATTAAAATTTACTGAGATCTTTTCCCCAGAGAGCATTTCCATATTCTATAGTGCCCACAAATCTGGCAGCGGAAGAACCACGGAGCTTGGAGTTGGCATCCCTCAACAGATACACATTCTGTGCCAGCCTGGCCAGATGCAGCCAGGCTCCTCGCTGCCTTGCACTGCTCAACAAGGACTTCCTTGAGGAATCAATCACCCCCAGCCACCGTCATCTCCAAGCAGAGCTCCCTGGTGCCCTGTCTCAGGGAGGATGCAGCACCCCCAGCCCACCCTGGGCCTCCACTGGCACTGAGCTGACAGGTGAGACCTCAAAGAAGAACATGGGAGATGCTCACAGGAGCAGTCTGCATGCCAATGCTTAATCCAGTCCCTAAAAAGCAAAAGCAACAGGAGCTATTCTTTCTTCTTCACTCCTAAAGCAGTAATTTGGCCCCCTTATGCAAAGTAGGCTGTGAAGTATCATTTGACACTAACGAGCTATTTAGGAAATTAAGGCAGAATGTATTATTAATACATTTTTCACTGACAGATCAGGAAACGAGGAATGCGAGGGAAAGAAAATTCTTTTTTTTTTTTTTCCTTCTCTTTCTTTGTTGTTCAGACTGCCCTACCTTGGAAGCTGTGACCCTGAGGGCACAAAGCCAAGGCAGACTGCTGAAGGCACCAGGGCTGTAGGGCAGATCCCCTCCTTTCTCTTACACTGAGGAACTCAGTGGTTTGACAGCATTACTGCAAACACTCCCCACTTCAAAACCAGCATCTGTTCCTGGAAAAACCACCGGGATCCCATCACAGCCCCAACCACCCCCCTGGAGACGCTGGGTGTACATCAAGCTCTGGCTTCTCTGCCTTAAAGGAAAAACGTGGGTACACTGGAGATACCTCACTACCAAATCTAAGCTCTTTTTCACACCGACAGTCCTTATTTTTTCCTGCTGTTCCTAGGTGAGTTAACATCTGACTTAGCATTGCAGGTGGAAAGAATAAGGGAGAAAATAAAAGACTAAAATAGAGCCTGGGTTTGTAGCTTGGAGAATGTTTTCAGTGTCATGACACATCAGATGCTGTACGCGTTTGCAGTTCAGAGGATTTCATATTTTTCTCCCAGTTTCAGGGCTTAAAAATGTGCTTTTGGATGAAAGTCCCAGGAATTCAGAAGCAAACTCATTTGTCTGAGGATATGCATTTCCTGACAACACCTGTGAAATGTTAAAGTTTAATTGGCCCATACAGCTGCTGCTGATGGTAATTTCATTCCAGGTCTATTGCAGCTCTTTTCCACTATTACTGTTTTAATTTTCATGTAAAAACCCAAAGTGCATTTTAAAGAGAAGAAGTGGAGCACTGCAGAAGGGCTGCTGCGGCACTGGGACTGCAGCAGAGAGGTGCCAGGCAAACGCTTGGGGCTCACAGGTCCCTGTTCTGTCTCAGCTGCACCAAGAACTGCGCTCCTGGTGGATGCCTTCGGGCTTTGGGGCTGCTCCCAGCCTTTGGGTGCCACATGCATTTGGCTCGAGCCATTTCTGTGCTGCAGGAAGCTGTCAGCTACAGCCAGGACAAACCCAGGGCCAGGAGATGGATGGCGCAGCTGAGCAGCCCACACCTCTGCTCTCCTCCACATACTGTGTCTTAAACCAGTGCCACTCCCAAACACCTTTAATTGGGTGTCATTCCCAAAGCCTTGTATGGGAGCACGTGTGTGCTTTTCAGGGGGACAAACCTCAAATCACAGATGTGCAGTTTTGGGGGACTGCTGCACTGACGTGATACTGCACTTACCCCAGGGAAAGCTTTTATCCAAGCATCCTCACTGTCAGATATCCACCTAGCTATAGAAAAGTATTTAAATGAAGAGCAATTCAGTGCATTTGTGGGAGAGAATTTTTAAGAGGAACAGCTGAAAACCCATCCCTTTCCCAGTACCTGTTGCACTTCGTCCACATTACCTATCCCCATGAGATCACGTGTTGCTGGCACTGAGATCTTGGACTACCAGAGGCATGGCACAATGTGCTCCCACTGCCCTTCCTGGAGCCCTCTGGGTATTCATCTCATAGAATCATAGAATTACTGAATGGCTTGGGTTGGAAGGGACCTCAAGGATCATGAAGCTCCAACCTCCCTGCTGCAGGCAGGGCTGCCAACCTCCATATCTAATACTAGACCAGACTGCCCAGGGCCCCATCCAACCTAGCCTTGAACATTAGGGATGAGGCATCCACAACCTCTCTGGGCATTTGTTCCAGCACCTCACCATTCTCTTGGTTTAGAACTTTCCCCTGATATCCATCCAAAATCTTCCCTCCCTCAACTTAAAACCATTTTCCCTTGTCCTGCCATTATTTACCTCTGTAAAGAGTTGTCTCCCCTCCTGTTTGTAAGCTCCCTTAAGGGAGAAGTTCTTCCAGGGAGGAAGAGCTTTCTGGGGATAGCAAACGGTGCACACAGCAGCAGGAGGGGAGCCTGATTCCTGCAGCTCTGGTTGCTAAACAGCTTTGCAGACAACAGCAGACCTGTAACTCCAGAGCACCACCAATGACAGCAAGCATAAAGAGAAGCATAAAGGCACAGGGAAGGAATGTAGTCTGCCCATTGGGTCAGGCCTTATGCTGTATTCCTGCATCTTCCCCTTCTGCAGCCTGTACATCAGAAGCGTGCTATGGTAAAGCAAGCCTTGCTTTAAAAACATGCTGAAAAGCTGTTTTTCTAAGTTGATCACATGTAAGTAAAATAACCATGACTAAGATGGCAGGTATGCAGCTTACAAAGCCTAACTGACTTGTGGCTGAGTCTAGAAGAGTTACTGCAATACACTGAAGAGGAAAGGTGGAAAAACCTTGTGTTCAGGCAGTGATCTCAGCCCTAATAATACTGCACAGCAGCCCAGAGAGGGCAGCGGCTGCTGGGACGAGGGGAGGGAGGTGGAGTGGAGGGTGCTGGAGCTTTGGCCACAAAGCGAACATCAGCTATGATTTCTGAGAAAAACACATTTCAGAGATTTCTGTGAAGTGTTTTTGAGAATTCACAGCATGCATTTCAAAACAAAGCCAGTCAGGCGGTACCTCCAACACGTGTAATGCCAATCTCTTTTGTGCAGGGTTCGCTGGAGGCGGTCAGCAGCCCCAGCCCAGGCTGAGGGTCCCAGTGCTGCAGAACCCCCTGGAGCCGCACAGGAGTCCCACGTGGGGGGAGCGGGTCAGTGACTTACATTAATCCAGGGAGGCACATTAAGCTTTTTTTTTTTTCCCCATTAAATTCACTAATTGAAGTTAAATGGAACTGAAACACTAACTGCTGATGAACCAGCCTCTGAGGGTACTGATTTAATGACACAGTGTTGTAAAGCAAATAACGTCTATTGCTGGACATTGCAAACAGGAACACAAAAGATAAACACGACACATTTGCCAATGGCAGCACCATTTCACTCACTCCTCTTGTTCCCACATTCAGAGTATATGTACTTCATATGTAATTTCTCTTCTCAAGCTTAACACTGTGTTCTATTCAGATTTTATAGGTTACTCTACATGGAATGAAAAACTGAGCCTTGCAGATTTTTAAAATGAAGTTTGTGTCTAACAGTAGTGCGCTCCTATTTTAAAACGCACGTTCAACTTTTGATTACTGTCATCCATGGCTCTACAGACATTACAGCACCTTTGCTGTTTAACTCAGGAATGCATTCCGGAGCTCCTCAGAGGTTCAATTAAAGTTTCATATCTATAATAAACAGCAGAGCGCACATCAAAGGAATCAGAGAACATTCCTGAGAATTACCTCGGGAAGGCAATTGGTCTCTGTAAATAAAGCTGAGTGCGTGCAGAGGAGCGATGCGCTGGGGCAGAGCCCTTGGCAATGCACTTGACAATCAGGATGACTACCAATCATCACAGCATTACCCTCTGCTTCAGAAACAGAGCAGACACTGAGCTCGGTTTTGACAAATGGAAGCGCTTTCCGCTAGGTATGGCTTGCAAAAAAAAATCTTGCCCATTCAATAGCTACAAACGTTTCTCGTTCAGCACTGAAAATGTTAACATGAGATGAATTTAAATACTCCTCCCTGTCTTTCACACCGTCTTAGTTTCAGCCGGATGGAATTGCTTTCCTCATAGCAGCTGGTGCGATGACGATGACTTAGGCTGGACTCAGAGGGCCACGTTTGCTGCCACTTAAACCACTGCGTCTGTAGAGGTGTGCTGTAAGGGGAGCGGATCTGAGGCACAGAAGAGCAGCTGTCCTCACCCTGCCCAGCACTACAGGGGCACTGCTCGTCACCCCGACCCATCCAACACCCCACCGTGGGACCTCTCTTATCACAGATGAACGATTGCAGCTGGCAGCACCACATCCCTGTCCTACAAAGGAGGAATCTTCGTGAAATACCACTTAGTGACAACGGATCTTCTTCTAAAAGAAGTTTCTAATAATACATTTCTATTTCTGGAATGAATGTCCTAAATGCTAGCCTTTAAACAGACGCTTCAAATTAACATGCAAATTTATTTTTCTTATCTCCTTGGAAATGACTATGATACAAATCAATTGCCTGTATAAATTTAGAAATCCTCTTTTGGTTTCTTTTCATTGTATTTTATTTTTTTAGCATTATTCCACAAACCACTAAAAATAGCGTGGATTCTGCTGGGAAATACAGCCTGAACTAACAGTTACCGAAACAACAAAGTGCTTTTGTACACTTTTGGGCTGCATAAAATGAACAAAACTACAGTATAGCCAAACTCTAAAATCCGTTTTACGAAAGTTCTTCCAATGATAGAAATAGCAACCTTGGCCACAGCATCACAAAACCCACCAGTGTGAAGGAGGCTGAACCAATAGCTAAAACCACGGGTCTCACAAAGCTCTGTGAGGGAGAAAACCCTTCTATTCTAACATGGAAATATTTGAGGCCATTCCTTAAATCTTGCGTGACACCCAAAGAAACCCAAACGAGTCCTACCGTCGTTCCTGAGGATGAGCGGGGTGGGAGGGCCCAGGACCCGGCTGTTGGTCACCGTGTTGGTCACCACACACGTGTAGTTGCCCACGTCTGAAGCTTCCACCTTTGCGATGTACAGATTCCCCGTCTCCTGCGAGACGAAGCGGCGGTTGTCCTGGTGCACGAACGATGGGTACTCATTGAAGATCCAGGCGTAGGTGAGCTCTGGAAGCACAGGGACCATCAGTGCTGGTGACAACCAAGCCTTGGCTGATGAGGGGCTCCAGCCCAAAACTCAACTAGAGCCCCGAAAATGATTTGCACCCTGCTCCCCTCGGTTAGGGAATCACAGCCCGTGAAATGACCGAATAGCAAACATTTTACAAGTTCTCATCGTTTATGGACAGGAATTTCCCAGTGTGACACCTGGAACACCTCTCCTACGAGGGAAGGTTGAGGGAACCGGGATTGTTTAGCTTGGAGAAGAAAAGGCTCTGGGGAGACCTCATTGCAGCCTTCCAGTACTTGAAGGGAGTGTATCCACAAGGGTGGGCAGTGATAGGACAAGGGGGAATGGTTTTAAACTGAGACAGGGGAGGTTTAGGTTGGATATTAGGAGGAAGTTTTCCACCCAGAGGATGGTGAAGCACCAGAACAGGCTGCCCGAGGAGGCTGTGGATGCCCCATCCCTGCAGGCACTCAAGGTCAGGCTGGATGTGGCTCTGGGCAGCCTGGGCTGCTGTTTGGCAACCCGCACATAGCAGGGGGTTGGGACTGGATGAGCGCTGTGCTCCTATGCAACCCAGGCCATTCTATGACTCTATGACACTTCTGAGACTGCATGTAGACCTCAGTTCTCTTGAAGTGTTCTTTAGAGTTCTTCCAATCAAGAGTACAATGTATTTTATAGCAATTCCACTTCTGCCACAAACATTTCAGCCTTCCTGTCCTGTGCCTTTTTTTCTGCTTTCTTAGTTTTGCTTTTTTTTTTTTTTTTCTTTTTTCATTTAAAGAGAGTTTGGAGGAGGATCTGCCAAGCTGTGATATCATACTCTATACATTTCATTCATCTGGAATCCCAGAATCAGCAAAAAATTCCAAACACCAAATTAAGCAGCTGTAATCTTCCATGTGTCTAATTAGAAAACATTGCATTTTGTAAGGCATCCTTAGAAGTTATTTGGCCGTAAGAACTAACAGAGAGACACGCTGCAAGTGGTTGCATTTTATAAGTGAGGTTAATGCAATATAACCCTATTATATTTGCCTAAGACTAATATGCAAACCCACTGGAAATGCTTGAAGAACTCAAGCGAGTGCAAGATTGTTGTAGTTTTCTAAGGCAACAGTAATTACACTAAAAAGCACATTCTTAGTTTAATACTCTAATGAGTCATAACTGTAATTGACCTCCACCATTAGGTATTTTGGAAAATACATTCAGCCCTCACGTTCCACTGTTTACACACACGAGGGGTTGAATGCAGCTTGTGGGCTTTTATTTATTTATTTTTAACAACAGGATTATAAAGTGCCTACTTAGACTTTTAGGAAGTTATGATAATTCTGTTTATGTAGGAATATCTAATCATCGTATTTATACATGTGCATCTAATTATAAGTAACGTCATGCTGATGCCAAGAGGATACTCAGGAGCCTACAAGGTAGCACTTCTCAGTTGGCTTATTATTTTCTGCAGGTAATTTATTATCTTTTTTCTTTTCCTTTTTTTTTTTTTTTTAAAATTTACTTTTGGTGAAGAATTATCTTGTTATCTCAGAAGCACCCAGTAATGGCAAATAAACACCCCTGCTGTGGAGCACACAGAAGCATTAAATGTTGAGCAAACCTCCACTTTGCAGGTATCCACTAAAGACCCCCAAACTTTGTAACTTTGTTGAATGAAATGGTGAATCAATCACACGTTCTTCATAAAAGCACAAGATGGGGAGGTTTTCCTGGATCAGCAATCCCTGTCCTACCCTGCCCTTCCTCAGGACGTTCCATGCTCCCATCACAGACAACCCAGAAGCACCAAGATTTTTGGCTCCTGCTTTTCCAGTGGAAGTTGGTTTTGCTTTAATTACTTAGAACCCATTAATTTCCAATTTAAATATTTGTATTACTAGGCCATATCCATGTGCTTCTGGGCTAAAGACACCTTTACCTGAAGTGGTTCTTGCCTCTTTGCTGGTGAAAGCAATGAAGAGCCCATCTGCCCTCATTCTCAAGACAGTAATTTCATTCTTAAGAAAGCTGTACTAGCTTTTCCTACGCTCTGCTCTGGAATCACAGAACCACCAGTGCTCCAGAAGAGCTCTACAGTCATCCAGTCCAACCATCCACCTAGCACCAATATCACCCCACTAAACCACATCCCTCTGTACCACGTTTAATGCTTCTTGAACACCTCCAGGGACTGTGACTCCATCACACCCTGGGCAGCCCATTCCAGCATCATTCTTTTGGAAAAGAAACTTCTCATAATATCCAAGCTGAGCTTCCCCTGGCACATCTTGAGGCCATTCCCTCTAGTCCTATCCTTAGTCACGTGGGAGAACAGGCTGACCTCCATCTCACCAGAGGTTAGACTCAAGACTGTAGTTAAAACTCAAGACCTTAGTTACAATTCTGGAGTATATGTGTCATCTGAGAAACTTGAGAGGCTGGAAACCCTGGTAGAGAAGACACAGGAGAGAAGAAAGCAGATGTGAAGCTGTGCAGGAGTAAGAAGGTCAGAATGGAAATGAACATGGATTCTTCCAACAACCAAAGGCGCTAAAGGGAAACTATTTCTATAGAGTGTGAACTCTCAAAACCTCTCCAAAAGGCGTCTTCAGGTAATACTGGTTTCGCTACATAAAACTAAGGAACTCCAAATCCAAATGCTGGACATAATAAAGATCCGATGTCACAATTCCTCCCTTCCTTTCATTAAAATAAACCACTGCACAAAGATGCAACCGCCTGGGTTACTCAGCCTTACATCCTTGGAGCAGTCCATTATTGCTACAGGATAGCTAAAACAACTGGATAATTGTCTTGCTAAAATAACACGGGACTGATGGAGTACAAAGCACAGGAGACAAGGCAGACTGGAGTCTCTGTAAGTGCATTTGCTTGTGTGGCAACATGTAAATAAATACTGTATCAAACTCACTTTGATTTCCTTAGAGATCCTAGTGCAATATTTATGGCTTTTCAAACTTGACGGATTTCTTTTGATAAGGTTTCAGATACTAATTGCTCTGGAAGTGATAGACAGTTCACATCCCATAGGCAATTTGTAAGATCTGTGTAAACAGACACTTAAAATACTGCCTGAGATAGCTCCTGGTGGCTGTGGGTGATGGAAACGTTTACCAAGTTACAGACAAGCACTCTTTCAGCACAAAGAACAGATGGTAACAAGCAATTCATGGTTCTAATTACACATTACACTCTATATAGTCTATATATTTCAGGAACTTATTACAAACTTCTGCTTTTTAATTGAAAGACTGTTCCATCAGTTGGACCAAGGAATGATGGGGTCACCGTCCATGGAGGTGCTCAAGAAACGTTCAGATGTTGGACTAAGAGACATGGTCTAGTGGGGAAACATTGGCTGTGAAAAGGCCTCTGTAGCTATAGTGGGAAAAGCTATTAGAACATGAAGATTACAGTTACCATGAAGCTGAATGGGAGAATGAAATGTTGAAATTAATATTTGGGAAAGAAAGAAAAGGAATAACTTATCATTTTTAATAAGAACAGTGTGGCACAATACACTATTAGTTTTTATAGGCTTTACAGAAAGTTACAGAGATTAATCCTGTCATTAACAGCTCCTGTAATTTATATATTATCACCTACTATGTCACTCTCAAGTCAGACAGGTGGGAACTATTATTCAATGTGAAACAAAAGCTCAGCAGCAATTCCTGTAAAGCGTAAAAATTATGCTTTGTTTCACACTGCAAGAAACAGGTGTGAAATTAAGAAAATGAAGAATCCCTTCCCTACATAACAGTCTCAAGCAACCTCAGATATAACGGTAGCAAATACAGCATATTAGTGCATCATTTTGAGATATTTCTAAATGAAAGGTGAGGATCATCCTGCTGTGCTATCCTTGAGGACAACTGAGCTCCAGGTGTGGTGAACACACTGAGTTAGGTCTGCACTCTTCTTGGTCTCGCCCCATAAGCCAAGCATGGCAGTTGAGCACCCGGGATCTGTGCTCTGGGGTTGTGCTCCAAACAGGGCTGGAGTGGGAACTGCATCTGCCTACAGCGACACCATATAAACCTCACAGCAGAATGGTTTTTGGAGGATAATTTACAGCTTTTCTTCTGCTTTTGCTCCAATTGCTTCCATGTCTTGGTGTTTAAATTTCTCTCAAGTGGTACTAACAGACTGCTTTGATAGTGACAGCGAATTCAAGTGATGATAAAGTGCAACTGATCACCTGACAAATGTCCTGTGAATTCATTTGGTGTTCTCACCTTCCTATATTTTGCTGACTGCTCGTAGGGGACATTCCTAACTTCAAATGTCACTGGGATTTGATTGCTTGATCAAACTCCTTAGCCCCCTGAATAACATAAAGAGCTGACCAGGAGGCTTAATGCACTATAGCTGTTTGCATGAGCATGCAGTGTGAAAGAGAAGACAAAGGACTGTCAGGGAAAGATGAACTCCTGGCATTACTTACCACACACTTGGCCCTACCCAACCCCCAATGCTCCTTTCCACCCATACCTGTTTGTCAGTGTCACACCTGGAGTTTTTGACAGTTTTTCTCCTTCGTGGTTTTATTATAATAGTAGGGCTGCATGAATTATGCATTGTACACATTTCTTTTGTGATCTTGTAGCCCGTTTCATTGCCCTGCCAGCACTCGGGATCAATTTTTTTTTTTATCTTCTCTTCTTAAATAATTGCTGCATAATTTAAAGGAATCAACCTGGGTACAAACACTGCTCGACAGCTCTCCCCTCAGCTCCATGCTCCAGGGCAGCCAGGTAGCAGTGCTGCTTCTGGGCCACAACTGCACATTTTAATAAAAGGAGTCATGAATAATGGACAAGATTAATCTAAAGTTAATAAGATATTTTTGGCTAAACAGTCATCTGTACTAAAACTGGCAATGCTGCTGCTCGAAAGTCAACCAGTGGCAAACGAAGATGTGAACTATCCTTACAGGTAGGACAATAAACCCTTAATATGAGTGAATCAATGTCCAGAATTCAGCTTAGAGAAGTACAAAAGCACCACTGGTCAATTAGGGCCAATGATGATATGGCCTCTGACAAAGACAGCACAGTTATCTGCCATGGAGTATTTGCCCACATTGTTTAAGGAACAGCTACGTTTCTGAGACCCATCCTCGTTCCCAGCAGCTTTATAGAAAGTAAAAAGCTTTCATGAGGCACGTTAGGAAGCATCTGAAGGATAAGCAAGAGGATGCTTTGCTATTTAGAGGTTTTACCTGAAACTGTGTTATAAGCAGCTACAGGAAAGGACACTGCCATACAACAACACACTCCTGGAAACCAATCAGACACAAATCCAGTCAGATCCACGAGGATGTAAAGCAGTAAGGGATGGGGGTTAATGAGATGGGAACTGTTATGAAGACATGAAATCAAAGAAGGAGATAGGCAGACTGAGAGGTCATCTCTCCATCCTGAGATTCGATAACTCACAACTACAACGTCTCTGTGGGTTTTCAAAGCTTTTCTTCAAACCCTCCAATACTGATGCTGCAACTTCCCCACAAGGTCTAGCAGGGAATAATGCACCAGAAGAGAATGGGGTGATGCTGCAGGTTGCACTGCTGTCATCTCCACACCAAGCAAGCAGTCCCTCTCCACTTTGAGGCAGTAACTCCTGCAAACTTCACTGTGCCCCTGTGTGTATTGGCACTGGTTTACGGCAGCAGGAAAGCTGGATATACTGCAGATACTCACGCATCAAAACGCATGCGGTGAGCACAATTTCCAATGCCCATTAACAGAGTTTGCCATCCTCTTAGTCACAAACAATGCAAATACACAAATTGATGTCACTCACATTAATGAATCAGAAGCACGAATGAGGAAAATGCACCAACTGGCCAAGCTTTGGGGCAGACAGCCATCTGCAATGTGGTCAGGGCTGTGCTTGCTTTCTGGCCCAGTGACTCCATGCCCGCCCAGCACATGGAGCTCCAGGTGAGAGTAATAAAAAAGGTGAGAGGTCCTCATTACCTGAAACCGGATCAATAATCACCTGCATCTGCTGCATCTCCATTTGTCAGTATCTAAAATAGTTAAATATTTGATGGCTGCACATAATTGACCTGGCTTATCTCTCGTTAACAGCCTCCAGCCCCAGTCGATGGCTGGCTACACCGCCTGCATGGCACTGTAAACATTAATGAGTACTGCACCATGCCTTTTGGGACTGTGACAAATTTCTAACCTGCAATTCCCCTGGGAGAGAAATCAGCAGCAGCCTTTATCTATGACTGAATGGAAAATGTTGCTGAGAGTGTCATTTCACTGTATTTACTACAGCTAAATAAACAAACCTATTTCAAAAGGCCTTATGGGCAGCAGGCATCATCCCACACCTACAGCAATCTGGCATAAAGGCTGACAGGTTTTGTCTTGACAAACCTGATAAACTGTCTTACAGGAATGTACAGCTTAGCCTGGTCCTGCCAGAACAAAAGAAATCCCAAAACAAACCTCAGACTGCAATTATTCCAAGAGTTATTCTATTTTTGGGGAACCTTGTGCATTTAACAACCACCAGAGAACCGTGCCCAAGTTTCACACCTACAAGTTGCATGCTTGGTCTCATTTAACCCCAGATGATTTGACGTGTCTTCCACCAAGCTTTATGATGCTCACTCTGTTTTTAAGCTGATCTCAATGAGGAAATGTAGGTTAAAAGAAACCCACAATAGTAATAGCTCAATACATTCCACAGAGTGGCATCAGCACCCCCACGAAGGAACACAAAGGAACCAACAAAGCACCTCTGTGATAGACATAGTCAGCAGCAAAGGGAAAGGAGGGAGAGCCAAAATAAAAGACATGGGGGGCCCAACTGAAGCTATTAGTTACTTATGGGCAAACGTCAAATGAAAAAAAGTATGCTGTAAGCTGAGCATGTACATAAATGACACACTGCATGTTAATTCTGCACTACATTTCCGAGCTGTGAGATTCAATCATTGCTTGTATTTCCCCAGCTTGTTCTACACAGAGTGCTGCAGATATCACCTTAAGGAATGACTCGCAGATTTAATCCATCAGTTTGTTTTCTGTTTAAAGCCAGGGAGAGTTAGCCTAAAAATCTTCCTTTTTTTGTGCACTTGCTTCAGTAAAGCTAAAGGTCCCTGGGCTTATTTTAAAACATATTTCAATGTGACCCAGTTAATCCTTTAATACCAGCCTTCAGTACCTTTGATCAGCCTCTTACTGTAGCTATAAGAGATTAGATCAAAACTTTCAAAAAACAAAGTTGGATGTGGAGCATTTGGTAACTGCAGTGAATTAATATTACAATCAGCTCCAAGATTGAAATATTTGGCCAAGCAATGAGGGTGAGCAGTGCGCCCTTTAGGGCAGATCACTGCACAGATATCTCCATACACAATGCCACACCACTCCTCCACACAACATAGGAAAAAAAACCTACAAATTTGACAGGCAGTGTTTTGACATACACCAGTTAAAAGCAATATCCAGTTGCACACTGAAACGTATGCATCAGATAGCAGAAAATGCTCAAACCAATCACCTGATGTATTTTTTAGCTACAAAACAACACCTCAGCAGGAAGGAGTGCAGGACTTTTGCACGGAGCAATAGTTGCATTCAGAGATCCGGAAACTCAAAGCTGACTGCAGAATTAGAGATGCAGAGCTGATGTTGAGGGCATGCTTTCTGTTATGAGCATCCCAAGGGAGCTGAGAGCAGATCAGACCCTGGCTGACCCTGTGAGTGTGGTGCCAGTGGCCATTTATAGTGGGGTGAGGGGGGGGTAAGGGTTGTGGCAAAATGGTTAGAAGAGCCTGGGAGCTGTCCTCACATCCCTAATTTATTTTGCATGGAGATCACAAGATGTTAGGACTTTGGATAAATGCCTATTGACTGAACTCTGTCAGATGACAGATTTCACTCTTCAGGCAGCCTCTGTCTACGCTACCTTCTCCAATACCACTTCAATCTTCATTTAGAAGCAAAAGCAATATAACAGGGGAATGCACCACGTGACTAGCTTGCAGATCATCTCTTTTTAAACATGTCATGAGCTGCCACTGATAAATGAAAAATCCATTAATGTCACAATCCTTATTATTTCCAAGGGCCGTACTGGAAAAATCAGCCTGCTCTCTACAGGAGTTACAAGCACCGTCCATCCCACCTCACTGCCCACCCTGGGACAGTCCAGCTGGGGCACAAACACACAGCAGACCGTAAGAAGGCAAAAACATAAGGAAATCTGCTGTCTCACTTAAAACTGTATCACAAAGTTACAGAGTCAGAACCTTCCCAGCCAGGAAGTGAAGCAGCTCTGCTGACACCAAAGGTGAATAAATGATGTACGGCAGATGAAAACTGGGGTCTGAATGCCTGTGTGAAATTCTGTCCTCAACTGTGACCTATTTTGCAACTCCTGCTCACAAAACCCAGTTCTGCTGAAGCAGGGCAGATCGCAGGCCAGGCACAGGCGCTGCTCACACAGCCAGGTTCCTAGAGAAGCACAAATCCAAAATGTTCTTGGCATTTGCTACTGGAAATACTTCTGATTTCATAAATTACTCAATTAAAACAACACCTGTATGTTCACTGTGCCATCAGAAATATCAGTCTTTTATGTAAGCAGAAAACAAGAATAGTGAGCGAGTTACAAAAGCACATTTCCCTCATCCAAATTTGGGAATAATTTATCTTGCTCTCTTACCACTAAATATGTTGATAAACCTGTACACATGCTGAATCAGCAGTTTTAGAGAAAGGATCATGTCAGATTAATTTTAGTTTCATCCATTTCCATCCCCTAAGAAGCTTCTCTTACTCTTAATAATTTAAACGCTGACCGTGGTGTAATGTAAAAAATAAATGATGGGAGATGCACTCTGAATGGAAGCTACATCTCTCAATCACTTCTTATTTAAATGACTTTCATATGCCTGCATCTAAGTTTAATGAAACTTCTTTTCCTGAACTGCAATAACCCTCAGCACGTGGAGCCCTGCACAAAGCACGCTGCTCTCCTGCAGCTCCACGCTCACTGCCATGCCGCTGCAAGAGAGGAGAGCATCAGATAATGCTGCACTGTCCAGAAGTGCTGCCAGGCTGCTGAGAGCCAGCACAGCTTACAGCAGGGTTGTTCCTCTTCAGTGGCTGGGGGATCCTGCCTCTGAGGTGCACATTGATGCTGCTCACAACAGGTGGCTGTGGGGACATCATTTTCTGGTCACTTGGAGGCTTTAGAGCACAACAGCATACTTGCTTTTAAGTGCTGGCATTTATTTGCACATGCACATCTAACTGCTGCATGGGGATATGTGGCTGGGGGTCACTATTAATCAATTTCTCCTCTTAGGAGAGGCAGGTATTTTTAGTGCTGCACTATTTTCCTCAAAGCGTATTTGATGGTACCTTACATATATGAAACAACATGGACCAGGTGTCACTTTAAGGTCCAAGATATGGACCAGTTATGCCAAACAACCTTGGAAAAGGTTGAAAAGCTTTTTTTTGTGTGTGTGATTTGTGATTGCCTGGCATTATTTTCCACTGCCAGCATATCTGCAATCCTCACTCTCCAGCACTTAGATCTTGCCTCAGTTTTGTTTTTTACTCCTGTTCCAAGAAAGACATTTGTGGGCTGAGCCTCAGCCTGTGGAAAACACAATCCTACTTCAGCATTGCTCCGCCACCACTGCTGGGTGGTTTCAAACAAGCCAGGACCTCCACTGGTCTGTACTAATGCAAAATACTTCTATCCTTTCCTTTGCAGCCGCAAGGGCTTTGGCTTCAACCTTTGTAGCAACCCATGAAGATTGCTCGGTGACCTCGTGGCATTTTGAGAAAGAGTTAAAGCAGTGAATCAACACTTGCCACCAGCTTTGCAGATTTTTTGCTTGGTTTCCTGGAGAAATTGAACTTTTATAACTACATTGCCTGTGAGATGCTCCTCTCTAAATTAACTTCTTGCTAATTGGAACCAAATTCAACCAAGCAGAAAAGGTTTATAAAGACATTAAGATAGGAATGAAAGAAAAGAAACTGCTAATGCCTCAAGAAGGAAGAAGCAGGGTAGTATGGCAGTCTGCTTGGCAAAAGGCAAGAGAACAGCTCTGGGCTTTTAGAAGAAGTACAAAAAGTGCAAGAAGTACATCTTTACAAACCTCTGAGCACATTGCACCAGAAGGAACTGCAGGGAAGCAAAGGTTGAATATTTTGGTTAGTGTAGTGAAGTGGGATGGGGACATAAAACACTCCAGGTCACCTGGCATGCAAGAAACAGGGCAGGAGAAGCAATGGCATTCCAACAAAAACACAAAAAGCAATGGTACTTGTCTGATCCAAATTTTTCATTCCTCTAAGAATATCACCTTAATGGGAATGTGTCTTAAGAGAAGGATCCAGCACTGAGAAGCTGATTTAACACTTAAAGAACGCGTGCTTAAATCCACAGCATCCAGCAGTTGTCACTGGCATCGATGCTGCACAGCAGGCAGAGCAGGCCAGCACAGCTTGGATAGAACTGAAGCTGAAATCATCAGCTGCAGTCAGGCAGACATGAGACGGAAACATCCTTGGCCTCTCTGGCTGTCAGTGATTTAGAGATACCTTTTTTTCCTCATTCCATTGCTTTTTCAAGGCTGACTGTTTAAATACTTGTCGAAGTTTTTACGCCAGCTTTGCTTAATGTTGACTCGAAGGGCAGCAATGGAGAATATGACCAACAACTCTAACCCGCTCAAGGGGAAGGCTCCCATACACTGCTCTAGTGATGGCATGGAAATGGCTGAAAATCCTATCAGCCATACTTACAAGCCCAAACATCTCCACTGTTTCCAGCCATCGAAGTGCCCATCATTGCTCAAAAAAGAAAAAGTAGAGAAAATATGACCAGAGGAGAAGCCAGGCATGAGTCATTTTTTCTGCAGAGCACAGAAGTGGTCTCAGCACCACTGTAATCAGTAAAGTGCTTTCTGAAAACATGCCTGGTGTCTACACTTCACTACCTACCATTCAGCATGAAAGGCTGAGATTGAGATGAAATCAGAATTGCCATCTCTTCTGTCAAATGCTAAAATTTCGTTAGTTCTACTCGATTAAGCTGTGCAACAGAACTAAAAGTTCTCTCAGCTATCAGGGGAAAAAAGGCAGGAGAGAGCAGGAAAAACCTGAACACATCCATTACATGAAAAGATGTGAAAATAACTCTCTGTCAACATTTCGGCTCACAGACAGGGACTACACGGGTGTATTTCCAACAGCAGTAATGGCATTTGAACAACTGAACCTTAATAAATGCCCTCCTCTTTGGGGAGATGGACATCCAGAAGCACATCTCGAAAACGGGCGCTGCAAAGAGATTGACAACTGTTCCTCTGGCTTTTCTTTTTGTGTAATAATAAGTACATATACCTTCAAAACTAAGCAGTTCTGTCTAGGGCACAGAAGGACCTGGACTTGGGCAGGGGGATAGGACATCCTATACAAAGGTCAGCAAGTTTATAGTGCACATTCAAGCACTAGAAGCATATCTAAGCCACTCAAAGAAGCCATCAGACAGTCTACTTTTTTTTCCATAGATTACTGAGATAAAATGGGTGAGGAAAAAAGCAATAGGTGTGGTGGTACAGGCTATGAAAAGAGAGCTCAGAATGCACCATGCCTCTCCAGAATGCAAAGAACACAATGTTTAAATAGCTGAGTAATCCAGAGACACTTTTCCACGTACATTCATCATTTCCCACCACACTTGGAAATTCAAAATCCTTTATTCTATGGGATTTTCTCACCAGGGCAGGAAGGCAGATGTCATGAGAGCATCGTGTATACAGATCTTCCATAAAGATAAGAAAATCTAGGGAAGGGGGAGTGGGGGGGGAAGTGAAGAAATGCCCCAAGCCAAATTCATTCATCTCCCCACAGACAGGGACAGGACAGGTTTCAGGGCTGGATTTACAAGCTTGGTCTTCTGCATGTTTATGGATGTGCCACCAATGGCCACATGAAACTTGCACACCTTCCTATGACTTTTGCTTTAGCATCCAGCCTCACGATGAAAGGACCTCCAAGGATGACAGAAGGTAGCTGAAAACTGTAGGCAAAACATTAATGAATCCTGTCCTGAACACCAAATGAATCCGACTAAAGTTGCAGCTCAATAACTCAGTTCCCACACCCTGTAACAGAAACAGCTATTTGGCATAAAAAATGTTTTGATCATTTATATTTTGGAGATTAAGTCAACAGCACAGTGACCTCCAGATAATCCCTGGGCTCATTCCCTACAGACTTGTGCTCAGAGCTCTGAGAAACACAAGAGAGGACTTGCTTTACTTTGTGCTGTATGGATATTTTTTTGGCTGGGAAGGGCTGAGGGTGCTCTTTTTTTTTTTCCCTCTTATCTTCCCAACAAACGTATCTTGCCAAGCTTGATTAACAGTGTCATAAAAAACCCAAACCAAAATCCAAACAAAGTAAAAATGTTTTCACCAACAGCTTTAAAAGTAAACAGTCCATTTGACATTTCAAAATGCTTCACTGTTTCTAAATATACCTAAATGTAATAAAAAAGGCTTAATATGGAATGAAACACTCTGGACAAACCCAACTTATTTTTTGTGTATTTGTTTTCGTTTTAGCTAGCAAGGCCCCCAGATCAATTATTCATGCAGCTCTTGGGATGAGAGGCAGCAGGGAGTATTGATCTAGAAGAGCTTTGAGAACATAAAGCAATACAGCATCGTTTTTATAGCACCCAAATCACATGGCTCATCCTGAGGAATGCTGAGATACCATAGCCAGGGCTCACTGGAACAGTCATGAAAACTTCCTGATGTTCCCTACATTTCCAAAACTCTTACTGTGTGTGATTTAAGCACTTAATAAGCTCTGTCAGGTAGAAGTGCCTACCAAATGCTGCTCTAGTGTGCAGCAGCTGCATTGGGATCCTGGTGTGGTTGTAGGCTCATAAGGGCTGGAAAAGTTTTGTGACGTTTCAGGGGAAGTCATCCTTACTTGTAACAGAGCTCATTTCCAGAAGAAACCATGCAGGTGAGAGTATTCCTGCAGCCCTTCCACAAATATCTATATTCTTACTCAAACCCTAGGTTAAATTCTGTGCTTTATCATGTATAATCTCTGGATCACAATCACAATGAATGCTCACTGAAGCCAAATTGGAATTGCACAAATATGTTTAGGACTTTCTATCATCTTTTCTTGTCTACAGCTTGACTGCTTACACTTCTCCTATTGCCCATCATGCTGTTATATCTGCACCTCATGCCACATTCCCACAACAATATTTACTCTTGCATTATGTTTCCATGGAGGTTCACAGACTGGCTGACACAGGACCATCGTTAAGTTCCGATTAAAAAAGCAGTGGAAAGAACAAGGGAGAATCCTACATTCTCCAGATAATTATTTCAGACAAACGCTCACAACACAGGCAGGCATTTTTCTACTATTTCTTACACTTTAGTGCAAGAGAACAAGTAGAGAAGGGGAGAAAAGTAATTAAAAACTTAAAGCAAACAAGATGCCATCAATACAGCAGGATGGGCTTTAGGGGCTCAGGCTCCAAAAGGAGAAATTACGACCGAAGCAAATGTTTGATTTGCATTTGTTCTTTTTCAGCTCAGCTACTTCCTGAGCTGCAGATAAACATTAATTTTCCCAATTTCCAGCACTCAGCAAGCTCTTCATCATAGGAGGCACTTACATCATGATGCTGCTTAACACAATGGAACACCAGGATGCACCGACCTGACAAAACAGCGGCTCCCTGCTGGAAATGCACCGCAATGCACAACTTGTTTTGTCTTAAAGGAGCAAGGAGGAAAGCAGCCTGGATTCATATGTTGAACCTCCAAGCTGTATTATAACAAAAACTGGGGCAATTCATGGAGATGCCCATGCTGCCTTCACTAGCCCTACGTGCTCCACTTTATGATGGTGGAAATATCTGTTAACTATCTGGACTTGCTTTCAAGATGAATTCCTAGTAACACTTGAGTAATGAGAAGCTTTATATTTGGCATCATTATGAAGAAAAAAACCTCCCAACAACTAATGTATGTAGGCCAACATAACTCCACTTTCAAATGCCAGCTCTTTAAAAATGGATATTTCCAAGCAGTGAATTACAGCCCAAAGGATGAAGGCCTGAAAGCAGACAGATGTTTGAATTTTAGTACAGCTTAAGACCAAGATGACCAACGACGCAAGAGAGGACAAAGAATGATTCCTTTTTAACAGATTTTGCACAGATAAGGGCAGCCCTGTGCACTGCCACCTGAGTCACCCCAAAACTGAGGGAAAACTGCAGCTGATCCCCCACACAACTGGGAATTTCTCCTATCAGGAGGGAATTGTTGCACCTGCACCTCCGGCACCCAGAGGGATAACCTACACCCAGTGCTTAGCAACAGGCCAGCTCTTGGTTTCTCATTCTTTTCAGGCTTCTTTCATTCTCCTGAATGCCCTCAATCAAAGCAACAGCCATCTTCCAGCTGAATTGTTCTGTCTGCTCTTTTATTTTTATTTTTTTTTATGTGAAATTTTAAATGCAGAATAGAAATTACAGTAAAAAAAATTTTTAAAAAAACCATAACATAGAATTTTTCCCCAGACAGTCCTATGCTTCTGTGCTGGTCGTGAATGTCCCCAGGCACCTTTGGAAGGATGATGAAGTTAGCTTTGCTGTCATAATCAAATTCCAAAATAAGTAATTGCGTTTCCTCCACCTTAATTGCCACTCACACTTTCAACTCGATGCATTTCTCCTCACTTCTAACCTGACTGCTGCACCACAACGTTGAATCATTGCAAAGTTACACTCAGAGGCAGCACGGGGAGGCACGGGCAGGAGCTGATCTCTGCAGCTTTGTTCTGCAAACACTGCCTCAGAGCTCTGGGATGGGAGCTGCCAACAGAACACTGCGATTTTCCGATACGCAGTTCATTCCCAGCAACATCTGATATTCTCTTATGAAGCTCCATCTGCCCAGAGCTGGAACAGGAGATAGCTGTGGTAATTGTGCAGTAACTCCTAGAGACTAAATAGTTTCTATTACGCTGGGAGACATACGGAGAGCGATGCACATGGTTGAAAAGCATTAACGTTGCAGTTGTGACTTCTAAAACTCATCGTTATTTCCAACCTTGGGAGGAAGGAAAAGAAAATGAAATTATTTCCAGAGAGAAGATTAATTCCTGCAGAACAAGGGTCTCACTCTCAATTACCTGGAACTATTTTGACTTTCCACAAAACACTTTCCATGCAAACCAGAAAACCACCACGGGTGTACAGCAGCCCAGCTTGGTTACAACACTGCAATAGTATAAATTTAGACTAATTGTGGATCTGGCTTGATACAGTTAAGATAATTTACTAGCTGTAATAGAGCAGACGGTAGAATGTGGCCATGTAGGAAGACATCTCTCATCTAAATGACAGAAGGAAATAACTGCCCTTCAGTTTCCTGTTTTTCTGGGCACCAGAAACATATTCACCTCCTGTCACTTCTCTGTCACCCTAAGATGCTGTTGGGCAATTCTCATCCAGTTGGTGAGCAAGCTTTCAAAGGACAGGCAGATGTCAAAGCATGAATGGAAATTCCTTGTAGAAGGATGCAGAAACATGAAACATGATGACTGAAAGATGACCAGATGCCAACGATGCACCAAAATGCCTCCCAACACAACATCAGGCTGCAACGGCTGCTTGGTGAGTACTGGTTGGTGGTCACAGGCCACACATACCAGTGAGAAAATGCTGTCTTCCTTTGGGTCATGAGTGCAAAATTCTCATAAACCTCATAAACACTGATATATGTGCTCCCAGCAAAGAATGGTATCTGACAGACACCACGTGTTCTCATTTTAGGGTACGCACATGCAGCACCTATTGCAGTCTCTTGGTGTTAACATTCAGAAGGTACACAGAGAACATAATACTGCCCTTAAAACCCTATGGCAATTCAGAGTAAAAGGTTGCAAATATATAATTTCCTGTCATGGTATTTCCTCCTCTCCTATACCACTCTGCTTTGCCTCTTCCTCCTATAAAAACAGTAGGAAGAGCATGTACTCTCCAGAAATAAATCCTGTGAGGCCTGGAAAACTGCTGAGCATCCAGGAGAAAAAAAACACAGGCAACAAGTGTCTCAGAAATTAAAATAATCCTGAGAAGATCACGCACAGAAGTAGCTCTGTCAACAATCTCCAGCCTATTTTTCAGAAGATACACATAGGTCACATATTAAAAGGCTGTGGCACTTCCACTAGGTCTCGGCCATGTCTTCTCCATATGCACATACTGCTCTGGTTTGCCTCGGATTGCCTCCTATGCACATACCTGGATACAGTGCAGCTAAGACCTTTCTCTGCACTCATACCCTACTAGGGATCTCCCAGTTTCTTTGCTCAACACAACCAAGAACCAACCCTTCAGGCAGGCACCACCACAGAGCTCTTCTCTGAACCTTCTGAAGCGTATCCTGAGAATGAAAACCTTTCACATTGCCACTGCACCCTCAAAGCAAGAGAAGCAGTTGCCTTACCTCCAGAGTGTGGCGGTGGTCCGCACAGCAGCACCATGCCCTGGCCCTGGCGGACGGACACTGTGCTTCTTACTCTGGTCTTGAAGTTCTCGAGATCTGCCAAGAGAAATAACTCAATTAAAGGAATTGCTTTTTCTAATGGGAAGGACAGAAGGTTTATTAGGATTCTGCTGCATGACAAGGAAACAAAGTGAGCATCAGCTTGCATGAGAGGTTGGGCTACAGAGCAGCAGCAGCGTGCTGCTGAAGTAGCAAAAGGATTACAAAATGTTCCCAAGGCTGTAAGATGGGAAGGGGACGAAGTGTCGATTTACTCAGGGCAGAAGAAATGCCTGGAGAAAACTCCAGCAACCCATAACGCTGCTGGAAAGTTCTTACACATTTAAGAAGAATTACTGCCTTAACCCAGTTCTCTTTCCCCTCAGGAAACTTGTTACTCATGCCCTTGCAACCCATGTGCAGAAACCCTTCCTTTCCCACAAGGAAGTCTCTCATTAATAACTATGTTAGCCACACGGTGCTTTAATTAAATTCCATTCCTCCTTCCACCTCTCTCCCTTTGCTCTCCTCCAGGGGCCATAGGCTGCAGAAAAGCAGCTCCCTCTTGCCTTGCTCGCTGAATTCAAGAGACTTGCTAGGAGGTGATGCTGCACAAGCTCAGCACCAGGCTCTGAGCAGCACCATCGGCTGCTGCAGGAGCACAACGCGCTGAGTCGCTTCAGCAGCCTTTAAACAGTCCTTTGCATTTCAATTTCCATTTCTTCAGCTCTCGGTGTGGCTGAGCTATGCTTTGGTGATTGCAAACCTGTTGTCAGTGCAGTTGGGAACCAGAGGAAACACGGGCGATAAATATTTAACAGCAAGAATTAGCAGGAACATCATTCAAATGTTAAAAGGGCAAAAAATTAAGCCTTGATTTTTATCCCCTGTTGAAAACGGGTTTTGGAAGCACTACTGTGCATACATAAGAAAAGAAATCGGGAGAAATCACTGCTTCATTTCAGACAGATGAGCATGCAGGTCGTCACCTTGGAGCAGTCTGAGCTGGAACTGAGGATGCCCCTGTGGTACCCACTGAAACCACAGCCCCCTCCTGCCCTCCTGAGAGCAGATCTTCACTCTCACCATAATAAATTAATAGTAAAAATAAATACAAATCAGACTTGTGAGAGCTGGGTAATCAGGCAGAGCAGCGGTTCCTGTTACGCTGGGAGCCCTGCTCATGGACACATCCTGTTGGAGTCAAATTAAGGACAACATACAGGCAAAAAGGGAACTGCATTGGAATCATAGAATCACAGAATCGCCAAGGTTGGAAAAGACCTAAAAGATCACCCAGTCCAACTGTTCACCTATTCCCAATAGCTCCTACTAAACCATGTCCCTCAACACAACATCCAGCCTTTCCTTGAACACCCCCAGGGTTGGCGACTCCACCACCTCCCTGGGCATCCATTCCAAAACAACAAGCAGGAATTTTCTCACAGTGCTAGCAGGCATCAGGAGATCTCCAGCACAGGTCTGGCATACACTATGCTCTAAGCTTCATTGTTTCACTCCAGCTTCATTCATCCACTCCAGTTTTAAAATTTGCAGTTCAGTTGATAAATATTGTGTGATTTTAAAAAGACGCTGCATGCATAAAAAAACCTCACCATTATTTGTGAAAACAGAGACAGAACTAAACAGTTACTGACCTGCCTGCCTTCTGCTCCAACTCACAGACAGAACCAAACTAAGACCATGCTGCCATTTGCATCAGCCAGCTCTGCTGGAAAATCAAACAACTTTGTGGCATGGTGGGATGGGTTGGTTGGTGGTTGGACTGGAAGATCTTAGAGGTCTTTTCCAACTGTAACGATTCTATGATTCTAAGATTTTTTTAACTTGAGCAAAATGGGTGCACACAAAAGGTTCAACAATTGGGCTCGAGTTCAGAATCGATCCAAATTTAATCTGGGTGCCAATTTAGCAGCAAGTTTGCATGTGTTTGCTCAAACTCCAAGTAGAGAGAGATGGACGCAGAGGTCCTCACAAGGACTCTAGGTCACATGTAGTAACAATAAAGTCATTTCCGATGTAGTCAGATAGATATGGAGACAGATATGAGAGAAAACAGAAGAACAATTTCTTAGTCTTAAATAATATATAATATGAAAGATTATTTGCATGCAGTTTATATATGTCTTACACGTGTTAGACAGATTTGCCTCTGCCTTTGCACAATCCATTATGCCACATGCATATCCATCCACACACATATACACACACAGAACATTTCAAAGCTTGCACTGGATTCTCTTTTCAGTTCTGAATTCTACAACAGCCATACACAGGCCTGCTTTAGAAGGTAAGAAAGCTAGCATCAGCTCTCAGCCTGCGTGGTTAAGCCCACTTGAACAGCGCTCCAGGGAATGCTTCAGTTAATCACCAGGGAGGGAACGGGAGAGGCTTTCATTACCAATCATAAGGAACAGCCACCTTGGTGATCCAGCAACTCCTGATTACAGCAGCGTGGAGAGCAAGTGCACGACTCAATTGTTTAAATGCAGACTATGTCCTCTGATTTTTTTCTGCGGGGAGGAAATAACCCAATTTGTTGACAAAACAGCCACATATTTACGACAGGAAAAGGAAGGGGTTGCTACCAAGAGCAATCTGCTCGGATGATCAACTAAGAAACGATGGAAGAATGGTCAAAATCAATGTGAGGCAGCAAACAAAGCAAAGCATTCATCGTTACCATTCCCAGTGCAAACTATTGAGTTTTTAAAGTCAGTTGTCAATTCTGGAAAGCCTCACACATGTACTTAAAAACGAGCTCTGAAAGAAATAGCAAGATTAAGGTAATTATAAAAAAGCTAATGCCTCATCAAACTGATTGGGCTGATGATTCTGATCCTTTCACACTTCAAATTTATTTGTGCAGTACCTAAATAGTAACATGAATTAGCAATAATAATATCACTGCGTCTTAAAGGCGTTATTAATAAGAAGTTTCACTTAAACACCATCTTGCTACACAACCTTTCCTGAGAATTTAGGAGCTGCTTCCATATTGCTGAACGGCTGCAAAGCGTACAAATTAGTGATGAGCTGATTCGAGAGGTTCTTCTGCTCTCCCCTGCTGTGCCAAATGGGCAAAAATATTTTTTACAAGCTTCTGCTTGAATGGGTGCAAAATATTGCACTGAAATTTGGCACAGCTGAATTCCCCGTGCAGTGAGGTCAAACTGCTTGGTTGACAAAAGTGAAACTCGCTTGCTGGGTACAACCCCACGGGAAGCTTTCAGGGTGGAGTAGCACTCTAACACTTATTTTCCTGTTTCTGTTGTTTTCCCAAGAAAACACAGTTATCCAGTACCCTGACTGGAGGGGAGTGAGAAATTACCATCTCTATTTCTAACATCAAAAAATGAAAGGGATAGGAAAGCAGGAAAAAGAGTAACTCTTGCAGCTGAAGGAGGACACTGAATTCACTGCTTAAACACTTCAGTTCTGTGTGTGTGACCCCTTTATTCACTGCTACGTTCTGCCCTGTCTTGCTTTGCCCCCAGAACCCAAGAAGCCTGAGTAGGATTTTTGTTCTTATATGTTATTAAAAATACAACAAACCCCTAAACCAACCACACAAACACACCACAAAAGCCCAGAAGACTTACTGGGACAGCAAGCTCTCGGCACATTTGGAGGACTATGACACTTCCACGCTTCTCTAAACACCAGCTCCTTCCCATTGGAAAGTGCAGGTGAGCAGATGTCACCAACAGACCCAGGCAGTGCACAGGTTTGCTCTTGGGAATTGGCAACACAGTGTGTAAGGACTCTGAAAATTTGAAGTATTTCAATACAGGGTATTACAAACTCCATATCAGAAATAAGAAACACGGTCATTGTAAAACAGTGTGGTTGAATGCCAGATACAATGCACTGAGCATTAGTAAACAGAAGGGAGACGACGTGATGAAGCAAAACAATGCCTGGAAAAGATAAGTTGATTAAATTCTAGCACGCAGGCGTCTCTGTAACTTAATTAAAATTTTTAGGGTGGGAATTGCTTCAATTACAGTGATCTATCACAGCCTAGATCAAGAAAGAAAGGAGTCTTAATTTCAATAAAAAATATTTACACATGAAAACAAGTAAAACATGACCAGAATTGAGGGCTGCTAATATGGGTAGAAACTACTTCTGGTCAGAGCCAGGATCCCTGCGTGTGCTTGGGTGAAAATCTGCTCATTCCACAACTCAGATGCTCGTGGCATGAGGCAGCATCTGACCTCTCAGAAACAGCCCTTCTGTTTGCACGATCGATGCGTATCAGGTGTAGGCAGGATGTAAACCTACCCTAAGTGATCAAAGCAGCATGCAAACTCAGTACGTCTTTTCACTTAGTGAACTGCTTGGTGAGCCTTGGAATCAAAGTTTGTTCTTTTGAGAGGAAGTCTGTTCTGTGGGAGCAGTGAGGTGCTGGAACAGCTGTCCAGAGAGGCTGTGATGCCCCATCCATCCCTGGAGGTGTTCGAGGCCAGGTTGGATGGGGCCCTGGGCTGCCTGGGCTGGTATTAAATGGGGAGGTTGGTGGCCCTGCATGTGGCAGGGAGTTGGAGATTCATCATCCTTGAGGTCCCTTGCAACCCTGGCCATTCTGTGATTCTATGATTCCTTTAAAGAAGGATTTCAGAAGGTACATCAAAGCCCCAGCAAGTCAGCAGGACCAGATTAGCTCTCTGCTCTGCAGGTTCTTGGACCATGACTAGCAGGGAGAGGACCCGTGGTTTTAGTATTTACAAACAATCTCACTTATAGCTCCACTGATCGTTCTATTTTTAAGCCATCTCCCCAAGCAGAGTATTTAGAGCATTTGTACTGCAGGCCCACTTCGCTCCCGTTCTTGACTACAACGTGGAAATAATTCAGCTGCTGAACTCAGCACGCCCTGGGAACAAGAGTGAAACAATGAGGCTTCCCTTAGGAGGCTGTGAGTCTCAGGTCATTGGTGATCTGACAGAGAGATCCCTATTTTTTCTGAAAGCTAAGCTCTGTTTAGCCTTTCTTTGTTAGCCAGAGGAGTGTTTCCATGGTTTTTCCTTCTTAGGCTACTTATTTCTTTATTTAAAGTGTGGCATAACATTATCAGGATCCAAAATGCTTTCGTAATTATGCCAGCCCTGAAATTAAAGAGAGACCTCGCTCTGCAAGAGGGCCATCTAAAAACGACCACAGGAAAACAAAAATATTATGGAAAACTACATGAATGGTAAATGATTCAAATTGATTGTGACAGGTGTCTGCATGTCTTTTACAAAGCCAATTTATGTGACTGCATCCTGCAGAAAGAAGCACTGCCGTACATCTCTTTGAATGGCATACTGTCAAAAACTCATACACCATTAGTGAACCCTTTGTCATTACATTTAAGATTTTTTCCTAATGATTAGAAAAACACTGTCAATGCTGTTTTTATCTATTACTCTTATTCTTGCTGAACTGGGGGAAAACTATTTCTCCTTTAAATATTCTAGCCAAAACACACATATAACAATCACTTCTTTATACATCACTGAAGTTTAATTTCCAAAAGAAAGAGTGACTAATATTCAGGCTTAGAGAAAAAAAAATTGTCTTTCTGATGCTATATTTTACTTAAAGTCTATCTCTAGAGATTCCTGTGAAGTAAATTTGATAACACATCAGTGATATTGCTGTAGTGAGTTGATGCTAATAGCAAGCAGTAACCAAAACACAATACCTCTATCTCTATGTCTATCTATATCTTCTAATGTATTATTATTTCTGTAGAGTGAGCTATTCAACCTTAACAGAGGATGTGTAAGATTGATAGAAAAACAAAGGATTGTAGCACAGGATCCCAAACAAGATGATTGCAAAGGCTTTGATAGAGAAGACACAGGATGAAAACGAGAGTTCTTGAAGCTATGAATACAAACCCACAGTCTCCAATAAAGGAAAGCCTTGGGACTGAAAAGTGGGTTTGTGTATAACAAAAGAACAAGAACCTAAGCAACATCAGACTTGTGTATTAAACCTTTAATAACAGAGAAAGGAATCAATGAAGCGAGAGCAAGTAATTCAGCAGTATTAGCTAGATTGTGTTAATGATTTCCTACACAAATCAGATGGGGTCTGGTGTTTGGTATTCCACACTTGAGTCTTGGCTATCATTTGTAGACAAGAAACTTGCGTGGATCAAAAAGAATGCGATAAGTTAACAACAGGCAGACCAGGAAACTGAAATAAATTTGTTCACTGTCAATTTGGGGCATTTCCTAGCAGACAAAACACCACTCTTCCTATTCACATTAAATGGACTCCAGAGAACCATGCACTGAGCTTCCCAGCGACAGGAAGGATGGGAAATAGTGCAATGATGCAGGTGAGCTGTAGTTGCCTCTTCATCCACGTGAAACAAACACAAAACCCACTTATGTACACACATACAGCCAAGAAACTGCAAGTCAATTCTCAAGCATGACTTAAAAAGGTTTACGAAGCATAATGCAGTTTTCCTTCTCAGATCCCTTACATAATTCTAAAATGATCTCAGCAACCTAAAATTTAGAGTGATTTTTAAGGTCACATTTGCTCCTTGAATCAAAGTCAATGGGATTTTTTTTGATTAAAGGTCACATGGTGTGATGTCAAGGGGATTCAGAACAGGCTGCCAAAGACATCTTGTTTAATGAAACAGCAACCAGAGGAATTAGCTAGATCTTCCTTGTTCTACTGAACAAAGAACTCTGTACAGAGAGATAACTTGAATGTCCTCTTTCAAAGGGTTTTCACCAAATCTGAGTAACACCAATACACACAGAGCACACTTTCATGTGAAGTAACAGTCACAACCAGATGGAAAAGAAGTAATTTGCTTCACTGACCGTGGAATAACATGACTTCACTGAATGCAGACTATAAGCTATGCTAATTTAGCCCATAATACAGTCTTGAAGATGGGATTCTAGTGCATCTCAATCAATTACAGATTTTAGAGGACATTGGTTTGAAGAAATCACAGCCTGTCTATAAGAAGGCAGGCTGAAAGCACTTTAACTGATGACTAGCACCCACAAAAGCATTAAAGCTTTTTGCTCTCGAAACACTTGACAAGATTTGCCTCTAGATATTTATGGCTCTAATATCTCTAAACACTGTCTCTATAAAACCTGTGCCTGACTTTTTAAAAGCAGGGTTTTATGTCACCCCTTTCAAAAACACACAGAGATTAAGTTCTTCTGCCCATGTCCTTGTCGTTGTGTCAAGACTACGCAGCTGGCTCCGTGGTTCAAAATAAAAACCCCTTTGATACAGAGCTTAATAGAATTTTAGTTTAAGAGCTGCTGTTCAAATGAATAATTTTAGAGTCACTGATTTGAGAAAAGGTTTACAAGTCTGGGGATGAAAGCTTTCTAATCTGACCTTTAGAACAGAAATTTCTCTGGGATTTCTACTTTGCTAGAGAAAAGTTTTAGATGTAAACATCTTACCATTCTCCCAGTCTGCCTCCCCTCCGGAAAACAGCTTATGTTGGGCTTTATGACTGCAAGCAACAAACAAGGTCCTGCCTGAGCATCCTTACCTAACAGCCTGATCCAGTTCCATCATTTCCATAATGGAAACGATCCTTTTCATGAGATGAAAAATCTCTCAGACAAACCTTTGCTGCTGTAGGGACTCTGCAGCTGGAGAGGCCTTGTGGTGGGGTTTGCTCTGAATTTAACTCACTGATGAGTAGAGATGTGTACCTGGAGGATGGGCAAGATGAACCCAAACTCTGTGTCCACTGGGGAGACATGCTGCCTCCTTTAAGGGAACAGGCTCTGCCAATGGCCACGTTGGTGCTACAGGAGGGAAAAGCTGGTGTGTCTGGTTGTGCACACTCAGCCTCTTCGATGGCTTCCCAGGACTGTGCACTAGCACTGCACAGGGACAGCCTCCCCCATGCTCTAAAACCAGACACTGCAGAGATACAGAACACAGACCAGCCCCACTGAAGTCAAACATCTGCTTAAGTCTGCAGAAGACGAGTAAAACAACAGGAGCCAGCAGGAAAAACAGAAGTACATGTGAGCAGCTCTCGTGTTCCTCCCAAGCCCTCCCCACTCTGCCTGTCACTCACATCTCTGACCTATGCATATCATCTCTGACTTTGACATCTCTATCTGGATTCTCATATTGAGATGATGTTTAAATCTTGCCAAGCCTTCCTGCCCCCCATCCATCACACACACACTGATTTGTCTATCTTCATGGCTACAATTCCTCCTTCAGGCCTTTCCCTTGCATCTCAAAGACTGTGAGAGCTTTTCCTGTAGCGTTACAAACGCCGCTGGCCAAAACACAGCTGCAAGAGCCCTGGATCCTGCACTGTGCTGGGCTCTCTCCTCCCTCACGCCACGTGAGCTCCTCAGGGCACACTGCTGGCCCAGTGCTTTGCTCCGATTCCATCCCCTCCTCAAACAGGCAGCAGTGCCTTGCACCTTCCCATCCGCCACTCATCCCACTGGGGAACAGAGGCTCTTATAAATATCTGCAAGGTGTCAACTGTTCTCTGCCCAAATCAAATTACTCTTCTTTATGATGTTACAAAAAAAAAAAAAAAAAAAGAAAAAAAGAAAAAAGTTCTCCTTGACTTTGCACTGCTTTTAATAAAACCTCCCCATTTACTGTCTTCCTACAGGAAACACTTCAAACATTCATTTTGAAGGAAACCTTTTGCTTGATTCAAAACGCTGAGGACTTCAAAAATTGTATTTTATTACTTTAATCTTGAAAACCTGGGCAGACATTTCCCCTAGGGGTGACTTGAACAGAATGAGTTTACTCCCAGATTTTTGGATTTTTTTTTTCCTGCTTTTAGCAAAAACAGTGCATTATTCACACACATCCTTCCAGCACAGACGACTATGCAGCAGCCACATAGTAGGACTTCCACCTGCAGCAGGAGGTGCTATAAAGCCCTCTTGCAGTTGGTAACTGAGCACTAATGCAGCAGATACCCTGGGTGTTCCCCACTGGCACCGACTGTATGGTGGGGCTTCCTTTGTGCAGTTGGATGAAAGCTAATACAGAACCCCAAATAATCCAAAACAATATGCCTCGAGCTTGCTGAGCTTGAAGTTTTCCTTTACTTGACACAAATGAGAAACACCGCACTGAGATCCTGGTCTTAAATGTTACCCAGCTGCTCAGCTTGCCTCTGAAAAGGTCCTGCATTGTACTAGAGAGTGCTATTTAGACCAGAAATACTCCTTAATTTCCTTAAGTTCATCACCCACTTTGCATGAATTATGAGATGGTGCTCACGTTTGCAGCAGACAAGGAAACTAACAAGATGCAATTTTTGACAAACGTATCTAAAGCTCCGCCATCCTTCACATGCCAACACTGACTCCCTGCCTTTGCTCTGCATATGGAAAACAGGGAAGAAAAAACAACAACAAGAAAGCAGACAGTAGAATAAATCTGCTCTGCGTTGGCTTTGTATCCCACCAGCAGCAAAGGGCTTTCTTGAAAAGATAAGATTCTGCCTTTGGGTACGGGCTGTACTTGACCAGGCTCTCCTGGAAATGCTTTATATTGGCATCTGCATTTCCAACCTATTTCATCTACTGTCAGAATAGTAATTTAAATGTACCATTTAATTTCCTGTGTTATTTATGCATCCTTCCAGCTGCCATCAGAATAAAAAAGTGCATATCAGTGATACGCAGAGGTAAGGCTGCACCCAATGAAGATAGCTGGGCTATAGTGTGAAGTTACGCCTAAACTGAAGTCCAATAACATCTACATAACTGCTCCACAGCTCGTATTATTTGATTTAGGAAATAAAAACTCTGAAAACTGTTCTGCAAATACAGCCCCACTCTGCGGATTAACACAATTGCTAGGGACATTAATACTCACAGCTCCCTACTCTCATGGATTATTTGCATTCCCATTTCAGCCTTCCAAGAATGGGCCAGGAGGCTGACAGCATCCACTGCTTCTGCAATAAACCGAAGGGGCCACCCTGGAGCCACCCTTGTGGTATCACAGGGACCACAAAAGGGCCTCAGGAGGAAGAGCCTGGGGGATTTGGTTAATAAATGGAGCAGCATCTGATCCTGCACAAAGCCAAGGGGAAAAAACGAAAACTACATCCTCATCTCCCCTCAGGCTTTCTGCAGGATCTCTGTGCTTTTATTTATGATCCATCGAGCCTATGAAAGCAAGGATGGCACTAACTTAAAACATGAGACGTCAATGTGACCAGTTAAGGCTAAGGTCAACAGATCTGCAAGTGCAGAGATATCTATTGGATGTTAAAGTATCAGAACACTCACTTTTCTGTTCAAAACAACAGAGAAAATGAGAAATCTCTTCTTCCTTCCATCCAGACCCAGCTGGAATTTTTCACGGCACCTTGGCATGATTTAGCAAAGACAATCTCCTCAGAACCGGAATCAGTTCTCACAGCAGAGCTTCCTGCCAGGAAACCTTTCCATCACTAAACCACATCAAACAAAGATCAGCGTGGTCCAGGTCAGCATCCAGTCTGACCAAAAACGATACCTGCATTTAGGCCTTAAATATCCAGCCCTCAGTTATCTGAAAAAAAAAAAATAAAATACATGCTTTGAATATATGTCATTATTTATTTTACATGTCAAAGGCCAAATTAATAACCATCGAGAGGAACAAAACAGACCTACTGCCTGTGCCTTGCTGCACCATACACTTCCAAAGCAGAGTTGAGCCCACAGCTGTGGCCCACTTGAGAACTAAAGCTCCTGGGACAGGTGTCCCCAATGAACACAGTGCCACTGCGATAAGGAGTCATGTATTTGTCCTATTTATTATCCTTGGGTGGAAATACAGCAGAGAGAAATCCTCCATTCTGTGTTAAGGAGCCTGCTACAGCAGATGAAAGTAAAGTAGGTTATATAGCTATCCTCTGTACTCCCTGTTGGTCCTATTCATCAAAAAGAGAATAAACCTAAAAAAGAAAAGCTTACATGTGGCTTAACCCAGTTTTCTGTCCCACCAGAGACTGTGAGGCAAAGGTGCAGAGGTGACGAGCTGACGGTGGCAGCCACGTTTTGCTCAGCTGAGTTCAGGTTTTAGCACAATACATGAACACTCGTGCATGGGTAGAAATTCAAACTGATTTGCTTGTTCCTTTGATAAAGAGCACCCTGTGTCACACCAAGCCCAGCCCTGGGAACCCCTTGTAGTACCAGTCTCCAACTTTGGAGAAGACCTTTGTTTATATAAATAGGACTTTGTCTTGAAAGGATATTGCAGGAGGAAACAAGGACTATTTACATGCATGCAGGAAGAGACATTCTTGAATCAGATTTGTCATAACTAGCCCCAATCACTTTCTGATTGTCTAGGTCATTCAAACATTACATCTCCACAGAAACCGGGTGCTTATGCCCACACTGCTGGGAGCTGTGTAAAGGTGCACATAAGATGATGGGGTGGATTTGAAGGCAAGGCTGCAAACCAGCAGGGCAGTACATGAGCCAGGAGCACATGCTGGCAGCCCAGCTGCATCCTGACGCTGGAGAAAACACCACCAAGCCCCAACCTCCTCTACTTCCAGGAGCTTTAAAACACATCATCTTTTCTCAACATCCAGGCATTAGTAATGACTGCGGAAATGATTTAATTTGGGTGCCAAATGCCTCGTTCAGCGGAACAGAAGTGCATTAATTCATTGATCAATCACTGCGATTGTTGTCGTGCGTGTTTGTTTAGCCAGGGAAACGCAGATACTCGGGTGCTGTTCTGCAAATGTTTCCCTTATTAATTGTTCTTGAAAGAATTACTTCATTGATCATTTAATCTTCAAAAAGAAAACGAATGCACTTCAGGGCAATAAGAGGGTACAACAGTAAAGAATTTGAGCAGCAATTATAATTTGTTTCTTAGCAACTAATAGCAAAAATTATGGGATTTGTTCGGGTGCAAGATAGAACAGGAATCATTCCAGCAATGGGAATATGGAAAAAAAGTCCTCTTCAGTATAATGCTGGGAATAATTTTCTTTTTCTACCATCGTAGCGAAATTATTTTGGGACGGCAGGTCAAAGCCCCAAAGTATTTTCATTACAACAGCATTATTATTGTATTTTCTGCAACCATTTGCACTGCACAGTGCTGAATCCTATCTGCTAATTCATGCATAACAATTATTTCCGCAGAAACACTTCTATAAAACAAATCCCTTTAATAAAGTGTGGGGAGGAACAGTTTTCAGAAACAATAGTTTGATTTCCTGCAGTTAAGGATACACTGCCAGTAACAAAGAAGAAAGTTCAAGCTCCTATACATGACTTGAACAATTCAATAGCAAGCGAATAAAGGCCGTGCTTGGGCTGCTGCCCCCACTCAGCACCAGGGACAACCATCCCACGCCATATATGCAGCATGAAGCACATTCAAAATACCAAATCTTATCAAACGCAAGCTCCAGCAAACTGCCTGTCCTGATTGAGCAAAAGACGACTCTCAGAAAATGCATTTTTAGCCACATATTCAGCCAGGCTGAGAAGCAGTTCCTGGCTGGGGAGAACAGTGGAAAGCATTTTTGTCATCCCAGAAGTGATGCTGGGGTGCAATTTACTACCTGCAGCTACAGCTCTTTAGTCTGTGCCCACGAGCAGGTGGAAAACAATGCAGATATTTCTGCTGCCAGTCCAAGTTTGATTGCTGGAATGAAAGTCACTGATAAAGTGCATCTGCTGTTTGTCTGGGGGAACACAGAAACAGGAAAGCAAAGCCAGTACAAAGGCAAAGGACTGACAAGACTAACCAATAAGACATTATATATGCATCTCTGAGCTACACCACTTCCCAGGCATCACTTCCAATTGACTTCAGTGGTATTTCCACACAGAAAGTATCCACAGCAAATAAAATTGTCGAGCCATCCGTCCCCTCCCCCCCAAAAACCCGCATAATTTAATCTATTTCAGCTGTGTTTTTGTGTATCAGTTTGGAAAAGCCACGATTAGGATCCATACTCAGAGCTTAAAGTGTTTTTTATTTTCTGAGTGCCTGCACTGATATAAGCACAGGGTTTAGTGCATCATTATCCATATTCTGTTACCACGGCAGAGCAGATTCCTCCCTCTCTGAAACTTTCTATTTCACAGACAACCAGCACTGGGGAAGAAAGGATGTAAATGATACGTCACAAGGCAAGTACTGGAGGAAAATATTAACACTTTCATCGTAATGAGTTTGGAACCTAAATACATATTTCAGAGATTAGATTGCTGGCCCCCCTGACCCGCACAAGAGGTTGAATGGCTGGATTGCAGCTTAATCCTCAGGGAAGATACCTCAGAAGTATGATACAGCCCTCACTGAACAAACAAACATGTATTAAACATGCCCCAGGACTGAAAGTTTAACCCACAAGGGCGAAAACAGCTCAAAATCCCAGAGCACTCAGAAGAACCTGCACTGATTTTCCTTGGGAACAAAATGGAGATGACACCAAAACCACACAGCTGGCAAGTCAGGCAGGAGGGCTGAAATAAAAACAGAGGGGCAAACAGCTTTGTTAAGCAGTGCTACTGCATCTGGGTATCTTGTACACCAAGCTTTGCTAATAAACATGCCCAGTTTTATTCCTTCTCAGAGGCAGAGCTTTTGGAATAAGCTCTGCGTATTTCATAATTCGGCTGATTCTGGCTGCAGTCCCCCTGATTGCACACCTCAAAATGATTTAGTGTTTGGGAAAGCGCAGAGCCTAGCCTGATAAGTGCTAATGCTTTTTTATTTAATCCAAATGTTTCTAATCTGATTACACAGTTTTATTAATCTAAAAGAAAATTTAAGAATCAAAAAAATATATATATTATTCAGGATTCCCATCGTTATTTTAAAAGGAAAAGAATAGCTTTGTTTCTACATTCAATCTTAATTAAAAATCAGTCAAACCTAACTTGCATTCGGTCCACTTCAGAACTTGAAAGACTGTTGCCAGATGTAGCATTCATCAAGTGAGATAAATCAATCAGAACTTAACAAATGTTCCCTACGTGAAGCACAATGAAACGTTAAAGGTTGATGAATTCTTATTTTTCAAACAGAATCCTCTGTGTTTGCAAGCTCCTGGTTAATTAGTGTATTTAAACATGCAAAGAAAGCAATGCACTGCACTGCAATGCCAGCATCAGGCTGCTTTCCCCTGACCCTACAGCCCGGACTTTGAAGTTGCACTGTGTCCACAGAGCTGGAATCCCATACTGGGCTCATCCCTTACAGGATTGCCTTTTTTAGCATCTGAGTCCAGCAAAGATGCTGAGCTCTGAATGGTGAAGCTTCAAAAGGATTACCTGAGGGTCAGCAGTGAGCACGTGGGCTCCAGAGAAGCAGACAAGCAGACCAATGCTATATTTATGAAGCTGTCACCCGGCATACTGAATGCTGGAGTTACCAGAGTGGTCCTGAGGATGCAGCTCATTACCCATCCAGGGTGAAAATACAACTTCAGTCGTGCACCAACACAAGCAGGTCAAAAGCAAGCTGATAATATATTGTAAACTATGTGGGGAGACAAAGGGTTCGGTTTCACTCATGCTAATACCTCTCATTACAAATCATCTCCTTACATTTGTGTGAACTTGCCATTTATGGGCATCTTTAAACCTGCGCATCTATTCTCTGCCTTTCCCGTTGTGACTGATGAGAAAACAGACGGCTTGTGGTCATTTGCCCATTCTTATGGACTCTATTCAGTCCTCCAGCAGAGCTTGTTCTAATTTCATATAACGCTGATTCACATTAAGAATTGTCTCTTTTGCTATGCTTAGCTGTAATGCTGCATTTAACCCAAAGCATGACGCAACCTCTGATTTCCCTTTTACACACACAGGTACAGATATCATCCATTCCTGCAAGAATCCGTACCCACATCCAAAACTTAAGTTACAAGGAACATCACAAACAGCTTGTTGCTTCTAAAGAACAGAATCCTGTAGAACGATTGAAGCATCAGTTCTCCAGAGAGTGAAAAATCAATGGTGAGATCCCATTTGCCAGCTACTTTGCCAAGTAGTCTCTTTCTCAAGGAAGAGAGACACTGCATTCTGCATACTACAGCGAAGTAAATATAAAACGAAACAACTATCCCTCACTCACATTCACTCTTTAAATCCAGCTTTTTCTGCTCCATGCAGAGCTCAGACAATGAGAAACAGGAAAGTGTTGCTTTCATTCTAGGATGCTGTGGGAAGTGAGGCTTTGGTGCCATTTACTTACAAGCAAACTGAAGCTTTGCTTCTCTGCTAATGATCCTTCCAAATGGGTTTGTTGCTACACACTGGTATGTTCCAGTATCTTGAGTTTTATTGGGATTATTGATCAATAGGTTGCCTTCCACCGTGCTGTAGCGGTAATCCATACCGATGTCAATGTTGGTTCCATTTAACTTCCACCTATAGCACAAAATGACAAAAGTTAAATCCCACTCACCTTAATAGATATCTGAAAATACAACATGGACGAAATCGTCATTCAAAACATCTTTGACTGACTACTTAAAAAAAAAAGCATAAAAATACATGTTTTGTGCACAATATTGAAATACTCCCATATTTAACTGAAGGAACAATATCCTTGACATATATTTCAGCCCCTGGTATGATTAATGTTTCTACAGTTGTTGCTGGTGCTGCTGCTCTTTGGAATTAATCATTTTGCAAGAGGAAGTCCCAGAAACAGAATCTTTAAACTGTTCCAATCCTCTCCTGCCTCAGCTGGCTGTTTGTTTTTCAATTGAAGAAAAATTCACTCACGGAAGTTCCCACTAACTGGGGCACTGAGGATTTCAGCAGCACGCTGCCCCAATTACAGCAACTGTTGCCCCGCTGTGCGCAGCCCCCCAGCAGCTCCCCATCTGAATGCATGCACAATAACACAGAGTATGTTTGCATGAGCAAATCGGTCACTTGTGGCAGAAGGCACAAGTGAGGGCTGAGGTCTCATCACTCCAACAGGTTTCAAAGCACCCTTTTTGCTTTGATTAAACACAATAAGGAAGGTACCAAAGGGAAAGAATGGAAAAGACATCCTCAATGATTTACATCAGCCAGACCAGTGTGTGGAACAAGAGCAGCAGCATCACCGCAGCAGTAGAGCACCTTTTTCAGATATTAACTCAAAGCAGTTAATAAAACTGAAGAACCATTAAGAGCTTTGTCCGTGTTTGTGGGCAAGGATGGTTAATCAGGGAGCCAAGATGATTAACGATCCCATTGTAACCCTTATGAAGTCTTATTCAAATTCTACAACCGTGTTGCAAATGCAAACCCTGGGCTGGGTTTTTCCTTCATGTCAGCACTGAGAGAACCACCCTCCCCCCCTCCCCGGGTGTTGCTGTGCTCAGATGGGGGTGAGAGGTGGGGAGGGCTGCTGAGCACAGCGCTGTAGGGAATATGCAAGGGAACAGGGAAGGATGCCACAAACCCAATGGTTGGCCGGGGATTTCCTTTCACTTCGCAGTTTAGCTTTACTTTCTTTTCTTCTGAATCCAAGGGGAAGATCACACTGCTGGGCTCCTGCAGGAAAACCGGCCCGTGCAGCATGTTGTCGTCTGCGTGAAAGAGAAGGCAAACGTGAGACTTGCAGCAATCTCCATACATCAGATGCTGAAACAGCACCTTGGCAGGTTTGGGTACTACATACCCTAAAAAGAAATAGTAATTACATTTGCTTTTAGAAAAAAAGTATTTTTTTCAAGAGCCATGGAACCTTGCACGGACTCCATGTTCAGAAAAACGTTTGAGCACTAAACAGAGAGCAGACTGAAACTGAACGTGAAGTTAAATGAATGGGAAAAGGACAGCCTACAGCCAGAACACAGCTCAGGATGTCTAATTTCACTTTGAAAAACTGAAAATATTTTTCTGTAAATTAAAAAACCCATATGATAAAATAAACCATAGAGCACATTACACAACACTACTACTTTGGTCACCCTGTGCAATCTTATAACAACCAGAAAACACACAGCAGCAGCAGCAGCAGCAGCAGCTGCCAGGTTTGCACCCAGCAACAGCAAACACATTGCGTTTGCAGTACAGCAGCCAAGCACTGTAAGTATGGAAAGGCTTCAAAATACCCAAATGCATTTTTATTCTCCTGTATTCGGTCTCTCCTGAGCGCAAAATGAAAACAGAAATGTTAAAATCCAGTCTGTGAGAAGAAGCCCAGATAGATAGTATTTCTGATGCTAGGACATACCAAAACCCATTTTTGTGTAAGATCTCCGTGTCAAAACCTTTCCCTGACCTAAAAGGGTATTGGTAGAGGGCTTGTAGGACATACGTACATTTGAACTCATTTCCTAGAATGGCAATGAACAAAAGTCCAGTGTGCCACACTCAAAATGCTGCTTGTTTCTCCCAAGTATACCCTGAAGACCATCTGAAGGCACTAGAACATACTTCACAACTGATGGTCAACATGGATCCACAGGGCAGGGAGCTCAAAGGCTGCCATGTCCAACCCGAAGCAGCCTGAACCCTATCGGCTATCGGCTGTGCTGGTGTCACGAGTGCACCGGGATGGACAAACAAGGAATTGGTGGGCGCAGGAAGTCAGAAGAGGAAAATTATACAGAACATAAAATAATGATGGTAGGATGTACAAAAAATAAGAAGAGGAATGAACAGAAGATGTGCCTTCTTCCTTGAGGGGTGATGATGACAAGGGACAAGTTGCACACACTTGGGGCAGGGAAGCCAGCTGGGTTCAATAGCAGGTGGCACAATGGCCCTTTATTCCATCTTTTCCATTGGATGGTTTCTGCCACAAAAGACTCTGCACAAAGCACAGAGCCATATCACTTGTATTTATCTTTATTTTTAATTATATGTTAACGATCTCTGACTGCGACTTATCTATTATTCAAAACACACTCCACATCATCTCTCACTTTAAATTACACCTGTGCACAACTTACTGTTGCTGGCAGAAAAAGATAATAATAGCCATAAAGCATAGAGGGCTAGATGATGAAATCCTGACTGGTTTCCAAGACCAAGGGCTGTTCTGCACCTTAACCAGCTGCACTGATTCATTTGCTTCGAGAGAGAATATTACAATCTGGCCCATAAAGATTATAGCTCCGAGGGCTGAATTAATGGGTCTGAAAACAGAAGAATTAAAATACATTTTAATTTTCTAATGGTAAAATAAAGAAGCTGGCCTGGTGCTGGGGTTCTTGCTTGAAGGAGCTCCATCCCGCTGGGGCAGGCATGAGCCAAACAACCCCAGGTAGCTCAGGGATGTGCAGTGCCTGTGTCACCTGTGTCCCCAGCACAGCACGCGAGTCACGCCATGCTGTCATTTAGTGTTATTTCAATTAGAAGGCGTCAATGTATATTGCATCACATCTTGCTACAGGTTCTGATCCTCTGATCAGGGTTATACACACCTTGCATCAAACACGTCCAAATTTAATCTCATCTGCAGCCTCCCCTTGCTGTAGCTTAATGCATGACTGAAATCACTGCCAGCCCACACCTTGCCAGAGTGTGCGACAACAGCCAGGCCCAGCACCTTATGGACATGAGGATTTGACTCAAAACCACCACATATTGTGGTGAATAAATAACGTGACTAGAATAATATATTCTTGTCCAGCATCTGCATAGGCAAATGCATTACTTTAATACAGTTCTGCATGAACAAAGTCTTGCTATTCAGACAGCTCTTCAATGTGAATTTCACACACTTTCTATAGAAGTGGTAACTTCTTTCCAATTGCCACGAGGTGTTCAGGGACACGCAGCCATGAAGCCCCAATATCCCATTCTCAGTATCAATGATGAGCATCACTTGTGCCCACTGATGACAGAAGAAGGTACTTTCCTAAGTTGGCTTTCTGCTTACCCTTTTCTCATTAGGCTTTCCTTGAGGCATCTGACTGACCTGAATGATGATGCCATATGCACATACACACATGAAAGCCTCCCTTGCTCTCTTCAGTTATTACAGCTTACTTCGTCCCTTATGAATTTCTGTAGCTACTGTACAACCTGTGCTGCTCCTTACAGGTTTGTTACTGTCCTGGGCAAGCGCAGAAAGGAGCCTGCCTGAGCAAGCTAGCCCTTGAGCTACTCTCTTAGTGACAGAATTTATTTTAAAGAGTGACATTTCCTTTGCTCAAGACCAAAATGAGCTAGCCCAGAAGAAGCACCGAGCTGCCTCGAGCTGCAGAGAAACTGCAAACAAGACTGGTTACCAAAAATCTCTTTTTGCCCCTGTCAAATGAAACAAATGTACTACCACTCTGGTTCTGCCACCCTCAAGAGAGCTGTATGTCTTTCAGTAAGATGAGGAGCATAGGAAATTTCAGTAGATTTCATGATAGAAGTATCATTTTTAAACACAGTATGAGGTGTATGCCCATATGCTGTTGGACAGAATGTGATAGATAATTTAGAAGAACATTCTGCTGTCCTAGCTTCTACTGATATATATACTTTTCTAGTGAATCACAAAATGTATTGAAAAACATCAGAGCCATTTAAATCACTCCAAACGAAGCAGATCTTTCTGTAACCCTGCAGAAGCCCAAACCTGAGAGCCAGCACATCCAATCCAACGTTCAATGCCTGTCTTCCTTCTGCACTTTTGAGGACCTGAAACATGAAGAACGTCAACCAAGGTTAACTCAGCCCAACAGGTGACTCTGTTCTTACTCTCTGAACATCAGGACCAGTGATGGATCTTGTTAACTACATGGAATTGCTTTAGCTTTCATTGAAAGTTACAGCAAATCGGAGAGAAGGTTTAAATGAACATTCCACACTGTAGGGAAAGATAATAACTGAAGAGAGAATTCGTGGAGTACATCCACTATAAGTGATATAAACCCTCTCCCTGTTGGTGGCGGAGGAATTGGGTCCTGCTAAGGATGCTGAGCGGTGTCTACATCCCAGCTCACTGCTGCACTGAGTACAGCCAATGCAGAAAGCTGTGCTCGACAGGCGACATGTGACAGGCAGGAGCCTGATGGCCGAGTTCAACAGCAGTGTCAGGTAGTCCTCCGGGGACGTAACGAAACCGTAACAACCCAGAGGATCCTCAGAGCTCAGACGACAGGAAGAAATAAATCTCTGCTCTCATAAAAGCAGGCGTGGGAGAGCTCCGGCATTTGAAATGGGGACAGCTCAGAGCCAACGACTCCATTTATGCGTGACCCGAATACCTGGGGCACTGTGAATCACAGCAGGGTTAAACGCATCCGCCCCAGCACAGAGCGCAGGGTCCATCAATTACGGGAGGTCAGGACTGGCCCCGGCTGCTGCTTCCGCCCAGTCCTGCAGAGCCAGGAATTGGTCTCCAAACCCTCCCAGGCTGCATCGCAGCAGCACTGATTTCCCCTATTTAAATGCCAGATGATTAATTATACCAAATGCCTAAAACATTTTAGTTGCAAAGTGCTACTTGCTACCTGCTCCACACACACCGAAGCAGTGCGTTTGCCTCGTGCCTCGCCTACCAGGTCTAGACGCCCCGGTGCAGCGTAATGAGCGCCTTGTCCTACAACAAAAACCTCATTTAATGCAATGTAATTGGTGTTATCTTCGTAAGTCAACAGCGTGATTGTAATCACAGATGTTCTCTTCTGTATATGATAAAAGGAATTTATCTCCACTGCTGCAGAAAATCACAAATTCCTTCGCTGAGCAGCCTTCCCTGAGTCATCGCAGCTGACATCGGGAGAATAAACAGATAAACTCACCCTGCTCTGCCAAAGTGGTATCAGCCCAGGATGGTGCTCTGAGTAATTAGAACAACAACACTGGGGCATCTCGGCCATAGGATCGGTTACAAAAGATAACACAGAACCTGCTGCGTGCCCCAGTATTGAAATAGGAGAAATTGCCAAAGGGATGCTTCTGAGAGATGCTTTTAAATGCACAAGCAACAAGCAATCTTGTTGTAATGTTTTGCAAGTTAAGCTCCAGCCCCATGAAATCAGACAGTACAGCCCCGATGAAATCAGACAGTACAGTTCTATATCCAACCACAGAAACAAGGGATTAAACAGGAAATTAAAATGCTCGTGTTATTGCTAACGCCATACAGCTGTTGCTACTATTGAGCAGTAATAAAATATGCATGTTTTTCTTATTAAAGCAACGCAGACGCACATTCTGATTTTAAGAAACAAACAACAAACTTTCCCACAGGTTCCGAACGACCGCTGCACCACATGCATGTTGTGTGAGTTTCAAACAGAGCCACTGAAAATCAATAAACCAAAATGGCAGGACACAGAAAACTACCATAGACAGTTCATCCCTATAGATTTAACTATGGGGGCTAGAGAGCAGGAATGGTCCTCGCAGGCCACACTCAATCTCACAGAGCTGAGCTGTGATCAGGAGTACAAACACCATGATGTACCAGCTCACTGCCAACTGAGCCCAGCCTAAACCCAGCACTTGGTTCTTCAGCCACTAGAAACCTTTTCCTCAGCTATTTTCTTCACATTCTCATAAGACCATTAACAACGCTAATATCTAAACTAAGTCTAATCTAAACTAATGCTAATATCTAAACTAAGTCTCTCCTCTTCTAGTTTGAACTGTACCTCTTGGTCCTATCACTATCAAACCACGTGCAATGTCTGTCCCCCTGCTGTCTGGCTGATCATTGGCACAGGTGCCACTGTGAGCACAAAGCTGCTCCAACTGCACTCCATCCTCTTCCCAAGGATGGCAGATTCCTGCAGTGCTGGGTGTTCCCCTGTGGACAAGGCATTATATATGTTCCAAAAGTCTAATTAGTTATTGATTTATTAGAAAAATTGGAAATACTGATATAATTGTCTCCTTCCAAGCAGTACTCACATCGTTATTATAAGATTTTAAATATGATTACAATAAAGTGGATATTAGAAAAAGAAAAAGCTGAAGTACTATGTCTGTGTGCATATTTTAATTTAAAAGACACATATTTCCTATCCACAGCACCTTCTCGAACTTCAATAGATTTTACTCTGTCATATAAGAAGGAAGGCAAGTAGAAGGCAGGCTAAAGATGCTATCCTCCCTGCCCCAGTGGGCAGTAAGATGCTATGGAATACTCACACTGAAAAGTCCTAGAGTCTAAGGAGAGACAAGTCCCTGGAGCAATAACCTATAATCTCTGCATCATTCATTGCTTGAGAAACAAAGAGAACTCCCAACACGTGCCAGATCTACATTGATCGTGAAAGCCCAACTCCACAGAAACATCCAAGGTGAAAGGAGCTCTGTGCACCACCTCAAGGTGAAGCCTGGTGTACTCTGTGCAGATGAGAGTCCATGAGACTCTGTCAAAAGGGAAGCTGAACCCTGTCGGCTCTTTACAGCTATTTACAGAGCAGTTTAGGCAGCAGATGTTGTTCTCAAATATTTGTGAATAAGCAGCTCAAGTTGCCAGTGACCTGCGAGCAGTACTGGCGGGTAATGGTGCCAGCAGGCATGGGGACCTACTTCTCACTGTGTCACTGGTCAGAAAATGCTGCACGGTGCTTGGTTTATCAGCAGGGCACTGCAAATCTGCTTGTTCTGGGTCACATGCACACACTGTGCAACGATGGCAAGGAAACACGGCGCTGTGCACACAGGGATGCACTGGGGATGGCTTCAGCTCCATGTTCAGCTCCTCCAGCAGCAACAAGGAGGTGTGCAGCAGCACAGAGCTGCTGTGCGAGGTGCTTGAACCACACTGGCTGTAACCTCGGGTGCAGAGCTGCGTTTTGCCATGGCTCACACCAATGATCTCACACTGCAGTGCACACAGCCTCTGGCTCTGTAACCCCAGCCTTGGCAGGCTGCTCCACCAGCACAGCTCCACTCTCTCACTTCTGTAAGGAACTCATCAAGCCAACTGGGCTGCAAGACTGGTCAGAAGAGATTATAAAAGTGCAAAATCTCCACCTGTCTCATTACAGCATAATAATTAACACAGTAGCCCAGCACAGGAGAAACCTGCCCTGGCTCTAGCTTTTCAAGCACAAACCATGACTATTTGGAAGAGTGAGGGATGCCTCCCTGGGACTTTTGCAAATTGCCTGCCCTCCTGAGACAGCCCGCTGCCCAGCATCATGGTGCTGAGCCATGCATGCAGAAACCTCATTGGATTTCCCATTGCTGCCAAAGCAATAAAGCATTTAATCCCCTAAACAGGATCCAGTGCTATAATCCCCAGGTGGTTACGTTCTGTAAATGGATTTAAGGCATTTGAAGTCTGCTGCTGGGACACCAGCCTGGCACCTCAGCTAGCATAAATCTCCATCACTTCACTGCAGTTGGTGGAACAGCACCGACTCAGGGTTTGAGGAGCTGCCCCTCAAATTTTTTATCAATTTTTAATTTTTAATATTTTTTTTTTTTTAAATTAAGTGCCTCTGCAGCTCTGAGCAGAGTAGGTACAAAAGGCACAGCTGCTCTGCAGCACTCCCAGAGATGCCTGAACAGAAGCACAAGGTCCCTCACAAATCTAGCATTAACATCAGCGCTTCTGAATGCCACCCTGAGAGTGGCTGAAATCAAGCTCCTGGAGATTAACTGGTAGGAATCAAAAGAGCAACTGGGAGCACGATTTGTGCAATCTGCCCCACGGCTAGCACGTGTCCTTTTAATTTTTAAAAAATGTTATGAACTTTCAGTAACGCAGCAGGGATGAAAAAGCAGTAATAGCTGTCAAAACTGTGACTTCACTACTTCTTACATCGTGTTGTAGCACCTTTAGAAACCTCTGACAGACAGCATTTGCAAGCAAAATCTTTTCTCTATCTGGTATAACACTGCCAGGCTAAGCTTTCAGGCACCTCTGCAGGAATGTTTTAGGATGGTAGGATAGCCCCTGTGCAAAGGGGAACTCAGGCCTCACCCCCAGGCCAGATTCTGGAAGGAAATGTTCTTATTGTGCTTCTTGCAGCAGGAGGGAACTGCTCCCTAAAGCACAGACTTTAATGCAATACAGGGACATCAAAGAGCAACAGCTACCAAAGAACTCCAAAGATAAACGTTAAGTTTTGGCTGCTTATTGAGAATTCTAGATCTTCATATATAAAAAACAGAGAAAAAAGCAACCTATGCATAACACAATAACTTGAAATCAATGACTTTAAATTAGACCTTGACCTGCTGGAGATGACATTTCCTACAAATGATTGGCCAACAACCAGAAGCATTGTGACAGGTAGCACCACACCTTATAGCCACCCAACTGTCAGCAACAGCCTTTACACCAATGGAAGGCACCAACAGAGGGCTTACACAGGTGGAAGCAGCACAGATGTGTCTGAATGCAGGTGGCACACCTGAGCCCTGGACAAACACAGTAATTGCACCTCAAGAGGAAACAGAGCTGGTTGGCCCCACAAGGAGGCTCCTGTTTTCATGTTACAGGCAAAACATTAGGAAAAGCTCCAAAGAAACATGCTGCAATAAAGTGATTACAGAAATAAAAGAACAAATTAAGTATCAACAAGGAGAGCAAGTCAACAAGCTGAGTGGAATGGAGATGAAGTGGTTTCTTAAGAGAAAGTCATCTGACCAAGGCCTATTACTTTATAATCATCATCAGATTTATTTTATCGTTCACAAGAAATCATATGTTTCACTGTTTGGATGGGGTCCAGCGCAATGAATCAGTCACTACATAACGCCTGCTCACCCTGCACCAGCAGGTGGCCAAACCCATTGCAGCAACTATAGATTAGAGCTCCAGTACAAACTAATCAACCTTATCTTTTGCTGTATTTTAATGTAAATAACCTCAAACATCAGGAAGACACCAAAGGAAGAGTTGGAATACATTTCTCATCCGGATGCTGTGACCATCTGCAGCACTGGCAACTGGAATACAATCAATGCCAGGACAGTTTGGTTGTTTGCACTGCTTTGGTTTGGTTGTTGGGTTTGGGAGTCGGTTTGGTTTTTTTTGTAAATCACAAGTCAGAAGTTAAAAGTGGGAAAATCAGCAAGAATCATATCACTTCATTCTAGTGAAGGGAAAGCTTAATAGGGAATCAAAATAATGTGCACTGCTTCAGCAGTTCTTTCATTACAATTACAAAAATAATGGGTTTCTCGCTTTTGAAAATTAAGGATTATACTGGATTGAGAACTGCATTACAAAGAGCCTACCAGCTGCTTCTGCTGGCACCTCAGTGGCATCCAGGGCCTGCTGCAAGTCCTCAAAGGGCTGCAAACCTGCCCCATGCGCTCATGGCGTGCATCTCCACCATGCTACAAATACAGAATGGACTTCAATGGCAACCAACACGCATGAAGGCCACGAGATTTGGCAGCAGCTCTGCAGTTCAAAAGAATGCGCTTGAGCTATGCAATTAAAAATTAAAAGAATATAATTTATACATAAACACAGTCATTTGCAGCCCAGCAACAACACCTACTGCATGCTTTTGTATGAATGAGAGTACAGCTCTGTATGTAGAGCAGGAATTAACCGCACAACAGTCAAACTGTTAAAGTCCTGTGCTAAATGCTGACTTTGCTGGCACTTTAGCAGGTTTTTGGTCCTTGCAATTAACATCTTCTAATTGAATAGATTTGTGCTGTATTAAATTAACTACGAATTAATCACTTTATCCTGCAACGAACAAGCTGAAACCTGGTAAGATTTTTGTTTACTTGTTGGCATTGCTACAATTTTAGCTTCCTTTGCCCTTAGAACTTCTGTGCAAACTTTTTCTTAGCTACGAGTGCACCACTAATACCAAGCAAAAGCATGCCTCCCTATTGCTGCAACAGCACAACTTTGTTTACCTTCGGGAAAGAGTTAAAGGCATATCAGTACTAAAGAACAAATACATCTATGAAGAGGTATAAAGAGATTGCTCTTACACGTGCAATCACGCAGCATTACCCTTAAATACAGATCATTCTCGTCCTGTTGGTCAGTCCCCAGGACAGCTGCACGCACCTCTCCTGCTGCCACGGCCTGCGCTCCAGCGCCAATTCACAAAAGCAAAACCTCTTTAGAACCAAAATAAATACTAATCTTAAATTCAATGTACCCTGACAGCAAATAAGTTTGCTGTGCTTACTTCAGCATGAATAAAAAGCCCGCAAGGAGACTCCTACATAAGAGTATATTTACAAGTTCCATTACCCACTGGAGAGATTGATGTAATAAACCTATAATAAAAAGCCTGATGTTATGGATTTCTCTAATGTTTCTTATCAAACAGCCTGTATTATCTTGGCTTGCGTATTCAATTTAAAATAGGTTTTCAATAAGTGCCTCAGAGCTAGAGGTCATTCTCACTTAGTTCCCTGCCACACGGGGATGTGCGCTGTCTTTTCCTGCCCTTAGAATCTAAAAGCTGTTTGCAGCTCGCTCAGATGCAGTTTACAAAGTAGGCAGCCAGAGAGATTAGAGAAAACAAGTAAGAGAATATATTATCTGTACATCTATTCATAGCGCACAGCCACAGCCAAGGCTGCTGGGGCACGGGCTCCCTTCTGCTGTTTATTATGGAGCAGGAAGTTGTAGCTGTTTTCTCATGAGAAAAGCAGCACACAGGGACTGAATGCCACTGGTTGTTCCTTTTCTCTGCATTTTGGGGCTGCAGCACAGTGAGATGTGCACGGGGAGGGAAGGGAGCCCACTGAGAGTTTCCTAGGTTTCCTGCATCAACCACTTGCTATGGCTTCCTTCCCTGTAATCAAATCCTCTTTCATTAACTGCTCCGTAACAATAAAAGGCCACAACTCCAGGGCCTGCTTTTTACACAAAATGAATGAGAGCAGGTTTTTTCGGTAGCATTTTGTATCTTCAAAGGCAACAACTTCCAGCAGACAGTTAACAAAAACCCCACGTTGGGTACAGACGTGCACCTTCAGCCTCCTGAACAGAGCTGGGGACATCAGGATGACACATAACAATAAGAGTAAGGGCAAATGGGAAACAGGACTACGATCTGCATGCCTCTCACACGCTGGGAGCACACTGCTTTCTATACTTTCAAATAAACACCTTGCTTGCTGACTGCTCCACCCTGCTAATAGCTATGAAGCACTGCAAGCTTCGAGCATGTGTCTTAAAAAGCCTGAATTCACTTGCATTCGCTTTGGTCAGCTCAAATAGATGTTTATTGCTTCTATAAAACAGGTTACTTTTCTTTCGATTGCTTTTTCCATGTTACTCAATAGCCTCTAAAAGGAAGAGGACCAGCCTTTAATGCAACATCCCGTACAAATTATAGCAAAGCAAAATTTGAATCCTTGCTAATTTAAGTGTTATTTTTACTACTAATGTGAATCCAACCCTAACAAATTAAAACAGGAAGAATTAATTGGATATGCAAATGAGATTATTCAGTATATAAATCTAATTACATACCAATTTGCTTTAACAGCATGAAAAGTTAAAAAAAAAAAAAAAAAAAAAAAAAAAAAAAAAAAAAAAAAAGAAGAAAATGTTCTTTGTGAATTGATTGTTTTAAACAACCACCTGTAGCACAACAAGCAGAAAGGCTGTGCAGTAGAGGAGCTCATTGTCAGCAATGCTAAGTTGATGTACGGCAAAGATCATCACAAGCACTGCAATGCTGGGCAGCCCATTTGCTCCTCTGGTTTACCATATCACTGTATGAGTTTTCAAACATGCACTGAACAAATCTTGACCTCAGGATTTGTCCCAGCAAGGGACAGATGCGAACAAACAGGGCTGATCAGGGAAACACAACATGCACAGCATCCCCTCAGCACCCATTCAGGTTTCTCTGTCACCTTTCGGAAACAAAAGGGGAAAGAAATAATGAGCAGAACAGCGAACTGCAGGGAAGAAAGATTTCTCCAGGGGAAACAATGAACCAACCTTCATTTTGAGTGTTCTGTGTTCAAGAAGCAAATTACACAGATAGGTAACTTGACTTCTTTGAGCAACTTCTTGTCAGTAAGAGTAAAAATTACTAATGAGATCACTGGGATTGATTAAGATAGATAATCATAGAATCATAGAATCACCAAGGTTGGAAAAGACCTAAAAGATCATCCAGTCCAACCGTTCACCTATTCCCAATAGCTCCCACTAAACCATGTCCCTCAACACAACATCCAGCCTTTCCTTGAACACCCCCAGGCTCGGTGACTCCACCACCTCCCAGGGCATCCATTCCAGTGCCTGACCACCCTTTCTGAAAAGTAATACTTCCTAATGTCCAGCCTGAATCTCCCCTGCCGTAGCTTGAAACCATTCCCTCTGGTCCTATCACTTATGACACGAGAGAAGAGGTCGACCCCCAGCTCACTACAACCTCCCTTTAGGAAGTTATAGAGAGCAATGAGGTCTCCCCTGAGCCTCCTCTTCTCCAGGCTGAACATTCCCAGCTCCTTCAGCCTTTCCTCACATGGCCTGTGTTCCAGACTCCTCACCAGTTTTGTTGCCCTCCTTTCAACACGTTCCAGGGCCTCGATATCTTTCTTGCAGTGAGGGGCCAGTATAGATAATAGGTGACACCATAATTAGTGCCCACTATGGCATCTCTGATAGAGGACCCAACCACCTGCTTTCAACGACTCTATTGGTTCTCTACAACTACCTGAAATAAATAGAATTAAAAATATTCTCCAACAGGTAAGAAAGCATTCCAGTGTTTTCATTGGGATATCAAACAACTATCGAGATCACCTTATCAAGAGCATGGTGCTAATAGAGAAAATTAATCAGAATCATTAATGTTGCAATAGACCACTCAGATCATCTAGTCCCATCGCCAGCCCATCACCACCCGTGTGTTCCACAGGAAATCCGAACTGGAAGTATACTACAACATATTTAGAGAGGTTTTTAACGAGTTAAGGCCACATATGGTCAAGGGAATAAGTGTTTTCATGAGAAAAAGCCCTTGGCAGTGACTGTGGACAAGGGGTCGGCCCAAAGTTCATGTGAGCATCCAGGCTGCGCAGCACAGAGAGAATCTTCTGGCTTCCCTCCTGCTTTCCCACTCATCATCATTTTGGTGCATCTACTTTCAGTCAAATGAGGTTCCCCGGTACCCAGTAATCAGTGAGTTTGTCTTCTCTGCTACCTGTGGGGTTCTGAGAGCAGCAGCTGTATCCAAATGCATCGCAATCCTGTTCCAGCAGTGCCTGTGGGCAGCATCTCAGGCCTGCTGGGTACAGAATAATCACTGTGCACGCCGCAGCCTGACCTGGGGTGAGAACTGGTGCATTCTCTAATAGGGTTGATCCCCCCGTGAAGGATGCCCAGCACTTCTGTAGGGAAATCAGACAGCTCTGTAATTAACTAACCCACACGCACATGCCTGACACTGCCGCTTTGAATGCATGTGCTGAGCCATAAACACTTAATTAGAATAGTGTTATCAAGTAGGATGCAGTTATACTTATGGTCATATGCATTTTGCTGTTTTTCAATAGAACACACACACAAAAAGTAGTGTGCTGACATCCACCTGCCTCTGCCACAGAGAAAAGCTGATCTCATTTCTAAAGAAAACCCTGTGACCGGCCTGATTGCTCTCACAGGAAGTGCTGCTGGAAGCAGAGGTGCTGCTGTTCCAGGATGGGGTTTCTGCTCCACCCCTCCGAATGGATGGAAATGCAAGAATTTACTCGGGGAGGGATTAAGAAAAAAAATCACTGCATTGATAAAGCAAATGCCCCCATCCCACTGCAAGCTGAGCAGAGGGCTCCTGGTGCTGGCTGCATGACAGCTGCCTTCTGCAGGTGTGCCCCTGCACTGCTGCTGTGCACTGCAAGGCCATGAAGAAATCTGGTGAGCACAGAGGGTATTGGTGTCGTTTAGGATCTCTATATGGAACTTATTTGCAGCACTGTATATTTTAGATTGTATTGATAATGAAGGATAGCTCAAGTGTTATGCAGCTACAGAGACTGGTAATACCATGGTTCCCATGGTCTGGCCAATACATTTTTCAGGTAAGTACAGACTGGATACCAATACATCTGCACAGTGAAACTAGTACATTTTTTATCATGTTAAATGCTTCGTGGGCAGCTGCAGAGTAACAAAGGAATTTACACGAGATCTTCTGAAGTCCTCAGAAACAACGTGAGCAGTTTATACACTCCTTCATTTTTCTGTTCCCAAAGTACAATGGCTGCAAGCCCTCCTCCTGCACAGCATCACTGTCTTCCTCTGTGCTCTGAAGTACTGCTGAACAAAGAAGCTGCCCAAACTTTGCTGTTTTCTCCCATTTTCCCAACTTTTCCAGTGCAGCACGCATTGGGGACAACAGGCTGAACCCTGACAGTTGCCTTTTATTATTTTTTTTAAGCTATGTTATGACATCTATCAAATTGCATAAAATTCTTGCTAACCTCTGTAATGCTGCCTGCTATGCTTTCGTTTATCCTTTTGTAAGTTCTTTTAAAAGAAAGCAGTAAGAAAGCAGAGAATGCCTGAACATAAGACGTGGTGGTAAAGCTTTACTGGCAATGGATGCCACAATAAGGAAAGCTGAATTAAAAAAGAAGCACTGAAATCCTCTGTCACAAGTTTAAACACAACACCTTGCCGGAGCTGTGAACTCTGCTGCTGGCTCTGATGTGTAAAACCTCACAGGCTAACAACCTCTCACAGATCAATCCTGCAAAACACTGACAAGCACATTTTGCTTCTATTGCTGAGAAAAACCAACACTATAAGCACATTTTGTACGCAGCAAGCATGTTTCAGAAACAGCACGGCCACATCTGAGCAGGAACACTGAGTCTGACAGCTGTTGGAATGAACTGACAGTGGGACCTCAAAGAAAACTTGAAAAGTTTGGTTCAGAAACAATCAGAAAAAAATAATAAGGAGAAACATGGTTAACAAATCATTCCTGCCCACAGCGATGCCACCAGAACAGAAGTAGAAATAACTACCACTGCTCCAAGGGAAGGGTGAAGATTTCTCTTTCCTGAACCCCTAGCTCAGGTCCTCGTCTCCCATGCACTGTTTCAGAGAGGTTTAGCAACCCTGGACCTTCCCAAGCTTCCCAGGCACTGCAGCAGCACCAGGACATCGTCCTACAGACACGCTGTGCTCCACAGGCACATTCTGCAGATGTTGGCAGCTGCACAGGCATGCCCTCAGCCACAAGCTCTTGCAGCCCTGCCCACAGTTTCTTCATCTCCACGGATTTTCTATGTCATTCCTCTTCCAAAATCAAATTAATCATTTTTGGCTGAGAAGACACGCAGCATCTTGACCCAGCAATCCAGCACCAAACTACCACTAGAGACAGTGCTGCCTCCCACTGACAAAGCCCTGGGTTTTATGAATGAGCTCTAAATCCTTCTGCAACACAAATCCAAGTGTGCCCTTTCTTGCACCCTGCAGGGGCTTAATTAATGTGACTAATGCCTGTCAAACCTTGTTCCTTCACAATGAGGGAGACAATCACATGCTTTGCCTCACACTGGGATGCCCGTTTGAAATACCTGTTTGCATGCATTTACATTAAAAAAAAGAAAAGAATAAAGAAGAAAAAGGAGACAGCCATAAGCTTTAAAAGTGGTCTGGATGATGAAGCTGAGCTCAGAATGCCTCCTTTTAGTAGCATTTGGTGGCTCTGTGCCTCGTGCTTGCAATGCAATCCTGGTGCACTCCCACTGCTTTGCTCTCCTCACGGCAGCACCGGGTAAAGCTCCTGCATTTCCTGTAATTCATCATTCACATACGGCTCCTGCAGCTAGAGTTGCAGAAAAGGACATGTTTGTAAACAAACATCCATCACAGCTGTTTGATCACGCTTGTATTTTCTTGCCCTTTCACCCTTTTTTGCTTATTTTCTTCTGATAAACACGGCGGCTGTGGTTGAGTAACCGTCACCTCATGCTGCACTGCCACTGGAACCAAAAGGGGTGCTGACTGTTTATGGGATTATACAGTGATTTGTGCCCAGTAGGGAAGATTGAGCTGGTGGAGAAATACTGAAATCAAACAAAAGGACTGTTGGCACTCATCCACAGCACCACAGTGCCAAATGTTTGGTGCATACATTGGTGCCAATACCAAGAAGAAAACTCAACATTCACCTGCATGGCTGGTTACAAACTCCTGTTGCAAAAGCACTTCCTAGCTCTGGAGAGCCTGTGAGACAGGCGTATTAAATGAGCAGTAAAAAGCAACTTAATAGGGTCGCTGTTAAATTAGTTTCAATTATCAAACCCCATTTTAACCAAATGAATGCCTGGCTTCCATCCAGGATGCACATAATTTACATGGAAGAGTGCTGGGTTCTCCCCCTTCCTGGTAATCGATGACTTGTCACTGCTTTGCCTTTCGTTGGGGAATAAATGCCATATTCTCTATTGAGTACATGAATGTACCAAAAAAATCCCAAAACCAAAACCAAAAAACCAACCCAAAGAGAAAACAAAACACACGAGTTCAAGAAGAAACATAGTTTAAAAAAAGAAAATAGTGAAAGCCAACTGTTAAACTTTTGATGAAGCAAAGTCAATACTGTTAAATTCTGGAAAACCTTATGGAGACTATTTTCTCATTAGTTGTCTGAAGAGCATTTCCAGGACATTCTGACAAGTAAGAGAAGACCAAGAGAACCTCTTATAGTTTCAGAGTTGCCTACATTTCCTTCTCTGGGTATGGTCACAGAGTACCTGCTTGTCAAGCACAGAGGAGGCTGGAGACCTCTCCAGTTGTGTCCCACAGGCATCAGACCTGCATTAGGCATTCAGGGGACCACAAACTCATGATAAATCAACGAGGTGAAGGATCGTGGCACTTCAAATCAACAACTGGGATGCTAGCTTAGAAACAGACAATACTGTTGTTTGTTCTGTATGTGTCTCCTTATGAGGGACAGTGTAAGAAACTTGAAATAGATTATTTGACACCAAGAATTTTGCAGCAGTTCTTCAGAAGCCAAGGAAGTGTGCACCTCATCTTCATTCCACCCATGCATCCAGCTGACTCCAGCCCTTTTTTATCTTCTGCATCACCCCCTGCCTTTGCATCTCAGGAATCCTAGCCATCAGCCTGTCTTCTTTCAAGTACCTCTTCAAATATTGTCTAGTAAAGCCCACACAGCACGAACCTACAGAGAAAATGCCATTTCACATGGATCATCCTAAAAATGGAAGGAGAGTGAGTGCTACAGGAATAAAGCTTGATCTGACTCTCAGTGAGTGTTTCATCTCTCCTGCTCACACAGACAGGAAGCTTTCAGGGCAGAAATAAGCTATTCCTCCAAGTCCCACAGAACACTCATTGTATTATCTGCCTTTTGCAAGTGAAACAAAAATAGTATTCTGAACTTTGTTAGGGATCCTTCTTTGCATTCATGGAAAGCACAGATAGTATGAGTTAAACGATGGCAGGACAGATAGTCCAACAATAATCAAGAGGAAGCCACCAAAATCATGCTCTACTCAACACGTTCAGTCAAACCTCCTTACACATATTGCTTTTCAGCTCTGCAGAAAGGACATGGGATGTTTTATAAATGACAAATTATGCTAAAGCAGATGCACTTTTCACAGGTTTAATCTCACAAAAGTGGAATTAAGATACATCAAAATATTAAGATAGATATATTTTTCATACATTTACCGACACCTGGAAAGTTTAATTAAGTTGAAAGTCACCAATTTCAGCTGAAGATGGCTGGATGGTTAATTACTTGCCTGTCTAGCTGATTATCAACTTCTGCAGTACTTAATTATAAATGGTTGTAATGCTTGCCTTGCTTCATGGCCTAATTAATGGTATATAGACTGTTTAACAATCATGTGTTGGTTTGATTATGAAGTTAAATACATGAATTTTACTGCTAAATAACAATTCAAACATAAAGAAAAACAAATGAAAGTCCTGCAGTGCTAACGTGCAAGTTCTTCTTTCAGCTTAATACTTGAAATTTCTCTAAATTGAAAACTTGAAACTTCTCTAAACTTGTAATAAGGAGTCTGTCACAGCATTTGACAAATGCTCCCAATAAACCAGCATTAAATAATATTCAGATGACTGAGCTGCACTATAACATTCTGTGCTCTATTCATTAGAGCAGCATTTATGGTGAGCAGCTCACTTACTTTCCACAGCACAGACTCCTATGCAAGAGCACATGAAAACATCCACACTGCTGAACTGCTCATATGCTGCGGGACACGGAGCCCTGGTAACGACCAGAAAATGAAAATATCTTTGCATGGAAACTTTTGCATGTGGTGAACACATATATCCTTGTTTCTAGCTATACATATACCCTAGGATTGCAGTTCATAGAATTATGGTTAGAAAACACCACTAAGTCCAACCACAGCTCTCAGACAACACAAAGATGTTGTCAGAACTGACGCTGGAAGATGGGAACAGACTTAGCAGCAAACCCCAGTGCCTGGTTTTCATTGTCTCTCTTACCTTCGCATTCTCCTCAACGACCACATAAAGACTGTAAAGACTGCAAAATGAGCTCCCTTTCCAATAATATTTACATTTGCTAAGAAATATTTCACCTCTAAAAGAAATTGACTAAGCACATCAAATGTTGCCATAACGTTTCAGTCTTACTGTCCATAAAGAAGTATTTTGAGACCAAATTCTCCCTGATTTGATAGATGCGTAGAGAAGTAGGTGTTTTTCTAACTCCCTAAGTGAGATTTAATTTCAATACCTACCTACTAATTTAAATGCAAAGAAGCTAAATTGAAAAGAGGCATCATATAAAATGCACAGGGGATCAGTACGTAGTCAGATAGTCAGTACATCTGCTTATAAAAATGTCTGTGTATTCTATTTTATTTTAAGTGCATCGTCTTAACTCAATAATTTTTTCTTTGAGAAAGATGTAATTAAACTTGCCCTGATGGACTTATGAGTTAAACAGAGAAAAACACAATGTACGTAATCATCTGCATGTGAGAGAAATTAGAGAATTGCACTGATATTGTCTCTGTAATTTGGGAAATCGTGGCCTAAATCACAGTCAGGTCACATCTAGCGAGGGCTTTGCTGCTGGCAGAACAGGAGCATGAAAAGGGTGCAGACCAATCCACTGCAATCAAAGTAAAACTTGCCATATGACCTATAAAGAAGCATTCATTACGTATAACCGCATACATTTTCCAACCTTCCCTCTACAGCAATGCACAGCTGGATGGTAATGTAGAATCCCATCTAGTGGCTAAAAGTCTTGAGGTTGCAATTTTATTTAATTGTTGCCCACTTCAGATTTAATTGTTCTTATCTCTTAGAACTTTTTTCCAATCTGATTTTATTTTCCTCATTTAAACTGATCTCTTTATCTCCAGCTCTCCAGACAACAGTAGCAGTTCCTTGTTTGAAAAACAGTTTGAAAACCCCTCTAACATGAAAGACCAAGAGTGTACGTAACATCCTCTCCAAGATGGCTTCAAGGTTTAATACAACGCATGAGCTTGCAACCTTTTCCATTGGAAATCCCTCCCTACAGCCTGTTCATAGAGCTTGCATAGCTTTTCCTTGACGTTAGAGGAATGCTAGATGGTTCTGGCATGAGTTAAAGACACTTGAACTCTACTTAGCAACAGAAAGCACAAGGGAAGGAGGACTTTCCTCAGGAGGACTGCAGCCTAAGTGCTCAGAACAGACTTGTGCCAGCTCCAGCATCACCTCCACTGCATCTTACAGGAACCCAAACTGCCAAATGTTATCAATGCCAAACGGTAATACTTGTGGTCTTTGCTTCAGCACTTACAGTTATTCTTACCGTGAAAACAAGAACTTCTACAACAGCACGTCCCATTAGCTAGACAACAATCTTCATCTATTGCAAAATCATCCCTTGGACACGATGAGAACACAACACAAAATCAGTTCAACCACATTCAAGAGGCTGTAACACTTGCTGACACAAGACTCAGCCTGAGGCTTTGGGAGAGTTGGGGAGCTTCACACTAAAGCCCTGGTTTTACATACACCGTTACAAAACATCTCAATAAAAGATAGATGAAAAAGAGTTCCGTGACTGCAGAAAATTAACAGAACTTGCTAATAAGGATTTTGGGGGCACATTTATAAAGCATATTTAACAGACTGCGCTATTACCACATACCCCGTAAGCAACGGGATTACTTTGCCCTTTTGCTGTTTGGGGTCACCTGGCCTTCCTCCCACCTTCCTGGCTCTCCTGCAATGCAGAAAAAACCTCAGACTTTTAAGGATGAGCCTGATCTCATCTGCATAAACCTCCTACGAACTTCACTGACAGCTTTCCAAGAGCCAAAAAGCCAAGGGCTGCGTCGTGTTGGAGAAGCGGTATTAACAGGAGTCATTCGGAGCTTTATCTACTCCAAGTGCTGTGCAAACAGTAATTAGGCAGTTGGGTACAGAAATGCAAAGTGCTGCAGAACTGACCAAAATATAAATTAATTAATTATAGAGCAGCAACAGATTAATCACTTTCTAGCTAACATCAAAGCACTAGTTGTGGGAACTGCGCAGCATCAGACAAAAGCACTGAACAAAATGAACTGCCATATCACTTACAGAGGACCAACATTCAATATGTACAAATATTTCTTAGTCTAATTATTTGTATTCAGACATGAAATCTAGCAGAACTTTTTCCGTACATAACCTACATCTGTTTGGATAAACACATGCATTCAAACTGGCTTGTAAATATTCATCTCTGTAGGAACTTAATTTGTAACAGATTGGGATGCCCAGATCTCATTGGAATTCAATGGGAACTGGTGAAGAAATGTCCAACATTTCTTGAAAAATTACCCTTCATTTGATGTAGACCAGCCCTGCTGATTATGTGTCATTTTATGCTTCCTATTTGTGTATTAAGTGATCAGTATCACGCTAACTTAGGCCTTGTACTGTTACGAAATTTGAAAGTCTGAAAATAAAATATCAAAATGAGACACTTTGTGAATATATATACAGTGCATAGTAAGTTTTCACTCACGCATTTGCTTGTTAAAGCCAGCTCTCTTCTCAAGCTGCATTGATATAAATTACAGTGATTTTTGTGCAACAGTGGAACGCACTTTAACACTGATTGCTTTTTTTCCCAGGGAATGACATAGCCATGCTCTAAACACCCTGGCCTGAGCCACTGCTGAGGCATTTGGCTATCTCCTGTATCCTGGTTGTGTTTCTATCTCCTGGTTGTGTTTCTGAGGCCACTCCAGTCTTCCTATTCAGAGCAAATACAGCTGCCACTGCGCCTTCCCGTTCACAAACCAAGCTTCTGGAAACAGAAGCATCATTAAGGGGCTGCAAGAGCAGTTTGCTTATTGAAGCTGCTGAGTTTACATGGCACTTGCTAAGAAGAAAGGAGGGAGAGCCTTGCTTGTGCTGAGTGGAGATCTTTGTTGGTAAAGGGCGAGGGCAAGTGCAAGGGCGAAGGCAGAGCCCAGGAGGCTGGGCACAAGAGCAGGCCATGACAGCAAAGCAGAAGCACCCCTCAAGGGCTGCCAGGTTCCTTCATCCTCTGCCAAAATCTGCATGGATCTTCACAGGTTAAATCACATTACAAAATATGCACATGCACACTCGCACAGGTAGCACTATTCTTTGAGCAGGTCTGCAGCTCATTAACATGCAAATAAAACTTCAGCAATGAAGCTGCTTACTAAAGGAAGGTATCGAGGAAAAGATTTGCCTAAGAGTCATAAAAAAGCAGGACATTTCCTACAGCCATGGTGCTAGGCCTGCGAGACAAGCAGCTGCACTGACCAGATGTGAGCCTGACCACTGCTGTGCTGCACCTCCTGAAAGGCAAAACCAGCTCCTCACTCACTGCCCACTGCACAACTTGCACTGAGCATCTGGGAATCAACTCAGTAAGAGAAGAGTGATGTGGAGAGTGATGTGGTGCTAGGAGGAAAGAAATGCTGTTGCATGCTCTGCTGAAGCCTTCACTTTGCTGACCTTAAACTTTCTGCAACAGATGCCTAAAATATAGAAATTACAGTAAAAAAAAATATTTTCCATGCTTTTGTTTTTCCATAGTTTTGTTTATTTGCTCGTAATAAAGGTTCCTGCTCTCTGTGCTCCCGCAGCATATCTTCTGGAGGGTTACAGCTCCTGGGCACTGCATTGCAGAATCTCTCTGCATTCAATTTTCTGCCAGCTCATAAACTGTCGTAGCACATTTGGGAAAACTTGGAACCAAATTTCAAAAATAGGGGCCAAATACGTACAGGAATAAAAGCACCTTTGCATTCAGTAGGGCCAAGCAAAAGAAAGTACGTGATATTAGAAGCAGTTTGCTATTACCTAATGCTGAAATAGGGCCCTGACAGTGTTCACATGGAAAATGCACGCAAGTTACTAAACGAAACACTGAGTGTGAAACAGCAGATAAATTAGAGCAAACAAGATGAACACCAAAGTGACATATGCATGAATTAAAATCTAACAGCCCCCTCTCAGAACAAAACACATCAGAGAACCACAGCAGTGGCAGAGCCTGTGGCAGCAGAGCTGCTTGCCTGGAGTGAGCTTTGCTGGACCTTTGTAAACCTGAGATGCCTTCAGGAACTGCTTCAGCTGCAGAAAAATGGCATTCTTCAGAAATTTTATTTTGCTCAAAACAGTGCAACTCTCAGGGGAAAAAAAAAAAACAAATGTAAAATACGACAGCTGCAGAAGATGGTTTTATTGATGAAATATGTTATTCTAATTATTTGTTAAATGAAGTGTGTTCTTAGCTGTAACACTCCTCATAACACCGCTTTAATGGGATTTGAAGCAATACTCTACATAGGTTTAATTGGGCATTGAAATAAAGCTATACTCTACGTAGGTTTAATTGGGCATTGAAATACTTAGCACTGAACGTGAGAAAACAATGTTTGTCAACAGCAGCTTGGATTGGGAGATGGGCAGAGCAGAGCTCTGAAACATGGAGCTTTTGCTGTGCTGGTATTGTTCAGCTGGTGAAGAGCAGCAACCTCTGGTAACACCAGCCATGGATCACAGCCTAGTTTTACCATTTTGTCATTGGAATGTAACATGCAGCCAACTTTTGCTTTGGTGCAAACACTCTAAAATAGAAAGTTTCAAAACAATGCTTTACCTGCAAGGCACACCATGAATGATCGCAGCACGAGCAGCTCCCATAGCAACCTCATCTTCAGCTTCCCAGGGCAGAGGAGACAGGTTCAGGAACTGCAGGAGAGAACCAGGCTCCGTGGAAATTTTAGGCCACTTTTAATCTGTAAAAGAGAAAAAGAAATTACGAGGAGACCTAGGATTGTTGCTCCTTCTGTTTCTTGAAAGTTTACTTTTCTTCCCAGGGAAATCACCTCTTAAGATCAAGAAAGAAGCTTTCAAAAACCATTAAGAATTGAAATCATTCTGAAAAGCAGCAAGATGAGCACTGGTGTGAAGAAGAGGAAAAGAAGCTTGTCAGGAGAGAAGCATGGAAGCTTATGTAGAAAACCAGCTCTGCAAAGCGAGGCTCCAGGTGTACTGGGCACTCAGGATGCTGAGATGCAGCCTCAGGTCTGCACATGTCTGCATCTCTCCATTTTCTCTCAACAACAGATGCACTCTCTGGGATAACTAGCAAATAGTTAACTCTGTAAACTACAAGTAATAAGAAAGTTATAAGAATCACTCTTGCTTCTCTTCAACAAATGCCACCCTCAGGTGAAGCAGACTGCCTCTCCAGGCAATGCTTGCTAAGCAGCATTCTCATTCTGCTCAGGGCAGGGGAATGTTTCCTGTCTCACATCTTCACTGTCCTGGAAATCCTCAAAAATACTTCCAAACATCTGGTCATGTTGGTCATGAACCCCGATCATTTGCTCATTCTCAATTACAATTAGTAAGCAGCTGTAATTTTGAAGCAGGGAATCTGAAGATGCTCTGCTTCTCACTGCAGTACATCCACCCTGCACAACGCAAGGGCAAAAAAAAGTCTCTCTCATGAAAGAAACCTTTTCCAGAGCAAGCATTTAAATATTAAAAAATAAATAAATCAAGCCAGACACACATTCTTATAACTTATTTATATCACTGAAGGCTGGAAGTTAAGGAGCCTTCGTGCTTACAAGACAAACTGCATGACTAATAGCACGTGAAGGGCTATCATTAGAGGTCTCCGCTTGCTTTTGTGAGATAAAATTGATAGGATTCCTCTAATAAAGTCAGGTTGAATGCACTGAGAAGACCAAGAATCTGTCTTCTGATGCAATTTTCAAGAGGGTAGAGATTAATTGAGTATATTCATCTCTTCTCACGCAGACTGATTAGGCTAGCTGGGGTTAGCAGGAAGGCCTAATCAATGGAAACTAATAACATCTTAAGTGAGTGATTAGAGCATTAATTATTAATTTTTCTAGGAAAATGCCATCATAGACCTTTATATTGATTTACAAAGTTAAGCAGTTACTCTGTGTTTATAGGGAACTCAAGAAATGTATTTGTTTGCCCTCTGCAGTCTGCACAGACGTACAAACACTTTTTCCTCTCTGCACCACATTCTGTTGGTTACAGCTGTGCCCCTTCAGGAGACTTCCACCAAAGGCAAAAGGCTTTCGGTGCTACACTCACCTCAGTGAGACTGGAGACAAACCCTACTTTCACCAGCAGCTGCTGAAATTCTTTTGTGCTCTTGTTTTCCCATGTACCATTCCCATCAATAAGACCATCGTGTCACTTAAAAGGCTGCTCTTCATTACGCCACAGCGCAATGCTTTATGGATACTCTTCTTACTGCAATAAGCTACCTGAGACTACCAGAAAAATCACTTACAACCATTGATACCTAATTAAAAACACAAGAGGTACAGCACTTATCAACTTAAACCACTGCCAGGATGCCCATGGAAAGCAGCACAGACCTGCCAGCCTGCAGGAAGGCCAGCCAACACCACTGGGTATATAAAACACAACATCTGACCACAGCAGAGCTGAGCAAAATGCCTCCATTTGACCCACGGGCTTTGAGGGCAGTGCTTCTGGAGAAGTGATGGACATGAGAAACTGTTCCTCATGGAGGACCACGGAGCAGGCAGTCCTGTTTGTAGATTTCTCATGCTTCTCTTCATGGAATCACCAAGGTTGAAAAAGACCTACAAGATCATCCAGTCCAACCATCCACCCATCACCAATAGTTCTCACTAAGCCACGTCCCTCAACACAATGTCCAAACGTTCCCTGAGCAGCTGCAGGGTCAGTGACTCCACAACTTCCCTGGGCAGCCCATTCCAGTGCCTGACCACTCTTTCAGAAAAGTAGTATATCCCAATGTCTGCTCCCCAAGGCTGCTGAGTTACTTATTTCGTTCCCTGCTTTTCTGTCACTGCAAGAAAATCCTCAGTCTTCACCTCCTTACTGCTTCTTGCTGCTGCTCCTGATGCCCCATCCCTCTGGGGGAAGGCTGCAGCACTCTGCCTGCTTACACCTATTCTACTCACAGCTTTCTGCAAACTACTTTATATTCCATTCAGGAAATCATGCTTCTCTAAGCATTTTAAAAACTAATACAAAACATTTCCAAAGTATTAATGTAAATTAGTTTTTGGCTTATAAGGGCATTAAAAATAGCAGGCTCTTTCTTTCTTCCCAGGATGATTTTGCACAGTCATTGGGTCTTGCTTTCAGACAAAAATAAAAGCTATGCTAAAAATACACATTTTTAGTACTCAGCAGAGTTAATAATTAAGCCAACTGAAAAAACTGAAACTCTTCCCTAGTGCTTGGTTGTTCAAATATGCTCCATAGATCCAGCAGGCATCAGAGGGTCACAGATGTCCTCCAAAGAAAAAGAAATCAGGTTCTCTAACGTTACCATAACGCACACCAGTGTGGCACAAGAAGTTTCCCCAAAGAGAAATGCTGCCTGTCTTATCATAAAAAATAGTGAAAAGTAAATGAGATGATCACGATTACAAATATTTTCCTAAGGTTAAAATACAGCTGTATTCAAGATGCTGCTGCGTTTTTGTTTCTCACGATACATTCCTCATTTCACATGTGAGTGACTCCAATCTCAGAAATGTTTTCCTGTAAACATAGCTGCTATCATATCAGTAGGCTCCTTGTTGAAGTCTCTGTAAAATGTTGAAACACAATTTTTTATGGTAACAACTTGGGGAAACGCAGTACTTGTATACGAGCAAAAGATACATAATTGAACAGATCCTTCCCATTTCTAAATGTTTTCTGACTATAACATCCCAGGGGGTTTTGCTTCGCTTCTAAAGCGCTTCAAAATATTTTATTTCCAGAAAGAAGTGCATGCAGTTTCAGCCTTATTTCTAAAAAGACAAAAATGACAAGTGCTCGCAGTTTGGAAGTGCATCCCATTAGAAAATACAAAGGCAACACACATGTGCCACACAGATGTCTTCCTGACTTTACTTTCAGCATTCACTTTCACCCATTGCAAATTCTTCTGTGTGTGATTGGAGTTTGATGAAAAAAGCTGACTCTAAGAATTCTGACCGTAACAGGGAGTGAGAGGGGAAAAAACTCATGGGCAAGGAAAAGGGAAGATCAGTGTCAGTGGTTGTGGTGGAGATGGTTGGATTTGGTGATCATAGCTGTCTCCTCCAACCTTCATGATTCTACAGCTCTCATTTCGGTGTGGAGGCAGGGTTTGTTGCCAGTAATTTCAATTTGCATTGTTAATGAGTAGCACTTTTGAACAAACACAAAGGAATAAAAATATAAACAAACATAATAAGGTCAAGCTATAATGATGCATTCAACACATCCTTTAGATGCAACTCCCTTCTCTCACTCTGCTGCAGCTTTCAGCAGAATGGTAAAAGCCCACTTCGGACTGCAGAGGCTCCCAGAATATTCTGAAGGAAAACTTTCAAAACTTGTCTCCAGCCCCAAAGCACTGCAGCAGCACCAAGAAGCCTTAGCAACCAGCTCACGTTTTCCTTCTGCACACCAGTGCACCACACGGTGCCAATTCTGTGAAACTCCAAAATAAATCACTGTTAATGAAGCATGCTGCACATACAGACAGCAACAGGCATCTTTTAATCACCTAAACAAAGAAGAGCCAGAGGTAAGCACAAAGCACCCTGAACACCAGCACAGGAGCTGCCAGTGGATGCAGCAGCACCTGCCTTGCCCAAACTTCCAAAGCATTACCAACCTTTCTAAACTGGAATACAGGATTACAGAAGTAGCCCTCAGACTTGGTGCAAAAAGAGAGCAGAGCGATGGGCTGCCCTGACCAGCGTGAAGACTGGCGTAGGTTCGCTTTAGCAGAATGCCACTAACCTGCAAAACTGGGCATCCAGTGACAAAAAGTGCCTTTATGTCCCCATAAAGTTGGGGTCTTCGCAGTAGTTTTTCACAGTGATTTTCTCACTGCTCAGTTCCTTTGTGGCAGCTGTTATTATGAGCACTGAGATAAATATCAGCCTTCTAGGAGAGGCCCTTTTGCACTGGGAGAAGAAAAGGGAATTCAAAGGGCAACCATGGGAACGGAGGGGAGCAGGAGCATCTTGCACTGCATTCACAGCATGTCTGTCAGATCCTGATCCATCTCAAGCTGCTTTGCTGAAATTATCCCTTCTGGAGCTGTGCTTACACACAATTCGTGCACTAGGAAATACATATGGGTGTAACGTGCATGATAAAACAAATGACACACATACACCGTGTTCCTGAGACGTGCCTATGACAAATGGGGACGAAATGCTTCAAAAAATTACCTAATAACAAGACTGAGAAAAGCAACGTCAGTTGTTACATTCTGTTTTGTCCTTCGGGCATTTGTTCCCACCCATGAGACAGAGATTTCATTTCACTCTACCCAGGAAGCTGTGGCCCCTCAGCACACACACCACTGAGCTCATTCCTCTTGTTTGTATTTGTCAGGTTCTCTCTTGTGTGCCACGCCAGAGCCTTCCTCCCCGAAAAGGCAGCAGCCAGAGCTCAGCTGTCCCCTAGGAGGACAAGGCACACAGGTACATGGCACGGGTACACCTCTCAGACTGAGGACAGCTGCTCACCTGATTGCACCAACCACATCCACACAGCCAACATGTTTCTAACGGCGTCAGCAAAGATCGCTGAAGGAACAACTCAGTAAGCATCCAGCGCAGTGAATCACCACCCACAGCACTCAAACATACTTTCTGCTGCCCTCCTGGATGTCAGCAGGGGGCGATTTCACCTCCTCCGAAACCCATCCAGCTGTGGCCAGCTGTGCTAGACAGGGCAGCCCTTCCCTCCCATGCAACACCAGGTGTGCACTGCTGCCAGCAGCCCTTCCTGACCTGTTAGCTCATCAGCTCTTACAAGCAATACACCTCCTGGCCTTATGCAAATACACATACGTGGTTTAAACGCTGTCTAGAAACTCCAGAGATACCAAACAGCCAAACAAGAATTCAGACACTCTTCCAACGTTTTGCTGTGTTGCAGAGTTGCCCACACAGCCACGGCAGCAGCAGCGATCCGTGCCAAACACTGCTATTCCCTGCTGCACAGCACCTCCCGCCTCGGAGCGCAAATCACCACCGATGAAAAAATGGCAGTAATTAAAGCCTTTTAATTACGAGTCACTAATTACCACACAGTACCCTGTTAGAACCCTCGCTCTTGTCCGCTGCCCCCATGAATTGCTCTGTGAAACGTGAATCATTTGTAAGCATGAACAGCAGCTCGAGGTAAGGAGATCTGGGTGACTAAAGGCAAACCTCAATTAAAGCTGCAGGTGTTCATCAGGGATCACTTTGTATCACTGCACCTTTTCCATGGAATGGATGTATTAAAGCCACACACTGCACAGTGCTGCACATCCTGCAGCTCACTGACCCACACAGCTCCCTGCCCCACGCACAGATAAGTTTTCCACGTAGGGTTTGGAAGTTCCAAACAAGCAGCTATCTTCTACAACGAGGAACAAATAATCAACTCTGCACAGGATGCCAACTTTCAGAATAGCAAAGAAAGTTTTATTTGCAAGAGGTTCAGGAGAGGAAGCAAGCCCTGGACACAAACTCAGGACGAGGAGCGCTTGGTCTGGAATGCTGTTTATCATCCCATTCCCAAAGTTTCATCTCCAAGTTTCCAAAGGCAGTGCTGATGCCCTGGCCATGCCCTTGGGCTGAACTCAGCAGTGCTCCTGCCAGCTGCAGCCTATTTTCAGTGCTCCATTTCTCACCACGGTTACGTAAGAAGGCACAGCTTATGGTGCGAAGCCAAACGCTCTGCTGTTTGTGTGAAACTGAGGAACCCACGCAGTGAGGCAATACAGCTAAATAAGAGTATTTACAAAGTCCTGACCCGCTTTTCCTCATGGATGTCCAGAGAAGGCACAGAACCACTCCTGCACGTCCCTCAGAGTTTTCCTTACAACAGCAATAGCTGAAATCACCGCTCCCTTTGCAAATCTAAAGGTACATCTGGGTCAGATCCCTATTTGCAATGTTTTGCTGTCAAATAGCTAAATACCTGAAGGTGTTTGTTTCATAATAAAGCAAGCTGCTCCCCATGGAAACCAGCAGGAAAGCAGATAAATGGAGGTCTAGCTTTCACAGTCCTACAGAACAGGTAACTTAGCATCAACATAGTCAACTGGAATGGCTCAGATCTTCACTCTGGACTGAAAACAGCTGCCCAACCCCTCAGCCCACAAAGCAAGCAGCCAAGAGGAGACCTTGAGGGATGGATGGACCCATCTGCTGCAGGGAGCTTGAGAAGCCAAATCCTTATGGGTTGAAGCAGAGAGAAAGCGAGTGCTGCTGCTCAGGCCGTGATGTCAGTGGGGGTTGCTCTGAGGTGTAACTCAGGGAATATGTAGGCTGTAATAGAAAACAACACATCGCGCTTGTAGTGCACTGGAACGTCACTAGTGATTTCCAAACCTCATAACTGCAGATAAGTGCAGATGGAAACAACTGCCATGGGCAAAACAGCAGGACTGAGGTTATGGCCAAAAACTGCAGTCACCAGAAGCCCCTGGCCCAGACTGTGCTCATGCTGCAGAGTACAGGGCTGGAGACAGCCCTGAGCTGCTTTGCACCTCGGAGCTCCTTGGACATCAAGGTTCTGCAGAAGATGCTTCAAGACTTGCCCCCAGGTAAGGGGAGGGCAGAAGTGCCCAGACCCATCTCAGGTCTGACAGACCACCCCAGGCCAAGCACTGCGCAGTGACCCCCGTGACACCTCCGTGTAGTCACTGCTGTTCTGTGATACACTCCATAATGCAATCTTTTTGCTCTGATTTAATTACTAAACATAAAAGGAAATAAACTTCAGAAGGAAAACAAAGAAATTGCACTGCGTGTAATTTATGGGAGCTATTCTTCAGCTGAATGCCATAAAACCCTGCGTGTTTATGATCCCCTATTAGAGGGCTGAAAACACACTTGAATTTGCTTATATTGACTATGCAGATTATGTGATATTGCCGCTTTTTTCTGCCTCTGCCATTTTTCAGAGGAGCAGCGTATTTGTCTAAAGACATCCCTGCACAAAGCACTGGCTCCTACTAGGAGGAAAAAAACCAAAGCCTGGCTGTGTGCTCCTCATAGTCACAGGCTGCTGAGTAGGAAGCAGCGAGCAGCCGGCGGGGGGATGCAGGAGATAGGGGCACAGTGCCCAGATCTGCTCTCAGTCCACACTAACAGTTACTGGAGGGAACTTCACGGCCAGACAGAACAGGACCCAGCTCTGCAGTGGATAACGATGTCAAATGATCTGAGCTGAGCAGCATTGCAGGAATGGCGGGACGGCAGCGGGAGGATTTATTGAGATATCATGCTAATCCCTCAGTTTTCTTGTCATAGGAAACAGATGAAAGGAAATAAGGTTTGCAAACTTGACTGCAGCATTGATTTATGTATAACAGCTTCAAAAAGCAAGGAACAGAAACGTGTGTTCCTGTTATCCCTGACTTAGGGCTCTGCACAGCAGTGGGCACAGTGGGGCTCCTGGCTCTCCTCCGAGCAACTTGCCTTCCCAGCCACCAAAGGGCCGACGCAGCCACACTCCTCCATCACAGGATTGAACCCAATTGAGGGGAGCAGCGAGAGGCTGGGTATTGGTGCACATGCAATGCAATGTCTTTGGCACCCAGGACAGCTTCAGCATAGAGATTTTACTCCTCTCTTTTGTAAGCTGTTCCCTGAGCAGCAGGTTCTTCCTACCTTGCACAGATGGAGTCGGTATGAAAAACAGGATGAATTCACACCCAACTGAGCCTATTCTCTGAAGAGGTGGCAAAAGTTCATCTCTTGCCAGCTTGCAGATAGGCCCAGCTAGCTAAGGAATTAAATATACGCTGTGCATCCTAGTGCTGCAGTCACAACATTCCTTTTTACTGCCTATTAAACCCCCTTTTAGTATCTCCTCGAGTTTTAATTGTCAGCGTTTCAGCCTTCATCTGTGCCTCATCTCTGTGCCAACTCTTCTCCAGTTACAGTCACTATCTCACACCTCTTGTTTTGCATAGATGGATCTGTCAGCTCAAATTTAATATACTCAGTATTTGACAAAACTTCTTAGTGGTTCCTGGGAGCTTCTGGGACAGTGTTGTTTAACACATCCTGAATAGAAAATAAATAGTTCAAGAAAAAAAAAGAAAAAGGATTTAAAGGAGCACAGAATTAGAAAATTAAGGCTGAGAAGGAGATGAAAAACATTTGAGTAAAAACTTCATTGGCTTTAGCTTCATAGACTGGATTGAGGCTCCAGTTCTGAGCAAGGAAGACAACCCACACAGCAACACAATTAGAGTGATCTTGGAATAGCTACATAAGGATTTACTGCAAACAATAAAAGTTCAACTCTACAATTTAAGTTATAACAGTGGGGTGTTAATTTATCTCCAGTTAAGACAGTTAAAGCAATGACAAGTAGCAAGAACCAGAGAGCAGAAATAGCCCATTTTACAGCCTGACATACAGATGGAAAAGATCTTTGATGTAACAGAAGCCCATCAGCTCCAATGGGCTTTGGATAAGACCAGGGTGGAAATATTAGTAAAAATAGCACTGTAGGAAGAAATGGTGTAATAATAATAAATATATGCATCATAGTATTTGTCAGTTAAATTAGTTCTATGTGCAGGATAACTCATGAGGAACAACTATTTAACACTATAAACCTTCACCAAAATATAACAAGGAGCCCTTATTTCATTTTTACTTTAATTAAAGCAGCAGCTCAACGCACAGCCATTACATTCCCCATTATTTTACAGCCACCACACTGCCAAGAGAACTCCATGAAATACCCAAAGTGAGCCAGAAGTCGCAGATAAAACAGGAGAAAGATAAATATTTCAATCAAAGTGATGCTTGCACAAGAGCTGGCTCAATGGCTCCACATGAGCCAGGCAGCAGGCAGGAGATAAGCAGAGATATGGCTCGGGCTCTGATGCTATAAGCAATGAGCATAGGCTGATTTTAGTCTCTGCAGTGGAAGAATGAGTCCAGGAAAGCTTTGGGTTCCCTGAAAACATTAGACAGAAGGCAGAGAAACTGAGCTGATAGTTACAAACTCAGCAGGAAAAATCTTTTCTTCCTTTATCACTCTATGCATGAGAAAAAGAAAATCACCATGAAGGCACAGCAGGAATCACTACTGAGTGCTAATCACAGGATGGCGTTGTTTTGAGGTTGGAGGTATGTAAATATTTAGTTTCAGCCCATGAAGTCACTATTTTTAAATGCTCCTTAGTTTATCTGTCTGTGCCTTCTGTCTGCTCACTTGCGCAGAAGTTCTCAAGGCAAGCAGCCCTCAGACTTCTGGGTTTGTAAGGGTATTAAACTGTGTGCAAACAACAATTAATGCTATTGAGATCTGTCTGCCTTGAAATCCAGATGGGAAATGACTGTGGTTGGTTCCCGGTCTTCATTCAGAGAGATGTTCATCCAACTAAGTTCACAAAAACAATTTAAGAAAACACACAGAGGATAATTTAAAGGAGGACATTCAAACATCCAGGCAACTTCCATGAATCCTGACCTACATGTGAATTTTGTGACAAAGGCAGCCAGCAGGATCCTTCTCCTTTGCCCAGACATGAAGTCGAGCCTGGTGCAGTGACAAGAGCTGACCTTGAGTGCTCCATCCCCAGACAAAGAGAACGCTCCTGCCCGTAAAACACAACCCATGGCTTCAAATGCATGGGGCTACAGGCAGTCTTTATCAACTGACAGGGTTTCTCCAAATCAGCCCTACCATCTGACTTTGCACAAGTCTGGAATTGTTAGATGGGGCATCCAAACCAACAGTAGGACAACAGCAGCCACCGTACTCTTGCACAGTAACCAGATCCATGTCCTACATTCATGTGTAGGCGCTATTAACACACAGTCATTAAGGACCCAAAGTAGTAAGCTGAACTCCCTGGCACAGTACAGCTGGGACACAGTGTGAGCCCCACAAGCTACAGCAGCACTTCTTTCTCTAGTGTCCTCCCATGGGCTACACTTCTATGATCGAGTGGAGGGTTGTTAGGGTAGGATGGTTAGGTTGTGGTTGGACTCGATGATCTTTAAGGTCTTTTCCAACCTGAGCAATTCTGATTCCAGAGCATGAATGTAAACATGATGGTTAGAATTTCACCCTTGACTGAGAATTCAAATTATCACACTGATCAGCTTTGCCACACGTAGCATAGAAAAGATTCACATCAACGTTGTCACCTTGCTGGTGCAGAACAGCAGCATACAGCAGAGCTAATCAAGTGGCAAAAACCAACTTTCTTCTGAACCACGAGATGACACCCCCCAGTCACACCCCCAAATTATTTCACTGTAATGTTTTCAGCGTTGACCCATTTCTTGCACAAAATGTGCCCTCAAACCTCACAGACACAAAGTCAATTCTGCCCATCTCATTTTCCAAGAGATGAGTGCACATTAGTGGCAGATTTTATTAGAAAGCAATCTTCTAGCAGCCCAGGGAACAGGAGGTGCACCTGTAGGCACCCAAAATGAGGGGATGATTCAAAACCACAAAACATTTTCATTACATCCCACCAAATAATTTTAGCACAGCACACCTGGAAGCTGGACTCTAAACAGCTCAGCACTGCTTCTTTGCTCCATGAGCAGAGCTATTCTAGCACACAAGCCATGGGCAGCCATTAGGAGTGGAAGTCAGGGAAGCATTTAGGTCAACAGACGGACAAACTGAACTGCACCAAACTTTGGAGAAAGGTAACAACTAATACATGTTGTTTGCAATATGCTGAACTTCTGTAACACACAGAGCACATTAAATCTGACATCCCAGGAAAGTGGAAAATCTATGCCCAGGTGCACAAAACTCAGTCAATTGATGAAAAACTTAATTCACAATATTTATATCTTTAGCTGTGATAGAACGTAAGAAAATATACTTCAGACCTGGGATTCTTTTAAGATCAGATATCTTTTCTGCGTCTCCAGCTGGACCAGTTTATTTACTTCTCATCCTGTTCATTCATTTTTAAGAAATGCAATGAGCATATTGGAATAAAAGGATTTTTGTTTCTAGTATAATAAAAACGATGCTTCCAGCTGTGGGGGGCAGCAATACAAGTGATGGATTAGTAGCAGAGTGTGGGTGAGATGGCCAAACTTGCATGTTAAAGACAATTTATATAATTACGCTTATGCACAGCTTAGTACATGTAACATCCAGGCAGCACGCGGAAAGAAACTGCAGTGAAGCAGTGCTTGATACCAAGCACAGAGATCAATTTGTAGATTTCTTGTGGGAGAATCACACTAAACCCTAATATTGATGTAACGTTAAAAGATATTCTAAATCAATTGATATTTAAGGCTGCTTCACTGTTACTGCGTCTGGATAATGCAAAAGCCTTGTTAACCCTCATGTATGGATCTTTAACTTGGAAAGACTTCTTCAATTTCATACCAGGAAGAGACTGTTAATATAATCAGGAGTCTGTCAAGCTGTTAAGAAGCAGGCAGATTGTGTATTTCCATCTTCAGTAACACGGGCCAGAACACAACTTACATAAACTAACCAACTTCTGAAATTTTCAATGGAATATGTTAACAACAGCAGCAAACCTAATTCTATAGGGATCAAATCTGTTTGGGGGAAAAAAAAACAACCACCTTCTGTGCTCTTCACAGGGCGCTGGCACTTCCCAACCTCGGCAGAGTCGTAATTATTTCCTTCAGGCTGGGCTGAGGCCACCCAGCTGCTTCTGCTGCTTCCATTCCTGTAAATGCCATCATGATTTAATGACTCTCTATCATTCCTCTCCTGAGAGCAGGGGCTGAGCATGCACAGAGTCAGCTAAAGACACACAACTTCATCGCATCTCCTCATATCCATCATTTATACGCAGGGCAACCCACCAGCCATTTAACCTGATTACGTTCTCATGCCCCACTTGCAAAAGATACAGAGATTGTCCCAGAATTATTCATAAAATCAGTGAGACGTGAACCAGGCATCTAACTTTACATGCAAGGAACTGCATTTGAAACTTGAAGGTATCCAAAGATTTCAGAAACATCTCTTCACAAATAGCACAAATGCGAAGTCTTTTGCCCTTTAACAAAGCTTGGATTTCATGAACCTTTTTCTAAATCCACCTTTTTAGAAACAAATCCCATCACATGGAGGAAGACAGGCCCAGATGCTGAACTCCACAGCTTAAGGCTTGTCATGAACTCCTCATTCTGAAAGCACCGATTCTCTGATGAAGCCAGGTCTCCCATCCCTTAATTAAGAGCAGGAGCTTTGTGTGTAAACCAGAAACTGCATTTGTCAAAATAAGAAAAATGACACTTTCCATGTTTAAATACACACTCTGCTCTTGCAGCATTCTCAAAACAAGGAACTGCCCTCATTTCACCATTCACAGCATTTTCAACTGCTACCACCTAACACAGAGTGCCATGACTTGCATTCTGTGCCATCTCTGAACACAACGCCTTGCACGAAGGAAGCCCTGCAGTATTTCCAGCATCAGTGCAAAGCACACTGCTGATCCTGCACAACTCAGCAGCTGCCCTGTTGTCTTCCCTCCTATGCCATCTCCCTCCTCTGGTGACGGAATTCTTCCAGATAGCTGTGGGACTTCTCATTAACTGCAACTGCAGTTGCTGGGTTTTACAGAAGTGAAGAATTCAGAAAGCTCTTAATAGGTTTTCGTTGGTCTTTCAGGAATTAGACCAATTTTATCTCAAAAACCACTTACAGATGACAATATTGGGTAGTCCCGAGTCAACACTCCTGATGAAAACCTAGGCTACTGCATGAGCTTCACCCCAAATTTCACATTATAAGCCACAAAGATGAAAAGAGCAGAAAACCAAAGTAATTTTATAAGATCTGCTAATCATGAATGCAACATCTGACACATCCTCTGTAGTTATGGAATGGTATATTGGTTACTGACAATTTCTCCTTGTCAGCACGATTACCTACAATAAATGCAGCTGCTTGGTTTGGATTCTCATGGTCAACAAGCTTCCCAGGCCAGGTGTTTCCTTATGGAAAAGAATTAAACCAACAGAGGAGGTTTCCCTAAAAGGAACAGGGCAGAGAGGTGCCCATCCACCGCAGCCTCCCTCTGCAGTGAGCACGTCATGAGATAAGCAAAGAACTGAAACCTTCCACATATCCAATGTCCAAAAGATCCAGAAAAGAATCAGAGAATCATGCCCTTCTCTGCTGTAGGACTGCACGATTCCCTGCAGCCAGAAGGGGAAGAAGCCATGTTTGGAAAGCCAACTTTGTGCATGCAATTTCTTGCCATGTACTGACCTCTACAAAGGAAATACCTCCGCAGAAGAACAACAAAGATCATTCACATCCCTATGCCCCCCTAGGCTGAACGCTGTCACTTACTGCAAAACACGGGCATTTGCTCTTGGTTATATCATTTTAGCTCACAGAGATGTCATTAATCTGGTTAAGCACCAAACGGTAGCTGAAGGCGACTTGTAAGTATCAGTCCATGCTATAAACTATTCAGGTTTCATAATGGTTCACACTGTAACTCACCAGTGCACACGACAGCCGTTCCCAGCTCCTTGCAGCTCTCGCACACCCGATGCATTTCCACACCGGCCCTCCTCAACGTGATGCTCATCCTCCCTGCTTCATCTGACCACAGTCCTCTTCGACACCTACTGTCTGATTTACATTTCCTTCGCAGAGCACTCCAATTCCTGTCCCTCAATACAGGGTTTCCTTCTGGCAAGTCTTAAATTTGTTGTCTTTGCACCGTTTGCCAACTGCCGGGGATAGTCGGCTTCTGTAAATTCTGCCATCTCCTTTCAAGTTTACAACGCTGCATTTTACATCTCGCCATGAAAGAGACTTTATTTCTCTGGTATCCTTCTGATGCTTCCCTCTCAACATTAAATCATTGATTTTCCCTCCTCAAAACCAGGCTGATGTTGGTGCAGCCCTTTGCTTTATAAGCAAAACTGCTTTATAGGTTCTTTGAGAATAAGTGTCTTTTAATTGTAGTGAACAGAACTCTAACAAAGGCTTTCTGTGCAATAAATACAGGCAGGGCTTACCTGTGATTTATAGCTTGCCTCCTACCATACAATAAAGCTGTCTGCTACGCCATCGGAACTATTAACTAAGCAGCATTGAGCTGAACATTCAAAAATCCTCCGATGCGTTGGTTCAAAGCCAAACGTGTGATGTTGAAGTCAATACATAAAATTGCAGCTAAGGAATTAACAGCTTATAGAAATCAAAGATTTCTGTCACCTCTATGCTCTGCACAGCAGAGCCTGGGTGGCTGGAAACACGCTTTGCTTTAACCTGGATATATGCTTCTTAGAGAGAAAGAATGCAATAAAATAGGGCAGATCTTGCATCGGTGCTTTTCTTCATTAGATCTGACTTGTTCTGCTAAGATATTGATACTTTGAAACCCAAAAGCAACACTGAGCTGATAAAAAAATTAACTATTTCATGGTTCAATACGTTATGCACCATGAGTTTAATCAGAAATGATGTAGCCAAGAATAATCTGAAGCAGAGAAAATCTGAAATACCTATCACTCTCAGCAACGAAACGTCACAAGTTACGTGCAATAAAGCATTTAAAGCATATAAAGCATATAGAAAACACTGCTTTCCTATTATGTCCTTCAGTGGCTAAAGAACACCAGTGATTAACTCTCGCAGTCCTTAAAGAAACCTTTCATTAAATAGCTTTACAACTCTCACACCCCCTTCCAATGCTGGGGGTTATTTATTTATTTATGCTCTCAAAGAGAAGTATACATACATGCCAAAGCCTGGCACGGTAGAAGAGGGTTGATTCTTCTGCTATATGATGCACGCTGAAGCAGTGCCACAGGTCTTTTTCCCTCTGTCTGCTCGTAATGGAAATGCTGGATTACAACACTGCTAAGGAAACTCATTGTCATGACAGTGTTCACTTCAGCCCTTCCACAACCAGGGCTCACCAGCCATGCCTTTCATTCTTAAACAAGGGCAAACTCTTCTTTCAATTAAGGAAAAATTCTGAAGACAACAAAGCTAAACATACTCACTGCATGTGTTTAACTGAGGCTTACAGCTTCCCATGAAAGCTGAAGGCTACATAACAAAAACCCAGAGCACCTCTGGAGGGTAGGATGCTCACTCCCCCAGGCATGGCCCTAACACTTCACTGCCATTTCATCATCTCTGCCTGCTGTATGTTACCTGTTGCTTATCCTGTTCCCTTTTATTCCTAGGCTGCAGGAATGTCTGCAGCACTCAGTAACCCACTGTTGCTGCTCTTTCCTTTGCTGTTCTCAGTCAGTCAAATCTAATGAGAATATCCTCTGTCCTCACTGGTGAGTCACTTCCATACTTCAGAGAGGTTTTCTCCACTTTGAGCCTTATTGCCTATTCAGGAAACGACAACAATAACAACAAATTTATTTGCCTTTTTCTATGCACCGCCCATGGCACCATGGAACACGCAACTGCTCTGCACCTCAGACAAGAGCAACTCTGTGCGACTTTGGAGCACTCTTAGGCTCTGAGCTCTAGCCAGAAAAAAAGTCAACTCCAAAGACAGACCATTTAAACAACTGCATTACAAAAGCATATGAAACCAGAGTGACATTTACTAACATCCCGCAATATCCAAAAAATCCATACACCTGGATATAGGCTGTTATCAATCTTAAATGTCACTGCTACCGCTTACAAATTGCACAGCCTCACAAAACCACAGCAGCACCCACATCTAAGGCTGGTATTAGAGGTACTGACTCGTGCTGCTGGTCTGACAGTGCTGAAGCAAGCATCAGTGCAAGCACCTGGCATGTGGTCCAGCCCTCAGCCACTGATGGGCGCTACAAAAGTGCAGAGACAACTCTTCCTGCACAGCACTGGCTTTAATGCAGCTTTGTAAGCAATTGCATTTGCTCTGAGTTTACAGTGATAAGGTCATCCAGGCACCTGGAGCTATCAGTAAGACTGAAAGCCAATCCTTAAAGTCTCAGCCATCTATCACACAACTTCAATTTTGGAGTTGGTGGGGAACAAAGCAAAGTCTTCCTGGGCAAAGAAATGCTTCTCTCAACTCACTTCTCAGCATCTAAATGAAAGAAATCAACACTTCTGGCACTGTCAGCAAGTCACAAACACATCCAAAGGTGTAAGCCCAGGAAAGGCACCCAGGTCTTCTCCAGCCATCTAAGCCAGCTCTGTGCAGGAGACACCCGGATGGCTCCAGCACCCAGCTGCAGTGCCAGTGTGGCATTTCTACATCCCAGCAGAGAAGCGTTCTGCTTCCCAGAAATAATTTTTGTTCTCCTTTTATCTCCAATGTACCTGGCTGAACTGCTCAGCTTGCTCTTAAAGAGTTTTATCTATGCTCAGAGGCACTGCAGTGCCATGCTACACGACAAGATCTCCAACTTCGAAGGAAAGCGGTTGGTCTAAAGAACAGCTAATTTGCTTAAATTAATTGATTACACACATTTTAAAAGAACAAAAATAAAAAAAAAAAAAAACAAACAGAGGAAACAGCAAGCCCCAGGCACTGCTCTGCCTCACCAGCTTGATCCAGCAGTGCAGCAGCAGCCAGCTCGTCCCCGTGCTCACAGGATGCCCAGCGCTCCGTCCCAGCCTCCTGCTGCTGCCCAGCACAGCTCAGCCCCTGCAGCTCTGCCCCTGGGGATGGGGAGCAGCTCTCAATGCCAGCCCCAACCACAGGCATGGACGTGCTCACAAGCTGCAGTGAGGGCTGTGAGCACAAGATGGATCTGTTCCTTGCGGGGTTAAACTCTGGGGACAAAGCTTGTTGTGAAGTCTCCACTCTCAAAGGCGCAAAAAACTGTACATCCGTACAGTTTTTCATTTATTTTTTAAAATTGCAATAAGGGTAGCTATAGAGCTGCCTCTTTTTCCAATATATACTGCAGGTTTATTGCTTTATGCATGTTTTATTTAAGCCTCAAAGCCAGTAGCTCGTAAGGTCAACGTAACAAATATGTAATTGCCACATTTATTATTAAAGTAAACAGATCCTTCTCCCATGGCACTTCATGAATCAGTAAAGACTGCACTTGAACCTTCTCACACAGCCCTGGGTGCCAAACACTGTATTGGAGCTGTAATAACCACACCAACACGTACATCAAATGAATGGTGAAAAACAGTTACAGAGAGGAGAGGAAGCAGATTTATAGCAGGGCAACACCCAGGGGACATTTGCAGCTCCCATTCCTGAGCCAGCAGTTGCCCAGAGGACATGAGGATCCATCCAAACACTCCCAGATTGGGAAGGGTCAGTGGTGTTCTAGGGAAACGACCTCCAGGGCTCGAGCAAAAGCAATGTTTACTTAATGCAATATTTACTGCACTGTATCAGAGCTTTGAGGTGCAGGAAGGGGCTGGGATAAAGATCATGAAAAGTGATAGACAGCAGACCAACATTTCTCTTCCATACAGCATTCCGAACCAACCTGGGATTACTGCATAACAAATTCCTTGTAATTGAGAACAGAACACATTTCAGTGTTGTTTGCATATCAATTAGGTATTTCCGCGATCAGTTATTATAAATTAAAAATTATATTATTCCATTTTAAAAATAATATTCTGAAACTGCACCTTTCTGGAAGATAACCCTACTTTTATTATAACTTTATGCAAATTGCCACAGATCCATTGAATTCAATTAACTGAACTGAATTCCAATTTACAGAGAAGCCTGGCCCAATAATTCAAAAAACTGCATTTCTTGAACAATTTTTTTAATCGACCAGTGCTTACGAATCTGTCATTTCTACTTCCACTATTGTTACACAGCTGTCAGTGCACATATTTCACAGGAACCGAGAGATGCACAAAAAAACAGGTTAATTAAGGAGCTCTTGTACAGCCCAGCCACGTTAACAAATAGACCCCAAGAGCAAACAAAATGTGAAGCACGTGAAAAAATCCTCAAGTATTTATTCAGTAATAAAACAGAAATCAAGACTTTAATTGCTCATACGTTGCATTCAGTGCTTCTTTTGGGGAGTAGAGGCATAAACCTGTTAAGTCGCCCTCTGGGTTGCACACACAGGGCCCTGTGATTCGTGTTTATTTCTACATGCTGGTGGCAATTAGCAAATGATTTCTCCTGGCTCTGCTCATCCCAGCTGGGATGGATTCCCTTGGAGATGGGCTACCCCAGAAGGGAAGCCTTGCAACTTTAAAGCATGTGAGATCTTAAAGGTGTGTTGTTCAAAGCAGAATACGCTGCAATACAGTGAACAACTACTGAAAAGAAACCGTGTCTTCATTATTGAACCATTCCAATGTACAGAGAGATCAACAAAGCGGGAGCAGGGAGATCTGTGTAACAGAACACTGACAGAGGGGGAGAAAGAAAAACTACAGCAAGCAATTCAATAGAAAATGTTGAAATCTGATTAACAAAACACAGTTTCTCCAAACAATACTGTTTTAAACTCCTTCTCTTCCATGACTGTACAAAGAAACCAACACTTCTGCTATTAGAACTGTGCGGTAGGACTTGGGGAGCTCAGACAGAAGAAAGGACCGACTCCTATCAATACAGGCACAACCAAAGAGGGTTAACCCTGCCAGGAGCTGCAGAGGTTGAATGCCTTTTGTGTGATGCTCTTCCACCAGAAGCATTGCACTTGACCAGTGGATGCATCTCTCTGATACTTCTTTTAAATAGGAAAAGTAACTCCCTTCCTAAAGGTGAAGACTTCTCCTAAACAAACCTCTGCTGTAGCGAAGGTTGGAGGGCTGGAACTGCTCTCAGCACTGTGTTCCCTTTGGGAGGGTACTGGGGTCCCAGAGCCCTGTGAGTTACAATTAGAATGGCTTAGGTTGGAAGGGACCTCAAGGATCATCAAGCACCAGCCCACTGCTGCAAGATGGGCCGCCAACCTCCATATCTAATACTAGACCAGGCTGCCCAGGGCCCCATCCAACCTGGCCTTGAACACCTCCAGGGTCAGTTAGATTTCAAACCAGCTTTTAAAAGCAAAAAGGAACAAAAGCTTCATGCAATGCGCTGACAGACAAGCATCTGCTGACACGTACCTTCTTTCCAACAGAAGGATCTATCCCATACCACTTCAGCTCAATGAAGCTAAGGGTGTGGAAAAAGGAATTCATGCACCAGATCCCATTCCAGAATGGTGGTTGTTTTATTTTTTTGTTGTAGATGTCATCAAGGAATTTCTTGCTAAGAGGAGCACACACAGGAGAACTTTCCAAGCACAATCCTTCTTGGTTTTATAACTCAGCTAAGTCATCACCACTAAACAACAGAAGTCAAGAATAACTTTAATTACTCAGCTTCAGCAAGTTTTCCCATAAAAGATGAGAGCTATCAACTGAAAGCATAAGCTATATGAGTAAAAAACTGTACTGCAAGATTCACAGAAAAACACTTAGGTTTAGAATATGAAGGAAAATCACCCTATATGTTACTTTACACTATACTGAGCTGACAGACATGAAAGGGTACATTTATTTGCTCTTACATCCTTGATGACTTACCAAATGGATCAAAGTCATCAAAGACAGAACAGTGATGCTCGACAACACTCATTCTTTTAACATTAGCTATATTTTTCTTGCACTAAGACTTGCACAAGTGACATTTCCAAGATGATCAGAAAAAACTGACCTGCTAAGATAATCGGTTCGTTATCCCACCAGAACAAAACTGTTTATTTTTTTCAACCCGCTCATGTTTCATTCCACAACAGGAAAACAATTTGAAAGCCCAAACAAAGCTGCATGCCAAACAAAGGCTAATGTAAGTCAGCAAGTCTCACAGTGTCAACACCAAGATGAATGCCTTGTATTTTTTGCATTATTTATTGTGCTTTTTTATCTATGAATTCCAAACTATTTATTTACCAGAGATGGTGCCCACACTCTATGGAAATAATACTGTGGCAGTCAGTCATTTCCATCACTCCTAAAAGCCACTTCTACTGCAGCTGAAGTTAATGCACTCATACCAAAGTTGGGATTTGTGCTACCTCCCACAAACTCTGTAATTGTGTACGCAAGGGAAGTCACCATGCTATGGAATCACTTCTGCTCACTTTCTCAAGCAAACAAGACCTTGAATCGCTAATTGTTAAGACTGTGCATTTTAGATAATTGCTGATTACGGTATTTGAAGTGTAAGTGATTGTTAAATGTGCTGTTTGGCTAATGCCCAGAAAGCCAATGTGATATCATGGATAATTATAGACAGTTTAATTGCTTTGGGTCTTTTAATTGGCAAAGTACACGGATGATGAGAGAGAAGATGAAACTGAAAGGGTCGGCTGAGCCAAAGCAGCCTCCAAAACCAAATGCCACGAGCTGACCCTCTGCTTTCCGGGTTCATTCTTTAGGGAACAAAGCAGAATAGGAGGAGACATTTTCAACAGAAAGATCTAACCAGTCCTACCTGAACGCTTATTCTTCACTTGCGAGAAATTCCTCTGCCTGTCTGCCAAAAGCTGCCTCCTGCTTTCTGTTCAGCCACATACCTTGCACAGACACATTCCTGTTGAGATTTGCCAATTCAACTTGTATCACTCTGCCTTTCTTTTCTAAGCTCTCTCACATAATCCGGTAGGAAAGGCTCCTAACAAGCATGGGTTTGACTCCTGGCTGTGGTTAGATGTGGAAAAGCAAGAACCTGCAGCTTTCATACCCAGATTGTAATGAGACCTGTGTAAGAATTACAGAATTTGGTTCATGATTTAGTTCAGCCAACAGATGGAGTGAGGCTACCTTTGTGATTTGGGGAACTCTATTCCAGTATTCATGACAGTTCCTGAACCTCCAACCCCCAAAACTTCAAATTTAATGCTTATTTCGTAAGTCATACTGGCAGATGTAAAAATACAAGCCCTTCTTTAAACCACTCTGTGGTAACCATGCAAAATTCAGTCACGCAAATGCCGGCAGACATCAGACAGTTCTTAAAACTTCAAAGTGATATTTTTTTACTTAAGGAATAAATGGTTGAATTACATCATCTCTGATAGCATTAAAGATGATTGTATTACTCAGAATGAGTCTATAGGTAAGATCTCATACTCGCAACTGCTATTTCTGATCTCGCAGTATTTTTGCTATAACAATCCTGTAATCACTTCATTACAGGAGTTACTTTCCAGGGAGATAATGAAAGATGCTGCAAGTTGGGGTCCTAAAGCCATTTAATCTGTGTTTTTAAGAAATAAGATCTCCCTGCAACTTTGTCTCCACCATTACTACTAGATTTAATTCTAGCACCTGAAAATTCAAGATGTGAAAAGTACTTCCAGTATCTTTAGAGAACCGTTTCTTTCATGTGTCATTCCATATTTACGCCAGGTTTAGCAAGGTCCTTCCTATCAGTTCCTTTTGTGAAGCATTTCCCCACACAGAGCCACGGGAAGGCAGCCACCACTCAATGGGCTGCCTGCAACGTCACCGTTTTGTCACAGATTTCTTTGCACTGCAATGGAGAAGCTAACTGCACTAAAATTCCCATACACACCCAGGTTTGCATTAAATGTCTCCAAAATGACAACTGAAACTTGACAGGGAGAGATGAGATGCTCTCACATGATGAAAGGAGCGCTGAGGAAGGACTCGGTGCACTGCTGCTCATGGATGCATCCCCCCCAGACATCTCTACTTCCCTTCTGGGGCAGCAAAAGCCCCTTTACATCTAGAAACATCCGTCCATGATATCACTTTTCCTCCAGACAGGCTTTGAATGAACTCAGGCTGACTCGCTATCTACAAACACACAGATAAATAAACCCTCGCCTGTTGTTTCCATTAATTGTAACTGTGCTTTCATAGAGCATCTTTCATTTCGTGTCTCTAATTTTAAACACACTGCTGAAACCGCTGTTTGCATTCAGTTTTGCACAGGTTAACATGGAAGGTAAGTCTGAACACCTTGCAGAGACTGCAAAGAAGAGAAAATGAAAAAAAGGCCAGCGCAGACAAAACAAGCCATTACCATAAACTTATATTAATTTTTAAAGTATGTTTAAGAATACGTACAAACAGTTACTGAAACAACTCAGATCTCAGAAAAAGGAATTTTGGAATGTTATGTTCTTGAAAAAGCATCAAAGAAAGGAGAACAAAGTGTCCTAGTTAAAAAAATAAAATATAAATCTAGGAGACTTTAAAATATACCAAATATATGATTATTTTCTACATCAGTGTTTTCCAAATGCCTGAATTATCTCCAACTAGGACAAATTATACCTTCTTTCCACCATTTCACTGAAAGTATCCAAGGTACAGAGCTGTCACCATCACCTTGAGATAACATCCTTCAGTCCTGTAAATTCACTCCAGAAAACTTTCTGTTTTCATGTTTTTTTAATTATGTTTTCACCCTCTTGCTCAGCTGAGCTCCTTTTTGTACAAGTCTAAATGGATGTTAACCCAACCCATGGCCTTTCTCTGATGGCTCTTGTCCTTCTGGGGCTGCTATTCCCTGCTCAATTTTGCCTATGAAATCCTGGAAGATCGTGGGACTTTGCAGGGGAAACCGAGAGGATTTCACCCTGTGGATTATTAACAACGAAAATGTACAAACCAGAATAATCACAGCTTGAGCTTCAGAGCTCACATCGCGTTGGCAAAGCTAGCAGCTAGGAGGAAGAAAAATACCTTTTTCTTGTAAAATGAACAGATTGAGGAACAATAAAGCATGAAATCACATACTGCACCACTTACAGACCATCCTTAGAAGCACATCTTGATATAAAATACAACATAGCTATTTTTCAGCTGTCCTAGCCCAGATATTTTGTTTATAGCCAATGATGCATGGAAGATTTTGAGCCTTGTAGACTTTGCCTACAAACAGTCTGTGGCAAAGCTAAAGTTCTTCTCTTCTCCATCTTTAAAGCAGTTTTCCGAGAGAAGCACCCGTGCTTCAAGCCTGACAGAAAGCCAGGCTATGTGCAGACATTAGAAACATTATCTGGAGATGAAAAGAAGGTGCAGCCATGGTGTAGGCTGAGGTCAACCTTAACCCACTTGTGTTTGAATTGCTCAGTTCTCAGACCAGACCTAAGCCTCTTGACTCCTGATTTTTGAAAACCCTTTGAAAACCCAGGATCAGCAGCTTGTCTGTACAAGAGCAAAGCTTAAACCTAGCATATTTCAGGTATCTCCAAGCTGCTTTTGCTGTGAATTTTCACAGCTTTTTACCAAATACACTTACCCTTAAGACACCACCTACTTCCCAACCTCAACAGAGCTCATCTTCCACTTCGCAGGTTGTCAAGGGACTGCTCCATAGGACTTGGGAGAAACAGTCTGCATAGCTTTAATATGCATCTTAGTGGGTAGCTAAGCTCCATGGTTATGCAAAAGAGTGAGAATTAACCCCTTAGGGAGGCTAAGAAACCTTCTAAAGCATTGCTTCTCCAGCGCTTTTCCTGCCCATTGCTACTTATCCAAACATAACTCCTGTGGTCAGCAAGGCTGCTGTAACAGCAATGAGTTACGAAAGCAGAACTGATGCTACGTTAACCACAGTTAGCACGCACTAGTACTGCACTGCAAACCAGTTAGAATAGTTTTAGTAGTTACAATAGAATTACAGCAGTAATATCTAAAACTACAGGGTAAAAAGCAAACTAAAATCAACAGGAAGAGAAGTACGAACAGACTCAAGGTCACAGGAAACGTGAGGCTTACGAGTTAAAGCTCTCTGCAGACCACTACAGCCAGGTTTGGAGAGAGAACTACAAGGAGGAGTCATTTAAGCAGTTCTATGTAAATGAAAACAGGCAGCGTTTGAAAGAAAAGGACTCTTACTGAACTGTAATCATAGCCCTGTAGCCATGATGCCTGGCACACAAAAGGTGGAGTTCTAGATGTGGCAAAAAGAGGCTGAATATTTAAACAACAGGGACAAGATTGCAGTTCATATCAGTGAGTGCAACATTTATGGATATAAACAGGCTGATAAGTGGAATTAAAGAAAAAAGCACTACCAAAAAAGTAAATACACAGTATAAAACTAGAGAAGAAACATGAAAAGCTTGCATTAATTTACTACAAAGCAAACAGTATAAGAGCAGAATACAATTACTTGTTTAGGTCAAATGTAATGTAATTAGCATAGAAGTTAACGTAAGCACTGTGATCTATGTGACATTTGAAATTAACCTACTTAATACTTTCTTAGGTAAAGAAATAATTAAGAGGTCTATTCTCTGCACAGTGCCGAACAGCAATAAGAAGTCAGCAGAAAACAAATGGCTATGACTGAAAGCAATAGCCAACATCATGTGATTCATATCGTTCTTAAGATGTCATGTAAACATCAGAGCTAGGGTTAAAAACATATCACTTCATAGTCATGAGATAGGAAGTTGGGTTGTCTTCTGTTCTGAAGGAATAGGGCAACTGGACCAGCAGTAATAAAGTGTGATGAACACTTGAGTCAGCTGGAGTCTGTAAAGATACCAGAAATGAGAATAGAAACAAGAATGGAATGCTTTCTGATGCATCTAATATTTAATAGGGACTTCTTAATCAAGCACTTGGAATGATTACGGCTGAATAAAAGGACACTACAGTTCTCATTGCTGTCAGCATCCCGGTCACGTTTAGCAGTTAGAGGCATGGGTGAGTGTGCTGTGTGTGTTCATGCCATCAGGCAGAGCCGAGACCTACACCCAAAGCGAAGGTCAAGAGCAGAAGAAAACAGCAAACGTGTCTTTGATTCTTTTAAGCAAGTGAAATAAAAATCACTAATCACCAACTGCTTTAGACCACAACAACAAAGCCTTAGCTTTTCCCATTTCCTTTCCCCCTAAAATCTCAATTCCCTTGTATCTAAGCTCCTACAAAGTAATTGCTTTCCAGTAATGTAGGGAAACTGATTTCTTATTTCAACCAACATGAATTTCAGCCATCACCAAACTCCAGGCTCGCACATCTCCCTGTCTGTCTCACCCTACTTCCACAGACACAGGAAAAAACAAAACTGACCTCAACAGGAGATTGACAGATTTCAAGCTTGTTTTGCTCACTGCAGTTATCAGAATGACTGACTTTAAGACTTTCCTAAAAATACTTTTTCTAGTGTCACAAAGTCCCTGAATGGCAATGAGTGCTTTATTAATGGAAAAACATTGCTAAGAAAATTTAAGTTCATCAAGTGACTAATTTGGTAAGAGCAGGGCACACGTGCAATAATTACTACAGAGAGATTGGCAAGCCTTTGCTCTGCTCTGATGGCTCTGTGGAGCATCTGCTTAGTGCACCAAAGTGCGTGTAATAGAGTGAATCCCCTGGTGGATCCCACAGACAGCCCATCACAAGCTACCTGCACACTCAGTGCTTTTGCCCTTGCCCAGAACAGTGCCAGAACTGCTGCGCTGAGTCACTTCCAAGTGATGGAACTCATCAGCACGAAGCACAAGAGTGCGCCTTCCAAAGAGCATCCCATCATTAACATGGTAAAGAGTATTAGGAAATTCACACTAGATTATTTTAATTAATCTCTTAAACTTGTACTCTTAACTTTAAAACCCTCTAGCCCATTTACTCTCCCCATGCTAGAAATTAGGAATAGGACAGTATCACAAACTTCTTTAAGTGCAAAAAAAACCAAACAAACAGAAAAAAACCTGCAGAATGAATTTTACTTGATAAAGCCAAAATGTTAGCATTTCTAAATAGCTACATTCATCCTCAGTGCAAATAATACCTATGGCTTTAGCACAAGCTAGACCAAAATAGACTCATTTTCCCACAGCTACACGTTTCTGCCGGTTATTAATGCCTGATGCAGACTGTGCTTCTGCGTAGAGGCGGATGGGAGCGATGATGTGGGCTGCTAACATTTCTTTCAGCATATTGTCTGCACAAGTCCTTCATTAGCTTTAAGACAGAGTATTTAAAGCCAGGCTTTCAGACACAGTAGTCAACAACGAAAACACGCTATTTCTGTTTTATTCAGGTTGGCGTGTTGGACTGCCATACCCGCATGCAACTTCTGTTCTGGACATATTTATGAAAATGAGTAGGAATACATTTCTTCAGAAATATTCTCTCCTCATTTTTCATTTTCTCCTGTCAAACATCATCTAAATGGGAGTTATTATTGGCTTTATAATTTGTAACTTCTAAAATCCCTCAAGGGAAAATTTTCTGTCTAGTATTACTGCCCCTTCGCTAAATTTGCCTTTTGAGAACGTTACTCCCTAAAGAAGACTGCATAAAATAAGTAAAAAATAATAAAATAATAATAACAAACTTCTTCAATGGACAACCCAGTTATGCAGTCTGACTGTGCCATTGCTCCAATAATGCTGTAAGCAAAAGCAGGCAAGTGATCCCTTATTGGTTGACTTGCATCCCTTAAGGTGAGGCAGTGCAAGGAGGCAGTCCATATCAGCACGTACTGAATTGAGGGTTACTCCTCTGAATTCTATATTTGCCTGCTATTACATTTCTTTGTAGGAAAAAGAACAGCAGTTGAACATCAGCAGTGCCGTCTTTGAGGGCAGAAGGGCTTGGGTTCTATTGCTCAGCCTCTCAAAATCCCAAAAGTAAAAACTGAGCTTTGCTCCTCCTCCCCCTCCAATGGAACAATGTGCCCCCAGCAAGACACCGTGTCACCTGCTTGTGCTGGGCTGCCCCAAATCTATGTGCCATGATAACTGACGGGGTCTCACTGCATCCCAAGAGCCAGCAGGCGTCCTGTTCACAGCCCATGGAATTCACTGCACAAACAGCACGTACTGGGGAAAGCACCACTGAACACCATCTCTGATATTTTGTATATACTGTGATCAGAATCTTTGACGTTTTTTCTGTTTTCACTTCTGTTTAGATACAAAAAGAAGCCAACAGACACTACTAATTTATTCTTTTTTTTTTTTTAACCTCATCCCTGTTTGGCTTCTTCAGCAGGTGACATTTAAAGCATTGAACTCTTCCTTTATGTGCTGTCCTATGTTTGATCCCATCTTAAAACTGACTTGGGTATCACTCTTTTCACCACAAAAACCTCCAAAACTGACAAGGAATAACACTGGCCACCGCAATAAAGCAGATTTGGGGTCTGCATGCAGCTTAAGTTCAGTATTTATTTTCTTAACCACCACAACGCACCAATAGCATTATTTCCACTTGAAAATGACAACCTAGCCTTAGTGATGCTAGGACCTATGCAGAAGTGATCTAGCACCGGTTTTCAAGCCTTCACAAATGTATGGAGACATTCAAGACAACTCCCTCTCACTGCACATGTGAGGAAAGTGTTCAGGCTCATTTTTTCCTAAATGATAATCCTGCACCTTGCAGATTCTTTTGCTGCGATTGTGACTCCCTTGCCTTGGGTCTTAAGCCTATGTAATTTTCTTAACTGTGGGGTACCCATTTATCAGATTTGATGCTGATACCTTTTATTTGCTTCAGCTGGAAAAAAAACAAACAATAACAAGTTCTTTTCAAAAAAGGTTATTTAAATGTGACAGAATAAATAGAAAAAAGCCACCTAAAACTATCGATAGATGTAATGCAATAATATCTGATGACATCTAGAAATTCATTAGGGTAACACACAGCTCAAAAGAAGGCATTATTTGCTGTATTTAGCAATTCATGTTCACCCTCATTACTTGCAATCAGTTAACAGAGCCTCTAATGAAAAAGGCCAAAAGAGTACTTCTAAAAGTACTTCTAATTCCCCAAAACAATGTCAAGGAACTATGTTTTCTTTTATTTCCAGTTCTGGTAAGATAATTGCTGGTGTTTATTGATGCTGTCTCAGTGAAAAAAAATTAATTTGTGGAAAATTCATTAACAAGCTGCATTGGTTTGCTAGAGTGGCCACCTCAAATGTCCACCACAGACTGCTAGAAATTGGAAGAAAGATAACAGAGCGAAATAAAATCCTCACTTTTAATGAAACCAACACATTAAGGCCAGATTTGACTATTAAGGCTTTCTTTATTATTTTAATTGTGAAATAAGTAGCATATTGAAGACAAAGGAACGATGTCCTTATAATGAAGAGGGCACTGCTGGCTGCGGGACAGCTCAGTCTAGTTTTAATTCCACTTGTCCCCCTGCAGAATTTTGTTCTAATAAACATACGCAGTCAGTCATACATTATTGTGTCAATCAAATTCTTGCTATTAAAGGCATTGCATATTTCAGTGTATCAGCTCGTAACGGTTAATTATCTTTCAGCAGTTTGTAGGGTGAGATCATCACTGGGATAGGAAAGCACTATCAATTCCCAGGACAACATCCATCCACCGTTTGCTTTTCTTAAAAGAATCCCTGGTTGCCCCACACAGCAAGGAGAAGTGGTTGTGGGGTCTGGCCTGAGCTCAGGGGGAAGGAGAGGAAGGACAGAGTGTGCAGAAGGCACTGGGCACAGGGGTGACCTTGGTGAATGGTAAATTCAGAGAAACCTAACAAGCATAAAGGTTGATTTAAGGCAGAAACTGACTTATTCTGGGAAATGGAAATACAGATAACAGCGGAAACAGTCACAGCATGCTACAGACCATGTTTAGGTCTAAAGACACTGGGATTTGACAATTCCTAGCACAGAATCTCCTAGAAATCTGAGTTCTTCTGGACTCTAACAGAGGAAAAATTAAACCCTGAAGGCAGATTCTGCTACAAGAACAAGTAAAGCTCAGCACTTGTGCCCAGGGCTTTTCTGGGGGCAATGCAGAGCGCCAGCATCCTGAGGGTGCCCTGAGATTTGTCCTGCCTTGGCTCCTTGAGAGCAACCCCAACATACATCGGGACTTCCAGCGATTGGAAAGTCAACAGTTTATCTCAGAAATCTCTAGGACAGGCATAATTAATATCTCTAGTATTGGTTCAGTTGGATACATTTTGAGGAAAGTGGCATTTAGCATTTGATATGAATATTGGAGTATTCAAACCACTTCAACTCAAAATCTTCCTTACGAGTTTATTTTCTATGCATCATCTGCAATCTACAGCTATTAGCACAAATGGTCACTGAAAATACACTTGGAAATCACACTTTGCAGGAAGGAATTTAGAATGCATTCTCAGCACGTATTTCTGCCACAGGTTTTTGCATACATATATATTTTTTAACTGGACTTATGATCACTCAATTAGCAAAAGAAATAATGAATGATGATAACCGACAGAAACCATGCAATGCTATGAAAAACCGAATCAAGAATAAGTGACATAGAGAGGTCACCAAGTCATTCTGAATAAGTACATTTGAGATAATGATGAGCTTTGAAGACCTTCCCAGAAAAAGAGGCAAAATTAATCAGAAACATTAAATTATGAATTATTAACTCAGCTCTATTAAATATCAAGTAGAAAAGCTTTTTAGGATTAACCATGTTTTCAGAATTTCTGCTAACTGCGGAGTAGATTCCTTTGATTTAAAAATGATTTTTATTTAGATATGAAATGCAGAGGACTCCCTCTGGGGCAAGCAAAGCTTTCCACAAGCAGTGGATCCCTTCCATACCCTCAGAAGCAACACAGATAAAGACCTTGATCCATTCGCACTGAGCCTTTCGAGATGCTGAATGGTGAAGGTATGGATAAAGCGAAGTGTAGAAGCACCAAGGACACAAGTGCTGAAGGACGGTTCCAAATAACACCTGGGCTGCATCTGTTGATCCCTGAGAGTGGCTCAGGTACTGCTGTATTCAACTTAGAATAAATGCACGACTTCATTTTGTATCTCCAAGGTGCTCTGGATATTCTGACCAGTTGATGCTAGGCTTCTGTTTGTTTTGGTGGTTTTTTGTTTTCATTGGCAAAGCCTTCACATGGAATCGTGCCACAGCTACTCATGAAACAAGTAATGATGGCCTTCAGTTAAATGAACAGTGCTGAAGGAATAATGGTTGTCATGGGACGCTGGCTTTTCCTGGCTGACAATAGCTCCAGCTCCATCTGCTCGGCATCACAAAGAGCAGACTGGGCCCACCAGCCTCTGGTTCTTCACTTGCTCACAGCCTCTCATTTCCCTGCTCATGGGAACTCAACCAACAACAGATTCATTTGTCCTGCTCCTTCAAAACTTTGAAATAATACATGTCAGACTTTCTTTGCTCGTTAGCACTGATACTCAACAATTGTGTTGTATCCTTCTGAATTTTCATCTTAACTTATAACAGAATTCCTGCATAGACTATAGGCTACAGTGGAGGAAACATGAGCATTTCCACAGCACTTGAAGACACTGTTTGCAGAACTTGCAGCTTTTTTATTTTATTTTGTCTGATGATTCTGACATTCTTGATTCTTAGTTAATCATGTAATTACGAATTAGTGATTTATTCTATACTCAAAGACTGCTTCACAAATTATGTCACTGTCATGTATCATTATAATTTCTTTAGCACATCTGATCCTTTGATCTATTAGCATTCCTACCATGCAGCAATAAAACGTGCTCTCAGTCATCACCATGACACAGAGCTCACCAGAGCTTACCAGGACAGGAAAATGCACTCTGCCTTCCTCTTGAGTAGGCACATGAGTGCAGGGAAAAGCCAGCACCAAACCTTTCCCAATGTTATTCTATCTCAGAGCATGCACTCACAAACTCCAGGTTTTACCTGCAACTGCAGTGCACCCATCTTGTGAACTGCACTGTATCTTTCTTTGCCTAACAGTCGCATCCCTCTAGCAGAAACCTCATGCTGAAAGCTGTGCTCCCCCGGTCAAAGAGGATCCTTGATGGACCCAAATATCCTGTGCAAACCAACTACCCACCTCTAAGATGTTAACCATGAAGGATAACTTACAGGCTGAGACTTATTCCATATTTATTCAGAGAAGACTCATGAAGTTCATTCATGAATAACAAAATATTATATATATATATATATATATATATATGTATATATATATAGAATAAACAAGTCATGGAAGGTTACCTGCTGGAGAGGACCGCAAATACATGAAATTCAGGCAAGCCCCTGAAGACATGGGAAGTTGTACACATGCTGATGAAGACCAAACATAGAACAAAACACCTCACACCCTTAAAATTATTTCCTATTGCTTTTCCATGCATAAAATTACCATAATATTATCTTGTAGAGAGGAGGTAACGCAGTCATGTGAATGAAGATTCACAATAAATTTCAGTGAACATATTCAAGTACATAAACCAATTTCAGTCTGAATAATGCCAAAGTGCGCAGCTCTTCATTTGTCCTTCACACAATGCAAACTATAGATGTCAGCCCATAACATACAATAGAAGTGTGTACTTCACAAGATCTTGCAAACATGTCATCAGCGTGCCAAATTTCTGTCAGCAGCTTATTCTAGACAGTCTCTTGTACATGCCAGAAAGAACACAGACATCCCTGGCACTAGCTTTACATCTCTATTGTTTGACCCTGCTTAGTCTGAATTAAATTAGTCTAGGATATTATCTATACCCTTCTCAGTTGAGATTTGCTTCCATGCCTGAAGCTGGATGAAATCCAATGCCTTTCTTCCAGCACCATCACAGCTGCTGCTTCCTACAGTTCTGAAGAACAGAACTGCAAAATGCAGTGCCTGATGAATGTATTCTCCTATTTTTAAAAGATAAGTCTGCTTTACTAATGAAAACAAGACACTACAAGGTACATTCTGCACACACACTGGGTGCATAGCAGATGACCACAGGCTGGAGAGGAGAGGTGGCACAGTTATTGCTGCCTTGGATGTGACAACAGGCTTGCACCAAAGCACATTGAACAAACCGAGAAAGAAAAACCTTAACACTAAAAAGCTTTATAAAATATTTTACAAGAAAGCATTTTTCTTCCCAAGGTTTGTTGTGCGATATATAAACTGCATTAGGAGGACAACAAGCAGTCATGATGGCATTTATTTGTCTTATGAAAATGATTCAGGAATTTGAGATATTGTAGACGAAAATACCTCATTCCAGTTTCTTCTCAGAGCCTAATGAAATGGAATGGATGAAGTTTGCTAGCGTTGCCACTGAATTATATAATCCTAGAGAAGACATTAACGGCTGCTCTAAAAATCTAATTAAATTTTAGAGCACTAGTAATGCAGCCATAAGGCCCATGTAAGCCATTATCTACATTAATAAAAATTAAAGTCAAACAGTATCGATACAGTAATAATGTACCTGGATTCAAGGTCACTTAATTCCTTTACTCCCATATTTTTCTTCATTGTTGCTATAAATATTATTATTTAATCAAGACTTCAAATTTATGTGCATTTCTTACCCCGAATGCTCTCCTAATGCACAGCATTAAGACAGGAATTAATCTAATTGTTTTTCTTAATTGTTTATTTTCTTGCCTTCTACCTAATATAACTCCTATTATTAGCATATAAATGAGCAAGAAATTGGGACACTCTACAGGTACTTTATCACATATCTAAATAAAAATTCAGAATCAGTGCAGCTCAACCTGCACACATCACCTCAGATCCGAGCCCTCTCTGGCACAGAAGCAGCGTTCAGGAAATGTCTGATGCTGCACTAAGGTTTGGTGGGGAAACACTGTTGGTAGGCAGGCTGCTGGACTGGATGATATTTGATGTCTGTTCTGACCTCAGTGATTCTATGATTCTAAGAGAAGAAAACAGCGTAACGTGGATGCCACAGAAGGAACAAGGAACTAATGGGGCAAGTAGAAGAGCTGGGCCAAGGGAAAAGCAGCATCCACACAATATTAGTGGCTACTGAGGTAAAATAATACATTCTCATAAAATAACGTTTCCAATAGCTATAAATGGCTCGCAGCGGATGGAAAGGCATTTTCTAAAATGCTTGTTTTACTTAGAGGGATACTACAATATGCAGTGTTTATGAGAATAAGGAGTTGGTTTTTCCAGCACTGCAAAGCACTGTACTTTGTACAACCACATTATTTGCTCTTTATGTAATTAATCCTGCACAATTTCGGGATGGTTTGTCTGAGGAAGCCTCTGGCTACAAATGCTTTTGCGTTCTCAGGATAATTTGAGTTGGGAAGAATCACTGCCATTGGTTCTGGACCAGGAATACCAGCTGCTTTATCTCAGCCCCGAATTGTGCCTTTTTACTGAAGAGCAACAGGAGTGAAAATGAAGCTGGAGAGACTCCTGAGCTGTCGCAGTGTGATACCACTCTATGCTGACCTCTGGGCTGCAAAATGAAGTGCAACACACAGAAGGGCAGTGAAAACCTGAGCATGTTGTCGGTTGAAGAGTTTTCTACTTGACAGGAAGAGAGCATCTTCCAACAGCATGCTGACAACTTGGATTTTGCCTGGGACATTACATCTGTGCAGTTATATTTGGATTTTATTTCTAGTATTTTTTCTCTGCAGATTGAAACAAATGGATTTTATTTTCCTCCTCTGAAGGATGGAGATCACTGCGCATTTAAATAACGTCTCTACCCACCACGGTGTATTCTAAATGACAAAACAAATTGCAAAGGCAATTTTGGAGGAGTATCTTGAAGATGAAGGATTTACTGCACTTCCACTTATTTGGAAAGACTGAAAATAGTTGGAGCAAGATCACCGCCTTTGTCTCTAAGACCCTGTACAAAACTTTTCTACCACTGACAACTGCTCCAGCCACAGCAATCCATTGCCAGGCTGCAGTTATCGTAAGCAAGAGCTTTTTAAGAATCAAAATATCATCAAAATGCCTTTCCTATGATCATGCTGCTCACAAACCCACAGCATGCCAGCAGTGTTCTGAATAGTGGGAACACCTCCTTAGTTGTGAGCTAAACATCCAGAAATACTCATTTTCATGGAAATTCTCATTACTGACACGCGTGAATCATTTATTGAGTGCATTCTTAAGTCCTCAAACATTTTCTATTGAAATACGTGTGAATAAATTATTCAGTAGCCAGTACTGAAATTAAATCTTCTACTCTGAGCAGCACAGAACACCCCACAGTCCATCTGTCCCTCTGTGCAGCTCCAAGAGTCACCTCCTGAATATTTTTGCTTCCGCCAGCACAGGTAGACACGTTACATAGGGTACATCCCTAGCAAGACCATCAGACTTCAGATTTCCTCTGTCCAAGATCATCCACCAGCCTCTCAAGAAAGAGCATGGCAGCCACTACAGCCGCGTTATCTCAAAATGACCTCAAAATGCTCAGATTCTCATACCTGAAATGAGGGGAGACTTCAAAAACACCTTAATGAGCAGAAAAGTTCCCTCACATTTATTCATCATGAGAACCTGGCCTCTGCAGCTTCAGTCCTGAGGGCAAATGCTCCAGGGAAGGAGTGGAGAATAAGGAAAAGAAAGGGCTGAAGGGCAGTGCTTTTCTCCAGAATAGTTCATTTGGATCCAGTAAACACATCGCTTCCTACAGTGGTTTATAACTATTTTTAATCTATGGATAAAATTCAGTTTACACATCCAAATGATCTGTCTTGCATATATTCCTCTTGTTTTGCTTCTCAGAAATGACACTGCTCATGCCCAACCAGAAAGATCAGCTCATCTGGGAAAATGCATTCTCTGCTGTTCCTTTCTTTCTAGCTTCAAGAAAATTAGTTAACTGCACAATAGCTTTTTAGTGTTAATGAATGCAGCCCGAAGACCTTTCCCATTTGAAGAGTTCTACTAGCATCATCTCCCTCAAGCAATCATTTCCCCACAGGTCGTATTATGGAGGCAAATTTTTTCACTATCAGTGAAAACGTATTTGCTTTTTAAAAACTTGTTCATAGCAACTTTCCCAAGAACTTCATACATAGAAAGTTTTAGGGTTGTTCTTTCGAGCTCAGATGTTATCACCACCGAGCACGGGGAAGGTTAGCTTTGGTTTATGACTTTCATTTGCATCTGGCAGGTGTGGGGAAGGGATGGATGGCACAACCTCAACGTGCAACCTGTTCCCACCCTCACAGTAAAGAATTTCTTCCTGATATCTAGCTCAAACCTACCCTCTTCCATTTTCCCTCAGCCCATCCTCTTACAGGGGAGGTGCTCCAGCCCTCTGTTCATCACTATGGCACCTCCTTCTAGACCCACTCCAAAAATTCCACATCCTTCTTGTGCTGGGGCTCCAGAACTGGACCCAAGTGAGGTCACACAAGAGCAGATGGACAGAATCACCCCCCTCCACCTGCTTGTCACACTTCTCTTGATGCAACCAGCTGAAATTCTGGGCTGCAAATTATTTGTTTTCCATTTTTACCTCTCCAAATTCCTCATCCTTTGTCCCAGATGCTTGCAGACACCAGCTGAGTGCCACCAGTGGGAAGAGCAGAGGAACCCTGTGGCTTTGCATGTTGTTACTGGGCAAACAAATTACTACTTTAGTAGTTATTAGTCTTCAGTAAAGCAGCATATTTCCAAGTAATGATGGAAGACTGTCTTAAAAATTACAGTATATAATGCTTTGATCCAGAACATCCTCAAACTATTTTCCAAATCTTTCAGACTGATTTTCATTACCATTTTGTGCTCACCCTTTTCTTCTTCACTTTTAAGACATAAGTCTCCAATACCAAAATGACCAGCATAGCTCCTCTTCTTACCTCAGCATCCCAAGAAGCCCTGTCCCAAACCACAGAACAGCACTAACGGGTCACGGTATTCTCTGTTCATCTGTAGCTCTGGTACAAAACTAAGAGATGAACAATCATTAGAATATCCCAAACTTCTCTTTCTAGTACCATTCTTCATGGAATAATATTACCATAATTTAATCTGAAAAGAAAAGTGGGAGCTATTAAGGACGAGTGACTGGAAGATCTCCTTGCACGGGCCTCACAGCTCCCACATCAGCTCCAATGAATTGCAATGTAGCACAACGCTGTCCTGGCTGCTTTATTTATTCTTATTAAATAAATCTCCAACTTTTTATCTGGTGGATTGCCTCAACATTTTCTGTTTGAAAAAGATAAAGTCACGAACAAGGTTGCACATTACATCCAGGTTGTAAAGGCCGTTTTTCCTTTGCCAGATGCAAAGCACTTCAAAAGAACTGGAAAACTACCGCCAGCTGTTTTCTAGATGCGTGCTGCTGGACCCGAGCTCTACCCTGGTGAACAGCTGCTATCCCCCTCCCTGCCTCTATGAGCTGTGCCAGCCCAGCACTCTGAGCTCATCCTGCCCCCCAGACAAAGCTCAGAAGGACTCGCTGTGTTGACGGTGTGTTTCTGGGAAGACGCGCTACGCTTCATCTGCCACATCCGCTGTGTTATTTGCATAACCTCTCTCCCAGCCCTCTTTTAGTCAAATAAGAAATGGAACATGCAATATATTACAGACGCACACATCAGACAGTTGGTAATTCACTCCTCAGCTCTCTGACACTTCTAAAATTTGCAGAAATAACAAAGGCACGAGAACTTTTTCCTCTTTAAAGCAACTTGCTAGGAACGCCGTTCAGCACCAGGTGAGGAGGTTCTGCAGGCTGCAGGGAATCAGGAGCCTCAGGCTGAAAAAACTGAAGATTGTTAAGTAGAAGCCTCTAAGAATCAAAACATTTTAATATTTGCGTGCTTTACTGCCTTCTGACTTGGCTTGACAGCCTCACCTACCCACTGCCACAGGCTACCTTTATCAATGATTGATCTCCATCTCCCTCCCAACCTTGTGGGGAAAGCTGGACAGAATATAGACTTTTATTTTATATAATAACTAGGCTTCCTGTAAAAGAGGCTGCCATGTGTTGAACACTCCATATGTGACTTGACTCATTTATGGATGTTTAATATTCTTCTGCCTCTCGCTGTAACCATTGGAAGAAGCTGGACTTGCAGAAGAGCAGAATACAAAATAAGCCAGTCTGAGCCCAGGGGTCCTGCAGTGACAACATCGCAATCAGTTCCCTAACACAGCAGACAAAATCCATCCATCTCCCCAGCCGTCAGCTAGCGAGGTTTTACTTGAACCAGTGCCTTGGAAATTCCCTGTTAAATAATGCTTCTAAAAGATTGCTTTAATTTGCAAATACAGCAACGAGAGACCATAAAGTGCCTGCTGAAGGAGCTTGTAAAGCAGCACAGAGACAAGAGCACACGAAGTTGTGTGCACAGCTTCACTCGGGGCTGCACTTCAAGACGTGGAAATACATCATGAGATGAAACAACTTGCCATCGAGTTGTGGGTGAGGAAAGCAAGGAGGAACATTAGAAAATAAGGAAAACAGCGGTTAGAAACCTCACATCCCTGAGCTCATTCAGTCCTCCCCCTCCTCACAGGCTTATTCACTTGCATCTTAAGTGAAGGGTGGAAATAGAAGGTAAAAGGTGCTGTTTGTCAGTCCTTATGCTGGACGCAACCATGTATTCAACAGAAGTAAACACAATTACATTTCTTGCTACTAACCAAGCCAATGCTGGTTCACCAGTGGTGGATGCTGCCCTCAGTGAGTGCAGGGAGCTGCACAAAGCCAGGCACTGCAGGGCTCTCTGCGTTTAGAAAGCCATCTCAAATATTCTGGTCTCAAAACAAAATGTTTTAATTAAAAATATTGAAAGAGCACATCTATTACTTTATCTTCCAATTAAAATACAAGCAGCAAAGATTATAGAAAAAAAAACCTCCTTTTGGATTAAGACACATTTGGATTCTTTTTATGAAACAAAACGCCAAAACCACCTCTTAAAACACTGACTTCTTCTTCCTGGACTGTGACCCAAAATAGTTCAAAGCTACAGAAAAGATGCAATGAATTTTTGAAGAACCTTCTTGAAGAGCTCTTGGAAAGCAACCACTTGCTGGCTATCAGACACCACAAAGCAGCATTCAGAAGGGGAGGTTAACCACAAGGATCCTAGAAATATTTGTTCTCACTTGGGAATTGTCAGAAATTTTCAAGGAATAAATTATTTCTGGAGCACATTAACTCACAAAGAACCTAAAATAATTTCCTCATGGGAAAAATGATAAAATTTGTCAAATTTCTGGTAATCCCTCTGAACCTTTCAGACTAAAATTGCAGTAGATGCTGCCAGCACAAAGATCATGAGGACTACAGTCTGATTGCTCTACTTTGACATTTCATTTTCCACAAATTCCACACGAACTCAAATTCAAATGCTACTTCAAAAATATTTTGGATGAAAAAAATGAAAAAAAATAAGAAAAGTTTTCCATTTAACTCTTAATCACTGAGTAAAGGAAACCACAACTGTAAGTCAGTTGTAAAAGCTCAGCACCTTACAAGATCATTATGTAAATGACATTTAAGAGTGACTCCTAGCTAATAGCATAAGCTTTATTCTTGCTGTAATGACCTATGAATTTATTTCTTTTAATATGGCCACAAATGCAGAGCCTGCAGATCAGTTTATTGGGCTACAGACTTCACTTGAGCCCTTAGTTTAAGTCAAACACTGGAAAGCTTTTATTAAAATCAACATATATAATGTTTTTCCTCCTTCTGCAGACCTGTAGTCTCTTTCAATTACAAAACTTGAAATAAATATGTCCAGAAAGAGTTTATTTATGGGCTTTTTCTTCTCCATGACTGCAATACAATAAAGAATTTAAGCTTCCATCATGTATTTCACCATTTCTCCATCTATTTTGAGTACTTTCCCTGAAACAGCCCCAGCACAACTGGATAATGAACCAAAACATAGGCAAGGCATTTTCAGCTCCATAGCAGATTTATTTTCTGTGGGATTCTTGAAATTTATTTGTTGATTATGAGTTTCCCAAAAGATATTATCTCCATCATCGCACAGGAGTTTCATTTGGTCTGTCTTGCACAAACTGCAGATCCATCTGACTCGGCAAGGTTGGCAGTGCAACATTCCAAGCTCTGCATGTGCTCTAGAACAATTCTAAGTAGCAAAAGAAATCTGGAATGCAAGAGCATCCACTCAAACAAGAAAGGGCTACTTCCTCAAATTATATTGCATCAAGAAACAAAGAGATGTTTTTTCCCCCTAAGGCAGCACCAGGCAGTATTTAAAGCATGAATAGGATCACTGGAACTAAATTTCCTACGTGATCTAAGACAGTGTGCTGACCAAGTGTAAATAAGTCCTTGCAAAATGACCAATGGGAATGCGCAGATCCCTTTTTATTGGGTAACAATTTTTCAGAGCTGGGAATTATTGTCGGTTGTATTTACATCCCACTCACTAAAAAAGGATAACGGCCTTCTCGCATTCAGCCCAAAGCCTTCAAAATACTGGGGTGGGAACAAAAACAAACCACCAAAACCTTCACGCAGTTTTCAAAAATTACATCACGTTCACTTTATTCAAATAAACGTCTGGATGAACAGGATCAGTGTTCATTAAAAGCTCCAGAGTGACAGGTACACAACTGGCACTCGGCGCTGCACTGCAAAGCTTTCACAGCTGTGATGAGCAAATGGAGCATCTGCTGGCACACAGCTGACACCATCCGTACCTCCAGGTCTGACACTCCACTGCCCTTAGGAGGGAGCTGAGATTATTTTTTTTTTTAATAGTTTATTTACAGAGAAGAAGAAAATAATCAGAATAACCTTCTCAGTAAGAAGGCTCTGAAATGCAGTTATAAAAGAAATGTCAGAGGAAAATCCTTCCAAGCGATAATATTTATGTGGACTAAAAGCACTGCTTGGCACATATACTGTAGTTTATTACCAGACACATTTATAAAATCACCAGCTGCCCCAAGGTCCCCTTCAGTCGCCAACTCTGAGGCAGGAGATAAAAGAAGTCAAGGTTATCCTCTATCTGAATCCCCATCAGTTGCCAAGAAGTCACATCATACATGATACAAGATATACTTCTCAGGACATCATTTCTCTAATTGTGAGAGATGTATTTACATGGTAGCCTTCAATGATTCCTGGCACTTGAGTACTCTCACAGCACTTTAAAATGTTAGGGTTTCTATTTATTTAATCTACCACTGGCTTATATTTTTGGATGATGGGTATCGTTTTTTCTGATACCCAAAGCATGGGTGAGGCCAGCCAGAAAAGGCTTAGCAGTTGGGAACAGGCACACCAGAACCAGACACCTACTCTAGAAAATCTATTACAGAAAGTAATAGCACAAAGCTCCGAAGTGCATTTCATCCCCTTCTGTAAGGAAAGCTCTAAAACAGAAAGGATTTTATTCGCATTTTTCAGCTCTTTAAGATTTGTTTGCCCGTTCAATTCACAAAAACCTCTCTCAGACATCCATCTGTATAACTGTGCCTCCCCTCCGAGCTGTGCTGGTGGAAGGATGGACTCCTCGTGCCGTACCCACTGCACTCCACCTACCCACAGCAATGATTGCTGATGGATGAAACCTGCAGCTGCGTATGGGACCATGTCAGCCACATCCCTCCAGGTCTGAACATTGGGAAAATGGAGATCACACCATTTGCCCAGTTTGGCAGCCCTGACAGACAGACAGCCGTCCGTCCTTCTGCCTGCCCACAGCTGCAGTGCTCAGACATTCTTCCACCAAGAGCTACACTTTGAAGGAAGAGAACAGTCTGAAGAGATTGATCTTCAGCCCTCAGCTTACTACAGAGATAAAATCAATTTTCTTATTTTACATTTTTCTTTCTGCTTCTTCTGGATATATGAAAAACATTGCCAAAACAAACCAACATCAGACTTTGGTTTTGGAAACTTAAAAAGCCACCATTTGCTGACACTCTCTTGCCATTAGCTCAATCAACAGAAAAGACCAAACAAGTGCTGAAGGCAGAAGTAGAGGAGTCCACATGAAGGACATGGGGTAGGAGGATAGCGGGGCCTGATGGAGCTGAGCCACCTTGCCCATCACATCAGCACACTCCCATAAGAAGCAGACAGTCTGCTTCATCTCAGTTCATTTGGAACTTATTCTATCACACTGCAATGGTCAACACTGCAGGAACTGCGAGAACTCCACATACAGCCTCCCCATGCATTTCTCAGTGCAGAAGGACAGCGTGGGTTGATGTAGGATTTTATGCAGTTTACAACGCATGCATTAAATATATACATACACACTTTTCCTATCCAGACCCACAGAGTCACGAAGCAATAGGTTGGGGAGCTGAGACACTCTGCCTAGCTGATCAATGCTGTGCTTTTTATACACACAAATGATCCGAGTGAGACCGGATCTCAACGAGACCCCATTTCCCGACGTGGGCAAAACCAACCTTCCCTGTGCCTCCATGGCTGTGCAGGAGAGCTGAGCTGCCTGCTGCTGCGCCGGCCGCTATAAATACCAGGAGGCAGTTTCATTATTCTAAACCTTAATGCAAGAATACACAGAAATATTTCACATCACACAGTAAATGGTTTGAAGATTGCAGATAAAGTCAGGCTATGAATAACTGACAAGAAAGTCTCAGATAAGCATATGAAATTAATTATGGCATACCCAGAAATAAATAAAACCGCCATCTCCAATGCTAACAAAACAGCTGGTAATAAATAACAGCATGCAAACATTTCAATGCACTTATTTTGGTAAAATTAAAATCAATGCTCCTGTAAGCAGTAACTACTAAATAACACTTACTCAAGGAAAAGTCTGAGAAGCTTAAAATCCAGCAAACCAAGGCGCACAGTGAGAAACAGCTGGAGCTCATCTTTTATATCATTTCAAGGTCTTGAGGAAAATGGCAACCAAAAAAAAAACCCACCACATACAGATCTTTGGGGCAAATAGATCTCATAAAAAAAGGATTAGCGTGTATGAGGGTAATCAAACGCTTCAGGTTGGAGTGCAGTTCCACTTAATAAATCAAACTTCTACTCCTGCAAAGGTTCGTTTGATTCACCCACTCTGTTCTGGTTCTATACTCCTTTGATTAGCTACACTAAAAATAAATCCCATGCAACAGAACCAAAAAAATAAATGGTTGACCTTCTAAAATAAATGCCACCCTGAACTGAGAACAGCCCAACCTCACCAATACCAGCAAACCCACGGCTCCAGGAACACTGAAAGCTCCCCATAGCCCACTTTTCATGACAAAAACTGAACTTTAAAGTTTTTACAGCCACGCCAGCAGCACACTCCTGGCTTCAGCCTCTGCTGAGCACCAGCTCTGCAGCTCCTGCTGGGTAGGCACAGCAGAGCTACAGAAGCATGGAACGTCTTCCAAATTTTCTTTGGATAACTATGGAGGATTATCACCATGAAACCATCAAGGAAGGGTTCCTTTCCTATCATTTTCTATTTTCATTATTATGGTGAGCTTGAATTAAATCAATGCCACACTCCCTGCTCATGCAAGATAATTCAAAGGGAAGCCCAGGTCCACGTTCTGGTGTGGTTGTGGCCATCTCTGGGAGAACAGATCACTCCCATTGAGCACATTCCCCTCACAGTGCCGAGCCTGCCATTGCTCCTATTTAATTAGGGACCTCTGTGCTCTCAGGGTAATTTTTCCTTACAGGAGATGTCAGCTACTTCACCTTTTATTTTTCAGGACAACATCTGCGGGTGACAACACGACACTGTAGCAAAAAGGCCAGGAAAAATGGTAACCCAGTTTTGAAAAATAAAGATAAATTCCTGTTCTGACAATTGTCTGCAGCCTTCTGAAAAATGCACCCAGCCTTCGCTGCAAATCATGGTAGCGCACCATTTTATTTGACCTTTTCATTATTATGCAGCTTGATTAGCTATTTGAGCCGCTTGCTTTCAGAAGAGAACAAAATCAGGTACTTACAGAGGAGAAAAGATGAAAACGATCAAAGTGATATTTAGTATTCTTGGAACACTCAAGCCTTAGAAGAAGTGCCACCAGGCTTCATCAAGCGAAGAGCAAACGCTTTCAGCACAGCAAGGACGGACACGCGCCCTGCTCCAGCACAAGGCAAGGCTGAGGCCTCCCAAAAAGATGGATCCCCAAAAGGACCTCTGCACAGGGAATGCAGGTATGGCACAGCCACAGCCCAACAGTAAGACTTCTGCCAAAACCCAGATCTGCGTTTGCTCACCGTTTACCTTACAGCAAATCCGGCACCAAAGAGTCAAAGAGCAGAAGAGGGGCTCCAGACTCAGGTGAAAAACAGACTTGTCCAACAGCAGCATCAATTTTAATTTTAAAAAGAAATATCTTCTGCTTAGCAGCAAGTAAACGAGTAAACTCAATACCGAGATTTCACATCTTGAAGCAATTATGGTATTTGCACTTGACTTTGGTATTTCTAACACAGCAAGAGCAATATTGCAGTAGGCAGCATCCCAACACGAGAGCATTTAGCCCAGTGAAGTGACTCCACATAGGGCCCCATCACTCACGCTTCAGCTCCAAAATAACTGCGCTATTAGGCTTGATTAGCTGGTGTTGATGATTAGAGAATATTCACAAGCATCACTTGAATGTGGAGACGCAGTGACTGAAGAGGCAAAGCAGGGAGGGATATGGCAGAGCATGGGAATGTGGGCTGGGACCAGCAGGCACAGCTCTGCACAACTGATTTTTTTTTATTATTTTTATTTTATTTTCTGCATTCTGATTTCACTACGCCAGCCACAGACCCAGATGCATGTGCTGAAAACTCCATGCATCTATTATCACTATTTATTACATAAAACCACAGCGATGCTTTAACAGTCCCTTTTACTGCGCTTCCATTAGCAAAATATTGGCTTGACTTCCTCTCCCACTCCTCCAATGACAATTATGAAATATAACCCCTAACTACTTCTGTTTTTTAAAAGTACATTTTCCTAATATTTAATTTATAAATCATTTCCCACATGTATTAGTAATAAATGTTTAAAGGCGGCAGACAGGAATATAACAGGAAAGCATAATGCTTGCTGTTTACTAGGAGGCCTCATTAAAAAGGCATCAAGAGCAAGGAAAATAAAAACAACCTTGTGAACCTTTGTAATTGGTCTCAAGAGAAATGTAACGCTGAGGACATCAATGCAGAAATGTCACAGCCCTGTCCAGGCTCAGAAATGGGAACAACAACAGCAAAAAAAAAAAAAAAAACAACCAAAAAAACAACATTTCACTGCACCTTCTGCAATTCTCAGTTCATAAAATATCTGATTCCTTTTTAATTAAAACAAACTTTTCATCTTTTCTTCTACCTGTATTCTCTCTGTGGGTCAGGTAGTTGATGCTATGATACGCAATGTCATCCTTGAGAAATCATTATTTCCTCCTTCCTCTCTCTCCCCCCCCAAAAAATGATGTTAAGAACAGAACAGCTACGTGCCATTTGCATGTATTTGGACTTTCTGCAAGTTCTGCTGTAGTTTCTGTGGTTCTCCCCAGCACACTGCCTGGTACAGCAGTCTGTGCAGTGCGTACTACCACCCTATTTGGTCTCTATTTTAATAACTATAATGGATGTGATCCTAATTTTGACTTGCTGTTTATAGAACACATTGGGCAAAGTGCTATTTTAAATATACTTTTTAGCAGAGTAAAGAATTAGCAGCTCGTTTCAGAGGTAGATTAATTTGACCAGCCTTTCCCTTTGCCAGCCAGCTTCCAGTTAAACACAGATGTCACTTGCAAGGCTTAATTTTTAAACAAAACACAGCACACCATTTATTACCGAGTAGACTTCAAAATTCATATTTAAACCCAACAGGTCCCAGAGGCTCCGTTCAGATACTTCTGGGCTTCCCAGAAGACTCATGAAAGTTGATTAAACTAAAAATTGCATTTCATTTTCCTGTTTTGTTTGCATTTAAATGGAGAAACTTGCAGCTGGATAACAGCCATATATTTTCTGATGTACTTCCATTCCAGCAATAAGCATTTTGTCATGTTTTCTGTCACCCAAGTAGATACTTGTTTCTGCTTCTATGAGTACAACCATTTCTTTGTGCCAAACTGCATTGTGGAAACCTGAGTAAGGCATTCCTGATAGGTTTAATTTGTGAGATTCAGAAGCCATCAAAGCACAATTATTTGTCATGTCTTCATTTGGAGATGCATTTCTATGCATGGTAATTTCAAGGCATGATTACTTCCCGTGCAAAAACTAATTCTCTGTTTCAGACCTCTAAACTTACAGGTCTGTGTGCAGCCTGGGTTTCTCCTCTCTCGTGCCAGCACAAAAGCAGGATGCATCCCATCCAGGATGATCTATGGATGTATGGACAGATGGGTGTACAGATGGTCATGGCAAGGAGCTGACATGGCAGCTCGGGGTCTTCCAGCTGTTGAAATACCACCAAACATCCCAATACCCTTCGTCAATTTTAAAATGCCTCCCCAGGCCAACATACAGCCTGTGCTGTGTTTTGCAGTGGAGCCATCGAATCTCTCTAATCCCCTTTCAGGGGAGCAGTGTCTCCACTGCGTACCCAACTGTAACATGCTGACTAAAAGCAGCTTTGTGCTGCTAGCACTGACCCTTAAATTCACACCTCTAAAAAGTTGTGCAATACTGCTGTAAGTTTCCTCTTCTTCGGGGGCTAGAAGTAGATGAACTCTAACATCCTTGCCAACCCAAGCCATTCTGTGATTGTGCATTATGCCATGGTCCAGCAGCTGCACATGGGTACAGAAGGTTGCCCATATCTTAAATTCACAGCTCTTCTAAGAGAGAGAAAAAAAAAATAAAAAAAAAATCACACTTCTAAAAGTACTGTCGAGAAAAAGCCCTCCAAGTTTGTGCTCACCCATTTAGATCCTGTAAACCTTCATGTTGTTTAACAGCAGCTTGGGCAGATGAAGGCTTGCTGAAGTGCTTTGGGGCACTTTCACCCAGTGTTCCTTGGAGCAGCTCTAACTTGCCTTTAAAGACCTTTCAGCAAATTCCTGGACAGTTTTGCCTTGCTACTTGGTGCATTATAGCTTCCATGATGGAGAATAGGATCACAGTCATAGGATCACAGAATAGCATGGGTTGGAAGGGACCTCAAGGATCATCAAGCTCCAGCCCACTGCTGCAGGCAGGGCCGCCAATCTCCATATCTAATACTAGACCAGGCTGCCCAGGGCCCCATCCAACCTGGCCTTGAACACATTCAGAGTTGGGGTATCTACAACCTCTCTGGGCAATCTCAGCTTCACTCTCCCTTCGTCACCACTATCTTCCCAACCAAACAGCTTCTCCCTTCCACCTCCCCTACTCTCGTTCTATTTTGCACAAATCCATACTAGCCCCGTGGCAGTAGATGTAGCAGCGTTTCAACTCATCCAGAACAACTGTTAATTGTCTCTGTCACATTAATCACACAAGGAGCAGCAAAGCACAGCCACTGGAAACCCAGGCAGTGAATGGGTTTGCTGCCCCCCAGCCGAGGTGAGGAAGTGCCAGCATCCCATTCCTGTTACACATCACCAGAGCACAGCTGTGTGCTTAACAATGAGGGAAAACCTCTCATACTCCAAATAAAGTGGAACAAACCTTGTTGCTTCTCCTCCACTTTTCCAAATAACACTTCAGACCCAGCACAGAGAGAAGCTTTGCCTGCTGCCCCCCTACCAGACGTGACTTCATGGTCCAGGCAGTGCCCACATTTTAAGAAATAACAGTGAAAGTATGCTGATGTGTCTGAATAGGCAGTGGGACAGAGACAGACACCCACTTGTGCAAAGTCTGACACGGCCTTTTTCACACTGAGATCAACAACAAAAAGGATTAAGAAAATTAAAGCGACTTTAATTCAAAGCAACTTCTATTTTGCAGCATCACCAACTGAATTCTCTCATCTATAGCCACGAAAGCAAGGTTGGAACTCGCCTATTTCCTCTGTCTTCGTGCAGCAGTGCTGCTCACTGCTCCTGACCAACAGCGCCTGCAGCTCCGGGAGGAAGCAAACGGGCTGCAGTAAATCAGGAGCAAATGGCAGCAGCAAGATTGTTTCACAGCCCCGCAAAATCAGGGCGAGTAAAATTCGTATTAGAATTTCATTAGGATTTCTTCTCCCTGAAATATTGCTTTACATAAATTTTCTAATACAATGCTTATTAAATACCTCATGCAAACAGGGAACTAATCGGCTCCTTACCACCTTCTCCCCGTTTGTTTATAAATTAAATTCAATTAAAAAAAAATAGATTGTGATATATTGCAAGTCTCCTTACTTTAATAGCTTATCTTTACATGTGGAAAACGGTATTGCAAAAATACTAAAAATGTTACAATGAAATTTCAGAAAAGTGCTGAAATATTTCAGTTTTCCATTACATCCACTTAAATTTTGCAAGATGTGATTCAATAAATCACCGCCTGCATTCAACTCTGAAACTGCCAGAGGCAGACAGTGTCCAGAGAGGACAAAGTTTTGATACAGCCCGAAAGGTTCTTTTCAAACACAGGAATCGCTTCAGGAACACAAATCCACTTTAATTACTAATTCCCCTTCGCAGCCCCCTCACAGCAGGGCACAACATGCTCTCTCTGGCATCTATTGGCACAATTACTACACAATTAACACCAGCCTTGCACAGTACAGTATCAAACTAGCGAGCTACATTACTTAGGAAGGAAAATTTTACTTACAAAACTGGGTTTCTTTGCATTTGGTAAATGCTACCTTTCATCCATTTTAGTTTAATTTCAAACCTCTGTGGACTTCTGGTCTTCTAACCAAGAGCAGCAGCCGAAGCCTTTGCTGTCTTTGAGCTGCTGGTCTCCCTTAGCAGTGATGCTTCACAAACGAAGCAGCTTCAACGGATCCCAAGTGCAAACCCCTGAGAAATCCATGTGTATTCATTGCTTTGAAATTATTTCAGAGGCAAGAGGAAAAGAAAAAAAAAGAAAAAAGGAAAAAAAAGGCACTTCCTTACTTTGTGTTATATTTCAGAAAGTTTAACTGGTCTAATATCCTATTCCTTTTCAACACACCACAAAGTGCTAAATGGTAAGAATTGCATTACTGCCACTGCTCAGATCCTGGCTGATAAGGTGAGCCTCTTACATTTATACTGACTTCTGAAAAAGCTGTTGCTATACCGGTCCAACAATTAATAATTCATGGTGCCAAATTACAGCTCGAGAAGGATACAGACATTTTTACTAGTTCTTTCATATTACCCTGATTTATGTATGACCAGACAGAAGATTGAGCAAAGTAAAAAAAACCCTGAAACTTAACACTTCAGGTTAGGAATTAAATTGCTGTTCCATATTCACAGTGCGTGGATGGAACAGAACAGAACAACGCTTCTTTCCAGACAAGCACACGTACAAAGTTTCTGAACATACATTAATTTCAATTATAAAAATAGCTTTTGCAGTGCTGAAATACTTAAAATTAGAAATATTTATCACTAATGGGACTTTTCAGTATTACGGAACCAGGGCACAACATTAATATTTGAAAACTCTTCACAATAGTCTTTCTTTTAAGTTGTCCTTGATGAACGGACCAATTTTTCTGTCCACCTAATTGTAGTAATGTAAAATTACCTGGCATAGGATAGAGTAGCCAGCCCCTCCTTGTTAAAGATGCATTTTTATTGATCCACGCAAAGAACAAGATCTCCCTAACGACAAGGATCAGTCATCTATTTCATTCTGTTATTTCTTTCAGAAAAGCAGATGATTCATAAAACCACCTCTTTCTCAGCCCACTGAGTGTATCTTAGCTGACACCTTCAGAGACGCCTAAATCCCACCTTCCAAAGGCTAAGGGCACGGATCTTGATACCAAAAAACCCAAAGTCCTCTAAAGCTGCAGGCGTGTGCCGGAGCTTTAGGAAGTTCTTAAACCAGGGCGACTTCTTATTGACTTTTTCCCCAACAATTCAGTCTGAGACTCCAGCACTGAGGAAATGCAATCCTGGACCTTGGGAGGCGAAGGAGAACATTTAATGCACCAGGCTCAGGTTTAACGCAACCAAAGCTCTGAGCAGCCATGGTGGCCTTGTTCCAATCAATACCTCCACACTGCAAAACTGGACCTTTTGAACCTCATTACGGCTATTTTTAAGCATGGCTTATTGCTACAAATTTGCTAAAAAAGATGAATTAGTGCCAGTTTACCATTTCAGAAGCTACCACCTCTGCACAGCTTCTGCAGGCTCCGGGAGCACATGCATCTGTTAAAACCATTGTCCCGAAGGTCGGCATGCCTCTGATTCATTTCTTCTATCTCCTTGGCACAGATAGCCTCAGTTATTTGCTGTTATCTCTTCAGATGCAGATACATGCCGTGAGAAATCGTCTCATGTCTAGAAGATGCCTCGCTGTTCCGACTCATGTGGGTATTTGCTCAGCCTTCAATTTGCTTATCACCAACAAAAATCTCTGAAAACCTCATTAATGCAGTGAGACTGTTTAATGTTTGTAAGAACAAAATGCAAAAATTTAAATTGGTGCCAAGAAGAAAGGAACTTCTCTCTTTGGTTTTTGGGAAACTGCAGAAGGGCAAAATTTTCCTAACTATTACAATAATTAGGTCTTAAATTTAGTTTCTTGAGGTGCTTTGAAAACTCAATTCTGTATCATACATAATCTAGCAATTTTATATTACGACAATTTAGATTTCGTTTTGTGCTTCTTTATCTAATTATATGAAGTTATCTAAGGAGAAAAGAGGATTTTGGAGCTCCCACACATCTTTGTTGCACACAAGCATTTACATCCCATCCCTAAGTATGTTTAAATACAAACAGCAGCAAAAAAAAGGCTGAGCAATTCCTTTAAAAAAAACTTGAGAAATTAAATTTGTGATTTAGTGATAGAATGATTGGCTTTGTTATTAAGTATCTTTTATTGGCCTAGAAGAAACTTTGAAATGAAATTCTTGACCTTAACAGAAGCCGATGATGTCTGGGGCACGGAACCATTCAGCACATGGGCAATTCCCCCAACCTGAGCCCAGGTTTTAAATGCAACCCTGACCCCGCTGCCAGCCTAGCTCTGCCTGACCTGTCCTGCTGGAAGGCACATAGGGGGAATTTACTACAATTCACTTCCAAAATCAGTTCACTTTACATCGGTTCCTAAGGAATCTGAAACCTCGTTTTTGTATTCAGGAAAGGCTGAAAGTGCAATACAATCGTCGAGCCATTGTGACAAACAGAGGAAAAATAGCAGGAGATACCTCAAGAGAAGTACCACATCTTTTTGCAAAGCAGAAACATCACAGCAAGACTCTTATAAGCAGCAGCAACCTTCTCGTCAAAGCATCTAATTCAAGGTGAACTTAAATGTGGAAGTTTATCAAACACGGCTTATTTTCACTGACAATTCTGTTTGTTTTTTTGCTGCAGATTTAATAACATTCCTTCCTCCAAGCAGGCGGTACCCGGCTTTGTGCAGAGGGCAGCCTAGCTCCTCACTCCACACACACCAGTCATTAGAAGCTTTGCAATTGTACTTAGCTCCACTTAAGGCGATGAAAGATGCAGATAATAGGTGTGCTTTACGAATCCCTGATAAGCATTCAGTGTGTTCATCTTGCACAAACAACCCGCAACTCGTACTGTGCAGAATTCCTCAACCCGCTGCTCACACAAAAACACTCTGCCAGCAGTTAAGACTTCTACAGCCTGAGATTTCCAGCCCTGCCACAAACGCTGGATGTACACCATAAACACTGCAGTAGCTATGCCCATACTTTACAAAGCCACTCTGGGCTCCAGCAACTCCAAGAAGCTCTCAAGAAGCCCAGCCAGCAGCGCCAGCACCTTCCAATAAGCTATCAATATACATCCGCTCCTAAATCCTAAAGTCAGCACTAGAAATGAGTTAGATTCCCAGCATGAAAGAGAACACCCTAAATATACACATACAGTGTATGTAAGCTTGTTACCTAAATCAGCTCACCAGCTTGAAGCTATTGCCATCCATCACTCTGCTGCAAGTGCAGCACAAGATGCTGTTAGGCACTTCTGGAACTAGAGCGTCTGTCTTGGAAAATGTTACGACATTTCTTCTTCTTTGAATAAGAATTATTCAGGCTTACATTAGTGAAAACAGTACACAAGAGAATAGGTCGCTCCAAAAGTAAAGCCTCATATTTATTTCTATGGAAACTACAACAGATATAAAATGTTGGCATACAGTCCATAAAATGTTGGCATACAGTCCAACTTCCGTTGTGCTCACATTCACTGTTCCATCCCCATGAATGTCCAGCAAGAGCCCACGAATGATAATGGGTACCATTTTTTTCTGCATGTAGGAATTCAGTCCCACACCTCTGCTTTATACACACTTCCACATCAGAGGCTATTCTGTTAGACTGCAACTCTGTTGCCATTTGTTGCACAGCAAAAAAGTAATGGAATATTGGTGAGAAGGGTCAATCTCTACCACCATCCTGCCATCATCTGCTCCTGATGTCATGGGTCAACGTCGTAACATAGGGGGCATTACTTTTGGAGCAGTGCCTCCTATCTTTCCTATTGGCTAAACACATCAGTGCAGCAAATAACAGCAAAGATATTCATTTAAGTTAGAAAGTGAAAACAAATTCAAAGTGGAGAACGCAAAAGAAAGTCACTGATTCACATTTTAAAACGCAGCTTGTGTTCTCAAATCCACTTCCAGAGACCTCCACACACCCTGCAGCCTCACATAGGTGCACAACAGAAATAATTCATTTCCACCTCTGAGATCCTGCCAAATCTCAGCACCACCTGCACGTGAGGTTCTAGTTCCTTACTCCCAACACTGGCAACGTTGGTTTTCACCACAAAGCTGCAGGACTGAGCCCCTCCAGGACCCATAAACACACAGGGCTGCGGGAAGGCATGCTCATCTGAAACTAAATGCATCTTAAATGAGCCTGAAGTGTTAGCTGTGTTGGAAATGCCAGCAGATGCTCAGAGCGCAGAAGTGCTCATTCATAACTTCCCACCAACACGCAAGTTAAATTCGAGAGTAGAACAGAGGAAGAAAATCTCAAAGCTTGAATAAACTCTACCTGCTCCTTGACTGAGGATGTGTGAGAGACATGTTTGTCAAAGCTATATAGCGGCACACCTCACTTGCGATTCTAAATGGAAAACAGCTGTTTCAAACTGCTGCTAGCTTCCATTCAATCTTCTCTTTGATGCAAGCCTAAAATCCAATACAGCAGGAGCATCTCCAGGATTAACTCCTGAAGCACAGACAGGTTGGTCTGGCTGCTGGTCCTGCGAGGAGAGCACTGGGCAGGCAGGCAAACAGCCACAGCTCATCTGAAATGGGTCCTGAAAATTCCCTCTGTTAGATGAATCTTTAATCTATTTATAATCTACAATGTTTCCTTACTACACAGCACTCCATGTCTTACCTTGTCTCATTTTCTGCATAAATGCCATGCCACAGAGCTAAAATTTATGTCCAAATAGAAAAGTGGATTTTTAAGTGAAACGTTTTGGAGATTGACCTTATTATAATTTAATCTATGGCCATTATGACCAGAACAGCTCAAAAGCAATTCTCCTCATCTTTCTCACTGCAGTGTTTGGGAAGACGGGACCCTTCCTACAAGAAAGTAATTCCTCCCTTACTGCAGTCCATCATGACCATATTCCTCAGATGTTCCCCAAATCTAGAAGGCTGTGGATGAGTTAAAGAAGGGATTCTGTCAGCAGCTGCTGATACGCTACTCACTAGTTAGTGAACAGTACCTTAAAATACATTTAAAAAAAAAAAAACTCAAAAAATAAAATAAAAAAAACCAAAACTATCTTCTCCCATTAAAAGACATTTTTAGTTTAATGCAATTCACATGCAATCCTCAATACAGTCAAAGCAGAGACAGAACGTGGCTGAGACAGGCCAGCGCTGCTGAGCATCCCATTAACACAGCCTGCATAAAGGCACAAGTGTGTACTTCTGTCCCTGATGCTCAGATAGCAGGTAACCCCATCCACTTAGTGCCTATCAGATGGCAGGACTATAGGGCAAAGCCTTTATCTGCTTCATATCTCACTACCGGATCAAGTAGCTGGAATTCAAGTGTTCCGGTGCTGGTACTTCTATTTTAGGTACTCAGCAATGCTCCTCCCTGCATCTCAACCTGGTGATACAGGCAGGCAGCAGCACGGCAGTGATTCAGCAGCTGGGTAGTGCAATGGCTGAGCCTGAGAAAGCAGCAGGTCTGTCATCAGTGCCAAACACAGCCTTACTGCACCAGGGAGAAGCCTTAAGTCAATAAAAAAAAAATACCAACCCTGAAGTACTTTCATTATTTACATTGCTATATGCATTTCTATCAGCACTAGTGATCATTATGCCTGATACAGTAATTATTTTTATAATGCTAATAAAAACCTCATTCTGACAGGCTTATATAGCAAGAACACCCTCACTTCTTCTTATGATTGACAAAATTAGCTCTCCTAGAAAAACAACATCTCTCAACACCAGTTTGACTCAACCAACTTCCAACAAGTCCAAGGGTCTGTCAAACCTTTCGCTGTCAGATGCCTCTAAGGACAGAAGCAGGGATTCTGCCCTGCTGAGGAATGGGAGAAGATAGGCAGAAATTTCTGCTTTATTCCACAATCCAAGACTGCTTTTCTCACGTTTTCATCTCAGCTAATGACACGTGGTCGGTTTCTTTAGTAGCACTCTTACTGTAGCTCATATTCATTATATTTAGAGATGTTCTCTAAGAGATACAGAATGGGAGCTTATTAACATACAGTTATTCAGATGCTTTGGGATCAGTGTTACACAGCCTACCAACCAACAGGCTCCCATGAAAGCCTGACACTGAACTGCTGAGGAAAATTCTGGCAACATCTGACAAATTGCTCCTTCCCAGTCAGTGTATCTATGGCCAGGCAGAACTAAACCTTGATGAACACCCATAGCAAACCCAAATTATGAATATTTTCAAGAAACTCAGTTACAAGATTTTTCTTCCCCTTCGTGGTGTCATTTCATACTACGGTTTTACAGAATCCACAGAACAACAGAAAGTTTCTATGGTTTCACATTCGGAAAACAGCATTAAAGAGTAAAAATAATTTTTAAGAAGAGGAAAAGAAAAAGTTGTCAATTTAAGTTTTCATTTTCATTCAGAAATCTCTCCAGTTGGAACAGCCACAGACCTTCACTCCTGGTCCACTCTCTGTCAGCAATGCTTTGCAGCTGATCATAAGCTTTCAAGTAACAAAACAGAAAGGAAGCAGCCACTGGGAAGATAATAGTCACACTCCTTTATCCCTTACTTCAGTCCCTCTTCAGGATGGAAAATTCAAGACTAAGGTTCCCCCTCTCTCAAGGCAGCTGAAGGCTTCACCCGAGGCTTTGCAAGTTTTGCAAGGCAGGACAATGCTGCCTTAGATCTGCACTGAGGAAGAACAAATGCTCTCCATGGTGTGCACAGAGCTCCTGGAGGGCTTCACACTGCTCACACCAGTGGGAAGAGGGCAGAGCCAACTAGGGAGAGCAGTCATGTTATTGGAGTCTGCTGTGTGCAGCACCAAGCTGCCCTCCATGCTGCTGAGGCTGTGACAGCTCCTCAGGAGACAAGGCAGCAGCACCAAAGGAAATAAAAGACTGATACTCCTTATGGAGATGCACAAACAGATCTTCATTTTTACAGTCTTTGAAGGTGCATCATGAAATTCAGTCTTTCAAAGCGAATTTAAACGCATCTTTAAATTATAGAAAAAAAGGCTTTTGTTCCTGTGAGATGGCAATCAAAGCAGATGCACTAAATAATGCAACTGTTATTAGTCCAGGAAATTTTGTTTCCAACATAAAAGATTCCTTCTGAAAAAAAAAAAAAAAAAAAAACGACTTTAATTATTCTGCATTAGAAAGAATGGATCTTATTTAATTGTAGCAAAAATTTTCATTATTGATTAAAGTGCCATTTTAAGTAAGACATTACAGAACCAAAAGATCGTTTCTGCTCTTCCCAAATTAAACATACAAAACTAAAATTTAAACTGTAAGTAAAATGCCATACATTGCATTGAAATTTCCAATAATAGAAGCTACTTTATATTGGGTACAAACAAACTTAGTCTTAATTAGATTGACCTTTAAAAAGCTTCTCAGGCATTTGAGAAATGTAAATACTTGACAGTATGATTCATTCACATTCCTGTTTGTTCAGACAGAACTCTGAGAGCTTTACAGCAGAGCTTGGGCAGCTCTTGCAGTTGTGCTGGTGCCCATCAGGCCAGCCTTAGGATGAGCTCCATTTCTTTTGACTGCGAGGGCCTGAGGGAGATTTGGATGCTGCACACATCTGTACAGCTGCAGAATGCAGTACAGCAGCAGCTGGTAGTAACTTACGAGATGGGCAAATGGAGAATAGATTGAAGATGCTGTTCCATTGCTACACCAGAAGAGGCACAGTTCGCATTGTTTGCCACAGACCATGGATTTTAGGATTCCTAGCACTTACGATGTTCAAACTGACTACAGCATCTCTTCCTATTCAGACAGACCATGCAGTTGATTTCTCAGTCTCTGTGTGCTGGCTTGGGAAACACCTCCTTGGAAGCCCCACATGTCCACACACGTAACTTGAAGATTCTACCTCAAAAGAGCTATTTGCTTTTATTGATGCTGAGCTTCTGTTTGCTAGGATGAGGTTGATACAAGGGAAATACTTCATTGGATTACAGTGATGTTTCACAGTATGTGGACCTGGCATCAGAGAATAACAATTCATGTTTCAGCACTCAGATTCATCATCCTTTTTCTCTCTTCTGAGCAGCCAACAAAATAAGTAACCGCCTCACTCAGCAAGTGAAGAGATAACATGAGAAATAGAATCTGTCTAATAACAAATACAGCAATAAAAACAGAACTTTGTCTGAAATGAAGAACAGGAATGGATGTATTTACCAAGATTCAGGAAAAGTTGGGCCACATCCTGGAAGCACCGCCTGTACCCAGAGTTTCTGCATAGCATCATAAAACTCAGACATCCTTCCCCAACCTGCCTGCTTGTGCATTTATGTGCAAGCTTTCTTTAGGAAGTAATTCACATCCCAAAGATCCAGCAGCATTAACACAGCTCCCTGCAGCAAGGCATCGCTGCGTCAGTCTGCACAGCTCACCCTAACCTACCTCCACTAGAGCCTGTTCTCAGTGCGAGCTGATTGCTCATTTCAAACTGTCAATTTAAAGCACTTTGCTTATGAACTTTAGCTCTAACTAGACTACAGAGACTGGGAACATTCCTGGCAATAACGCAGATTAAGATTGGGAAGGACAAGCAAGTATCATAAAAATAACTGTGTATAATTGGATACCCTACCATAGCTGGTGAAGAGAAATGAGCAGGTCGAGCAATGGAGAACCAGAAGGAATGACCTTAAAAAGTTCTGTCTGGGGACAGGCAGACGATGGTCTAATCAGCATTCAGCTCCACTGCCACAGTCTGGAGGAGGAAACGTAATGCAGAAAATGGAAAGGAGGGAGATAGAAGAGCAGTGGGGAGAAAAACATCTTTCTTAATCCAGCTGGGAAGAGACGGAAACCAGCCGCCTGCAGCCTCTTTCGCCTTTTCTTTTTTATGAGTCCTCTGGTCTGTGACCCACCCACTAAAATATTTTCAGTATCACATATAATCTTTAAGAAGAAAGATGGGAGGCTTACAAAGACAACAGTTGGTTTGAAAGGCACAGTTGAATCTTTCACTGCAGATTTGTATTGCTTTGTGGGGCTTCGAGTGGGATCCTCAACAACGCTCAGCACATTCAGGTGCTCAGTGATTTTCAGCAGGAAAAAAAATCAATCTGCTTTACATACCTTTGAAAATCTTTTACTTGTAAGCTTCCCAGGACAGAGATTGCAGTTCCTAGGTGTTTCTATAGCTCTAGTGCATTTGGCTGTTACTGCTAAATACAGTGATGTTGAGAAAAGGTTACTTCTTGTCATCTACCTTTTCCATCAGGTTTTTACAGCCTTTGATAATGAGAAAAAGAACGGGTGGGAGGGGGCAATTTTGTAATGTCTACATACACAGCATTTTCACAGATGTTTACAGGTTCTTTGAGAACCTGAAAACCTCCAAACCTGTCCCTGTCATCTTTCAACCACAAAAATACTCTTGACTAAAAGTATGAGTGAAAACCAATCTTTCTACATTTTACACCTAAGTCCTTTCAGTGGGAAAGGCAAACTGCAGGTTTAACAAAACAAGAAAATCCCATTTGGCATGGCCACAGGAAAGGGAGATATAGCATGGCTCCAGTGTGCAACCTACAGCAGTGCTTAGCACAGCCCTGGGTTCCATCATCAAACAGCACCCGCCCAGCAACCACAGCTTCAGTTTCTCATTTCTGCTACTCCTTCATTGCAATGAGTTCATAACATGATAATAACAATATGGTTAAAGACACAGTATGAGAACTTCCACACAATTGGGTGTTGTCCAAGGTGAGTGGCCTGGTCATGCTCCAGCATCAGTTATGATTCAAGCTCCAATAAGGAATGGTGGCAGGGAGTCTGCAAACACACAATTACTCATACATTAAGGTTATTTCTCTAGACTGCTGTTCCTTCGTTACATTAAAAATACTAATTTCAGCAGGGAGGAACACTCAATTAAGAAAACGCTTTCCCTAGATTAAATAAATACACAAAAAGCCAGAAGCAAATCATTTTGGCAGGCAGGTTCCCTTCCTCTCAGGTTGAACGTGAAGACAAGCAGCAGGAGTTAAGCCCATCTCTGCTTTGCCATAAGTCACCCTATAATACCGATTCTCAGACCAGTTAGCTTTCAGATGTCATTAAAACTGACTATATTGAAAAATACCTTAAGGTCACTGAATCTGCGGTACTCCTGACCCATGGTATTTAGGGCTGTAAGAGGATTTCAGCAACACACTGTAGAACAGGCACACATTCCCTGTGCAGATATGCAAGACAGCCCTGTGATGTGAAGACAGCCCTCTGCTCCATCAGCACTGAGGTGATGAAGTTACTCAGCAGCTTCTGAGACCTACCCTGCTCCACATAAGAGATACAGGCTGAGCTCTGTATTCTGAACAGGTCTCTCCCACACATCTTACTTAACTGAAGCAAAGAGAAATGTTAAGACCTAGGCTATTATTATTGCTATCGGACTTCTTTAATTACTATTATTACTAAATACAGTTAAATGAAGTACTCATCACACACTATTGTTTCATTTATTTTCTCCATGAGGCTTTTAAACAAGTCCAAGGGCAAAAAGTATAGGAAAGCAGCTGGACTATTTACCCTAAGGACAGCTGCATGAAATCTGTGCTGAGCTTGCAGTGTCCCAAAACCACCCAGGCTCTGCTGATCCCCAGTGTGACCATGGCCCTGTGGGCAGTCACTGCTCTTCAGCAACGTGCAAGGGTCTGCTTTTAATCCAAAGAATTTTGTCAGAAGAGACTTTGTCCAAATTCACACAGCCTCACCAAACCTGGGCTGAGGCAAACTTACATGACAGACCTATTAAACAAGACATTTGTTAAGGAGACCTTTAACAACAGCAGCTTCATTCTGACATTAGATTTAGGGGCCCTGAACAAAGTCACACAGAAGGCACGTCACAGAGATGTCCTCAGTTCTACCAGGCTTGGTTCCAGCTAGGGGGCTGGGGGTCTCAGCTACACCTTGGCTAGGGCAGCTGTCAACTTCATTTGCTGGAAAACAGAACTGCACTGAGGAAAAAAAGTCTTTTTGCTTCTCTTGCAACTTAGGTAACACAATGATGTGCAAGTCTCCTTTATCCCATACATTATAGATACATACATCTCAATTACGTGTTTGCTCAAGAGACTTTCCCAAACAGAGTGAAGGTTGGCTGAACACTGCCTCTCTAAGGGCCATGCAACTAACTCCAAAATAATACACGTGGGCTTTGCACCACAGGATGAATCCACAAGCTATCAGTTGCACGAGAAGCACAGAGCGATGTAGTTCATTAACCACAACCTGCTGGATTACTACTGCTCCAACAGATAGTAATTCCTGTACCTATTACTTATGGAGCACATTCCAGGCATAGAATTGCCCAGGGAGAATGAAGAGAGCTCTTCGCTCCCTTTGCCCAGATGATGGCCCAGTGATCAGTGTCTCACACTGCACCTTCCTGCAGTCACAAATAATTACACTTTTCTTTCAACAACCCCCCTTCCCCCCAAAGTTGCTCTCAGGGCAATCACCAGGATCTGCTGCCAAATTGAGGCTGGAAGTTCTCCAGTTCGTTCCCATCCTTCTCTCCAGCTCCCACAGTTCCAGTCCAACAAGCACTTACATGATCTTACAGCATGTCCAGAATGCTGCCAAGTCACCCCTTGGATCCATGCGTGTTTCAGATGAAGATGTAAGAGGCCAAAATTCTCAAAGTTATCTGCAACATTACAGTCGCTTTTGCTCAAAGAGACATGACTACAACTCCATGGAATTAGAGGTATTTCTTGTTTACTGCACTATACCTACTAGAACATTTTTACAATCCACAAATACAAGAAAAATACCCTGCTTGTAGAGCACCACGAAATGTTATCACCTGTACAGGGTGATAATAGGGTTAAATAGGTGTTTCTCAGGCTACTTAAGCTTCCCTATTTGCTCCTAAAGACCTCAAATACACCTCACCACTTTTGGAAAAGCCCTAAGCTCAAACAATTAGGGAGGCAGAACACCGTTAGACTTGATAAACGATTGGGTTGCCAAATGCAAACAATCTGTCACTGACACTCAAACACAAAATCATTATGGTCTGTAAGGCTTCATATCACTATGTTTCATTTCAGTTGCACCAGAACTCAGCCTGGATTTCCAGCTGGTGCAAACAAGGAAAGGCAAACAAACAAACAAACAAACAAAAAAAAACTCCACCAAATTTAAGGCCAGATTCAAGGCCAGTTATTCACTGCCCACAGCTAAGCTGCTGGTGTGCCAAGACTACCCAAAGCATTTCACATCTACAAAGAAGCTACTGACATCATGTTTCCTAGAGAGCTCAACAGGCAACATGTGTAAGGCAAAACCTGCCTTCTTCCCAACTTCAGCCTAGGCCAACAAGAAGTCTACACTAGGTTTATTAGCATCCTTCATCCCACCAACAGTACATCACAGGTGCTCGACACACAGTAAAACGATTACCAGTGACCTTCCTATACTCAGACAGAAGGGACTGCATGTCATTAGTATTCCTATTAAGACAATAGAGCGTCACTATAAATTACCAGTTATTATCTAATTAAATGGTACAGAACAGATTGCTTCTGTGTGCAGCAGCAGACTTCACGCTGCCGCTCAAGCTTGCTCTCCTACGTGTCAGGACACACTGCAAGAGATTGATCACACAAAGCTGGAAATAATTAATATGTTTTGATGTTACTGAGCTTGGAGTCTCAAACAAAAATAAGTGGAAGTCCAATAAGAAGAGCATCTTCTGGATCTCAACTTCAGCTGTGTTACATTACATGCTGAGCAAGCTGTGCAATGCACACCTTAACCCACCACATCAAGCATCTAGACTGCAAAATGAAAACCTGCCTTAATATGGTAATAATATTTGTTTAGGTAGCAGCTCACTACATTATTACCTTGTTTCTGGAAATAAATTGGACAAAGGGGAAATGAATCGAGTCCCCTGAAGTTAATGGGGAAACTCCCATTTGCTTCCCTGAGCTTTGACTGGTGTGATGGAATTCTCTAATTGCTTTATAAACATCTTCTTAATGTTTTTGGATTATTTTTTTTTTCCTTACTTAATGCTCTTCCATCACTGTGACATTAAAAAAAAAATGACAGCCAATTTCAGAAGGGACTGCAGATATTCAAGTGTTTTTCTACGACAATAACATCTCCCTGTTGGCTTTTCCCTTCAGGTACATCTTCCCTTTTATACTCTCTTGGTCCTTTATCACAGAGTCAAGATTAACTTTGAAGTTCTGCTGATTGTATGATCTTGAACTTCCATGAACAAAAGCCTCTTTTACAGGCAACATTAATATTCACGTTGACAATCCTGAACATCTACTTTCCAAAAGGCTTAATAACTTTCTAAAATCTCTTGATTTTGTTACAATTAGTTGTATTCAGCCTAATGTCTCTATTTGTCTTGAGCTTTGTCGTTCACACTGAGCCTTATCTGGGTAATAAGCAACGGTCAAGTCCTGTATTCGTTATTTCACTAATTGCGATTTCTTCTTCTATTATTTATAACAGATAACTTCTGTGTAAAGCAGAAACCTGGGACAAGAGAGAAGTTGCATGAAAATACTTTTCTCTTTGGGTACTTTTCCTCAAAAGGAGTCTCTGTCAGCTTGGCGTTGCACTCACTCCTGAGACAGCCAACTGTTCCATTCCACTAAAACATCACTGAAAGGGCAGAAAACTCAGCTCTGAACATAAGTGGAATTGCTTCCTTTGACATACAGCTTCCAGTCCAGGCAACACTTCAATGGGTGCTCGTTCCCCAAAAATGCTGGTGTGCTACCACCACCTCCCAAGAGGGCTCCTCACTGCAGCGGCCCAGGGCTAAGAAAAAAAGTCAGGGTTTCTAGGATTCAAACATCCCACTTAAGCAGACCATGAGCTTTTGATGGATATAAAAAGCAGATATGAATACGTGTCACTGAGATGCCTCCAAATAATGTCTGAAAAGCTTTCTTAGCTGAATGGGTTCGTTGAGTAAGATGAGAAATACTCCAGGCTCAGAGCAAAGAAACTGGGATGTGCCAGTTTCCTACTTCCTACCAATTTCCTACATCTTCTGAAACTAGCTTTAAAACGAGGCTGGGCTGAACCTGCCACGCACAGCAGCAGATCTGCCTTCACGGGAAGCCTGCAGTGGCCCAGCCGGGGCAGCACTGTGTGTCCTTGCCTGACCCTAGGGATAATAATGCTTCACAGGAGACCAGAAACAGCTTCCATCCAAGCCATCTTTCTTCTGGGTGTGTGACAGATGTGTGGAGCAGTGACAGAATCCAGCTCAGCTGCTCTGCAGATGACACAGCACACCATGAATGCCAAGCCTCCAGTGATTTCATCCAGATTAAAAAACGCTTTGAACCACGGTCTAAATATTTTGCTCCTTAAAATATTTAATCATCCACTAGCTTATTATTCTGCACTGATCAAGAGATTTCAGAGAACCGCATAGGAAATCTCTGCAACAAAGCTGTTAGCAGTGGGCATGGTGAACTACCTGCAGCACTGCTTGGGTGGCTTTGATCTCCCTTTGCCTCTCTGCCACCAGTGATGCAAAACTCCCCACAACAGCCCCCCACTTTGCTCAGCTGAGCGTTGATGAGGTTAAGAGGATTATTGAGTAGCTGCGTCCTACCACCTGCTCTTCTGATCCTTGGCTTTCATGACTTTTCATACAGCATACGCTTACCTTGGGCTCAGTTACTACAAACACTGATAATCTTCTACTTCCTCAAGGCTTGTTTCCATCTCATTTGAAGATAGCTGTAATTACTGATCCCCTTTTAAGGCCTAATTTCTTTTTAGTTAAAGTCAACTTTCATCTCATTACTAATCTTCCCTTTATTTCAAAGGAGACTCTAAAGTTAGAGACTGTGCAATGACATCTGTGGAAAATAATGACATCTGTGAAAAATATTTAATTGCCTCTTTTTAAAAAAAAAAAAAAAAAAGTTTTACTTCCAAAGAACAATAGCTGTATCCTGATGTTAGTGTTCAGCAGACCCTTCCTTTTGCTCATCGTCCCCAACTCCTCATACCACTCTGCTTGCAGCCTAAAACTGCTTTTACATCCTACTGTTGAAAGATGTTTCATCTTCTACCATGTCACCTCACTTGGATTTTTTTTCCCCCCCACTGTGTTTCCATGCACTGTTCCAGGTCAGTGGCAGACACTTTTTCCACTCCATGAAATTTGGATTGATCTACATATGGAAGACAGCACCAGGTAGCATTCCACATTCTGGATTTGCAACATAAACTCCACTAAAACAGCATTCCTCAAATTAGACCTATGAAAAGGTAATGCAATTCATTTGAGTTTTTGTTGTTGTTTTTCTGTGATTTTTTTGTTTGTTCTTGTCGTCGTTTCCTAAGCCATGTTCTACTCCCAAAAGGCAAAGTGCCAACTCCATTTATGACCCAAAGGCATCCCTTCTGACAATGGAAACCCTTACCCTACTTTTAGAACTACATAACCTCTAGAGGAGAAATGATATTTGGTAGATGCTTTGTCCTCCTGCTCTCTTTAATGACTCAAGAATATCTAGGCCTACCTTCGTGAAGCGTATGGATACTGCTGTACTGCCTCTGCAACACAAAAATTAACTGCAGACCATATAATAATCATTATATAAAAATCATATATATGTTATACAAATAATTATTCTAACTCCAAGTAACTAAACTGATGTGAAGAGCCTTCTCACAGTAACAGCACATCGGAAGCACAGGGCATGTATATACTGTCCAAAAGCCATTTCCCACCCCCAAAATGAAATTTTAGAAGCAAGAGCAGGTAATAAAGCAATGAAAAGACCACCTAATCCATTTACAATTTGATAAATATTAAGTCTTAGGCAGAAATTCAGCTTGTTCCACCATCTGAGTGAACTTTTATGGTAATTTTATCAAGATGAGAATCAGCATCTTCCCCCACCCCCAATAATTACGTACGCAATTTCTTATATTTCAATCTTCCATAAGATTAGATGCGTCATCAAAAATTGTCATTGACCTGAAGCTGACTGGTTATCTGCTACAAAGGTGGTATTTTAATTACCGAAGTTAATTACCATCTCCATGGAATGCAATTTCCTAACTTCACGCAGTTGTAAAGTGGGGAATGGAAAGTACAAGCAGTGCAGAATCCACAGAAGGTCTACACAAAGGCTTGTGTATGACTAATTGGTCTGAAATTTAATCAGTTAAATTTGTTTCATGTTCCTCTGATAAGATTATCTTAATTACTTTTTACACTATCTAAGTAGGAGAAAAAGAAAAAACAAATCTGCTGAAGGGGAAAACTAATTCATAAGCCTAAAGGGAGAAAGGGAAATAAGGGGAGGGGAAAATACACATCTGTTGGTTAGTCTGTACGAAGCACAGATTCTTCCAACTTGATTTCACGTTTCCAAATACTCATGAATATACTGAACTCAGAGATGTGAGCTTCAGCTGATCAAATTGCACATTGTTTTTTCAGTCCTTGTTGTCTTCAAGAGCCTCTGTATGCACAAAGATCATAGGTGGCATCACCTTCAACACCGCCCTTGTAATACAGAGATACTTCACTCATTCTTTACATATTCAGAATTGTAGTTGATAAAGTCTCTGCCATGAAGGGAAAAAAAAAAAAAAAAAAATTGAAGCAAGAAACAAGGATTCAAAATACCAGACAAGTTTCAACTACAATATTAAAGGATTTAATAATCTCACCAGCAGAGCCCAACACTACTTTCATTTTTTACCTTGGCTCAGAAAAACGTGAGCCTTGGTAAGGATACCCATGCTATGAAGGACCAAAGGTCAGAGTAATCTCAAATCTACCTTTGGGGTTGTCTCAGGAATCGTTTATATATTCAAAACGCCACATCAGCCAACAAGCTCTTGTAACAGCTAACAAGCAAACAGTAGAAGGGTGCTATTCCTGTGAACACTTAACTCCAGGTGAAAAGAGTTTTGAGTCACAGAATCACAGAATTGTAGGGGTTGGAAGGGACCTCCAGAGATCATCGAATCCAACCCTTCTGCTAAAGCAGGTTCCCTGGCATGCAAGTTATGTTTGAGCCCCATTTACTTCCCCCAGCAGCTTGTCACAGCTCCTTGGGCAACTGACTGCACATGGGGGGACCATGGTGCATGATCCCACTGCATCATTTTGGTACCTCTTGCAATATTTATGATCATTTCCTCCAACTCAGTATAGTAAACTGCAGACTTGCTCTTCAGGCACAAAGCAACCCAGGAGACTTCTGCTGAGTGATTCCCGTCTCCTTAAAAACCAATGGCTCCACAAGCTTCCGAACAAAGAAAGAAACAGAATCAGATATGGATTCTGATGTTGGATCCAAATGGAGTTACTCAGTGGTGTGTGAAAGCTGCTCGGTTTTATTTTGAGAGATCCCCATTGTTTCCAACTGCAAATTTTTCAGAAGTGTGATTTCTATGGAATTAAAACCGAGTAAAATTAATGTTTGTGGCTGTTTCAATTATGTCAACATTCCATTTGCATAAAATTCTGTTTTGAGTCGTCTTCTGTGCAGCACAATTTAAAACATAAAACTTTATCATCTAAATGAAAAAATCCAAGTGTTCTGTAGTAGCATAGATAATATTGGCTAGAAGTAATTTCAGGTTTGGTTTCATTTAACAGAAGAACATTTTGCAGCACCAGAACTTCCCATACAATGGAGGTCTGTGTTTTCAGACAACTTACTCTAAAATTCGTACTGCTTAGGGAAAATGGGAACTGAAAGTCTCTTTGTTTGGTATTACCACAGGTTTCATTTTGGTATCCTTTGACTTCCAGCACAGAACTAACACCCTATGTCAATAGCAGAGGGACACATCCAGGAGTAAGTGACAAAAACTTGCCCAAACCCTCTGAAGTCGAGGAACTATTTTCACCCACACGCATGGATGCTAAGCAAGGCCCTCTCTCTGAAATGAGCTGAAGAATCTGAGCTGGACAGTTTTATTTACACTTCAGTAACTACAAAGGGCAAACTGGAAATAGCAACAGCTCCATTGCGTTCCCAGTTCTGCTCCTCCGGTTCCAGAGATCTGGGAAACAGGCAGCCTTGGAATTTATTTCAGAAAAACTGCAGCATCGGAATGTTTGAGCTTCTTTTACCTCATTTCAGGTCCCTGTGATAATTAACACAGAGATGGACTTCAAGCAGAAGACACTTTTCTCCCTGTTGTCCACAAGCTATTTATAAATTGCAAGAAGTTGCTACAGTTAAATGCTCCAAATTAGCTGCCAATGCTGCTGCTCTCTAGAACTGCTCTCAGCAATTTTGGTTCTCCAGACACGTAAGAGACAGGAGTTATGCATTAATTATCATCCAATATTCTTCATCAACATCGAGTATAAAATTCTCAGTCAAGCTCTTGATCACAAACTTAATCATGCCTAGCCCAAACTGATTCACCCTGTTAAGTGGGATTCATTTAAAAAAAGACTCTGCTATCACATCATCAGACTTTAATACGATGCTTTTACAGTGACATACAAAATAAAGTTGAAGCACTCACTGCAGGGGTAAAGACAGAATTTAATTAGATAGGATGGGCATTTGGCTTTGCCTGAGCTAGACAGCTGTACAGTAAATGGGAATCTACTGCTCCAGCCCCACTGTACCATGAGCTACTGAAGCCCCTCATGATACCCACTGGTAGCAGAGACTAGGAATGCCGTGAAGAAAAGCAATAATGAAATAACAAATCCTCAGGAAGAGCAAATACTAGAGAAGGAAATACACGTACATTGGTCCAGTTTAAGCTCAGTCCTTCCCACACAGCTCCCACCACCCCACCAGGGAGCTCCTGGCCATGGCGCCTGCGCACCCTGCAGCTGTAAGCACATTTCCAACTCCTGGAAATAGACTCTGCTCCCTCTACACATTACAACTGAATATCCTGGATTGAAATATGAGGCTAGACTGTTCTGTGGGATCAGTGGGATGTGTGCATATTCCAGAAGAATTCACTGTGAAATAACTTTTCATTTCCCCCCAGATTTTAACGTAGCCAGAGGGAAGAGGATGGGAAGAAAGGTTACTTTTGATCACTTGCTATCCAAAAGAATGAGATCTGTATTACTAACACAGGGTGAATCAAAGTGCACAGAGAGATGGTCAAAGTACAGGTTGGGGTAGGAAGAAAATAAAGCACTGTTTCTTCTATCAAATGCAAGTAGACAACAACTCTTGATAGACAGCTCAAAAATCCAGGCTGACTGTTCTGTAAATCACTGCAGTCTATAAAACAATTCTAGGATAAGGCATCCATTATGACAAATAAGTACTTAATGTAACTTTGAATTGGTTTTTCTACATTTTGAGAAAAGACAAAAGGGAATTGGGGAAAAAAAAAAAAAAATAAATCACAATATGTTGACAACTGAGAAACTTTCATTCATCCAACACATGATATTTTAAACACAACCGAATTCCTTGGACAATTACGAACAAGTGAGAAACAATATATTTTAAAATTCATTAAAAGATTTATGTCACTCACGAGGTGTAGTACAAAAGGAACTTGAAGTCTTTGAAAATTAAATGCAAGCTCATACCTGATTTATTACAGAGATGCTGTAATCAATAGTAGAATTGAAGCTTAAAAGCACAAGGTCTCATCTGACAGTACTGCATCTTCATCTGCCTTGTCTGCACCAGCTAACTTCTGATCCATGGCATCCTCCTCAAGAAGAGCTGCTTGCTGACAAAGACAAGACGTCTCTTCTGATCAAGAGACTTAAACCAAGTGCCTACGTAGATTTAATAGCACTCTTTCACCCCGTTTCATATACGTGTAGAATCTAATTTCACTTTCCAAGTTGTCTCTTTTATCAGAAGAAGCAATCGTTTCAAACTGGCCCTCAGGAAGCAGGAGGAAAAGCGTTATTATCTCTCAAAGCTCACCTTCCTGCTCATCCCAGTTAATTAAAGCAAGTTCTTTCTTTATCGATGACAAAATCTCATTACTCTGTTCTTTCAGTTCCCAATTGGGTGGATATCCCTCCTTTTGTCATTAAGGTGTCTTACTTGGCACAATCTCACAGGGTCTTCAACCTAAAATCCACTTCCCTTCGTGCTGCGTCATTTCATTTTGTCCAGTTATGTTATACACCTCCAAACACGGATTTCTTGTAGAGCACAGCACCATTACACTGGCACGTTTTCGCCACGTCCTGGGAGCCTGCCTTCCAGCTGCTCTCACCACTAGCTCCATGCCAGGCAATAAAACAGTCTGGGACACAGCATCGCTCCCAACCCCACAGGAAGAACCCACAGGAAGCCACAGATGTTGCTCCATCTTAAACAGAAGACAGCACACCTACAGCATTTTCAACTTGTGGGCCAACCTTCAGCTAAGGCTCTAGGGACAGATGTGTATCAAAGAGCTATGATTCAGCAGATAATACACTGCGTTTACAAAAAGGTCTGTCAACCAAAAAAAGAAGTGATGTGGAAGAGTCAAGTTCTGTTTGCTGGATAATATGACAAAAGTGGTGGCTACCTTGACATCATTCATGGATGGAACCTCACGTTAAAAGAAAGCATTAAAAAGATGATAATTCAAGGGAATTTTGAAATAATACACAGAAAGCTTGAAGAATAAGAAAACTACTGCAAAAGTGGCAAATAAAATGAAATCACCACTGCGCTTTTCTACTTCAAAGGAGTACCCTGAATGATAAGCACCTTCAAATGATTGGAATTTTGTTTCAGAGTTTTGTATTGTTCAAATACTTTAAGCAGATATGCTCCAAGTCGAATTTTTGCCTCACTGCCTCTATGCATTACAGATAGGTGCAGTGCACAGAACAGATACACACAGTGCATGCGTGCTACTCCTACAGGGATCTTTCTGCTTCTTCCTCTCCTGGAAGTTCAAGTTTCCCTTCTAACATGCCTTGCTTCCCTCTCAACAGTCTATTAATGCTGTGTATGCTTGACAATTTTTTCCTCTGCTGAACAAGATCACTAACAGGTAATTCCAATAAAACATGCAAGGACATCAGTTTGCCATACATCATTCTGCAGCACTGTCATATTTACTGCTATTCAGAAGTACGCATATTTTATTGCATCAGTGTTATCATCTACACATCTCTGTATCACATATCATTTGTATATGAATTATAAATCTCAAAGCTTTGTTCTCAGGAATAATTTTCCTTATCTCTTATATCACCAAAATTGTTTGGGCCTTCCTTCCCATTCTCAGAGTGCTGCCCACTTTTTACACTGCTAACCACTGCATTTACATGTTCACGCCTCACTTGTATTTTAAGTACCACACAAGCAAATACCCACAACATCCTTCACACCTGCAATATTAATACAAGATCTGATCACTGCCAGCCAGTAGATGCGGTGATTTGAACGCAGAGTTGTTCCAAATAAATAAATCTCTGAAGTCTCCATGAATACAGATTTCATAAACTGCTTAGAAATTATGTGAGAGAACTTCTCACACTCCATCTTGCTGGTCCCTGTCAGATAAAGCTTCTGCTGGGCTAAGAGCAAGGAGTGCAGTGCAAGCAGCAGACGGGCTCAGGCAGCATTGAGCTGCATGTTCCCTTCGTGAGAACCAGCCTTACAGAAATAAGGCACTCAGGCAGGGCAGCTTTTTTTGTTAACGATTAAGTTCCAAAGGCTCCACACAACACAACAGGCACAAGGTACAACTACGTACAGTCTGCACAGACTTTTCCTTCTGAAATGCATGTTTGATTTGCTTTCAGACAAGACATTCAGGGCTGCAGTTCCTGCTGTACCTCTGCTAACACATAGTTATTACCCTAAGTATTTTTGTTTCTGCTTTAGTACCAGCTCCTCCTGGTTTCAACCACATTATCCTCCAGAGTTAAGCAAGATATGGAATATTTAATTCAATTTAACTTCGTACAAGGAAAGACAAGTAACAGGATAATAATATGCAATAAAAGGACATTTGTTCCCTGCAAATTCAGTTCATACAAACACAGAACTTGACCTCAACTTTATTAAAAGGGGGCACCAGCAATCGTAACTCATATAGAAGTGCTTCTCAGCAAATCCCAAGTCTGCTTGCAAAGCTTTCTTTTAAAGTTATATAGTAGCAGCATTCATACCTGACTCATTTTTATAATTATTTTATAAATATTATTCCACACACACACACACACACACACAAATGACTGTAGCCAGCCACAAGGTTCCTTAAGAATAACACATTCTCCCCATACAAGACACCTGGAAATGCAGGTTGTTACCCGAGTGCTCAGTAGCATTTACCAGATCCTCAGCAATGCCAGAACTGACAATTACTACCTCAGAAGTGCAGAACAGTGCATCTAAATTCAAGATCTCCTTCTCCATTACATTTTATAAACTCTGAAAACACAAGCCATTTTCCCTGCAGCTCCTACAAGTCCTTGCCTCACTCGATGCCCACACACTTTGTTAACCTGGGTACTTTTACCTGTGCTAAAATACAGTATTTTCATCCCACTTTAGAAGTTCAGTGGTGTCATGCAGGTCTCAAAAGAACCAACCTACATTTTCAATTAGAATGAAATTCATCTGGATATTTAAAAAGAAGTGGGTTATTTTCCAGAACTCCAATCAACTTTTCCTTGAGACCAGCTGCACAACCACAAGAACTACAAGAGGAAGGAAGCGTCATTTAAACATGTTCACTTTTCTTCTATAACCAATTTATTACATTTGGGGCTTTAATCTGCCTGCCTGACACCAGCAAGCAAGCGGTCACTTTACCCCTATCATTACCACAATGAATGAAATCAACCCCAGAGACTACAAATGCTTTCTCTACTGTAAGTAAACAGCAAAGCTTAACAGGCTGGAGAGATATCCGGAGATAATCACATCCCTGGGATATTTACCAGGCACGGTGAGTGCCACTGCCTGAATATGATTATCTTCTGATAACGAGAAACTCGAGTGTTCTCACAGCACTGGAGAAAACTCATTACTGGGATGAAAACGTGAATTTATTGTTCCTGAGCACGGAGCTGGCAGCTGGCTCAAGGTAACTAGGCAGATGTCAGGCTGGGCCCTTGGTTATCCTGAGCTAATGCTACTTAAGCCACCAAGAAAGGAGCTTGCATAGCATTTAACCACACTGGAGGTTCCTCAACTGAGATGCAACCACCTCCAGGGAATGTGAAGCTGTTCACGTCCACCAAAAACACTCAAACAGAGGGCAGACAGATTGATCTTGAAGAGAAGGAAAAAAGTTCTCACAAGTTTCATCACCTTACTTGCCTTTGGAAGTTTAAAAAAAAAAAAAAAAAAAAAAAAAAAAAAAACCCACACTGGGAATCTCTTAACTCTCTTGTAATAAGGATATAAATAGGAATGTTCGTGGAGTGGTTTTCTTCCCCTGCCAACACTGCCTCAGCTCCAAGAGGAAACCCATCTCCTGCCAACACATTCCCAGCTCCCAAAATAAAGCCAGTCTGTTTGGGGACATCCTCCCCTCCAGGAAACATGCAAATGACTGAAGGTCAGCAGATCCAGAACTGCCATTCCCTCTGATGACTTAAGCTATACTACTGCTGCTTTGCTTTAAGAGTAATAAATAAAAGAAATTTAAAAACAGCACGGAGGATATTTCTGTGATGTCTCCATATGTCTGTTTCTGATCTCCCCAGTACCAGAAATAGGGACCTAGTGGAGCAAGATCAGCAGTGATACACAAAGATTTTTTTCCCCCAATAATTACACAGTATACACGTTCATGCAAAAAGAAAATCAATTCCGCTTTGACTAAATTTCCCTTTTGAAATAGAAAGTGCTGTACCAGACTCCCAGTACAGCTGTGGGCACTGGGCCGGACAGACCCTTCCGCACACAGACACCAACAGGACAGCCTAATGCTCTGCCTTCAGCTTCTTCTCAGAATTGCATCAGGATTAAGCATAGCACAGCTCCCACACAGTGCTATTTTGTTCTACCAGCTCTTTCTCACTCAGCAAGATGCCAAGATGTGCATCTGGACAAGAGGTTTCTGCATCACCATCTTCTGCTGCGAGCACTTGGGCCCTTACCTCTGTGCATACGAAGGCATGAATGTACCTGCAGATAAACACCCTCTCTCTTTCTCTCCTTCAGGGTGTTATTCCCTTTGTAGAGCTCCAGTCTGCTGCATTGATATGATTATTTTTAGATCTAAATGCTTGCTTTTTTACTTGTATTTTCTTTCCCAATAGTTATCCCACCGAACAAAAGGACATCCCCCTGGCAACTCCAGAGAAACAGCTCTTCCCTGAAGACAGGGAAGAAAGAAGAGCAAATCGGATTTCCTTCCCCAGCACTGCAAAATGCCTCCAATAAGAATCTGTCGCTCCACACCCCATCTTTGCCCCAAACCTGTGTCACAATACTGCTGATTGCAGGGTCACTTCATGCAACACAGATATGTCATAAAATGGGAACGCTTCAATTCTGCAGGTACCCCACACCCCTGTATTACAAAGACCTAGCTTCATTTACTGCGCAAACGCAGGAAAAGCCCAAACTGTTCACAAGCCAGGTTACAGAACAAGACCATTCATTCTCCATTATTATGGATTTCTTTTTACTCAAATTCAGCCTAGCGGAGATTTAGTCCAAAACCAACCAAACAAAAAAAAAAAATCCACAAAGATTTGGTAAACGATTCTAACAAAAACTCACTGAATGTTTTTCTTCTCCTAATCCATTAGCATTAGGAGAAGATCGCTCCAGTTTTACCTCCAGCACTACTTTTTCATGGTTATTTTGTCAAGAAATGTAAACAGAGCTTACGTTTTAGAACTAGGACATCATTTGTACCTTAGGCATGAACAGCTGTAAACATCTCCCAAAATCCAGGCACAGCACACAAAATGATGCTGATGCTGCTTGGACAGAAGGAGATTCACTGTCCGCTGTGGCTTTCTTCCATAGTTAGAGGGGAATCAATAGTAGCACAAGTCTCCTTCCATCCAGTGCCCTACAGTCAAATTCCCATACATCAGTCCAGTTCTCATTGACAGAGAGTGTTCTCTACTTTTCCATCACATGAGAATTTCTTAGCTGAATTAGAAATGAAAACATTCCTCAGAAAAAGTGCTTGAGAGAGATATTTCAAAGACCTGAGACGTACCCACACAGTACAGCAATTTAGCTAGTGGAAATGGAAGAAGTTGGCTTCTCTGTTCCTGTAAAACATTTCTCTGATTCCAAGTGAATTACTGCTAATTACTGCCACAAAGAACACTGACAGGCAGGTCTCTGCCTCTGTTTACTGAAAGTTCACTGCACTAATCCTGATGACAAATGAAAGTTTTCCACAGTATTTTAGGAAGATAATTGTGCCATCTGGGAAGCCATGTCACAGCTGTATGAGAGCGAGCAGGCCCGGGGATGTGTAACAACTCCTTCTGTGCCAAATTCATTTCTGCTAATATATTAATCTAGGATCAAATTTTCATTTGGTGGGGTTTTCTGTGTGTTTTTGTTGCCGTTTGTTTTAGAGAACATCTTGGGAGTGTAGCATTTCAACAGGGCTGTCTGAGCACACATCAAATGAGCTCTCTGCAGCAGGGAGATCTGATCATAACCATCACAGAACCAACCTGATTTACACAAGCACAGAAGTTCACAGCTGCTTTTGTACCTATTTGTTGGTGCCTTCAGTGAATCAAGAAGAGAACCTAGCAGGCAATGTGGTAGCTAAGAGATACACAGCAAGGAAGAACCTCCTTGAAACAGTGTATTTTTTTCCATAGCTCAATAGATAGGATTTACTGGAGCCTTATCATTTACACAACATCGCATCAGTAGTACATTTATATTCTCCACAAGATCAAAGGCATTTAAAATAGATGCTTATTTCATTTTTACCATTGCAGCCCTGTGCTTTGCTTTCGTAGAGGTGCCTTCAAAATCATGAGGGAATCCAAGACAGAATGGATTGCCCAGCATGCATACAGTCATCTTTAGGATGACTTTAAGCAGACAAATTCTCATCCAACACCGCCACAAACGTCAGAGCTACCAGAACCTGAAAGCTGTATGGCAGACTGTAAGAGCAGATTTGTTTTTATGAAAAAGAAATACACAAAAATTATTGAAGTTAATTAACTTTTCCACTTGCGCTTGTTCAGCTTATGTTCTAGAAATTCAAGTTATTATTTGCAAAACGTAATAACCTAAAATTCTTGTAACAGAATATAAGACAACTCACTGCTGAAGGACTCCAAGCATTAGCGCAAGATTAGGCAGAACACATTATCCCCAGACAATGGCAAGAGAGAGCGAGCAACACCAACTTCAAAAGGGCTTTTGCAAAAATCAGTGGAGCCTTAAATAGAGTTCCTGGCACCACTCGCATCTGGATTTTCTCCCACAGAAAATGTGTTGAGAAGAGTCCTTTATCTAGAGCAGCTTAAACCTAACTAGACCCGACTTGAGAATATATACGTGCATCTTTCTACCTGACTTTGGAATCACAGCACTACATCTAACCCGGCACTCCCAGCTACACAGAATTTGGTAAGAACTCCTATTGGAAGCACCAGAAGGCACTTCTCCAAAAGGCTTATCTTTATTACTTCCTACTGCAACACAGGGAAAGCCCAGTGGCTATTAAATACTACATCAAGAAAGTAATATTCCATTAGACGTTACAAGGCGTGAGGAGCTCCTTTGATCCAAGGACATGGACATTGCTCTGTGCAGGAGGAGTCCATAACAGCATGAACTGCTGGGAGGAACTCATCATTTACAATGAATTCTTACTGAGACAAGCCCACAGCAGCCAGGATGAATCAATACACAACAGCTATTCGATACACATGGGAACTAGGAGGATTACACATCACACAGGGACTGGGAAATTTCCATTCTGGGACCTTTAACTTCACTTCAACAGCCACAGCTGGTACTGCAGTGCTTGCCTGAATCTATTACTGCCAACACCGCATTATGTCAAGACAACCAAGCACCAGTGCTACACTTTCATGAGAAGGTCTCATAAATCCCAAGCCATTTTTAGGACTTCTTAAAACTTTCACCTGTGCCCACAGAAAGACAGGTGCAAATAAAACGTGCCGACATGCGACAACATCAATATCAAGAAATACAAGAGTTTTAAGGCCTGATGCAGGACTGGACATTAGGGCACTTGAGTGACTCTTACAGGAATCTGCAGAAGATAACCAGAGCCTGCACTGGAAAAAGGTCTGAAGTGAGAGGTATACGGAAAACAAGTAATTAAGGATGATATCATTTTGCACAAGTAACGAAAATAGAGTCCTACAGACACAACTTCTGATTTCTTTTTTGTCTTTGCAAATCCTTGAAAGTTATTTTGACATTCCTTTGTGTGTGTACAATAGCTTAACGGGGGGAAAAAAACTGAATTCATGCTGTACAAGTGGGTAGATAATGTTATCTGTTCAATAGGAATGTTTAGTGTCTCTTTTCAAAAAACATGCTCAGAACATCCCACAGAAAGGCCCAATTAACTGTAGATTTGTGCATTTTTTCTGAGCAGTAGCATTAATAATTTGAAAACACAGTGGGTATGCACCGAGCTGAATTCATACTGATAATTGCTTCAGTGTAATTTATGTCAGTAAGTGCTACTGAAGGAGTACGGTATATGAGCAGATAATACCGTAAATTAAAAACAGAATTTGCATAAAATTAATGTACCATTATACTTAATATTGATAGAAATGCACCAAAGGTCAACAGCAAGAGCTAGAATCCCTAGATGCACGCCAATTTACCACCACACACGGTCACCTGAATAGCACTGCAGGAAAGTTTCAGAGCAAAGACAAACAAGAGGCCACAGAGAAGGGCCAGAAGCCCAACTCAGTGCTGGTGTAACTCCATTAACTTCAGGGAAACTGCAGCATAGGTGCTGACTTTGGCACCAGCTGTGAAATGCACACTGAACACACAGGTGAGCTGGTGCTGCTGGTGGGCCGGTACCTGTTGCCTTGATCTCTGCATCATTCTGTTTGCCTCGCCAGACCACAAACTGGTCAGCTACCACTGCTGAGTATTACAGCTTCCTCTTTGATCCCGGCAAAATATCAAAATGGCTGAGAGAGCATCAAGGTATTATAGAAGAAAAGGTGTGGGGGCAGTCTTAAGGTACCCTTCTTTGAGGAAAGATAGCAAAACTACTAAGTGAAATCTCACAGTTCCTTACAACGTGCCATGAAACATTTGCCGTTGCTCATAAATATTGTAGGGGTAGATCTGAACGTTCCAAGATGAATGAGGGCAGTTGCAGTGGAAGCCACACATTCAGCATTCCGACAGAGCTCAGATTCCATTATCACAGACAAATCAGACCAGGTGAGCGGAGCTACTGGAAACGAGAAACGGGGTGAAAGCTTCAAGCACTGCGGAGTGTATTTAATAGGCAGCACCAAAACGTCAGACCAAATGAAAATGCAACATTTACACAACGCGATGCCTCCCGTTGAGGCGCGATGACAGCTCACTGGGATGGAGAGCAGTGCTGGAACACGGGCAATTTTAAAGAAAATCACTGGCGTGCTGTGTTTGGTTTCCTGTCTCCCACCTTGCATTTTACAAACTGCATCAAAGCACACAGTATAACAGCTCCAATTTCCTTCCCAGCAGCTACACCATGTGAGAAAAATTGACAGATTAAATGGAACGTAACTGCCAAAGCAACTGCAAACTGTGGCTGCCCACGAGAAGAAAATGAAGTTCCTGAGCATCACATAAAGAGGTGCTTCTGTGATCAAATGCAACGAGAGTCCATTTCATTACAATACCCCTCAAAAAAGAAAGGAACCCTTTCCTTCCCCCCTCCACAGGCACAAAATGTCACTGCAGCTCATGCAGCCTCTGCTCTGCTCCTCCAGAGAGGCTGTCGAGTGGAAGTGCTGCACATAGAAATGGATTAAATTTGTCAGGGCCACATGCGCTTTTATTTTGATGAAATCTCAGATCTGTCCTGCTTCAAGCAAGAAAAAAAATATCTGGTCCTAACAGAAATGGATGATGCTATGTTAAATGAAGGCCCCTTGCTCCACTGGAGAGGCGAGCTCTAATCTCATCAAACCACTGGACATCACCACTTCATCAGCGCTGACATGCGCATCTCTAAGTGCCACTGACATGGGCACACAAGCATTATTTATCTATTTACGGATTGCTCCACATCCCTAAGTAGACAAATTGGTATCTCAAGCATTGTAAACGCATGCTGCCTGCTCCAAGCACTACACGCTCAGTAGAAGGACCAGTGCAGCTCCAGAAGCTGGAGAGCAGTTAGCAGCATTGGACAGACAAGGTTATGTAGAGATGAGGCCCCTTACAATACTGCAATAAGCCAACAGCAGATCATACCTCACAGCAGTGCACTGCCCTGTATTACACTGAAGATTCTATGTTTAATAGCTCAACTTAATAGCCTACAGGAGGCGATTTAATGAACCCCCCACAGTTGTACAGCTTCAAACTGAGCCCAAGTATAGGCTCAGCAGCTTGGCTTTCCAGGTGAACTATGGTTGCTTATCAGCAAAGTAAAACACCAGAGTCAATCCAGAGCATTCTTTGGGGAAATGGTCCAAACCCTCAGTTATTTGCCATCTAACTAGTTTTGATAAATGGCAGACTGAAGTGAAGGCACTCGGAACCAGCTGCAATCTAGAAGCACTAGTGTGCAATACCTATCAAGAAAACAACCACCTAAAGCATTTCCTTCAACCTTGCTCAAACCTTTCTTACTATTTTGGTCTTATTAAAGAAAGAATGAACAAGACATTTTCCCCCAGTTCCATGACTGCAGTGTGCACACATTGCCTTCAGAGTGTACTCTCCTCTCCCTTCCCTCTGCATTGCTCCATGAGCTCCATGCACATGTGAGAGGATCTGAATTTCAAATTGAAATGCAAATATTAACCCAGCAATCAGCTCTCAAGGTTCTCTCTTTTGCCAGGATTTTGTAAATTACTAACTTACAAGGTTTTTTCCATTGTAAATAAGAGATAATTGGCCAGGTTATTAAACAAAGCAGCATGGAAAGGTTAACTAACATATTAAAAATGCACAGCAACTAGTAGAATGTTAAAATATTTGAATTATACATTAATACAGCAAGCTAGTCAGTACAAACTCAACACCGAAAATAATATTAAGCAGCTGATTTTAGTTGACAAGTGCAAGGGTATTTCAAATCAAAACAGACAATTCATTATTAACAACTCCCTCCCTCAGTAGCTATGTCCTCAAGCAGCTCTTAATGACTTCAAGTTACAACAACGTGTTGAGAACAGAGTGAATGCAAGAAGTTTTTTGCTTTCATCAACTCCAGCCAGACTTCAAGGTTTTAATGGAAGCTTTTTGCTTTGACACTGAAAATTCAGTGTTTTCTCCTTCTCTGAATTCTCACCACACCTCTGCTCTGTCCTGCTTTTGGCTTCTGCACCCTCTCAATGGAAACTGCTGTATAAGGATGATCACCTGTCATGGACCTTAATCCAAAGGGCAGGAAGACAGCTTAGCAACTGCATTTGTCTCAGTAGTGTTTTAAAGTACTTTGGAATACAATCACGCAGAGTCTTTATGGGCATTACCAGCTCAGCCTGATGCACCTTCTTCCTACTTGGCTGTCTGTATCCAAAATGATTTACAAAGAGGAAGACAAAGAGTGCCTCTGTATACAATAACTCCAATGAAGTCAATCATAAAGCATTTAAATAGCCCGCACAGTAGTCAGTTCCTGAGAACCCTATTAAACAAACGTTGGGCTCAGTACTTCTCATCACTTCCTGCAGCTTTCAGCTCTGGTGCTACCAAACAAACGAGCAGGACGAGGAAGCAGCCTGAGCTGGGCAGCTGCACCAGCAGCACTGCTAATTGGGGAGCTGCTCAGTGCCTGGTCTGTGCATTTAAGGACTGAAGGAACAGCTGCGCATTTGTACAGCTCTTGGTATTATTTTTCTGTTTCAAAACGATTACAGTCTGGGGAAACAAGAAAAGAAATAAACAATTGCTTTCCTGTTTTTGTTTGTTGTTTTTTTTTTTTTTTTTTCTGGGGGGGTTGGCTTGTTTTTCTGTGTAATGTTCATCATATTTTTATTTTAACCAAATTATTTTGGATTACTCCAACATAGCTTTTGTTTCCAAGTACTGAACTAACTTGCACCAGACACGTACAAGTATGTTTTATGAACACAGCTGCTTAGTAGGATAATATACAGCAGACTCACGCAGAGGCACGTGTGATCTCTGCTCTCTGTGAAGAGCTGCACTAACACTGCTGAATCCCTCCCCATCTATCTTTCAGTAGCAGGCAGTCCAGGTGAGCCCCCCTTTCATAGAAAGGAAATGATTTAGAATAACAGTGATCAACGATAGAAAACAGTGACCTACAGATACAAAGCTTCAATTCACAAAATACCAACACAGATTACCAGACTCCAAATATTACCAGTTTCAGTTGTTCCGACCTTCAAGCTCAGACTTTTTCCCCCCACAAAAACCCTCAAAAACTTCTATTGAAAATACCACTGTGACGAGAGCAACATCATTTAGAGAACTTCTGCACAGCTTTGATGCAAGTTAGGCGTTAAGATCTCTCCTGCTATAATAACTTTGGGGAACTGCCCTGCCTTGGCAAGGAAATACACCTCCTCTCACACTGCAGTCCCAAAGCCCTCTCACACCCCTGGTAGCAGCCACCTCTTGCTGTCGGTTACCACGATGGACTTGGACATGGGTATTCGGTTCAGAGTCACAAGGACTACTCAATACTCTCTAGAGCAAACTCTATACAAGACAGGAATATGCATACAAAACAAACTTTGTTTGCACAGGCTATGCTTTATTTTCCCTTTGTATAAGTACTGGAGTATGCGAACACACTGAAGATACACTGCTGTTCAGTAGAGGAGTGACACCAGTGAGCATTAACATCGGTATCAGGAGGAAAATAGAAGGAATGGAAAACATTAGGTAGATCTCACCAGTCATTACTCTGAAAAACAAAACCATAAAAATAAGAGTATGACAAGAATATTCAGTCATTGTTCGGTTTTGTGGGCAACACGGTAAGCAAACGGTCAATGCCAGCTCTTTCTTTGAGATGAATGTCCACATAAAAGCATTTTAAATCATAGAGGACATTACTCAGAGTAACAGTGGATGATGGACATTTCACATTATGCCAGAAAAGACGGTTATTTCTTGGCTGAACTAGTCTACTGAGAAGCATAAGAGCTTAAAGAATATGCTTATCACACCTACAGCAATTTCAAAAAGAGCAACAACAGATGTCAGGACAAAACGTTTGGGGCAATATGTTTGTGCTTGCTCACCAGAAAGCAAAGATGATGGATGCACCCATCTCCAGCCAGTCCTGTCATCCAACAATGTTTCAGGAGGAAAACATACATAACGCCAGCGTTGCTCTCCTTCATTTCTTAATTGCTTGCACCTATCAGAAAACAACCCTAAGCTTGTCCCCACTCACAGTTAAACCAAAGCACTGAAACGTTCCAGCAGAACCAAGGAAAAGGTCAGTGGAAAACAATCAAACAAAAATTCAACACGTTAAGCTGCAGTCGACGTACCTGCAAGAAAAGAGCTGCAAAGAGCACTGCCTGATATTCTTCCCCCCTGGACTTTGCACTATTTCCAAACGAGTCTCAGCCATGAGATTTCTACGTGTTTCTCTAACTTGGTTCACAACAGCTTGGGAACAAGCACTACCTGCCATCTCCTTGCCATCTATACACAGCATAACTAAGCAGAAATTCTTGATCACACACATCTCAGATCGTCCTGGAGCCATACTTTGGTTTTCAATCTTGCACATCCATGCATCCATGAGTTTCATCTGCATCATTTTATGGGTCAGACCATACACACTGCCTGGCTACACCATCTCATTACACTTTATAAACTCCAGAGTAGGTGCCATAAAAATCAGAGAGCGGTTTTCTGTAATTAATGAAGTCACTGGATTTCATTAACTGAGAAAAATTAATTGGGTTCATAAGAAACAGAGCACCATGTTGAGTCCATCTCCTCCTTTCTCATATACTCATTGAAAAAAATTCACTCGAGGAAGACACAATGTTATCACTAGCAACCAAAATCCACAGCATACATAGACAAACACTACAAGATCAGTGCTGCACAGAAGGCATAGAGAAGGAATTATAAATGGGAGAGGACAAACCAGCCCTACTTGGCTTGCCTTCTCTTGCTGTAAAGGTGCTGCTGCTTCACATAGATCATCACATTTCTACAGAATCAAAATAAAATATAGATGAAGCTGTTAAAAACAGTCATCAACAGAAAGGTCAGGGCCTCTGGCAATGAAAGAAAAAAAAAATTACTCCTGTGGTCTTCAAACAGATTTATTCTTGATATAAAGCAGCACCATTTACAGCTCAGCAAAACTTTAAAACTGGCAGTAAAGCACATTACAAGCTTTCTTAATTCAATTTTCTCTGGCATTTATTGTGGTTAATAAAATACCTAAATGTCATCTAGATTTATAAAAATGTATTTATAGGTTAATAAATGCATAAACCGGATCATTCACAGAAACAGCTTACACAAAGCCTAACAGCCCAAACTGATACAGATTTTGGCTTTGCTTCTTTTCAGAGAAGTAATTAGTGTTTACCTGCAAAGTTTTTCCTTTTATAGCCCAGTAAAAACAATGCACCTGATTACTTTTGCTGCTTCCAGAGCTGACATCCAACTTCACAGGTCTACCTTGCTTTTAACACAGAACTTCTGTTCACTCCACTACACTCGACCCAAAAGGAATGCAGTCCCTACCATCCCGACATTGAAGCACATTTCGTTACCTTGCTTTCTTCCTGAATCATTTCAGCTCTGCCTTCCCATTTCTGCTGTCAGGTACCTGACTTACTCCGAGTCAGAACTTCCTTCAAATAAACAGTAATGTTCTTTAATACCCATGCTAATGATGACTGGGAATGGCTTCTTTTTAACAAGTACTCAGTGTAACCAAAGCTTTTATATGTAATTAGTGTTCCGAGCTGAATTCTGGTACAATACCATTTATATCCAAATTATTTTTAATGAACGTTTGGATGCACCAGACTAAAGGACTACAGATTTAAAAGAAATATTAATATTTCATTTGAGAACCCATTCTAAATGCATTTCTGTAACTAATAAAAACACAACCAAGTAATTGCTAAGACAACTGGCTAAAAAGAGCGCTTCACAACTTCAGAAGCACGGCACAAAGTTTCTTGCTGGTCAGTGCAAAATGCAGATTTGATTTATGACTGCAACAAGAAGCACTTTCAGGAAAAGAACAGAGACCAAAGATGCATAGATGCAAATAACGTTGAACATGCTGCTAACTAAGGGATGCACTGCAGAGCCGTTTAAGCTCTGAGGAGCAGATTTTGAAGGCACCCATTCTTTCTAAGAGGCATTTTGTATAGTGTAAAAGCATCAAGTTTCTCAGAAAGCTTTTACATACAGTTCATCTTTTTATCACAAGCACTTCCTGAGCCCTTGCAAATGCAGTAAGTTAGAAAATGATTGGAAATGCAGCGATGGTAGCTGAAGCTGCCATTTTAGTGGAACACTTCTGGACTATAGAAATAAATGCAAAGAACAGGGCAATTAAAAATACTTTGCATTTCCCTTCTTAGTGAACAATGCGGAATATCTCCATATTTCAGCATTAGAAAACATTAACAAAGAAACATTCCAGGTCCTTAATGCCACGAAACTTAGCAGGTATTGAGCTTTGCCAGTGCCAAAGGAAAAACCAAAAGGGCCCCAAGAAGTCTTATTTTGACATTAAAACCAAATCAAATAGTGACACGAGGCTATTTGCTCATTGAAGAAAGTCATTTTGTCCATTAACACAGCCCCAAATTATCTGTCAAGGGAAAGGCTCATAACTCTATGGACCTCAATACCATTTCCTAGTAGATAAAAACACCCCTTACACAAATCTAAATGATGCAAAGAAGTTGGAGTAAGGCTTCTCCAGCATTTAAGAAATCTTGGCTGCTTTTCCAGGGGACTTAACAGTGTAATTACGTAATAATTGAACATCCTAATTTATAACACTCTACATTTAATGACTGAAAAAAAAAAATAGCCCTTGGCTCCTTATAAAACAAAGTAGCTACACAAATATTGAATGCTTGTAAAGTTGATGAATTTGTAATGGTTAGAAGTGATAAAAACATATCAAGAACACTGAAAGCACAAGGCAGACTTAAAACTGCTTTATACCTCAAGTGTAAAAAGTCACAAAAGCATTCTTTCCCCTATAATTTACACCTTTGCTGTTGTTGCATTATAAACAACACTTCTTAATTTGTCATCCTATTAAGTGCCTAAACAAAGGCATATGGTACAAGTCCCAGTGCCTTCTCATTGACTTTGCTGGGGCTTGGAACAATCCCAAAGTGACTTGTTTTCAGCAATTCTAAGCAATTGTAACAAATGCACCATTATTGAATGGAGATTTAACCAAATGGCACAAATCCTAAACTGCTGAAAGACCGACAAAGAACTACCAGCTATTCAGAAATGATTTTTGCAATCAAGTCTAACTAATATATTTTGAATGCTTCCACAACTTTGCCAAGTCAATAAACAACTACATTTCAACACTTTGTATATTCTAACATCAACTCACTTCGTGTATTTTTGTTCATGTATAGCCAACAGTGTCTCAAAACTTAAGCTCAATTTGTGTTATCCTTCCTTTGGAGAAAATTAGTAGCTGTTTATTAGCAGCATCCTTTGTTACTCAACTCAATATTTCCAGTTTTCCTTCACTGATCTTCCACAGCACAGCACTTTAATGAATTTGTGTCAAGCTTGCTAAGGTCTGCCACCATTCACAAATCAGCTACAGATAAATGCAGTATATATTAAAATCCTATCACTCTCCAACCCAGCAAATTCCAGTCTTACATGATGACCCGTTACTTGCAATAGTACTGCCAGTTCTGGCAGTTTGCCTATCAGAATGTTGAAGTCTTATCGAGTTTCTTCAGGTTAAGAGTACATACTTGGCGATCTTCTGGTGACCAAATGAATCTTAAATGTATGCAGTTTCATGATAAGGAGTTACTTCTCACAAACGTCATTTTGCAAAACACATCCAGGATCACAAAACATTCAACTTCATTTAGAAATGGTTCACGCTGGTACGTAATCAGTCTTGCAAGTGTTTTCTTTCCAAGTTCAGACCGAGACAACAGCTACAACCAACCACCACCGTCACCACATCACCTGTCAGACAGCAGACTTTTTGTAGAACGAGGTTACCAAAGACAGAGCTGCTTTGGATTGCTCTCTCAGCATGACTGTCTGCAGACAGCAGGTCTTTAACTTGCATCCCACGCCAGCCCCCAGCTGCCCAAGGCACTGTCATTGCTGAACAGTGAGCCTTCTGCACACCGCAGCAGGGCTGTGGGCATCCACACATCAATACTGTCAACGTTTTCCCCTTTTGTTCTTTGTGATTGCTCTTGCAGTAGTTTATGAGACGCCGTACCAAGAGGCTCACCTACGAGATCAGCCTCCCAAAGCAAACCCCCATGGCATCAGATGAAGCTACGGGAGCTACGTTTGGGAGCAACTAAGGATTAAAAATGACATTTCAAACGCAGCGCGATGGCTTGCAGACTCCCTAACAAGCAGAACTGAATACTAAAATTAAAGCTCATTTATTAATTAATGTGAATGGCAGTGCGCTATGAAAATAACGACACTGTTTTGGCTCATCTAAAAACCTATTTAAAGGAACACCAACGCCAGCAGAAGGGGCAGGAGGCAGAGCACACACAGACACCCTCAGCAGTCACACGAAGCATTTGCTGGGCACTTGAGGTTGCTTCTGCCCTTTCCTGGGCTGAGATGCTCAAAAACAAGCCTCCAGTTTCCCTGGTTTCCTCCATGTGTATTCCCAATCTCTAGTTAATCAAAGATGCTTTTTTCTGCATCTTACTCAACCAACTGCAGAGGGTTCACGACGTTAAATTTCTCAACAACTAAACTTGAGAGACAGGAAAAGGGATGAATTACAGATGTTTGCTCAGCTACAGACATCACAGAGCATCTTACAGGCAGCGCATGCACAGTTTGCAATGTGCTCACAAACAGAGCTTTGTAGCCATACCCAGACACAATACAGACATATGCAGCAGCCTATGCACAACTTAGAAAAACATCCTCATTAGCCATAATTATGACTTATGTAATTAGCATTTTGTATCTTGTCTGCAGGTGTTCACCCTTCCCTTGAGGAAGGCATTGCTCCCTTGATGACTAGTGGGACAGTGAAGATGGGCAGATTGACTCCAAAAGGGTACCCAGAAAATTCACAGACCCATCAAGAGAAATTACACTGTATTCAAAGCCTTTTGATAAAAAAAAAAATTAAAAAGAAATTAAAAAAAAAAAAACAACAACAACCAAAAAAAAACCAAGGCTGGAGATTCCACAAACTTCTCTTGGCAGTTTGTGCCCTTTTAAGTGGCAGTCATTCAAAAAAAAAAAAAAAAAAAAAAAAAAAAACGGTCTGGCAAATAAATGCTCATTAAAGCCTCCCTTTCTCAGTGGAACGTTTTAGCTGCAGACTGAATAACTTCAGTATCCTGCAAACTGCATTTCTTTTGAATGGCTTTTAAGAGCTCAGGTGAGTTTTTAATCAACTCAGTCATAACGTGGATTATCAGCTGTATGTATACAAGTCCCATCTCTATGTCTGTATCTCCAAAGAGCAATAAAACACTCCCGTAGATCCCCTTTGTTACACACAAAAATCAAAGAGCTTGTGCATCTGACAGCACAGTACAGCCCATACACAAATCCTAACCTAAAATGAAGTAGGAAAAGTTTCATGTCTTGGTCCAAAGTCCATTGGTTCCAGTGGAAAAATACCACCATTTTTGAACGCGTGCAATTTGCATTATTTTTAGCAAAGATTATCTTTGAGCAGAGGTGCAGAAACACTTAACAAGTCTAAAGCACCACTCGAGTCCCAGTCACAGAAGCTTTGCGCGGACAAAATCCTCATTACAATCAGCAGGGGTTTGCTTTCATAATGAGTATTTGAGTCAACTGATTGGAGTGCTCAACTTCTGTGATGGTGGGTGCACAAGACGTTCTTGACTTCATGATTTCTCTGTAATGCTCCATAATACGCAGCACTGGTTCCTTGGAAACGAGCCATTTTGACAGGACTGAAAGGGGTGCAAATGAGTAAAGTTTTATCTCACATGGATGGCTTCAATGTTTAGGTTATTTCTAAGTGTGAACAATTTGAACTTTTAAATGGCTCAGTTTGAAGTTTCCATCAAGTGAATGATCCAAATGTTGCAACTCTGAAGAATAGCTGGACCTGAACTGGCATAGAGAACATTCCTCTGGGTTAGGAACAACAAATGCACTCAGGTAGATGCTATAGGTTTAGCTTAATACTGAGGATCTCAAAAGAAGTTGTAATCATGAAGATGATTCCTTCTATTACCATTACCTTAGCTCTATGAGACACGTTCATATTTTTCTTCCTTTTGATACTACGTGTACAGAATGTAATTACATGCACTTTTCTTTTTGCCAGCCAAATATATTAGAACTGCAATACTGGAACATCATTATTTTCTACTAGCATTCTTTTCCTAAGGAAGCGAGTACTATTTTTGTGATACCAGAACAACTACTCCAGCTTCCACAGAAAAAAAAAAAAAAAAAGAGCAGAATTACACAGAATTACACAGAGTAATACCCAATACTTGGGTATTTCACTACCTTCCTTCTCTCCACTGCAGAATTATTTTTTTTCCCCACTTTTGCTGCCAATTTCTGTTCATGTGCATGGCTTGTTTTTGTGGGCAAGTCCCTCTTCCAAACGAGTACAGCCTCCTCCTACCTAAAGTCAGTCATTCCAGTCCACTCTTCTTTACAGCTTCCTAATTTTGCCACCAAAGCTAATCTAAGCTATTCCCCTGCCTTTTTGCCTTTCCTTTTTCCCATTACTCCAGTTTATACCCTTTCCTCCTACAGTGGCCTGCTGAGCTACCTTGCTCACAGGGTTACTGAAAACAACTTCTCAAATTGTAGTTCAGTTTTACGTATCTGACTGGTTAACTTCACAAGAAAGCTTCCATATTCTACCTTTCATTTTTCCTTTAACAGAAAACACTCCGAGTACGTTCTTACAGTTAATCAAGCACAGTACAGTAAATAATGTATTTAGGTATCTGGAAAGCTTTTCAGTTCTGTCTAGCAGGAAGAAGGTAAGATATTTTTTGTTTTCCCATAATTAGCATAATAATTAGGAATGTTAACAAGGGCGCTTGGTGCAACTAGCACATCAAAACCTCTTCAAATAAAGTCAGTTACCTGGGAGCATCTGCATCCTCACAGGCACAAGGCAACGTCCTGCTTGCTGAGCCAGGACAGAGCATGGGAACCAATCTGACATGCAAATCAAAAAGGAAAAGATTTTGCTCTGAAATACCCCAACATGAAAAGCCATTTGTATGAGAAGTAATACAAAAGCTTCCAGCCAGGCAAAAGCGTTCAATAAACCCAACACATCAAAAGCAGCACCAGGTTCCTGAACACTGAAGTTTTGTTACTTGTTCCTTTGGACCAGTCCTGCTCATTTATCAGCGCCAGCACTGCCCATGGGTTTTGCTTTGTGTCTGATGACACGAACTCAGGGACCACTTACATTTTTACTGCTTACTGCCATGTCACTAAGCTGTTCTGATTTGCTCTGCTGGGAGGCTGTCTCATTCCAGGAATAGAAATTAATTAATCAGTATATTTTCCACCCCCGTGCCAGGAAAAAAAACATCTCTGATTAAAATGGTGTACTGAAGTTTTTCATAATCAGTGCCAACACAACTATTGATTAAACGAAAAACCTTGTGAGCACTTACTCATTTTATAGGTGTATTTCATTTCTCTCAAGCTCCCTTGTTGTAATTAAAGGATATATTCTAGACACGTTATGACTGTTATAAATTGAAAATACTTTTATGAATCTAAGGCATCACCTTCATGAAATGCCTGTAGTCTGTAGGTGACTGAAGTCCTTAATTCTCAAGTTTAGATTCTCACAACTGCAGTCCAGTGAAAAGTCAGCCTTGGAGGTGAATACTGAAACTTAACAGTCTATGCTCCAAATACATCCGCAATGTTGCTTCTAGGCAGGAAAAGCACTTCACACATCACTGTGCAGAAAAGTTGGCACATCCATAACTAAATCCCACCGAGACCGTAAGCTTGGCAGCATTCCTCATATCCAGCTTGGGCTGAGCTTCCCATTTGCAGAAGATTTCTACCCAATAAAGCTATGCTTAAAGCAAACAACGTTTGTTATTGTCTCCCTTTCAAAAACACCATTCTTGTAACTATGTCACATTCCTATGCTTTCTAGGGTGAATTACTCACTTTAACACATTTCTGCTACTTCTTGCTTATGACACTAAAGATTGGCATTTCCTGGCTCGATGCAGAACGAAGCCATTGACCTCCCATCTCTTCCCATGTTCCAGGCTCCTGGGAGCACTGGGCACTCAACTACTTTCAGCAAGGATGAATCCCTGCTGTGTAATTTAGGGATTACTTCTCTAATTAGCAGCATGAAAAGAAATATTGACATCGCACTTGTCCATTGCTTTTCATCTCGCTGCTTTTCTCCATGTCACTACAGAGACAGATGCTCGCTGATTCATTTTAAAAATATAAGAGATTAATTATCACACATTGTTGTAAGAAAATCACAGTAAATTAGCCCAATAATTACAAATTGCAAATTATCTGGTCAGGTCTGATAAATGGAGACCAGCAGGGAGCTTAATGCAGGCTACGTACCCATTCCTGCCCACTATTCCACATACGTATACATGGGGAAGATGTTTCATGTACGTGTAACCCTTCAGACATTTTGTCAGTTTTCATCAACTTACCTAAACTGCACATCTCTTCCAAAGATGCCTAGAACATTTTCAAACTTCAATATGCATAAATTAGTGGTACTGCATAAGGCAGCCCTAATTTATGCACTCACTATGGACCTAATTAGTTCTTCTGTAACAGAACGTCAAACAGATTTTCTTAATAAAGCAGAACACATCATATCCAATATGTATATCATACACAGAACTTTATCTTTGTCACTTCACATTACGAACCCACAGCAAGAAAGAGCTCCTGAACCTGAAATTGGCTTTTACTCCTGGTAGAACAGAGACAGATGATCACTGGGGACAAATCAGCGTCACTGCAGCACAGCTCATCAAGTGACACAGATTTACATCAGCAAGATGCACAGCACATCTCAGCCCTGCACAACTGCTTGGGGAGGTCCTACACGCACCATGGGCAGGAGTAGGCAGGAGCAAGGGGGGGGCTCTGCATGCTTTGCATGTGGGACTACACCCCAGCGTGCAGCAGAAGGCTGTCAGGCTGTTGATGATGCAGTTAGTGTCCAAAGCCTTCCAACTCAGCTGGCTTACTGCCTCTTGCAAGGCCCAGCCATGCCTGAACGCACACAAGCTGAGGCTCCATCAAGATAAGCAAAAGGTGACAGTGAACTGAGAGGAAAAAGGGATCGTGTTTGCACTTCTAATATTTCTCACTTTAGTCAGCAACCAGAAACTTTGCTAAATGTGATTATATATCAATACGTCTGCATCTCCAACCTACTTCAGCTATCTCCCATGTATTTTGTCACTTCAGGTTCTGGCTGCTGTGACCTTCTTGGTTGGACTTTACATAAATCCATGTCAAATGGAAGCAGGCTGCTGTCGGTCCCTCAAATTAAATCCAGTGCTAGCAGTCTGAGTGCTGCAACCCTGGGAAGCACAGTTCTGCACAGGTCAGCACTGAGAGATGGTACTGCTCTCCTGCACCTGAGGCTTCTCTGAAAGCCTCCCAAGGCTTTTCTACATCCTCTCTGAAAGCAATACTGCCATCCCACGCAAAATATGCTTATCACTTCCAGGAGTAAAAACAACACGTCTGATGTACAGTGGCACAATCCAGGAGTACACTAAGTCACTTCAGATGACAAGTAAGTAATTTGTCTTTCTGGTGTTTATTTCGAGCAGATTAATCAAGATGAAATATTATGATATTCACGCATAAATTAGCTTCATTCTTCTGCCTAATGACCTCTCAGTCAAGCCTCTTACAACAAACTAATTACAGAAATCTTTTAAAATGGAGCAACAAAAAGCTTTTTGTTGTTTTTAAATAGCAGTGAGGAAAATCCCACAACACTGAGGGGCAGAGGAACCCCCAAGATGGACCTGGTCCAGGCAGCACTTACATTCCTCATCCACAGATAGCAGAGATCAGGCTCCTAGTCCTGCATGCGACCCAAAACTCCAAAATGAAAGAACTGCCTTTCTTCTGCACAGATGTTTTGTTTTAAATGCACAACGATGTTTGGCATTTCTTAAGCAGAGGGCAGCATTACATCAGTAAATGATTATTAAGGTTACCGAATCTACAACACCTGAAGTTATATTTCTGCATCATAAAGATACATGTTCCACTTAGCTGACTTCAGATAGGTAAAGTTTCAGAAACTAAACTGCATTCAGGTCAACAAAGCAAGGGACAAACAGGAAAGCCTTCCAGTCTCCCCCTCTCCCCACACGCTTTGCTACGACCAAGCCCCTCTCCTAACTCCTTTCTCAAAGCCAGAAGGTTTCCTCTACTTTCCTCACTGTACATCACTACCGCCAGTTCATCACATATAAATGCAAGAGGAATGGTGTCCACTGTTACCCTCCAGAACAGCACGTTCTGCAGCTCCTCGTGGACCTGGCACAGCACTCCACAAGCACTACTTAAGAGTTCCCCTTTCATCCCGCCATGCTCCGGCCCTCCTGGCTCCTGCGCTCCCACAGCGCTCTGCTGACGCCGCCTCTCTTAATGGAAAGTTGGAGCCAAAACCCCTGCCAAGAGATAACATTCTCCAGCAAAGCCTCAGCCCTGAAACTTTTCCTGCTGCTTTGACATTTGTGTAACATTCAGAAGCCGCTTGCTCACACAGAGACGCTGTTCCCCACCAGTGAAGCACTTCAGATGGAAGGTATTATCTATTCCTAACCGACGTCTTTCACTAAATGGAACATTTAATTAATTTGGTCCGAAGCCAGTCTGATCTCTTTTGCTTGCGTGAAGACGAAGACGACTCACAACTCTTTGGCACCATTCCTTCCTTTCCTCCCCCTTAAAAGAACTTTAGTTGTTTACAGAATAGATACAAGAAAATCCAAGCTGGTGCAGTGACACATCATTAGTTAAAAATACAACCCAGCATAAAGAGCTTTAGTACAGAGATAGCACCGGAGTGCAGAATTACATGAAAATGGCTCAGGAAGGAGAATGAAAGTCATCTGGAAATTTATGGGTTTTGCTATGGGCGGTAGCGTAAGAACAAAATGACTGCAACCACTTTGTGTATAACTACAGAAAGTGAATTTGCTACAATTAACTGAGATGGAAATAGAGAACAAGGAGTAATAAAAATGCTCGAGATGTACCTATCTATAAAACGCAGAGAGTAAATGCATGGTGAAGGGGGAAGGTCTCTAAAGATAAAAACAAAATCCAAAAGCCTACAGGAGTCTAAAAGTCGCACATCCCTGACCAGAGACAGGCTTGCATAATGAGCAAAGACAGCGTGATTTGTGGCTTACTGTAAGCTGCAGGAAGCTCTACGGACAAAGAAATGAAAACCCAGCCGTGATGACAGCATCTCATTGGGAGGCTCACTGTGCCAGAGCTCCAGAGCACTCGTGCCACTTGTGCCATCAGGCAGATGCACGTGATGAGTTCTGACAATGAGATGACAGCCTAACACCAGGATGCCCACATTTAGTCCGGATCTACAGTTCTGTCTGCTAACAGAAGCAACCTCCAGATCTGAACAGCACTCTGCTGAAGAGAGAAGCAGCACATCTCCTGTCTGAAGTTATCTGTAACGCTGCATAATGACTGCAAACTGCTGCAGACTCCCAACAGCTGAAAGAACAAGCAGAGGGCTGCATTCCGGAGAGGAGACAAATGTGGCCAGAGGACATTACAGGAAGAACACTTACACCTGGTTAGAGAAACAAAGTTCACACTAATGAAATTAATTGGGTTTATAGCAAATACCAGCAGATAAATTTTAATAAGGCAGCATCCATCCATACAGCGTATGTCATAGCCACGAGCCCTTCTGGTTCTGTACACAGCATCACACGTGTCATCTGGAATCCTGGCTCTGCAGGAACAGCTGAGACTTCAGGGCCTGCATGCAACCACATCCATCCTCAACTTGTGTGCAGCTTAATTAAATGGCAGTGGTAATTAGTGCACAACATGGGAGCCTCAACAGATGCTGAAGAAAGAAATATTCTTAATGCTGACAGAGAGGCTCATCGTTCTCCAGCTTCTCTGCAGCCTTGGTGGGATGGTCGTTGCCCACTGCCAGGCTCATCAATGTGATGCTGCTAAGGATAGCTGATTTGCACGTCGATAAGGAAGAACATAACTATATAGATGGTATATGTATGTATATCAGATGGCATATGTAAGGTATAACAGAAGGCAATGAGATGGATGACCGGCTTAAGGAGAAACAAAGGCAGCTCTCATAGGTGATGGGGAGAGCCTGGTGCACATCACTTGGTCCCAAGGCAAGACTGAGGGAGTCAACCACATGCAAGCTGCTCCAGAAAGAAAGCAAATCCTGTATGATGCTTGGATGCTAAGGAACAGAGAGCTTAAGATCAACACGTATAGAGAGAAATTACAAGCAATACATCTTATGGCATTAGCAAAATGAAAAGTGAAGGAAACGAGTGGCACAGGCTGAAGTTCACGATGAAGTGCCATCATGCACAGCCTGCTGCATCTATGATGCTGTATGTATACTTTTTGAAAAGTCATACTGAAAAAAAAAAATGGAAGATAGCTATAGCAACACTTTACAGAGGAGAAGAAGAGGTAGCACCAATCAGTCCCTGAAGAGGTGTTTAATTCCAGAACATGCTGGCAAATCTAAACAAAAAACAAATCAGTGATGCATCTGTTCACCATTGAAATGTTCCCCCCATCCCTCCCTTCTGCTTCCTATGGAAGTAAAAAGACTTGAAGGAGTCTGCTGAAGATAATATCTTGCATATCAAAGCAGGTGATGAAGCAGAACTGCAGTAACTCCTGAGGAATGACAGGAACAAGACTGAGAGGAAAACGTGAAAGTAAAACATCTCTGAACTGCTTCAAAGAGGGGCACCACAAAGCTGATCCAAGTTCCCATGAACTTCACTGCTCCCTGCAATACAGTTTGCTGTCTGTATTACTCTGTATTCTGGAAATATTGGGCTATTGAAATATGTTCATTACAGCAAAGTGACAACTAGAATATGCTACTGCATGCTTGTAACGGTAATGAGTCACAAGTACAAAAGGAAACACAGACCGAGTGGTAAGAATGCTACAGGAAAGAATGGATGGAAAGGAACTGTTTCATGTGAAGAGGAATTAAAGCAGTGGGCGTGAGACATGTAATAGCTTCTGAAAGATTTTCTAAGAAGTGGCAAGGGAGCTGAAGATGAGAAGTGATGGAAAGAGACTAGAAGGAATTACACACTGGAGGCAAAAAACTGAAATGAGTCACATTCTGATGCCTTCTTGCCACAGGGTATGAGTGGCAGCTGTCCTCAATAACTACTGAAATAACATCATACAAGAAACCTCTGAGCAGGGCAGTTGTACTCCATCTCTACAGATCCCTTCCAGACTATTTTATGTAAACAAAATGAGTAAAGTTTTATGCAAGCTGTATTATTTTTAAAGAGTGATTATGGGAATATCTCAAAGTAAGGATACAAAGATGTTCTTGCTAAGATGAAATTCAATACGTACAACAAACCGGTACAATGAAGACAAAAAGATGTTTTTTTCTTCTCAATAAAGACATTAACGTCAACTGTGACTCTTGAATAAAAGTAAGAGGATTCAAAATAGACTTCAAAACTTGCTTGAAGGAATATTTCTCATTCCTTCAGTTGGCAGATTGATCACAGCAACACCTCCATTTACCAAAGCACTTTTGTTGGAGCACAGGATGCAAAAACACACATAAGCCCAACACAAAGATAGATCAGGGAAATGTTTCAGCAGCAAAGTCATGCTGTATCATCTCTATTACTATTTTTTTGTATGGATAACAATAACTCACTGTTAGTTTCTGGTAAACACTACACTGAATAATTCAATCTACAAAGCAAAAATGAATTTTAATTATGGACTTCTAGAAGCATCATTTCCCATTTGTTCATTGGTTTTTTTTTTTTGTTTTTTTTTTTGTTTTTTTTTTTTTAAACTTTGGAAATCAAAACTTAAAGAAGAGGAAAAGTATACAGAGGCACTAAAAGGAACTTCTGTTATCTCATCCAAACACTGCCTTGGCCTTGACTTCTATTTCTAGTCAGATCTCTCCTTTTCCAAACGGGCCAGCATCATGGATCTGAGCAGAGAACTTAAACTGGTACAGTATTAAAACTGGCTGCAGTCAGTACTTATGTTATCATTTTAGTATCAAAACACCATTTGCTGTCTCAAGCAGTTTTTGCCTAATGAATGTATGGATCAAGGGGCAAGTGAGATGCAAACTCTGTGTACTTCATTTACATTTCTAAAGTAAACGTTTAATATTCTAATGGACTGATATGAATTTCCTAAATGTTAATTGATGCAACTGAAATTTGCTAAGGGCACATTCAAGACATTTCAAACAATTAACAAAAGATTTGAAAGCAAAGAAGCCATTTCAGTAACAGTCAAAACCACTGTCATACCTGTTGTTTCACCTGTAGTAAGAAACTTTTTTTTTTTTAAACTTACCAAAATAGAATAGTAAATTGTGCAATTTAACACGACTATAAGCAGGACTCAACTAAAACCTGTCTAATTCTCACTTGAGGACAAAACTCCTTTTATGGGTTTTTCAGTCCTTCTCTGATTTCTACATGGATGTCACCAATGAAGTAAGCTGAGGGCACTCAGGCTGACACGTCACTCAGACTCTGAAACACCACAACCACACATTGAAATAACTCATGCAAAATTTAAAATAAAACCTATGCTTCAGCTCTGTTCTCAGTCCTTGCAACCAAGAACAGGCACAACTATGCTGAACTGCAGACCCAGAATGAAGCTGTTCTGCCCATAAACATCCATCCAGCAGAGCATGCAATACTACTCGTCCCCATCTTCCTGCCCTGCAAGATCTCCACTTACCCCAAGCCTTCTTTTCAATTCAACCTCAAGATGTACAGAAAGCTGGGTTGGAAGAGAACAAGCATCCTTTCTACCAATCCATTTAATGCTTATTGCACATGTATGTGTATTGCATGACAGTTGGGGAAGGACTACTACACTGTCTTGTTGAAGCTGGGGCTTACCTGCTCACCTGCTAACTGCCAGCAGGCTGCTTCCAACTCTCTCTCCTTTATACTAAAAGCCCAGGAATGATTTCTAATATTTGTAATTACAGCAGCTGTCTTCATTCAAAACACAGGTTCTCCTTTCAACTTTGCTGCCTTAGAGACCCTCTGCATGGTTATATTCAGAGAACACCTGAGCAAGCTCTTTCATGTTCATTTTAAAGCTGATCAAACCACTTGAGCTGAAGAAATTCTCCCTCTGAAAAAGGTCTTGTAGCTCACTACTTCTTTTTGCCCTAGTTGAGGTATAAAGATACAAAGGGTCTGAAATTTAACTTATCAAAATAAGAACAGCAGATGAATCTTCAACCCTAAGGAAGCAGACAGACATGATTTGCAAACAACACGAACTGGTGCAGGGCCTCTGAGGAACTATTCTGTGCTTTTGAAACTCATGCATTCTAGCACGAGTTCACTAGCTCAGATTGCTTTCTTCAAGGAAATTCTGAAAGGAGTAATAAGTTGCTTTTGATTTTAAAGCTCCAGCCTACATCTGCAGTCTCTGTAAGATAAATACAATAAATGTCATTGAACTAGCTATCTTCAACATTATCTTGTTAACAATTGATTATTTATCCACCAGAAACTACACGGTGCTCCTTTCCTGCTTGCAGGATAAACTGACACTTGATTCAGATTAGTAATCTACTGCAAAATGCCAACTGCACAAAGCCCATGCAGCAGCCCAGACTCAATAGGTATGTTGAGGAAAATGCAGATGTCTGCGTAAACAGAGGATCATGTTGGCCAGAACTGTCACTCCAGCATTTTTCAGGAGCACTGCACTCACTTAAGCATCCCTCGAGGCTTCAGCCATCAGGAGATACAGGATGACGGATGCACCATCTCAAACAACAAATCCTACTGTGATTTTAATTGAATTACAGCAGCCATTTTATTTTTCCAGAGCCTCTAAGACTCCGTACCGCTTACTCGCTTCCAGTGATTCAGCAGTTTATTTTTCAATACAGCAATCCCTCCTTAAGACAGTTCCTCATTCCTTTTAAGTAGTGCTTCTGACAGCAGCTACCTAGATGGTTGTTGTTTGAGGCACTCTACCTTTTTTTATTAAATAGAAGTAGTTTATCTCAGACACCTCTGTCTTCAGAGTCGAACACCTTTCTATTCATTTGAATGCTCAGTCTTTTAGCAGTTCTGGAAGTGTCCTCACAACGTACCGTGCCTCTACAGTTAAGCTAACTTGACTACAGCATTGCAAGAAGTTAAAAAAGAGACAGAAGAAAGGAAAATCTAAAACCCAGAGGATAAACAGCAACACCAGCCTATAAATACAAGCCAACCTTGAAACACCAGGAAGAAAAAAAAAGAAAACCAACATTCTGTAATCATAGGGGACTTCAGCAGAACTGTCAGGAGGCTATTTTTGTTCCTAACCTACATAGGAGGCTGCAGAAAGGTCAGTTCACAGGCAACCAAGAATAGGCAAAAGACACTGCCAAACACCCATGTCCTAGCATTACTTCACTCCACACTTGGGGCTTTTTATTTCCCAACTATGCGATCGGTGCTTTTTGTACGCACAAACATTTTCTTTCAACTTTAGAAATCATCCAGTTTCAATTTCCCAAAAAGACCAGAAAACAAGCCTCAATCTTCTTCTGTGCCCTGCTTATGCCTGAGCAAGAAGTATGCACAACTTAACAGAATGGACTAGGAAATCCTTCCATCCCCTAGAACCAAGAGGTGCAGAAAAACACTTGAATTTATGGTCCCCATTAAAGGTACTTGTGTCAATAGTAGACACGTATGACATCCCTCCACTTTCCTAAAAATATGCTTTGCTTAGGTCTTTGAAAGAACCACACCTGTTTGAAGTATGCTGCTAGCCAGAAGTCCCACTTATCTTCTTATTTTTTAAGCAGCACTTCACTATATATTACACACAGGTAACATCAGAGAATTGAGATATTTAACACATTCTGATTACATTGTGTTTACATTGAGAAGTGTTTACAAAACAGTAAACTGTGTAAACAGAAAGTAATTGTGCCTAGTGATGGATGGCATTGTTCACAAGCCATTACACGTATGCATATAGCTGTATCCTCCAGTCCTTCACACTCACCATCCAACAGGCATGTAAGGGATCTGGAATGCAGAACCCAAGCCTGCAGCCTAAAAATTATATCACTAGATCTAATCCTGCACTTCTTCATCAGGCTCAATTAATCAATTAATTAAGCATCAGCTTACTTTGAGGAAACTGGAAACAAGAATTCACCTGAGAAAGGGCCCTGAGTTTAAGAGCTGACCAAAGACATGAGAAGATCGTTATTCAAAGCTATCTTCAATATTAAAGAAACAAGCTTTGCCTTTCAAACCATCAGAATATGATATCACAACACTTCTCATACTGTTTTTGAATGTCTCACACAGATAGTTTGACAAATTTAAGGACCATGCTGAATAAGAATATTTTACTAAACATAAAGAGCAGTAATTCAGTTTATATTGTAAGCAGCACCCAGCACAAGGAGATGCATCTCAATCACTTCAAGAAAAAATAATCAAGAAATTAATTGATAAGGTATTTATGACCTCTCCCAACAGACAGAGCAAAAACATCTACAACTGAGAAGAAAAAACACATAATTTATTGTGAACTCTGGCTGGGTTTTGCTCTTTTTTATGACAATATACTGCATACTTCAAAGTATCTTTCACTTTGATAGAAATTTATCTGCAGAGTTCAACCACCTGAAAGCCCAGTGTTGAGGAGCAAAGGCAACACAGTAGAGATACAAAGGAAAACACAGTCTGACCAGGGCTGGACTCTAAAGACTAGAGCTGCCATACCTGTATTCATGTTCAATACTTCAGTGCCATTCTAGAGAGAACAAGAGCATTTCAGGATATATAGAAAAGAGCCACCTCAACAAGCAATATTGATTCATGCAGACCTTCAAGCTCAGATACCATTAAGGTATTTGAGTTTCAGAGGTGACAGTTTTCTTTCGACAGTTCATCTGCAGAGGTGACCATTCAGTGATCAACTAAACAGCAACTTTGAAAGCCTCGTAACAAAAAACAGAGACCAAACAGAAAGCATTCCAAGACATCAATCCCATTTTGTAAGTGGTTCCTTCTTTAAGTCATATACAACGTTTCTAACAGCATCACATTTACAGCTTTCTGAAGGCAAACTGTTTCGTCTTTTCTGTAAAACTTCCAGTATAAGATTCCCTAAAAGCAGTATCTATCCTAAAGAACTCAAATGAAGTCTCCCAGCAGCCATTTAAACAAAAACCACTGTTGATGCACTGAGAAACACAGGGATACATTGCTTAGTCTAAGGCACAAACAATGCAAAGACATTCAATGTAATTACTTCAAGATCATAAAAAAAAAAACCAGCATTAGCAGATCATAATTAGGATTAAATAATTATTACCTTCTCCAGTGCATGATATGTATTCTTCAGTCAAAGTTCCAGTACCTGAAAGAAGTAATACGCAGGGAAAGTTAGTTATACTGATACTGTCATTAAATTCATCCCCACTCACGTTAAATAATTTTGCAAACAGGCCACTTTGATCACTTCAGTACCTCCAGACAAGGCAGTGTGCTGGCTGGGCACCCTACGGCAGGCTTCACCACTCTCCACACCAATTCCCCCAGCACACAGGCATTCCTCCCCCAGAGCCCATCGCTTCCTGCAGACACCAAATGTGGTACTGAGGATTAAGCAGCTCCTTGTTTCTTCAATTCTGACTAATTTGCTAAGGGCCAATAAACTTTCAGCCTGCTGCAGCAGCTCACATGGAATCCTTTTTCCCCAGGTGCAACAAACTTTAGGCTTTCAACAGGTGGCAGAAAGCCCCAGCTGCTCCCCCACCCCCGCTACACATCAGTAGATCCACCCAAATCCCAGAGCCACTTACAAGGAGTCCCAGCACCACCATTAGATAACCCTAATGACCAATGTATTTTTAGATTCCAATCTATCCCTTGCTGCTCAGAACAATAAAAGCTCTCCAGTTTTTGCTTTTAAAGCTCCCGTTTTCTCTAGGCTCCGAGGAATCCCTCGGCTCACAAGGCACTGCGCCGAAGCAGAAAGGAGGTTTCTTACAAAACACACGACCTTCAGAACTGCATTTGTGTTTTGTTTTTTAAAGCCCTGTCATGCCTGCGTGCACAATCGAACCAGGGCTTTTTTTGGTGCTCGTGTAGGAGACTCTGGATCAGATCATTTTTCTCTTCCCCCACAACTCCAGCACGTGTACCAACTACTACGCCTGCTGCTGCTTGCTTCTGTAGGAGTTCTCGCATCAGGTGCTCACTCAAGCAGGACAGCTGACCTCCTGCATGCCCACACGGTGCTTTGGGTACTGATAACTTCAGTAGAACAGGTGACTCCAGTTAAAGAAGCATACACTGTAACTGCCAATTAACAGATCAAACCAACAGCGCCTACATATTAAAGCCTTCAGAACTTTCATAACTTCCAACAACAGAAATGCTTTCGGGGGCAATTTCTTACAACATTTTCCATTGGTAGAATGATATTAACTCAAAAACTAGGAATAAGCAAATCCAGGATGCTTTACATTCAGTATAGTATTTCATCCCTTAGTGATTGCAAGAAAACGAACACTGTTCTTCATAGTCATGCATTTGAGACTGATTAAATTAATTGTACTTTATCCTCACTAGCAGCTCTGAACCCAGATTCCTAGGTTTGAAATGATAAAGCATTTTAACTACATTACCAGCAAACATTCAGCAGTGCCCAGGCAATTCTGCTAAACATAAGATCTCCCACAGCTCAGGGGAGGGCTGGCCATTGCATCCCACTGCTTCCCATCAATTCAAATGCACTCTCAAATTCAGGTGAAGGACAGGTGGAAACAGGCACCAAATGGAACCAGCAGTGATCTCCCTTAGGTGACACTATGGAAGGCAGTGCACCAACAACTGCATTTAGCAGCTCCAGGTTTTTCTGCATCCCTCGTCAACAGAAGGCTTGGAGAGGAACTTCAGAATGCAGATATGAAATTGTCTCCAAAGGAAAAAAGCAACAACCCTCTTTTAATGTGGCTCCCCAGCCACCACTCCACTCGTTCCGAAAGCTAAGGCTTCCTAAAAGCCTCAAAAGAAATTCAGGTTTACACAACCCTGAGTTTCTGTAAAAGAGCAGCACATACTTCAAGGAAAATATCGCTTAAAGCGTTGCCTCCATTTTCCATCTTTATTTCACAGAAATACTATATAATCACACTCCAAATTTGCTTTTTCAGGTAAAGGCAGTTTTTTTGGGAGCTGGCTACTGGGGGAACTGATGAAAGCCTGAAGAGCTGATTTCATCTGCTGCCAGCAGACATCCTCACATTGCACTCCAAGTCTATAGTGGCTCTGAGATGGCTGAAAGAAGCCATCCCACAGAAAGCTGAGGTGTGTTTCGCACCTGGGAGCTCATCAGCACATTATGCAAATGCTGACATTCTGAGAGCATCCATCCCCAGAATGCTTATGCAAGATAAGAGTACACAGTAAGGGTTATATTTCTGCGGGCAAGAAGCAACCCTGGTCAGTGGCAAGAACATTACAGAGGCATCAGGATCTGAATCCCCAGACAAAATTTTCCCTTACTTATTTCAAACACAAAACTCGTTTGCTGATTTTTAATCTTTTTTTTCATCCCAGCTCTGCTGTGGGCTGGTGTTTACTCAGCTCGTCTGCTCAGGCACTGTTCTGCATTGCCATCAATCCAGCAGCACAGTCTTGTCCTGTTTCCACATCTTCCATATTTACTACTGAAGGAAGCTAAAAGATTTCGCATCTGTCTCTGCCTTATTCCAGTCTCAAATTAAGCACTGCAGAGGCTCTCTGACTGCAGATCTGTCTTTACCTCAAATCCACCAGATACCATTTAAGGGCTTCCCCGTTTCTGCTTTCTAATATAGGTTTGGTATCTTTCAAAGCTTTTGCTCTTTCTATAAACACAATATCTCCACTGTATGCTAAAAAATGTGAGAACTGCAAACCTGCTAGCCTCTGAGCTTATTAATATAGTTCATTGAATAATGAAGTGTTTCTGATCTCTTCCTTGCTTATATTCACTCTCAGTGGCCCTCCCACCCTCATGAAGAAAGATGAAGTTCACTGCAATTTCTCACATTGCTTTTTCTACCCCTGCACCTGGAGCACACTTAGGAAAGCAAACCCAACAACCAGACTCATTGCTGCCCTACTCTGCCTCAGCTGCCCTCTCAAAACGAGAAGACATTAACTCTGAAGTACCACCATCTCAGTAGTTACGTCAATAGATGAAGAGAAAAGGACCAAGAAAGAGAGCACCAAGGAAGCCACACTTCAGCCAGCCACAGCCACCAGCTGCAGTGGATGGAAGATGCAGCCCTTCCTCAGCATCTCCCAAATCCTCATCTTGCCTCTTGCTCCTCAAGTCAGACATTGCTATCAACACAACAGATTGATGACAGGAGCTAAACAGAAGAGAGTTTTCCAAAGCTGAAATATAAATCCAGTATTCATTTGCCCTGTAAACATCTCTTGTGCATTTAGACATAGTTGGCAAGTCAGCCAAGAGCATTCTCTAAGCCTATGTACCTCGTGCAAAAAGATAAAAATAACAATGGAAAAGCCTAATCACCATCACAGGTCTCCCAGGGTTTGATTGGTTTAACTTCAAAGTAAAATGCCACCAAAATAGAGATCTCACATAGTTTATTATAAGGAAAAAAATGAAAATTTAATATTGCAAAGTGTTATTTTTAAGTAACAAAACCTCAGTCTCACCAAGTAAAGAAGAGCACACACATTTCTATTGGATTTCTAGGCTTTAAAAGGCAACTTGATGCCATTTGCTTCACAAATGAAAAGAACATTGACCTGCATGACTGCATATTGATAATAATCTTTAGACTACAGAATTCTGCAGAGATCGTAGAAGAAATCTCACACTGCTCCAGCAGCTGGTTCATAAATTGCACCTCTAAGATGCATAACCCTTGAAATTATCTGTTACTTATAACAGGCCTCCCTGCTCCATCAGAATATGCTCAGAATACACTGTTTTTTTGACACAGGGAACAGACACATGCATGTAAAAATGCTCTTTCAAAGGTATTTTCCAAGTGGAAATATAGGTGAATAGCTCATGTATTGCTAAAAAGCCAAGGATAACTCCAGGAGACTGCACTGACAGCCGAGGACGTGACCATCACCCTTCTTTCCACTTTAAATGCAAAGTAATGAAATGCGTGCAGTTGTTTCGCATCGTCTGAGAGATGCTCTCGTCTCTCCAAATTGCTGATTAGGAGATCCTGTGCTCATTTGTGTACAGTGCATCAATCCAGCCACTTACCAAAGGTTATCTAACAGAACATGTCAGGCTTTGATGACAAAGGGAAAAATCACTGTAGATACAGCCAGTTTTATGCATGTGATATCTCATTACCATGCTACGCAGCTTCTCCTTCCGCTTCTTCTTTTCCAAGCAACAGAAGGGGTGGGTTGTACCAACTCCTTGCTACCAACCATATTTTTATTCACCATCATGTAAGCTACAGGTTGGTAGTTTTAATTTTGAATGAGATGGATCCCACGTGCATCTTTAAGGCTGTTCAAGACCCAAGCCTAAGGCTGTGCCCTGATGTGTCTCCCCAGGGCATGAGCAACCCACACCACCACCAGCACGCATCTGTCCCAGCTCTGCCCCAGACTCAAACCAACAGCTTCTGAAACACTGAGGCTTTGCAGAACAGAAGTTCCCATTAGTTTCTGTATTTGTTTTCCAGTCTTCACTTGGTGACTTGTGCAGCTGCACCTGGCCAGAAGCCTGAGCCAGCTGAAGGGCACAGCAGAAAGGATATTGTTCAATGTCATATCTGAGTGATTCTTTGCATGAAGGAGCAAGTTGAAGTTAACAGTCTATGCTAGCAGAGAAGGGAGTGGACCATTAGTTCCCCTTCATTTCTTGCTCCTATCCCTCTTATATTAAATCTTTTCTGACCAGGATTGCAGTGCCAGAAGCTAAAATCAGAACTCTGATAAGGAATGCCTCTAATCACTTGTCACCAATTACAAAATGCCAAGCAAAAAAGGTCAGTAAGAAAACCACATAAGTAACCGAGTAATTAGTATCTACATAACCTGTAATAATTAGCACTTGATTGTTGATTTCCACTCGGCATGTTTTACCATTCTGTTTTTATTTGAGCTGACAATTTCATGTTTATTTGCAAGCTAAGGCAGGTATTCACATAGTCCCCCGATTGCTGTAAATGAAGGCCTTAAATATTTGCTGCTGGTGATACATTTTAAACTTTCAGCAAGATTATCTTCTAATGCTCAGAAGTGTGAGATTTTGTGACCTTGTGTGTTGAGGAATAATCTTCTACAGCGAGATAAAATGGATGCACGCCCACAGTCTATCCTTGCTGAAGCTACAGCTCCATCACTGTTAAACTGTTTGTTTTTCCTTTTTAATTTGCTCCCTGTCCTTGCAAACCAGAAGACATTTCAGACCGCCCACATACTCCCTCAACACCACGTTCTCCAAAAACAAGGTCTTTTTCTTTCTAGGTTGGTTTCTTATACAAATTGCCACGTTACCTAACTGGGACACAGCACACAGATACAAGAGGACTGTGCAGGGCTTGGAAGTTAAGCATACCCACACCAACTACATAAACACATATTTTCCTGGTGCCTGGCCCCCCTTCTCCTGCAACAAGAAGCAACAGTTTGAACAAGGTGACTTGATATGGCTTAATTCAACCAACGTGGAACAACCTGAGATGAACAAGACCTACCAGCTGCCTACAAAAGCAATCAAGCCTACGAGGTCGGATGAACAAGTCCAATTTTCAGTGCCACAGCACAGAGAGTTTCTTCAGTTTTAATACACTGCTCTCAGTGAAACCTCGGGGAACAGTGGGGTGGTGTGCATCCATTTGTAAGGACTCAAAGCAGGGGAAGGATGTGCTGCTCCTCCTCGGGGAGGCTGTCAGGTCAGGGGAGCAAGAGCCCTAAGCAGGGGCACCTGAGGAAGCACTCCTTCTTCCTCTGCCTTCAGGAAAAGCCTCTTCCTTTTGGAAATGCCAAATTATAACTAAAGAGAGATGTTGTTTTGAGATTGATTTGTGCAACCAATTTAGCAAGTCCTGAACGCCACTGAGGACAACTAACAACAGTGCCAAAAGCCACCTTGACTTCAAGAACCAACTAAAACACACACACACACAGTTTGCAGAGAGTAGGAAAATGATAAGTGAGCAATCATGTGCACTCGTAATATACAGCAGAGAACTATTGAAATACGTTTATCTTTTTTTCCAGTCAGCCCTAAGCAGTACATAGCAAGAAAAGCAAGTAAATGCAATAATAAAATTGATGGTACACAGAAACAGCAAAAGCCTCACACAAGTTTCCAAAGAGCAGAAGATGTCATTAGTGACTAAAGTACAATAATCTCACTTCTCAGGAGACAGGATTTCTAGTTTGGTGCAATTCCATCACTAAATAGAAATCTATGCTATGAAATTATATCTCAGTCGGAGGTTCTTCCAAAGGATTCATAAAATACTGAAGAATAATGAAGAACTGATCTTAGAAAACCAAAGATTGCACGTGAAGTTCCTTGTAAACTATCATTTACAGAATGAAGCTAATTGAGACATCTGAAAATTTAAGTGTTTTGCAGCAGGAGACAGCAAATAAAGGCAAGTACCAGCTACAAACCTAAGAGGAGGGGAAAAAAAAACAGGAAGACTAGTCAAAGTAACTGAACAAAGACTGAACATATCTGAAATGAGCCACAACATCAGTAGTAAAGCATTTCCTTTAAACTGATTTGATAACTTGATTTCTGAAATCTAAGCAGAATCAGTAAGGGACCATGAAAGCTTTCCTGCTGGCATGCAACATCTTTTCCTCTTTAACTTCCCAATCCTGAAACAACTCCATGCAGAAGAATAGGGAATATTTAACCAATGTATTCTCTATGACTGGAGGAGGGGAGGGGAGGAAGTTTGCTGTAACATCATCTGTCCAAATTCAGAAGCACAGAAAATGACTAGTCTGCATCCTAGAGATAGCAAGCCCTTTTCATAGGAACAGTAAAACAAGCTAAGCTACCAAGCCTTGGGATCTGTCAAAACAGAAGAGGTCTCAAGTACTCATTTATACGGGTAGTTTTCTTCTTCCTCTCCTTCCACTGGTTCAATTATTACAGCGGCATCGTGAATAAATGGTATTATTTTCAGGGAAAATTAGGAAAAAATTAAATAAAAGCTTAGGATTAGCCACAGATATCCCTCCCCCTTTTTTTATTTTTAAATACATCCATAAATTACTCTCCCTACATGCATCAGGCTACATGCTACAAACCTACCAGCTCAGCAATCCCCCCCTAATTCCAATTCACTTAGTTTTGCCAAGATGCTCTTCCCACTACTACACCCTACTCAGCTTAATCAAGCAATTAGTTCGGCTACATTAATAGATGTACAAGATGCAAGAGAAAAGCATGTAGCTCCATCCTTACTCCTACACCATGGGCAATCTAAGAGTATTAATGAGCACAGCTATAAAGCAAGCACATCAGGAGGGGACGGAGTTGTTGTTGGCCTAGAGGAGCACGGTTGTGCCTTCACACTTGTGCAAGCAAGGTTGTGTCATAGGAAGTAGGAGAAGTTCATGGTCCAGATCACATTAACCAAGAACAGCATTTCCTTCCGTGGCACTAAAGTGGCACAGATAAGGCTGAAAAGTTCACTGATCATACTGGTAACAGCACCATTCTCAAGAAGAGCGAATAGAAGCACTTGGCAGCACCCTGGTGCCCTTTTTTGCTCTCACCATCAGGTACTTCTGCCTGGCTCTGTTGGCATCTGACACTAAAACTCAAGCAAGTGCTACGCCTTGCTGCAGAGAAGAGCCCATCAGCACGGACACGCTTTCCAAAGGCTAACACCGCCGTGCTGAGGGGTGATGCCTCGTAAGCTGCTGCAGCCCTGGGGTATGGAAAGGAGATGAAAGTGCAGCTGGGAGCTGTGGGCAGACCTGCTCAGGGATCATCACCACCAGAGACGGCAAAATCCTGTTTGTGAAGGTCAGAGCTGAAATTCGGCAATGATAAATCCCATGAATCTGGAAAAAAGACTCAGCCAAATGCCATTTCAACTCTTATAGGCAGAACATCTACATGAGTGAGCATGGTTCTAAGCACAGCAAAGCAGCTCTGGATCAGATTTTGATCCCACTGATCTGTCAGGGGATCTCTGAGGGCTGTGAGAGCCACATTAGAGTGCTATCAGTAAGAGCAAAGCATCCAGGATCTAAAGAACGGAAATTACAAAAGTACGTTCGAATCTAAATAGAAACAACTGAACTTTTGTAACACCAACGTTTTAGGGGGCAAATAAGCACAAACTTGCAACTTGTTTCCCACGAAGAAACAGGAGTAAACCACTACCCCCCCTGAGAGAACATCACTGCAGCATGGCTTAACAGAAGTGCCACTGCTCACACCTGGTGATGGCACTGAAATGGACGAGCAGAGCTCGAGAAAGACAACAGACATTTCTGGTTTTGAAACATGCATGCTTTTTTTGGGATGCACACAGTGGGGGCAGCCCAAGCAGCCCAGGGCAGAGCTGGTTGGCTCCCAGCAGCCCCAGTGCCTCAGCTGCTGCCTCCACCAGCTGGTTAATTGCCTTGTTTCCCCAAACATGGATTATCAGTGAAACAGATTTGTTGTGGCTGCTGTACCATGATTGATGGGAAAATATGTTCTGGAGGCAAAAAGGAGACCAACAGCTTTCCTAAAATATGGAAAAATCTGAAAATAAGCAGAGATGTCCGCAGTAGCTACAATCTCTGTATTGGCTTTCAAGGTAATGCACAAGAGTAATGTAAAATTATCTACACACGTTACAAAATATTCATTGTACAAATGCAGACTGTAGGATGGTATAAATATACATATATTCTAACGCACTGTAAGACTATGTCAATATTTTGGATATATTTTCATATTATCCCATATGAAATACTTCAAGACATGTCCTTGCAGGCTGGTAACTTTCAGAAATTAATCAGACATTGCATTCCTTCGTGCACGATAGTTATTTTATATGTACATCACTAATGCTTTTTCCTGGAAGAAAAAAATAAGGTTAATTATGCTTTTTTAATAAAAAGTTTAAGTATTCAGCAGGTAAGCCCATTTTTAAGGATTTCTGATTTTCTACCCAGCTCTACCAACAATGCACCCAATATAAAATTCACATCAGTGTCAAAAGCAATCCCACCTCTTACTTCCACTCAAATCTGCTGCTCTGAGATGGCCTGTGGCATAGAGATCCGGCTAGGATCCTGCTGGAATCAAGCACAGCGATCCCCTTCCCCTCCCCACCCCTCTTTAAAGAGTTAAGCCCAATAACTCCATCTTCAAAGTCATTATTCTATCAATACACTGAATAATTTAGTAGGCAGCTGTTTGACTTGACATTTTTATACAGGTCATAAAATCACTAATACACTGAAACCTATGCTTCAACTGGTATTTCCACTGGGTAAAGCTGCTCAGGGACTAAGCCACACACGTGCTCCTTGCAATTCTACACCCAGCTGCACAACTTTCACATGGTTTTCTTTATTATTTTATGCATTATTTTGATGACCAATCCCAATTCCATCCCTACAAAAGCCACAACTTGAATTATTTACTCATTTGTATGTGAACACGAAAAACATGAACTTCATACTATCTGTACAGCATTAAGGATATTACTTGATCCTCAAAGGCTAAGCAGCTTATGATTAGCACTGGGCTGTCAAGTAGGAGCTAGGAGCACAGCTTGATATTTTCTGCCTTTTGGCAACTGCTCCTGGCCATTCCCCATAGCCCTGAGCTGCTGGTTGAGCCACAAGGAAACTGGTCAGATATCTACAGCAGCTTGCTACGTCATGAAAGATACATGGTAAATAAAAGTAATTAAGAACATATCTTGCAGATTATTTTCCAGCTAAGCTGTTCTTATTTCTTGTCAGTATTCCTCTCAGACTTTCAAAATGGTCAGAAGGAAATGTATGTAGGAATACAAGAAGAAGGAACAAGCAAATGGAATGAAGAGACAGAAGAGCACAGAAGACTTCAGTGCAAAAGATGCTTATGAAGAACATTTAAAATCTGCTACCACTACAGACTGCACACCATACACGTAGCACTTACATACAGCTTGCAAGGAATTAACTAAACCTTTCCCTCAGGTTTTTACCACGATAGGCTGTGCACGAGCAGCTGAGCTCTGCCCCCATTCTCCTTCACCTTCCCAACTGCTCCCAGCCAGGCACAGGGAGCCCAGAGGGCTTCAGGCAGCAGTGGCAGCCCTTGGGCAGCCCAGCACTGAGATGATTGCTGAGGCATAATGTTGCTAGCCAACATAAATCTGACGGCGGTGTGGCTGGCAGCTACTTTGTTAAATGCAGGAGCAGCAGAGGGATGTGAAGAGAAAAGATGCTGCTCCTTGAGCACACATCAAATCCGGTACTAAACTCAGGGGTCCGACCTGCCATGGAGAGAAAAGCCCTCCATTCCCACACCCCCAGCATGCACAGGCTGTCCCAGAAGATAACACCGTCCTCCAGGCTTCTTCTTGAATCCCAAACATTCTCCTAGATTATCAGATTAGAGAAACACAACCACTGATGAGCTGGCCTTGAGCAAGCAGCAGCATGGGGGCACCCCCTCTGCCCACCCAAACCCCCTGAGCAGACAACCTGCAGAATGAAGCAGAGGCCTCACTCTTGTTAACAACTCCCTTTTAGAGGAGGAGAGGCAGGCCAGTACTGAGAAAATACAATCAAGTGGAAAATGAATACAAAAGCCAATGCAACTCTGCATGCTTCACCTCGCACACAGCTAATCCAACCCAACCACAGGACACCCAGCTTGGCCCGGCCAAGTGCCATTTTGGACACAGAAAGTGTTATAAGATATTGTAAAGGCACAAAAATCAAAAGATCTGCAGAAAAATCTCCCAAGTGCAATTATTTTAACCGCATATAAATACATCACTTTCTTTACAAGGTATAAATAACTATATGCAATTACATGCTAATTACTTACAATTAAATTGCAGCGTAAATACAGCACCGCACAAAGATAATCAGATGGTTACTTGTACAATGTAAATTAATTGATAACAGGAGATTTACAATTGCAAATTAGAGCGATTACATTTTGAATCCTTTGTTAGATGGCAGGTATGGCACACGGTTCACCGCCGTTTTTTTCCCACCAGGGTCACATTCTGCATTCCACGTGGCTGTGGGTTCCCTCCTCGGGGTGACAAAGAGAGGGAGGAGGTGACAATTTTCTGAGTCAGCACGTACAACCTTTGCTGTTCTTTCCGACATAATTACCCCACGTAATTTCCATCATTATCCGTTATCTGAAACATTCTCCATGCTGCTGGCAATAGGATACTTAGTTCTGATTAGCTTTGGAGAGAGAAATTTCCACAGCCTTATCTTCCACTTGCATTTCTGATTCCTTCTCCCCTTAGCTCCATCCGGCACTCAATTTAGTTTCACTTGTGTGGCCGTCTACAGCTATAAACACAAATTGTCTGCAATTTTACGCCTTCAAAATCCTGGGATTTTTTCATTATTTCACCAACATGCAGAAGGCAAATTTACCATCTATTCATAAAATAACAGCAGTGGGTGTCTTTGCTGCTTACTGGAATTTGTTTGTCCTTTTCTTAAAGGTTGTGCGTGCCTCTGTGTGTTATTTGTGTTATTTCAGACCACGTGTGTTGTCCCTGGCTCCTGCTAGAAAAAAGGATATCTGCAGTCACTGTTTGTTGATTTTCCATTGACTTCTGTTTGAGTCTGAAGGTATTTCTTGTTATTTTCTTATAATACACTGAGAATACCCATTTAGCTCCATTGACCTTGTAATGAAATGTATTTCTTCTCGTTTTAGTGCTGGTGTTGAGCATAGGTTTTATTACTTATTCTGTGTTTCTCTGATTTGGGATGATGTGAAGCAGCAAGCAGGTTGGGTGCACTGCAAATAGAGCACAGGAGCAGGGCAGCCACCTGCCCCCCAGGTAAGCTCTTCCAGCATCATGGCCAACCTCAAGCACACAAAGTAACTTTTAATAGCAATTTGCAAGGGTTCATTTTTTTTGCTTCCTGGCTTCCAACCCTTTCTTTTTCACTGTATAATTAAGGTTTTTCAAACTTCATCCTGCAGATAGCGAGAAATGCATTTCAAGTGGAAGAGGGAAGTACATCACGCTGTGCCAACAGAAATAATGAATTCCTCCTAGGATTGGTGAAGCACACACTAACTGAAACTACAACGGCACGCTGCAAAAAAGGAGGACAGCTTGGTAGTCTACATGGCTGCATGCTTATTCTTTTTTCAATAAAGATTAAAATGGTGCCAGACCAATTACTGCAAACTGAGCTCTCAATTCTCTCCAAACCAAACGCTCCAATAGCTTTGAGAATACTCCCTAACATCCAGTCTTTTCCTCCTGTTCCACAGCCTTCACATCCCACCTCTCCAAGCCTGGTGCACCATGGTGTTATGGATAACTGCACTACGCTCAAATGCAGAAGCAGCTGCACGAGTTGTGTTGCAGTTTCTCATCCCACTGCAGTACATTTACTGATCTGCCTTCTGCAGTTTCATTTACAGTCCCAAGTGTGTCTATGCTAACTTGTAGTGGAAAGTAAAGCATTCAATCTGCACTAGGAGTATTAAAAAAGGGACGTCTTTGATGAATCTACTTCTGGATCATTATTTTACCACCTGAAGACTGCTTGATTTGCATTAGAAATAAATAGGCTAAAACATCATATTATCCAGAAAAGCCTAATTTCTGACACTTACATTTTGGAAAGGTACTTTCTATGGAAACTGACCCCTTTCCAGACCTCCTAAGATAACAGCTATGGAGCATGTAAAGAAGTTTCCATTTCTGGGCAAGTCTTCGTAAGGAAGTTTTCTCCCAGAAAACAATTTGAGAGTTGCCTTCTGGCATCCATCCGAGCACTGAAGGCAATAACTGGTGCCACAGACAGAGAGGACAAGTCCACTCGAAACCTCTATTACATTTTTCGTTTACAAAAATAAAGAGAGTATCAGCTCTGTGAACTGCAGGTCACAGAACTAGCAGGGCTGTGTAACCTGCAGGTTAAACATGCATGATTATACATGGCTTGTGAGAAGTATGACTGAGCTAATTGATGGGAAAATCACGCTGCACCAAAATGACCTTATCATTGTTCAGATTAAGCAGAGGTCCCCACAGAGCAGCCACAGCTTCAGGAGTGTTTTCAAACAGAACGCAGCATTTTACCAACTCACAGAGGTATTTCAGGCTGCAGTCACCCCTAACAGCATCCTCCATCAGATGACAGAAAGGAACTTGCCACCCATCACAGGGAGACTGCGGTAATCCCCGGAGATGCTGCACTGCCAGGATCATTAAAATGCATGACATACACTCCTGCTGCTATCAGATCAGCCGTGCATGGGAATATGATGTCTATAATAGGGAGCATACTGGCTCCAACCTTTGTATTCATCTGGGATACCTTTACTACACCAGAGTTGGACTGACTTATTTCATATAGGGGAATGGGCCATATGCACGGGTCTCCCGTTGACAAGCTTCAAGAGGAAATGAAACCCAGGAGGCATACAAGGAGCTTTTTACAGCGAGTCCAGCTGAGAATGAGGTTATGATTTTGGGTTTGCAAATGATCAGTGCATGCATGTGCAAGAATATAAAGGCTCCCTTACAAATGCAAGAGAACGAAACCGAGCACATTTTTACTTATTCTTCAGCTCTATTATATTTTCTCTGTAGGAGGTGAAAACTGGCAATTACTCCTGAAGACGCGCAGATAGGAAGATGGAATGTAAATCAAAATAAAAAGAATACAAATATCTTCTCCAGCTATTCAGTGGATATTTATTCAACCAAAGTGCTTATGAAGGACTATTCTAGCAAAGCACACGGTACAGTACGAGGAGTTTCTCCGGTCTGCTTGACGTTACTGGGCAATCAAAAGAAAAGGAGACGAAGAGAAGCAGCAATGTTATATGCAACGTGCAGCCCAAATAAAGCCATTTGGAAAGAAAAGGTCAGCGGCGGTCAGGCTGACATGAATAGCACTTCTACAAGATGCAAGCAGTTCAGCCTAAGTGTACAGACGAATTTCAGAAACACCTACAACAGTTCTATTCTTCCGCTCTAAGGGGATATTCAGGGAGGAAAGGAAGACATTCACTCTGATTAGATGATTTTAAAGACCATATTCTTGGCCTGAAGAGGCATTTGGTGTGTGTTTGAAGGTCAGAACTCAGACGAACCTGCTGGAATTCATATTCATCAGGAAGAAACAAAGTAAGTCCTGGGAAGCCCATTAAAAACATATAATGTGCTTTTTCCTCAAGAATTGCTCTGAAATTAGGTGTCATGTATCTGACTTAATGCTCTAATGGTATGACTTGAACACTAGGGGAGGATATACAGGAAATATCTGTTCCTTATCTGATTATAGAAGGAAACCAAAGTCTCACAGTGTGACACTCCAAGGTGGCTTGCTGACAACCTAAACCTCCAAAATTAACTATTTATCACTGGATTAAAACAGAGCTCAGAGGGCCCGCTGTCAATCAGCCACACCGTTCAAGCTCAAAGAGCACCGGACCCCAAGAGAACAGACAAAAGGCACAAAGGCAGGCAGGGAAATAGAGAGGCACAGAAAGAGGAGGGGACCTGCCCACCATTTCGGAGTAAGAAATGCAACACTGGTCCTATAGACTCCGCTGCTCTCCCCGTTACAGGCAGGTAATTGTGACAAGCCAAGCTTGGTGGCAGTTGTTACCAGAACAAAACAGCTTGAAGAACAATTTCTGTATAAGAAATGATTCAGGAGATTGCCAGCTATCAAGAAATCATTCAAAAAAATCTTTTGGAAAGTCTTTCGTAATGGAAAATGCAGAAGCTCATCATGAGAGCCTCACTTTTCAAAAAGAGCAATATGGAGTTTTTGTCGAGGGCAGAGCTTTGCAGATGTGATTTTATCTTTAAAGCAGGTCCTTGAAAACAACTCACACACTTCAGGGATCCTGGCAAGGGCTCAGAGTGCACAGAAGAGGCACATTATGGCTGTACGGGGTGCAGGGCTCAGTGCAGCTCCCAACAAATCTCCCCAGCACCTTGCAGGGATGTGCTGTGATGTCCATCCCTTAACTCTGTTTCTCATTCCAGACCTGGAGATCCCCTGTGGTTCTGCTCAAATTCATCCAAAGGATTCATACCCCAGCTGCTGCAAACAACCTGATTATATTCACCTGAATGAAGACAGTAGCATCAACACCTATATATTTACATCATTTACCATCATTTACAAAATCTGCTTCTGCTATTAGTAATTAAAAAGAATCATATCAAAAGGCCGAGGGAAATCTAGGGAAATCACAGAGGTGGCACTTCAGCAATACACTAATGGTGGAGCAGAAAAGGAAGGTCAATATTTTTGTCAAAGTCTGCAACACAGGCAGCTGCAAAAGCAAAGTGGGGCAGGAGCATCTCCAACAGTAGGTGGTAATTATTAGGAGGAGGTTACAAAAAGCCAGTGGTGGGAACCAGCAGCTTCGTCTCTGTTGCAAGACCAAATAAACCTTGCAGATGTTTGGAAAAAGCTGGGTTTAATTTAGAAAAAACAAATAAATACCAAGAGTGGCTTCAGAAGAAATCAGTGCTTCCTAAACCCACCCAGACTGCAGCTCAGCCAGGGCCCAGAACAAGCAAAACCTCTGGGTACAGGGCCAGCAGGCAAGGAACAAAACAGGAGATGCTTTCAAGTATGCCTTCTCTATGGGGTATTTTCCAAGCAAATGTGTCACAGACTGAGGACCGAAGATGCTTTTTTAGCAGCTGCTTAACTGATCTTATTTATGCATGAATGCAGTATTACTGTGCCAAGGAAGTTAACACTGCATTAATTCCCCTGCCTCCTGATTTAAAGGACCAGGTCACAGCCCTGTCAGATGCTTTTGCTTGTCAGAGCAGCCTTCAGCAGACCAGCACGCTGCTCACCAGGCTGGCATCACACCATCACCACGACAGGCAGCAGGCAGAGGGGGGGGTGACAAGGGCTGTGTCCTGATCTCAGACCCACAGCTGTCTGAAGGGTGCCCAGTGCTTCAAGCACTCGCAGCCTGCCCTGACACCGGCAGGACAGCAGGGTCACCTCATCCTTCCTTGAAAAGCTCAAGAAATAAGATACTTGAAGCTGATCCCTGCAGAGAGCCTTGTTACATCTCCTCCAACCGAAACCCATATGGATACAGCGCAACTGGGGAGCAAAGGTCACCACGCATCAGCATTTGGGTGGCTTTTTGTCACTTACAAACCTGCCCCCACAGAACGTTTTTGAAGAACCTTAATTCCCAGGAGATTTTCATGTTCATTTAAAGGTGCTCCATCTTGAACACAGAAGCTGTAAGTCTTTGCCCATCAAGGAAATTCAGACTGACACCATCTCAAGACCGCCAAGGCAAACTGATTTAGCAGCCCTGACGGGCATTTATAAGAAAAATAAAATGGGAATCTAATTTCAGCCTACTGTACTGAAATAATATGCAACATGTTTTGATGTCACAACATGAATATTTCATGTATGAACAGCATCTTGTTTGATGGAGAGATGCTTCCAGACACCAGTGGGAGGAGGTCCTGGGAGACAGAGAAAGCTTAATTGCGATCTTTCCTTGAGCAGCCCAACAGTACAGTAACTTTCAGATCTTCATTGACGTCTTAACTGCTTTGCTACCTGTCAATATGTAAAAGTTTAGAAGTGAAAATCATGACTGGACCTTTCCTCGTAATTAATGGCTGTATTGATCAGCCAGGGTTTCCTCCAGCCTCAGAGAACACCAGGTTTCAGAAAGGTCCCTGCCAAAGAGGTATTTATACTTAGGGCTCATGAGCAAAAAAGGAAACTCTGAGATCTCCAGCATGCTAACAGCATGGCTTTTTAAAAGTGCATTGATAATGAACAGCCCAATGAATTAGGGCAAAGCCAAGTATTTAAGGTCTCAGGGGCTTTTCGTTTTGTTTTGATTTGCATTGAGTTTCAAGGTTCAGCAGTTTAACAGCCAGCATGGCCACAGTTCCATTTCCTTCATTTCTAACTTAGAGGGAAAAAATCTCAAGGTTACATCTCAAACAAGAAATCAATCCCAAATTCAAGCTGGCAGTTAACCAACACATACAGAAAACGCAGTCCACTTGCTGCTTAAGTTTTGCTGAATTTTGTTACAAAACATTTGCACAGCCCTTGAAGTTGCCTGGTATCTCTTGGACTAAAAATATAACCAATGAATCCAATGCACATAATTTAAATGACACTGAATATTCAATAATGGTAATCATCTAAATATTAGAAGCTCTTTGATATGTATTTCTGGGGAAATTGCATTTGTCCTTGACCTTTGCTTACTCATTATTTTGTCTGCACGTAATTAACACATTCATCACATCATATAAATGCCACTTATTGATACTGTCCCAAGAGTAACTGGTTATCTAGGAAGAACGTGGACAAATTAGCATTTACTGACTCATTTAGCTTCTTTTCGGCACCACGCTGAAGAAATCTATTTGTCAAATCACATGGAAACGTGTATTAAGCAGGCAGGATTTGACAAGATCATCCTTGCAGTTGTGTTACTCAGTAATGGACAGGAACAGCCCCCGATGGGAGCAAGCACAGCCTCTGCAGTGCACCAAGAGCTGCACCAAGGGGTGCGGACAGACAGACAGACAGACAGATGGACGGACACTGGCATCCCCATCAGACTGCTCATAGGATGCAGACAGACAGCATTTACTGTCTTAATTTTTTATAAACTCACCCTGGCAGATAACAAAAATGCAAGCAAAGAAAGCCGCTGCATATATTGGGAAAAAAAAAATCTTCAGATTTCTCCTCGGTGAATTGAGTTTGCAAAAAGGGTAACATACTGCCCCAGGGCACCAGCTCTGCAAGCTCTGATGCCATTCAGAACTTCAGGTATTTGTTCATATTCTACATTATCTCCTCTGCCTACAGATTTCACTGTTTCATGGGATGCTGAGCATCTCTTTGCAGTAAGAACCTGGTGGAGGAGCGAAGGAAAATGAGGAATAATCCTGCATCCTCTTCTTTAATCAAGAATGCATTCTCTGTTATTTGTCAACACGACCAGACACTCGGGGCCACATAAGGTTGCTTTCAGCATTTTGTTCACAGAACATGGATTATTTTCTGGGATTTATTCTGGAAGACATTTGCAACCAATCTCTAGTAATACGTATGTCAACACTTTGGTGAGGCTCACTCGAGTTAAATTTGAAATGGAAACCGGACTAATTAATTACTTGAGATGGCATAAAAGCTTGATTTCAGCGTATGACTAAAAAGGAAAAAGATGAAAAATACAAAAACTGGCACAAGTGCTGCCAGGACCAGGGCTGTGTTAGAGCAGGGCTGGGGGCTGCCCAGTCACAGCCAAGCCTCGTGTCCTTGTGTCACTGCCTGGGGATGCACAGGGCTGGGCTGCAGCCAGAGCACACCAAGGAGCCATCCTGAGGGAAAGATGCTGCAAATATGCATCCTGGATATGCTGGTTAGGCTGGAGGGATTGCTCAGGGTGAAGTGCTAAAAGTTGGCTGCTTCCAAACCAGACTGTTCCACCAAAAAAAAAAAAAGACAGAAAAAGTGCTTGGTAAACAGGCTAGGAACGTACTACCTGAGGCTCCAACAGGGAAAAAAAAATGAATAAAGCAACCAACTGCTACTAGGTTTACACTTAGTACTTTTGTAATAGAAGAAGGAACAGAAATGAAATTCAACCTGAGCAAAAAGCAGGTGATATAAGCAATCAATGCACAAAGTTAACAAGTAAGCAAAACTGTGTGCCAGAAGAGACCTTTCTGACAGATCCCACTGGAGGATATCCTCAGCAACTCGGCATTACAAAATAAAAAATCATAAGCAGCCTTGGGCAAATCATGGATTTTTCCCTGCTAATGTTGATGTAAAATATGTAAATGTATTCACAAGCTAGAAGGTGTGGATAATGACTGTTAAACATGCAGAACAGTGACCACTAGAAACAATAGCAGCAAATACACAAAAGAAAGCAGTTTTCAAATTTGATTTTTCTACTTTCACCATGGAAACCTCTCTCTAAGCACTAGCATCAAGTTCAGCTGAAGGAACAAAACAGGCAAAGTTCTACCCTCCTTTTCAGCTTGAAATAGATTTGTTTGTATACACAAATAAGCCATGCCATATTTTCCATACTAAAAAACCCTCAGAAAACCAGAAGTTCCCATTGCTTGTTCTCAGGTTCCGCTTTGGGGAAAGCACTGGAAAATGCCAAGCTGCAGATGAGCTGAAATAAAGCCCAAAATGACTCAACTTTGTGACGTGGCGGCCTTCCCTGTACAACATCCCTCTCTTCTGGCAGGAGCTGGACACAAATACACACACACATGTCCAGGGTTCCTGACAGGCTCCTGGCAGCCGATGGATGGATCACATTCAGTAACTGGAATACGAAACGCTAAGGTTCTGACATGAAGGGAATGCATGACAGTGGCACAGCAGATGAAGGGATGGGAACCTTGGCTGAATTGCCTTTTCCTCCACGGAGGGGATAATGAAGAGCTTGGCCACGGCAGGAACGCACTCTCAGCAGTGAATATCGGTTTTTAAAAATACCTTTGTAGTGCTTTCAAATTTGTCAGCAGCATCGCTAACACACGGGAGGCATTTTAGCCTGTATGAAACGTAACTGTGACCGACGATAGCGAGAGCCTGAGTCAACATGTCAGCACATCCAAAATGCTGTGCGGATCCGAGTCCAGCCCGCTCGTATTACTGACACACCACCCTTCATTCGCCTCCTGAAGCCACCAAGGTCACCCCAAAGGCAGCGCTATGATTTCTAAGCATGTTCCATTCGGAAAAGGACACAAAGCGATTTGACACGTAACGTGACTCAAAGGGGAAAAGGATTAAAAGACGAGGGGGAAAACAGAAGCATTTTTGGATCAAACCCTACTTTCTGCTATGAGCCACTGCATTCGGTGTAGCTTTCTGAATTTGCAATAATTTGGGTATGTTTTATCATTAGCAAATATATTGCCATTTTTCACTGAAATTGCTCAGAGGGAAGTTTCCAAGCAGCACTTCTTCTATGGTCTAGCATGCATATATATTTTTTCTAAAGGAGCTCCCCCTTCCTGAAGCCCAGCACAACTCTGCTGTTTCTGCCATGCTTCTATTTGCAGCTAATATACTGAGCCATTTGCAGAGAAAGTGGAATATGAGGAGCCCTCCAAACTGGACACGTTTCCTGCTTGTTTTTCAACAAACTAATTCCACTTTCTTCCACATCCTGCTTGCACAAATGACATCCTTCCTACAAACCCGTCTACAAGACCACAGTACCATTTAGCAATCAAAACATGGATGTTCATTATCTGCTTTTTCTTCTGCTATTTCCATTTGTGTTTTTTGGGGTTGGTTTTTTTTTTGTTTTTTTTTTTTTTTTTTGCTTCTGTTTTCCCCCTTCTTTTCAGTCTCCACAATATTTGGGTCAGTTACTTCTTTTACTTCTACATTCTCTCTCTCATGCTGGCAGGTGTGATCAGAAACACATCCACTCCAGTTGTTATTAATTCATACATATTTACAGATGTTATACAGAAAAATACTTTGCAAAACCACAATACACTTGGGATAGATGGCCAACTCAGTTCACATATACTTATTCAGACTGCCCCCCTCCCTCTTTCACAGATTTTATGTTTATTTTAAGAGAGTTTTCCCAAAAATAAAATAAAAAATAATTAAAAAAAGATGCTTGTTTAGAGAGTGAAAGAAGGATGAAGCTGAAGAAGTTATTTTTTCTGCTCCTGAGTTAATCCTGGGGGAAATCAGTGCAATTCAGAGGGCTTTTTTTTTTTTTTTTTTCCTTCCCAACCAAACATCTAAGTCAGCTCATGTTCATCTGAAACTCAGTTCACTTTAGAAAGGCTAAAGAAATGAAGCAGTCCATCAATTATTTAAAGTGTTTGGCCCTGATCCTGTAAGGGCCCAGGTACACGGCTTAATTCCACCACAGCCTTAAAGCCTGAGCCTCTCAGCCACAGGCACGGACCATGAAGAGGCTGGAAAAGAAAATGCACATATCAACACTTTCAGCCAAAAAGAAGCAGTGCAGGAGGGGGGATGCGGGCAGGCAGTCAGGCTGGACTCACACTGGGATGCTCAAGGCATGATCCCACCACGGCCAAAGGGCCAGGGCCAGGCACAGGGCTGCACCAGGCTAACGAGCACCCAGGGACAGGAGGCTGCAGGCTGCACCTGGGGGCTGTGCAGCAGAAATACTGGTCTGCAAGTCCAGAAAAAAGCAGATGTAGAGACAGTACATATAAAAATGACATGCTATGTGAAAACAGAAGAGTGGATGATATACGTGATCTTAGAAGTGAATTGAAATGGAGAAACGCATTCATCTGTTCCACAGAACTTAACTAGCTACTAAAATTAGATATTGTCAGTACAGTTATAAAGGATTCTCTGCAGTTGGATTCAAATATTAGACAATATTTTACATTTTACACAACAGTAATGGACGACATTACATTAGTACAGGTATTACCAGGTTTTTCTATGTGAATGCTTATGCCTACTCATAAATGTTTCAGCCGGTTAAATCATACTTAGCTACATTTTCAAAAATACATTTTTCATCCCAGGTATTTTTGGGTTTAAAGCAAGTTTTCAGCAGGCCTTTTACCCTGACTATTTCTATACCCAGCAATCAATGAAGTTAGAGAAGGACCATTCCAAAGCAAAAACAGTGGTGCAAAAAGGTCAGCATGAGACAGAATCGTGATGCCCGCCTGGCCCCAGCTTGTCTCAAAGGCTCTTCCATGATCATAAACCCCAAAATTCTGGTGGAGGCACCAGTCTTAGAGCCACCATTGATGTCCTGGGCTCGCCCACTTCTTTCCTTACATCTCCCCATTACTGGGAGCATTGAGGAAAAGACTGCCCAAGCCTTCAGCTGCTTGCCCAGGGCCCTGAAATGTCATTTGATGTCAACACTGCCGGCAACACGTGGAGTTCCTTGGGACAGTGGTTGCCTAAAGGAGCAGGGCTTTGTCCTGAAGGTGCCGCACTCAGTTATAGCTTGGTTTAAATTTTGGGAGACTTATTCAAAAGTCGCTCAGACAGATGGTACCATTGGTGGTGCCACTGCAAAGGATTTTATAAATTCCTGAACTACATTCCCCTATTTCCTCACTATTTATTTGCTTATTTTTGAGCAGGCTCATGCAGCCTTAGCTGCTTCACAAGCTCTATGCCCCCATAATATACGGAGCTGCCATCCTCAGTATGCCCAAGAGAGAAGCTAGATGATCCAAAGCCAGAAGTGCCATTTTAAAATGTGACCCTGACATTTCTTTTTGACAGATGGATTTTCTAGGTACAGAACTGTGTTATCTCTGTAATATCTGAACTCAATTTAAGTTTGATCTATAAGATTATTTTCATTTCAACCCCTTTGGACAGTTGCAACAATAATATTTCCCTTCTCCCTACACGAATCTAATTTGGTCTTGCACTGCAACTCTGCTTAGAAAGCTGTTTAGCGGCAATGTTTCAGAAATATGAATCAAATTTTCTTGAGTGAAATAAAATTAGCAACCCAGGAAAGGATAATTCACTTTTCCAGGGGCAGTGATTTCATATGTTAGGTAATGATTCTAAAATACAATAATAGTCGTAATAATAAAATGTTCTGAGATACAGTGGGTGCTGATAGCAACCGGCTATCAGGGGCAGCCTTGCTGTCCCTGAATATGTCAAAAATGGCAAGTCTTGTGTGAGCTGACAGAGGAGAAGCCTCCCCAGTTCAGTCTTCTATGGGACATTCTCACCACCAACTGCATGAGTAACATGGCACAAGCCATCTGAACAGAGCCACCATAGCAATGTGTGATGTAGGAGCTCAAGGAGAGGAGAGAAGAATAAGCAGAAGGAAGATGTTTTTTATGGGCCTTTTGAAGTTGTCTTGCTCTGCCACATTCTGTGTCCCCTTATCCCTCCCCCTCCCAAAGCAGAGGTGGCATGGCCCGCAGCTGCCTGGATTTCCCAACCACCCTCCAAGAAAGGAGAAGCAAATCCAACGTAATTAAACAAACAGCAATCCCAACACTGCACTGCTGTCGCTTCATGCTAGCTGTTGCAAAGTGGGCTCCTTTCTCTGCACAGGGCCTGTGATGTATCATTTAATCTAACATAAGGACTCAATTCATACAACTCAAATTGGCCAACAGTGTGCCACTCAGCTCCGCTGCACACTCTCATTTACACAGGACTGAACAAATCGGGAGAAGGCATTCCTGAGCTATTACCAGCATGCTCAGACACATGCTGTTAGGTTTCTAACTTCAGTGGTCCAGAAGATTGAAGCAGAAGAGCAGATGAGGAATTGCAAACATGCGCTGCAGTTGGACTTTATACTTACTGGCTGGAAAAATACTGACTGACCTTGAGACCTGCTCTTTGGAGGAAAGGAACCCGACTGAAACCAAACAACACTGCCACAAATGCAAACCAAATACACAGCAAATAAACAAAATTAGCCAAGACCTGCCACAAAAACAAAACCAGAAGAGCCTACTAGTCACAATGTTTGTTTTCCACAGAAGAGCATCCCCAGCTCATACACAAACCTGCTGGGGGAGAAGTTAACACCGCCTCTGAGTCCATTTCTGAACTGCTGCAAATCTCCCATATAGCCCTGGACAACTGGCCAAACTGCCACACAGCTGACAGTCTTCCTGAACTTCAGAAGTACAAATTCTGAGCTCAAAACCTGCCTGACTTGGCCAAACTGTGCCATGGCCACCCCGCTCTGCACATGTTTGGAAAGCCTCTTGCTGAAACTCAGCTGCAGTTTCAAACCATTCCGCGCTGTGCTTCAAAAGCCCTAATATGTGCCTGTTGCTGAGGATCAGGAGAAAGATTTATGGTTTTAAGCAGCCTGCATGGGAATCAAGAGACAGACAAACCTCACCTGCAGCAGACCAGGCTCAGAGGATTCTGCTTTTGAAAGCGATCAATAGTATCTCCTTGCAATGCACATACTCCACCAGCTGGCAAAAATGCTCAGCAATGACAGGTGGACTGTATTATCAGCAAATGGTTCTCATAGGCTGAAGTTTTCTTGTTCCCTATCATTGCCCACTACAAAATAAACTGCCAGTAAAGCACCTGTATCGTGCCATCATAACACCTTCCAATTTTTGTGAGTTTTACTTCTTAAAATCTTTCATATCAAAGAATCTTCTAAACTGGGGAACGGCAGTCACAGCTCACTGCGAGGAGGGCAATGCTTCCAAATATTCATCCCAGGATATTTATGCAACTTGTTGCAGAAAACCCTCAGTTGTTGAGACCACATTGCTCCCAGCTCCCCTTTAGCTGAGCAAGCAAACCAGGAACCCATTAATTTGCTGCATGAGTTATGGCTCCCTGCAGCACCTTTTGTTCACTGTCAAGGTTGTGCAACAATGACGAATGCAGCTACATTCAGCCCAAAACTCTGGAATTTGATATACTAAATCATTCTAGATATTAAATGTCTCAGCGATAAGCCTGGCAAATGAATTCCTCTGGAGCCTACACTTTTGCTGTACACGAGGCAGGACGGAGCCCCGATCCCATCCCACGCTGACTCACGTTGCAGTTTGGTAGCACTGCTGTTCCCAGGAAAGAAATCAGAACCCCAGGAAAATTCACCCCGCTTTCAGCGGCCACTAAAAGACGCTGCAAATCTGCATACTTAACAGAGGCAGCAAAAGGCAGTGTGGGGAATTAGAAGCTCACCAGTTATCCCTATTTTAATAGCAGTAGCTGCACACGCATATAAAATTTCCACTTTCCCTAGTAAATAAACAGAAAAGATTGCAGCAAAATAAACAAACAGGAGAACACAGTCAGAATACTTAAGCAGCAAGACACAGGCAGTTTTCAGTTTCATTGTCATCAACTTAACTATTAATCTTTTTTATTTTAAAAAGATCTTCTGCCACAGCACGCCAAAGTCAGGAGAACTGAATACACTTCATCTTATCTAATTTGTAATGAACATGTAACATTTCAAAGGAATCCTAGACTGAAATGGATTAAGGCATGAAGATGCTGGAACAATTGCTACTTCCATTTTAATTTCTCAAAACCAGATACATCATAGTGCTTAACACTGAGAAGATTTTGCAAGCCTCATAAACAACGGTGGCACTACCCATTATCACCCAAGTACAAATTAGTTTGACCTTTTCAGCTTTCTCATACTACGCTTCCTTTTTTCCACTTGACTTAAGAAAATATTGAGTCAATCTGTGTTCTGCACTCGTCATTCTCAAATGCATCTGACTGCTGTTTTTTTCCCTCCACCTGAGATTACAAGAGCCCCATCAAACCCTGAATTCACCTGAGCAATTCTTTCACTCCCACCAGCAACATTACTGTCACTCCATAGGAAAGACCTAACCTTAGGCTTAGCATTGCACCATATCTGCTTTTTCCACCTCCACCTCCCTGATAAAACAAAGAAAAGGTGTGATGGCTTCCTTTAATATTCACTGCAGGAAATGCTGGTACACAACGTGAAAATCAGACAACCACTGCACCAGAAATGTGAGACAGCTGCGTGATGGCCACAGCCCTGCTCATAGAGCTCCGTGCCTGCCAGAGGTGTCAGGGGATGGAGGTATTTTCAGTTCAGCACTTCCATCAGCACACAGACAAAGCCTTGCACCTTTCGGGACATCTCTGCACATGCTCACCGACTTCTGCAAGGTTTAAAATCACTCTTTCTGAATCACTGGCACTTTCTAACAGCACGTCTGGCTGCAATGGATCCAACAGAGGAAGCTTGTTGTAGCTTTGATCTTCTTGTGTGGCAACCAAAGGAGCTGGGGATGGGCAGAGAGAGTGCTGCTCTCTCGGGCACAAAAACCTGACCTGTCTGCCAGAGTGCAGGAGTACTTGCCGCATCAGGAAGGATGGATAACAGCAGGTATAAAAACACTGGGGAAAAAAAGGGTCAAACAGAGGCAGAATGGCTTTGTGGGTTAATAAAGAATCAAGACGCTGATGGTGGAAATGTGTCAAAGAAAAAAATGATGTGCTTTGGTACAGATTCTGAAGAATTAGGAATCCTGAGAAAAATCATACTGGGGAAACCGTATGATGGGGATCATAAGCACAAGCTTCAATATGCACCTGAATGCCTGCAAGCTGCCTCTGGCTCTTCACCAGGGAGCCGTGGAAGCAGAGCAGTGATACCGTGCCCCAGTCCCCTGGTGTGTGTGATGCTTCCTCCTGTGCAGAACAGGGAGAGGCAGGGATGCTCTGAGACCAGGGAGGCTGAGGGCTGAGTGCTGCCACCCTGTGGGATCGCTGCCTCCCACGTCTGTGCATGCACAGAGCAGGGACGCAGGGGGGAAACGGGGTGAGAAAAGCCCCAAACAAGTTGTTTTCAGAGAAGTGAAATGGTGAAATACATTGGAGAATTTATTCTGAGCATAAAATATTCATGCCTTGGAAAAAAAAAAACTTACTGAAATGTGTCCATAACAAGAGCAAATATTAGAATTCAAAATAAATCACATGGAGAAACTGCCGATCTGAGTTACACAGTCCATATGCACTCATGCATATCAAGGCCTGAACTGAAATCCAGTTTCTGTACATGGCTAAGAGCTGATTATGTCTGCAATGACTCTTCGGCTGCACTTCATACTCATTCATTTCTACTTCGAGCTATACATGAGTAACAGAGGGCATTACATATGTCCCTAATTGAACAATACAGATCAATTAAATATAAAAAGTCATTTCTGGACTAAAACCCTCTTAGGCAAATGTTCTGCTCTTATGCTAAGTAACTCTTTTTAGAGCTTGGAGTTGAGTGCTGTTCAGAAGCTTTTTTTCAAAAGACTGGGAGACAAAGACCAAGAAGATTCACTCACTCATGATAAGAGGATTCAGATCTTTTGCCTCCATTTCACAAGAGCAGGGTAGTAGTGATAAAATACATATGTTATTTGATGAAAGCTACTCAGTGCTCCGCAACGGGAGGTGAAGAATCCTCACCCTTTTCAACACACAACTCGTGGGTCACACCATTAACACGAAGTACAGAGTTATTCAAATCATATGGAAAAGTCATCACAGAAGTTATACACACACTGCAGCCCACCAACTACAGGTTCCTCACACATATGCTATTTGAAACCCAGTGGTCCCACCTAATGCCCAAGGGCAGAAGATTGACTACATTAGCCAGTAAGTCACCTAAGTCATCACTTCCTGATGGTGTCAGAAACCAAGATTTCAGCAGGTGGTATGGAATTCCCCAACAGCAGCTCAGCACTAAAACAGCCACGGAGGGTATTTGTTTTGCCACTGACCCACCAGTATACGCTTTTCCCTAAAATACACCACTGTAATTGAAAAGATTATGGATTTAAACCTGGTGCAGCTAAATTGACAGAATCCAGCTCAGATATGAGCCTAATATTAACCACCCAAGAAAGGAAAGCCTTCCTGACAACCTTGGAGTTTATGGACTTTCTGCAACTCCAAAGCCCAGTCATTAGCTCATACTTACAGAGATTATGCTCAAGGTTTTATATCTATAACTGAAAAGAAGCACAAATGCAAGATCAGAACCATTAACAGAGAACAGGCAAAACAGCATTCACTGAATATTCTCAATAATTCTGGTTTTCACAGAGGGCAGGTTGGGTTTTTATACTCCTATTATAGGAAGCATAGAGATGGAAATGTGTTTAATTGTTTGAACATGATGTCGTTCATAAGTCTTCCCAAATAACACCCTGTTATCTGCCTAAGAGCTTAATAAACCACACACTTACCTTTCTGTTAAAAAAAAAACCTACTGATAGGTTATTGTTATTCAGTCCATGAAGATTAAATTATCATTAATACTAAAGGTTTTTCCATTATGAACACAAAGTATGGTATTTGTTCCTTTTCTTAGTCCTCTAATTGACTAAGATGACCTGCTAAACCTTGTGTAGATTGGGTTTAAATACCACACATCTTCATTGGCCAAACATTTATGTAAATATATTATAAACACTGATTTTGTGTGAGGGCTACAAAGACCTTACACTGATAGAGTTTAGAGCACAGTCAACCAATCAGGAGTATGAAGCAGCTCAGGACTCACTGTCTCCTGATCAGCTATCAAATGCCAAATGCTGCTGGGATCTCTTTCGGTAAGAGCATCTACTAACCAAAATCTCACAGGTCTCTTCCATGACACTCTACAGCATCACCTCTCAGCAGCTCAGGCAATGACTGCCTGTGGGGTGCAGTCCCTTGCTGCCCCCAGCCCCCTGCTCAGAGTTATGGTTCAGAAATCCCATGAGATACAAGCAGTGACCAGGTTGGAAGTGATTCCACTCATGCAAAGTGCTCCAGGAGGTGCAGAGGCACTGACTTCGGGCTATGCTACTGGGGAGCAAGGAGATAAAGGTCAGGAGATGAAACATCTCAGCACACTGGCCTCCCACGTTTAAAAAAAAGAAAAAAGAAAAAGAAAAAGCCAACCATAGCAATTGGTCTTACGATTACATCTTGCCCTGCTCACACGAATGGAAAAGGTGATGGTTAATAACAAATGTCACCAATGAGTCTCGCTGAAGCCTGGCTCAAAGCCTCTGGAAAAACAAACAGAAGAAAAGATGGCAAAGTACTGGTACTTAACAAGATTGATCTGCGCTTCTGCCTGTGTGTCAATGCTCACCAAACTCCCACCGCACCACTGAAGTAGCCCTGATGGAGATCTGAGTCTTTTCACCTGGAGGCTTTTCCCCAAAATCATTCTTTGGGGATGTTAAATTTTCAGAAAACCCATTGGGGAAAAAAAAAAACGTTCTCGTTAGCATATGAGTACATGCTAACAGGCAAAATGTCTTGCTTTCTTTTAAACTTCATAATGCATCTTAGGAGAGCTTTGCATTGGAAACATCAAAACATTTATTCATTAACAAAGATGTTTGGCTAAATCCGAGACATCTCCAGCCAGCTTTCATGTAACAGAGCATCAGCTGCTGGTCAACTGGGAGCTTCTGGAAGGATTAATAGAAGAGATAAACGCTGTAGAACCAAAACATTTCACCCTTTAACACGATCTTTTAAAAATCCCTGTGAAGGCCATTTTAAAAAATATAATTGTTCTAGAATATTTTCTCGAGATCCCATCACCTTTTTAAAGTGATGTAACGTGGTGAGCATGTCACTTGCCTTACTGAAGACCACATGCTGATGCATCTATGCTGTAATTAGGTACCAGAGCAAAAAATCCAAATTTACATTGCACAGTCAAAACCTGCTCCTTATTCTTAAGCATGAATAGAAACCGTGAATATAGATTACAGAAAATTCACTAGATTGTTTTTAAAATGCTTTGACCTTCCTGTTCCTGAAGGTCTGATTTCCAGTGATTTAACAAAGCGATTCAAAAAAAAAACAAAAAAAAAAGAAAAAAAGAAAAATCTTTCTTTTCCTAGTGTCATACTGAAACAGATTTTTATCCTGCAGATTAAGATAAAAAGTGACTGCTTCTATCTAGGGAAAAGCAAAGAATGAAGTTATTTCCTAAGTACAGCAAATACAGTACTGGAAATGCTGTTTGGTGCAGAAAATACCATTCTGAGTTCCTAATGAAACATGAACCTCGTTTACACTAAGGCTGTAAGCAGATTTGACACCAGCTTTTTTGCTTTAATCTCACCATTTTTGGTGGATGATCGCAGGGGACAGGGAACGCTTGCGTATTCTCAGGGAACACGAGATTGGGTGGATGTCATCATTATATATATGTGCTTTGCTAATAATAAAAAGAATGAATCACTACTGTCATGATATCCACACTTATATTTGAGTAACCACTGCAGCAGATAACAGTAAAGATGTGTGCAAGTTTAAATCCTGGCAGCACGCCTGGATGAGAGCTCCGGAGCTGACATTTGTGGATCCGTGTGATTCATGTAACTTTGCTGTGTTTGTGATTACCTTCCTGTCAGGGACTGCGAATCACTCATGCAGCAGCCTCACAGTTCCTGCAATGGAAGGAAAATTCCCAACTGTTGCACCAAACCCTGCTCACCACGAGCCCCACGACAGCTCACAGGCAGAGGGAAAACAGTTTATAGGGACGTTATAGGGTCATTTTAGGCCACAGACGAAGGTGTGGGAAGAAAAGCCAGACTTCCTCTGATCTAGTCTGGCTAAAAATAGGAAAATAGAGCTGTGGCCATTTATGAACTTAGGAACGTGGCAGAGTAGCACTAAGGAACTGCTTCTCCTCGTGCCATCGCTGCACTCCAGTGGTGCCAGGGCTGGGCCTGGGGCAGAGCTCTGCTAACTGCTGCTCAGGGACACCACAGAGGAATTGGAAAGGCAACAACCTGGCTGTCTTGTGGGCAGCATCCCTCTGCCTTGTTTTCACCCTGATTTTTTAATAAAGCAAGCCAACTCCACAGAACTGTCAGCCAAGGCTAACTCCCCAAATCAAAGGAAATAAATCACTTGGTACCAGAATATTTACAAAATTGTTTTCAAGTTTCGCGTATTTCACAGAAATTGTACAGAATAACAACTCTATCTGTTTTCATAGGTTCTCCCACAAGCTAACACACATATTTTAAATGGTGGCTATGCTATCCCCCTTTATACAGGTATGGGGTGGGAGGTTGATGGTTGGATTCCATGATCTGAGAGGTCTTTTCCAACCTTAATGACTCTGTGATTCTATGATTATCAGATGTGGATGTCACCAAGAAATGTTCCAGTACAGGAGGTGCAATCTGGGAACCAAGGAGGGTTTTCCCACCAGTTGCCTGCTGCCTTGCATTGCCACCATCTTTGCCCCCAGAACAAGCTCTCCGAAGCTGATGGTTAAACATTGGTATTCGGGGAAATAAGCAATGGAAGGATTAACACCCAAAATACAACTATGGCCACCAACAGGCTGAGGTCTCACAGAACGCAGTGCCACACCAGTGCCAAAGCTGTCCCAGTGCTGCAGGGCTGGGGACATGCCACTACATCCCTCTACCAAGGCACACTCATCTTACATCCATGGTGGCCTTGGGTTAGGAACCATGGTAGCACTGCTCATGTGCAGTTCAGGTTGGAAAGAAACATTTCATCCTCTTTGCATTTACATGCCAAGGAAGAAGGGAGGCTCTCGTACAGGTAAGCTTATCTTCTGCTGTCGTTCACATCCAAAGCATACAGTCTGTTCTCAGGTAGAACAGAGCAAGCTTAAAATTCTGGGAATTCTAGGGAAAAAAATAAAAAAAAAAGCTCAGCTCCACAACAGAATGTGCACACAGGAAAATTCCCAGCTCCAGGAGTTTTCCCATGGCCATCTGATTCAGTGCTGCACTGCACACACTACTTGACTCCAGTGTTCAGCATCCAGGCGAGCACATGGGCAGGAGATCCTCCATGAGTGCTATTCACAATGGCACACCAAACAAAGGTTTTGGCACAGCTTCCTGCACAGTGTGAGCCCACTGGGTGGGAGCTGATGAACCACCTACTGACATCAAGACCCTGTCAGAGGTATTCGGCTCTGCCCAGAGCTGTGTGCAGTGAGGAAGAGGTTACTGCACCCAGCAGAAGCCATTGTCTAAAGGAGGCTGCTTTGGGAAAATTAGCAGTGTGCACACCCCTAAATGAAGCTTTACAGCAAGTAAAAGAGGGATTAGCCATGTAAAGTAAGTCCTTTTGGTATTAGATTAAAGGGGGGAGGTGACTTTGAAGGATTATTTAGGAGCCATTTAAGCAGTTTGCAGGGACTTAAAAGTGCAGGGTAAAAAATACAAGCTCTGTAGGTCCAGAAAAATAGAAAAAAATAAGTGCTCTGGCCGGCAAAGCAACACAAAAGATTCCTGGAGGGTGGACACAAGTGCAGGGCCCGTGGCTTTCCTTCCCACACATGCACGGGACAGACTGCTGGTGTAGAGCAGCAGTGGGGAGCACAGGGGCTCGCATCCTGCTGGCAGGCTCCGGGCACGGGGAAAGAAAGCATCTCAGGAGCCCCGTGGCTGCTTAACTAGTAAGATCTCACCGGTCTCTGCTCTCATCTGAATGATTTACCTGCGAGGATGCAGGTCCTGAACCAAGCCACGTAAACAGAAGGATGTGCAAGCATAACACAAAAACTGACTTATCCCCATAGGCAAACGTTCCCTTTCCTCCCCGCACCTCAGGGCGCCTAATCAACATGCTGGCTCTTAATCCTTTGCCCACATTAATCCCGCAAGGGAAAATGAATGCACTGCTGCAAGACCTCAGACTGTTTTACTAAACCCTCCTCGCAGAAACCACCTCCTGCTTAGTCCAAAACGTAATGGATAATTAGTATGTAAGATACAAACTATTTCCACTTGTTATGCAAGCGGCATCGTTTAATTTGTAGTTTAGAGAGCAAGTCATTCCTGTCTGGGATAAATAAAACAACACGCTGCATTATGTTGCTCACGACACGGAAGCAACATCAGACTGGGGAAAGCAGAAGCTGCTAAAACTCAAGCAAGGAACATCGGCTGTATCAAGCAAAAAGTTATGCATGCATTCTGCCAGCTTGCGAGGGAGCATCTCCCTGCCAGCAGAGACGCGCACACACCCACAGCCCCAGCCCCGCGCTTTCCATCTCCACCGCGTTTCCCTCGCCCTCGGCGGGGCCAGCTCTGCCCTACCCCGGCTCTCCCCTCCCGGGGCCGCTCTCCGAAAGCCGCTCCGGCAGCACAGGGGAACCGCCGCGCTCTCGGTTCCTTTCCCCACACCCCGCGCATTCCCGCTGTTCTCTCCTTCCCCTCGCCGCACCCGGTTCTCTTATTCCCCGCTGGAATTTTTCACCTCCCGATGGGTTTCTCTTTTCCCACCCTGCTTCCCGCAGCGGAGCGGCGCTTACCTGCCCGGGGCTGGAGGCATGCTGGGCTCCGCGGGCGCTGCCTGCCCGCCGTGCGCGGCAGCCCCGAGGTGCGCGGCTCCCGCAGCAGCCCGCGGCCGCAGCATTGAGCGGCAGCGGCCGGGAGCCGGGCGAGCAGCGCAGACCCCTCCTCCTCCTCCCAAAGCTGCGCCGTGCGCGGGGGGCGGGCGGAGAAGCCGCGGCAGCGCGGCCGCCCTTAACCCTTCTCCCACCCCGCAGCCCCGAACGGTGCTCGCCGCCCTCCTGCGGGGCTCAGCGGGAGTCTGAAGGCTCCCTCCGCTTCTTTTCGGTTTGCTTTCAGTCAAGGCAGGGCTCGTCCCGGCAAATAAGGACCCATCAGCATCCGCTGCCTAGTACAGCCCCGAACAGCGGATAGCACGGAGTCCCCAATTACAGCGCTGGGCATGTATTTGTTTGGTTTGTTTTTTTTTTTCTTCTCTGCGGTTGCCTCCAGTATTAAGCTCAGCTTTACCATAATTTTCTCACTCGTACAAAGCTGCCTCCCTCCATCTGCCTGGTCCACCCTCTGCTTTTATGCCCATTCTGACCCTTGTCGTCCAAGACGGCAATATCTCTCGGCGCTCTCGGGAGAAGGGACGAGGCACGGAGGAGCACACGAGGTTCCCATTCGTGCCCCTCCAACACCCCTCACCGCCGCACTGCGAGCTGCCGTCCCGCGCTGGGACCTTCCCCAGGGTCCTCTCCCACGAGCTCTCTCTCCACTTGTAGCTGCCAAGCAAATAACGAACCGCGAACCGCTTGGAGAGCCGGAGCTCAGGTTTAATACATAGAGCGATTTAAAGGCACAAAGAATAGAGAGAAGAAAAAAAAGCAAAAACAAAAACGCACGCAAACCGAAGGCGGCACCTACCTTTCCCCTGTCCTGCACTACCGGGGAGAAGTGCTCTTAAGTGACTGTGTAAAAAGTGCAAAGAGAGTATTCAGCTTTAACTGTGCCTCCCCTGGGTTTTGAGGGATTAAGTGAAACCCTTATTATGTTTAATTATCTCTAGAGTTGCTCTCTGTGCTTGCAGCCTTGCTTTATGGTTTAATAAACTGCACGTCGATATAAACTGAATGACAATTAACATTAGTGCAGGTTGGATTTGCGTTTATTGCTGCTCACAGGTTCACACTCGACGAGCCTCCGCACGGAGCTTTCATTGCCACCTATCAGCACCTCTTCATCAGCACAGCTCCCAGCTCCAAAAGGTGGCTGGAAAACTCCCTGAGCAGCTCGGGGTTCATGTGGGAACCCCTAATTTAGCCCCATGGACACCCATCATCTGTGCTGGCACATGGGGTGGAGGTAACCGAGTCCCTTGATCCCACCTGCTGTCACTGCCTGCAGCTCCTTATGAATGCTGGGCTCCCACGTGGTGATAGTGGATGCATGCAGAGGTCAGGAGGGGCCAGCACTGCCTTTCCTGAATCCTCGTGAAGCTCTAACATCAGATCCAACTGTGAAACCAAAGTCTAGAGGAGCTGGGAGTATGGCACTTGAGTAGTGTATAAATGAATCCGCATGCTATGAGACGTTATATAAATGTTATGTATTATCTGTGTAATCTCATTCTGATTTATACAATAGTAAAGACTGCTCAGTAATCCAAAATAAATATATCTCAAGTTTAGCTCCAAGTGTTTTCAATTTGGGAGTGCCTGTGTCTCCAAGGTCACCTCATAAATCCTGGCACTGTGGCACGGCGCTGCCAATCTGCGTGGGGTGTAATAACTCTGGAGGGAAATCAACGCTGAAAATGCTGCCGAATTTTTCAAAAGGAGCACGGGTAGAAATACATCATCACAACCCATCTGAGCGTGCAACATCCTTACAAGCGCTGGAGGAAAAACATCATCCGGCCTCAACCGGGTGGCAACCAAAAGCAAATAGGAGCTGAAAGGTAAAACCAGGGGACCGGTGTGTGCAGACAGATGGCTTCCTTGGAAAGCCTCTTGATTGCACAGCCTTCTCTGCAGACACTGTAACATATCACCTAATGAAGGAGCAGACAGGTCACTTGCTTTTGTTACAAAACAAACCCACGAATAAGACCAGAGGTAGAAGAGTCAGAACTCCAAGACTCCCTTCTACAAGTCAGACAAATTCTTTTTAGCAAATAGTCTAAAATACTTCATAAATCCAGTAAGAAAAGCTGCCTTGCAGGTTTTTAAGATCACTTGCAATAATAAAACTGACACTTTGAATAAAGACTTACAGCACGACCTTCAGAAACAAGCAGCTGCACTCATGCTTGACAACTGGGATACTGGTGCCAGAACATTGCAGCGATATTTAGCATGGTAATACTAATTATGGAAAAACAAACTATTTTTGATTACCATGAAGGCTGTCACGCAGGCAAAGCCAAGAGGGAGGCAAAACCAGCCCTGCTCCTGATGCATTTACACCATCCTGCCCTGCTGCTGCCAGCAGGTGTGGGTGAGGCAGTGCGTGGCCCTGCAGTGCATCCATCCCATCTGTAGGGATAGAGACAGAGAGGACCAGGCTATAAATTTATGGGTGATGATCTCATGGCCTGAACTTGGCAGAGGTCCTTTGTTTAGTCTCCAATTTGTGTAAATCTTGGGGAAGGTTTGTGCACTGTTTTACTAATAGGGTAAGACTTTGTTAAGCAACTCTTTAAATGACTGCTACAAAGCAATCTCCAGGGTTTATACTGTAGTTTTGTCTGACCTTTAATTAAAATACCAAGGCTATCTTTACAAGGTGATGGCTCTTTGCAAAGTTCTTTGAGGGGCTGTTCAAGTCTAGGGCTGCTTATCTCACAGGGATACAGACAGCATTACAACCCCCAAAGAGTTTTGCAGGCATTTAGCTTTTTTTCTAACCATTTAACAGTCTTGCATCTTGTGAGTTTCATTACAAGATAACGCAAATTTGTGTGTATATATATATATATATATATATGCATAGTTTTGAAGGAGATAAAAGAAGAAAAAAAATCTGGCTGAGAATTGTTTGCAATGTGATCTGTTAATATTCCCACATCCATGGGTACGTGGCAGCACGGACAGTGAGAAGTGGGAGAATAAATCTTTTAGACAAACTTGAAGTGATATTAGCGCTGTGGGAAGGTGGTAGATGGACGCCTTCAGAGGCTGATGTCCTATCTATGAGCAAGGAAGAAACCTCTGTGTTTTGCCAGCACGGCCCAACGTGTGTTTCAGAAGCCATTGCTTGGAGCTGCAAGGTGATGTTAGCGCCAGATTTAATCTTTGGCCATCCCAGTGAGGTCTCTGCCAAAGATGCCAGAGAGTGCCAAACCCAATGGAGCATTTTGAAGAATGTGGGTATTGAACCCTGGCAATATGGCTGAGAAGTGAACATCTGAACCTACAAACTTAGAATCATCAAATAGCCCGCAGATGTTGGCTTTAATGACTTGGTTGTCCAAGGACAAAGAACAGTGCTGGGCTTTCCAGGATGTGGGTGTTTGAAAGAGTCATCATTTCTTCAGCTTATTTCTAAATTCTTCATGTCCATAACATCTCTGGATGACAGCAGCAGTTCTGCCTACCTCAGGGTAGCACCGGAATGGAAAAACAATTATTGCAGTCTAAAAAGCTTTGTTCAATAGCAACTGAATCCAGATTGCTTGTTTGTTTTCACTGGACTTTCCATGTCCAACTTTTCAAAAATCCCTTAAGGGATAAGTTTCCTAGCCAAATTTGATAATAAAGGGCATTTTAACGATCAAGATACCAAATCCTGAAATTTGGGATTTTGGAATGAAAATGATGCAATCCTCAAATGGTAAAACTGTCATTTGCAACTCTAAATTAAAGCCTTAGGTTACAAGGCAAAGAATTTTAACATTTAAAAAAAAAATCAGAATAGAAACAGCCTGCAGCTTCTCAGTCTAAGTTATAAATTATTTTTGTCATGATTAAGATTCCAAGGTGACACCCGCTGCTACATTTTAGTAGTTAGAGAAACATGTTAATGTAAACTTCATTATCTGCTGTGACTTTTTTTTACATTAGATTTTAAATACTATATAAATAATCTAATTACTTCAGAAATTAGAAGAACAGCTCACCATTATTTCCAAACCATCACAAAAGGGAAGCTTCAAACGATACAAACTTAATAATACGTATATTAAAAATGTTAAAAATAATTCCCCTTAAAAAGACAAAATTCAGAGTGTGTTGCCATGATAAGGTGCTGACATTTATAAATGCCATGTGATTAGCATGTGAAGAAGAGATACACATTCATTGTATGCTAAGACCTATTAATCATCTGTCACCTGATAAACATGCAGCATAATGCCCTCCCTGCTTCATTTCGAGTCCTCACAAAGTTGGCTGTGGGTGCTGATAACTCCAAAACTTCTTTGGACTGTTTAGTTAGGACTTTTAACAGAAAGAACTATGCACACTACCTGTGCACAGCTGGGATCTTGCTAAAGAACACAGATCAACTATCATAGGTCAAAATTGAGTGGATGAATGGCTGTCTACCAATGGTCTCATCAACCACAGTGACGTTCTACTAAATGTTGTCTAAATGTTCTACTGAAAACTTTGGTATTTGGTCTTCAGAGAACAAATCTGTGCTTGAAGCTTCATGAACGGAGCCCTCCAGCCAGGCAAAACCCCACTGATCACATCACATCCCTGCACGATTCTCCACAACTCCAGCCAGTGAACTGGGAAAGAGTGACAGCTTTTCTTCCAGGGAAGCCTGGAGACAGGTCCTCCAAGGCAGATAAAATTCCTTACATCCATAGGAAAGCCAACACCAGGCACTTAGGAGTTCAGAGACAAGAATCATCAGATTAAACACGCGATCCATTTGTCTGGTATCTCACCTTGGATCATGACTTATTCCAGGGAGAAGAGCCCAGCATGGCCCTCACACAGCCCACCCATGGAGATTCCACTGATTCAGAGTCACACAGATGCAGCTGCAGGTAGCTAACTAAAACCCCTTCAAAGTACAATCTGCTCTTCTCAGTAATGAGAGCTGGAAGATCTTTTAGACTTTTGCTAGAATGGAGCCACGGAGAGAATTTTGAGCAAGACACAGTCTATTGTTAATGCACAGATAAGGAAGAACAAAAATAGAACTGTATTAATTTCAGCACAGAAATACAGGGAAAAATATACTTGTGTCAAGGAAAAAGAAAGTAATAAAAATTTTTATATGAAAGATTTCTATAGAGGCCATTAGAAAGAGCAGAGAGAGGGGAAAAAAGAGCAGAGGAAAACATCTCTGCAGCTTATGAATAACAGATAAACTTTATTCTTGTAATGATAGGGTTTTAGTTGAAGGGTAGTAGCCTGCCAATAATAAAGATAAAGACAAATACTGATATAGCTGCTGGAAAAATAAAAATATAGCTGATTTTTTTTTATTTTTTTTTTTTAATTGAAACAATTATTTTTCCCTAGGACAGTTGGCTACATTCGACAGATAAGTTATTAACTGTCACTTCTGAATTTTAGCTTTATACAGCAGTTATCAACGTGCTGATTCTGCATGCATAATTTCCTAAAAGGGATCATATTATTATGGCAGTCGTGTTAGCAGTATGCGAACACGCATATTGCCGTTTAAGTCATTATCTGAAAATAATATCCTGAATTGGATATATCCCATGGGAAGAAACAGAACAAAACCACTTTGGCCCAAACGTATTTATGATATTTAAGTAAACGTAGGAGCCATTTTACATGCCTAAGCCAGAAAAAAATAAAGTCAGTGTAAACATGCTATAGAGCATTCAAATGCTGCACCGTTGCTGCTGTGAGACATCCAGTGGATGCCATGCTATGCATTGCTTACTGCTGCATGCCCATGAGTCCACGAGTGTAAAAAACCAGATCCAAAGACATGAAATTCTTTGTTCTATGCAGAGAAACAACCAGCAGCTGAATCTTCCTATTCCGAATGATTCTGAGTTTGGCTTTTGTGTATTCTGCAAGCTTAATAGACCTTCCTGTAGTGACGGAGCTGCTGGTCATTCATTAAAAGGAAACAGAACAAATTATTTTTCTTCTTCATTTTTTATTTTTTGTTTTCTAGAGAATGGATTTAGCTCTGCAAAGGAAAGACAACTGAACCATTTGAAACCCTAAGGAAATGCTTACTCCTTCCTTTGCAATGCTGGGATGTTCCACTAAGGCTTACATTTATTAAGAGTCTTCCAATGGATTTATGAACAGAAGATTACGTTCTTAATGCTGCTTCTCAGAAATTGAGTGAATAATTCAAAGCACACCAGTATACTACAGAAAACAGAAAAGTACCTTTACAGCTCAGTACCATACAAAGAAAGTGAGCCTCAAGCTCACTCAAGCTATATAAATGTGATAGATGCAGCATAAAGACCACTGTGTATGAGACAGCTGCATGAAGTGAGGTGGTGTAAAGCACTGAGTGGTAGCTATAGAATATATAAACAATTGCTAGCAATAATGCGCATGTATAACATAAGATTGATAGCACTACATATGAAAAACATACCAGTTAGACCATTAATAAGCTCTGTTTGTGCTTTGTATTGACAGATTTAAAGCATCCGCCCATCAGAAGTCAAAAACTGTAGAGCAATGGCCCAGGGCAATGAGCCAGCTACCAGAGGAGGTTCAACCTTCGCGCCAGGGGAGAAGAGAGCAGCTGGGAGCTGCTTCTCTAAATACCTGCACTGTTCCCTTTCAACATTGTTTTCTTTAAGAATGCTCATGGCAAATAGGAATGGGCTCTCATCAGATGCACCGGGACAGGAAGATGCCATGGAATGGCAGTAGTCTGCTGGGTTTGACAACAGGGAGCTGCTAAAGAGGAGGTGGTATGAGGACACTCAAAATGGGAAAGGTTTGATTGGCAATTTGGCAGTTGCTGTACGCAGCTCAAGTTAGTCTGAAGTAAACAGTAAATCAGTCATGCCTACACATGAATTCTTGCTGAGGAGTGAGAAAAGCCCTATATCTATAGAGGTAGAGGACACTGTGGACCCATGCAAAGACATTAAAAGAGGGAAGTTCAGGATTATCAAGCAGCTGCATTGAAACATGCAAGGAAATCTCTCTTTCCTGCCCCTTCTCTATCAGAATCTGGCACCACTCATTCTTCCTGTTCTTCATGCTAGGATGCGATGAGACAGCAAAGAGATCACTGGAGAAGCCTCTCATCCAAGACTGTTCAATTGTAAAATGGGGACTGGTGTTGATTTGCCCACCTGCCCCTGTGAGCACTTCTCCAAGGAGTCAGCCTCCCTGAGTGCAAACTAGTGGCATTTCCATCAAAGCCATTATCTGCCAAACCCATCCTAAAAAACACTTATGTGCCAGCTCAGCACTCAGCTTGCAATGCCAGGAGCCTTCTGCAAAGCATCTCCCACCAGGGAGCTGATCATAAAGTTTCAGATTCCCTCAAATATGGGGTTTGAGGGATCCATTGTCCCCCCCCAGAAAAGTCCATTACTATGTTTAACACCATTAAAGCCCATATGAGCAAAGCAGGACACTAAAACCTGCTTTACACTTTTACCTCAAAATGAAGGAAAAAAAATAGCATAAAAGAGCAGATCTGAGCCATCCCCATCAGAAAAGAGCTTTCCCTTCTCAAACATGCACGTCTTGACATCTGACTCAATATCACAGTAAAAATTGATCCCTGTGCAACATCCCAAAGGCAATAAGGGTGAAGAATGTGTGTCCTTTACTTCTTTTGGGCTACCTGCTTCCCTGCCTTTATTTTAAATTACAGATGATAAATAAAGGGGAAGAAAGAGCAAAAGAAACCCGTAGGAACAAAAGATCACAGTGTTTTCTGGAGTGATCCAGCTGATTTGAGCATGTAGAAACACTTGATGCTCACTGCAAGTTACTTTGTTGTGTTCTTTCTTTAACTGTATGTGGTTTGTCTCACTGCTGTCTTTGTTTCGGGGTTATTTTTAGATCTGAAAAATGCTCAGCAATTAGCTGCTTTCTCACGGTGCTGTTCCTCACCAAATGCTTGCAGGTTGCCTTTCCTGCTGCAAGCCTGCCTGCAGCTGCTGATCACTCAGTTCGCTTGCTGCCACGCATGCAGCAGTCAGGAGCTGAAGGGGCCGAGCCCTACCTGTTTGCCAACCCCAACCTCCTGCACCTTTTGGGGTCATCTGAACCCCCTTAATTCTGCATTGCATGCAAACTGCACACCACTGCAGGCCCACAGCTGCATGAATGGTTCTCCTAACGTTTGCTGCTCAGCATGCACCGACCGCTCACTGCCATCCGCTAATGGGAGGGCACGGGTCTGAACTGGGTTGTGTCCGTTGGCACTTCCCATTCACATTCTCTAGGAATCTTTTGCAAAGTCTTTTTTCACCCCATCTTGAATCTCAGCTGTTATGCCTCAACAATATCTCCGTAAGAACGAAGCCACCACAACAGAAGGAAATTAAAATAAAATAAAAAAAAAACTGTGTGGATCTCTCGTATCTCCCAACTCTTATGGTCTGATATTCACAATCAGACAATAACAGCTTGGATCTCTTCTGTCATTTTGCCCTGCACGCACTCAGAATAGCAGTGGAATTTAAACTACTATCTGCAATATTTTTTATTGAAAGCTGTATCTAAAAAAGGGTATCTTGCTGAAATAAGCACTTAGCCATTTCTGTATTTCAGGGGTTTTCATTTTTGATGACACACACTGCGTATGAACCTTTGTGACATACTGACTCCACTACCTAGCGGGGAGTGAGCTAAGTCCCATGTAGACAAAGGTGAATTCCAGCATTGCTGATATTTGTAATTGGAATGAAGAAAACAGATGAACAAAAATTCCTTCTCTAAACCTCCTGACACATCAGCTGAGCCCAGGTTGACCCTCACGAATGAGAGCTTTGCACAAGCTCGCCTCAATCTACAGACTGGCTTGTAGTATCATCATCAATATCCACAAGTAAGTCTTCCACTTTAGTTTGTTAATCAAAGGCTGATTTCAAATTTAAATTAGACTTTCTCAAACTTATGCCAATGCTGCCTCTGTTGGAGGAACTCTCTGTTCACAGGAATCTAATTTTCCAATTTAGATACCGACATTAAAAGCTGTGACTACATCTCCAATGGTCATACAAAGATATTGCAAATAAGTGGAAAAATTGAAGCTTTGGTCATACTCATAAAAACCCAGCACCATCTTATTTTCACTGCTTTCTGAGTGAAGACAACTTAATTAGTGTGCAAATCATGTTCTTCATTTCTCTTGTTTTCTGCTTGTTGTTACTGTTTACTTTATAAACAGGCAGCATCTCTCAGCATATGTTTGCTCTGCTTTATGTTTTTAACAGCACAGACAGAATAAGAGAAAGGATATACAGCAGACAGGATGGTTGCATTCCTTTGGGAATTATCTCCTGTTTATGTTCCCTAAGCCACCTTTATGGGGTTTTGAGCTAATACCATTCTGACATCTGTACTTCAGCTCATTGAACCCCTTCCCACGATCACACCACCAGTGAGAAATGAGAAATTCTGAGGGTCAGTGAACAAAGCAAATTTTCCCATTACTGCAAGTGAGACTATTTAGTTTTGGACTATTTGTATCTGTGATGTAGCGCGCCGGTACACCTAGGTGCATTAAGAACAACACTTCTAAAATACAGTTTTTCTGGTTTGGCATTGACATATGGATTCCCATCATGAAAAAACTCATAGCTCAAAACACAGGAGAGGATATTTTCCCTCCTTGTCCCTTTTTTCCTTGTTGAGAACGATCGGTCTTCTTGACTAGATTAAAATAAACAACAATCCATATCCAGCACAGAAACAACAGTCAAAGATCAAACGAGCACAGCTTTCCAGACTGACCTCTCCATCAGTCTATAGCTGCATGCATCTCTGAGCCTTCCAGAGTCTGGGTAAGAGAAACGAGAGCAGCTCTCCCATTCAGTTAGCAGTGCTTTTGTTTTGGGAAACCTTTTGAGATCTGCTTTTGCTCTGTGCTGACACAACAGTCCCCTTGCCAACTAAATCAAAGGAACCAATACGTCTTTGTCAGAAGTCAGATATGTCAAAACTACCTATCCGGACTGAGAACAGTTTATTATACTTACAACATTTACAGGTTCTCCTGTCTATCTTAAGAACACATCCTGAAAATATTTGCAACATGTTAGCCGTACAAATGAAACTGCTAAGCACCAAAACAATCATAAGCACTCTGAGCAGAGAGTCAGGCAAGTCAGTAAATAAATCACACCAGCACCTGGTCATTGGAAGCTCCAAGCCAAGTGGCAGCCCTTGAGCCTTGCCTCTGTGATATTGCTTATTATTACTTTGTGAAATGGGTGACCGTAAAATTAAATCCTATAGGCCCTTCTGTCTTCATCTTTTGGTGTATTAGAATGTAGTAATAAGTACATTTTTGAGCACAAAAATACTGGACCATTTCTGAGGTCAGATGATGGAAATACAGCAACTAAAATAACACAACAGGATGCTAAGTACCTCCATAGTAATCACTTACATGACCAGATAATGCAGCAGCTTGGAAACAGCTGACAACAGGTCTCTTCCTATCCATCACCCATCGTGGAAACCCTTACTGAAGAGCTGTATTTGTTCCAAACGCTGATGCAGCACTCGTATTTCTCTCAGAACCAAACACACAACACTTCAGTAAGCATAGCACAGCATAGCATAATTGTTTCTGCTGCGATACCCAAGCTTGGTGTGCTCTTCAGTATTTGATGGGGATAAAAGGAAGTCCTTTACAGAGATGGATAATACGTTACGCCAAAATTGTACTAACTTAAAATTAGCACCAGAAAGACTTTCCAACCTTTTATCTTTCCTCTTTTTGCAGAAAGCATCACAGGAAATTCAGCTTTTAACTAAACACAATTCATTTAAAAATACTGGTCACACATGACTAATGATCTCACGTTAATTTCCAGTAATCTCTTAATTTAAAAACATTAAAATAATCCCGTAGCATGGTAGCAATTGGATCTCCTTTTAAACTTGCTCAGTTGAGCATTGATTTCCTCTTTACTTATTCCCAGCTGATGTTAGTCTTCCATCAAGAGGCTTCACTGTTTTAAGCTCTTTTTATGAGCAATGTACAAAAGGAAATGCAGATGTTGATTTGGAAATCCTTTCACGTTTACCTGTTGACACGGCTGTCAATTACTGCTCTGTCTGATTTGCACCCACTCTGTATGTGGCGTGGAAAGATTTTTCTTGTAGCTATTATTATTTCATCTCCCTAACAGATCTGACCTTAACTTCATCAGTTTAATTAGGTGAATCATAGAGAAATGAGTTTTGGTTTAACTGGAGTGAACTCCACTTTTCAAAGATGCTACATAGGAAACGAGAAGAATGGTATTTGCTGAAAGATCCAATTTTTTCTTAAGGCTGTAAAACTCCTCCTTGGCGACCATCAGCAGATACATGTAAGATACACAACATAACATTTTTTAATTCATTTACTTCAGTGCCTTCTTTTTTGGCAGCAGTGTCTGCATGGGCAGAGTGAAAATTGGAACAAGGTTTTCAATCTTTGAATATGAAATCAGCTAGAGGGTAGTATTGAGGAAAGCACCCTAAAAAGCAAATTTGCCCTTCTTATTTTGCTCTTATTGAGAAATGAAGCATCATATGAATCTCCTGCCTTCTCATGCTTGCCTTCCCATAGCCTCTCCCTTTTGCTCAAAATACTGGGAAGGAAATAAAAAGAAAAGCACCAAGCTGACATGGCGGCAGACATGGCTTCAGCACCATGCTGGTGGGTCTTTGCTTTGGAGGAGGCTGGTTATCACTGCACACCTCTGCTCGGCTCGTTAATGACTTATTTCTTTTGTTCTTTGTGGTTTTGCTCTCCAAAACAATACACTGGATATGGTTTTGTGCCACAAAGGACTGCAATAAAGGGAACCCTAGCATGTTAGGGAGAAAGGTTACCTTGTGCTATTGGAACTGTCAATGTGTCAAATGCACGTAGGTAAGCTGTTGTTTTGGTTTTCTCTAGTTGGCAATTTGTACTGAAATCTTTGCTCCTGCCCTCAAAGTCTTGTTAAGAAATTCCAGCAAATTCACAAATTTTACCCAATTTCTTTATAAAAGCAGGAGACCCACACAATGCCAATATGATTCAGTCTTGATTGAAATTCCATTGCCTTTAATATTATAATAATAATATTAAAGTTAAAATATTATATATTAAAATATAATATGCCCTAATTCAGATTTCAACAGAAAAAAATAATCTACGCTATGAGTAACAACTAAGGCTCATCATCCTGAAAAGCCTTACCCCCAAAACACCAGCAAAGAAAACAAATAGCTCCAATAATTAAATTCTACGTAAGCATGGTTTATTGGTGGTGATTAATAAAATAATGGCAATCTGTAGCTCCTGAGGGCTGACACAACAGTTAGCTACTAGCACCGTTCTGCTGGAATCGGTTGAGTTACAGCCTAAGACTGCAGTCCAAACAACGCCACTAAATTAGCTGCCATTAAAAAATAACTGCTAGCACTTTTACTATTTCAGACTTCATTATCCTTTTTTAATTTGAATGTTCTCCTCATGTAACCCTCAGGGCTTAAAATGCTAGCAGTGTCATAGGCATACTATTTCACAGTACAGGTGGCTCAATAAAGCATGACACTAGGCTGGGCTTGTGAGAGTGAACCTACTTGGGGAATATGTGTACTGTGGGGTTATATGATATATTTTTTTAATCTACCTATGAACAAAATTAGTGAGAAATTTCTTGAAAAATGGAGAGACCAGTACAAAACAGCTTGCCTGCTCCCTGAAGGGGCCCATGCCCTATGTTTTGCCTTTCTTTGCCTGCAGGGAATCATTGCAGCCTGTGTAACAGCCTCACTTACCGAGAAGGAAACCAAACCATCCATCTCCCCTGCTGCTGGTTCCCACCTGGCTCCATGCTGCAGAAGCACCATCAAAGTCCTTACTTCTGTCACCAATTTCATTATACTCAAAATCTATCTCACGCTGGTTGGGAAAATCAGTCCCTGGGTTTCTCATTAGCTTCTCCCCCAGCCTTCAGGGCTCTCCCTGCCTGCAGCTGTTCTCATGCCCTGGGGACAGAAGGGGCCAAGAAGATGCTTTTATGCACCCATACACCACTCTTACACCTTCTTTATGGAGTGTTTTGGTGTTCCACTCTAACCCCTGTGAGCACACTGGCTCTGGTGGGTTCTCCAGCCCCACTCCCTTGGTCTCATCCCACCAATTCTATCCCCCAGTACCACATCCTCCAGCAGCACTGCCCTGCTCCAACACCTGGCTGGCTGGGAATTCAGCCTCCTTGCACATGTGACCAGAATTGCAAAACTGAGGAAGGGAAAGCACAGAACTCTAAGATAAATGGGGTGCATCTGGTAGGTCTGCTCCAAACTCCCTGAATTTGCTCGCCTAGCACTTGCTCAGCAGTTAGCAAAGGTCTGCATCACCTTGGCTGAGCAGGAGGGTGTGCAGCATCCTGCAGTCAGGTACTAAACTGGTACCATCAGAGTATCAGATCCAGCCCCAGACAGCAGCCTGTCACCATGTCACCTATCCTGCTTCTTTCCCCTCTCTCAAGACTACAGGAAGCACCACAAGTCTCTTATTTACTGTGACATTAATGCCTCCAGAGGGCAGGTCATTCTCCCCCAGCACAACAGTGCACCAACTGCACCCAGCTTCCCCTTAGCCTCTTCTTACAGTGCTGGATTGGCTGCACCTGCACTTCTGGGGAGGGGGGGTATTCATTTAGGAGGTTGGGTGATGGGGGAGTTCAGATAATCTCTTCTATTGATCTTCCGCATCTCTAAAATGAATTGATGGAAATGTTTTCACTGCAGACCAATAAAATATTTCCATGGAAAGCACTGGATGAAAAGAGAAGTGATTATTGAAAATTTGGTCCTCAGAAATATCCTACCCATAAGCAGGGACTGTCATTAGTCTAATGTATGTTTTATAATTAGTCAAATGCTTTTAGTATTGTGCAGGTGACAGCACTGAAAAGCAGCACTGTGTCATGCTGCACATCTCATATTTGATTTGTATGGGTTTAGCCTCACAACACTGTTAATAACAGTGAATGATGGAAACACAAATACCGGTAATAGCTGAAAATAATTTGGAAACAGCTAAACAAAGGAAGCACTGGTTTGTTGTGGCAGTCTGGAGAGGATTTTTTGAAGCAAGAGCTGTGCGTGCTATGGTCCACATTCGGGACCAGATCCATAGGTCCTGAGGCCCTGTTTTGTGATGGAAAGGCACAGCCCACCCCATTTCCCCTCCATGGACCTGGGCAGGCAGTAAGATAATGAACATCACCCAACTCGGTTGCCAGAGCCCTGTTGTGACAACAGCAGAGATTGCATCGCTGTGATTTACTCCCTGCGTGCCCGCTGTGTTTACAGGAACAGATTTCATTCTTCCACGCGCGATTTATACTTAACTGCAAAAGAATTCTGCAGAAGATCTATCAAAAGTAACAGCAGACATCATATTTTTAGAGAAGATAGTAATTCCTACTTGCACCAGCAGCTGAACTGCAGCAGGTTAGCACAAGGCACAGCAGGGTGTGCAGCTGGGGGCCAGCAACAGCGCTTTCCCTCTCGCTGACTCCTCCAACTCTGCTCACTGATGCTATTCACTGAACCTCACTCATGCCTCAGGACTGCTGTGGGAGGCAGGTCCCAGGATGTGACATTTGGGTGGATTTTGGGGAGAGGGATGGAAAGATCACCTTGATCAGAACCTCGTGGCAGATCCCAAGCCCTCAAAGTTGAATGAGATCAGCACCATTTGTCGCTTTAAGCTTTTACTCATTATCTTAGGGCCTGTTTCAACAAACTAATTCCACAAAGATCTATAGGTTAAAAAAGAGAGAGAAAATTAAATCATGATATTTGCAATATTTTGAAACTGAGAGGGCTTTGGGAACTGTGCCTGGTCAGACTGAGTCCTTCCGCAGCACAGCACTGAATTTTGTCACCCACTTGGATTGGCACTGAATGTTCAGTTACTGCTCCATGTAGCATCCTTGTGACTTCTGACTTAAACTTTCACAGGGAAGTTTGTCTGTTTATGGCTCTTACAATTTGTGTCCTCGGTGACAAGCATTGGAGGTTTTTGCATTAAACTTGGCTTGTGAGTGGCTTCACAGGGCAGACGTGGCCAAACTTCTCTGTATGACAAAGCCTCTGCGTGGTCCCGTATTACTCTATAAATATATTTTATATATTTATAAATATATAAAATATTACTATATTTATATAAATAAATATATAAAATATATAAAATATAACTATAAACCCCACGGGCTGTATTACTCTTGTCTCACAGAACTGTGTGCTTTCAGAGCAATATTTTTTGCTGTTAGCTTCTTCACTTGCAAGACTGAAACTCTCCTTCTCCTGCACTGAGCCTGATGAAACAGGCAGACCCTCTCTTTCCTTCAAGCTTGGATGCTGACTGTCTGGTTGCTGCATTTGGAGGCCTGCCTTTGGCTGCACTGCCTGTACACATCTGAGAGCAGATCCAAAAGCATGGTTTGCTTCTTTGTGGCTGTGACCGAGGTCACTTTCCAAAGCTCTATAAAAAAAATGAAAATCCTGTAACGAAGCCTTTGGAAGAGCTGGTTTCCCTTTCCTATTCCCTTCTGCAAAAGGATGATAAATACTGTACTAAAGAGTTCTGTAGTATTAATCTGGCTCGGAAAAGATCCTGATTCAAACTTTCTTCTTGCTTAATGCAGATGAAAATTTGAAGCAATATTCATTGTTTTCATCTCTTCTGTGCTGACTTCGGGCCCCAGCCTCTGTCATGGTCCCAAACACTTTTTTCCACAGCAGAGCTTGGAGCCTGACAAATTAGACTTGATGCAAAAACATCCTCAAAAACGGGGCTGTTTGGTGCCAGCAGATGCCTTCACGATGCCTCCTATGATGCTGATGTGGTTGATTGAAGCTCAGTGGTTTGGACATCCTCAACACCTTCCTGCCATTTCTTCAGCCCTTATCATCTCACAAACCTTAGTTTGTTCCTTCCACCGTGGCAAGGAGAACTGAACGTGGGGCAACATCAGTGCTCAGTGTGACAGGGCCACAGCATCTCCAAATTCCCCAAGTTCTGGATCTTGCTTTTTTCCCCACACACGCTGCTTTTTGGTGCTAAATGAATTTCATTCACTGGAAAATCATTATTTCTTCTCCCTCTTCTCTTTGCTTATTTAATTCAGTAAAGCAATCTACAAGAAAAGAACAATCTCTGAAGGGTATATGTAAGGTCACCTCTGATGTAGGATATCCAGTGCTGAGGAGAGGGAAAGAGCACTCCATCTAAGACAGGGCACAGATGTGTCATGGGGTGCAGGGAGGAGAAGAAAAGATGTTTACTTAGGCTTTCCTTACATGGAAGAGAACAGAGAAAGGGCAAGCGCATGCAGGAAAATATAAGGCTGTTCAGGGCATAATTTATCTTAGTCAAGTATCAATGGAAATGGCCTTTATTTGAAAAGCAGCCTAATTACTGAAATTACTGCTGCTGAAGTCCCACAACACAGCAAAGGAATCTATACGTTCTCCACCATTAGAATGTTTTGCACATTTTCATATAGGTTTAAAATAGCAATATTGATCAGGCAATTACCAGATTAAAAACAGCAGCAAAGCCCAGGAAAACAAGCAGAATTTCTGTCTGCCCAAAAGCATCTGAAATGTGTGTGTGTGTGTTTCCATGTAGTTGAAAATTAAACCCAATCACATCTCATGTTCCAGCAGGTTTATTTTTCTAATGGGGGAAGAAAACTCCTTGAAAAGAGAAAAGCCTCCCTGATGCTGTTCAAAAGGCTTGAGGCAGTTTCTACCCCATTTATTCTTTTGGATTTTTCTCAGCCCCATCTGTTTATTTTCTGTTGAGCAATCATAGCAGAGCAGATAGCCAGGCTATAAAGATCTGAGAGCAGGTGGGACTGGGAGATAATTTGTGAGGCACAATGTGATGTTCTCCGAATGTAGCACCCAATTTGGTGACTCGGACTCATAACCTAATTAGCCTGCTTTTATTTATTTATTTTAAAATAGATATACTTTGTGTGCCGGGGAAACTTTTGTCTGTGATTAGATGCTGAAAGGGGATCACTGAGATACTCTGCTGAGGACCATAGTTTTCTGCCAGCTTACCTCTATTTCAAAGCACCACAGCTTACACTCGCCCACAGAAGCCAAAAGCAACCTTAAATTCCTCTCTGCTCCCTGCAACCATTTACTGAGTGTCATCTGTGTGCTGCATGCTGTTAGATGGGATGGCAGAGCATGGCAGAGCCATCGTGGGCTCCTCTGCTGGCATCTGTCAACAGCAGCTCAGATAAAGGCAGAAGTAGGTTTGCGTCTGTGGGTGTCCGTATATAAATATATGCACACAAGTATATAGAAATATATTTAATTTGGGAAGTCATGGTTGGAGGGTGTTCATTTGCATTGCATTCTACTTTTAAAGCCAGTTTATTTACTACACTTTTAAGGTGAAAAACACTAAGCACGCCTCATTTTATCTTAGGATTCTCATAAAATTGGCACCTTAATTACTTCAACTGAATCAATGAACAGCTGTGCTGCTTTTGCCTTTACTAGAGCCATTGGTGTGGTATGAAAATTTAATACTCCTATTTCTTCTATCTTAATTGTGCGTAATGAGCTACTTGCATAACGAACAAGCAAATTCCAATATCCCGTCCATGTTTTCCCCAGCAAGACAATATAATGTCAAGTGAAACTGTCTTTCTCAATAATTGAATGAGTTTAAGACTGATAATATGTGATGCAGTCTATAAAAGTGCCCACATTATTCCCTCCACGGGTACTGGTGGAGAGGTTATTTAATTCATTTATTTATTAACAAATGTTTCCCCCTTAGGCAAAGGTAGTCCCAATTAAGGGCCATATTTTCAAATGATAAAAAAGTATGTATTCTAATAAAGACACTAATTGGCAAGTATGTACTTTAAAGATAATCATAAATTATAATATCTCATAGCAAGTGATGCCACTTCTATTAGCATCTCTGCAACGCAAGGCAATTTCCCTATTAACCAGGTTTACATTTTACAATGTTGAGAATGCCAAATGCAAATACCCTGCAGGCCAGCAGTAAAGCAGTGTCTCTGTGAGCTAACCAGTGGGTAGTTAGAGGCAGCAACTAATTACTGCTTTTCCTGAATCCACATTTGATGAGCAGGGTAGTCTCCTGATCCAAACAGTTATTGACAGATCAAGCACCAGCCAAAAAAACACCAGAGAAAGACGGGCAGAAAGTCTTTATACGCAAAGAATTTTAAAGATGAGTATCTATAAATGTGAGGGATTGGGAAAAAAAAGTATTTTGAGCAAAGAGAGAAGTAACAGAATAGAAAAAATAAGCCCCAGTCATACTGCTTCAAGATGACAGACCCAGCAGGCTTTTATATACAGATCTTGAAAAGCTCCTTAAAACTTTACAGAACTGGGAACTCACGAAGTGACCAAGCTGAATGCTGGAGATTTGCTTCCCTGTAACACAAAATCATAACTTGTCAAGTCAGGTGAGCCACTGAGCATGCTTGCACCTAGTACTTAACAGGACTGATCTGCCTGGTGCCATCTGACATCCCAGCAAAACAGATGGCTGTGGGATGCGTTGCCATCCTTGGGAATGTTTGGGGTGGTACACTGAGAAGCGAGCCATCAACAGACATTGCTTGAGTACCTCATGTTGGTGAAAGCTCCCTTTGGAATTCAGAATCTTACAATGCAGCAAATAATCAGCATATATGTGCACTGAAGATCTTGGTAAATGAGAACACAAGTCTGTGTTTTCCAATTCAACCAACACATTTCCTACTTTCCCACCCAATTTCCATATCGTCGTTCTCTCTACTCAGAGGTGCATCAATTTTATTTAATACTTTCCATCCATCAACCTCAAAGCTTTTCTCAAATTGAATTGAACACGTGGCCAGAAAGCAAACTGGCCAGCCTGGGGCATCCCCTCCTTGCAGCAGGTCCTTGGGCACTGTGCCCATACTAACAGCTTGGGCTACTGCACTGCTCCCCAGCTGCTGCTGCTCTATAGCAGCCAACAGTCCCACAGCAGTGGCTGCTGGAAGAGGGTACAGCACCTCTCAGTGAGAAAGAAGAGCAGTCAGTACAAATGACTGTCCTTTTTTTTTTTTTCCATACTTCATTTTCTGAATGGGAAAACCATCATGTGGACTTGCACTTTTTCACCCAGTGGCATCATACAACAGTTAATCAATTTTCTGTGGCCTTTGCACACACATAAAAAAAGTCTCCAAACCATAGCTCCTGGATATCTTATCTCTCTTTACTCATTTTTTGTTTTGCCCCAGAATATCAGCAATGATTTCCATATATATAATTATAAAGCAGTGTGAAAAGGATTAGATCAATCTTACGTTTAATTCTTCATGGCCGCTGGATCACAAAGACTGAAGCCAAGCTACAAGACAGAGCCGTGCTCTTCCCCAGGTAGCTGTGCAGCTGATTTTATACCAGCACAGTGAATGAGACTGTGTGGGATTGTGTCACACTCTGGTACAGACCAACGACCTGTGGTGTTACAGGATTTGTGCCGCTTTGGCTTTAATTAACCTCTCATACAAGCAAAGGCAAACAAGAACGAACGCTCTCCTTTAGAAAGGAATATTCTTACAGTAATTAAACACAGATTAATACATTTCATAGCGTATGGTTTTGTGGGTGACATGGGCACTATTTTTACAGCTGTTCTGTAGAGGAAGAATAAGTTTCTCTTCATTAAAGACTAATAAGTAACATTACATTTAAGAGCTTGCGTTAGATATGCTTCTTTGAATTTAATGATGGGGCAATGAGGCCTTTAATTAAACAGCCAAAAATTTCTACTGGGAGAAACAAAAACAAATTCACCTACAGGTTTTCTTCCCAATACAAAAATAAACCAGAACCCATCTGGTAGATAATCAATGGTTTTCTCCATAGAACTAAGCCTCACACCACATTGTCTTTAAAAACATGGTTTTTGTTCCTGAAATCCATATAATGTATGGAAGAAACTGATCATTAGTTGTACAGTTACACTCAATAATGCCTGTGTCACATCTTTACACAAAATTTTAAGATGAAGAGGTGATAGGAAAACACATCTGTTCAGACACTTTCAGTGCACACCCAGCTCTCTGACACAGATCGGTGACTTGCTATAAGCACTACTCTGGCATATTTTCTATTAATGTTTTTCATTTGAATTTCATTCATTCAATTAGAGTCCTTGCAGATAGGCCGTAAGTGTCATCAGAATTGCAGAAGAGGCTAAAATTGGCTGTTACCATATCATGGTAACCACAGACTTCTGTGATGGACTTGACATTTGTAATAACCACCAAGTTGTGTGGGTCTCATTATTATTTCTTTGTAAAATTTTCAATTTTAAAATAAAATTAGCAAAGTTTTCTATATGCTTGAGCACGAACAAGGAAAGAAAATATCATCAAATAGAAAATATACTTATTTCATAACTTGGGTTGGTGTCAGCTGTTATTCCTTAAAAACAGAGCTGCGACAAACTGCACTGAAGTATAATTTGGGAGCTTCTTGGATCTGTCAATAAGTGACAGCTCAGAAAGCCTGCAGAGGAAGTTTGTCTCCTGGACACAAATGGTGAGCAGACCCACTCCACCTCATCCCACTGTATTCTTCCATTAACTGAAGTGGGATCCCACTGCCTGCTTATTTTTATCGCGTTAAAGTTTAAGGAAAACACGACAGACACGATTCCATTTTCTACCACAGCTCCCTTTAGCAGAACAGCCCATCAGTTGAGATACAAATGCCTCTATTAATTCCTGTGTTGATTAGTGGAATAATGCTAAGCTTTGAGTGGCAGCCTATCTTCTGGTAGGTGAGTTCACCTGTGCTGTATCCTCTTGTACACAAACGCGAGAGCTTACTAAATATGTTCAGGTGTGAAAGATTGAATGAAAGTGCACAGATATTTCTCTCTAATGAGAAAGGAAATGGGATTCTTCTTCAGCTGTGGTCCCAGACCTTAATTCTTGTGCACACTTAGGGGGTAGTACATTGTGTGTACTAGCATACTGACACAAAGCCTTGATTTTGTTCAATATTGATTAGTCAATATCAGTCAAGATTAGTCACTGAAGGAGTCTGACATTTGGAAATCTGAACACTCCCTTTGAAAATCTGATTTCTTCATTTGAATATCTTTCTCTCTCTCCCCAAACACCCCTGACCCTGCCTCTGGGTTTGAATGGCTTGAAGAACACCTGAGTTCTTGTTTTTCTACTCTGGATGTTGTTCAGTGAGGAAACGAAGAAAGAAAGCAGCACCATCAGCCAGCACCAAAGTACGTTATCATGTAGACAAGCATTCACAGCTCACTGTTCCATCTGCTCTACCAGCAAATATCGCTTTTTATAATTCTATCGTCAATTAGAAAAAAAAATATGAACTTAGATGGTGCCTAAGCAATCATTTAATTTTTTAACACCACAGTTGAATTGGATTCATACTCCTGCAACACTCAGAAAGTTACAAAGAGTACATGAATAATAAAGAGGTGCTGAAAATAGATGTGACATAGGAAAGAATCACATACTCACAAACATATTTGCACTCAAGCACTCGTAAGCTTATAGTTTCCACCCTAAAAGTGCAAATAACCATATTGAATGTTAACTTCTGGGATAGTGACAATCTCAGCGTATCGCCTCAGAGCCACGTCTCCAGCATACGTATATTTATTAGGCACATTACTGAGGCTCTTCCTGAGTTAGCTTCCCAATGACTACCTGTACCCTAAAGAACTGGGACACAATTGCTCAGTCTAATAACTACATATCTGTAATAATCATGGAATGGCCTGCGTTGCAAAGGCCCACAGTGCTCATCCAGCTCCAACCCCCTGCTATGTGCAGGGTCACCAACCAACAGACCAGGCTGCCCAGAGCCACATCCAGCCTGGCCTTGAATGCCTGCAGGGATGGGGCATCCACAGCCTCCTGGGCAACCTGTTTCAGTTCCACTAGATATTCACCAGTGTTCTTGACAGCCATTAGCCAAAACCACAACACAAGTGCATTGTATTCAACTGCTGCAGTCACACCACCAAAATATTCTGCAGACACACAGCTGCTATGTATTGGGGCAGCGTGTGCAGCTATCACAAAATTAAGGATTGGCCACACTTGAAATAAAACTAATGTGTCATCTGCTAGAAGTAAATAGAATGAAAAATCATCAGTAATTGTAGATGTTTGATAGTGGTACTAAAGTCATGACAAAGCATGAAATAAAAGAAGGAACCACAAAATGAAGGTTTTTTGGTTTTGGTGCTTTTTTCTGTTGTTGTTGTTGTTTTACTTCTAACACAGTCCATCCATAAGCTTTACACTTTCCTGCTTCACACCCAGATTATATACAGGTGTGATTCATCTGTGCCTGGGAACATAACAGCTGCATTTTGAGATTTCTGCGATTTTTAAAGGCCAGGCTTTGAAATGCTATGGTTATTTTTAAAAATGATACACAACCCAAGGAGAGGATGGGTGCATTATGTAGAAAGCCTGAGAAAGAGCTCCTGAAAGTCTTAATAGAGGTCACCATACAAACTAGAAAACTTATTTCAACATATAAACATGTATTCCCAATACAATATGATAATACATACGCTGAATGTAGCTCCCCATGAAAGCAGAGGGCATCCTACGCTAAATACACATTTGCAACTCTGGAGATGTGAAGACAAACTGCTTTTACTATTGTAGCAACTGGTCTAATTTACACTACTCAGCTTCTTAAAGCTTGGGTTAATGCTGAACTGCTACATAAGTATTTCTTCCCCTATTACTCTGTGGGACTGAAAGCTACTATAGAACCTCAAGCAGCATTGAAAGTAACCTGAACTGAGAACTATGAAACAAAGTCAAGAGCTGAAAAACACGTTTAGGATCTGGAGGCAGCTAGAGCCCTTCTGAATAAGGAAATCGGAGCAGTTCATACAAGGCATGGCTGTAACTTAGCTTCATGATGCCACTGCTGTTTTCCCCTGGACTTTCCTTGCTGCTGTGCTTTCAGGCTAAAGCAAAATTTAGCATGTATCCAATTCAAACGCAGTGGCCTCTGCTCTGGCTGCTCTCTTAAAAGATTTCAGGTCGTTCTCCCACTTGCTGTGCTTGCCAACTCATTTTCTGATTAGGAGATACTGTGACATTTACACTCCATCGTTATCTTTTACTAGCAAACACTGTCCAACGGGACGTTCCCTGCTAAGGTAACGCTGTGCTCGCAGCTCATCTTGCCTATAGAACCATCCTGCACCTCTGCTTAAATCAACGCTAACAGAAAATCTATTGCGCTTTGCACTGTAAGCTGGGTCCAGCTCTTAGCAATAGTGATGTTAGCAGTGTTAGTGAGAATAAATCAGAGCAGAGTGCACAGACAAAGAAAACGCTGTCTGAGCCACATAGGTTATAAAACATTTTGTACTTGAAAAGAGATTAAAAACATGGTATAGCAAAACATTCAAGAGCCAATGATAATGGAAGAGTTGACCCCCCTCATAATTCTGCCCACCTTCCCAATCAGGATTTCCGTATTGGCATCTAATTATCTAGCTCTTCATTCATCTCTCCAACTTCCCATCATGGTAGAGTCAATTGAGAGACTACCATTGAAGGCAAAGTAAGAATCTCATTAACCTTACTGGCGCAGCAACACATCCATCTCTCGTGCTCTGCATTCTCTGTCAACTGCTTATATGTTGCATCTCTTTCTTTCTGATCTTGTTCTCCTGGGTTATTTAAAATGTAAAACTAAAGAGCAGCTACTCTGTCATCCTGTGCCTTCCTACGATATCTACATCAATGGTGTCCTACTGGGTTAGTGCCTCTCTCACTGTGATACTGCTACTACTACTAATACTGATCATATCTTCTCAGCTTTGTCTCATATAGAAGAGGACACTTAGAAGGCAGTTGCATAATAGCAATAAACGTGAGGTATCGTATAATAGATCTTCAAAGATACATCAATAATACATTTCAAATCACTGCTGCTGGTGCAACGTTACTGCAGGGGAAACTGCTGGGGAAGAGCAACGCTCTGAAAATATCTATCATCTTTTAGTGTCTGTGTAAATGTTTTGAAGATAGGCTGTAAAACTGCATTAAGTTTACAATAAATTTTGAGGTTCCTAATCCATTACAAAGCACCAAACTCTGGTGTTCATCCACTGAGGCACCAGAGCCCATATCGGCTGCCCTTTCTGCAAAGCTGTTATGCTTGCTTCCCTGAACAACAGCATTGCATTTCACTTTATTTTTCTATTTCCAGTGGCTGCCCTGTGGCACATTGGTTTGGGAGAAGCTGGAACGTCAGAAAAACATGACTGCAGAAGCTTCTTTGTCTAAAGAGAGACAAAGCCTTCGCAGTCATTGTACTCTGTGCCTTTGCAAATATGGGTAAGCACACAGAGATAGCTAATTAAAAGTAAACAACTGTATATGTAAGGAAATTTAATTTAACAGGCTCTTAAATCTGTTTCCATAATATTGTCATTTGAAGGTTGTGCCACTTAGAGCAGAGAAAGTAAGCACTGAAACCTGAGTTCTGGTGGGAGTGGGGCTAAAAATGGTAGCTCTCACCATATGGAGAATGACACCTAACATAAGCACAGGGAAGTACGACTCAGGCACTTGTAAACACACCAGAAGTGAAAGTCGTGGTCAGATAATTGGCCATTCTGTATTTTTTGGCACCCAGCGACCTCCTGTTTTTCTTTTGACTTAAATTTGTGGAAAGCAGATACCCTGAGGTTAAGGGATGAACTCAGAAATGCAAATTAGGCATTTGCCCAAGAGAACACATTGCTGCCCTCTACACTTCATTGAAATCTCAGGTCTTTCAGAAGGCCTAAGATCTCATTATCTTGGCCACGCAAAGAGGAGCAACTTGACACAAAGCATCGAACCCCATTGGACTGCAAGCAGGTTAGCTTATCTGGAGATGCCAGCAGGTGATAAATCACTCAAAGCACCTAATAATTCTTTCTGTTTCTGCTCTCAGCAAAGCACAAGGGCTAAACCCAGCCCCCACGTCCTAACCGACTCGGTACTAATCAAGTAGCAGAGATCTTCTACCAGCTTTCTCTCACCTGATGCTGATAGATGAGCACTTTTTCCAAAGAAGAATAACAAAAAAAACCCTCCAATTTCTACAAGTCATTTTTTCCTGGCATGCTGAAAGTCTCCCTATAAATCTGATTTTTTCAGAGAACAGATCTTCCAGTTCAAAACAGAACCAGAGTTCTATAATGTAAAGCTGATGGTGGGTTCATTTCTGTTTCTAAGTAGTACCGGGTTTGATAACGATTAAAATTGTATTTAATTAGTGTCAGCTTTGTTCCTATGATGTAGATAGAATGAACTTCTGACAGATATCGGTGGATCTGTAATGAATATCAATCTGCATCCTGCAACGCCTTTTGGATTTAAAGTCTTTCTGGAAAAGCACAGAAGGAGGAAAGCAATCAGTCATGCCACTCACAGCAGTCTGAGCTTTTAACAAGAGGATGCTAGATCAGTACTGAGATTCAGCCGTGAGTCTAACCAAATTGTGCATAAATAGCTTCATCTATCCAATGCATCAGAAATAGTTAACAGTGAGAAATCACGTATGCTCCCATATTCACCTCTGCAAATTGCTAGATATGCATCATGAAGTGTATTTGTTTTCTGGGTAATGTTAATGTGAAATCAACTAAAAAAAACACAAGGTAATCATAATAATAATAAAAAAAATTCAATGGAATGGAATGATTCATGCCTGTACTGAAGTTATTTACAGGTGGGCAGGGGAAACAGCTATTCACCCTGTGAAGGAGCCTTGGCTGAGTGGGCACATAGCAGAAACTGAAGGAGCACAGCTTGGATGTCACCATAGATGGCAGCCACAGCCACGGTTCCCAGCACACCTCAGGGCTGGGGGCACCTGGGAGCTCCCCGCTGAGTGGTTTGCTGCTTTCTATAGGAAAGCAATCGATTTAAAAACTGATATCTGAAGTGAAGCAGAGAACCACAGTCATTGTAATGATAAAAGATTCGTTAAAATGTCCAGTGCCAAATAAAGCTCCACTGTTGTGGACAGCATCATCGCCATTGGAAAGCATAAGTATACTTCCATACTGTTTCCTATCATTCATTACAAACTCTGTCCAAACAGAACATTCTTGGTCAGAAAGGAATTTTTAAAAATCATATTAGTAAAACAGCTATTTATGTGCTAAGACTTGTTTTTCTTTAATCCTGTTTTAAGAAATGAAATTAAGTGTTCAGTGAAATGAAAGAAGGGCCTTACCGATCAGTTACAGACATCCACACAATTTAGATTTTATAGTCAAATTAGATACCAACACATAGTTTGGAGTACAAAGTAAAGCTAATAAATATAGGCTGCTCCATCGGTTGACTTTGCAGAAAACTTTTGCTGTTGCTTCATCTCTTTTGATACCTCTGAAGTTAAAGAGAGAGGCTTTCTTCCCTTACAACAGACAAACAGACCTTTCAACCTCATGCTGTTGTTTACTTCTATATCTTAACCTAAACGCATCTGAAAACTTGAAGGCTAGAGGATGAGAAGCCTGCATTGCTTTTGAAGGCACCTCTTTCTTCAGCTGCGGCTGAGTCAAGATGGGAAGAACCAAGGCTAACAGCTGCATTGAAACAGGAGGCTGGAACTAACAAATGGAAGGAGAAACTGAAGACGACAGAACAATTAAGTTATAAAGCAGGGGAACTAAGGGTAATTAGGGGTGGAAATGTGAAAAATGACTGTGTGGTCATTGAACAACTAACATATTTCGCACCTTCACAATCAAACGCTGTGTGCTGGTGGTAAAGATGGTTAGTTGTAGGTCTAGGGGTTTGTAGTGATGTAATAGATGTGTTTGAACACACATCTTCATTCTTCCTGGGATAATCAATCAAGACTGGAGGGTAAGCAAGTCTCTTTCTGAAGACAGCACAGATTTTCCACTTCCTATTCCATTTTGCAGACTAGATACCATCTACTTATTCTGAAGTCCATAAAAATCACTGGGAAGTTTCCTAGAACATTTATGGGATGTTAGACTGCTCTTGTGAAGAAGGGCTTGGTTTTGCAAGGTGCGATTCCCTGAATTTTGCAACTCAGATTTTTTTTTGCTTAATTCAATGAGCAGTTTTGCACTTGTAGCTCTGTCCAAAGCCTACTGAAGTTAATAAGAAGCTTTCTGTTGACCTTAGCGGACTTTGCATTGTGCTCTGTGCAAAAAACAGTTCACTGACTTAACCAAGAAATATTTATGAAGCGAAAGCCAAAGGAAGCTTAGGAAAGAGAAACCTTCCATTTCACATACTATCCATTTTAGTGCCAAAAATATAATAAAAAATTCCTGCAACATTTTTCTCTTTACCATCTTCTTCTTTACAGGCTTCATGAACCTCATCTAAAAGGTGCTCGAGGTAAAAAGTAGTGTCCTTCTGATGAATGCCAGCCCTTTGACATGAGGAAGAAGCCTTTTATTCTCTGACAATGTCCCTGCCAACCTAAACGGAGGATGTAGGCAGAAAGCGTTGGGGAAACCCTGATGCTGATGAACCAGAGCTCCCTGCTGAGAGCTGCCTGATGATACCCACCATCTAAACAGTCTAGTAACTTTCCAGCAGGTAGAAGAATCAGGTTTGCCTTTTTGTATGATTTTAAAAGGCTAAAGCCTGAATCTCACTCTTCACAGAAGGACTGAATCTGTCCTGTGTACAACTCCTTCCCACATCTTCACTCTTAAACTTTAAGCAGCAATTCTTTTATTGCTTGTTGGAGGGACAACACAGCAAGCTGTTACCACTGACTAAGCATTGCTTGCTGTGCTGGGAGCTTCTAAGGGGTAAAGACACTGCATTCTCAGGGGCTGGGGATCTGCTTTTGGAGGGCTATGTTGTCTCATAAATCAAAAGAACTCCCTTTTAATTAAACATTTCCAGTCCTTTATGTTTCTGATTAATTGGAAATGGTGCTAGAATGACACTTGCCGTAATTTCATATTGCATATCTGCATTATATGAACGTTGATGACATACAGAGCATTATGGTAAGAGTCACAATAATAGAACATATGACTCAGCATAGTAAAATCCCAACACCATTTACTTCTTGTTGTTACTAGTTACATTTTTTTTCCTGCAATTTTATTACCTCTATCCCTATATAAAATGAATTGCAACAGCTGTATATGTCTGATCATTTCTATGAATGCAGAGCCTAAGAGACTTCATATCAAACTGGGGAGTCATTATGGCAGACACTGAATAAACTTATTTTCTCATTAGGAGAACCTTACGTGCAAAGTTCAGCTGGAGGTGAAATCACTGCTTCCATTCTACATGCACATTGGTTTTACGTACTGATAGCAGATAACATAAATAAGAATGATTTTTTCCCCCCCTCCATGATAAGTGAGAGGCTGTCCCAGCCTGAAAGGTTTTCACTCTGAGAAGATGACATGTGGGAAACAGAAGTGCAAAAAATCATTGAGGTGAACTTTCCAAAATATCAACACATCCCTGCAATCTCAGATGGGCTTTCTATAGAAAAAGTGGAAAAATTGCTTTTGTGAGCACTGGCAACTGGAAATAACTCCATTCTTCCTTTCTGGTCAACAAGAAATTACTGTTCAAGAACTTCAGATAACCAGAACTGCCTCTGTGTGCAGTTCCACATCCAGGACCCTTCTGTCCAACCTGTGTGTCTGGGGGCTGCATTACCACATAGAAAAGAGGTTTGATGTCACTCAAGGAGTGTGGGATTTCTCTCAGCCCGTGAGGCAGAGTGCATATTAGAGTCTGTTATTAAATATTTTGTCTGGTCTATCTGTGTTTCTCATTTCATCCCCAGTTTGGTAACATGTCATATATACTATATTATTGCTGACTTTAAAGCACAGAACAAGATCAAGCCTTGAAAGGACAATTTCTTTCTGGAAAGTGGAAAATTGGCAGGAGAAATCACTTCTGCTTTCAGACACAGTGGCAGAAGCAGATGCTGAGTGCAGACTGTGCAAGGATAGCAATGTGGGAATGACTGAAAGGGGAATTAAGATAGGGATCACACAATCTGGAGAATTTTAGAAGCAGGAAATGCAGACTGCCCAGCTACTGCTCAAACACAAACCGGAGCAGACAAGGTGAAGGAGGAAAAAGACCAAGCTGTGTACTTTAATCACTTTATGTGAAGAGAGCTTACTACATAAGTGCCCACGCTGTAGATATTTAGAAAGTAGATGATTAAGAAGAGATAAGAGTGTAAAAAAATTAAACAGAAGTGTCACTGGTGTGCAACTGTTTGTCACGGCACAATGGGCGAGAGGACAATTTGCATGAAGTAATGAATCAAAACTTCAAAGTCAAGAAAAAAAAATCAAGAAGAAAACAATTGCAGCCATCAAGAAATGGTCATGAGAAGAGTTTGACAACACACATCAGAATTTTTAAATCTGAGGGTGTTGGCTTAGTTGACGCTTGGCTGAACTTCAGTTATTGGATGTTCCAAAGGTTTGGATGCAGTCCCTGTGTGCGTGCATTGCTCTTTCTCTTGCTGTCAGACCCAGGAAGCACAGACAGTTTCATCTGAGGCAAGAGGGAAACATCTGATCACCATTTGGTGGATCACAGGGATGGCTGAGAAGGAAAGGCTCACTGTCCTGCTCTGTGTCAGCTGGTAGGATCTGACAGTAACAATTTGGAGGAGGCAGCAGCTCACCCCAGCACGTTCATCTCTGGAGGCTCAGCTCTTCATTTACAAAGGTGATATTAAACTGGGTTTCTATTAACCGGAATGACATTGTCTATTTAATTTACAGAAAAATAACTGCAGATCTCCCAACCTGTTCCTCTCAATGAGCCTCCTGTCCTAAGCTCAACATCCATATCCAGCAGAGATCTGCAGAATTGACCACATAGAGCAGATGGCAGAATTTCAGCTCAACCTCAGGCAAATCAGTCAGATTCTAGTGAAACTGGGTTAGCATGAGCACCTGGCCATGGTTCAAGAGCATCTATTAAGTCTAAGAGTCTGTACCTGAGGCTGGTGCCAGTCCAGAGCATGAGATTGAGAACAAATGGGGACAGATATTCTCTCATCTTGCTTGTTAAACGTACTTTAATTAGCTTACTTCTCCACACCCCAAAACCACAGCACCCAACCAAAGGCATAGGGATTTCATAACACTGGAGTATCAAACACAAAATGGCTCAGTGTGCTGAAGTTACAGGTACAGCAAAGCTTAAAAGCCTTGTAAACAGGGGGCTGGAGAAAAGTCAGCCAAGTGTTTTAAGATATTTTCCTCACAGTTCATAATAATCCTTCTAGAAGCTTGAAATGTTTGCTTACCAAATATTCATTAGCTAATATTTATACAGTGCTTTGAAAATGTAAAGCACTAAATACGCACTAATTATAATTATAATTACTTCTTATTATCAAACTCTTGCTTCTCTTTGTTCTGTGTGACTGTGCCAATGAGGAGGTACAGAGGTTCCTGCCCTGGAAGCATCTTTGCTTCTTACAGGACTGAATTAAAAGCATTTGTTTCCCAAAGAAAGAAAAAAAGAGAAGAATAACAAGCAGGATGAGCTGCAGGTGGATGGGAGAGACAGCAAAAACACAGAGCATATCACATTCACTGGGGCTTTCTGTTATATTTGTCTCCACAAGCCTGATCCAATGGGGTCCATATATCACGCTCTGTCTGGAAGACAGGCAGCAGGATTAATGCCATGTTTTCCAAGGGACAAATGATGGCCTACTGAAGGGCTGTAAGAAGCCACACTCAGCCTGGTCCTGATGGGAGGATGGCATCACACTGTAGGATGGTGCAGAGCAGAGCCTCCACCCTAGTGTACCATCCCCACTCACTGCCTGAGAATCACTGCTTCACCAGCACCTTCACCACACAGACAGCACGCTGCATTGCAGCTGTCTGTTTCATGTAGCATAGAGAGGGGGGAAAAAAATCCTATTCCACTAATGCTGGACTGCTTTTCAGATTGCTTGGCACTGACACACACAGCCCTATATGCCCATCCTCCTCCTCTCATTGCCAGCCCTGCTCACTGCAGCTGTGTCTGCAGGCCTTATTTCTCCTGCAGTCCCTATTCCCCCAAGTGAGTCAGTTCTTTGCTCCTGCTATCTAAAATTAAACTTGGCCATTTCCTGGCAGCCCCTGCCCTGGTTGCTGCCAGCACCACACACTACTGCTCCCCTTGTTTCTCAGGAGCTCCAATCATGTGTTTGCCACGTGCTTCCTCTAGCATGCTTGCAATGAATGAAGGACAAGTCTTCTACGTGGACACACACATGCATACCTAAGAATGAGGGCAAGGTGATGGCACTGGAAAATGAAGGCCACTGCAAGTTTGCAGGATGGAAACAGGATGGGGTGTTTTCCACATGCCAAGCAAGCCACTGAGAGCCCTGGGTGTGGGTGTTACCTGCTTGTACCTATGCTCTGCTGCTAGAGCAGCATGGTAATTTCAGGAGTTGCTTTTATTCTTCCGTCTTCAGATTGTGCCCTGTAGTTCCCAGAACAACATTAAACAGAGCTGCGTGCATTTACACAGTGCTTTCCTTCTGTCTTGTCTAGCACAAAGTGACACAAGAGCAATGCTCTCTATAAATATCTGCTAAAAGAATCTACTAATAATTAATGCTGAGAACTCCAAAGGAGAAAGAAAACAGTGTTTCACAGCAAGAACTTTTAATGAGAATGTCATTAAGGCAATCAGTCTGCAAACCTCCCAGTAAATTGCAGGGCAACCTCAATGATCCATGAACCTGGAAGGAGTGTGTCAGCTTCTAGCCAGACATCAGCAAACACAAGTCTTCATGGATGGCAAATCTGCCCTGTGCTTTGAGAGCCCAACAGGACATGCAAGGGGAGAGGTAAATTTTGGCCCATGCATTGACTTGCAGAAAAGAGCAATGGAAACTTCTGAGCAGATATGGTCTACTGAATGGTCAGCATAGTAAGCATAGAATGGCCTGGGTTGAAAAGGAGCACAATGCTCATCCAGTTCCAACCCCCTGCTGTGTGCAGGTCACCAACCAGCAGCTCAGGCTGCCCAGAGCCACATCCAGCCTGGCCTTGAATGCCTGCAGGGATGGGACATCCACAGCCTCCTTGGGCAACCTGTGCCAGTGCCTCACCACCCTCTGGGTGGAAAACTTCCTCCTAATATCTAACCTAAACCTCTCCTGTCTTAGTTTAAAACTATTCCCTCTTGTCCTATCACTATTCACCCTCATAAGCAGCTGTTCCCTTTTCTGTTTATATGCTCCCTTCAAATATCAACATCATGCTGGTGGTTTTGGAGACAAGGGGACCATAGACCAGAAGCAACACTATACCTGTTTAAGCACCAGTTACATGGGATGAAACTACAAGGTAAGATTTAACATACGAGTTCAAATAGCAAACTGTCACATGGGGCCTCAGGATTCCTATAGTCCCTCCTAAAACATTTTATTGTAAACAGTAAAACTGTACTGAAAATGAAGTGTTACTAATTTCAGTGTGAATACATTTGTACTCAAAGATTTTATATTTGCTATTTAATCAACTATCTGATTTCTAAGTGTTTTACAGTGTTAAATATTTGTATTAAGCATATTAAGTATTTCTGTCTTTGTGTGTGTGTGTGTGGTGGTTAGTCAAGATTAGTATTAAGCACAGTTGTTCTTTAAAAGTCAAGCATTAAGTTATGATCCCATCAGCTTTAGGGATTGAATACCTGTAAGACACACAGAGGTAAGAGCCTGTTGATAACTTACTAGCTCAGGGCTGAAGAGAAAATTAAAAAAGATTGTGGAAAAAATAAACCACGTACGTCGAGTGGCATTGCATAAAATTAAATAATGATAAGTACGTGGTGTTTTGATGCTTAGGTCTGGGATGTTTTACTGTAGATTTTCAACCAAGAGAGAATTTTCAAATGAGGAGATAGGAAAAGGTTTTACATCCTGTACACTTTAGAGGCTTAAGCACTGCTTGCAAGAGCCTCTCTGTTTCCATATAGGCAGATGAATGCTGAATCCTACACAAGACAGGTGCTGCCTTGATGACTTGTATCAGTTCTGCAGCATCCAATTCTTTCTAGTTTCTGGTGCTCTCATGAAATCTTCCATTAAAGAAAGCTTTCACCTTTCAAAGTGACTTCTAATATTGATATTTCACAACTGAGGCATGCAGATTATGAACCTTTCACCATTATAGCATTAATCAAGTATTTTAAGAAGTGTGGTGGTTTTCCTGAACAGAATTGTAAGACAAATGACTTAATATGAACCTAATTAGGGTAAATTACTAAAATGAAGGTCAAATTTGTTTGGAAGGGAATAACAGAGTAAATGGGTGTAACAGATCTGGAAAATGGAGGGAGAAATCTTGACTTTTTGGATAAATGCAGTACAATAGAAAGGAGAAAACCCTTGAATATCAGCCCCAAATCATAGAAGCCTTCCTTCGCAACACAGAAGTCCTGGATAACAGTCATTACAACACTCAGTGACATGTCAACTCTCCTACTATTAGTTTCCCAACAATTCAAAAGATTATTTCTGGTCATCTTTAGTAACTGGACAATGCTTTGTCCAGAGAAGGAATGCTGCACTTGTTGTGTATAGCCTAGGAGTAATTTCTGCCTTTCCTAAGACAGCTTTCTGTTGGTGGCAGAGATGCCTGCCTTCTGTTTGAGGCTTCACTGTGGTGGGTTTTTTTTGGTCTTTTTTTTTGTTGTTGTTGTTTTTAACTACTAGAGCAATAAGTGGCAATAATTAATGAAAAAAAAAAAAAACATTCTGGGAGAAAAAGCCTTGGAGGGAAATTAAGAACAGGTAAGGAAGACATGAGAAAAGAAAGCAAAAACAGGTTAGGTAATTTCTTAGCCTTGGAACACATAATAGAGGAGCTGCAAAGAAATACAGCAGGTTGTTTGGGTATATTGCCAGAGGAATTGAATATAAATCAAAAAGGAAGCTTTGCTACAAATGCAGCTTTTCCTAGGGGAAGTTCTGAATTGGTCATCACAGAATATCTTGCTGATAACAATGTGTTATGAAAAAGAAGAGTTTTAGGAGAGAAAGAGTATGTCAGAGACCTAGGTCATGGAGGAAAGGCTAAGAAAATTAATTGCATCCTTCCTGCCAATAAGAAACTAAAAAAAAGGAGACTTCATAATAACATAATTAATTGGTCATAAATAAATGATGAAGAATGTGTATATGATCACTCCTCACATTCTGATCACAATGGCACCAGAGCTCTGATGGGGAAAAATGCCTTCCATACGCGCACCTGAAGCAACACAAGCAGGCTATGAAAAATTCAGGACAACTGAATTGAAAGCATCTATCTCTCTACATGGACCTCTCTACAATGATCACTGAGCCAGACTGTGTTGCTTTCCAAAACCAAAAAGCCTTCGTAAAAGAGCTTTCTATGTAATTCCTCACAGTGAGGATCAAATTCATTCTGTATTCCAACCTGAATTTTCCAGTCAATGGGAAATAAGAAGCTTCACATATCTTTAAAGTAAAAGCTAGTTGAAACGTTACTATTTCCTTCCTTACTCAATCTTTGCTGTGCCTTGATGCAATGTCATGCCAGAACTAGGCTGACGTGTACAGTGAGACCACAAATGGTTTACATTTCAGAAAAGAGTCTCATGAAGCACTCCAAAAGAAAAATACCTTAGTTTTGCCAGATAGAAATGATGGCCACAATCGTACTGCCAAGTGATCCCATTATCACATTCCCATTTAATGCCCGAGTCTGAAGACAGGATTTGTGCAGCACGGCACCGGAGAGCAGCTCCAGGAGCGCACATTCTGATTTCACCTTGGAGTTCCACCAACTCTTTCAAGTCTAACTTTGCAACTTATGGGGCTCAGATGAAAGCACAACTCCCAGTTGCACACTGTTCTACAGGGCCTTGTTGAGGCTCAACCACGACAGACATTGGCTGAGGAGAACAGGAAGGCCATGGGGTGACCTTCCCTTGTGGAGGGCTGGAACAGGCAGCCAGTTTGGGAGTGACAGAGAAACAAGGTTCCGCGAAGGAATCAAAGGTTACCATGGGGCATCCCACATACAAAGGATGAAAGCAAAGAAATCAATCATGTCCTCATCCCTGCTGGCAATGGCCAGATGCCACGCAGTGCACAACTTTCTCCAGCCTAAGTATCCATTAATCCCTTCTGCAGACAGCTCTTTCTGTCCTGCTCACAACAGAGTTCAAAGAAACAGGTGTAAAACCATGAGATAGCACTGAAGTGTACTGTTCAGATTAGAGAAAGAATACAGTTGCAGGAACAGTTTCATCTGCACTTAAAATGAAAACTTAAGGATATTCAGCTGCCAGCTTCAGTTAGGACTCGCAGTGAAAAGCAATTATAACTATGCAACCTTCTTCCTTGGCTGCTCTCAGAACTGACCACTGGAAGTACACTGAGCCTTAGGGTAAGAAAGATTTCCTTTGGAAGAGATGAAATACCTCACATGCAGTCTACTTTTGTGCTCTTAAAAGTGTTACTTAACAATTAGAAGAAGCCCATACCTAGTTATTTCCTCTATTTCTACCAGGTTAAAAAGATAGCTTGGGGACTTCACATGAAAATTCCCCTCAGTTGCTCTTAGGAAGAAAAAATGATTAAATTTCGTCTAAAATTTATGCAGAAGTTGATTGTTCACTAGACGAGATCCCATTTCTGAAGCCCACAAGCCCCCAGCAAAAAGGAGCAGCTGCAGCTCAGCTCATCTTTATTTCATTGAGCTCTGGCTGGACCATTTTCTGGACCACACAGACTCGTCCTCACCATTGCACAAAAACTAAGCTTAGTCAAGAACTAATGTAAATTGTACTTTTCTGATTTGTCAGCTGACTGTCACGAGCTTTCATCTCCACTTCTAGTTACAGTTTCACCCCTAGGTAAAGAATTGGAAGCCATGAGGAGGGTTTCTTGCCTTCTGAGTTACAAATATTTATGTGAGATCACATCAACGGTAGTCTTTGTGGTTTTGACTGCTGAGGCATTATATTAGTGATTGTTTGGGCTGTTTGCAATAGTTGCCATGCATGAAGTCCAGAGCTGCTGTAGCTGAGTATAGCTGATGGCCTTTTAAGGAGGAAAAAAAAGAAATAACCTCTTTAGCACCAGCTATCACCCTGCTTAGACAAGACTGACTTATACTGCATGCACAGACAGGAAGATATTCACCTCCTCCCAGGTCACACCTGATGTCTGTTCAAAGTAAAGAAATTGCCATGCTGGGCAGGATCCTAGGAAGCTATTGCCTTTTTTCCCTCCTAGTGACTAATAAACAACTGTTTGCTCTTGTAAGTTTGAGCAGCTGAACAGCACATTTGCCTTTACTGAACACATTACTCAAGTTTCATACTGTTGTACAAATTGAGGTGTGTTTTCCCACATTGTTTCTCAGTTGGTCACATATAAGCATGAAACAGTAAAATCTAAAAGGTCTTTTACAAACAAATACACCCACTGCTCTCCAGCTACCACAGCATTTGCCAGAAATGACCCACTGAGGAGTCCAAGTGGAGGTTTTCTCACTGTGGTTCATGCAAGAACCAACTAAAAAAAGCAAAGATTGTTTCAGGAGGTTAAATTCTATATGAGAGTAGCTTATACCTCATTTCGTAGATTCCTGATGATCTACAAATATTGAAAGACTGAAAACTATGATTTAAGTACAGCAATGACTTTATAAACCAGCCATCTGTGTCAGAACCTGAGCATCTCTATAGGAACCTGGCTAAGTAGGGCAAGCGCCTTGCTCAAGGACTTGGCTCTTTGATCATCACCAGTGTAATTTATCTGGAAAAAAAAAAACAAAAAACAAAACAACAAAAAAAAACAGTATGAAAAGCATGCACTGACTCCCAGAAACACCAGCTTAGTTGCTTCAAAAACAATAGGAAAGTAGAAACAGGAAAAACAGGCTTTCTGCAGTGCTATGTATTATTTATACAGGTGCTAAGTGAGAGTTCTAGAAATGTACAGAACATTTTAATTCAGAAGTACTCCATTTTCTCATATCTGGATGAAAAAAATCTAACTCTGTGATAGCAGATGAAAGAAGATAGGAGCTCAGGAATATTACAGAGTATTGGTTGAATCAAGACCCGTTCAGTTAAACTAGTGAGTCATACAGATAATGGACCTTTTACAGAGACAGGCTGTACAGTTCATCCATTCAGAAACAATCTGCTTTCTACACTTCCACACATGGCACCATTCATCCAAGTCTGACTATTACTGCAATGCTGTAAACAGCAGAGATGACAAAACAAGATGATAATGTCATTCTTAATTGGAATTAAAAAAGAGAACGCTTGCCAGCCTTCACTGCTACTGGGATATTGTGTTGCTGTAGAAAAGCTGCACATCACCCAACTCTGCTGGCTTCAAGTTTTGGGCGATGCTGGAGTGCGGATCTCCTGCAGCTAAGAACAGACTCCCATTTTCTATGAGCTATGCAGAAAGTTTCTTTCCAGAGATTGTCTGCTCACGTCAGCAACAGCCACAGCTGCGCAGCTCCAGAGTTTCTGCCATGCAACAGAATTAAGGGTGGAGAGGCCCAAGTTTGGGTTGCCGTATTTTGTCTTGAGCAGAACAAAACACGTTGAGATGGTCTTCTCCTTTTGGCTGCTCAGCAAATTCCATTTATTTTGCTTTCAGAAAGGTGCTCTGTGAAGACTGCAAAAGTAATTTAAGGTTACCAATGCTTTTCTGTGTTGTGCTGCTAGAAAGGGAATGCATTGACAAATACAAACAAAGATAGAGCAAGCTACCCAATGCTCCCATCACAGTGGTGTGCCCCTTTCCTGCTGGAAGTTATCCTATTATCTCTGTCTTCATCTACTCAATTGTATGTCTTTAGGCATTCTTGTGTTTCATCTCCAAATTGAAAAAAAAAATGGAAAAATTTATGCTATTTACCTGTGTTTAATTTCCAAGAGAATCAGGGATGCTTACAGGATGTTTCTCCTTACTATTACCTTAAGTATTATAAGCTAACTTAAGTACATCTTAATACAATAGAAGTTGTAAGGGAATCCAAACAGACCCTTGTCTCCATCTGTGAAATGTAATTGCTACAATTGTTCACATGAAATGATTTCATGGTTTTCCAATTAAAGAATAACAAAGCACGTATGTTGCGAGCTTAAAAAAGTATATATACAGCATCATTTCCTTAAGTTCTCCATCCACTGGAGCAAACCTGCTAATGCTTACTGAAGTTCAGTTATAAACAGGAGGATTTCTATGGTGTCCCAGTTAAACAGGAAAAAAGTTAGAAGTGAGCAACCAACAAAATAGTGAAATTATAGACCAATCACACCCCACGAGCTGCATGCACAGGTAATAACGAAAAGCCTGATTGCTAAAGCTTGCTAAACTTATTCAACCACGTGGATATAAAAACTCATCAGGAATCCCTTCACCTATATTCAGAAACGTATTTATGATATTTTTGAAAGGCAAAGCAGTTTACTGAATTTCATCCAAATATCAGAGCAAAGACTAATGTATACATTTCAGGGAAATTTCATTTTGCTGTAGCTAAAAGCTCTGCTGCGGTAATAAAAATAAATCATAAAATGGGTAAACACCTTCCAAAAATGTTAAGTTACCAAGAACAAGAATAATCCCTTATCTGTACTTTGCTATTAAATGCTCGTGACAGCGATGATGCAAAATAAAAGTATATAATTGCCTGCAGGCTGGGACATAAGCAAATACATTATATATGCTTCAGTTACAAGCAGACTTGCGCCTACCTGCATTCCATGGACATGATTATTTATTTGTGATGATGTTTTCTCCCCCCCCCCCAATTGGTTTGTGGTGTGGGTGTTTTTTTGGAGAGGACTGAAGCTTAACATTGGAAAACAACACTTCACTTGCATTTGAAAGGTTGCATTGAGTAGAACTATAGGTAGGCATAGGATGACTTGTGGGCATCCACCCCTTTGGTGCCTGCACTCCTGTGATAGCACAGATTTCTGAAGGCAACAACAAATGTCACTCACAGGCAGCCCTAAATGCTCTTTACAAATAGCACAGAAGCATTATTATCCTCCTTTCACCCATAGGAAAACTCAGGTCCCGATTTACAAACTAATCTGCCTGAATGAATCACTGGGTACAGAGAGATATTTTCACTAAAATGTTTTGTATTAGTTTTGCATAACACCCAAATACAGCTTTCAGTGGCTTCCCTGTGAAATCCTGACTACAGTATGGGCTTTTATTTGAATTCTAATGGCCCAAAGACAAGATTGTTCAGAATTAACCCATTATATGAATAATACTGCACACGAACAAGAGAAACCTAGCGCTCAACCCCATGGCCCTAACACAGTTATAGCAAGTATTATTTACAGGATGCTTTTTCCTTTCTGCTTCCTACTGTAGGTGAACTGGATTATCACAGCAATGCCTTGAATGCTTCATTATGAGATGCAGGTGTTTCATTTCAGGAGCTCACTTATTAAGGTCACCATACTGAAGATGAAAGTGAGATATGAAACATTCTCCTTTCTTTTTTTTGTTGCAAAGTGTCTCATTTCTCAAGAGATCATCCCTTTTGGGAGGTGTCTGATTCACTATAAACGATAGCCCCTCACTTGAAAGAGAAGCACTCAGGTAAGGGGAAAAAGGATTAAGAATAAAGGAGGCATATAAAGCACATTTCCTTTTATTTTAATGATCTTTATAAAAATTTATGTAGAATTTAAAGATTGAAGCAATCTAACGTGCCAGAATTAATAGATACAATCAGATAATTACTGCACGCTAATGAATACTGGAACATCAGGTATTCATGGCTTGAATTTCACTTTATTTCTATCAATCCCACCTAACATATTCATTTTTGCTGTGGGAAAGTCAGTGAAACACATCCTAGTGCAGAAATCTGACCAGGATTGTAATATCACCCTGGCACTGTATGAAATCTCATAGAAAGCATAGGTGAGAATTCACAAGTTAGATGAACTTGTACTCATACCTACAGAAGCCTCAGCCCCGCTTTGTTCTCAAAGTAGATTTGTGCACCAGCACCTTCGCCACCAAGGTATTGCCTATCAGGTCCCACTGGGCCCGACTCAAAAGGACACCTGAAGAAGCAATAGAACAAGAAGTGCTGCTCTTCCTTTCACAGTCCTCACACACAGGCTGTCCACATTCGAGTTTGGGGAGGTCAGCTCTTATAGATCTCTGCCCAGCCACGATGCTGCACTAACATTGCTCTAAAGGAACGCATCTACCACATGTCTGCACCCTGCCCCACTATCAGGGCAGAGGTGTTCTCAGGGCAGCTTCTTTTATCAAAAACTTTTATCAAAGGCTCTGATCAGTTTTCCTTGGCAGCCCCAAAGAAATCTTTGCAAAATTGTTTTTCAGCTCTATCTACAGAAGTCTCTGGCATGACTTTACAAAACTACATATATTTTTTTCACATATTTCTGGAAATAAGAATTATCTGCAGATAGAAAGATAACATTTTCTCTGTGCAACTGCACCGTCTTATTCTTGTTTATGAATTTACATGACTAATTAACAGTGTCATGTATTTAAACCACTTCAACGGCACATATCTATGGTTACTGACTTCTGGGTAAGCAAATTCAAGTTTTTATTAACTTATAATTATCAAATTAGTTTTACTTTATTTCAGCCAATTTATCACTGAATAATTCATGAGTAATAGATTAGCAAAGACACTCTCTGCAGCTGGGTGTCTGCCACTGAGATTGCAGAGCACTGAGATACTGATAGGAACTGCCACATGAGTACTATGAAAGTTTGATGGAGACAGAGAGAGAGAGGTTATATCTTAGTAATGGAAAATGCATCATGAAAACACGTCGTATGCAAGATACAGAATTTCCTACTGCATGAGCAGTCTGCATCAGGTGTCGTCATCCTCATCGCTGTTATGACATGGTTAATATTGAAACGGAGAAACTTAGCATCTTTAACCCTCCAACAAGATTTCAGATATTCCACAATAGTTTTTCTTTTTCCTGCTGTCTATCTGCCTTTGTTTCCCCTCTCTTCTTAGGCCAAAGAAAGGCAAGAAAGAGGATGAGGAATAAGCAGAGTTAGGAGGAGAGGAAGAGAGACAAAGTTGAGTGCTCCCCTGGTTAAAATGAGTGCAACAACAAATACTGACATACACACTTCTTGGCCTTTCACTCAGCCTTTCACTTACGAAAGTCAGACTTGTAAGCATTAAAATATCAAGGGAATCATGTTCAGAGAATTCCTTCCTGCTTTGAAGTCTGTCACACAATCTGCCATTTTAGCCATCATTCACTGTTGGATGCACTTGCTCACCTCTGAAGCTATAAATGGCAGCAGCAGCAATGTTGTCCAAATCATCTGGATTAAAAGTCTTATTTTTTTGTTTGAAAATGTCAAACGTTACATCTATCCTTTTCAGCTAATGAGTTGTGTGCAGGGAGGCACTAGGATTCCAGTAAAGATCAGACATTTATATGAGTAATGAGAAGAATCACTCCTTCACTATTTAGGATTAAAAAAATAGTTACATAAAGAATGACAGCCTATAAGTTTTAATGACATGCTGAAAGGGATAGGAAAGAATATATCTGTGAAGTGGAAAAACTGCTAATGTGCTCTGTACATATTTTTTCTTGTTACTCTCTTGGCACCTGTGAGCCAAACAAACTCCATCAATGCATCTGATGCTCTAGTCCTGCAGAATTTGAAGCCGCATCTGGAGAAATACTGACTTCCAAAACACAGGATATTTGCTATCTGAGCTGTCAGATGTTTTCAGATGAGATATTTGCCCTTAACAATACCCAAGATCACGCTTAGCCTTAGAAAGTACCACCAAAGTCTTTCTTTTAGTATTTCCTATAATGAGTATTTCTTTCAATCATAGAATCACCGAGGCTGGAATAAGCCTCCAAGATCATCCAGTCCAACCATCCACCTACCACCAATATAGCCCCACTGAACCACGTCCATTAGTGCCTCATCTAAACATTTCTTGAACACTGATATATCATTCCATCCCATAAAATGATGTAAGATAAAAGCCAAGTTAGTCAGCGTGATGGGAAACACTGAACAATTGTCTTCAAATTACTACTGATTACTTAATTATAAAACCCTATAATCCCACATATTATCCTTGACACACATCATGACATCTCGTTTTATTAAATTATTTTTTAAAAAAGAATGGTAAATGTTAGTGTTTGATCACTGCCTAATTGCACGTTTGGCAAGATTAGCAGTGAAATACCTAAGACAGAAGAACAACTTCCCCCCACACCGGGCAGGTTATTAAGCATCCAGAATTGTACACTTTCTTTCTAAAACTTATAAGAACGCCAATTTATGTTGAAAGGAATATCTGGAGGTCAACTGCTCCATCCTCAATGCTCAAAGGAAGAGTGAAATCAGAAGTGGGTCCATACTGACCATGAAGGATCTGCTCTGAGTTTTGTTATTTTCAGTTACATTTTCCTAAGCCCCTCCAGAAAATCTGTTCCAGCAGCTGACAGCTCTCACTGTGGATGGTTATGGGTTTGTTTTTTTTTTCCACCCCCCCCCTTAATATTTAATAACAAATTCCCTTGCTGTGGTTTTTGTCTGCTTCCCTTTGACTATATGCCTCCAAGAAAAGAAAGCTGTCCTTGTCTTCTTTGATGTAACTCATTAGATAGGAGCTTCTGGGCCAAACAGGGCTTGCCTTCGATAATAGGCTTATCAGATTGTCACTCTGCTTTTAAAATATTTCAGTTAGTAGTGTCTGTTGGCAAATGCCCTTTTCCAGTGACTGGAGAGAGCCCAATGGTTATCCTCCACAGACTGAATACAATACAACCAGCAATCCTTTGTGTTACAAGGGATAAAAAGCCCCACAAAAACAGCCCATGGAACACTCCCCAGACAGTGGGAATATCAGAAACCAGAAAAATGAAAATAATTTTAAAAAAAGCTAAAGTCCTTCCTTTTAGATCCTGAAATACTTAAAATAATTCGCACTGATACTTTTGATTATGATCTCAACTTTTCTCATCTGAACCTTGAACCCTTGAAAATGTCAATAAACCCATTTCGGCCATTATATTTCAGAAAAAGGGAGTTTGTGTCATAGCACAGTGTTAGAACTTGGGAAAATACATGGAATCTGGAAGGAGCCCAGATTTCAGCTGCACACTTGGAGCTTATCTGTAGCAAACACATAGCTTCAATAAAAATGAACTGGATTGGAATGCATGAGTAAGCTCTTCAGACGTAGCAAACTGACTTGTGAAAAGAGGAAAATACAGTGGCGCTCATGAAAGAGTGCTTTCTTCTGATCATAACTTTAATGCTTGGTGGAGGAGATGGAAAGCAACTGACAAATGTATTCCCAGCATTGTAATTTAAATAACGTATCTGCGCCGCAAGACGGTATCTATGTAGACATAACCAACACCACTGCTTTCTGACATCAGTCACAGGGAATGAAAAGGGCTGGGCTGAAAGCATCGTTTATTTTCTTTAAAACCAAAACATAAGGGGCTATTTATGCTTTAAGAACTATGTAAGAGACATCTGGGGAAAGAAAGTTGCCTATGAGCAAGATTCTCATTGGAGGCAATAGCGGATTGTTTTGATTTGAAGAGCATTTGTGTTTTGGTCTCTCACAGTGGCTCTCTGCTGCCAGACCCGCTTTGCTGGAAGAAAGAAGTGGTCCTGCCCCAAAGCAGATTCTTACTTTCATAAATTCAAGTGAACAAATACATAACTAAAATGCAGAAATATCGACCCAAAGAAAAATCTATCATTTTCCTACGTGTGCAACTGCATATGGAGAAAAAGCATTCAATCCCTCTTATATCTATCTAAATTTTAAAGCATTGTCACAATCCTTTTGCTATTCAAGAGGGTTGATACTGAAGGATATGAGAGAGAGAAATGGAAATAATAAATTTGGAGGGAAAAATAAACCAACAACTCTCTGAAACAATGACAGCGTTACTGTAGACTGAGCTATTTTCAATGATTCTTAATAGCACATCATCTCTTTAGTCCTGAACATATTATCATAGTGCCCTAAGGCTAGGGAAATGCTACTATTCTATTCTAGTTTTGTTCAAGATTTGCTTTGGAAGCTTAATCCAAAACAGCAAACCCTGAATTCTGGCTAAGCTGCTGCTCGTTCTGGAGCTGACCAAACTCAGAGCCTTGGTGCCTTTAGGAACAATTTGCTTTTTGACATAGTTCCCAGAAGAGCAGCAGGATGAGGAAGGACTGTACATCCCATCACACCTGCAAGGCACTGAGCACTGCCAGCAGTCCTTCAAAAGGTTTGGCCCAGCTCATGGAAAGAGTTTGCAGCAGATTTAGGACACTCTTATGCCTACCAAGCCCAGGTGCTGCACACCATCTTCCCAGATCCTGATTCATGGCAGCACGCGCTTCAATCACAAGTTCTGCTTTTAGATTTAGCCACTTTTGTGGACTTCAGTACCAGATCATTTCCAAGCATATTTTTAATCAGCTAATTTGGGTTATGACAGCTCCAATTATGTAAGGGAGCGCTGTTACATTTTCTGTAATGGTTTTCAACCAGTATTCTCACTGCTGCCACAAACAGGTATGAGGAACAAAAGGCTGCCCCTACTGAGCGCTGCCATAAAATTACCTCCAGGGAGCAAGAGAGGGAGGGACAAAGCCTGTAATTAAGGGTGGGTAGCACAAACACAATGCAAATTCCTTTAGACGTTTATAGGTAAAACAAACCACTTCCTTATCCCCCCCTTTCTTGTGCACATTTTGTCTAATGGAGTCTTGAAGAAAGGAGAAGGAAACAAACTTGATGTGCTGCAATTTTTGCCTCACTTCCCACCTTAGCGCAGCGCAGATAATAAACAATCCAGCAAACATTATTTGTACCCATCCGAGCATAAGCCAGCTGCAATGTTTGCCAAACATCGAGTTTCACAGACAGACAAGGAGAAAGCATCCTATTTTCCTGCTTAGATCCTACCAGGGCTCCAGAGAGACTGTTGGGTATGGCTTAGCACACATCTTTACTAAACCTGTGGGTTTGGACTGTGGCCCTTTGATTTCAGTCCTTCAAATAACATGCAGATAGAGTTATTTAAATGTGTTTTCTAGTTTTCTTTGTCCCAGCGGGCATTTCTGTGAACATGAATCACGCTTTTCTGAAGACTTCTTTTCCTTGCAGAAGTAAATCAAGCAAATAAAAAAAATGTTCATGAGTAGCAGCCTGAAGAAACCAATATTTCTATGGGCACTTCAGCTGACGAATAGGAGCCTTTAATGACTTCTTGCCTATTCTCTTACATTCTCAAGAAAGGGCTGTGGCATGGCTGCCTGCAAACTAGCCCTGCATAATCAATTTTTAAAATCACCTGCACTTGCTTTCCAAATTATTTCCCTTCACTCTCTAAAGATACCTTCAAACTATTTTCCCCTTAATTCTTGGAGGAAAAACACACTAGGAAAAAAAAACGTTTAACATTTCTCAAGCTCTACTCCATAGGGTTACAAGGAAGGGGAGACAGCTGCTCATTAACCTATGTGAGCAGGTCCAACAGCACTAGGGGAAGTTTCAAGGAGAGAAAGATGAAGGAACATCAAAAAGCATGCAAATAAGTGAAGGTTAAGTGAAAGATCAAATACGTTCAGCACGTGAGAGAAGGGAGCATGGGGCTGACATTGGTAGTTCCTATTGGCCCACAAACAGGCTGTAAAAATTTGGTTGAAACACTGCAGGAGAATGAAGTGGGGAATCAAAACTGCAGTATAAGGAAGTCATTAACCAGACAACCACCTCCAGCATTTGTTTATCTACCTCTATTACTGTTTGCCTTGTTTATTAGGATTATAAACTCAAGAGGCCATGCCAGCTCTAGAGTAACTATACTGTATTTCTCCCAACACAGCCTCAGTTCCTGATTACAATGCCCCTCTAGGGTGCTACTCTAGGCAAATAATATAATAAATAATGGAAATGGACCCAGGAGGAAACTCGGATGTTAACTGTGTAGAAACGGGGAACCTGAGGCTTCATTGCTGTATAAATTTAATGTTGGGTTTAAAGCTCATGCTGTTTGACGGGTAGGTTTTTGGAAACCTGAGCAGGAATAAGATGCCATTTGAAAATGAAAAGCACTGCGATTTCTATTCTGTCTGCTGCTGCATTAGCACCAGCTCCATCTCTTCAAATGCTTCCTGCTGGTTCTCCTAGAGCACAGGAAGCAATGTTCTGGTGATTAAGCAGCAATATCATTATAAAAGCCAAATGAATAATCATTGTGTTAATGAACTTTATCTTAGAAAAGATTAGGTTTTTTTTTTTTTTGATGTTAAGCCTCTTTTCATATGAAAGAGGAAATGCACTCTCATTCCATTTAATCAACCCTGAGATGCTCATGATCTATACAATTTAATTTTCTGTCTGCATGTATTCTTACGTATCTGCATATCCAGTTGCTTAAATGGTGATGTCAAATCATTTTAATACATCAGAGACGATGCATTTTCCACAGCAAGCAGGCTTGGCTCTGTGTATTCTTTGCAGAATGCTTTCTTTTGAAGGGATGCCAAGAGGTCAGGGGGTCCACCTACCAAAGAGCTGGCTGCTCTGTGGCAAGTAGAAATTATCTAGCCAGTAGGTAATAATGAAAGCCACATAAAGACTGGGCTACTGGGTAATAAGGTTTGAAACTTTTTATCTGTTTGAAAAAAAAAATTAGGAATAAACAAAACTGTAGAGGAGACGGCTGATACAGTGAGAACCTGCCTTCCAGTTTGAGAGAACCACAATCTCTCCTTTCTTCTGCATGAGAAGAGCTGAGGCTCATTCCTCAGGAGAATGACTCAAGAGAAACGCTCCTATTCAAGTGATGTCTCAACTCCTAGAAAAATCCTGCAGCACCCCTGGAGCATGGGAGAAAAGCAGAATACGATGAGAAGGCAGAGAAGGAAAGTCCTACACGCTAGGAGGTACCCAAAGGCTGCATCCGTGCTGCATTGCTCAGAGCACAGGGCATGGGAACAAAGACAGCTTTTTATAGATACACACTTCCTGGATTCATTTTGTGCAAGTAAACAGCACAAGGTCATGCAAGTGGTGTAAGGGCCAGAAGAATCTTTTTATAGTGATGAAATGACTGAATGGACTTAATTTGTTTGTCAGGAAAGAAAAACAAACTGCTTCCATCAGAACATAAACATCTCCAATTCCAGAAAGCCTTTAATACAGCTGCAGTGGGAGGTTGAACACTAATTTAAGTGAATGGGTATCAATCAAGTCAACACACGTTGCCACTAAACCTGGCCTTCAGAGAACAAGATGTGCCAACTGGCAGGTGAATAAATGGTATCTGCTGGTCACAAGGTACCTTTATTAGGAATATAAAGGTATGAAAATCTGATAGGTCAAGGGAAGCGTCTGATTCATCTTTGGGTTTCCAGATTGACTCTCCTAACATCAGTAGAAGTCATGTAGCACTTCACATGTTGACTTGCACACATTTCCTCAACTAGCCACCCTGAATCATTGTTGCACTATTGCAACTGCTGCCTTTTTCCTGTCTTCTCATCATGCAGCAAGAGATGAAATTGTTGAACTAAAATGCGTCTTTAATTAGTATATGTTCTTCAGTAATCAGTACATCATTTCATTATCTGCAAGCATAGCATTGTGTTGCCATGGCATTTTTACCCAAGTAACTTAACAACTGACATGATAAACAAAGACCACATAGCACATGAAAGAGACTAGTCGTGCAGTCTGACTCTGCATAAGTTATCTTTTATTGGTTTGTAATAGATTTGGGAAATGGATAGCATATGCTACAGAGAGAGCCAGACACCAACACATGCTAAGAAGTCCAGAGGGAAACACTCAGATAATTACAAGCTTTTTGTGGATTAATCAGCCTGCAAAAATGTTGGAGTAGCGTTAAGCACCCAAACATCCATTTCAACTCCCACTAAAATAAAAGGCAAGTTGTCGTGCCCATAAATCATCCACAGCTAACTCTGGTTGCCATTTCTCCTCTACCAACTGCAGTGTGACCGCACACACCTCAACAGGAGATCACATCCATCTGCACAGCTCCCCTGCGTGAATCCCCCCCCAAGTAACGCTGTGCTGTTGTTTTTGCCACATCCTCTGTGCAAGGCACTCATAAAGCAGACAGAACATGGAACAGCTGCGTTGGCATCATAGCAAATATTGATCCTTGCAGTGACAGAATGTGACAAAGTTCGCAAGTGACAGAATGGTCTGGCGTGAATTACTGTTGGTTTTTTTTTTTTTTTTTTTTATGAGCTACTGAGACAGCAAAAGATCACATTTGCAAGTACATTTGTTTCTTTTTGATTTTGTTCATGGTAAATCCACTTGAATACGCCAATTTTAATGGAAACAAACTATTAGAAACTATGAGGCCTCAAGAACTCCATTAGAACATGCAAAAAGCAGGCTGATTTATTTGAAAGATCTGCGCTTTCTTCTGTAGTACTTCCAAAACAAAGCACGACGTTTGGAAATGAAGATCTTGTGTCTGTTGTTTTTAAATGCTCTATCTTAACTTCCATTTGTGTTATTTTCTTTAAACAACTCTAAAAACAATACTGTGAATATTATCCCCCCCCCCCCCCAAAAAAAAAAAAAAAAAAGGCTTCTAACCATTCCAATCCCTCCCTCTCATCAGTTTTGTGAGGTATTTCTTTGGCTTACACCAAAACTGAGGTTTTTTTTTTTTTTTTTTTTTTTTTTTGTGTGTGTGTGTGTGTGTGTGTGTGTGTGTGTGTGTGTGTGTGTGTGTGTGGTTTTTGGTTGTTTCTTTTTTCTTCCTCCAATTTTCAGTGCACACACAAATCTCCAAATTCATTATGATTAATTAGAACAGTGATAAACTGATCACTATCACAATAACAGGCAGAAACCCAACCCAAAATCTGTATTCTCCTTTATTTTTTCCTCCTGTTTTTAGTTTCACCCAACTCCCCAGCTATCTTCCCTTTGTAACTCACACTTAACGAGTTCTGTTCTTTCAAAACTTTATAATATAAAAAAAAATGGTGTTATATGGCATGAAAGTCATTCTTTAACAACTACTCCTCCTGAGTTTGAGGAAAAGTTCTATAGAAACTCAGAGAAACAAACAAAAAAAGCTTTCTGTGTAGGCAGATGAGGTGAGCCAAAGGTAACAAAGTCAAAACAGAGATGTGAAGAAGTAGAGAGGAAAAGCAAAGAGAAGCCTGACTTTTTATTTTTAAACGCTCCATATTGAAATAGAACAACGGAGTGGGAGAAGGTATTAACCCAGAAAAGAGAACAGATTGGGAGGAAACCAGGCAAGGGTAAATGCCATCTGTATTTGCAGTATTACATGCCTAAATAACAAAACTGGAGAGAAGTTTTCAAAGGGAAAATAATACATAGTGGAACCATTCAGATAATTTCTAGGACAAGTGCAAGTTGTGTGAAGAAGTGAAGGGTTGTTGCTAAAAATAGTATTTCTTTAAAAAAAAAAATCATAGAATCACCAAGGTTGGAAAAGACCTCTAATATAATCCAGTCCAACCATCCACATATCATCAGTATTTCCCACTAAGCCATGCCCCTCAGTACAACATCTCTACACTTCTTGAACGCTTTCAACAACAGTGCCTCTACCATCTCCTGTTCCAACACATGAGCACACCCTCAGAAAGAAGTATTTCCTAATGTCCAACCTGAACCTCCCTCAACACAGCTTGAGTCCATTCCCTCTAGTAACTATTGCTGGTTACATGGGAGAAGAGGCCAAATCCCACCTCCCCACAATTCAGGTTCATTCAGTTGTAGAGAGCAATAAGGTCACCTCTGAAACTCCTCTTCTCCAGACTAAACAATCAATCAGGTGATGCTACCCCAGTTTATGGGCTGTTTATTTCTCATCTCTGTCATTAATAAGAGAGGATTTGCTACTTTTATAGTTACAATTAAAAAAAAAAACAACAAAAAAACAACAGCACACTAATCAGGATTCAGGTGGGAACCTGCAACAAACAAAACGGAAAGGAAAAGGTCTTTACTCCTTTTACACCTGGAGTAGGAGCTTACAGGTGGGGGAGAGAGATCAGATGAAAAATACCATTCTTCGTCCTTGTCATATTCAAATACACCCATCCACCTCTTACATCTCACCAGTTATCAGAGTTTAACATTACCCACCACTCCCAACGATCAACTCAGAAGAGATTCTAGTCTTCATAAACTTCGTACTTTTCTCCTGATCCCCTTGAAGGATTATTTAATGTTAGATTATTTTTATAGCACATCCTCAGTGGTAAGCACGCTGGAGCGCCCACTGTGCTCTAAGAAACATTTGAGAAGCCAACGTGCTCCCAGTTTATGTAGATGTTTTCAGTAGCCTGAAACCACAACGCAAAAGAGTAGGCAGTGAGCTGGTATTCACTCTTGAAGGGCTCTGAGGGTCGCTGTAGGAAGATGGGTTTGGAAGCAGATGCCTTATTTTTAGGTTTGGCTTTGAGTGAGAAGATCAAAGAGAAACTGTTGCAAAGAAAAAAAATAGCTGGATGGGGAATTTGCAGAACATGAGAAACCCACTGTCAGTACCCGTGTGCTGGTCTCTGATGTCCTCCAAACACAAGACAGGAGATTAATGGCCATAAACTCAGTAGTTCCAGAAAATGAGAGCACAGCCTCTAGAAACCAGGTTTAAAATACAATTAGAAACCCTGGGAGATATTTACACATCAACAGAACACATTCTTCCATGCTTTTTTAAGTTCTGGAAATATTAGTTTGGATGTGTAAAGCTAATCTGCTTGCACCTTCTGGGCTGCAGCTGGAGATGGCATTTTCAGAGAAGGTCAGTGTGAATGCTGATGCTCCATGTATATAGCAAGCACAGCACATCATATGCTCTGCAGTTAATGGCTTTGGTAGCCCAGTTTCATTTTGATTATGTGCGTTTGAGGGACTGTTGCCCTCCCCTGTGCCCAGTGACCTGACTGGGTTTCATTCTCACCTCATTACTTGGTACTTTTCTCCCCACCTCCTACCACTGTAATCCCTGTATTTCAAGTGTACTTATAGAGAAAACACAGAATTACTTGGGAAAAATAAGATCTTAGAACAAGATTTAACAAACAGCAGTCAAAGCATACACAATCTGCAGCCTCCATTGAATTATTATAGTTTTGTTTAGGTATAGAGATAAGAATACAAATACATAAAAAAAAAAATCGAGATTTGAATAAAATACACCAAATTTATGCTTCTCATCTCCAGCAAAACCTACATTTTCATGGGAGCAGCAGTGCAGCCTAAGCAATACCCAATAGTTTCAAAACATTTGGAACCTACCCCTCTCTTTTAAGTTCCCCCTGACCTGTGTAAAAAGCTCAGCAACAAAACAAGCTGAAACATCCTATTTTATTACACTGGTGCCATCCCTCTTCATCCCTGTTACAGTTACACTAGCATGAAAATGTAACAAGTCCAGTGCACTGAAGCTGGGTATTTTGCTTGTTATATTGCAACAAATCAACAGAAAGCAAAGGCACTAGAAACCAACAGAGCCGTCTACCTTTTATTGTCTAAGCAGCACGTGAAGACATTGTAGGAGCCAGTCAGAGATTAAAACATCCAAAAATGAAACAACATTTCAACATCCAAACACTTCCTTACATCAAAATACCAGCTGGCACTATAGTGGGAAACAAGCACCAAATTACATAGCTAGACACAAACAAGCAGCTGACAAACAGGTGCACCAAAAGTTTCTGCGCACACGAGGTCCGTAGAAGCAGATAGTACCAAAGCAATCACTTGCAACTTGAAGACACAAGACGACAGACCCTGCACAGCTAACGAATACCACTGTTCAACAACAAGCAACCACAAGCCTCCCCAAAGCCCAGCCAGTGGCAAAAAAAAAAAAGCAAGCACCAACCTCAACAATACAACTGCTTACAAGGCGTTTGTCCCCAGGGCAAAACGTTAAAAAGAAAAAAAAACAACCACCAATAAGCAAACAACTTTCTAACAAGAAGCTGCTGCTCTACAAGATCTGCATTTCATGCCCCCATAGCAGCCCACTCTACATTTGCCCATTGAAGCTTACCTTAGCAGCCATCAGGCTCCTGCTCCGTACCCAGCAACAAGGTGAGGCTACAGCAGGGAAATCCCCATAGCACAGCTCCCACCTGCTAAATAGAGGGGTTATGAGAATCACCTGTGGGGTATCAGCATTGCCCAAGGAAATCAGGGCTCTGACCAAATGTTATTGTTAACGCCTAGCTGAAAATCAGTATGCCTTTGATTGCAAAAGATCGTGTCTTTTTCACCAGACCCTAGCTCTAGATAAGCTCACCTCTGCTTGGTTTCCATGTACTGCTGAGCAACATATAAAAAGAAATTAAATTGCTTCACGTATTTACCTAAGTACATTTGGGAGAGACATTGAGATTTTTTTAGAAGGTTGTCTGATGTGATTCTTGCCAGTGGACTTGGCCTGCTATTTTCAGGGCAGCTTAGTGTCAGATAAAGCACACGGAGAACATATTACTTAAAGCCTGTCAAAGGAACCTAGCTGTGTCTGAAGTAAGAATTTGTCACGCCTCTGAATTCTAAAGTTTGCTTCTGCTTCTTGAAGAGAGCAAAACAGACGGTGCTTCAGTAACACCAGACAATTTCCCTTTCATATGCTGGGATGAACCAGGCAGCTGATTAATAATTAAGCGCTGATTAGAAAGTACAACAAGCAGTAAGCAATCAGGTGTAATTATGCAAAATGTACACAGAATAAACGAGATCTGCAGATCTATTGCAGGTAAAACTTCATAACTGTTGTTAAAGGGTCGAGAATAAACTGGAACCCTTTAAAATGCCCCGCTTACACACGTCATGTTTTTTTTCTTCCTTTCATTTGTCCGTCTGAAGGATTTTTCACCATACTGCAGGTACATACAGCGTGTTCAGACTCAACCCAGTTTTCTTCTCTTGCATTAAAACCACGGAGAGAGGCAGGTTGCTCCTCAAGATCCTTCCATCAAATCAGTATACCTCGAGGCGAGTGTATGACCACATAATTGAAGCAGTAAATTGATGACAATTAGCACATTAGCAGTGAATAGCAGCAAGTGATAGTCTTAATTGACAATGCAGCGGTTAGTAATTGATGTTAATGACTGAGAAGAAGAGGAGAATAGTGACTAATAACTGCAATGGTTAGCTGCTCTCTCTGTTCCTAAGCCTGGTGTGATGCTGGGGCAGCTGGGGATGGAGGCTGAGGAGAAGTGAATATAACTTTCAACAGCTTAATGAAATAAATTACAAATCGCTCAGGTGCTCAGCTATTTAAAGGATTCCAGTAGTGCATTCAGCACTTCCACAGTTCAAATTTCTTAGGCTTTTTGGGGGGAGAGGTGGGCTGGTTGTGTGAGTGCAGCCCTTGGGCTGGGTGCACAGCAATCAGAGGATGCTTTCTCTTCAAAAAGTGTCAGTGCACGAGGCAAAAACAGGAAGAAAAAAAGACTACGTTTTCTGGACAAATAGTAGATCTTGAGCAGCTTGCCTTATCTGGGGGCCCTCCTGTCACTTGAGCAATTTAGGGACACTAAGATCTATATGCCATCTACTGGGCTGATCTGCACCCAGAAGAATGGTGGTTTTAGGGGCTTTCTTTTCCTGCTACACAAGAATTTTTGTGTTCATCAAGGTGTGTTCACTGCATAAAATGCTTATTGTTTTGAAAAAGGGGAGAATCAATCATACTCTACAGTAAAGCATATGGATAACCAGGTGGGTGGCACCAATTATCCAAACATGACAACACTGAGGGGTTCCTAATTATAGCCTTGGACTTCCCTACAGTAGCTGCTATAAGCCACGTACCTGGGATAATACCTTCCTTAAAGATTGATGTCAAGACCCAGTGCTGTAGATTTTTCCACACGTCTTTCTTACATCAAAGCCAAAAACAGCCTAAGAATGAACTTGCTATGAAGCTTTTTATTTTTAATGTCTTAGCTCATGCACTGTATTTTTAAATCAGCCTAGAGAATGATTAAAAATTAGTCCAGAGCTTTAATAAAGCTGGATGGGAGGTACTGGTGGGAGATGGGTTTTGTTGCATTATGTCTTTGGCACCTTGTTACCGTGCAGGCCCATGTAGAGGCATTAATGAATGAAAGCGTTTCATTCTGAAAGGTGAAATGTAAGCTGGTATTTTGGAAAGTGTTTTAACAACTGAAATGTCAAGGACTGTTCACATGCAGTGATTACTTCCTACAATAGAAACATTTTAAATAACATTTTTTAATAAAGCTCTGCTCGTATCTTGCTATGTGATTTCTTCAACAGTGCCTGAAGATGGTAACTGCATTTGTCATCAGCACGTGCATTCTTTATTTTTTTTTTATTTTGCAGGAACATTAATTCATTAAGCAGTGTTCAATCAAACACCAGTGTCTGTGTTTGACCTGGTTATGCGCATTTCCAAGTGCTGGTACTTCTTAAACCTCCAAAACTGTGAGAGCCACTGCATCCTTCAAAATCACAAATTGGCAGGTGAGGGGGCTGAACAGACAAGAAGAACCTTCCAGTTGTTTTGGGGAAGTGGAAAGTTCAGCAGGAGGTGCTGGATTCCAGTCTGTTGAAGTGAATTCTGGGGATGCTCAGGCACAGTTTCTCCCATTCAGTCAGTGCTCAGGTGTAGTGAGACTTGCACAGTAGTGTCTTCAACAGAAAGCACAGGGATGGTGTTTCCAAAAAGCCAAACGTGCGTCACAGAGAGGGAAGGGGTTGTGTATCACTCAGATTTAAAACTCCTGGGAAGGGACCTTTCTTGTCCAGCTATTGCTATCAACACAAAGAAGTCGTAGGATCATAGAATGCCCTGGGTTTCTCAGGTATACCACTTAATGGGAGTGACTGGAGCATACCAAGGAGATGTCATGTCAGCCCTGAAACAAAATGACCAGGGGAACAAGAAACCGTCTGGTGCTTCTCTGGTTTTGTCCTGAAATCTCACTGTGAGCAGTGGAATACTATTGTGGGCAGGCAGCACGCCTGCTTCCTGCCCGCCACGCAAGCCCCATGTGCCATAAAGATGTCAGCCCACAGGCAGAGATCATCCCTCTGTTTGTTTAACAGCTCTCCCCACGCACAGAGCCCAGCACAATGAGTTCCAACGTCTGGGAAAAGCGTTTGCACCAGGCGGTCCATCACCTGCAGATCTGATGCCGAGCACGGCCACGAGGGAAGGCGCTGGGTTTTCACCTGGTGTAATTTACTGCTGGTCTTTTGGCCTCAAAACAGCAAGATGGGTCCAGACGCTCCGTTTGAATTCCTGTAAATCTGAGGGCTGTGGCAGAACGTTCCACCTGAAGCGATGGGCCCTTCCCTCTGCGATTTGCTGCTATGAATTGCTTTCCTCAGTGCCCGTGACAAATTTTTATTGATGTCAACGTGAGCCAAGGACCTGAAGCAAGATCTGCTTCTGCTACTGATTAAAAGAAAAAGAATGAGGGGAGGAAGGAGAGAGAAAACCAAAGTGTTCCGTAACATATTTAGGTATTAACATTGCCACAGTTTTATCACCTATATAGTGAAAGTAAACACAAAACGATGGAAATACATCTCAGTGGCATCGTGTCCAATTTCTCTCTGCTTGTTGCATTTCTTGGAAATTATTTGGATTACTCATTTATTTTGATCACAAAAACATTTAAAATAATTTGTCGAGAGTTAAGTAAATACAAGAAATCTGCATTTGCATATTACTTTTATTTATGAGCTGTTATAAATCTATTTTGTGAAAAACTAATTACGATGATGGGTGAGTGAGAAGCAGCGCTGTACAAGACTTAATTCAGAGTACATTTTCGTTACAAACTCCTGTTTTAATTTGCTAGCTTTGCTGAATAACTACAATTCACAGCTGTAGCAAAGTGCCTCATATATAATGTATAGATCACATCCTCTTGCCATTTTTCACAGGTGCCTGGCTATTATACGGTTCAGAATTCATTCATAGTGCCTATTAGAGGTCTTTATATGTAACCGACTTCCTTTCTTGAATATTTATAGCTTTTATGAGACATTTATGGGCAGACCCAACAAGAGTTTCTAAGGAAATACTGGGAAATAGTTCTGTATAGCATCATTAATATACTGTTCTTTGATGGTAATGGCTACAAATGTCATCTAATTGCTATATTCTTGCTTTGTCTAAGCTTTGTATTGATGGGGAAACTGCCATAGAGAGCTTCTCCATCCTAAAAGTCTTCTGAGAAACAATCTGTCTCCCACAGTAGGAGAAGAAAGACTTTTCAGTCTAGAAATTAACCATTCGAGTCAGGTTATCCATGCCTATGATTACTGCCAGTTCCACCACGGTCTGCAAATATCTCAATGTACAACAAAGCAAATAGTGTGTAAAAATCTTGTAAACCAGATAAGATTAACTCATCTTATGTTGTGACAAGAATAGTCCTATGAGAACAAACGATATTGCAAAGACTAACGACATCTTGTATGAGGCAGAAACTCTTTTTTTTCAGAGCAAGATTGAATTATTAGATAATATTTACCAGCAAATTCAGGAAGGCAATCCTCCTTTATCAGAGGAACCTCAAGGGTTTAAGACAACATCTGCTCCTTCTTATAAAGCTGTATTCATCAGTGATGGTCAACAAGGTTGTAAGAAAATTACTCATTTCCCACTCTACCATCATTATCAACTTGAGTGGAATGAAAATATATGTATGTATATATGTGCATGTATATATTTGTAAGTTAGCATTAGCTTTGTTCCTTGTGGATTTATGGACTTGCCTCTGGAGGTGGCTTTGGTTCAGAGGCCATTGCATCAAAGAGAGAAATGTACAGTGCAATTCATATTTCTGTGAGAGAACAAAGTCATGTTCTTCCACCTAGAAGCACTGCATTGAGAGCACTTTGTATGGCAGGAGCTCTAGTCAGCATGGTGTAAAGCAGACAGCTACAGCAACCACAATGTTTGAATCCCAGAGTGGGCTAATAACAAATGTAATATGAGAGAAATCTCTGCCTGTTCTAAAGTTTAAGCAAACTGTGCTTCAAGACTGTCTATGGGTGTAAAGTATGTACATTCTAATGCATGTAAACACACTTCCTTTTGTTCATGTTCACTTTGTCTTAAAAAGACAATATTATTTTGTGCTTTGTAGATGTTGATTAATAAATAAGGTGTGAAATTTCATGTAATGGCTAATGTGGAGGATAAGTATATTTGCTTCTTTTAGACTCATTATGCAGTGTGTAACAAGTGACGAATTCAAAACAGTATTTGCTCTTATTTTTGGAGGCAAATATTAAAGGATTTTTACACACTCTTCTCTTTGTCCCTAAAACTCACTGCACATTTGAGGCACTCACCGGTGCTGGCATGAGACTCCTCTCTGGAGTAGTTCCTGGCATCTGGAACAGCTTTTCCTGCAACTTCCATGCTTCACCAGTTCCATCTATTTTTATATCTCCTCTCTTCTCCCTTGACTATCTCTTTTAATTTCTCTCCATCTGCTTTTTATATTAACTTTATAACTCCATATAACATTTGCAATGCAGTTTGCATGAAAAATACCAGCTATCCAGCAGAAAGTTGAAGCTTGCCATTAACCCCACTGAACAGGTTTGCTCCTGTGGAAGACTTGATTCCTACATCCATGTGCACAGGAAGAGCTCATTGACAGCAGTCAGGAAAGAGACTCTGAGTGTTTCGATATTTTAGCATTAACACTCAAGATGAGGAGTTGATTGCACTAGTTTTTGGGCACATGTATAAAACAAGAAAGTGGAGCTTGCAGCCAAACATGTAAAATATTTATGTGTGCACTACTGGCAATAGTAAAAGCACAAAGAAAGCTTTTTTTTTTTTTTTAATTTATCCAGTAAAGGATTATATCAAGAACGTGGCTAACAACCACACTGGATCTGCTATGTGTTTCCTGCACAGTTAATGGAAACTGCTGAAGTTCAGTACTTCAGTTTTCACATTTTTACCTACGCTATTTTGGTTCAGCACATGCTATAGATTTTAACATTGCATGAGAAAAATCCTCCTTATAGATAAAAAAAATTCCACATCTTTCCTTTTCTTGAAGGATGAACCTGGACAAGGTCTGCAGTGGGTTCCAGGTAAGTCATTCACCACTTCCAATACTGCATGTGATTTCAGGCCATTAAAATAAGTGAACAAGAGTAGAATCAGATGGCTAATTCTAACTGTCCAGTTAGCTAGAGCAATAACATAATAGGATGTGATATTCACCTAGTCTGCCATAGCCTGATCTGGAAATGTTGTGGAAGTTCTGTAGTCTTTCAGTTGGAGCAAGCTGCACAGGTTCCTAATGATTTTACACTATCTTCTGGCTAGTCCAGTGACAATTATTTACTAAGCTAACAAATCTCCAAGGCTGTGTAACTTGTGTTTCACCTGCCCTGACGTATCACACAACATATCAAAAGCAGCGTGCAATGCCGTATTTCCTTGTGTACTGAGCAACGCCAGTTTTTCTTTTTGCTGCTGCTGAAGTTCATTTTATCTAGCACCAGTATATTAAAAATCTATTAACGTTTCACACATAAAACAAACACAAATTGAACTAGCGGAAGATTTATACCACCATGCACAAAGACCCCAAAGTAACTCCAGCATTATTACACCCCTTCCCGTGGCAAACACAACTCCTAACACTACTGACAAATGTTCCACCATTCCCATGTGTTTCTTCCTGACTGTTCCTCCAGCTCAGAGCTGTTCTCGCTGCAGATCAACTCAGCTCATGAAAAGAGCTTTCCAGTCTCCTGCTAAGCGATCTCCTCAGACGCCAAAAGAAAACTTGTGATGGAAAACTAGAGGTATTCTGAGTTACTTTCCTAAAATGGATACAAAACACCTCTTGGAAAAAAAAAAAAAGAAAAAAAAAGGAAAAAAAAAAGATCAGGCAGCATTAGCTTTCCCATTATCATTCTCTGTCTGCCTTTGAAAATACTTACATGGAGCCTAAGTGCCAGTTCTTTGCTCTGTCAGATCTCATCCAATGATTTCTTTCTCTATATACTCATGGCTTTAAAACTTATTTATGCCTCTTCTTTTCAAAATACCGTGGATTACAGGTTTTTCTCTCTGCGTTTTCTTTTTCTGGCAGTACCTCATGTCATCCAGCTTAGCCTGTTGACACAGTTTATGAACTCAAGCAAGAGGTACGATCAAACTACTGAAGCTGACATCACTTAAGCTAAAGAATTAAGGAGTTTTCAATGTTTCTGGATTGACAACAGGAGAAAATTGGGATCAGAGAGATTCAGAGAGGCCATGCTGGCAGTTCATGCTCCCAGGCAGGACAAACTGTCCCTGAATCAGCATTGACAGGTGCTTCTCCATCACAGGAGCCATGAAGAAGCCAGATAGCCACACTTTCCCTTAGCATTTATCCCCCCCCCCCCCCCCCCTCCCCCCACGTGATCACCTTTCCAAATCATTACGAATACTTTTCCCCTAAAACTTTAATATCACTTACTGAAACTTGCATGTGTTAATTCTTTACCCAACTCAAAGTAGGCATGGAAAACAGCCTGATCTCTTCCTGGAATTGATCTTTTAGATGTTTGAAAGTTGAAAGACCCTTTGGGCTAAGATGACCTAACAGAATAGCACCCATTCCTCCAATTTTTCCCCTCACAGCTCATGTTTTTCATAGGAACTAGTGAAAGAAGGAGTACTGTGCATTGGAAGTTGTGGGCAAAGGCAGTGGCATGTGTTTTGCCACTCCCTGCATGCAGGACAGGACCCACAGCTTCCTTAGCAAGGGCCACGTGCTCTGCCAAGGCTCTTTTCTTTTTAAAGACTACAAATGTTTCCTTTCCCTAATGAGTAGTACAGGTTACTGTTGTATTTTGTAATATTTGAATAGTTGAGAAAATAGAACAAGTTTCCTTTGTAAAGGGAATCTGTTTGTTCTGTGCTCTTGTCCCACCCTTTGTTGCTGTACTTCATATTGAAGAAATCTTCATTGAGCTCCATCTTTTTCATCTCACATGCTTGCTACATCTGGCTTCATAATCTGTTGTCATGGAAATCAGATGTCAAAAACATGGCTTTATCACCTAATTGTGTGATCCACACAAGAAAAAGAATAACGTAGACAACCTGATGAGAAGTTCTGCAGCAGAAAGCAAAACAAGCAGACAACAGTGAGTTAAAATAAAAAATAAAAAATAAATTAATTGCTATGGTACTCTCATTATCACCACTAAAAAAAAAAAAAATGAAAATTCGCAGTTACTGCTTTCAGTGCTTATTTTTGTATATTATTTTATGCTTTGCAGCTGAAAGGCTCCCACCCTACTTGTGAGGCTTCATCCTCAGTGCAAAACAAGCTGTGATTGTGGAAGATGTTTTGCAAGTGTTCTTTGGGCTCAAACCTGACAAGTAGCACGAGAGGTTTCTTACACCTTATACAGTGAGAGCATCATTTAGCAAAGGAGGAATAAAAGTAAAATGCCATTCCCCAAAGTGTCCAGCAGAGTGGGCAGGGAAGTCTCCTCTCTGAGAGATATGGTGTAAATCCAACCTGAAGGTAAAATGGCACCAAAGAAAGCTGGTGCTAGGGCTGAAAACCAGAGCACCATTAAGACCCCATGCTTCTTGCTCAGGATGCAGCCCTCTTACAACCACTGCACCCACAAAAAGTGCTTTCAGTGGCACTATGTACCCTCTTCTACTGAGAGTATCACCTTCCATGTCTACATTAATACAGCAGTTTTCCAGTTAGCTATTAACATTAATTGCTTGTACTTTTTTTTTTTTCCTTCTCTGAATCAAGTTGCTACTTAGTACAAAATGAGATTCCTTAATGCTTGTAACAGAAATTGTCTCAATATCAGCCAGCCAAATGAATCTACTTAAAACAACGCTGGATCTATAGACATTTCTACCCATAGGAAATGTGTGGTGCTTCTTCACTATGTTGTTTATCAGATAGGATATATATTGGTTGAAGAGAATGGGTGCAACTGAATTCATTAATAAAGCACATCACTTCTAAAGACTGTAAGTAGGAAAAAAACAGGTATGGCTTATTGAACATAAAAATTCCACCTGTATCTTTGTTAGCCTAGGAATTAAAAACAGTGAAATTACAGACTGATTCAGGATAGAACAAGGCTGGCAGGAATAAAGAAAGAGGGCAAGGAAGGAAGGAAGGAAAAGAAAAGAAGGAATGAGCCAGCCTGCGAACCCAGCTTGAGCCTCAGACTTGTGGATGAATTTGCTGAGTCTGACTGTTGAGGAAACAACCCTGAATTATAAATTGAACGCATCTATATGGGAAACACTGAGAGACAGCACACATAAAACTCTGCAACCACACTTCCACAGAATCATTATCCAGAGGATAGCAGCAGTTTCCATAGCACAGGATCTGCAAAATAGGCACCAAGACCCCTCCTGTGGGCTATCTGCACTGGAGTGCTGAGACCTGCTTAATGCCAGCAATAGATTGCTTAGCTTCAAACTGCCATAAGCATGATGACAACCATACAGTGCCTACCAGTATTTTAATATTTTATGCAACAGAATGAATTGTAGCTTTTCAGTATTAATTCATATTGCAGCAACAACATTATAGTCAGAGAAGGGTAAAATTAACATGTTATTTATGCTGAAATTACATTGAGTCACAAACAGTGTTCCTGGAAGGCTGAAAAACTGAATAATTTTGAATAAATTATTGATGATTTTAAAAGCCTCTCTTATTGATTAAAGCTTATACTCTTAGATTAAAAGAGTGCAACTAAGTCCTGTCAAAGTCTTTAAAAGTCAGAGTTCATCAGAGTAAACAAGTGCCACCATGCTGCAGTAATCCAGGTCAGCCAACAGGGAGTGAATGGCACCAGGTGCGTTGCTTCGTGGTGTGAAGCTGCTATATTTATTATCTCCTTGTTTTTTAAAATTACTCAGAAATTGTACAGAATAAAATTAAAATCACAGAATCATTCAGGTTGGAAAAGACCTCTAAGATTCTCAAGTTCAATCCCAACCCCCACCACACCCCCTGCCCATCCCTCAGTGCTGTATCTCCACATTCCTGGAACATCTTCAGGGTCAGTGACTCCACCACCCCCTGTGCAGCCCATTCCAGTGCCTGACTTGTCATTCTGAGAAGAAATTTCTCCAGATACCCAACCTCAACCTCCCCTAGCCCAACACGAAGCCATTCCTCTTGGCCTATCACTAAGTTCCTCAGCTATTGTAAGTTACCTTCAGTTCATACTTGCCAAAGTTGAGCATTAGGTGCCAGGGGACACCTAGGCAACAAAGAGCCACCAGGCACACAGCAACACAACCACAGATACTCTCCCAGTGCCCACCTTTTATACTTCCCCCAAGCCCTTGCAGCCTGCTTACCAGCTAGTTCTCTTGTGGTTCTGTGTTAGCTCTGCACTGCTGTAAACATGCTGGCAGGATTACCACAGGCTGTTCCCAATTTACTTCTGGATAATTGCAGTATCCTGTTACTAAGTGCATTTAGTTTCTAGATGTGTTTCCTCACACAGCATGCTGTGGTCATGTGCATTTCACCCTAGAGGTCTTTAGTAAATTCCTGTAATTACTTCTCCACGTCTCTTGTTCATTCATTCCAACTGAAATTATCTCTGAACATTAGTTCCATTTGCTAAATCTGTTCTTGCTTTATTAACTTTAATCAAACTAATATATATTGCTAAATGAAAGGTGGTCTATGATGCCCATACCTGCCTCAGCCCTCTTCCCAGGGGTAAACACTCTCTTGAAACAGTGACACAATTTAATTTTGCAATTATTGGAATATAATTTGGCTGCTGTAATTTCAGTTATTGAATAGTTGCCATTGATGCCATTCAAAAGCTGTGTTGCTTCTGCAAAATAGATCTGAAATGTTCTATGTATGGTCACTTAAATTTCAAAGTAGGTTCACTCCTCAATGGAGATTGCATCTCCATTAATGTTTGCTTTTCATGAAGTTTCAAGTGAAAGAAAATTCAGTTGGGCAAAGTGCACTCCCTCCTCATGGAGAGGTGTGATTAAAGAGAGGAAAGAGAAAGAGGTTGGCTTTCATTCGTATTTATTTTTAGAATTGGTGAGGAGCACAGATCCTATGGTATTGAGGAAACACAAAAGACTGGCTGAACACTTTATACCACACTGCTGTTAAGGAAAAGATTCCTGTAGCAAAAAAAGAAAAAGAAAAAAAAAATTATAAGAAGGTAGCTTAAAAAACCCTCATTAAAATCAACCTAACTAGACCTCTAAAACCATCTTGACTTCAATTAGTCTGCTTCTCTATGTCAAATGCACATTAATGGCCCAGTCCCGTTCCCACGGAAGTCAGTAGGAATACTGGCCCTTGTCTGAATAGGAGAGAACAGGAGGGCAAGAGTCAAGCCAGAGATCTCTGAAGAGCAGATGAAAGCTGAGCCTCGAGCTGAAGTTTTCAGAAAGATGATAATTAGAAAAGTTGTTTTTTTTTTTAATATAAAAAATTACAAAATACACAGATCAGCTACATTCATACATACATGCATACATACATACAGCATACATACATACATACATACAAACAGGGACACTGTTGCTGTTCTTCATGCAGTGAATTATTACACACAAAAACGAGAGAAGACTGTCCTTTTTGCCATGATAAACACCATGAGCTTGCAAGCAGTTAGCTGTATGAACAAAAATACTTGCTTCCAGTAAACCGAATTCCTTCTGAATCACATCTATTGTGTATGTCAAAACTTGGGACTGAATTCAGTACTTGTTACCCCAAATTAGGTTGGGACAAACACAGTGAGCCATCTTTAAAAAATGGTTGATATCATTATGACACAAAGCATGGCATGCCTCATAGGTTTGTAAATAAACCTGGTGCAGTGAAAACCAGTATGAATTCCAAAATAGATAAAATAAAATAAAGTAAAAACCAAGGTGATGATTCCAAACTTTTCAGCTATTTGGCTCTTTCTTTCAGGCACATCTATAATCCTCCCACTGCCTCCCACAGAGAGCTTTCCTGACCTGGAAAAGTTAGCTAGCTGACCTCTTTTGTCCAGAATTTATCTTGATAGGAGTCTCCTTGCAGGTTTTACGAATTAATAACAGCACAGTTCTTTTACCTTACCTGAGTGAAGTATCTGCTATTTGGTGTATTTTCATGCTGATTGTCTTCAAATATCTGTCCTGGTAGTTTCCAGTCTCCCCTGAGAGAAGATTTAAATCACTCAGTCACATAGTGGGAAATGAGTTATCATTTTTAAGGCTGCATTGCAAGACCCAGACTCTTGCTGGCCTAATTATATGGTAGATAAAAACACAGAAGATGTACATCTTTTACATCAGTTGTCCTGTAAAATCAGACATCTAAAATACCCCCGTAAAAGCAGATAAACCAAAGGGCCATTAAAAAAAAAAAAAAAAAAGCCCAGGTTACACACAAGAATAGGACATACCTACATTAAAATGTGCCTTTTGCAGAGAGCTAACAAATGTCAAGAAAAAGGAGAAAGTTTTCAACTTCTCCTTTACACTGAGACAAACTTAGAAAACAGTTTGTAATGAATCACTCCTGAAGTTCTGGAACACAGCAAAAATTTAAATCACCTTCAATCTACATCTCTGATGTAATGCTATACATTTTTCTCTCCCTTTTACCATCTTTGTGCCATCGAAACGTAAGGCTGAAAGTACCAAGATCTGATAACCAGTGTCTCAACACGTTTGATGAGTTATGTTAAGTACTTTGATTTTACAGCATTTCTTAACCTCCTATTAATAGCTGTATCATTTGTACAAAAAAAGTGAAGACATAAAAATGTAAGTTTTTAAAAAGGAAAATCCTGTGATCATTAAAAAAAAAAAAGGATTGTTAAGATTGACTGTATAAAGCATTTTGTTTTCTAAATTATTTTAAATTGGAAATTTAAGTATGGTGGATGTCTCTGATGGACTAAGCCTCTGGAAAGAAGCTTCAAATCAGCAGCTCTTTTTCTTGGCTGTTGATTGAGAATTAGTCTTAGCTTTTGGAAAATGGAAAGAGAGCGAATATCATTAGGATGTCTGGGGAAACTGTGTCTTGCTGCTCATGAAATCAAATAAATTCTGGCCAGGCACGGAGTTCAGATATCTTATCTGCAGGGATTTTGCTGAAAAGTTTTCCAGATAACCAACACTGTTAAGACATTATCAATTTTCAGGGCTGTAGCTATATGTGGATCAGAAGAAAGTGACAAAGCACAGATAAAGCATTCCTCTGCTGCCCTGGCTCCTTGGAAATACTGCTGAATGCTGCATCAGGAGCACTCTTCATAGCCATAGTCCAGAAATGGACCATCTCCAAGGAGATCAGTCCAGGCTGTGGAAGAAGGAACGCTTTCCTATCTCTATGTATTTGTTTGTCCTGAAAATAAGAACCACGTACATCCCAAAATTCAGCCCACTGAATATACAAATGTGGCACCGTTGTTCTTCCATTCACTCCTTGACTGACTTAAAAATAATAATAAAAATAGAGTCATCTCGAGAAGTAGTGTGCAATAAATCAAAGTTGATGGAGCCACTGCTGTTTGAACACGTAGGGTTATCTGGCTGCCAAGGGCTGAGCACAACCCAGCGTTGTGACAAACCAACTGAAGATTTGATTCGATATGGAAGTAAATGGAAGGAGACTCAGCTGCTTTGTACGAGTATTGCATAAGGCCCCACAAGAAAATCTCAGTAAGTGTATCCTAACATCTTGCGAAAGTCTTGCATTCAGAGACATAAAGAGAGCAAGGTTTGAGCCTTCTCTATTACAAAAATATCCAAAGGAAGATAGGCAATGCAGTTTGCCTGGCAGACTAAACACTGCTATAAAAAAAACTCCAGTATTTAGACACATGCCATTCCCCAGACCAAAGTGCTGTGTTTGGAATCTGGTACTCCTTATGAATCTTCACCGAAACTCTATAACTGGGCATACTCTCCCCTTTGCATTCCCCATAGCCCTGCTCTTACCTGCAGCCCATGATAAGCAGCTGGCAGCAGGGTTTACTCAACAGATGGCAGGCACAGGGGCTTACGTGCATTTACTTGTCTCTGGCACTAGTTGGGGATAGATGGTATAAAGAAATTTTTCACAGTGGTTGGATGAAAAAAATAAGTCTGGTCCATTCTAGTGAAATAATAATTTTACATGAGTGTGGTTTTACCTTGGTACTTTTTCAAAGGTCATCTAAATCTCTTGGGGATCTGTGAAAAGAAATAAAGAAATTATTTGATATGTTTTCCGTATCATTGCTTTAGGATTAACAGCAGCGAGGCTGGTCATGTTTGTAACCAATGAGGATTCCTCTGGCTCTCACTTCAATCAGCACTTAAACGAGCTGAATGCCTGCTTCAGGGAAGAGATTTTCCCTGACACATGTTTTCTTAGGAACGCTCTATCTCCATTAATACAAAGAGATCAGGTTTTAATCATCCTAACCAATTGGTAGGAGAAACAAGAAGCAGCAGTGAAATAGCAGTCTTGATTTTAGCAAGTCGTCTGCCTAATTGGTGCCTTATTAGACCCTGGTATTTGGATGTTAGGATTTTCCAAACAGCAACGTTTTGCTTGCGGTCTGTGCACGTTTAGAACATGATTTCAGTAATATAAAAGTAGAGGAGTCTGCGTGAGCTCATGGGAGAGTGAGGAAAAAATAGGACTTTTACTAAACCTAAGAAAAATGAAGAGGGAGGAGAAAGCTGGAATTTAACTGGATCTGATGTGATGATGTTCACGTCCTTGTGTACATCCCTGCAGGAGAATGAGAAAGTGGGAACGCTGTGGGAATTGTTCCATTCAGGTACAGTAAATACTAGTCTGTCCAAAGCAGAAGAGATCAACCCAGGATGAGTGCTAGATACAAAACTACTTGCTTAATTAAAGGGCCAGGAGAAGTTCTAAGAATTGACTTTAACCACAACTTGCTGTCATGTAGATGTGGATGTGAAACACACAGAACGACTTGCTCGGCGGGCTGAAAGAGCTTTTCCTCATATTTTTTCATTATCAGCACACACTTCATCAAATGCTGTAAATCTGATGGTTTTTCTTTTGCCTACAGAGGATACAAATTCGTTGATATCTATTCCCAGAGTCCCAAGTTTCAACAGCTCCTCCATCACAAAGTACAACTGGTCCTTTCATAAAGCAACCTTCCCTGATTCTGCACTGCTGCCTCTTCTAAGAGTCTGCTGCTCATCTTTAGCTAAAAATAGTGGGGAAAAAGCATTACAGCTTTAGTGAAAATATAATAACCTCAGTTAATTTCCATGCCTAGCAGTTAATGGTTTTTCCTAAATGCATGGTCCACAAATATTTGTTAACCTCTGACTATCTTGGCTTAAAATAGAGTTTTAAAGTAAAACTTTACAAATGAGCAAAGAAAATGTTTTCTCCTATGTAGGAATTTCTTTTTACATTTAATATTTTTAAAAATTGGGCTCAATTCTGCATTGCCATACCACCTTGTAGTAACGTTGAGTTGGGGGTACCCTTTTTCCTACAAGAAGCATCTGATGAGTACCAGGCTGTTAAACCTGGTTTATCTGCAGTAAGCACCTCATCATGACAAAGATTTGGAAAATACTTCAGCACAGATGTTTTCATGTCCTGCCTGATATATACAGAGCTTTGAAGGCTATGGCTGAAATCAAAGTTTTCCATCCAAGCTGCTTTGCCAGTCCTTGTTTTTTTTTTTCTGGTGATGGATTCACCAAAACTAGCAACTAGTCTCAACTCAGCATAGATCTCCTGCAGTGATGGAGATGCAGGCCTCACCTGGTCTGCCCATGGGCTGGCAGCAGGGCTCTGCCAGGTGATGTGCCAGGCAGATTTGGATCTGTATAGTGGCTCAGAGCAGATCTTCCAACTTTCTATAATGGGAATACATGAGCTGAAAACCCTGAAAAATAACAAGACGTGTAATCCTCCTATCTAGCTTTTTTTTTTTTTCCCCCAAACATATGGCACATCTAGGAACCATAGACAAGTATTTGAATTAAATGGGAATAATAAATGTAGCCATATAGTTGGGGCACAAATAACTACAGATTAGTAGAGCAACACGAGTGAAGTGGACAGAGGTCAGGGCAGCATCTGCTTTCTTGATCTCGCATATATGGAGAAGCAGGTGTAGCAGTTTGTTACCCTAGAGGTGCCCAAGCATACAGGACATGGATTTGCAATAAATGGAGACCTTCTGCTTGAGCTTATGTTGCTTTCGTCCTGCTGCTGTTCTGGGATTTATCTGGAGTTCACAGACTGGATAAGGTGGCCACTAATCTTTTAGCAGCAGATAGAACATTTTGGCAGTGCAGCTGGAAGAGGGGAACACTCAGAAGCAGGCATTGCCTGTGCACAGCAGACAACCTTCAGGGGTTGGGAGGATTTTTCTGAGCACACAGGTGAAAGCTGATTTATTTTCACCTGAAAAGTTTGGGAACCAATTTTTGGCTCACTGTGAGAGTGGATCCCAATAGGAATTAAGCATAAGCAGAAACTGAAGTTGCCAGCTTTTTCTTGCTCTTAATGCTCCCTATCCTATTAGGGAAAGGATTTTGTGCATGAATCACATTATTGCATCCTTGGAATTCATGAGAAACACCATGCCTTTTTAAAAAAACCCTCAGCATATAGAAAAAGCGTGCAGGAGAAGGCGCCAGAGAAGGAGAAAATGCATTCTGGGGGAGGCAGATTGAAATGAGAGTTGTGCCAAGTGCTACGCAGCATCATTTAGTGCTGCTGAGGATATACAGCTGGTTTGTAGGATGCACTGAAGTAAACCATGGAGAAGCAGATTGCTGACGAGGCATCCAGTGTGTTGTGTGGTCAATTCACCTCAACCCTGTCCCTTACTTTCAGTCCCTTTCTACCTGTGGTCTTTGTGTCTAGATACAAGATTTTTAATCAAAGACATTTTCCTGTGGCTGTTCTGGGCTTGCACAACTTCTTGCTTGGCTATCCCCACATCTGTCACCAGCTCTGTGAAGAGGTTTGGCGATACAAAGTTGTGTATGGAGCAAAAGAGCTGTGGGAGAGGTTGGTGACCAACAGTGAAGCAAAAGAGGTGACTTAGGCCTTGAGCTGGATGCTTCCCGGAATGCAGAAAGGGACAAATCTTTGTGTTGTGGGGTTTGGCAGAGGACCTGCTGAGATGCTCCTGAAATATTCCCAGAGAAGTCATCAGAACTTTTGAAACAACACCAACACAATGAAGCAGAGAGCAAAAATTCAAACTCTCAGCCACTAGAGCCTCACCAACATCTGCAGGGAGCAAGCGTCTGGCTGCAGGGGATCAGGGATCTTTAGGGCAGCCATGAAACCCCATGGGGCCAAATCTGGCAGCCACAGCCCAAGTGTTGATGGAAAGCCTTTCTAGCCAGGCTCTGGGGAATGGGCAGAAGGGCACTTCGTCAGCAAAACCAGTGCATCTTCTGATTAGGAGTGTGAGGACAACATGCAGCTCCACGAGTGTAGTGGTTAAACACACTGCTAAGAGCCGCAGAACCCAGGTGTGCCAAAATAATCCTCCCTTCTGCATCCCGACTTCCTGCAGTTCAGCATCCATTGTGGGCCATTCTATATTTAGCAAAGGTAAAGCAGATGTAATGTAATTAAGCAGAATGTTCCTTATTTTCCTATTGGAAACAGTAATAGCAGTAAATTACTGCAAATAATTATGGACTGCTTACAGAATTTCCACAGACAAGACAATGCAGTTTTATATGATAAGATTTTATAACCATACAGCCTTTATAGCTGTAGAGGTAAATTACTTTTCCTGTGGTTTCAACATAATGGGTTGCACAGATAAAGTATTTTTTGGGAAAATACAAATGCTTCCAGATGCGTCACATTTCTCTCACTGGTTTAAACTTTATCTTCACATGATTGTGCATAGGGAGTTCATGCAAGGTATGAATAAAAAGCATGAATGGAAAAAGGTGGGGACTTGGAACAAGAGAACGTAAAATTTTATACCAGGTTTAAATGCAAATGATGATTTGATTGATTATATCTAGTCAGAAATGCTGCTAGGTTGGAAATTTTGTGTTATTTCTGATATCACGCCAAGAGAGCTCTAATCTATGAAAATAATACGCTAATAGGCATTGTGCCAGTTCCAATGTGTGCACTCTAAATTAAGCTTGAGGGCTCTTGATGTCGAATTTTAAGATTGGCCTTGAATTTAAAATTTAACAAGTAATTATTAAGGTATTGGTTGGGAAATAATCCAAAAATTAATCCAAAACCAATTATCAAACAATAGCGACACAGGGACTCCCTCAGGACCCAAAGACATGTATTTGCTGTATGTGTGTGCTGCGTTAATAGATAAATAACCTTCCTCCGTGACACAAAGTTTCCTCAGTCTATGGATATTTGAGTTTAGAAGAAAGCAATTAATAGAATGGTATTTCATCCCACGTTCACTGCTAGAAACGGGAGCAATAAATCATAATGCTGGAGCGCAGTGCTTTGGAAGAAGGCACTGTAAGGGAATAATTCCAGCACCAACCAATGGCTGAGGTCAGGCTGTAGAGCGGGGAAGAACTCTTCAGGCCACAAAGCTGCATCTTGGCAGCTGGGAAAGGTGAGCCCACCACCAAAGAGAGTCGTGTGCTCATCTATTTTCAGTCTGCTTAGGGCACAGATATTCATTCTTTACAAGCCTGGTGCTATGCAGTGCTTTACTGGGGGTAATTCTGTGAAGAATTATTTTCTGAGTTTATTTTGAGGAGAAATGTGTGGCTCTTTTGAGAATACCTTCCTGGCACACAAAGGTTAGCTCGGTACCAGAAACCTTTTAGTCACAGGCTTACCTTCAAGCACACACTTAAATCCCATTGAAATCAGAGAGCTTTAGAAGTGTGATTAAAGCTAAGTATACGTGTAATGCTTCACTGAGAAGGCGCCATGTGCTTGGGAAGGTGTTTAATGTCATGTATCACTTGAACCAGACAATCAAAACTTATGTTGGCCTTCTGAAACTATCTTAATGTGCGTTTCCCATCAATGTTGAATGGATTATCCCCCAAAGTTTCATGAAAAAGGTCTAGTAGCAAAGAAGGAAATGAATTTTTCAGTGAAAACTCTTGGCTAATTATAATTTTTTATAGCAAACAAATCCAGCACATTGGATCCTAATTTTCATTTGAAAAAAAAAAAAAAAAAAATCAAAGCAAAGCCATTCAGTTAAATCATGTTTTACCAGCGGAAGGAATCACATTGCAATGTGATTTAGAAGTTACCATAAATCTTGCAAAGAATTTTACATGAACTGTAAGTCAGCCTGTGATAGAAAAGCAGGCCTAACTACGCCAAGAAGCAGGATTTGGGGGCTGGGGCAGGTGGGCTGCATGCCAGGCAGCTGCTGTTGAAACCTTACGTTGTAAAGGGTTTATTGAGAATAAATAGCAGTGCAAGAGGAAAACGGAGCTGAGCAGAGGTCTGCCCTGCTGAGCGCCCAGTCAGCGCTGAGCCACGAGGATATTGGCAAACATTGTTAAGTACAAAATAAAGTAATAATCTTCATAAGAATGTCCATACGCTTCTAAACCTGTAGGGCCTTAAAAACCACAAAGTGATTGTGAATGTAGGGCTCCCAGGTTAATAGCTGGAAATCAAATGCATTAGGAAGTCCATCCGGAAGACGCTGATAAGAAATACTCTGTGTTCCTTTGGAAATAGCAATACTTAAGATAAAAGTGGAGAACATTTTAGAGTGGCGATGAATCTAACTTCCAAATAAAACATGAAGTGAATATTGAAAAGAACAGCAGGGAAAGCACTTTTGATTTTCTTCTCGAGTTCAGTATCTGAACTTTTAAAATAATTTATGTTTTGTTTGTGTTGATAGGTCTACAGGAAAAGAAAACTTGAGGTTTCCTGGGTTTATACAGCTTATAACTAATTTGCTTTTTAAAAAAATAATTTATTTTTATAAGCAATGCTCTCTAAGTTAGCGACATAAACTAAAGGAAATCTAACATTTCTACGTACGTGCTGGTGGGGAGCAGAGCCAAGCCCTGTGCCCCTCATTACCTGAGCCTGTAGAGTTTTAGCTTCAGATAGTACAAAAGATGCTGTGCAGAATTATTCAGTGAGTAGCTGTACAGTCCCACTGGTGTACAGGAAAGGAGAACTGTAGGCACTGCAGTGTGCTCAGAATACACAGCTTGGGAACTCACCTCTCTGTCTTTTGCATTCATCGCATTGGGATGTTAGGAGCATTCCTCAGGTATTTAGAAGGGGCACTGAAACCTCATTTACTCACAAATCCCATCAGGTTTTCAGTTCTCACCCAGGCAAACTCTGCACATCCCACTTTCATTGAGACATAAGTTACTGTTGTGACAGAGGGGTACATGAGGAGCACTGTGTATTCTGGTCTGGGTGACACAAAGCTCCATGGCTTTCTGACAGCTGCTCTGAAGATGCCCTTCAGGAGTTAGGCTATAGTTAGCACATACCAAGGGGCCAGGAACTAATGCCGTAAGTCCTGTACATTCAGTAGTTTTGTGAAATAGGAAAAGGTGGAAAAGAAAGAACACGCAGGCATCACATAGTTCAATTTCTTGCTCTCCAGCTCCTTTCTGCTCAAGTTTTAAAAATTATTCTCTACAGTCCAACAGGATTCATCTCTGTGACTGTACGTAAATGAACATTTCCATCCCAATAAGGCTCACAGCAGACTTGGGTGCAACGGGGTAAGGGCTTCACCTCATTGAGAGGGAAGTTTACCTCCTGGTGTACAAAAAAATCAGGTGAGAGTAGCAGGTTGGGGTCTCAGAAGTTATTAATGAATCAAGATTCACCACATTTTAATGTAAATGTCATAATGTAGAGGGCAAAAACATTATGTCGCATAAAGGTCAGTCAGTCTTTGGCATTGCAGATAACCTTATCAAGTTATGGATGTGAAATTTGATTCAGCTGAGGCCTGTGATAGCTCAGAAAATGCTTAAAAACAGCATCTTCGGTATTTTGCTCTTTAAATCATGTGGCCTTTAACAAGAAAAGCTGCCAATATTTTCAATTAAAATAGACTTCCAAAGTATCAGTAAATTAATTTAGAAGATGTGACTCAAGTAAGTTAAGAATTGCTTTCTCTGAAAAATGAACAAAATGATCCCTAATGAGTGGTGCAAAACTGAGGCTAGGACTCAGAGAAAGTGAGAGCTGCCTATTCAAGTCAGGAGCCTTTATAGCTCTTTCTTTCTCAAATGATGGAAGGAGGAAAACATACCTCTTTCAAGCTTGGCTGGATTTGAAATTATCTATTGTCATGCTTCCTCTAGCTCAGCATCCTCATGGGCTGTTCTTAGTAACGTCTTCATTCTAGGATTATATAGACTATTTAATGCATATGCAGCAGACGTCTAATTGCCTTTGTTGCTGCAATCCTCGGTCATCAAGTTTCTCTCCCAAAGGCTGGCACATGCTCATGGAGAAATGCTCTTCCTGCAGGAAATTCACAAATGGGGCAGACATGAGGAGCTGGCATAGGTGTGGGGGGAGGGAGGGAGGAAGCTGTGGCACCTCAGTGGGTGTGAGGCCACAGCTCGGTCCCAACCGCTTGTGAATGGTTATTGGAAGGGAAAAGCCAGCAGACGTCTGCCCAGCCTGAATGACAGGAGCATCTACAGGCAGAAGTAGGTCACATAGGGGAGGAGCTGTTATTTCAAAGGTTTATGAATCTCAGATTTTCTTCTGGAAGATGTTCCTTTCTTTTTCCAGATGTATTATCTGCTGGGATCAAACTGGAAGTGCAGGAGCCCTCCACTAAAGCATGGTATCTAAAACTCAGATGCATACAACACAGGCAATTCCACCGTTTCATTTCAACTTGCTGACCCTCAAATTCAAGTGTAATCAGACAGGTTCCAACTAATATGAAATTATTTTCATGTAATCTTGTATCAAATTTTCTTCAAAGCCTATATGAATCATATATATGAGAAGACAAATATTTAACATGTGGGAATCAGAATTAACTTTGTTTTTCTGATTCATTTCTCAGCAACTCTCACTTGTGCATTAGGTTATCTGTTTCTTCATAGGTGTGCTAACACAAGCCTTGCCTGTTCTGTATCACACACAGAGTGAGGGAATCATTCAGCTCACACTGCCACTACAGCTTGACCTAGCAAGTGCTGTAAGAAAAGGGTGGTTTTGCAGCAGTTCCCAGAATTCTGATTATTTAGCTGTAATAAAAGCAGTTGTAAAAAGCAGTACCAATATTCAAAGTCAAGGAAAGCATCACTAGTTTTCTTTGTTTAACCAGCAAAAAGGGCTTGATAAGACAATCCCACAAAAATAGCATCGAATTGCCGAGGTTGGCAAAAACCTCCATGATCATCCAGTCCAACAGTCCACCTACTACCAACACTTTCCCACTAAACCACAGAAACTACTGAAAAATAGAAGTGTTCACCATCCTTCCCATAACCTAATTTACTTCTGTCTGGTAACTAAGATACCCGTGTCCTTTTATTTATCTATTTAACATCAGAAGTTAAAAATCTCATCGCTATCAAGGGCACCTGTGAGATTGGATTGTTGAGCCGATGTGTGAAATCTGAATGCTGGAAACATCTGGCCCCGACATTGTGCATCAGACTCACTTCTGGCTACATGACTTCTATCCAGAGGCCAGAAAGTAACCAGAAGGTGATCAGATGAATAAAAAAGCCCTCCTAGGACCGCGTCTCCCTATGCTTACATGTACATACTCATCTCAGGAAATACACAGGATAATTGCATTTATCAGGAGGAATTGGTAAAGCAACTGGAAGCCATCAGCCCCTCTGACTTTCATGTCACAAGCTTTTGTATGGACTGTAGGATGTAAAACACAGTTTCTTATCCCCTGCACGCCTCTCTGAAGAAGAGTATACCAACCCTACTTGTCATGCGCGGAAGGTCACAGCCATAATGCTGAGCACTCTGTTTCAGCAGCCTCAAATGTGCGTCTTCCATCACCCACTCTCCCCAGAGGACCTGTTTGTAGCTTTTGCCAAACCGTGTAAGTTGATGAGTACCATGATATTCCATCAGCATTTTTCAGCACTCTTACACTAGGAACAGGTGCCGTTTCTAACAGCGAAAACAGCGAGAAAGAACTTTTTTCTCTTCAGCTCTAATTTTGTTAAAGCCAAATTTTTTCCACCATCTTTTGAGACGAAGCAATAAAAATGTTTTTCCACTGAGTTTAAGATGACCCACCAGAATTAGATTTATGATGAACTGAGCTTGCTGCAGTGAGGAAGATACATGTAATTGTTATCATACACAGCTTGTTAATATTGTGCATATTCTTAGCCCATGACCTATATTTAACAAATATATGCAATGTGACACATGCCATCAGAAATTAGAGTTGTCATTATGAAAATATAAAGAACGTGACATACACCATTAACACGTGTCAAAAACCATTAGAATCTTTCTCCATTAAAGCCACCCAAGCACTTATAAAATGAGGAAACCCAAGCTCTTTCTAAACACTCAGCTTAGCTGGTACACCTTTTATTTTGTCTGCATAAAGGCTCCCAGATAAATTCTGTGCTATAGTTACATTCACTTCCTTTGCTCAGAGCATCCATTTTTCCTGTAGTACATGACCAAAAGTGTGGCAGTCCAGAAGTTGGTTTTGGATAGAACTTGGCACACACTGATGGGATTTCTATAGATTAAAATGCAAAGCAAGTTGACAATGAAATGCAAAATATTTTTCAGACCTTAATCAGAAAACACAGCAGCCCTGTTCTCCTTCTCAGTCATTCAAGACATCTTGAACTTTACTCTTCTTCTCCAGAAAAGCTGTTGATCCATTCATCCCTTTTCTCATTCTCAGCAAAAAGTAATTAATTCCTGGAAGTGATAAAGGGGTTGTATCCACAACAACTTACGAACTGGTGTTCGTAAGACCAGTGCTATCAGAGTCATCTTCACCTACAGAGGATTTTTGTTGCTAGGAAAAAGTGCAAGAAAACCATTTTCAAGCCAAAATAGCTCACTTGGAAGAGCTGTGTTAAGATCTGAGTTTTAAAGAAATTCACACTTTTGATCACTCAGGCAGTCTATCTAACATAATTAAGGGAATAATAATGCATATGGGTGTATATGTTATTACTTATTATTTTGAAAATACCCTTGTTTTAAATCTGGATGCTTCGTGGATATCACACAGCTTATCCTCAAGCCACCCTTGGAAAGCAGATGGGTAGATATCTCCATTTTATCAGGGGGAGGAAAACAAATGCCCTGTGGTCTGTCAGACCCACAGCTCAGGCCCCAAACACATGGGTTTTCTGGGCAGGGCACAGCTCTGAATGTGACACCCATGATAACCATTGTCCTGCCCTGTTCTCTCACGTATTACATCTTCTAAAGTTCTTCTGCAATCTCGGGAGATTATGGAAGCTGTTTATGCTCTTTCCAAATCCAGGAGAAAACAAGAGATTGCAACAGATGTCATTGCATTTAGGGATGCTGAGAAACTTTCTCCCATGCTCAGTCAGCATAGATGGACGTGGAGTCCCTGACCCTCCCCTGGGACAGGTTGGCACCAGCAGGACAGAGGAGGAAGGGAGTTGTACAGCAAAAGTGGTCCTTCCTGTAAAAAGCGGTAGAAATAGAGAGCATCTGGCCTGCTCAACTACCCAGTGAGTGGGTAGGTAAATTGTCAGCGTCAATTTGCTTCCAGCCTTCCTTCTATGCAGTCTGGGATGCCTCAGGAGCTGCACTCGGGAACCTCCGATCCTGAAATCTCATGCTCTACTTGTCCCCAGGGCTTGCTGCCCTTTGATTCATTAGCACAGACAGACGATTCCTTTCCGCCCCTTCTCTGCACATCCCACGCTGCAGATTCTACTTTTGGGTGCACACAACCTGTCCTAGAAAGTCCTAAAATGAAAAATGTTTGCATCACAGCTTGTTTGCTAGAAAAGTCTTATTCTCGCCTGACACATTGATCTTTTTCATACTGTTTTTGTTCCCTCATTAGCACACACAGCTGCCTGCATTATACCATGCAGAACGTAACACACGCAGGATGTGCTTGTCAGCATGTCAGGCTTGAAAACCTATGATTAAAAATTATGTTGCTCATTAGTCATCACGAATCAAACTGAGAACAATGCTCTCTGGCCAATTTGTAAACAAACATCCTGTTCAACCTGTTCCATGGTTCCTCTTTAAGGAAGAGAGTAAGAGACCAGCTCATAAATAAATAACTCCCTCATTCTGCCGGAGACACATACTCAGGGCAGCTTACTGGATGGATAAATATTCCATAATTTCATTTGCTTCAAAATTGCTTCCTACAAGTTTTGACTTCGGATATCCCTAATGCTAATAATGATTCATAAATATTTTATGGCAGGAGCTTTGTGTGTATGTGTGTGAGAGATGTATGCCTGCTCTCTTTGGACAGAAAATTATCATTACAAGCTACAAATTAGTATCCTGAGAATAATGTCAAGAACATCACACTGGACGTATAAAAACCCTCAGTCTGAAGACAGATACATATTTCCCTTCTGTCTGAGAACATATGTGAAAAGGGGTCAATATTACAAAACAGAGCATTTCCTGTAAAACTCTGGCATGTTTTTTACCCCTCCACAAACATTTCAGCTCTATTGAGCATCATCAGGACTAGGAAGAGCTTTGAAGTTGGTGGCATAATACCTGTGTGCCTGACCCCTCACCCACATGCAGAAAGAGCACAGACCACATACCATACCACACGTACGAAGGTATTGGCCACATGGAAAGGCCTGATTCTTCATCTAATGTCACAGAGCGACTTCATAGGTTGTTAATTAGAAGCTGTTAGTACTCTGCGGCACAAGGGCTGATGCTGTTGAAACAACCCCGTTTGTTTTAGTTGTTCCTGGACCCAGTGAGCATGCTGCTACAACCTTGACTTAATGTTCGATTGATTTAATGACACTAGCGAGGTACAGCAGCACAGAGCCCAGCACAAGCTGACTGGTAGCTCTAAGGATGAAGAAAACACTCATTTCAATTCCTGGTTGATTCTTTTTCTTGTAGGAGCAGTAAGTGTTGTATAATCTATATCAATTCTCTCCTAGTTCATCAGGCAAACATCTACTCTCATTTGCATTTTAGTTCTCTCAAGAAGCATTATTTACTCAACAGACCATGATAAATCATTGACCAATTATACCTTTGTATTATCTCCAACAACACACTGTACTTCTGCAAAGTTCCTTTCCAGCAGCATGTGACACTGCAGGCAATATTCTCCAGGAACGAGCTGAGTGCCGCTGCTTGCATTGCCCTGGCTCCTCACAACTGGGCAGAGAAGAAAACTTTTCTGTCAAGTCTTGTAATATGGTGCACTGTGGTGTTCTACTGAAAAACATCTCTGGTTTCAACTCCAGTGCATGTGGACTAGTGTACTAGCAAGAAACTACTCACTGTTATAGCACAGCTCCTTTTGCATTCCTGCATGTAGGCTCAAAGTGCTCCAAGCAACATTACAGCTGAGGCACATGGCCACCAGGATGAGCAATGGTCTGATGAGCAGAGACAGCTCTGTTTGAGAGGACAAAGGCCAAATGCTCCTAGATAAGCAATTGGCACTGCCATTTGTACCTTATGTGGAGGAGGTTTATGTCTCTCTGCTTAGGAACCAGCTCAGCCTGCAGGTGGGTCCATCAGAACCTCCGTGCGGTGTATTCAAAAGAAACAATATCACTGAAACTAGTTTTTCTATTCAGGACATCTCATGCTGTTTCTTTATGCAAGTCTCTCAAACTGCACCTGCAAGCCTTGCGAGGACCAAACCAATGCTCAGCAAAGTAAGAGAATTTCTTTGTATCTGGTATACAGCCTCTGCATCTCTCCTATATAGAGTGCTGTTTTCTATGTTACCCTTGTCTTCCATCCTTCCATTTTATTTTTTTTTTTCAGGACATTTATTCAGTCATCTGAAACTCAAATTTTATCCAAAGCACTCTCAGTTCTAATAATTCACAATTTTTTGTTTTCTGTTTTCAGAATCATTTCTGTTTGGCCATGCAGGAAATTAATTTATATATTGAAAACTTTTCCTACAAAATCCCAATAGGTGCATCTCTCCTCCTTGAAAAGAAATCACAATTTCTATGAGAATGTTCTTTTTTTTTTTTTCTTTTTTTTTTTTTTTTTTTTCTCTAATGAGCTTTGCAGCCACTTCTTGTTTCATTTGGTCTTGCTCTAAAAGCATAATGATTGTCAAATTGCTAAACTACAGGAAAGGTCAAGAAATGCATCACTGCATATTTACCATAGTCTTACGTACTCCAAGACCTACTCCTGTGCAGAACAGTACCATCAGAACTGTTGTTTATGTGCTTTAAGGCAAGTCCATACCCAAAACAACAACATCAAGCATTAGCCCATCATTAGATCCAGAACATTCTGAGCATTGCTGCCAGGCTCTAAGACAAAATTCTGTGATACAATTACATAAAAAGCAGTGACTGTGCACTAGTGATTTCAGTAAAATTAATGGTGATGCTGATCATACGAGCAACTCTGTCTTCACATGAGTCATGCTCTTCTACTGCTTTTGATGTGAGGAAGATTATGTTTTGAGGTACGTAGATGAAGACCTGTTGCATCAGAACACACCAGTGGATCAGACACAAGCTATGAATGCCAATGAGCTCCTCATCAAAGCCAATGTATTGATGGCAGCATTGCCTATTAAGGCACCATAAGATATAGACAACTGGATCATATATAATTTACACTGTTCTCACTTTAGGAACCTGACAACCAAACAAATATAATTGATTCATGTATTGCAATATTCATTCCATTAGTTAGAATATATATCCAAAATTGAAGATGTCAATCAAATCAAACGAATGCATGTTTTCATAGAGCGTTGTGATTCCTTTTATTAAACCAAGAAAAAAATAAAAATCAATCACTGGTTTTTTACTCAGAAAGAAAGGGAGCGTGACTCCTGCAAGTGACAATAAATATGTGTTTATTTTAGTCGTGTTAGAAAATTACTCTGGTTACTTTTGATCTATTTAATGTATAAGAAAATAAGCTATTTATGATAGCAGTGGCTATAAACACTTTAAACAAATATTTCATCTGACATGTAGGTACAGGAGATGGCACTGATTCTCACTCACACCAATTTTACACTCCATTGGGTTCACGAGTCTTAGCCTTGATTTACACCAGTGCAGAGCAGAGGAGATAGGAACGGACCCTGTATTTTAACTGCTGTCTTTCACATGCTGATCTGCAGCTCCCAAACCACTGGATGAATGATGTGGAGGCAAGTATTACAGGTTCCATCTGCATTTTTGTGGTAATTTACTTCTGAACCTTGGGAATAAAAAGAGAGATCTGTCATCAGCAATGCACTCATTTCCTCCATTTGGAGCTCTGCCTGCTCTTGAAGAGCAGATCTGCCCTGTGCTGCATGTCAAACATGCTGTATGCTGTTTCCCTCTCCAAACAGGAAAACAGGAGGGAGGGAACTTTGCTGTGAGTCCGAGACCTGAGAGCCATGGTTTGTCTGGTCCTGTGCTTGTTGCACTGCACTGCACTGGAATGGTTTTGTTTTTCCACTGCGCTCATGCTACATTCTGTGCAGCACACCTAAGGAAGGGGAGAGCCCACACAGCTTTTCCCAAAGCCACAGTTTACATTACTGAGGCTATCTGAACATTTATTTGGTGCATTTTAATTTTGACCTTTCTCTTATATGCACTGCTACTTTGGACGTGTGCATGTGTACTGAGCAGCACTGGGTCCCCCCTCACGTGGAGATGAATGAAGGTATGGAGGCCCTAATGTGTATGCTAGAACATCAGAAAAATATAATGCATTAATACTCATTGATATTTTAATACAAATAATTAGAATTCACATTATAATATTCTAACATATCCTCTATTCATTGAAATAAATGGAATCTAAATTCTTCTTTTAAGCCACTAAACCTACAGTCAAACTATAGGAGTGCAGCACAGTCTTCTCAAGAAAGAGATAACTGTGCCTGCCCCATCACCCCTGTCCTAAAGAGCTTCCCATTGTCACCCCTGCTCCTGGCCCCAACAAGGGATTTCAGTGATGTGGCATCACCACCATGATGGAGGGCCTGGGAACGATGCTCTGCTTTTGTACAAGGTAGAAATAAACACAGTTGGCTGAGCATGATAATACACACACACAAAAGGCTATGTAATATATACCCGATCACATTGTAAGTTTTCAAAATTAATACCACTTATAATTTATTTCCTAAACCTTTAACTTGTAGCAATGGACCCTTAAACGAGCTGCAATAGAAGCGCTCAGTATCTGTGAGAATTCCTCCATGCAGATTTTTACAATATCATTACCTGGTTCTCTGGACATCCATGCCAGGGAATGGTACTATAGATTATTTTGGTAGATGCTAAATTAGGGTTCCTTGGTGTGCAACCCCACAGATGCCTTATGCAGTAGCCAACTGATGCCACAAAGGGCAGAGCTTGCTCTGGGATCTCTGACACTGCAGGAATTTGGGATATATGTAACAGGAACGATGGGGAAGGATGGCATTTATCAGCTGTTCAAGAGAGGACACAGCCTTGCAATGACTGGATAGATCCCCAGGGCTGTAAACAGACAACCACTCCTTGCCCATGCCGCTCTGAGGAATCCCTTTTGCTGGAGAAGCCTGGGTCACTGGGTGGGATGTGGCCATCCTCCTCACCCCTAAGGATGCCCTGCAAACCCTGCCAAGCTGCCCACAGCACCTTAACTTGAGGGCACCAGCAGGTACATCTCACCCAGCCACAGGTTCTTGTGTCAGACCCCAAATCTGCAGTGCACACACAGCAAACCATGAGCAACAGGAACAGCTCAGCCACCATCACAGCACCATATGGCCAGATGTAAAACATAGGTTTGTTGTAAGGAACTGAAATGAGTGGCTTAACCATTATGAATAATTAAACCTTCATATACGCATAGTTATGTATATGTGCATGTGCACCTCTTCCTTTTTTTGTTTATATTTACACACTTGTATACAAATTGAAAGCAACAGACTTAATCCATGTTTACAAAGAGGAAGAATGTAGAGCACCCACACAAACACACTTCATAGTCTCAAATCCAACAGAAAAAAAAAAAACCAAAACTATTTTCTTGATTAATTTAAATGAACCTATATTTATAAGAAAAAGCATCTGCATCATCACAAATGTCATAATGTGCCTGAACACACTTTCTGTAAATAGATTTTTTCCTCAAAACTAGGAGAATGGCTGCAAATCCACTCCCAAAAACCAAAGCTCCCCAAAATGGCTCTAACATGAGCCTGTCTTCTCTGTAGGCAGGCACACAGTGATCTGCATTTCCTCTATTAGTTTAAGATTTCAGGAGTCAGTAATGCACTGCTGATGAATCCCACTCTACCTTATTCCCAACCCACGTCCACATTTACTTCACTGCATTTCTGCAACACCACAAGAACTTTCATGTTGTATTTCCATCAAATGCCAAACAGCAAAGAAATAAAGTCTCCAGCAAAGGATTTTACCATTTTTGTCAATACTGAATGACATTTCTAACTATAAATCTCATATTGCTCTACTGTAAATATAGAGAGGATTTGTTATGGCACAAGCTAAGACTTCACTGCAAGCAACCAATTTCCCACCCTGCCACAGAGTCCTTGTGAGCTGCAAAGTGCTACAGCCTCATCTCCTGCTCTAGAAAAAGAGGAAAAAAAAATCTTTTGGAAAAAGTTGTAAACATCCATGCAACTCTCAGCTTCATCACCAAAAATTAACAGATGTCTTTGAATGAGGATCTAGACATTGTTTTGGGACCTCTTCTTTGATTAAAGCTGGTCAGGCTCTGCTGACATGTACACAAGTGTACGCTAATATTATTGATGATCTTTCAAAAATAAGAAGTGCTTATCCTTACGGCCGTTTTCTTAGTTTATTTTCCTCCCCTTCTATTTCATCTTATTCAAACTCGTAACTTGAGGAGAATCTTTTTTCTTCACTGTGGGTAGATATATGTGAGAGAAAATGTAGGATAAACACCAGGAAAACAAAGCAAAACAGAACAAAGCACATTTCATCAGGAAAGCCCATTAAGGACCTCAGTTTCCATTCTAAAACCACAGGTTCTGTAACACTGGCAATTTCAAAGGACAGATACGATGTGATTAATCCTATCTCTGGGTGGAATAGAATAGATGGTTTCTTGAAGCCCTTCTACCTGCATTTCCTACAGTCTTGCAGATCTCAGTTCAGTGCCTCAACCACAAGGTTGAGGCTCTTTGGAGGAACTCTTTTTCCCCTCTTATTTCACATCACCACTTTGTCCCCAGTAGGCACAATAAGGTTGCTGACATCTCAAGACATAAAGAATTGCTGTGGGAGAGGAAATAGCCTTTTTCTTATCCATCTGTATCTAGATTGCCTGGCTTTCATCTCTAAAAAGTCAGTTTTGACCAAAATGGCCTGAGCGATAAAAATAGCTGATACGTTCTTTTCTTTATGTCTCCATCTTTCTATATTTCTGGGGAGAAAAGAAAAAGGAGCACTTCCTGGGGTCAGATCAGGAAAAATTCTGGCCGCACACAGCTCCTGTCACACTCATCTGTGTTCCTTTGCTAATTAGAAGAGAGGATGCTTGAGTCTTCTATTGGGTCCCAACTGTACAGTTACATTTCCATAAAAAAAAACCAAAACAAAACAGGAAAGCACGAACTCACTGCAGCTCAGCTCAGCATGCCTTTTTTTTTTTTTCTCCTTCCCATCAGAGCTAACAGATTTCTTCTTGGCACATTTTCCACATGTCTATAGCATGTAAACCTGTTTCAAGGAGCTGCTGGCAATGGGCTAATACAGTATAATAGAGTTATCTGTTATTCCATAGCAGGTTTACAGGAGGTAAAAATGATTTGCAAAGGATACCAAACAGTAGATGCCTTTCTGCTTTTGTATGTAACATGAAAGTGGAGGGATGATCCAGGAGCACACACAGACCTGTACATGTAATTAATGCACATTTAGGCTCATTTGTCCTTGGAGTGCACATATACAGGTAAAAGATAAATCTAACAGCATCATATGCATCAAAGGTTGTATTTGTGCTACGAAAAATCAAAAATATTAAGTGAGAGTATTTTCATATGAGCATACATCAGGACAGGTATCAAGAAGTCACCCTTTTTCCTACTGAAAAGGGATGAGCAGTCAGGTTTATCCAACATAGCCAGTGTTTAGAGAAAGGATTTGTTTCAGCTTTACCTCTGGACTCAACAGATCTCCAGCGCTGAGGTAACTGTGCTTCCTTCCCAAGCTAAATGCTTTGCGCAGCCTTTTACTTTAGTCTTTATCACAGAGATGCATTTCCTCCCATCAAACTCACACTGAAGCCTCAATAGAAGTCCTTATTGGCATCAGTGCTATATAGACTAACAGCGTATTTCATTACTACTCAAAAAGAAATGTATTTTCCACAGAAAAGGAGACTTATTTTTGTCTGAAAAACTTCTAAAATCCAATTGTAATGAGGACAGTGCTGGTGACAGACTGGGAAATGACTGCAAATGTTCATTACACTTCTGAGTCCCTGTTCTGCAACACGAAGACAACCAAAAAGAATCAGGAACCTGGAGGATAATTGGCACACGAGTATTATGAGTTTGCACTCTTATAATTGTTTCATGAAGTCTGCATGGTAATTTTAAAGGCAGTTGTTACATGGGTGGTTTTAAGAAAATTACTGAGACATTACAGGCTGAGAAAGACTAATTGGCTTCGATTCCATAACGCAGCACTGTGAAACTTCTGCAAGAAGCAAGCACCCAGCTCCATCCCTGCCTCTGCTTCACCCAGCTAGGACCTGGCCTAAGCACCCCAACACAGTGCTCTGTGTGCTCCAGCATCAATGACTGGTCAGATGGTTCCCTATCACCAGCACCTTCCCACAGCTTCTGCAGGTGTCATTGCTCTGATTTCTCCTCAGACACCGATTTTGGCTACAAGCTTGCTTTTACAAACCTGTTTCTTCTCAAAACGGAACCTAAAGTTTTTTATTATTATTATTCCAGAAAGAATTTTGACCTTTGTAAGGAAGCTGAACAAACAGCAGCTGGCTGATCAAATATACATAAGGAAGAATCTGCTGCCTGCTCTTTCATAGCTCTCTTTGTCCTGCAGCCACCATCCCGGGCTCTCTTTCCCCAGTACAACATTATAGCATATTACATCACTTGTCTGTCAGTGGCCTCCCCTGCAACATGCTGGTGGCAATGAACTGCTCCTGACTCCCAGACTACCTCCGGTTGGGACAGGCACTGAGCAAGATGCTTGCTAATCAGTAGGCTTCACATCTGTGGCAAAAAAAGGACGTTATCAAGAGAGATAGGAACAAGATTGAGCTAAAGCCAAGTTCAGCCACAAGCCAAGCAGTAGCACTCTGCTGTCCCGTCCTCAAAGAGTGGAGCAGGGGATACATTTCAGAGACCCTGCTGGTTTTTAGTGATGCTGATGATTTGTCCCACGGTTGGGGAGGATGAAGCAATATTTGCCTCATTGCTGGGGCCTTTACTCCAGCTCTGTGAAAGATTATTTATAATGCAGGTCAACACATTAGGAAAAAAGTATTTTCCTATTTCAATCCAGAACACAGTCAAGGTAATATTGAAATAACCTCAAACATTCCATACATTCATATACAACGCTGTAGTATTGCCTAGAAGTGATTATAACATGCTACAACTTAATAAAAAAACCTTCAAGAGTATTTCTGTGCTAACAAAGATAAAAGAGACCCGAAGGCATCACTCTGAGTTGACAGGGAGTTTTTCACCACTTGAATCAATTTGCATTATCCCAAATTTAATGTGCTGTGCATGCATTAGTTTAGAAAACTAAATGCATCAAAATGATGAGGGATATAGTAATTGACTGTATGTATGGCAACTGAGTTACCTGATTTCATATTTCCAAGTAAAAATAATCTGCACATTCATGGCTCTTAATGGCTAGATCAAGTGGAAAAACATAATGCATATCCATCAGGAATTGTATGCATAGTTAATTAAGTCTGAAATAATAAATACTTGATTTCTACAGGATAGGGTAAACATCCAATTAAAATAAGATGCAGCATACACTTTTCTTTCTCATTAGTCAAAGCATAAAGCATTTTAACGTTTCCTAAATAATTTACTTGTATTAAAATAAAGTGAAATGCTTAAAACATTAATAGGGTACTTTACAATGCTGTAGTCAATAAGTTGCTATATGAAGGTAATGTAAATAATTCACAGCACTGTTCAGCAGAAAGAGTCTGCAGTTCTCAGCAGAACAGGGTCCCACAAGTGCAAGAGATCAGGCACCTGGCCAAGCAAGGCTAAAATCACAACTCAACCCTACAGAGAGTGGCAAAACCAGCCAGCAACCTCAGACCTGCAGACCCAACCTACATGTGGTGAAGACACCTGGTGGAGGTCCTACCACCCAAGGGCAGTGACACCACCTGTAGCAATGCCTTCCTCATATCAAGCAATCCCCTTAGCTGCAGAAATTGTCCCAAAGCCACAGATTTGCAACACATTTGGTCAGTTTCCACTTGCAGGTGTGGTGCTCACACTGCCCACACGTGCTGGACTGTAACTTCTCCTAGGACTGCAGGCAAGGGCAAAATTGTCATTGTTTCTAAAGCCAGGTGGACACAAGTGGTTTTGGAGCTGTGAATTTGAATAATCTGGGTTACTGAAATGCCTGTTGTGTTTCACACATCAGTTTCAATTTGGTGCTCAAAGTCAAGGTATGGATGTTAACTCTGGGCTCTCTGGTGAGAAAATACACGTACTGACTACCTAAGCAGATTGCTGGATCCCGTGAATTATGGAGCACAGCACATCACCAGTGAGCACATAACAGGTCTGTGCAGCTGCACTAAACAAACATGGTTTTCCCATGGATCATTTTGCAGCTTAGAGGAAGTTTCCCCAAAATGCTTTATTGTGTAGCTATAATAAATAAAAATTAATTCCATTGTAAGAAATTATCAAATACTGCTTTTTATCAAGAGATAAAAGTAACATCCTCCTAAACCTTAGATTTGCAGCTCAGACAATATATAGAAACGTGGCATTTGGCTGGGACAGCTTTTAAGATGTTTCAAATGTTAGAATCACTTTTCATTAAAACTGTGACAGAAACTGAGAAACTGGCATAGTGCCTTTTCTTATATGTACATTAAATCACGCATTTCACAGCAAGATTTTTACATTTTTCTGTATATAGAAGTCGTGTACAATATCTTCTGAGTCAGAAGAAGATCCATCTGTATGAAGATATATTTGCCACGTAAGGAAGAGAGCTTTAAAAAATGTACTGTCCCCAAAATCCTTCATTGCAGCATGCTTCTACAAGCATAACTCCCCAGTGCTGCTGTATTTAAATGAGTGATAAATGAAATTACTGAAGGTTGACTGTGGCTTTGCCAGCCTTAGCCAAGCTGGTGAGAATGGTGAGGACACGTGAAAAAGTCTCTAGATACAGGGGGGCAAGCAAGGGTGAGGCACTGAGATGCCTCTTCCTTCCTGGGTCATCTATTCTCTCCTTCCTACCTGCCCCTTTTCCCAGGACTTGCTGTGCTGCAGTATCTTTTCTTTACTAGTTCTATTGTTATGAGAGGCCACTCTTGTAATGCACATTTTAAAGACTTTTTGCAATATCTTGTTGCAAACCAAGTACTACAAGCAAGGGAAAGAAATTATGACTAGGCTTTAGTCCTGAAAAGACCTTTGCCTTGGGGAACAGCTCATTGTTTCAGAACAGAAAAGATGATTAACTCAAACCAAAACAATCCAAACTGACAAATTCTGCCTGTGGTCTTCAGGCAGGAGCCTGCAGCACTCCCACCTTTGGCTTGGGAGTCCACTGAGACCCCCGGGGCTGAGCCTGCTCTTTCCCTCATGACCTCACCTCGTGCACCTTTGTGGGAGACAAATGCCAGCATCAACTTCCCAAAGCACCCTGCAGTTGCACCAAAGGCAAGGAACTGCTGCCACCACTTCTCCTTGCTGCTTTCTACAGCAATCTCATTTCTATGGTAAGGCTGGCAGAAGTCAAAATTAAATTTGGGACCTAATTTTCAACAGAATTTCAACCTCCTGAGTAAACAATAGATGGAGCCTGCCTATTAAATCATCATGTTTTAATTAAATTCTTTGCAGCTTGCGAGTTCTTTGAACTGAGCTAGGTGATAAATGCATTGTAATTTTAATAGGGTTATATTTTGCACTAAACTCACATAGAGCAGTGACACAAGATATATGCCACGTTGCCACCAAATACAGCGTGGCATTCTGCTGATAACCACGCTCTTGGTACATGATGGGCTGCCTTCACAGGAGGAACAAAGCCAATGTGAAGTGGGTTATTTTCTGTTATGGACTTAAAGATTCGAAAGCACATGAGCATTTGTGGAATTTGCAAAAAAAAAAAAATTTCATATTAATGATTTAAGCTCAATGGAAACCAGAGGGAAATCCACCTATTGATTTAAAGGGCTTTTGGATCAGGCCATTAGAGTGCTACTGACAAAATTAAATAGAATAAGTAAGAAATTCACAAAAATGAAAAAGCCAAGGATGGCTTACTTCAGTAGTACATGAAACAGTATTAGGGCTGAACAGAAGAGATCTGAAGAAAACTACTGACAATGTCATCTGTTTTCCTTAAACAACACTGTGAGTTAGGAAGTTGATTAAAAAAAGTAAAAGTTGTAACTTTAGAATGACCTCCAGCACCATCACTGAATCTCTCTTTTTCTTTATCACAGCCTCTGCAAAGCTATCTTCCCATAATGCTACTGGCATCATAAAGTTTCCCAGTAGGAAATATGACACACTCTTAAAACATATGTCAGAGATTTCCAGAATTGCAAACATGGTATTTTAGATGGTGAGATTCCTTCCCTCATAAAAGCATCTTTAAATTGTCTGACAGAGAAAATTCATATCAGGAATAAAAACCTGGCCCCAGCGGAGTCAATGAGAGTTTTATGCCTGATGCGAGTGGAACCAAGATTTCATCTCCGTTTTTCCTCCACTTAGTCCAACATGTAAGTACCTGCTGGTGGTGTCAGCATCTGGCTCAGCACTGAGCAAGGGTGAGCCAAGGGGTCAGGCTCAGCCCAGAGCCCACTGCTCAGCTCCCTGGCACCAATGGGTGCCGTTTCTGAAGCCTGGAAATAAACAGAGCAGGAGCCCTGCGTGCTGACATCTGTGAGCGATGCTGAGAGACCTTAATAAATAATGCCATAGTTGATGGGTTTCTGCTTCTGCTGTAGAGACCTGATTATTCCACCTGGATAGTGGCTTAAACAAAGGAACAACCAGACAAAAGAAATAGATGTGCAAAGTCCAAGAAGCAGGCTATTATTTTCAATAGAGGAGTTTTTTGTTGTTTTCTTCTTTTTTTTTCCCCCCTGCATTAGCTGCAGTAAAATGAATCACGCAGAGCAATATTTTTCACAAACCCCAAACATCTTGCATTCACATAAAACTGATGTACACCAGGAATGTTCACTGGGCTGTAGAATGGGAACAAAGAGGGCCGCAGACATACAATTTGTCATCCTGATTTTATATAATAACAGGATATAAGCATATAAATGGATAGGTTTGGCAGGTGAAAAGGAAAATTATAGGCAGAGAGGAATATTGTAGCTAACTCAACAGCGGCCATACTGCCAATAGATCCTTTTGCCATTTGACAGCTGTCTCACAAAAGGGCTGAAAAATCATGTTTACTCACATCAGCCTGATCTCTCTCAGTTATTTAGGACTCTGCATATTCCATGAAAATAACCAACATTTTCAGCTTCTAACTTCAACCAAATCACCATGAAATATACATATTTATATGTGTTCTTTCTGAACCACCAGCAATAGACTTGAGTGATAAAGGGCTCAGGTTGGCCCACTGTCTTGCACATATGAGGCTGCAATATCATGAAAGAAAAGCATCTTTTCCTACAGAGAGATTGGAATGAGCAAAGTTCCACACTTTCAGCCTGACATCACCATTTCTTTTAGAGAACAGTGAATGGTCAGCATGCAAAGGATGTCAGTGAGCCTGAGAAAATCTTTCTGTAGGATGAGTAAGTACGGAAGCCCATGAGGGCTGCCCTCTCTCCCTGCATGTGACAGAGCCCACATCCCCATGGACAAGGGCTGAGGAGAGCAACATGAGAGTGAGTTAAGGAAATGCTCAGTAAATATCTGACAGATCACTGCTACTGCTTCTTGTCTTTAGGGCTTGTTCTGCACTGTACTGAGAAGCTTGTAATACTGGACTGAGCTGAAGTGGTGACATTCAGCCAAGTCCATACGCTCCAGGCTAAGTCTAGTGTTTCATCCAAAATTGGATCAGGAAAAGCACTAACTCTGTTGCTGACAGACCTTTCTTTCACTGTGAGCAGGTGCTCAGGGCAGTTTCCTTATGGTGACCCAATCATTGGCATTTGGGGGTAAGAAGCTTGGAGAAGGGACCATTATTTACTTTCACTTCAACGAGATGGCATTTCTCTGAGCTATCTTCTTCCAGCAAGATAATACCCTTTATTCTTCCAAACCAATAGTACAGTACTTTTTCACTCTAAAATTCTTTATCCTCCACAGTTGTTGAACAGCACGTGCTGTTTTAAAGGATGTTGACCAAACTACAGATTCTGTAGTCTCTTTTGTATGTGTATTATGGATTTCAGACATTCACCTATCTGACAAGCAGATGCAGTCAGGTTGATGTGATGGTTATTTGAATTGAACAGGCTTTGAATGAAAGAACAAAACTGGGGAGTTAGAAACCTTTCTTCTGTATCTGATTCGCCCATTAAGCCAGCTGAAAGCAGAGATAGCAAGGCAGCCAAATACATGCATATATACATATAGACATAAGGTCAGAAGAAGCGTGAGGTAGCTATTACAGAGGGAACAACTTGCCTTTGTGAAGTTCCATGTATGAGTAATGGGTGGACTCAACAAAAACCTTTAAAGCTTCAACAGTAACATCAGCAATAGTTTAGCCAGCTTGTACTAATGAGCTCAGAGTGGTTCACCTCATAATAAATGGATAACAAGCATAGAAAGAACGCATACATTAATATTTTGAAAGTTTTTTTAAAAAGGGAAATGGTTCCTAGATGTCTCCATACTGAGAGATGGAGGGACATCACGGGTAGATGAGGAAAACATCCACTACGCCCTTATTGATCTGTGCAATTTCTCTTAGTAAATATATTTGATCCATATCCTCTCCAGGTGTGGTGGCAATGCAGTTTTAAGTGTACTTTTATAAGGTTGAGGGCAGTTTATTCCAGGTCTCCTTTTATCTGCCTGGACACACCACTCACAACTGCTGCCAGCAGCAGGTCAGTGTGCTTTCACTTCAGCCCACATCCCACTGATACCACATCTAATGGGAGAGTAACAGGTAAGGCCTGGCAAGGGGCTGTGCAACTGAAGAGAGTCGTTGCACATGAAGTTTAATGTACAGATCAGCATCAAGTGAAATGGATCCCACTATGCTAAGTGGGAGTTCCCACAAACAGGTACCATGAATTTGTTTTGAACAGCTGTTGGGTGAGGCATGGAGGTCGGGTTGGACCCACAGTCAGAAGCCCTAAAGGGTCCTGCATGAGGAGTCTCAGCTCCAGATGTGAAATACTGAACCAGATTCCTATAATTTAATGTAGCTGCCAGTCGACACCAACAAATCTGAGGAATACCTGTGAGCTTTCAGGAGATTTCTGTAATATCTGTGCTTTCAGTCAGACTTATTTTGGCAGTTTTGCATGGAAAATAAGCACTAGACTCTAACACACAGAATAAAAAAATTCCCAGGGATTTATCTGAAATAAATATTACGGAGGAGTTCATTTTAATGGAGTTAATCCACCCAGAAATGGATAGCAGCAAGATATTTAATCATGGCATATCCAGTTTAATCACATTTAAAATCCTCTGGAAATTAAGCTTATACAACTTCCTTAATTTAGAGGACAGTATAATGCTTAAGTATTTAATCTCCTTAGAATTGATATTGGACTCAAGTCTTTTGCAGAGTTTCGTGAATAGATATAACATTTTCATGTTAGCAAACTTCAGAAAAAGCTCAAATTAATGACTCGTCCATTTACGATCCCAACAAGATAGACTAAATAGCACAAAAAAAAGCTGAAACTTATAATGATTTGTTTTTGGCCTTTAACACTGGCAATGAAGGCCATTAAGGCCTTCATAGATACACTAAGACAACCATTCTATTCAATTTAACTTTCTGCTAATGAAAAGATTTAGACCTTCCCGGCAGCCTCTGGAGAATCTCACAATTCATAATTTTTAGCCTGTGTCTAAGAACCCTGTAACACTTTAAGCTACAGCTTTATGTAACTGAGAGACAGGATGAATATGAGGTCACAAGTTATTAACCATCCATTGCTCTGATTTTGTTCAGATAAGTACATCCCTGTATGTACCTCTATGATATCAGCATAGACCTTGCAAGACTTTCTGTAAAATACCTCGATTCCATTAATTTATTTCCTAGCAGTCTCATAACAACTTCAGCCCTACCCTGTCTTGTTTCCAGGGAAGGCATTCAAGCCAAGATGACTGTTGTAGATGGTAAATGATGGAGGAATGCAGCCCTTGTAAATACAATATGATTTCTCACCTCTTCCATTTTCCTAATGAGAAGCCCAACTAGCCCACAGATGCTTACATACTCCGTGCATAACTGAAGCCTGCAAACTGCACGCACCATCCACCTTTCTTGCCAGGAAGTGCAGCTCCTGTAAGAGGACCAGTCAGCACTCATTTGCAAAAACAGCTTCCTGAAAACACCAGGGCAGCACAAGGCAGTTACTGCTCCCTGGTATGAGTAATGCATTCAGATTTGGATCCTAATTTAAGATGGCCAGCGCTAAGAGAACAAAAAACAAAATGAAACTGCTGAAAATAACAAACTGAAGAATATTAATAGCAAAAATAGTTGCCAGTAATGAATTATTTCCCTCATCAATCCTTCACGCAAAAAATATCACTTCAGCTCTGCTGTATACAAGGCTTTAACATCACTCTAGCACTGGACTATACCATAAAATAAGGCGATGCCTTGTCTCAACATGTGCTTTAATAATATAGTATTTGGAGTTTTATACCTAACAATAATTTGATTTTTCTGAATTTATCGATGCAGAAAGGGCTGTAAATTCCATGAGTTCTTTCAGTAAAGAATACAGAATATTTCCCACCACAAGTGTAGGGAATAAAATTGAAATAATAAATTCCAAACTCATCCAGACAGGCACGTTCAACACCAAAGTAAATTCATTGACAGATTTACAATTAAGTTCCATATGGAATGGAAATAGTAATAATTATAAACATCTAGAAATACTATAGCAGCTCACATCTAGTGATCAGCAGGGAAAAGTAACTCATTTAGTTTCAATAAAGGCATAATTTCTGATGTCTTCAAATACCAGGGAAGATTGGTTTAATGTAGTGGATTCTCTGAGAGAGAGGGATCTGTCTAATACTAAATGCACAAGCAAGCACAAAAGGAAGTACAAACCATTTCATCTCATGGGAAAGAAGTCCTGCAAATCTCACCTCCAAGGGCCTCCCATGCATGGTGCTGGAACCAGTGATGCTCAGCCCTGCCCACGGTAAGGAACACTGCTTTCACACAGTATCAGGCAAATGAGCCCAGGAGGGCAGCAGTGATGATTCTTGCAGGAATCAGCCTGTTATTGCTCTCCCAATGAGAGTCATTTCCACCATAGCAGATGCCATCATAAAAGGAAAGTCTCCTCTGAGTATTTTACTGCACTTTGATTTTTCAGGATGTTTTGAGATAAGACGAATATATCCTTGTAAATTAAGTCTTAAGATGTGGACATTGTGAATGCATCCTGACTTTCTCCTAGCCTGTGTGGATGTGGGGCTGGAGTGCCTTATTAGAGCCCCAACATGAACAGCTGATGAAAACTACTAATGCACACATAAGATGGGCAAGGTGGTTGGCTGGCTCATCCACATTTTCCTTCCATAAGAACCCACTTTCATGGCTCTCACACATCCAAGGGCCCTAACTTAAAGCACTCCAAGCAAATTACAAGTTCCCAGATAATGAAAATGATCCCTACAAGTATTCAGAGATTTTTGTTGAGATGCGTTTATAGCTATGTTTCCTTATGAAAATCAGCTGGACATGGCACAGTGGAATATTTTGAATTCAATTTTTGCTTGTTTTTCTACTAAGCTTGGAAAAACTCAACATGAAGTTCACTGTGGAAATAAAACTCCTATCAGACAGACTGGATGTTGCACGTGTGATTTTTTTGTTTAATGAATAAAAATATAGAAAGATACCTGAACACAACTTGAGCTCAGATTCAAGAAAATGTTAACAGGAAACATCTTCCCATTTTGCACCAGTGAGATTTATGACTGAATAAGAAGATTACAAATTGTAGTTCACTCAACATCATGTTAGCCCTAAGGTTTATATTTAAACATATATTTCAGTGATTAATAAGCATCACATCAGCTTTTGGATGAAGCATTTTCATTCCAACCCTGTTTCTTCAAAGTTGAAATTAATTTTTCTATGTATTTTTAACGACTTAATTTGGCTCTTAAAGATTTTTCTTCCAATGTTTCCTAATTTTATCCGTCTGAAAAAGATTTGAGTATATTTTTTTTCAGTTTATTTTGACTGAAAAGTTTTGTTTGATTCAATGTCACCTTGCAAAAAAAAAATAAAATAAAATTCAAACCTTCCTTTCAAATGTGTAATGAAAAAAAGTTCCACTCTCTAGAGGAGTGGTCATCCTCTAGTCATCTATTTTGATTAAACTGAACAAATCTTTTCCACATGAAAAAGCTTGTAATTAAACTTAATACGAAATCACTTTGAATAAGAAGAGTGAGGAAGAAGTGAATAGACTTGACTTTACCAGATGTTTAAAAATTGCAGTAAATATGTATTAATCTCCTTCAAATGAAATGCTGAAACTCAAAAATTGCTGCAGATCTGTACCAGGACTTCATTAGCCATTTACTTTTCTCCCTGCTGTAGAAGATGAAAAGCAGCTTCACTGTGTTATGTCGTAAAAAGAATATGAATTCACTCAGCCTATTGACAGAAAAAAAATAAAAAAAAATCAGTTGTTTTAACTATTTTTAGTTCATGCAAATATTCTTTTGCAGTAGTACTACTACTGGCAGTCTATTCATTCTCCTCGTTAGTGTAGGGATTATGGGAATATTGCTCCCTGAATATTTAAATAATTCATTAGTTGACTGCTATTGTGTTCTGGATCAGTTAAAGCCAATGGAAACCTTTGATTTTAAAGGGTCAAAATTTCATTTGATGTTTGTAAAAGCACATCAGTGGAGCTATTCCATGGTTCTGGATCTGTACTGAAAAAAGCTTGGCTCATAAACCTGGTGAAGCACTGAAATAGAAAGGATTTCCTTGGGTTTTGGGATTCCCCAGAGAATTCAAAGGGTAATTTGCTGTGTAAAATACCATTAAAAAGTCAGGAGCCAAAATACAGTCCAATTATATGAGGAAAAATTCAATGATGTTTCTTTTACATTTAATAACCACTAATACACAAATCTGACAAGTTAATAACAATGAAATTCGGGGTTGTGAGATCTTAGGTGTCATTTTAATTGCCCCAAGACTGCAGAAATATTACTGCAGCAGCATGGATCCAGAACTAACTGGAGTCCAAGCGCAGTAACTCTCCTGGTTCTGCTTTGCCTTGATTCAATACAAGCTGCGAAGCACATTCACAAGGGCAATTAAATCCCAAAAAATAAGACCTACAAGAACCTGGTTGCCTCGACATCCTAGCAAAATTATTTTGCTTTGTTCTCCAAAATACAATTGTTTCTCCTTTCAGATACATTATAATCTCTTACCAGTGCTCTTATAATGCCGAATCTTCTGGTAAATTTTAATCCTAGTATTTTTAATCCCTTGTTCTAGTCCCTGGATTTGTCACATGCCTTATTCTAATAATACTGTACTTGTCCTTGAAAATGTATGGCTCCAATGCAGTGCTCTCACGGTGCTTCCAGTATTTGTTTAAACAAGATGTAGAGATTGTGAGAGAACACATACACGCCAAGGACAAATTTTCTTTTCCAGTCATCTTTTGCTATATATCTCAAGGTACTTTTTAATTGTTAAACAATTGATGCATTACCTTGGGAAGTGGCAAGTTACCTTGGACATTCAGTACTCTTGCTATCAACAGAACACAAAAACAAGAAGGAGCTTGGCCTGGTAAGTTTCCCTATTAGCACAGCATCTCTCTCTTTCTTCACACAAAGGATGGAAAGTTCAAGGACAAGGCAAGTGACCGCAGAAATCTGGAGTCATTCAAAGTACAAACTTGAATGAAAAAAAAGAGACAAAGATGGGTCATGTCTTTTGAGGCCAATTCTGATTCTTTAATTGATATTTAATACAGTCCTATCATCTGTCAACATCAGTAGATACAAATTCTTACAATCTTACATTGTTTCAGTGTAAGAAATAGCCATAAGCCTCTACAATTAAGACATGAAAAAAGTAAAAGGCCCTTCAGGAGAGATCTCATTCTGGTAAAAAGCCCTGGTGCTCTTTATTCTTCTTTGTGGTGACAATAAAGACAGACCTTGACTGACATACAGGGCACTGATTGGTGTTTCTAGTAAAGACAGAAGGAATTATTTTCACTTAATGCTCGAATAAAGCCATCGCACATGCTTTGGATGATGGATGGAATGGAACTGTTTCAGGTTAAACACTTAAATGCTGGATCACATCTTATACACGCCACTTAAATCTCATTAGTATAGCAAAGCTTCACTTGGAATTCAGTGCTTTTTTCCCCCACTTCTCCGTTGTTTCAGGCTGTGACCTGAAATTAAGTCAGAAAGATTTTCTCTAAAAAAAAGTTTTCTCTGTTCCTCTTCGCCCTGATGCAAATAAGGATATATCTTTCTTCTGAATTTTTTTTAAATAAGAGAATGAAATCCATGAGATTATGAACAACTATAAGAAAAAAAATATAAAAGATGCTTTCTCCTTGAAATTAACATGCGTTGCTACTAATTGTATAATATTATTTGAGGGAACCAGCAGAGGAAAATCATGGTAGAACAAATTCACAATGAAGGAGAGAGATTCACTTTTTTTTTTTTATGCTCCAAGAATAAGAAAAGCTCCAACAGAAGGACATAATTAGCATTCATATCTTGAAAGCAAACAAAACAGTTTCTACTCATGGCATCAAGAATCCCCTGTGGGCTGAATGCCCAAAAAAATTATGACTTGCACCCGTTTCTACCTCAAGAGGAGGAAGAGAACACTACTGTTTAGGGGAGATAGAAGAAAAGATGAGCTAAATATTAACATTTAAAGAAAACAAAGCCACAGGAGAGCACTGATGGTCTCTTTAGCCTACTGAGTATTTTTAATGGAGAGATTTACATAGTCTGAATGAATTACTATTATTTATTGCCTTAGAGCATGATAGGACAGCATGACAGAGACCTAAGCTCTTCCCTATTTCCATTCTAGCATTTTTCTTCCTCAACATCTGTAAAAATTAATACACTGAATTCTGGCATTAAAGGCTCACCATCAAGCCAGAGCATCCAGAAAAAACAGGAAATATAACTATCACACACATTTGTGGGTAAAGAATAGTCTATTCCTACCACTTATAAGTGTTGGCATAAAAAAATAAAAAAAAAAAATCAACAGCAGTTGCTTGTGAAGAATCAGCTTCGGAAGAATGGTTGAATAAGATGATTCTTTGTTTCATCACCTTCTTTTTGACCTCAATAATACAGTCATTTCTTTCAAAATACTTACTATAGTGCTATAGACTTGTGTGTGAAAGCTATTTTGATCTTTGAATAGAAGTACTCTGAAGACTCCTTTTCCTAAACTGTGAAGTACTGATAGCTATGCACAGCACAAGACCTGCTCTCATGGGGCAGCAAGCACCCTCTCCAGAAGCAGAGGCAGCAGATAGTGGTACAAATTCCCATGGAGAGCAGCAATATGCTTAGGTGATGCCAGTAGCCCTGACTTCAGCTGTCTACATCTCTCACTGCTTTCACAACTGCCTTGGTCTGCTGGTGTAGAAGAGCAGCACAAGCCCTGTTTTATTTATTTATTTTTAAACACAGCTATGAAATAGTTTCAAGAAGAGTTTGTGGTACCAGTAGTGGAAAAAAGAGGATGCAGGAGGAGGCATGGGAGGCCTCACTAAGAGTTCTGCAAATGTTTAGAGCAAGAAGGTCACCCCTGGTACCAACCCAACCAGCACGCGGTGACCTGAACCTGTGATGTAACCATGGAGCTCATTAGTGCCCATAAATGCACCCTCCAACCTGTTTAACAGCACTGCTCATTAGGGGTAGCACAGCACTCACACTATGCTTGTCCCTTTAAATATTTTGATTGCCTATAGCTGCACAGTTAAGATATCAGTCGAGTACACTTTAATTAGCCCAGAGGAAATCACAGTAGGGATGAAATGAGTTGGGTTGTTATTCTTCTGTTTTTACTAACAGCAAATAAAAGCATGTAATTAGATTAAGACATTTTTGGGATCTTAAGGTTATCATAACTGTAAACAATAGTATATTTATCTAATCTGAGAGCGGCACTTGAAGTATGTTTTAGCTCTGAATAGGAAACATTAAAATTACAATAGGCCTACAGGTTTTTGAAGAATTGCACATGGGTTGAAATACGCAGTTAAGCAGCAGTTGCAGGGGAGAGTTTTAAAGAAGGCTTTCCAGCAAGAAAACCATTTCTGGATTTTTTTTGGCAGTGTCAAAACACATCTTTAGCATGAAATAAAAATATTTTGTTTTGATTTATTCAGACTCATTTATATTAAAATATATTGTTTGAATAATGCATTAGTATGCATAATATTCCATAATTCATAAAGTATGCAGACTAAGATTTAGCAACATAATACTCAAAAAATCTCAATTACTTCAAAATGATGTGATTTTGGTATAACTGAGATAAAGCAATTTAAACAGAATTTTTGAAGACTTCTTTCAGATTTTTTTTCCCCCACATCGTAATTTCAATGCAAGTTTCCTAACAGTTTATCCCACACTATCTGCTATTTGAATTTCAGACAAACTCTTAAGAGCTTGGTTTTCCCTTCAGTTATATTGATGTAAGGAATCTTTCAGCAAAATTATATGAGTATGGCCAAAGAAAAAGTTGAATAATGTGTATTTCACTGAGATATCATTGATTAGTTGTAATAATGTCCTACAAGCTTTATCTGAAAGGAAAATCTGAAAGATTTCATCTTTTAAAGATAGTCTTTTAGACACATTTCCAACCCAGTTTTGCAAAAGTGGTTTGTAATGGGAACTGCAAAGTGAAACAACTGCAGGAAACCACTGCAAGTTTGCTTGCATCAAGGAATTATTGTATGGGAGATATTTGTACTATTATCAGATTTCCCTTCAGCTAAAGAACGTTATGTTCTCACAGCTCCTAAACAGGACTTTGGAATTACCTCTGAAATTCCTTACGGCTCTTACAAATGAGCCCACAGATCCCCTTGGGAACACTGTAGGAAAGCCAGATCTCACTGGGGAGATGATGAGAGACAGCAAAATGAATGAATGTGCAAAAATAAAAATAATAATAATAAAAAAAAGAACCAGCCCAGCCTGCACATGGCCAAGGATGTGATGAGGGCGGAGGGGCTGAAGAAAGGTGATTCAGCACAGTTTCACAAGGCGGTTTGCTATGTTCTAGAGGGAGCATTCTGCAAATTAATTCTCTGACAAAAAATTATCACCAACAGGCTTCTTAAAAAGGAATATTGTTCCTTTAATGGCAAAACCCTCAGAGCTGAAGAAGTCCATACTACCAAATTAATGGGACATGGAGAATTAAATGCTCATCTCCCACTGGGTTCTCTATTGGTCTTTGTCTTTGCATTTTACCCGAATTCTGCCCTGGATTCCACCTAGCACAGATCTATCTAGGGCACAGCAGGAACCCACAGCCACAATCATTGGGGCTTTCACTTTGGAAAGACTCAGAATTCTTAAAATACTTTGAGTACATTCCCATTAATCACTCATTGCAAAATGAAATATATCCAGGAAAACACTATCATTGGTAAGAACTTTTATAGGCTACTATCTTTTGATATTTTCTTTGGAATTACTTTCCTGCTCATCTGTGAGTATACAGAACAAAGGTTTCACATCTCACCTCAGACAAGAAGACTTTGCATTTATTCCTATATTTTACATGGTAGACTGAATTAACCAACAACTGCATCCACTACCAATATTAAGATAGCAACACAGTGGAGTTGGATTTGTCACTGATTAGAGGAGTTAATACTGAGCACTCTAGATAGGATGGTGCAGCTCTTATATGGTACACACCTGTCTTGTAAAAATCAGGGTTATATATATACACTTTTTTTTTTTCCTCTTATTGACTATATAGGGATTTTTACTGATTTCTACCCCCACAGAACCAGCACATCCATAACTGAATGAAACCTCTTCTTCTCATTTTGCTGATCATAGTTTGAAAAATCTTAATACGGTATAGATTACCCAGAATCCTCCCATCACCGACTCATCACTCATACAAAAGCCCTTTCCCTATTACATACATCTCCTGCAGTAAATCTTCCATACTTATTGATTGTTGAACATCAAATTCTGGAGAGAATAACCTAATGAACTTTTCCACATATCACTCTGACCTTTTCTAGATAAATTCAGTAAAGGCAGCATTATTTCTTCCTTCATTCATCTTGCAGTAATTCTGATAGATGCCACCAGAAATGACCCACAAGACTGAGATAATTATTTTCCTGCCAAACGTCACCAAGATCCTGTCCCTTCAGCAGACACTGATAATGCTGTGGCAGACCATACAATGCTGCATAACCATGATATCATCACACATTTATTTCTTTTACTGTGTAAAAAAGCTGCAAATATCAGACTTCGCTTTTTTTTTTTTTTTTTTTTGGATCAGTGGATAGAGAAGAGAGGCAGAAGTACAGCTGTTATCCAAAGCCATGAATGCTCCTCAGAGCTTCTGGAAACTCACCCCCAGGGAGGACAAAATGAAGGCATCAGCTCTGAAGGGTATTTTCAAGTTCAGCAGCTGAGACACCAGGAGATATGGAACACCAAATTAGGCGCTAGCTCCACTGAGCTTCTGTCTATGGCAGAGATCATACAGCACAATGACATCAATAGAAAATCCATAGGTTTTGATTTTATCCTGGATGCAGCTTTCCCATGAAACAGTCTGGTTTGTGACAATTGCTTTATATGTCTGTTCTTAGCAGATGCAGAAGGAAAAGCTAAATGGACATCAAATATCAATCTGTCCTTGCCAGCAACGTACTGCCAGCCCAAACGTCTATTTTAACTCAGAATAATGAGAACATTTAGCCCTTTCAAGTTCTGGTTTCACTTCAGCTAAAGCAACTACACATCAACTTAATGTCTTCCTTTATTCAGTGACACAGAGGTCACCGCTGTGAGATTTATTTGATTTCACAGTTTGGCTAATTAATTTGCTCATTCTGAGCATACACCATCAGCGTTGCTTTTGGAGTAGTACTACCAAAGCAACAGATTAATTTACATGGTACAGTGCATCCGGAATAATTATTACCCCACAGAATTGTTATTGCTCAAAATCTGAGGGGAGAGGGAAGTTCCCTACTGTGATAAAAGGGCTCTGTTTTGGCTTTATCAGCTGAAAACTATGAGGACTAGATTACAAAAGAAGCTTCTTGCTAATACTAAGCAGCACAGATATCCCAAAGTCCATAAAGCTGTTACAAGACCAAATTTGTTTCTCAGTTTTAATTCTTATCAAATTGACAGGCTCAAAATTCTCAAGCCACCCCCATTCCTTCAGCAATATTAGCAGACACTCCACTGATCAATGCCGATTAATATAGCAGCAGTTTCCTTGGCACTCAAGTGCTGCTTACCTGCTGCTTCGAAGCAAGTCTGTATCAAGGTCTTTATAAAGACGTACTTGAAAACTGATGGGAGCACAGGTACAGAAGGGAAACTTTAAGAGGACAGCAAAGTGAGATCTATAGCATCTTGCCTCGAGAAGGTTAAGTACCTCGAGTTCTGGACAACGGATTGACCAAGGAGACAGCTTTTACATTACCATTCAGAGCTGATCTAAATTCTCTTGTTCTGCTTCTTGGGTCTTCGATTTGCTTTGACCAATGCGTTAATTCTTTTCACTAAGCTGCGAGAAGCGATCTTGACTTCTCGCTGGACATCCAATTCCTACAACTCGTTCCCATTTCTGGGATACTCAGCAACTGAAGCTCAGAGGCTGGAGCTGGGTGACAAGGGAGTGAGCTCTGCAGCTGTGAACGCTAACAGCAAGAGTGAGCAAGTGAAGTTTTAAAGGTCTCCAGCATGCCCGAAGAAGGTGACAATTGGGATGAAGTAAAGAGATATCAATGACTGCTTCCCTAATTAGCCTTAGAAAGGACTTGAATAGCTGTCACCTGGTCAAGTGAGCTAAGAACAGGTTAAGAGCGTTAAGACTTCGCAGGTAATTGGCAGACCAGATAGGATGTAATTTGCAACCCATTTGGAAGTGCTCACATTGCACAAAGCGCCACATTACAGGTTACAAAGCAAATATATTGACCCACGTACCTGTTATATTTTCCTTCCATCCCATTCCCGGCTTCTCAGAAGCACAGATAGGTGTATTTATTGTAGAAAACCTTCTATTTATGGGTACCTCCAGCCCTGCAAGGCTTGTGAATACAGGCAACCTACCAAAAGAAGCGTTTGTAGTGCAGTCCTCCCCTTAACAGCAGAGGAGGTTTCCCCGGCCTGTGAGAACTCTGAAGAATCTTCCAGGATGTTCTTATGACAAAACTGTGCTAAGGGAGCCCACAACCTCACAGAAAGGACAGGGTCTGGGCTGCGACAGCCTGCAGCAAGCAGGAAGAAAAAGCAGCCAGACTGGAGCTTTCTGTGTCAGAGGCTCTTAGCTGCAAGGATGAAAGTAACTACGACTGCTGGATGGCTTTTAGGGATTACAGTAACTGAGGAAGTTGCAGGAGAATGTCAATAAAAAAGCTGCTGCTACGTTGGCCATAACTCGTTCAGAGAGCTGACATAGGTGATAAGAGCCTTCAACAGAATGGGCTGAAAAAGATAACTGCTCCCATTTCTTCTCTTTCTCCCCCTCAATTCTGGGGAAGTCAGTAAGGCAGCAGCATACAATGAGCACGTGTATCCTGAAAGAATATTTCTTTGATATCAGGCTCATCACTAAATAGATTAGACTCATAGTAGTAGCAGCTGGAACAGTTATTTCCTGATCTTTGGAGTTTATGCAGCTACACTTCAGGCTCAAAAGAAATGTTATTTGCAGGCATAATTCGTCCTATTTTGACCCCATTCATAAAGTCAAAATAACACTGTATGTTTACTACAGGGGATTTTGAACTCCATTTCACGACTATGATTTAATATTGCCACGGGGAAATCAACCAATCGTGGCACATCAGAAAAAATATACTGGTGACCCCATTTAAAGTGAACTGGTCAACTGAATTGAAATGTTTGAAGATTAAGAATATAGAATTTTATTAGCATTACTTAGACATCATAATACCATCTGCATATAATGCAAACAGATGAAAAGCATTTGCTTTGTGTAGAATATATAACAAGCCCTTCAATCAAGCCTTCTCTACATCTTCCTCCTCCTTCTATAACACGGTTGGACCTTAAGCACCTATTTCCCCAGCCAGGCACCATCTCTCAGTCTCCAATAATCATAGTACACAAAATAGCCATAAAAAAAAAATAAACAAATAAAATAAAATAAAAAAAAAACACACCACCTACCTTTCATCCAAGTACTTCCCTTCCTACACACATCCCCCTCCTGCTCCTTTACCTAGTTCACCCAAGAAACAGCTGCACTTGCTTAAATAAATACCAGTGGTTTCAGCCCACAGGTTCGGTGAGTTCTGATGAACTGAGGAGATTCAAATCACCTGTGTAGTCTGGATTTCTACAAGTAAAATGAAAATAAAATGTGAAAATAAAAAATATCAGTTGATCAAGTGATCAATTGAGGGTCTATGCGTTTATAGCCATATGAAGGCCAATGGCAGGCTGTACCCTGGAGGTTCGAAAATGCCATAGATACAGACATACACATGTGTAGGTGTATTTATATTAAACACACAGATACTGTATTACATATGTCTGTGCAACAACACTGTCTTTTTTCAGCAGATGAGACTACAGAGGTAGAAAAATGAGTGGTTGGTCCTCCTGATAATTTTCTGAACTCGTTGCTTACAAACATCTCCCATTCTCTCTGCTGAGGACCATCCATTAGACAATGCTGTTCCTAAGGCTTGTCATTTTGTTCATGGTTCTTTGCTTTCAAGCAGTGTGCTCACAATAGACATTCAAAATCCCTGTATGCCAGATATAAATACCATATTGTAGCTGCATGAACCTGATTGAAAATGCATTATCTGGTAATGGTACATGGAGCTTATTTCGCATCTCTCGCATTCTCATTCATTGGAGATCAGATCAGGCCAAAAGCTGTAGCCATTGAGTGTACAAGCAATAGACTGTGTAGAATGAACTGTGATATTGATCCACTGCCTGGAGGATAGGTCCCACTATCACAAACAGTATATATAGGCAGCACTGCTGCATACAGTACTTTGAATATACAAGCTAGGACTGGGGCTGCAATTAGAGTTGGGTTAAATTACCAGGCAGAGTTGTTTAAAAAATGATAACCTGTTATGCAAAGGTTAGTTTTGTAAGCTGAGCTGTTGCTTGTGCTTATTCCTGGTGTAATTCCCTCAAAGGACTTTTCTTTTGGCCTACAAAGAGCTGTGTGTGGCTGCAGGTGAGGTAGCAAAGCCTGTAATGCCATCCTTAAAGTGCATGGAGGCATGAGATGTGGAGATGTAGCCATGGAAAAAGAGTGCAGTTGGTAATAGTAGGTATCTGGAATTGGAACAGAAGTGCATTTCTAAAAAGAGCCAGTCTGCATGTGATAGTGACCTTTACACTGTGGGGGAGCAGAAGGGCTGTGACTTTTAATTTGACACTCAACTTCATGGTCTGCATCAACCAAAGCTCTGTACGTGGTCATAGATGTATCTGTTGCTCTCTCTTGCGTGAGTTCCCTAATTTAGTGATCTACTCCATTCTGGTAGCTATTTCTATCAAGCAACACAATTTAAATTTTCTCACTGACGACCATCATCAATACAATTGTACTATGATTATCAGACTGTTTGTGCACTTATCCTACAAATACAAACTGAACTATACACAAAGTACTGTGCAAACTGTATACAGAGCCATATTTTCATTTGCTTGGTCTATTGGAGGGATATGAACTGAGTGCCTAATTAAAATGAAGTGAAACTCGTAGCAGTTTATTTGCACAGCAGTGCATTTGCCACGTTAGTCATTACATTGCATTCAGTACCTTACCATTTAGTTATAGTACACCAGAACTGCCACTTAAAATGAAGTGTAACATATTCTTTCTTTTATTTGTGTCCAGAGTCTTAACCATCTGCTTTATGTGGTTTCATCAGTTTACACATCATGCTACTAATGAAGACAAAGCTCTAATTGAACAGTGCTGTAAATGATAAGAGGGACCCATGCTTACCAGCAATGGGTGAAACTTGAACAATTCACTTCTGATCACCATTCTACATGTAAATTTATGCCAGTCTTACCTTTAATGAGTCCAAAATCAAGAAAGAGGTGGAATTACAGATTCCATCAATGCAATTCCTGGAATGGAATTGCAGATTCGGGACTATGAAGTGCATACATATTGCAGTATTCAAACAATCTCTTCACTGAAGAGCATTGTATGATTCTATGATTTGTTTTTCTCTGTAAAAAGTCCTGTTCATCATAGCATACATCAATTTAGTGGCTGAAGAGAGTGAGATATCTAAGTACAGATAGAATGGTTCTGGTCTCCAGGAGGATATATTTCCTCTGGATCTTTTTTGGAGGTGCAGAGTGTGTACCCAGAAGATGACCTCAGGAAATGGAACAAAGATGCAGTGCTTATGGGACAAAGGACACCCTTCCTCTGCAACCAGTGACTTAAAGTTCTTCACCACCTGAATGGCCCAAAGTGCTGAGCAGGGATCTCACCTTTCTTCAGCTGGAAGGACTTCTTTTGCTTTTAATTGCATATGCTATGACAAACTACTGAGCCCTTACTGTGAAATTTAAACCAGAAGCCAGCACACTGCTAAAGCAGTACGAAAGCACAGATAAAGCAGATCTGCGAAGCCTTTGAAGAAGTGTCTGTGAAAGAAGAAAAGAATGAAATGCAGATGCAAAGTGTGTGTGTGTTTCCTGTACCAGCATAGTGAAGGTGTCCCAACTAGGCTGGGGATCCTAAGAACTGTAACCAGACATAAATTTTAAAAAAAATGCATTGATTACAATTGTAAATCCAAGGTGCTATTCCCAATGTCTCTACTAAGTAATCTTATACTGAATTGTTTTACAGTAGCATAGAAAAGATCTTTGAGATTTTTGCTCAATTTAAATAAATCTTGTAAAGAAAATGTGTTGCCTCATTCAGCAAACATCAAACATAAGCATTTCAGTTCAACATCAGAGGTTGCGTAAACAGTATGCAAAAACTGGGTCAAAATATTTGTTTTAAAATGCTGCATATCTAAATAGGAAAGGGAATTGTTAATCCACGGACAGAATGGATCACTCTTGCACTGATTACTTTCTTCTAATTGTTTTTTAATTGTTGCCATTGGTACTGTGCATAAATGGTGCGCATAAATAATTCTACTTTAACAGAAGAGTTTGCTGAATTGGAGATATTAATTTAATTTTCAAAATCTCTTTTCCTAAAGTTAGAAAATCAGCACATTTAAAGATGTGAAGGCAAATTTTGGAGATGTCTGGTTGGGAACATGTGCATTGCTATTCCCCTAAGCAAGCCCAGCCCACACACTTGGCATAAACCTGCAATGGGAATTTATGCTTTCCAGGTACTCATATCCCAATCTGTTTCTCCCTTCCTCCCTTTCTTTCTTCCTCCCTTCCTCCTTTCTTCTTTTCCTCTTTCTTTCTTTTCTTTCTTTTCTTTCTTTTCTTTCTCTTCTTCCTTCCTTTCTTCCTTTCTTTCTTCTTTCTTTCTTCCTTTCTTCCTTTCTTTCTTCCTTTCTTCCTTTCTTTCTTTCTTTCTTTCTTTCTTTCTTTCTTTCTTTCTTTCTTTCTTTCTTTCTTTCTTTCTTTCTTTCTTTCTTTCTTTCTTCCTTTCTTCCTTTCTTCCTTTCTTCCTTTCTTCCTTTCTTCCTTTCTTCCTTTCTTCCTTTCTTCCTTTCTTCCTTTCTTCCTTTCTTCCTTTCTTCCTTTCTTCCTTCCTTCCTTCCTTCCTTCCTTCCTTCCTTCCTTCCTTCCTTCCTTCCTTCCTTCCTTCCTTCCTTCCTTCCTTCCTTCCTTCCTTCCTTCCTTCCTTCCTTCCTTCCTTCCTTCCTTCCTTCCATTCTTTCTTTTCACAGAAAAACCCATCCATATTTCCTAAAACTTCCGAGTCTGCAGAGAGAAAATGCTTTTGTAAACATGACCCAGATATCCACTTTGAATGTGGTAGTGATCAAAATTATCGTATAGCTTTTGTAATCTGATTTCCAAAGTTCTACTTGTAATGGATTCCTTTGTGTTTATTTCCTTTAACTGTGTCATTTTAGAATATTTATGGGTACTGTTCTCCTTCAACTGAGTCCTTGCCCTTGTGAAATAAGCAGCCAGCATAGCTTAGGATATACCTCAGTATAAATTATTTATGGAGAGCATAAAGTATTGAAGAATATTGTTTTAAACTTTATTCTCTGGCAGTATACAAAGAAAAAGAAAGCATCATCTAATTAAAATGTAGGCTTTATATGAAATAGAAAGAATTTGCTTTCTCTGACTTATGGTATCGCAACCTTTGACAGGATTTTTTTAATAAAAGAGAAGAAGTATGTTTCATAGAAAAATAACCAACATGGATGAGTTATCCCTGAAGTAAATACTCAGCTTGTGAGACATAAATAAGGAGGCTAATGTAAGAGGAATATAGATGGACCGGTTTAAAGGAAAAGATGAAAGAGTAAAAAGAATGAGTGTGCCATGAAAAAACTCTCCTGGGTTAACTAGAAAAACTTGTCAGGGTGTGTGCAGGGAGAAAAGAAATACAACATTAAAGATCAAACAAAAAGATCCTGAAAATTGGGTAGCAGTTTCAGGTATTTATGTGTACCAGCCAGGTAGCTACATATGTAAGAAGGGCCTGCAGTAAATGCTAACAATGAGTGAGGCAGAATGATCAAAACCTAGAAACAAAATGTTGTTTTCCATGAAGACTTTGGTTGCGGGTGCTCCCACAAGCTGCGAATCCAACCTTGGTGTTCCTACAACCTTCTGCGTTGGCCAGATGCATTGTGTGCTGGGCACCAGCATGGGAGTGAGGTGGTGAGCGGAGGAAGGAAGCTTCACCGCTGCTGAAGGCTGGGAATGCTTGGAACCCTCTGCAGCCATGTGCCCTGACAGCAAGCTGAGCTTCTTAGCAGCTACAAAGCAGTCGTCCAGGCTTGACTTTTAAATTAATTTGATTGTAGCCCGTTTAATTACAGCCTATGTTAGCGGTATTGATTTCCTGGGACAAAATGTGTGCACCGAGGGTCTTGCTAACACGGTGGCACCACCAATCTCCCACATCTCCCAGTGGCCAATTCCAGCCCTGCTCCCACATCAGCTGAAGGGAGGAAATCATCCGTGTCTATAACCCCATCTTTCTTCCTGTAAAAGTAAATGAAGGGCAGAAGTAAACGAGGGCAGCTCTGTAACAGATAACTTCTAATCCCTTGTACCACCTGGATGTATCTATAAACCATTTCAACTTTCGATAGAGCAAAACCAAACAGAATCATTTCATATGCAAATGTGTTTGAAATTACCTGCATTCAGGATTTCTGGGTTCCTGTGCCTGGGCTGCAGCCCTGCTCTCTCTGCTGGGCTCTGCGGGGAGGACTTGAACTCACGTGTGCCCTGAGCTCACAGAAGCACAATGCTATTTTGCTGATAAAAAACACTTAGTAAATGTCAATTCGGAATTAAACTGCACTCCAAACCTTTTGTAAAGCTACATTTAAAATGACTTTATTGCAAGATTAATATCTAAGATATAGCAGACTTGTCTTCAATTATTGGAGTTCAGTAAATCTGAAAACCTCAGAATGAGCTATTTCTGTATTCTTGGCCAGGTGGCTGCAATCTTTCAATTCCATTATTTTTTAACTTTTTTTTTTCTTCTGTTGTCATGTTTTGCTTTCTGTAAAATGTTCTTTTTATTACAGCCCCAGTCATCTGTCTGCGCACAACAGAGCTTAAATGCTTGATCCTCTTAAATAAATGAAAGTCTATCAACTGTCTTTTGATCCATCCCTTAAAAGGAAAATAGTAAAAGATGACTGGGTCGTATCGATTTAGTTGCAGCCTCACCTAACTAGTCAAAACTCATTGGAACAACTCAAATTGCAAAAAGGCAAATAACTTAGTGTCTGGAAATGTTAGGCTACCCACGTGCAGTGGCACTTCTGCTATCACATATAGTAGGGCTTCAACATATAATGAACAGCCTCAAAAACCACTATTGAAAAATCTGTTCATCTTGGTAACCTTGAGACAGGCTGAATGGGCTGCCTTTGTGAAAGCCTTTGTAAAACCTTTGTGAAAGATTTGAGAGAGCAGAATGGCTGTGACCTGCACACACAATATACAGAATATACACAGATTTTCTACATGGCAGCTATCATCCACAAGCAGTGTTTTAGAACCTGCAAATCAAAGATGAGTAATGTGAATTCTCCATAATGATCTATAGTTCTCAGTCAATCCAGAGATAACTATTTGACTTGAAGCTATGTATTAAGAACTGTTGGGTTATTGTTGAAGTTTCATTTTTTACTGTTGTTTGCTTAATGAGCTTATAGCTTATGCTTTCATCTGCTGCCTACGGGGGAGTGAGGTGGGCTGTGGGCTTTAACCATTATTAATTACTTCAAGTTCTGCCAGAAAATGTCATAAAAATAATTCAGCACTTTGAAGGATGTTAGTCATCATTTGCACAGATTTGCTAATAAATCTGGCTAGTAAATAAATACACTGAGTTGTAGTTGAGGCTGCCCTGACTCTTCTGTGATTCACTTTGAGACCCAATAGTGTGGATCCACTGTTAATTAGAGGAAATATCAGTAATAATCACCTATTTTCACTCTAACATTATCAGAGCTGAATGTGTCGGCCATCTCACACTGAAGATACCTGCTCTTCATTGGGCTGCTCCATGGGAGTATAAAGGGGCAGAGCTGCTGCTCTGCCATCACTCCTCACTGTTGCTCCTTTGACAATTATGTTGATCTTTCTATATAATCTCACTTGTCAAAACGATTCTCAGACTTCTGTGCTCCACCTGCGGCTGTTTTGGTACGCTGCTGTTTGACCTCAGAAAACTTGCTCCATCAGCCTGCCCACATGAGTAAGGACTTTCTGCAGTGACCTTTCACAAACAGCTTTTCTGCACAAGCCATTAAGATTTATTTAAATGTCTCTTGCCTACTTTGTGAAGAAAAAAAAGCTCTTGATGCAGTGTCAGACTTCCAATCTGGAAGCATTCCTACTGCTGTAGCAATTTCAGACAGCACTTTGCTTAGCCCCCGGATTTCGTAGGCTAAACCACTGCTGGAAGCAGCACCTCAAAATAGCAAGGCTTTCAGAGCTGGCAATTCTTTTCACCACTCATCCCTGCTTGCAGCATGGCTTTGCAGTTGCCTGCTGGCACCTTGTCACCTGGTTGAGCAGGGACCTTTCTGTACCTGTAGCCCATGCAAGAGTTTGCTCTGCTCCCTGGAAGGGGTTTGCAGAGCCCAGCTGTGGCCACTCTCCAAGGGGCTGTTGGCTGACTGCGCTCCATGCTGCCCAGGAGCCATATGGCCATATTTATATCTGGCTGTAGCAGAGTGAATCCACAGCCATGTGTCTGGGTTGGGCTGGCTCTAGAGGTGGGTATGACAAGCTGGCATCTTCCTACCCATTGCCATTGGGATGCACCTTTGGCCTCATAGGTCCCTGTGGGTCTGGCAGCTGCCCCCAGAACTGGCACAGCATTCCCATGTTCTGTAAGGCTGAGCTGCTAGGGAAGGCAGAGATAAGCCTGCATTATACTTGGGGTTCAAAGTACTCCTGCAAAGGCAAGAGCAAATTTAACTGAGTGCTAATCCAGACTCTATAGTTACAGAAAATATTTTGGCATTTAATGGTTACAGTAAAATGTAATCATGATAATCGTAGTAAATAATGCAATAAGTAATATATACTGACTAGTTTTTTTCTTTTTAATTATCCATCCATGTACATATAAATATGCCAAGTGAGAGACGATCATATCTTCTCTTGTGGGTGAGAAACATCCAAAAATGCTAAATAAATGAATATGAACAGCCAAGCCTGGCTTCAGAAATGAAAAGAAATCCAGGTTTTATACATTGGGGTGTTGAATATTGAGTTATTTAAAATTCATGCCTAGTTAATAATAAATGCATTTCACAATTAATATTGGAGGTCAGTTGCAAAACTAAATCTGTGAACAAAACCACTCTGTGTGTACTTAAATAATCACAAAGATGTGCATCGGATGGTAAAAGGAAATCTTGCAGAAGTCAAAGTCACTGAGGTTCCAGGCCTTGGGCAAAGGACTAGTAAATACATTCACGGAATCACAGAATCATAGAATCATGGAACCACGGAATGGTTGGGTTGGAAGGGACCTTAAAGTCCATTCAGTTCCAACCCCTGTGGTGGGCAGGACACCTCCCACAGCCCACGCTGCCCAGGGCCCCATCCATGGCCTTGGGCACCTCCAGGGATGGAGCACCAGCGCTTCCCTGGGCAGCAATAGCAGGGCCTCACTGTAAAGAATTTCCTCCTCATATTTAACCTAGATCTTCCCCTTTTAGTTTAACAATGTTACCCCCCTTCCTGTCACTAGAGGTGATAAGACACACTGAGTTCTCATGTGCTCCTGACTATGTAACGCACTCTATTTCCATGGGTGATTGTCTTCAGCAAGTGTGTAGGGAGGTCTGTTGCAGGCTGTTCTTGCTAAAAAAAGGAGAATGAAAAGGCACCTTGAAATGTTGTGAAAAGAGACAATTTAAGGACCTAAACATTGATCAAGACGAATTAGTAAGAGCCTGGGTGTGGAAGCTCATGACAAACTGCTCCCCTGGTTTCGTGGCACTGTGTGGGTATGGACAGGAATGCCAGCAGTCCGAGCTCACTCTCCATTCACCACTGAAAACTGCTGTACCTAACGCTGAATTTCTGTTCCAAACTGCCTCAGGGAAAAAATGATCATAAATACTACACTGCATATACAGAGCGTAAAAGGAAATGCTTTTATGTTCTGTATTTCTGCAATTGTTTTTAATCTTCCTTGGTCTGCTCCTGGGTAGAGAGGAGACATGGATTTCTTCCCTGCTGTTTAGATGCGGAGGAAAAGCTTTCTGAAGTGAATTACCCACTTTAACTCGCTGCTCTTTAGAGGAAACGCTCTGTGGTTTGGGATTAGAGATGTGAGAAGCAGCAGACGTGGCACCAGCAGCCCTACCAAGGTCTGTCCTTGTGTGTCCCCCAGCTCCTTCCCTGTTCCTTGCGAGTCTCCAGCAGCGCTTGCCGAGCATTTCCTTATAGTCTTATTACAGAAATCCATCCAGAGGTAGCTTTTATTTTCTTTTGCTGATCTCAAGGAGTAGCGAGCAGAGGAGCTGCTGGTGGACATGGAGAAGGAGCAGAGCAGGTTGTAGTGGTGCTTCCCACCAGCCCCAGGCACACAGCACTCCCTCCCCACTGCTGAATCCCATCTCAAGGTTGATAGCCCTGCAAGCTCTGATTGCTTTCAGCCGATTAGAGCTGAGACGACCAGCTCAAGTTTTTTAATTTCTAAGCATAAGTAGGTGAGCTAAATTCCACTCAAAGAAACACTATCTACAATTCTGCACTTTTTATTTTAAGCACTGTAGCAAACTGCCGTGTTGTCCAGGCATGAGGTAAATTTTAATGCCAGAATTAATGCCAAATCTCTCAATACATCTTTAAAAATGAACTCATTATCATAACACTGGAAAATAGAACATTGATCCATTCACACAGCGATCCAAGGGGTCCAATTTTATGGTCTTCTTCAGAGAATTTACTGAAAGTTGTCATCATAAATTTTTTTAAAAAAAACCTAAACCTCTCCAGAACATTTGCAGTGTTCAGAACAGAAGGGAGAAAATGAATTACAGTAAAAAAACCTACAGTTTAGGCATACAGAGTATTATGGAAGGCATCTTTCGTCAAGCAGGGAGTTCTGTGTCTTCCTTCGTATTGTGTTTGTACATTTGTGCATTATATATAGAGAAATGGTTTTGACTGTAAGTATGCACCCATTAAAAATCCACATTAAATCTTCTCCCTAGTTTGGGAGCAGACTGTGCATTGCACCATACGTAGGCACAGATTGGGAAGTATTATTTTCTCCATCTTTCTGATCTGAAGGAGGCTGCAGTATTTTCACATGCCATTTACTAAACATATCCATCCAGCAACACGATATCAGGTATCCATAAATCATCATGTTTCAGATAACTAATTGACAGAAATCAACCCCCAGAGGAGTCTTCTTGTAAATTCAACAGCTCTTTACAATGAAGGACTCTCTAACTCAAAGCTAAAATCCGTTTGAGCTTTGAACCAAGACATGAAGGTCAACAAATGTAAGCTTAATCAGACCAACATGGAAACAGATTTCATTGTAAAAGCCTCTTTATTGAATAACATGCTTCTCAGCTCTGCTCGGCTGGGAACGCATTACACAGTGATGAGCGAGGGACCTAAATTACCCAAACCCCGGAAAGATGCATGGCCTCATTCAAACACAACTATTCTCTGGAAGAAGAAAAGGGTTTTTGTGGTATACATGAGAAAGGTGAGAAAATGGAAGTGCTTGCTGCAGTGCTGGTAGGCAGCCCTGCGCTCCCTGGCCCTGGGAAGCCCAGAACATCCCACTGGAAATGCTGGGAGCAGCTCTCCAAGCTGGGAGCCTGCTGGAAGACAGACAGCTGTTGTGCAGATGGCAGGAGAACTGTAAAATATGCTTTTGTATTAATTGAGCTTTACATCACACTGTGATGGAGTAAAAAGAAAATCTACAAAATTACACTTCTTTGCAGCTAGAGGGAATGAACTCCTGTCCACTAATTGGCACTTATAATGTTTATATGCTGATTTTTTTTAACTTACTTTGTTTTCTTCTACACACAATACACCTTAAAATAAAGTAAGGCCTTCAAAATGTAAAATGATTTGTTTATTGAGGTATCGCTGGAACCTGAAATGTCTCAGTTTCCAAGAATGAAGAACAAACCAGCGACCTTTGGAAAACGGCTGTAAAGATTAGTTGCAATCTTGAAATGTTTAGTTTGAACTTCAATCTATTTTACCTATTACATATTGGCTAGATAGACGATCTGTTACTTGGAAATCCCTCTCTCCAAATTGATGCTTGCAGACTCTAAGTTTAGCCCTTGATCTTTGCTTTGCTGAGAAAAAACAACAGCTCAATTAGCTCTGTCTCTGCACTTGAGGGCACATTTCTGATCCTTTCATCATTCAGTGGTACATATCTGATCCCATCCCAATTTATCAGCATCCTTCTTGGGCTGCAGCCAACGGGAAGGGACATAACATTGACATAGTAGAATAATCTGCTAGTAATTAAAATGCCTCTTTTTCTTTATCTGAAAAACCCAGTGTCTGTTTTGGCTGCAGTATCTTCAAGTGCCTGTGCTCAGCCATTATCTGTTCTGATCTCAATGTATTTCTTGGTGACTGCTCCCAAGACAGGCTCTCCAGGTAAGTTATACTGAAGTTAAGTAAACTTCAGCACTAATTTATTTCCTATTTAATGGGTTAATGAGTTGATTTAAACTGCGGGGAGAGGGAAGATGAGCCAGTAAGGAAGGAGCACAGTGGTGTAAGTTTAAAACCTGTAAGGTATGGATTCATCTCCCTCCTTCCAACATCTTTAGTTTGTGACCTTGAGCAAGTCAGATTAGCTTCTTGTTTCTTACTTCTCTATCCATGTAATGCAGATGATCATATTCCTCATAGTACTGGGGGAGTTGGGAGGATAAATAGATTAGAAAGATGAGCCAGATCATAGCTTTATTTCCATTTACAATGTATAAATGTATATGAACACACTTTCACTCTTCTGGCCAAGCATAAAATGAAACATTTAGAAGGTAGGATCCAAAGAATTTCATTAAGAATCCATCGCAAATTGCAAATGACACCACATATATTGGAATGTGAATTGTGAGTTGGGTGTTGCAGAAGTGTAAAATTATTCCATAAATTATCTATGACAAAGTCAAAAAATGTATCAGTCAAAAACTGTATAAGTAAAGCCATAGTTTATTTTTAGTTCCTCAAACCCTGCACAGTAACACCTATAATACAGAGATAATTACTCCATTGCAACATGGTAAAATAAGACAGGACAGAAAATATTTAGAATAGAAAATAAAAGGAATTTGAATTGCGAAATTCAGAAATTTCTGCCTGTTGACCTCTTGGAAAGCATATTGCTTAATGTTATATTAATCAGCCTTCCCTATCATGCAGAGACATTCTACCTCATATATTTTCACATTTTAATATTCATCTGAAGATTTCCTTCCCATTTCAAGGGAAATGGTAGATGCATGCACAGCATCTCAACTACCTTTCATAAAATTTGGGATAGAGCTGACTGCTGAATTCTGCACTCAGCTGAAGTTCTGCTTAAGATCCCAGGAAACAGGTGAGAGAGAAGGGTAACAGGATTAGAAAGCAGGTTTTCTTCTCTTCCTTTTCCCTAGTCCTTTGCTAGCAGGAGGAAGAATCTCCTTGCAATGCAACCTGGGCTTTCAGCACTAATTGGTGCTCCATCAGAGACTGCTCTGCAGGTTCCCCAGTTGGCCCAGCACACCACCTATGCCAGCAGACTTTTGGGCCACCATGGTGCACAATGCACAAGCAAGAGATGAGTGCAGCAGCAGTGCTCAGATGCTTCTGTATCTGTAGGCACATGCCCATTGTTTTGCACTGCCACCGTCCCCTTGGTGAGAAATTACCCAAGTAAACATGAAATCCATGGTTCTGAGACCTCTGAAGATACATTTAAACAGGAGTAAAGTATTATATTACTACATCAATTAAATAAGATGGGTGTTAGTACATTAAATGATAATTTAATTACTATGAGCCTATCTGCATACGCTCTCTTGGGATATAAATTAAGTGTGTGATCAAAAGCTACTGTTGCTTGAGGTCACTCATATTCAAAATATGTCATGACTTCATAACAGATTTCAATAGGTTTGATGAGATGGCTATGAAATATCACCTAAATATTTACAAAGTTTGAAATCTCCACAATAGGTGGGAACGTAAGTGGATTAACTTCAAAAGGAATGGGCAGAATGCAGTCCTACATGTACAATTTACAGTTCTAATGTTTTTAAATTACTACATTAATGTTACTTAAAAGTATTTGTGTGTTTGTAGCTATTCTCTCAAATTTTCTTAATTCCTAAAGAATAAGAGTATGACATTTTTCAACATTAAGATAAACTGAGCATGTTATCAAGTACCACAATTTTTTCACTTCAGTGTTTATAATATTAATAGCTGTGCACTAAGAAGTGTACTATTGAACTGTCAAGAATGATTTGTTACCAGGTGTTAGCATAATTTGCCAGCTGTCATATTTTAATCATTTTTATTTGCCTAAAATCTGACACTTAACTTTACTGGTAAATCAAGACATATAGCAGAACTTATTTGATGCTACAGTAGCTAAGGGCAAAAGAAGCCTGTGCATCCTACAACTGGTATTTGTATTTTCACTTAGAGAACAGATTCTGAAGTCCACTTTCATTCATAAATCATGTCAAATTGCCACTGTCCTCCACAAAAGCTTTTTCCATTTAAGCAGTTCAAGCAGACGCTGCAGGCTTTTACTCAAGTATGTGTTTACTCATGTGAGTAGCACCAGCAAAATTCTCCAGCCTTTGTTGGGTAAAAGGCACTTCTTGTACAAATAAGAGCTATAAACCAAGATCTTATGCATATCTATCTTTTCCAAAGTACCAACTTAATTTTAGCATATATGGTCTCATTCTTGATTTATAAACATATAATGAATCTAACTACACTAAAGTATTCTTGTTTTGAAGGAGCAAGGTTAGTGGGGGATCCAGAACACTCTCTTTTATTTCCCTGGTCTCGTAATTATTTACCTTCAAATCAATCTTCACGTCATCTGAAACTTTTACAAGCCAATCATTACTGAAAATGATTAATAGCAGTAAGCAGATACCAGCCGAATACCAGCATCGCACTTAATTATGATTTCTCTCTGATGACTATGCTTCAGATCCATTAGCTTGCCCATTTTTAATAGATTTAACCTGTGCTTTATTGCTATTGAATAATTCTCAATTTTAATCAAAATATTCCCAGGACTCAGTCAAGTACTATGCAAAAGTCAGTGTGTGGGAGCTTCACAGCAACCAAGCTTGTAATGTTATGAGAGAAAAAAAAAAATCAGCCTTGTTTGATATGAGCTCCTTTGTATCACCACGTAGAATGACAACCGTACGTCCGTCTTTGATTCTTCATCACTTGGATCTTTTGTCAGCTTTCACACCATACTTTGCCCAGGACTGAGGTCACACTAACAGACTGAGAGGAACCAAGGTCGTCCCGGCTGCATATCTGGGGCACTGACACAACATAAATACTCTCCTAATCTGCTGGAATGTCTCTAGTATTATATGCTGGATCAGAAATAAATGCTGAGCTAAGATAACCTCAACCAGCTACGAAGGTCAACCTGCGGGGAAGACAACACGGTTCCAAATGTGGGATGCTTGTATTTGTAAGTGCTGTTTAACATCCTCATTAGTTAGTAGATGACTGCTCAGTGAAAAAAAAAAGAAGGAGGCTACCTACCACCTGAATTTTTTTGTCTGTACGTTCTCAGATTTTTCTCTTTTCCACCAACCTGCTAATTTTCTTAGAGCAGGGACTGCCGTGTGCTCTCTCACTCAAAAACTAGCAAGCTCTGACTGCAGCTGCATGGGAAACAATGGTGCACAGATCCTCAGTAAACATAACTGCAGGGTCGGGGTTCTGTTTAGCTGGGTGCTCAATCAATCAGTTTGAGAAGCAAATAACGAAGACTCACGAGATGCTCTCAAAAGTGAGTTAGAAGCCAAGAATTACTAACAAACAAAATCTCTGTAGATAATATAGCTGAGGAAGCTGTCAGGGTTTGGGGCAGTTTGTGAAAAGAAAGAAATAAAAGATTTCATCAGATAAATTATCTTTTGTGACTGTTTTCCCAGCTCTACTAGTAATCAGCAATAGAAAAAAAAATTGGTTCCTTTGATATTTTCTCAGGTTGTGACAACGGTTTAGTTAGGTATGTTGGAATAATTTCATGGCTTGTTATTTCTACCAAGGTAAGACTCTCCTATCCTAATGATCTTTCCATTTGAAAGTATTGCATTTGCAAGAAGCTGTGAAGTCATAGCTGAGTCAAAGCTTAGCTTGAGAAGAAGAACAAAGCAGTCTGCAAAGCTGGGAAAGTCTAAAGAGGGAGATGCTACAACAGGTGTTGCATCTGGGGAAGCACTGATGTCTTCCTCATGGCTACCAGGAATAACATAAGGAGTAATTAGCTTAAACTATAAAGAGGAAGGTTTGGGTAAGAGAGAAGGAAATTTTTTCACAGTGTAATGTTGGTTAAGCATGGGAGGAGCATATGGATCTTCTGAAACCATCATATCAAGAAGCTTTTGGAACTGATTCTACAACAGAAGCTATCAGCGGTGATGAAGGTGGAGAAGAGAGGATAAATTAAGTGACTTCTGAAGATGAACCCAAAGTCCCTTTCAGACCAATTATTTGCAATTTCAACTTACGCTCTGAATGGATTGTTTTTTTCAGGCCAAAAACTCTGAGAAACGAAACACAGAAAATTATTTGAGGGCTCAGAGACATTTATCGCCAGCTACAAAAAAATGACATGTCGTAAAAAGTTAGTGAATATATTAAATATGTCATTATATTTATTATAACAATTAAAATAGCAGAAGCTTAATAACTAATGAACCTGCAGAGAACTTTGCTTTCAAATAAATTTGGTGATAAAGAATTATTTTTGACAACAGCATTTATCATGGGCTACCTAGTTCTGTTGTAGCTATTTGTTGTACTTAATAAACAATGATAAATATATCTCCTTGCAGGAGAGTAGCTTAAATGTGAGTCGTGCAATATTCTTGAGACATTGTAGCCAAGACTAATTAAATGATTCTAATTAAAATTGTGTAGATAGGAAGGAAATTAATGGCTTCATTTGTACTATTTGTTTATTTCATTGTCAAGTGTACTGGATATAATTGCAGTGCAAAGAAAATCAAAATTATTTTTTACTCTGTTGATTCCCTGTTACAACGTTTATTCAGAGGCTTCCTTTTCTCAGTGTTTAGAGAGAAACAATGCTGGCAAAATGGAAAACCTCCATAAAGTTACTTTCTTGTTTGAAGCTGTTAGATGAAGAATACATTTATTGAACAAAATAAAGGTTGAACTTCAATTAAGCATTCTAAATGTATTTAGAGAGCTATTGAAAAGCCATAATGTCTCAACCCACATGCTTCACCAAAAATGATGAACAAAATAAACTGTAATAGAAGCAGGAGGAGTATTCAGATGGTATGCCTCCAACATGGAACTCAGAAAGGAAAGCAGTGTTACTCCTACTTTCTATTATATACAGTTTTTACCAGATGAAGTAGAAAAAAATATCTTTGTTGTGATATTATTTTTAACTAGAAACAGACTCCTCTATCAGAAGAGGAAGAATGCCTAATTCTTTTCATGGCTCTTGTTTATATTTCACTTGTTCACATCCTGGGCACCTCACATCCAGGGGATAATCATAGAATGGCCTGGGTTGAAAAGGACCGCAACGATCATCTAGTTCCAACCCCCTGCTATGTGCAGGGTCTCCAGCCACCAGACCAGGCTGATCATACATAATCTCTGGCTTAGATGAACTGCTTCATGTTTCGCTCTGTGTGCTCGGGGAGAGCTGGCTGAGACACGTGTGCATTACTTGTGCCTCACTGAGCAGCTTGGAGCAGACCCGTTGCTCCCCAGCTCACAGGTAACACCAGGGGAGCCTCCACGTTCACCCACCTCAGAGAGCTGTGCTCCCCAGCACTACTCAGGGAACTGCTAATTAATTTAAAGGGTTTAAAGACAGGTAAAATGGCTTGAGAATTTTGTTCCAACTAAAAGATGTAGAAAAGTTCTGAAGTTCATGAGCTTAAAATGTGTTTCTGTTTGGTTGGGTTGTGCTCGTGAATTTTGTCTCTTTGACATGTCAACATTTGCTACAGAAAGCAGATGTTCTTTGTGAAAATTTCTGATTAATCAAAAATACACTTTCCTTTTTAAAATTACTTTCAGTTGAACAATTTTGACAACTGAACCGTAGCTAAATCCTTTATGCTGAATATAAAATCTGTCTTTATGGTTTTGCCTACGTGTGCTTCCGCAATGCCATACACAAACTAACTTTTACAGCCCTGATATGTGGAAATATGTGGAAAATGAGAGTATATTTGAAAATTCTTCCATTAGAAACATTTGTTAAAGCTAGCTAGACTAATGGCTTATTTTCTGCCTAAATCAGAGAGATTAATCTATAGCCCTAAAATCAGAACAGTAAGAGCTCTACCGAAATGTAAGGTGTTGAGTAAGACAATTTTCTTCTAGGGTAGGAGACTAATCATCCTTCTCAGTGACTGTTTTTCATTCTCTCCCCTTTTCGGTATCTCGTAAATGCCAGCATGCTCTGTGAAAACTCTGTTGCTCCTCAAGTCTTCACTGTGCTGTGGTTCTGTTCACAATGCTCCAATCTGTTCCTGGGGGCCAGGATAGCTATCTTGGGCTTGAAAACCAGAGAAAGGGAAACAGAAAAAACTATTTCCCACTGGGGCTGGTAAGCTGGCTGTTTAATCATCAGCATCATGTATTGGTGCAACCACTGTGGTGTCAGTAGCTGCGATGCTCTAAGGATATTAGTAGAGCAAGTTCAGCAAAAATACTATTTTCTATTGAACGAGCTGAAAGAAGAGCAGATAAGACTGTTATTCCTCATGTGACTGCTGTTCCTCCTATATGTGAAACAAAGGTCTTCTGTTTCTCATCAGGATCATCAGTGAGCTACTATAAATTAGAGATAGCAAAGCAAAGTAGAGGTAAGCAAAAATAGAAAAAAAAAAAGAAAAAAAGAAAAAAAAAGACAAAATGTACAATAGATGCCTGTGAAGGTGTGTAATGGTCCCTTCATAAAACAAGAACTGCTATCTCTTTCCTTACAACATGATGCCCACGTGTTAGAACCTACCAGATATAAGGTGAGTCACGTACTTTGAGTTATTTCTCAAGAAATACAACAAAACTACCCCTGAAACTCTCAGGAGAAAGATCACTATTTTGTGTTACTAACTACTGAACGCATCAGTAGAAAGAATAATCTGATTTATCAAACCTGGTAAAGTTCCACTATCAATTAAAATTATTGTGTTAAATAATTTTATATTGGCATCAGAGCATAAGTTGATACTGCACACAGACAAAAGCTGTTTTCCACAAGATGTGAGGAATCATTGCTCAATACTTACGAGAAGATCTCACTCCTTGTTTACTGGGAGTTGCTGTGTTGAGCTGCAGCACCAGGACATCAAGAGTCATAAAGGGCTTCCATAAGCAGCACAAAAGCTTCACAACAGGCACTTCCTAGGCTGACTGAAGAATTAGCAACTAATTCATTTGATAAAATATTGTCCTCTTACTTGTTTGAACGCTGTCCAAAAATAAAATGGAATTTTTTTTTTTTTTAATTATTATTATTTTCTGGCTTTTTTTATTAATCTACTTGTTACTCCCAGTTCTTCAAATAATATTTCACTCTATCCAGCTCCAGCCACTGTAACCTTTGGAATGATCTGCTGAATACTCCTTCAAGCATTCATTATTCATAATTCAAATTGAAAGTGGTTGATTTGACACCCAGGCCAAATGGGGACCTTAAAGAAGCCACAGACTTCTCTTTTCTGGAAGCCAGTCCTGAAAAACTTCACCACTCCTGTGTCTGTAGGGATCCAGCTGTTAGGGTAACACAGACTACTCTGAGCTTAATGCAAACTCCAAATTCATCTATTTTCATCTATTTTAGAATGAAGATTTGTAAATAAATCCGCATGAGAGTATATTACAAGAGAAAATATCCCAAGTGTTTAGGAAACAGGTTCTGATAACACAGAACTGAAGAGCCAAACACATGGTGGTAGGATCACCTTCCTTTGACCTGACCAGGAGCTATTCTTCATTTGTTGCCTTATTTTGAAGGGAATAAAAGAAGACTGGATTTCCTTAAGAGCGAAAGTTGCTTTTCCTGCCTTCCTTAAAAGCATCAGAGGTAACAGTATTGGCTAGATGGCTGTAAAAAGAACAGCAGGGATCAGATAAAAGGAGGAAACTTTCTTTGAATTGTCTCTCCCCTCTCCCCTTATTTCATAGCAATATTGCCTAGTGGAATGTTTTTTTCTTTTCACTGGTACAGGATGACAGAAAATAGTATATTATAAATACAGCATCTTTTCGTTTTCCTATTGAACAAGAGAAAATGGAAGGCAGGCAAAACCTGCAGAATTATTGAGCTTGTGACTCGAATGCAGGCTTCTGCATCGCTAACTGCATCTCTGGTGTGCGCCACTCGGGAATGGGGCACAGGAATTGCTGGGGAAACTGCTGTGCAGAAAAGTAGGAGGCTGCCTGGGTATTAAATAAGAGGAAAATCAATACAGTCCAAAGGTTGCCTCCAAGGAAACAAAACAATGATTCTAAATATGTCTGTCTTGCTTCTTTTTCCCTGCAAATGCTGATGGTTTAGCTGAGCCAGAAGATAGGGGTTAGCTCAACCAGCCTGTTGTTTCACCACACTAGCAAGAGGTGATTGCGGTTAACTTGGCTGGAGTGGTAGATGGGACATGAGTTACCAAGGCCTGGTGGATCTAAGGTGATCACCCACAGCCTGGGCATGGCCAGCCTCAAGCACTGTGCCCACCAAGGAGTCGATGATAGCATGGATGGGCTCAGGGCCCATCTGCCACATGGGAATGAAGTGTGATGGGAGGAAAATAACTTGGGATTATTTTCTCTTTTCTAACGCTTACATTTTACTAAAAATTGTCTAGATACAGATTCAAGGACTCTGAAATCTTTCTTCTCAGCTTGGCCTAAGGGCGCATTTTCATTTTTTATGCTTAGATCGTATTTATTCCTTTGTGTTGATGACCACCGAGGGTGAAAGTAAGAAGATATTAAAGATATTGACAAAATGAATGCACAGGTCCTTAAAGCAGCTTGGATCCCACTGTTCAAAACAGGCCTCTATTCATATGTAGTTCATACATCACACAAATTTTCATAAGGGTTTTTAATACAGACGGCAAGTCACCTGATTACATAAATACGTGATGTTGTTTAATGGCTTATTGATTCAGGGGAGATAAAAACTCCTCTGACGAGTTCCGTGAGCTCTGAACTCCAGAGGGGTTTCTGGTTTTGTGTATGTTTTTGTCAGTTTTTAATACAATGTTTCCCTAAAGCCAGTACAGCATAATGGACTATAAAGAAGGAAATGCACTTTTAAAATTATTATTTGAAAGGGCAACCATCTAAAATAGACTGATAAAACAGACATTTGTTAAATTTCATATGAAAGACCAAATTCATCTTTTTCTGATTCATAAATACTTCCACCACAGCAGAAGTGTTAGGTCACGATAGATAAAACATCCTACATGGAACAAAGACTATCATTACTGGAGGTATAATCTTACAGTACTGTCTTTGATAATATCTTTTGGTAAGCAATCATTGTAACTAAGGATAAGTGCAATTTAGAACGAGTTAATTTTGTAGAGATTGTGCCATACCTTGTGGCTTTTTTGCAAAACTATTAACTTGTGTGCTAACAGCTCTGGAGACAGGGACATTTGTTGTGACAACTCTTGAGTGCTAGCAGAAGCAAAATCTGTATAGTTCAAAAGTGCCTAAGTCTCTTTTGCAAGTTTTTACTGCATAATAATGCTGCTTTTTCTATGCCAGAGAGTGCACCTCTGCAAACAGATGCTCTTTTATAGCCCTGGAGTTGCCTGGAGATGAGCTTTGTATACCTTTTGAAATGTCTAAGTAATTAACTCTTTCCTTCAAACCAAAACCTTTGAACAGATATTTTTGGTGCATGAGCCAACAAATATAAATCAGTTCTCTTATCAGTACGGCAGAGAGAGTGCAAGAGGTGAGAGAAATTGGTAAAGAGATGTTGGGGTATCCATATAGAAGACAGTTATTGTCTACTTTGGCTGGTAGGTTAATTAGCACTGAAATCAGTGTATTAGTTTGGGTGCTAGGAGTGGAGGGTTCTGATTAATAGCACTGAGTTATACGTTCATTAGATGCCTGCCTTCATGAGTGCCTGAAGTGACCCGATAAATCACACCTAATCCTAAATGATTGAAGTCCCCCCACAGTTCTGAGAGAAGCGAAATGCAAACTGGCTGTCAGGCCGGTGGGCACCCTGCAAGGTTCACCTTGTGTGGCACTTGGTAATCCAGATGCGTTTCTGGCTGGCTCTACTGAACATGAGGTAGTGAGTAGGAAGCAAAGATTATTTCTTTAGCTCCTTATATTAGCGTGACTGTGAGCTGACTAAACAGGCAGGTTTGTAAGGGTGCCTGTTAAACGAGCTGCCTTCTGTACAGCTGCACTGTCTTGATGTTTTCTCAGGAAAGCTGAATTTTTACTGGCAAGAGCGTGTCACACTTCTATATCCCACATTGATTCTCCATTAATCTGCATTTCCTTTAGCACTTTAAAGGGAAGTTACACAGAGCTATGCTGCGTCCTGATTAACACCTGAGTGCAGAAGCATTTTTGGCATGCTTGATTATTAATAGAGCAAGTGTAGTTAATTGCACTGGTTGAATCGTCCCTGTCACTGATTAATGACTAAGTGCACTCCTTGTATTTTCAAGTTATCCTTAAACTGGAAAAGAAAAGCACGGAGAATCTCACTCTATGAAAGGACTTTTTTATGATAAAGACAACTGGTTGTAGAGGGAACATTTGATATCTTATTATAGCACTTAAACCATATAAAATTAAACAGTTTTAGCCTTGGCTTTTGTTGCAGCCATAGCAATGTGTGACTGATGTAACTCAGGGTGGCATAAAGTGCTTTCTGAAAGATTAAATGCAGTGCTTCTGCTATGACTGAATTTAATCAAACTACATTTAAAACAACACAGTGCCAGTCATGAAAAACAGACTTAAAATGTAGCAATTAAAGTATTCTATATGATGCATTTATGCTACAGCTCCTTATGCAGCCTTCCTCCTTAACAGATTGGTGTATTGGTACGTGGTAAAAACCATCATATCTTTTTAAATTTTAAATCTAGGGAGAAAAAGAGTGGGTAAGTTTCTCACAGTACTGCTGTTACTTTAAATCACCTTCATTCACATTTCCAACAATTGCCTTCACTTTTCAACGGTCTTTATACAACCCTGACAGAGGTAAGTACTTGTATTTCAAAAGGTGCAAAGAAATCAAAATAGCAATAGCAAAAACCTGGGTAAAGAGCACATAAAGCTGTGATGCAGGGTACTGGGACTATGGAAAAAGCACCATCTGCCAAATACCTTGATACATAATGGGAATTACATTGAATGAAGGAAAATGCAGGCTAAAGCTAACACAATTATGTTGAAGCCACAGAAACAACCAGAAAAGAGAGGCACCATTGACTAGGCATATAAGGTCCACTTAATTCAAGATTCAGTGTATACTGGCAGGAGAAAATGACCTCAGTGGCATACTTGCTAAATTTGATGGAAACATTTCACCCCATGGACAAAGTATCACCGGCATTCAGCAACAAAATCTTCTTTCTAAGCGACTGCTATTAAGTCTGCTGAGGAGCCATTGTTTGAAATGCTTCAGCATTTCTCTCACTTCATTCATTCCAAATGATGGTCTTGCACAGCAATTATGACTGCATCACTATATATCTTGGCCGCTGGATAACTGCCAGGGTAATCACTTCATCGATCAGGTGGCTGAAGCTACTGCATGTGGTCTCCACGCAGGCAGGTCTCTTCCAAGAACACACCACATCCTCTTAAGCTCGAGCTCTGCTGGGAATACACTTAATTTTTGCTCTTTTGAGGAATTACTCATCCAGCAGGGGATCCTTATTGCTTTAGTTCCTTTGGGAATGCAAGGTTATGGGAATCCAACGTGACTTTTGGCACAGCCCTCAGCAAGAGGGTAGCTGCCCTAGGACACACTCTAGTAGATGCTCTTTTTTGCTTTATATTGCCAGGAAATCTCTTTTTTTTCTTCCTGTACGTTACAGTGCCTGGTCAGTAGGGAGGACAAACCTGCTTTTCTGCCCAGCTCCTTGCTTATATAGAATCATAGAATTGCTCAGGTTGGAAAAGACCTTCAAGTCCAACCACAACCTAACCATACAGCCTTAACTCAAACAATCAAATGCTAAATCATGTTCCTGAGCACCACATCCAAACGTTTTTTAAACACATCCAGGGATGGTGACTCAACCACCTTCCTGGGGAGCCTGTTCCAGTGCTTAACAACTCTGTAAAGCTCTTCCTGATACCTAACTCAAACCTCTCCTGGCACAACTTGAGGCCATTTCCCCTGTACATACTTTATGTGAGAAACTGAGGTCCAAAGCTTTTTAAAACACCTTTACCAAAATCAACTATCAAACCCTTTGAATGGTCCCAAATATAAATGCACAAAACCATTCACACACGGGATTTATCAGGCCGAAATCTGAGGCTCCCCTTTCTCACAGATGGGATGCCCTTTTGAGCATTCCTGTGGTACTTCATGGATTTTGGTGCCTCAGCACTGTGTGGCATTATGCGAGCTGTGCGACTACACAGAAACTCAAAATAAATGTTAAATCTCAGCAGAGAATGACTCAGAGTGTGAATGTTGGAGGAAGTGGGTGGAGAAATACCAAGTTTCCACACTAAGTTAGTGGGCTTAGTCATTATCTAGCTGCTAAGAAGCTAAGCCATGGCAAAAAATGGAAAAAAATAGGCTTGTAAAGTGTCACCCTAGTGCCAACTCAGTGAAATAAATAAATCAGATGCCTTGGATTGAAGTGCAGGTGTAGAGAGCAGCAGAACAGGGGTTCTAAATGGACATCTCGTTAGATTAATGATGCTAATCTTGTTGTGGATCTGGGCTGAATGGAGAAAAGTCGCACTCACTTCACACTTATCCTGAGGACAGAGAGAGACGAAAGGTTTGTCTTCATGTGGCAGTGACAAACTGGCCCAAGCTGGCAGCTAGCAACATCTCAATGGCAAATAAATTCTTACAGAAATGTCATTCCAAACTGAAGACAATTTCTGTTTGTACAAAAGAAAGAAAACTTCAGTAAAAAAAAATTCTCAGCATATGGGAGTCCAAAAAAACTCCTTGTTGCTTTCTTCATACCTTTTTACTGGAAAATAAATCCATTGGTTTCTGACTGTGTTTGGCTGCTATTAGCAGACAATGTTTGCAGCACAGATTCAAGGTAGATTTACTTCTGTTTGCATCTAGACAGCCCAATACCCATAGTTCAGGTCTTCCCTGCATAATTTCAATACTTTATACCATTTTCATGTAAGTGATGACAGAATACTTTATACAACATGAAGATACAGATATATTTTAAATCTAAGAGCCATTAAGATGTCACAAAAAAGATAGCAAGCTATGATTTGCCTTTTATTGTCCATCTGCCATCCTTGGGATTACAGTCAATAACAATCTGTCAAACAATTAACGCAGATAATAAATAGCCACAATGTAACCTAACTTGCCAACCACTAGTAGCCACCAGTTGGAAATTAAGGTCCTGAAGCTTTGGTACCACACCTGACACCCAGCCAGATGGAACGAGAACATTGCATGAGAGGTGAGAATTATGAGGAGAAAGACATGCAGCCTTAACGCACATTGAGACACAGAAAACCCCTCTCTGCCAGGTATATGGATGTGGCCAGTATGGCTGATGCATTGCCTTGCAAATGATATAACACTGCAAGAACTGCTGAGATGCCACTGCAAACCTCTGCTCTCCATGTGGCCATGCTATGCATGGTGCAGCCTGGAAAGCTTCTGAGTTCTCTGCTCCCACTGAGGTTTTCCACTTAATTCTTTTAGCAAAGAGAAGAACAGTACAAAGCATTAACACAGTGCATGGAATCTTTGAATAAGGCCTCCCAAATCCTGCAGAATTTGTATTTGATGTTGGGATCTGAAAGGGCCATTGTAGCCACCCAGCCACTTCTTGAAGAGCACAAGTTGCAGAACTGCACCCAGCAATTCTTTCATCAATTCAATACCTTCCAAGCTACAGTGTGATGTGACAATTTGGGAAAATCAGCCATGTATCACTTACACATTCTGGATGGATTTTTGAAATCTATGTTACAATAACCTGGGTCTGTACATGTTCTGCTCCCTGCTGCTTACCTGGGCCAAGCTGGAAATGCCACATGCATGTCTACCTGTGAATAAGTCCATCATTAAAGGCACTGTGTGGAATAGACCTTATTTGGGCCAAACAAAAAAAAAAATAACAAAATTGTTGATATCGCTGCTTTTCTCTAAGCTCTCTGTGGGGTTCTGAGATCTGAGAGAGCATAATTTCTCCATATCCATGCAAAGAGATCAGGGATTACTGTCAGGCCTTAAATTCATAAAGACTTCAGAATTCAGAAGAGGTGCTCGGAAAGAAAAGAGAGTTTGAGCAGGAAAGAAAAGCAGAGGGTTCTATTTTGCAAAGCAGACGTCTTCTTTAGTGCTAGGATCAGACAACACAGAGAAATTGTATGTAACAGTGCACTGGAAAAGGACTGTTTGTCTCTTATCTCTTTATGAAGCACTTAGGCTTCTCTTCAATTATCCAAATACATCACTGAATGCAGACAAAAAAAATCAGTGGCAAATTCAGTCTCCCTGAAATGCTTTTTAATTCTTGACTCCTTGTTCCTGCATCCAAATGCAAGCAGCTGCGACTTGGTGCTGAAAGGCCTCAATGCTTTAGAAACTGATGGAAATGGGGAAGAAAGCCATGGGAGCTGCTCCCTCCTGTGGAGCAGCTGTTGGCAGAAGCAGATCACTCCCCCCCCCCCCCCCCCCCCCCGGCTCAGAACTGCAGCCATGGCACAGGGACCGGTTTTATCATCAGCTCTGCATGATGGCCAAGGGACCCTACTGCCATGGGTGAGCACAGAGCTTGAGTTCCCTGCTTGGAAGGACCAGTACATCCAGGAAGATGCAGCAACAGATGGTAGAGGAAGCATAAGAGAAAGTGCCAGTCACTGTGCTGCGGCAGAATGATTTATTTCACTACAAGAGTTATGCAAAGTCATTGCATTCACTGAACTGTGATGGGAATCGATGGGGCAGTTCATGCCTCTCAAAGCTGGGGCTGATACTACCAGACTGGCATGGGGTTATCAATGCCTTAAGTTTTAAGGTTGTTTTTGCCTTGCAAAAGGATGGAATTAAATTGCTAGAGAAAGAAAAATTCAGATTCTGGAGCAGACTTTCACAGCACAAGACCAATCCTGGAAACTGCTCAGCTGAAACGCCAGGGGCAGGTAAATAGCAGCACACAAGGGCATGGACATCCACTATGGCAGTGCTCACATGCTCTCCTGTATCCTCCTCCTTTGAAGCCCTGTGCTGCCTCTGGTTGTGTTTATTTGTTCCTGAAAACATCCATGCAACAGAAGGGAACCACAGCATCTGCTCACAATGACCAGCTCACGGCCTGCCACAGGTGAGTTCAGGTATCCTCCCCACCTGCAGCTCTTCCTTCGCTGCCATCTCAGCCTCCCTGCTGATGTCTCACTTCATCTCTCACATCACTGAACATCCTCAGAGGATGGTGTCCTGTTCTTATGCCTTTACTATTTAGTTTCTGTGCCTAAGGGAACACTGCACTTGCTGAGCAATCTGGCAGGGAAAACAGAAACAAGTCATTCAGCTAATAAGGAGCCGGAAAATGCAGATATGCAAGCAGCCACCTTCCATCTTTTAGTCCAGCCTATCTTACCACATTTCAGACTACACATGACTCCAAGTGAGACTGGTTTCAGGAAGGCTAACCAATTATATTGAGTACAGGTTATTCTTGTAAACACATTAATGCATCATTACTAATGTTAACCTGGATTTTGCAGGTGCTGCTGAGCCTTATCTGAAGAGCTTCCTTCTAGCAGAAATGTTCTCTGCCCCACACAGTGCATGGGCAGCAGATCCCAATTAGGCTCACGTGTGAACTGGGCTGGCTGGAAGGAAGGCGAGGAAAAAACAATTCCTGTGAGTTGGAGTGAGGCACTGTGGTTTTTAATTCATTTTTCAGTTATTCTTTCCTCTTCCCCTCCCCTTTCTCTTTCCTTCCTGGGCAGCAGTTAATCAGCACCTTTGAGTATTCATTCCTTCTACTTCAGAAAATCTATAGAAAAGTAGAAGTACGGATGGAGGAGAATAATAAAAAGTAAAATATATGACGTTGTCATACCTGTGCCCAGCAGCATAATTTATAATATATTCCTGCTCTTGTCAGTCACAAACTTGCAAATTTAGAAAGAAGTGCAGGTGGCAGAATTGGTGAGAATTTAACAAAAACATCTCCTCAAGACCTTGTCCTGTAGTCTTCCAAAACATTCTAGGCAGAGTTAACAGACATACAACAGAAGGAAAAGTTATATGCAAAGGAAAGTTATATGCAGACTCTCACAGTGTAGGTGGCTTGGTGGAAGGAGTGGAGGCAAATGCATACATACATAGACATACACACTTGTGGTTGTGTAGTGGGAGCTCTGACAGACCTCTGGGACAGGATGCGAAAGCAGGTGCAAGACTGAAAAAGTCTCGAATGCTGACTGGGGAGGATTTCAATTATTTTGACACTTATGAAATGAAATGGAATGAATTCACAGAAGATGTTTGTTCTTGGGAAAAGTCAAGAGCTGTCTCAGTGCTCAAAGTGTCAGACAAATGCCAGAAACTGCTCTGAAAGGAACAAAAACTCTGTTTCTAGGCCTTCTAATGAAAAGATGTGATATTTCTTGTATCAGATGTGACATTCGGTGATGAGGTGGGCCAAAAAAACCCCACTGGTGAATGGGAAGATTTCCATGATTTGGAATAGAGTATTTCAAAAAGCAACATTTGCCCTCACATCAGGAAGATAAACATTACTACTACCTATTTGCTAGAACTGCTACTAAATAAACAGCTTTTCTTTGGAATCTTTGAAATAAGTTTGTATAGAAACACAAGCAGAGAGTCTGGCACTGCATTACATCAGCTTTCCTGAGTGGAAAACGTGGATGTTCACCAACGTCTTTGCAAAGCAGGGAACAGTCAATGCAATGACACTTCTCAAAGAAAAGCATGAACTGACAGAGCACTGAAGCTCAGGTTCTGTCTAGGAGCAGCTACGAAAATGACTAAGCTGAAAGGTAAGACTTAGACATTAAGTAAGAACAAGATTTAGATGGTCAAACATATAAATTCACTAAAGAAATGACTGCCTGAAGACTGGAAAGCAGCTAGCTAACCCCAGCACTTAGGGAAAGTTCCTAGGTGCATGCTTAAAAAAAAGAAAGATCAAAAAACTTTGCACCATTTTATAGAGAAAGTTCACTGAAACCTCTTTGAAGATCAAATAGAAAAAAGTACAGAGGAAAGTGTACAGAATTAAACACAGTCAACAAGATTGCAGAAAAGAAAGGTCAGGCCTCAGTAAGTTTTGCAAATTCTTCAAAAGCATGAATTGCCCTAGGGGTTGCAAGGACCAAATGTTCAGGTTTTCATAAAGACATTACCAAAGGCATATCCTGGGAGTATATGTCTAAAGTGTGAAACTATAGAGTCTGAAAAATTTTAAGCAGATGCCATTTTACAGTGCTTTCCTCTAAACTGGGGGAAGAAGCAGTCACTGCCTTCAGCAGACTGACAAATGGCAAGAGACATGGAAGTGGGAAGCTGTACTCTCCAAAGCCTAAACAAATATAGTAGCAAACAAATACCTTAGCAGTGCACAGAGTGTTCTTCTAGACTTTAGAAAAATCAGTGGATTCAGTTTTTAATGGAGTTTGATAGGCTGTGGGATTTGGTATAAAGACCTATGGCCCTCTATTGATCATGAGCACAGCGATCAATGTTTATCATATAGAACCTCAGAGCTGTGATTTCATTCATTTTTTTTTCCCCCTCTTGTACATCGGATTGTGGCAACAGCAAATTCTAATTACGTTATAGCCTGAAACAAAATTGGATCATGCCAAGTACATGGTCACAGAATCACAGGAACACGGGAGTTGGAAGGGACCTCACGAGATCATCGAGTCCAACCCCCTGCTAAAGCAGGTTCCCTACAGCAGGTCACACAGGCAGGCATCCAAATGAGAGTATCTCCACAGAATGAGACTCCACCAGCTCTCTGGGCAAACTGTCCCAGTGCTCCATCACCTGTATCATAAAGAAGCTCTTCCATGTATTAGTACAGAACTCCCTCTGTTCAAGTTTTAGGCCATTGCTCCTTGACCTATCACTACACGCCACCAAGAAGAGCCTCATACATTTTCTTCCCACCTCTCTTTAGATAATTATAAACACTAATCAGATCCCCTCTCAGTCTTTTTTTTCCCCAGGCTGAACAGACTCAGGTTACTTAGCCTTTTAACAAAAACTTTCAAATTAAAACAACAGATTTTTTTTTATTATTTTTTAACTGAGTGTTGGGTGGGATGTTTCAACAACTTTAAAAGCAGTTTTTCTAGAAGATTTTTACATGCCTTTACATGACCCCCCCTCTCCTCCCCCCCCCGCTCCATCGTGTAGAGATTTTTGATGAATTGGCACTTCTATTTAAACAAAAAACATGTTGGTGAATTCTCAATCTGTTCCGTACAAAAAATCACAAAAGCCTGGGTGGTAGCCATGGCATCTGTTATTAGAGCCTAGCCTTTGACAGACATTTGTTCATAGATTTCTAGACATATGTAGAAATGTTGAGTTCATCAAATGCAGGAGGAATAAACCCAACAGAATCTAGAAGAGCGAATGGCAGACTCTAAGATGAAAACATGTCCCATACCAGGAAACTGCAGAAATTTAGGGGCTGACAATGCTTCCATTTTACCTGACAACTTTCTCCCCACTGGCATCTGGGTGAGGGATTTCATTGACTCATGGGATGTACCCATGAACCAACAGAGAGATGGTCCAGCTGGTCCTTAGACATCTATTGCCACGTGTTCTGGCTTGCAGGGTCACTATGAGCTCCTTAAAGATTTTGCAGAAGGCAAGCAGTGGTGTTTGTCATGCCATGGACACAGTGGACATTGGGAGGTGGGTGGGAAGGGTAAGGATTTTGGGGGTTGAAGATGGTCTTCCACATGCTAAATCACCAGCTGACTGAGGTCACAGAGTAAGAAATAGGAACACACTTTCAGAACATTAAACAGTGTTTTTAAATGCTGAGATTCACAGATGGCAACACTAAGTGAGAGAATCTCAAATAATGATGTGCTCCTTAAAGACAGACTAAAGAATATTTAATTATAATAATAAAACAGATCATTGGACAAAAAGAAGTCTTTATCTAAAAAAGACTCTCATTTATGTTTCAAATATCTCCAGTGCAAATACTTTTCTTCGTAGAAAATAGCGCAGAAATAATTTTGAGAATTATTTCCAAGCCATTTGCAGTTGGAGAAGCATCACATCAAAAGATCCCAGTGGGTGACCTCTTAACCTGGCTTTTTCTTAGGAGAAAGAAAGTAAAGCTTGCAAAATAAAACTTGCCAGCAAATTCCCCAGGGAGCAGGAACTGGGAAGAAATGAACACTGAGAAGAGCAGTGGATCAGCCCAAGAACATGGCTGTCTCTTCATTGACCTGAGCTCCCTGGGGCTTTGCTGCTGCCCTGACCAGAGTGAGCTTGCTGCCTTTCTCCCTTTGCCTTGTAGATCAGTGTGAGGAAGTAAACAGGAATCCTATTTGCAGAACTCAAATTCATGCCCTCACATCTAAAGGAAGCAGACTGTGTCCCATTTACTCCAAGGGGTGAGTGCTAGGAGGAATGGAAAGCACTGGCTTTGGTTTATGAGCACCCATAAATGACCAGCCAACCTGCCCAGCCCAAGCATCACCAGCACATTTATCTCAGAGCAAAAATGTGGCAGAGTTTCCTGTCTGCACTGTGTTATGCCCCACAGGAGATGGAAGGAGAGGAGTCAGCCACACAGCAGCTATTTACACAAGAGCCTTTGGGCCAACAATGAGGTCCTGTTTTCCTGTACTTCTGGCCCCACTGCCCACTCCTTGGGGCTCTGCAGCCTTGTGTGCAGGGGGATGAACAACAGCAGGGCAGCCATCTTACCAAGGGCTGCGGTCATCTCCAGTTCTGTACGGGGCCATCATGTGGCCCTCGGGATGTGGGTGCTTCACACCCAGCACAAGCCAGAAACAGGGCTAACCTGTACATCACACCTCTGCGCTCAAAATTCCTGTGGGAGCATTACTGTCATTACAGAAGAAGCACAGTTCCTTTCACCACTATCCACCTCTCCAACTCAGCCAGCAGCAGGCAGTTTTGCCACATTGTCCTCAAGATGACTGGAAGCAGATGGAGGGGGGCACAGAGTCGCCTTCATCTTCCATCTGGCACTGCCTACTTTTAGCTCCACACCTCCCTAGGAGGATTTTTGGTCTCCTGCTCTGCACTGCTTGCTGTGCTGGAGCCATACGTGTAGACTGCGGCCCCAAGCACCACAGTGCACCATGCCCTGCATGCAGCTCAACCCTGAACATTTCCAGACCTTCTATGGAAATTTTTATGTTAAAAATAAAAGCAGGTGATGTATTGAAGACTGCCACACGTGCTGTATTTATGCAGCACATAAAAAGTTATAGGAATTTTTGGTAGCTTTAATAAAATATATTTGAATACATGCGATTGTGGTGCAACATTAGACAATAAAAAACAAAATCTTCTCAGAGGTAGAACCCTGCAGATAAGAATACTCCTTTTTTGGTTGCTATAAATGCAGGGCTACTGCATTGGAGCATCCCATAAGCAAAGAGTTTATCCAGCTTAGACACACACACATATTTTACAAATACTCTCATCAACTTAAGTTCACAATAACAGGATGGGATGCATAGCTTGCATTCAGCAAACTACATTGGTCTTGAAAGGCCAGATTTTATTTTACTATTGTAGTGTGAGTGCATTCATTTGAACAAACTTTTAGTGAGGACAGCTGAAAAGTCCTTATTTACTTACTGCTTTATTTATCTATTTATAAACATTTTTGGAAAAACTTTATGTTGGTTAGTGCTTGCTGAAGATGGGTTCTTATTAAGGGTAAATGGTGATAAAAGCATGCAAGCTTTTGTAATTTTTTTTTTTCATGGTCCACTGGAAACTCAGATGATGAGAACAGTGAAAATAACAGAAACACATGGGTAGAAACAGCAATCCTTCAGGAGCAAACCCAGAGATACCTCCTTATGAAGTCATTTACAGTTCAGAACATCAGAAACGGGGAAAAAAAAAACAACAAACCACCACCAAAAAAACAGTCCCCTGGTCATAAAATATGTAAAGACCTTTCAAAACAATCTCAGAAACAACAAAAGCCCTAGCTGTAACTCTTGAGATGTTTATGAACAAGACTGTATGACAAGATTGACTATGCTAGCAGGCAACCTGATCTGATGACCTGCAAAGTGCTTCCCAGCCTTGTGACCTGTGTCACTGCCTTTATTGATTATCTGCAGCTAGTAATAGGTTTAAATTTTGATTACCACAGTGTTTGACACATGTGGTACTTGTATTGTATTTCTATAGACTAATTAACATGTGCAGTTCTTCAAGGAGATAAATGGACAGGACCAAAACCTTCTCTGCTTATATGGGTAAAGAAGACTGTGTATGCTGCTCTGTTTTTCCCAATTGAAGTAATTATTCTAGATACAGAGGATGCAGTTACTGTCACACAAAAAAAAGCAGAACATTCATGAAATCTGGATCCAAAGTTTGATTTGGCTTTCAGTGTCTTCGTCAGGACTCAATTTCTTACAAAGTTCAGATTCAGAATCCTTTATTATTCTACTTTTTTTTTTTTTGATGGAGTTTTGTTATTTTTACATAGTTTTGACAGGGATAGTTCCACTTCTACATATCAAAATAGTTTCAGAGTGATGTCATCCCACTGATTTAACAGACTGTAGGTTAAGTTTAGCTTAGGTGCTCATTAATAAGAAAAAAAAAGAAAAAATACAGTTTAACTTGATCTTCCATAACACCGAAGCAGAGTTAGGTACACAGACTCAAGTGTCCATGTGCAGGCTATCACTGCAGCACATTTCCACCATAAGGAAAGTAGCTTCTGTGATTCCTTACTGCCCCAGACACACAAATTCATCACCCAGACCTTCCTGTTATAAAACCACACCGCACTGATCTGGAAAGCAGCAACAAACACCATGCAGCAAATGCCCCTCCTCACTTTCCCAAGGTCACCCAAATGCTATGGCACCTCCACACCAGAAGCTTTGCCGGAGCCTGACTTGGTTTTGCAGAAGAAGCTGGCATGCCTCCACACATCCTCCAACTCACAGCCACCTTTGTTAGCAGGGGACGAGCCTACTCTTTTCTCAAGCTTTTTAAATTTAGAAATAATGTGTTAGCCTTGCCTATAAGAAGAAGAAAACTAAAGAAAAAGAGGACAGGCTTTGACTTAAAGAACTTCAAAGTGTGAAACTGTGCTCTCAGCTAAAATATGACATAAACCTTAAATTTTTCCGAAAGTTGTGCGGTGCTTTGGCTGTGTTAGCCCAAACAGACCCATCAAGACTTGGATGGAAAATGCTCCTAGATAAAGAAAAAAGGACAGCATCTCTGGAGGGCCTTTTTCTCCTCGTTAAAAACATTAGTCCACTTTCAATATCGTGAGTCAGAAAATTATGTTTTGTCCAGGTATGCAAAGCGCTGCCCGCACTGCAGGAGATTTCAGTTAAACTTCAAGAGCTATTCAAGTTTTAATAGCACAAATACATGTAGCAACATTTGATTCTTAGTAACAATTCTTGTACAGTTGTCAGTTCTTGGCCAAGGCCTGGTGCCTGGCTTTGTTGTAGATTTTTCTGTCATGGGAAAGATCACACAGCACCTCCCAGCATTGAAAAAGGAATCTGGACAGATCTCTTCTGAAATAAGGAAGATTTACACCCATTTTCTTTTTCCCTGCATTGAAGGCACATGAGAAATCTCACAAAGATCTGAAGGTTTCCTCAGTGCAACTTACCCTTTTGTTGCAAATTCCTCATTTGTCACAAAGAGGCATTTGTGAACAATGGTGAACATCTTGATTCAGCTCATTTGGAGGAGCCCAATTAATTTCCCATGTTAGGGTTTTTGTTTGTTTGTTTGTTTCAAATACAAGGGTACCACAGACTTCAAAGAGCTCATATTGCCAAACCATGCCTGCAGGTTCCAAAGCTTTTTTTTTGTGTGGGAGAGGGAAGAGGAGGTGGGAAGCCACCAAACTGCTCAACCATGGCACAGACAGAGCAAAGCTACATGTGATCACCCTATGATTCGCCTAGGATCAAGATAAATGAAGCCGGAGTACCCCTGAAGACTGAAACAAATGGTGCCAGATGATGACTGCTAGATGTGCCAGGAAGTGAAAAGAAATTGAACTTCGTTATATGATCGTTTCTAATGTACATAAGCGATGTTACGCGATGGCTGGTTGGGCGACCCACAAATGAAGAAGGATTGAGGGAACTCTTGCTGACGGCCAGTGAGGGGATCTGGGCTGAGCAATGTCAGACAACGACTGCTCGGCGGATATTTGGGGAATGAAGATGAACAACGTCAGAGGGAAACTGCTGAGGAGATGTAAGTCAAACAAAGATAAATAATATCCGAGGATTATTACAGAGACTATGCGGGGGAATGAAGATTAATAAAGTCGGTCAGCTGCGAGCAGATATTAGACAAACAAAGCTGATAGAGCAAGATAAGAAAGATATACGGCACACGTGATGCCTACAAAAGGCTCCTTTAAGTTGGGTAAAGAAAAGAACAACTAATCTTCTCTCACTACAAGCAGATTTTTGTTTTCTCGCCCTCTTATTTTCTGCACAGATTTCCACTTTGCTCCTAAAATCTGCTAATTTTGATAATTTCCTTTCTCATTTGCACATTTGCCCTCAGATATTTACATATTGCCATATTTGGCCAGGGAAAGACCAGAAGTTTGGGTGTAGATCCTTGTCCCTCTACAGTAGTGTCATTGTATTACAGCCATTACGGAACAAAAACTCTCTGACATGATTAAGGGTGAAATTTGGCTCAATTAGCTTTGGATAGAAGTAATAAACACCAGGAGATACTTGGAGAGAGAGAAATGCAAAATAATGGTACCTTCTTAGAGGAAAAAAACAGAGAAGTTAATTACCATAATTACAGATGGCTCCAAAACAACTTAGTGGAATTACATGGCCCATCACTGAGATTGGAGTCACCAGCCCCTTCCAACCTCAGGAACAATTATAGCACTACTTGTGGGTCCTCAGGGTAAAAAGGAAATCTGTCATCCTAAAAGAAACAAACACAAAAAAATAAAAAAAAAAAGAGGAAGTCATGTTCAGTAGATGTTAATTACACAAAAAAATTACAAAGTTGTTAACGATGAACAGATTCTATCTTTGTCCTAAAATTATATAAGCAGTAAACAAAAGCCTTTCTTGTTGCATTTTCTCAATACAGAAGCATGTTTCCTAACTAGCTCCATTATAACTGTCTCCCTCTTTCCATAATATAAAATTTCCATGGTAATTTCATTGATACACTTGGAATTACTCAAAACTTAACTTATTCTTTAGCATGAGGATTCATGTGTAGTGTGTCCTTGAGATCAAAATGTAGTTCAAACTATATTTCTGCACTGTAATAAGTGAACATTAACGAGTTTCCATTAAGCCTTTAGTGTCAGACTGTGAGATTACTGAGATGCATGAAAAAATGCATGAAAAAAAAGACTTGCACTGTTTTGTGAACTGTTTTTTTTTTTTTTTTTTTTGTTTTTTTTTTTTTAGGTTAGGAAACTTACTGGGAGATTTGGGGATGAAATATGAGTTTTCTTGCCATGTACTTGTTCACTTAACCAAGGTTGGCTTTGATAGGTCTGCAAAGCCTGTTACTTCAAATATTAGCTATGGACACAAGCTTATGGGGCAGGACACTTAGCAGGTTAATCTCCTCCTATTAGCAGTATGTAAAAGTATATTATTTTCTTTGTAAATAAGTGATGTGTGTTTGCTATATTCTACCAGCACTGGAGACATGACGCATCAAGAATCATCTTTGCTTTTCTTACCGAGTCCACACAAATTCAGAAGCATGAGATTATAAGGTCCCAGATTTTAGGCTTTAGAATTTAGTCTGAATGAATCTGCACTAAACAACCCAGATAGAACATGCAGTTCTATTGTGCAGACTAGATTAAACTGAAACCAGAAATAGCTCTATTAATCGTGTATGGGCAAGAGGAAATATCTGCTATGTGCATGTCAGAATTTGTCAACAATACGAGGTCAGGACAGAAAATGATTCAATTATATATAATCAGATGTCATGTACTGAACTCTTAAATTTAACAACCAAAAAGAGGACTATAAATGGCGTACAAAATAACAGAGGGTTCTTATTGGCTGCCCAAATGGGCGACTTTGGGTTCGCCAGGTAATTTCATCTGTTATTTAAGGAAGGGCTCTGAATTGCAAGGTTTCTCACCACAGTATGCCATTCTGAGAGTAAGTGCGTGGCTTAGTTTAGAGGTTTTTGGGATAGAAGAGCTTATTATCATCATCTAATCTGACCTTCCACTGAACAAGTGGAAACACTGCACCTCAAGAGAAGAATATGATTTGTACTCTTATAGATCATCATCACTGTGTTGCTTTTTGGACTTAATTGGTCAGTATTTGCTGTAGGAAAATAGTTCAAAGAATAGAAATTAGAAAATAATGAAGAGAGGCCATAATGCTTGTACCATGGTGGGATGAACGCTGCAAACGAAGGATAATCGAATATGGGATCTATATGAGGTCAAAACTACATGGAGTCTACATTTACCTTAACAATACAAACTTATTGAGATAATCAATAGTTGCCCTGGAGCTTTCCTTGTGATTAGAGCTCTTAGCTTCTCAAAGCAGAACAAGGACTGCCCCCCATAATATATGTACAGATTCAAAGATGTCTTCAACTAGGAAGTATATTAATATGAAAGAATACAGAATGGGGATTGTAGGTGAACTGAATGCAGAGTTTCTCATTCATTCATTCCAATCCAAATAATATCTTCTTAGAATCCACGCTGAGATTCTATCAGCAATGTAGAATGCAGCCTTACACCATGAATTCCATCACTATTTGGGATGAAACAAACTTCTAAATTTCTCTTCACACAAGTACAGACTTAAAATCTTTTTCCTCCATTCTCTGTCTTGTAAGATTACCCAAAAGGCATGCATATCCACACTCCCAAAGAGGGAGCAAAGAAAAGCTTTAATCTTGGCCTAATTAAAAGGAGTCATCCTTGCCAAGGCTGTTTTTCATTTTCTCATTGTTACACTATTTATCTCTTAAGGACTTTCCTTTTCTTCCTCAGCACAGCTGAAGTCTGTGTAAGATGAACTTTTGAACTTCTGTTTCATAAAAAAATAAAGAAGCTTAAGATATTCTCAGCTTCACTACAGGGAAGATGAGATACTTGTCTCAGCGCTACATGACCTACCCAGAGCGAGCCTTAGTGAGGTTTCTGCCCTGAACAAAACAAAGAAGTAAAAGAAAGTAAGACAGGTTCAGGATGCAGTGGTTGAAATAAGATGGATGAAAATCCATTAAAATGAAAATGTCTTTTGGAGTTACTGCCAATTCATAATGATAAAAAAAAAAGTTCACATTTGGGCCAACAAAGATTATTTTGTTCTCTTTCTTATCTTGCTATTCTGCAGACTCCTAAAAAAACCAAACCAAGCCAAACCTCAACCCTCCAAAAGCAAACAGCAGCAAAGTGTGACCTTGAATAAGCTAGGGGATGTGGTCTGTTCTTTTAGAAAAATGATTCACTGTACATGTGAGAAATATTTCATTGTACATCTCTGAAAATGAGAATTATCTTCTGCAAACAAACCTGCAGTTATATCAACAAGAGGAAGGAACATAATGCTGTCGGAAAAGGAAAGGTTTACACTAAGAGCGTGAACTGCAAGAAGCAAGTTACACTCACTTAGTCCAGTTATTATAATCTATGTATAAGCTTATCATGAGAACAAAATCCATGTAATTGTTAATGTTATCATGGAAAGAGAAAGCCATTTGTTACACAGAGATGGAAAGAGAATGGGTGCATTCAGATGGCGCTGAGAGTCAGTTATGTGGACAGAAGCCTTTATCTTCTGATCTTAAAGAATAGCTGAGCACAAAATTGTAATAGCCAGCACACTGAGCACCTAGAAAAACACAGTCATATATACACAGGGAAGTACATTGTGCTCACATTACTTTTTCTCTACCGTCTCCCACGAGGATCCAGTCATCACTAAACCTAACAGTCTAAGACACATTAAAGACATTTAATACAATAAGTACAAATAGATGGGAGCACACAACTGCTTTGGACATTTTAGGCCCAAAACAACCTGAGGAAATACTATGGCTGAATGCTCTTGAAGGATGTTTTCAGTGTGAGAACAGATTAAAAACTCTTCTCTATAGAATACAATTTTTGGTACACACAGTATCAACACATGTGGAAATAAGGCTTCAATTTCCAATCTTTAAAAAATATTGTCTATGCATAAAAAGAAATCACAAAACCACTGATACTTCTCATGATTCCCTTAGAGACACTTTTAATTTTCCTAAACCCTCCCCAAACTCCAGCAACATAGTGCTATTATTCACTGTGCTATGCATGTCGTGATTATCACACTCGTTGTGGGTTTCATTTGACAAAGGAATAAATGATTTTCTAATATTAATTAAAGATGATTGGTGATGGAAAACAGTATCCATGTTGCTTTTCACACTGATGAAGCAGACTGCAGACATTCAATTTTTCTACCAATTTGAAAAGAACGGCCAAAGTAACTCATCAATAGATACCATTCAAAAGGCATTTTAAGGCCAAATTTTAGCTAGAAGGCTTTTTCTGGGTGGTATTGTTGTATCACACATACTTCAAAGGCCAACGTTAAAAGATTATGGAATTGCTGCACTTAGTTCTTTGATAATTCCTCATCTTCCTTCCAAATCTGCCTTTACTCCAAGGTTTACGCTCAGCCAGGAGCTAGATTAGTCTCAGTGAGTGAACCAAGAGAGCAGCTCCCTGGATCCATAATATATTTGGTTCAGAAGGATCCTGTATTGGTTTTCTGTTGCAGAGCCTGAAAACCTAATGATCTCATTTACCGGCTTGGGAGCTTATAGCTCTAAACCTGGACTAAGAAATGCCCAGATTAGGCTTAGGGACTACATCACAAATGGGAAATACATCTATATTTAATTTCAGTAGGCGTCAAACCAAATTGATACTTCCCCAAAAGCTTTGAAATAAGGAGCTAATGTCTTAATCACATCACTTAAATTAGCTAATAAGGAACACTAAATTACAGAAGAGCAGCTATAGAGCTTCATATGAGATTTTTTCCTACACAGACAATGTGTGTATTCCTTCCATGTACTGCTCATGATTTTTTTCTCAACTGAGAATGAATCAAGGTCACAAATTACTGTTAACTGAGTTTTTATATTCTCAGGGATATGTTTAGACAAGTTTCTGATCACTACCCCTGGCACCAAACGCTTCTCTCAAGAGCACACAGGGTCTACAGGTATCTACTGGGATCCAACTCATTTTCAGGTGGTCCACGTGTTAGCAATTGTGATGAATTGCTTTTTTCCCCTTTTTCCCAGAAAACCTATTGTATAACTGGATTAGGAGAGTGACACGGGCTCTAGCTCCTGCACTGGCTTTGCAGAGAGCTGCAGTAGGCAGCTGATCTATGTGCTGGGCAGTAATACAAGGGGCAGTATATGGTCTCACCCATGCAAAGTGAAATCATAACTGTTCTGCTGCCAGGGCCTTTCCTGCACTTTGGAAGAAAAAGCAGGATTTATTTATTTGTAACCTACCCATACTGAAAGGATTACATTAACATGCCCCACGGAATATGAGGGATAAAGAGTATTTGTAGCCATTCTTCAACTGTGGAACATGATTAATAGATTTTTATGACAGTGCCATTTGTGCATTCCTTTTCATTCAAAATAGTAGATCTTGGAATCAATTTATTTGCTTTTATTGTATACAAGATTTTCTTCTCAAAGATGTCACTGAAAGATATTTGATAAAATTACATATTGTCTTGTCAATGTCCTAATCCTTTTGTTTGTAGAGTCTGCAATGATGGCAGTTTCCTCCTTACCACATTGTTATTTGCCTTGTATTACATTGTTTACTTCTGCTTCACATTTTTTACTAAGCACTATAGAAATTTTCACAAGTGGAGGATAAGACCTTGAGATTTTGCTTTTGTCTGTTTAGATATAATTTTGAATTATTGTTTAACTTCTCTATAGCTCCTTTTATATTGCAGGTATAGCAAACACAGCCGTCCTTGTCTTCCGCTCTTTATTTGAAATTTTACAGCTAGTAAATCAACTGACACTAAAATGACTCTGTGGAATGTGCAGAGATTTAAATGAACCAATGAAGGCATAATGCACTTGATAATCTGCAAACAAGTAATGAAATTTGGAATGATTTCATTCGGAAAGACATCTAGAGGTCAAGGATATTCCAAGTTCTGAAGGGCTGAGTGATTTTTTCCACTCCTTTCATGTTGAAATGCAATTAAAAAAGAGAAGAAGTATTTGTCACTTTTACTGCTATGATTCAATACATTGACTTCTAGTGCAATATGGAAAGCAGAGATGCTTGTTCATGTTACACTGTATAGCCCCAGCGGTGTGAACAAGCTCTGTTCAGTACAATACAAATCTCTTTGAAGAGCGTGCAATCCTTGTGACAGCACTGCTCTTCCCTGCTGAGAAGGAAATAAGAGAGCTGATGGCCAAGAAACCTGGGTGTGTTTGCGTGTGGGTTCTGACTCTATTCTTTTGGTCTCAGGGCAATGAAGTGTCCTTGGCACATCTTATTTGAGAATGCAGAAGGCCAGAAGATATGAGAAGTTCTTGTCACTGTTTTTTTCCCCCATGTAAAGTGTATGATTCAGACCACACCACACCGCATCTGCTGCTCTTGTCCGGTGAGGAGGTCACGAGCGTTCTCTCATCAGAAAGAGATGAAAAACCCATTTCTTTGATGCACAGATTGCAAGGAAAAAAGATACTAACAAACACATTCATTGCAAATTGTTCATTTGGATTACATCCTTATCCTTGATGGCTTCCTGGGAATCAGGTAAGTCTTCAAACAATTTTTGTTTGCTGCTTTCTCTGAAACAGGAATCCCTTATAATTTAAACTGAAGTGCCACGTTATTTAATATTCCATTTGAAGACAGTAGCTTCATCATGCATGATGTTTTTGACTGAATTGTCAAATAAATCTATTAATTCCTTTAATTTACTTGCACTTCTTCACTTCTCATCCTACTTAATTATCTGCACGTGGACTCTCAGAGAAGCATTTTTCGGTTTGGAGATGGAAAGAATTTGGATATGAGTTTGGAAACCTTAATCTACAGCTTAATGTCATAGCATAAGACATTCATCATTTAATAAACACCTATTACAACCAATACTTCTAATAAAAGTATTTTCCTTCTCTCCTCACCCCCACATTTTTACCTATTTGATCCATAGGCTCCTAAAATATACTTCTGTGTAGATTAATATTCCTTCCACATTATTTCACATTGTACCACTGTTTGTTTTCTTTTACCTTGCTGAAATGCCTTCAATCCAATGGTTAGAATCAATCCAACTTCTGTCTTGCAGTTATGCAGACATTTATTAAATGGCAAAAATTAGATGATCAATGAAGAAATGGTAGTGGGAGTCAAAGCAAACCCTCATAACCTTTGCAGCCCTTTACAGCAGGATTTTGAAATGAGGTTTTTAAAAAGACCTTTATAAAATCTTTCTTGAACAAACAATTCAGATAATATTTGTTGGCAGAAGAATTTGAGAGAAGCAGAAAACTAAATAAGCTATCTGATTCCTGATCCAGTTTCATAAAACGGTCAGCTGGCCTGAACAACTAGCAGAACAATTAACTTGGTTCCCCAAGACAACTTCCAGATTGCAAACCCAACTGAACTCAAGGAAACTTGTAGCAACTCTACTTTTTCAGCTGCATGACTTTTAAAGAACAGAAAACCATCATTTCCCTTTCCATTCCTTTAATGCCAGCAAGCAGACATGTGCACACAACCATGTAGATTTTGACTTCTAGCTGCCAAAAGAACATGAGCCAAAAGCTGTTATGCAGATCACTTAGTAGCTCAGAAATGGAAACTGCAATCTCATCAGCAAGGAGGAAAAAAAAAATGAATCCAAGAGAAAATGAAAAAGGCCCAAAACAGCAAACCATCATTTCAGTGTCACCACAAAGTTCAGTTGCATCAAGAAGGAGCAGTCCAAAGAAGGGAGCTTAGACACGCATTGAGCCCTTCTGTTCATCACATCATAACTAAATTCTGGCACTGGTTGAAAGTCATGAACATGACTATATCAGATAAATTCCATACAGAAGAAGACAAAGAGGTACAAAGCATTGGAGTGACACCTAAAGAAATGCAGGATTGATATGATGCATTGCAGTGTCTCCCTATCTCCAGGAGACCATGACTTCAGAATATTTGATAGCACCATTAAGCAGCTGTGTAGCAGTCAAACCAAAACACAAAATCTCATGCTGAAGCAGTGGAATTAAGTGACGAGAATACAAATTAGCTAACAGATTTATTTCTCACACTGACATAATAAACAAATATTGATGGTTTCCTGTGGTGTAATACATTCTTATTCACTGCTTCACAACTCACTTGGAGCTTCATCATTTTCTCTTCACTGCTTCTAAATGGGTGATTTATCCCATACTTCTCAAAATATTAGTCTGTTTACAGTCTTCAGATAGCTAACAGATTGTGCATCATTAAAGTAACAATGTGGAGACTTGCAATGGTAGATTGTTGTGCTGTTCACCTTTATTTGCTTTTTTATGCATCAGAGTTTTAAAGAGAGAAAAGCAAACTGCATCAACTCCGTAGTTAACTGAACCATTTTGGTTGTGGATCTGTAACATGTCCTTCAAATCACTTCAGCATCTCAGTATACCTCCTCCTGCCTTCTGAAAGTTAGGATTTGCTAGGTGCATAAATCAGAAAGTGAGCACAGGTTTGCAAGGCACATGTGGAGACTCCAAGATGTAACCTGCAGGGTAAATGCCCATAGCTGGGCATAGGGTGAACCCCAGCTGCAAGTCTCAAATGAATGGAGCCCAAAGCAAGCCCAGTGATGCCCAGTGCTCTTCACGTTGGATGAATTCATAGTCCCTTTCCCCTACCTTTAGGAGTTACTCAGGCCCTGCCTCCACACTCCTCAAATGCAAATATAAACAATGATTGCTGCATGAGCACTGACTGAAACAGCTGTGCACAATAAGCATTATCTTAAGCCCTTTTCTTCACTCCCAGAATGAGAAATACTCTCACAAATTAAGAGCATAATACTTATTTTTCATAAGTATGGAAGAAAACATTGAAAAATATAATAAGTATCTTAGAGTTCTCTCTGAATTGGTGCTACGAGTTTACAGAAAGTCAGGGTTTTGTTTGTGAAAACAAAATGCCAGAGTGGTCAGGATCCAGCTCTGGACTTGCCACAGAAATTAAGTTCTAGGATAAGGTTTGGAACCACTAAAAAAAAAAAAAAAAAGTTTTGTATAATTCTGAGATTTTAAAAAGTGAATTATTTATGGGATGTTGTATTATCAAAATTTAAATAAAAGGCCATAATGCTCTCAGTTTTGTATGTAGGTAGAACTGTGCTCCTGGGGTATGCCTCATGGATTTCGATTAAAAACAAATGATGGATTTTCATTCCATTGTTTCTACCCAATTGCATAGAACTGTTCCAGATTTCTGATTGAATTTCTCGACAGCAATACAGAATATAAATTCAAAGTTACTTTACCAAGTTCAATCCATGGAAATTTGAGAATTCTGGCTCAAACCCTACATAGATCAAAACACCCACAGTTTATTCTGGAGCACTCGAGTTTTACTACATGAGTTAAATGCTTAGAAATGTTTCCTCCACACTTTCAAAACTTAAGAGATGACACTGTGTCTGATTACGCTATTTTGTGCTGAATTCTAACATGTCTGTTAAGTTACTGTGGATAACATGCAAGCTGAAGCAAAGGCTGCCAGAAGTTGGAATGTGCTTTCAGGGCGTTTGGGAGAAGAAATATGTTAGGAAGTGTAATTCAGTTATGCTGCTTTTTTAATGAATGGAAAATCTGAATGGGAAGTAGAAATACTTTGCCTAAGTAATTGATCCTATAAAAACAAATATTTAAGCTTTCATTTCTAATACTGTAATCTAATTTTGCATGAACAGTCACAGTGTGAAATGAAATATGCCTGTGAGATCCTTCCAGATCACATTGTGTGTGCAAACATGCTGCCTATATTTGCCTTTTTGCCCTGTTACCAAAGAGAAGGACAATCAATGGTCACTTGGGTTTCTGCTTTCACTCTCATCCAATAAACCACAAGAAAAGCAGCAGCAATCTGTAAATTATCCTTAAAACAAAAAAAAAGAAAAGAAAAAAAAGAGCACATACTATTCAAGCATTTCCCTGGTCTTTTTCCACTGGAAAAAACCAACTGCAGGAAAACCAATCAATTCCCAGAACTGCTGATAACATGAAAATTCTGTGTGATTGAGTTCTTTCCTATTAGATTGAATTATTTCAAGCGCCCATTCCTCTGTATGCTTTTCCATTTCTGCATAGCTGTAGATTTTAAGCTTTCCAGTACAGTGCTGCAAAACATAACAATCTTGCTTGTCTCCAACCTACATAATAACACCTTGAGATTGGCTAATAAATCTGTTTTTTTTTTTTTAAGCAAATAATACTTTCTTGATTCTTTGGATTTGCTTCCTGGTTCTCCAGATGAAATGGCCCCCGCTTTAAATTGCAGTTTTTCTTTTCTAACTAGGGGGGATAGTAAATTAAGTTCCTGTTTCCTAATCCATATCTGAGATTCACATGAACAATCAGCAGTTCCATCCTTAAAGAAAGAAGTTACTGGAAATCATTAAAGCCATAGCAACATTACAACAGTCTATACTGTTTTCAGATTCACACACTATTTGTACCCTTTTGCAGGATCTGCTCTAAACAGATAAGAATCTCTTTGGTTTTTTTTTCCTTCCCTAAGACATAAATACTAGTGATTAGATCTTACAGATTGAAGCTTTGCAGATAAGTCATGCAGGTAACTGAGTTTTTCTGCTCACCAATTGCTGTGTTCTGATCAGCATTGCTGCAGATGTACTCATGGTTGATGGCTGTTCAATGAGGAGGCAGGGCTAGACCCCTCTGCTTGTGGCCATTTGCAGCCCCATGGCACCCATCATTGAATGCTCAGCATTTACAACACGGAATCTGGCCTGAGCTACATGGATTGCTCTTGTTGGCTGATAACAGAACACTACAGGCAAATAACTGAATTACAAGAGATACACTTGCTGAAATGGAAATAAAGATATCTGAAGGCAGAACACCCCAAAATTTACAAAACATTACCACAGAAGTTGATAAATACTGAACAACTAAAGGACTTGAATATAGCAACGAACAAGTTGCTTCCTTGAATTCAAAGGAACGTAATCATAAGTATCCAAAGGGAAAACTAAGTCCTAAGCAAATATCCCTGATTTCTTCCTGAGCTCTTCCTCACCCATCCCCTAATCCAAGTAAGTCAGTGTCAGCACTGTGCAACACGGCATCTCGCTCTAGATTTTAAGATTCCATCATATCCCTGCATTTATTTCAGTTTGGACCTAGAGATTATATATCTATTTTTATCTGGTACAACACTGCTGAGCAGGAAGCATATAGCTTGGAAAGGAACAAGTCTGACCTCAGCTCTCCTATGATTGTTTGGGGACTTCAATGCAGTAACAACGCATGAATACTTGAAAAACAGATTTGGCTGAGATTTGTTTTCCTTTTTTGAGGGGTGGTAAGAAAGCAAGTGAGTGACAGTAATATTTGGTAATGGCAATATAGTAATATTTGAAAGTTGCTAGAAATTAAAAATCAAATAACTCCTTTCAAAATTAAGGGGCTGACTTTCTCCTGAAGTTTCTCACTGACAGCAGCAGGTCAGGGATGGATCCTAAAAAACTGTATCTCCAGTGAGTAAGTGAGGTACCTGACACACACAGAGATAAAACCCTAGCAGCTGCAGCCACAAGGTATATATCTAAGTTAAAAACAGGAAAAAGAAACAAACACCAAAACAACAGTAAACAGCACGCAGGGCTTCTGGCAACAACTTTCTATGAATAGGGATAGGGGAAAATCTTTAGTTAAGCTACTTCTGAAAGCAAATTTTCTGCAGGAAGCAATACAAATAGATAACCACAATGACTGCATCTCTGACCCACACAGTGCCCACAGCCAGGTGTTACCACAAGGACAGACCCCCAAGGCTCTGCCACAGTGGACACAACACACGTTTCAAATCTATACCCTTACCTTACTAGTGTTGTTCTGTCTGTATCTTCTTTGAAAGCACTCTATTACAACACAGTTCTTCCTTGATAGAATTTTCTACAATATGTCTTGAGGAACAATCAGAAAAAAAGAGCAAAAAAAAGGAGCAGTATTGCACTGCTTTTTGTAGCTGCATGTCCTCATAGTACAACATACTGCCAGCACCCTTCTGCTAAATGCTTAATTGGTTTCAGGCTTGTTTGACAACAAAGCAATGCTTCATCTGATAACTGGTATTTATCTAAACCATCACATCTCTACAACACTTAATTGGACTTCAACCTTATCTTGAAAAGATGACTTTTTTTCTTTCCTAAATGTTTCTGGCTCCCAAGTCTGTGTTCATCAAAAGCACTATGACCTCCATTCTTTCAAGCATTTAAATGCTTAAAATCAATACATTTTAAACCAATTCTTTCATTTAAATTTGAGCTTAAGTAATGTAGCTCAAGGTTTCATTAGACCAAAATTTGGCAGGTGTTTTGTTTTTATGTTAGCACAAAAAGACCTGAATATCCCAGCAGCCCTTGAAAGCCATGTGCTCCTGCAAAGGATAACAAAATCAATGGATTTCCATTTGTAAGAGGTTATATGCAAAAAGTTAAAAGAAACAAATGAATACCTTTTTTTCCCCCCTCATTCTGAATTACATACTGCAGAAACAGAAGTGATCCATTTATTATTTTGTGGATGGAATAGAGCTGCCAGCATTATCGAGGCAATACTTAGATAACCCTCATGAGAGATAAGCAATAAAAAGTGCCCTGCAAGCAATATTACCTACTAAAGCACCATGGCCAGATGGATATACAGCTGAATTTCATAGAGCATCAGTGATAAATTACTTCCAATTCTGTATGTGATTTATAAATATTCTTTGGAGACTAAGGAAATATCTTCTTATTTTAATTAACCAACGCTCCTGTCTTCTCAAAATAAGGGGAAAATCTCAAGTGCATCTGATTCAAACCCTTTCACAAAAATCAAGCTATTAGCTCAGAGAAAGTCACAGTTATGCCTTCTTATCTTTCTCAAACTGGATTTGTTCTGGGCGAATTTTTAACAGATGGTTCCCAGTATCTAATGAATTCAGCAGCCTATTACAAATGGGACATGAGACACACTTAGGTGAAGAAAAAGGAGTTTGAAAGAGTGTTGAAAAATACTTCAGAAGTTTGGGAAAATGTATATAAATTAGATTCAGATACTTTATGACTTAAAGTAAAACAACAGCGTGAAAAGTTTTCAATTTGAAATGAACCTCATTGAGCATACCTAATGTACCTTCCCTTGTTTGGGAGCTTTGCTAGAAATGAAGCAACCATGCAGGAGATCCCCCACTTGCTTCGCAAAATACTTTCAATAGATAATAAAGAAAGGAGAAAAAGAAAAGGAAATAAGAGCAATGACTTGCTATTCTTTTAAGAAATGCAAGAAATGAGAATTTGGAGAAAGAAAAGGGTAGCAGAGGTGAAAATCGTGTCACAGCTACAGAAAGAAGGGATTTCTGATCAGCTGCATCTAAATGCAGTGGCTCAGCAAAGACCCCCAGCGTTGGGAATCACCAAATCTGTGCTAACTGCCTTGCTTCTGAAAGTCTCCCTCTGTTTGTAAGGCTGCTGGTACATTGAATTCAGATGGTCAAAGTCCCTGCAGGGAGCATTACCTCGTTGGAGAGCTACCTCCATGGACTCCAAGCAAACTGGTGGGAAATCCCAAACATGGGTCTTGGGGCAGAGAGCTTAAACCATCTGCATATGTCACCAAGTGTTTGTGTAATCCGCAAGCGATGCTGTAAAACTGATAATGCCTGCTCAGAAAAATTAATATTATGACAGCAGCTATTGTAGAGAGATGTATTGCATTTTTAATGACAACAGCTGTAATTTTCTAAAGAGATGGCTGCGAAATTCGAGGAGGGAAAAAAAAAGCCAATCGTGCCCCATTTGTCATTATGCAGTCTAAGATGTCTTTACATGGAAAAAAGTCCCAGTGTGGAATGCAGGATTAGAGTCTTATATGAAAATGTATTGACACTGAAACGGTTTTAATCAGTTAAATTATCATTTTGTACAAAAAAGACAGATTTGCTTAATAACCTCACTCCTCCAGGGGAGTAAGAAGAACTTGTCAATAAAAGCAATTACAAGTTAAACGGAAGAGGCAAACACTGTACAGGATGGGTTCTACCTTCTTTAATTTTTACTTGTAATTGCAAATAATTGTCCTCATACAAAGCGACTTACCCTGCATGTCATACAGCAGACCAATACTGGTAGCTCACCATTAGGATAGAATCTCTTCTTTGTCTAACTATATTTAAGTGACGTTTCCAGAAGTGGAATCTTCCTGTGTGTTAATGGGGAAGTTTTTTTTTTTATTTAACAAAGAGATTGCCTGCATTGGGATAAAAAAAAAACAACCATGATCACAAAATTCAATTGAGTTTTGCTGTTCTCCCCCTCAGAACACACAAACCAAAAAGGCTCTCCAATAAATTACAAGGCAGAGAAGAGTCTGGAAAGATGTCAGGCAATACTATTAGAAGAAAAACTAAAAGATGCCATTTTCATGTGGTTCATAACCACACCTTGCCCAGTAGGAAGGAGTCACGTCTTGTATTTTACTGATGAAAGAGCATGAATGGCAGAGAAATGGCATCTTTAATTGAGGCAGATTTCTTTTCTAATTTTCATTTACTTATAAAGAAAAAGCTCCCCATGGAGAGAGGAAGGAACTGAAATGAGCAACTGAAATCCAGCATGCCACTGACAGCCAGCTTGCAATAACAGCTAGTCTGCAGAAGCCTTCAGGTTCACAGGAATGACTGATTTTCTTAGGAGAAAGCTGAATCTGCCCTTGCTAACGGAGTCACTGGTTTCAGTGTGGGAAGACCCACTTGAGTTTCAAAAATCTCAAATTGACAAGTGAGCAGATGATGGAAGCGTCTCAAGTGCTGATGAGTTTGTATGCATAATGCACTGAAGTGCAAATAATTAAGAATTGCACTGATGACAGAGTTTTAATGCTTCAAAATTCAGGTTAAAGTTGCACAAACACTTCTTTCCATTAGGAAAGCTGCCCTAAGCCTTCCCTGCTGGCTCCTTCCCTGCCTTCCCTCCAGCTGCAGCTGCCAGTCTCCATGGTGCAGATTGCACTCATTTTGGGGGCTGTGCTGGGAGAAGGACAGATGTAATTATCCAGATTTAGAAACTCAAAGCACAACAGATCTTCAGGTTATTTTTTTTAACTCTGATCATTCTCTGATCCAATTTACAGCACAGCCCTTGCATTACGATTAAGAACAAGGAGTCAAAGGAGCAGGGAGGGGAGAGAAAGGTAAAGTCCATCAATGTTTCTGCCTGAGAAGATACTCTTCCACCTTCTGTGGCTGTATATTGCTTGCTATGACCACCAGCATAGGGTACCACAGCCTGTACTAAACCAGCATCAGTCCTATGAATCACAGAATGGCTTGGTTTGGAAGAAACCTCAAAGATTATCCATTTCCAACATGCCTGCCATGGGCAGAGTTGCCAACCAGTAGATCAAGAGCTACATCATGCTGCACAGGGACTTGAGCACCTCCAGGGACATTGTTCAGTAGTAAAGCTAAAGATAAATTCTTTTTTAATAAAATTGGAAGTGAAATCTAAAACAAAAAAAAAGAAGAAAAAAAAAAAAAAGCATATCCATTGTGACAGAAAGTAATGAAAGTCCAGAATATTTGTCAAAATAGAAAAGATAAGCTGGCTCACAGACTGACCTGATCTGTACTCCGTGATGAAGGACCTGTCTGTTTCATTGCTTTGTTTTCCTTTTAACATTTCACTGCCTTTTAAACATTTTGGGGGGAGTAAAAAAAAACAAGTTGTTTTAACTTGCATGGGCAGTTATAAAAGAAGTAGAAGATGCGTTTTTCCTTCTGTGAAACAACATGAGGATGGAGGAGTTGGAAAAAGAGAAGTCTGACCATCTCAGCTCCAAAGCAAAGCAGTGTTCTCCTCCTAGCTCCCAATGGCACTGGGGGCCTCTCCAGCCCCTGCACTGGGACAGTGGTTTACCTGTGAAGAGCTTGCCCTCGCTCCATGTCCTCCAAGCATCCAGCACCATCATTCAACAGGATGTTCTGCTCCTCCAGATCTTCCACATTGCAGATGTAATTGTTCCTCAACCCAGTTCTGTCAAAACGATCCAGTTAATTTGAGCACTTCTAATAGCAGAGGCTTTTTGGTTTCTTTTTTCAACCTGGGTGATTTTGACAGACTGTGGAACCGAGTGGGCAGGGGAATGAATTATGCTTGGACAGATGGTCCTTGAATTCATGGTGCTATTACTGCTTCCATGGTGGTGCTGCAATAAACCCAGTGGTGATCAGAGCTCTGTTACAGTAGGTGCTATGCAAACAGTGATGGAAGTAACTCTTACTGTCCTGTAAGACAGAATATCCCAAAGGAGGAGAAATTGGAGCTGTGTTTGTAAAGTGACACATTCCCCTCCACAAGGAATAATTCAGTCTAGGTCCTGTAGGGAAGCCTCAATGAGGACAAGAGATCATTGTTTTTCAGCAGATTCAGGAGGTTTGCTTCTCCTGAGAGATGATTATAAATTAGGGGTCCATCCAGGCTCCCCTCAAGATGCAATCAATGCAGAGCTGCCTTTGGGTGTTAAAACCAGAAGAGCCTCTGACACGGTTCCTCATTCTTTCTCATGATTGGTCAAAGACCTACTGGTCCCCACTGCACTGGATCTGGGGCCACTTTGAACTTGTCCTCAAGGGCAGGGCTCACCACAGGGTCCAGCAGAAACCCAGCCCTTTGCTCTGCATGCTGCACAAACACACAGCAAGACAAATTGCCTGGCACGAAGTGTGCAGCCCAAGTGAACAACAAAGAGTTAGAAGGAAGCACTGCTTTCCCACTATTTAAAGAGAACCAGAGCACAGAGAAACAGCAAGTGACATCCTTGGAGGTGAGCACAACGTGTTGCCAATTTTAGTTATCTGATAATTAGACCATTGCTGACCATGGGTAGTATATTTGACAGAATTTTAAATTGATGGAATAGGTTTGTTTTTTTTTTAAATATCTTTTTGCAATGCAGCATGTAAGACAGTTCCCTGAGAACTCCTGAGGTCTGGCTGTTTTCCTATTATTCTGGTATATGACAAAATGATCTGCCAGGTAATACCAAGAGACAAGCCTTATGTAGGCATTCTATGTTATGGGCCCAAAATATATTCCCTGAAGCTCAGTGGAGATTTGTCCATCAACATGGGAGTATATTAGAGGAGGAGAAGTACTGGGCACTTAAAGCAGAATTCTGAGGTTCCTGGGTTTTGGAGCCTGACTCACCTACACAGCTGGATTGCCAGGTGGTTTATCAGACTGCATAGGTTACATATATTTGGGATACCTTCAGATTTTGGGATAAAATGATGAGTGTAATTGTAAACAGTCATTATAATTAACTGAACATTTCCAAAATGGCAGAAAGACATTGTTAAAAAGACACGGGATTCAGGTAACGTAGAAGAGCAAAACTGAGCTGTAACCCATCCGTTCTTGCCTGATTTTTGTAGTGGGAGCCTGGGGATGGCAGGAGGGCTCCTTTGGTCTTGCTGACAGGATCTAGCCTGCAGAGTTTGCCCAGGGTCACAAAATGAACCTGTCACGAGACCGAAGACTGAACTCATTTCTACATACATTGAGATGACCAAAAAACCATCACTTGCTGCAACCCACAAGGCTCTTTCAAACCTTGCTAAATTAATTTGATTGTTTTAAGGGAGGGAAAACTGTTAATACAGTGGATAATATTTTAATTATCTTCTTTGTGCCAGGGAGTTTATGCATTTTTTCTTATTTTTCCCTAGGCTACATACAACTAACAGAATGTATAATCCTGCCCTAATTGCTGGTTGATCATTTCTTCTTTATTCACAGATTGTCTTAACCTAGAAAATGCCTCTGTGATATCAGGAAAGAGGTTAAAACTTTGTTAGATAAGGTCAGAAATTTCTCTGACAAGCACATGTATGTGGAATACTGATCCAGACTCATCAGAGATTGAAAGGGGAATGGGAATAATCACAACAAATATCACATCTCAACAGCTTACCTGTGGGGTTTCAACTATGATTTTTCTCCATGCATTTCTGATTAATTAAACTAATACGGTATGATGCTGTTAGCAGGGCTTCTTATTCTTCCTTTGATAGTCTTAAAGCCAGTAAGTGGTGGTTGAACAATTATGCAATTAATGGCTCAATACGGTTGGCAAGTGTGTTGCCAGGGAGATAGTCGAAATGATTTTTTGGATTAGTACTGTAATTCAAGGTGGGTCTCAACAAGTACTGTAGTTTGTGCCTTGTTTGCTGCTCCAGATGTCAGAGCGAGAACCTTGCTCGTGTAGTTTTAAGAGCATAAAGAGAGTGGAATAGAGGACATTTTGCTATATTGATTTTTCACTTGTTTTTTTTTCCATCTTCCTCAAGCATTTTCTGGCCTTTTGAATCCTCTCTATCAATCACGTTCTTTTTCTTATTGTTGGAATAGTAATAAGATGTTCTCTGTAAATGTTTTTCCCTTATTATATAATGCCCTTAGTCAGGCTGAAGTCTATAATTATTTTCTGGTTTTGCCTTTGTCTGTAAACGCTAGCATGAGATTTTCTCCTAACTCCTTCACAGTAACGCAATCATGATTTTATTTCCAAAGGACATCAGCTGGGCAGTTATAAACCCTCCTACCTAGCACTGGGTAGCACGTGTCTGCCCATGACTGTGAGAAAGCTTGCTGAAGAGCTGCTGACCAAAGCAGGAGACGTTCATTCAGACAGTGGTGGTGGTTTGTGCACCAGTGCCTGGTAAGACCAGCTGTAGCCAGGACAGCTTTGCTAGTCATTCACTGCAGGGCTGCAATGTCACTTTGCCAGGAAGCAGCTGGTTGTGCTGCAGGATACCTGTGTGCAGCAGTGGCCAAACATCTCTGCTTCAGGCAATGGGAAATCAGCGTAACCTCCTCCACCAGCTGTGAGGGGTTTGAACTGAACAAGCTCAGGGTGTGAGTGACATAAGGTAGGCAAAGAGGTCTGGGGATATATAGAAGTGACAATAAGTGAGACCATAGATAAAACTATTTTGCAACATATTTATGTGGCATTTTCAGGTCCCTCGGTAGATAAATACATTGAGGAAGCCCTATCATGATGCAGTCTTCTTACATGTTTTGTGCTTTCTCTTCTGGCTGCTGGTAAGTTAACAGTCGCTTATTCAGATGGGTGTAACAAAAGGTAGCAGATATCCTACAGATGGTGAGTAACACCACTTGCACCCTATCCCAGCTAACACGACTATGACTCAGAACACAGCCTTGTAGCAGCAAAGCCTTCCTGTAACCATTGGCTGTCCGTTTCCAGCTGCAGTGAGCAATGAGAACAGATCAGCAGTCCCACAACATGAAGGCTGCCTGCTTGAGTTCCCAGGACAACACTGAAAACTTTGGAGGCATCAACTTCCAAGCAAACTCCCTTTCCATTAACCTGAAGGATATTTGCAACTCCACTCTTGCAATTAGCAGTGAGCCCTGTGGGAACGGCATTTAGCTTGCAGGCTTCAAGGGACTCGTGTGCTAGATGCTGAGGCTCCTCTGCAAGATGTGCTGTTATTGCATTTTAATGACATGTCAGAGCGATAGCCTAGGGCTATCCATGGACGTGGGGATGCTGTGCCTTTAAGATATCCACAAGATTTGGAGTATTCACAAAGATTTCCTGAAAAACAATGTGTCATATTTTCCAGCACATGAAGTTATCACTACAGGAAAATGAAATTTCTGCTCTCCCTCCAGTCCTGGGAGAAAGGCTTGAAAGTGAAAATGGATGTGTTTGGACTGTGTGACTCAGCAAAACTGAAATGGAGCACTATGGCTGTGACCCTGCAGTCTCCCCTAATCTCCATTCAGGCAAACCTCCCACAGAGCTGTACTGCAGTCACACCTGTCACTGAGCTCTGCGGCCAAGAGTCGTACAGGTGACAATGGCTGTTCCTGGCTTTCATCTGTCTGCTCATTACAGTCCTTATTTTGACAGCAGGCTTAAAGGAAAAAAAAGATTATCTGCAGCTCCTTCTGCTAACGAACAGTTGCAGAGGTGATAGAGTCCCACAGAGTGGACAAATGCCCTGTGCTCCAGGGTCCCACACTGAACGTCCCCTCTCCTGTTCCACCAACTGGAGGTCTACTGCCTGGGCATCCCTCCTTGATGATGCAGTGATGTGGTTGTGTCAGCTGTCATCGTGAAGAGTGAAAGTGGGAGATGTGACACGGTAAGGCAGACGTCTGGGTACGTAAACTTCCATGGCAAATCACTGTGAGGATCTGGAAGACAACTCGGATCGTTTTGCCAATTTGCGGTATGAAATCTGTGGCTGTGCTGCCACGAATCCCAACAAATAAATTTGTTCTCATTTCAGAGAGTTTGTACACCCACCCGAGCAGCCTCCTGTTCATGCTCTTGCTCTTTCCCTGCTTCGTTAGCATGAGTCTGAACCTCATCTTTCAGCAAAATCAGTGTGGATGCTGCTGGCTGAAGCACCACGCGTCCCCTGATTTACAGCACTGCCCGTGGGTCACAGGTTTGACGTTGAGCGGCTCATGCGTGATTAAATAAATATTCAGATGATGAGCAAAGCCCTTGTGTGGATGAGCATCCCCACAGGACCGACTTAATGATGAATGAGTCATATCATTTAGACTAACCGATCGTGCCTTGTGTATCTGTTTATCAAGATAAACAGCTTGCTTCTGCTCCTGCTCAGAGTTTGCCATAGAAATGAAGGAACGGGAACCTCAGCCTCCAGAAAAGTATAGTGGGATATTATAAAAGGTATCTGGAGGTGAATCAAGTGCCTGTAGTGTGATTACGTGAATGGCCACCCTATCTTTTTGGAAGAAAGAAGGCTCAGAGGGAAGTGAGATGGGAATTTGGAAAATACATGGATTTCAGCTTGTGAAGCCGCTCCTGAAGATGAAGGTTGCACAGTAGAGCAAAACTGAAGCCATTTGGCTCTCAGATTTCTTTCTTAAATGAAAACAAATTAGCTGGATTGAACATATGAAAGAATGTGTTACACATAATGTGAGGCATTGTAACAACTGCTTTAACTTTCAGGTAATAGGAAGAAAGCCCAAAGAGAGACATTACTTACTGAAATAGATTAATTAAAAGAAATTCTACTTCAGCACAATGCTGAGGATACAGTTTAGTTAGACACCTGAATATCCACTGCTGCTCTGTCTCTGCTGTAAGGTTTTTCATTTTGTTGCTTTTTTTCCTTCTAAGGATACCACAGAGACCAGAAAGAGAAGATTCTCTGAAAGCCAATTTGGTATCACACTCACAGGGATTTGGACAATGTGGAGATGACTAATGCAGCTATTTCAGCTGGAAGAAAATACGTTGAGTACACAGGGAGCAACTTTCCCCTTGATTCTTGCTAACAGGGCTTACTGAATACACAGATCGCTGAGTTGTTTGATTTTAAGTGTATCTTTTTGAGAGTGGTGAGCAAAGCAAGGCCAAGTCCTCAGATAGCGAACAGAAATCTTGTGTGGATGGGTTTCTCTGCAGCCTTGTGTAAATGACAGATTAGTCACATCATTTTGACTAATTGATCTTGTCTTGTGTATTTGTTTGTTAACAAGAAACCACTTACTGCTATTCCCATTTCACGTTTATATCCAAATGATGCTTGCACGGAGTTAACAGTTTGGTTTCCAATGGATTGTAATGGTAAAAGGCAACCATTTACTTTCAGGTGTTTTTGTGCTCATGGAATCAAAACAAATTATTACATTTTAAGTGGCAAGCTAAATTTGACTTGGTTCTAGCAGTTTGAGCAGTCGCTGCAACTAGAAAAGGTAAGATTCTTGAAACATGCCCAGCAGGTACATGTTGGTTGCCAAGGTATTGCTATAGCCTTGGGATGGGTTCATGAGCCAAAAACAGCATTCAATAGGAAAAGAAAATGCAGAAAAAATACGAAGGAAAAGTCAGAATGACTCAGAATGGTTTGAACATTTAAAGGAGGTATAACACTGCAGAGGATTATCAGGAACAGAATGTATCATGATGTAGGATGTAAGAAATGTTTTCCCGTTGCCTGGTTCCTACCTGAAGGCAGCTGTGCTCAGTGGCAGACCCAGATCAGTTTAAACACAGGCTCCTTTGATGCTAACATTGACTAACATCAGGAAAATGGCTAACTATGTTCTTTAACTGGAAGATACCAGAGGAATTATTTTCATCTCAGTGCTTGGTATCACAGGGAACACTTTGTGCTGAATGCATTTAAACAGGAAATGTAGAACAGGAGGAAAGCACAGCCTGTCGCTGACTGCCATCAGGGTGACACTGCCCAACACCTGGAAGATATGTAAAGCCTCTGGTGGAAAACTTCAGCAAGCACAGCATCTTTACTGCAGGAATACATCGTGCCCACTGCCCCCAGTGCCCTGCAGCATGGCTGGATGGACAGCTTACATGATTTTTTTTCCACCAGCTTTCAATAATCTCTATGACAGAGTTCTGGCAAATAGCTTCTATCCTGCTTCAATATTGGTTTTCGCATCAGGAAGAATTTTACCATTGAAATATTGAACTTCTTTTAAAATATTAAAAAGTTAACATTCTTCTTTCAGTTGTTAAATTTGTCCTGAAGCCCCGGTGTGGGCTGTACACATGGCAGGATTCCCCTGGCATGGGCTCTGCTCCTTGTGCAGAGGGAAGGGTTTTGTAGCAGGAGTGACTTTGCTTTTGATCTGGTAGGACACAAATCCATTCCTATGAAACTACAGGGCCAGGCTGATCAAAAGAACAACAGGCGGGTTGTTGTTCAGGTTTCTTTCTCCCCTTTCTGTTCCAGTTTTAACAAATGCGATTCATTACAACAGGAAGGTGGATAAATGACAAAACCTCATTTCGGTGCTAACCTCTGGGGGAAAAATGCCATCCCCACTCATTTGCAGCGCTGAAAACAAAGGAACAAATAAAAGAGCACCGTGAAGGGGCAGCTAAAAGGAGCTGATGTTGTTTGGGGTTGAGATGTCCTCACCCTCTCTCTGCCCATGTGGATGTACGACTGCAGCCTTTGCAATCAGTGGCTGCTTTGCTTCCAGGATGCGAAGGGCAAAAGGTGTGATCAGGTTTGTAGGTCTTGTTATAGAATCTGTGGCATTTGTCTCAGCCCAGCCGCAGACCCCAGCTGCTGCTGCTGCAGTGCCATGGGTGAATGCTACAGAAATGCCCCAAAGCTTTTCCAAATGCCACCAGAGCGCGGAGCTCTGCTCTGCTCACCCTCAGAAATGGGAGAGGAAAGTAAACAGTTGGTGTTTGAAGCACTTGCAGCTGAGTGTCTATATTTCTAAGGGGGAAATGACATTTCATAAATACTGTGCTGCTCTCAACCTCCAATTTCTCTATATTCAATTCAGTTCTCAAGTCTACTTTTTCAATTCAAAAGACTGAAATGTTAATCTAACCAGCAGTTTTATAAGCAGCATGTAGCTTTTCATTTAATCTGACAGTTGCATTTAAATGACCCTATAGCTTTGGGGCATTGCAGCAACCGTTATTTCATTATAACGTTTCTATACAATAATAAATAATTCTATGCATGATAACTCTTGAAAGGAAATAACGCATGTATGGTATGGCTGGCACCCAGTATTGAAAGAATATGTGATGTTATGGAAATTTGTCTGTGCACATCACAGAAACATCTATTCCCAGAGGCCAGAAATCAACAGAGCAGTAAAAACGAGCAGCTCCTCATGATGATTTACCATTTCCCTTGTCCTAAAGAGGCAAGTTTTTTGACTCCTGCACTGGGGCTGTCAGTGAGAAGTTCTGCTAATGATAGTTCTAGTAGATTGTAGCATTTGTAATTCTGAAGCCAGCTAAGAGTTTTTGTTCAGTGTGCCACTGAGTAGTTGTCAGCTGTTAATCAGCCAAAGTCAATTAGCGCTCCTGCCATGGATTTGTTCAGTGTATGACAGCACTGGCTGGCTCTCTGGGACACGAAAGCAGCTAAGAAATGGGAAAGGAACTTTTCTAGAAATGCCTTGTTTCTGTGCTTGAAATTCAGGACACTTCTCTAAGTTTTCACCATAATCTGTAAGCTGAAGGTCTGTAAAACGCAGGGTCTTCACCACACCTTTGGTCTGGTTGCCTACTGCCACTGGAATCGGGTTCATTCTGGATGCTTTGAGGAATGTGAAGGGTATCTCACATATGGATAATGGCAATGATGGCAAATATACCTCCTTTTTTGTGAGACCAAAATACTGAAGGGACATCTAACTTGCCTGCAGCCCACCACTGGACTAGGAACCTGCTGAGGTACTTTCTGGTCTCATTTATCCCATGCCACTAAAAAGTGGGAGAAGGACATTTCACAGCTTTTTGAAACTCAGAAATGTTGGGCTGAGTCTTGATCAGAAAGCAGGTTGCGTTTCTTCATCTCGACCCTTCACACAACTCAAATCAGCCCAATTCCTCATTATTTTCAAGGATCTATTAATAAATGAACTTTCACATTTATAAAAGTTCATTTTTTGTTTTTAGACTACAGTTTGCAAGTTTATCTCAGGAGATATGTTCCAGAGCATTGAATATATGCACCTTCAAGACAATGGTGATTCATTAACTGGATGAAGCTGGGGACTTTTGTTTGTTTTGTTGACACTTCCTTTCATATGGAAAAACCAGCGCCAAGTTTTCATCTATTCACGTTGTGTCACCTCTTGTAAAAGTCAATATGTCACTGTTTTCTGTATGTCAGCTGAGAATGATGGGAGTGCTGACTTTAAAGACAGGTCAGAAAGACATTGGGTAAAAAAAAAAAAAAAGCAACAACCTTTGCTAGAGAGGAGTGATGCTAAATGTCAGAGAACAAAGATTCAGATGCAAGTGAGAGAACTGACATGCAAAACATGTACACTGTAGAGTTCAGAGATGGTTAAAATGTAAGAAAGTTTATAATATTATATCCAGATCACAGAATGGCTTGGGTTGGAAGGGACCTCAAGGATCATGAAGCTCCAACCCCCTGCCACATGCAGGGCCACCAACCTCCACATTTAATACCAGCCCAGGCTGCCCAGGGCCCCATCCAACCCAGCCCTGAACACCTCCAGGTTGGGGCATCCACAGCCTCTCTGGGCAGCTGTTCCAGCACCTCACCACTCTCATAGTAAAGAACTTCCCCCTGATATCCAAACTAAATCTTCCCTCCTTTAACTTAAAGCCATTTTCCCTTATCTTGCCATTATCTACTCTTGTAGATAGTTTATTACTTTCTCATCCTTGCCCTAAGATACTTGATGGAGTATCTTTTAAGGCACAGAGATCTCTTCCTGCAGCGTTGCTGCTCTGACCATGTAGTGCAGTGCTCAGCAATGCTCTGCAGGCTGTTCAGCTTTCACCACCACTTGGAACTGTGTCTACTCAAAGTTGTTTCAGGATATTCTCTCCCTTACATTAGTCCATTATCTCCAAATGGATTCAAACTAAAAGTTTGGCTTGAGGATGTCTTTGTCTACCCAGACCCTCATTAGAGCTGCCTATGGGGAAAGCAGAGGCACTGACTGGAAGCTCTTCAGACCTGGGAATTCTGTGCTGGCATTAGTCCCATTTCCATTTCTTTTCCCTTGCTGTTTTTGAAAATGTATGCAGCACCATAAGAGAGCAAAGTACCACAGAAATCTTTACTATGGCTTGCCTTTAACACACAACACTTTCAGTCACAGAGTTGAGCAGAGTTTCTCATTCATACAAGTAATTGCCATCACAAAGAACCATCCTCCCTGCAGTGAATGGTATGGAATTAGGATGCAGATACCTTTGCCTGCCACTCTCTAGAGGTCACTGTTTTGGACTGATGAATCATAGTATCTGCCAGTGTATAGTTTAAGACCTGATTTTTGGATGTTCCTCCCTGTGACCTCTATTGTTGTGGCCATAGAGTAGCTTCAGTGCTGGGAATGAAAGGTGAGTGCAAACTAAAAATACTGTGAGCATTGAATAATCTGGTTTTACCTTCATATTTCAAAGGATCTTTTACGTGATTCCATGAGCCACACATTCAAAAGGATAACACCAACTATACTGGAGGAGTAGTATGTTCATACAAAAATTATCAATTCTGTAACTGAATTCAGGTGAAAGTATGAGTGGACCAGAATCATAGAATTGCTCAGGTTGGAAGACTTTAAAGATTATCAAGTCCAACTAGCTACTCTCTGTTCCAGTAAGCTGCAGAAGCCTTCAGCTCCAGGTCATTTGATTTTTTAAATATCTGTATTTAAATATCTGATTTTATGATATTCTGTAATGGAACAAAATGAAAGCAATCTTCCGCCCATTCTATTTCCTTCCTGAACCTATTGTGGAAAGCATTAAAAAAAATCCACAAACTCAGCAGAACCCTTTTTAAACTGTAACATTTTACTTTCAGCTTTTCCTGACGTCCCAAGCTTCTTCTGAGGAACTTTGAGGGTCTTATATGCAAGATGCTGAGAACTTTGATCAGCATGATGGTTTGAGTCATTGTGACTGACAGACACAATTATATAGATCATTGCACTTTGTGGCCCCAACCTCCCCCATAATGGTTCAGGGAAGAATATATGTATCATATTAGCATAAATTTAATTTACTGTCTCATATAAAATGCAAATCAATAAAACTGAACTTTAAGAAGCACTCATTTAGTTTTTAATGCAGGGCTCTATAGGGCAAGGATTTGTACTGGGGTGAGGGATAAACAAATGAACATAAATCTGGGTAATTTGAAGTTCATCAGTGGTGAAAATGCACAGTTAACGGTGGTGACTATGTTGAAAAACAGTGCTTTGTAGCTGAGAATTTGCTCTATCTGTTGTCATTTCCATGGAAATAGGAGGCATTACTTTCAGAGCGATCTACTTGTACATATATATATAAAGTCAGAGTCCTTTATTTATCATAGGATTTGACTAACAAACGACTTCTGCCTTTGATTGCGTGGGAAAAAAAACATTTTATAGATGCCTCTATTGAGTTCTAAGGGTTGTTTAAAGTCATCTGCTCTTTTAAAGATGGAAGTTCAAGGGAAATAATTTCAAAGCACCTCAGACGAGAGAAACTGAAGTTGGCATCTCCTCTCATTTGTATGTTCCTCAGCTCTCATTTGAAAGATGAAAAATTCTTGCTTTGTATGGCGAGGAGAACAGAGATAAAAATTGCCAAAAATTTGAATCAGCTCCAAAGGAATGGAAGCAGTATCACCTGCTGGGAATTGGCCACTCCTTCATTTTAGATCTGGATGCAGAAAATAGAAAGAGCTGTAAACACAGGTTAAAAACAGGATACAGTGGTTCAACCTCTCCAGTCGTACAATCTCTCTCAAAGATGCTGTTCAAGGTAAAGCATTTAAATTAAATCTCTTTAGGAAATTTCCGCATGACTGAATTCTTTAAGAAAACATAGTGAAAAATTGTTCTTTTGGGTTTGTTTGTTTTCATCATCTTTAATTATAAACTACCGGCTATGCTCAAAGAACCGTTCTGTCACTATGAATCTTTCTTTGAAAGTGGGAAGGGCCAAAGGGTCTCTTACATCAATCTAGGAGATTTTGTAGAACTGGAGGATACTTTCTATGTTTAACTTAAATTAAGTTCAAATAACAATTCAGGAATTGAAGATAGGTTATAAACAGGCTTCTGCAATTCCTTTCAGTATGAGTTGTTTGGGCTTTTTAACAGACACTTTGGAACTCTGAAGAGGAGCAGCAGACTCCCAATGAAAGACAGATACTGCAAAAATAGCCACATCCTTACTGAAAGATGCAGCACCTCGTACATAGTCTTTTTAAATTTCATGAGGTTCATGTGAGCCAGCTCCTCCAGACTGTCTGGGTCCCTCTGGATGGCATCCCTTCCTTCTATTAAGTCAGAAGCACACCCCAGGTTGGTGCCATCCACAGACTTGCTGAGTGCACTCAATCACATCATCTGTGATATTTATTTTATTTGTCCACTGGGGAAAAAAAAAAAAAAATGTCCTGAATGCAGCAAGAGTCTTTATAAACCATTTACCTGGTCATAGCATGGCCTGGGTTTAAAAAGACCACAGTGATCATCTAGTTTCAACCACCTGCTGTATGCAGGGGCACCGACCAGCAGACTAGGCTGCCCAGAGCCACATCCAGCCTGGCCTTGGACGCCTCCAGGGATGGGCATCCACAGCCTCCTTGGTCATTTCTGCTTAGAAAACTGTCTTAAATTATTATATTACATTGAACACACAAAGATAAGAAAAAAATGTTAATTGATTAAAAGAAATAGATTGATGGCCCTTCATTTCCCATTGGCTTGCTTTCATTTCTCTGGTCTGAGGCACCTCCTGAACCGTTCTCAGGAATGTGACACAATAATTTCAAACAGGATAAAGTGATTATATTAGATAATTTAGAATACTGTTGCATCATGGGAAAGCAGATTATGAGACAAAATGGTGTGTCAGCTTTATTCAGGAGAAAAGAGAATTGTATAGATTATTTTTCCTTCAGATCTAATATCTGCTGTTCACAGTAAGTGACTGTATTTTCTGCTTGGTCATAGTTAATTTTCTTTCTGTTTTTTGACATATTTTCCTGATTTTTCAAAAAGTATTCTGTTATTACACTATTTATAAACTCACATTCTGTTTTAAAATAGCCTCCCGATTTCATTTATTTGCATCTTCATCTAGCTCCATTTTTTTTCCCAGTGTATTTAGAGCTCAATGACTTAAGAATCCTCTCCAGAATGCTTAAACGAAAGCATTTGACAGCTCATTTTAGACCTCTCTCAGCTAATCCTTTCCAGCTTGCACACCAGATCCGTGCTGCTCCGTGCCTCCTCTCTAACAGCTTGCCTCCAGCCTGGCCTTGAAAGGCAACTGCACAATAAAGTGTCTTTGACAAACACGCAGTAATACGTTATTATTATCATCATGAAAGCAAATTAAGAATGATAAGTTTCTGAAGATTGCCCTTAATTAGCTAAGCAAATCATACCAGCAGGCCAATGCCCACCAAGCATGTTCTCTGCTTGCTGCCTTTCTGACTCTCACGCTTACCATTCTGCCCTCTTGCATTTGATGTTTGATCAGTGTTATCAGAAATATGATCTGGCTGCCATTCAAGTGACTGCAAAACTTTCTTTGTTTTGATTGGAAACATGACCGGGCTCAAATCTTCATCTTTTAATTAACAAGAGGTTTTAAAGATAAGTCTCATTATACAGCTTCATTTGATTTCTGCAGTGACCTTTTCTGGTGCTCTCAAAGCTATGTTTTGTAGCCCAGTGGTGCAGGGAGAGCCCTTTCCATGGGGGCAAAGGCAGCATAGCAGCAGCAGAATAAAACAGACGGCTCTGAAGATGTCCAGAGCAGAACAAAGGATAAAACTAATTAGATTACTTTATGGCAGTGTTTAATCTTTTTTAAATGAATTGAAATCTATTTTCCAACCCCTTTCCCTGGTGATTTCTCAGAGCTATAAAGTGTACTCTTTGTAGATGTAGTTCCCAAGACTGAACAAAACCCTTGTGAAAATGTCTCACATCTGATTTTCTTAATCCACTTTTGTAGATTAATGTCTAAACTGAACGTAGTATCCATCCAGCAAGGGCACCTAGCATTCTCTCTGCTGTTTTCACTACACCTTCATATAATCACGGGTCCCAAGGAAAGGATTAGTCTGTCATTTCTTACTATTAATTCATCTTCTTCAAATCCCTTTTCAATAAATCTCTGAAATTAAGACAAACGCTATAAATACGGGACTTAATTTCAACAATATAGTTTTACTGTTCATTTCCTTTCAGGGTGGATTTGGTCTCAGTGCTTTCAGAAGTCCATGGAGGTTATTCAGTTTCTCTTGCAATCTCCTCATCCCATCTATATGAAATATTAAACTTTCAGCATTTAATAATGATGTGTAAGACCGAGCTCACAGCAACTTAAACAATTTTTTTTTCTTTTATTTCAGCAGGTGATGCACCAAGAGCAGGAGAGTTCTGGAGAGTTTTCAACTTCACCTGTTTCCTTTCTGATGGTTTTGTTGCTGTCCCTTTATAATTAAATATTCTTTCCTTGACTGTTCTTCTCAACATACTAATATTTTACTTCAGCTTTGATGGCTAAAGAATCTGAGCTTTGCCTGATCAACTTACCTGTAAAGCACTGCTCTTCGGATGCGTTTTCGAGCTCTGGGTTTAGCTGTGCTCTTGGGTCTTTTGGCTTCCCAGTTCTGCAGAGGATGGGAGCCAAGTCCTGCCTCTTAGCCCTGCTCAGCTTCCCCCCATGAGGCTATTAGAGAAGAAATCTGCATTTCTGAAAACACAATTTTAAGTGGAGCATGGAAGAGCACGGTCAGTTGCAGATCTGAAAATATATTTAAGTTTCTTAAAATCCCAGTGCATCCCACTCTTAAGCAAGTCCACTGGCCTCACATGAAAGGGATTGGTCATTGTGCCTAACAACTATGTCTCATCTCTTTTCTCTCTTGCCTTCTCCTGCTCCTACTTTTGGTGGTTCTAGATCTTATGAAAAGCCTGAAAATAGATCATTATGCCAAGGTGAGGCTGAGGCTCCTCTGTTTCTTCTTTTCATCACTGCAAAACTCAGGGTCAAACATATGAAGCTGCTGAATATTGCTCCTTTAGAAGAAGGAGCCTTCATTATTGCAGCTCTGAGGCAGAAACACATTGTAGACTTTACATATGATTTTAGTTTCTTGTTTGTTCTGCTTTACTTTCATTTCAAAACGGGAATGTGAAAATAGCAAGTGTCTTCATTTTGTTTATGGTTTATGTTAATTTCATCGCTATGTAGGGCAAATTCCTCCTGGTTGCATGGCTTCAATCCATGTCTGATTCAACGTTTTCTTGCTTGATCTCTTTTTTTGGTCAGTAATAAAAGTAGCTTTGACAACAACCTACATGATCCTTCTTGGGTTCTCTTCAATGGTTGTGATTACGTGGCTTTACTGCAGTTATCACAGAAATGTGCCACAGCCAACGCATACATCACAACAGTATCACCAAGATACAGTAGTGGGAGCATCCTGAAAGACATCCTCTGTTCTGGTGCAGCCCTTGTTTTCCCTTCAAATGAGCACAGAAAAAAAAAAAAGAAAGAAAGAAAAAAGTCTAAAAGTTCCTTTTTTTCCCTTCTTTTTTATAAACTTTGTTTCTCCCTGCCTGGCAGGAGGGAGAAGCAGCTAATGTCTCCCTGCTGAAAGCATTAACTGATTGCATTGTTGCTTGAGCACAGCAGCTGTCCTTTTGCATTTAGACTCCCAGTGACAACAAAATTAAGGCAGCCTCCCCTTCTGTCAGGCAATAAAATGATTTTCTCAACTTCTTTATTTCTTCTGAGAACTTCTTAGTGCCTGCCGTTCTATGACTGCAGTAAGATGCTACAACCATAACGAAGGGGACCTTTTAATCAGTGTTTTCTGGCAAGTCAAATGGAAAACACAGAACAACGCAGATTCTACTGTGCCCTGAGGACTGATTTCCCCCCAAATTTCCTATTTGCTTTAAATTTGTTGATGTGTGGGGGTGTTTAATCTCATTTATGCCACCAATGCTATGCTGATTAATTGCCCACTGTTTTCTTGTGTCTGATAAAAAGGATCGTGCTATGACATCCTCAGAAAAGAACAAATCCCCAGCAAAGAGGAAGGAGAGTGCTGCTGCATGGTCTTAATTTAATTGTTGAGTCTGGATGGACCCTAATATTTTGTAATGTTCTTTGTAGTACATCAAAATGAGTCCTTCCCAAATGATGCCTTCCAGGTAGTTTCACCTGCATAGATCTTAGGATGATGTGAACGCATAACTGAATAAGAAAATAACTTTAAACTCAGTCCTTTTCTCTTCCAGTGACCTATTTCAAGTACTTCTCTTTAAGCAGACATCCTGCCTGCAATGAAAGTGCAATAGGAATGGAAGCTGCTGCTGAAAATTGAAATACATTTCTATTTTGAATGGATCTTTGTATCCTCAGTTCCTGACTTGACACATACTTAAATATGTGTTATTTTTAATTAGAGGAAAAAACAGTCCTCAATTTAATAACTTTTTTTTTCTGGTTCTGATTGCACCTGTTTATGTGCAGTTTCTGTGTCCACTGTGATGCTCATGGACTCTACTACCCATAACTTATGGGTTATAGGAAGGGGAGAGGCTGGGAGCCACAGTGTTAGGCTAAATCATCCACATTGGCCACAGCGGGATCCTTCACCTATTTTCTGAAACGTTTAGTTTCACTTTTTTTTTCCTCTGGATCTGACCCTCACAGCTCAGTGTGGGTAATCAGCCCCCTGCTTCATCTGTAGCTACTAAAAACTGGGGGAAAATAAACATTTCCTTTTTAAACCATTATTGCAAAAGCACAGCCATGGAACACTGGAGATTCACTCATGATGTAAGGGCAATTCTCATAAAGTGACACTCGGGCATTTGGATTCTTACCTTCAGAATTAAGAACAGTATATTTTCTTAAGAAAAAAAAAAGGAGAAACTGGAAAATGAGGCAGTTCTGTTTCCGTGGTTTCAGAGTAGGAATTCAGGTACTGAAATCTCAGCTTGTGGTGTTACCATCCTAAAATCACTTATGCAAGGAACTCTGATGTGAAATAATAAAGATTAGCATTCAAGTAAGCAAAGGAAGAGTCTTTGGGAAAGTGATTTTTTCTCCAGTGGTACCCAAAGGAAATGATCTCTATATGGCAAGATAGTCAAGCAATGAACTTTGAAAAAACTGTTATTGCAGGACATCTGCAACATGATTTGCCATCACACATCATCTTAAGAGCACTTGAGAGCTTTCCCTTGCAGCTCCCTTAACAAAATACCCTTCCAGTTAGTGCTTCTACGCCACTCAATTCAAAATTAAAAAGTTTAGACAATCAAGCAAAAGGTGAGATCTGCTGTCAGTGGCTGCTCAGTTCTGCCCTTCCTGCACACTGACACAATTAGGCAGATACTTCATTAAAGCAGTCAATACCAAAACCAAGCCAGAATTTACCCAAACATCCAAGGCAGTATTGCACCACACAAACTATGAATCTGCTGCTCTGTTTCTTGCTGAATCCACGGATATAAAATTAAATCCCATTTTCTTCTTTCTACCAAGGAGGTATTAGAATAGACATTATTGGCTGAGAACATAATCCTGCAATGGTACCACGTCCAACTCATTCAATTTTCTTATGAAATTCAATGGTTTTCTTAAGCTCCAGCTTTCTGCATCAACCCATTGCATAAGGAGCTCAGCTATTCATTTCAGCAGAACTGAAGTCCAGCTTTGACTCGGGTACACACTAAAGGCTCAAAAAACCCTACATACACAACTGTGTATTGCTCATTGCTCAAGTTATTGCTCATTTTGGAGGAGAAATTGTGATTTTTGAATGCCACTAACAGTGAAGGCATTGAGTATTTCAGAGGGGAATGGAACACTAACAGAGAAACAACTCAGCATCCGTTGGCTTTGCTGGAGGAAGACCTGTTCTGAGCAAACACATTCACTGCTCCTTATTCACCCATCTCTCCCTTTTGCACTCCTCACAATTCTCAGAGATTAATCTGGAAATGAAGTTGCCTTTTTGTGAGTTCCCCCTTTCCTATAAAGGTTTTATCCGCTTTGCTGTTGACTCGATGCCGTTCTGCTTCAGAAATTCTGCTCAACCTCAGCTCTTCCAATAGCACAAAAGCAGTTCTAAGAGCCCTTAAAGACATCATTAAAAATTTTATTTCCATGCCTTTCAAAGCCCCTGGAAATACATATTGTATTACATGCCATCATCGTAAACAGCATTTCTCTTAATGCAATAATCTCAGTCTAATCTTTCGGCAGTGTGAATATTCTAAAAGGAAGGTTTAAAGACATGGATGCTAAATAAATTAAAGTGAGCTAGGGGAAGGTGCTTTATAACTCTAGAAATATTGCAAGCATTATTTAAAGTAGTTAATATTTTTACAGCCTCGTGAATGCTAATCTCTGGGAAATCGCAGGTAGCAAATATAGTTTTAATTCTCAATTTTAGTTATCACAATCTGGAACTGTAAATTAATTTCAACACTATAAAAAGTAATAGAGACGTTTATTTTCCTAAGCAATCTGGCTTATTCAGCTGCAGACTAAATCTGAATTAACGGTTCTGATATGCTGAATACAAAATTAGTAATGATGTGAAACACAAACGACAACAGTACCTGCTGGAGGAGTTATGCTGGAGTCCAACTTTTTCTCATTAATAAACTTCATTACTATTTAAAAAATTATACTGAGCTTTCTAACTGGCACTTGAGTGCTCTCCTGGAGTCTTTTCTATAACAAATGACACCATCTGCAGTATTGTTATAGCCTAAACGTACTTCTTCCTTTGGGGATGCATTAAATGCAGGATTCTGACAATTGTCATATTTGCATAACCAAGAAGTAAACTAAGGTAAAAACTTAGGAAAGTCATGGGATGTGATGGCCAGCGTTCAGTCCAGGGAGGGAGGCGAAGTTACAAAGGCCTTAGTTTAGTCATCAGAAAATAGAAACAAAAGGGATCAGTGAGGAAACCACAACACTGCCTAGGAACAGAGTGTGATTCCAAGAAAATAGTGCTGTTCAAGAGCCATTGGTGTCAAAGAAGAGCTTTCTTCAATTATATGTTGAAGACTTGTTCATATACAGGAGTATTTTTGTAAGTCTACGTACAGGAGTGACATGGGAAGAGATGAAGCAGTGCAGAGACATGCAAGACTGAAAATAGGATCAAGAAGGAAATGAAGCAGCTTAGACCTACAAGAGGTCTATGAGCCTTGAGAAAAAGTAGCTGCCAGTATCTGATCCTGTTGTATATTAGCAAACAGCACTGTTACTGTTTACGACTGATCTCCCTAAGAAAGAAGGTATTGCCAAAGAAAGGTATTGTCTTTGTCTCCCTAACAGAAGCAACCCACAAATCCCTCCATCTACAAATCAGGTTCATCTACAAATTACAAGTTCATCAACAAACGAGCGTTACTGCAATGGCCAGACTATGCAGCTGATGATTTAATTACAGTTATGATGACTACATTCAAGTGAAGAGTCTGAGTATACTGATCCCTGTGAAAACCTTGCGGGGAAGATGGGATTGGCAGCTCCAGTGCTCCAAAGAACTCAACCCAGCCACGCTGCCTTCATGCCCAAAGTCACCTGAAAGCCCTCACAAACAGGAGTTGAATCACTCTGTACTCGTGGCATTAAACACAAGTCAAAGCAAATAGCAGAGCAGAAAAAAAAAAACAAAAACAAAAAAAAACACCTTCTCCAGGATTAATAATGAATATCTTTAACTTGAGAGCTTGCAGACAAATCTGTCCCATTGCTGGGGATGCTGAGGGACTACCCACCCCCCTCCTTCCCTCCCTCCCCACCCCCCCCTTGCCCCAACCCCAAGTAAACTGCTCTAATGCAAACCTTGCTTGAAAAATACATGGATGTTTTAGTGCAATTCCGCAGAAGGAGTGCCAGACATATCAGGTACGGCTGGTAAAGCAGTACATGGTGTGCTTCCTATGCTGATATCCCCCTTCCTTGGAGGACAGATGTCTTCCTGCCACTGCTTGCAGGGCTGAGAGAAGCGCACAGCTCCAGGCAACCACAAGCGATGCTGGAAGCCTTAAGAAACACTGGAGATTGCACTGATTAAAAACCAATGGTGTAATTTGACCGGGGACATTTAATTTTATTAAATGCCAAGCTGTGTACCAGCACAGACCAGAGTGCTTATGAATCAATAATTGTTGGCAGGTTCATTTTATTTCAAGTTGGGAACTGCCACAAAGTGACCATATTTCAGTTGATATCTTTAATTTGGTAAAAGAAAAAAACAAAAAAGGAACTAAGTTGTAGGGAATGGGGTGATGATAACCATGGCCATGATTTCATTTCACAGGTGCCTTTGAGTTATTTTATTGAGATGTTTTATATACAAGTTTTAAAGTACAAGGTGTGTTATCATTTTATTTCCTCGGAACCACTAATAAGCTGGAAAGCCAGCCAGGTATTTATAGAGGGATATATTTATAGAAGAAATCTTCCAGTGACTGCAGAGGGGGGAAAAATGGAGAAGCACACACCACTCCTAATGTAGAGAAATGACTGGGAGCTTGTACTTATGAATATAGTGCCATAGCTAAATTAGATAAATTATTATGGGCCCTAGATACCAATGTCTGCTGCTATATACTGCCTGCTGCAGAATCAGCCTTTTGATTTTTCTTCTCAGGGAGAGAAGGGAAAATGAAAAATGTATTACTCTTTTCATTACACAGCTTTCTATTTTCTGCTCCTTATATAGGCGCTTATGTCTGTATCTACATGTGCATAGATATGCACGCTTAGTTACCAGCTTTTATTTTTAATTTCCTTGCTACTGACTGCACTCATCTCCTGTATGTGTGGGAAATGCTGGTGCCCCAGTGCTGCTCCACCACCAGGTACCAGCGGGCAGCTCCACCTACACTGCTTTTGGACTGGTATATTTATTCTGAGAACGAAGCCTACTGCAGCTCCATAAAACCAAACCTTTTTCTTCAATAAATGCATGACTTAATGCAATAGACTTCAGTGTTTGCCAACCAGCACAACAGGCACAGAATAGAGCGCTTCTCTCTTACATGCTTAGATGTGGGGAGAAAGGACTGTGTATTAACCAGGAGAAAAAGGGATTCTTTGGGGAGTTTAGACTTTAGGAAGCTAATTCAAAAGCCACCTGTGACTCAGGAGCCCGGGAGAGTCTCTCTAATAGAGAGCATCTCCAATTAGAACAGTGTGGGTGCTCATAGATGTTCTCCAAGGAAGACATTTCTTGAGCCACAATGATTTTACTTTACAGATTTCACCACGTAACACATACACATAAATAGGTATAGCAATGCTGCCTTGTAAACCTCATGCTGAACAGATTACACAAAATAAGATTTAAAATGCTCCACTCCATACGTAATTCTGAGATTTCTTACAACTGCAAACGAGCATGAGACAGAATGGTGCACAAACTTCAGAACCATTCTTTTTGGAGGTATCAGAAAAACTTCCTTATTTCCAATAAAATTGAAGGAACATTATTACCCTGTAAGGCAGCATAAAGCTGCATGTGTGCACAGTGGAATGGGAGAGGGTGTAGGGAAGCAGATACTTTTCTCCCTATCAGCCACAGTTATGCAGAAGGAATCAAACCTGGAACTTCTTTCCCCCACTCTGCACCAAAGTCTGCCTCCTACTTCCTCTACTAGGAGCAGGAACACAAAAAAGTAGTTCCAGCTCAGCCAGAGGATGATTTTCATCAGCTCATTTTAGTCAATAAAGAATGGAGTCAATCACTCTTAGAAAACAGCACTTTGCAGTCCTTGTATACCAGGCCGGTACAATCACAGAATAAATCAATAACCACATTCATCAATGCAATGTAAACTGCTGATCTCTGTGGATAAATCGTACCAGTGTAAGAAGGCCCTCAAATAAATCCCAAACCCCCTCAAACTGCATAGGTCTTAAATCTGCTGAGGGCAAAGGGACACGTGAAAGATTTGCCATGTTTCTCTTTAAAATCTGGAAGATGTCTCATGAAATCCAAGGTGTGGTTTTCTTGGTATCTCACTCTTTGTGTCTCAGAGTTATTCCAATTCATTTTACAAGGACAGGATAAATCTATAGACACTATTCAGCACTGAAATATATTGGCATACATAGAATAGGTTAAGCAAAGAAATAATACCTGGCAGCATTATTAATATGACATTCTAATTGCTACAGGCACACACATTTTCAAGTACTAAGTGCTATGAACTGATAAAAAAAAAAAGTTCAGACTGAAAAAGCCTGAATGATTGAAGCCATTTAGAAGCCTTTATTGTACCATGCTGTCAAAATGTCCAGGTGACCTTTTCTACATGGTAAATTTAACCAAGAAAGATTTTATACACGCTGTTTTAATAGCAATGTTTCACCCCTCCCCTCCCCGTCTACCCCCCCCACCTCATAGTTTTGGGATTAGATAATGGTCACATCAAGAGAAATGCCACATCTTTGTACATGCTCTGAAGATGATTGGGTCATTACATGCCCAGTCTCTGCAACTTGCCTATGTTTTTAGGCAGAGAGATATTTCTGAAAGCATATGTACAAATGCATGAAAGCTATGCTGTTCTTCCATAACAATCCTTTGCTAGGTGGCAGCACTCCAGTAGTCCATTCTCAGTGGCAGAAGACAACACATATATCTGAGCTCAACAGAGCCACTCCTCAGGATAAACAATGCAAAGATGGTATTTCCATACTGCTCACACTTGGAAGATTTCACCACGTTTGTACCAACATTTCAACAGTCCACAGCAAATATTATACCTCAAACCACATTCACCCAAAGGCCATAGCGGAGCTGCATCTACATGAAGCAATGCAAGCTTCCAGACAACTGATATTTAAGATCACTGAGATGCACGGGACCGTACCTTGGACATGCAGATACAGAATGGAGGAAAGGCAGTAGGGATACTCCTTGTAGGGCAAGATTCTGGACAGCTTTTACCCAGGGAAGTGCAAAGAGCACATGGACACAAGTTCTCTTTCAAGACTAAATAGATAAAACCTGTGTCAGCATCCTCAGCCACCAGCCCAGCGCATGCCAAAGCCTCTCTGAGCAGATTAATTCTGGCTTCTGCACTGCAAATCGTTGTGGGAAATTCTCTGTGACTGCAGTACATTCAGATATTAATAAAATCTTTCTCTGCTTTTGCAATGTATTTATACATAAGTGTGATTTAGAGCTCTGTGTCAAGTCCTCTCTAGCACTGCATTCCAATGACCTGCAAAAAAACCAGGGTGTTTCTGCACATCAGGGTAATGCTGATTTAGGGGTTGGTACAATAGCACACATGGGCTATTTTATTTAGTTTCTTGGCATTCATATTCAGAAATTGCTCTATAAAGAATGGAGGAGGCATTAAAGAAAGTTTAAATGATCTTAAATCACAGTGAAACATTGCATTTGGAACCAACTGAAACATTTGGATAGACTCAAAATTGCTTTTTTTTTTTTTTTTTCCCCCAGGGACAAATGTTTTGTTGATGTATTAAATTTAAAATGAAAATCTCTGACTGTGACTGGTTTTAGTTTTTTGCTACTTTGCTTATGTCATCAAAATATAATAGATCTTACTTTTCCTGCTGTTGGAAATCTCAGTCTTGTCTTGGATTTGATCCTATGCTCTGAAATCTCGGAGGACAGCACCCAGCATTTCCAGTATGGGTCAAATAAGTGGGGCTGTGTTTGTCTTTCCCTTCTCTGTCATCTTCCTCTTGACTTCTAGTTTTAGGGAGTGCATATTCTTATTTTCAAATGTTTTCTACAACTGCGAGTAACAAAACTATTTTTGCAAGCTTTTTTCTCCCTCCTTCAGTCAACCAAACTCTTTTTATTTCAGCACCAGATGTCTTAATAACATTTTATAAAGATATAAGATGAAATCATTTAAGCTGGCTACCTGGCTTTTTCAACATCGTTCTGTAGATTGAGTCTAGTTTCATTTGGACACTTATTTTAGTGAAACAAAAAACAATGATAGGGAAGAAGAGAACATGGGCCTCCACAATTTAACAAACTTCATTCATTAAGAGAGAGTAGGGGGGTCACATTATTATTTAATGGCGTTCTTTTTAAGACTGCTTAGAAGCTGTGTTTTAAGGCATTCTCCTCTTGTTTGAGTTTCTCAACGCTAGGTAAATCTACTTTAGGAAGCACAGCAGCAGAACAAAATAGTGAATTAGATCAATTTAAGTTCTGTTTGCTGAAGTAAACATCTCCTAAGGGAAAGAATGAAAAGATTATTTGCTAGAGCTGCGTGTCTTGCTTGGTTTTAGTAGTTATGATGCCAAACACCTGACTCCCCCAGGCAGAGAGGGGAGCACTTGGCCACAACAGTGGAGCAGAGTCCTATGATAGGCACTGTCCATATGGTGGCTCATGGAAGAGCTAGGAAACAGAAGCTGTAACAATCACTGATTATTGCCTTGATTTTTCAAGGGTCCTTCCTGGGTAAATACATGTGCATATTCCTCAACTGGAAGTTGCTAGGTGGAATAGTTACTTGGTAATCCACTTACGTTCCAGCTCTAAGAAAGCCCAGCAAAAGAACAGCTTTATTCAAGTCAGCAATCTTCCAGTTCCTAGGGTTTTCCCTTGATTTAAAAAGGGGATTCTCCCACAGAAATAACAGAATAAGACAAACGTAGAAATTAGGAGGTCAAACACAGGGAAAGAGCCTGATTTGAAAATTACCTTTTAGAGAGAGAAAAACACCTTGCAAGGAAAATCAGTAATGCATGCAGAAATGAAAACAAATCTTAAGGAAATGTTTCCTTGTTTAGCTTCACTGCAAAGAAAAACAATCTTTGTTAGGGTATTAACAAGATTTCTAAATACCATATCCACTTCATTCTACACTCTTCTACTGAAAGCTGTGTTAAACCTCTTCCCAGTAACTCCTGCAATTAGTATCTTTGTAGAAATCTCAGAGGACAGGCTTCTAAAAGCAGCATTATATTTTTAGAACCTCCCTGTAATTAATCATCTATCAGTCCTCCTATATAGTTCTACACAACTGCTCTGCAGAAAGTATTTCCTTCCTTGAATGAAAAAAAATCTTTTTGTTTAAGCTTAGTGAAAGAATCACATTCATGTTATAAAATATAAGAGTTTAAGTTACATTTACTGAAAAAAAATAGCCCTTGCTTATTGGATGATAGAAAATCTGCATGCAGGCAAGCTGCAATGGTAGCAACAAGCTGCTGCTAGAAACCTGCTGGGATGGAATGATGCAAAAAGCTCTGTCAGAGCTCCACTGCAGTGGTCATCTTTTTGAAACACTACGTTAAATTCAGTATGAGGATAATTGAATATCACCAGATGCAAATAAAATTTGTTTATCCACAAAGAAGAAAAGCCCACGCTTCTACACTCAATTCTGTAGCCACAAGAACATGAAATACACTCTCCTGGCTTTGATAGCATCAACAGGAAAAGCAAATATTTAACAGAAAGTGCAATTCCTAGTGAAATACCTTGTCCTAGGGATTTAACAGCCTTTTCATCCGCTGGAGTACTTAAATCAAAACTGAACATCGTTTCATAATGCATGCTCTTGCTGCGTGTTTATTATTTATGGTTTTACTTTGTCAGAGCACGTGGAGTTCTCTCAGCACATCAGTAATGCCAGGCACCAAAATGTTGGTAACTTCCCATACAACTTCATGTTTTAAGGGCAATATCTATGAAGAAAGGTTGAAGGAGTTGGGCTTCTTTAGCTTAGAGAAAAGGCTCCAGGGAGACCTCACTGAGACCTTTCCGTACTTGAGGGAAGCTTATAAACAGGAGCAGAGCAACTCATTACACGGTCTGATAGCAATCGGCTTTGAGGGAATGGCTTTAAACTAAAAGAGGGGAAGTCTAGGTTAGATGGTAGGAAGAAATGTTTCACTCAGATCTGCGGGCATCCCATCTCTGGAGGAGCCCAAGACCACGGATGAAACCCAAGGCAGCCTGAGCTGAGGGGGGCAGCCACAGCAACAGATTGGAACTTGGTGATGCTTAAGATCCCTTCTAACTTAAGCTATTCCATGATTAAGACTCTTGCTTCCATCTTAGCCTCCATACCAAATCTTTTATCAAGCTTTTTAGAAGATTATCATGCACAGGTTAAAGCATATTCTTCTGCTCATTCATGTGCATACACCCTGCCATCTCCCTTTGAGCCCTTCTTTTTTTTCAGAAGTATTGGGGTAGGGAAGGAATTGGATTAGTTTGTTGTTGCAAATGGTTACAAAGATGAGACAACACATTTGTCAGTAACGAAAACAGACTTCAGAATGTAGTGGGAAGGATGAGAAGTCCCCTAGTAGTGATGTGAGATAACATCACTTCTACAGGATGTTGTTAAAGCTGACAGCAATGTGACTTGATGTTTTGAGCTCTATCTATTCACTTGAAAGTCATGCTCACTCTGGTGTTTAATTTGACATTCTAGTAACTCAATAGATTGAAGGGCTTAATTAGATGCTTTTATTTATATTTCAAGATGATGAAAATCAGTGTTCTTCTCATTTACCTTCACACCCATACCAGAGATGAATCTACACTTTCAACCTACGGCAAAGAACAATACCAGCTGAAGAATAACTAAACATGATAGAAGACAGATATGTTTTAATCTCCCCTTAAAAAAAGTTGTTGATCAGAACAGCCTTTGCATCAAACAACCTTTTAAAGTGTATATCTCAAATCATAAAAGGTTCTGCCTTGTCCAAACCTGATTCAAGGCTTGCTGGTACCATTGAAACTCTCTTAAATTCAAAGGTTTGGGGTTGATCCACATACCTCCTTTTAACACGGCGTATCTTTTCAGAAGAAAACAATAAAGCACTGTTCTGCTCATAAAGAAGCAAAATTGCTTTTAACAGGGTCTTAGAAACACCAGCCAAAGCATACACAGGTAAGCCAACAGCCACATACAGAAAAAAAGAACTGCACTGACCCAGTTGGTGAAAGGGATCCCTATGTAGGCAGCACATCTCCTCAGGAAGCAGCCTAAGTCCAAGAGATGCTCTCCTTCCAACAGTGGCCCTTATCTGAGCCCAGGGGGCCTCTACCCTTCTGGTTAAGTGGGGGTACAGGTGCAAACAATTTGCCTGTGTTGTCTGGGCCAGGCACACCCCTTCACCAGGTGTTCAATTACCAGTCGAAGCCCTGAACTAACAGTTCCCCTACAAATATACTTCACAAAATGCATTCTATAGTGGTTCCTGTAATACCCAAAGTAAACAACTAACTGTTATTTATTTGAAATGTTTTTGGTGGTTTTTATTTAGAGGTTACATTGAAGAACGTGAGATAATTAATATCCACATCACAAGCAATTTCAAGTCTCTTCTCAGTTTCCTCCTGGTGCAAATCTTCCACATCTACCATCCCATTAAGTTGGAGTTTCAGTAAGAATTAGTAAAAAAAAAAATTGAGATCACTCTTTTCACAATTTCAAGTTATATTTGGTACCTATGTATCTACGAATTTCAAAGCTTATATTTTTAAATTAATGCATTATTAATATTTACATTTCCTTATATGTGTACAATCTCTGTCTCCCCCCCATCCCCACTATTTTTCTTTACAGGAAATTTTGGTTGTGATAAAGTATTAAGATAGAATCTACAGGTAGTTCGATTTTTAGAGTCCATTGCTTCATTCACGAAGGAAAAGAGTATATAAGAACAAAACTCAAGAGTAGGATCCCAGATGTCAACATATGCAGTTCTCTTGGAGACAATTTTATTCCTCCGGAGCTTAAACCTATAAAGATATAAGCATAAAAATAAGGAAATTTCTATCCAAAAACATTTTCCTATGCAGTCTAGCCTAACAATCTTCTTTTTAAAAATATCTGCAAAATAAAATATCCAAAAGATGGCTTCTTCTTACTCACTTTCAAGTTGTAGCTGCAATTCTAGGGAGTTTTGAATGGCCTTCCCATGCCTGCACATAGATATCTGCTTGCAGGAGGGTTTGGGTTGGTAAATTCTAACTCAGGGTTCCATTCTGCATGAATAATAAGAGCAGAGCCTGGGCACCTGAGCTAGCTGTGGAGTGCAGCTGAGGAGATCTACCTCGGTGTATGCAGCAGCTCCAGATCAGATTAAATCCTGCAATGTATACAAAAGCTGCAGAGTTGAATTCAGTAAGAAAGCTTACGTCTCTGAAAAGCATTACAGGTAAGGTCACATCTAGGTGTTGTGAAGCAGTTTCTCTACTACTGAACATGGGAAAACTGGAGACTAATCTACGTTTGCCCAGTACTACAAAGGGAGGTCAACAGTGGTAGCAAAAACTCTGTTAATCCTTTTTAGAGGCACACAGATTTCTTACTACACACTGATATTCAGAGAAAGGAAATACAATCTCATGTACTTGATATTTTTGGGATCCTAATTTCTTCGCTGCTGCTGCCATCCCCACCATCACTGATGGTTCTTATTTCTATGAGATAACCTTCTTCAAATGGCACCAGGAGTTCAGCTGAAGTGTTGTTTGTCTCCAGTATATGAGCTTTGCTGTGTCTGTTTTGTCTGTACAAAATCTAAACAAAAAAGGATTAGGGAACAGAGGTTACTCGATTACTTCAAGTTTTATGTTGTTCTTTACACAGCTGAGAAATGAAAGGACAGAAGTTTAGACAGTAGCATCTGGGTTTCCACTTAGAAAGCGCGTTTGTGCAATTAAATATGATGGACCCAGTGCCTGCCTGCACTAATTTATCTCTGGGACAAGGTGTGGAGCAGCCCTGAGACCACATGCCCTGGGGAGATGGAGATCCTACAAACTGGACCTTCTAGAAAGCCTTTCTTCTTCATTAGCACTCTTGACAAACTTTTTACACAGTTATGATGAAAAGAGCAATTGAAGAGCAAAGCAGAAGGAGAAATTGAGTTAATGGAGATTGTATGGAAAATACTGTGTTGAGAACTTAAAGCACTTCTCTCCACAACGAAATATAACAGGCAGTTATAACCGAGAAGCAGATATGTTAGGCACAAGGGAAAAGAGCTTAAAAGTCTGATTTTAATGTCTTCCCCAGTATGTGGGGCTATTCAAGCACACTGACTAGGCTGTAAGAGGATGTGGTATCAAGAATAATTACAAGGTAGAATATTTTTTCTGTCCTTTTCCTCCCTCCCTCCTTCACAGACACTTAAATGCTGAGCAACACAAGGATCTTGATCCTGACAACCTTTCTCCATTTAAGTGCTCTCCACAGCCATTCTGATCACTTTTCGGGTCTTTCAGAAAGTCTTTGGGGGTTAGAGACACTGCAAACAAACTTTAAACTAAACGTTCCTGTCCTTAAAAAGCAGATTTATAGAACTGTTTTTTACTTCACCCACATTGATCTTTATGTGAGTGCCTTCCATTCTATTTTCAAAGTTATGATTATGAATCGTCAGAGTAAGGACTTTTAAACATATTTTATAACATCTCTTTAATTTTTAAGAGGCTGTTCTCTATTTCTTACAGGCGTGTGAAACTCCTTCAATGCAAGAACATTATACAAGTAACATTACAAGGGAAAAAGAAGAAGAGGAGCCCAGTAATGGGAATAGAAAACTTTCGTGTTGGAATAAAGACGTCCAAATCCAAATGAGATATTCTTCCATGCATTATATAAATGTCAGCCAACCATCCCAGTGACTCCATAAAATTCACCTTTTCATGAGTAATGAAGTCACATTCCAACAACTCACTTTTTTCACCTCTACTAAAAACAACACGTATGATTAACAAGATAAAGCAATGACTTACTTTGTATCCTAGCACCTCTGATTCATTCTCCATTGTTTTCACGTGTTCCCAATTCAAGCAGATTTTGGAATTTGTCAGTTTCCATGCGATATTTGCTGGAGGTTGACTGGGAGCTTTAAAAAAAAGAAAAAGAAAGAAAAGAAAAGATGATGATAATCACAAGATACAACTTTATATTACATAAACGCGAGATACAACTTCATATTAATTTGCATAGTGTAATTGAATGAGACTCTGACATGGAAGTAGCAAATGCATGGGTGATTCAAGTCTGAAAGAGTGAAAAATATTTTCCAATTCATCATTGCTCTCTTATTAGTCAGAATACAGATCTATTCATAGCACAGAACCACTTACTGTGTGTTCATTTTGGAAATTAGGCAAAGCCTGACAGTGCCTGACAGTTCAAGTTACATTTGATAGATTTTATTTAAGTATTATGTTGTTCCTATCTATCTTTAAATGGACTACAGAATGTTTTGCTGTATGGATTTCAGAAAAAAAGTTGAAACTAGGAGCAGAATACAAAAGGCTCGATTTTCATCGGCCATGAGAATAGGCTACAAAGAGTTACACATTAAAGTCTCCATGTGATCCATCATGAAACGTTGCAGATTTTATAAATTCTCAGTATAATAGGCCGAGGGTAGATTTTCAAAGGTTTTTCATGCCTAAATGCCAGGACTTTGAAAATTTGCCTACGAGTGACAGAAATCGAATCCTGTGTGAACGTGTGAAGTTGAAACTGTGCCTTTGAACTGGCTGTCTCAGATTTACATCATCTCCATCTCCATGGTGTGCTCCCCAAATCCGGCCTGGGAGGAGAGTGCCAGGGGTGTCAGAGGAAGTAAGGATTTGAAAATAATTGAGAACAGAGAGGAGAGATCTGGAGAATGGGCTTCTGGTTTGTAAGGGTCCCAGACCTGACTTTAAAATGTTAAACTTCTGGGATTCTTCACTCCCTACAATTCCTACATACTGATGGTTAGCATGCATAACTCAGAAGGTACTGCAGACTTGGTAATACTCCATCATCTGTTTATTTCCCACACAGAGAAAATGAATCAATGCCATCTGTTGTTATGTATTTATCTACTTCTGGACTGTGGGAAAGTTTAATCCACCTCACTGTCTGGAAAAGGAGGTGTTACTGGGTCACTCAGGTGAATCTAAGCAAATGTCCTTCCATGAACAGTAAGTCCATACTGGATAAAGATTCCTTTTATTTTGAGCGCATTCACATGCATAAAACCACAAATCTACTTAAATTTTGTTTGAAACTTCTTTGCTGCTTTCATAAAATGTTTTAGGTAAGGAATTTGGACATAAAACATGCATAAGATATAAAGGATGTCAAATTTTTAATTGATTGGGTACTTCGAAAACGGACACCCTCAAATATGGGTGAATATCATCTTACTCAAAATCTTTTAACATAACACTTAAAACCATCTAAATTCCCAAGCTTTAGGTTGGAAAAAACACCATTGGGTGACTTCCTAAGCTGAATTATCCTGTTTACATCTACAGTCAAGGACCAGAATAGGCAGTAATGGATAGCCCTTTCCCAACCCACAGTGATACGCATAAACAAGAACATTGTGAACAGCTCCTTAGATTTAAGATGACCAGTCCTTTCCACAACTAACTTCTTACCAACTTTATCAAGAACATTCGATAATCTTAAGTAAATCAAGCTAATGAAGTTACTTATGTTTTAGGAAACCCTTGCAGGCTTTTTGAGTTGAAGTTTAGACTTGCAAAGTTTTTCTAATATGTATCTCTGTTGAAATATGCATTAGTAATTAAAAAGCAGTGAAATATATATAACCATGTTATATATATATGTTATAACCATGATGACATGTAAATAAAATAAGCAGAAGAGGTGAGCCTTCTAACTCTTCCTTGGGGAGCATATTCATCATTTCTACTTTCCTAAGCAGTAAACTTACACCATGAGATCAACTTAGACATTGAACTGATATTAGATGTTCCAATCAGAAGTGCACCTATTTGGCTAAAGGCCCATTGTACTTTTAAGTTTTGCTTAGTCTATTCAATAATGCCACCTATAGAACACTAGGAATCTTTGGCAATGAGTGTGAAGACAGAGCTATTTGCTTGAAGCCAAAGCTCCTGATGTAGATGTGTATCGTTACATGCTCTTGATGCACTGTCTCTTCTCATATTGAAAATGCCTGAAATCAAAATTTTAATACATGTTTTTAAGTATTAAATAGGTTGTTTTGACTTTAATTTTTAAATGAACTATTAGCACCATCCTGAGTTTGAGAGAAGATGAAATCAATGTAAATCAAAATCAAATTTGTCCTGTTTTTGTTTTGCTTCTTGACTGATGTGTCTTTATCTTTTCTTTCATACAAGTATACATACAAATACAGAGAATCATTTCCAGAGATGAGTCCATTTCACATTGTCTGTCAGAAAAGCCTTCCTTGGAATTTTACAAAATATTTTCTTTGGCTTTATTTTGGCTTATGCTATCTACATTAAATTTTATCATGAACTCATTTAAGTAGTTAGCTCCTGTCCAGCACTTTAAAGTAATAACCTAGAGTAATACATGGATAAGAGGACAAATGAGGAGAGACAGAAGATTCCTTTTTTGTGCAAAAAAGTGCTGATAAATTGGGAAAACATAGTCCACTGAAAGTATAAAAAAAGTAGGGCATGTAGATTAGCAAGATTTCCTGTTTTATGACTATTTTGCTGTTAGTGAGCATTTCCTTTACAAGTTCTATCCTGCAGAACAGCACTCCTGTATTATCTCAGAGGATGGCCTCATGAAAGCCTACATTTCACGTAGCTTTTATTCTCACAAGTAGAAAAGCATATGTTTTTGCTTCTAAAATTACAGGGAATTTAAGCAGCTACTGATTAAATAGTATTTAAGTGAATGTGTCACATACGTTCCCCTCTGCATGGCACAATTTAGAGGACCCCAGAAATATCTGGAGAATTTAATAGTTTCCTTAAAAGAAAAAAATAAAAAAATAAAAAAATAGAAGCCACAATCCCATACCCAAATCTACAGTTTGACCTGTGGAACATCTTTCCTTAATGGACTTTGAATCTCTTCTGAAATTTCCTGAAAGCAAGTGACACACTGTTGCATTTGAAAAGAAGATCCTTCCTAATTGTTGCTACTGCTGTAGGAACAAAAATGCCCGTGTTATCTAGTTTTGCAAGTGTAGAGAATTACCTGAGCACATAAGCAGGATAGGGTAAAAGAAATAACCTCAGGGCTGATTTCAGTCTCTGAGAACTGTAGCTTCCACTGAGACAGCGCTGAACACCAATCTAAACACTACATTAGCATCTTGCATACCAGAATCTGAACAAACTAACTCAACGTTCACCACAAAATTAGGAACCAAGAGACAGAAAAGTTTCTCAGTCACAGACTTCACTGCTTAATTTTATGTAGAAATTTGGGATCCCATTTTCCCTGATACTGCAACATTTAGCAAGCTGGGTCATGGTAAGCTGAAAATGTCACTATTCCACCTGGGAGCCTGCAACATTTGTTGTAAGAAATTGAATACTCACGTGACTTTTTAGTGGTGACATTTACCGGGGCGCTGGAGGGCCCCATCCCTGCTGTGTTGTAAGCCCGAACTGTTGCAAAATACACTGTGTTAGCTTTTAGGCCTGTGATATTTTGGGCTGTTATGTTCCCATTGACTCTGACTTTACCAGCTGTGCTTTCCTTGGGATCATCTGTCCAATATAAAACCTGAAAAGCCAAAACAAAGACAAGGCATTTCATTGTTTTAAATCAAGTACTGGTTTGGCTGGCAAGTAGACAAGCTGCCAGTGAAGATTTCAAGGAGTACTGGATTTTTCATATACAAAACTAGCAGGAAATAAAACCAAGCATGAATATTTATAGAGAAGAAATAAAATTTTAGAAACAGAATACAAATTAAGAAAGCAAATGAAATCCTTATAGAAGTCCAAAAGGAAAACCTTGATAACATAAGATATTTTAAAAGCTTTTTGGTTTTAAAGTTTGAACAGATTAAAGAAAAAATTTTTTAAAAGATACAAAGAAACACTTATCTACATCATCTAAGAGGATTTTAATTATTTTGTATCCTGTCTAATTTTCTGTCTGTAACAGCCATTAGACATTCTTTGTTTTTAATGAATATTTGATTTGGAAGGTTTGGGCATTGCTGCTCGTTGTAAACAGGAGCAAGAAGCTCAAAGCCCTTCAAACACACTGCAGCAGAAGCTTTGGTTAGTAATAACGTGCATTCTCTTCTGCAAGGAATGATGGAGGTCATGTGCATGTCTGCTAAATATCAGCTTCCCCCATCATGCTCAGGCAGTACTAAAGCTGTGTAAGAGGAGGGAGGATCAACCTTGTTTTGTGGAATCAAGAACCAGCACAAGTCCTTGTACAGTGGCCATCACAAATGATTAATCTTGAGGTTTTAATTTACATTACAAAAGGGCTGGGTGAGAACTGCAGTCCTGGTCTGTAAATGCTTGTGATTATCTCAGGTGAAATGCTGTTAATGAGAGTCAGGTGAAGAGCTGCATTATCTGCTGACTTGGCAGCAAGGGAAGAAGAACCAGAATACCAATGTAGCTGGGGAAGGGATATCTGCAAAGTGCCCAATCCCAGCCCCAACCCCCATCCCACTCCAACAACAACAACAACAACAACAGCAGCAGCAGCTGCTACCACCTCACCTCATAGCCCAGCACCCTGCCTGTGTGCCTGTTCCATGCAATGGGCTGCCAGGAGACCTCCACCTCTGCTGCCGAGATGCTCAGTGCTGAAGTGTCTCCTGGTGCTATCTGTGGCTCTGGATCACGAGAGAAAAGGCAGCAAGTGGAACATTTGTAGCATCAAAAGGGCGTTGCATCAGAAAATTAGAGAGATTCAAGAAAAAGTCAAGACTTCTTTGGTGGAAGCAGCACGGAGAGCATTGGGAAACCTGGGGTGAATTCAAGAATTTTGCTGCCCGTTTATTGTAGAACAGTAGCAAAACTGTAATTTTCCAAAATTAGTCATAACCTCTAAACTGGGACAGATTTTTGGAGATCGTATGTACTGAATGGTCTGGGCTCTCTATAGATAAAATGTTCTGAAAAGTCTCCTGCTTTTTCTCATCCTGCTCGGTGGGAGCTTTTGAGACAAGTGTATTGAAACATGCCATCTACTTAAAGTAACTCTGAAAATCTTTTCCTTGCCTTTGTTCCCTCCAAATTCCCATCCTCTGTCCCGTGTCTCCTGAGAATCTGCCATGAGCAGCTTTGAACAGATTTCTTACCTCCCCTATAGAGACCTGCATTATCACACCTGGGACCTACAGGCTGTAGACAACCACTACTAATAAGAGTGACACACTTTACCATCTTCTCCAGAGTAGACAGTGGATATGGAGCTCAGGGTCCCTTCTCCTTCATTGTTGTAGACGCCAACTTTCACTTCAAAAGGAGACAGAGGTGGAATGCTTTCATTCCTATAAACATATTTACTTGCTTCTAAGGGAGCCACGGCTGCTTTTGTCCACGTTGTTGAGCCAAGAGGACGAAACATAACAATATAGCCAAAACCTTCTCCATTTTGTAGTTCTTCTGGCACTGGCTGTAGTGACAGGGCAGTCAGTCAATAAGCATTTGCAAGTATACACTGTTTTAATTGAATCTTCATTTTCTCAGAATATTTTAGGAGTATTGATTCAGTTGACTGTGCCTTAGAGAAGATAATAATGTTTGCTCCATCAGTCAATGTAATATTGAAATAAAAATCAAAATAATAAATCTATTGAGGCAATCAATTTAGAAACAAAAGATCTGATCAGCTCCATTAAAGTTATTCTCTTTCAGGCATGAAGTTTTCAAAATTAAAAGCAATTCACTCAGCACAGTTTATAGCTGAAATTCTTCCCCCAAGGGGCATAGGAACACTAACTTTAAATGATTTTAAAAGGAGGAAAGAGATGGGAAAGGAGCAAACGTATGTAGAGGCACATGTCAGCTGTATAATTGCTTGTGCATGTGTAGAGCACATATATTTTCTTAGAACAAGGGAGAGTTTGGAGTGCACGGAGGTTTTCTTATTTAAGTTTGTTTAGAACAGAAATGTTATTGCAAGCTAACATGACAAAATTAATGTTTCTATTAATAAAATCTCATGTCAAGATATGTATTAATGACTCACACCTAACAGGCAATTCCATCAAGACTGTATCCAGAATGAACACTTCTATTTTCTTGAGAAAAAGAAGTACTTCTGTGCTGGCTTTTCAAAGCAAGAGAACATTTGTAAAACAAGAAAAGAACAGCAGTACATGGAGAAAGGAAGTTTTGCCAGCAAAATTCAATTTAATTTGGATGCTTTCATCAAAGCAAGGTGCCCAGAAAAACAGTCATGAAAAATGGTACAAAGGGCAGAACTGCTGCCCCTGAAGTGGGTTCTGGCTCCTCCACCAGGAGTGCTACTGGTGTGAGAAGATGGGAGGGAAAAATCGGGGAAACATCAGTCGATTTCAGAGCACTGAATTTATTTATTTCTTCATAAATTACTTTTAGTGTGATAGTAAGATCGTCAGATTATAAAACCCTGATCTGACATGCTTAACAAATGTTGTCATCTCTTAAGTGTTTTACAGGCATTAATTCATCGATCTTTCCCCTTCTACTTCGTATCCAGACCCAAGAGAGTTAAACGCGAGGGCTGAGGGTGCAGTGGGGATTGATAAGAGCTCAAGCTACTTTCTAGAGCATTTATTTTGTTTTTGAGGCTCCTGTGACCTCAGATTTAATCAGAATGTTTAGTGAGTTCATCAGAGAAAGCCAGAGTCATATTCAGTGTTGTTTGCTTATTAATTAATATTTTTTTCCGACTATTTTTCAGGGCACGCCACGGAGTCCAACAGGATAATTTGATCGAGATCTCTCAGGCTGTTTTTCAATTTTCACATTCTGCTCCCAAAGAACAGACTGGTGGAGGAGAAGATGAAACACAACAGAGAATGATGCACATGGAGGAAAACTCAGTTCAGTAAAAGCCAAGTTTCGCTGCTTGGAGAATGGAAAGGGGAAAGCATGGCACTGTTATTTATCTTGTGGAGATTTCGGATTTCATTTTTTTCCTCTGTCTCTTCCCTTCTTCTCACATTGGTTAAATGGGAAAGTTATCAGCATACAGGACAACACAGGTAGATCACTCAGCAGATGAAAAACATCATTTTTAGGATTAATTAATTTCATTTCCTTTCCTGTAAACTATGGACACAAGGTTGGCCTTTCTTTTGAAAAATAATGAAGTCAAGGAAAATAACCTTTTTTTTTTTCAATGAATACACATTTTCCATGACTTACGAAGGGAACATGGTAGTTTTGAAGCCATGGCCCCAGTTGAGAATTAATTGAAGACCATGTGCAGCTCAAGACACACAACTTAAAGTAATTCATTAAAGTAATGAAAAACACAGAGGTTGTATATTGGTTGTTGGCCAATTCATCAGGCTGGAGAAGGAGAGCAATGTCCTTCTTTCTGCACTCCACTCACTCACTGCAACTTGTAGGATGGGACCAACAGTTCTGAAATTGTATATTCTCTCCTCTTGCTAGAGTGCTGGAGAATTAAAGGGTTCATCTCCTTTAACACATAATAGGATATGCCTTGTCAGCACAGTGCTCCAGAATGAAAAACATGTAAACAAAAGTATGAAAAACGTTAATGCAGAAAATGGCCAAGCAGATTAGTGTGTTAAGCACCTCCTGTACAATGGAGATAAGAGGGTTATACAGACTTCTAAACATCTTTATAACATGCTTCTTAAGCTGTTTATTTTTATAAATGGTTCACTATAACACAGAAAACTTGCTGTGTATCTTACAGACTGTTTCCTCTCCATATGCAGGATGAATCTCAGGCTCAGTCCAAGCCAATAGCTGAAAGGCTCTGAATTTCAGCAGTGCTGTGATTGTGCCCATAGAATCCCCCATCAGACAGCTTAGGTTAATTGAGTTACCAATTACCTCCCATGTGATGACCAGCTCAGAGCGGCTCCCTCCTCCTCCGCTGACGTTCGTTGGTGCCACTGTGGGAACTGGAGGACAAAAAACACCAGGGCTGCAACAGCCACCACTGCTGGGGGTCTCCTCTACTCCAAGAATAAAGCTTTCCTCCCAGCTCCTCTCACATGCAGCTACTCAGCCATTCAACATGTGCAACAAGGGCTGCATTCTATTACAGTGCATTTTATGTGAACCGAAGTCATGTTTGCACATTTTCAGGTTTCTAAGGCTGAAGCCACAGATGTATTTGATACATGAGTACCCTGTTCAAAAAATTAATTAAAGAAGCTAGTAGCATCAAGTATTTGACATTATTATGCCTCATCAACTAATTGGCAAAATGCTGTTCCATTCAGACTGTAGCTGCAACACTACTGATTTACTAATTGTGCATTTGTTCAGTAAACATGTTGTTGGAGCAATATATTAATTTTTTTTAATTGGCTGCATGCTTTCCTTAGGAAATTCAAAACTCGTAACTTGCTGTTCTCCTTCTGCCAGGATTGTAAGAAACCCAATGTGCAGTGATTTGAGCCTGATTTCCCCAGTGGTGCTCCAAGTATGTGGCTGCATAGGTCCATGGGTGAGGTCAAACATGTTGCTGTTTATGCTGAGGAGACTTTCATTTGTCTAATGGCTCTTGGTGGAGAGGCCAAGAAAGTATTTCTTGCCTCTTACTCCATATCTCAATACACATACCTCATCAGCCTATAAACATTTCTGCTTTCTGGACACTGAACTGTGATGTGATGGATGGGATTTACACAGAGCAGCTTTGTTCCTATAGTATAATTTGCAATAAATTTACTTGTAAGGATGATGTCATGCTGTTTTTCTGCTACTGGAGATGTATTACAAAAAAGGACAGCTGCACAACTTATAGTGGCAAAAACCCCCATGAGAGGGCAGTTATATTGTTTGCCACCTCCAAACCTTTGCTATTATTTCCTGATGTTTCAAGATTGTTCTTACCTTCAGTCAGCTTCCACTGCCTAAAAATGGTGCCGAGATGAGGCCAAAACTTTTTCAGCAGCTCTGGCAAGTTTTGCCATGACTGCCCACCCTTCCCCATGTTTTCCTTCTGGTGTTAAGCACAGCTACGGGAGGAGCAATAAAGGCAACAGCTCTTCACATTCCCAGAAAGGGGGTGAACTGGCTGCCTCTTCTTGGCTGAAACCCCCATCTAAATCTTTACCTGACTTAATTCTCTCTAGAAAAGTAGAGATTTTAAGGTGATTTTGTTGTGTAGTCAGAAAAGGGAGTGAAGTGCAAATGGAACTTCGTTTGGGAGTTTAGTGCAGGTGTTCCGTTTTGTCATTCACAATCCATGTCTTTGTGCACATCAGAGATAAATAACTTAAGACTGAAAAGAACATTAAAGGAGAAAAAAATAACAAAATGGACATTCAAGACTACTGCTTTGCTTTTTCACGAGTCAGCTTAGACAAATTCAGTTCATGTGTTAAATGTGTTCAGCACTTACTACCTTTGCATGGGAAAAAAATGGATACTAGTGCTCAGCAGAGCCTCAGCCGGGCCACAGGTGAGAAACAGATGAAAAATTACAGTTGAGTGCACCAAAAGAGCCTCGATTAATTCTCTGCTCCATCTTAATGGAACAAACATTGGCTCATTTGCACCCTCAGCTCCACTAATGCTTAGATTCTAGCTGGCAAAATAGCCACTGTAACAGCAAAGTTGAAATTCTCCCTTCACTGCTGGTCTTTTGCTCTCCACACAGGGGTGCTGCGTGTAGTTTCCTATTCTATTAAAAAATTGAAGTGTTACTCCTACTGCACAGAGATGGTTAGAGGCAGAGCAATGGACAGCAGTGAACAGATTCAGTAAAGGAGAGCTGATGTGAGTCTTTCTGTTCCCTTTGCCCAGCTTCAGCTTGCACTAAACTGTAAGGAAATAATGCTCCTTTATGCCATGATAAATAATAGTAATTTTATTGTTTTTTTCTCTTTCTATTCCCAGCCTTGTGAATCCTCCCAATAAAACTGATGAGAGCTGTTAGTGATTGCATAGGTGGTTTGGAACACCACACTTCACAAAGCCCCAAGGCAGCATAAGCAAGAAAGACCCTCTCAAGACTAATTTTGACTCCATGATCAATCGTGTGCTGGAAAGCATATATCTGTGATGCTCTGTGGGGAAATACAGAAAATTTAGCCTCTTCCTCTCTGCAGCTTTTCTTTAGCCTTCCGTTTCCACACTGTCCTTATTTCTCCCACGTGAAAGCTTCCTGGGGTTCTCCAGAGGGAGGAAGGTTTGTGCCATTTGGGCACACATCCCCTCTCCACCTGAGCACAGGATTGGTCCCTGCTGCAGGCTGAGAGCTCTCCAGCCCTGAGCTGGTGAGCAGCTTGCAACCCTCTGCATTGCCATACTGGCCAGGTGGTCCTGACTGCTAATGAGCCTCATTTGATTTCTCCCTCTGCACCTGGCAAGCAGACAAAATCTATCAAAATTGGTGTTCTAACGTTCAAATAGTTTTTTCTGGCACCAGTACTCAGAAGAATCTTTTACTTCAACAATAGGAAAAAAAAAGCCCTTTTCTTATTAGATTTAAATCAACTGATTTAATACATTTTGAAGTAATTCTGCTGTGGGAAAAATATGGCAGATAGACAAATAAAGTGGTGGGTATTCTGAGAAATAGATAGATCTGCCTCTCCAAGACTGTATGTGTTTAAATTGCTCCAAAAGAAATGCCTCCTATTTCTTTTTATGGAAAATAAAACAGCTGCAAAGAGCACAATAAGACTACTTGATAGAGCAACATCTCACTTTCTTTTTTCTTCAAGACAATCACTGCCTCTAGCTATGTATTTTTGCTCATGATGAACATGAGTTTGCACGCACTTATCAAAATCTGCACCAGAAGAGGTGACCACTGTCACCACTGCTCAAACACACCACCCACCCTTCACTGTGGTCACATCCTCTGTTTGTCTCCATAAATGTTCAGCAAGCATTAAGGAATGTCAATGAGTGTCATTTTTTCCGCACTTCACAGACCTTTGCTTCAATACACACTGTTCTGTCAGACTGCCCCTCTGCTGCCATCTGCCACCTGGCAATAAAATGTAACGGAATACTGGTGGAAAGGTTCAACCTCTGCTGCCATACCACTAACATCTGCCTCTGATGTCATGGAGCAACGTAATAAAACAGAAGGCATTACTTTTGGAGCACCTCTCGCATTTTCTACTATATAATCTATTAAATTTTGAGTTCAGTCCTGAAATGCAGCTTGCCAAGCTTCAGCACATGGAAAATGAGATAAAAAGACAGGAGAAAGTGGATTGTAAAAGCTGCTTCTACTTCACTGCTCTCCATGCTACAGGTGTTGATTTTATGGGTGGGAGAGAGCTGATATGCAGGGGGCTGAGAGAAACATAAAACAAAGCAAAGGTTTGAGCTTCAAATAAATTGTACCAAACAGAGAAGGTTAAAGGACTGACAGTGTTGGTCATTCAAGAATGAGCTTTCTTCCCATGTGGTTCCAAGTCCCAGAAGATAAATGTGTAAAGGTTAGACAGACTGATAGGAAAGATCCTGTCCTGGAGTCAGTAGAAGCTATTAGCCTCACTGGGCTTTGGATGTTGTAATTTATTTTCTCCAGTTAAAGCCAATATCCTGTCCCCACTGATGTTCAGATATCAAGCAGCCTAAGCAGCAAAGGCTTTATGTGCTCGTGCTAGGGTATGCCAGAGAGCTGGCTTTATCATTTTTTGTTCAAGTCTCTGAGCAGAGTATAAGTACAGTTATAATAGGAGGAAAACAGAAGTTGCTCCACAATTGCTTCAATGAAAGCTTGCATTCAGGCATGGGCATTAGACACACTTGGGGATGTGTAAAAGCACGGCCCAGCTCTGGCCTTTATTGCTGGCTCAGGTGATCTTGTAGCTGGAAAGAAATGCACGTGGTATCTAAGGCATGTCCAAGCATCACTAGCATCAGCATTGCAAGTCAAGGAGACTTAAGAGCCACAAATTGGTAAAACACCAAAGAGGTATTTAAGAAACTCTGAGTAGAGAGGCTTTGCTTCCACAAACCTCTCACAATAGCAAACGGGCAGTGTGCCTGTGGTGAAAAACCTAGGAGAAACCAGGGACTTACCTGCTGCTTTGGTTTTCAGTAGAGCTGATGGCTTGCTCGGCTCCCCAGTTCCAACACTGTTGCTGGCAACCACACGGAACTCATACTCAACCCAAGGGCTTAAGTCAACCACTGTTGCTTTGTGAGTCCTACCATTGAGGACTTCAGGAACTAAAATAAACATGTCAATGAAACAATATTTTTGCAGTAATTAATGTTATGCGTACAAAATACAAGGCAACTCTCGAATCACTCACCTGTTGAAACTGCCTGCCATCCAACTGAGAAAGGAGTCCTTGTCTGAATGCTGTAGATCTGGACTGGACTATTGTTATCTATTCCAGATTTCCAGGATAACACAGCAGTAGTGCTAGAAATATGTTCAACTCTAACATCCTCTGGTGGGCCTGGGGGACCTAATGCAAAAAATATTTTAACATAAATGTATTTAAAATAGAAGACAACAACTGAGGATAATCAAGAGTGCAAGGTGGTGCCTTGTACAGACATCTGATTTCTACTAGTGGCTACAGGATTTGCTCCCATCAAAGAACTTCTTTTGCTGTTGACAGTAGAAGGATTAGCTAAAATTTCAATCTTATCACTTAATTGATCATAGAAACTGATCTTTCGTATTATCTCCAAAGAGTGGAAAGAGACCTGGTCTCTTGATTTTTGCCAGCCTATATCATGACCCAGAGATGCCCAGCAAGGAGCAGGTGACACCATTCTTTTGAAAGAGGAGCACTTCCCTATTCCCTGCTCTGCTGAACTGCATAGCAAGAAAGAATAACCTCCAAAAAAGGCCAAGGCACAATTGCACAGATCTCCCTCTGAGTTACCAAAATCTTGGACTGTCATCCTAGGACTTTTTAAGCAGCAGCTGATGCTAAGAAATACTAATTCCTCCAGAAGATAGGTGTCTACATTTAATAAACATACCTCTTACAATTATATCTACTGCTGTAGATTGACTGTCTAAAGTTGTTTGCACCATGCACACATATTTCCCAGTATGATGAAGTTGAATATTTCTTATCATCAAATCTCCAACAGATTCCTGGAGATACAAAGAAAGTAAACTAATCACTCACAACGTGCTTTTCATACTGGACATTTTTATAAATTGCTCAATATTAATAAAAAATCCAGCTTTTAAATTAAAATATTCATAGCTATCATTAGTTTTTCTCATGTGGACATTTTTATTATGGCTTCACAAATAACTCAAGTGCCTTTATGAAATCTAAGAAAGAAAAATAAATGGCTGCAATCCTTTTAAAGAAACAGAGATTCACCATGCATATAAATAGTGATGGAAGAGTTATGAAAAATGCTTGTGTGGCCTAATGACTGCGGCAAATAAATTCATTAAGCACTGAAGAGTTTTAAAAACTTACTCCTCCAATTCTCTCAAAATGATGCATTCCTCTTTTGAAGTCAATTTTGTTGCCATTGAACAACCACGTGAACACCACAGCCATGGAGGGGTCATGAGAAACCTGGCATGGAAGGACTATGCTTTCTCCAACTGTTACATCCATGTTAGAAGGTGGAATAGTAATTACAGTCCTTTCTGTGGAGACAAAACAGTTTCCTTTTTATTAAAATGCTTATAAAAATAGTAGATCTTGAATGAGCTTTGTACCATTGGCGAAATGATGTGAAATTGGCCCAGATGTTCCATAATAAAGAAGATTATATCTAATATGGTGATGACTTCAGAACACTCTCACCCATGTGTAGCCTATTACTTCTGCAGTATCCATACGAGCACTCTGTGTGCTCTGAGAGTGAGCAGATGTCAGAGGCAACACGCTAAATTAGTCATATGTTACTTTGTAAATCCCATAGTCGATAGATATGATTTCAGCTTAAAATGTGCAGAATTAATTATTGAGACTGTTAGAAATATACTCACAGTTCTTCAGGTTTGAAAATGCTTCCTTGCAGGAAACTGCAGCAAAAACAAAATTGGTGTCCATCTCTGCTTACTGTATATACAGGGAGATCTTTAATCTACATTCTTAGTAATAGTTTACTGTAGAGTTGCTTACACTACAGCCTCAAAAAAGCTATCTCAACAGACAGAAAAAATATCTATGTAATCTTTTTTAACCCCTTAGACTGAGAAATAAAGCTGCAGATCTTATTAAGGGAACTAGTAGTTTGCTGAAGGGGAAAGAAAGGGGTTTATATGGCTTCATTTTTGTTGTTATGACTGGCAGATAGATTAGAGATAACAACCACTTTGTTGTAGCAATTCCACTGAATAAAGCTTTTGTGCATGAAAATGTTATAAAATGGTGAGAATTGAGAGGCACATGAATAAAATGAGAGCAGAATCTATTCAACAATATTAATGTGTTCTGAAAATAACATGAGAGGAGGAGAAGAAACCTTGCAGGAGTCGTATTAGTTTAGTGTTCATGCTGGCTTAACTCTTTCTGTAATAAATGCTTCAAAAATTCAGAATTTTGGTTACCAAGGCTATGGTTCCAAGGGGCTGATGCATGATAGGGCATCCAATACTTCACCTTCAAGCACAATTTTGTTCAGATTGTTACCACCATTGTAGTAACCAAATAATATGTAGATGCAGGCAGGCAATATGGACTGGAGCTTGATGGGCTCCTTCCCAGCATCTGAGCTGGAGTGACTGTTACAGCAGTGGTCAAGAAACAGCAAGGTAGGGTGGTGCATGTTCTGCCAACCTTTTAAAACAAAAATCTCCAGTTTCAATGACATGTCTGCTCTAGATACCATATAACGTTATCAAAGGAAAACAGTTTGTTCTGATTTCTACTGCTATAGGCCAATTAGGTGATTTTGTTTTTCTGGAATCACTGAGAAGCTGACTGTCACAGGTTCCCATCATCTGGAGCCCAGATTTAGAACACTTTGTTAGATTTCCCTGTGTACTCTGATTGCTCTTCATGCAAAACCACCATCATGGCAGATCCATCCATTTGTCTGAAGTCAAGGACTGCAGAATAGTGAAGGCCTCAGATGACTGTCTTGAAGATACTTGATCGTTAAGTTAAAGCAATCTCTCCCTCTCCCTGGAAGCAGAGTGTCAGTTGCAATAAATTCCAGATGATTCAAGGGCCATACTCTCTGCTGGCACAACTCCACTGATTTCAGCACACATTGGCAAAGAACTTGGCTCCATAAATCTCAAGCAAAGTAATTCCATCGTGAAGTACAGTTAACTTTTACAGAATAATGTTGAAAAGTATCTAAGAACCACAGAAAACCTCCACAAACTTTTACTTTCTTGCTTTTATTCTCCAGCGCTTCTTATTCCCACAACTGAAATAGATTACCATGAATAACACTTTGAGGTATGAATTGAAGTAATGCTGTGTACATTAAAAGAAGAAGAAAGAAAGAAAGAATTGCTTGGTATAAGATAAAGACTGGAAAGCTGTTTTTGTGATAACTGGAACTGTCCTTTGCCACCTGCAGATGGAGAAGCATGATCTGGCCTAAGGTGGCTCCCAAGCCCATCATTTCATCCTCCAAGGCCATCTCTCCATCTTTAAGCCTAACTCTGTGCATCTTTACACTACGCTGTTGAAGGCAAATAAGCAAGGAAGTAAAGAAACGTTAATATCTGGATAAGACAGAATGGTTGTTATAGGCTTCAGGTTCCCAGGCTGCTCAGGGAGACTCCCAGGTCCCAGATGAGTTCTCTGCTGACTGGTATGAACTGCTGCTGGTGTTTTATCTGTCCTGCTTAAAGCTGACATGAGTATACCTGATCTGCATTGCATTGGTTGCAGCCTGGAGGTACCCCTGAATTGTTACCACAGCAAAGCTCCAAACCACAGCACCTACTCCAGGGATGAAATTCACTTTGTTTGCTTTGCTCCATTAAGCTTTAATCAAGCTTTGCACCACTACTGAATTTTCCATGTCAAATACTCCCTATCCTTCAAACTCCTCTTTAAAATACCTGCCCTTCACAAGCCCCATCTCACCTCTGTTGCCAGAAGAGTTAACACTACCTCAATTTGTAACTCCTACTTCTCTGCATTGGATGGCTGGTCACCAAGATTGGTGCATTTTAACTCTTCTGCTATGCACTGTGTACAATTACAGCAGTCTATAAATAAGTAAAACACTACAAATGAAATCAATTTTATTTCTATAGAAAAGTTGGAGCAAAACTAAGCAAGAATGATAGCAACAGGATTGCATAGAATTTATAATCAGATTCAACAGTTATGTTCTGAAATCCACAGAATACAAATAGAAAATGGTGCTCCGTGCAGTAAAATGTTTAAGACTCCTCGAGAGCCAACTGACTATAATATAGGAAGGGGCCATCAGTTTGCTGGGTGGGAACTTTTTGAAATTTTTTTTAATCAGAAAGTTCCAAAATTATTCTGATTGCCTCATAAGGTCAGTAACATTATTTCTTGTGCCATTTGATTTTACTTCCAAGAGATCTGAAATGAGATAAATGCAATCCTGTTATGAAACAGTATTAAATGAATTGAAAATCCCAGAGATCATGTTAAGACCTATTGAATTCCTCCTTTTTAAGAGCTTTTTAGGAGTGCTAGCAAAAAAAAACAAACCTATTTTGTTATGAGATTACCATCCTGATGTGTCTTCTGTTCTAGCCTGCTCATAACCAGTAGCTTTGCTGATGCAGAGTTGTTCACTTGTGTGTTGTTTTCTGCTTCCTTTATGGATCTGTCTTTAAGACAACCACCTCAAATACTTTGAAAAGCTTCTTACAGGCTCATGGCTCTACATTATCCATCTATCTTATTTAGCAACTTCAGATGAGTATTAAATGGCAAGACCCATTCCAAAGGAGAAAACAGCCAAGATGGTGTGAGTGCTTGAGGTATAATAAAGATTTCTCACACAAAGAATAAACAACTCAATGAGCAGCAATAAACTTAATTTGCACATTAGATATGCTTTTCCAAGTTCTGACATTTCAGTTGAAAATAATGCTGAAGCAACGAGGCCTATAATTGAACAACCAAAACTTCTCCAGAGGGGAAACAAAAACAAATGTTCCCTGCAAACAAGATCAGTTTTATAACATGTTGTTACTCAGTGTTTTAATAAATTTCCTAAATGCCAAACAAAATACTTTTTTTCTTTTTTTTCTTTAATGGGATTTTTTTATATTGCTCCATTAGGATGTATACATGGGGTAGCTGTAATGGTGTCTAACTTCAATGAAATCAGAGCCACCTAAACCCTAAAGTTCTTGGTGTATTCAGTGCTAGTGCTGTAACATCAGCTCAGATGACACATTGCACTGCATCAATGCTAATTGCTCTTTCATAGTATGAAAACAGTTTTAGACAACTGCAGTAGGTTAGGAAGAAGGACGTTCCTGCAGGCTAGAGTAAATATTCTGAATTCATTGAAAATGAAAATATTAAGAAAAAAGGCAGCTACAAACTGCACGTAATAATGTGCTCTCCTTGTAACTGCAATCATTGTTAATGTTAACTCTTTTGCAAAACTGAAATATGTTTACTATAATCTCACAAGTTCCACACTTTAACTTTTCTTTCCCATTTAAAATCAACAAATACGAATACTTGCATAAGAAAACATTGGTACTGAAAAGATCATGCAGGAAAAAAGAGAAAGAAAAGACACCATTTGCCTTAGTTTTCCTCTTTTCTTCCCCTCATTGATCAGACATCAGAGGATACAGAGCACAGTCATTACACATGCTGCTCACAGGAACAGCTACACAAACAATATCTCTTTTTATGTCCTTCAGCTCTGGACTGGCCCACCTGAGAGATAAGTTGGTACTAGCACTTTTTACTAATGGAGATGGACCATCCATCAGTGCTGCAAAAACTTGAAGCAAAAGGCTGCTTGGATGTAATAGACTTTAATGTCTTCCACAATGCATTTATCTGTGTTTCAAAGGAGGGTGGAAACTGCTGCAGGGAGGTAACCTGTGTGGAGCAGCACTGCCTTGGGAGCACAGCCAGGGTGTGAAGTCACACCAGCAGCCCCAGCCTCTTATAATTGCCCATACTGAGAACCTCAAAGAGATGCTCTCTTTGTAAGGGTGCCAAAGTAGCACCCAGCAGGTGAGTGGGTGGCTTCGGGATCTGCATGGATGCAACAAATGCAACAACGTATCTGTGTCATGATGAAGGAAATAAAAGCACCTAATATTCAGATTAATTCCTAATGCCTTATTTCATTTTACACCCATTTTATAGTTTCTTCTGCAGCCTCAGATGTGACAGAAATTAAATGAGAGCAGAATAAATGCATGCAGCGGGGACATCATATTGGTCCTGTGTTGTGCTAACCTCAGGCTGCCCAATGCCTGCAACTTCTAAATGGTACTGCAGTGCAATTATCAATACTAATGTGCATTTCAGATGGTATCTTGAGAGACCTCTCTGATCATCAGTCTGCTGTGGTCATGAGGTTTCTTTGCTACAGGTGACGTCGCTCATTTTCAGCTGTAAACTGCAAGGAAAAACTTCCCGATAGCAACAGTGATTGGCATAGTCTTGAGCATCCCAGCAAAAACAAAACAAAACAAAACCCCACGCTTTCTATTATTCATAAAGCACAAAGGAATATACTAAAGTACCTTTCACAATCAGGTTCCCTGAATTTCTGGCAACTCCAAACTGATTTGTTGCTATACAAGTGTACACCCCAGCATCTGATTTGGTGATGTTGTAGAGCCTGAGACTGCCATCCTCCAGTAAGAGGGCCCTGGGAAAACAAACAAACAAACAAGCAATAAAAGAATAATAATAATAAAAAAAAGGCTTCTGTTACAGGAACTGCAATAAAAATGCAATGCTTCTTTTAATATTTAAATGCTTCCATTATGTTTCTTTTCTCTTTTACAGCAAGCTGGATATGCAACTAATTTTCACCTCTGCTCGTTATTGATTTCTATATTGAGGATGTTATATTGACATACTGGAATTGACCATTAACTTATCTAGATCGCTTGTAGTAAAATTAGGAGTCTCAAGAGAAAGAAGGAAGACCCAACTTTTTATCTAATTGTTCTGTATTTTACCATGGGGGGCTTTTTTTCCAGATCCCAATGCTGAGATGCTATACTAATGTTATGTCTGAGGCCAGATGCCTGTGCAATTTTGTCAGGATTATTAAAAGACATTAGCAGAGTAGCTGAGATGCTGAAATGCCATCTCACAAGCCAAGGAGCCAAATCAAATACACTGTTCTCTCCGAGGGCCCTCAAATCACCTTGTTAGTCACTACATTGTTCACATAAGTTTGCAGAGGATTGGGTAAATTGCATTTAATAGTAATTTCAGAACCACTCCTGAGTTTTGAGGACAAAATTAATTTTTAAGCTCGTTTACATGCCTCTTCATGTCAATGAGATGCCTTTCGGATGCACGCCAATGCAGTGCTCAGCATGAATTTTCTGTAGGTAGTTTTCTGTAGGTAAGCTCTCACATTAGGCCTGGGACCTCTTCCTGTCACACATGGGGACAACAATTCACAGCTCAGGGATTTCTTTTGTGAATATACAGAGATGGAATTGTTAGGCAATGAGCTTTAGGTCAGGATGACATTATTCCATAAGATTTTCTTAATTCGATGTCAGTTCTTCCATCCAGCTATTGCTCCTGGTAGATGTTGAAGCTGTTGATAATTTTTTGAGTTCACAAGGACAGTGGGCTGAAAGATCCTTGAATCTCATGAAAAGGGGGTCGGGGTTTCAGTGCACAGCCTTTCCTGCTAGTAAGGCTCCTGTGTGTGCACTCTCCTTAGTAGGCATCAGAGAATCTGCACTGCACAGGGATGAGCTGCACTCAGACATCACACTTTGCTGGATCTGACAGAATCCAGACGTAAGTCATAAATCCCCAGGAAAAGATGTTTCATTCATTCCAGTGCTCACAGAAGCACTGCATTATTCTTTTATATTCCCCTTTTAATTGACATTTAAATCTAACACAAGAATTCTTTTATAAAAAGAAAATATCTAATTCATGCATCACAACTTGGGTATTTAATATTTATTACTGACAACATAAGATTGGATGATGCAATGAATTATTAAAAGAAACGAACAATAACAAGAGCAGTAGTTGAAGCTGGCAGTACTATCATAGCTGTTAAATCACAAAAACCATCACAGCACCTTTCTGTATTCCTCTCTTGTATTTACATGCTTGTAGCTATATGCATTACACACATCAGGCCTTGTTCTTCTTCCCATTACCTGTTTTCAGCCTCAGCTGAAGTAGTGCCAGATGTGGGTTTCAGAACCTGTCCTGGAGCAATGGGGCCAACCCATCCTGCATTGTGCCAGGGATGCAGAACGGGGGCTGAACAGAGGTGATGTAGTGCCCATCTGATGAGGGGCGATGGGGAGAGGAGCTGAGAGGAAAAAGGATTCAGGTTGGAATGAAAAATCTTTGTTACCTTGGCAATAATCACCAGTACTGCAGTGGTTGCTCACCTGCAATTTGGAATATGATGAGAAAATAAGTTGGGGTTTAATAATCTATCATATATCCATATTAAATTGGAGAAGAGCAATGAAGTGCACTCTTCAATATAACAATGACTCAACCAAATAACATTTTCAGATATGGATGAATAAGCAAGAAAGAATTCAACCTTTCCACTGGCATCACTATGCTGTGCATCAAACCAGGGGCTAGGAGTGCATCTCCTTGGTGCACTGGTTGGTTGATGTATGGTGGCTTTATCATATAGCACCAACAGGTACTCAGAGGTGATCAGCAAATGTTCACAGATTGGATACCTGGTGTATAAGCTATAATGAGCCAGTGTAGTGTCTGTCTTACCTCCAAATGCTGATGTGCTGTTATTTTAACTGCAGCTGTATGTAAAAGCATTAGGCACAAATCTAAAAGCGGGAATGAGGAAAAGAAGACAATGCTAGTCCCCAAAATCGTCTACTGTAAATATCTGGGAAAAACTGTCTGTAGAAATGCAGAATAATAAAGGCAGAAACTTTGAAAGCACAGGCTCTGTGCTGAGTCCTCTACGGATTACTGGTTATGGCTTTTCCACCGAAGTTTAGCGATGTCTGGCTCAGATTTCTTTTTGTGTATTCTTTGTTAGGAGCTGTGATCTGAATAATTCACAGCTTTGTGGTTTACCCACTACCAGGGGTTGGTACTCAAGTGCTGACAAGGCAGTGTTTGATCTGTAGAATTGTTGTTCTGAAACAATACTTCCACAACCAGGCGAGTTGAGGTAGAATGGTTCTTTCAATGGATCAAAACAGAGCTTGGCAGAGATGAGCCAGGAGCTAATAAAAGCTTCAGAGCAGTGTGAAACCTGGCAGAGGTCACGTTACCTGAAGACAATTAGAGAGATAGTAGTACATATGATGCTTGGGCAGAATTTATGTAAAGGCAGAATGGAATCTGGAGTAATTGGCTGGCAGAGAAGGGAATTAAAGCAAAACAAAGAAAAAAGTGATTTACAGATGTACCGAGCTCTGTGTCAAGAGAGGGATGAGAAAGCGAAGCACAGCAGAAAATCAACGTGATGCATTTTGAATACAAGGGAAAAAGCTCTGTGAAACACTGACCCCATTGCCATGTATTGCAAAGTTGCCATAAACTTCCTCCAAGCCATGACTTTATGCTGTGGGTGGGTTCAGAGGGGCTTCACTTTGTCCTCTTCCATTTGTCTTTCAAATTACAGCACTGCGCTTCTGACCGCGATGGGAATGTTTCCTTTAATGGGCTTCGGATCAGGCTCTAACAAACAATTTAAGAAGAAGCTGTGAAATGCATGTCTCACCTGCTGAAAGACTTGCTGAAAACTGCTACTTTTCACAACATTTTGCACTGTGTGAAGGCTATGGATAATAATTCTTATCACTTGCATCGGGAGACAAGGTAATTTCACGTAATGAGATGAGATAGAAAAGTTTAACTTGTTGGATATAATGCCAGTGGAATATTTTCTCTGCCAGGAAAATGGGACTTTACTCAGTAAGCAAATAAGGGTTTGCCAAAGGACAAAAGTTGAAAGGTCTAGTGTGAATCTGGTGAATGTGTCCTTGCTATGGAGGAGGAAATGCAATGAACTGCTTGAGACACAGCTGCTCATGATGTCCTGCTGCAGCAAGGGACTGCTTGGGCAGAAGCCTGAGACTAAACAGGCATCTCTGACTTACAAAGTACTTAACAGAGTGCTCTAATGCTGGTATTTCTGCCTGAATTATGCAGAATCTATCTCTGGTAAATAGCTCAATCAAGCAAAGATGCTATGAGGAAAAGACAAATAGAAAATTCAGTGATACAAACTCATAGAAAGTTCCAGCACACAAGGGCTGGAAATACTCAGAAATATCATCCCCCATGTAACAAGCCTGGGAACGTGCCGACAGATGTGGATATGGTGGATGAAGTTTGCTTCCAGTGGATCATAAGAACATAAGACAGCCATAAAGCCGAGTTCCAGGACACAGCTCTCCAATTCTGCAGCCATTCCCATGGCAGAGGTGAGGACACGGCCTCACAGTGCTGTCCCAGCACCAGGTGGGCTGCAATGCAGGTTTGGTTCCAGCAGACGTGCCTTTCCGAGCAGGATGAAAACCACCTTCAAGAGGGGATCCACAGCTCCTTACATCTCTGTCAACCTTCAATCAAGCACCAGTTTGGGAGAAGTTTCTCCCCATTTTATTAAGCACAGTGACGTCTTTTTGTTTGTTTTTAATCTACTAATTTCATGGGATTGATCCGTGTCCTTGTCCTCCTTGAGTGACTCCATTAACATGCAAGATAAGTGCAGAAGTGAGAAGGGAAAACAAACAGGAGACTCAAGAGTCAAAACTCTGTCATGTTCAAAAAGAAGAGACTGCAATGCTTCTGCAGAAGACACGAGGCTGTCTCATTAAAATTGTCACACATACCTTTTAGGTAAAGAACTTGAGAAATCGGGCAGGGACGATAGATACAGCTTTTAATTAACCAGGCCAAACAAACCATCTCTGAAAGCGTTGTCTCATGTGAACAAAAGATTGTTGATGGCTATTTGCTTTGATCTTAAGGGCATGAAAGAATAACATGTATTTAACAAGGCTGATAGAAAAATAAAATCTGAGAAAAGAAAGAGGTGTCAACTCATTAGATTTTAAAGAGCAGCAGAAGTAATTTTGCACAGAGCTGCATTGTTCAGCCAATCCACGTTAGAGAGGTACGATTCTAATTCATGGATGTGAATTTCATTAATTCAATACAGCAAATGTCTTTGAAATCCCCATCAAAATCAGTTAAGCTGCATTGGTGTAATAGCAGGGGTGATTCAAGCCTATGCCTGCAGATTTCAGCACTGCCAGTATTATAGTTATCTCTTCAAGGGCATAAAATAATTCCTCTCCAAATAAAGTAACCCTGATACTTGATGTACAGATTCACCCTTCTTTTCTCCTGTCTGCCTCTAACATCAAGTGTCTGACACCTCGTAATGTTATTGAAGCCATCATTGTGGCACTGTGCAGATAAAAAGGAACACGCTGGATCTGATGAAATCAGAGGCAAAGTAATTTTTATTATCTGAGAGATCCTATTTGTAACTATATCTTCTCAGTCTCACTTTGGCGCTCGAGAGCAAAACCACTCTTGATTTCATAGGCTCTGAAAAGCCACGTTGTTTATACATTTCTAGCGGGTATGCCAGCAGTCACCGAGACAATAACTGACGCTTCCAATTTTGCAAAGATTGGAGGCTGAATTAAAAAGTAGAAGGGGAAGCAAGCGAGGGGCAGACGCATGAGCACAGCTCTCCAGTGACTCAGTTCCTACTGATTTATGCAGATGTAAATGTGAGTAAAGTTTGACTGAGTGAATGAATTGTACCTGCGGATGACAGCTCTGGTATTTTTGAAAAGGTCCCACCGAGTCCCATCTGAGATCCAACTGTCTGTATTATATGTTAATGATCTTTGTACCTGTTTATCTATTCAGAGTGTAATTTGTATGCTAATAGTCCTGCCATTTAATAAACTACGCTTAAATGAAGATTTTCCTTATCTGCACAGCTTCAAAATTGATTGACAATTAATTGGAAATAAAACAAATACCATTAAAATCCGTGTTAGCTGTTTAGATCAAAACAAAACTACACAATCAAGTTGAATAGTCGTATTGAGATATTTCAGAAAAGAATGCCACTAGCAATGGTAGAAGGTGTCAGCAAAACACTGTTGCTATTTTCCAAAATCTCTCACTAAAAACTCTCCTAAAAACAAACATTATTTTTGCATAGAATCTCTGCTATTTGAGATTGCACATATTTATGTTATTCAAATATATACAGGCATCTGAACTGAATTTTATGCCATCATGAAGCTTCAAGACAAATTATAATATTTTCAGGAGACGGCATTCCCATTAGCATAAAATAGTTATGGTTGCTAGGCCCTGTTTTTAAGATACTCGAGTGCTAAATGTGAGGCAGCTGTCTTTTTGTGACGGCCAAGGGAGAAAAGCAGCAAAACCATCAGTCTGCAGCTCTGTCTGAAGCTATTGCATCACTGTCTCCAGACTCGTAGCTGAGGAATCCTGGGCAGCAGCACCTCTACGTGTATGGGAAAGATGTGCAAACCAAGTAACTGGGTTAGTAATGAAAGAAAACAAAAGACCAACGCCAAAACCGCTTCCATCCTTCCAGCTTTCTAAATCACTGTGATAGTTTTAAGCTGCATGTGAGCCCTTTTATCCCCCAGTCTGCTGCATCAAATAAACACGAACTGTTCTGGTCTTCCTCCACATGGAGAAATGGGACTAACATGGTATTACAAGATATGGCTCATTTATGGCTCTTCTCTCCTATGTCTGTCCTTGCCCTGTTTGAAATTTGCATCTAAAAAGCCAATGCAATGAGATGTCAGATCAACCTGACTGAGACACGAGCTGCACCCCAGCAACCACAGCTAAAAAGAGATATTTCTTGGTTATAGGTCTACCTTGTGGGCAGGGCGTAATGAAACGTAGCATTTACATAGCTGTACACTGACCTGACAGTCATAGCTGACAAAAATACAGTGATAAAGAAATATAGCAAAAAGGAAAGGACCAGGAACCAAATTCTGTGGTGAGAATCCACGTAGAAATTAAACTGAACTGTCAGAGAAAAAAGGTTGCCATGTTTTCTATTTGCCAGCAAGTTCTGTTGCTTTTAAGACACCTTTACATCAGAGAAAAGTTCTTCCAGCACAGGATGGTATGCCCACACTAATAGTATTCAATCTAATCCCACCATTAATCATTATTTTTATGATTCAGATCTTATCATAGGCAGCCATTCATACAACCAAATTCACTCCAGATGTAAAACTAAGCCCTTAATGTGGGACTTAAGTAGAATTTGAACAGTACATAAGGCCCTGAATTACCCTCTGTGTGGGAGTTTAATTCACTTAGAGGAATCTTCTTCCCTCTCTGCTTGTCAGAATGTATTTCAAAAATAAAAGTACAATAATACCTGCAGTTAACTTTAAATTGTTTTGTATATACAAGTGGCAAGTGACACCAGGTACACAGTGTGGTGCTGGCTTTTACAGATCCTGAAGCAGCATGCTTGTGTGCATGCTCACACATAATACATCTGCAGTACTGGGGATGCTCTTGCTGTAGCATGCTCTAATGTTGAAGTGATTAATTTTTAACACTCAAATCAGGAAAGGGGTTTTGGAATGAGTTGTTCTAAATCCCCAGTGAACAGGTGAACTATTCCTAAGATGGCAAAAAAAGAAGGCCCCCAAACCATGTTCTCCTCACTGAGGAGCTCTGGCTGCTGCTTTGCCACTGACTTTCTCTCTGAGCTCACCCCTTGAATCCCTCTGCTCTACTCAGCCTGACTGCATTCATCTTTGTTGATCTCAGTCTCCACACCAACGACCCATCTTAACTCTGTGCACCACTTGCCTGTCAAGCTAATCAGTATCACTTTATTGCATCCTTCAGCATCATCTCTCCAACCATACCATGATCTATCTGTTGCTTCTTAACATTATTTTTATGGCAAAGCTTTTTCAATCAGGAATCTTTTATTTGTTCCTTGTGCAGTGTGGCACAGCATGTTTTCCACCCCTTACTATTATTTCTGTATGCAACAGCAATATGCACAAGAATAAGTGCAGCAGTAATGATGCACATGGCAGTACAACTTGGACTAGAAGAGGAGCACAGAATGTTGCATTCTCTATTTATTTATTTATTTATTTATTTATTTTTGCAAACTCCTAATTAGGAACCTTGATTCAGAGCCTGCTGAAGTCAATGGAAAAGCTCCAGTGAGATTAGCTGGCTTTGGATCAAATCCTAAACATCAATCAGAATATGTGCAGGAAGCAGGGATAGAACATGAACTGAAAGGGAGAGAGGGCACAACACTGACACTCACAGGGGCTTAGCTTATTACAACTCCATCTGACATAGAAGAGTGACAGCTTGCTTGGGACATCTCAGCATGTAGGACAGCCCCTCAGAAAGGCTCACCTTAACAAGGTTCCCAGGAGTGGTCTAGGAACAGTTTAAAATTGTATTACAGAGATGTCATACAGGAGAGAAATTGTAATAAATCCAGTATTGTGCAGGTTGTCATTCTTGGTTGAACGTGAGAACATATGGTTCATTTGCTTACTTGATGCTCATGCTATCTGATGTGCTAAACTCTATTGCATTAAGTAGTCAGTAATACATGATGAAATTAAATTTATTGGCTTGCTCCATCACGAAACTCCCTAAGGAGAGAGAAGAGAAAAGGAAAGAAAAGCCCTTTTCCTCTGTCTTCCACTGCACTAACATTCTGCCTGCTGCCCAACAGAGTTCCATTGGGTCAAGTAGCAATGGGGGGGCCCCTTTTGTCTTCTCATTACTTTACAGTGGATCGACTTCAAATGAAAAGATAACAGAGAAAGAAGAAAGGGGAAAAACAAAGCAAGATAAGATTAAGAAGAAAATTAAAATACTGCCTTTTTCTTCCCCTCCTCTGTGCTCATTCTTCCTTCTCTCTGTATCTCCTTTCTCATCTTTCACTCAGTCATACGCTTTCTGCTCCCCGGCCTTTCCTCTCATCTCAAGGTGAAGGCAGAAATAACTGTAAACACGAAAAACACGAAGGAAATGTGAAGGTACTGCAGGTCAGTCAGTCATTTTCTAGCATTCCTTTGATGGTAAATTTTTTCTTATGCCTATATTACCATTTCTGCCAGATCACCAAAAGTTTCTGCTCATGCTTACTCACTCATCAACATGTATTGCAATGTTTTATGGTCCTGATAGATTTGATGACCTTATCAAGAAGTGGGAAAAAGATGGGGAAAAGCTTGCATGCTTACGTTTCCATCCAACGATGGAAACAGAAAAATAGCATGGCTGTTAGCAAACGAATATTCTAGAACTGTATTTTTCCTACTTTTAGTGGTCTTTCACAATATCTTTTCTACCATTCAAGTAGATACAGAAACCATTATAATCTGAGAATAAGATATTTTTAGCCAGAATGTAGAACACTCCCTGAAACTTTCAGTGCTCCCTTGGGAAGGGTGTAAGGATGGGTTTTGTCTGGTTACCACTGAATACGTAGTAGTAGCACAGCTACAGAGTTGAAAACCCAAAGCAATTCTACACAGCAATCTCAGGTTTTGCAAGAGTTTTCTTATCTTAATATGCAAGTTCAGACCAAACACAGTGAAAGTAGGCAGGTAAATTCGTGTCTCTGATTTCTGTCAGTCTAGTTGTTAGCAAGGAATGGAACTGAAATGATTAATCAAATTTAGCAGATGTGGAATCAATTTCATTGGTTTCCTAAGCAAAATTAGAATTTCATCAAGAGAGAAGCTTAATTTGTATTCATGTTGACTTACAGCGATAGTGTCTAAGATATCTGGAATTGCTCTGATTGCTGATGCCCACACTTCAAGTGCTCTATTTAAAAGATAAAATAGGAAATGAACTTCTTTACAAGCACACAACGATAAGATAGATTAAGGGTTAAGGCATATCATCAAAGCTATGCAAAGCCTCTTGTGATGGAAAAGCAAAAGGGATAAAATGGAGATACACCTAATCCAGGCTTCAAAAAGTGGACTTAAAAATAAAATAATAGCAACATTCATATCCCATTCCTATTCATCTAGCCACATTGATGTAGAAAGCTGGGAATAGAATGCTAAGTGCTGGAATAGTAGAAGAAAACGTGGTGCATGTAAAACTTGCTACTAGCATATAAATGTCTGCACTACCTTTATCTGCAAACAATGAGTGCATAAATCAGGGCAGGTTTGTGGCACTAAGCAGCACAACAAGCAAAGCTTCTCTTTGTCTGTACTGTGCAACTGGTATGACTTCAGTGCACACTCTTTTTTTTTCAAACACTGTGGATGTTTCATTCCCCAGCTTTGTTCATCTAAAAGTTTGGCATCTCATTTGAGGTGGAGGTGCCTGCCAAGAAAAAGTAAATAACTACCTTACACTGCATATTGACTTCAGCTAAATAAAAGTTAAGTAACATCAATCTCCTCCTTTGTTAGTAGAGTGCGGCAAAACTTGGAATTTTCAATCCATTTTGTCATGATTCCTCCCCAAGCAGGATTGTTATTTATTTATTTTTTTTAAATAATGGATATTCTGGAAGGTTTCGATACAAGCTAAACAAACAATGCTGACATTCTGGTAATTGAAATGTTTCATTGCAGTTTGTTGAACTACCCTGACACATTTCTTCTCAAATTGGTTCAAGCTGAAATGCTATTTCACAGTACAATATGCTTTGTGTGTAGTATTTGAGCAGTAGATTGAGGACTTCTCATGTTTACCAATTAGTTTTCCTCATTTTTTTAAATCCTCCTTTCTCTAATTCCAACAGTAGCCCACAAGAAGACAGCCTTTATTTATTCTCTTTCTTGCAAATAACCAAAAAAGTTTTAAAAATACTTATATACATATGGATTTTTGAGATGGGGATCTGACTCTCAACAGTAGAGTAGCAAAAAAGAACAACAGCAGACAGCAGCTGGGCACACTGGAAAGTCTGAAGAAGAGCAGTTGTGCTCAAGAGACTCACAAGCATCTCAGATGCAGCACACGGCTATGAGAGGAGCCAACCTTTCAGCTAATGCAACTTGCTGGGTTGCCACATCTCACCTGAAAGCAGGAGAGTCCCCCCAGCTTGAGCCTCCAAGAGGCAGCTATAAGACCTCAGCAATTAGCAGATCATCTTTCTGCCCTCATAATGGTAGGCTCCAGCCACAATATCTGCTCAGAATCACATAAAATTCTCTCAACGCAGCTTTTCATTTCAGCTGTTTCAACCATTCTTCCATATTTCCTTTGAGAAATGCCAATAACTTGAATGCAAAAAACCAACAGCAAGTATGGCATGGGAAAGGGAATATGCCAGGGTAGAGCAGCTTTACTTATGGCCAAGAATCAATTACCATCCTTCACTGAGATATGGCTGAGCGTGGTCCTGCACACGAGACCTGGAGCCAACAAGTATTGAGCATATTTTATTGACGTACTTCTTGCCCAGTCCTCAGGAAAGGATTTAAATTATGAATATTTGCTTATTACTGATTATTAATGCATGGAAAGCGCTGTATATGACTAATGCATTTTTTCAGCCTACCTCATTTCTCTGTTTTCCCTAAGCAGTCTTCATTTAAATTCTGAGTGGAGTGAATCATATGTTTATATGCATTCACTACAGTGTTTGGGGATCCTCATCTCATGCTGAGGGAATAGCACCTCTCCCTGGTAAGTACGTAGGGTTCCAATTCTCGTTTATTAAAATGCTTCAATCAAAAAGAATTTTTCAGGAATATGTTTGCCATGAGGCTCCCACCAACCGCGCTAATAAGACAAGCATTCATGATGAGATCAGTATCTAGACTAGAAAATTTGCTGTGTTTAATACATTAATTGTTCTCCCATTATGTATTTTCTCTCTAGTTTTCCTCAGTGGACATGTGAGATGATAGCAGTGAGGTGTGAGATGAAGAAAACTCTCTTTGGACTTACTGAGAATAGCTAACATCAAAACAGCTCACACCTGTGTCAAACTCCACAGCTTGGCATGATCCAGAGGAGCAGGTTGGGGATCACAGGAAGGAGAGAGCAGGTAGAAAGAGCTTGGATTAGTCAGCTGCAGGATTTCCTTTTGATTCTGGTATTTGATAACCTCAAATTCTGTCTCTAAAGCAGCCAGCCGCATGAGGCAAGGATAAACCTCACCATTCAGGGACTGACTCCTGACAGTGGATTTCAATTATGTTAGAGAATCTTGAAATAGAGTACTTAATCAGATAAGGATCAGGAAGCAGATCTGATAGAGGTACAGTTAGTTTGCTTTGCCATCTAACGTGAAAATTTATTCATGTGGGAATGTTTTGAAGGATTTTTGTACATGATTCAAAGGTAATAAAGTATTCGGTATAAGCAAGAGCACAAAAGAAGATCTGGGCAAAGATGTTTTTGAGCTACGGAGAAGATGGGAAAGAGAAGTGGGGCTGAAGAAAGCTGTCTCTGCTCTGGGAAGAAAAGGGGCTGTAGGCTGAGGAACTTCACCAAGCTCTGCAGCTTGGCAAACAAAGAGGAAATCAAGTATAAAATATTTCACAGTGCTTATATTCATAGGATGGATGTTTTTTTTAACTCTTCCTAGTTAGCACATTTCTACTTACGTACTTAAACTGACATTAATATAATATTACAAGATAACACTGCTTTAAGAGCTCATAGGATCATACAGAGCTGTGATCATATATGCCAAAACCATCACAAATAAACTATTACAAGTGGAAGGAGGAAGGTGAAAAAGAAAGAATATCCTTTTCCCCTTAGGGCAAAACAAGACTAGTTGCAGTATTTCTGTAACAAAAGATCACATTTGTCCAAGTCATTCCCAGGAAGCTATGGGGTTTGACTTATTTTGCAACGTGTCCATCACAGTTCTGCTGTCAGAACCATGTGGGATTGGTATTTTCTTTCTTTTTCCCTCCAGCATACATAGCCCAACCTGACTTAAAAAAAAAAAAAAAAAAAAAAAAAAAAAGCTAGAAGAGGAATCCACGGAGATTATAAGTGCTGCATAACATGAGAACTGATATAAGCAAAGGTTTAGTTAAAACAGTGCGTCTGTAGGTGACATGGCAGGATTTAATCATACACACAAGTAAGTCAAAGCAGGTTCTCTCTGTTTTTATGAGTAAAGACATGTGATTTTAGTACTTTAATTAGCTGTGAAGAGGAATTACAGCCATACAAAACCTCTTTTCATTTCTTCTTTCTATCACAAAGATGCCTGTGAAAAGCACCATACAGATGATTTACTTTACCTTCTCTAAAGCTGTGGCATTATCTGTTTTGGCATTTAATAATCCCAAAGCCTCAAATTCTACCCCGCACCAGTGGACACAAAGGCAATAATGCTTTGCACATGGAGTGTTCTAAAATCCTCCCATTCACTTCAGTGCAAATCCTGCTCCTTTTGTTTACTTTTGCTCAGCAGCAAAGGCCTTATGGGATGCTTAAAAATTACAGCGTGCTTATAATTATTGTTAGTAAATTAATACAGGAGTATAAGTAAATACTGTACACAGGATGTGAATATTTTTTATGAGTAGATCAGATGGGGAATATCATGGTGCTGGAACTTCAAGGTCTACGCTTAATTCAGTGATTTGAATTGCAAGTTTTAGATGATGCTCTCCTCACTCCTGTTGCCTGACATCAGAAAATTCAGAGCTTACTCACTGCAAACTGCATAAGTGAGCATGCAGTATACTGTGGTAGACCACATCCAATAGGAAAGAACAGGCATTTTTGTCAGATAGACCATGCAATCAAAATGCAAATAGGAATATCTAGTTAGAAAAGTATTCTTAGTTAATAGCTGAGTAGTTAAATAGAAAATAAAACTGGTATTATTGAAGAGATGGAAAAACCACTGGAAATTTCTCTACATTCTCTAGCACAGATTGCTTGCCCAGTTTTTTCTGTTTTGCTGCAAGTGCCTACGTGAAATCTCTCCTCAACTTTGCACTTTCTTGCACACAGCTTAAATTTACTTTTATCAGCACTGTACACCACAGCAGTATGGGATAGAAAAATACCTCCTTGCATCACAGTTTGAGATAAAGTTGTTTTAAAGAACTGAAGTCATATTCCATATGTGACCCAAAGTAGCATCTTTGAACAACTGGTACTTCTGCAAAATCTGGTGTTTGATGCCCAGAACTTTATGAATTACTAGCTCTGGTTTTAGCCTTTGAAAGTGATGATGTGATAAAATGGTGTTGCTGTTACAGTTGTGAACTGAAGGAGCTGCTGAGGAAGATTTCACTTCTTAGACACCGTTGCCTATTCTGCCTATTTGCCTTTATGTCTATATAAAAGGAGTATTTATTATATCTATAATATAATAGAAAGATGTGGGGATAGTATTGTTTTACACCGTGCCTGCTATTCACAAGTCAGGTCTGTAAGTTTTAATTTTGATACTTTAGTGTTTAATTGATACCAGCAGGTAATAAATACTACAGTGAGTTTGTGGCAACTCACAAACCAGCTATTAGCCAGGGCAGACCCCATGTCAGCAAAGCCCTGCACAAGACCATGTTGCCACATATCAGTGTGTAAGGGAGCACTCTGGCATACTGATGCAGTGGCTCAGTCCGGCCTGAACATCACAGGCAGAGGATATGGAGGATGATTTAGGCATGGGTTGTTGTACGACCTGTACAGATGCCAAGCAATTATGCTGCAGCCTGGGGGTATGTTCCACTTCCCTGAAGCCTCCACTGATGTCTCCTACATGAAGCTGATTCACTCAGGCTTTTGCACATGGCAAACAGTTGGCTTTAATAGCGTTGCAGCAAGTCAACTGCTGATGAACACAAACATATGTATCATACAATTACCCCAGCGTATTCAGTTTGTCTTTGTTCTCAATCAGCTTTCTATCTGCAGGACTGTATGGCTACTGCTAAAGAAGAATAGGCCTCTGGCATCAAAGCTTTCCATCAATAAGCTGTCAAAAGCAATACTAACTCAGCTGTGTTGCGGTGATGTTTAAATGATATTAAAACAGAGAACACCCAACAATCCAGCAGCTGCTTTATTACAGTACCTTTTGTTCAGGCGCAGCACCTCGGGGCCCTTTCTCCAGTCAATAGCTGCTCTGGGAGAAGCACTTGGTCTACAACCAATGGTGACATCACCACCAACTTGAACAACAGATGTTTTTTTCACGGGATTTTTGGAAAAATCAGGGGCTGCCGCTAAGAATAAAGAAGAGCAGAATGCAGCTGATGAGTTATTAAACAAACTTGCTGGATTCTTTTGAATAACACAGTAGGTGAATTCAGTAATTCTAGTAATTCTAACTCCAGTGTGACATCTCTCCTTGGGATTCTCTGTAGACTGGGACAACACGTCTGTCTGTGGTAAGGCAGGCTCCTGAGCCACATCAGCAGTAGGGACAGAGCTCACTCCTGATCCCAGTCACTGCTCTTCATCCACGGCGTTTATAGGATTCAATTCCAAATGCCATTTTTCAGTGACTGTCAGTTCATCTGTTTTCTGAAAGCATTATGCACAGATCTGTCCAGTAATCTATGGGGAAATTCTCTCAGAGAATGAGAAAACAAGTCCTGTTTTGGACCTGTTTGGGAGCTAGGTGCTCCCAAAATCAGTGCTTCAATGCTTTCAGTGCCACTTAGCTGTAGAACAGCCTTTATGTTTTGATATCTACACTGGAATACTTTTCACAGTTTGTGAAAGAATCCCATTTTATGTGCATCTCTGGTAATTCTTCATGAGATCATTTGTTGTGTTATGTTTTTATATATACATATGCCATATGTTCTTTATGTAATATTAAAACTTTCCCACTTTCTGAAATTATTTTTAAAGCCGCAAAATAGCTATGAATAGCTAAAAATACAAAGTGAGAAGCATTATTTAAACTTGGAAAAGATCACACGTGGGATTAGAAATTTCCCCCAAAACAGCCATGAAACCAATAAACATTTAAATACAGTTTGTGAAATTCAAGCAGCAAAAAAAATATGAACAACCTTGAATTGCCAGGTAAAATTTAGCCATTTCTTGATCTCAGATCTTTAAAGAGAGTGTCCCATTATTTGCCATTTACTCACCTATGACCCTCAATTCAGCGCTGGCATAAATAGTATTGTACTTGTTTTCTGCCACACATTGATAGAGGCCAGAGTCTGACATATTCAGCATCGGTATGATAAGAGTTCCATTTTCCACTTGAATTCTCTCCTGATAAAGGAAAAACAATCAAAATAAGAAAAAAAAAAGAAAAAAAAAAGATTAACAGAGCTAATAAACATACAATCCCAAACATTTTTGGTATCACACTGTTGCACCTGATCATAATTCAGGAGTAGAGATGATATTTTGTTTTAAAATTGCATGGACAAATGATGCATACATCAGTTACAATACTTGTTATCTTTCCAGACCTCCTAACTCATGGTCTAAACTCCCCCCATTCTATTAATCCAATGATCATAATAGAAGGTGATCAAAAACCTCCCCAGGTGACAGAGGTACTCAAATAGCCAAAAAGTGTGAAGTATCATTGGATCCACGCGTCATGGAAAAAAAATATGATCCACTGAAAATGTTCTGAATCATAGAATGGCCTGGGTTGCAAAGGCCCACAATGTTCATCCAGTCCCAACCCCCTGCTGTGTGCAGGTCGCCAACCAGCAGCCCAGGCTGCCCAGAACCCCATCCAGCCTGGCCTTGAATGCCTGCAGGGATGGGGCATCCACAGCCTCCTTGGGCAACCTGTTCCAGTGCCTCACCACTGCCTCTGGGTGAAAAAACTTTCTGCTGAAAGCCAACTCTTAAATTCCTATAGGAGCCCCTAGGCAGCTGTTCAGCTCAGAGGAACAACATGTTTCTCATGGCTTGAATTTCTATTTACAGTACATTGCTTTGGCGTAATTCTGCTGAAATAGTGGAAACTGCACAGTAGGTAAATTCGGACAAGAGGTTGATTTTTGTGTACTAAGTTATTTTGGCAAATTAAAAAGCCTGTTTCACGATACAAGCGTAACTTAAAGCCAAATATTCTGTGATTTAACTATTAGCTATTATTTATTAACTATTAACTATTATTTAACTATAGTCTCTGGAGAGCTCTGGCTCCATTGCAAAGTGTAACACTGAGAAGGAGGATAAAGTATGATCTCCAAAACAGATCTGTAAGGAAGAAGCCCACAACAGGGAATATAAATTCCATCACCAAGTGCAAATCTGAAACAACAGATATTGCTATTATTATTATGCCTCTTCTTTTGTCTGGCTCTACTGCCTCTGAAACAGTAATGGGAACATACGTTGTTAAGCAGTACAGTCCTTTGCTGAACAGCTAGAAGCATCTACAGCATCTCTGTGAAGCGCAGAACAGATTAGCCCTTTGCATCCCTGCGGGGAGATTTCTCTCTGTGCTTGCAGTGAGGAGGGTGCCACCTACTGAGCCAGGGAGCTCTGTGTTTCAATGACACAGGAGCTCTGTCTTTTCCGTGGAGGTCTCCCAACCAAGAACTGACTGAGTCCAACCTTGTTCAGCTCAGAAATTTGATGTGATCACAGCCTGCGGCTGTATGGTTGGTGTATTGCAAGCTAATTAACAACATTACATTACTTATCTGCAGTTAATTTTTTGAGGCTCTTGCTACAAATATCTTCTGCGTACTTAGTTTTACCTTCAGGCTGTTTGCTATCCTCTTGGTGCATTCTATTTTTACAAACATCCTTTGAATACAAAACCCCCTTCTGAAGCAACACTTGCATTTCATACACATGCTGAATCCCTCTCCATTCTCAGCTGGCTCTTTTGAACTACACAGACAAAGAGAAAAATAAAGCACACCATGTACACAAGCAGGAATACTGCAGAGATGACCAACCAGGTGGCCAGGGGAAAGGGTTTTACAGAAAGCAGACGATACCACAGAATCAGTCCCGAGATGGAAAGCATCGTATTTCCAACAAGCAGGGTTCTGTGATAGTCTGAATATTTTATTACACATCTTTTGTACTTTCACCTTCAAACTATCCATTTCGTCCATTGAGCAATAACATTGAGTATTTTGTTGCCTGAAGTATTCCATTTACAATATACTGTAAGCACTGTGAAAATGTTTCTGTAGAGTTTTATCCTTTTTTTTTTACTGAAACGATGCAATTGCAGAGTGGCAGGCTTTAAATATCACTGTCTTCAAAGAGAGAAACTAGATAATCTTGTGTAGGAACAGGCAACAGTATAAGTGAAATTACGGGGTTCTGAAAAACTGCAATCCAAGTAAATTCTGGCTAGCCTTCTCAGGTGCTGGTAGAGCTCTGTTTAGGACTAATCCAAAAGAAGATCACATGGAAGATTGGACCCCCTTCCAGTTGTTTCAAATAAGCACCAGTAAATCAAACAAGCGTAAGTTCTGCACCCTAGCAGGTACAGAACATTTATTTTGAAAGTGCTTCTATATCTGCTCTTGTTAAACAGAAACTAATCACAGTGTTATTTTTTTCCTATCAAGTAAAAAATGCATTACAAATGAGCCACGCCATTTCACGCTCAATAGATGCTGCACAGATGCTAACAAAAAGGGAAACTTGGCCTCAGCAGAACACAAATGCAGCAAAGAATCTCTTGTCACAGAAGTCAGAAGACTGGAAGATGGATGTACCAAAGCTTGGCTGCCACAAAAGAATAATTATACTGCTCTGAAAGAGCCAAAGCTGAGTTCTCAGAAACCAAACTGCATAAGTAACTGATCAGCTCTTTTAAATGTCTGAATTCCAATTGATTTCCTCTCGCATCCCCCACTCCTACCACTCTACTGCTTCCTTCTCCACTTTGGTCCTTCTTTGTCCTTTAAGTGAGATTTTTCATTTATTCCCCTTTTTCTAGTTACATTGTGGTTGGACTCAATGATCTTCAAGGTCTTTTCCAACCTGAGAAATTCTATGATTCTATGATTCTTATAACTTTACATGGTCTTCTTTGGTCTGATATTCCACTACAGGGTATCAGCTGTACACTAAACTCAATCACTTAATAACCAATTTTCATGGCTAATTCAGTTAAAGGATCAATGGCACAGTATGGCACAAGAACAGCCATACTGCTTCAGACCAGAGGTCCATCCAGCCTCCAGGTTAAAAGCAGAAGCCACAGAACCAAGTAGTTATTGGGCTGATCAGATTGCTCAGAAATACTCACTCTTCCACAGCCAGCCAATTAGGACAGGCATCCTACAGGCTTCCCAAATTACACGTGGCCTACACATGCATTCACTATTTATGGGCAGACCCTTATTTCACCAGTTATAATGGTGATTTATTAACCCATCTATACTTAGTGTCATATCTTGTAGCACTCACATGCTTTGCAAGATAAATTATAACTGACATTTTCAATATATATGAACTCAAAGAACTGAGGCTTTATGTTGCAAAGTTTATGATGATACACTAATTATCATTTCTGAAACTTATTACATTTATGAAACTAGTAACATATTTTACAATGAAGGTCATAACTAAACCCTGCAAAAACAAGAGAAGAAGTTAAAAAGACAAAACCTTACCTCTGACATGAGAGGCTGTCCATTTTTTAACCAGCTGTAGGAAGGGGTTGGGTTTCCTTTTGCCTTACATTCCCAAAACAAACTGTCATAGAGAGACAGAAAGGCACTTTCGATTTTTTTATCCCATTCAGGGAGTTCTGAAAAGAACATGCCAACCATTTTAAGCAGGAGAAAAAATGATTTTGCTGGAAATATGCTGCTGTTAATTAATGAACCGAGCTAAGCTAATTAGTATTTGACCAAAACATTCACATTGCCTTACAAGTAAATTCTGCACAACAGATTTCCTGTCACTGAACTTCAGGATTAACCTGGGAAGATGTTAGAAATTAAGTGGCCAAGAGATTCAGTTTAGACATTGGTTTTTATGGCCAAAATTTGCAGAAATGGTTATTTTAGATACCCAGAAGTCTGGGCACTCCTCTCCAGGTTCTATAATCTATGTACCAAAAGTAGAAAAATCCAAACTATGAGTCAGTAGCTAATCAAATTCACAGATGTAAGTGCTACCCACTGTGTTTTACACACATACCTGAGATGAAGAACCTACATTGTAGGTTTGTCAGATATAACTTACAACAGAAACTGTACAAAGGAATTAGGGTTATTCAAAACTGCTTCTGAACACTTGTGATGCACTGACATAAAGATATTACTTTATAAAAACAAACAAACAAGCAAACAGAATATGCAAAAATCACAAAGAAGCTCTGTAAACATCCAAATAAACACAGAAGGATGGAGCTGAGGAGGAGTTAGCACAAGGCTGACATACAAAATAGTTGTAAATATATTGGTGGATATGAGAGCCAGGGAGAATGACCAATGCCCAGCAGGCTCTGAGATACACCAAAGCTGCTGGCAAGTGTGGTTCTACATTGCATCCCCCTGTGTTTCAGGTGAGTGGCTGATGTCTCAGCATCCCATGAAAGATTTTTGGCTAGGTTAAGTCATAAATCTGCAGACTTTGTGTGTGCGTATGCTCCAATTTCTTATATACAGTAATTTCATTTCAGGAAGAGATTTGTTATCTTTTAAGATGAGCAGAACAAGTTTCTAAAAAATAATCAGTAACTAAACCTACCTCCATAGCACAACCCTACGGGGATAGCCCATGGCTGTGCCCCAACGAATCACCCTGACGCTACTACAATGCCAACATTTCACAGGGCATGAAAGTCTACTAAAGACAGACCTCTCCATGCTCCAAAGTTACTCTAATTACATGTTGTTTTTATTGTTCTCAGAGCCTAAGACACATGCACTCACAGCCATTCACAAAGCAGCATCCAGTGCCCAACAAAGAAACCCTATTTCCTAAAGATGAGACTGAGTAAAACACAGCAGAACATTAAGAGGAAATCAATTATGTAGATAATATGCAAGTGCACTCCTAATACAATAAAAATTCTTGTGCAAATTCTTCACACTTCCTGTTTACATATTTACTATGAACAGCCATTAATTTACAAAGCACAATTAATGAGTATATTCTTTCAAATTGTAATAACTGATTAAAATTTTCTAGTTGCCTATATTGTTATCAGTCACATCCAGGTAGTTTAGTGAACTTAATTTTACTGGAATTCTTTGACATTCTGTGAAAATTAGTGAGCAACGTGTGCAAAAATAACCCCTTAAAAAGCAAAGAAATAATTAAATATTCAAAGCAGCAGCAGACTGCTCTATTCCCAGCATAGATCTTGATATTAGCCACAGCAGCAGGAGTGGTAGCTTATTAGCAAAGCTTGCATTGCTTTTTTCACCAAGGTCTTCTCACCAGATATTAATTGTAGTCACATAGTCTGGCTTTTCTGTAATTCCTTTTTTATTAAGAAGTTTTAGTTTTTCTCTTATTTTCAAAGACCCATAAGGTAAGGAAAAGACCTCCATATCTCTTACTCACGCACAAACATTGCTTTTTTTCCCTGAGTATTAATAACGGGACTAAAGAGTATATAATTTGCTTTGGCTACAGTGGAACATCATGCATAACTTGGACCACAGGAAATGAATGCGTAGGATGGGAAGGGAAATGGGAGAACAGTTTCACAGAAATATTATTGCCTGCTTTTACACAAGGAGGAATGAGAGGGAGGCAACAAGATGAGTTTCCCCTGCCTTGCCCTCATCTGTTTCTGGAGAAACATTGTTCAGCTAGAACTCGTATGAACCAAAATCTCATGAATCCTTCCCTAATCTGCATCAGGGACAGCACAGTTTTCTGCTGCTGTGAGCTACTGAGAGTAAATCTTTTTGCCTGCCCTTAATGTTTCATGTAAATGTACCAGGGATTTTTTTTTTCTGCTTTGTATTAACCTTTACAACTTCATCATGGCACAGCCCACATTTTCAATCTGAGTTTTAATGCAAAATATCTTTATTTGCTGAGGATATAATTCAGTGAAGGTCACTGCAGACCTGCAATCATTTTTTAATCAGCTTAACCTGAACTACATTTCATATCTCCAGTAAGGGGCTAATAGACTTCATCTACAAAATACATCTGAATGTTATCAGGCCCTGTAGAGAAAAACAAAAAAAAAAAAAAGAGGAAGAAGAAATTAATCAATCTGCTTACCATAGACAAATAATTGACCTCTTGCAATGTTTCTGCCTCGAATGTTTTCTGCAATGCACTCATAAGAGCCTTCATCTTCTTGCTGAACATCTGGGATTTCAATAACTCCTTTGTTTTTGTCGTGTTTGATTTTCTTTGTCAGTGAGCTTCCATCAGACCTCCTCCAGCTGATACTAGGGATCGGACTAAATAATTATATTTGTTAGAGAAAGAGTGAGCATTTGTTACAGAAGAAAAGATAACGTGAAATCCCTTTGTAGAATCATATTTCAAAAAAGAAATCATTTCAGTTTCTAAGAGTGATTTGCAGAGGTTCATAAGATTGAGTTTTTATAACTCACCCAACCAATTTAGGAGCACAAGCCTAACTGTGGTGTGAAGCCCTCAATGATTGCTTGTAAAGCCAATTTTTATTTTCCCCACAGTAACTGTGAGAGTTCAGTGAAGGGACAATTCTAGAGGTCCAAAAAAACACCACAGAAACACAGAATAATTGACTTGTTTGGGAGAAAACAAATTCCCTCTGGCAATAGAGGTATTTTCACTCCTCAAAATAGGAAACATTGCACAAGAATTCAAAGAAGCTAAAAAGAACAATAAATCTAGGTATAAAAAATGGGATCTGAAGTAGAGGAGAGCAGGAAGACAGCTAAGCAAGGAAGTGGAAAGCACGAGAAGCTGAAAGGAGATAGAGACTAAAGAGAATATTTCTTGTTTCATGTTTTCATTTTCATTTACATTTAGATCAATGTATTCTATATGATAAAGATAGACAGGTGTAAAGAAGGCTACAAATAATTCTTGGATTCCTGGTAATACCATAGACCATACAAGCCTTGCTATCATGATCTATTATGTCACCAGATCGCTTTGAAATATTAATAGCGTTGGATTTCACAGTTGCCTTCTGTTACAGCAAACCAAAGTAAGCTGCTTTTTTCTAAGCAAACGAGCAGTGACATTTTGAATGGCTTCTTACAGTGGTTTTGATTAAGACTGCCATCTATTCCATTGGAAGTAACATCAACTACAAAAATTTGGTGCTGAACTTTAAAGCATGACATCCATAGAAATCAGAAGCTCACGCTGCCCTCACCTCAGTCCCTAAGGTCTCTGGCCTGCAGCACTGATGTACAAAGCATTTTCAACAGAGACCATAACTGCTCATATTTTGAATTATTTAGGTCCCTGGCTCAAACTCTTTTTTATTGACCAAGGAAATCAAGTCACCAATAAATAATGGAAAAAGTACTTAACGCTGTAAACTCAGGTCTAGCTCCTGTGCTTTGAGACTAGAGCCCTTACCAAATGCAAATTTGCTTAGCATTATTCCCTACTAGAAACTCTGAGGGGACTGACTGTCAAACACACTAGCCAGTGTGGTAGAAAGTAGCATCTCCCCCACCAACCTTTGTGTGATAGTTCTCATGCAAAATTTCTCTAAACAGAATTTTTTTTTTAGTCATTTAAAAGAAAATTCTTGTGCAGAACAGGCTGCTGCCATGACCAAGCCAGGAAAACAGCCAGAGGTACTCTGCAGCCTCGTGATGGACTGACATGACCAATGACAACATGAAGGAGAGCACTGTTGGCTTTAAAGCACTATTGTATATTAAATAATGGGTGAATAGCTGCTGTATAATGGAATCTTGCAGTACTCTAAATGCCAGAAGCATTTAACTGCTTACTTTAAAGGCACCTCTTCTAGATCTCTTTTTCTCCCCCATAATTTTTTTCCAGATTAAAAGAAGCTAATGTTTATGAAAAGCAGAAAAAGCAATTAGACATTCATTTATATCCTGCTATCTGAAAATCCTTCATCCAAGTATTTCCTATTCTATGAGTTTATTTTCCATAGCATGACTATGAATGAAGGGAAGCCTGCACTGACACTAAGGCCAGAGGCAGGACTCTGTGGAAAAAGGTGCCTCCATCAACTTGTCAACTCAAGTTTACCAAAGCTGGCACTGAAAATGTTGTCCTGTTTTCCTTCTCCACACCAGATACTTATAATGACATCCTTGGGGATGTTTCAAGACAAACTCTCCTCCTTGTCAGCCCCATCCTTCCTAACGAGGCTGCCTCTGATGCCAGCTGCAGCAGGATGACATAGAAAACCGAGTTTGGGCTAGCAACTTCACTGTCTTTAAATGCACAATTGCAATAAATACTTAAGTGTACTTTGTTCTTCTGGGAAAGCGTGTGCTGAGCTGCCTAGTTTTGTCAGAATAAGGAATACATTTGTCAGGAGAGCAGCCCCTCACCAACCTGAAGCTTCAGCAAGCAGCTGCAGGAGGAGCCATGGCTGGGCCTTTGGTACCATGGGGCTGGAGGAGGTCTGCATTTCTCCGTTGCCTCTGCAGTACCTCCCTCCTCAACTTAAGGTTTCCAGGAGCTGTAATCACTGTTTTGCAAAAGGCAGGGTTTGGGGCGGTTTCACCTTCTTCCAAAGTTAGTATATACTTTATTTAAATATATATATATCAGCACTGGTATTACAGGGTGTTTGAAACCTTTCAAGCTGAGAAAATCTGAATGGCTTTAAAAAGAACGAATGTAGAATTTACTTCAATGATTTTGCCTAGCTTCAGAAATACACCCTTGTGAGCTTCTGCAGGATGATGCATGGAGGTTAGAACTAGATGATATTTTAGGTCTCTTCCAACCCAAGGCATTTTATGATTGTACTTCTCATAACCACTCTATTGAAGGTCATTATCTGACTCCAACATAGACTGGTACTTTTCCATACAGATTTGAGGTGTCTGCTTTTGGTAGTGGTTACTAACAACCACATTAGATGGAGAATGTAATTGCTTGGGGTTAGGAAGTTTTTGAATGTGTACAGAAACAATGAGTGTACTTATTTATTACACTTCACAGGCAAGTCTTGCTTTCACCTGAGTAAATAAGAAAACAGTGCATAAATATGAGAGTGTCTCTGTACATAAATCTATAGTATATTTGAAGTCTTCAGAGCATCCAAGAGTACTGAGCTCAGCTACTAATTTAATTTATACTCTACCATACAGACAGCAGGATCACAAAAGCATACGTTACTTACTTTGAAAGAAAAGGAGATGGAAAATATTTTTTGGTTAGAGACAAGTCTTGTCATACTGAACACCAGATTAATCCCTCCGTAGCATTACACCCTACACCAAGAGGATCATCCCACTCTCCCTGTGGCAGAGGCTCAGCAGCCATTTGATGCATGGCACCTGGCCACAGCTTTAGCCTTGTGAATCTGAGGGCACTTCACAAAAGTATTAAATCACAGAATGGTTTGGGTTGGAAGGGACCCCAAGGATCATCAAGTTCCAGCCCCCTGCCCCAGGCAAGGCACCAACTGGCTTCAACAATGAAATCTTCAGTTCCAATAATGAAGACAATGCCTTGTTAAACAAATGCTTCTATGTGACTCGATGTATTTCTCCAGAAATAACAAAGAATTCACATTCTCTGAAATCTGATATCATCTTTCCTTCTCCTGTGGTCACAGGCCATTCACATTAACTCCTGTGATATTGGCTCTTGCAGAGCTGCCTGCTCATCCCTTAAGATACAAATTCTCTGGTATTTGTTCTGTCAGGAATGCAGGCTGAAAGTAACAAACTTCACTTGTAGTAGAAAAACTGATTTACATGATATATGGTTTTTAGAATTCTGTGCTTGATCCTTCTACAGCCTCTTGCATAAATTCTTAAAGATGTTTTTAAAAGTGAAGCCTGGAGTTGTGATGTCAATTTAGTAAAGATGGTTATTTGGAACCCACTTGTGGCTGCATTGTATGCTTGTACCAACAGCCTCAAGAAAAGCTCAGCTCTGAATATGTAAACGATAGGAACATGTAGCATCTTCCCCGGAAAGAAAAAAATAAGAGTATTTTGGGTTAAAAGAAATCCTGTTTTGTATTATTCAATATGCTTTCTACAACCTCTACCAATGCTACCAGTGACCCATTTGCAAGGATTCTGAACAAATTATCTCCTTATTTTAACAAATTAAATGCGGGCACAATTTAATAACTGTGCACACCCAACACTGAAACTGTTTCTATTAGTACATGAGAAAAAAGTTACTTGAAAAGAAATCTATAGAAAAGCACAGTAAGTCAGTTGAGCTAATCTGTGAGCAACTCCTTCCATGGCACTCAGTCCACTCAGACAGTGAGCCATAATTTAGATATATGGCATGATTAATATAGCTTGATCCAAAACATGACTTTTAATATTGGCATAGTATTAAACACTGTCAACATAATGAATCTTATTGCAGAACACAAAGTCTCATCTCTTCTAATAAATTGCCACAGGCTGCAGCATCTGAGATGGTCACATTAGTATTTCATATTTCAGTTTTCTCTCTTCAAAGAATTAAGCTATAATATGCATTTGTGTTCAGTTTGAATTCTCCATGCCAGTCACCACAGAGATGCATGCTACTCACACTCCTTTTGTGCAGCCACATAGCATCACACTGAGGAATAACTTACTTCTCAAAAGCTGCTATTCCTGGTGCTCTGTACTACAAGAGCTTGCCCAAGCGTTTTGTCCATTTGAGATCCATTCCTCCAAGCCGTCTCTCCAGGAATAAACAGCATCTCTTTGGCCTCCCTATATTTATTGTCATCAAGCAGGCAAGGGCTGTGTGACATGCACGTTTCCATGCAAAATGCATGAACGGAGCGTTGCAACAGATTGCAATGGGGAGGACCACAAACGCTTCGTGCCAGTGGGGTGCAGTAAGTGTTGATCTCCCCAGAAGCACCCTCAAAAGGTGCATGGAATGCACTACCTCTAGGCATCCTATGGTCTGATTGCGCTTAGTTGGTTGACTTGGAGCTCCCTCAAGTAAAAAGGGCATAAAACTCAGCCTTCGGTCTGGCCTCCTCTACTTGTCTTTTAAATGCAGAAGTGCTTTTTAAGCAACATCCAAGAGGTATGATTTGCTGTTCCATATAGAAAAGAGATGCTATTTCTCTAAATACCGTGAAAATACTTTCATTTAAGACTTTTGGAGACCAAAACCGCAGCAGGTTGCCTATAATCTGCCTTAGATGTGAAAGATTTCTGTTATTCAAAGTGCGAGGCAGCAGCAGCTGACAGCTTTGTCTGAACCAGTGGACTAACAGTATGAATATAGAAAATTATGGATAATGGGAAAGCAGTTCTGAAATCCAAGAGAGATAATAACCGTTAGAGCTTGTGGCAGATCAGAGGTATAGTTCAACAAATGCTGAGCTGAATTGATTTTAACATAAACAGACAATAGTAGAGGCTAGAGTTTTGGTGGAATTGAGGCATGTAAAGGTGCAGATGACCGCATCGCTGCACTTGTGAGTGCCTGACTACAATTGCTAACAGCTGGAGGTAGGAAGCTTAGAGATTGAACACCACCGCTAATTACCTACATACCTGTAAAAAGCTGGCCTCACTAATGAGTTAAGAGTATTTCACCTGTAATCTGTTTTTCTTGCTTTATTCACATACAAATTTCAGCTCCGAAATAATGCTTTTTCCCCCACTGACTGAAAATGTACTTCAAAGCTCTGTTCAGAGAAAATACTCAGATGAAAAACTGGAGACATCTAACCTGCTACGAAAGGCTGGAAAGGAGAAATTCTGCAGCACTGTAGCAAGAGCCTTTCCTTACATACAGCAGGTGTGGTGCACCTACACAGACAGGAGGTGATGTGTTGGCTGAGATACTTCATTATCCATATGTTCCTTGCAGAACACATTGCCCCATACTTATAACGTTGTTAAAACAACAAAGCTAACATGACCTGTCTTTATCCCTTCATTGGGAAGGCTCTGTTTCGTACGTATTATTTTCTGGTTTTGAAATGCTTTTGTGTAGTCAATATACCACTGCTAAATGCTTCCCGTGCAACAGATGGAAATCTATAGTGACAACTTGTGGTGTAAAGCCTACACTGACTCACACTGAATTAAAGAGGTATTTAAAGAGAAGTAACTTGATTGTTTGGAAAGGAAAACCAGATTTAGCAGGAACGTTCCAGTCTGGGACTTGTTTAGGGCCAAGAAATTCATATGCTTTTGAATATGACTGCAGAAATATTTTTTGTCCAACTAACTTGGGGCTAATTTTCATTTCTATAAAAACCTTATCTGTAAGGCAAGGCCATACCTCATCTTACTAGCTTTATTTGCTTTATTTTTCTACTTCTCAGCATAGGTTCCACAGGAACTTTTGATTAATTTGCCCTGCTTGCAAGTTAGGCTCTTAACCTCTGGAAAAGCTCTAAACACTTTAAAAGCCTTAAAAAGGATTGTCAAATAAAACTTAAGCTAGAGGTTGACAATTTAAGGTTATTTTAGCTCTTCCATGGAAAAAGGGACACACTGGAAAGGCGAGTTACATATTCAGTTAACCATCTGCTCTCAGAATACAGAGCATCTCTTTTCATTTGAGCACTCTACTGCTTCTGCAAAGAACAGCCATGTGAGGAGCTCAGGCACAATGCATGCTAGATTGTAGCTTCCCAAGGCTCCTCAGCATCTCTTTGGAGAAAAGGGTGATGAGAGCCATGTGGGACCCATTCCAGAAAGTCTTGGGAACACATTGCACAGAAACAAACCAAGATAAGGTTAAAAAAAAGATTTACATTTTCATGTTCTGACAAAAAATTTGCTACGCCACTTACAAAGGAACAATTTCTCCCTGTACAACTATGTTAGAAACCACAGTAAATAAAAAACAGGAATCTTACTTTCCAAGGGCAAAACATTCCAGTTTAACAGACGAGCCCTTTGCTGCGTATGTTGTTTCTGGAAAACGTGCTTCAATCTTTGGTTCATACTCTCCCATCACACCTGTTGAACATCAAAACAGCTAGCACTCCAGTTGAGCTTCAGACCTGTCTAGCACAACAGAATTTCAGTGTAAAAGAAAGGATGGCATTAATAGTGTTAGAGCCTTATGCTCCACCCATGGACATCCACATGTGATGTCTGAAGACTGGTTTTGATTATCTGGGTGAAATCCAAACCTATGCTGAAAAGCTTAATGTGAAATGTGCAAATTCTTTACATGTGAATGGTGAAGCATGTGCAAGCACAGTACCTACGTGCATTAGGATTTTAGGGAGAATTCAAGGTTCACACCTCTCGTTAGCTGCTAATAAGCAATGGCTATGACATTCGTCACTAAGCTGCCACTTCTAAGGACACCAGGTAGTTTTGAACACAAGAGAAAATTAAGGGGTTCCATGTCCAAACTAATTACAAAACACTTAAAGCATCTTAGAAATAACCAGATGTGAACTCTAAGCTTAAGAAAGGCTGATGTAATTGGATATAGTAATCACATCCCCAAATCTCATCAAGTATCTGATAAACCAGATAATCCAGTATCAGTTTAAGGGCATTTGACCTTGCAGCAGGTTTGGGATTGCTTTAGAAAAACTGAATTCTTTGCTGAAATTCTTAAAAAAAAATGCATTAATCTTTCAGTACAACTCACTGAATCAGGAATGATGAAAATCAGTCTCCCTCAGATAGAGCCTTAGCCCAGATCTCACACAGAAAAATGAATTGGTTCTTATTTTACATTGAACGGGGGCCCAGCTAATGCTCCACGTGCTATTTTGTACAGTTCCCTTGAGACTGCCTGCTTAGGACTCAATCCAGAGGCTACCAAAGAGAATAGGAGAAGATTAAGAGACTGATGAGACCGAGAAAAGGAATAAAGCACTATGATGAGAAGGAAGAAAATAGGCATAAAAGATCTAAAGCATTTACATGCAGTACCAAATTATTAACTTTCGATTTTGGGAATTATAACTTCATTTAGCATGTTCAGATGGAATGTTATAGAGCAGCATAGTCTCTCAGTGAGAGTATTATGCAATAATGTACAGTTGAGTTTTATTTATACCAGAAATATAACACTGTACAGACTTTGGTAACAACTCGTCACTGCGGCTTTGCAAGCAGCACAGATACACTGAAATGTAGGTGAGCAAACTTACAAAACCAACTTTGAGTAGAGATCTCCCAGGTATGCACTTCTCCATGCAAACATTTATTTAGAGGCATGGCTGGAAAGGTATTTGTATATCTGTGCAGGTGAGTCTCTCACCTCAGGAACTCACTCAGAACAGCTTTCTAGATCTGATGGTTGAGCTATACCTCATACTGAGTGTGCCAAGAGAGCTTACCATCACTGCGCAGGGTGAGGGGAGTGGGTGGCCCCTGAACACTCTGCCCAGCCTTGGAGTTGGTCACCACACAGGTGTAATTGCCCACATCCCATGGCTCTACTTTGGCAATGTACAGATTTCCCGTTTCTTGTGAAACAAAACGCCGTCTGTCCTCCTGAATGTATAAGGTGTTATTGTTGAAGGTCCATGCAAAAGACAAGCCTAGAAAAGAGCAACATACATCATGCATCCTCAGATTTGCTTGCTTCTTCTTAATGCTTTTGCTGGTTGAAAGAACGAGCCAGTTACAGGGCAGACCACTGGGGATGCACAAATTAGCACAGGCAGGATAAGCACTGCTTCAGTTCTAACTTACTTCAAGCCACTTGAGAAGGTCACAGAAGTTTCTGTCCCTTGCTGCTTTTTTTTTTCCTGTTTCAGCCTATTTTTAGGTAGAAATGGCAGTGCTGCAATGCCATGAGAAAGCTGGCTTAGTAAATAATTCCTATCTATTGCAACTTGCCTCTCAATACTGAGAGCCAATTGCTGATCATGCAGCACTACTGCTCCTTTCTCCACTCCACACGTGGAGAAAGGAAACAGGTAACAAGACATCATTAGATTTTCATTGAGGGAAAGAACTCTGCTGCATCCAAACATCTGGGAGATTAATATCTACACATCACTCCTTCTCTGTTTCTTTCTTTATCTCCCATACTTGCAACTGCTCCCTACTTCTTGTTCTGTTCTGACTTCCTAACCCTATTCTGCTGCCTTCTTCCATAGCATTTCACACTGTAAAAAGGTACATCCATAGCCTAGCCACTTTAAAACTAATTTATTTGACCAGCAGGACAGAGCTCTATGAGCTTGCCATCCAAAGACCCTGTTATTCCAACCCCGTGTTTCCATCAATGCCAGAAGTTTCCTGCCCACTCCATGCCCAATACTGGGCTGCAGTATTCAGCTCTGCAGTGGCAGCAGCAGGACAGAAATTCTGTCATTAACAAGGCCCAGTAAATCAGAACTTCCAAAATGTACCAGTTTAGCTCCCTCTAATTAAATGTATAATTCATAAGCTAACAGTGCTCTGCCAACAGCTTCATTTTGCACATTTCCCCCATCAAATATAGCATTTCAAAAAGATTATTTACATTTCTTTCCCCTCCCTCAGTTGCAGCATAGGTATAGGATGATAATAAGTCTGCAAACTCCAGTAGTTTTGTGGAGCTTTATGTTATCATCTTCTAACATTTTAGAACTCTCATTAGAAATGACACGTCTCCAGGGAGCAATCAATGACACTTTCTATCCTTGGCTAAATTCTGTAATAGGCTCTGTTTTATTACAGTATCCATTTTTTATTATTATTATTATTGACATATGGTAAGCCCAGAAGATGCAACAGGTCCTAAAGCAGTGTAATACTTGTGTGTACGTGATTGAACAGCATAGCTGGACATCCATCAGGCTTTCCATAACAACACAAGTAAACCAAAAGTGAGTTAAATATGAAAAATAGGTTTGATGGTTCACTTCCTAGACTCCAGTTCCAGTGCTGGCACAGTTACAGGGCTGATGAAAGCCTTGACCCATGGACAAGGCACCATGAAGAACTTCTAGGTCATCTTATGGCACACCATCCAAACCCTGCTGGTGGCTCCTGCACCACCCAGAGGTGCAGCAAGCTTCTCCATGCTCAACAAGGTATACAAACCTTAATGAAAATCTATTAAAAATTAGCTTTATGCTGCACAGAGCTTGTTCAATCTACATTTCAGTAGGTACAACAGCCAGTTCTCATCTCTTATGATTTCAGCACAGCACCTGATGATCTTGCAATCTCCATTACATTCTGTCTGTACTGAACCATTGCCTCATTGCCTATTAATACTCCCATGAACCAGGAATGAGTTCAGGCCTCTTCTTTTCATATTTTAATTCCTCCTCTCCCCAGAACCAGGCATATAAACATTGCCACTCTCCTCACTGCAGGCTCATCATCACCAGCTCCCAGACCTTACTTGCCTAGAGCCTAATTCAGATCCATTAAACTCTGTAGAAGCTCTAATTTTAATTGACTTCAGTGGGAGCTGAATGAAATCCCAAGAAAAAGATCCAAACTTCATAGATCAAACTTTTTTCCCCCTTCTAAAGCATAGCCCCAGCAGGATACTCCCTCACACAGCATCTTTTCACAGAAAGCTATGATAAGCAAAAAATATTAATAGATTTAATAGACTAGAAAATGTAATATTACATTAAAGAAGGAGTTACTTTTACTTAAATGTCTCCATTTTGGGTCACTTGGAACAGCACTTGGATTTGTGCTCCTTTCTTTTTCCTCATTTAATGGCTCTGGTACAAGGCCCATGCCATCACTTTTGGGTTACACTCATTTACATGAGTAAATCAGCAGCTGGGAAGGCTCTGGTGAAAGTAATGGCGAACAGAAGGTAGCAGAGACATAGAAGGGAAATTATGTAAGGAAAAAAAAATAGTAACTTGCTAATGAAGTCTAGCTAAAATAGACTTGAAAATTGCTGCCACCAGCTATTTTAGTGAGGAAAAAGAAGTTACCTTTCTAAAGTTTATTTTGCTTTCCATTTAGCCATAGAATTTCTGAAAATAAGAGCTGCTGGGTTCACATCCCCAACACAAACCCAGAGCTGTTGAATTTCAGAGGCTGCTATGAAAAGGCTTCAGTAAGAGTCTTACACAAGCCTTCGCCATTATCAGTACCAATTATTTTTTTGTACCCAATTCATTTTCCCCTTGCACAGAGCCTTGTATATCTGTCACTTTCCCTCTAGGTTGACTACTTATATGATGTTGAAAACAAATCAACATGCTTCAAAGTAAGGGAGCAGAAGGCTTTCTGCCAGAGACCAATTAGTCCACTTTTTCTTAATTCTCTTTTCACTGTGGTTAACCTGTGATGCTTTAGAAAAGTAAACTATGTGAATGAACAGAAAGGAGAAAAAAGGCCAGGGAAGAGACATCTTCTGGAGGCCTCTGCATACGGTTAGCTCCTTCCACAGTCTATGAGGTTGATTCCTCCACTTCACAAAAACCAGGAAATCCCAGGACCTTGCAACTAACTAGTCCTTTCCTCACATGCAAAGACTGCATAAACACCCACCTGTGCCCCAAGGGGGAATGGTTTTAAACTGAGACAGAGGAGGTTTAGGTTGGATATTAGGAGGAAGTTTTTCCCACACAGAGGTTGGTGAGACAATGGAACAGGTTGCCCAAGGAGGTTGTGGATCCCCATCCCTGCAGGCATTCAAGGCCAGGCTGGATGTGGCTCTGGGCAGCCTGGGCTGCTGGTTGGCGACCTGCACACAGCAGGGGGTTGGAACTGTGATCCTTTTCAACCCAGGCCATTCTATGACCAGACAAATGGTTTATAAAGACTCTTGCTGTGTTCAAGACTTTTTTGGGTAAATAAAATAAATATCACAGATTAATCATTGTGGTCCTTTTCAACCCAGGCCATTCTATGAAAGCTAGCCAATATGACATCATTTATCCTTTACCTATCTACTTATAACAGCATCTTTAGAAATGCCTTTCGCTATCCTGAAGTGAATACATGACTTCCAAAACATGGAACATGGGTTAGATGATGCCAACAGGGAAACACTATTTCTCCTGGTTTTCGCTGCATCCTGGAATTGCTTGTGCCTAAAAATCAACAAATGTTTCCCTAAGCACTCTGTCACCATGTGCAGAGAGAAACAAGCTGAAGAAGGTTTGGGCAGTCTCTGTTCAGTAGTGCTTTAGGTAAGGGCCAAAACAGCAGAAGTTGATCACAGCTTTTGTTTTAATTTCTGAAGGAAATCACATACAGTAATGTCAGACTTGTTCTAAAGTCAGAAAAAATGAGTATGATCTCCTCCTGTGTTGGAAAAGAACTCTGCTAACCTTACGACAGCCTTATGCCCAGAAATGACTCCACTTCCTACAAATAATGACAGAATACAACATTCATAGCACTGTACAAGTCGGAGTTTTTCTGAACTAAATCCTGCAACAGAAGAGAGAATAAAGTAAAATTTATATCATTTCTATCCTCAACTTTTTAATTTAACACTTGTGTTGGTCTCACAGACAAGCTTAGAAAACATCAATCACCTTCATGTAATTAATTTCTTAATTCTGCCCAGCTACTGCCTAATAAATACCGCACTACAGCTCCTTTTTCTCTTGTGCAGCTGATTGGACTTAACCCAAATTAACATGTTTGAGCTCTGAACACTGGAAAATGATATTTGCTCTCTAAAGTAATCCTGGTGCCATTATTGACTCTGTGGGAAGAAGGTGCCTTGAGTGCACAGAACTGCATTTACTTCAAAGAGGCCGTGTGGCAGCGAAGGGATAATTACAGCAACATAGACTTCATTATGCACACGCCAGCTCATAGGCTTTTTTATTAGTGCTGCAACCCTAATTGTTCGGATCTTTATCCAAGACAGGTGACTGTGCAGGGTTTCTCTCGCTCCTCACCCAGACCCTAAGCAGTGAGCCCAGCTCAGCTGCTGGCACCAGGAGGGAGCACTGCCAGCTCAGGGCACAGCTGGGAAGGGGGGCAGCTGATAACCATCTCTGATTTATCAGTCTGGGGAATATAACATTTCAGAGCTCTCCTTCTCAGCCCGAGCAAATTCAGATCAATATTGCTGGTTCTGCAGGAGGAGAGCACAGGATGGTCTCAGGGAAGGATTAAAGATTCATAGGAGAGCTCAGAAACAGGAGCAGAGGGAAAGCTGCTCTAAAGCAGTGATTAAGGCACTCAGCTTTGTAAAGGGAGATACACATCAATCCATCACTTGGAAATTATGCATGTTATCAGATGGTTGTTTAATACAAAATGCAGAAACAACATGAGGAAGCAGTCAAAGAGCCTTTTACACAGAAAAGCACTGCTCATCTCATCTCCACATACCCACTCCTCTGTCCCCTATGCCCTTCTGCCAGCTGAGGACTCAACATTTGTCTCTACTGAGCAGGCTTCAGAGCTCTCACTTCTTTAAGAGCCTTTTTGGTTTTTTTAATCCAGCTCTGCTGTTGTTACAGCAGTACAGAAAAAGCCCACTGAGTCAGCATCCCAGCTTCGAGCCCCAGCAGCCCTCATGCATGAGTAAATGCAAATGCACAAGTGATCCTGCTGCTTCTAACAAGATTAGCAACTTTCTTAAGGCTCTGCAGGGATCCAGCTTGGAGGAAACAAGCCTTATATCACACTTCACCTCTAACAAAATAAATGAAGAAACAGCCCAGCCCATAGTTCTGTGTCAAGTATTACCACTCAGGGAACAACTCCTTAATCACAGGCAGGTCAGGCTCACACTCAGCTACAGAACTGAAAAGTTCTTCAGGCTTTCTTCCTCCCTCATAGACGGTTTTCAACACTTAACTCTATACAAGATGTTTCTCTCTTTCTTGTAATAAAGAAACAGCATATGTTGATGATACAGAAAAAAAAAGAATTGCTGACCTAAAGAACTGTAGCTGTAGAATAGATGTGCCCCAAAGAGAGAAATACAGCTTGCCTCCCCACCCTTACACCCTAGAGCCTCACTAACAAGCAGAGAAGGGTCAGATGCTGAACTTCATAAGGTGCGTTAATGAGCATCATAAATAACAACAGCTGAGGCTGAAGAGCAGCAGGTGCATAAATAGGCAAGAGGGGGAGGTGTGCAGGAAGTAAGAGCTGGGGTGTGTAATTGTTGTTTAAATTATTGTTCTATTTATTTTAGTCTGTTGGTCAACAGATCCCACCTCTAGCTTCAACCTGGTGACAGAGGTGTTGTTTATGGACAGGGTGCTGGGTTTTTTTTCATGCAATTAACCTGAAGTAAGCTCACTTACTATTGACATACTCATTCTTGCTTTGCCAAATCATAATTTTACCTATCAGCAGGAAGAAGACATACAGCTTACTGGCTCATGGATGGATGTATTGTCTTTGTCCCACTGATACATTTCAGGAACTCTTTGAAGCTTTCTCTGCCCTTAAGGGCCACATTTCACTTCATCTCCTTGATTACATACCTCTTTCATACAGCTGCAAGCACTAAGTGAACTGATGTTTCCTTTCCGTCCAAGACTTGTGGGTTTTAAATTGACTGATGGGTTTCTCTACTACTTTGATATACTGCATCCTCCTTATAGATCACAGTTTACCTTCTTCTTATGGGAACAGCTATTTCTTAAGAAGGATTGAGAAAACAGTACTGAGAGCAGGACGTTGGTGCTGGCTCACAGCATGCTCCTCCTTTGGGTGTGTGGTTATGTGAGTGCTATAAGAACTGCTGATTCCCTCAATCCAGTAACCGTACTGTTGATGATTTACACCTCTTTAATGTGCATCTATTTTTCCAGGACAAGATTTCTAATCATCTTCAGCTGGTTATGTGAGAAAACCATAGTCATTGCTCTGAACCTCACAAGAGGAGCAGTTACAATGTTAGTTCTAGCACCTCCAAAATAGGATTTGAAAATGCAGGTGGCTCAGAACTTGCAAAAGTCAGTGCTGGGAAAAAAAAAAAAAGAAAAAAATCTCAAAAAATAGGTCTCAAGAGCTTCTTGCTTCTATCAGATGCAAAAAGTGGGGTTAATGAGAAATGGTACTGCTCCAACAATAGTCCACATACATGCTCAAGCCTTTGTATTGCACTGAAAACACTCATGTTGTAGGTGGATTGTAGCTATATAGAAGGGGGTACAAATAACGTGTCCCTTGTTTAAGGATAGCTTACATTAAAGAAATCAGAAACATTACAGTGAAAGGCACTGTTAGCTCACTGCACATCCCCAGAACTCTACTTTATCCAGAGCAATAGCAGCAGTAGTAACAGAACAGCCCAAATCCATTCTTTGGGCTGCACCCGACTCAGAGCTACTCCACGTACCTCCGTGATGTGGTGGAGGACCACAGAGCAGAACCACTCCTTGTCCTTCTCTGACTGACACTGTGCTTCTTGTTTTCATTTCAAAGTTCTCAAGATCTGAAGAGAGAAAGAGAAAACAAAACCGTGTTATAGTCAGATTTATTCCGAGTTAGATTCCAAAGCATGCAGTGCTTATAGATAACTCAAGAATATATATTTCAGTGGTATAAAATCTCACTATGTGAACTGAAGCACTGTATGGACAAATAGCTCATCCATCCACCTACCTGGTCCTTCAGCAACCATAAAATGGTTATTTATGGAGCACTTAAACCTTAACAAGTGATTTCTACATTAATTAAAATTCCTCTTTGTAAAGCTAGTGTATTCTGTGAGTTTTTCTAGTGACACATCAGAATTTATTTGTCTTAATCTGCACGAATAGGAGAAAAACGTTTTAGGTTTCCTTTTTTATATCAATTAAACACAGGTGTGTGTTTCTATAAGTAGAAATGATAATTAAACCTCATCAGAACTCCCCTAGAGTGTGTGTTTAAGTGACAAAAGTATGCCATATTTTCAATGAGCACATTCTTTCCTAAAACTGTCTGTGGTAAGTGGGCATGTTTTTAATTGACTTGAATGAACCTTAGCACTGGTTTCAAAGGGGAGGATAAGAACTCTTGCAATAAGAAAAAAAAAATAGAAATCACACGATGCCCCAGGGAAGTTGGTGCAAAAGCACTGATGCCTGGACTCCCATGGGTGATTTTCATGTCTGCTTATCAATTTTTACATTATTTTTACTAATCTAATACAGTATTTTCTACTTTCTCCCATTTCCCAAATGTGGAAGTCTCTCAGTCTCATTCTTTTTAAAAGAACAGTTCAGTTTCAGGACATGATGTAACAGATGTTCTTTAAAAACAGATTACTTTTTGATCCAGTTCTCACCCTGATGAGCTGACTTACTACTTTTGTCAGAGCACTTCAAAATGTTTTAATAAAATAAACAGCAGCAGCTTCCCCTTAAATCTTAAGTCAATGTGGTGTGCCGCAGGTTCTTGTTTCAAACAATTGTTCCATTTTTCATCAGCTGAACAACTACCTGATCTGGAGCTCAATAGAAAGAAACAGTTCTCATTGGTCAAAGCCATCATGATTACTACCTGTACAGCCTCAACTATTTATGTCAATATATCAATTCTCTCCCTTAGCTGAACCTTACAGAGTAAATTTTTCTTTTTCTCCTCTTCATCTCCTATATATTCATCTCCTATGAAGACATTGTCTACTTGGAGGTGACTGAATTGAATTAGGCAGTGGTGGCACCTCCTCACAGTCATAGCCACAATAGATGGTACCTGCCAATACACAGGAAAGTGTTCTAAACTCTGATGTTCTTTTAATTGCCTGCCAGCTAGACTCGCCTTGCAGTCCAGAGGGACACCAAAAAAGAGAGAGATGAATGGAGTGAAACTATAAACATTTTTCTGCCTCTCTTTAATACTAATTGGGAAAGAAAACAATAGCATGCCTTCGTAAGAGTTTTGATTTGTATCTAAAATTCGCTTACCCAACCTCTGAATGTGTGGATTGATTTATTTACCTGTTCTGAAAATTCACTCTGAGAAAACTGATCATTTTTTTTTTTTTTTTTTTTTTTCCTTTTCCTTCCTGTGGGTTAAATTATTTCTGAGAAGGAAAAGACTGGAACAAATATTGGTCCCTGGACCTGATGGGAACTGCCCAAGGCACGTGTGCTGTGGGAAGAGAAGTCAGCTCCATATGTGTTATAGGAGTTAGGAAAAAGATGGGGAAAAGTCAGAACATTCAGATGCTAGCAGTGAAAACAGTTGCATCTCCCACTCCTATCACATTCCTTTCCTTGATTTGCTAATGTAACATGTTGTGCAGTTCCTACAGAAAAACAGATTAAAAATAATTGCAAATCTCTGCACTCGTATGACAAATATACATAGCACAACCAGTGGTGTTCATTACGGTTAATCAGATCTACCTTTCTGCTGAGAACAAGATTTTACTGGGAAAGAAAGAATGAAAAAGGAAGTCCGGTGCTGCAGTTAACAAAAGGTTTTCATGACAGTTCAGAATTAACTATGGGATACTTTAGTCTGAAACTGGCATAGTTTCTGGAAAGTAATAAATTGCTAGTAGCAATTCTTAGTTTAATGACACAATATGTCAAGGTATCATTTTACCCATTTAAGAAACTGTCACCTGTCCGTGTTCACCCATTAAGATAATGGCAAGTATTCCTGTTTAAGCATTGAAACAGTAGAAGTACTAGATGGCTCACAGGCTGTCTTACTTTATAATTAGCAGGACTAATTCAGATTACATGTGGTGAAAAATTTGACTTTGTCTTTTTAATCTCTGAAGCACCCAATTCTGCATGCAAGAGCACTGCCACTTCCATTGCATGCTTATACTTTGGTTATACACAGCAGCCCATCTTTTCCTGCTGCTGGAGAGATTTTTGTCCTCTTCTGGTCAATAGTGAATGGCAGGTATAAAAAAATGCTATGGGGACACACTAGTGATCATTTAATCTACTCATCATGTCTATCACAGGTTTGAGTACACATATATCCATCCAAACAGATAATTATCTAACTTATTAGACTCCTAGAGACAGACATTTCCTTTAGATGATCCATTCCAGTGCTTGGCTCTGGACTTATCACACTGCAAGCAGCTCTCACTCCCAGACTTGTAATAAATCTAAACAGAAATTATCCTTTTCTTCCTCTACCTCAGGTCATTTTTAGTAGATAATTGTACACAATAATCAATGTCTGTCTAATAAAGAATCATTGCATATAAAATAAAGAGCAAAACAAACACAAAGAAAAGTAAAAATGACTCATTATAGGAGTCATTCTTCTTTCATTCTTCATCTTTAAGGGACCATCTTTCCAGGCAGGCTCCATCTCCCATAAAATACTGCAACACCTCATTCAGAAAGTTCTCAGTAATGAATTACAGAATTGTCCGTCTTCAATACGTAGCCCAGGATGACAACCAGGAATGAGGCAGACCATCAGGAAAAACATTTATTTTGGCTGGAAGCGGTCTTTTTGCTCAGAAGATTTTTGCATCTATTCTCCCCTCTTTGCGTATATTTGCAATGATTAGTAGCAGCCTAAAGTATGCTAAGCAAAGAAAAGAACTTGAAGATGAATAAAAATGCAATATTTGCATTTGCTCTTGTTATTCTGAATATCTGGCTGCTTCCCAAAACCACCTCTTTGCCCCAAGTGCATGCTTACACCAACAGTGCTCAACCACCCCATCCTCCCTGTTACTGTTACCTAGCATAGCTCTATAACGTAACATGACATAACCTAATAAAGCATAATGCTGCTTGTCAAAAAGACTATCAAAAGATAGCTAAGATCAGGTGTTTGGCACACACTTAGATTGCTAATATGCACTTAGGAATAGTGTGACTATTTAACAGATGGTATACTTGCTAACTTCAGTGTTTCTGCAGAGATCTATAAATAAATTATCACCTAGTTCTTCCATTCTTTGCATTTATCTCACTTTATGAACAATGAGTGTCCTCACTGCTCTATCAGCTACAAGTTTTAACAAACGAAACTTTGTTCAGCACAGCACATGTTGGCAGATTACTATCAGTGTAGCACAATTAATCAGTTGGACGTGATAACGAGATCATGTAGGCTAAGCAAAATGCTCAGGTGAACAAATGATTCTTCACAGGGAGAGTGGAAATATATGAACTCAGCTGTGTGTGGCAAAGAGTCATCATCTTCAGCTGGGAAGATTTGCAGACCTAAGCAGGAAAGGCACATGCCTGGAGCATGGGAAACATCTGTTATTTTGTGGAAAGTGGATCAGAGAATGACAAGGCTTCCTTTGATAGGAGTGGGAATAGTTGGGGTGGAGGTATGCAGCTTCTCAACTGATATAAATGCAGGGGTAGGGAGGAGTAATGGCTACAGCTTGTTTCGGCTGGTGTAAATCACTAGGACCCCACTGAGGTCAGGGAAATGATGCTGATTTATGCTAGCAGAGGGTATGGCTTGCAAGTTTTCACTGTAGGTACTCAATTACAATAAAACCAGGACCTGACAGGAACACTGCTTATAGGTAAGGCTGACCATCACCATAGTTCTAGTGAGCACTGAGCTGCAATGAGAGGCCAAGCGCCTGCACAAGTATGATGTGGTGCTTCCCTCAAGTGAAAGATGCTAATCTGAAGAGACTGCCAGGAGTTAGTGCAACAGATAAACAGAAATATTTCCTGCTCAAGTACTTCTGTTAGTAGGTGAATTGTTAGGTTCAGCCACACCTGGAAAACATGGATTTTCTTTATTCATCTTAAAACCCAGCACTGACAAACACTGAGCTAATTGCTGCTTGGGCAGTGAAAAGATCGCTCTTCTAATTTCTCCCAAACTATTATTCACTATATCAACCAGAAAGATCAGTGCAGTGGAATAGCAATACAGGTGGGGTAACAATAAAAGGACTACTGTGATGGAAAGGTGTTACAAAGGAGAAGCGCTCACCTGTCTCTGAAGATCTAGGTTCACAAGGGAGAGATCTCTAACCAGATAGCCTTCCCTAGTGGCAGTCAGCCCTTAAATGACATCTGAGAGGTGCAGCCAGGCTGCACCCCTTCTGCTCACACAGCTGAATTGCCTTCAGCTGTGCTCCCAGGGCTGACCGGGTCCTTTTCCCAGATCCTCAATCAGTGGTTCAGGCAGACTCAACAGTTACCATACATGCACACATCTGCATTTTTTTTCTTAATATAAAACTATCTTTAAAGAGTTCAACTTGTACACCAGCACACGTAAAAGCAGGAATGGTTTTCTTGGGATTTGAGAATCACTTTTTAAACTTCTATCACAGGAACAAAAAGTAATTGCAAGTAACAACTCATTCCTTTCAGCCTCTTTGGCCTGTGTGTTTCAAGTTCCTCAATCTGCTCAGGGATAGGTGTAAACCTTCTTGATTGATTTGGCTTAAGAATGGGCATAGGACATCTTCATTTCACTGAATAACAAACAAGGAAGCTGGGAAATTTTGATATATAAAATTGTTACAGACAATTAGAAAAAGTTCAATTCATCATCTTACATAATTACTAACAATTCATCTGAATTAATGTAATTTCATGCTTTCTTGAATTTTTGATTTTTTTTTTCCATAAGTGTTTTGTCATTACATAATCCCAACTATTATAGTTGGAATTGCTTGTTATTGAAATGTGCAATGAATGCTAAGGCATTAGATGCAAGAAGACTTTATAAATCAGCTCCGCTCCTGAGGATGAATCAATAAACTTTTCCACGTTTCGGTGGGGCTCTGTCAAATTGTGATGTATTGCATCTGTTCCTATTTCTTCTGCTTCTCCTATTGGCTGTGATATATTGCAATAGGATCGGTGGTACTGGATGTGATGTATCACAATAGAAATTCTCTTGCAGGGAAACGGGATAAAATTATGACCTCAGCAGTTTTTAAAAGAAGCTCATTGTTATGATTTGCTATAAGCATTTCTAACACCTGTGGTATGGGCTGACAATTAGTTACCTTCACTTTCCCTTGACTGTAATAAATTAAAGGGGCCAATTGGTAATTCTTGGCTTGAACTCCAGGCCTGGTTCAGAGGCATAAGGTTTGCTGCAGGTGCAAGTAGAAATCCTTCTTGCTTTGTTATCTCAACTTCAAGGCTTTCCCATACTTGGACATAGTTTGGTTTTGTGTTGTTATTTTCTTTTGCATACAATGTACTAAAACGCATTAGACACAAACCGAGCTCTTTACCAAAAGATTGTGACAATCTTTTTCAGATCTCTCCAGGAGAACTGCATTCAGAAGTCCCTTGTTTCTGCTCACTCCTGTGGTACTGAATAGCTCGTTAGGAGATTAGCACAAATCTCTGTTAATTTAGTTACCAGTAGAGTGTGTTAAGGAAATCTTTCTCCAAATGCTTCCCAAGGGAATGGCCACTCTCACTTCCTGTGACTTTCACTGTTAAGTAAACTCTCTTCTTAGCTTTTAGCACTGTAGTAAACTTGCTAAACAAATCCTCCAACAATTCCTTTGTCCTGATAATAGTGTCAATACTATTAATCATTTCCCTCTACCATCTAATCTCAATTTTTTAAATGTTCTAATTGATTTTCCATGAATTCAATTCCACAATTAAGAGCTGTGTTATCTCTAATTAAGGTGTCTGAAAGCTGCTTAGCATTTCCCATTTCCTGATTTTTAAATACTCGTGTTTTCCACTAAATACGTAACCAGTTCAGTTCCTTCCTACTGAAGTGTGTGAAAACCTCTGCTCTGTCAGTGCTGAAGCATTGCAGGGACTGCAGGACTTGAAGGACTTGAATGTCTCCTTTCATCAGGACAGGTTAAAATTCAGCCATAATTCACTTTTTTTTTTTTTACTTGTTCCCCTGTGCATCCCATTCTGCTGAGAAGAGAAGGCCACCAGCAGAGCACTGCTGCCAAACGCAGAATGAAATGTGCAGTCACCAGGTCTTGTCCTTTTCCAATGCTGCATAATCGACCAAGGACCTTCATCAGGGCTTCTTTATTTAGTTAAATTGCTTTGGAGTTTCTAAGGGGAGCGGAGCTGTAATTTACACATTAGGATGCACACTGGCCCCAGGTCTTCAATTCAGCTTAAATGGTATGAATAGCCAATCCAGGCACTAATTTTCAAGGTGGAGAACAATAATTTCTGCCACAGCCTGATTGTCTTTTTCAATTAAAGAGTGAAAATGCCCTTTACAAAGTAATATCAAGCTTCTCTAGAGGAAAAAATGGAAGGTCACAATTAAATTAAACAGAGAGAATGAGGGGGAAAAATCCCAACTTGGTTTTTGTTCAGGCACCAAGAATCCAGTGCGAAGAAACATATGCCGTGAAGCTGTGCTGCTGGTCTACATCTGCTTTTTGTTATTTTTTCCCCTTTTAGAGATTTAGCAGCATAAAATATTCAAGCTTTCTTTTGATCTGAACACAGGCATCGCACAGAGCAGTGAGTGTTGCTGCAGCCTTAGGGCTCTTACGCTAAATTCCAGCTGCAGGCTGGAGGCACAGTGGAGGATCTGGCCCTCTCAAAGGGAGGGGGACATAAGAAATTCATTTTTTAATATTTTATCCCCTAACAGTTTACTCGCTTGTCACAGCAGAGTTCATTTGTCACCTGTCATCACAGAGTCACTTCGCCGTCTGCGTGAGTTTTCTCCAGATTGGAGTGCTCTTAAAAACAGATTTCTCTCTCCAGTGCAAATCTCATGGGCCAGATTTCTCCCTGACAGAGCTGTGCTGCTTTGACTGACCCACACCAAGGGTCGCCTGGGCCCCCTGTGTCCACCCACCTCATGGCAGAGGTGCTGACTATACCCAACACTGGCTTCTTTCATCATGTGCCTTGAAACTTTTGTATTAGACAGGAACATCACAGAAATAACTAGATAATTACATTACTTTTAGTCAGTGATTCCAAACAATTTAATACTTATGTTCTTGTTCTCTCAAGCTTCAATCTATAATTTTTTGGGGCTTTTTGTCAGACTAAAGAATGAGGGAGTTGATGTGGACACTATGAATGTTTCATTCAAGAACTTATTGGAATTTAAGTCATATCGTCCGCAATGGAAGTAGGGCAGATAAAAAGAAAATCACCCAGACTGCAAGTACAGACTGGTTTTATCCTTCAAAAATATTAAATTTTATTAATCAGAATCTAACATCTTTGGGACCTGCCACTGCTTTTTTTCCCTACCACATCTCAATCACATATATTGCTTTTCCAATATAACTTGCAGCCAGCTGATTTAGGATAACCACTTTTATAGGAACTGCAGAATAGTGAGTAATATATAACTAAAAGATAATCTTCAAATACTTATGCATTCCATATTACTACTTTATCTGAGTAGCCTTCTGCCTGTAAAGCTCCTTCCAACATCTCTGTAATGGATGTCTCCATTTTAAAGATGAAAAAATTCTTGTATGAAAGGAGTGAGATATAGGTATAATAGAAGTTTAAGCAACTAAAAATTAGACACTGGTGCAACTCAACCTGATAGGATGAAAGAGCTTTCACAGAGTGTGCTGATGCAGCACAGCCTTGAATGGTGGTTAGACTCACTGAGAGAGATGAGTTTAAAAGCATTTGAGAGAGAAAAATGCATCTGGGGTCTGTGATGCTGCCTGGTCTGGTGCCATCAAACGAAAGCAGAATGATGCTGCTATCAGCTCTGGTTCAAGTGTTTAATGAGAAAGGGGAGGATGTGACTGTGTGTGATGTTGATTCGCTTGAGATGGGCTCTGGGAACACATAGGACTCGAACCTTTAGGGAAACATCTGATAAAATAAAAGTGCTCTGCTATGTAGACATCCCTTTATCTTATGTTTTTAAGATTTCAAGGTGTTCTTTGTGTCTTCAGGAACATCCAGATGTTTGCATAATCCTATTCTTGTAGTATCTGAGCTTTAGAACAGAAATACTATCATTAGCCTGCCTGATCCTGTCAGCAAGCAGGGGAACCTGTCCCAGGCTCCTGCTTCATCACTGCTGAAGGGTGGCTGATGACTCTTTGAGCCTGACTGTGCATAGAATGCTGTGAAGAATAAATGCTGGAAATCTTAGCAGACAAACAGGTGAACACAGCGAGGTCTGGTATGGTTTTTGGTCTTTGTGCAAGGATGCTGCATCAGTTATAGTCAGTTCTCTGCAAGAATTTTGCTTAAAGCAACCTTTTAAGGAAACACAATGCCCAGATTCAAGGTGGCTGGAGCAGTGCATAGACCCATTTTGAAGCAAAACATGGCAGTATCCCATCATGTCTTTCCTAATTTTGTGCAGACTTGAGGAGGAGGATGGAAAAAAAATAAATAAATTTAAAAGAAAGCCTGAGGTTGCTTGGTCTGCTCCATGGAGAGCATCCATTAAAGCAAAGGCTCTGGTGCAGAGCTGCTGCAAGGAATGTTGGAGAACCAGCACAAAGTGTCCATAGCAATCAGAGCTGATAAATGAAAGTTCGGTTTGTTTTTACTCCAGGCTGAGTTCTGAGAAAATATGGGATGTATTTCCAAGTAATAATCTGATGGTATACTTAGTATGATTCATTTTATTCAGAAGCTTGCTCTCCACCTGCCTGTACAAAGGAAAAAGCAAATGCTGCTGTTGCAGCTGTGTTGCATTGTTTGGCTAGTTAGGAGCCCAGAAGGCAATTTTGAGCTGTAAGCCTATTTAGACAGGAGGGATGACAGTAGCATTTCCATCCTCCAGACAGGATCGTTGCTACTGCAAGCTGCATTTTCTTCTCACCTGCCCAGAGGAAGATGTAGATTGTGAGGTGTTGCCAGGGCCATTGGGAGGGCTGTGTGAGCCACTGCTCCCTCTGATTGTCCACACATCTGCACGTCAAGATGTGTTTCTGCACTATGTGTAAGGCAGACTTTCAAGAGTAAGAGGTAAGCAGTACTACTTTGCATTTGGGGTGTCCCTGGAGAGGACAAGGGAATGCAGTACATCAGGAAGAAGTTGTTCAGTGAGCAGTGTGCCATCCCTGCACTGCTGCTCAGTGCTACTTGAGCACTGTTGAGGAGCACACAGCTCCTTCTGGATCAGCAAGAAGTTGCAGTGCTCACTTTTCAGCATGAGCTGAGAGGCAGCCTGATCAGCATGGCAGCCCTGCCTGCTGATGAATTAAAACTCAATTTAAGGATTGAGACAGCTTTGCTCAGGGTGGTAGTTACAACATCTTGCTCACCTTCTAATCAAATACAATTGTTACAGGGGGATTTCTGGGCACACACAACACTGAGGTACAGCCAGTGCAGAAAAGTATGTGCTATTCAGACTGGAATCCATGCTGGCACAGACTTTGCAAATTCAGACTATCTGATCTGATTTAAGTGCATTGATTTTTCCATTTTCTATTTCAAAGCATATGCTACAAGTAAAAAGGGTTATGACATTTTGAGGCATGCTGTATTGCTTTGTGATGTTTGTGTAATTTGTGTGCAGTCAAAGGTAAATAACATGATGAAGTAATCAGATGAAAAGTGGGCTTTCATGCTAGCTGAGCATCTCAAAGACAGTCACTCTAAAAGGGCTTTGCAAATGCCTCACACTGTCACAATCTAGCAAAGACTAAATGGACTTGATTGCTTTTAATCTTTCCTCTAAAATGGTTAAATACTACCAACAGATTATTATTTTTCTTCTCAGAATGGAAAAACTCTGTCCAGGAGGAATTATTGCCTCTTCAATTTGTGATTTCAGCAAAGCTGTGTCATCATTTTTCTTTCTGATAAAAGGCACTTGGATCTCCAGGTTTCTTCCAAGTGCTCCAAAACCATCATTCTCATTCATGGTGCCCTGAGCACGTCCTCTCTGGCCAAGAGGAGGGAGGATGTATGTACTTAGAAAAACACTACTTAGAAAAAGGCAAAAGCAAAACCCCTGACCGCTCCACTGAAAGCCATGAGAGTATGACTGCATCCCAAAAATGCCGAGGAACAGTCCTTCCTTACTGCATAGCAGTGGGGGAAAAAAATGTTTGTAAGAGGTCTATTGTCCTGTGTTGTTCAAGACAAAATGACTAAACCTATTCTTGAATTTAAATTCTCGTCATTGTTTCTCAGAATTCATGTTTAATTAATGAGACCCGAGGTCTGAGAAAGCTGCAATCCTCATGACATTCTACCAGCAATACTGGAACAATGGGACCAAGAATCTCATTTAAGATCCCCAGCCAACCAAATGTTTTCAATAAGGACTGAATTTTCTGGGCTTATGTCCTGAATGCTTATGGATCAGGTTCACATATGATTCTTTCTCATGGGAGAGTACTGTTTTTCTAGTTTGTTCAACTGCATTTCTTATTCCTGCTATTCATCTCTTAATGTCTCTATCACAGATACACATGAGAACTAAAAGATTTACTAACTGGCCAGGACAGTCTGTTTTACTGCAACTAGTTATGGAGATTTCCCTCAAGACCAATTGCTTGCATACTTTTACTTAAAACTGATGAAATAATTAAAACAAATCCCCTGTGTGCCTGCAATACAATTCTAGTTGCAGCAGTATTAAACAGTTCTCTGTAACAGGATTGTTTGTCTTTTTATTAAGGTGTGAAATGCAATTTAGAAGACCTACATTAATAAGAACAGATTTATGCAGAACACCTCATCAATACACATGCAGGTACAGCTTGGTTGTCTTTGCCCTCTCTTTTACTCTGATTTGAAGCTCTGCTGGTGCTCTTGTGTTGCATTCTAGTAACAAGTGTGGAGATGGAAAAGCACAGTGCAGGTGTGGCTGTGACATGGGAGGCTTCAGTGCCAGGCTCTGGCTTCACAAGCTGAGGTTTGACATCCAGGTTTCTCCTCCAGCCTGCACATCTAGATCACCAACTTCATTGCTTGTGGGACACACACTAGCTTTTCAAAATGTACTGCTTGGGTAGCTGGAGATGCACAGGATTTATAGGGAGCTTTCAACTTTATTTATGACAAAACAAACCTTCTCTGTGAAGTATGAATAACACAGGGCTGCCATGCTATGCATCCTGCAAATGCATTTATGTGCTCCTGCTCTGCTCTCTCTCACTGGTGCTGTCTCTCATTTTCAGCCTGTAGCTTTAATAATCTATGCCACCTCCTTCTGTACAATATTCCTCCTGCAGCTTTCATTTGACAGCTCTGTTTTTAATAGAGGATAAGCATGAAACTCTAGCTGAATCTGAAGACATATTTCTAATCTCATACAGCATTTATTTTGCTTCTCAGAGAGCTTGCTATCTTGAAGAAAGGAAAAAGTATTTTTCACATATTGAGATGTACAATAGGTTTTTCAAAGGTATCATTAATTCAAACTCCAACTCAAAGTTACCTTGTAATAAGAAGACAAATGCATAAATGCTGTTACCCAGATAATAGGCTTGATTCGATTATTTATCATGGTGACTGCTGTAACATGCCAGTCCCATTCAGGGAAGAGTCCCATTTTGTTTGGTACTGAATGGAAGTGTCATAACAACAACATGCCTGCCTGCCCAGATTTTAAGATGTAATCTGTAGTACTGGCTGAAGCAAACATGTAAATTGGATGTCATCATGAAAATAAGAAACAAGGAAATGTTAACTGTAAAATAACTGTTTCAAGGTAATTTGTCCCACTATTCTTATCAGGTCATTTTAGCATTTTCTACTTACTGTGTTTTTTTTTCTCTTGTAAGACAAGTAAAGACTCAAACTTTTAAAGTGGTATCACTGAACTGAAGCATTTTTCTGTATGCTTTGGGTTGCAAATTTAAATGACATTTCAATTCATCTGTCCTATCTCTTTGATATGGGAAAGGATGAACACTTCTGTCTCTGGCAATGGAAAAAGTGCATACTTCTTGGAAATGGGATATTTTTACTGCTATGCAGCTAGAGGATCAAAGCAGGATGGGAGCTGTAGTTTTGTCTGCTGCCATGGACAAATGAGCCTCCATTTTGTTGTGAACTGCTCCCTGCAGTAACTTTGGGAAGAGTCTTGGTGGGAGCCTAAGAAAAGGAACTGCTTGATATTTAGCCCATCTGACTGTCCTGTATTGGCATGAGACACTGAGATATTAGGGAGTTACGTGCTTCAGAGGGAATGCTTCACCAGCATGGAGTATTAAAGTCCATTTTCTAGCAAAGAGTTTCTCTAGTTGCTCGGGAGCATTGATTGAATGATGTTGGAATACACTTTGCCTTAGGATGGCTACAAATCCACAGGTAAACCAAAGTGCTTCTGGGAGTTTGAGTCAGGGACAGATTTTTCCAGAAGAAGTTGAAATTAGTGAGGAATGTGAGATGCTGCACAATGACCGGAGCCTCTTCATCTTCCACTTTTCATGGATATTCCTTTTTTTTTTATATTAAGATTTCTTTTTTTTTTTTTTTTTTTTTTTTTCTCCTTTGAGTCTTCATGTGAAGGTGTTGCTTCTCTTTATGTCTTTTCCCCACTCCTTCCTGACCTCTCATGCTTCCTTCTGGGTTATGGATTCCACAGTTAATCCTGAGGCCACCCATTCTTTCTTTAGAACTAAACCAGGATTTGTTCTGTCACTAAACTCTTCTTATCTTCAAGCCTCGAAATCATTTCCCATATAGAGAAGTGGCTTACAAAGATGCTTCGGAAAAAGTGGAAAAATAATGAATCAAAATTTTGCTTTCCATCTGACCAGCTTCTGGGAATCAAAAGCTCTTTGAGAAATTCAGGGTAAAACAATATTAAACAAGACACTAGTGATATACCATTTGATCTGCTCCACTAAAAGAGAGTCTGTGAACCATCCTGACCTCTAATGTCTCCTTTGTATAACCCCTGTGACACAAGATTTGCTAGAAGTAATGGAAGAAGATTAATAATTAATACATTTTCTGGTGTCTGAAATAGCGGCACAAGGTTGGCTTTCGGCACATGTTTTATTAATGAGGTTGAAAACAATTGCTTTCTCCCAGCAACAGATAGCTCAGGCTTTGATACTGAAGAAATCGGAGTGGAAGCAATATCAGTTTTTCAGAGGTGGGTTATTTATTTATTTATTTGTTGTTTTCTTTAGCTGTGTTTCCCCAGGGCATCAACGCAACTCAGTCGCCACACGTAAGAGGTGCAGAAAAGGTTGTGAAGTTGTGAGGAAGTGAAATGGGGAGCAAGGCTGAAATAAGATGTAAACTGGCGCAAGACAGCATACGTGCTCTGTCCAACTGAGCTGAAATACGACACACTGCAGAGCCTAGCAGCATCATTTTGCATGCTGTGTAAGGGGAGAGAGTTTTACTCTGTTAATATAACAAAATGTCAGTGTGGCAATTAGGGGAATAATGCTTTGTACCCTTCCTTGTGGACCTCCTCATGCTAACTAACTTTCAGACACATTTCCCCCACACAACCGTTCTTACCTGCAATGCAGCACAGAAACCAGTCTTTAAAAAGTGGAAACACCTCTACTAAGTGAAAATAACTGCATTCATCTTTCTTTAGCTTTCAATTTTCTAAAAGTTACTCTTGTTCCTGAGGGCTAGCAGCCATCAGATGTCTGGTTTTGTTAATAACATTTACTAGAAATGATTTTTTTAAAGAATAAGCACTGCTGAACTAGGCCAAACCTTTTGAACAGAATCATCAACAATTATTTAATTACCCAATATATTATCATTTATGCACGTAATTAATAATGCTCTAATAAATATGATCTTCCCAACTTACATGCAAATTGAAGCTTTGCCTTCCTGCTCAGAATTGTTCCAAATGAATTTGTGGCCAAACACTGGTATGTTCCAATATCCTGTTTTTTACGTGGGTTATTGATTGCCAAGCTGCCTCCAACCAACCTGTAGTGATAACTCATGGTATGATCAATATCTGTGCCATTTTGCTTCCACCTTTGAGGGGAAAAAAATCAAATTATGCTTATAATTTACAGAGCCTATTCATATTTATCTTAAGTAGCGTGCTGTAGCACACCTGTAATGATAAAAATGTGGTTAAATATCAGAAAATTATATCATTTTTCACACAAGACTGCTGCTTATATCAATCTTGATCATGTCAATAATTCTGTCCTTTGAGAAAAAATCTTTACTGCTTTTGTGCTCGTCACCAGTGTTCATCCAAATGTCTACAAAAAGTAATTATAACTCAATTATAGAAACTAAGTTACCCATCAGACTGATATTATGGCATGTTCCTTCACTGAAGCTACCATATTTTTTAGGACATAAACGGTATCCAAATATGTTTTATGGTCTTTACAAATGATGTCATAAATTTGGTTACAGAAACGATGTGAAGATATAAGTCAGGAAGGATTACACTTCAGAGGACAGAGGAAAACAAGCAGAAGTCTTCTTGCTGCAAATTTAAGATGGATAGTTTAATGATGATTACAAAACTTGATTTGTCTCAGCGTTAAGTAGAAAATGGATGGTGTCTGCAACATTACAAATGTAAAAATGATATTTATATTACAAAGAAAATAATTATTATCTGTTTTAATTTGGAAAAAAGTGTGGATTTACCATTATTTATGTAAGGGCTGAACTCTCCTTGCGCATGTGAGACCCAAAGGAAAAATAAAGGTCCTCAGTCACCAATGTCTGCAAGCTTTGAGCATGTTTGTGCCACGTTTTATGTTGTGAGCAGCCCTAATGCTCCATAACCAACTATTTTTTTCTCCTAATTTGATACCATGTCTTCAGCCCATGTCAGTGCTGTTGGCCTATAAGAGTGTGATGCTGACCCCTGTGTAGGATGCAAAGACCCCAGAAGAGTCCACAAATGAATTGTCTCCTTTATAGCTGTCAGAAGGATCACAGTGGAAAAAATGTGTGTTTATTTCTTTTTCTTATGGACTTATAGACAGAGAGGGAAGCATGGCAGACTTGTTTGCACAGTTAACAATTTGAAACAAACTCACATTATAACTGTAGTCCTGGAAGATGTGACCTGGGTGCACAGCACAGTGCTTTGCTCCTCACAATCAGAGACCTTTCTCAACACAGTCAGACTGTGCAGGTGGCCACTTCATGAGATGGAAAAGCAGTGCTGTGTTCCAAGGGAAATCTTGATGAACTTGTATAGAGGAAGCAAAGGCCTTGACCTTTGAAGTGGTCATTTGTTTCCAAAGACAAAAAAATAACTGACTAAAATGGGAAATCAGTTGACTTCTGTTTACAAATTCTAACAAAACAAATTCTAAACGAACAAATTCCAATTAAACAAATTTTCCAGGTCTGCCAATTACTGCTTCCTCTTTCATGCATCCATTAAGAAATTTAGAAGCAGCAGTGGAATATGGGCAATTCTTTCTACCAACTGCAGCTGATTTTTGACCCTTGTGCACCACTGCTCTATTCCTTTTTTGTTTTGTTTTGTTTTGTTTTCTGTTAATGTTTTCCCCTACTTGGCCTGGATTATTGTTGCTGTTTTGGTTTCTTTTATTTGTGTCTTTATTTGTGAAGAGAAAAATCTCAGCCAGTGCCCCTCTGTTATAAAGCAGTGGGAGGATTTTGCATCATTTCACAATTTGCATACAATGCATGCTCTCTCTGTTTTCAGTTCTCTAAGATGGGATATTCTGGTATTTAGTTTGCCATTTCTCTTTAATTTCTGAATCAATCACTGAAATAACTGCTGTCATCATTACATGGTTCCCAATTAAGCTCTATAATTGTTTTTCAAAACACATGCAAAGTTGTTGGCTTAGTTGTCGCAAATGAATTCTTCACAGTATCCCAATAATCATTCTAATCACCATGGTACAATGATTATTAAACTGTGCATATAGATCAGGGGTTCATCTCCCGGAGTGGGCTTTTTCCTAATTAATATGTTTACATCACTAAAAGAACAGAATTAATGAATTCATGTGATAGGCAACGATTTAATGACTTTCTGCGTTCTGCAGTGTGGGGTCTAAAAGACAGAAAAAAAAATTCTTTGAAGAATTATTTGAGGAGAATTTTAACAGGTTCACGTTAAGGCACAGGTTGCCTATGTATTTTCTGGAGATTCTTCATGCTACCATTGCAAAATTATTTCAATCAATTACAGGAAATGCATCCTGGACCAATCGTTACAGAATCTGAACTTACTAAAATGTGCTCTCTTTTGAATTCAGTAGTTTGCTGGGAATGTATGACTTCTCAAATCCCATTAACACGTCCAGGTATTAAAAAACAGCAGTAAAAATATGCTCTATGTGTTTTATGAATTAATAGAATTGATTGTCATGTACTCTCTGTTTTAAAATCCCACTTTTTGAAACAGTCATAAAATGCTCCCAATAAATCCCTCACTGAATTAACTACTTCAGAAGCATATGAATGGAACAACACCCCATTCATCCCATCTTGATTTAAAGATCTCAAGTGGTAGTCTGATTTCTCTTGTTCTCCTTTCTTAAATTGTCCCATTGTCAATTTATTCTGATATTTGAATGTACCACAATGCCAAGGTTTTTCAGAGTATGAAATCTGCTTCAGTGAGATAAATTTGGTAACCTATGATCTTTGTTATTTTAGTTGTAAAAAAAAATGGTTTTTGACATGAGATTATGTTTTCTGAGCAATACAATTCTATGCAATGGAAATGAAATTCTGTGTAAGGAAAATGAAATTTCAAGGTGCATCAGTTTTGGTAAAACAATCAATGTGGGCTTGTTGAAGCAATTAAGGAATTGGTATAAGATTCTTTTTAGACAATGCACAAACATTTGAATGTAATCTTTCATTAATCTGCTTTTCTTGTCTTTCAAGAAAGGCACGTAGACAGGACTATAAGATATCATAAAGATAGGACTATAAGAATTGACTGCTGAAAGAGAAATGCTTACTCCAGCTCTGCATGTAAGATTCTAGATGTTTTGCAAAGCATGCATGGCCATGCCATGATTTTGCAGCAATCACAGCTGGAACTTCTTATTTGCACCTTTCCCTAATTTTGAACTGCCTTCTCCCTGATATAAAGAAGATATTTTTCTTTCTCACAGTTCTCACAAACAGAAGCCATTGGAAGGAAGAAACATTGTTTTCATCCATTTAAAAAAACAAAACAAAACAAAACAGAGCAATGTGTGAATCATCACGTATTTCTTCTAATCATTACATCTCCACCGCTGTTCTGTGCAGATCAACAAAAAACAGATATCTAAGTCAGATTTTTATTGAGGTGGAAATACTCCTTTGATAGAGTAATCTCTACGGGGATTGTTAAATCAGATCCCTCAAATTATTATTTTAATGCTTGGTGGAGCTCTGCTTTGAGGAAGAAATATTTACCTTAGGCTGATTGACATTTGGGAGGCATAGCTTATTCTCTCCCTAGGAACAATAGAAAGATCATTTCTGACCTGATCATTTCAAACAGAATTATTTTTGGTAAAAATAAGGGAGAGGAAAGCACATCAGAGCTTTTGGAAATCAAGAAGGATTGTTGATTGTTGTACTTAATAAAGGAAAATCCTTCTATGTGGGCTTAAAAGACTCTGCTTGTTTTCCTTTGTTTTTCCAACTGAAGAGAGGTTCTATAGTAAGCAGTAGTAGACAACAAAAAGTAGACAACTAAGATCCCCAAAGTATGAGTATCTTGTCTTCAAAAGGGGGACATGAAATGGGATAGAATCAATCTCTAGACTGATTTACTGCTCCACTTACTCTGCCCTCTGTTCTTACAGAACTTCAAAATACCTGAATTTTAGAATCAATGGTACTTCCATTCATTTCAATGAGCTTTGGGTAAGGTTGCAAGCTCCCTGTCCTTACCTCTACCCTGCTCTATTTAATCCAGTCTTTGCCTGTCCTGAAGCCTCAGCAGCATCTTCTCCTAGAGTCACAAAGGCTATTTGGGACTTCAGATTTATCCCCACTTCTGAGTTATTTCACTCTATTACCTCTTGACTCATTACTGAGTGGATGTGCATTTCTCAACTGAGAACTAGTGAGAAAAATTAAGTAATCAATGTAAAAATAAATTGACAGTACCCAATTTTAGTTTGCAGAAAATAATGTAAAAATGAAATAAAAACAGCATGGACATATGCATGCATGATTCTTCTAATAATCTTTTCAGGATACTGTTGTAACAAAAGTACTTATTTTTTAAGTATTCATTAAGTGTTCTATATTCCTGAAGTTAATTCCATTCTAACAGAAAGTGCCTTGCCAAGTCTCCTGAAAAGTAGTTGGATTTTTATATTGTTTCCATAGAGGCCAAATACACAATATACAGTTTAAAAACTATTGGCTGAATCAGAAAACAGAGGTTGTGAAAATTTTTAGTTCTACTTCAGTGCTGAAGCAGACTCTACAATGAGTCAAGGGACATTTGGCTCAACAAGCACAACCACAGGGTTGCCATTGGTTCTTCAAGATTATGAGTAAGATAAAAATAAGCCCAGAGTTATTAGGAATAACTCTACAATCCTATGCAATTTTTACAAATACCTTTTATGATATTTGCAATCACTGCAGTCTTTCTGCTATGTCTTCTTTGCTTTTATTTGACCGTTACAGTTCTGTTGTGGGGCGCTTTGACTTGGATTGAATTTGAAACTCTTTATCTTATTTTACTGCCTCGTTCAAAGTTACGCTTAAATATTGAAGTATTGTTCTATAATTAATCCAAGCCATCCTTGGATTTTTTATTTTCTTGAACAACTGATTGCTCTCTGTGTAGATCTGGAGAGGAGAACCCAAAAACTTGGTTTCAAACTTTTGCAAAAATATTAGTTTACGTTACTCAGAACCTGAACTCAGTTACTTCTGAACCTAAGTTCAGAAAAAACGTGATGAGTTAGAACTAATCACCAGAACACTAACAGGAAATGTCAAAATATTGCAGAAAACACGAGCTTCACAAGCTCCAGGCACCATCTTTCTTTTTCTGCAGTGTGGAGGAAAGCTAGCACTATTAAATGGAATGACTCAATGGAACAAAAATGTGGAACAGCGGTGAAATGTTCATGGATAGCCTGTAAGCAGAAAAAAAAATGGTAAAATTCATTTCTTAAGGTAGCTGATAAGCTTTCGATCAACTATAATAAAACATCTCCAGTACACAAAATTATAAATCTAATTTGAAAGGTTGTGTTTACCACTGGAATCACACAGAGAAAGAGCTGAAATCATGTACCTGATATTAGAAACACTTGGCTCAGAAGACATCATAATAGATTATAGGATGGAACTTAAGGGGATATTTATCTAGATTTCCCAACACATGCACAAAAAAATGCAGATGTTTCTCTATTTTTGTTTCCTTAGTAATCTGATCTATGTTTGCTGCTATTTCCAGGAGAGGCAATCAGTGTCTCTCTTCCTTCTGTCCTTAGGCCTGATTCAACCCTATGTGATTCTTGCATTGTGACTTCCCAACATGTGGGATTTTGAAACGAATTTGCAAAAGGTCATCAATATATTTAATGAGTCTTTAAGAAGAATGTGATACAGTACATAAAAATTAAGATTTTCAGGAAATGCTAAGCATTTTTCTTTAAAGGAAAGGTTCTAATCAGAATATTTATTTATGCAAATAGTTCCTAAATAGCAAATCAGTTTGGGCTTAACTTTATTCCTATTGTAGTGCTTTTATATTTATGAATCAAGGAAAAGTCTTGCTGTAGTCCTTGCTGTTCTTTTCTATCACTCAGCAAAGGATATTATTAAAATTTCATACTGTGCTTGATTTATCTAAAATTGTTGGAACTTCAAATATATGGGCTCAATCCTTATCTGATAAAACTGACATTAGCTCTACTGAAATCAAAGAAATGTGCTGAAGACTTCCTGTTCCTTTCAAGTCCTGGTAAAAAAAACTCTCTAGCTGTTGTAGCAGCAGTAATGGTCTGATAACTTCTAATTGACCTAGATGGGTCAGGATCCGTCCCCAGAGATTGATCTGGTCTTACCAGAGCAACTGAGGCAAAGGAAAAAAATGAATTAATTTGAGGACTGATAGAGAACATAAGAAAATGGAAGGGAAATAGGAATATTGGATGCCTGATGAGAGGAGACATCACAGCTCACCCACCTAATGAAATCTGCTGTTACTATTGACTGTGGATGTGTAGAGTCTGTGCGTTGAATGCACAAATTAATAACTTCTACATGTCACTGAGGAAGCTGGCTATATAACTGGATATGAAATGGACAGATGACATGAAACAATGGATAACAGTGCTGAGAACTGCAAAAATGAATGTGGATGAGGATTTCTTCTCATACAAAGAGAAATAGCATTGGGAAAAGGTGATAAAGTATTTCTTTACTGGCACAATACTTGGAAACAACCTAATACATGAAGCACAAAAGCCAAATTCATAATTAATAGTGGTACTGTACAGGGAAAACTCTTTGGTGAGCAATTAAAAGCTGTAGAAGGAGTAGTGGAGTAGTGTCTAAGTATATGGTAGGACACACAATTTTCTTTCACATCCTCAAGGAATTAGTTCTTGTTTTTCACTTTCCTTTTCCCAGTCCATTAGTTTACTCTTCTTTTCTGAAGAAAGCACTGTCCTTTTTTTTCCATACATCTAGATTTTCTTCTTATTAGACTCAGGCTTGCAAACCCGTGGTGCGTCAAGCTACATTTTAAGAGGTGAGTCCATAGTTACCGAATAAACAAACATTCCTATGTACCAAGGTTATATTAAGTGAGTCTACGGAGTGTTGTAAGCTAGCTATCAGAGCTGTGCCTTGCTGTTTCTCTAGATAAACACTATAAATATATACATGAAATCTTAGAATTAGGAATGGGCAAGGATGTTGCTCTTTTGCTTTCATAGCATTTATAGATGTGCAGAAAGTTTTAGCAAATATAGATGCACAGCATCTCCATTTTCCCATTTTTCACAGCTATTCTGTGGATTCAGAAGTAATTTTGTAGGTTTTAAAATACTTTGGGGACAATTTTCAGTGCTAGGCTTTATTTTCCTCTGTCAATTTTCTTAACAGTAGACTAGCAAAAATATTTCCCTTTCATTTTCTTTACCCTAGTAGCTTTTAAATTTTCACCATTTTCTTCCTCTTTCCCTCAGATGTTCTTTTGAAGTAGGCTTCAAATTACGTGATGTTGTACCTATATAATTTTATATATATACGTTTTCTTTCTGAAATAAAAGCAACAAATGTGAACTTCTTTCAGTTTCGAGTGCAAATGAGCAGTTCCAAGGAAAAGGAGCAAACCCAGCCTCAAAACATGGCTGCGGGGTCAAGATTTCCTGCTATCACCTGGCTTGCCTTGAGGATTTGCCACGCAATGAAGTCTATTTCTGATTAAAAACATGGTTAAAAGATTTATAGTGAGATGGTATTTTTCCAAAGTTGACTTCACCTGTAGTTGGGGAGGGGAAATCCTTTAGCTGTACAGTTCAGTAGGACTTCTGGATTCACTGAGCCCATGGAATAAGTGATATCATATGGCTCTTGGATGAAAATAGGACCATGTAGTGTTTCTTCCCCTGCAAAACAAAAACAATTATTTAAGATTAAACAACTTCAGCATGTCCTTACACATAAAAGTGTCCTTTGGTGTCTTTTCCTATTGGTCAAAAGTTAAGATCTGCTATTATATTCAGCAGAGAGAGCACCTCCAGACATTTTGCCATTAAGGAGGAAATATTTCAACCCTGATTGATAATAAAATCACATATCCCAGGTGTAGGTGATTTATTGAGCAAATGACAGTGCAAACCACCTTCTCTGCATGTCTTCTCTGGAAATTATACAGCCATGTACTAAATCTTCTGCATCTACCTCATGCATATGGCTTAGATTGAGACTGGAAGCAAAAATGGATGGTGTTCCATGTGTTTGCAGCTTGTATCTCCCTGCTCAGCTGGTGAAGTGCTTCAAAAGGCAGGCTGCTCTTTGTTTAAGGTTCTCGTGCTCTGTGAGAACACAGAGAGGGATACTGAGCACCTCTTGCAGGCTGGCAGAGCTTCTGGGATGGAAAGATGTCATGGTGCTGGCCCTGGCTTTCCATCTCTGGCCTCTTCCTGTTGGTGGGACAATGAGATCTTTTCCTTCTCCTTACTCTTCCACCACTTTTGGTTGAATGGTACTTTTGTATAGTATATCTGCCTTTGTTTCAAGTCTACATTTTTTTTTTCCTCAGTTTTGGGCTCTTTTAGAAGTGTGATAGCATAAAATAAAGTTGGATCATTCATCATGCATTTTCACTAGAACCTCTTCTTGTTGCTGACCTAGAGAATCTAATCAGGGCTTGCAATCACAAAGGGACAACAGACGTGGGCTCATCCAGTGGATCATCCCCTATTTCTCAGATAGTTTTCACAAATTCAAGAAACCCAGAAAGTTTGTAGTACAGTTATGCAGGTATCTTGGGAGAGACATGAACCTAAAGATTGGTAGCTCTTCAGTTGTGTTCTGGAAGCAACGTAAATATGGGCAGTAATCATGTCTGGTTTTATTCACCTGTTTTAGCTGTTTGTCACTAACAAGAGAAGGAACATACAATGTATTTCGTCACAGCCACTGCTTCACCCCACCTTCTGGATTCATTGCAAGCATGGGCTGCCAACTGCAACCTTCTTGCTCTATAGCCCTGTAACCCCTAAAGGATTTTCTAAGCTGCTGCAAATAGCTCTTATTCAGCTGACACTAGCAGAGTTTCTTCCTGCATCCCTGAAGACCAGCAGCTGTCCTGATGCATTTACTCAGCTTGTGCCCCAGGCAGTTCTCCAAGCTTCACCCCAGCCAGGTCAGCTCATCACTGGCACCACATCAACCCAAGCGCCTTCTTCAAGGCCAGGAGTGACTGCACACACTGCACGTCAAGAATCAGATCCTCTGTATCAGCTTTCAGCTGTATACATATTCAAGTGCTTTTGTACTTTTCAACCACTTCGATGTATTTCCTCTAGATCGGAAAAAAAAGCCAGATCAGCACTGTTGTCAGCTGCCATCATTTTCTGACACTCAGTGCTTTTCTGAGAGTCCTAATCCTGGAATTGTATGAATAATTTGATTCATCTGAAGTTTTATTTTTAAAATGTAATTTTTTTTTTAATTACTTATTTCATCTCTTAGATATTTTCAACTAAACTGAAAAGTTAACACTGGCCTTTTTCCAGAAGTAAAATAGTTTTCTACTGATGAATGTGGTCAAACTGGATCTATAAGAAGGAACATCTTACAAAAATATTGAATGATGATCAAAAAAATTTTCACACATAAGTTTTTTTGACCACTTTAAGAATGGCACCTTATAACCACAATGTTTTCTGCACATCTTAACATTCATACCCACTTCCACATGTCAGTTACCCAATTTACTATGTGTATCCTTCAGAAACTCAGAAAGTCAGCACAGTTCTGTGATTTCATGAGCACTATCTGTGAGAAATATCCTTCAAAAGAATTGGAGTAAAATTCAAAGGAGCAGTCAAGGAAGATTGATTTGTTTTATACCACAATAGGTGTTTGGCTGGGCACATCTCTTTTTAAGAATATCTCATGTTATATAGGAAATAGCATGGACATGCCAAAAAGAAAAAATACATCCTTTCTGTTTAGGATATAAAGTCTGGCTAGTAAAAGATCTGAAATGAGCTAGCGGTTTGAAGGCTGAATATTATATGTGATGTTATAAGTGACATAACAGACCATAAAATGCACTAAATCACATAAAAAGTATTCATTTCCATAACTTTCTCATTCCACTGAACTTTGTAGGCTATATGTGAATTTAATGTAGGCTCCAAATATTTTCTGACTTATCTGTAACTACTGGACATTTGGAGAATTTGAAGCAAACCCAATTAAAGAAGCTTTAACTCAACTATATTGAAGGCACTATATTACCTTGCTGTTAGCAAATGGTGGGGTTACTCAGTACCTAAAAGGTAAGAATTTCAGCCTTGTATTTCAGCCCTTAGGTCAGTCTAGAGTTTAAATTCACATTTCTTTTTATTCTTCTTTTAGGAGTCTATGGTATTAGAGAAAGTTTCTGCAGGAAAAATTAATGTTTTGTATCTCACAGTATCTCCAGGTTATTCAGATAGATTATACATCTTCCAGTATGTATTCAAGAGCCCAAATCATTTTTTTTCTCTGCTTTGCAATTTCCCAATCAAATGGTTGTAAAGCAAACCAGAATTTCTTCTATTTCTCATTAAGCCTTTTTATTTGTCTGTTTTTGGAGATTTTTGAACATCTTAGTTCTTCTAGCTCCTTTAAGAGTCCTTAATACAACACAATATTGAATGAGAAACCATGGTTTACACATACCCTAACAGGCAGCTCCTTTATGGCAGACATGTTGCAGCATCTGTCACAGAAATATTGTCTATGACTTTTTGTGAAGGTGGCTTCATGCTATTATTTTGTTTTCTTTTTAATATCCTTTTCTTGCTGCCTAATCCGTAACAGAGAACATCACCAAGTTTGTGAGAAATGAGGTGCACTTTCAGAGCCGATGGCGTACTTTAAGTCCATCTCTTATTTATATGAAAGGTCAGATCGGTCATATCTAATTTCCTGATGCATCCTTTTGCATTTGGTATAGAGAATGGCCATATATTTCCCCTCTATTCTCCAGAATCACTGAAAGCCACCATGATTTCTCCAAAGATACGCATGACAAACGAATCTCTGTAGTATTGTTTGCTTGGAGCCACGCAGTAGGCTTGGAGGGGTTGTGCTGCTGCCTAGGCAGATATATTAGTGTATACTTACTGAAGATAGTACGAAAAAAGAGGCCAGAATAACAGTAAAACTTGTAGACTAAAAAGCTTCTAAATGCAAAACTGCCATAATTCACATAAGCAAACCAGATAAGGAGAAATTTATCCAGGCTATTAAGTTCCAGGAAGGCTGTAAATTCCAGGGGTAGTGAGTTTCTAATGAATCTTTCGTAATGTGCCTTAGATAGAGCCTCATATCTGATCCAAAACATTAATATGACTTTATGGGCCAAGGCTGACAACTGATTAAGAGGCCTCTTTTAAATCAGCTTGATAGTAAAACACCTGTCAGTTCTAGTATAAAGGATGGGGCATGTGAGTTAGAGACCTCCTTGTAATGACAGCATAAGTAGAGAAAACTAGGAAAAATCAAAATGACTTCAAAATCTGTCTAATTTTCTTCAAAACTTAAGACATCAGTAAGTTTTAATTGGAAGAGGGGGAATTTACAGAGCTCACAGGTCTTTAAATATGATTGAGTCTTTACTGGCAAATAACACTGGGGCTTCTGCTTGAATCTTGACAGAAGCTGAATGGAATGATTATTTTTGTCATCCAAAGCTTGGATCTGGTAGCTCAAGGACATTAAGGAGGATGACTGATGGAAAATGAGAGGTAATGGATGAGATGCTGTTTGTTAGCAGGAAAGTGTGAACTTAAGTAACGCACATCAGTGCGAGGAATCACTGAAAGAGAAGATGGGAAAAGAAGTGAGAACAACAAAAGGGCCATGGAAGCATTCCTAGAAAAAGGAAAAAAGCTTGTCAGTATTACAGGTAATGGGAAGCAGGCTACTCTCCTTTCCCTCTCATTCAGTTCTTAATCAGAGAGTGAAGCAGGAGACTCATATACAGAGAAACGAGATTAGAAGAGATGTTACAGGTTTGAGCAGGCAGAAGCAACCTAAAACCTGTAGGATTTTCCCAAAGGGCCTTCAACTTTCATGTGTTTTCTCCTTTCAGACACTGATGTACAGAGCTCTAGAGACACTGGGTTCCTTTCAAGTTGCAGCTTCTATCGAAAAAGTCAAACTGGGAGTAGTGGTGAAATTCCACATTGTCTCTGTTATCAGACACCCAAACCAGAAAGACACTTATCTGCCTGTGATGTAGGGAGAAAGGTGGGCGTCAGGGCGGCACGTGGGGTGAAGTCCTGGCCCTGCTGAAGTCTGAAAAACTCAGTAATGAATTGAAGCCTGGTGCTTGAGCCCAGGTTTTCTTTATGAAGCCGTCTATAAAATGACAGCCAGTGGTGCAAGGCATCCCTTTCATCTGGGATACAAGCTCTGTGGGCCAGCAGACAAATAGTGAGTGTAAGCAGGTGAAAGGAGCCGTGCAGCTCCTCCAGCCCTGGCAAATGGTACAGAATCATTAAAAGCAATCCCATATCCCTGACCTTTATTCTTTGAAAAATATTCACCGACTCCATTCTCAGGTTATATTCCAACTCTGCATCTTCCTTAGGTATTTGGGTGTGCAAACAAACAATAAATGTGCAAAAATGACATTAATTACTAACAGCCAGCTGACAGATTTGCCAGAACCTTACATATGAAATGAGACTGTAATATATCACAGCTAATAATTATTATGCAAAAATGACTATAGTCTTGAATTACGAGCCTTGCCCATGCACAGTGACAAAAGTTTTGTCCAAAACTAAAGCTTCAAACACTTTTTACAGTTTTATTATGACAACCACTATTGCTTTAACTGTTAAGCACACTTTTTAAAAATATAATTGGGTATCAGTGCATTTACTCTCCACCTGCGTTCTGGTCTAATAGACGCACGCCTTCTAATTCCAAATTAATTAATGATAGATCTCTAAATGCCAAATTTGATGTCTCTCATAATATCCTACTGAGTACTGCAATCAAACCTAACCCCGCATTTACATGATGTTAACAGCATTCAATTCAAAAGCAAAATATTCCCAAAATATTTTATTCCATAAGTTGAAGCTACAGTGTTGTACAATTGCTCATAACTGATGCACTCTGAATGGTGTTTTGCTGATTTCTACTCTTGGCTAGAGATGAACACAGATTTAGATATGTGTAAAAACACTGTGCTCCAAATATAGGGCTATGGGGAATATAAATACCACAATATATGAATTATATTAACACAATATTTAATTAAAAATAACAAGCAGGTGAGGAAACAATGTTAGAATTGCTAGCCATGCATGACTTTGTGGCCTTTATGGAAAGATTTTCTGAAGGCTTTTGTGCTGCCGTGCAAGATGTAGACAAGATAAAGGAAGCCTTTTCATTTGTGCAGGTGATTTGTTTTATGTCATGAACTTGGCCATGTCCTTCAGATACAGAACTATTGTGGAACAGACATCTAATTACAGAGACAAATATCCACAATGAAGTTAGAGGGATGTGTCTTTATGATGTATAGTAATCTTGACGTGCACTCTTCTCAATGAAATTTCATTAGTTTTTGTGTTACCAGGCAAGATGAATAAATAATAACGAACCTTTTCCAATCTACTGCACAAGCACTTTGTTCACTGTAATTTTGGTTATAAGTGAGACTTAGATTCAATGACAGATACTGTTTGCTGCATTGTACTGCTGTGATATTCGTTTGGCACTGTTGCCAAACTGACTGAAGGCTTAATTCAGTAATTCACAATACAGGAAAAGATAACAGCTATATCGTGTACTATCTTGCCAGTTAAACAAATCCAGCACTTTGGTTTTTTGCAAGTTTTTTTTTTGTGTGTGTGTGTAAAATTTAACTATGATTTACTATCTTAATTAATTAAGCTCAGATAACTTTTACCACTGCTGGTGTTGGTCAGCTCCACTTTTTTTTGGTGATGACCCCAAAGCTCCACTGCCCCTATTGACAGATGCACAGCATAAATTGTAAGAGACAGAATCATTAGCTTCAAAGAGTACATAACAACTCAGCAAGCTACCAGAGTTCTTACACTCAACATGAAAAACAGACAAAAAACCCCAACTGCTTTGTGAAAAATTTCTTCCAAACTTCATGCTCAGAGTTGTTTCAGTCTTTTCATTAAGCATCTTGCCTTGCATCCCTAATTCCCATCCAGTGACTCCGAAGACAGAGACAAAAAGGAATTGCACCTCCACCTCCACCCTGCAGCTCCTGAGCGTCTGTTGGGGAAGGAATAGCCCTGTCTCTCTTTTCTCCTTTTTCTATGTTAGGATAAACTGTATGAGCAGTTTCAAGGACTTGGAATGAAATGCTTTATTACCCTGCTCCCCGCCCTCTCCACGTTCTTGGCTGAAGTATCCGAGACAACCAAGTCTTTAAACCTTCAAGATCATTTACACAAATCTTTCCTGGCACTTTTCTTCTTTCCCACCCTATGGCAGAAAGACTTGGGTAATCTGTTGGGAAAATACAAATCAAATACAACTACATTTATAAGAATATGTCTTTTTTTTTTCTTTTTCTTTTTCTTTTTCTTTCTTTTTTTTTTTTTTTCCCCAGCATGATTGTAATTCCAGCATAGAAAAACACTCAGCAGCCTGATGGGTGCTAAGTTTGGCTAACGGTTTTATGGCTGGCAGTAGATATAGTTTCATGCCCCATCAAGCTTTTTCTTTTCCTATTTAGAGAGTCAACTTATGAGCCAAAGTGCTTTGAAGTCAGTGAAAGCCTTTCATGAACTTCAGTGGGCACTGAATCAATCCCTAATGAACAGAATAGGTGCAAGTGAAGCTCCAGTTCTCCGTGTGTGTGAAAACACTGTGCTATGTAACTTACATTTAGTCTATACTTAAATGCATACATAGCACACATAGAATCTTACAAGAAAAAAAAAAAGCATATTGCAAGGAAAGAGGGAAGAACATATCTTTGCTCTTCTATGAGTACTGGCTTTATCACGTGCAGTAAATGATGATTGATTCACTAAATACTTTTGTGTTCAAAAGCAGTACCAATTCTGTGTGCAAGAGCTATTGGATATCAATGCCAGCTGCGTTATTTTCACGCAGATACTTAGCAGCAAAAATCCAGCCACATTAGAATGAAAAAGAAATGATGAAAAGGGCGAGTTTGCAAGTAGCCTGAATGTACTAAAGCAAACAACAATTCCTCTTTTGTTTCCAGAGGGCATGCTTTGTAATTCCCATTTATGTTCAATAAGAAACATGTCGTAATGTGAAGCAGTGTTTTGTTTTTTGCAGTATTATGACTCCCAGACCTTGTACAAAGCTAGATACAATCACCATTATAGGGGACCTAAATTGGAGGTGGATGTTTAAGCTGTGTGTACATGTTATTTAAATTCTGCTTATTTACTTTAAATAACTGGAACTAAAAGGCTGTTTCATAGATGTTAGCTTTTCCCAGCAAGGCTTAAAAAGCAGGCATGAATGAGGCAGGAACTAGCTGTAAGAACTTGACATCAGAAACAATTCTGTATGCATATAGGAAGGTTCATATTCTGGAATAATGAAAAAAAATAATAAAGATCATGAAAAGAATAAAAGAAAGCCACGTGGAAAGAATTTATACTTCTGGCACAAATTATCACCATGGCAGAACTCTTTAGAACATAGGAAAAAGGAATCCCAGACTGCCACTCCTTGTTTGCCAGCGATTGATAATTGGGGAATAAAATCTTGGGGAAAAAAATCAAGGTAGTGTCAAGCCAGACAAGATTAAAAGGGTTTTTATTTTCTTATATGTAGTTGAAAGGGAATACAAGAGGTGTTTATAACATTTCTAAACCAGAGGAAGATGCTAATTTAAATTACATTTATCAAGTAAGGTATTATCTCACATATGCTGTGATGACTGATTCTCATAAGCTTGTCACAGAATTGACACTACTTTAGTAGACTGAAACTAAACATGGAACTTAAAATTAAACTAGATATCAGGTCTTGTTTATTTCAATACTGATAACTGGCTGGTCAAAACACTCAGGTCTCAAGCAGAACTATCTCCACGTTGCTCCTAGCTCCTTGTATTGCTATGCAGATTTGAAAACAGCTGCAGACTGTGCAGGGCAAGGGCATGGCATGCTCCTCTGCTCTGTGTTCACAGTCCCAAATAAAATCATTCTGCTTCTGTACTACTTTGTATGTAGTATGAAAGCAATACAGTATTCCAGCCATAGAGCATCTCTGCTCTCTCACTCTTCTCTAGGTATCTGCTTTTGTCTGACTGCCATTCAATAGGTTGGATGCACCCTTAATATGAACCAGTATTCTGTAGAATCACCTGCAGATCTGGTTCATCCTTAGGTTGCTTATAGTTAATTTTTATAATTTTGGCATTCTAGGAAAAACAAACAAACAAAAATCCTGAGTGTCACAAACAGCAGAAGAGAAATAGTGATGTAAAAAGGCTCTATCTCAGAAAAAAAACTGGTTGGGATTTCATGGGACGCAGCTCCACCATGAGACATTCAGTGCATTCTGAAAACCAGCTGATAACAGGGAGGTGCAGTATTTCCCCACAAAAGAGTATCATAACCCATCTATTGTGGAAAATATTGGAGAATCTAAAAAAAAAAAATTGCACTGTGTGTTTTGCTATTGTGTCAAGCACTGAGAGCTTTCAGGCACTTTTACAATAAATAGGATAAACAGAGATAAATGAAACTGATCTCTGCTAAATATCATCAATGAAGATTTGCTTTATTACTGGCAATTAAACAGTAAAAGTCAAAACACAAGCTATCATTATCACTCAATGATTAAAAACTGGTTAGAGCATTGCATTCCAAACTAACCTACTGCTTTGCTCGTTATGCATTTCAGCATGAGCAACAGCACAATATTTCAGAAATAATTAGGAACACAGCATAAGTGATCAGTGCTAATGTTCCTGAATAAAATTGCCAAAGCAAATGATTATAGATCAGCCAAAAGACACTATTTGAAGCCATCATCTTCTGTGACTATTTAGTATCTTCATGATGATCTTTTTCTGAGCAAATACAAATGAAGTTAAAGCCATTCCAGTAACGGCATCCTAAAATTTCACAGCAGCAACAAACATAACTTTGTAAATGCTCATGTTTGGGAAAATAATAGCTAGCAGTGGAGTTCTCGGACAATTTTTGTCCTTAGTTGCTGTTTTAAGGAGACTAATACCAACATTTTTGATGTGTGGAAAGCCAAGGATGTCTTACTGTCAAATTACTGTTCTTTTCCATTCAAGAAAAAAAAAAAAAGACCTTTCTTTAGGACAGCACAAATAGCAAAACAAAACACAATGGAATGGAGAAAATATACATGGGCTGATAGGGCTGCACTGAAACTCTGCTGTGGAGCAGAGATGGGAAGGGAAGGGCTCAGGAGGAACCACGCCAGCCACTGCTAGGCTGCAGGCCAGGAGCATGAAGGGGAAACAGAGCCGGTGATGTAGGCAGGCTGAAAAACCAGGGGAAAAAGTTGTCAACTGGAGAAGCCTTCTGTTACACCTTTCCCCTCCCGATGGCTTCATTTCAGTGCTGTGCTCTTACAAATGGGAGCCCAACCGTCCTTCCTGGGTGTCCCTGTTCATTCTTCCGGCAGCTCTCACTCCAAGTGCAAGCCAGTGGAGCGTGGGATGCTGCACCACTTGGGGAAGAGTTTGTAAGATTTGTCCTGTGTGCCTCTGATGCATATTTCCAGGGGGAAACCACAACCAGAAATGCTTTTCTATAAAAGAATACACCTATATCTACACTTCTGTCTACTTCTTTACTGTCTTCATTTTAGCAGGCTGGCACCTCTGTATCTTTGTTCTTGCTTCATTTGATCTTTAACTTAAACACTTGTAATCCGGCAATTTTAAGAAACAGAAATTATTAATATTTCTATTTTATCCAGATCTTGAAAGCAATGGTTTGAAATCAAGACTTTGTTATCCTCAACTCTATTTTGCAAAACTGAATATTTTCCTGCTGTGAGTCACACTGATCCCCCTGCAATTAATGCCTAGGGCACACTCTGCTGCTCTTGCCCTTGCTTTCATTTAAACTTCCTATTTTCCTTTTTCTTTTAAGAAGCTCATAAAAACTAATGTAAGCCCTCTGCCTTCTCCTCATCTGAAAACATTCCAAAAACTTCAGAACACAGGGGAAAGAAGGCAGGCTTGGGGCATCCTTATGCTTAACACAGTCCATTGAGACCTGCACAATTTTGTGCAATGTCACTGCCCAGGCTGGAAGCAGAAATAAAGACAGGGCAATCCAACATTCTATTGGAGGCCTCAGTGGAGGAACAGTAATGAAATGCAGGCTAAACATTTCAGATATATGCCTTTACTGTAATTTTTCTCTAATCCAAAAATCACAAAAATGCTGTAATTCTGCACAAATCTTGTGGACTTGGATTGCATATTTTTCTTAGCTACAGTAGGAACTGATAACAGGCTGCTAAATTACTGCTTAATAAACCACTAAATGAGTGCCATCTAAGATAACGGGGCATTAAATGACAACTATTCAGGGAAAAAGTAGATGTGCAGAAAGAACTGCAGGAGGACTCTCTGCATAAGACAGAAATTAGTCATTTCATCTCTGCCAGTGGTGAAATTCAAACTGAAGCAGATGCGAAAAAAGGGGGAAGTAGTTTGATCTGTAATGCACCAAAGGAAGGAGTGCACTTAGAACAGGGGTTGTCCCTCCTCATCACCAACACAAGTGGGGTGGAGAGGATTCCATTACAGGGATAATACAAGCATTAACACGCAGTGCAAAAACCAATCATGATGCAGGGGCACAAAAGCAGAAAGAATTAAGTAACATAAAAATTAAAACATTGTCAAACAAAACATCAGAAGAGAGAAAGGGCAGGTGGAAGATTCCAGTCTGCAATAACAGAACTGAGTTTAGGCTCTTGATCTCCCAAATTCAATGAGTTTTGGCATTGGAATACCTGTCTGCCCCACAAGGGTAAAGCATTGCAAAGGTGTGTGAGGGGTTGCTGTGCTGCAGCCCATCCATCACAGCCTGGTGTCATCCATCTGCCGGCGCAGTTGTCCCAGCAGGCTGACAGTATATTTTTTGACATGTAGTAGCTGGAAAATCGTATGATCTTGACTAATGCTTAATGTGTCTGTGGTGTGGTATCACTGTGGAGTTATGACAGAACATCCGAAAGCCGTATTTCTGGGGAGTGCTATAATCAACAATAGATACCAGTCTAATTTAGGCAGGTTTACAGTGCAGAGTTTTAAAGGAAACGAGGTATAGTGCTTTTGTTTCCTCTCCTCGCTATTTGCAGCCAGGTGAATTGCACCTTGTTTACAGGAATTTATTTTTTGCTTGGTAGTATTTTCACGTCTCTATCATCTTGGAAACTGCATGGACATTTTAGCTAAATGTCAGTGCATTATAAAATATTGTTGGTTTATTATCTTGGCCTGCAAAAGTGATATCCAACTCTGGGCTGGCAAAAGTGCTCTTTTCTCACCCTTTACCCATAAAATAGCTACGTATGTTTTGTATGCATTAGACTGCAACATGAAATCTTAGCTCACGTTAAGTTTTCTTATAATACTTGTGAATTTCAGCCTGATTTTCAAACCATAAGTTTTAGTATTCTAGTTAAAAAAGCAGAGATCAGCTGTCTTAAGGGACAAAATGGGAACTGGGCTGGATATTGTCCCCAGAGTTTCAGGCTTTCTTTCATACAGATGTTACATGTCATACAGATGTTATGGGAAGCACTGGCAGTTGATGCAATTTTACACTGCATTTAGTATCTGACTGAGAAAAGGGCATTTTGATGCTGTCATGTTGCTGACCAAGAGCAGAGTGTTGTCCTTTGTTTCTTACTTTAGCCACTGTACTGCTTTTGAATTTTGAATGAAGAAAGCTTTGTAAAAGTAAATGTCACTACAAAACACCCTCAGAGGTTTAGTGAGGATAAACCCTTCAATATTTGGGAATTTAAACATTTTGTCATAGAAAGTCTTGAAAATACACATGGAAACAAAAATGAACTTGCAACCCAGACAGACTTCATGCGGCTTTGGATTTTATGAGAAATATATATATGTATTTCTTTCAAAAGCAAACATCCAGGAGTAATAGTAAGACCTGGCTTCTTGTTTGTTCTCTGTACTTTGAGACATTTTTTTTTAATAACATGGAGATGTTCCTATTCCCCAGCTCTCACGGCGAATTTTCAGCATGATGAGGTTATTCCTTAACTGCCTATCGAATTCATAATCAATTCAATACAGAGACATACTTTTCTTAAGGCAAATTAGAGGAGTACATGTGCAGCACCATTTTAATTGCAACACGACACAGGATTCGGTATACCATCAGCTTATCTTTAAGAGAGGCTGGGGGTTAATTTAGTGAAAAAAATAAGCGTACACTAATTAGAAGATGACAAGTCATAGCTGCTAAGGTCACTCGTCAGGCAAATATGATCTATTCTAAATCTATTGCAGAAATGACTGTATTTACTCTGCCCCGGAGCAAACAATTACTTTTTTTGGAAGACTACAAATGTTTATAAGAAAGACACTGAGAAAACTCCTTTATTTCTGCTACACTCTGCATAAAATAGAATAAATCTAATTAGAAACAGCAGTTGGAGGTATAATATTATATTCTGATCTAAGTTACATTATTGTCAGTGATTTCAATAGCGTTAGACTAATATGAGTGAAATATAAATCTGATTAATGCTCATCAAGATGTTAGTGGAGATTAAACCCTGGATTTTTTTCACATTGCCTGTTCCAGCATACATTTTTAATATATGCTGTAGGAAAAGTAATCAATCATCACAAACTATTTGGCATAAGTGTATGAAGTGAAACAGTATGAGAGGATGAAGAAATTGTGTTCCATAAATCACTTCTCTGTTGGTGGGGAGGCCATCTAAGCACGAGTCAAAGTTTGGATGGATTTTACTCTAAACTCCAAAGCCATTTTAAGGTTGAGTTCAGGGCACAGTCTATTAGACGGAGACAAAGTCGCTGTTTGGGAGGAATGGCAGCCTGAATGTCTGCTAGGGCCATAAAGAAACATAAACAAAGGTCTGTCCAAGAGAACACAGCAATCCAGCAAAAGCTCATTCTGATGGAAAGGGTTTGTTCTCTGAATTTATAGCATGCTCCTATTTTTGGAGATGATTCTCCCAAATGATAATGAGCTTTGCATCAATTAGTTTTTAAGGGGATCAAGTTGCAAACAGTGCACCTATCAGTGTCAGGGTGGCACTGCCAGCAGGTGAGATGGGACAGCCCAGCCTGCCTCTGCCTGTAGCTACAGCACTGTTGCAGCTACAGTCTCAGTTCTGCCTGCTCAGCACAGAAATACCACTGCACTGAAGAAGATGCAGAAATCAAGTTTCATCTAACGATGGCACTGGTGTGCACAAGTCACACCTGCAAGTGCCTGCAGGTCTGCTCTGGCACATGGGTTTCAGGAGCACTGCCTGCTGTCTTCTTGCACCCAGACAAAAAGATTTCAGAAGGAACTGGACACGGAGGTTTTGATTTTCAAGGATCTGTGTAAAATGTTTGTAATATACAGATAATGCCAGATTTCCTACCAGAAAAGGGAGTCACGCTCACTTTAGATGTACATCAAGAAATTCCGTAACTATTAATGAATTTTCCCTTAATGGCTCCAGAATACCATCTGTGTCTTCTGCGTGGGAACAGCAGTGATGTTGCCTGTTCCTAAGAACGCAGTCTGATAGATGTGATCTTATATACATATTGTGAAGATGTCCCAAAGCTAAGGTGACATTCCTTGCTGATATCTCCAATAGTTGGATTACTTCAGTAATCTTTCACTTTTCCCTCTAAGCCTTCCTTCTTCTTTTGTGCCCAGTTTGGAACCATCAAGTACAATTATTCTATTTCTAAGGCCTTCCAGGACTACAGTGAAAGGTGCATTTGTCACTACAAAAATATCTTTGTCCATGAGAACTTTTCATTCCTACTGACAGCAGCTCACGCCATAGCAAAGCTCACAGGAGCCTTGATTAAAAGATCTGACTTACGTAAGTAGAAATGAATGACTTTCAGGCAATTACAGTGGGTTGAAAAGCAGGAGCATGGTGTTTGGAGCTAAACAATTTCACAGATAGTGCCTTAATTAGCAGCAAAAGAGATTTAGAAGAGAAATATTATAATACTGATTCAATTGCTACAAATTATTAATAACAATGGCACAGAATAACCAATATCCAGTAACAATGAGATGCAATATCTGTCAGAGGAAAACATATTGCCCCTTTAATAATGAGAACATAATTAGAGTAGAACAATAAAGCATATATTAATATTGAACAAAGGACAAAATAGCATGGTATTACACTATACTGGAAAAAAGAATCTTATTGCCAAAATCCCAAATGAATCTAAAAATCGAGCTTATAAAAGTAAAGGTATAGAGATTGTTATTATCATCCATAGATTCACCTCCTACAGCAAAGCTGACCCGACTCTTTCCTCTTTCAGCCACCCTACTGGGACAAGGACTGTCTCATGGAATGCCCTTACACAGACCTTAGGAAGCAGAAGTGGGGGTTGTTGGTCTCCTGTTGAGAAAGCTCTACCTATGGATGCTGCTGATGATAACTATATTGTTAAATATAGACACAGATCCTGAATAGTGTGGTTCTTTTACACCATTCTAGAATCTGTGCAATGCCATGAGAGTGAAAAGCTGCTTTTCCCTTTGTTTGTTTCAGGGTTTTTGGTTTGTTTTACAAAGATTCCACCCCTTGTATGTGGTGAGAGAAGATGGAAAAGGGGAGTTCTGGAGAATTAAAAACAAAGACGAGGTAAATAAAAAGAATCTACGCGCATTATTATTTTAAGGCTCAGGACTATAATCCATCTCATGGAAAATACATATGTGGCTTGAGATTTTGATCGTGTTTTGAGTTAATAGCTCCAAAACGAGGAAGAGTACAGGATCTGGATATAATAAGACCATTGAGAGGACTGCATTACAGATGGTACAGAAGTAATAGCTTCAGTCAACAACGGCTCATCTCTATCTCAGACATTTTCATTCTTACACATGGCCCTGCTAGACTAATCCATCCGTATTTTTCCCAAATTACAGATCAGCATGTGACTCAGAGTTGGCTTCCCATGCATACACAGCAAGCAATTTTAGTGGTAATCACAGGAGTTTCTCATCCAGATAGTTATGAAAAAAATGCCACACACCCTAGGAGGTTTATGTTGGTAACGCAGGCATGAGAATCAGAGCCTGGATAAAACTGTATTATCTGAAATGACTCTGCAGATTCAAACTCTATGACAATCTCATTTGTTGCCCCAGACAAGTACCAAGAATAATAATAATAGTTAAAAAAATAAAAAAATAAATTTGTTTACATAAATCTCTTTTTGCTACCAGAGATTGGAGGAGAAAATAAAACAGGTTTTTGAAAACCCCAGTTACAGTGATTGTACGAGCAAGCTTTGCCCTGGAATGCCAAGCAGGTACAAATGCAGTGAATTCCAAGGAGTTTTCAGTGTTAATTTCTGCTCAACAAGAAACACACACACATAAACAGCAATCAATAGTCACTAAATGAAAAAGAAGTAGCAAATCAATAACTAGAGACATTTTATTTTCAAGCTTCTGCAAACAATGGAAGGGATGATCAGCCTGTGATTATGTGGAAGTAGCAGATATGGTTACAGCTCTTAAAAGCTGGTGAGCAAGGCTTCACCCATGTCAGCTTGCGCAGATCTGCTGGATGGGAATAGTAAGACACATGGAAATTAGATCAGGGTTTCCATTTCTAAGCTGACTCATTTTCTGTGCTTCCTTCTGTTTTCTGAAAGTTGAATAAATCCTTCCAGTATTTCCTATCCATTTGCTGCACTTTTCTACTAGTGAAAAGTTACAGAATACAACTGGGTTTCTCTTCATTTCAGAAAGAACATTTGTCACTCTGAGCATATTAAAATGTAACCTTCCAAACGCCAGTTGGAACTCATTTCAACTGAAGAATGGGTTTCAACAATAGAAAGTATTTGATTATTATATCCATGATTTGATTACAGTAACTGTATATCAGAGAAAGATGCCACCACTTCAACTCCGAAATGGGGAATCTCAAAATCCAGCTCTGGGGTTTTAGCAGAGCATTCCTTAATAAAGTACCCTGCCCAAATAATGAACATCAGCAAAAGAATGTCTTAAATGCTAGCTTAATGGTGAGATTGTTACAGAAGTAAAAGGCCAGCAACCCACTGTCCCCTTCCTCCTAAAGGTCTCTAGGTTTGAACAAAGTCAATGGATGACCCTAATGCCAGGAAGAAGTCCTGGGAGAATATGGGAGAATACAACATATCCACAATTGCAGTTGGTTTTGTGCTTATATGAGCTGATATGGAGTTTCAGAAGTAAAATTCACACCTTCACCTCTGAAATAGATAGTAAGATTTATATTAAATATAGAAACTATATTCATTTGCTCTTGAAAACATTGATGTGTCTCTAACTTAAGTCAACTGTTACAGTGATATATTATCATGCCAGTTTAAGGTGGGTTTTTTTTTCTTCACTTAAATTTTCTATTGCTCGTGAAGATAGTGCTTAAAATATTTTAAGCGCTTAATTACCTGCTAACTTCTTGGCAGTGAAAAAAAGAAGTATTTCTAAAGTACCAGTATGAAGTTAATGAGCCTTTCATAAGAAGAGATGAAATGACTTAGTATAAAACAGAAAGAAAACGTGTAAAATTCACAATATAGAAAAATAACATTTCTTTTTAATGTAAAGTAACTAATTGAGGAGATTAGGAAGCAGTAATTATTTAAACCCCTATAAAAATCTGTTAGTCCTTCCAGGCTATTGGAAAAACTTCTGTACTGGAGCTACACAGAAAACATAAACCTCCAGTAATGACTTCCATGAATTCTAGCACGCTCCACTTAACTTCAGGAACTGTAAATAACATCTTTCTGACAGCTAAATCAATGCAACCTAAAATTTGAAAGTGTATTGACCCTCAAAGAAGCATCTGAGCTCTAACCTCTTTTTCACCGTACGTCTGTGCACTTGAGGGAATTCAAGAAAGACATTTTTTCTTGGAAAGGAAATGCAGTAAGGAAGGTGCTTCTATAACGTGAGTCTAGCCCATGTTATGTAACATTAGATGACATCGTTCCTCGTATCCATCAAGTCAGTTTGACACAATGCATCATGGTGATACACTTCGTTGCCCATTTAGAAAGGCTGCCTGAGAAGAGGGCTTTTGTTTTTTTACTGCAAAGCTATGAAAACTGTGTTTAAAATCCAACATAATGGGCGAGGCTTTCAGAAATTCTCAGCCTTGCTCTAATCCTTCCCTTTTCGAAACAAGTGATAAGATTTCCAGGGCAAACTGTGGAAATGTAAAAATACCAAAGCTGTGTCCTCAGCTCTGCTAATGTCGGTTGCCATTTCTTTACTGATGTCACCATCACTGCTGCGTCATCATTCCTTTCTACACGTGCTTTGTTATCATGGCAGCTGAAACCACACACAGTTGTGAATATATCTCTCTCTTGAAAGTGAGCAATGAAGGAAATAACTCCATGGTGCATGATAACATCCTCCTGCTCCTGTAGCCAGTAAATGGTAGAGCCAGAAATTGCTCACGGGCTTCCTCTTAGTCACAAGAGGATTCATCCTTTACATTGCCTTTTGTTGAAGGAAGACATTCACATTTCTTAGATACTAGCTTATTTTTTCTCCTTTTTGCCCTCAAGTTAGTAACAGTTTGCAGTTCTGATAAGAGACAGGAAATGGAAATAATAACATTGTTCTTTCTCATTCCTAAAATTAAAGACCAGCTCTGTGTAAGCCCTTCTAGAAATGAACAGAGGCAGAGCAGCTCACTCTCCACAAATCACCTGCTCTCCAGCTTAAGGCAATATTTACGGTAAGATTTTCTAAATGCTATGTCTGCAAAACCAGGCGATGGATTAGAAAAATAACTTATTTTCCCTTCCTATCTGTCATGTTTTCACTTATTTTCCCTTCCTATCTGTCATGTTTTCCCTTTATCTTGCACGTTTTCATATCTTTTTTTTTTTTTTTTTTAAAGAGTCTATTTTTTTTTTCTACTAGTTCAAAGAGTATTATGTCCTAGTTATGCATCAGAATCTCAGAATACTGGATTTCAGTTGGGACAATGCTAGCAAGGGAAGAACTAAGTCACCTTCCTCAGGCTCTCCATCTGTCTGTCACACTCTCAGGCTCTGCAGCTCCAGGGCCATTAGGTGCTCTCATTTTCTGGCTTAGTTCTAATGGAGTATGTTTACTGTTCACTGCGATCAGGAAACAAGTTGAACCAAATGGCATCCCATAAAATGGAAATAAAGGTTTTTCTTTAAATGTCACTTTTCACTCCCTTGAGAAGGTCACTGCATTACCAGACATAATCTCTTGCCAGATGCTTGGAAGTCATTTACAGAAACACAGCTTTCAGGGTCACTGCTTGCCAAAGTCATCAGAACTTCCATGTTGTCCAAGGGAGACCTAATTATTATCTTTCTCTGACTCATCAGTGGGTCTCTGAAAGCCTCGGGTTGTTCAGAAACGCCCTAACATTTCGGGCTAAACTAGTTCTTCTCCACAGTTTGCTGTTAGAAATAGCAAAGATGTCACTTGTCTTAAAATATATGGTCTGCTGTTCCATTCCTAAAGGTGCTGTTATGCTAACAATAAATCTGCAAGAGACTGCAGGCAGAGCGTGGGATGTGATGTATTCAATATTCATCATGCTGTGACCCAAAGGAGCGTCAGGACACTTTACATCAGGAAATTTCTCTCTCTCTAATTTAGCAGTTTCAAAATGATGGGCCAAAACACAGCCCAGGAGGTTGCAGTTGCATCTTCAATTGAATTTTGTCTAAGAAGCCAACAGACTGTAAAAACATAATTAGTCCTTCATTTCCAAAATAAAACTTCAGAATAACTGGTTGGCTTTTCACACTTACATTGTCCACGGCTATTTTTAAGTGCCTGACACTTTCTGTTTTCTTCATCGTTAACCTTGGAAAATCTACTTGCTTCCATGATGGAGTCAAGATGACTAGCAGACCAACGGACGGTTGCAAAGCACTCCAGCTGAAGTGTGTGCTTTTCAAACACAGAAGCCACAAGAAATCAGAGAAAAGAGGAACCACAGCAGCCCTTGGGAATGGGAAATGCAAGCAAATTTTGTAAAAGCAGTCCAGGAAGAAGAGAGAAACTGCAGAAATAATTATAAGATAGCTCTCCTCCTCTTCCTGATCGGTAAAGAGCCATAGAGAAGTGCAGGAAGGAAGCAGGGAAGCTGAGATAGTTGCAGTGAAATTGGTGCCAAAGTGGGACTGTACATGTGGTGCTGTGAAGAGAGCTACCAACAGACTTGTTTATTTGCCCAGTATCATGTATTCAGATCATCCACTGGGAAAACCAAATAGCACCTGTTTCTCTTCAATTATTTTCTTTCTTGAAAGCTTAGGCCACTCTTCTGTTCAGATCAACCTCTCAAAATTCTGTTTACATCTTTAATACATAAAGTGAGCGCTCTTGCTTAGCACGTTAGTATCAAGCAATGTTTAAATTTCAGCAACGGTGTATGGAGATGGCTGTCATACGTCCATTCAGCAAACACACAGAATTAAAAGTAATGATCTCTGTGTTTATCTTCTGCACCCTTCTTGCTTCTGGTCCTTCACTTAGATCAGATTATCTCATTTAAATTGCAATGGGTTGTGAAAAAAGTGTAACCTGTTCCCTCACTGTGTCACTGGGCATGCATACATTGTTTTATTTTATCCTTAAGACACTTGCAAGAAAACCCCAAGATCCTTGTTGAGTCAAATAATAAAGCACTGCTGCAAAACAAAAGTTGGAAGGAATATTACTCTTTCTACAAGCTTTCCAAAGATTTGAGAAATATAAGAGCAATTTGATTTCTGAGTAGCTGAACTGCCATTTTGGGGGCTAATAATATCTAGTTTTACTGTGCAGCGAATGTAATCCTTAGACTTAAAATTCATTTATGGGTCAATTTCATTTTCATTCTACACGTCTGGTATAACTGAGGTAGAGATAAGAAAGAAATGGCTGACCAATGTCATCTAACAACCTGAATTACCTTTCAAGCCCCAGCCCACAAGACTGCTCTCTAGCACTGTGACAAGTTTCAAACTCTAACACTCGGTTCTCTCACTACTGCACTGATGTGAGCCATCCATATAATAAATCAAAGAAGTTTTACCCATAACTGCAACTTTGACTATTACCATCAAGCATATTTCAGAGTGCTGCCTAGTAAAAATCAGCGTAAGCCCACATTAGTAATTTACACTCAGGTACAACTTAACTTATCTACCTGAAGTCAGTAGGCACTTTGCAATTCCTTCAGTTGACAGCTAAATCAGGACGCAGGTGCCATCATGATCTGCTCCTGGTGCTTAGGAATATAGATCATTTACATTTTTAGCTATTAAGTCTTCAAAAACCTGAACACATTAACGTAAATGAGAGCTCCTAATATCTTCTAGCTCCGTTGGCCCAGGATACTGGTCTCATTAAAAGATGATCCTCTAGCAAGAGAGATGAAGATGACAAAAAGTTTGAAAAATGAAAGCTTTGTGAAAAAAAAAAAAAAAAAAGCGAAGGGAAAGGTTATATTTGGAAATATAAAACAAGAGTATTAAATATCTTGTTCATCACTAAGGTATATTGTGCCTCATCACTGTTTTAAATTTCTGGATCGCCATCTCTTTCACCACTGGTAAAAGCAATCAAGGAATCACAGGGGTGTCCTACACTCTAAAAAAATCACTATAAGACCTTTAATTTAGACGAGAAAAGAAGGAAGCAATCTGTAAGAAGCAGCCAGTAGGGCAGGTAAGCTCTGTGGCAGTGCAGTGGGCTCCCAGTGTAGTTACAATTGCAGGCAATTAAAGGGAAGATTGGGCTCATAAACATGCCACTATGTTTTCTTCACCATATCTGGGATTAAATGAGTGACTGCTTATTTGAAATCTGCAAATTGTGTATTACGATTAAAATGTTGGCTGTTTGTTACTGGAACAGGCATTTAGTACTGATTTGACAGAATGTCAGGCCCTGAGATTTACGTTTTCACCTGGAATCTATTAATAGACAAAATACTGTGCAGTTTAATTTAAATAGTATTTTAAAATACCACTGCAGTCTGCAGTCTGCTTCTGTAGCTTCTTTATTATAAACAGCTGCTGACTCATGCAGTACATAATTAATTTAAGTATCATTTGAGGTTACTTTAACACAATTTCTTCCTAAGTACACGAGTAACATACCAGCTATTTAGAGTTCAATACATTAATTATAGGCAAAAGTCAGTTGTCATGTTTTTTATCACAGACAGTGTGAAAGGTCAGTTCATCCCCAAATTCATTATAACCTCAAAGTTACCAGTTGGACCCTGGTCTCAAGTGGGTCTGTAATGAATCATAAGCATTAATTCCACTTATAGGATTTTAAGAAACAGAATTTTCCAGTTATATGTTTCAAATTAGAAGAAAGGTTCAGAAAAACACAAATGAACTCAGAATAGAGAACCTTTGTGGTGAGCAATGGTCATCCAGGAAGAAAAGAACGTTTTGCCTTACCATACATTAGCAGCAAGTTAGTCACTTAGTTAAGTGCAAGGTATATTTAAGGAGGAGAATGGGGAAAAGCAGTTCTGCCTCCTCCAACCATACTTTCTTCTCTGAATACCACCTGAGGATAGAGATGATGACCTGGATTTTAGATCACTGACCACAAGGGTTGTGCAAGGGTCTATCACCATGCCAACTGGAGACAAAGAAGGAAGAAATGTCTGCATTTGCTGTAAGCAAGAAGCAAGATTTCCCTTCATTTCTGGCATTTATGTTTTGACAGTCCTTGTGATTCTCACCAGTTTGGGAATTCATCATTCATAAATGAATTTAAATTCATCATTCATAAATGAATTTAAATGTGATTTAAGACACTTTATGAGTGCAGATGAGACATAAAGGTGTATTTTTTTTTTAAGTGTAGACACCAAACTTCCATACACCTCACAATGGTCTTCTGTTCTTTAAATTTGCTGGTTTGGGACCTGATTGTGCTGAGGCTAGGAAATGCCTTTCACATGCACGTTGTTAGTGAAGCGACAATTGTAATTTTTCCTCACTTTAAAAGCTATCACCTGAAGTACACTTTTCTTATGATCTTGAAACATGCTTTCCTGGTTCAAAGGCAGCAACTCGTGCTGCTTAAAATTAAAGGATGTCCTAATGAAAAGCTCCTTAATCACTTGTTCATGCGAATAAGTACTGTTAGTTTTGGTAATTGCTTCGCCTTTCTAGAAGAATTATGATACTGATACAGATTTATCAATCACAAACACAAACAGTAGAACATTTTACCTGTGCTGCAGCTCATGAATGGCAGCAGAATTATTAGTTTCCATAGCAACACCATCTCCACTTTCCAAGGTCAAAAATTCCTCCCATCCAATCAGTGGAAAGTAAAGTGTGTCTTCCTGTGACTACCTTGATATTCTGTAAAAACAGGAAGAGATATTGAGTAATTGAAGTATAGATTCAAAACAAATGCCCCAATTTTCTCTGTGTAAAGTGATGTTCCACTGCATCATTGAAGACTCAGAAACTAAGATGCAATAAATGATCTAATCAGGATCATCCCAACGTGAAAGTAATCCCAAAATGACACAAAGCTGGAAAGGAGGTTGATGATAATCATATGTAATATCTGAGACTCATTCATCCTCTCCATGTGGCAAAGGGGTGAGCTTCTAAAAGCAAGAAAGCAAAATCTGTCCGTGGTCCATTCACCAAGCACAGCTGGGTTAGGAGGAATGGTGTTAACAGGTAGATGGCAGAATGCTAGCTGTGGTATGAAAGGAAAAAGCAATATAATGTTTTACATGCACTACATAAAAACAACAACAAAAAAATCAAATAAGAAAACATACAACATTTTTTTGTCATAAAGTTTATTCTGCAGAAATGAAACGTGTACCCACAAGGATTTACATAACAATTTGCTTTAATTTCCTTTGACATTTCAGTCAACGTATGATGAATTAAACCAAGAAAAAAATACATGTTTGGCCTTTACTCCCAAAGGGTAAGGTTGTAATTTACTGTTGGGAATCAGTTCATAAAACAGCTGAAACCAGAAGTCACTTAATAAAATGGGTTTACAAAATCATAAAATCATTCTAAACCTTTTAAGTGCTAAAAAATTTCCACTGAGAAATTATCTTTATGAGTCATGCTCATGGAACCATATCCTCTTTCCTCTTGTCTCATTTTTTATACCAGTATGAAAAAAATAAAATCATGCAGGGTTGCCTTGGAACTTCTGGCTGATGCGAATGAGAAAGATGTTTCTTAGATAATGAAGAAATTCAGCTCTTGTGGAAATCATCCCACTTTTATAAGGAATCTCATTCCGTTCACAGGTTTTTATAAGCTTCACCTAAAAGTTGTAGGTGGTCTCAAAGGAGGCACGGATCAACCTGGTGCACTGTTGCCAGTTTCCATTTCAGATGGGGAATGATCAAACCTTGACAAGCTTCTAAGTTTTTGGGGAAAAAAAAAAAAAAAAAGATGAAAAAAGATGTTTCTTTTTAATCTTTCTTTTAATCTTCTGTAAGGTCCTACTTCACACACACCTGGGGTCTACAGAAGCACTTTAGTGTCATTTAAAAGTGTAAATGGTTTGAACTCTTTAAAAAAAAAAAAAAAAAAAAAAAAGAAATCCAAGTTTGGATAATTCTACTGAAGTAGAAATGGAGCTGGATGGTACCTATATGTATCAGATAATCCTGCCCCAAGTAACATTAATTGTACCTAAAAAGTCCTCAGCAAATATTTAGTACCTTTTAAGACTTAGAGCAATGCAAAGCTTTCCATAATTTCCTAAGAAAACCCTGATAATATTCTGAGTTCAGACATTATTCCTAACTTTAGTTTGAAGTGCTTTTATTTATCTACTCTCAGTAGACATGGATTCCTCTGCATACCTTTGCATGTTTGAAAAGTACGATTCTATCTTGGATGAGAGGATTCCCAATCTGTATACCGTCCATCCTAGTTACAGCACTGCTTTTCATCCTTGTCTCTGCTGGAGCCCTCTGGCACTGCAAGTCCTTTTCTTCCAGCACACTGCCCAGAGCTGTGCTCAGCCCTCAGGCTGAGATGGTGCCAATCTGCTGTTTGCTATTCCCACAGTCCCAAATGAGGATCACTAGCTTTCTATGCTTGCATTCAGTTCAGGCTCCACTCTAACCCCTTCTTTAAACCTCCTGCCTATGCTGAAGGTGCGTATTGATTACTTCTACCTAAGTGTGAAACCTTGTACTTTTCCTTATTGAATTGCATCATGTTTTTTTTTTTTCACATGCTTTCTTCTGTTTGTCAACATTTATCTCGAAATTGGTGTACACATCACTGATATTTAAGGCTAGAAAAAAAATCTTATCTTTTTTTCCCTTGTCCTTCCTAAACAGAATGTACTCCTTCCGATCAATACTGCAGACATGGCAATTTAGTCATCTGTTTTTGTCTGCCAGTTATGGGAGAGTTTTTTAACAGGATTTCATGTTAATTCTTCCCATGTAAGTCTTAAGTCCCCACCTTCCCCAGCCTCCCAGTTTTATCTAGAGGTGCAGGAAGGGTCTGCTGTCTGTCAGAAGACAGCCCAAGCAATGGTACCGAAGGTACTAATTATGCTCAAAAGAAAAAAGACTTAAACTCTTCGACGTCACACATGCTTTCCTTGACCCTTCTTACAAGAACAGTTCCTTCCAAAAAGCTCCTTGTTTGCTCTTGTCCTCTCTCTGAATTATACATAAGTTTTTTGAAGCCAAGAAGCAAATACCTCCTGCTGACAGTATCCAGAATATATTTCCAAAAATCTTTGTATTCATATAAGCTATTGATTAATCCCCAGAATTGCAATTTCCCTTCTACTAAGGTCACAAATTTTGGGCATTATTGCAGATATATAAATATATATGTATGTATGTATATATATTTACATTTCCTTTAAGTAACTCAACTATTTTACTTATTTCACTCTGACAAACACAAGGACCTAACTGGCAAGTAGGCACTTAATAATTTTTACAACGCCTTTCCAACAGCAGCTTCCATGGGATTATTTACTGTCAAACTAAATCAAGAATAAATGAAAAAACTGAAATATTTATGACATAAGAAAAATCTGGTTCAGACTAGAAACCCCAGACTGGCATTAAATCAAGAAATGTAACAAGATAAATTGTACCATCATAGTCTTTGTTTGCTGGATGTAACACTATCACTTATTATAATTGTTATGCCACAGCTTGAACCGTCGGTCTAGATAGATAGATGGAACACAAAGTATGTTAAATATTATCATAGGGGAAATATTACATTCCCCCCTAAAAATACTGATTGCACATCCGCTTGTCAACAGTATGTAATTTACACAAAAATGTTTGTTACAGCATCATTTGTTGTTTTTCCATTAGGGAAAACAAGTCGGTAAGAAAGGAATCAAGTCTCAGATGTATTTTGGCTGTGAAGTCTTCCTCTTATTTGCAAGGGAAAGAAACATATATATTCCTGAGACATCCACATGTGAAGTGTGGGACACACAGATGCATGTTTGAGATGAACAGATGGAAATAAAGTGGCTGCAATGAGTTTCAAGGAAAACCACTGGTTGGCTGCCACACTGCCTGGTGGGGTCGTGCAGCAGCCACTTCCCATTGCAAATGCCACAGCTGATGTTATTGGAAAGAAATGGCACAAAAATACTGCATACAGTAAACATTCCTTTGAGGATATCTGGAACATTGACAACTGCAGTCAAAACATGGGAGATGAGTACATGCATTGACTTGGTGGCACTGCACTTAGCACACAGAGTGAAAGCTTTTATAGCACGTGTCCTAAGCTTGCAATTTTATTGCTTTTTTTCCTTGAAAATGTGATCTAGAAGGGTTAAGGTAAAAATTCATTTATTAACAAAGTTGTCTGACATATTTAACACATTAACATAAGTGCCAACATGCTGTCCATTCTTTCAGTGTTGGAGTCAAGGTTTAAAGTATTGCCTTGGCATTAGATTTTGAGATCTAGACTTTCTTCTACTGCTTATTTTTGAGTAACAAAACATTCAGCAGATCAAGTCCGTGATGAAGAGGAAAACACACTTCTGGCATCACTGGAGTTTTCATGCAAGCATGCAACATTTCATATTTCTGCCACAACTGTCTGCTGCTTTTGTAAAAGCGAAAAGGAGTCAGTTCAGGTGGCAAACTGACATCTTTCTGACGTTGTCAGGCAGTGGGAAAGATGAGATTTTGCTCTTAGCTAAATTCAAACAAATTGACATTTTTACCTGTGGCAAAATGTAGCTATGTTTGCAGGAGGAGTAACTTCTTGACCTGGTGAAAGCAGCAGTGTTTAACAACAGGGAGTTGGGGCCAAATTTCACAGTGGTGCTGGCAGAAAAGCTTTGCTCCAGGGCTGGTGTGTTGGTGTAAATACCCATAGAAACATGTATGAAAATATACATGTAGGAGGAAAGGTACCAAAATGTGCAGATAAGAGGCTATTTCACAGAGTGCATGCATACTTTTTATTCTGCAGCTCCAGCTTTCCCTCCTACCAGCTTCAACACATCTATATTATCTTTGAATTTGGTCTTACAAACTTTTGTACTCTTCATCTGCCAGGAAATAAGATGAGTCTGTCCCAGCTAGGCTTGCATTCTTGGCACACCATAGCTCCTGATCTCTATATTGTCTCCAGAGCACCTGATTTGAAGTCATCTAATGTGAATTTTCTCATGAATGCCAATGATATACAGCTACATTTTTCTTTTCAAACTTTTTATCCCTGAGGCACTTTCTGCACTCAAACTATTTTCCAGATATCCATAACAGACTGAATAGCAAATACTTGTAACTACCAGAGCAGAAGAGACCAGTTTTACAGGTTCCAGCAAGATTTACCTGTGCTGTTGTAGTGCTTACTACTTATTTAAAATTACTGAACTGTATTTCAAAGGAGAAAAGTACCCTACTGTATTTAACTGAAGTGTTTGATACTATGACTTCCATGTTCCTTTTCTCATAAAAGGACAGGAATTGTCACTTGTTCTTCACTTCTCACTGCTATTGCTTATTTTTCCTAGGGAAACAGAAAATACTGAAGCTTATTTTTAATTCAAATTCGGTACATAAAACCTTTGGGGGCTTCAAATCTTGGATCTTCAAAACATTTTCCTAAATCATAACAGCTCATTGTATTTCAGGTGACACTGAGATCAATATACCATGTGATGGTATGGAGGTTTTGGTTCCTCATCTCTGCATTAAGGCATCCATTGCAAGAGGAGCAATGGACTGGACTATACACTGGTACCTGTGATAGCTCATCTCAGCTCCCCACATAGATTCAATGGTATTAAAAGAAGCAGATATGATGCCACAACTGGCTTACTGAATAAAGGCATGCTGGTAGTCCTGTGAAGTGTACGGGCAAAAAGGCTTGGGCTGAGCAAGCTGCCAAATGGATCCACCAGCGCTCCATCAGATGAACCTATTCATCATCCCACAATGAAGGATCGTTCAGAGAATTCACCCCTTCTTCTAACACATGAATACAAGATGCAGCAGGATTTCTTCAACAATTATAAAGCTTTGCATCATGTCTTTGACTACTGTCCAGTGAGGACTGCAGTGGAATCATAAACAACCTGGATGTGCTTGAAACACACACTCCTTTCCCAGAAATGCACTGCTTAGTGACCATGTGCTCTGTGCCACGAGCATCACTGAGGCAATGCCCTGGGAAGATGTCAGTGAGTCCACTTTCACTGGAACACTGGGGGTATGTGCACTGATGTAATGCAATAGCACAACCATTTGCAGGGACATCCACAACTGCAAGTAACTGTGCCTCTGTAGGAAAGAGGCAATGCAGGAATTTCTTGTATTTAACCCAAACATAAAGACTGAAAGATACAAAAAACCCAGGCTGACGAATTGGCATAAAAACGTCTTTCAACAGTAAACTGCTTAAGTGATAAGGAATGTAACTGTTGTAATACAACTACAGCCCTTGTGCTTAGCCAAGTCCTAAGAAAGCACACTAAAGGTGCAGCTATCTCATGTGAGCCATGTTGCTTGAAACTTATTTACTAGTACTTTGATTTTTTTTCTTTCAGTTTATAAGCTGTGTGCAATACCAGTAATCATTTTGAAAGCAATGTCTATTGGGCAGTATAAAATTTTGCTGCACATTCTCACATTTCAGCATTGCTGGTCATGTTTCCTTGTAACTTACAAGATGTAGATGTATTAGGCTTCTATATATGCACGTGTCCATATGTATATATGTACATGAGTCTGTGTATATATACACAGCACAAATAAAGGTATAATGCCATTCAATCAACTCTACTGTAGTCAGTTTTTTGACATATGAGATTACAGTGCTATTTGTATTCTCTGCAGTGATACGTATGATAAATAAAGACAGAAATATCTCATTGTGGTGTCGTGGGATAAAACCAGCACAGAAATTGGTTTCACTTGAAGAGTGGTGAAGGCTTTTCTATTCATTACCAGCTCTGTCTCCTGTACTGGTCTCTTACTTTGAGACATATTAGTCAGTGTGGGTAATGCAGGCAATATACCTCCTTTCAGGGTATATCTTCACACCTGCAGCCTTTCAAGAACGACGCTGGGCTGTGCCAAGTGCTGGCCTCAGTCCACATGCATCTCCAAATACCTTTCAGGGAAATGATGAAATTAAAATACTCTATCAATTCAGGCTAACACCGCCCAGAACTCTAAGTGGCATTCAAATAAACTGCTTAACCCATTACTGGAGGCATGAGTTCTGAATTCATCATAAATAAAATCCCAGTAATTGCATTCCCCCTTTTAAGGCACTCTCCATAATTTCCATTTCCAGTTATCATGCCTGGAGTTGTATATGAACACTCTTTGGCTCAAGTCAGTGGAAGACAATGTATGGTTACAAAACCAACTTATATTCTGCTCTCCTACAGTCTCTAGCACATGAAAGATTACCTGGAATATCATTGATATGTAAGACTGTCCAAATTGACAATAGCATAAAATATTTAGCACTTAAGTGAGGCAAAAATTGTATGTGTCTCTTAAAATATTCAGTGAACAATTGCTTTCTGTTAGTTAGCCACTTCCCTTTACCCTACATAATGTAAAAAGCAATTGTGTCAGTTTAAGTAGTTTAGAAATACAACTCATGAACATTAGTCTTTGTTACTGATATTCCTGGGGGCAGTGAGGATCAGCATCCATTTACAATGGGTAAGCTCCTCATCTTCAGGATCCTGAAATGTGATATCAAGAAACACAAGGTCTGTTACTGCTCCACAGTTGTGCTTCATTTCAATTTCATTTCATTATCTGCTCAGTGTTCTCTGCTCCTAGCAGAAATCATCGCTTCTGATTTCAGGAAAATGTGTTTTTTACAGTGGTTTTGTAGTAGGATGAGCATAGGTGCTTTTGACACTGCCTTGCTAGCCCTGTAACTCTTTTCATAAACTAACAGAAGTGAGGCAAAAGCAGAGTGAAACAAAGCAGAATAATTATTTATCTTATCTTGCTTGATAGTAAGAAAAATGTCAACCACAAAAGCTTCCTGGGGCAAAATGGATAACCTTAAAGAGAGATTTGCAGCAGATGATAGCAGCATTTAGCAATGTCTGCCATGTTTCCAGCAACTGAAGGAAGGGAAAACTAATTCAACCTTAGAAGTTTCTGTAGGGAATATTTACAGTGGTTTGCCAAAAGATTATGTGCTACTGACCCACCACCTCTTTGCATTTGCAGAAACACAGGTCCTGCAGGCATGCTGGAAGAATTAAACTCATATACAATTTTCCACTTCACTTCTATGTTTGTGTGAAGTTTAAGTCTTCCACTGCACAACAGGCAGTATATATGAAAACAGAAAAAATAAAATGCATGAAATATGTTGCTAGACCTAAGAGTATGTCATATTTCTGGTCCAGATGTGTAACTTAGTCACAGCTTATGTCCAGAAGGCATCAAGATGACATGGGAAGCTCAGTCTAAACTTCAGATATTTCTGCAAGCCACAGAAGAGAACAACATCCACATGAATTACAGGTGAGAAGTTACCATCATATAGGTAATTTCCAACAACTAGAAGTTTCAATACCAATCACTCAATACAGTCTATAGTAATTACTGAACAAACACTGAGATAGAAGAGGTCTGATAAGAAAGACTTGAAAGGTTTGGTTGAGGTGTAGACCAATTTTCAATGCAATATATTATGAAATAAAGTGAGAGATCTGAAAGCATTAAATTCACCAAACCTGGGAGAATAATTTGTGAACTAATTACCACATTTTTTAACATGGTCACAAACACGAAATGTCTAAATGTTACTCATAAAATAAGAGCAGATATTCTTCACAATGAAAAAGTTTACTATCTACTTAATATTTGTGAGTGAAGGCTCTGAACTCCAAAGAACTGCCTTCCAAATATGATCAGTGTAATAATGATAAAAACCATGATTCTACTCCAATTGAAGTCAATAGAAAAATTCCCATTTCTTCAGCAAAATAGGATCAAAATTAGAATGTCATCAAAAGATACTATGCAGGTTTCTTCAAGGATAGGAATGTTATTAAATGAACTGCTGATAAACCTTTACAATGCTATCTTGAAGACTTCACCTCTTTCAAGATCTCACACAGTGGCTGTTTCAGTATGAGCCAGTATCAGAGGAATGCTTTAATTTGTGCCACTGTGAAGTCCGCTATTCAGAGTTCTCATTTTTATCTTTCGCTTGCCTCATATTTAATATCCCAGATCCTTTTATTAAAATCCATATTAAAGGTATTGTGATATCTTTATGGTGCTCTCCTTTCAAACAAAATAATATCCTTCAGGTAGGAAAGCTCTTCCTCCTGCATTCCTTACACCTCTACACCTCCAACTGGCGGCTATGGAGGGGATGACAGTGGTGAGATGCAGTCACATCACCTCATTTCGTTCCCATTTCTCCAGCTCCGGTCAAACTATTGCTCGACAGAAATACAGCAACAAGCCTCCATCATCCTCAATGACTGACACCCTGCTGGTGCCTTTATCTGGAGCCTGGCACACAGGATTTCCACGCAATGGCTCACAAACCTCCTTTGATCAGCAGGTAGCAGGAATTTACTCCGTGCTCCCTGGGGGAGTCCCCTTTTTGTTTGTTTTTTTTTACCATTCTTGGTTTCTTGATGTATCGTGTATTTACAGACATGGGATCTCACTTGCAGTTTATTGCTCTAACATCTGAAATGATCTCTCTTTCTCATTTCATTGTTGCTCACTATTTGTTATTCCCCACAATTACAGTCAGCCAGAACCAAATGCCAGGCTTCCGAGCCCAGCACAGGCACCAGCTTCTCATCATAGCAGCACCACCTGGTTAGCACCTTCTACTTAAAAAAAAATATAAAAATACTGTTATGGACAGTTTATTAAGAAACTATTCATTTTCATATTCTCTATTTTGGAGAAGAAAACGGAGGAATGATGTGCTTTGCATGCAAAACATGCCAGGCACAAAGTATGAAAGAATGCAGGACACGACATGCTGCGAGTGGTACTGAATGAATATTAAATGCTACACTTGAAATGAGAAGTTTGTTTTGTGGACTCATTGGGGTTCACGTGACCAGAGCAATGTGGTTGCACACCGTTCCCAGAGTCTCCCATAAGTCCACTAAAACCTATTTGCAAAGCGAGTGTGCAGTCAGGTAAACACCAGTGGAACTCAGTCCTTTTGGAAGAGAGGGAGAAACGTCCTTTTAAAGCAGGGGCTTGGATACAATCCTTCAGAAAAGGAACAAGGAGACTAGAAGGGGAACAGAGAGTCCGCCCATCACTTCTGCCTTGGGCATTCATGAATGAGGGTTTTTATTTGTAAACAAAGCAAAAAGTGAAACCAAAGCTGATTTTAGACAAGAACATGGAAATCTGCCAGCTTATTAGCAGCTGGTCTTCAGCCTGGCAGAAAGTATTAATGGCACTATGAATGTAAATTATTAACCTTAGATCTCCCTAGAGAGCTGTCAGGAAATACTTTAGATTTTGTAATAGCTGTACGTTGCTGTACAGCAATAAGTAAGGAGACTAGGACTATTTCTTTGCTGACCTAGGAGGGTACAAACTCCCATAGGCTAGATAGATTTAGACCAGCTGGCAATGAGACTATGTTGAATACTAAATAATGTAAATAGGAACCAGGCAGGACTGTAATGCCAGGGTGACTTTAAGACTAGCTTAACCATACACGGCCATTTGCCTAAGATGAAGTCTCTAATCATTTTATTTGCATGCATATGTGCACGTGTGTCAGAAGGGAAAGTTAATTTCTGGGCTTAGTGTTTAACAAGTAAATGATTCAGCATGAAATGACGATCCTTACCATTCCTTCCTCCCTGATGATGTTATTTCTGTTTATCACTATCATTTAGAATCTCTTTGATAAAGAGGAAAAGAAGAAAATAATCAAGGGGGATTCTTTGTGAAATTGGACTTAATTCAGCATAACCTATGTATTTTGAGATAGGGAATATACCCAAGTAGAATTAGTAGTGTTATTATATTAGTGTCTAGACAAGGTCTAGAGACAGGAACAAACATCCAAATTATTCACCTGTTCTGCCTGAATAACAGATCTGGATGGTGGAATAGGGTGGAACAGGGAAGAAGGAAGAGAGAAGTCAGATAACACATCAAGGGAGAAAAGTGCTGGACTTTCTAACAGCAACACCATGTCAAGTGCCTTTTCTATAGGATGCTTTTGGGTGCTACAGTGGAAGAGGGGAGCTCTCAGGATGACTAAACAACAATTAAATCATTGAGCAAGGCATATCCAGCTCATATGACAGTTTGCCATTCAAACTGTTTGTCTCTTACCACACATAACAGCCATGCTGGGGTCAGGCCAAACTGAACCTTTTGGTCATTTATTAGTTGTCTGAATTTTAGAGGAGTAAGGAGCTCTGCAGCAAGAAGTCCTAAGCCTTATTACTTGCAACTTACAGCAGACTTCTTCTTTTGGATTAGGAAACTGTAGAGAAAATGATTATGAGCTGTGCTGTTGAATGTATACAAAGAAGGACAAAATCATAAGGCTACGGGCTTTTTTTTATTTCAGAGAACCTCCTGATACATTCAAAATAAGTCTAATCTCTTTTTCCTACAAATGAATATACCTTCCTTTTCCCTAGGAATTACGTAGGCACATCTAAGTTCCTTCAAAGTTACTTCAAAGTCAGTTCACACTTCATATACCAATTTCATCACTTCGTAACATTGCTTAAAAATTATGTTATTCTATGTCTTAGATTAATTGATCTGTATTTGTTTATTAATGAATTTCTACTACAATCCATCATGCTTGTGAGGTCTTGTGTGAGCAGACTTCTCAAGAGTCACCAAGCATGGAAGTGAAAAAGAGAGAAATATTAATGTATTTGATTATGTTAATTACTACTGGACTCCTATTTTGCACATTGCAGATGACTTGTTAGAAATTGATTATTTCTTGATAATTATGCTGCACTCCAAACAAGTCATGCATGCAAGTATCAATGCATTTGCATCTGCTGGATATGCAGCAGAACATTTATATAGATTCAGAATATGTTAGAAAAGCAAAATGTTAGCTTGAATAGTAATCAGTATTTATGCATGTTTTTTCTCCCTAGACACAGTAAGGAGATTTAAGCTTGAGCTTACTATTCTGGAGGTGTTCTCATTTTTTGACAGGTAAACAGGATTGGATACTCCAGCAGTGTAAGTAGGAATAGCTTTCTGCTTCATGGGGAAATGCTAATTTACAGACAGGAGCCAGGACCAAAGAGATTTGGAAGAAAAAGCCTTTACATTTATCTGTTGTAAGATAAGAGTAATGATTTTACTTAGGATTTCCTAATATGGGGAGAGATCATAGTTAGGGTATCTTTAGCCTCAACGTATGCACTTATTTAAAATGTATCAGTGTAGAATTCTAAACTGTGAAGTCCCATGAAAACTATCTGCATCAAACCCGGCCATGACTGGATATAAATATTTAGCAAGAGTCTGAGTGGCATCCAGGGTTGTTTTTTTTTTTCTAGAACCTCCTTTCCACTTCTTTGTTTCCTCCTCTATTAGACTGTACATTGAAAGCTGATGGGACTTTAACCTGTTTTCTTGTAACATCAAAGCTCTGAGAAGCCTCTTTTATACTCTTCTATTCAGCACTTTATGCACCAAAATACATTGTTAGATCACTGACAATAAGCAAGAGAAAACTGCACAATGCCGAATGATCTGTTACAATACAGAAAGAGAAACAGCAGTGAATTAAACACACAGCTATCTTACCCCAGGCCATTTTAAGGAGCGCTTGTTTTGCAATGCACTTATGCAAATGATTCTTATGATTAAGTTCCCCAAAATATAACTGAGTGCTAGGGAATGATACACATCCCTCAGCAAAACACCATCCTGAGAATCCCATAAGCTGCACCACATTCACAAATTGACAGGAAAGAATTACCATAAGGAAGAAATGCTGAAGCTTAGAACATTACTGTTGTGCCACGCAAAAGGATGATGATGAAAATCCAGCCATAATTAGCTCTTATCCATTCCTTTTTCATTCTTCTGTTGTCTCCTTTCTATCCTAAGCATTCCTCTGTACTTCTTAATCAGATGCTGCATTCTTAATCCGTACAAGGCTGTATTTTGTTCTAGTAGAGTAGGTGAAAGGTTCTAGGCCAAATTTTCTTCCAAGATTTACGTGGCTGAACTCAGCATCACGTTTCAGAAAGGAACAGGCATCGCTGTTGGTGCGAGAGGCGATGTTCTGTTGGTAGCACTGGGATTGGGTTTGTTTGCTTCTCAGAAGGATTATGCTCATGCATGGAGAAAGGAGTACTGCAGGCAAAATCCTCCATGTGGATCTAAGACCAGACTTACACTGCCCTTTCTTTTTAAGTGCAGAGGAACAGACTACAAATGTAGTCTTACGAATTAATGCACAAAGATCTAAGGAAATGTACTTTCCCACTTTTATCTCGTTCGCTGTACTGTGACTGCGTGCCCCTTCTCCCTTCGTGTTGGCCCAACTTCATGGCTGCAGAGTGTGAGGCTCCGCTCTGCTCCCAGCCCTCCTGGCAGCCGCTCTCATCTACACCCAGAAGTAGCGGAGTGTCCCCTTCTCCATACAACAGAGACATCTCCCATCTCTGAAGACACCCATAACCTGGACAAGAACGCATTGCATGCCAAATAAAAAACTAAGCACTGATGTCCGTGTGCACTGGTTAATCACATCTCAACACCTCAAAACATGGATTGTCATTCCCTGCAGTATAAACTAAGTTACAAGGGCAGAGTAGCAGAAATAACTGAAAATGCACCAAAATCCTCTCCTGGATATCAGAATGATCCAGCCTTGCATATAATAACTCTCATGCAGCTCTTGAAGCTCTCACAGCTGCATACAGTTCTAAGGATCCTAAATCAAGAAGCAATTTTTGCCTTTTGACAGTGATATAAAAAGCAGCGAATTCCTCTGGTTCCATACCCGTGTAAAACAGTGTAAACTGTCCCTCTTAAACAGACTTTAAGAACATCAAAATACAATAAAGAGGATATCACCTTATGCCCTCATCATTTCCTTAGCCCTTATCAAAAGCAAGGCTTGCTTTTTGGAGTTATTATTAAATTGTGTTATTTCCCCAGATCTCTCAGGAAGGTTGTCCTGTGTTTTAAGCCGCAGCTGAAAATACACTTAGAACACAAAAATATGTTCTGTCACAATAAATACTTGAGAGCATTTCTTAATAATTGCTTTTACATTTTCTACTTCAATAAAAATGCGTCAACAATCAACATTTTCTTGATGCTTTGTAAAGGCACTAGAAGGGAAAATATTTGCAAAAACAGAGGTTTGCTTATTTAACATTTCTGCTAATACGTCTGGCTAGAGGATATCAGGAGGAGCATAAGGACTTCTTACAGGAAAGCAGAATTTAAAGCATCTTTAGGCCATAAACTTTCTACTTCAGGGTCTGTGTACTGCTAAGTATGTAGAAAAGTTGGGTTTTAACAGCAGAGGTTATTAATTAACATATTTCCAGGTCCTTCTGTGCATTTTTTGCTGTACTTGAAGGACCACTCTTAGAAAATGCTAATTATCTATTTAGGTGCTTTGCTGAGCTGCGACAATGTATGAGAAGATTCTTTCCCTTGTAAGAGAAGTCTGAACGGTAAATCTGAACAGACAAAATTCCATGGTCGTATTTCTTTCTCCATCCCCAATTTCATTTGGTGTTTCCATGCTACAGGGATCCAAAACCTAAAAAGAATGAAGACTGCACTTGAATTCTCCTAAGGTTCAAGAGGCTACACTGACTACACAACTTTTGAGAAAGCTTCTGACAAATGTGGTTTGTATACCAACAGTAATTACAGACTAGCTTTGGAGATAGTTGTTTCTAGCCATCTGAAACTATGGATGAACATACAGAACTAGTGTGCAATAAACGAGCCAGAAGAACTCCAATCTGATGCTATCCAAAGCCCATCAAACCCACTGCAATGCCTGCAGAAAAATTATTGCACGAGTATCACTTTCAGCTCTGCATGCTCCTCTATCAATATGCTTCTGCATATTTCCTTGGAAGCGTATTTGTGAAACCTCAAAATAGAGTTCTTTCTGTAATGGGCTTAAATGTGCTTCCTGTCCTGAAGAAGAGACGTTGAGAAGGATCTCGAAGTGAAGTGTCTGCAGTTCTGTATGCTAATCAGACTTTTACCAGAGTTACGTTCTTAATAATGCTGATTGTTTCCTGGGATATTGCAGCTTTTCCCCCAGCTTCTTGTCATCCACATATTTGATTGCACTCATAAATTGCATGTGGGCACTAATAACTTCTGCTGATGCTACACTGCACGTCACTCTGATCATTGACTCTGCTCTCTCACAGGGCAGGATTTCCTCCAGGAGCAGAGGTTATAGGTTCAGCAAGAGTTTAGGAGATTGAACAGGGATGATAAGAAGATGATGGACTTGCATTTCATTCTTGAAAACATCCATTTACAGGTACTGATCTAAACAGTGTGCTTTTTTTTTTCCTTGACATGTAAAACAATGTTACTACACAACAACACAAGTTTTTTTACTACTTCTAGGCTAAGAGGAGCAAAAGGATGGATTGTATTCCTCTCTTGGCCTATTCCTCTTTGAAAAATTTATCACCTATTAGAGGGAAGAGCAACTATGAGGTCTGAAGGGATCCACTAGCTTTAGCTTTTATCTCCTTAATAAGCAAATCAGTCCTCATTGGTGTTCAAGATTATGAACATATATTTCAAGTTCTGTATGCACTAGAATATATCAACCACAGTTACATTATGTAGAGGGTGAATCACATAGTAATTAATGTAGCTAATAAGAGGGATACAAGCTCTGATTCAGCCTTATGAAAGTCAAGGAAACATGTCCCACTGACTTCAGGAAGATCTGGATCAGCTTTCTAAAGATTAGGATCTTCACTTACCTTGTGATATAATCACACAGTGCAGTAAATAAGCTTATGCTCTCTGTGCCTGTACCTGTAGGTCAGCACCCTCATACTTCAAGCAGGACCTACTGAGCAAAAGCTCCTATAATACTTTATGTGCCTGACTCAAGAAAAGAAAAAAGAAAAAAAGATGTGCTCCAAGGGATGAGCATCGCCTTCCCTTCCAGGAATTAGTTACATGCAGCAGAAAGTTACTACCAGAAAATAAACATAAAGTATGTAACCACGCTATAACAGCTCTTCTACACTCACACCCTGTGATATGTGATGCAAGGGTGAAAAAATCCCTTTCACAAGGTTTATAGCCTCATAAGTTTTCTTCAGTTATTGCTCAGAGCATCTCCAGCCACCCACCATAAAATCCATGCGGCCAACCTGTGAAGCTACAAGCAAACAACTATGCTGATATAAATAAAAGTTGTCCCTTGCTGTTCAGGCAGTTTGTGTCTGTTTATTTTGGTCTCATTAGGCTGCCACAAGATGATAAATGGTTTAGGTTAAGGGTAATTTAGTTTATGGCACAACAGGCATGAAAGGTTATTCCTTCTTATGCACTTCTCACATAAAATCTACCTTAAAAAAGTAAAGTCTTTATGTCTCAATAAACAGAAGCCACATAGATATTGTGTAACAAATTACATATTGGATAACAATCTATAAAATTTTATTGGCTTATGAGGTTTGCATCGATTTGAATTTTACCCAAAAGCAAAGCATTACTGTTTCTCCAAAACACTAAAATAAAAGGAAAGCAGAAATCTCCATTACAGTCACCAGAAACAGCTCTGAGCAATGCAATCCAACTTCTGGAAACAGCTGAGTTCACTGCACGATCAAGAAAGCCTCGCGCATCTGCTCCAGCAAGGCATTTAGCACTGAGGTTCACCACAAAGCCCAGAAACAGCACCTGACACTGGGGTGGCAATTGTGAGACAATTCTGTAAAGCTCTGCTGCCACATTTCCACTCTGAGATGTCAGTGGTTTACTGTGCGTATGAGTGATACCGCTGCATGGAATTGCAGGTGAGAAACAAGAGTTCAGGAGGATCATTTTGCACAAGGCTCTGTTTTATGAAATGCAGAGTTTTGGGGGAAAGATGTGAATCAGGGTGAAGGTGAGTCTTCCCTAACCCTCTTGCCACGGATCCCTGAAGAAGGATTGGAGATGTGTATTCTTTACATAAGCACGCAGTAAAAACTACTGATTCATAACATAAAGAGGTGAAGTACAAAGAAGTCTGTTATTACAGGTATTAACTGCTGCTTTTCCATCCAAAGGAGGGCAATAGTGGCCGTGCCTTTCACTCAGTATTACTTTACATGCTTTCTGGCACATGAAACTAAGACATGGATATTTTTCATGCTGTTTTTCAGTGATTCATATTACGTTACCTGTCGCCTGCAAACATGACTTGCCCATATACCTCACTGCACTGTGCAGGGGGCTCTGATTATTCAGGGCATGGGGCTGATTTTTAGATATCGCGGCTGGCCGCTCAGCATTGTCAAGCAAAGCATTTTCCTGCTAATTCCTTTCAGGGCTTAGGTGGATTTTCAATCAATCTTGCTGAAAAAGTCAGCCAGACAAAAGGTAAATTCGTGACATGGTTAGTCATTTGTATTTCACCTGAATCAGTCAGTAGGGAACTTTTTGCCAGTTCGTATGCTTCATACAGAACTCTTATCCTACAGTTTTTCTGACAGAAGTTTGACTTTGGCAATCTCTTGGCTACGTCTCCCAAATCAATCTCCCGAATCCCTAACCCAAAGTTTAAAATCATCCATTATTCAACACCTCAGCTAACAATAAGGCCAACTTTAAAACTAGTAATCTCTCAGTAAAGCTGAGCAATTAATGCTGAAATACCTCAAGTACAGAATAACAGCAGCTAGCACTCCCCATAGCCTTCCTCAGAGCATCCCAAATTACCAATAGTCTTCCCGACATCTCTAGTTATCAAACATTCTTTAAGACTTAGTGGTAGACTGGGGCTTACCTAAGTAGACTTGCTTAAAATTCAGAACATTTTTCCCTGCAAATTGAACCACGGACTCTCTGTCTGACCACAGTGCACCTGTTTTACGCCAGGTTTGAGTGATCAAAACGACCCCCGGTGCTGCTTAGCCCATTCCAGCTCATCCTATCTCTTTCCTCACTTTGCATTGCCATACCAAACCATGCTCTCTGTGTGCTATGGTTCCCTGCAGCCCTGGAGCCCCTGCCTGCTCCCCCCTGCTTTGGGATCAGGGGGCTGCTTTAACAGGCTGCAGTTTCACTTCTCCTTGTGGTATCAGGCTACGGCCTGCACCTGGACAAAGCTCTTGCTTTACTGTCTTCATAGCTGCAGCAGTGTATGTTTTATATGAAAACATTACATTTACTGCAATATAAAGAGGCCATTACTGCTTAGCTGTGTTCACTGCTGTTCTTCCTTCCCTCCCCCCCTTCCCACCTCTTTTCCTAATGTCTTTCCAGAGTTATACAGTATATACTGGGCTTACTTATCCCTGCTTGCACTAGATTCAACACAGTTATGTTTCTTCCCCCAAGCTCAGTGTCCTCAAAGGAGTATTTAGGTTAAGAGCAGTTTATTCCTGGCTGGAACTGCAGCAATTGTGAGTGGGTTCATAAACCAGGATTCTCCTTTGCTGCAGGCAGCTGCTAAAAGCCCAGGTGATGTCTCAGATGGAGACAGAAGTGGGGAGGTGTGTGGCAGTGGGGACAAAGCATCCCTGATGCTGTTGCATGGATGCTGTTGGGGGCACAGTAGCAGCCCTCTGTTCCCCAGAAAACACACAAGAAAAGGAACTTAAGGTCTCAAAGCAGAGGGAAACAAAGGCAGGCTGAGGTTGCTCCTCGTGCCTCTGCAGGGTCTGAACATCTGCCTATAACACTGGGGTGAGGTGTAAATCTCAGCACCCTCCATGCCTCCTGCCTAGGAATGGGTGTGCTTGCAGAGGTCCCAGTCTGAAGGTGACCTTACTCTGTTCACTGAATTTCTTTAAATGCAAGGACAAGTAATGCTCACACTACAGTACTCCTACAAGAACTCTATCACTGAAGAATGACTTTTTTTTCCTTTGGCTTTATTTTTATGCGCAGCAAACAAAATGTGTAACTTCTTATTTGAACTGTATGGGAAGTGAAGATTTCTCTTTTCAGCAGAAGACACCCCTCTGACAAGTCTTTTCCTCTCTGGCTGTGCCCTTATCAAACCTAGGAATCATACAGATAAACAGCAAATACTGATATTTAGTACAGAACTCAGGGTGAGGAAAGCATGCAAAGACTGGAAACCCACATCTAGCTATGGTGCCACAGAGGGACCAGAAAGGAGTTAGTGGGATTAGCTGTGCATCCCTATGGCTTCAAGGTGAGAAATATTGGGGAAAAAAAGAGTTGAATACATATATATGCTTATACACACACACATATATATAGCTTTTAGCTTTCTCTGATATCTTCAGCAAGGACTGGGTCACCTCTGTTGAGAAGCTTCAGCACCATGTCATAGCTAACGATGTCAGAACTGAGAAAAAGGTGGCAGTTTAAGTGAGAATAATAGGGGTAAAACCTCTAACCTGCTGTGCAGACAGAGTGCTCCCGTTAAGCCAGCAGACAAAACAATTTCTGGGAGAGAGGTGATTTTGTAGCATTTCCTCAGCCCCCACTTCTGCTGGCAGCTGCAGAGCCTCCCTGCTATTATCATCCAAAGGAAAGTGAAACCGTTGGGGGATAAGTGCCTGAATTAAGGAAATCAACAGAACGTGGCTAGTCTGAGGAGAGCTTAAATGCAGCAGTAACACTACAGAAAGCCACACAGCGTGCACCAGTTACCATCCACGGTTTAGATGACTATAAAGGATAGCAAAACTCTAACACAGTAGTTGTTGTGCTAGTGGCTGCTGACAGACAGGCCACAGGAGTGCAACAACGCACCAAGGACGATCAGCAGCAGTACTGGAGATCAGCCCAGATGCTCAGTGTGGCTCTCCAAAGGCTGTGTGTCTCCTCTGCGGAGAACAGTCCCACAGAGCAAATAATAAGCTTAAGTTTATTTATCCCATTCTAGGACAGGCTTCTTGGGATCTATGAGATGCTGGGGAGGGCAGGGACACAGCACAGCGTATTGCAGATGCACCTGCAGCCTGACCACCTAGACAACAGAGTGATGCAATGGGACACCAAGTCCATGCAGAATGCCGGGGAACGTGTGTGGCACAGTCTCATTTAGGAGATATAAATCTGCACTTTATCTGGAATCCTTTGCAAATGGAGGAAGCACAATTTATAACAAGGTTTATTCTGGTCCCGCTGTATTTTTGTTGTGGTTTTTTTTTTTTTTTTTTTAATTTCATGGTAGAATTATCAGAAAGTGCTTGAAAAGACAAAGTTGAAGACACTTCAACGCTTTTAATCCTCATTTCTCTCACCAAAGGCACCACATATATGCTATACACATCACCTGGGAGAAGTGAATTTGGGTTAATGAGATGTATGGTGTACCAAGGTTTCAGAAACACATGCAAATATCCCAAGGCTTAACCATCCCTATTTTTGGCAGACTGACCCAGCAACAGACAAGGCAGCAGGATAGGACAAAGCCTAAAAAGCACAGAAGATATTTCTGAAGGGGAAATAAACATTAAGCATCCAAAAACTCACTCACTTTGACTGATGCATAACTTTTGCCCAGCTAGGCTCTCTAACTGTATGCTGTGTTAATCACAGGAATGTGAGAAGGAAAAGGTGCTGGTAATCTTCAGCCACAAGAATTGTTTATCGTCTTGTGCTTGCTGACAGATCAGCTCAGTGTGTCCTTTGTCCACAGCAGAGTGCTTTCCTCGTTAGCTGGGCACTGGTTTCTCTAAAATCTACTCCTCTCCAGTCAGTTAGCAATGGGCTGAGATGTTCAGTAGCTCAGTACCACAGCAGCAACCCTCACACATAGAACTAGCTCTGATAAAATTCTATATAGGAAGATTTCTTTAATACGTAAGAAAACTGCTGAAATAAGGTTCCAGAATAGCTGAGAGTTTAGGTCATGAGCAGCAATGAAATTTCTGCTCTGCCTAAATAGTATTCTCATGTTCCCTGGAGAGGGTCCTAATCCCAGACTGCAGGCTGCTGTCAGCTCATCTCCCCCAGGGTTTGATCATCTTGACCCTGGGAAAACCTTCTGAGAAAGGCTCAGCAAGAACAGCAGAGAGTAATCCACCTGATCCAGGGTAGCAAATTAACCACTGATCTTTTTTTGCACATCAAAAGGTTGCAGTTATGAGATCATTGCCCTAAATCCCAGATGAGCAGCTGCTCCGAAATACACTGCTCAGCCACTTCTGCACTGGAATAGGAATGAATAAAGTTACACCCTTTACAACAAGAGGATTCTTGCTTTCCAGCCAGCTCCTTCCCATGGTAGCTTCCTCGCAGGCATTGCCAATGGTAGGACCTAAGATGTTTGTGCCTTTGTTACAGCTGTGAAATAGATATCTCATGAAAATAAAACAAGAAACAGTCCTCAGATTTAACCTGAGGAAATTTATATATTACGTGGATCCTAATCACATCAAGGTGTCCTAAAGCAAGACGAGTACTTAATTTAGGAACAGTTAGGTAACATCTTTATTTCTTTGAAAGGCCTCTGGGAGCTGTGATGGGAGCTCAAGAGGACCATAGCGTACCTGGATGGCTGGGTCATATGTGTTCGTTTATAGCTAATAAAAACAGCTATCTGGAAGCCAACCATATCAGTTCCTATATTATTATGCTGTGTAAACAGCAAGGACGTAGCACTGCTTCTCTCATCTTTCTGCTGTTCCATTTCTTTTAACAACAGCATTGTAGCAGGTGCTGTCAAGAATTTTAATAAAACAAACTGTATTTCTGACTGTCTTTATCTTTGTCTCTGTCTTTATAGGCTAGAAACATATTAGAGAGACTAAGCAAGGTATATTACTGTTCTCTCCTTCCACTTCCCCCGTTTCTGTCTCTCAGCTGCTATTCTGTATGCTACAAATTTTTCTCTTGCAGGAAAGCCAAAATACAAACAATCCCATGTAAAAGCCCCAAAAACATACATGGCAGATAGATACTAACACTGATTGTCAGCAAGCCTACTGCACCAAGCCCAGAAGAGCCTAACACTGTGGTAATACCGTCCTCAACCCAGCCTGCTCTGGGTGCAGGCAGGAGCACGAGGAGGAGCAGTGGCTGCTGACACTGACACGGAAGGTTTAGAGTACCGAGGCATCGAGGGCAAAACAAAGTAAGCCTCCAGGAAATACGCCAATAACATGCAACCTGACCACACGTTGCACAGCTGCTGTCAGCAGTGCAGGAGAGATCATCTGTCTGCTGCCCTCCAGCTGAGCACGGAGACTGCTGCACTCGTGAAAACCCAATCGTGTACCTACCAGAAGAGCTGCTTCTGTCTGCTCGTTCACAGCTCTGTCCTTCTGGTGACTCGAGGCAGGTCCTTTTCAGCTCCCTTCTGGACTTTACAGGCATGTAAATCCTGACTTTGAGATGTCCCGAGGGAACAACTCTGCATCTTAATGAGGAAGAAGTAAAGCACGAGGCAAGGCAGGTCCAAAGCCACCTACTAAACCAGGAGAGCTCAAGTAAGACCATTTTAAGACTGCTGCTTCTCCTGCTGTGCCCTTCCCGTGTTTTCTGAAGCTAAGAAAATATTTTGGGAAAGAATCCTAGATGATTTCAGTATCCAACCATGCAAATACAAAAACGAGAGAAAACCCTTACTACAGGCCTGGGTTATCCACCCTCCTGTGCTTCCTACAGCAACCTCAAAGGAACAGTTTTGTACGGTGAATTGCTGCCCCGTATGGGTTGTTAAGAGTTGTTAATTATCTCCGGGTGGGACGAGCAGCTGGGTCTGGTCTGTGGAGTGGGGAGCTGCAGCTGCGAGCTGGCAGAGACCGGCTGCTCAGCCTGGAGATCTCCAACTATTTGAAACGGGTAGATCCGGATTCTCGTTTTTGGCTGTTTTTATTTTTTTGTGCAAAAGCATCCTGTTATCACCTCTCTCTGTGCTGAGCTGGTCTGCTCAGCAGCAGCCCTGGTGCTCTGCCTCGGGCTGCTGGCATCTGGTTGTTCCCCAACAAGGCACAGAGCTGTAAGTACCACGTCCTGATTTACCATGCTGTGGGTTGGTTTTATTTCTGATGGTTCAGCTTTTCAAAGTTACTTTGTTCAGCGGTGCAGTTTTTTTTTCTTTCCTTGTGTATTCTGCATTTGTAGAAAGTTTTTGTGTACATAAGAAAGGCTTGCAGAAGCACACTAGGTTAGGAGTGGAGATAAGGGTTTACAGAGTGGTGCATTCCCACAGCTCTGGGTTTTTGGTATCCCAGAGATAACTACCAGCACAGGCATCTGTGGTTGGAAAAGTGTGTGAAGTTACTTGAGCCTTTGCTTTGTAAAGAGATTGCTTTGCGCCTAGCACACCAGGCTGCAAACGTGCTCTCATACCTAGCTATAATCCATGCTTTGATAAAACGGATAAAAGGATTTTTGACTTTTTTTTCCTCTGGAGTTCACGTGGATAGAGGTAGGTGGATGGGTTTGGGGCCTGGATGCCGTGAGAAGGGCAGCAGCTGGCTGGGCTGGGCAGGGGCTGCAAGCAGGCAGCCAGGCAGCAGCAACCCTCTGCAATGAAGTCAGTCGTGATTTTAAACAAAAGGAATATTGTCTTGTAGTAACATGCAGTTAATACTTCTGGGGGGAAAAAGATCACTGAATGTCATTTTGAAGAGTTGATATAGTTCTGTATACTCTCAAGACAGAGACAGACCTTCTAATGGAAAATTCCTGCTCAAGTACAAATAGTGTTTTGTGGTCACATAGTGCAAACACATAACTTTGTATTTCAAGACCTCTTGGGGATGCTGGCACCTTGTTTTGTGATGGAAACATTTGCTTCAGCAGCAAGAAATTAGTTTTGGGGGAGCTTACTATGCACCACAAGCCTTTCTAATACTGACTGTAAAGCTGGAAGAAACATGTCTCTCTTTTGATTTAAAGCACTTAAGTTGTTATATATTATTAATAATTTCATCCTCAGCATGGAAGGTAACACACCTAATACATGGCAATCAGTACCTCACCAGCATTTGAAAGCTGTAGCTGCATATATTGGTGTGTTTTATTTTTTAAACAATAAAATTTGATCTACAATGGTTGCTAACTTTCCTACAGGTACTGAGTTGGAACTTTTTAATGTCGTAAAACCTCTGATGCAGAGACTCACAGAACATGAAACACTGAAATAGTGCCTCAGGAGCACCAAAGCAAAAGCTGGCTGATGGGGATGGGTTCTTTGTGGTGGTGGTGCCTGGAATTATAAATGCTGCAGGCTTTGCATACATGCGCACAACTCGGTGAACTTGCAGAACTTTAAGAACTGCTGGTGTGACAGTTCCCTTGTCTTGAAAGGAAGAAAATAAAAAGGGTGGAGAAAGTGCAATTTCCTAAAAATAAGTAGTCTGATTTTTTTTAACTCATAATATTTACCTGAAATTGGCTGCAGCGTTGTCAAAAGGACGAACGACTTATTTAAATAGGCTGCAGAGTGTTTGCCTCTTGTTTAATCATTCAGATGCATAAGTGCTGCAGGAAATTGTTAGCATTCAGCCTGATTGTGCAGATGCTGCTGGAGGAGACCCTTCAGACATGCAACAACTGTCTGAGTCAAGGTGTTTGCCTAAAGAGTGCCATGGGAGTACATGGCTTAACAGCAGGAGCTACTCAAGCAGTTGCTTCTGGAAATGTAGACTTCCAAAACTTTTTATGAAGTGTCACGTTTCTTTTAAGGCTGCATCGTATGCTGTAAGTAAATGACAACGTCAAAACTAAAACTCTTGCACATCTTGCAGAACCAAGATTCGGTATATGCTGAAACCTTGACTTTTTTAGCTGTTAAAATGAGCAAGAGGAAACTTTTCCTTTAAAAACTTACTTAATTTTTCTTAGGATATATGTTTATTGCTTTTACACCTTCAGCTGGTAGAAATTAGACTGGTCTCTGATTACCCACCTCATTATTTATATGCCGTACAAAGTCTTATGAAAGTGCCAAAATTAGCACTGTCATCCTCTGTGTTGTCTGTTTTACTGCAGCATGGAGCTGTGATACTCTCAAAAAGATATACCTGTTACTAGCACAGTCTCCTACTCTGTTTGACTCAGACCTCGCATGCATACAAATTCATTACGTATATATTTGTCTCTTCCAAGAATGTATACATTTGAAGCATCAGCCATTTAGAGACAGAACAACATAAATAAAGCAGTGAATTTTCTTCATTCTCTACCCCTTTGTTAATGAAAATTACTGATTTAAAAAAAAAAAAAAAAAAAAAAAAAAAAGACAGCTCCCCCAGCATTATTCACATTGCAGTAGACAGCACAATTCTGTACTTACAGATCTTAACAGGGAAATGTCTCAGGATCTTTACAATTTTCTGCAGAACTGTTTCAAGCTCTCAGCAAGGCACAGTGTTCACCGAGGCAGAACGGAGCCGTATGGAAGGTCTATGCAGCTGGGAGATAATGGAACTATTTTCCCAGCTGGGACTAGAAGCCTTTTATCCACTGAGCATTGCATGTCTCTTCACTGGTATAAACCGTGAAATACACTGCTCTCCTGCTGCACTCGTGCTAGAACCCACACAATTAGTGCTTGAAGCAGATAAACAGCTACTACACTGTGTGCATATTCCTGTCTGCAAATCTTGAACGTAGGAAAATTAGCTCTGCACTGATCGTCCTTCAAGCAGGCTGAGAGTGAAAGCACAGCTGTCATACTCGTAGCATGAAAGATTAAATGTGCTCTTGCTATTCTTTTCCTACAAATAGGAGCTCCTGTCAGGTAATCAGAAAACCTCCCTACTTGGAAATTGGGTCACCACTCATTATTGGGTTTAGAACAGGAATAGAAATATTTTATGTAGTCCCGGGTCACACCATTGCTTCCTGAGCTCCATAATACGAAGCCCATCAGATGGGAGCTGAGTGGCTGCATCCCAGCACTGACTTGTCATCCTGAAGCATTTAAATGCCCCTCGTATTTTGCATATTCAAAAAGAAAAGAAAAGAAAAAAAGCTTGTTTGTTTGAAGTAGCACAGACATAAATCCTTATTACACACAAACTTCTTAGATTTCCGTTTTTCCTCTTGAGACTGCTTCAGCAGAGATCAAATGCAAAGCTCAGACAGGGAAATGACTTTCTGTTAGTAAGCAAAAGTTATTTGTATTCACGAGGGATGGAAGTGGAAAGAGCAGTTTTCAGAATGTTTCTGCCAAGAAAAGTACAATTGTGTCACAGGCACTGCTTCACCACATTATAATGTAATCATGGTGTAAATCCATTAGTTTGTAATGGGATTAATTGCATGCCTGTCTGAGCAATGGCAAACAGAGAAGAAGTAGAAGTTAGGTGGCAAAAACACAGCGGTACACAGATGCCTTGAACAGACAAAACATCTCAGTCTGCAGAAGAGGAGGTGCACGCCTCTACGTGACTGGGTTGGCATTCACCCCACCTGTAAGATGGATGCTGTCCCTTCTGCCACCATAGCCATCCTTTCAGGCTGCTGCTCCCCTCCATCCACGTGTTCTGGTCATGGAGGGGTGCAGTGGGTTTGTCTTTGGGCAGCCCATGCACTGAGGTTGCTCTGACTGGATGTGGCTGTAGAGACAGCTTTGAAGACAAATGAAGTGATGGTAGGAGAGAAGTTAAAGATGTGCCTCCTAAAAGCAGAGGGCTGGAGGAGGTTTCTTTGATTCGTCTGCATAGGATGGTGCTTCAGGCCTGTTTCAAGAGATCCGGGTTCAACTCAACCCCTGTGGAGAACTGCCCAGGAAATGCCTCAGATTCCTGCTCTTCCCTTTGTAAGATGGAGGCAACTGGTCCACGGGATCTCATGGACTGTACATACATCCTTCAGCAGCCTCACAGGGACATGACTAGATCAGTCCCCTCTTGATCCAGGGCTCACGTAGCCATCCTCATGATTAACATAACCAATCTTACGCGTCCGTTGTGTGAGCATCTCAAATGACTTCACTGACAATTAATTAGGCCTTGCAGCACCTTCCAAAGTAGACAAGCATTGTAATTAGCAGTCCTATTTTTAATTAGGAATAAAATTTGAAACGGAATTTAAGTATTTCCTCATTAAATTTTTCTTTTTAGATAATGAGAGTGCTTTTTAAAAGTTGTGTCAAGAGTAAATAGACAAGGAGTTGGTTATAACCGATTAACCCAGGCTTCTTGTCACTAGTTTTGAATATTTATTAAAAATCTAATCTCATCTTTATATTAAAAAAAAAAAAAAAGACTTGTTTAGGCATAGATTATCTAATAAGACTGGGAGCAGGGATTCTCAATAGCAGGATAAACTAATGCATTTAGAACTTTCTCATTTCCAGTTGGGAATGGAAACAAAGATGTCCCCGCTAAAGGCAGATTATTCATTTCAAGATCTAATATTTTAACTTGGAAAATATCGTAACAAATATGTTTGAACTTTGAACTTCTGAAACTCTGAATTTTGTTCCTATTAAAACTTGGTTAGTTCTGATTTTCTTTTTTGTGAAACTTATTATCATGTATTGAAGATTATGCCTATATTTTTTAGAAATGACACAGTGAAGACAAAATTGAATATCAAAACAGTCTGTTCCTAAAGGTCAGGACAGAACATTTAAATGTTACCAAAATGTTGTATTTTTTGCCCAGTTTTCTTTCAGAACAAAATTTCATTGACATTGACATTTCATTTTGAACAATTACCATATTCTGGTAGGGAAAGCTGTCTGTTTTTTTGTTTTGTTTTTTTTTTTGTTTTATTTTTGTTTTATTTTTTTTTAAATGCAGATCAAATAGAACTTTACAGGGTTTCCAGTAGTCAAAAGCCACATAAACCTTTTCACCCATAAAACCTTCTTCTACTGGGGTCTTGTTAGTGTCAGAGCATGGGCAGTTGTCACCCCAAAAGCTGGCACTGACTGATAATAAGCCAAAAGTTTCCAGAGCTCAATATGAACTGCACAGAGTCCTTGTGTACCTTTCAGGACACAAGCTTTAGTTTTAAGCTAAAAATAACTCGGAGATAGGATCTGGTCTATAAACCTGACAGTGGATAGGATCGGGAACATAAGCTGGAAGACAGAAGTGAATTAGCAGGAGTTGGGCCAAGGTGTCTCTTGCAAAAACTCTGCTGAGAAATGGGTGGGAAGACATTTTCTCCTCTGTTTTCTCTGTAAAAATTGGAGATGCTTTCAGATGATGCATGCTTTTTTTTTTTGCTTTTTTTTTTTTTCCCCCTAAGCTGTCACTGTGCCTTCAAAAGGAGATAGAGCTCTCCTGCTTACTGCTGACTTCTTGCGGCTGTGACAGTTTTTCTATCTCTCCTTCAGACAGAGTAGATAAATCCAAGATGTCCTTAGCAACATTTTAAAGCAAGTTAGATCAAGGACTAATATGATCTAGACTGTTTCTGTTGTGCTTAAACAGCACCTTGTCCTTGAGCTATTCCCTATGATCACAGAGGCAAAATTTAAGGACTAAGATGAAGCTCCCTTGAACAAAGAAATGTGCATCCCATGAGGTGTTGTATGCAGGCAGTGCCCAAATACTGCTTTGAAACTCATATATTAAGCAACCTAAATTGCTCTTTGGTATTTACTCTGTGCACTGGATTTTGGTTGCTGTAAAATCTTTGATCATCTTTATGAATCCACAGGTACTGCTCAAGTAAGATGGAAAGTGAGTTTTGCAGGCTTTCTCCAGTTGTTGCAGAGGCAATACTCCCAGTCCCAAGCCACCAACTGTAAAGGTTTGCATACAATTAGTGGCTCTGCTGTAGGCATTCCTGAGATGTTAGAGAAAGCCCCTACCCAAAGCTTTGTGAAAACAGCATTTCTGTGTACTGATGACAGTCATTTCCACTGTTCAGTTATTAGAATGGTTCTTGATAGCTTGCATTCTCCCAAGCAACATCAAGCACACCTGGGAGGCATCAGCAAGAGCAGGAGGCCTACCTGGGCACCAAATGTAGAGGCAGCGTCCAGCCTGGTGTGCAGAGCAGGGGAATTGAATGGTGGGGTGTGAATGGCTCTGCTCCACAGTGTGGGGGAACCTGGGAATGCCTGAATTACTAATGGACATGTGGCCATGTGGAGATATGTCTGCACTTTCGTGGGAAGAGGAAAGGACTTTTTCTCTGGAAGCAATGTGCATTCTTTCTTTTCCTTTCTTTTCCTTTCTTTTCCTTTCTTTTCCTTTCTTTTCCTTTCTCTTCCTTTCTCTTCCTTTCTTTTCCTTTCTTTTCCTTTCTCTTCCTTTCTCTTCCTTTCTCTTCCTTTCTCTTCCTTTCTCTTCCTTTCTCTTCCTTTCTCTTCCTTTCTCTTCCTTTCTCTTCCTTTCTCTTCCTTTCTCTTCCTTTCTCTTCCTTTCTCTTCCTTTCTCTTCCTTTCTCTTCCTTTCTCTTCCTTTCTTTTCCTTTCTTTTCCTTTCTTTTCCTTTCTTTTCCTTTCTTTTCTTTCTTGCTTTTTTTTCTTCTTCTTTTTTTTTTTTTTAAATTTATTTATAAACTTTTATTATGCTCTTACCATGGAACTGGGAGAGCAAGAAGTCTCAACAGCATATCTTCTCGGTATGCTTTAGCAATGTGAATCACAAGGAAGTATGTTAATGCAGAAAAAAAAATTAATGTAATCTGTAGGAAGTATACTTTGATAGCTATTTTCTCTGTAGTCTTTGTAGACTTTACTTGGTTGTGTTTTTTTTAAGAGGGTGAAGCTAAAGCAAAAGGGATTGGCAAGTTTGATGTAAGCAGTTTGAACAGGCTGTGTATATTTAGCTGCCTTTCTGCTGAGTTTAAAAAACACAATTAAAAATATTGAGCTTATTGGCCTTTTCCACATTAGATCCATAGAAGAATCAAAACAGCCTACTTCAGGCCTTGTTTGTATTCCACAAAACTCTTTGCTCTGTGTGAACTGTATTTTGCGACTCCTGAATTTGGTGTGTTTTGTCCCCACCTTATTGCTGGTGCAGTGGTGACTCGTATTTAGGCTCAGCACATGGTCATGTTTTGGTAATGCAGGTTGTTCCAGATGCATACACACGTGTGGGTAACCCCAAAAAAACAGTCCTCTGTACTCTTGTGTCTAACTCACTGCAAAGAGAATGAGAGAAAGAAACTACTCAGCAATGCTGTTCATCCTCGTGTGAAAGCCCCATGTTGAGCTTAGTCTCCAGAATATATGTGAAGGTTTACTGGATCTTAATCCTGGCAGAATGCATGGCTTCCTAAGGGTCCTTCCAGAAAAGGTGACCTCTGAAGCAACGAATAATGCTCTCAGTAAAACCTGAGTGGTTCCTGTGCTTTCATTTGATCTGCGTTATTTGCCGATGCTGTTTCGCTTTTGCTACATGGCAAAGGATTTGAAAACTTTCTGTCCTCTGCAGATATCTGGTTCTGACTGGGGGTGGGAAATGCTCGAATCAATACCTGTGAGCTTATCTATAATGGAAGTGGGAGCTCTTTTACCCCAGGAGTGAACTGTCAGGCTTGATTGGAGATAATTGGACGAGGAAATTCTAAAAGTATAAGCAAAACTAAACAGGAAAGCTTTTACAAAAGTTATTTTTGATACAGCTGGTAGTGTTATCAATTGTGGTTTCTGTTTGGAAAACATAGCCAAGTGCATCCGCTGATGAACAGCTTGAGCCTTCAAGACAATTGGAGTATACTCAGTGATACCTTTTAATATCCTCAAAATGGGTTTGTGGCTTAGTCTCACACGATTTTCTATTCATAGTGTCCATTTTAGCAATTTGGGTGTTATTTCTTTTTAATTTCTTTAGGGTTTTGTGTCTGCGTTTTTGTTTCGTTTTTAGAAAACAACCATCTGAGACATTTTGAGATTTCTAGGGTTGTATTTGTGGTTGTGGCTTCTGGATGCGAAGTATCAGATAAGTGGTTCACTTTTCACATTGATTTTTGTTAAGGGAGAGAAAACTAGAAGAATGGAGTCTGCGAATTACAATGAAGTTTCATTACTGCACCTCACAATTGTGCTAAATGGTCAGTGGATCAATGTCCGCCTGTGTTATGTGTTGGAGAAGCCTCTGAAGACATCAGTGGTTTCAAGGACAGGGTACTAGGTGTCACATAACGAGTATCAGCTGGAAGTACTCATTTAGTTATGAGAGAGTGCAGAAAACCAGACAAAACCAGAACAATTTACAAAAGCTCTCAATTTGCAGATCTTAGTGTAGCTGCACACTAGATGGCTTCATTCAAGCCTGGCTTTCTGGCATATAACACTTCGTGTACTGTTCAGATGCTTCACAGAAGTGCTTGCAGATGTTACCTGTTCCCTCTGCAGCCCTGTCTCATTGGACTGACAGTATGGTGCAAGCAGAAGGCCATCTCCTGGTATCACTGCCTCTCCATGTGACCCATGTTCCTTAGCACTGTCACAATGGGAAGTTTTTGCAGCTTCTGCAACACCAATTATAACAACAACGATTTCTGATTGTTTTGAATGCATTTGTCTTCCCACATCTGTTCTTTCTTCCAGAAACCCCCAATGATTCTGATCTCATTTCTTTATTTCTGGAGTGAATGCAGAGCTTTTCCCAGATCCCTGCCAAATAAAATGTCAGTAGGTAACAGTCTGTGCTATTCAGTGGAGTCTCACAAAAATTACTTCTGACACTTCTAATGGACCTTCTCACCATTTCTTTATCATTCATTTTGCGTTTCCTATATTACATGTCATTATCACAGTGTCTTTAAGGAATTTCTGCTCTGATGTTACTCGTTGAATCGATAAAGAAGAGGGGAAGGATGTGCACTTCTTGCCAACCTGCATTAATTAGGAAGCCCTGCTCTGTTCCTTCCTCAGCAGTGGTTGTGCCATGTTGGCTGTTCCTCACCAGTTCTGGCAGCTGAGCCCTTTTTCTACATAGTGAAAACAGTGTTGCATAGGAGTTTGTTGTGTTGCCTCTGAATGTTAGCAAGGCCATCCTACCTGCTGATGAACCCAATTCAGCTAGCCAGGCATATCCAGGCTAAGGCTTCTTATGTGTTTCTACATTTGCTTTGCTATATATTAAAATAAATAAATAAAATATAAAAAATAATTTGCATAAAGAATATGAAGGAAGATAATAGGGTTTCGATTTTCATGATTTAGAGGCTAAAGATTGCCAAAGAAGTGAAAATGGTCTGTAATGATATGCATGAATTGCAGCGAGGAAGGATCCATCACCAGAAAGACATTCACCCAAGCATCTGCTTACCTTCTCTCCATCTGGAGTGCAAGTGCAAGGAAGCAGATAATTGTTGATTAAGGAGACACAGGTTGGAGAATGCTAAAAATGAAACAGGGGCAGTAATGTAGATTCACTCGAGCAGGTAAATGGCTCAGTGTTATAGCTAATACCAAAATACCTGGAAATTAAAAACTGTATATGCTGTACCATAATATCAGTTTATGCAGAGACAGAAGTAGATACAAAGTAGATTAGAAGCAGAAAATGTATTCAACTTTTCTGTGTCATCTTTGGATCCTTTAAAGGCTTGAGTCTCTCAGGGTATTTCAGAAAATGCAGGGTTTAAGCTTTAAAATATATCCATCTTCATCGAAAAGAAGCAAGCAGACTTCTTTTTAAGAAGATGTATGTAGTGGCAGTTCATATAAACTGCAGTCAGATTAGATCAAATTGTGTTTGCTCTGACAAAGATGTAGCAGGAAACCCTCAAGTATTATTGCACTACTTCCTTATTGCTCTGGTACTTTCATTTGAAGCTTGGCATTGATGTCAGTTGTATTGGATCAGCGTAAGGGAATAATTAAACTGGCTCTGTGTTTATCCAGCCAGCCTCTTTCCACCGGGCTCACCAGGCCAGTGTTTGAGCATCTCTGACTTTATCACCATTTGATCTAATTCGAAATATAAACAGAGAGAGAGTCCTTGGTAAAACACTCACTGTTGTATTAGGTCTTCCTTTAGGTAGCTGGAATATAACAGCCATTTATTAAAAACATATACATGATAATCATGGATGGACTTTACAGATCTGGTTTTACTGCAGGGAGTACAGTTATTTGGGACCTCAAAAATGACAAATCCACACATAGGCTTTTACAGTGCCTAAGTGACCTTATTTGAATTAAAACATTCTTTTTTTTCTGCTTCCTTCTTTGTACATCATTTGAAGACATTTTTCAGTTGGATTTTTTTTTTTTTTTTTTAATTTCAAACAGCAAATACAAAACATTCATCTTGCTATTTGTAGATAAAATTAATGAGAGGAATATCATATCCAGGCAGGGACTGTCTGTATAATATAACTTGCCAGGTGCTTTGTGTAGAAAAATACCCTTGTGTTTTGACATACTGATTTCTTATTTTCTGACAGTGGTATAATTTGCTTTAAGAATTGTTTCACTCACTTCCCAAATATTTCTTATGCAGCACTGGATAGAAATAATTGAATTTTGTAAAGTTGTACCAACCTTTATTATGGGGGAAAAACAGAAATCTTTATGTAATCCCATCAACTTCCCCTTCAAAGATCAGCTTAGTTAAAACTCCAGTCTCTTAAAACAGACCATCACTTAAGCTTAGAATGAAATCATGTAGGTTAGTTTTTGTATCACACAAGAGAATTTCTCATTGCTATTGCCTTGTAAAATTGTAATAAAAGGTACTGTAATCAAGGATCAGTCTGTCTTTCCTTTTTAAACCCTTCATATATTTCAGGGGTGCATATAAACCTGCAAGGATAAGTCTTGCAAAGGCAGCAGCTCAGTGAAGAACAAGTCTCAGCTCAGGGAGGGCTTTTTGTTTTGTTTTGTTTTGTTTTTTGTTCTTTTTTCTTCATAGTCTTCCCAAAATGGCAGGGAAAACCATGGGAAGTTTGCTGTGGATGCCAACCAGCAGCGTGTTTGTTCTGCTGCTTAGAGTTGTTTACAGAGTCAGCAGGGCTGATGCAAATAGCAGACATTACAAAAAGCAGCACAGTAAGACAGTTCTTGCTTTACTGGAGTCAGTTACAGTTATATTTTTAGAAGGGGGTTGAATCATCTGATTTTCATGGGCTTCTTATAATGACTGTATTTAGCCCATTCCCATTCTCAAATTATGCTCTTATTTGAATAGTTCCTAGTAGTTTAATGCCTCACCACTCTTCCTGTAACTCAGCCATTTGAGTAAATCCTTGTGAGGATAGTGCTCTCCACTATCCAAATCCTTCTGCATCTTTCCAACATGCAACGGATTGTGTCAGACTATTAAAAATAAATTATGCAGGCTTCGTGCCACGCAATCAAATCCCTGCTTGTTAAGCACTTACTGCCAGTGATCAACCTCCCTAAATGTCAGAAAGGTTATAGCTTAGCTGTGTTACCTGTATGAAATAAGAGCTTGCCTTGGGGGCTGTTATGTGATTTTACCCAATAGAGAATGGTTCAGAACTAAGCTGTTGGGTGAAGCATTCACTCAGATCCTGGTGCTTCTTGCATAGGAGGTGCAGGTGTGCAGCTGTGCAGTGAAGGATGCATGAGGAGACGAGGATCATTCCTTTCTTTTATAGGCTGTTGTGTATTCCTGGACTTGATTCAAGGCACCTCCCTTTGGTTTCAGTGTTCAGCACTAAAATCCAGAGAATCACATCCTTTTTCATTTTGCCTTCAGCCTATGCCACTGTTATTCTAAGCACATGATTTAATGAAATGTTACCTTTTGGCAGGGTCAGCCTTGCACCTGGTCTACTAAAAAATATTGCAATTTCTGTCTGAAACTCTTAAACCCAACAATATTGATTCGAGTTATACCAGTGCAACTATTCCTGGACAAACCTTCCTGGTTGCATGGTCTCCTTACATGAGAAAGGACAAGAACGGTTGAACAAGATCACTTTCCTTGTATAGATCTAAATATCACCTTCACTCGTTCCCACTTTCTTAATACTATTTGTTTCAACTTGTGGCAACTGTTGCACCATTTTTTCTCATCTTGGAGCATAAACTGTATTGAAAAAGTAAACATCTTAAAGTAACTTCCCAGTAGCTTGTTTTAGTTTTGCCTTGTGCTGTAAGAGGGCTGCTAACCTAAATCAGCCTGATTGCTATTTCAACTGGTAAACAGCATATATTACCCACTATTACTGCTAATAGCTTGTACATAATCCTTGAGGCTATGTATATTCTTCTAATAATTAATTTACTAACACTATCCATGTTGAAGTAACAGGAGATGTCTAAAGGTAGCAGAAAGAGGTAAAACAAGAGAGGGTACTGTGCAGCCTGTATACCAAAATCCCTCATTAAGAACACGTCAGACTCCTGTAATTGAACTCAGGGGAAAATGATCACTCAGTCTACTGTTGGGTAAATTTCCTTACTTAAACTCTTGATCTTTATTTGTACTTTCCGATGTCTGGTGAAGAATGAAATGAAGAAGTGTAGAAATAAAAATGCGTCTCAAGAAAGAGAAAGTGGTTGCTGGGGCCTTCCACTAGTGAACCAGTCTTTAGACAAAGTGATTAGTAGCATGGCCTCAGGCATGGTATGAGAAGGGCAAGGAAATGTTAGTAATAGCAGTAATTGTACGCTCAGGAAGAGAAACAGAGGTTGCAAAATAAAAGCACTGATGATTCTCAGAGGCTGCCCTGGCTGGATCAGCAAAGTGTGCGAGGCACCCAGGAGCTGCTCACCAGCTTTGTGTCCTGTGAGTCCCTGGCACAGGGTGAACCACATCCCCTTATAGAGCCTCCTCTGCATAAATACCCATTGTTACTGCCAGTAGTGGATTTACTCCTTTATCTCTAGTAATAATTGTCTGTAATTTGGATTTCTGGTTGAAATCGTGCTCTGGAAAAGCTAGAAGTGGCATCCAATCTGTTCTTCTCAACACTGCTGAGGACAGAAATAGCAATGCTGTTGTTCGGTTGGGGAAGAAGTATACAAAGTTAAAAACACAGATGGATAGTAATGATGAGCTAGAGAACAGTGAGAATCAAAGAACAGAACCACAGAATCATTACGGTTGGAGAAGACTTCTAAGGTCATCTATTCCAGCAGTCCACCTACTACCAATGTTTCCCACTAAACCATGTTACTTAGCAATTGTGAGAACTGGTGTAGAATTTGTTAGGCCATTTACCACAATCTAGAGTATGAAATAACAGAGGGAAGAAATGTGTGTCGGTGTTATTGCTGTGTTTATGGAAATGGATTAATTATCCTCTTCTGTCTTCAGAGGAGCAGGTCCATTCAAATACCACACCTTTGTCCAGGTCAGCAATTAGTGCTGTGCTGGACTGAAGGAAAAGCATCTCTGCCATCTTTTGTGAGCACAGAGTGTGCCTGGGCTGCAGCTGCAACTAAATAAAGAGGACGTTTACATATCCTGAAGTGCACTTCACGAATAGGTTTCATCATTCTCAGTCCCACAGGAAAAGAAGCCTCCAAACATGTCTGTTGACGCTGGCATGGAGCGTGGTGTTTGAAATCAAGCCCATTTGGCTGGATTTCCAGCCAGCCCAGTTACATTTGTCACAGGACTTGACAAGGATGGCTCTTCTTTTGTGAACTCTGGCGTTCAGGTTGTCTGAAGCTGTCCTAGCCATAGAATAAAATATCCCACTCTTGTGGTGGTTTGCTTTAGGTCTGCGGGCTTTGGGGAGTTATCTGGCTGTAGGGCATCAAACGTATCAGAAGCACAGCAGTGCTTGCTCTCATCTGCCATGAGCACCAGCGATGCTGCTTGAATAGAAGGGCAGCTGTGATGGGCAGGCTGGCTCTGCAAGATCTGGGGTCCATCCTACTGATGGAGAGCTGCTATTTGTGCAACAGAAGTTTCTGAGGAGAACAACAAGCCAGGGCATTCATGGATTCCCAGAACTTGACGTGACTTACTCTGCTGACAAATCTGAAGAACCAGGAGTTATCAAGGTCAAAACAACAAAGAAAAATCCTATTTCTCCTGTGCTGCCTAGGCTTTCCAAATCTCAGTGCTGTTCAGGATCACTGATAATGGTGTGGTCCTAGAGAGGTCCCTAGAGACTGCTTGTGAAATGCTGATTAATAAATCAATTCATTGACTGATTATGTGTGAGGTTTAGATGTGGATTACAGTTAAGTATTAGTAGCAGTTGAGATAAATTTGTAGCACGTACTAAGTATCTCAGCCTTAGTATCTAATGATATTTCAGTAATAAACCCTTCCTTTCAGGTGATAGCCAGCACCATTATAACAAAAGTTTAATCAGAGGATTAAAGATGCTTTTTTTGTTGTTTGTTTTTTGTTTATAAGGTTTAATTCTTTTTCCCTCTGGAAACCTTAAAAAGAACTCCAAGAAATATAAATTTTAGGAAATGAAATTAAGCACCAGTTTTAATTCCAATGAAACCACTGAGAGCATTCAGCAGATTTTACACACGAGTATATCAAAACACTCTGTAAATGTATTTATCTTTACAACATCCTAAGAAATAGGGACCTGCTGCTTGTAGATGGGCTCTGTGGGAGAAGGAAAAGACAAATCAGAATCTTCTGCAAAGTGACTTGTTCCCTGACCCCACAGTTGTTTTTCTTTTCCAAACAAACCTGAAGCTTGCTTTAAACTGCAACATCCCTAGCCAGTTCCACTGCCCTGGAGAATCCTACTGACAAAGTCAGGCCCAGCAGCTGACTCCAGGTTCACGTCTTCAGGAGGCTCTTATCCAAAGTGATGCGGACAAAGTGGAACCAACGCATAGGAATGTTTTCCCACGGTGGTTTGGGAGAGCTGCAGTCACAGTATGCATCTCATATGTCTGCTGTGAGCACAGCGATTCTTTTCTCCTACATTAACATTGGAGCTGTTCAAAATCATTAATGAATATTGAACACAGCACTGAGTGAAAGTTACAAGAAGTTTCAGTAAACAATATTCTGTATACATTCAAGAGGTGATTTAGGTTCTTGTATTTGGTCTAGCTAAGCAAGATTTCTTTCAAAATAATGTTAAATAATGAAATGCTCATCAAAATGTCTATTGTAATGCAGAATCACCATCTTGTTACCATAAATTGAGCACAGTAATGACTTCTGAGGACCATGGTAGATGAAAATCCATTTCAGTTATTTTATTACAGGTCTAAATTTCCCTTTCTGATCTTGTAGCATAATGTAACTTTGTCATTTACCACTAAGTGCTATGGTACAAACTAAGAGATGCTTTCTTCTGTACCTGAAATTATACATGCGACCTATATGTTTGTTGTTCTTTGCTCTCTTTCCTTCTCTCTCTCTTTTCTTTTTTCAGTGCATTTCTGCTACAGGTCTTTTTCTATATAAATAATTCATGGCTTCAAATGCAGTTATTGAAAATTTTTGCAATAGCATTTAATCCCCTCTATATCTTAAAGGAGATGTTTGATCTTTAGAAGGATTTCTTTCTTGAGAGAACTACAGCAGTGCGTAATTATTTCTGTTTAAAATCAAGCAAGCTTCACAGGCAATATTTTTTGTTAACCTCAGTGGATTTACTTTTAATAGCATAAAGGAAGTGTGGATCATGATAAGAATCTAAAATTCTTCCATATTAATTCTTTTTTAACCTGCTTGTCTTCTCTAATCTTTGGTGAACGTTTCAAAAAGCATTCCTTAAGTTTCTTCTTCTGTAATGTAGTAGAAATTAATTTTTGCCCAGGTTTCAGGGATTTTTCAACCATATTCTCACAAGTATTTGGGTTTCTGGTTGCTGTTCATGGCAGAAGTAACAAGAACTATTTCAGTGTTGGAATATCGGATTTTCTATTAGATAACATCCAAGACATTTTGCAGAGTATAGTTTATCCATCACTTGCTGCGTGCAATGATAGCTGAAGAATATTCAAATTCATCAAGTGATTTATGCATGAATTAGGCTTGAGAATGTGCCAATTTCTGTCATCGTAATTGAATGCCCACCCTAGAAAATGAGGAGTTCATTGATCCCTTTCTGTGAAATCCTATCTCTGTTGACAATGAAGGCAACGTTTCTCCCTCTGTATATTTAAGTTGAAATTCTCTCCGTGCTGTTGTTTTAAATATATTTTTAAAAAAAAAAGACAGAGAAAAAGCCCTCATTTATTGACTGCTTTGCAACCATGATGTTGCCAGTCATTTTGAAAATCATATCCCCTATCTTTTAAAATAAGTGAAAAATACCAGTGTGCCACCTTGGTGCTCACAGATGCCATTACTAGTGTGTATGGGAACAAAGCCAGAATAATGTGACTTGGGATTGATTCATTATATTCTTTTCTTTGTAAGAACATTTGATTCCTTTTTATATTGTCCAAGTAATCAAAATAAAAACAAGTGCAATACATTCCAAAAATCCAATTCTTAAGGGCCTCAAAAGCAGCTTCTTTCTCCCTGCTCACTCATTTCTTTTCAATAAATCTTCCAAAAAAAAAAAACAACCCACAACCCAAACTGTATTCAAAGGGACCAGAAAATCAGTAGCATTTTATTTCAAACAAAGGAACAAAACAAAAACAGGCTGCAAGTGTGAATTTCCTTCTGCTTCCATTCTTCCTTTGTTTTGCTTCAGCTCTTTAAATGCACCTTTTCCTTGGGGGGTAAAAGAATCTATAATGTCCAATTGTCTTTCCATTAAAATCTACAACAAACCCCTACAGCTTTATAGAGGACCAAGAGCAAGGTAGGCATATTTGTTCATGTATTGATCATTCCTGCTGGATATCATGCCTTTTCTCTGGGCTGATAATCTACCACTGCTTCCTGATCTGGTGATTTCTGCTCCCTGAAAGTTGTATGGCAGGAAGAGATTGCTGCTTTTTGTCTGTGTAATTGCTTTGAAGATTTAGGGCGAGATTTTAATCTCAGAAGGGCAATATATCTCAAAGAATCTCAGAAGAAGAAAAAACATTGCTAATGGATATGCAGGCAGAATTGCAGCAACACTTTCCATGTAGCAAACAATGCATGACATATACCTGAGATTAGGACCTGGCAGTTGTGAAATTTAGAGGGAACACCCTACAGAGAGCTGTTACTCATTTCAGTGCCATCAGTCTTAATCTCCTATATGATAATTGTAATGCTTCTTTAATATCTTTAGTCAAGGATCTGTAAACCCTTCCACATTTAAGGCCAGGTTGTACGTTTAGGAATACTTTTCTTCCTCCTCTGAAAAAAGAAAACTACCCTTTTCTCACAGAGCAACACCCGAATCAGAGTGCATGCAATGCTGTGATCCTTCCTGCATCTGAATAAAGCAGGAATTTAGTGGCCATGCATTTTTTTCAAGACCTATCAAATCACCATAACAAAATCCAGAAAGTGCTCATATCTGTAATTCTAAGAAATGATATTCTGATCTCAGTGAAGTTTTTCCACATTTACTTGAATTTAGCCAAGTGCAGAAGCCAAAGCTGCTTGGACCACAATGTAAGTTTAGAATCATTTGAAAGATTTGTGAGTGTATATTAGAATTTAATGTTTTGGTTCTGAATTTCTTCACTCTTACAGTCGCTGCACAGAAAACTACTTTTCTTGGAGGGCTCGTTACCATGATCTGTCAACAAAACACACTACCTTGTCTTTTCTATTGATTACAGATTCAGTCAACTTTGTGTTCTGGGTAATGTGCTTCTAGTGTGCTGCCCAGGCTGAGGTGAAGTCCCTCAGGGTTGTGGTTCTTCACTGCAATAGATTGCAACCTGATATTTTTGCCTCAAAACATTTATATTGTCTACAGATAGGAGTTTTTTTTTAGTGCTGGCTTTGGCATGTTGAGAAGAGATGTGTCTTGGGTAGGTAATGAATGACATTGGTTTCCTGGCAGGTTTGTTTTTTTTCTGACTTGCAGAGGCTCTCTCTGTGTATGTATATAAAATAATTATCACCAACTTGGTTAAAGCAGGTAGCACACTTGGCACTGAGGCCCTACGTGACAGCTTTCACGTGTTGCAGGAGACCTCTCCAGTAGCCAAGACCTCTGTAATACTCCTGGATATGGCAGTTCTGTGGCCATGCTGCACCTAGCAGGATGTGCCAACAGTACTGCCCAACTCTTCAAGAAGAGCAGTCCTTCTGGTTGGTTCACTGACCAGATTTACCCATGAGATCACACTGTGTAAAACTGGGAACCTAATGAAAAAACAGATGAGGTGCAACCCATCGTATTAAAAAGCTTGAGCAAAACTGATGGAAGTATTTGGAGGCTTCAGTGTGAATACAAAGACTGATGATTTCTTTTGTTTTCAATTGTTGCTACTGAATACAGAGTGTGTTTGAAGATCTGAAACTTTCATTTGAGGAAAAAGTTGCCTTCTTGTTCTTTTCCTCATGCTGTGTTGACATGTTTTCATCAACTACATCGTATTACCTCTTCTACATTAAAGGCTAATCACAGACTTGGAGTCTGCAGTTACCAGCTACAAATGGAACGATTTCTCCCTGTGAGACCACAGCATTCCTCAAGCAATTTTCCACCTTTATGCAGGTTTTTTGTTTTGTTTCGTGAGGGTTTTTGTTTGTTTCTTACCATCTGCCTTGCAATTAAGTTTTTTAAAAGCACCAGCATCAAAGAAGTGTTCTGGTTCTCTACAGACAGCACCACTGCAGTGCAGTAGTGACAAAAATAATCTACCCCGTTCCATTGCTCATTATGATGAAATAAATAGTTTCCTTACTATTTTGTACTGAAATTACAAATCCAAATCACAAAAAACCCTACATTTTCAAAATGTGTAAAGAAAACCATTCTTCTTCAGATAAAACCCAGCTAGACAATGAAAATCAGATCAGAAGCGTCCATCTTCTATTTATATATACATAAAATATATATAGACAAGTTATAAAGTTGCTGGAGATTTTCATTTTTCTTGTGTTTTTAGAATACATTGAATACATTACCTGTATGAAAATCATAATGGTACGATCCAATACCTATATTACCTTCTATTTTCAGTGCAAAAATGTATGTGTTGCTTTAATGCTCCTTCTAGTCTTTAGGCTTTATGGAGTGTGGAGGACAGGTACCATTGAAGAAAGGGAGTTAGATTAGGGCTGAAGAGCAATCTTAGGAGATGCTAGTACTTCACATTAATTGTTGTTAAGAGTGTTGTAGGGATGAGCTTCTCAAAGGACACAGTATTTAAACTACGAGGCTATACTGAATGTAAAGGCAGAGGGGAAAAAAAGCATGAATTAGAGGGGCCATTTAAAAAAGATGCCAGCTTTGGCATTTTTCCCACTTCAGTTTTTTTCCACCATGCAATAATAAAGGGAGAAAGAAGGCAAAACACTCTAAAGAAGGCAATTTCTATCAGGAGGAATGCAATTATAGTGGCATGAGAAGACATGGAGGAAAAGGAAATGCATGAAAGCCAATGTCTCAGGAAAACTATTTGCAGAGGTGAAAATGTTCACAGTGGTCTCCATGACATGGCAATGAAGCACCTGTACAAAAAGTGACCAGTGCTTGCAAGTAATTGGAGGTAATGTTTCATTGCCCAGACAGGTGATTACCTTTGTGCTGCTCAGAGTGGCCTCCCCAAACAATCTGAAACCAAGCTGAGAAAATGGGATTTTCTGTTGTCTTCCTCTGTGACCTCTACTGTCAACTTAACAAGAAAGTAAATTAATCATGGTGTGCTTGCTTTATTCAAAGAGAAATGCTTGCCTTTGACATGTTTTCTTTTATTTCCACGGCTTGTGGTTTACATTCTTAAGAGAAAAACAAAACAAAACAAAACAGGAATTTTGCAAGTTGCATTTCTCTTATTGAAGACCAAGGAGAGAATTGAGTCATGCTCTTCTGGCTGCCCCAACACAGAGGTAAGGAGACGAGCAGGGGAAGGTTTTGAACCTTCTATTCAATTGTTAGATGGTCTCCATGGATTTCAAATCAGGTCTCTGTCTCAAACGAGTTTTGAACCAAGAGGCAGACCTCCAAAAATAGTTGCTAACCTGTTCCTCTGTGTTGTGACATACAGGTGAGTGACACCAAAACTGCCTTTCACTTTGAAATTTGTTTTGGAGTTTCAGTGTTCCTCTGTTTTCAGACTTAAACTAAAAGATTAAAGGAATTATTTTCCCACAATCACTTATTCCTACGCAGCCATTAAAATGTCTCCTTCTGCAAGGCCATTTGTGACTTACAGTAGAATTTCAGTCTTAGAAATCCTTTAGAAGTCCTTACCTTCCTAGATATTTGGCTGTATTTTTCTGTTCCACGTTTCAAAAACCTCAAGTGTCACCTTCACTTCCAGGTGTGAAGTCAGTGATGTGCAAGGCAGAGCCAGTGCACAGCAGTGCCTCATCCCTTGCCCTGTGATTAAAACCTGGGATGGTAGAATCCTACCAGTCATTACCACTGTGTCACTTCCCTATGGAAATCAGCTTTTTCTTCACCTTTGCAGTTGCTGAGATGAGATCAGTGCACAGCAGTGCAGCGTGCAGTGCTGGGAGCAAGGTGCAGAGTGGTCCAGCTGTGTGGGAGGGCCCTGAGGAAATGAGCCAGCTGGAATCACCATTCCTAGGGATCACAAGAAAGGTTTTTCTGATTTATCACTGGTACTTGATATAATAATCTCATTATATGCTTTCATTCCAGAGATTGAAAGTAACCAAATTTGAATTAATTGTCGAGTTTTGAGAGAATTAGGCTAATTGTATTCAAAGCAATGTCAGAAGGAAACATCTCAGCTGTGGCAGTCGCTTTGTTGCTGTGCATGGTGGTTGTCTTAGAAACTTCCCTGAGATGAGACTCTCACATAGATGAAGGACGTTGGGTTTTGAAGAGATCCTTGAAAGATTACAGGTGCCATCTTCCAACTCTTCTCATCTAGCATCACTTTACAATGAATTTTTTCACATATTGTTTCCTTTCTGGATATCTCTTTTGTACACCAAGCCTGATCTGTAGCTTAGTTCAGTCAGTAGAAAGACTTGTACTGATTTCAGCAGGCTTCTTCTCCACAGGAAAGAAGAACCCTCACTTGTGAGCACTACAGCCATCAGTGGTGCATCTCATGTCCTGCTCCATCAGCCACTGCCTCCATAATGTGTATGTTCAAAAAGCCATGCAGCCTCACCATGGCTCAGTGCTGAACTCATTGTATTCTTCTCTGGCGTTAAGGAATGAAGTCATTCTTCAGGGGAGACATCGAAGGCTGCATTTGTTATAAGAGCTGGCAGTGTGGAATTCAAAGCACAAAATTAAATGGAGCAATTGTAATTCACTAGGAAAAAAAAAGGAAAGAAAAAAAAAGCCTTTTTAAAGAAAAAGCAAATATGCAGAGCGAGCTCTCTGGTGCTGCTACATTGCTGTCTAATATAACATGCACTTTAATAGGCAGGTGTTAATGAGCAACATCTTGAAGACTGAGCTATTCTCTCAAGATAATAGCTGCTTCAGAGATAAAACCTTTTAACCTGAACAGAGTGAAAAAGCTTAGATCTTGAGTGTATGTGGAGCTGCATCCTGTCTACGGAAGAATAAACCCAGACAGCAGCCCACAGTGGAAAGCTTAACAAATTTGTATAATAAATGTTACATATTATATAATGCAGAACTGAGAAGTGTCTCGGAGGCTGAACACTGTAAGTGTGCCAAAGGTATTAATGGATCGAGTTGTTCATTTCCTACCAGGGAATCTCAAAACATCAGAACAATTACAGCTGATCTGTGTAGAATAGGTTGTTTCACTTTCCCTTTTGAAGGTTTTTTTTTTTCTTATTCAAAACATGTAAAGAAGTTTTTCACATAATTCCTTTAGAAATGATCCACCCTGAATCCCCTACTCATGTCACTGCGTCAAAGCTTGTGCAGGCAGGGCAGCAGTCACAATGCAGCTGTGACAGGCAGAGAAAAAATATAATCAGCATGAAAAATGGCTGTGGTTTGTTAGTAAAACTGCTGTTACTAACCTAAAGTATTATATTTTTATTTCTGTTTTTAGGTGGATTTCTTTTTATGACCCCCCCCCTTACTAATCTCAGTTTTCTGAAGAAAAATTGAACAGCCTTGCCCTTAGTAATAAGGGGTGATGACTTCCATCTATGTAGTCTGTAATTCTGATGGGTTCTCAAGAGATTCATCAACTTTTCAACTTCTGTTTGCCTGGGCCCTCACCACTGTACCTGAGCTCATCCTGGGGGAAAAAAGTTCCATGCCTTTATAGCAAAAAATCTTAAAGCAGGAATACTGAACGTTCAAGTTTTGCCTGACCAAAAGGTTAATAAAATACATTGCACCATAGAGGCAGAAGACAAGTTTGCAGGCAGTGTTCAGAGTGCAAAGCTGTCCTTCTTCCATGATAATAAAACAAACAAGGTGGTTTTCAGCACAACTAATTGTCAGAGATAAGAAACAAATGTCAAGCAGGGAGGTGAATCTGGCACCCGGCACAGCCTGACACGCAGAACATGTTAAACACCGTACCTGCATCAGGAGCTGAGATGCTCCTTAGCACAAATGAGATCAGAACAGAGAGATTAAGCCTCATTTGCTTAGGAAAGAATTGTGGATGTGTTTTGTATCTAAAATGCTCAAAGGCAAACATGCACTTCAATAATAGACCAAAAAAGAAAGGCTCAATCCAAATTCCCCATAGAATTTGCCTGTTTGGGAAGGAGTTTTCTACCCAGTGCCAGAAACAAAGAGAAGCATAAATCAGAGGGCTGTGTAAATAAAGCATTCACAAATGTATGTTTTCTATCATTAGCCAAACCACTCATTGTAAGTATTCCTGGGAGTACCATTTTACCACAGTCTAAGCACTGTATTTGTACTAAACAATCCTGCAATAAGTACTTATTAAAGTCAACTATCCACTGTATTAAGTGGAAACCATTTATAAATATAATCTGAGAGTTAAATGCTATTAGTCATTTTGAAATTATTGATAGAGCCTCTTACTAGAAAGATTAGAGATATTACTTATCCAGCCATTTACACAGGAATCAAAGTGCACAATGGAACAGAATGAGCACTGCTACGTTCAGTAAAACCTTTACTGCTGGCAACATTCACCTCCACCTTGGATGGCAAGTTTTGAGTCAGTGACTGTGTTGTGCACATGGACCAACCCCAGGTGCAGTTCTATCTAGTCAGTGTAGAACCTTCAATCTTATTCTAGGTAGGCTTCTGATGCAGATGCTGTCTATGAGAAAGAAGTTGGCTCCCAGTTAGCCTAACTGCCCTTTTCACCCATTTGTCATTTTAAAGGGGCTTAAAATGTATAGGTCGTATTTGTACATAAAAGATGTCACAGCTCTCCTACCCACATGATGGGAAAACTGGAGAGATGTTGCCAGAGTTTCTCCATGTGGCCTCAATGAAAACTTGAAAGAAAATGTAGATATTGGCACATCTTGGGGGGTACACAGCAAGGATTAAATATTTTCAGTGAGAAATATGGAAACTGAAAATAATCCCAATTTTTTTTTGGTGATGATTCTGTCTCTTCCAAAGCCAGCTGCTACTAGTTGACTTCAGCAGAGTGGGGAAAACAGCATTTTCCTCTGTATTTTGAAATGCAATGATGAGAAACAAATGGTTAAAATAAAAACTACAAGAAAGCACAGTGAGACAACAGTTCAGGAAACAGCAAATTCCCCATGGACCATGAAATGAAAAAGGCTTACTAATTCATAAACTATAGGTGTCTGTGCTTTAAAAGAGAAAACTTATGAGGCCCGTACTTCATTTTTTCCCTTTTATTAACCATATGATGTGCTGTAGGCGTGTAATTTCTTCAGTCTGGAATTCATCAGATTCCTCAGCCCTATCTTAAATAGCTTTCAGCACCTTGAAATAAGAGCAGTGTCCAGGGCCAGGCTCTGCTGGCCAGGTCTCACGTCTGCAGTGGAAAAAGGCATCTCATCTTCCATAGGGCTGCAGTGAGGAAGGGGCTGGGAGGCAGCAATGTGGAAGCAGAGCTCTGATGGAGGCGAAGGAAGCAAATTTCCCTTGATGCTCTACCATTTAATTACTCTTAAAAGAGCTGTTGTTGTCGTTGCCATTGTTATACTGTGTTGTGATAGATTGCTGTCCGACTATGACTTTGGACCTAGCCAGTGAAGTGCTTTCCATTCATATGGACCTTCTAAATCCTGTGGATAGGGTTTGAAATTAAAAAAAAAAATTAAAAAATTGCATGTGGAGTATAGGAAGTGTTGTTATCACCTTTTCACAGACAGGGACACAGAATAAGTGCAGAGAGAATATGGGAAAATGTAGTAGCAGCATGAATCAACTTTGAGTCTCTTGGGCCTTAGTCTTGATGCTTTTTCTATGGCAGTTCAAAATGTATAAAATTTGCTAGTGATGATTTCCAAGAGGAGGGATTATTCTTTACCTGCCATGTTATTAAATTCTTTCATAATCATCACTGCCACAGAGCAGAAGCTTGCTAAATATATCCTTAGTCTGACCAGCTGTAGCAGTTCTTAGGCTGCTTAGTACTGCTGAAGGTTGACAACATCAGAAATAAGATTCTTCTCCTCAGTTTGAAATTTTATTAATTTTTAACTCTGGCTTTCAAATGAACCATATGATGAGATTATAAACTCTTCTGATTAATTATCAGAATTCTGCTTTCTACTTTGTGTCTGAAATACAATCACATGGTGCCATATTGCTGCTAAAGAGAGATGGCCAGGAGCAGCTCCAGGTGATCACTTGGTTCATCAGCAGTGATTTATGAAGCCTTCTAGACAACATAGTGTGAGCAGTAAAAAAAAGAAGCTCTCCAGGGAATAGTAAAGCCAGAGCAGAGAGTAGGGAATTGAAAGATGCAGTAAAGAAAGATTATTTCACTTAATTATGCTTCTCAGTTCAAGGACTGGTTCTCTCCACTGATGGCAAGACACCTACATCATAGTGAAGGGAGAGAGGGACACACAGAATTGCAGAGGCAAAGCCCTGTAAGATCATCAGGTCCAACCATTATATGCATCTGCTGTTTCTCACAGATATGTCTTTAAAAGAATATACAGATAGGGCTCATCTAAGTGCCTGCAAGATGTCTTGGCTCCCTAAGTACCTTTTTATCCAGATGGTATAGAACTGTCTAAATGCACAGAAAATACCTGACAGTGCAAAGCTCTTTAGTTCAGCAGGTAAAGCTGAAGCAGGAGATGTCTGCAAGCTGCAGCTGTGTAGAGTCAGACTGGAAAGGAAGCAAACAGCCCTGGTGGTGTGGACAGGCAGTGCATCGAGTTTACTTTAGAATGAAGAATGTGGTTTGGTATGTTTTGAAAGTTTTTACATCACGGCCAGTATTTTTTGGAAAGGAAACCTGCCTCTGGGATGAGGTGGGAGGTGAGTGTGCTTGCCCACCTATGAAAGTCCTAAGACTTTGCTTTATGGCTTCAGACCTCCCAGTCAGGGAAACTATTCCCCAAACAAGCAATTCCCAGTCCAACCTGTGGGAAACTGTGTGTATACATCAATTTCTACAGACATGATATAAATTTGAAGTTTTGGGCAAACTGTATGGCAAAACAGCTTAAGCAGTAAGCTAAGCAACTGCATTTCCAATTAGAATTATTTTTGAGTATTTTCATGCATTGTCTTACATGATTGAGCATTGCTGTGACATTTAAAACCGTTGGGGTGTGGTGCTTGGAGGAATTTGCTAGTTAAATGCAAATTGAGACCTTCAGGCTGAATTGTAAGTAATTGTTCAAAATAATACTTTTAGTAGGTGAGAGTAAATTATATGAAAACTAAAGCCTGGATCTGATATCTAAATTCTATGCAATATGAGTATTGCTCTCAGAGACTTCTGTGAATATAAATTTAGAGTGCTAAATATTGCTGGATCTGCCATAATTGCATTGTGATGGTTTTGCAGTAATAATATTACATTCCTATTGCTAATGGGAACAACAGATTGGTTTCAGCTGGTCAGACTGGACACGTGTAGCATCTAGCTGGCAAATAGGGAGTGAATTTTATGAGCAGTGCTGCGCTGGGGAGAGAAGGAAGCAGTGTTGATCCTGACTTTATGGGACTGAATCAGTCTCTAAATACTGTCAAAGATGTTTGCAAGGATGACCTAATCCTGGCATACCAGGGTATGGACAAGCATCTCACTGTGAGGAGCAGCTGTGACTTGAAATGCGACTTTAAAGTAACTTTAAGATAGTTATATAGAACTGGACTCACACAATTTTGAACTTGACCTTCAGTAAGTACATAATCTTCAGCACGTATTTTCACTCCATGAACTGTGGTCACCTTTCCAGTGGCCCACAGGTGGTTTTTGAACAGCTAAGGGAGAACAGCAGGAACTGGGCTGAAGTTACCAAGTGTCAAAACCTGGTGAAATATAACTGAATTTAATCAGGGAATTAAAAGAAAAAAAAGAAAAAGAAAAAAGAATTAATATTCCCAAAGAATTCAACATTTCTAACTTCACTAGCTGGAAAGATAACCCTAGAAATTATAAAATGCCCCTGACAAATATTCAAAGACACGTATTTTACTCTGAACTTTCCAGTAACAGAGTTTAAAAATTCTTCACTTTTACATAAACTAAGGAAAGTTAATTTTTTTTTTCCTGTATGTATATCTAGAACTGGAAGCAGGGCTTTTACTAGCAATACACAAGCCAATGTTTGTGTGTCAATAGCAAAGGCAGGTTGAGTCTAATTACAGGAGAAATTTTAAGTTTTTCCATATGTTAGTATGAAATCCTTGTGTGGTTTTATATTTTGCAATATTGCAAAGCTGATGGAGAAAATGAACTCGCATAATCTGATTTCCTATCAGGAGCTGTCTTGCAATTTTAGTAAAACAACATTCACTAATCTGAGTAAGTCATTGATATGATAAAAATTTTGCTTAATAAGATAAGACTTCATTTTGCATTAAAGACTCCCCTATCTCATCAGGGAATTGTAGTCTCACTATCGCTCTCCATAACTCTTACAATAAATAAGTTTAAGTTAAGTAGAACAAGATATGCTTAATGATTTTACAGCTGTTTCAGTCCAGCAGCATTAGTGTTATCAGTCAGTCACTCAGCACTCAGGCAGTGCTCTCATTTAGCATTTCCCTCACCTGACAAATGGGATGTACTGCGATGTGTGAATTTGCTATGGGGATATCACCAACTTTTTTCCTGGTCTGAGTATAGGAAATACTTGCTTCAGACATGCAGTCTTCAATTTCCATCTTTTCTTTTTGACAAGGAGCTGGAACCATATGCTTTGGAAGGAAGGTGGTGTCTCCAACACGCCAATTTGGGATGGCAGCCACTCTGTCTTCATTCATAATTGTTAAATAGGTGGCTCTGAACACAGATGCACGAGGTTTCATGTTGCTTGTCAAATTTTCTAGCTAAATATGCTCAAAATAAATGCATATTGCTTTATTAAAATCTAAATAGACAGAAGCACATCATGATGTATCCTCAGTGTTTTTGTTAACCGTGTTGGCGACCAGCTTTCAGAATCTGGCTGTTTTTGTTATTGATAACATTAATGACAATTCATTTCATACACTGTATGGAGAAAATTCCCTTTTGTCCTCTTAGATTGTGTCACTTTTCAGTGATCACCTGTTGGTACAATTTGAGACAGTGAGAACTCTTTTTCCTGCCATTCAAAACTGATATAAGGTGGACAGTCCTGCTTTTTGAAACATGGTATTAATTCCTATCACAGTGCAGTTGTTTCTGTGACCAAAGAGGAAATGTCAGCAAGTGGTCAGCACACCTTTATTCCATGCATCTGCCAAAGAAGTTAGCACCATTTCCCAGAAATCTGCCTACAATGAAAATGTTTGGAATGGCTTGTTGTGTATTTCCTAAACATACACTGAACGTGGTTCCCACTGGAGGTACCTGTAAATATAGTGCTAGAGAGGTGACAAAGGATCTCTTGCTTGTGCTATGCAGACCTGGAGGACCAAAGCACACAGGAGGGTTTGAGAATCTCCCTGCAGTCGTTCCCTGGCTCCTTCCCTGCTCTAGGTAGCTATCAAACAAAGCTGCTGAGAATTACAAAGGGTATGATACATTACAAAAATGAGATGGGAGATGGTAGTCGCTCTGTCAGACAAGTAAGTCGTAATTCCTCCAAGAGAAAGGAGTCTAAGAATAACTCAGAGCTGAGAGAGGGAAATGCTAATGAGTTTAAATCAAAGCTTATTTGCATGCAAGAACACAAACTCTTCAAGTATTAGCTGTGTAAGCTGTACAATAACCTCTTGGAGACACTGCTAATGTGTTTGGTTTCAGCAGAGAGGCTGGGCTGACAGCTCTGGGGCCCCATGGGCTGTTTGCTCGGCGCAGAGATGTGCAGCAGTTGCGGTGCAGGATGCCTCCTGCGGAGCCAGGGCTCTGCTGCACCTCAAGGCTGGGTGCCTCCGAGCTGCATCGCACTCCTGACCACATGTATCACAAACAAGCCTGGTGTCTGCTGCTTGTTTACCCTTGTATTCCTGCCTTGGTATGCGTTTTTAATTAGATGCACTCCAGTTCTTTCCCTGCTTGCTCACGCTTTAATTTGGGAAGCAGAGTTTTCATTAGCTCTGCAAATATCCACTGTTCTTTACAAAGTCAAATCTATTACTTGCAAAATAACCTTGCTTAGTCCTGGTTATCAGTTATACCAATAATACTGCGCTCTCTAATTAGTCCAGCTGTTAACTGTTCAAATTCACTTGACTTAGCTGCATTATGTAGCTCTGATCAATGCTCTCACTCGGCAGATCTTTGCTTGCAGAAGAAAGTGCCATTTCTAAGGTGCTGGAAGAGGTACAGATATTTTTTTTTTCTTTTCAACTTTCAGAATGATCTTGTCTTGCAGCTTTGCTGTTTTCCTCGTAATCCCACTGTAATGTACTGCCTGTTTCTAATGCCACTAAACCCGCCACATGTAACAGATTTTTCTGTCTTCAATATCTCTTCAGAGCGACTTGCTTCCAATGAAATCCATGAGTGTTGTAATCTTCCTTTCCAGCTCTGGGCTGCGCTCAGCTCCTGGCCAATGGATTCAGGTGGCTTCATTTTCTGTTCAGGGTTTCCCTGCTCCTGACACCATGCTCCTGACACTGCAGCTGTATTGCAGGGCTCAGGAGTTGTGCCACAGCTCTGAGCTTTGGATGCAGGTGATGGTGGATCCAGCTCATGCCCTTGGTAACTGCAAGGCTTCATCCACTGTTTTACATTTTTAAGGCATTTCTCAGATATACATCTTTTGCATTATCTTCTCTGCCCTAGGCATCAGATAGCAGCAAAACATTTCTTATGGACTGTTTCAGAAATATCACAGAATGCTTCAAATTTCAAATCTGATATTCAACTTACTGTATCATGATAAATTTATTCAGTGAAAGAAAGGAAAAAACAGCAAAGCATCAGGGCTGTCCATACCTTTTGCAATAAATTCCACTTTTTTGTTAGGTGTTCACTTTCTAATAGTATTTTTATCTTGTTTTTAAAGACATTTAAAGTAGGAAAGGGCATGTAATTTTGGATTTGAATGGAACATTTTGTTCAACTTGGAAAGATGCTTAGTTATTATCTTTAAGCTTCCCAGGAGCTGAACTAAATTTTCACATTAACGTGACCAAAATGTTTCTTAAGAAACATGAAAACAAACTGCATTTTTTTTTTTCCTCCCAAAGCTGTACCTATAACTTCCCTGTTAGAAATGAGAAACAATGTCAACGTGCAAAGGAGGGCAGATATGACAGTGGGAAGATAATTCTCATCCCTTTTCCATCACAGTATGGGACCACAGCTTGTGAGCAGACCCGCTGCCAAAGCAGAACCTGCTCACAGGACCAAGTGTTGCTCACTGTGAACACACTGACAGCATCTGTTCCTTACAAGTAACCCAGGGCTCTGGGGTGACTCATTGCAGCAGGGCACAGGCCCTGAATCAGGCACAGAGTGAGTCGGGGTTGGATTTGGGGTAAAGCCTGGCTTCCTGAGCTCTCCTTTCCCGAAATCACTGTGGGAGATGTTGGAGACAAATGCATGTGAGAATTGGGAACAACTCAACGCCCTGGCATGCATGGAAATATTTAAACTTTTCAGGAAGAACGTGCACTGAAAAGAGGTGGGTAGAAAAGTTTCAGTTATGAAACCAAAGCACTGTAACTTAGCTGAGCTACGGCCAGGTGAAAAATAGGAGGTTTTTAGATAAAGATTTTAAGAACTTGTTGGTGGAAATGTAATTTTTTTCAGGCACAATAAATCCGTGCTCGGAGATCACAATATCCTTATAAACGGCTTCACGTCCCTCCCAGTCCACAGATGGAACTCATGCAGAGACTCCCAAACTCTGCTCTGAACTACACAGGTCTCCACTGCCAGCGATTTGCAGCCCCCCTGCTCTGCTCAGCAGCCCTAAGCCAGCTCTGGCAGGTTTTGCTACAGGATCACTGTGGAAGGTGAGGGAACTGGGGGATAATCAGTGACAGCTTCAGAGGAATGCAAAAATAAGCACTTTAAGAACCTCACTGAGGTTACGATCAGTTTCAGATATTGAATCGGCAGGAGTAAATATTTCTCTCTTTCTCAGTTAAATTGGGTTAGACTTATCTTTTGTACAATAAATAAATAGTTGAATTTACATTTAACTATTTTCGTACTAGCCCAGATAGGAGTGAAACAATATTTGCTACAATGTCTTCCTAGAGCTGCTAGAAAGTTACCCTTCTGGTAAATAAACAAACGACCGTATATTAAAGCCTGATTTTCAGCAAAGATGCACAGGCTTTGTAAGCAGCCACTGTACTCAAGATGATTCATAACTTAAATCCAAGTTTGAAATGCATTCTCACTTAGTTTGCTGGAAAATATAAAAGAAACTGCAATTTCCCAGTGCAGTGAGATGCAGTTTCCCTTGCCTTGCAACATCTACCATCCAGTCAGAGTTCAGATTCAGATCTAATTCCTTACCTGCAGATACAAGTTTACACATATAAAGACCTGTTTGCACTTCTGCATTAGGCAGGATGCTCAAGGAGAAATCTGGGGAGGTAACATCAGTGCATGTTTCCTTTTGCCAAGACTTCTCTGCTGATGCCAGCGTGATTGTTGGGTGCTGAGGAAGCATTTGACATGAGAGAATGGCTGTTCTCCAACAATTTCAATTTCATTCCCACCGTCAACATGGGTCAGAGTGCTTTATACCTATCTATTCAAGGCTGCAAAGACCTCTGGTGTCATCTCCTCATATTTCCCACCAGACCAATGCGGGAGATAAGAAAGTGTGCTTTCTCCTTTGTTGTCCTTCAGGATCAAAGGTTTTAATGGCTGCGATTTGGATTGCTGAGCAGCACAGTGAATTATGCATCTTGAGAGCTGAAAATAGGATTTCAATTATTTGCAGGTAGTATATAGATTTTTTATGACTGATCCTAATAAGCCCTCCTTAGCATTTGACAGGCAGAAGCGTGTGTGTTTTTACCCGAGGAAATCAAATGAGGGAAAGAAAAGTAATTTGATTATACATGGTGGGAGGTAGTTGAAAAATGGACAAGTAAAGAACCGTATTTTAAATTGAACTTGACCCGGGACAAAGTGCAGGCAGCTGAGCAGTGGCTCTTGTTATTCCTGGGTACCTCTGCCTTGGGAGAGACTACTGAAACTACTGGGCAGGCTTTGCCTGCTAGACATAAAAAGTACTGGATGCCTCCAGGTCAGGTAATTCCCTGCATCCTTTTGGCAGAAATAATATATAACTATCAGTTTGTAGCACTTTGCAGAGGATCTTGAGCCTGACTGCTGAGCAGGAAAATTCATAAAATAAACAGGCTCAGCAAGCCTGTAGAGAAATTGGAGAGATCAGCAATGTCCGAATGGTGGGACCTTTGCTTTGGGCTGTGGTGAAGCGACTCCTCTGAGACAGGGTGGGTGGCAGGACCTCCATCCTGGGCTGAGGCCTCTGAGGGCAGTTTGGGCTGGGCTCTGCTCTGGCAGCCCTGGAGGTCAGCAGCTGCCTGCCTGGAGCTGAGAGTAAGGCATGAATAGGAAGCTATCAGTCTGTGTTGCCTCTGGATGGAGGGCCTGAAGGAGCATTGCTCAGGGCTCTGAGGGCAGTGCTGCAGGGCCCAGGCGTGCTCAGGCACAGCATGTCATCCATGCATTCCTGACCTCCTGGCTGAGGATATGTCTCCATACAGAAATCAGGCTCCAGGCTGACAAAACACTGGGTACTTTCCAACCTGATACCTAGAGCTGGAGTGAGAATGACAACCTAAATAGAAGGATTTGGGGCGTAAGATACTTACTCTTCTTTTAACAACAGTATGTACACCCCAATGTTAGGCTGAGCACAGCTATCACACAACTCAAAGGAGTGAGTGCAGAGATGCATCTTTTTAAAGATAGATCTTTGCTCTTCTTGTACTCCCACACAGAAGCAAAATGCCAGCGGGGACAAGTTGAATTTCTCCTTTATGTCAGATAGATGCTTCTGTGGTCCCTGTTACCTAAGCATCTCAGCATCTCTTAAATCTGTCATTTATTTCACAGCACTGTTTTAATTTGGTATTATAGGGTATGGGTGCACTAAGAGGCTGAAAAACGCAAACAAGGCTTCATGGGGGTTCCAGAGCTCACCAAGCAGGGAATTGGTCCCTCATTTCCTAACTATTAGAAAATGCTCTTCCCTGTGCTTTCATCCTTCTTCCAGAATCAGATCTGCTTCTGCAACAGCACAAATGCTTCAATTTCTTCCTACTGTTTTCTCTGACAACTTCCCATCTTATCCATTAGCTTTACAATTTTAAAGTGTATTTACCCTGGAAGAGTAAGGTTATGTGCTCCTTTGGTTGTATACCACATCCAATAAGAAAGCAAATTATTTCACTTTGCCATTCATCTATCACATTGTAGCCATAGTGTTTGGTGCTTCATTAAAAATAAAACCTGGGAAAATGTCAATTCTTAAATGTCCACCAAAGGTGGTATAAATGACCAGCATTACACAAAGCCTGCCTGTAGTCCAGACTTCACAACATGGCATTTTGTCAGTCACTTGCAAAACAACCTTGTGAGGATCATAGGCTGTGAGCTTAGTAAAAGCTGACCGTGTTTTGTTGATACAACTTGGAAGATACAGCTTGTGACTACTGAATCACTTTAGTCTAATGCATTTATTCTCTTCTTATGAGAACACATATCCTCATATACAGTTTCAGACAGAGAATAGTGGTGGCAATAAACAGATGTGTTAGATTGGTCCAAGTAAAAGTGGTGAGGAGATAAGTAAATGGGAAGAGAGATGCAGGAGATGGATTCAGTAGTGAAAGCTAAGGGGCTCTGAGCAGCCATGCTCTGGCAGCACACAGCTTTATTGCTGGTAGCACTGCCTGTAAAAAGATGGTGTACAATGCTGTTCTGACAACCCTTTATGTAAATACTTAAGAAAACATTTGAGGGGAAAAAACACTTCAATCTCCTGAGTCCATATGCCTGAAAGGAGCTTGCCATGAGGCTTATTCTTCTCTAGGAAATTTCCTTTTTATTCACCCGAAGGCAGAGCTATTAAGAAGACATGAGATCTCTATTGTTTTTGTGTCGGTGCTGGAGGAAAGGATCCTATAAAATATGCTTATTAACAGGCAGGCTTTTCCCTTGCTGCTACATGGCTTTCTTTTTGTTTCTTCATGTAGACTTTGCAGGGCATGTTTCTGCAGTAACAGGTCTTCTTTTCTCTTGTAATACTGAATTATTAACCTGTGATGGGGTCAACAGAATGGCTTACTTCTCTAATGGTACAGGTCCCATTATTCACGTTGAGAAGCACCACACTCAGCATGGGGCCTCACTGAAGGATCTATCCACAAAGTGTGCTGCTGCTGGAAATTAAATTGGCAGTGCTTCATATGCCACAGCACAGGATGCAGAAAATCAGAAGCTGTAACGCAAGTCTGAAAGACATTAAAAAATCCAGTTGTTGTGGGATGCAAATGACTTCAAGCTTTGTTTATTCAAAAAGAATAAAAGAAAACAAAAGGCAAATTACCAGTGGGCTTTTGGAAAACCTCTAATCTTCCCCTAGTTCGGCTGTATTTCTGTGCAGTTAATTGAATCCCCTCTCTGTTTCAAATACCTACTGCAGATCTTGTGTAACACAGAATTAAATTGTTCGCTTCCTGAAACTGAGCATTTCAGTTCCCAGTGCTGAAATCTGTTGAAACTTTCTATTTACTTTAATACAATAAGATTCTCTGTAATATATCCTCTTCTGCACAATTTTTCCTTGGGCACAATGTTATATCCTGATTCCTATATATATTCTAGTCTTCTTTCTGCTCTATTCTCCACAGCATGCCTTAGCGAAGGAAGAAAATTTACAGTCTGGTGTCTACAGCCTTTTCTCCACAAATAAAAAAGAAATAATGCTGAAGTAAATAACAGATGTCAGATCATGTCGCAGTGTTACTTTGAGATGAGAAATGTAGTGTTAACCAGAGTTTACAAGTCATACAAGCTAGCAGACAGTTAAGCATTGTTATTGCTAATCAGATTTATTTAGTAATAAATCAATTAATAAAATACAGAAATCAAAAGCACACTTTGTGTATTCATATAAAGGTCCCTAAGAACAGAAATCTGTTACTGATATGGTTTTCTCCTATGGGAAGTACTTTCCATATGTTTACTTGCATTGAGCTAGGGATGTGTAGGATGAGACCTTCATGAGGGGTCCTACTATTGTGAGGGAACAGGATCTTGGTTCCTGTTGCCAAAAAAGTCCATATATTTCAAGAAGACATTTTTTTTTCAGCAAAAATATCTGGAATTTAGTGGGCATTTACACATATGTATTGATTGCAAAATTGAAGAGCAGTACTGTGCATATCAAGTATTTGCATTTCAGAACAACAGTGGAATTTGTTCCCCTGACTTGATTGCTTCCATTTTCCATGTCGTCTTTGGAAACAGAGCTGTTTTCCAAGGATACAGTGAAAGACCCCCAACTGTCTAATTTAAGTGCCTATACTTCAGGGAAGAAGATATCCTTTGGATGATTTCAATGGGACTTATATATCTTGTCTGACTCTAACTTTGGCATAAAGAATGTTCAGAGATAGGTAGACTGGCCCTTGCTCCTTGCTTACTTGCTGAAGGAGGAGTAGGAAAGCATATGTTGTTCAAGCTGTTTTACCAACCACTAAGAGACGTTCACCCACTGTTGCGATAATGGTGGTAACCATCGAGTTGGATGGATATTTTTGGCAACACTTCTAACTCTGCAAAGTGTTGATTTGTCGCAACTGTTCCCGTCCTTTTTCTTATATTTATTGCTATTCACTATTACATTTCCAGAAGGAAGAGGGAATTTTGTTTTATCTCAGAGTGCCTTTTTGGAGCATGAAAATTAGTCTCTGTTGAGATCTGGCTCTTTGGCTTGGAGCATGCAGCCAGCAGGGTTTTGTCTGAGTAAAGAGGAATTGCCTGGGATGGGTGTCCCAGCACTTGGGCCCTTCTGCAGGGCAATGCAGCATCTGCTGCACAGTGGAAGATGTGCCAGTGAATCTTCTGTGCACCACAGTTGTCTCAAGAATCAAGCATTAAAACATTCTTAAATTCTTTTTGCTATCCTTGAGCTGTATTTTATTAATGGAAGACATTTTCCATTTTAAAAATGCCCAATAACGTTCATACAGTCTCACGATTTTGGAAATCTTGCTCTACATTAAAATTAATTATAGCATTTCATGTAGCCTGCCTATTTCGGATTAGGTACAGACACAGAACGAGCAATTAAACCAAGCTGAGAGGAAGAGCAACGTGGGCTCTGTGTGTGGGATGGTTTCCAGGTGGGATGGCTTTCATAAGAGCCTTAAAAAACATTCTGCCACATGGCTCTTTAGAGGCCTCCCCACAGAAGCAGCTCAATTATTCATTCAGAGCAGAAACTGTTTTATTACATGTCTTGTAGTTTGAATGGTTAGACTGAAATGTGGGACACTCTGCTCTCAACAAGGTTCTGGTACTTGCATTTGTACTTGCACTTGTCCTGCAGAGCGGTAAAAGAGTTGCCAACACCAGCTGGGAGATTGGAATATCATTAGCACATATTTTGTTTTGTATCTTCAAGGTTAGCACAAATCACAAAACCTCTGCAGCTGAAAGAGAGAAAAAGAGCACAGCTCTGGAACGGAACTTATTCTTCCAATCAGGCTGGGCAAGTGTTAAGACACAACTGAATGTTTGTCTTTGGTCCACTGCTGTATCTGCAGAAGATATCCGCAGAATCACATCTGTTCAGAATTGATTCTCACTTGGAAAATGTTCTGTCTTCCCCCAGATGTGCATATTCTCCTTTCAGCCTGTCTGTCTGCAATGGGCAGTTGCAATAGGAGTTGCAAACGTGGGATGCTCCCCACTCTGCGCCCCTCCTCACCCAGGGGGACAGCTGAGTCCCTGCACCTGCCACAGCTGTGTCCAGCAGCATGGATTCCCTTCCACACACCTCTATGTCTGTGTCATGGCTTTTTTTAAGACATTCATCCAAAAGTGGGGATTTACTGCTGCTTTGGGTTAAGAAAATGCACAGTTTTTAAAGCATCTTCTTGATTAAGGAAAAAAAAAGAAACTTTCCTTCTTCATATCTGTCACCAACTCATGTGAGCTCAAAGTAATATTGTGCCGTTAGGATCCATGGCTGCTTTGGAGGCTATCTGATGCCACAATCTGGCACTGACTTAGCAGTGAATGATTTTCAAAGATTTTCCTTGAACTAACATTGACTTAATTGTGTAACACATTATATATTACCATATGTACACATTACCAAGGCTCTTAATTATTTTCTAATTTAAATTTCTCCAGCGGTTCTCTAAAGGACACTAATTCAATACCACTCTAAAAATGAATGTTACCACCACGATGCTCCTCTGGAAGCATCAAACAGGGCAGAATATCTCCCCATCTATCCATAACTTCATATTTCCCCAGTGTGAGGAATACTTAGTTAACTGTGGTCAGTATTTGCACAGTAAATGAGTATCATTTCAAAGTTTTCCATTTTGAAATTGGTTTAGTTTATGTTTCTTCATAAAGCAGCTACATTTAGTCAAGCTCTTTTGCTGGCACTCCAGAGACAACAACAGTGGAAAATGAATCATCTAATCAAACACACAAGTTAACTTTGCCAGTCCGTGAACTGTGCCATCTCCTGTGGGCATGCTGATTTCCTCATTTCAAAAGGTTGGACCAACCCAAGAAGGCTTCCCAGCAGGAGGTGGTGGCCTCAGAAGGGATGACATTTGTGAGAGCAGGGTCCTTGGTGGCACAGTGCTCCTGGAGCCAGCAGTTAACTGCTGATGAATAACAGTTACAGGCTTGCTCCCATACCATACTCCAGTTTATATCCCCAAGTAAAATGTTATTCCATGTCTGAGAGAGCAGAATGCCTATATTCTTGCATGTTTGAGAGTTGGGAAAAGAAGGAAAAGATAAAATCTTGTCAACGTACTTGGTAGGGTTGTCACTGATGTGCCTGCGTGCCCTTCATGCCGAGGCATTCACAAGGACTAGAAAGTTTTGCTTATTCTGCTTCATTTTACTAGTTTCTTTTCTAACGTGTGCTTTGAGGATCAAAAGTATATGAAGACTTTAATGCTGCCAGAAGAATTAGCAAATAGAATGCAGGTATGTATGTATCATATATCAGTACTGTGCTTGGAGCTTAGAAGGTGAAGTCATCAGTCATGACCCTGCTGAGATCCCCTGTTGCAGTTTACATGCAAACCTCAGTATGGCAGAAGTGCCTGAAGCTTGACAGCCATGGTTCTCCTTGATTTTTTAATGCTTTTTTTCCTGCCTGATCCATCAGAAATTACCTTCCACTCACTGATCTGCTATTGAGGAAATCAGTGGGATGTCAGTTATATAATTCATGCTGGTCCCTTTTTCTGCCCATAAACTATTAAACAATGGTACCTTTTGCATATGTGCAATACAAAATAATAGTAAATTAAGACAGGTTCCTCCCTAGAGATATTTGAAACTTTATGCATTTTTCAGAGTGCCCTGAGGTTTTAATTTATAATCTAATCCAAACTCAGAGAAACTGCGACTTCATGATTTCATGCCCAGCGTGAGATGACTGCAATTGGCATGCACACCATAACACATTTAATGAATATGCTAATAGGTAAGTTAAGGTTAGGAAAGGAAGATGGGAAATCTTATGGCTGAAAACAGCTCAGAATTCAGATGCCTCCTCAGATCCCTGGGCACTGGTAACTGTGTGCAGCCTTCCCATGATTCTTTCCATTCAAAAATTTGGATCAGTCTTTTTCTCATGAAAGAAATCATCATAATGAAATAATAATAATGATAATAATAAAAAGCTTGAATTATATACAGAAGGAGATCTGAACATCTTTGAAAACCTCCAGATCACACCTGAGATTGAAGACATGAGCAGTCCTTTACAAACAGGGCGGAGGTTCCAGCTGTGTTCTCTCAAATGTGACTGATAGATAGGCTCTGGGGATGCTGATAAATGCAAAATAAGTGAAGGGTTAGATAATGCATTTTTAAAAGAGGTAAAAGATAAAAGGATGTATAACTGCATGTATAGTGATGGCTTCATCTGTGTCAGGCAGGTGACCACAGTTGATGTCGTCAAATGCATACAGGGAAAAGCGCACATACACGGTACTGCAGGTGCTGTTATCTTTTGGGAAGAAAACATGATTAACACAGAGCAATGTTTGGATTGCTGTCACATGGACATTTATTGTATTCCTGTGTATACCATCACACATGTCTACATACACACGGGGACTGTTTTATCTCCTTATTCCTGTGTTACTTTTATAAGATTTCTGATGTGATGTACGTAAATTGTCTTCCTATAACTAATGTGTATCTGGACAGGACTCTATTTCTCAGGAACTGATTAAATCAGGAGCCTTAAAACAGTTTGGCTGGCTTTGTATGAGTGTTTTTGAACTCTGTTGAATGAGAGTTTAACCACAATGAGCGAAACAGTAATGCTTGGTCTGTGGTATATTCATAGCCCTCAGTGTCTGAAACAAGTTTATCCAAAGGATTCAGCTTGTGTGAGAGAAATTGCCGTGATCAATCATTGCATAGTCAGTGATCATAGAAAATGTTGCACCGATGGCTGGGTGTCATTTCTCCATTCAGCAAAAAAGAGCAGATACAGCAGGAGAGCTGTTACATGTTCTGCAAGGAAGCTGCAATTAATTTGTCATATCAAAATCAGGTGAAAACATACATGTTTAGATTTACTTCACTGTATATATTTACCTTTGAGAGACAAGCCAAAGGTTTTGGCCATCCAGGCTTTTGGCTTCAGGCTCCTCTCCTGGAGATTGGAGATGGCACAAGACATTTTGTTCTCTATTTTGTCCAAATTGCTGTCTTTTCACTAGAAAATGTGTGAAAGCTGGAGCAAAATCCAAATATACAAGAATTTGAGTTGATTCTTCACTGAACAAATAGCATTTGTCCCTCTCCCTCCCTTAAACGTGTCAGGTAATAACTGTTTCTTACAAGGTTATAATGTGCAGTTGAGCCCAATTTCACGTGTCAGCTAAGTGGGAAAATCTGCAGCTCTGTTTCTTATTAATATTGGCCATAAATGCACAGTGCCTGGGCAGCCAGCCTTGTGCCATGATGGGACAGCACATGGCCAATGGCAGCTTCCCATCTTGTTTTGTGGAGGAAAGGACAGCATTGCCCTATCCATGTCTTCAGCCAGTACATCTGCACAGTTGCCTGGCTGGACAATAATACAGTCTCCAGAGAAGGGAATTATTTATTGCAGTATTTTTTCTGGCTTCTTCACATCTTCCTGGCGAGGGGGAAAAATGCCACAGTTTCCTCAGTCCGTGTATCAACACAGATATGTGAATTAAGCCATTTCCCAGCAGACGCATATACTGCACTAATAAGGATTCAGCTGGAATAGTCTGGGAGAGGTCTCAGGAGGTGAAACACTGTAAGATTAACTGCTTTGTTATTAGGGTTCACTTTCTTTAAATGGATGATGAAATTGTGACCGTAAGAGTGTATGTTTAATGCAGATTATTTTAGCGACCCAGGCTGCCTAAAAGTGGTTGAAACCAAGAAAACATATTAACACTCATCTTCAGAAGAGCTTATCATTGCCTGCTTCCCACTGTGGGGTAATTAATCAGCTTTGGTGGGCACCCAGGGAATCTCTCTCATTCAGTGAGCAGAGGATTTCTAAACAGAAGCATAAACGAGTCAGGGACAAACTGCTACTTTGGAAAAACAGGCTGGCAAATTCACAAATCTGTCAACGTTTACTTATAAGAACCCAGAATTCTCATTTATTTGGAAATTTTAACTGTTTACTGAATTCTAATTCGTCACTTTGTGATGTTTCCACCTTCTGATCTTCACTGGGGCAGCTTCTGATTGCAAACCAGCGTTCCCTGGGCTGCCTGTCCCTTTGTGGCCCAGCAGCTTCAGGCATGGTGGAGCAGGTGATGGATTAGCTGAACCTGTCCTCTGAGCCAGCCTCTGATCTGGTGGCAAATCTGACAAATTTAATCAAAGACTGAAACATATTTTGAAAGGCACTGTTTGTGTGCAAATAATGAGATGCAGGAAAAAGGGCTGTTGATACCATCTGTAAGAGACTATTGCAGCATCCCACAAAGTGAACATGAATTCATCTACCTGCAGAACAAATTTTTTGAAAGCTTTTGTGTATACAACAGTGAGTTGAAGTGTCTAGAGTAAACTGAAAATAGCAGCTGTGTGCCAAAGGGAACCTGCAAGCTAGCTTAAAGGTAGCAAGTGCACAGCACTCCCAAGGTGGGATAAAAGAAAGGTGCTGTTGAGGTCTCGGCCTGACCTGAGCAGGTTGTTCTTGGTTCCCTTCCACTCAGCGCCTTCAGCCCAAAGCTGCAGACACTGTGCAGCACTCCTAACCTCAGGGCCATGTGATGAAAGCTAGAAATAGCAGCAATTAACAACCCTCATTTGCCCAGTGGGACTGTAAATGGAGCAGTTGCACGCCCAGGGCAGAGCTGAAGAGATCCTGCTAAAAATATTGCTGTGAATTTTTAAAAAGAAGAGAAGGAAGGAAGAAGTCACAACCATGTACTGGGTGTACCCTCTGCAACCCTTGCACAAGTGTCCCAGTTCCACTGGTCTATGGGATTGTGTGGGGTCACCAAAGTTCCCCAGCCCCACATGGACATCACCAGCCCCTAAAACAGGGCTCTGTGGTTGGTAACATTTGGCTCATGGGTTTGGGCACACGGAGATGTTGATCGTGCAGTCAAGATGGTTGGGGTTACTCTGTGGTTGTGATCACCAAGATCTGGTGGGCCTTCAAGAGTGTTGTCAGCAAGGGATGTTTGCCAGAAAAGGTCAGTAATGTTTGAGTTTCACAGGGGACTTTACCCCTCTTACAATTCAGGCTCTTAAAGTAAGAAAACTGACCAAAAGTTTTAATTAACACGCCATGAGATGACTGCAAAATTCAACATTTTAGCATAGCCTGAACCTAGTCACATAATTTAGCAGCCATTTAAAGAGCAGCAGTCTCTTGAAAAGGAAATGCAGACTCTCCTTTTCCAAAGGCCAGCGCAGGGTGGGTGGCAGGAGGTCAGAGCTAGTTATTAAGGCAATGCATCTCTAAACCTAGTTTTGTGTAAAACACCATTTGCAGGAAGAGTTCCAATGTCTTTGCTGCTGCCATAACGGAAGGCTTTTTATCTCTCCTTGTATTTGTTACTGAAATCCATTATTTTTATTTATATAAAGGATATCTTTGACCAGAATAACACTTATCCTTGACACTAAATGTTTGTTAGATGTCTGCCTTGGCGTAAGACCCAAAAGTTTGTTGTATGCATTCTGCTTTCCATCCTGTCCCATACCTGGAATATTGCTGCTGTGTTTCAAGGTCCAGGCCCTGTCACGCTTAATGTTGTGCAAACAGAGATAAAGGGAAGCATCTGCTCTGAAGAGATAAGATACACGATCAGGCAGGATTTGAACCCTCCAGGTGAGCTGTCCTCCTGCTGGGTTTCTGGCTGGCCAAGGAGAAGGTGAAGCCAGCTCTAGTGGAGCCACCTGGATGTATTAGATGGCAATCTGTCCCCTGAGGATGCAGGCTGTGACAGAAATGCAAAGTTTTGCATTGTTTAATCACTGTGTTGCTCCAGGCCATGAACATGCTGTTTGCAGATGGAAGGACACCCTGACTTTGGTTTGACATCAACTGGGAAGTCTGCACAAAAGGCCATGAGAAGCAGTGGGAGCCATCCCACCACAGTGTGGGCACTGGAAGCAGCTACCTCACCTCACTGTACCTAACATAGGAAATAGGACAAGGCATTTGTTCACGACAGCAGAAGTTGTGTCCACCAGCCTGACCTTCACCATCACTCCAGCAGCTCATCTCTGGACCCTGGATGCCCTGGAGCAGCCAGGATTTTATGTCATGTAGCCAAAACAGAGGTCTGCAACACTGGAACAGCCCAGTGTTGGCATTGCCACATTACATCCGCTATAAATAAGTAAATTTTAAAGCCTCAAATATTTTATATTTTAAATATTAAACACTTGTAAAAAAGAATCGAAAGTTAACAGTAAATAAAGTCAAGAACAGTAAATGGAAGTTGGGAAGGGGTCAGGACTGAAACTCAGTGACTGAACAATCTTTGCTGGATGAAGAGGTATTAAAAAACATACAGCACATGTAGCTTGTCTATACATTGTAAACCTACCAACAGATCCTGCAGGGATCAGAGCCATAGCTGATAGATGTTAGATACATGCAGATTGCTCCCTGGTTCAGTCCTGAAGGATGGGCTCCTCCAAGATGTTTGATAAACAGCTACTGGAAAAGGTCAGTAGGAAGCTTGATGAGGTGCTGGCTTCTTCCTTCTTGTAAGTGCTTCCTTGGGGCAGAGGTGGAGGTGGCAGGAGCCTGCTTGTAGGGCAGCAGCAGACTGAGCCCACCAGGATGAAGGCAGTTTTGTTGGCAATCACAAAAACAGCTCTAATTCTCCTATCTAATTGCTCACATCCGGTTGGAGAAAAAAATCTACCAGTTTAAGTCTTGATTGTGTGAGCTCTGAATATTCAAACGCAGCCCTCTCAGCTGCTGACAGACAATTTGGTTTCCACTTCAGCCCCATCTTTAATGTTCAGTAATAATAAAATCCTGGTAAAGAAAACTTTTGCCCTCATTATGGCTTTTGTTTCAGATATCGATAAAGCTGTTGCAAGCATTAATTAGCACCGTTAGGTATAATAAATACTGTCTAATTGCTGCTCCCACAATTCAGTGAGAGGATCACCCAGAGCTGCTGCTTTTCCCAGCACCAATTGTGGATTTTTTTAAACAAAAATAAAGCACAAAACAACACTTCTGCAATTCCTCACTTATTTCCCTCACAACTGAATGTTCTATTCTGCAGAACTTAAGCTGTTCTATTAAAAAAACAAAACAAAGTTCAAGGTGTTTGGTCTTCATGGCTGCGAGCTTTAGGGAAATCACCCAGCAGGAGCAAAGGTGGTTTAAGACATGAGGTGATTTTTTTCCTCTTCTCCCCCTAGAGCCCTGGCAATGCCTATGCTGGTAGGAGATGAGGCGATACCTGATTATTTCTCTTGCTTAAACTATCCATTTTTTTCTTTCTGCAAGAAGTCACGTTGCCTGAGCCATTGGGTGGGTGCTACAGAGCTTTGTTTAAAGAACTACATAATAAGATCACCATGAGAGCTTAGGAATACCAGGCATGAAACCTAAGGGGGGGAAGGGGGGGGGGGGGGGGGGAAGGAAAATAAAGTCCCTCTGTGGACCTGTATTTCCTGAGCTAATTAGCTAATTAGGCTATGGGCTTCTCTTAAGTGAAACATCTCTAAGGAGCAGCTCATGGTCTGAAAGCTATGACTTCTTTGCCAGATTCAATGGCTCTGACCTTCTTTATTTGGCTGACAACTGTGCAAATAATGTTTTTATGCCAAGATGCCTAACTTGAAAGAGCTGGTGCAACATGAAATTCTAATGGCTGAGATATGTGCATTTTCTACCTTCATGTATATGTTTAAGTCAATCATGCATCCGCCCCCATCTTGTTTGTTTAGCCACATAGATGTTAAAAAAACCTGTTTTGTTTCACAAAATTTCTATCTTAAAATGTTCTTAAATGAGACTTCCAAATTGTCTTGAGAAGCCCGGGTTGTACTCCTGCAGCTCTCATTTATTTTATTTATGTATAAATCTGTTGTAGAACCGGGCTATAAATTGTTGTGTAGCTTTATGCTTGTTGAGCACAGACTTCATTTCATCTGAGAGGTGGTGATATTTAAGTAGCTGATTAAGTGCGAGTATTCAGGATGGAAGATGCTTTACAGCCAAAGCCACCTATACTCTGCATTACAGCAAAGTTAAATGCTGTGTGAAAAGCATCATAAATCTGGGTCTCACCGAGTGCATCCTGCAGAATGCAAGTTTGGTAGTTTTGACAATTAAAGTTTTTAATTGGAAAAGATGAGAATGGATAACACAAGCTGTCATTTTCTTCAATTTCTTTCTATTTTTCTAAGGCTACTTACAATATGTTCTTTTGATTTAAGTTTTCCAGCATTGATGATTTGCATCGTTTAGGCTGCGTGCAGAGCTGCTCTGCAGAGATGGAAGTTTTTAGGAGAGAAAAGTTGTGGTGTGGGTATTGATAGCACTTCTGGGAAGGTGCTGGGAGAGGGATACGTTTGCTATCATGCTCACCATTTTGTAAGCAAGTGACACCTACACCCGAGCAGCTCTGATGGCCCCCAGGTTGCCCTGCACTGTGTGTATGACTGCTGGTGTAGCTTGCTTGCAGGATTTACCTTGAGATGTGACTTCAGGGGCTTGGTGAGTAAATCCTGCTTACAAATATTTTAGCCAAAGAAAACGTCATCGTTATGCAAGCCGGTTGTCCTGCTTTGTCACTTTTTGGATTAATTATTACATAAACAGCAGAGGTTGGGAAGGTCTGTTTGCTGCTCGCAGGCTGCCTCGGCCGACCTCTGCTCTGGATGAGTCAAAGCTGAATAGCTAAGAAGGACAATGACTCGTGCTATTAATTGAAAGCAAATAACCCCCCTTTCAATCTGCCTAGTATTTGTTTCAGGTAATCTCCTTCTGCTCAGCTGTCTCCTATGTAACTGTTGCAGTTCTGGATCAAAAGGACTGCTGTCAACAACTATTAAAAAGCAAAAAGTTTTGGGACGACCAATCACACCTTTTTCTAGCTTGTAGTTTCTGCATTTGTGTCTAATGAAGTGTTTTGACTTAATTAAATTAAGATGGCACGAACAGAAATACAGACATCTGTCTATTCTCTCATATGTTGCGGTGTTTTTTAATCGGTATTTCATCTCTTTATTGTGAAAAGTAACTCTGGGAGAATTGCAGCAGCCCAAAGCACCATGCTGCAGTGTGGGCTAAAGGGTCTGAGCCCAGGGACGGCCCCTGCAGGAACTGGTTCTGATGATGGCGTGTTGCAGGATGAGGGGTGAGACACAGATCCAAAATGCATAGTTCTGTTGCAAGCATACAGTAAAATTGTGGCCTTCATCACTCCAAATTAGAGGAAAAAAGCATCACATGGAAAGCTATTTTAAGGATTTCTCATCCAAAGCACAGATGCTACGGCACTAGAAAGAGACCACAAGTACAGCCTTTGTCTTCAAAGGTATTAAATAAAGGATGTTATTTAGTTTCATTTGTGCTCTTCTTTCTAATTACCAGAAATAATTAAAAATTACATCACACTTGCATTTTCTCCTACCTCAGCTGCTATGAAATACAGTTCCAAATATGAGGAGTAAAATGTAACCTTTCTATCTCTATCCAAGTGGAAGGTCAGCTTTTTAGTATCTTCAGCTTAGCTGGCAATTTTCAGTTTGCAAACCACAAGAAGAGGTACGAAGCACACAGGCATGCTCATTGACAGGGGACTGGAAATAGGCAGTCCCACTGGGCATTTCTAGTTACCATACACTCCTTATCCCAGGTAGAAATGCCCCTGGCATCTTGAAATGAGCGCAGAGTTTCTTTGAGCCTTATTATGTCTTTGTTCACTTGTGTAGAGGGAGGAAGGCTTGCAGGCAGCATATTCCGTTCCATTAGCAGCAAATGTCATCCTCAGGTTGTGCACTCTGCTACTGCAGAAAGGCAGCTCCCTATTTATCTGTGCAGGGCATGGAGCATCTCTTACACAGGCTGGATTCGCTTATAATTAGCTTCTCCAGAGTCTGGTTTCTCACAATGTGTTTGATATTAAAATAATGCAGGAAGGCTGCAAACATGGTCACATTACATAAAAAATAGTTGTCTAGCATCTCTGCTAATAAAATTACTGAGTTCAGTTTGCAGCTCTTAGACACAGTTGCTAAAATTGATCACTGACTTTTTGCTGAAACTCATTTTGTTTTGATTTTGTGTGTGTGTGCATTTGTGTAAGAGAGTAATTTATGAAAGAAGGAAAGACTCAATAGTCAAAACAGTTCTAAGAGATCTTAAGGGTATTTTCTGAAGCGTTTGTGACACTTGGGTAATATGTGCTTCCATTAATCACAGAATCATAGAATAGCCTGGGTTGAAAAGGACCTCAGAGATCATTTAGTTTCACCTCCCTGCTGTGTGCAGAGTTCCCAACCACCAGACCAGGCTGCCCAGAGATAAAGATCAGTACCAAAAAAATTCTGTCATGTGGAAAACATTGTGATGTGCTTTCTTCTTCTGTTTTGGTGGTAACAGCCAAAATCGGCGTTAAAAATATTTCTCTTTGTAAAAAAAGTTTGCATCTTTTTGTAACTTGTACCATTATTTTTATCTAGGAGAAAATCCATAGTAAGATTGGAGTGGCACAGACAGCAGGAGGTAGAGCCAGGAGGAGATAATGGAAGCTTTTACTGAATGAAAACTTCCAGCTTTTGATTCAAGAGAAGTGAATAGGATGACTTATTTTATCCAATGCTGTTTTGGGCATCTGAATGTTTTGATGGGTTTCTAGAAAAATCTATCCTTACTCTAATCCCTGAATGAGAGTGAACAGAAAATCTGCCTCACTTTAGCACACCTGGAAATGTTCTTTGGGTAGGAACAGAAGTTTTTAACAAGCTAGAGGGAAAAAAATAGTTTTCTGTAGACCTATCCTTAAATAAACTAGTGGTGATAGTTAAGACTTGCTTGTCTTCCTCAACCCATGGGTTTGGTACAATTACAGTGTAGTGGTGCTGGGAGATCTCAGTTTAATTCCAGTGTGAACCACAGGATCCGTGCCTTACTGCTCTTGTGTATTAAAATAAAATTTGATCATATTATCCAAGTGTTGATTATGTATACCAAATAGTATGTTCTGGTATGCCTAGACTAGCTGACCATATCTCCTTGTAGTAGAACTTGAGCTCAGTTCTGTTCATAGAGGGATCAGCATGCCAGGTTCTGCATGTCATTTAAGTGACACTGTCTCTCCAGCTGCTTCCTCTGCAGACTAATGCTTAGCTGACTCCTCTCTGATGTAGGCATCGTCCTTGTTGATAATGGTTCTGGCCACTGGTACTACTTTCTGCATCCTCTGATGAACTTTAGGCAGGGATACGGCAGGTTTGTACACACTCTGGCAGGATCAATTCAAAATTCATTTTACCAGAATCCTTGATCCTGAGCGATAGAAATTTCCCCTCAGCTGTGTTTACCTTTAGATACATGAGAGATTAGATTTTTGTGGCTTCCTAATATTCTTTCAGCCACCTCATAGACCCATCTGAGAAAGCTCTATGGTAGCCTTTTAGTTAGCCCTGGTACCAAGTGTTATGTAAAGGTCTTCAGTCTCTCATGGGCACTGTGGTAGAAGTGTTTCTTTTCTATCTGGAATCAGAGTAATAGAGAATTGGGTTTAAAAGATGGTGGCTTTTGTAGTTTTAGTACATGAAAAAATAATAGAATACGCTAATTAGAGATTCCTTGTAACCCTTCACTGTAAGAAGTGACACTGAATCTGAAAGCTTCATAATATTTAAATATATTTCATGACAGAACACTGGCAGCATTTAAAAGGTCTTAGGTGTTTTGAATTCCTGATTGGCTTGACAGCTTGACAGTGATTTGTAAACCAAAGGTGTTGGCAGGGCTTGCTCTTCTGTCGGAGCAGATATCAAAGTTCAGATCTCAGAACAGTCACCGCTGCAATGCAGAGATGAAAAATTACTCTCTGATAAATGTTTTCACTGTGGAAGAGGCAAGATTTCGCTCCTGAAAACAGTCAGGCCTGCTCTGAAAACAATTCAAACCATTGGAAAAACCTCTATTGATTTCGATGGCCTTTGAATCAATCACTTTTTCTCAGAGTACCTAATTTGTAACTGACTGGGTGTTCTGGGGGTTTATCAGAAGATAGGCTAGAGCTAAAATCCCTAGTGAGGTGCACCAATATGGGGGGTTTCACCAATGTTAGGCGAGAGAACAGAGCTTAGTTAAGTTGGAGCCAGTAAATAACAGTGAATTATGACTTGGAGTCATGTAAATAGGGTTGAACATCAGTCTTGAGTATCTTCTTCCTCCTTTCTCAATCTTCCTGCTGAATCTGAATTCATATTTTCTGTTGACAAAAAAAGTCTGAAAGCAATTTATTTGGATTCTACTGAGGTTTCTCTGTAATGCACCTGAAGTACAGAGTGAGCTATAATAGGACCACTTAAAGTTACAGGTCCATAATTAACAAAAAAAAATTCATTTTCAGAGATGGTCTGATATAATTAACTGGTGCAACTGAGCATGAAACACCCCACCTGCAAAGTTTGTTAGCCATGAAACTTTACAGTTGTTTCCATTGCAGTTCTCTATTTTGCACATTAGACTGAACTGATACCACATTATTAAACTATAAATTTTCATGGCTAACAGATTTTGCAGGTGTGATATTAAACGCTCAATTGCACTGATTAATTATTTGCATGATTTTTAGCATCCTTGTAGGAGATGTGGAATCTGCTCAGGTGGGCAGTGACAGCCCTTGCCTGGGAAAAAGGCTCAGGGGTGCTAACAAAATCACAGATATTTTTTATGGTGCTCCATTTGTAGCTAAACCCTGGGAATATTGGAAAGGTAGTCAATGCTCTGCAGAATGTCAAGAAATCCTTTCAAAAGGGAAAGGTGGTGAAGCACTGGAATAAATAGGAGTTAAGAGCCACTCCTCAGCCTAAGCTATCTGCTCATCTTCTGCACTGTTGAGAGGTGGAAGATCTGCTCTCAGCAGCTTTAGACACCTTTTTCCTCTCTATGTTTTCCTTTCTGAAGAGCTATCACAGCTTCTTCCTCACTGAGGGCCCTCCTTGCTCTCAATGGCTGCAGACCTGAGAAGTGCTCATGGAAGATGCTCCCTAGATTGGAGTGCTTCTCTGCTTTGGACCTTGGGATGTGAGGGCTGTCCCTTGACTGTTTCAAAACCAGCAGAATGTTTTTAGGAAAACAAGGAAAAATGGATAAAACCTACCCATTTAGGTCCCTGCCAACCTTATTGAATTGCTTCCATGTCAGACACACAGATAGAATATCCCTATATAGTGTGAAGGCAATCGGACACAATCCTCTCCCGACTCTTGTATGTATTTGCTGTGAATACCCAACTCTGAACAACTTCATGTTGAACTTCATAGTCTTTTTTTTTCACTTCTATTTCTTTTTCATATCATAAAGTGTAAGCATAATTTACCCTGTTTTGTTGGCCTGGGAGACTGAGGCAGAGAAGAGGTCCATACCTGTTGTCTTAGCAGCATCAGTGGCAACATTACAAATGATGCAAGTCATGGCTGAGCTGATGCAATTCACCCATGAAATAAATCACTGGTACAAGTAAAAGTAGAACCAGTGTCCGTAATCTCAGCCCCAGTCCCTGTCGCTTTGTATTCTGACTCCAGGAACAGTCATTTTTTCCAGATGCTGCTCACTGTTTAAGAACGTGGCTCATTCTCAGCTGCAGTGCTGAGGATTACTGATTTTCTGGTAAGTGAAACGGAGAAGGTCATCTGAAATCTAGCATATGTAAAATGCTTTATGTTTGCATGCTCATTTCAGCTGCCTGGCACATTACTTAGTTTTACATTAGGTTAATGCAGAACAATATTAATGAGGAAACCAAGGTGTAATGTTCTTGCAAGAATGCTGACAGAAGTGAGACCAACTTTTAACCAGGGATTGCTTGCTTTAGCATTATCTCTATTGCCGTTAAACATGCTCTACATTTTCTGGGCAAATATCGTTTGGAATTAATTGAATGGAAAGGAGGATGTTCAGAAAGTGCATCTTTAGAGCTGTTGAAGTATGACTTTTTAATCAAACCGAATGATTGTAAACATAAATTAGTTTTTGTTCTTCTTGCTGACTTGGAACTGCAGAAACGCGTACACTTTGAGGTTAAAACCTTTTCCTCGTGACTTTGCAGTTTCAAACCTTGTGGCTGTTTGGCTGTTCTGGTAGAACCATTATGTAGCAATTATGACTTGAGTGCTACTTGAGGCACACACTATGCGTATGCAGAGTTTTAAGATTTTATTAAATTCTATTATTCTCTACATTCCCAGTCTGTTCTCTTATGGCAGAACTCTATGTGTACTTCTGTCCTCTTCATCTGGGAGGACATCAGCTAAAAACTTTCAGGGTTTCCTCAACACTTTCTGATGCTTTTTCTTCACAAGGAGTGACTTTAACGTTTCAGACAAAGCAGACAAAAAAATACAAGTTTCTCCATACACGTGATTACTTAAATAATATCTATGCATATATAATCAGAATAAAGCTTTGGAGTTTGTAGGTCTTCTGCTTTTCTGGAGTAGATGTTCTTTGGGCATCCACGTCATTGAGTATAAATTGCAAAGCAGCATTGTCTGGTTTTACATCTGAAATAGTCTGGTTAGAGTTTAGTCTGAGACATCACAGGAACAGAAGTCTGAGCAGAAATGCCCATATTTGCAAGAAAGGAAGCTGTTATGCAGAGACAGCATCTTGGTCCTATTCAAAGAACTTACAGAATGTATTTCCATTGCACAGGTTATACAAAAGGGAGTTAATAGGTTCTCTCTCTCTGTATATATATACATATATAGGTGTTTAAAGCCATTAAGTCTGCAACAAGCAGAAGGAATATACAAAATGTCAGTGGATAAAAGTGATAGGAGAACCAGGTACTTTCTCTGGGCGTTTTCAAACCTCACTTCTGATGTACCCTGCAACTCTCACTGGGGTAAGGCTCTGCATGGGGTGAACATACAAAAAATCACTTCAAAGGGATCAACAGCAGAATTTCGTGTCAGAGAAAATAATTTTGCTGAAGGTTCAGAAGTCATTGATTCCACATTTCAATGAATGTGTCTATCTGGGTTTTAAGGGTTTCTTTCAACACGTACTTAAGCAATAACTGCTATTCCCAAACATAACAAGACTGTAAAAATGTAGATGAACAAAAGAGAATAACATTAGAGAAGAACCAAGAGGGCAGGTTTTCATTTTGTTTGTGAAAAGCTAAAAATAGATCCCCTTTGCACTGTTCCTAGTGAAGTCAAACAAGGAGCTGAGTGGCAGCTGTGATGCACAGCGCTTGCAGACTGGGAGCCAGCCGGTGTGCAGCTCGCTGCTGTAATCCTAATTAACGTGCTGCTGTCTCCTGCTCTCTCCACCTGGAGACTGTTTCAGTGCTTGGGAAAGCTCTGGGGACCATCGAGGCCGTTGTCTTGTGGTGCCTCTTGCTGTACTCACAAGCAGTTCCAGATGTGTTTCGCTATGGTGCAGCTTTCCATTCCCAGTCTTATAAAACCATTTTCTTTCACTTTGCATTCTGGCTTGTTATGAAGCATGCTTTTAAGCCTGTGTTGCTATTAGTTCTTATTGAGTGTAGGAGGGAACTAAAGGAGATCCTGACTCATTATTCCATTGCTTATGGGATGGTGAACGTGTAAGAAATTGTGAAGCTGAGACAGGCGTTTATGTTAAAAAGTCTTTAAAAAGTGCCAGTAGGAGAAAGTACTTCATCCTCCCTAGGAATTTAATGTGAACTGGTGTAGTACTACAGGACATAAAATCTTAATTCTGCTTGCACATGACTTTGCAGCCCACACCTGAACTGTGAATTCCTCTTCTGGAGCTGCAGTGATGAGCAGAAGTTCATCATGCTGGCAGGGACCTGTTAGTTAAACCAAAGGTAAATACCTGCAATTAAACTCAAAAATCAGTCCTGCTCCGTGAGCTAGTTCACCATGGGATTCACAGTTGGAAAAAGGAGGGTAAAAGTGAAAGGATGTGTGCATGGATGTGTGCATGAGCTCCGTGTCATCCCTTCCAGCAGGACCATGGCCTTGAGCTGCTCTGAGGTGCACCAAGTGCCTCTGGCACACTGTTGTGCCAGGCTTGTGCCAACACAGCAACTGAGATTTTCCTCTGGTGAAGGAGTTAGCACGCTCTCCCTGTCTTGGGAAGTTCTTTACTCTTTTGGCTTGAGCAGTACACTGGAAATGTGAATCTCTGGTGATTCATTTCACCCATTTGTGCTTAAGCTTTGTGTGGTGTGGCGGTGCATTTTTTAAAATGTGACTCCGAAATGGCTAAAGATGCTGAACAGCTTCAAGAATATTCAGGCTCAGTCGTGTCTCAGCAGGCACTTTATTCCAAAATCCAGTTTTACTACTGCAACACTGGTTGTTAAACAGTAACAGTGAACAGAGGCTTCACAGCACTCATTTTATTTTGTTTTTTAATTATCATAACCTCAGACGGCATTCAAGACAACAGAGAGCTGATTCCTCCATTACCCTTCTGAGGTTTGGTAATAATTTCTGTAATTGCCAAGAATGTTGTTAGCAGAACCTGGAAAGCCTGACATAAGGGAACCATCCAAGAGCAAAACCTGTTACTGCTTCCCCTTTCACTCTTGCACCATAGCGATTTTGCCCTGTACAACCATTGGATCAGCAGCTGGCAAATCACAGAAGATAAATCTCAGTCCTTTATGTCTTAAAGACCCAGCACAGGTCACATTATTAAAGTCTCTTATGAACAAAGCAATGGTGTGTGCTATTTTAACTGCAAATTTGTGCTCTCTTTTGCCAATTCTCATCAAACTGTAGGGATATCAGCACAATCTCTTGGACAAACATTAAGTGGAAGTATTGTTTCAACCTTCCCTCCCCCCCAGCCCAAATGTTTTGCTGTGTGTGGTCTTCCTGATAAGCCACATGGCACTGAAATAAAACAGCAGAATATGCTGTTTACTAAAAAGTGAAAACACCTTATTTTGTCTTCAACAAAATCAATGTCATCTCTTGGGTACTGCTCCTGATAAGAGCATACAAATGCAAGAGAAACTCCTGCAGTGCTTTCCACTGACATTTTTGACAGATGCAGTTTATAAACTTTTAAGATAACTGCTGGTGTTACTCTTTCAAAAGTAAAGCTATAGGCTGCCTTGTTTTCACTATGAGAGGAAACAACAGAGGGCCACCAGGCAATGGCACGTACTTGACCTGTCCTTCTTCCTCCCACCCTCAGTGCAGCCTGCAGGTGTTGAGATATGGCATCAGTAACGGAATGGCTTTAGCTTTACCTTTCAAACAGAAATTGCCTTCTGTTGATTAATATGTTTAAGCACCTGGGTAAATGCAGTTGTTTGAGCCTGTTGTACGAGGAGGCTACAACAGTATAAAGCCCATTAGCCTTGCAGCTCTCATTAGAGCTAGAGCCCACATCTAAACTGGAGATGATATTGCCAACATTGTTTTCTTCATTTTATTGGAAATGAACATAAAGGAAAATGAAGTGATGCAACTTACAGAGAAGGTCTGTCCTCATCAGAAAATTGCTTTGACTATCAGATGGGACCGGACAGGAGGGAGCAATGAGGTGAAAGGGACAGCACGCATCTTGCCTTGAGAAAGAGAGACGTGCTTTCTGCAGCAAGTCTTCAGCCACATTCTTTTGTTGGGACTTTCTCTATGTCTGTGTTATATTTATGATTTATTTGAGATGAACTGCAATCCAAATTTCTCTTTGCTTTAAAAGGAAATCCTGAAGTTGGACAACAGAGGTGCTTCCAGCAAGGTCTTAGCGAAGTCTTCTGCACTTCACTGAGTAGCATCTGGCTGTTTCTGAGCTCTCTCTGAGAGTGCTGTGTGAAACCAGTTAACTTCAGTCATTGTGCTTCTCTCAATTAAGCCTCATAAAAAATTATCCAATATACAGCACAAAGCTCCAGGTATATAAAGTTTGTAATTTGTTCTTAATTTCTATTTTAAGATCTTTGGGATTGCTGAAGAGCTTGGGCATCTTTGTGGTGGTAGCACTACAGAAACACACCTATAAAGAACAGGGTTTGCCGTTCTGCTCCCTTACAATGAACAGAATATTGCTGGCATACAATGGGAGGAATACACATATAATAAATATGTATAATATTATACACATATAATAAATCGGGTCCAGAGAGAGATCCAGAGCACTTAGTATAGGAACACAGAGACAAGCCAACAGAAATTCAGCTGCTAGTAGAGAAACAGTAAAAAACCTCCATTCTTGCTTTCATTATACCCAATAAATAATTCAAATTGTTTCAAATTCAGATCATGAGTTTACTTTCAACAATTCCCTGCATATACTGCTTTCATTTCCCTTTTGATAGGGAAAACCATAAATTATCCACTGTGCTGTTAATGTCACATGGAACTAATCAGACATATAATCACGCATGATATATTGTAAGTCCTCATGTACTGAAATAATGTTAATTATGACGATTTCATTTATTTAATATGGAAATATGCAGCTCCACTATATAACAGAAATTAATGGACTGTAATGTTGAAGTGTTACTGAAATCATTTTCAGTGTTCCTTAATTAGTCACATGTTATTCTTCCTTTGTCTGGGAACGCTGATGCTGTGTTCGTATTACACGTCCTTCCTTGCTAGAAATCACAGAAGGTCAACATGAGAGATTCAGGAACAAAATTAATTCTCTTCTGGAGATCATCTTTCAGAGTTAAGAATTTCTCTTCTTCAGAAGTTGAAGCTAATGCAAGTAAGGAACAAATACAATGTAATTTATGTTATAAAAAGCTGTTTTGATTGTTGTTATTGCATGAAAAATTCTACTCATATTCAGCACAAGAAAATACCAAGACTCAGCTGACACATGGGGTTAGGTTAAAAGTAGTGCAATCTATGCACTGGAGCAACAGTTGTCAGTTGTCCATATTAAAGCAGCTAAGAAACGTAATTATACAGTAAGACCTGCATTGATACACTGAACAGGGCACAGCTGATGCACTCCTATCCTCCTTTTCTTTTTCCCCTCCTCCTTTCCTTTTTCCTCTACACTGAAAATCAGGAAATTGGACCACAGCAAGGTATATTTTTGTCTCACTTGGGTTCCTTCAAAAATCCCATTAGGCACTTATCAGCATCTCAACACGCCTGATAACTCACAAAATTTGTTCTAAGTGGTTTGTCTGTGTAAACACTGATTATCTCTAGCATTATCAGAAACTAAATCAAAGGAAGGTCTCCCAACTCCTTACAGACATGCATAGGACTTTTCCTGGAATAGTTCTCTCATTGCTCATTGGCTTTAACACACACTTGTAGTGAGTTCAGGTCTCTGTGTGTGGACTTTTTGGTTGGATTTAGTTGTTGTTTTTATGACTTTTCTTTTTCAGTTGGAAATTACAGCTTTCACTGAGATCAGTAATATCATGACTTCTCAGAGCCTGTGAAGATGGGTCTGAAGGCAAGTTTGGAGCAATTTCTGAAAGTGGTTGAAATTGTCCTAATTTAAGGGTATCTTATTTGAAAAGAAAAAAAAAAGAAAAAGAAAGAAAGAAAGAAAAAGAGGGTAAGAAGTTTTTGACTTACATTCCTTCTTTCCTAAGACTCCTTGTGTCTCTTTCTGATAGACTTTCTCTGCTCACTGGTCTTCCAGGCATAGTTCATGTAATGCTTATCCATTGACCATCCATAGTTTTCAACGCAGATCATCCTGAGTCATCTGAGACAACGCAGCACAAGTCAAGCCCACATTGAAGCCAAATCCCTGAAAGAAAAACAGAACACATAGTAAGAGTTTAAAAATAAATAAATCAATGCTGAAATGATGATGAAGCAGAAATTGCACCAAACCAGGACGCTGCTTATAAGCCAGTGTTCCTAATGTGCTCAAAGTACTCTACAAGCTGTCCACGTTAATGCTGCAAACAACTGGAAACGGATTAGGAAAATGGAAACCTTGGTGAGATAAAAGTACAAAGTCATTGTGAATTTCGGACTCCACTAAATCCATTTCTTCCCTGCTGCTTGACCTGATGCCAGGTACCAAGTCCTCCCCAAACACGTGTTTAGAGAGAAATTACTTCTGTAATGGAACAAACGATCAGGAAACTCTTGCCAAAAAATTAAAACTCCACTGTTTAAACACCTTAATAGGAAAAAAATATGCATCCAGCAGTGCTGAAGACTGAAGCTTCCCAGAGATGCCACAAATCTTTTTTGGTTAAAGACACTGAGAAAGCTACAGCTCAAGAAAACAAATACAGATCTGGATTACCTCAAAGTGCTTTATCTGTTAATGTGACTAACGCAGCTGAATAATGTGAAGCAGAATACACGAGGGAATTATTTGTTTATGGTATAGTTATTCTTTTTACAGTCGAGAGAAAAAAGACCAACTTTTTGTACACGACAGTAGAGCAGGCTGTCAAGAATTACAGATACGGAGCATTGTTTACTTGAAGACCTGTGAACAGCAGCTGTCAGACAGCCCTGGAAGCCCTGCACGCAGCCCAGTCTTTTTCAAAGGTTGCTGACACTGAAACACACTTTTTACAGTGCAGTTGCAGAAAATCAGAGCAAAATGCAACAATGTGGAAACGGTGGGGTTCGGTCAATTGCTTTTAGCAATCGCTCTGGAGAGGTACAATCAGGCTCTCAATTACTTGGGTCTGCAAAATTGCTACCAGTGGAAACAGGAGGTAGGCTTGTGTGGAAACATCAGATCCACTTTGTCCATATTCCTGCCTTCCATTTCAGTGAATTTCACATGGATTTCCAGATCTTGGCTTCACACGTTAGTGCCGTGTGGTGCACGTTGGATGTGGGCATTACTTTCTGACTTTGGAAAAGTTTGGATGTGGATCATAATATGGCTTTGATTTCTTTCTTGAAAATGCTTCAATTGTAAAAAGTTTTCTTTTCTAGAGTTTGGCTCTATGATGATCAACCAAGACTTATTTTTTTTTTCCTAACAGTGGAATTCTTCTGTTTTGTCCCAGTATTTACAGCTACTCACGAAAGTGTTTTCAGTTTGTATGCATGTATAGCATTTGGATTTTAAATTTACTGTTAGTCTGCAGAAAAAGAACATACCCTCATGTGTTTCTGAGTGTATTTTTTTTTTATAAAACACTGATTGAAGGATATGTTCAGTGTTGAGGCTTAGGACAAGGTACATCCCACAGTCTCTATCATTTACAACATTTGTAAGCTGGTCCACTTCAGTGTTCCATTAAAAGCCCTGTGAAAATGGTGCTATAGTTATAAACAGAGATGATTCTCTGGACTTGACTTTTGCAAGAGACTGTTAGCTGCTGTACTGTTTTCCAGGGGTAGTTTGCCTTCTTGGGAGATGGAAGGGGAATGCAACGCAGTGCTCTGCCTAAGAACTGAAGGCTATTTATTCATCCAGGCTCTTGCTGTGGAGGAGACGTGTGGATGTATGTTACCATAGGGTGGTGGGGTATGAAAATTCCTTCTGTCAAGTGCCCTGTGTGAAATTATAGAAGAGATCAATCATCAGAGAAATGCATCAAAAACTTTTGTGCAAATGAATCAAGAATGACAGATGGTCTGAGCCTGGAACATATGGATTTTGTCAGACAACAGAAAAAAACACATAAGATCACGTTGTGGAAAAGAACATGTAACCTCTGTGTGTGTACTCTAAGAGAGAAAGAAGGCAGCAGGATGTTTCAAAACTTATCATTTTTTCCTTGACAGTGATTTAGAGAACAGTGGACCACAAATTATTTGGTATTCAACCTTTCTAACCTCCCAAGTAACACTGATGCCAGGAAAAACAGATGGCACTCAGGTTTCTTCTGAAATGATAGTCGTTCCACTCTTGCCAGATCTCTGTGGTGTGCAAAATATATGGTATAAGTCACTATCAGAAAACAAGTCATTAATTAATAACATTTCACAGCTCAAAGATCAGGTAGGTGGGAGCACTGGCCAGGCAGCTGCCTTTAGGAAATCTGTGTGGCAGAGGAGGGGAACAGCTGCAGTAAGAGACCGCTCTCCACCGCCCCTACTTGCGATGGAGGCATCCATCATTACATGTAATCAAGCCTACAAGTATTTATCATCCCTAGGGCACAGAGCCGTTTGAAGTCCAGAGTATAAAGAGAACATCAGTGCAACAACAAAACGATCAGTCAAGGTAAAAATAAGAAGTGGGAAAACCAGATAGTGGGATAGCAGAAAGATTATAATTAAACTCTTAACTGTAATTAAATTCAGTATGAAGTGACAGACAGCACTGGCTGAATGTTTTCTGGTGTGCGTTGATGTGTTTACTGGATAATTTACATGTCTTTTCTTTGTGGTTACCACTGTAGTCCTCTTTTGCCTGGTTTCAAGGAGGAATAGCACTCAGGAGCACAAGTAGTGCATTCTCCATTTTACACTGAGATTTTTAGTGGGCAAAGCTTTGCAGACAGTTTGAAACAGGGCTTTCTGGGGAAGCACTCCCTTAGCAAATGCAGAGTCCGAAATGCTTTTCATTGGCTTCACCACCTTCACACTGATGTGTGGCATGTTTATCATTATACTTTTTTTGGGTAGGAAATATCATATGCATGATGGATGTACCTGTGTTCAACTTAACAGAATGCTTTTTGTGCCTACCAAGGACTTGTCTCTGGATATGCTGTCAGAGGTAGGCTCTTCTAACCAAGTTCTCTTTTTAACCGACCTATCATCCCGTGCCCTTTACCACACCTGTACCAAACTGGGTTACGTGTTCAACCTAAAGCCCTCCTCTCTGATGGGATGTGTTGTCAGAGGCAGTGCTCCTTGTTCCTGGAAGACTCAGCCAGCATTAGCACTTTGCCATCTGAGGTTTTGTATCCCTCGCCAGCTCTTCTTTATATCCCATCATTTTTTTTATGAAGGAGTCTCCCACCCACAAACTCTGCAATACAACAGGGTGTAAACTCTGTTATTTAATGTGTGAGCCTTAGGAACTTGACTGTGAGCTCACTCTGCAGTAGCACAGCCAGCAGTAGGTACCAGAATCAGCAGATTCCTCCCAGCTCCTTCAGCCAGCTGCCAGCAGCTCCATCTCCCAGGTGTGGAAGCAGCTGAACTTCTTGTTCTCCGAAGAGAAATCTGCCTTCACTTCCCCAAATTTCCAAAGTTTTAGTTCACAGAAAGCAACCTCTTATTCCTCAGTGCCTTTTGTTTTTCAGTAATTTTCTTCCGGCTTGCTGAGGAGAATTTCTACCCTTCCACTGAGCTCCTCAGGGAGGAAATGGAAGTAGACTGGGAAGATAAAGATGTGCATGTGATTCTCTACTCCAAAGCTCATTGAAAACAGTGAGAAAACACGGGGCTGCTGAGGCTGGGTCACAGGAGGTTGGCTGCCTGGGAACTTCTCATCAGCCCAGCAGAACAGCCACAGTAAGATGCACACTGCATGTTGGCACAGGGGACACAACACAGGAAATCAGCCTCCAACGGGGCAGCAGCTGCATAATTTAATTGTGACTTCCAGCAAGATGCATTCAGCTGAAGATATCCGAAAGGTTATTCAATGCCTATGGAAGAAAGAAGACCTTGGGCATTGGGTTTTCTCAGTCCTTGGCTTCCAAACATCAAATCAATCTTTCTGCTGAGAGCAAAGACAGGTCTGCAGTGGTGACACAGCTCAGGGAAATCTTTCTGTGTAATATTTCTTGATTAAACAGGAGTAGAAAGAAAGAAGCACTCCAAAACCAAAGAAATAGGAACCCTCTTCTTTGCTATTGAGCAGTTTCCTTCTGCACTTCTTTGCTCTTTTTTCTGCTGTCTTGCTCATCCCAAGACAGGTTCCTAGATATTCTTCTTTTATGATTTTTATTTTTGTTGCTATAATTGTAAAGTGCATTTGACTTGATCTATTTAATTAGGAACAGTTACTGTCAAGGGGACTTATAATCCGATCTTCAAGGAATTTTCATTTTAATTATCTGCTTATTAGTAAATTTCCAATTTGTAGTCGAGTCTGTTGCACACTACTTTATTGACAAAAGTCAAATTATACATATATACTAGCTCTATCTCAGCCTTGTCTTAAAACACAGAATAGTCCTTTAAATATGATTATTCTAATTCAGCCTGCATCCCGACTTTCTCGAGGATAAAAGAAATCTGGCAGTTGAACAGCTCTCCAGCACTAACCTTTTATGTTACCTAGAGATATTACAGGCATGTAGGCATAGTGCTGCAAATGCAATACTTTGCCTGTGTCTGTTAACTGCTCCTTCTGATTTACTTAAAATGCATCCAATTGCATCAACAGTAAATTGTGACAGAAGACTCAGACCATGACCTCCCACTTGCTCCAGTCAGAGATCAGCAGCCAGAAAGAAACTATATTGCATTTTATAAGCTTTAACTCCTGTAACTGAGGTCAGAGTAATACAGAGATTACAGAATATTGTCCCAGAGCAATGCTGGAATTAAAGCCTTAAATTAAAGCAAGGAAAAAAAAAAAAAAAAAAGCATTTGGCGATGACCCGGAGATTTGGGTATTGGGAAGCAAAGTGAATGATAAAGAGGGCTGCCACTGTAAGGATGGTTGTTTTGGCTATAGTTAGAAGGTATAATTGGTGCCACAGGTGGAAATTGAGGGTAGGGCTGGGTGAGGTTTCTGAGTAATTAAATTTGAACAGTGTTAAGAGAGACAGTCAGAAACTGGCCTGGGACTCTGAATGCATTTGAAGCAGACAGTCGGCCTGGCTCAAGCATACGGTTCAGATGGTCATGGGCTGCAGTCCCATGACAGCTGCAGAGCTGGGAAGAGCTATTGGCACTGCTGTAGGCAGTGGCAGTGTCTGCAAGGCAGGCTTAGGGTGACATCTAGGTGTGGAACCAAAACCCCAGATGTGGAACCAAAATTCAAGATAGTTCAGCTGCTCAACCAAGATTGAAGCCAGAGGATGGTTTGGGACTGCAGATTGGTGAAAGCCTCTCTAGGATTAGACTGAGGCCACAGATGGGAGCAAGGCAATGATATTTGGCATGGAAGATGATGAAGTCTTGGGTTAGGATTTTGCCCAGTGCTGATGCTGACTAGCGCTGCAGTGAGTGGGAGAGATGGGGAGAGCTCAGGCTTGGAGATGGCTGCTACGTTGGAGGTCTGAGCTTCAGCCTCAGAGGGCTGAGATAGGCTGAATGGGATTAGCAGAATATTTCCTCTGTGAGGAAACAACTTCTTCAACATGCAGAAACTAATTTCCCTGCGTTTTATTCAGCGTTACACAGAAATTACACTGATGGTGAATGCTCAAGAAATACAAGCTCGTTATACTGAACAGATGGCGGCTCAGTGAAGATTTGTATAAAGAAGATCACCAGTCCTCTTGTTTACAACACATACATGTCCTGTTTTGTTTTAATTACGCTGTTGTTTTTGCACTCAGGCTATTCACTTAAAAACAAAGCCCACCATCACCATGTTTATGTCAGCAAAGCAAATAAGCAATCCACAGGCTGGAGCTGGGTAAGCAAATGTTCATGAATATTAAGAAATAGCTGATAGATGTGGTGTCTGCCCAAGTTGTTTGGATCCATCCTGATGTCCCTGGTGAAGCCCAAGGAAGAAGCAAACTATTTGCATTGGCTGTCTGGCCAGGAGCTGAGTGCTTTTCTGAATATTTCTAAGTAATGCTTTGTTAAATCTATTTAAGAGCCTTATGTTCACGAGTCTGAAATGCATGAAAAGAGAGAAAAAAAACAAACGCTTTCCCTCTTGTCAAAGGCTGTAGGTTTAGAGACAGGATTTAACCAGTTCCCACCTCTTGTATTGTCTCATATACTATATACTGAAAGTGGCAAAATTAATTACAGGTAATCAACACCGAAGCTGCTAATAGGATTACCAGCAGCAGCTTTGTGTTGGAAAGGAGGAGGTACCATACGCTATACCCTCAGCAGTGGGCAATGAGCTGGAGCCGTATGCGGGGCGTAGAGCCCGGACCCCCTTCACCCCAACCGCTGCCCGGAACTGCGGTGCCCCCTGGCGGTAGGCGGAGCGAACAGAAGCAGAGTGCTGCGCATCGCTGCAGCGCTGAGAATAAGCAGGTGAGAGTCATCCCTATCCAGCGTTTTAGGGGCTTTGATGTGTTCCCTTCTTCTTCTTCTTTTTTAATTAATTAATTAATTATTTAATTAACTAATATAGCGTTCGGTTTGGATGAGTAGTATCAGCCATCTACTTCATTTCTTACCTTGCTTGGTGCTTTATGCCAAAACCTAAATCATAATAGACCTACATCCAAGCTGCCAGCTGTGAATGTTGTTCAATCAGTTACATTGATTAAGGTTTAGCGATGTACTCTTACATAAAAGAGCTAAAGCAAGTACAACTTGTTATGTGGCACATACACACCATCCTTACTGAAAAAAAATGTGAAGTCAGTGATGTCCTTAGGAAGAAAAACTCCTCACGGTACCTTATATATTACTTATTACTGAAGTATTTTAATGTTTCATAGAAGCACTCAGAGCCTAAAAAGTTTCAGAAGTCTTTACTGTCAGCATTACTGTCAGCAGTAAATACCCAGAACCATGTGCATACGCGGTATTTCATGCTGGGCTTCTGCTTCAGTCAGTAAACACAAGGGACAGAGCCCATAAAATTAACAGCTCCTCACTCTAATCTGTAGCTGCAGCCCTTGTGTAAATTGCAATCTAACTCCAAATGTTATTTCCCCATCATCTATCTGTCAATTTTCCAGCAATTTGGGGTAGCACAAGCCCTTGTATGGTTCAGGAAAGATGCAGTGAGTGGGGGTGGGGGGGTGCGAATACTGCATGTTATTCCCTTTTGTGGTTCAGAAATTCAGGAATGATATTTTGACATCAATGGCAAAAATCTCTAATTCATGTTGCCTGCATAGAAGGTCTATGGTAAGATGTCTGAGAGTGCTTAGCATTTCCCAGGGCTGTGGGAATAATTTTAATCCGCTTCAGTCCTTCCGTTGTTCTGAAATATAAGCAGAGAGATCAAGCTGGGAACACATACAATATCGAGTATGTATTCAGAGCCCATCCTTCAAAACCTAGTCTTGGCAATCTACTCATCATTGCTGTAATTCGGAGCTCCTTCGGCTGCCTTCCTCACAGAAACCACCTCCCCTTAAAATCCTTGTGCCTTTTCTTCTCCATTTCTGCAAACTTCACTAAAAAAAAAATGAGCAAAGGCTCTAGGCCTTCAGCACACAGACCAAAGTTTTTTAATTGTGTCAAACGTGTGCTTGGAGATTCACAGGGACAGAAATATAATGTTGCTGCAGATGAATCTGTTATGTGTTCAGAGTAGCCACCAAGGCAAGATCCTGGATCCTGGCTTTCCTGTCCACTGAGGATGATGGATTTTTACTTTTGATATCATGTAAAACCAGGTATTTGTTTAGCTTTCCTACCCATTTTCCTCCACTCTCTCATCTCCCGTGCCAAGACTGTGAGCATTTCAGTTATTTCACATAACCAAAGATAAGTTCAAGCAGAAACAGTACTTTTAGAAGGAACCTTCAATACACAAATGGATGAGAAATGGATTGAACTGCTTTTTTATCCAATAGGTTCAAGGTAATAAACTATGAGTACAAGTTAACTGACTGGTAACACTGTATTTGAATTTTAGTTCATTTTCACTGCAGAGAAAGTTTGAATCATTTTGGTAATTTGTATTTTGGTGTTTGCTGTTGTGGAACTTAACCTCACACTGACTAAAGAATCTGTTTTTTAGAGATCTTGAGTTATCCTCACTTCAGAAAACAGATTCATTAGTGAATACTCAAGGTGCATTCTGTGCTGCCTGATTAGCTCTCTCCTCTACTGGAAAATGTTTGGTTATTCTTAACCACAAAGTCCCCCTTTAAATGTATGGGATAAAACTCGCATTCTTTTCTGATGCTGGTTTCTCAGGATAGTCTGGATTGCCCTGGCTAGGATTCAGGGCATGTCATTGGTCATCCTGGCCAAACTAATGCATTTCTGAAATCTTTGGGTTTGGCCAATCACAAATGATTTGCCTTTCATGATGCTTTGAACAGCATAACTTCATTTTGGGGTTGCTGTACATCCATAGTTGTAGGAAAAGTTGCTGCTTTATCTCTATACCCTCTTAACTTTCAGGTTGTTTAAGATGTAGGACAGTGCAGACTCTAAAATGTGCTGTCTGGGCTGAAGCTGAAGACATGGATTTTATGTTATCCATTTTAAAGACTCCTGACATAAGAAGACTTCAAAATTAGCTCACTTCTATATTACTCCAAAATATAAGAAATGGACCATTCATAATGGCCACTTGTGGTTCAGGCATATTTCAGCTTTTCGGAGCCTTGTGCTCCAGCACTCTTTGTATTTTTCACCAAATTGTAAACAAAGATTTTGTGCTGAATATCAGTGATGTAAAGCTGGATTTTTTTGTGTCAATGACTTTCAGAGGAGAATGGGGGATGCACAACTTATTTCTGCAGGGCAAGTCACCCATAGGGGAACCAACAGAAAGCATCCTTCATCAAAAGAACTGTCTTTCATTTCAGCTCAGCCAGTTATGCAATTCAGTCATTCCCCTGGCACTCCCTGTAGAGAAAACTTGAAATGACCCTTAAGTTTTCTTCACTTGGCTCTCCAAGCCTTTTCAAGCTGACAGGCTGCTGTTGTTCTCAGTGTCAGACTGAGAAAACTGGGGCTTTGGTACAGTTCTCTCTTGTTGCAGTGCTGTTTAAGGCATGAACACTTGGCCTGTTTTGTACTTTTTGTCCTCTCAGTTCCTGGCTTTACACTCCCGCTTTGGTCAACTCATGTGAAGCCATCACACGTAGTTTTGTAAGGGCAACCCAGACTAGGAGATCCTTGTCAGAAATCCTGATCACCTCTAGTAAGAAGTTGCTCAGATGTGTTTTCCCATGGATGACTAACATCATCCAATCCTGCTGCTGTTCTAAATTAATTGTTCTCAAAATGTGAAAACTGTGATTTCTTCTTGCCCATCTGCCTTAGCAGAACCTTTGCCTTACCCTGAAGGGGAAGGTAATATCAGACTCCAGATGGTAAGAATGCCTTGTGGATGCTCTGTGATTGCTGCAGTGGTTGGAGAAATAAGAGATGCTGTCCTAGCTGAACCGAGTGAGGAAAAGGTCATTCTGTTATATGGCACTTCCCTGCTTTCATCTTGTTTGATTACAATATCTGGATGAAACAAATTATCAGTACTTATGAAGCTTTCTTAAAGGAAGGAAGGAAGGGAGGAAAGGAGGAGGGAAGGGAGGAAGGGAGGAGAGAAGGAAGGGAGAAAAGAAGAGAGGAGGGGAGGGAGGAAGGAAGGAAGGGAGAGAGGGAGGAAGGAAGGAAAGAAGGAAGAGGATTGCTGTTCTCCGTATCAAGAGTGATTGTAGGTTCTTTGACATTTGCAGAAGACCACAATACCAGTTGGAATATAGTCACCATGTTCTGCATGTAGATAAAGCCATTTTATCCAAGTGTTTAACCTGACATTGCCTGCTCTGTTTGGGTGAATGAAACAAACAATATAAGCAGGCAGTGAGCAAGGGTAGGATGGTCATGGTAAGGCAGAATGGGAACTGGTGTATTGATGTGTGCTGTTATTGGTGTAATAATACCAGGAAACCACTAAGTAAAGATCAGCCTAAAGATATTACTAACTTGAAAGGTGATGTATTGAAACAGTATTAAATGCTTATGATGGTAGTGAATATTTGGAGTCTGACGTATCTTGTGAAACAAGACCATGCAGCTTAGCCCTCTGATATCTATGGGGATTCTAACCGTGGGTTTTGTTTTGTTTTTCTGGTGAAAGTAGTGAAGCTGAGGAAGATTTTGCATTAAGTCTTTGCATTAAATCTAATAAAAAGATTGGATCAGATTCTGAGACTCAGCAGACTAGCTGAAGAGAAAGCAAAACATTGTGCTATCAACTAAATGAACAAGCAAGTTGTCTGACAGTGCAGGAGAAATCTGGGGTGCAGCAGCCACTGTCAGTGGTTTAACTGTGTTGTTATCTGGTCTGTGGGACACATCCTTATCTGTACAGCCCCTCCCACATGACTAACAGTGTTTGCTTCCAGGCAGATGATGGTAAAAGTATCTTAATGCATCTTTGGTACTGCATGAAAAATACAGAATGCCAAAGAAGACCTAAACGATTTATTTTCATAAACTTTTTTTGTTTGTTTGTTTGTTTGTTTTTTGGCTACAGAAATGTAACATTATGAAAAGCTTCAATTTTCTCACCAGCCACAAGTAGTAAATAACTTACCTGTATCACATTATAGCCATTTAACAAATACTCCCCAACCAGCCAGCAACACTTAGCTAGGTGAAATAGATTTGTTCTGGATATAAACCAAGGCGAGCACAACACGTATTTCTTGGCCCTGGTGGATATATGTGATGGAGTTGTGCTGGATGACTTGAATTCAAATGGAGCATGTGTACAACGAGTATTCCCTGGGCAGTGATGTCTCTACATTTCCTCCCAACCTCCCTTTTCTCTCCCTCCCAAATGCTGCTTATTACGGCCTTTTTTCCCCCCACCACCAATAAGTGAATGTTAAAGTTATGTTACAGTTTTCTCAATGCTGGGTAAACGCGTGTAATACATCTCTCATAAAATGTTACTACGCAGATGGGACTGGGAAAACTTTTTCAGTTTATGAAGCCATCGTTAGTAACGTCTACCACTTATGAATAATAAAATAAAATGGCCTTTGGCAAATTTCAAAGTTGTGTTTTGCTTTCTGTGGAAATCCTCGAAGAAAACGAACGCTCAGAAATGCAGTGATCAAAGATTATGATACAGAATCTCCTCAGGTACAGTCACACAGCCTCTGTGCTTCACAGGGGTGACACTTTGTGCACCACTTTGTGCACATGCAGCAAATCCTTTTGTCTTCTCTAGCTTTTTGGTCACAATTCTAATTCCAGCAGGCAAATCTCAGTTGCAGCATGTTTTCATTCTTTATTTTAATGGGTAAACAAAGATGAGCTCGGTTGCTACTATCTGTTTATTTGTTTTGATTAATGTACCCTGTATACTTGTCTATCTTTGTGGTGGCAAATGAATGAAGGTATTAATAATGCATGAAAACAAACAGCCAGTAAATACAAGCTGGAATTAAAATTGACCAGAGGAAGGGGAGTAGAGGGTAAAACTACGGTTTCACTTTATTAGGAGATAAACAGCGGTGAAGGGTAACTGGGTCTAGAAAGAAAGAGGAAAATCTGGCTGGTTCAGTGATGCCAGTGCTTTGGGGAGCTGCTCTGCTGAGTGCACATTGCACTGCCCTGCCTCAAACTGAAGGGAAGGTTTGGAGGCAGAGAGGAGGAGAAGCAGGTTGAGGCTGTGCTGCCACTGCTGGGTGTTACAGCTGTCCTCTCTGGCTGGCGTGGGAAACTGAGAGCATGGATTCATGGGTCAGAGCCCTCCTCCTCCCTGGGCTCACAGTGGATGAGACTGGAGTGGCCAGAAGGGAAGAAGTGAGCAGGATGAAGGCTGGTGTTTGTCATTTACAAGAGTGACTCCACATGTGACAAAGAGCACGTGAGCTCCAAGTAGCTCCTGAGTGCACAGAACGGATGGAGCCGGTGGGAGCTGTTCCTGCTCTGCCAAACCAGATGTGCTGCAGCCTGTATGGGACTGCGTGGGATTGCATGGAACTGCATGGGACTGCATGGGATTGCATAGAATTGCATGGGACTGCACAGCACCCATCTGTGTTTGTGAGAAATTCAGAGCTGTTCACAGTGCTGTCACTCATCCAGAGGCACCAATGGAAAGAGCAAAAAGGAACTTGTCACAGTTGATGAAAAACTACAATGAGTATATTGACCAGTGCTATGTGATTAAAGGTTCAGTAAATTAATACTTCACCTTGGAACCTGGGAAGGCTTTAAAGAGAAAACATCCTAGGATAGCAAAAACAGAGCATTCATGTTTCAGTAGGCAGGAAAATGAGAAAGAGGCAGAGGTGTGCATCATTTGTTAGCAGTTCTCAAGAACTGGAAAATGATGAAAGGGAATTTTACAATGAATGCGAAGGCACACTGTTGCCTCAGATGTAAGATTGCCAGGAATTTCATGCAGACTTTGGAGATTTCAGCAGGTTTGGGATTTGACCCTTCTCTTCTGTTTTTGAAGAAAAATGAAATGTGTGCTTTGTTCTGTCTTTGGCAGTGCACAGAGTTACTTTTGTTCATGCTCTGATTTACAGAGCTGGTTGCTGTCAGGGATCTGTTGCTGCATGGATTAACTATGCATTATTTCTCATCTTTCTATGCAAACTTCTCTGTTAAGAAAGAGAAAATATCACCAATTGTCAATTGTGGTATTTCTAGTAAGAAAAGCATTAATAGTTTAAATTATTAAAGCACCATTTTCTCTTACAAAAGCAAGGGATAAAGGATGAAATTATACATGTTTCTGAGCAAGTAAATTACATGGATGTCTGTATTTATATAGACATGTTCTATATAACTGGGTATTGTGATGGGGACTGTGATCAAATAAAACCCTGATTCTGTAGAGCCAAGGATCAGAACAAAATGTTAATGTGTGAGCAGCAGGACTGACTCAGGTGGGTTCACCTGGAGTTTTGAAATGGCGTTGCAACATTATGTCATAGCTGGAGCCTTGCTTGCTCAATAATCCATGTCTGCAGATCTCAAGCTTTCGTTTAATTTGATTTAATTAGTAAGAAGTGAAATGAAAGGTGTTAATGTCTGAGGTGAGAGCAGGGAGAGGTTGAAAGCTGATGTTCTGCATGAACATTCTGTGCTTGGAAAATGTACAGCATGCCCCTGTTGACTCCTGATTTTTGTTCTTTCAGGTCTTGTCTAAAAAGGACTTTCAAGACCGGGGTTTATCCTGTTTCAAAAGGTAAGTAATTCCTAAGATCCTACTAACTGAGTGCAAACAGATCAATAAAACAGATTATGCAGATTTTTGCAAGCTTGGGATACTCATTGCTGATGCTGTTTTATCAGGTATATTATAGACGACAATACAACTGTTAATGGCATTTCAGTACAAGAAAATACTCATGTATGTTAGTGTGTAAATTTCTAGAGAAAAATCTGACTAACAATACTAATATCTACACAGTGAGTCATGCTGCAAAAATTCAGACTGATTCTGTATGTTCTTGGTGCCTGTTTTCTTCATCCTGCGGTGAATGAGATATTATCAATCATCAAGTTTTCACAAAAGGAAAAGCTAGAACAGTCCCTGCCAAAACAAAGCACCCCAGAAATACCTGAGCTTTTTCTTGACCGATTAACATTACAATGCTACTTAGATTTATAAACCAGAAATTCCTTCCTGTGCCAAATGCAACAGGAGGTTCAAGGCTGCATATATACACAGATGGATTCAGGCAAACATCAGCAGTTCATCCCAACCTGATGAGACATCATGCAGTTTCAGTCTCAAAATCACATACTAAAGTCAGTGGAGTGAATGAATTCCCATCAGCTCAAGGACAGGAAAGTGCTCATACAGCCAAAATTTTTCAGGTCAGCCCTGAAGAGAGTGGCATGCTGGGCCACCTGTGTAAATCATCCTTCCATTTTCTAATCACAGCTGTTACGGAAATGGGATTCAACCTTTGTTACAAAGCTGTTGTAGGCTGCATCGCCTGAGATCTTGAATGATGGTAAATAGCTTCATGGTGGTGGCAGAGTTCAGTTCCTGAAGGGGTAATGGGCATGCCTTTTTCTCACTAGTACTTGCTGTTTTCCACTCTGATCTTCTTTAAAATGTTGAATTGGGTCAAGTACATAAAACAAACTCTTCTTCACTAGCAAAGCTTTAAGAAAAAAAACATTGTCAGTTACTTAAAGGTTTATAAATATCTTTATCTTGAAGATTCAGGACAGTCTCTTCTTGTTGTAAATATTTATAAACATCAAGCATAGTACTGTCTCTTGATCCTTTTTTTAACCATTCACTATTACAACAGGGCACAAGCAGATGCATAGTCTTTCTGAATCATACAGCTGTCGTGTTGTTATTTAGTACCCATCAGGAACTGGGAGAGGATTCCACCATCAGCTAAATCAAAGAAGTTAACTGTGCCCACTACAGGGGCAATTGCATTGCTTGGTCTTTATTTTCTTCATAGAGGAACATGCAGAGTAGCATGACTTTATACATCAAAATTTCTCATAAGCCACCTTTCCTATTTTAATAGGAACGATTTGCAGTTAAACAACATTGTTTTCAAGAAGGGTGCTTACATTGCTTCTAGCCTGGTATGCTTGAAATACAATTCTCACACTTCTGACTTCAAAAGTTGATTGTTTTTGTTACCCCGGTTGTGTTGTGGCTGCATGTAGACAACTTTATGTCCTATGTGAGCTGAAGCCCCTGGCTTTGATAAATTCCATTCAAATCGAATGGTGGTCAAAAGAACATAAAATTGTGGCATATTTTATTAACTTCTAGTCCAGATGATAAGAAACAAATCTGTCCTTCACTCCACATTGTTTTGCTATGCTGATAATACTTCTACATCCACTTAAAACGTTACATCAAAATTGAATACGACCTCAATTGCATTTCATAAGAGTACAACAAAAGCATCTCTTGATGCATCAGTTCTTAATTTCAATTCAGTCTTAAATTCCAGACCACAGTATGATTATATCAGAGCATAAGCCCATTCTTCTATGTGAATATTTCTTGTATTGGTTGCCTTTTACAAACCCACATGAAGAGACACACATATGTATGAGTATAGAAATGTAGAATGAAAACAAAAATCAGTTCAGGTAAAGAAAACAGTGGGTAGAAAATTGAACAAATACAGAATCAGCACTGCAGATTATGCTGCCCCATGGTCAGAGTCGGGATACAGTTGTCCCATTGGAAATTCTTTGTGAACAGCTTTTCTTTCAGGATCTTGTAATGTATTAAGTAATGATGACTGTATACCTTGAACATTAATTCTGAGAAAATATATTTGGAAGCTGAATCAACTTTTATGAAAAAAAATCTGGGATCACATTAGAAATGGGATATCAATGTGAATAGTTGCTGTGTAACATCTGTGGTCTGTAAGCGTAGGTTGCACTCCCGGAGGTGGAGAAATGCACATAATGGCAATAAAGGTTAACTCTACACATTTCTCACCCTCCCACATATTAGCCTACGTATTTCCTGGGTGTCCAAAACTTGCACCAGGACATAGAATGTGTAAGTTACATTGTCTGACCAAATACGAAAAGTAGCTTCTCATATATAAAGGCAGCTGACTTTTAATATGGAAGCTTTTCTTTGACCTTGTCTCTTAAGAGCCTTTGCTTTAATGAAATTCATCATTATGGTGCCTCATTTTGATGATTCAGTATTATTATTCAATTGAAAAGGCAATTTGCTTTGATGATGTATATTCTTTATTCACCGTAGACAAGAAAGAAAACAACTATTTAGGGAGGCAGAGTTCAGAATTCTGTAACTCAGGAAAATGTTTTCCAAGAAACTGGGCATGAGGGATTCATTTACATTAGAGAGGCAAACATACTTTGGAAGAGAGATGCAGGTAATGACATCATTTTTTCTCCAAGCAATACTGCTAAATTTAGATCTGGTCTCAGGGTAAATTCTGAAGATCTTTGTATTTCAGAAGTTTTCAAACGCAGACTTTCATTTTATCTATTCAAAACACAGTTAATTACATCCTGCCTTTGTTTGTCAACCTGCGTCAGCACACAGAGAAAGGTATTTACAACACATTTTCTTTGCAAGGGAGTGGGTCTTTGCCAGGAGAAATTACAGTGGGCTGCAGCCAGGCAGCCTCTGGTGCAGTCCCAGTCCCTTTTGCAGGCAGTGGTTTTCTTCTTAACTGGAAGAAAACCAGTGTTGCAGCATTACATTGCTGATTGCTCAGCTCAGAACAAAGCAAAGCATGCAATATGCTGGCATAATAAAGGTACTATCTGAAGAAAATGACTCTGCAGGATATACTAATTCTCACTGTTTCACACTGCCAGTTTCTTTTCCTCCCTTTGTCCATGCGATTGGATAGCTTTTGTGGCATATGCTGGAGATAACAGATAGGACAATTTGGGGTCATTTAAAGGCTGTAGGCTTTTAATGCAATTTTGAAACATCTCATAATTTCAGGGGCTTGAATTCTTCATTCTGTACTGGAGATCCCATAACTTTTCTTCACCACTCCTACCACTGGTCTCCATCCATCTATCTGCACTAATGATGGTGATAGTCAAAAAAACCTCTCCTCATCCTGGAAGTTGCCAGTCTATAGAAAGGGAGAATTTTTGGCTTTTACACTCCTGCATCGCCTCAAAGAATTATTTATATTCAAGCTTGTAATATCAATATTAACAGATCTAATTTGATCTCATAGGAACTTCTTGCAGAGGAAGTGCTCTGTGCACATGGGGAGTGCAATGGGACCCAAAGGAAATGCTCTGATCAAACTCTCCTTTATGATTCCGTAAGCAGTTCAGGTTTTACTGCTGGTAAATGCAGGAGGAGATTTTCCTCCAAAATTTTCTCTCCCACAACACATTTGAGTGGCAGCTCTGAAGAGCCCTATCTGTCACAACAAACTCTACTCACAGCAGCTGTTAGATGGATAAGCTGGGATACACAAGTGGAAATAAGTAGGTCACATTTCATTGAGGAAAGTATAGACCACATACAATGTAGAAAAATATAATAGTCAGGTCAGGTCGTGAGTTTAAAAGGATAGGAAGTGAAATAGAAGTGTGATGCCTACAACAGCAAAACTGTTGGTTTTTTTTTTTACTGTTTATTTTCTATTTGTTAAAACAACACTATGCATATTGCTGTAAAAGGAATTTTATGCTTAGGGAATTACATGCCAGACAAATATGACTGGGAAAAATACTTCTAGATGATGTAGTGCTGTGACTAAATTTGGAAGGTTAAACCTCTGTGCAGTCAATGGCTTTCTGAGTATGTCACATGTTTCACAGTGTTGCACTCCCTTATCAAATCTCTATGGGGTAACAACCCACCATTAGAGTCTACTGTGTTTTAAATCTCTTCATTATTCTTTGTTCCAAAGTTGTAAGTAAATATTTTTGGTCTGTTTTTAATTCTTTTTTTTTTGTTGTTTTAAATGAGAATTTTGTAGCTCCTATCCTGTGGAAGAAGAAGAGCAAATATAATAGCAATCACTATGATGCAATGAAAAAGAGAACCCACTTATAGGGACTGTCCAGAAATTTCTCACTGCCTATTCCAAGATAGATTCATTGAGTTCTACAACTATTTATCGCTATCATTTTTCAGCATTCCAGCTATTGCACGTTCAGTTAGCCAAATAGTAGAGTTCTTAATTAAAACTGTTAATTAAATTCTTAATAAAGACGCGGCATCTGTGAAAGTATGCTGCTGCTTCAGCAGTTTGGTCTAAAATGTGAAAAAAAAAAAATGTTAGCATTTCCTAATTCTCTGGTGAACAGAAATTCTGATTTTCAGCTCTAATCCATCTTTGCCTATATCAAACATTCACATGGAATTCATCTAAAATAGGGTTATTTTTTGTTCTTTGTTTTTTTTGTGTTGCTTTCCCCTCCCTCCTACCCTCCCCACATAAAACAGGTAGATATTGAAAATCTAGCACTGTTTCTTTGTGTTAGATGTGGTATTTTCATTTTGAAAATGTTTCTATTAACTATCAGAAAGTACTCGCTCGTAGCAGTTGCTGTTATACCAATGATATAAAAGGGTTTAATCCAGATTTATGCCAGGGAAGGTAAACGAAGGACCATATCCCAGTGTAAATCACTGTTAAAGGATGTAATACACTGCATTTGACAGATGGGGACTCAGTGCCCAAGCCCTATCTTACTCTGGAGGCATTTTAACAGCACAGATCACCTTCCTATCTAGGGCAGAACAAACCACATCAGATGGTTATTCCTATCTTCATCCATTGGAGAAGACTTTCACACTGCGTATGGAAGAAGTATGAGTAATTTAAGCTCCGTATTGTAAATGGATGAAGTTAGGCTAAATGAAGCTGAACACAGTCTATGATCCAGGATCTGCTACTGCTTTGTTCCCGTAATAAACTATTTTACTTCTGAGAAAAACTTCACAAAGTTTCACTTTCTGTCGAGTCAGCTGTTTGCATCACTTGACTGCAAAATACATTCTTGGCAGAATGCCTGTAAAAGCAAATGTATGTGAACCAGAGATCTCACTAGCTTGATCTGAGCACTTTTTCTTTACTCGCTTTGAGAAGCATCACATGCAGCCGGGGATGAAATCTAAAGACTATGCCATCTCACTTTCTAGAAATGTTACCAAGCACGGCATCACAAGCCGGCATGGAAGGTGTTAGATGTACTTCAGCTGTGCCGCGAGCGAGAATTCACTTCATAGTTAACACTGTAAGCCAGTAACTGAACCATGAAAGCCCTACAGAATGCCTCTTAGATACATTAAAGTATTTGGGCATTAATTAGTGTTTGCATTTTGTTGAATTATAACGTAATACGTTGTTTCAACCTTTGACTTGTACACAGCAGCCCTGCCTCCATGCACAAAGACAACGGAAGCAAATCCAACACACAGCTGTAGGAGGCTCTTCTTACTCCCTCGATTTCAAGTGGTTTACTCCTAATCTTTATCAGGAGACATGAGAAAGAATCCAATTCCACAAATGCACCTTGCAAGCAGACATTTTTCTTCTGCTAGATCTGACCTTTCACTTCAGTTTTTCCACACTCTAATATCCCTGCCTTGAATGACAGGTTTATGATTAGGGGACAACATAAATGTTCGGGGAAATAGAAGAGTTGGCTCTAACCTTTGGTATTGTGGTACAAGGAGGCTTTCAGACCTTCAGACACCCTGTGACCCAAATTAGAGAAAAAGTCCTATCTAAAATTCTTAATAAAGTTTGAAGAAGCATTGAGTTGGGAAAAAAAAAAAACCTTCAAAATGTCTGGACCTTGGGAAATCTTCCCCCTAATTGTGATTCAGTAGTTCGTTCACTGTCAAATGTGTGATAAATGCCAAAGAAGCAAGAGCACGTTCTGCTCAGTATGAAGTTAAAGGCATGTTTGCCTTTAGACCTGTGAATTTAATATACAAGTTTCTAAGTAAGCCCTATTCTTTCTGTCTTAATACCACTGGGCTGAGCAACAACTTTATAGCTTTTTTTTTTTTTTTCTTCACACACTATTTAGTTGTCTGCTGGGAACAAAGGCACAGCTTGTAGATGAAGGAAAAAAATCTTATTTCCTTACCCCAAAATGTGTTGGCTTTTGTTGTTGTTTTTTTTGTTAGTTTTGTTTTTAATAACACAGTATTGCAAGTTCCATGTCAGCAGCACTTACTCTGAAGAAGGATAATTCAAACAATTCACTGCACCTATTTGCATATGTAACTGACAAAGCATCATTTCATCTGTCCCAACAAAGGAAATGAAAGATTTGAACTAATTTGTACTTTTCTGTAAATGAAAGGTCTTCTGTGGTGCTTCTATTGATGCACGAAACATGAAGAGCTGAGCTAGCTCGAGTTTTTCCATTCTTTTATTCACCTTTGTACATTTTTTTTAAATCAAAGAATATTGTGAAAATAAAATGAGAACATCAGAGCTTGATCTCCAGATATTTAAACTTTTGTTATCCCTTATTCACCTTGTTAGAGGCACTGAGAAGTAAAGACAGGGATTCTCTTGGTGTGAGCACCCTTTCTGAAGCAACAACACTCCCACAGCTATTTTTCTGGGCATTCATTGTGCTGGAGTGGAACCTCTGGTCAGAGAGGGTGAGTCCTCCCAAAATATTCAGGAAAAAAGGTGATGGAAGAACTAGGTTCAAGGCTCTGACACAGGGAGAAGAGACTTGACCTCGATTTTTCCACATCTCAGGTAAAAAAAAAGTCAGCTTTTCAGAACCTTAACTTTTTATGCAATCGATACAGATCCTTTGGATAGTTGAGAGAAAAAGGAAAAATAACAACAGACTTTCCTGCTGTAGGCCTCTCTACTCCTTTCCTGTCACCCTCATATTTTAAGAACATTTGCAAAAGAACTCATTCCTCCGGAAGCCAGGGTGAGCACTGAAGCTATCAACAATTTAAAAGCACATTCAATTCCATAATACTTGCATGCTTTGAAACATAGAGATTTGAGAAATTTTGGAAAAAAAACAAAACAACATTGCTCTGACTTTTTCAGTTTGAAAAACTCACAGTAGAAACCTCCTCTTGAGGTTTTACGTAGTGCTTCCATTGGATATTGATCATTCACTGCTAGCACTTGCTGTATTGCCAGTTTGTTCCCAGCTTTGGGTCAAAGTAGGCTAAGAAGGCTCAGACAAGATGTCTCCTCAGCACAGAGCAACCAAGAAATCACCTTCTAATGAGTGTGAAGAAGGCAGATTAAATGTCTAAGCAATTGTAGCAATTAAATATTTAGTTCTGTCCTTGACTTGCCCAAGCCACAGTTGTTTTGACTTACTGACTCTGGTCACCACTCCACTCTCTCTTTTGGTCATTATTTGTTCTTTTTAATAAAAAAAAAAAAAAAGAAAAAAAAAGTGCAGGGCAGTTTCTATGGGGAAGATATTTTCACCTTGAATTACAGTTTGATGTGGTAGCTGGCAGTATTACCTCTACCTGGATTTCAATCTTGAAGCCTTCAGTAATTAGAGATGGCCTGTACAGTGTTTTGAGATAAGAATTAGATAACTAACTGCTCACCAGGCAAACAGTCTGAGCTCTGGGAAAAATAAATGTTCTCCAGTCTGCCAGACACCTTGCAGGTAATCTTGTTTTTGTCCTCTGTTCTTAACTATTTAGGAAATTTACTGGTCAAAATGAGGAAGCTCCTCTAGGTTCAACATAGCTCCTCTGGGTCTTGTGATTTTCTTACAGTTTCTTGATACATTTTGGAGAGATTTCAGGGAAAAATAAAAAAAGGTATGCATTTTTTCTCCTTTTGGGGTGTGAGATTTGGGTTACGCTAATCCTATCACATCTGTCCTGACACATGGCAGCTACCAAGACTGATTTTGGGGTCTGTCCCTGGGAGGCTGCTGCTGCAGACAGGGCTGTGAGCCCTCAGCAGCACAGCCATCAGTGTTCCCGCTGGGAATTTTTGTCTTTTTTTTACCTTCCAGGAAAGTTTCCTCGCTTTGTGTCCCTAGAAGCTTAACTAGAGCTAGTCTAGTTAGACTAGTCTAGTCTACCTAGACTAGAGCTGTCTCCCTAGAAGCTTAACTCAGCTGCAGCTCAAAATCCATTCAGATATTCAGTAATACAGCATGGAGCACTTAGCAGACAGGCACGCACTTGAACATAGGCTTAGATGAGCCCGAAAAGCTGCTTTTATTGCATTTTTTTCCTACCATCCTCATAGGATATAAAAGCCTAAGAAGGTAGATCTGATGAAGAAGAGAATACTGAACGTGAAGAGCTCAATAGAGGAAGAAATACAAGTTATTAGAGGAAAGGAAGGAGCAGGTATGAGCTTCTTGGGGGCCTCACCTTTGGCCCTGCCACATCTCCATGGGCTGTTTCTCGGGATGAGGTGGCTGATAAAAGCAGACACATACTCTGCTCTTGCAGAAGGAAAAGCACAAAACGGGAAAGGCTTTTCTCCTCCGAGTACCTGGGAAACTGCACTGAGAAATGCACATTTTCAGAGCAGATAACTAGACAGGAGTTTAGAAATAATCCCCAGAGATGTTAAATGTCCTGACTGCAGGTGACAGGCATCTTCCTTACCCAATCTTCTGGACTTTCTGCTCTTTTCCACAAAGCAGAGTGGTTTAACAGCAGAGCAGCAAGGTTACTACTAACAGCACCCTCTGCATAGTTGTTAAATTCTTTATTAGGATGTGCTCTGGGAAGGAGATGTTTAAATCTCCTAAGGGAAATAAAGTTTTGTAAATACTGAGGAGTTCTTTAAATGGGAGACATTAACATTGGCTGCCATTTAAATGAAAGCAGCCATTTTCTTTCTTACTTGCCTGCTCAGAAATGCCCAAAGTTAGGAATCCTGATCCTGCAGTGAGTATAGAGGTGTGAAATGCCTACAGCAGGACCCCTCGTGCCCCCATTTTGGAGCCTGCCAGCAGAGCTACAGCCTGCAGCATTGGACTGGTGACTCAACAGATACCTCATAATACTAATTAATAACTTACTTATTGGAATAATAATCTAAAATACCTTTTTTTTTTTTTTTTTTTTTTTTTTTTTCTGCCAGGGGAGCCCTTGCTATTTTCCTTCTTCCAAGGAGATGCAATTTGACATTTATTTTCTATGGGAAGACCTCTAGCCAGAGATATCTTGATGCTTGCCTGAGCTGCAAGAATGAATCACTGCTGACTCGTGTGCACACATACACCTTTTAAATTACCCCATGGGTTTTGGAGAGAAATCCCTGAGAAGTGCACCCCCCAAGTTCTATGATGATGGGGGTCAAAGCCCTCGCATAGGTGTGGGAGAGCTGAAGTCCAGTCCACCCTCACTCACTGCTTCTTCAGAGCAATGCAGAAAGTTCTGCAGTGAGCTCCCAGGGTGAGAGTAAATGCAGGGACAAGAAGGGCTGTGTACACCAGAGGAAAACAAAACAAACCCTTTCTGCTGTAACCAACCATCCCACTAATCCTGCTCTGCCTGAGCAGTGCTGCATATGAAGTAGTTCTCATCATAATTTCTCTCAATACCCTGCAGCTCTATCCTCTGAACTATTTTCTGCCTTCCCAGATTTCACCTGCAGCTCAGTATGCCTGAGCACTAGCTCCTGACTTCATTAATAAATATAAAAAAGAGCTATCTTTATTTTAGTTTCAAGATGAAAAAAAATATCTCTTCTACAGCTTGCTCTCTTGCAGACAAAACTTTCTTAAATGATGTAGAAAGTCAAGACAGGCAGGGTTCTTGCACCTTCCTTCGGCCTCTGAAGATGAAAGAAGGCACTTAGCAGTGTCACTGCACAAAGGTATGTTCATTGCCCATTTGCAACAGCAGGCTGAGATTTGGATGAGGGAGGATTAGCCGAGGCACTGGGAAGGAGCCCATCTCACTATCTTAGTGCAGCTACCAGTTAATGGCAAAGAAGTTCAACCCTATTAAAAACTAAGGAACTTGTGGCTTAATTTCTTAAATGCTTGACTGATCTCATTTTTTGCTTCTAGAGGGAGTGAGGGAAAAAGAAAGAAAATGCAGTGGAAATGCTAAGTCACGGCCTGAACCAGTGATGAAGCACCTGGTGGGAAGGCAGGGCCAGCCCAGAGAGCTCAGGTGAATGCAATGTACTTGAGTAATGGAAGGGATGGAGGTGGGATCCACCCCTTCCCAGATCTCATTTAAGGGCTGGTATTGAGGGTGAAGGTTTGGGTGGTTTGTTTTGAGGTCATGGTGTGTTTGATGCCTTCTAAAGGTAAGTAGTTTTTGGCTTGTTTGTTTGTTTTTTTTCCCTTTTTTTTGTGCCTACTGCTGTGTTTGAGTGAATCTTGTCTTGCTGAGGCATGGGATCTTGCAGCTCTGCTGCTGCTGCTGTTCTTGTACTTTCCATTGCATTATGGAAAGAAAGGTGTTAGCCTTTATGCTGAGGAGGGGCATTCTGGTGGGTGACTGGCCTTGAGTTTTTGGGGGTGTGTTTTGAGTCTGGGGGGGAACTGGTTTTAAGAATTTTAACTTTAGAAGCTTTCAGCTTGTTACGTTGGTGGCTGTGTGCTGTTTTGTATTCTTGCCTGCTTTCATTCTGCTATTCTGCAGGTGGTTGTGTAATATTTCTGATTCCCTCAGGGGTTAAAAACTGTAACGTTTTCCTTCTTAAGGTAACGAGAGCAAACATAGCTGCAGGAAGCAGAATCCTGGGTTATTGTTTAGATTAATGATCCTGATGAAAATAAATGGAAAAAAAAAAATAGGGTAGGCGAGAATTAACACTTTATGTAGGTTTCTCTGAAAATAATGCCTCTTATTTATTTTTATAGTTGAGACATGAAGAGCACTATAATGCTGTTTGGTGAAACATGGGGAGGTGTTGCAGATCTAAGTGCTACAAGGACTTGTTTGTATTTAGCAACCACTTGCTCACTACCTTGCTCCATTTGGTTTAAGAATGTGAACTGTGGTACTTCGCTAGTCTTGTCCATGAGAGCTTTCACCTTGTTTTCTGATGGCCCATGATGTCTGAGCATGGGTGCCATTGTGAAGTAGAAGGACTATCTGAGAAGACAGGTGAGCCTTATTCTGAAAAGGTGAATAGCAGTTTAAAGCAGTTTGAAGTCCCTGGTGAGCTGAAGGGCTGCCAGTAGAGCTGAGCCTGTAGCAGCTCTCTAAGGGCATTCAGCTAGGTTGTGCACTGCAATGGGATGCTGAGAACACGTTTCTCGTGTTGTCAGAAACTGCCCTGATATGAAACAAGCTGCTCTGTGACTCCATAGTGAGTCTGGGTTTGTTCAACAGTGTCCTTGTTATGTTGCTCATCTGTCTGTCCTTGTTGTACTGTGAAATTGGGTTTCGGTCAGCAAAGAAATATGATGGTGGTTCAACTCTAGCATTTCTGTATTGCATTTTATCACAACTTCAAAATTCTTGTGGCTGCATCATTTATTCTTGAAAGAACCAGCAAGTTTTGCAAATAATCCAACAGTGCACAGCCACACGTGTAGAGGTCTCAGTAGGCGTATTTAACCTTGTGAATTGGTTTCATTTCACACATGTTTAGTGCTTTATGGAAACTTATGTTTTTATCTGCATCTTAAAAATTCTTCAATATATTGAATTGACTGAAGTTCAACAGATTTGACAGATATTCCAATAAACTCTCTTTCTGAATGCTGATCAACTCAGTGTTAATGGACAGGCATTCCTTGTAGCTGTGTTTTATCTTGAATGCTGTCAAAATAACAGTGGATTCTACTCACGCACCTCCAATTTATTCTAGTTAATGGTGCTTTCGTTGTTCCTGAAATCATTCTTCAGAGATGATTTCAAGTGACATCTGTGTAGGCCTAAAGACCTAAATTGCTTTCTAAATCATATTTGCTTGTGCCCAGGGATTTAATTAAAATATTTTAAAATACAGAAAGAGGAGGATTGGAAGATTTAGAAATATTACCCCCGCTCTCCCTTCAGCAGCCATAGTTGGAGAGAATGGAGGCTGTTCATAAATATGCTGTAATTGCCTTAATGAAGTACATAATCACATGATATTGGAGAAGTAGAGATGAAGGTTATGTTGATGTAATGGAAGAGTCTTTCCTAGTTCTAATTAGAACTTAAAATTTCAAGGCTTACATATCTATCTTGAACTGTGTACACTTTGGGCATACAGCAGCTATTTTATACACCTGGGTTTCACTTCCTAGTAAGATACACCTGCATTTTGGGTTTGCACTGTTTAAACAATAGGAAACTTCATTGCCAAAGCAGATTATCTGGTTTTTGGGATAAGGCAAATAAAAAGCCAAACAACTGTAGGTGTGTTCAGGAGTTCAAACTAGCTCACACCTCTACTGTCCTCTACATTCAGGAAAACCATTGACCAGAGGTATGGGAGTTCTTATTATGGAATTGTTCTTCTAGCGATTGAGCTCAGACTGAATCTGTTCTCCTGCAGCTGCCCTGAATTGCTGAGAATTTGCATGATTAAGGAGGGGAAAAGTTCTTAAGCTATTGTTGCTAAGGAAACTGCCGCCTTGATATTTGCCTAGTGAGAACAGCTGTCTCTCTTTGTATCTAAGCAAAGGAGATCTGGAAGCAACTCTTGGTAGTGGCAAGGTTGCATATATGATGAAGACTGTGTGGGGTTACTGACAAGTCCTGTTTGCTGTTGGTGGAGGGCTGTGCCTTGCTGATTGGCTTGGTGGTCAGCCAAGTAACCTCTGTATCATTATTTCTAATTACTCCTTTTTTTTAAACTCCTGGAAAATGAATTACTCTTTTTTAAAATATTTATTATTCTGGAGAATAATACCGTGCTATATAAGACAGCCTGAAGAAAAATGTGTTCTATTTATTTTATGTCCCCTATGATGTCGGCTTGGAAATATGTTAGAATTTCAGTTGTAATGTTCCCCTTGCCTTCACATCTGATCCCCTCTTGTAAATTTGTCATTTGCTTTGACCCCGTGTATCAAGCACTGAACTGGGGGAAGTTGCATGTTTTGATTTAGTGACTCTGGCCAGAGCAAATTTAGTACCATCTGCCATGAAAGAAGTTATATGATAGCTTAACCTCTGGATGATTCTTTCCTTCTCCCTGCTCTTAAGTATGGCTCTTCAGAAGTTACTACTCAGCAGCTTTGGATTCCTAATGATGCATGTAAGTCTTTCTGATGTAGCCACAGTAATTCTGTATTTATTTCAGTCATGCCCTTTGTGTATTGGAGTGCTGCTGTACAGCTCAATTTTGTGTTTTTTGGCCCTGATCTATTGTCCGTTCAACTTTAAGTCACTGATTTCCTGATATCTACTACAGATACCCTCAGTTGCTCTAATCACACACCTTTTTTTTCCTAAAATGTTTCCAGCAGACCTGCACTTTGTATTAGCCGTCATTCATATTCTTTGTGGTATGTCTTTAAAACCAAAACAAGCAACAGATTACTTTTTTCCTTAGTTTCTAGAACTAGAAGTTGAAAGGCAGCTCCAATTTTCCATGTGTAATGTGCAAGCAATAACAACAAAAAACACAACAAAAACTTCTCTTCAGCCTTTATTCCCTTAAGGAGGTATCTTACTGTGTATCCCTCCCTGTGTCATAGCATCCACTAGTGGTTGTAGTATGTAAGACTGTCAATTGAAAGTGTGTGAGGGAAAGAGGTAAAGATCTTTCTGTGTGGTTTCATCTCATTTCCAAGATCTCTGCCTTTTTTTTCTTTAATAGTCCTATGTGCTAAATCTTTCTTGGCTGTGTTTTTCAGACACTGACTATTGGTTGAACAGAAGTCTTCTGGTTGAACAGGGCATAATCTTCCTGAAACATATTTTTATCCACATCCATATAACAACATTAATTTTTAACAAGTTGGGATTTTCATCTTATCAGAGGACTGCTTGAGATAGAATGAAAGATTCAAGCATAAGATAGAGCACTTTTGTAGAATATGGCACAAAGAAAGATATTAGTGTTTGAAGTGACTTTTAGCTTTCCTGCATTCTTTGTGTATCTTTAGCATTCTCTGCTCTCTCTAATCTCCACTGTATCACTCAGTTCTTTTAATTCTTTGTGCTGCACTTTGAGCATCAAAAAGCACATTCAGTGCCCAAAAACCTTCACTCTGACGTTTGCTCTTCAACAAAATAGTTTTGATGCATAGAGAACAAGAATAAAGAAGTGCAAACAGTGTAAGGGAAGACAGGAATGAAGAGAGAAGAAAGGGGCTCTAATGAGAAAGATGATGAAGGTACAGTGACTCTCCTGTAAGGAGATGATGAAAGTCTGTGTAACATGCAGAAAGAAGTGTTTGTTATTTTCAGAAACTCGTGAAGCACCTTGTGGCAGTCAGTGGAGCTCTCCTGGGCCCACGCAAAGCATTTCAGTTCTGTAAGAGCACAAAAGCTTCTAATGCTGCTTGAGCAAGAACACTAAGAACAGAAACATCTCCTTCTGTCATGTGATGGAAGGCCAAGTAAAACTGTGTCTGAATGTGACCACTGCCCTGGCCTTGTCAGAGCTCAGTTATGGAAAGATGGTCAATGATTTAAGTCACTTTGGAATTCTCTTGATCTGAATCATTTAAATTCAGGTAGTTCTCACCTTTTGTCTTGTGTACAGCTCCGTGTACCAGAGGGAGCCTCTCAGCAGTAAAGGGGCAGGCAGCATTGCTCTAAACTTTCCTTCTAGTTTCTGGTGTAGACCTGTGCTGTAAAGATAAATTTTGATGCATTTTCCTCCTTAAGATAGACACCTTAAAACAGCTTTGGGACTGCTAGCATTTGAATGTTTGTGCACAACACCGCTGTGAAATGATGTCTGTCTGTAGAACCCATCTGATATGTTAGGCTGTGCAGTCAGGTACCTCCAGGCCAGGAGAATGGCTGTATGAGTGGCCTTGTAATTGAATATTCAAGCTTCTTCTGCAAATGTAATAGCTGCAATGGTGGTCTCTTCCAGTATTTCCACCTTTTAAGAGACAAGACACATCTCTTGCTAGTGAACTTTGATAAAAGATGGATGTGAACAGCTTAAAAAAATGTTAGACAGCTGATTATGGTCCACAGAAAAGGTATCATCTCGATTTTAAAATTCTTCATGCTTATGCCAAAGAAGAGAATATGAATTAACTGAGAGAGCTAGAGCTTTTATCTGTACTTTTTATCATACAGGAAGGCCATTAAAGAAGCCTTATAAAAAATAAAATCTTTTCCAGGAGATTTCATTTATATAAAAAAAAAAGTAAGCAAGACAAAAAACCAGTGAAGCTTTCTTTTTGTCTGAGCTCACTGCCTGCAGTTGGATGTTTTACTGGGTTTACTTGTTTCTAAGTCTTAATGCATGTTCCAGTTGAACTGTAGTAGCAAGGGGGGAAAATGGGAGACTAACAAGATGCTTTCAGACAAAACGGCACTCAGTATTTTTTTCCTGGCCTAGAATGAGAATTTGTCTGTAACCAAAAGCCCTATTAAGCCACTGTATTAAAGACAATGCCAGATTTCTTGTCAGAGGCAGTAGTGATGCTAAGAAGGCATTGTAATGTGTGCGTTACAGCAAAAGCACAGATGTACAAAAGAAAGGAGGAGTTTTTCCCTCCTCGAGGAACAGAAAATTATCCTCAATTGAGAAACTGCAAAAAAAAAAAAAAAAAAAGCCAATCAGTTCATACAGTCAAGGTGTTGCCTGGGAGGAATCTTTTAGTGCAGGAGGGCTAAACATCCAGGTATGGGATGTGAGTGAGCAGCAGCAGTGACAAACATTATTTCAGAAGGTGTTTGATCGTGGTGGTTGCTTGTCAGGTGGAAAATGCTGAGTGCTTACAGCTCCTGGGGATTTCAGTGATAGCTGAAGGCACTTGGCAGGCTTTTCCAAAAATGCTAACCACCATTCAAGGTAAGCAGTGTACTTGTAATAGAGCATGGATTAGACTGATAGCACTAGGTATGATGCTAAGATTCTTGACTTAAAAGAGGTCATATATGAAACTGCATTTTAATGCTCAGTGCTTGATGTGTGCTTGTTTGAAAACCTCGGGCCCAAAAGTTAACACTTCTTGCTTTTTCTGTGTGACAGACAGATTGTTCCCGATTGCAAGTTGTCCTGTTAAATACATCCAGACTGTTAGAAGAGCATAATGTAGGTTTCACAGTGAAATTATGTCCAGTGAATGTTCTCAGTTTTAAGTACAGTTAGGTAGGAATATCATTCATGAAATTACTTCGTGAAGTTAGCCATGAGTTGCTGCTTTTTTAAATGATCATTTGTAAATTGCACAATTTCTTTTATGGAGGGGAGTTCAGCTACCCATGGCCTTCCAAAATTCATCAAGACTTCAGTTCAGCCCAAGTAAATCTTCAGAATTAATGCACTTTTTTTTTTAGCTCTATTAGCAGTAGTTAGCAGTAGTGACAGCTTTGGAGTGGGGGAATTATATTTTTAACTGCAATGCTAATGACTTAGCACAGCTTTTTTCCACTAAAAGACAGGCATGTAACTCTAGTTCTGAAACTCAAGGAAGGCTGTGGTTCTGCCATTTAAACTGTCTCTTCATTGGAACCTTACCAACTTGTATTCATCTACTGAAAACCTCCAGGTGTTACAAATTTCAGAGAAACAGGTTGCTGTTTCTCTTAAAACAGGGAGTAAGTAATTTCTATATATATTTTTTTTTTACCTGCTGCTCATCAAAATGTAATTATTCAGGAAAGATTTCAGGAATCTTCAACCTATTCAACAAGAATGATCTCTTTGCTTTTCCAACTTCTGACAGTCTCCATTCCATTATATTTGCCTCTGTTCACAGAACTAAAAGAAGATTGCTAGCTGATTCACACCTGGCTGTCTTTGCTGTCCACATGCAGCTCTGTTCTAATTGTCTGCAGTGGGACTCCCATTAGTACCAGGGAAGGCTTTGTGCATATGAATGAAACGATTCAGGAGGGAATTAAGTTACTTTGCTTATTCGACTATATGCTCTGCTGAAATTTCCTGCATCAACAGTTGATGAAAATACTTGAGCGTGGAATAGTTCAAATGAGTGCCTGTTGGTATTTCTTTAGCATGTCAGCTCTAGAGGAGGTAATATGAATCTGCTTGAGGGGGTATGGGTTGGGCCTTCCCCTTGCAGTGTGAGCTTTCAGAATTTTTTCTGCATTTAAAGTCATGGGAAATAGGCATTATTCAAATATTTATGAGCATACAGGTAGTGTTTTTACATTTTCTTTATAGTGTTAAAGAGATCCCACAGGGTTTTCTGGAAGTATTCTCGAACATTAATTCTCTGTAACTAGTATCTCTTCTCAGGGGGTCTCAAATGTACACTGTACCTATTTGAGAGATGCTGTTTTCTGTATCTAGAGTTCCAGTAGACTTGAAACAAAGCTAGCTGGCAGCAAATGTTACCAGAAGTGTGCTCTTTCTATGAAGGGAAGGTGAAGGTCTGACTGTTCCACTAAAATATTCCTTGCTTCTCAGCTGCAATGCAAATCTGAGGATTTGTAGAAAGGGATTTGAAGCTGTAGTTCAAGATGATGAATAAAGCTGTGCAGCTTTTTCTGAGTATCAGAATTTTCATTGTGGGCTCTCAAATATGCAATGTAATCCCACTATGAAGGAAAATGATGAGGAAGCCAAAATATGTTTACCGGCAGCTGAGATGGTTATGAGGAAGTGGTTACTGTTTCCTTTATGTATTGGACATCAGGAGTTGAGCTTAGGAAAATAATACTTTTTAAAGTAGGCAAGTAGCCAGCAAGGTCCAGTCCAGAGTAAAAATAACCATGTGTTAAAGGTACAAGATTGAACACAACTGGTTTGTAGCAGCTTAACAAGTTATTGCTTGTCAGCTGAGCTGCTATTGATATTTTGCAAGTACTGTTAGTTCTGTCTTGCTTAATAATAAAATGCATTCACTTAAACTATCTATGCCAATGCCTAAGTGAATGTATTTCACCTTGCTGTGGCAGTAGCCAATATGGTTATAGGCTGTATGATTAGTGGAAGAAGACCAGCAGTTACAGAATTGTGTTAAATCTTGTGCTTTCACCACTACTTTGATATATTGTAGTGTTTTGTCTTTAGAAATTAGCACTTTTTTCCTATAACTCAAACTGGAGTGATGAGTAATCCAGATGCCATAGCTATTAGAATGTAGGCAGCTGGCATCTGGGCTCTGACACCGACAACTATGTTCCATATGGCTCAGTTTTAACACCAGAAAATTTTAACGAGTGAAAAGGACACACAAGCCAAGCCTGAATACTATTCATTTCTTATTTTTAAGGAAAGCAATTTGTACTATATTAAGACATGTTTGCAGAGACTTGTCTTCAGGAGCGTTTGTTCTAGCTTGAAATAGAAAAGAAAAAAGGTATGATTACCCTTCAAAACACTTCAAGTCTTGCCAGAATAACAAGTTTGAATATACCTTGAAGAGTTCTCTATTCTTACAGTAGAATACACAAATTAATACTGCAGTTGAATAAGTAACAAGAGCTGACCAGGGCCTCTGCAACCAGAAACTGAGATAATAGAAGCCAATGTGAGTGTTCCATTCTCCTCTTTAGAACAGGAACAACACGGGGGGGGGGGGGGGGGGGGACGACACAAAAAACAAACCTGTGAAATCCCATGTCATCTTGAACCTTTCTAAGCTGGAGAGCAAATTCATTGTGGGAATTCTTAACCCCTTTCCAGAAGATAGAGCTATTCTTTTGGGCATCTCCTGTGTTCATGTAGCCCTCACTATTAGCTAATGCTCTACTAGAGAGATACTGTACAATGCAAATATCTACTATGTTGGCAGATGGAAAAATAGTTTAAAGCTCTTTAATTAAATAACCTCTTTTCAACATCAATACCACAAAGAAAGCATTATTCTGCAGGAGAATGTATTTTCTGTAATTCACAATAACTGAGTAACGATGTGGTAAAGATGCAATTAGATCTAATTTGCTTATGTAAGTGAGCTGAATGAAAAGATCAATATTCAATCTACACCTGCTGTGAAAAAACAATTAGTTTAATTGACAAACGGCTTCAGCTAATTACATAAAAATGACCTAATAGTAATGCAAATTAGGATTATTAATAGTACATGAGTATTTTAATTGATATATATAATCTTCACTTGTTAACTGGTATTCTCACAGTTAACTTAGGGATTTAATTTTTGCAAAAAATCATTTATCCTGTTTTCACAAAGTTCTGTATTGCTTTTAAATTACAAAAGCCACTTGTCTTAGGGCTTTAATCTAGGCTGAGATCCTGTGGAAAGGATGGAACATCAAAACTCATTGCTCTGACTGTCCAGCTAATTATCATTCACTACTCAAGCAAATCTGACACCATACTGATGCTTGGTATGGATGATGGGGAAATGCAAGTAGAGGCCAGGAATTACATGGGTCCTTCTTCCTGCTGCCAGTGCAGAAAGCCGTGGCAAAGGGAAAAGGACCCTTTGGAAGTGAATCAGAGCACATGAGCTGTTCTTGTTCTGAATGATCCTTGAAGGAAACTCTTGCTCCATCTTAAGTCAAAGAAGAAGAGATACCTTAATTCAAATTAGTCTATAATTAGGCTGTGCTTCACTCCATGTAGTATGGTTGAATGCAGAGAATGCAGCTTTAAGTTCTCTGATTTACAGAGGACTGTCACACATTACCTGGCTGTATTGTCAGATGATGTGCAGATGCAATCTGGTGCTGCTGATAGGAGGATTGTTATTAAGGCCTTCTGTCTTTTTGGTCTATAGAGTTGGTAGGAAATGAGCTTTCCCAGCCCAGCTTTTCTTTTATACTTTTGTCCGTGTATGAAAAACAGAAATGGCACTCCTCTTATGGTAATGTGTACCATACTTTCTTCCATAAAGTCTTTGTGTCCTGATGCAATATAGAGCAGTGCTATAGAATCCACAATGCTCCTTCCCTGGAGGAATCCAGGTATCAGTCTTCCTTCACCAGCTAACAAATTAATTGCTTGTAACAAACTTCCAGTGGCAAGAGCACAGGGCAGGGAAGACCTTACTACAGCTGGTGGTTGGTCCATCCATTTTCCTTCCTCAGCCTTCATGCCTTATGGAGAAGAGAGAACCAGAGACCATCATGCTGAAGGTAGAGCAAGGTAAAGGCAATGGAGCTTTAGGAGAGAGCTGTTGTTACACTGTTCTCTTGTTTTAGTGCTCCTGGCACTGTAATTCTGATGGGGCAGGAAAAGTGATGATTTAACCTTGTGTAGGAGCTGTTCATCAATCCTGTGAGAACTGAAAAAATAGTGCTGCTCTGAGCCCTTTGTGTCCCTGCTGAATGTCACTGTTGTGAGCAATGGATGTTGTAAAAGGTGTGAAAGGTAGAATGTGATTAAATCTCTGTAGAAATAATGCTCTTGGTGACCCTTGAAACAGGGGCCTTCCCTGGGATATAAAGGGGTTTGGATCTCATCCCAGTCTTTGTCACCTTACCTTCCAGTCTCACAGGCACATTCTACATGTATCAGCAAATGATGCAAATACAGAGCAATGAAATGGTTGTTACAAAAACATGCATTTTCCAGCAGATGTTCACATCTTGACATCTATTCTCTTCTGCGTCTGTATCTTACACTGTTAGTTTTTATAGTCACTTCTCCATCCAGTTCACAAGAACATGCAGTCTATCCTGTGAATAGAAAGCTTCTTGAAACTTGCTTAACCCTTTCTAAGTGATCATATTTATTGGTATGTAGCACGCTAATCCACATAAAACACAGTGCTCAATATTCTCCCCCTCTTCCAATCCAGGAGTGCCCTCTCATTTTTTTTTTTGTGTCTGAATGCAATTTAATAGATTTTTACCCTGCAGAGAACAAAATCCTCTGCAGAACAGTTGGTGTTTTCTGGCTTTGAGCACTGTATGGTAATGTAAATGTCAGGATAGCATAAGGTAATAATTATGAGATCATATTTTCCTGTTTAAAAGAACCAAAAGGTTTCTAGAAAGTAAATAAAAGTTATATTTTGTTATAAACTCTTTCAGGCAGTAGCTTAATTTTCATATGCTTGTGGACACTATTTAGTGCTGTCTGACTGCAAATTATATTTATTACTGTAATACAAGCTGTTTTTATACATTTTCTTTCTGTGTGCTTAGCGTTAATTACCTATAGCATTTCAGATACCTAGCAGAGCAAATCTTTGCATGCTCATCTTCCTAAGAATGTGATAGAGTAGTTAAGTCACTCCTAATTACAGAAAATAGGCTGGGCCAAGTAAGTGAGCATGCCTTTGTCAGTGAAGTGAATGTTGGTTATAATCTTGTATTTTTTTAAAAGTCAGTAGTAGTGTTTCAGGAAAAAAAAGTACAGAACATGGTAATTCTCTTCTAATACAGTGAAGTTTCTTTTTAAACAAATTTAGGTGAACTGTTGGAGGTCACAAAAATCAGGTAAATTTGGCCTTGGAGTCCCAGCTCCCTTATTTTATTTGCTGGAGTACAATGACTGCCTATCACTTTCTGGTAAGAGTGAGCTAACCTTTGAATCCAGAGCTGTCCCTGCAGAGTAATGTAGAGTCTGTGCTAGAGCAGAAACTATCAGCAGGAGCTAACATTTTGTAATCACAGACTGATGGAGGAATCTTTGTTTCTGCTCCTCATTCTTTCTCTTTGTCATCTGAAAGATTTTAGCTCAATACATCCTTCTCTTCTGCATGATGCTTCATTAGTATGCAGTGGAGATCTGAACATATTCCCACAAATTATTCAAAGATGTTAAGCATGAATCTTCAAAATGCCCAGGTGCACTTTACAGCAGTTCCAGTGACACTGAGCTATGTTACATCTTTTGCTCTGAAGGGATATTCCTCAGAGAGAAGGTAGAGCTAGAAATGCTTTAGGACTCTTTGATGGCATACAGTTTTCTAAGTTTCATGCTTGGAGAAAAAGAGCAAGGTGCTTGCAGAGTGCCCTGACCTTGGGCTGAGATAAGGGATGCATCCATGTGGCAGAGGACTACAATGATGTAAGACTCAAAGGTTTTAAAAGGATGAGTGAAACAGTGCTCGAGATCAGTCATGAATTCCTGCCTACTACACTTGGTGCTTAGTAGTCTTGCTCCTGATCAGTAAGCTGTGTTGCTGTTTCAAGCTTGCTGTTCCCCCTCCTGCTGATAGGAAATAAGATTCCTAGAACTGCCAATCTGACAAATACTTGCATGAAATGAAATCGAGTGACTTGCTTGTCAGTCTCATATGGAGCTCTGACCCAGTGTGTTACTGTGTGAGGTGCTTCTGGGGAGACCACATGCCCAGCAATTCTGAGCAGAGCTGCTCAGCTTCTCTGTGGGCTGCAAACTGTGAAAGCTCCCAGCTTCTCTGTCTGCTGGGATTATAAAGGTCTCTGCTTCCACTTGATTTAGAGCCATGCAGCATTTTGTGGGTTGAAGCCAATCATCTACAGATTACTAACCCCATGCCTGCTTGATGGAGTGGAGGTACGTGCTGTACATTGTACAAATTGAAAGGTATGCCAACACATCTACTCTACAACTGTTAGTTACTGCTGTTTGTTTTCATCTTTTTTTTTTTTCAATATATACATCTCAAACATCTTTACCTTCATTACTTCCATTAAAAGGAGCCCCTGAGTTAACCACATTGATTTGAGTGGGATGTGATCGTTGGATCAGCTCTGTACTGCAGATAGCAGTGGACTGTGAGGTGTTGTTTGGGTGTGACTGAAGGAGCTGCACCTTGAAGATTCCCTGTTAATGGTTGGTGATCATTTAAAAAGTCACATCAAGTTTTTTGTGAGTACTGGTTCCTGTGTCCTGACCAAACTCTGAGTCAAGAATACCCCAATGATCCCCCTCATCAGTTTCAAAAGTGTTCAGGTACCTCTGGTATGCAGTGCTTATTTCATGGCACTCAGGTTAAGGTTAGAGATGAACCTCTGTGGGATGCACTGAAAAATAATGTCTGGTCATCTGAAGCTGGAAGCTGGAATCATCCATCACAGCAGCAGCTGCACATAGCAGAGGACTTCCCAAGCTGTGAAGAGAGCTCGATGCTATACAAAGCAAAGCCTGTGTGTTATAGGTAACTGCAGAGAATTAAGCATTGTCATGTACTTCATGGTATTCTAGTTAAAAACAATGATAAAAATGACAACAGTAGTGTTGGATTGTTTGCAACTTGTGTGGTTTTACCTCCAAACTGATTTAAAAGCATCACTTTTAACTTTCACTCAGCGTTTGGTTGTTTTATAAGCTCTAAACACAGCTTCTGTGTGCAATTCCAAGTAGTGTGAAACTGTAACACAACTGAAGGAGCTTTAACTCTGTGCTCTGAATCCCCCTGAATTAATAGTGATTGCAAGGATGCTTTGAAACTGTTCTACTTCATATTTCAAAGGTTTAAGCCACATCTCAGGGGTTGAGCCCAAAAGGACAACAATGAGTTTTTTGCCAAGGATGGAACAAGTATCTTTACAAACACATGAGGTTTCTTGAAAGAGTGCGTGTGTGGGGAGCTTGTTCTTATGGGGGGGCTTTAGACTAACAAAACTTAATGTCACTTCTGTTGGTTTGAGTTGCTGCTTGCATCTTCCTGGGTCTGTGAATAAGAACAGATGTGTTGTTACTCATCATGGTTTTGATTAGGGTTTTCCCAAACATAATCTATGTTTGTGGTTGTGTTAGCCTGGAGAAATCACAAATTTGTTTGTCAAATGAAGGCTTGTCAGATCTGTGGGCTTCCTTCCATATGACTGAAGTGGGAAATGTAGATTTCATGTTCACTTTGAAAGAAGTTGTTCATTAAAATATATTGGTTGCTTAAAAGCAAACAAACCACAGGGAGGGGCAGATCACAGTTGCGCTTAATCAGTGGAGAGTGTAAATCTAAATCTCTGGCTAGTGAGTTCTGCCTGATTGTAGAGGGTGTCCACAGTGACAGATACAGCAAAAGCACATTTGAAAACTGCCAGCTGATTGTCTTGGGAAACATGATGTGCTGGGAGTAAATCAGCATGTTCAGAGGCAGTACTTGAGTTTCTGTTCTTCTGCAGTAATGTTCCTGGAGTCTAAGCAGGCTTTCTACTAAGAACTAAGAAAAATCCCTGTCCTTGTGGTGTGATTTGATCATTTATCGCCCAGTCTTTTTCAGATGAAAATTCATGCTTTACTGCTTACTGTATATTTGGTAGCAGCATGCTATTTTGCTTGGCTGCTTAAATTGTTTTCTAGGTTCAGCCCTGTGTATGTTGAGAGGGCTCTGTGAATGTCGAATTGTAGCATAAGCCTTTTGACTCAAAATATTTCAGTGGTCTGTTGCACAGATCTGGCCTCTGATTTTGTTCTTGTGACTAGCTAAAATTTCCCATTGCTACTGATAAGGCACTTTATAGCACATCTGCAAAACTGCTCATCCAGCATTTTCTACTTCTGCATTTGGGAACTGAAAATCAGCTTTTACCCAAAGAGCCATCAATATTTAGAATAACAAGTAGTTGTACATATGAGCTTTGGAATTGCTGTGCAATGAATGCAGGTGGCTGTAATGGTCAGTAACAAAGGGGGAAAAATAAAGCCAAAAGTTATCTATAATGAGCCTGGGGAAATTACAAATTAATATGCTTTTGAGGATGAGTAAAATAGCATTAACTGAGCAGCAGAGGTTCATTTTGGAGTGAAAGCAAGCATTAGTGAAGAACCATTAAGCACTGGGCAGACAAACTTTTGAGACATGTTCTGAGGGAGTTGTACTGAGCCAGCAGCTCCATAGCAGAGAGGCAAAGTGCTTCCAGCTGTGCATGTGGGTTGCTGGGTCTCAGAGGGGCTTTTTCAAGCTCACCTGGCTCTGAGTGGCAGCTTACAGAACTGAAGGGTGTGATGTACGAAAATAGATTTGTGATAATCCTGGGATGAAGTTATTTGGTGAAAACTGTTTAGAATAGGTTTTCCAGTGCTTTTTAATAATTACAACTAAAAATAAGTTCAGCCTGAACCAAGTTGCAAATCCCGTGTTTGTTAGAACTTTAAGAGAAGCAGTCCTTAATTGATGTTGCAGTTCATCAGTGTTCTGTAGTGTAAGGTGGTAAACAAACACAGCTAAGCTGCACTTGTATGAGAACTTCTAATTTAGGTGAATTTCTCAGTCTTCACTATGAGGTGTACCTGTTTTTTCTGGCTTGGCTATGGTGATTGTGGAATTGCTTGAGAGTAGCTGATGGTACATTAGTCAGTATTGATAGATCTGGCATTAGTAAAGATCTATCAAAAATGAATGATACTTTGAAACATCCCTTCTCATTTTCAAAATTTTGCTTTGAAAAAGGCAAGGCTTAAGACTTGAGGGGAAAGAGATGGAGGCACAATTTCCATGGGCAGGCCACTGCAACATGTAGTTGCTAATGCTCTTGCACAGGCTGGCTCATGTAGTACACCCCTCTGCCTAGCTCCTATAACTTCCTGACATGCTCTTCCTTCCCTCCTCTTTCGATAAATACTGGCACTGTATGTATGTTTTGCAGACTGAAATGACCCATCCTCACGTGTGCAGCATGCAGGTCACATCAGCCTTTCTGCAGCACAATGTGTAGGGAAGGCAGCTGCTAATGAGAATCATGGAAGTGAGAAAATGTGAGCAAGTTCCTGGGGCACACTCATTTTTAAGGGCTATGTGCATGTGGGCAGGCAAATGGTGAATACCAGCCAGCCTTTTTACTGCAGATGATTCAGACATCCTTCCACCTGAAGTACATATTCATAGTGTCCCACTGCCACATTTGCCTTTGTACATGCTTATCTTGTTAACAGACTGTTAATGAGAGGAGGAGATGTCAGGGAAGTACATACTTGCAACCAAATAGAGTTCCACAAAAAAAGACCAGCCTTAATTTTCACTGCTTGCATTCTGTTTGTTTCAGAGCTGGTGGGAGTCAGAAGAGCTCCCTGGCTGCAAATCACCTCTGTAATGTGCACTCATTAAACTTCATTGTGGCTGGATGCCGGTGTGATCCTTCAGGGCAGTGAAGGTTCTGAATGCTGGCATTGTGCATTGGCAGTATTTGGATATTTCCATGAGCAAGTATGGCTGAGATTCCTCACTTTTAGAAGTGATTCTTCATGTGATAAGAGCCCCACATCCAACATTTTACTCTAATTTCACAATGGCAACCAGTGTTTTTTAAAATGCTTTCAATGAAGGGTATGTATACTTATGCAGTAGTCAATATTTAAGTTTGGGTTTTTCTATTTTTTTTTTTTGTATTTAAAAACACAGTTTGGGGAAAACTTGTTGGAACTCTTTCCATTGCTTCTTATAATACTGACCTTTCAAATAACAAGGAAGGATTTTTTAATATATTTTTGGAGATGTTTGTACAGTAAAAAGTAGAACAGTGTTTTAAGTCATATTTTTGAGTTTCATTGAAACAGTACTGTTTCTTGGTAATGATTAAAAAAATCAGTTGGTTTTACACGGGACTTGCTCAAATTCAGTGGCAATGGCTGTCATAAAACAAAAAGCTTTTGACAGCACTAAATAAGTAAAAGGTTTGAATTTGTTTTTAAATGGTTACCTTCTTAATGTGTGTAGCTACTGAGTTTTGACACTTCCATGAAAATAGATCGTATTTTCTTTTTGATATATGCTGTAGATGTGTCATAGGAACAGAAGACTGCAGTTCCTTTTATCCGGAGGGAATTCTGCTCATCCATCACAATGTATTTCTGGAGGATTTATGGTTTTCCTTAATTTTTATTACTCAACTGATTTGCATGAAAATGGGATCTTTGTTCCATAGGGATGCATTGGATCCAGATGTTTGTTTTCTGTGTCAAGTTGTAATCTTGTTTGTCATTGCATTGGTGGTGGCAAAATGGGGATGATGGCAAACAAAGGATTGACTGAGCAAGGGATGAGCACCTGCAGCTGGTGGCTTCCAATAAAATAAGGACCCTGTTTCATATCACATTGCAGGCCTGCATGGAGATTTTAAAGACAGAATGAGGCAAAGGAAACCACAAGAATGGAAACATACAGAAGTGGAACCAGTAGATGCTTTTCACAAACAAAGATTATTATGTAGCAGATAAATTTTGGGCTACACAATATAATTAGTAGTAATGGATATTTCATCTGTTAGGTTTAGTGGCATCAAATGATCAGATTGTTTAAACAAGTTGGTTGAAATGTTAAATGCAGTTAGCATCATTTATCAATAACAAATCTTATTCTTTTGCCTCTGACTTTGGGCTAGCACTTTGTGTATCTTTCAGTGATAGAGAGATTCATTCTCATCTGTAAGGGAAGAAATCATGACTATTGGTCACTTCTCAGCTAAAGCAAAGCGGTTATAAGTCATGATTCACATTAACTTCAGGCTTCCTTTTGGATAGCCAGTGCACAGAGGCTGTGCAATAATTGTCTCAAAGGAACCAAGCAGCTAAGAGCAGTGGAGTTACTGGCCCTAGGTAGAGAGGTAGTGTGTAGGTACAAAGTTTAGATGACTGTCACTGTAGGAATCTGAAGGAGGTCCTACCCAAATAGTGGCTGATAGATTATGTTTTTGTAAGTGTGATATCCCTGAAAGACTTGGCAACACATACCAAGTGTTATGAAAGATCCATTAGGAAGAGAACAACTGAAAGTCAGCTGGGATAAAGCCTGGCTTCTGCAGACAGTGCAGTGCATCTGTTCTGTACCCGCACCGTCTAGCCTCAGGTAAGAGCACTGTCAACAATACCTGCAAATATGTTTAGTAGCAGTGTCCTCTGCTGGGAGTAGGGGAGCGATTGGATGGGATCCCACTGCTTTGCCTGTTCCAATAACTCTGCCTCTCTTTACAGGGCTGTGCCCTGAGCAGAACAGGGAGGTGGAGGAGCCTGCCCCACAGTATGTCCATGTTGTCACCATCTCTTATTTCTCCTGGACTGTTGCCCCTGAGAAGTTCATAACTTCCATTACAGATAGCTTTAAAGCATTAAATTAACTCAAACAAAAAAAAAAACAAAAAAAAAACTGTAAAGGCAGCTAATGTATCACCTGTCATGCAGAAATAAGGAAAACTGAGGTGTGTGTTCTAGGAGAGGTGTAGGTATCATTTGGAATGCTTTGTGTAGTGGTGCAACTGCTGCTCTGGGCTGTGTGCATCCTCCTTCAGCCTAAAGCATCTGCTTGGTTTCTGCACTGCACAAATCAATTCCAGGTTATCCTCAGCCTCTCACAACTTGCAATTCAAAAGTAAGTATGACTCTTTTAAACCTGAATCAGGTCCAGAATGATTAACATTTATTATGTAGCCACTTAATGGCTAGTGGCTATCCAGTCAAAGGGGATTTATATCTCCTTAGAACAGCTTAATGTGTACTTATTCTCCCCCAGGGTCCACTGTCCAGCTGAATGGCCAGAATGAACGTGTGCAGTGCTCTCTCTCTGAGCGAGCTTCAGACCCATGGGCTGCTTGCACGTTCTTATCTGATATATCCTGTGAAGGATAATGGCAATGCCAAACTAAGCTGTAGTGGCAGTTCTCATGCAGGACCTTGCCTGAAAGAAACTTGTTTTTTGAAGACTGTTGTGAGCTGTCAGAAAGGGTGGCTTTTCTGTGTAGAATATTGTGTGACACTGTGCTGGTACTGGGGTACACAAACTCCAAAACTTGGCTTTGAGGAATTACTAAACTCTGCACTCTTTATTTTCAATTTCCATTGCTCTTTTTTGGATTAGGACATGTTTTGCGCAGTGTGTGTGACCTTCAGGTGTCCTTGTACAAAGGCCTCATTCAGGCACAGGAGTGACCACTGTGTGTATGATCTGAAGAATAGTATTAATGTTGAATGTACAGTTCATGTAACTGTTCTTATTTTATGCTAAGCATGATTTTGCAATGTCCCTGAGTATAACTACAGACAGTCCAACTGAGGTAATTGTTAAGCATCACAGCTCCATAGCATGGCCAATAATGCAGTTAAAATGAGTGTACTGAAAGAAAACAGTGGGAGCTAATGCTTTCTTAAAGGCTACTATGAAAGTCCTCAGCATTTGATTGTTTTTATGCTTTCTGTAGTGAGGGGATAATCCTTGTTTGTGATGGAAACATTGCTAATCCCAGACGCCCTTTAACTTCTTGGATGTGTAGCTGCTACATCCCAGAACAAGATCAGTGATGTTAGAACTGGGAGTGAGGATGGGAATCTATGTTAAAAATAAAGTGCTGACTGCTGCTATTTTGTCTATTGCCCAGAAGATAGGAAAATAGCATGCTGTCTGCATGGATGATCCAACTACCTGAACGTTTAGTTTTATCTTGTCTTTGGCGCTTGCTTTGACAGTAGGGAAGAGAGAATCCAATTTTTTGGTAGTTCCTCTTGCCCTTTTAAATAGGGATGGACCATGTAAAGAAATTCTCACAGTGAATCCTGGTACTAAAGGGGAGCTGTGTATCACGGAGAATGATTTTAAATTGTTCCCTTGCCTTGATTCATTCCCTTAGCAGGTGAGGTGATTGCTCTAGCATTCAGATTGCTATCCAGGAATTCTTATCTGGCCTTTGCATGTGCTCCTGTGTGAAGATGCCTGGTAATGTCTTGAAAGGCTCGCAGAAGAAATGTGTTAAATCAGTTGCTGTCTGCAATCAAGTTTCTTACTGTAGGATCATTTGAATACTAGGCCTTTTTTAATTAGCACAGTCCAATCAGCAGTCCTCACTGAGTGTTCTGGTTCCCCCTAATGCAGTTCTCCTTTGTCCCATGAAGACAACGCCTTTAATTTTTCAGCTTTACCTGAGACTGTTCTGGGAAGCAAACAGGCTCCCCAAAGCCCCCACTCGTGTGCTGCCTGGAGCTGAGCTATTTTGTTGTGAAGCATAAATGACATAAAGCTCTATTAAAAAAGACAGTAGCTGTCCTGATTCCAAATGTAAGTAAATGTGTTGAGCCTCAGTGCTCAGGAAGAAAATAGTGTACTTTGTGTCCATAATCGGTGTGTTTCCAGGAGACTAGCAAATGTTTTATGGTATTATTCACAACTGTTACACCATCAGGAGTTGTCCAGCATTTATTTCAACCCAATTGAACCACTGCTATGATATAGCCAAGCTTTTCAATTGCTGGAATTGTAATTATAGGGAGTGTTTCTCTGGCAATTTCTGTTGGACAGCTGCTTTCAAAATATTAAGGCTTCCCAATACCTCTGTGAAGATTTTCCTGGGAAAACTTGAGCTGCACAATTCCTGTGCCAAGCTCTTTGCTCCCCAGGCAAGAGCAGTGTGTATTGTGCTGGATGGAGCACATCCTAATCCCATTTCCTCCTGTGGCCCATGTTGGGCCAGCTCTGCCCCTCAAGGCAGGGATGGGCCGTGCACCTGGTGTGCAGAGATAAGCTGGGATCCATTCTATTGCAAGCACAGGCTCTACAATTGGTGCAGTCCATGCAGCAAAATGAGAGAGCTCACCACATCCTCACTCTCCTCTCCTAAATTGGGCTGGGGCAGCCAGTTATGGAGCGTGCCAGATTTCTGTAGCTTAATGCTGATAGTGCACATATAAGCAGAGTGACAATTGAGAGCTGGCAGTGATGTGAGAGCTGCAGTTAACTATAGATTTGTAGCAGCTCCTAGGCAAGATGTATTCAACCAAAGGTCACAATTTTATACTGTCACGAGTTGATTCTGCAAGATGTATACCACAGATGTCACTTTCAGGGAAAGGCAGAATGACCCAAGTGCCTGTTTGTATCAAATGATACAGAGCAAAAATTAAAATGAAAGATCTGCCATCACCTTTTGCTGCACTGAGTGGAAAGGACAGCATATAGCTAGCGCACAAGTTGGAAGAGTGTGGAGGCAGATAAATGGAAAATAAGGAAAAGAACAGCATGTGTAACAAGGGATCTCTTACTTTTGCTATATCTGCTGGTGCTAGAGAGCAAAACTACCATGCCAGTTCTGGTTTCCAGGGGTCTGTAGGGAACCATGTGAAATGAAACTTGTCACCTGACCTCCTCAGGACAAATACCATGAGGTACCCACAAATCAGCTGCATGATGCTTTCCTCCCATGTGACACAAGCCATCTCTTAGTTTAAGAAATCCACCTGTTTTAGTTGTTCTGGTGGGCAGCCTTTTCCTCTTCAGCTGTTGTGTGCTGTGGTGTTCCATTGCTGTGAAAAGCTCTGGGACATCATCATCTGCTGTCTGTTGCTCATGGTGCTATATCAATGCAAATCATTGTTGGCTTTCCTAGCCTCTTGTGCTCGGCAGTCTGGCATGATGATTGCTTGGTTCTAATATTTTTTGTCCCAAGGCTATCAATTTGTTTCCAGTTTCTCCACCTGTTGGGTTGGCTCAGGTATCCCGCAGGGTTTTGACCCAGGCATTTGCTACTTAAGTTAATTTATTATGCTTCCAGCTTTGGAACATAGGCACCCTCAAGCATTCTACAGACAGGGTTGTTTTTGTTTTCCAAAGATTTCTGGCAGAGATGTAGTTTGAGTTTTCTCAAATTATATTTTCTCTATGCAATCCTTGTGGTGAAGGCAGTTCTTACTGCACTGCATAAATTTGAATTCCTTAACCAGTTTTTCTGGTTAATAATATTGTGTCCATTTGCTGCTGCAGTACATAGTGAGCAAACGGAAGAGGTTTTGCAGGAGAAAAGCTTTTGCAGATAATTGTTTCCATAAAGTTGTCAGCCTTTCTTGTGGTTAACTTTGAGAATGACTTTAAAAGAGGATGTGAAGAGACAACAGGAATGAACTCAATTTGGCTGAAGGAGAGGCACTGGAATGGTATGGCTAGAAGGAACAGGAGTACTGGCTGAAGCCCATTTACCCTTCTATGGGATGCATGATGCCCTTTGCTCAGGGGTAGTTTCTAGACCCCATTTATTGGGTGAGAAGCAGAAGCAGTCTCTGCTACTGCTTGAACAATTAAAACATCCAGAACGGCGTTTCAGAATTTTAAGTTCCATGCAGGAAGCTAATAGTTTCAATAATCATCTAAAGAGAAAGATTATTCCTTATGTGCTTAACAGCTGGACAAAGGTATGAATTCAAGAGAGGTGGTAGGGCAGCATGGATGAAGCCTTTAACCACCTCACTGTGAGCACAGATAAGCACAGCAGAAAACCAGACTTCATGGGCAGCATCTAGTGTACAGCAGCCTTTTCTCTCGTCAGCTAAGATTTGGGTCTAGGCTGAAAAACCTGTGTTTATATGAAGAGCTGTGAGAAGGAAAAGACTAAAAATGCTCTTAACAGAATCCATTCCATGGTCTCTCAAAAAGAATGTTAAAAGAATGAGTACTGTGTAAGACAAATCTCAGTCACCTTGGTGACAGAGTGGCCACTGCTAAATTGCACTCATAACCTGCAATTTTTCACTCTTCTTCCTTTGATATATTAGACAAATTATTCAATATTTTAGTATTAATCTGTCTTCCCTTTCTTCCTTGCAGACAAAGGAAGTTAAGATAGCCTGTGTGCTGGGCTTTCAGTTTCGCTGTGGGTTTAGTCAATTTAGGTTTTGATTTGTGTCATCCAAGAATGTTTGGGGCGAGAGGTCTAAGTGAGAGAAAGAGAGAAAGCAAATCTTAAATCTCTTAGTAAAATGCTTGTTCTGCTCTTTCTGCTGGAGGAAAAAAAAAAAAAGATAAACAGCAGAGCTATTACAGCTTGGCCTGAGTCCAATCCCTTGGTTACATCTATGCCTTTAACTCTGCCTGAGAAAGTCGTTTTAAAGAAATACAGTTATTACATGCATTAGTCCTCGCATCCTGGGAGGTACATCTGTACTATTCAATCTTTCTGGATTACCTCCAATGTATCCTGAAGGCTTTTAAATCCAGTGAAGACCGATCTGAGAGAATTCTTTCTGCAATCCTTTTCTTCTGCTGGCTTCATAGTCAGAAAAACTCTGCAAATAGCTCACAAGCTGCACTTTGAAAAACAGAACCTAGCAAGGAAATAGAAAATGATCCGTAAAATCACAGCAGACGGAGCCGGATGGAAGCAGAGCTTTCCCCTAGAATGAAGTGTGGTTAACTTCTCAGCTCTGATCTCGTGTCCATGCTTTTGGAGAGCACAGGCTGTTGGCTCAGCTGGTCAGAGCCAGTGCGCCTTGCCTGATTTCGATGAATATGTACCAGCTTATGGCTGCTGAAAATGTGAACCCAGCAGGATGAGTGTGTGCAACTTAAAAATAGACCCCCCCAGATCGTACATTTTATTCTGATAATACTTTTTTTTTTTTTTTTTTGCCTTTCACTGGTGAAAATCAGTGGTCCTGTCCTCAATTTACATTGATGTGTGCTGAAAGAGGATCAAGTCAGCTCCACTGAAACTGTGATTATTTGGATTCTGTTGTTGGGCATGGATCTGAAATATGATCAGAGATAATTGCCTGCTCTCTGGTGTTCCAAGGTAAAAATAAGCCAAAACTGAACTGTTTGTTATAGTGCAGTTCTCAAAAAATGCCTGTCTGTTTGCTTGGAGCTGTAACAAAATCTCAATTACATTCTGCAAAATGATTAATCCAAAAGACAGTTGTTAACTAATGCTGCTGGTCTTACCGATGCCACTGGCAATGCCTGTGAAACTGCTCCGTGTTGCATCCCCTGCTATTGGTACTGCTGTGCATTTGACTTCTGGACCTGGGCCATGTGGAATTTGCCATCTGCGTAGCCTGTGTGGCTTGGCTTCTCTCTTTGATGTTCTTCTCCAGAAAGAAGCAAATAATGAGCAGGCCTGGTGATGGTCAATTGAGCCTATGGAGAAGGTGGCTGGGACACTGGGTTCCCCACCATGCTGTACAGATCGTTGTCCTAACAGTGCCAAGAGCGTTCTCTGAAAGGCTCAGCTGTGTGGAAAGCAGATGGTTTGCCTCAACTAGCAGAGGGGCATAAATTAAAACAAAGCCTCTACTATGTTGTAAGTGGAAGAATGAGAGGATCTGTAAAAATTGCTTATTGTGTTAAAAATGGTATTTGCTTTTTCTGTATGAGATTCCCCATGGCAAAACTAGCTGTGAGGGACTTGAATTTATCTGCAGCACAAGTGCTTTCTGAGAGTTCCTTCTTGACTTTTTTTTTTCTTGCACTTGAGCAGTAAATATTTTTTACTTCAAATTGGTATGTCACAAGTAATATTACCTTTGTTTGGGTGATTACCTTCAAAGTGGCAGTGAGTATTCCCTGGGCACAATCCTGCAGCGAGGTTTCAGGTATCAGAATGCATCCTCTAAAACTTGGGGGTCTCAGCAGAGACCTGTTGTGCATTTACGTGTGAAATGCATTATAGTACCAGCACCTTGTTGACTGCAGATTGACTCATCTGTGTGGAATATGTAGAAAGGAGAATGGGGAGCAAATGTAAGAATGATAGGATTTGCTTTTAAATTAGTGTCAAGGAATTCATGCACATCATTAACTTTTAGCAGGTTTTACAGACAACTCTTCATATCGTGTCAGCATGAAGCTCTTCTGCTCATGAGCTGGCTTACACGAATGGCAAACAAACCTGGTTTTGCTCTTATAAATTGTACAATTCAAAGGTCAATAATGGTATCATGTATCACAAGTCACTTGCTATGCTACCTAGAGCTGAAGGGTGCATGTTTTAATGTCATCTGTCAGCCCCTAGTTAACACATTTAATACTTAGCAGTAATATATTAGTAGTTTCATTTTTAGATTTATCTTTCGACCCAAATAGCAGTGGGAAATTGATTGCCAGCTCAGTGGTTTCAGAATGGAATCAGATTGCTGGCCATGAATTACCGCCACAAAAATCACAGCAGGAGCCTGGATGGAACATGATAGATAGGAGATGTTTTGTGCATTTGCAAAGCATGGGCTCACCTGCTTTCTAAAGGACAGTCTGAATTTGAAAGCTGAAGAAAAGCCCAGCTGGGAGCCTGGATTTCTACTTGTGCTATGCAGTACATGAGAGATTCACTGCTTGCTTTCTGTTGGTGCTGAGAGCCAGAGGACTCTGTACCACAGAGCTCAAGGCAGAGTCATCTGTTGTGCTACTGGAGCATCACTGACCTTACAGAGGCCAGAGTATTTGTGCCGGCTTTAATTATTTCTCACATTGCAGAGGAAAAGAGATGTTTGTCAGTGATGTTGGTGTCTGCTTGTGTTCTGCTGTGAAAGGATGGGTCACTTACTAATGTCTAATATGAGATCTTAGGTAACAGGACAAACTTATTCTATGCTAAATAGTGTTGGAAGTGATAAAATCATCTCTCAATGATAGATAATGTGCTATATTCACCTATGACTCAAAATATCACTTATGCTGAGAGCTCTATTATAGTAAAGGAGTAATAATTACATGTCCATATAACTGATGCTAGTCAATCATATCCCATGGATGCTGATTTATTAAAACAGAGCTATCAAATTTAGTTAATATTAAATTGCTTTTATATGTTCCTGTTTCTCCTAGAACTTTTTTTTGTCATTTCTCCCTAACAAATCCCATTTGCTTTCCAAATCAAAGCTCAGGTATTTAGTAACAGCACAGAAATGGAGATGTTCCAGCATACAGCAGACATGTTGTTATATCTGCAGTAATTATCTGACACAACCAAAACAAAGTCATTGTGAAACAACGTTGTCAGATCTGTCTCCTAAAATTGTCTCAAAATTGCAATCATTTTACAGAGTATAAATAGCTTTAGTGTCTCACCCTTTGTAGTGGGATCTGATGTCACCCCGCAGAGCTCTTCTTCACACAGATGTCTGTTAGCTTGCTATTTTAACATGTTTTCTGACTGCTACAGCTGTCTTTCTGTTCTTTTCTAATCTGTTATTTACTACTTCAGTTTTCTACCCCTTGATGTTCTGAATTTTGTGTGCAAAGGAACTTTTTTTTCCAAAAAAATAAGCATCTTAAATTAATGCTGTCTGTTCCACTCAACATTCTCATAAATGCTTTTGTTCTGATAGAACTTATTTTCAAAATCTTGGCAGTTTTAATTTCAAAATTACTATTAGTGTGTTACTTGAGTAAGTTGAAGCCAGCACTTCCAAGGGTGCAGCCTCCAAGTGCTATTAGCAAACTCTGGCATTGAAACACAGACTCCTTGAGCTGTCAGCTGAGTCATTATATTACTGTTCTAAGAAAATAGGCTTTAATATTTGAGTTTGATCTGGTTCTCTATTATTTACTTATTATACCACATTAATTTACGTGTACAAATGTAACACTATCTTTCAGTACAGTCCTCCCAAGGGGAAGCAGTGGTGCAACACTTCTAAGAAAGCTTCCCAGAATTGTGTTGAAATGCCTTATTTAGCTCAAGTTATCAGCTGGGCTTATGGCAGCCTTGTTTACTGGCTTTGTGCTTGCTTTTTCTTGGAATATTTGCTGTATTTAGTCAAAACAGGGCAAGAAATCTAGGAGTATAAAAAGATCAACTTCTAGTGGTAAGGAAGAATTGTGTTCTCACTGTGACAGAGCATTAAAATGCCAGTGTTCATCTCTTGTTCTCTAGGCCCTTTCCTTGCTCCCTTCTACTAAGGCAGACACACTGCTAGGGTGAGAATATCAACTTTCTAATGACTGCTACTGCTCCCACTGCTTGAAAATAAGCCTTTGTTTTGTTGGCATTATGGAAGTTTGTGTATTTTTTTGTTTTGTATTGATTTATGAAATTGCACTGGGAGTAAAACTGGCTGAAATTAGAGTTATTTGGCACCCTTTTGTGGCATATACTGAACCTGTTTGCAAAATTGAAGTGCTTCAAAGAGATGGGTCTGAAGTGTTTCTGGAGTCATAAAGCTGCACAAAAAGTTGCTTCTATCTGCAAAACAGCATTGTAGGAGTGTTTTATACATGTATGCTAACTCAAGGTAACTTGAGTCTTATGCCTGATGTGGGGAGCAAGGGATCCCTAATCCCTGTGGGACAACGTTCTCCTGCACAGCAATGACAAACCCAGTGATAAAACTGTGTTCCCTGGTGGACAGACACATTCTTTCCAAAAACTGTTTCGTCCTCCATCCAAGGAAATCAGACCAAATGTTAAGGGGTGTGTGTGTGAGCTCTATCACTTGTCTTTTCTGTGTGGGGTTTAAGTCAGTGGGAGTTCTTCCACTGAGCACATTGCTCTTCGGAGTACATCTTTAGGGCTTTTTCTCTGCACAAAGAAATTGATGTGGGTATATTTCAAAACTCAGAATTTCCCTTTTCTTTTGTAAGACAGGAAGTGCACCTGCTTTCAAAATGAAATTCTCTTTTTTTGGACTGTAGTTTAACTGTAAACAGAGCTTTATTATTAAGAAGCAAAATGTTCACATTACAAGGAAGGTAATAAGGATGTTACAGTTGGCTCCATTTTGCTGAAATTAAGAGGAAATTAAAGAGATGGTTGTGGCAGAGCCATGCAACACTATTTGGCTTCTAACTCTGTTTCATCATTTATGCTCTGTTTTCTGCTGCAGATCTGCTTTTGTACTGCCAGCTCATCCTCTTTCATGAGCTGACTGTAAGGCTCAGATCTTGGTAGGAACGTAAAATCCTGTATAAATCGTCAGCAATAAAATATTATTTGTTTATTTAACCACAGTGCAGCTGGTCTGACAGTAACGCACTTGAGCAGTTTTAAAGAGATTACCCTCTATCAGTTACAGTTGCTGGATCTGTATTGCCTTTCTTGGCAATCCTCTTCTTGGTTTGTCCCTTCCAACCCAAGCCATTCTATGGTTCTGTGACTTTGCTAATGACACAAGTTGCAGATGTGAAATCAGCAACTGCAGGCTAGAAGTGAGGAATGGTCTCTGAAGTCTGCAGTTGATTTCTGCATGTCTTCACAGAGTGACCAAGACTCTTCTTTTTTTTTTTTTTTTTTTTTTAAGAAAACAAAACTATTGCTAATATTTCAATATTTCATCTGTTTGTTTTGCTTCCAGGTGAAGCACAACCTTCCAAGTCCCACATCTCTGAAAGGAAACTGGAGAAAACTGGCTTATCTAGAGTGCTGTGGGTCACTTGTTCTCTCTAGATTAGGTCTGTTCAGCAGCTTGTAGTCTTTAACAATCAATTATTTAAGAGCAAACATACCAAAACTATTCTCTTGTGTTCTTAGCGTAAGAACTGTAAGGCAGGATACAATAAAAGGTGGTCATAAGACACTGCAGAATCACAAGGTGTAAGAGTACAGGTAGTTCCTAGAAGCACAATGGAATTCATAAATCATATTTGGACAAGTTTCTCAATTTGTCATACAGCCAAACACTGCTAAATGAGATTCTTATATTGGCCTGGGGGATTGAAGTTCACTGCATCACAGAAGGCTGCATGTTCCTCAGTCACTACTGACCTACATACTTCTGAATTACATGAAATCCTTGATCATCAAGGAGTTGTTGCTTTCTTTAGAGATGAATATGGATTTCAGCTGTATCAGGTGCATTCTATGGATAGGCAGGCAGAGCATAGCCAGAATCCTGAGAAACTTTGTGTTTGTACTAGAAGTAAATCAGGATTACCCCTAACATAAGTTAGAGAAATAGAAATAGAATGTCTGTTCAATGAGTTAACTTGTCCAAAATAGTTCAAATCTTTCTCTAGAGTGGTAGCAAAGCGCTTCTGCTCAAGAGAGAAGGTAAAACATCCCAGTGACTCTCCCTTGTGCAAGGCAGAGAGGATTGGTGAAACACAAATATGAAAGTTGGCCTGAGAACTTGAGCCTCTCCTGTTTGGGAGAGATGGGGAAAGGCATAAAAAGGACTGAACTGAGGTTGACTCCTGCTTTGCTGGGAGACTGCCAGATTTGCCACCCCATCAACTATGGCATAGCTCAGTGAAGAGGGGAGTGAGATGAAATGTGTAGTAGTGCAGCAGTGCCCCCAGCATCCAGAGAGCTGGAGCTGCTGCTCATTCTGTGAGGAAGCAGAAGGGAAGCAGCCTGTGCAATAAAGATGCAGGAAGTGCAGCATAGCAGAGCTCTAGCAGAAGGGCAAGGCAAGACAGTTTCCCTCCTTAGCCGGACTTGCCTCCTTGCTGACCAATTTGTTCTATTAATTCAGAAAGTAAACAGACTCATTTAATGTGTTTTGAGCTTTGGATGGAGAAGTGTTGAAGTGGTTTTTGTTTAAAAGATGTTTTATCTGAAAATGACAGCACTGATACCTGGGAAGACCGCACAGCTTCAGGAGTGTGCTTTGCAGCCAATTTCCTTCTCCTGTAGCAAGACTTATCCCTTCTTATTCATTACTGCTTCCAGATCTAGTGAGATCTATTGGTAGTTGGCTGAGAAATCACTTTGTTTTCTTTTACCTTGTTATGTGTGTCTCCATTAGGGAGCAGAGAAGTGCTGGGCCTTTTGGCAAGTGCTAGCTGTGAAGGCTTTGAAAAGCTCACTTGGGTTTGCATTGTGTGATGTGCTCCAGTTGAGAAGTTAAACTCATCAGACATCCTAAATGAGGCCATAGACAAAAGGGAAAGGCACCACAGCAATGAGCATTGGATTTAGGAGTGTTACAGGAATAAGGAGGGGATGGTCTGTTCTCAAGGGATCTTTTAGTTACACTAACTTGTGACTTAGTTGATTTCCAATATGTAATGTATATAAAGTCATGCTGTGTTACCTATGGGCATATCTACAATTCAGAAAATAAATGTGCTAGTTTGGCCAAAAGCTGTCTATGTCACTTGTTGTAGATGTTGTGTAGTGCAAGGCTGACGTAACCCTGCAGTGTGCATTTGCCCTCTGTAGGTAGAAATGTCTTACAGATTCTTTAAGGGTGCAGCTACTGAAGGTTCTTATTGCCTTGTTTCCGCATGCTCATGTTTCAATCTAGGCTGTTTCTGATCCCTACAGTGAGAAAATTCTGAGTGGAGTCATCCACTCTGGTCTCACCTCCCTCATAGAAACGTGTGGTTCATAATGAAGTGCTTTGCTCAAGGAACCTCTGTAGAGAGGCAAACGGAAATCCCATCTTTAATTTATGATTCCTTGAAGAGCAGTGGCTACAGAATGTGCAGTTAAGCTGAGAATGTGATAGAGGCAGACAAAATTAGCTACGAACTGCCATCATTTTAAGACTATAAAGCAGTGTAACCTATAAAACATTTACTGGGAGTCTGACTCTTCTTTTGGATATCTTAGTGAAAGGAATAAACATAAAACTGGGATCAGATGCTTTAGGATTTATGAAGTTGATACCATTTTTTTCTGGAGACTGTTTTAACAGCCTATTAACATCTTCCCCACAGCAAATATATAACAAAATTGATATTACAGAATTGAGTTAGGATGGTTCCCATGAGTGTACTTAAATATACCGTAAACATCTAGCACTATTCATCTGTGTTATGGACTGTGCATATAAAGTACATCTCAATAAATTCTGCTAAAGCAAATTCTTCCAAGTTCTTCTTGCAGAATAAAAATTAAAGGTTTGATTCTGCAAAGGGTTGAGCACTCCTGCTAAATTCCCAGCTCTCACGTAAAAGGATGATTCTTGCTCAGTGCTTCCAGGGCTGCTCACAAAAGACTAATATTCTTCCTTTCATGTGAAAACAGCTGAAATCAGTTGTCACTGCAGTAGAAGTCTTTTACAGGTGATTTATGTCTTGTTAATTTCTTTAAGTGTGAGACATGAGTGCAACTAATTCACTGCAAAAGTATAAAGGCTGTTAAATGTTACTAATAAAAAGGAACTTGGGGGCTGTGCTGCTCAGTGTGGCTTCAACATTTATCTGCATCCTGTAAGCCCTATTATAATATCAGCATAGGTTTACTGTAATAGATAAAGTTTTTCGTATTTTTCATGCCTCACATCAAAACTGAAGAAATACTTTTTAATTAGAGTAGCTGTTTGATGAACCTGAACTTAGGAAACAGTGTCACCTATTAGTTCTTGCTTGGATTCTTGGTTGTGTTAAGATTGGTAGGAACTGTAAAAAATAATGTGGAAAAACTTGTTTGTGGTAGTGGACAAAGCAGCATCTATCTCATCTGGTCTCCTTTACCTTCTCTATTTATTCTGTTACATTATATGATCTAAAGAGAAAACTTGAACAGCAAATCGTTTGGAATAGAAATAGCAGTGTTGCATTCAGAGTGGCACATGAGTGTTTGCAGAAGAGGATTTGTAGAAGGGATTTAAATTTGACTTAGCTAACTTGGTAATTTCAAAAGACTATATTTCTGTACAGCTATGGCCAGGGCTCCTTTTGGACAATTGTTGATACATGAGTTTCATTTTACATTTAGAAATGAACTCTGTCAAAAATTTGTAAATATAGGATGCTTAACAAAGAGAAAAATTCCAGGCTCTTCTCCAGAAAGAAATACTGAATGAAAATCTTTCCCCATAGCTGAACAAACGCTGTTAATTTTAAATGTTTTACTGTAATATGCTGTTTAATCTGAACATGGCCTTCCATTGAATTGCAGTTCATCTCTGATCCATTTAATGTGAGAGTGTATTTTGAGACAAGATTAATTTGATTTGACAGAGTAAATTAGCAATCCAGTTGGCACCGAAGTCTATAAAGTACTCAATGAGGTGAACTCTTTTCTGTCTAGAGTAAGTGTAGCTATTCTTGTGGTTTTGAACAGCAAGAGAAAGATGCTGCTATTTAAATAGGAATTGATTCACTCAGGGCAAAGATTGGAGACAAAAAGCTCTGTATTCAAGAATAAACTGAGACTTATCCTGGCCTTTGAAGTGAAAATGTGTGGTATTTAAAGTTTTGTGACCTCAGGGAGGAGGTGGTATCAAATGCATGCAAATAAAGAGTAAGGTGTAGTGATGGCAAAAAATGCACGAAATGTGGAAGTGTGGGACCACCACTGCTTCAGGAGGTATCTCTCATCAGTTGCAACTTTTTGCCTGGTACAGTGTAGAGTTTTCTTTTAATGTGCAGCTAACTACCAAAAGGTCAAGCCAACCAGAAAAGCAAAAGGTTCAAGTTCTTGACATCTCATTCTGTTTCATTTCTTAGTAATTCTGCCATAGTGGTAGAGAAACTCAGCTGTCTTGGTGACAGTGAGAGTGAAATGGGACTTCTTTGTGTTATAACTGTCCTTAAATTAAAACATGTAGAGTAGTCAATGGATAATGAGCCATGGCAAGTCAAGGGTACCGTTGACATACCAGTGTTCAAGTACACTCCTGCAAAATTATCAAGTCTTCACATCAGACTTTTCAAATTTAGTTTATGCAAGATGATCACTTCACTAAGGTTTGGATTAAGTGTGGTACTTTAGGAAATCATTGCCCTGAAGGACCTTAATGAGAATACTCAGTATGAAAAAATCTGGAACCCATCAGGACTAGCAAGAAACTTAAATATTTCAAGATATTGGTGTCACAAGCTGTTCTCTTTGCAGCTGATACCTTAGCTGATCCATCCATTTTTCCTTGTACAATTATATGTTCCACTGCATGGAAGTTGTGTGGTTTTTCAGAATGCTTAGGAATATTATCCTAAATATTACTTCAATACAGAATACCCAAAAGAGATGGCAAAAAAGTGGAGATGAGAGTTCAGATTTGCCTATTCTTATTGCTTGAGAACACCAGAGTGAATGACATCCTATGTGATAGTCACTCCCTGTGACTGGATTGAATCTCCTCTATTCAAAACAGGTGCTTTATTTTAGCAGTGATCCTGTTCACACAGGAGGTTTGGAATCTGTTGCACAGAGTTGAGGCTTGTCAACCACTGCTACCTTATAGCTAACATGGAGTCAGCTTCCAAAGCACTGGAGTTTGACCTTCACAATTTCTTACTAATAATTTCTGCAAGGCCTGAGAGATGTTTCCTTTTATAATACTGATTGGGCATTAATATCACACACTTCAACAGCAAACACTGATCATTTCCTGTTTCCCTTAAACAATAATGTTTTTGTGATTTCAGAATACAAGTTGGTAACCAAAAAATAGATTGCTCTCAGGCGAACTAATCTATTTGCAACATGTATTGCAATCTGTCAACCACTGAAAGACAAGATGAATTGAAGCGTCTGGCTTTGAGTGTGGTCCTCATTTCACTCATGTTTCTGGCTCAGTGAGATTGTGAAACAAGGTTGTCTAACTGCCTCAAGGTCACCAAATGACTTGCTCATGAAAGGTAACGAGGTAATGAAGGATTTGCTTGTTCCACCCTACAACATTTATCTACAGGAGTGCATGCTGAACCAGTCCTTGATTTAAGGCTTGAGGGGGAGATGGGGGGGATTTAGAGTTGAGAAAGGCAAATGTCCAGAGGGATTATGCCTTCATGGCAATCATTTCTGATATCCCTTATCTCTCACTTTCTCAAATCGAGGCCTACAGCAGATCTGTGGATTCAAGGTAATGCATTGGTTTGTCCTCATGCCAAAGATACACAAGACAAAGCTGCACCCTGAGCCACAGCCATACCACAATGTAGTGCAGGAAGGACATAACTGTTGAAAATAAGTATTTTACTTATTTGAAGAACAAAGGACCTGTATTTTTTAAATATATATTTAGATTTAAATGGCTTACCTGAGTGTGCCAAGCTTAGTGAGAAGAGTCAAAGCATTCTCTTTCCACACAGAAATACTCAGAGTTCAGAAAACTGGGAAGAACTCAATGATTATTAGATCTAAATTTCCTCAAGATACATTAGAATACAATAGTTACATGTATTTGCAGTAGCTTGTTGTTTTCAGGTGCTACCACTTCTTTTTTTTTTTTCCTGGTGTTTGAGCATAGAAATCTTTTAATATATTACGGTTTTACAGCTGTCAGGAATTCTTTATTTTGCAGATAGTTCCAAGAAAACACAGAAGCATAAAAGCTGAATTTTCAAAACAGTTGTACATCTAAATATAAAGACCTGTGAAATGGAAGTTTCAAATGAGTTGAAGTGCATTACACCTATGCAAAGCACTGTAGTGACATGTTTATCTGCATATGTGGTTGCCTACGTGTCTTTAATTATTTAGTTCTTATTACTCTCATGAAAGCAGTGATTCTAAAACGAGTTAATCAGGGAGCTGCTTTTGGAAGTCTTACTGAGTACCTTTCTGCATTTTAGTGCCACAGTGTCTTGGAAGATGAGGCTTAGATAATTACTTGCTTTGCATATAAGTGACAGAATCAGCTTGTTATAACATAGAAGGAATATAACTTCAGCTTATTTGCAAAAACACATCTGAATGCATGATATGCTTTATGTTAAAATTATGGTCCAGTTTATTTTCCAAAGTTCTAAATTGTTTCAGATGAAAAGAGCAGATGTTCTGAGAAGCAAGGTACATTAGTGTTCATGTTTACAGAATAGTTTCTGTACTGCCAAGTAAGGGGTTGTTTACTGTTTATCTCTTGGTAAGGTTGTTGCTTTAGAAGGACATTGATGTGACATCTCAAACACATTTATTAAATTCCCCTTATATTAATAGTTGCTCTTGTTGGATTGTATGCTTTTATGAAAAATACTTTTTTGTAAGATCTACCACTGCTTTTGTGACAAAAAAAAAAAAATTGTCTGCTCTTAATAAGCCTCAAGGAATTCTCTGAAATGATATCAAGGCCAAATGGATTTAATTCCTTCAAAGTGGACTATAATGTTTTCCAAAAGGAATTATAAGTCTTAGCAAGTTACTCATTTTCAGAGTGGCTGTATTGTGAGTCCAAATCAACATGTTAAATTTTGAATTGCTAGCTGTCTTATGGTGCTGGTAACAACAGCATTTTATTGTGAATGCTTGCTGAGATTCTTGCTTTGATGTCATTGCATTCCTTCCTAATTTAGCTTTGATTCTGGCAGTTATGGTATTTTGAGATATACACCACAACCCAACTGGAGCTGAGTATCAAAGCAGCACAGAACTTCACCTTACGTTGCTTTTAAGATGAGGAATGCGCAATATCTCAGTATTTCCAGAGGAAAAGATACATGTCTTATATCTCTACATTTTAGGGCTAATGTTAAATAAGCAGCCTGAATGACAAACATAGATGACTACTTAGATCATCTTTCAATGGATTTTTATCTGCTTCACTTAGGGTGTGACTTCATTTTCAAACTTGCTGATGTAAACAGAAGCTGTAACGTCAACTCCCCTGAGTGAGGGTTTGTCTGTTGCCTTTACCACCTGCATCAGTCAGAGAGATGAGCAAGGATGTGGCATTCCTTGGGCTGGGGAATGTTTTGAAGATGTGACCTAAGGGTGACAGTTATGTGACCAGTAACAACAACTAAATTTGGCTTTAAAAAGTCAATTTAAGACCAATGGGAAAGATGGTGGATAATTTGTAGGTGTAACTGGAATGGCCAGAGAAAGCTTGTAATTGCTCTTTGAAGGTATTTTCATACACTTGCAAGATAAATACTGTAAGTACAGCACGTGAGGAGAACTGCAATACATCTGCCTAAAAAGTCACAGCGATATTTTGCTCAGGCAGTGAGACAGGCTTACCTCATTAGCCTGCCATAATCCCCTCGTGTCATTAATCACAATGTCTATCATTTTGTCAGGCCTCAGATTTTTCCCAACAAGATAACTGTCCATCATGTCCGTGATCTGTAGGCAAGTTACCCTTTTGAATGACAAAGATTGTTTTATCTCTGGTTTCTCATAAGACTTCAATTCCAGAAAGAGACTTGAGGCAGCATCCTCAGTGAGCCTAGTCCTCAGCACACCTCTTTGATATTTTGCCAGCTGTCAGTCACCTGTGGTGCTGATGGGCAAGCTTGTCCTTGCCATGCCCTTCCCACACTTCATTCCAGGGCTGGGAAGGATGTGATGCTTGCGATAGTGGCCATGGTTGCAGCAATCTGCATGCAAAGCTGTGCTGCAGCTGGTGAAGCAAGTTGAGTACTGATGGCTGCAGTGCAGCCTCACTGATGGAGAGGGCTCCTTCTGGAAGCAAGCAAAGCAATAGCAAAAGCATGGTCAGAAAAAAAGTATGGGCAGTAATGAGGGATTTAGGATTGCTTTCCAGAACAGTCCAATGAGTTGGAGCTTTAGCTAGCAAAAGGTAATGTAGCTCAACTTGCAAAGTTAGAGCTACTCTTCTTTATGTAAGCTGAGGATTTGGTGTGTAGTGAAAACTGGGGGCTGGGAGGAGCTGAAGGATTTATCTCTTTTTTTTTTTGCATCTGTTAGTGAAAAAAAATCATTTAGGACAGGACTTGAAAACATACATGGCTTTTAAAACTTTGAGGGTTTTTTTATTGGTGCATTTTTATGGTAGTGTTGGGTCTTAATTAATTATACCTTCTTCCTCTCCATTCTCTTGTAGCTCAGATGAAAAGACTTGGAGAACATCTATAGAAAATTTGTAATAGCTGCTGTATCCCCAGATGATTCAAGAGCAAGAGTGAACGTGTGCTCTCACATATTAATCATTTAATTTTAGTTATGAATTAAGCTTTTCACCTAAATAACAAATCGTGTTCGAAGCACATTTTATGTGACTGAAATACAGCATCGTTGTTACTGTTTGGAGCACGCTCCCCTTTATCTGTTTAAAGAACAGAAGTGATGACAAACCCCTGTGTTATCGTGGTAGTAATTAGAAAGAAATACATGAAATGTTATTTGCATTTACCCAAGTGATTAGTGTGAATGGTTCTAACACTTTGCTCTTTGACCTGCATTCAGTTAGGTGGAAGCAAATCAAATCAGAGTTAATTTATCACCTTTCTTGTTTCTGTCCCTATTCTTTCCAATACCCTGCAGAATGTGTGGGGATTTTGTATTGATAACTGTATTCAGAAGCAGATCTGAGAGAATCTCAGTAAACATGCTTTGTTCTGTTCTTTCTCTTGTCGATATTAATACCTAAAAATAAATGTTCTGTACTTGTTCATTCCAGATGTAGCCAAATTGTTCTGAAAGCCATTGCAAAGTTGGGAAAGCATGTGGAGCTCCTGTACATTCTTTTTGTCTGTCAGAAAAAAGTGCTGGCAAATACTATAAGGATGTATGTGAAGAGGTGGGCAGTGCACCTGTCCAGTGTAAAGCTGGCAGCAGGGTCTGCAGGGTCTGAGTGCTACCAGCTTCAAACTCAATTATTTGTTAAACCCCAAAATGCCAAGAAGTAACTACCAAAACTTGGGACTGTCTTCTGTACTCTTTGCTATGTTGGAGTTGTTCCTATGTCGTGGGGCTCATTCAGAATCAATGACTTAATTTGTTGGGTTTGCTCATGTCCTAAATATAGGAATCTGCTTTGTTTGGTAGAAATCTTAGTCCAATTTAAACAAAATAGCTTGGTAAATGACAACAAAGAAGCAACACAAACTTGCATTTTTTTTGACTCAGTTCTTATATTTTCCTTTCAGAGCCCATAAAATTACAATGATTCATAGCAATATTCCTAAGCAGTTGCTACACTTTTATAGCTGGGAGTGGAGGGCTAAGTTTTTTTCCCCCCTGAATAATCCACCAAGGAGGCATTTAACAAGAAAAATTAAAAGTTGTTCCATTTCATGCATGGATTGGAGATAGACAGCTGAATTCCTCCATGCTAAACAGTTTTGTAATTTAATTTATCTTTTACGGGGTTAAAATAAGTACTTTTTTTTTTTTTTTTTTTTTAGGCTGAAATGCCTAAATACAGAACAGAAGAAGGAGAACAGAAATCAGTAATCTGCAAAATGCATAAGCTGTGGTTCTTATCTCTGCTACGGAGAATTGGCCAAATAAGCAGGTGGAAAAAATAATTTCCTCAGATACATTTTGGGGAGTGGGGACAGCTCTCTGAGTATCCGTAAAGAGATGAGCAGTACTCCTGGAGTGGGTCCAGAATTCCTGGCTTGCTTTATATCCAATATAAAGGTGCTTTCTGGTGGAAAAACTCTCAGCTCTGCTCAAACCTCTGTAATTAATTGCTTCCACCTTTGTGCACCAGCGTGGAGTTAAAGCACTGGGAAGAAATGATGTTTAGAGGTGCCCTGATTGTGTGGAAAAGGCAGGATGCTCAAACAGGCTGCTGCAAACTCCCTGTGCTCTTACTGTGGGACAAAGGGCGGTCAGACACTCACTTCTGAACGATTAAATGGCAGCACCTAATCACGTAATCCTGGAAGTGGCTCTGTTATTTAATTTTACAGGGGTTAACTATGTCCTTCAAAGCATTCGGGATGATTTTCTCTCAGCCTATATGTAGGCCCATATTTATTCAGCTCCATTTTTAGGGCATTTCCTGGATACTTGACAAAATACTTCACATTTTGTATTTTAATATGAGCAAAATAGAGCAGATAACACTTTGGCAGGAATGCCACATGTTTTTCTCTCTGATGCAATATGCTTCTGTAGATTAACTTAACCTAAATATAGCAGATCTAAAGTAGTTGTTATTTATATATGAATAAGTTTATTACTTTGCATTTCATAACGTGAGGCCTCAAATCTAGGAGTGCTTAAAGAAGTTTTCTTTCTAGTCTCAAGCAGTAGGAAAGTTAAGTAAGAAATGATTTGTTCTTTTGGACCGAGGTCTAGAGATGAGATGCCCGAGGAGGGTGCAGGTAGAGGGGTGATGGTGGAGATGGATTTGCAAGGCACCATCCAGGCAGAAATCACCTGGGCACAGCAGTGAATGTGGTTCTGTTTCTCTCCACCGAGGGACTGGAATCTGAGATAAAATATTAATACCCACAGTATTTCTGGCAAGGAGCTCAACTATTCACACCAATCACAACTCTTGTTTTACATCCACTGCAGGAGCTTTATCCTCCCTGAGAAGTTGAAAGTAAAATTGAGGCAGGGACCAGGTTGGTTCCCCACTTGGCTGTGGCCATACTGACAAATGTCTGTGAACTGTATCAGAACTGGAACTCTGTTATGTCCCTCCCTGCTTGCATACTTTGGTTGTGTTTCCTCTTGCGTGGTCTGTGTTTTTCATGGTAAATAGATGTGGTGTTGTCTGTGATTAAAGAGCTGCACGATACCTATAAAACATAATTGTGATACTTCTTTTGGCCCTAGGCTGCATCACATACAGCTGAAATAGTAATAATGATGCTCAGAGATATTGCTTGTAAAAACCTTTTGTGAAGCTTGCATCTGCCGTAGGGCAACTGCATAATCAGCATTATATGAATGTTAGTCATTAAGAAAAATAATCATAATAATGATCATTGGTGAAATAAAAATGAGTCTGTTCCTCACCTAAGTACTGTGGTACCTGAAGACAACTCATCTTCAATAAGCTGGAGGTGGTACAATGGAGCTTTGTCTGGACAACACAACTGATCAATAATGTAAGCAGAAGCAATCACTTTCATTGACTTGAGCAGGCAATTTGTGTTCATCTTGTAGTGCAGCTGCATGGGAACATGGTGAACAGCAAGCAGATAAAAGTGGCAGCACATCTATTGTTGCTGCTAGTTGGGGCCAATTACTGGAATTAAAATAACCTTTTTTGGACTGCAGCAAGATTAGCCGTTGACCCTGTTGGCCTCCTGCAGTTACTATTATACTTATTATCATCAGTCCCTTTTCCTGCCTTCCCTGGCTATTCTCTGTAAATGAAGGTACTCATGCTTATATGTATTATTCCTGCTGCAGACAGATTCTGTGGATTAGAAAAGTGTCAAGATCTTTCTTTTAACAGAGCTGGAGAATGCTAGTGTGTAAAGCAAGAGGAATTCGATCCAATTTTTAGTAGATAAAAGAGGAAGGCCACTAAAACTGTACTCATTGAATAGCTGCAGTGAATCTAATAGAAAGACTCAATCTCTGCATTACATGAGCCTTAATTAATCTCTCATTGCATATAATTTTTCTCCATTAAAAATACTTTTCCCTCTGTCTAATGATGTGCAGGTATCCCCTGAATGAAAGAAAATGTCTAAAAGCTTCCAGAACTGGTGTTAATTCATAGATTCTCTAAAGGGGAAATTGATGCTACTGAGACCCTCCCTAGGGAAGCAGAGCTCTGCCAGCCTTTGTTCAGAGTCTTGCCTCACACCTACTGACTTTAGAATGGCATCCTGGAATGAATAGGGCCACCTAATAACGCTTAATGTCTGAAGTTTTTAATAGATTATCTGTTCATCATTATTACTTGTAAATTGTAAGAAATTACACCTAGCTAAATTGGTGTATGTGTCTATATATATTGTGTAAATTAGATCTGGCACGTGATTCTAATATGATCACAATATCAAGTATAGAGTAATGCTAACCCTTAGAAACCTCTGAGTTATCACAGTTATCTGTCTCGGTGGCGTAATTGTATAGTTCTAGCAAGGATTAAATGTTTCAAATACTTTTTATAGGAAAAAAAAGTAGTCTTGTGCATGACTGGAAGTCTTGTAGGTGTAGGTAACTGGAGATGATGCCTAGCTTGCCAGATAAAATTGCTGTAACCACTGTTACAGGAATGTGCAAGGACTGTAGGACAGTCTCCCTTGCTGATCTTGTGTAGAAACTGAGCTCATCCCATGAGTCTGCACTGTAAAGAATGAAGCCTGAACTGTAAAGAAACCTGACCGTGATGTGCTCTGAAATCTTCATTGTGCCTTTCTCTTCCTTCAGAGAACCTCATGCTGCCTTTAAGTTGCACTGCAGTCTGTAATCAGAGGGTCGAGTAGCACTTGCCAGGTTTTAGGAAGTTTCGTAACTTATTTTTTCTGTTGTACAAAGAATGATACAGGGAGAACAAACTCTGGTATCAAAAGAGTGCTGAGCTTAGTTCTTAGAGCAGTATTTTTTATTTTTTTACGTCTTTTTCCCTAAGTGGATTTACCTGATACACAGGGCATCAATATTATTGTCAGAAGGGGACAGAATTATAGTGAGACCAAACATCTTCAGGATTATCAGTTTTCTCTTGAGAGGGAATGATGCCAACTGAGGCTGGAGCATATGTAGTGGGAATGAGAAACCACGGGCCATGCCTTTACACTGACTGTGAAATGAACCACCACTGGGAAACACAAGTTCCAGCAATGCTAGAAGCATGAGTCTGATCTGAACACTCTTCCCTGAAGGGAGATCCTATTGAAACATCATGACATAATGCTGCAAGAGGAATAAAATTGCTATGCAAACCACCAAGCTTAGGGAAATAACCAACTGCTGTGTCATTAGGCTTGACTGAAATGACTAGTTTGCTCATGGGGAATCGAAAGCAGAATGTCAGTGGCAGGAAATAGGAAATGTGGGTTTTGGTTTTTTCCCCTCCACAAGTACATTTCAGCAGAGATGCTTCACAGCAGGAGGGTAAAAACCCTTTCAGGAAAAGAAACTTTGCAGCAAACAATAGCAGCTCTTTAAAAACTTGCATATAATTTTTGTTCTCTACCTGTTTAGGTAAATAAAAATAATATAATAAAACTAACACATTTAAATGAGTGGGGAAGCTGTAATTGCTGTCAAAACTGGTACCATTTTGACTTCTGTAAGAGGGTCATGTACTTCTGCAGAATTTATCCTGAGGTATTATTTCTTCAGTGTTTCTCTGAGAATGAGAGATTTGGCTCTTGGGGCTGTATTAATGTACATCCTCTCTCTGAGGCAGACATGGGCTGGCACTGCAGACTAAGATGTTATGCTTATGTAGACTGTTTGACAGAACAGTTATTGAAGGTGAATAAAGAAGATGAACTATTCTGAGAAAGTACATGAGATTAAGAACACAAGGTCAAATCTCATGAAATAACTCAAGTTAGCTATAATAAAAATAAAAGGAAAGACATCGAGCATAAAAGTGATTTGAAGGGACAGGATGTTAAGAGGGGACTGGAAGTGTGCTAAGCAGAAACCCAATAAACCCAACTACTCTGGTTATTACTTCCTTCACTACTGCTACAATGGTAGCTCAGTTGCTCATTAGTCATTCCTAGCGGAATTATAATCTATCATTGCCTCATCTTTGCCCAACTCTTCTGAGAATATAGGAAGGAAAACAAATCTTTAAGCTATCCCCTCCCCGTGTCCCTGAAGACCTCTAGAAGAGCTTCCTCATCCTTCAGAAAAGCAATCAATATTAAACATCTTTTACTCTGTCAATGATTGATACTTCCTCATTTCCCATTACTCAGAGGAAAAAGGATATTTGTTTTGTTTGGGGGTTTTGTGTGTATTTTGAGAGATGATAGAAGCTGAGTGTGGATATCTGAGAAATTCATGGAAACTTCATGGCTGTTCCCGATCCAGCTTTGATAGCAGCCTCAAGGAATGGGAAGGCCCAAGGAATGAAACCCAGTGGTAAACAAGGATAGTGATCTATTAAATGAATGGCTTCTTTTGCTATGTATCACAGAATTTTGAGCTTACTCTCCCTGTAGAATTAGCTTCTTAAAAACCAGCATGCTCTTAGGAGACTATCAGTTAAATAAGGAAACTTTTTTTTCTTCACAATCTTTTTTTTTTTTTTTTTAAATATTTAAGGGTTTCTTAATGTAGATCTGAACTACTGCTGAAATGTTCTGGTGTTCTGACTGCTAAAATCAATGGTATTTCCAGATGATTGTTATGTTGGAATGGACGTTAACACCACAGGTATAAACAGAAGCCCTTAATCTGTGTTTGAAAATCCTATGTATGCTCTCTGTCCATTGATATGTACATAGGTATCTAACTCTATATAGATATCTAGATTTCTATCCACATAGATCCAAAAGGATGATCTGTGATGTTTGCTGCAGTTTCTCTGTAACTTCAGGAGTTTTACAGCTGAATGCTTAATTCAGAGCATGTCTAGAGTCAGCAGAATATTCCTCAGTGTTGTAAAGCAATTTCAGAGCCTTTAGGAAATGGTGAAAAATGCCATCATAATGCCTCATAGGAAGAGGAGGAGCCTGCAACAATGTCAGGCATTCTCCCTGTTGGGATAAAACTTCCCAGGAAATTCCAGGAAGTAAACTATGCCTTCACTCTTTGAAAGAAAGAAAAGACCTTTGTGTTCAACACTGCTTTTCTGGCTTGAGGGGAGATTCTCTTTCCATCTGAAGGTAGCAATAGTAAAGATAATGAATTAGGATAAGCAGCCTGCTTTTATTGATCCACATCAAGAATGCTATTCTGTTCTTAGCAGCATTTTTCCTTCCACACTGTTATTTCTTCTAACTATAATAAAGTTAAATCAGAAAGTGCAGAATACTGTGGTAGGGATGTTCAATTAGTTCCATGGAGTCTCTGTGCAAGTTAATGCAATTTGACGAAAGCAGAACTCGAGTGCTTATCTCAGATTTGTGTTCAGTTTTGTTAATTCTGCCAGATCCTCGCAGATGTCTGAAAAGACTAATTTAAAATTAAATGACATGGAAAGAAGCTTGCATCCGCTTACAATGGTTGAAGAAAGAAATGAAACTATCTTTTTGTTTGCTCTCTGTAGAGTATTTCTGTAATACTTTTGGTTTCCTTGTGTCCCCTCTGCTCAATTCACCATAAAACATGCAGACACTAGGCAGTATATTTTCACTGCAAAGATTGCTTTTAATTAAGCAAACATTCTAGGTTAAACAAACATTTGAGGAACGTGATGCTATCGAATAAACAGAACTGAGTTAAAGAAATCACAAGATACTGTGCTGGTCCTGTGTGGGCTTGATTATGGGCACTGGTTTTTGGATGCATTGGCATTTTGTGCTTTGAAGGAAAATATCTGATATTGTTCCAAACACTTGTGCTGTGTCTTGAAAATCTTCTATTTTTACGTGATGTAAAGCTGTCAAAAGCAGGCTAACATGCTAATGACAGCCTATATGCTTTCAAACATAGCACAAGGAAAATGTTGAAAGTTCCCTGTAAATAGGCCCAAACCTGCTGCTGCCAGATGGTTTGTGAAGGTTCTCTTGCTTGTCCACAACATGAGTTTGGTCTCTTTAAAGTACTGCTTGTGTGTTTTTTCATCCAAAAGTCAAAACTTCTAAATTGTTGAAACTTCCTCCCCTTTGTTATCTCTGGAGCATTCATCAAGCAGAATCAAGCAGGAGGTTGGACTTGATGATCCCCAGAGGTTCCTTCCAACTCATAGCATTTCGTGATTGCTCTGTGATCTCAATATATTGGAGGGAGAATTAAAGGAATATCTGTAACGCCTAAGGCTACAAACATAATATATGCAATTAAATCTTAGATAATTTCTTAAACTTGCCTTTAATTTAAAACGAGCTTCCAATTGAAATGGAATTTTATCCAATATTGCATTTAATTTATTAAGGAAGTTCTGTTGCATTTCTTTACTGTGGCATATGCACATCTGAGCTCTTGTTTTATACCACTTGCACCAGCACAGTGCCATTTTCTGATTTCTTCACGGGCTGCTGAAGGGATTAAGATGCAGTGAGGCTCTGTTCCTCACAATAGCAGTTTCCTATGCTGATGCAGAAGGAGCAATGAGAGCAGCGAGTGCTTTGTGCCAACTCTTTGCTGTGTCTCTGGTTTGCTTATCTCCCTGTTTTTGGGTAACTGATGTCAGTGTGCTAACTCTCCACATACGAAGAGGATGACCAGGGTCATCCTCTGTAAAGGATCTGAAAGAAAACTACAGCGTTGGCCTGGGAAGCACAAATCAATACAGAAGTTGCACTATTCAATATCCATTGCTTTCTTGGAGACTTAGAGAAATGAAGTTCTAATTGCAAATAACTTCCAAGATATGCGAAAGGTCAGAACATGCATTTGTATTTTAAATGGGTTTGTTTCCTTCTGGTTGATTCTGAGCCATCGCTCCTGGGGCCAGTTGAGGTGGCTGTATTTGGCATGTAGGATCAAGCAGCAGCATGGCTCAAATTGGCTCAAGCACTGTGAGTTTAATAGGGTGAGCATAGTTTCTGTAATAGAGAATAATGGAGCAGCTTAGATCTACTAACACATTGGTTACTTTATCCAGCAGAGCATAGCGTACTCTGTGTGTGGCAACCAATTAGCCCTGGTTAATTTTAGCATTTAATACAGATGGCATTTTCTTGGAAACATAAAGTTACACATCAACTCTGCAAACTTCTTGTCAGGCTTACAAAGAAATGAGCTCATGGACTGGGAGCAGCAGGCAAATTTGGGGGAGCATGGGAGTGATGCTGATCAGAAAGGCAAAGTGATCTTTCAGGTGGATTCTGCCACAGCTGTCCAACAAGTTGTCATCTTCAGCCTGCGTGGCTGACGCTCCCAAGTTACCAGATATAATTTGCTCCTGTCATGCTGCATTGCCAAGCTGGGTGTATGGGACACATAGACATGTCTGAGGAGAAATTTAGCTATTCAATTAGCATTTTCATAATGCTTTGAAGTAATTTTCTATCACCAGTAGTGAGGGATGTTGCACAATCTGGAAATTCCTCCTTGAGCACATTGTATCTGAAGCAATAATAAAATGGATGGGGGAACGTAAACAGTGAAATGCAGCTGATTGCACTTTAGGACAAAACAACAAGAGCACTGCTACTCCTAGCCCTGGGAGAACCTGCTGTTATGCACTTTGGGGCTCTATCAGCTGACTCCAGCCAGGCTGGGAACAGGACTTAAAGCTATGAATGGAAATATGAGGGAAACGTTCCTCCTGCCTGCTTTCCCTCTTCTCCCCCCTCCTGGAGGAATAAGGCATAGAAGCTGAAGTGGGCCCTGAAGTCTCCCAATAAATATCAGTTTTTATGCTGTAGGACAACTCTTATCTATATGAGATAGATATATGACAGCAATAGTCATTATTTTTAATTTGCGTTTCAGTAGTCAGGTTATTGCATGTATAAAACTTCAATTATAATTTTAAAAGGCTGTTTGGATGTGTTCCAGGATGCACATTACTGTGTGCCGTGAAAGATGAAATATCCACTGCCCCCAAACTATCAGTCCTTCAGTAGTAGATGAAGTTTGGTGCAGATGGTATTTTGGTATCAAGTGTGGCTTACAGAAAAATGGAGCACAGACACCAGGAGGAGGAGATTTACACTTCTTCAAAGCAGAGTTGTTTACTAGCAGGTTAATGGAAAGAGATGACTTTCTAATGTTACCCTCAGGATAGACTAACTAGTTTTTCTTCTATTTATTCACCCAAGTCACTTGTTGCCAAGTGGTATACTTTTGGTATTATGGATACTCCTATTCATATTTTATTTCTGTTAGAACTGGATTGCAATTTCAGATGACCAGATAGCTGACCTTCTTCCTCTTAAGGCTTAGTGAATCTATGAGCAGTTGCTGTTTTCCAGCATGTGTTCTAATACATGTGATGGACAGCAGAACACAGAGAGGTTATTTGCTACGGTAAGTAGAAAGATGCAGGGATGCAAGGAGGGGGAACTTTCTTCAGTGTTATCAGTGAAGACTGATATTCTTTTATTGAATGGCTTTGTGGTTGAAACCCTTGTACCACCAGGAGTAGTGTCACAAAGTTTAACACTCACTACATCGTTTTAAAACCTGAGATATAAAAAAATTATTAACTGCTGCTAATCAGAATCTCATTATCCATATTGCCATATGCTTGTCATAGATTTCAGAAAATTTATGGTGTAGTTAAATCAAAAGAAAATCACACTTCAAGCATTCCTACATTGTTGCAAATACCACCATTAATAAGCATTCCATGGGGTAAATATCAGGCCATTTAACACAATTAAGATTTTTCATCAGATATTTTTGGACAAGGCAAGAATAGAGCTTCAGAAATAATGGCTGAGAAATTTGAGACTTGACAAGAAATGACTGAACTTTGGAATTTTTTTTTTGTAAACCACAGGCTGGAAAGAAGCTGTAAGCAGCAGACTTTCCATTTTTGCCTTTGTCAGAAAGCTACAAAATGTGTGAAGGAGCATGAGAAGGAGAAGGAAGATGGGCTGTCGAGTATTGCTCTGTTTTACCTTTAACAAAGTGCATAGAAATGACTGCAGACAAAGGGCATAACGTTTTGGTATCTGTGAAGTTGTATCCACTGGACCCAACTCCCCTCCTTGCTGATACAGGAGCACCATCTTGTCCTTTAGGCCACTGCTGAGCAGGATGCAGGAGGAGCCTGCTCACACCTGTCAATAGCTTTTTCAGGATGGAAAACTCCACTAATCATATTGTTCTTTAATAATTTCTTTGTCTTGAAGCACACTCCTTTCACTATCGCTGCGTTGTGATTAGCATCTCTGCAGGGGAAACGCTGCCAGCAGGTGTGTTCACCTTGTGTCTCTGACAGCTTTTCCCATAGCAGCCTTCTCATAAGAGCTCCCCAGAGGGCTGCATCTCTCTGCCTTAATTTCAACAATTTGGGGGCTGTCTCAGCTATTCATATGTGTGAAATGAAGAAAGAAGTGTGTTTCTGCAATCTTACACACGCTTGATTTCTGTTCCAGTAATTTGCAGGCTGAGTAGAAGCAGAAAATCCAGACTTACTCAATTGTTTTTTAATTTTAAATTGTACATTATGGATTATCTCAGTGAATCTCATGATATTTTTGTTTAAAAGAGTACTTAAGAACTGTCAAAGTACCAAAAATAATTACTATTAACTACAAAAACGTATGAAGTATAAAAAGATAAATAATGTCAATGTGGAGGTTTCATTTTTGTCTGTCACTACTAGCAAGTGACACAAAGATCATATCCTGACGCAAAACCCAGGTTGCTGGTTGCCCACTAGAAATTCATGCAGTTGTTTAGGTCCTTGTCCCAGCTGAAAACTTGGTGATTGTTCCCCTGTTATAGAGAATGCTTTCTTTAATATTTTAAAGCAGTCTGAAACCGAAGACAAAGAGGAAAATCCACTAAGGGCAGACATCAGTTTGCTTAAAATTCAGTGTTGTGTCTGTCTGTACCATGTGCGCTCCTACCCGAGTTGATCTCTTACAACTGCCAGCTGTAATCTGTGGGCTGGCCGAGTGATAGGTTCATCTGCAAAGCACATGCTAAATTAACCAGACACACATCTGCAAGTTTTATACTGAAAGGCTCACCTCTCTGTTATTGGCATCATCTGCACAAGTTTCCAGACCAGTACTGATCCATGCAGATGTTCAGACAGGTATGTTGGAGGGTTTTTTAATATATATATAATATATTTTTTTCTTAATGAGTTTTTGCTTAATAATAATAGAAAATTTCTCTATCAGAAGATGTTTGTGTACTCAGATCTTTACAAGTAAAGAGTAATTTGGCAATATGACTCATTCATCAAAATTTGCTGCTTCGTGTGTACAAATCTAGGCTCTTTTCAGTCACCTATAAACTATCCATATATGCCTGGAGGGGTACAAACTGCAGATGTCACTCAAAATGCCTGAACCTCTAGCACCAAAATCACAAGCTTGAAAATTCCTCTTTTGATCATTTAATGGAATTGCAGCAGATGGGAAGCTTTTTCTAGTTGTGCTGTTTAAGACATCTCTGTGAAATGTGCTTCTTTCTCTATATCGTTTTTTTTCCTACAGATAATCAGCAAAATGGGCTTATAAAAACCATCACTTCTGTTTATAAATGTAACAGCAAGCCTTAAAGCGAATGTAATCAGAGTTTTCACAGGTGTCTTTCCTGAAGGGCAATAATAATAGCAGATTTTGAGCAACTTTCATACCTGGGAGCTTAAAACATCCTTGCTGAAAATCTCCTCAGCTCTGCCACGTGTTTTGCGGCGCCTCTGCCATAAGATAAGCATAAAAGAAAAAGATAGGAACACGAGGAGTTTTGCTGAGCACATTCAGAAATGTAGAGAATATTAGTTCCCATATACTCATGGCCAAATTGAGTCCCTGCAGCTTATCCCACTCACCACTGTGGTGCAGTTTGTGGTCCTTAGCCCATGTTTGGGCTGTGCTGATAGCAGCATGGAGCCTGCACCTTTTTGAAGCAGGTTTCTTTATGCTGTGTTTTAAATCTTGTCCAAATCGCCACCTTCTGCTTAGTTTAATTAAAATCAGTTGAGATTATTTTTTAGAGCAAGTGAGATAAGAGGGACCCGTTTCCTATTTTCTCTCTCTTTAAAGGCTGCTCTTTCTCCAAACCACCATAGGAGGAAATAACCAACACCCCAAGTGCTTTGAACATGCATGTGCTAGGGCTGATGCATTTGGCATGTATAATAATTACTTTCTTTCTACTTGCTATGAAAGAGCAAGCCAACAATATCCAGGTTTCTTCTAGGGGGTAGATTATCCACTCTTGTAATTTCAGTGGCAATCCAATTACTAATAAATACCCTCAACACAAAGCACAGCAATTTTTTTCACCTACCTCTGGGCTGAGTCACTGTGCTTTGTGCCCTTCCAAAAGTGAGGTCATTGGCAAGAAAGTTGTTTGTTGTTTTTTTTTTTTTTTTGCTGGAATTAGGCAAATGCAAGTGGTAATGGGAGTTAATTATATAACAGTACGAATGTTAGGTATTCTAAAGGATGTTGTGAGTTTTTCACTGATCCCAATCTGTTTGAGAACAAGCAGCACCTATGAAAAAACATTACCCAAGGAGGATGGGAGTCTGGGAGGGCTCAGGACATGGTCCTATCCTAGAGTTCCTTTTATGGTGCATTTGAACTTAAAAGGGGGGATAAAAGCATTTGAGTTAGCAGCTATACAAGGACTACAAAGAATGGTACTACAGGGGATACACAAACCTGTATGTCTACAGGGAAATTATCTTAAACACATAGCAAAAGAAAGAAGAAATTATAATACAAAACGTTAACAGTTATGTTTAAAAAATATATCTGCTCCCTCCTTGTGTTAATTGTGGCCTTCCCATAGCGCTTCTTGATAGAAGTTGAGTTTGCTGTAAGTCCTAGCCTTCAACATTCACTTCCCATGGTGTTTTACAGTTATAAGAACTGCTTTGAAAACAACTATTTCAAGAATATTTAGTGCTCTGGAAAGTCAATCTATTTTAGCAAGCAAATCTGCTTGAGTGTCAACAGGATCTTTGTTGGCTCAGGGTTAATGTTTGTTGGAGACAGCAGCTGAAGCAAGCTCTCCTTCAACAGCTTTAGGACATTTTGTTTTGGTCACAGTTGTTCCATCTGTCTGCGGATCTCAGGCTGCCTTCCTTGCTTCCTCCACAAAAACATGTGGAACTGGATGGGAGTTGATAAATAAGAGGAATGTGGTGGGTTAGTGGATACTCCATTCACACATAGGACAGAAATTGCCTATGGTTGGTTGTCTGTAGCACCACAGCACACAGCTGGCAGCTCGTTGTGCCTTGTCACCTGGCAATGTTGGGCTGGAGGGATGCTGATGTACTTTCACAGTATAATTGGCTGGTGTCTGCCTTGCCAACATCTAATAATGAGGAAAAAGTTAAACTTTTTTCATATGGGAAAGGATTGCTTCAATTCCCTTCATCTCTAAATGAGCAATCAGGCATGTGAATTACCTTTTGATTTTAGGAAAAGAAACATTGGGGTGCAGAGATGGAAATTTACAATAAAAAGCACACTCTTTTCACGTGCCATTATGCTGAATGGCAGTGCAATTAGAAGTTGAAATAATAGCACTGACATCTGGGTTACACATCACACAGCCACCCACAGTGGGATGGATGCTGTTGCAGCAACTGTTGCCCCTAGCTCTGCTGTGCCAGCAGCACACCTGCTGATTATGGTGGGATTCAGCCTATTGTTTATATTTCAAAGGTTGAGTGCTGCTGTGTGGAAAAGACCTAAGGCTGTCCTATGTGGGGGACTTGAGGAAAGTCCTCAGCTTTCCTTGAGTAAAGAGCTCAGGGTGCTGGAGTTGCAGGGTTTGGAGGTCTGTGCAGAATGTGCCTCTGTGCATGGGACTGGTGTCATCCTGAGCTGTTGTGAAGGGCATCTATCTTAGCGTGGGCTGATCTGCCCAGCCCCAGACTTCTTGTGGTGCAGCTCCTCTGTTCTACAGAGGAAAAGAAATTCGAGTGCTGAATGCCATTAGATCACAGTGAGTAGTGTGTACGTAGGTGTGAGTGAATATTACACGTTTCTGCCCGTGTTGGTAGGAAAGTAGGAGGTATTTGATAATGCTGGCTCTTGCCTGGAATCTCATTGCAATTCTTGGTGCGTTTTGCTTAGCTTTCTAAATAAAGAGGCAAAGTGGCTGTTGAACCAGAAGGCAAAGTGGCTGTTGAACCTCAGAGAAGCAGTCAAGCTTTGGGGTGATGGCTTTTCTAAAGCTATCCTCCTATCAGCGCCTGCTTGTCATGCTGGAAGGAAGATGTGCTGCACCCAACAGGAGCATGAAGGCACAGGTATTTCAGAGAGCTCTGCCTCTGTTCAAAGGAGCTGGATCCTCAGAAGCGCTCAGTTCACGAGAGCTCATGCTGTTGAAATCAACAGTGCTGTTTTTTTTTCCATTCACATGCTTGGATTTTGTGTCATAACCATCTCAGAAATGGAGCAAGCCCTCAATGGTATTAAATTTATTGCCACAATTCAAAATGCATTAGAGATTCAAGGCACACGTAACTCCAGGGGTGAGCAGTGTCACAGATTAGCTTTTACCTCTTCTAAGCTGTCATTTTTTGAAGTGTGTGAGGTAAGGAGAGAGGTGGTCAGGACTTAAAATCACTGCCTATTGTCAGTCTTATCATCTAGTACATCACACTGCATCGAGTTGTCTTAATGTGATATGACTTACATGTGTATGTGTGCATTTAAGCACAGACATAAGCAGAGCTGAACCCATTAAGTGAGGACAGGTGAGCACCACTGAAGAATACAGGCCATAACCCACCTATCCAAATTGCTCAACGCACGCAAAACCCTTAGAAAATATTCCTGCTTGTTAAGAGCAGAGCGTATTTACATTTTCCTGCATACTTCAATTTTTTATCACAACCTGACATTTGTTTTCTGCTGGAAGGCTTCTACAGCCAGACTAAAGCAGCTGTTTGGAACAGAAACCATTTGAAGCATGGCTCTCTGTGCAGTTGCTGTATTTCCTCCAATATCACAAGGCTGCCATTTCTGTGAGGAAGACCTAACTTCCTGAAGCTGTTTTTATTGTACTGAAGAAAGGTGAATTTCATGTTGGTGTTTCTAAAAGTTTGAAACTGGGAACTGTCGAGGATCTTTCCATTTAAAATGAACTTAGCTGGGGTAAAATGAATATGAGTTCACTGTTGTAAGACACTCAGGATGCTAAAAAATCACAGATTAAAAAGTGGGGATATTCTCCTTATATGTGAAGAGACAACTGACATAGTAGTAAATATTAAGTGATCTTTCTAGATAGAAGATGATCTGTATTCCATAACTGTATTTCTGTATGAAAGAGAGATGTGAATTAGCATCCCATGGAGGTATTTTACATATGCTATCTTATTTTCACACTTGATAAACAGGAGAAATAAAATACTCAGACATGTAAAATCTCCTCTTCATGAATCCATCTTTGAGTTTAATTTTGCAAGAATTTAATTATTTAAGAAGATAGAGGGGGAAAAAAAAATCCTTGAAATGAATCTCTGTTTTGGAATTAAAATGTGCTTTTTTTTAATATCCTCTAAAAAGCAGAAAATATGACATGTCGAGAGAATCATAAGAAATTCATATTGCAGAGAGATAAAGAAAGCCTCTGTCAGGTGAGGGTCTGCTCTGCCTCCCTTGGTCCTTGCAGACAGTCTGCTTACCTCTGTGGGCTTAACCCTGCCTTTGAGTGTTGGAACTGAGAATAAAATAAACCCCACTGAGTGTTGTGGAGAAAGCTGCATAAATGGAAGGAGCTGGATTTTGTGCTCCTCCCTGTACGTGGATGTATTTCATCTGTGTATACTGCTTTCATGTGATTGTGATAATATTCATCCCTAAGTTCAGGGAAATCCTGGGGATTATTACAGCACAGTTGAATGAATGCTTCTGGCCCCATCTCCACAGCACTTTGGTGTTTGTGTTGCTGCTGCTGCGTTTTTGCAAATGGTTTTCTTACCTGTGCTTGAGGGAATGATTTTGGTTGACCTTTTTTGTGCTGTGTGAACGGTAGGTCCTGAAACCATCCGTGCACAAATGCAGCAGGACACAGGCATCTCACTGCTGCTCCTCGCTGGCAGCAGCCACAGCTTCACCTATTGCACTAATTCTGTGTGCTGGGAGTATACCTGGAGAGTATTTGGGGGATTGCTTGCTGCAGGTGTCCACAGAATGGGATGTTTATTTCTGAGTGCATCCAATCTGCTTGCTAAGAGCCCTGCAGATGACTTTTGTACCTTCAGGTTATGTGGGCTAGCTTGGAGGATTTCCTTGGCTTCAGAGAAGGCCTGGAGCTCAGCTAGCCCAATTATTTTTTGCAGGTGGCACATTTTCCAAAATATCGTACAAGTGGGTGACTGCACACATCTGCCAGCAGTTCTGGAATGGTTGGCAACTTTCCCTTTCAGATGATGTTGTTTGGCATCATAGCCCCAGGTGAGGATGTGCACAAGCTGCTGGGAAGCTGGCCTGGGACTGGTGGCATTGATTTGGGATTACTTGGGAAATGTTGATTGGTTTTGAACCACTGATCATCTGGAATCCATTTAATTCCTGCCAGGGAGAGGGAGAACAGAGTGCTCCAATTAGCTGATGCTCGTTTTCAACCATGTCAGTTAATTAGTCCAAGACCGACCAGATGGGAAAAGATTGATCATAGTGCTTTCAGAGGCCCAGGACTGGAGGCTGCCCAGCTCAAGCATTTGGGAATTAATTTTTTTCTTCCAGGAGGAGAAAGGCAGGCGGGGAAGGTAGACTCCCAGTTCTTTGTTCTCTTATGGGCAGGGTTAGGTGCTCATTAGGCTCAGTTTGCAGCACACTAGCTGTAACCTAGCTGACTTTGCCACCTAGAAGTGGCTCTCATAAAAGAGAGACAGCTCTGTCTCATAATGGATGTGTGCAAGAAATGAATTCAGTCCTGCAGGTACTGAGGTGTGTTTGCTGGAGAACTTGCGCCTTCCAGGCTGCTGCAATGAACTCGCAGCCAGCAGGGGCAGGAGCAAGGAGCCAAGCCCTGCCTGGCAGGCTCATAAAGGGCAGCCAGCAGGACTTTCTGAGGCACATCTGTAAGAAAGGTGCTCATGGTGTGGGCAGCACAGGGATGATTTGTGAGTGCAGACAGAGCCTTGGTTAAGGCGGAAACTTAATAGGCTTTTCTATTCTAGTACAGCCTTCAACTATCTCAGAAAGGAAGCTGCGGATATGTGTTTGTGTTACATCCTGGACAGTGAACACATACAAATCAGAAGATCTCATTTTGAAGTGTCTCCTATTCAGACAGGAGCATCTGCCCCTGACTGTGCTGCTCATGTCTTGCCTCCCATGGCAGAGAGACTCATTGCATTGTTTCCCCCATCCTTTGATTTTTGGAGAATTTGGTTTGCTATAAGTAGTTTCTGCTCTGATTCTCTAGATGCTTCTTTGAGTCTTTTTGCCCAGGTTCTTTCAAGTTGCTCACTTCCTCCAACATTTTCTGTATTGCTCTCCTGCTCACTGCCTCACACTAACAAGGTAGAACAGCAGCATCTTTTTGCAGCATTAGTTTTAATTAGTCTTTACCTTCCCTGGATTGCTATTTTCTCATCAGCTTTGTGCAGATGCACCTTTTACACTCTGTGGTTTCCCCCATTCACTGTGTGTTAATGTAGCACCCACCCCAGCAGCTTATGGGGTTTGTTTGCTGCTCAGGTCCATGTTTCCTCCACAGCATGTAGAATATTTTTATGTTGGCTGATGAAAATTACTGGCAATTCGTAAAGAACATTTTTAATGATAGGAGAAGGGAAAGATGAAGGTGGACACTTTCAAAGCTACTTCTGTGCCTTCAGTACTCTGAGCCCACTTCTTCAAAGGGAAATCAGCATCTGAGTCCCATGGATGACTGTCAGGGAGTCTTTCCTTCTAAACATGTGAAGACCAGAAATAGAGAAAGTGTAAGACAAATAACAAAGAGGATGCCATAGTGTAAGCAAGCTTGTTTTTCCTCGTTCTGCTATGCTTACAATGAGTAATTTGAGCACCAACTGGGAACAAAGTTGTATTAATTGTGCTGCAGGAGCCTGCAGGTCTGCTCTCCGAATCTTTCATATTATTATACTCCTGTGCAGTGCCTTTGATAATTTCAGTGTCCTGTGTTTAGCTGGTAGGGTCCATAAACTTTGACTGATTATTTTTACATTCTGCATCTTCTCATTACAGCATGTTTACCTGAAACCCTGTGCCATGCTGTTCACAGCAAGTTTGTGAAATATATCAAACCATCAGCAGTTTTCCTTCTTGAATCTGTGGAGAATCTAAAACCTGGCAATTCTTTCTCAGTTTGCTTTTTAACACCTGGTACCCTGACTTTGCTTACGTGAGCTGCATCTTTGCCCATTTAATTAGCCTTTTGTTTGTATGCTAGATCTGGCAAATTAAGTGTAAACAAAGCATGTAGTAGAACAGCAGTTGTTTGTAGTTGTGTATGTGACCTACGTGAACCCATCAGCCCCTGATCAACGCAGGTGGTTCTGTATCAGTGGGACAAAACAATGGAAACATTTAAGATTTTCAGAGGACCTCTGCCTGGAATAGATAAGAGAAAGGGCACCCCATACTCTTTTCTGGTCTTGAAAAATCACATCTTGTTTCATTCATGCACATTCAAAATATTTCAGTAATGAATATTCAGTTCCCTAGTCTCAGCACTTCTCCCCCTTTTCCCCCTGTCAGTGCTCTCCCATTACCTCCTCTTTTGTGCCACGGCAAACATAAGCTGCTTGTTCTCATTTTCATGACCTCTCCTCACTTGATTCTCTCTCAATTCATTACTGGAATGTTGACTTCATGGCCCAGTAACACCAGGAGGCATTGCTCATCTATTACGCATCCAGGCTGCCACGTGCACCTCCATCTCCACTGCTTTGTCACTGCTCCTGCAGAGAGCAGCAGCCCATCTTGGGGGGGCAGACGCATTCTCCTATTCATGTACATGTCTGCTAATACTCTGAGTGCAAAAAGTCCTCCAGTTTTGCCTCCCTTCCTCTGGGCTTTGGCCATAACCTTTCTACTGATGGGGAAACTCTTACCTCAGCAGCACAGGTCTGTACCTGCTAACTGGCTCCCAATGCATGCAGCTTGGTTGGTTTTATTCTTTCATTTACTCGTTTAATGAGCTGAGAAATCATTCCTGTGCTCTTCATGCAACCAGAGAAGAAAGTGATTCTTTTGTAATTAGCTAATGCATTTATTTATGTGTTTTTTTTCCTAACGTGTTACTGTTAATCAATTAGCATTGTAGGAGTTAGTGGAGCTGCTCTGTGGTGCTAAGCATTGTATATTGATATCAGCTTAAACCACTGTTTCCCTCCACTCAGCCATTTATTGCAGTGTTAGCCTGCCATGCTGCAACATGGTGATTATGATGTGATTCACTGTAATATTTTCTAACGCCAAATTCCCATTGATTGCAGAAGAATTTGGGAAGAAATGAGGGAAGATCATAACTTAATTTCATGTGTGAGTGTCCACATTGGACCAGTTGGCCAGAGAAAGCATAACGAGGCCATAACTTGCATCATTCCTAATGGTTTAAAAAGAAAACAACTGCAGACCATATCTCATGCTCTACTGAATTATTTTCTCCTTTATCAAGGTAAATAACACATTGAGGTTATTAGCAATAAGGCAGTTTTGCTTTATTTCAGTTTGATTCATGCTTTGCTGTTCTCTTGTTGCCCGCTGATGTCAAACATCCTCTTCTCTTTTTTTGTTACTTCCGTGAAGTGCACGTGTGAAATCATAACCTGAGATTGTAATTTTTCAGTCATTTACTGCTGCTCCTCACAGCAATATTCATCATTTCAATTATTATCCTTTCAAGAATGAAGACTGAAGAGGCTCAGCAGCAGTGGTAATAACAGCCAAAAGGCAAAAATGTCTTGCTCTAAAGCTGGGCAGGAGATGGTGCTGGGTTGGTCCTGGAGTTGGTCTTCTACTCCTTGCAGGGGGCAACGCAACCCTCATCTATGTGCAGGATGAACATACCATAATCCAACAAGGAACAAACTGGAAAAGGTTCCTTGTTCTTCTGTGTGGTTTTATTTCCTTGGGATTAACTGTACTGCATTTCTGTTCATGCCATACCTGAGCAATGACCGTGGATCAAGTTGGTGCCTAGGGCAGTGCTGTTTCTCCATGGGAGACTCAAAGGCTCAGGAGGATCAGCCCATACCCTGATCTATAAGACATCGTGTTTTCTGAAGCTGCTCGTTCTTGGCAGGTTAATAGCTTCAGATATATTAATTGCTTTTTTAACCACTGATATATTATCAGAGGAAAGAATATGCTTTGGGCTGGACTAGGGTGTACAGGAAGGTCATCAGAATTGTTAGAAAATGCAGTTCTTACATCCTAATGCCTGAAACTTCATTATACCAGAAACCCCCTCACTTGCCCCCTCATCCTGCAGCAGGATGACTTGCCTGGCTGGCATGAAGGTGGCTTTATCTTAAGCTGTGTTTTTTGTACACTTTAATAGAGTTCAGAATAGGCAAGTCTGAAAGAAGACAAGGGATTAAACAGTTGTCTCATTAAAACTTCAGCATTTGCAAATAGTGCTTTGGTACAGTCTGACTTCCCAGTGGTAACTGCTTGGTATCATTTTGGTCATTAAATCACGCACTAAACCTTTCACAAAGCTTTTCTGTAGTGTTTCTCCTTTTATCAACAGCTGTCACAGAAACTGGATGTAATGCTTTCTCATCATACGGTAGCCCTCCAACACCTAAATTAAGAAGTGGGAAGTGCAGTGGTTAATTATGAACCTGGAGAAACTGTAGAACTTCCTCCTAACACGCATGCAGTGATCTTTGTGGCATGTGATGTGCATAAACCAAATCAGTCCTTAAATTCAGAAGTAGCTGAACCTTTCCAGCTCAGCTCAACAATCATTTTTGTTGGAGATAATCTGTCATTTGAAAACCTTGTAAGTGGAAATTAGCACACAATAGCCTGCCCACAGTGCAAAGCAGCGCTGTGGCTTTTAGAAGTACACTGAATAGGCTCCTCTGAGAAAATGAACAGGCTTTTAACCATTGCTGTGTTGAGAATCAATGGGTTTATCTTTGTGGCAGTGTCCACCCACCGTTTTCTTTATTCAGACAATTAAACAAAATGTTGATGGGACCAAAGTGCAGATAAAAGAAACAGTTCATGCTTCAGCAACTCTTCATTGATGAGTGCAGCTGGAACTGGTCTGTGAGGATGTGAGAGAATGATAGTTACAGCTATGCTGATGTCCCACTGGTAAGGCTGGAGCACCCCAGTGAGGTATGCAGTTCTTGGGGACAGTGCCAAGGCACCTCTTCCCACTGGGCACATGGTTAGTGTCATCACTGTTTGCATGGCTTTAGGTATGCTCAGCATGCAGGAATCATGCTGCTGGGAAGGCCAACGTGAGGGACCTGCATGGGGGGAGGCAATGAGGTGCCTCAGCAGGAACCAGCAAAGCATTTACTCTGGACACACAGCCAGCTTCATAGTTGTCTCAGTGTTAGATCTGAAAGCAGTAAGCACAGAAAACATTATTGCCTGGTGTTTGTATTCATAGCTGAGATATACCTCTAGCATGGCCATTAAGTAAACTGTGTGCAAGACAAGATAATGAAATATAGTTTCTTGATGCATTTTACTTGGCTGCAGCCTATGTCTGTGTTCATCACCTGATTCTAGAGAACAGCCCACGGCCACCGCCAGCAGCACCTCCTGCAGCTGCAGCTCTCTACAGAACTTCCATTCTGCAGGCAGAGGTGAGAGAAGGGCTTTGGAGCATCACCTGCTGCCTTTGCAGAGGCATCTTAAGGATTTTTATTCTGAGCCGTACAGCAAGCAGCAAAGTAATATACATAATAAGTAAAGAAATATTATGTACTTGAATTTTTAATTAAGTTTTATTTATGATGTTGTCGTCCATTTTGAAACTCTGAGAATAGCTCTACCTTTAATGCAGGAAGGATTTCCTTTATCTACATACTTTACAATAAAAAAGGAAAAGGAAAATGGCTATTTTTACATTGTAACTGCGTTTATGTCAAATATAAGCTAGATTTTATTTTTTAATGAAACTTAATTTAGCCTAGTTAAGAAACCAATAACCATATTTCCTAATTCAGTTTATTAAAGTAATAAACATAGCTATTCCAGGAAATGAAAATATTTCTGAATATGAAATAGAGTTCTCTGCAGAAGATATTCAAGCGTGGATCTCTGACGTTTAGCAGTAAAACTGTATATTTGGGTATAGAACAGGCTTCTACATATCCATGTGTTCTGGGCATCATCTGGTCTGATTGATGTGTGTGCATAATGCAGATTCTCAGCACTTCTGAGAACATGGTTTGGTTTTGTTTGGGGTGTTTTTTTTGATGGTTAAGTTGAATTCAGATGTCTAATTTTAAGCAGCAAGGTGATCACATGCTTGTACCTTGTTTTTGAATGTGAAGGGTAGCTTCAGCTACATTAAGGAGCCTGGAATGACGGGACCAGAATTGATATTTAATAATACACCAAACTATAAGAACACTGAAGTACAACACAGTTATTAAGAAATGCCATTCTTCAAAGGCAGCAGTGTTTGTTATTTATTGCTGAACGCCTGAAGCTTCAATTAAAAGAAAAAAAAGTGAAAAATACAAAAACAGATCCATTGCCATCAGACTGATGTGGGAGTAACTGGGTTGGTTCTTGGCAGGCTCACATTATTTTATGTTGAATGTTTTGCTTCTCTTGTCTCTGGAGAAGTGCAGCTGCGTTTTGTCTGGGCTGGTGTCCCAGCGCTGCACTGCAGGAGGGTTCCATGCCAGCCCAGGAGGTGGCTGCACTGCCTGACACAAAAGGAAATTACCCATTCAGTCCATAAGTCCTTAGGAGAAGGATTGTCATTGAGCACAACCTTTTTGCATTTATGCAAATGCTTGTTTAGAAACGTAGGAAGCTTTAACAACCTTTATTGTACATCAATGCACAAAGAAAGAGATGAATCTTAAAGCTATGGAGATTTCAGGAGAGTGTTTATGGATAAATGAAGGATTTTGAGCATCGATCCAAAATCAGCCAGATCTTTCTATTTCCACCTCTCTTTCTAAGTATGTCAGTCTCCTTAGTCAATGAAGTTGTCCCTTCTTTGTTAGGCTCTTGGAAGATTATTCAGAAAAGTTGAAAAGTCATAGCAGTGCCAGTGGTTTATCATGTGTGCTCAGCAGAGACCCCAAGAGGTGGCGCACCACCTGTGCTGCAGGACAGAAGCTCCGTGGGCACCTCAAAACCCATCACATCTACTGGACACTAAGGAAATCCTGATCTTCCTGTTACTTCTATGTACTGGATATCTCCATCACTTCCTCTTGGGATTCTCTCAGAATGTTGGTTGGTTTCCCTTAAGTGAAGAGGAAAAGGCAGTGAGCAGCTCTCTGTATGAGGCAGCCAGTGCTGGGTGAGAGCTGGCTGGAAACCTTTTCAGCTGCACTGAGAAAAACGCATTTAGCACAGCTATGGAATCTACTAGGAGATATGGGTATTTCCAGAGCCCAGTCAAAAACCAATATGAATCTGCATGCAATATTTAGAGTTTCAGCAACTTTCAATCGCCCTCCAGGCAGAGCAGATCTGTTGAGCATACTTAACAGGAGCGCTCAGAGCAAAATGGGAGCAGAGGCAGCCATGAGAAGCAGCCACTTGGTTCTGAGATGGCTCCCATAAAAAATTATCACTTAGCAGCAGCTGCTGAACGACACAGCACCACTGCCAAAGCACCCCTCTGCAGCACCTGCTCTCTGCAAATTGCTGCTTTTGGCAGTGAGCTGGGAAGTGTGCTGCTCATCCCTGCAGCTCCTGGTATCGATTCCTCAGCGTGGGGAAGGTGTGTGCTGCTCACAGGGGCATTGCTTTGCCTTTGATTCTGCTGACCGCAGAATATCACCTGGATCCCTTTGCAGTAATGTGTGTGCAGGCTGTCTGTCTGCTGGGCTATGGCTTTTAACCCAGAAACTTTCCTAAACCATACAGTGAGGTCACTCCTTGTTTGTACTTCAGAGCAATGTTTGCTGCAGTTTATGTTTTAAGAAAAAAAATATCAACATGCTGTAATACATTTGAATAAAAGTGTTTATTTCCTGCTGGAATTTCATGCTGCTTGTGGATTTATGAATTGGATTTCCAAGGGATAGCACTGAGCTCAAAGCAATTTTCAAAGGGGCAGGCAGAAAGTCATTAGCAGTGCTTTGAAAATAAATTCTTCCTATTCTGCATCAGTGAGATTTGCGATCCCCGTTACATATATTTTATTATGATTACTCACCAGTTATCTTTTTGGTACTATTAAAGTAATCTGGAAAAAAATGTATTACATATTATGTGTACTACTTGTATTATACCAACCTGCTAAGTAGGAACACAGGAACACTGAAAGAGAAATAGAAGTGGGAACAGATCTCCTGGGTTGGCGTATCCTGTCTCCTGCTAGCACACAGCCTAATTCCTTTCATAAACAGAAGTAATCTAAACCTCTGTGTCCTGTTAAATTTGAAAGAAAAGCGTTATTCTAGTATATCTGGAGATGATTAAAGTAAGCCAATAATAAATGTAATTATAGTGAATTATAATAAGATGACATGGAGATTTTATCCCTACTTATCTTGAGGTTTTGGGGAAGAGTTTGTTTTGTTTTGTTTAGCTATCATTTGCTTCCTTGAGTATGTTTTGTTGAGGAAGTAGAGACAACTTTAATCTTTTTCTCTTCCTTAGCCTCATGCAGGAGTAAGGCCATGGCAGCAGAGTGTCAGTGCATGGTGTAGGTGCCCAGCAGTGTGTGCCACTGGCTTCAGACCCATTGCACAAAGCGTCAGCCAATTCTCTACCAGCCTAACTGGAAACTTGTAAAGCTACTGCAACATTTTCCACGTAAGTTTCACTTATTTTAGACCATACAAAAATTAAAGTCTGTTTTACTTGAAAATGAATGCCAATTCAGCAGACCTATTTCTACTTCTATTGCTACAGCACCCCCGTCATATCTGAACAATGACTGAAGTACGGAGTAACCAGTATTACTCTGCTCTCTTAAATGGAGTGCATCTGTCCTAGTGGCTTTGTGCAGCCCAGGAGTGCCCTTCCTTAAGCACACCTTCTGTGCATCTTCCCTCACTGCACTTGAAGTGCCTATACTGCTTGTCCACTGGAAGATGAGCACATCTGTGTGTTCCAGCTGCACACTGAGCACACAGGTGATGAAAACAGTGGTGTAGCAATTGGACAGATCTGCTGGGAAAGTTGTTACAACAGAGGTGTGATGATAGAAGGACTAGCACGATAGAAAGGTGCTATAAAGGAAGGGACGAAGATTGCTTATCCGTATCAGAAGATTCCAGGTTCACAGGGGAAAGCTTTACCAAGGAGGGAACTCCTGAAAGAGGTCCTTCCCCAGTCTCAGTCAGCCCTTAAATGAGGTCTAGGAGTCTGGCTTCACCTGTGCTCTCAGGGCTGATGGGGTCTTTTCCCCTGGTGCTCAATCACTGTTTCAGGCCGTGACTCAACATTCCCATACGTGTGGTCAGCAGGTCCTCAGGACAGGTCTGCTCTGAGATCTCTTCCTGAGCTGTGCTTGCTGCCATAGGTAGCAACCCACGCGTCAGATACAGACAAAGATACTGTGTCCACTTGTTCCAACAGCATCATTTTCAATTCTCCTCTTACCATATAAATGAGTTCCTGTTTTCTCATGGAGCCTGAAAAATAGACTTCTCTCTACCGCAGAGAGCAAATAAGATTTGCTGTTATGTATCTGAAGTATGGGATTTATTTTAGGATACAGCAAGGATTTCATCTAAAAATATTTTCCACAAAGTAGAGAGGCGCATCAGAAAAAAAGAAAGTTAATTCCTCATCGCCTCGCCTGCAGCATTTGTTTTCTTCCAGCAGAACCCAGTGGAATTTAACAGCACAGTGGCTGAAGAGCTCTTTCAAATATGGAGAGAGCAAAATAGCTCCTGTAGTGTTTTTTCCTGGCTTGTTTTGGCTGTTACTTTCTGGTTGAGACTGCCTGAAGTGAGACTAATCAGCTATTCCTCCAGAGAGAAAGCAGGGCGACTGGAAATAAAAATAATAAATCATAGCATTTTACTATAAAGAAACAGTGTATGTCAAGGGAGTGACTTTTACAATGTTATTTTGCTATCTTCAACAAAAACAAAGTAGTGGAAGGAGAAGTTAATTCAAGTAGGATGTTCGTAGCAAATTTTCGCACAAATACTGCCGTGTCTGTGCACACATTTTCCACTTCAAGTTGAAATTAAAAGTTCAGTTTGAGGAAGGGCTTTATCTTTCTTTTGTCCTGTTTTCAGTATCTTAATTAAGGGAGATTATTTTTCCTTGTACAGAAGAGCACTGCAGCTTATTATTAACAAATGGGCATCTTTTGCTATGGAGAATTAGAGATACCAATCACGTTAATTCCCATTTTAGTTCACTGCGTACAAAAGCCTACGTTTCATTTTAGATCAAGTTTTATTTTCATTTGGATTTCTCTAAACGCAGCTCAGATGATTGAATACTCAGTAATATGAATAATTTGGCTCTACTTTCTACTCAGCTGCAGAAGTTTTAGATAAGTGGTTTTCTTATGACTTACCTATTTGCCTTAAGCAAGAAAGCCTCTGTCTCAAACGCTGTTATTTCTCAGCCACTTGGTTCTAGGTCTTGGCGTATGCTATGTCTATGGATTCTGTATCACAGTGGAAACCAATATCCAGATGCTCAGCTTAGAAGAGGAGGAGCACAGAGCTTCCTAGAGGCAACTGATGGTGTGAGGAACATGCAGTGCTGCACTGTGGGGTTACACAGGCAGCATGAGGTCTTAAAACTGAAAGACTGGAGTACAGATATCTGAAAGGTAATGTGAATGCTAAATTCATTCATACAAGATATACCTTCATCTTATGGCGTTTTGTAAACCTGATAAATTTTTCACAATTGGTGCCAAAATAGAAATAGCAATAGGAATCAGTGAAGTTGTAAGCAAGTAATTACTTACAAGTAATTTCTTGTAAGAATACCAACACGTTTCTCCTGCAGGAAAATGTTTCTACAGCAAATTTCAATTTTCCACTGCTATTAAGAAGAAAAAAAAGAAAAGCATACATGTATGTATATTTTTACATATCATTGTAGAAGAAGCCACTTTTTTTCTTCTTCTTATGTGTCCCCAGAATAGCTTACCCTTAAAGCAGCTGTTGCTGAATGATTCAAATCCAACTGCAGAAAGTATCAGGTGATTAGGATTTTCTGAAAATGTGAGTTGAATTAAAAAGTTGTCATGCGACATTAACTCCAGATGCTGAATATCATTTTAAAAATAAGTTTCTAACCAGCAAAATGCTCAAACACGTATCAACACGTGAGTAATTCTGTTAGTTTCAGTAAGGAAACTAATTAGGGATCCCCAAGTCCGCAATTTAACAAGGCGAAGCGGTAGTGGTCGTTACTGTGTTATCATTACTTAACTGAGTTACAAATACTCCTCTGGTTACTCTCTGGGGGAGATGGGTGAAGGCAGAAAATGCCAGATGCACATTACATTAGCCTAAAATGAGAGACACTGATCCATGCTGCCCCAAGAAATGAGATTGGTTATCCATAACTGCTAGGCGTGCTTGAGGCCACGAGTGTCTGGGAAAAAAAAAAAACCCTCCTCCTTGCTGAAGTTCCATCTCAATAGAAGTCAAATGGAAGTCAAATTTCACTTCTGTCACCTTCCTGTGCCGCTGTGATGCTCTGTCCTGGATGCTCCTTCCCTACTGTGCCAAGCAGCCCACCCGCTGAGCATCTCACAGCAGGATGGGTCCGCGCTGCGATACGTATCGCCTGCAGCCGTGCTCCTCTGCTGCAATTATTCAGCCAGCACTCTCCTGTGTGATGACACGCCTTGAAGTCAAACACTAATTATGTGAGCGGTGTGTTTTGTTCCAGACTTTGTAGTACCCAGCTTCAGAGTTTGTCAGGACCAAAGCAGCTGTGCGAATGCGTCGTCGTTCCTGATTTGGCACTTCTGATGTCGGAAGCGCGTTCGGACTCCTAATCTGAAGAAAGTCAGGTAAAGTGAAGCGATGGAAGTTTGTTAATATATTTAAATGAAATGCGGGATAAATTTCCCCGCTGGAAAGAAGAATCAAACAACTCCTTTTTGATAGCATTATGAAAAATATTTTATGTTCCTTTTCCAGCAGCTACCTTTTAATTGCAAACAATTTAACACAGTTGTTCACATCAAAAACAACTTAGGATTGTTCTTGAATCTAATAAAACGAATGAAAATGTTGCATTTTTACTGCTGGAGCTCCAACTTTAAACTATTTTAATCATTTCATTATTAACCTTGACATAAAAAGTGACAGGAGCTTTTAATTGCTTAATAGCTCAGAGGAATGCTGGCTTCTGAATGGAGTTCATAAACGTGGCTTAAATTTGATATACGTGATGTTCAGACCAGTCAATGCAATATCCTTGAAGGATGAGGAAAAATAGCTTAAATAGGTGGATTCTCTGTAGAAATGAGATTTTGTTTAGGATTGTTTGTGTTATCACACCTCCAGATGCGTTGCTTTTTACAGCTGATATATTCCAGAATGATGCTTAATTATTTTGGCATTCTGTTCTATCAGAGGACACAGAGAAGCCTTCTGCTATTAGAAAAAATGCATATATGTGCACGTGTGTGTGTGTACGTGTGTGTGTGCAGTCAGAACTCTAAGTCAAGAAGAACAAGCATTATGCATCTATATGCAGCTAAATTATGTTTCCTCTGTATTGTTTGTGGATGTTATTGCTGTCAGTCCCATGGAGCTGGCAGCATGCTCATTGGGGAGGTACTTCATTTTATGTGTTTCTCTCTTTGCTTTATGACAGAAGTGATTTTATGCACGTACTTTTTGCAGCTTCTTCCCTTTGGCACTTTCCACTGGTAAAATGGACCACATTCCTTGTAGTCCAGCTGCTGCTCGTACTGAATTCACAACATTCATCCCTGTTTATCTCTTCTCCCTAAGTTCTACAGAATACAACTTTCTGGGATAGCTTTTATTATCCTCATGGTGATCGTGTTGTTCTCTCCAGCCTTGTGCATTCATTTCATGTTACATCTTTTCAAGGCTCCTTCTGGTGTTGAACAAGTCGGTGGTTGTAATGTTTGAATAATAAACGTTATTTGTCAGTTCAAGTAAATAACTCCATCTCTATTTTATCATATTGCCGTTCTTTTGCTCAGCCTAATGATCTTGATCTTTATAACTTTGTCAACAAATGGAGTGGCCAAACAGCCTCTCACTGTAATACATTTCTCTGAAGAGAGCTGTGCTTTGTGCGTGTTTGCTTCCCACTTGGTTCAATTTGTTACAGTGCACTCTCAGTCTTTTATTCAGTGTCACTTGCAGCAGTATAACAAATAGTTCTGCTTCATCCTTTTTTTGTTCCTAATACATGATCTATTGAAAATAAGTCACAATGGTATCATACATACAGCCCCTTAATTTTCCTTTTGACATACTGGTAGTGGCCTATTTTCTTTTTCACTGAAAACATCTTTAACTTTCATTTGCTAAAAACTTCTATTCCTTTTTGTAACTTACTGGGTTTGAGTTAATCTATATTTTCAATCTCTTTTTAGGTGTGTATGCACATATATACACATACTCAAATGTCTCTGTGTGTACACACAGGGAAATTTGCGTCGCTGTGTCAACAAGATCCTGCAGTTCATCATCTGTGCAAGAAGAGGACAGCAAAGCTGAGCAAGGTCAGAGAATGGAGCCCTCCAAGGAAGGTCCTTGCAGGTCTGCGGAGACACAGATGGAGCTGGACCAAGAAGCAAGGCAGTCGCTCTGTAGGTTCATGCAGAAGACGACCCCGGAAGGTGAAAGTCATTGCATGGTGTAAGTCATTCATGTTTCAAATCACCATTAGCCGTGTCTGTATTGGCCTAGTAAAAAATAAATAAATTCTAGGATTTGGTAGGCAAATTCTTTGTTTCAAATTCTGTCATTTCATTCTGTTTTATCCTTGCAAAATTGTCAGCTTAGAGCTTATAAATGAATATGTAAAGTTGTGGTGCTGCGTAATAGGGTGCCAGGAGAAAAAGCTGAGGCAGCCAATGGAGATTTTAGAGAAATGGGAACGTGAGGACAGTAGTGTTCATTTTCTACCCCTAGGAAAACACAAATATCTAATTCTATGGGTTGTAAAGGTTGAATAATGCCACTTCCCCTCTCCAAAGTGTTCAGGAAACGAGCCTGTGGAAGTCAATGGATGTTTTGCCACTGCATTCCTTGATTGGGCCCCAGATAAATCGTGATTCATGGAGCCACTTACATGGTAAATGTGAAAAATGAAAATGACCTATCCATTAACTTAATCATCATTCCATCCCTTCTCTAAGGCAAATAAAGTGTTAGATGGAGGCAGATGTTGTTGTAATTGAGGTCTTTTTTCTTATTTGAAGAGACCAATTTCTAAAGGTCATTGATGGAACTTGATGGAAATAAGCCTTTAAAGTGTGAATATTGATGGCTGAATAAAGTGAGTCTTCCAGGAGGAAGACTGCAAAAAACCATAACTATTTTTTAAAAAATTATGGTTCAAATTCTTCTTCTATTCAGGGCACAGTAAATCTAAAGTCATCTGAAGAAATCATTGACTTCTGTGTAAATGAGGGCACAGCCTTCTTCAGCAGAATGAACTTAAGGTTTTTCTTCTCATAGAGGAGAACAGAACAAAATTTACTATGATTTTCTCACAGCCCTGACGGAAAGGGGAGTGATTATGACTGTGAGACATCCTGAAGGAAGTTCCTTTTATTCTCCCCTTGGATGTGCCTTGCTTTAGTAACCTGTGTTGTGCCTAGCAGGCACATGCCCCAGCACAGCTGCAGTTCAGAAGCACCTTCAGACACTGTCTTGAATGTTCTTCTAGAAAAACAATTAGGCAGAGCTGAGCTTCTGTTTTGAATTTAAGGAGAGACTGTATCTTCAAAGGTATTGAAGAATATATAGACCCCAAAATAAGTGTATTGCCTGTCATTCCAGTCCGTTTTTGTAAAAGAGAAATTCTAGCACAGAAATAATAGTAATTTGTAGCTATCATGCATTTATTTTGTAGTTTTGTTGCTTCTATTAGACACATAATATTTTGATATATTTTATTTGCATATAATTGATAAATATTTATGTAAATAACATGTAGATTAAAAAAGATAAAAAACAGTATCTTAGCAAAATCTACAGATTTGTAGTACAAATGTTTATGGCTGCTAGAAACTTCGGGTGGATGTCATTTTTAATGCTGTTCTGATGCAATCTTAACTGTCATAGCACAAACAGCCCTACTAAAATTCATCTTCTTTGGACAGCTGCTCTGGTGTGATACCTAGCAGATAAAAGAAATCAAGGAGAAGATGCAGGATAGCCTGGAATACAGGAATGAGATAGAAAACATCACAAGTAACAGTTTCTCTTTCAGCCAAAAAATGAGAGGGAAAGGTCAAACAAGTTCATCCTTCTGAGAATAACACATAGCTCAACTAGGCAGGCCCTCTGCAGGCAAATGGAAGATAAACTTACCGATATCTGAGGAAAAAAAGGATGGATCGATGATGAGAATTATGCTGCATGACAGCAAGCTCTAGTGCCATGGAAATGGAGAGCAGAGCAATAGAGATGTTTGGAGTGGGAAAAAGAGGGGGAAGCTGGCAGGAGAAGGGATTATCACCACGACAAGGGGTGACAGCTGGGAGGATGCAATTGCAGCTTGGCCTGCCTGACAAATGCACAGTCAAAATTAGCTAGGCAGGGAGATGTGCACAAAAGAACAAGATTGCAGAGGAGATTAAGTGTGTCAGGGATTAGAGATAGTCCAGAAATCAAAACAAATGCAGATGAAGTTTAAAAAAAAAAAAAAAAAAAAAGACACACAAACACAACTTCTTTACAGGTGTGCATAGCTTTCAGTGCGTTTGTATGGCAGGAAAAAAAAAATGGAATTGGCTTTAACTGATCTATGGGAACTCCTCAAGGCAAACATAAGTAATCGTTGTTTTCAGTAACACTTACTACAGGATACTGCAACCTGGCTCTGGTTTGATTCTTAGAGGAACTGCTTGCCTTTCAAGTAGCTGCAATCAACTCCCAAGACTTTATATAATGTAGCAGTAAGTAGCAATGACTGCTTCGTTATTAGCACTCCTGAGTCCCCCCATTACCATAATATCTACACTTCACGTAGCTACTAATTCCACTTGTGTTACTGCTATACAAGAAACTATGCAGCACTTGTTGGGCTTTTTACAAGTTAAAAAGTGCAAAGTAAAATCCTCCATCATTTCTTGGGTAACAACCGCTTTGCAGAAGTTCAGTTTTTCTAGTCATAAATGCCATTTCTAAGGTAAATATGCTCTTATGTTAGATGACAGGAATAAATAATGTTTACATAATTTATAGAATTAAGTAAAAATGATTTTACTAAATGATGTTTTGGGAGACTTTTACATCTAACTACCTCCTGAAGTGGTGGCTTTTCAGTAGTCTGCACTGGATAAGCTTACATCTTTTTTCTCACACGTGTCAAAGAAAGATTCTGAAAAACATGTAATGCCTTCCAGTAGCTGTAAGCACTTCTGAATACAGGGCCATCAACAAATACACATGTACATTAATGCAATCTGCCATGCTAACTTTTTGGTATGAGGTGTTTGGTCCTAGCAAGGTGGGCACAGCACAATTGCCACAAAGATCAAAGGTCTCCATCTTGCTTTCAGTGTTTGTCTTGAATAATCCCTGAAATCATTCTCTCTGGCTTTGAAAATCTATTTAGTCAAGTTTTTCCAAAGCTGCATAGAAGGTAATTACACGAGGCTTTAAGCTGCCCATTTAACTACACAGTTAAATGGGCACCAGCCATTACTCTAAAATGAGGACACTTATTTGGCTGTGCCTAAGGTTTTCATGGCTTCTGTTACCATCTTTGGAATGAATACCTGCTGACAAAACTAACAGGCTCTTGCAAAAAGGTTCATCTTTAGTACATCCATCAAGCTTTCAAGCAGGATCTTGAAAGTTCAAAGGGCGCTTTCAAAATCCCTGTATTTTTGCAGTTCATAGGAAATTTAATTCTTTTTGCAGAAAGTGATCTTCTGCCCACTTGTGTGCACAAATTTCTTTATTTTGTAGCTGGAAGATATTTTTCAAACTTGTCTGGAGTCCAATACATGGGAAAGTCAAAGTGTAACAGAAAATTAGATTCAAGGGTAGATTTAATAGTGTCGTAAGTTTAATCTGGTCATAGGTCAAAGCTTGTCATTACTTAAAAGGAAGAATAATAATAAAAAGCATTATTTGATTTCATCTTTCTGCAACCAGAAAGAGTGCATTTTGGTCATGATTTTAGTATTTAATGACCAAAAGTTGCACAGAATTCATGCAGTAACACTCCAGTTAGTAAAGGAGCAAGAAGTGGCAGCTGGCAAACATTTGTTAATCTATTAGGACATTACTAAAACTGTTCTTAAGGCACCTGCAAATATTGGCAATATGGGTTTGCTACAATTCTGAATATATCAGTTTGAATTCAGACCATGTAGTGAACACGTATGACTTGGTGTAGAAGTGCCTGGGTTATAACTCAAATGATATCTGCTGTTTGAACAGAATTTGTATCGTCTCCAAAGCCTGTGAAGCATGACTTGTCTTTATTATTATTATCAGCCTTTATTGCTGGACATTTTCCACTGACACGTTTATATAAATGCAAATACAAAAATGTGAAGTGTTTAACCTTCTATTCAATGCCCGTGATTCAGTTAGTGCGTGCAAAAATCCTGAGAGCTGTCCATTATGTCCTCGACTCGTCCAAATTTCCCTTCCTGTCCTTCACACCTAAGCCATCTGTTTGTCATTTCTTGGCACCCTCCATACCTCTTTCACAAACAAACCATCTGCTCAGTGCCTTTAAACTTCTATTTACCATACATACTCTTTTATCTATTTTACAATTCTTTGCATATGTCAAAATTTTAATTACATAGTCACATATTAGGACGGCGTCAGCTTAAGGGCTTTTTCTAACAAGTGTCTGTGATGGGCTAGAAGGCATTTGAAATGTGTTGTATCAGTCGCTGATATATGATACTTATGAAAAGTGCAACAAATTTTGAAGTGAGGAAGCAGATGATGCATGAAGTCAGTAATTGTTCCAAGACATCCCCAAGTGATTGATGTCTACATAATTCCGTAAATGCTATTGCTTTATTAAAATACAATAACAATATTAATTTGTATGAAAATTCAGTTTTGGCTAACAACTAATGCATTTAAATTTCATATAATCTAATGCAGTCCGATCTCCTGTTAGGTTGGAAAGAAGGAGAAGCTTCTTACTGGAAATTTACTATATACCTCAGGTCTTACAAAATGTAAGAAGATAAGAGAGATTTTTATAAATGCTACAAATATGATTAAGACATTTTGAAGAAAGAGAGCAAAACTGATTTTCCTAAATGCAGCTAAGAAAATTAAAAACTAACAGTCATGGTACAAGCACTGTACGTACATAATGCATACAGACATACACAGTGTTTGTTCATTCAGATGGGGTTTTCTTCACCCAGAGGAAACTTTTCATCCAAACTCCTGCAGAATGTTACCTGTTCATTCAGGGTGAGTTTGCTTTGTTATACCATTGGTGCATAGTCTGTGTGATGGTCAGGATAAGATGATGTTTTAGAAGAGAAAGAAATGCAAGATCTCTTGCCACATGACCTGCAGTATAGAAGAAAGAGGAATTACAGAGCGTTAGGTGAGTGAGATTCCCTTTTACTGGACTTCAAGGGTTTTGACTGCATCTATCCTGTCTCTTCCTAAATCATGAAGGTTGTTTAAACTTGTCTGTGAAAGGGAAGCATGTACAGCAATGCAAAGTACATTGGTAGGAAAGTGTTTGGAAAAACAACAATCTTGAGATAGATGAACAGGATCAGCACTAGTAGAGTAAGGGCTCCCACTGAAGCATGTGTGAGATGAGTCTGGTTGCACCAGGGCTGATCCCAGTTGAAGGAGTGAATTGAGAGTCACCCTGGCTCGCTTGCAATGACTGCAGTTGGCTTTTTACATGACCAAGATATGCCACAGAGACCTTTGTTTTCCCATCTGTTTGCAGGGAGGACTGAGAGCTACATAGAAGTCCTGCAGAGTAGATCCTAATCAAAATAACATTGATTAAGCACAGAAACACTGCCCTGTATCTAAATGAAAAAGAAAAAAAAAAATTGAAATGGCTTAATTTACTGTAAGTACAATTCTAGGAAACAGTTGTTGAAATTCAGCTGCTTATGGCAGCTACATCTCTAACTGAGCAAAGAACCACTCCAAACCACTTGACAGTAAATTGATCTGTGTATGTATTGCAGGTGGCTTCTCCAGAGCAGACATGCATACAAGCATGTCTGAAAACCAACAGAAGACCAGTGGGTTCATAAAGATGACTTTTCCACAGACATTGCAGGTTCAATACTAGAGTTAAGTCAGTACCCAAATAAACCCCATTCAGTCTTAAATCATCCCATCCTTAGGACTCCATTGACAGATACACATATGACCCATAGACCATTTTGTATATCATTTCCTTCAGGACAGCTGAGAGCTGGGATCCCATGGAGGACGTCAATGACAACTAAATCCCAACAGGGCAATTGCATCTCTTTCCTTTTGTTTTATCCCTTGGTACTTCATTATGCTCATTGTATGGTACCAGGCACCCCAGTACTCCTGAGAGCAGGGGTGGCTGTTGTTGTGTGAGATAGATTGCATATCTGATACTTCCTTGCCCCTTAGTTCTGTGTGCTGAGTGATGTGTTCCTTTGTGAAATGTTATTAGCTTGAATAGAGTGAGCAGCTGTCCTAAGTCTGAAATTACATAGTGTTGGAATGATACCAAAAGAGCTATTCTAAGCATGTAAATGGGGGAGACAATCCCACCTTCTTTTTTAATTGATTAAGGTAAATAACTAAAGCCTGGAAGAGCTCTAAAGGAGCCAGTATACTTTATTTGTGAATTATCCCCCTCAGCTTTTAATTATGCCTGTCTATTTAATAATGTAGCTTTTGATATCATAGACATAACCTGGTAGAAATTTGAATATCTCCATCTAATACTATTGTGTGCATACTTGCAATGCAATGATGGCTTCTTTACAGAAATTAAAGAATCCCAGTTCCTCATTATACATTTTAAAATTCTTAAAAAGATTGGCTGTCATGATCCCTCAATTTACCATCTGATGTTCTGCTTCCTAACCAGGGCTGCACAAATTGATGGTAACGGATTTCAGTCATCTTCAGGCAATGCAATTTCTCTCCTCCACCTATTCAAACAGTAGGGATTATACTCATAAAGCAGATCAATCAATACTACCTGACTTAATACCCTATTTTCAGTTGCTTTGAGATCCTCAAATTTAATCATGCAGCCTGAAGATTCAGCTGCTTTGTTTTGGAGAAATTTCATTGAAAAAAAAGAAAAAGAAAGCTATTCATTTTGGAAATGGGATTAAGGAAAAAAAAAAGATACCATATTCTTTACATAAAAGTTCTTATAAATTTTCAGCTGAAATACTTTAATGTTTCTTTGACTTAAATGGGTGGTTTGAAATGCCTTTTTATGTTCTGCAGAAGTTGATAAAGGATACTAGACAACAAAATGTATTTCTTCAATATGGAATTGTCTAAGTTACAGATCTGAATAGGGAAAACTCATTAGATAATAACTCTTTCTGGGATGTCTATGTTGGTTAAATCAATCCTTTCTGTACTGTTTCTGTACCAGTAAAACAAGAGTTTAGAATCTATTGATCTGTATTTTCTCATCAAATATGACATAAAAATATGAACTTCTGTGATATATCTGTTCTTTTCTTATTGCATATATACAATGGATTCATACATATTTTATGAAAACCTTTCACCAAAAGCTCTTGCAGTCCTATAAAAACGCCTGCTTGTTGTGATTTTTGAGACACAGAAAGATTGATATTTGGAAGGATGGTGGACTTCAAAAATAACTTTGGATTTTCTGACCTGCTTCATTACTGTGCCATGTTGTAAAATCAGGGTGGCTTGGAAGTGCACCAGGTGAATGTCTTAGAGCCATTTGAAGTCCAACTGCTTGAATAGCTGCCAAAACTTGTTGGAGGAACCAATAAGGTTCCCCAAGGAACCTTGAGTCCAAAAAGGAACCCAATCCTCCAACCATGGTCAGAGAGGGTGTCAGACTCCTCAGCCTAAAAACAAAGGATAAATCTGTGCTGTAAAAGTGCCTGTTTCTTGCTTCTTGACTGTTCCTATCATTATTAAATCATTTTTCTGCTTTCCAGCACTCTGTGATCAGAGGGAAGCAATTGCATCATTTGTTATTAATGTTTTTTCCATCCATTCTAGTTGCTACAATAGCTGCATCATCAAGAGGTTTGAAGTCTGAACAATTAGATCATGATTTTCTTTAAGCATGCACAAGACATCACAAAAATCCAGCTGTGTGAACAAAGTAAAGAATCATCTTTGAGAGCAAATGCTGTTTGCAATCTTACAATTTGCAGACTAAAAATTAAATGACTATTTTTATCCTCCCTTTTCTGCCAGACAGTAACTAAATTTGTCACAGTAAGCATGCTTAGGATTAAAATTTTATTGATTTTTTTTTTTTTTTTTTTTTTTTTTAAGGCAAAATTAAATACAGTGCATAAAGTTCTCATAGCTGCATTAGACAGTGGAAGACATCCTGGCCCAGATTCCAACTCCTGCCATCTCCAGTTGTGCTGCTTAGAGCTCCCAACCTCAGTCTCGGTGACAGATATAGATCCACCGTGCCAACTTGGGTCATGGTCTGGGCCATCAAAGTCAAGTGGGGGCAGAGGGACTCTCAAGGGATGGAAAAGTGTGTGAGAGAGAGACTGGGAGAACCTCTATGGAAAAGGAGTCACCCAATGGTGGGCATTACCCACAGGTTAGTGGGAATGGTCAACAGCCTGGGAGCAGGACATAGTCTTGACATGGAATGGGTTAATTCAGTGTTTGATGTAAAAGGCTTCTGTTGATGTATTTTGTGTGTTTGAAAGGATAACTTATGGTCTTTTTTTTTTTTTTTTTTAATTGTTATTAGATTAGTCCTGCATTTCTGTGTGATGTCCTCTATGTCCTTCTTAGCATTCACCATTTACAAACTGGGATTTTTAAGGTAAGAGAAAAAGCAGGAATATTTTAAATACTGTTTTCTGAGTCCCTTGGTAGGCTACTTTCCAAGGAGTTACCCACCAGCTTTCTGTGAGATTCCAATCTTGTTCTTCTGAAGAGAATCCTATGGTCTTCAGTAGACCAGACTATTGAACGCCAATTTTTAACTAGTTTGTCAAATATCTCATTGCTGTTCACTATCTAAGATGTTCTTTGGGTTACTGTGAAAGGTCTTGGACACCTTTTGTATTACAAATTCAACAGATTTATGGTATTTTGGTGTACTTACAAGAACACAGAAAAGTAATTGTGCTTGCACCATAGTATTTGCCTGTGACTAAACGAAATTAAGCAAAATGGAATCTTGTCTTGTGTACTCCAGTAGGCACAGCCGAATCCTTGAAAACTTCTATCTGTCAGTGAAATTAATTTTGTGGGATCTGTAGCCACAACTGCTAAGAGTTCCAACTCTACAGCTGTAGTAAGGGGAAAAGTAATCAGTTTATGATGTCATTTCTCAAAGGTAGGAGTGAGATATTTTAATGCAATCCAGAAAGATGCACCAACCTACAGCAGCCAGTGAGACATAAGTTCTACCTACAGCAAAGGCTGTTCCATAGTTCTCACAGAAACACATCAAACAGGTCCAAAACATTGGCACTTGCAGTAGTTCCTCTTGCTCAGGAAGATTACCTAACACCAAGCAGACAGAAAGAGGCCTGCAGGGAATTACTGAGTCCTATGCAACTTCATACGGAGGAATTTTTAACAATAGAGGCAAATAACTATTGGAAAGTACCTTGTTATGTAAAATATGAAAACCAAATTGAAGCATCTCCTTCCTGAAGCAATCGAGATTTTTCAAATTCCTAGCCTGCCCAGCAGCATCCTGAGCCTAAAATTCCTTAATCTCTCAAGTGCTGAGTGCAATCTGTGGTACCAGCAATGCTGGGGAGGGTAAGAGATTTTCCATAAAAGATTCCCAGTGTCAATTAAAAATTCTGCATTTGCTTCTTCGTTTATCTGAAACTGAAGAAGGCAGCTCTCTCTTGCAGTCAAAACATGTCATCTGCATATTCTCACACAGAAAGCAGTGGAGGTTCTAAAGCCTATCTTAGAGTGTGTTTGATTTCCTGGCTGCCTTATTTGTTTACAACAATGCTCTTAAAATTGTCTCTACCATCTGTGTGGTTTCTAGTTGTTTGAATGAGAATGAGATATTAAAATGCCATCCAGATGTCTCGTTGCATATCAGCATTAACATATTATGCAAATTGTCACAAGGATAGGTTTTTTTTCTTCTTAAACAAAACAATATTTTTAGATGGAATGGAGAGAAATAAATCTGTGAAGGATGACAAGGGAAAAAATGCGCTGAGCATATTCAGCTGAACTTTTCAATCACTTTTTATGAAAGGGTTAGGTACAAAGTGTCCTTAGTTTTTTTTACTATAAATCTGTAGAAGAACAATTGGGTGAAAACACAATAATAAACCAACAAAGTATCTCTAAACCCAAATATCTCAGAAAATGAATTCAACAAAGTGAAATACAAAACTTGCCTCTGTGTATTTATCTCACGAGAACAGAACTTTGTGAAGAATGATAACAAATATCAGCTGGCTACTAAGCATCCAATTTAAAGAAACCTTTGTCTCTTGTTCTGCAGATATTTACATTTGGAGATAAGTCCACGGAATCAACAGTGCAAGGCCAGACCTGTGCCCTCATGGTTCTCAGAAATGAGATGTCTGGAAATTGTGATTGTATGATTGTATGATTATGCTGTTTTCTTGCACCATGATTCTTACAGCTAAGAACAAACGTGTTGTTGCCTGTGTTTTCCTTAGAACCACAGAACAGCTTGAGTTGGAAGAGACCTCAACGATCATCCTGTTCCACTCCCACACCATGGGCAGGATTGCCAACTTATTCAGGTATTTTTATGGACACAGAGCAGCATACAGTTGGTCTATAATTCCTCATCATTTTTTAAACACACTGCTGTTTTTATTGTTCTTTTTGGTTCTTATTTCGTCTGTTACCAGTGGCATATAATCTTCACAAAGAGAGTGTATTGTGTGTATGCTGGGGGCTTAATCAACAGAGAAATGGAGAAGAAAGGATTGAACCTGAGCTGCTCCTACTGCTGTGCAAGGACAGTCCAGTATGCAGCAGATCGATGATATCACAAAAAATTGGTTATTAACAAGTAGGCTGAGAGTCCTGCAGCACTAACTGCTATATACATTACAGCAGAATATATGCATTATCCCACCCTGAGAGTGATGAAGCGACTTGTAATGATCATTTTCAAATGTCAATCTAATGTCACAAGAGAGTGCAAAAAAAAGAAAGAAAGAAAAGGAAAAGAAACGTAACTGTACATTTTAGTTCCTGCATTCATTAAAGCAGGAATCCCAGCCTGATTGAAAAACTATTGCTGTTCAGAGGATAGCTAACTATTCAGAGAATAAATCTGTTTGCAGATTATTAACTACAAAGTAAAAGCCTATTTGCTGTGTATGAACAATAGCTGCTTTTTATATTGTTGTGTTTGGACTTTCTGCAGCTAGAGACACAAACATTTGTAAACAATCCGTGCATACATCTTCATTCAGAGTTCCTGAGAGTTACGAAGTGATGCCGAGAGGATAATCAATCAGCCGCCATTTTTTAAGGCTGCTTTTTGCTTGGCATGCAGTGCTGCTTCTAAAAGCAACGAGGTTTTGTCTGTTGTGCTGCAGGAACTGAAAAACATGAGCTCATTCCAGGTTACACGTGGAAGTTTGAATTCATGTTTTCGCCAAGCGGAAAGAATGAATGACTCCTATGATTCACTGTCATCACTCTTCCACTTTCCTCTCCCTGTGCTGGTCAGCCTGGATTTACATGGGCATAAGCACCAGCTGTCCTCTCAAACACATATGTGAGAGTGTTTTAGCGTGGAGTATTTTGACACTTCCAAGAATGGCTAATTATGCACATAGGAGGTCTGTTTGAAGGCCTTACGCAGAACATATTGATCTTCCATTGACTCTCGTTGCCCTTAATAGAGTGGTGGGCAGTGGGGCTCTTTGTGGCTCGTTTGATCTCTGCTACTTAACAGAAAGGCAATTTCTTTTCAAGTGGTGATCGAGACACATTTTCATTTTGTGTCTTCTCACATTACCTCAGTAGTTGTTGTTTCTCCCCTTTTTTTGAACCTTCTACATAGAGTGCTTCGAGGGAAATAACGGAATTGCACTGATGGAAATAAAAGATTTGATGTAATCCAGAGGCATGTTTTAGTTAAACACAGGCAATTTGTCTGAGAGCAGTTCGATATTAGGATGAAAGTATATGGCCTTTGTGTACATGAGATGGTATCATCTATCCTAAAAAGCTATGAAACTGTTAATTAGAGCAGATCAAGCCATAGCAGTAATTTTACTGGCATGCTAAGAAATAATTAATTTTTATTTCAGCCTCTGCCCTTCACGATGACTTTCCTCAAGTACTTGGTAAGTGAGCTCCAGTTGCACAAACTGCTCTTAACACATTTTAGCTACGAATATTTTCTTTGAAGTAACTTCTTAAATGCTTTTCAATTAGCATATGCGGAGGTAATATGAGTCTTTCCTAATTTACAGTATGAGTTGTTTTTTGTACCTATTATCTGCAGATACGGTATCTGTTACTGTGCTCACAAGCACCAACAGTCTTTGAAAGAAATACTTTTATATCTACTCAGAAACGTTTCACAGAGCAAAAGTGTTGAAATTAGATTAATGCATTATTAATGATGAGTGATTTGCTCGGCCCCATGAACAATAAAGGAGCATTTTTAATCCATTCAATCACAGGCCTGTGGAGGGAGGTGAAAACGCATTGTGTTCCTCATCATCTTGGCATTATGGAAGAATATTTGAATCAGTTTTTAGGCCTTAACTTCACAATTTGTCACATGCCAGCTATCAGTGAAGAGCTGGATAGATGAGGAAACCACTGCAATATGCCATCGAGTTCAGGAGGGATGCTGCTGTAAAACTTAGTCTCTGTTCTGAAGTGCAGTTGGGCACTGATGCAGCTGTGCTCTGCAAGATAGGATCAGAGTCCTTGGACCAGGCTGACAGGTCTGAACCTCTCTCCTTTTTTAGCCATAATGTCTGTGCTCACTGCTTCAGGTTTTGCACAGCATGGCTTCTTAGGGAACATTCTTCTTCCCCCCTTTAGCTGTCCTTATATATAGTTCTAGTAAAGATAGTGCAACTAGAGAAGAAATGCAGTACAGAATGGAAAACGAGTTCACGTTAGTCATATACCTCACTGGATAATTAATGGCATAACTTGCTGCCTGCATGCAAGGCTTCAAAACTGATTAGCTGGCAGCTTTCCCTGCTGTCCCACTGCATGAGAAAGTATGGCTATAACAGAGAATTCAGCTTCACAGCATCATATTCGCTTAAATTTCATTGATAGTAACAACGCGAACAAGAAAATGTGAGGTGTGGGGAAAAAAAGCATAAGAAAACAATTCTTCAAAGCTAAAAATAAAAAAGAACACAGAACAACCACCTACCAACCAATGTAAGAAATTGAGGTTGCCAGAGAAAACACTTCAATCCCACAAGAAGCAATTAGAAGATCTTGTGGAAATAGTGCATCAAGAAGATGAGTCTCCAGAGGAACAAACTGCTTTTCCTTATACATTTTTTTTTTTATTATTGTTCACATGGAACTCATCTGACTATATTCTCTCCACAGCATTTGAATGTTGCTTTCCCCTTTCTGGATGATTATCTGTCCTCTGCTGTGAGGAGGTATGAATAAGCAAAAGCTTTCAAGGTTGCTGTAAAGGATGAAGTACTTTTTTTATATCTCTGTGTAGAACACAACACTTGTAGGGGGGAAATAGTAAAATATTGCTCTTCTCCAGCATGCTTTGGAGAAGTGCTTGGTTTATTTACTCATGTCCCACCTGAAACAACCCACAGATTCATTTAAATAAATAAGCTAGCACTGCACGTAGTCTTGTGTGTGTGTGGAACAGGGTAGGGAGAGTAATGGGAATTCTCCCTTGTGCAGGGCAAATTAGTTGATGCTTAGCCAATTTTTACCAACCTCCCCACATGGTCTTACTGCTTACCCTGTGAAGTTGGTTTGAGCTGAAGGAGTCTGGGTCTCTCCTGATCCAAGGCACTTATTCCTTGGTTTTAGGCACTTTATAATCTTCTACATCACACGTGGTTTAAAATGTGTCATAGTAATTCTCTAATCGTTCACTTGGAAGCTGAAAAGACCTTCATATCCTTGAATTTGATACCAGCTTAGAAATTGCTGCTCTTTCTCAGAGGTAGATGAAGGCACATTACAGTCTGGTTTAATAGGTTTTATGATCAATCAACAAAAAGGCACTATTAATAAAGTGATAGGATTATTGGGCTATGACTAGCTTATACACAAATATTCACCACTTACACATTCATGAAGTCTGAGACAAATCTTAATTAGCTTTGATGCTCCTGGATTGCCAAGTAAAGGATAGTTTTACCACGGCCTGATGGAATTGATTGTTGTGACCCCATGCTCTGCACTGTGTTTCCACAACAGAATTGATCTTTTTCCCGGATGAAAGACATACAACATTCTGAACCACATTTCAGGGTGTTTCCAACTAAGCTTGGTGAGGTCAGTAAATAATGAAACTGGCCTGCTGGAAATTTTTTTCTCCAACACCACATGGCTTATTGTTACTATAATATTATTTCTCTGACTTCAGAAAGCCCCTTTTCATTTGCAGCACTTCACTAACAGTGTCAGTTGTCCATTAGTCGTTATCTCTTCTAATTTTCTTTAGAGTAATTGTAAGAAGCACAAGCAAAAGTGTTAGGATATGGAGCACTGAGGGATAAAAGAAGAAAAAGTACAGGTCAAGATTACATTGGGTCATTACAACTTTCAGCAATATTTCTTTCAAGCAATTTGAAGGTCTAAGAGTCGTTAAAAATAAGGCAGAAGAAAACCTGCTAATATCTATTCAAAAATCAATAGAAATATCCAGTTTGACATGAACTTTTATAGAAACTTCTACAGAAAATACTTTCTTTATGCATGACAGGCATCTTTATTACATAGGTTAAATGAGGCAACAAAGGGAAAAAAATATTGCTACCATATTGGAACATAGCAAGAGAGCTGAAGAGCAAATATATATCCAAGCACAAAGATAAGAAAGTAAAAACAACCAACCAAAAAACAAAACAAACAAAAAAACCAACATCCAAAAACACCCTATTGGAATTGATGTTTACAGAGCAAAACTGATGTTCAGAGAAAGGAGCATTCTTGGTGATGAAAAGGCATCATTTATCTGAATAATGTTTCCAAGAACTTTGAAAGAAATAGAAATAACATTTGTGAAATTATTACAGGTTTTGAGTAAAGCAATTTTGCTTCAGTCTGCTTTACCTTGGCTAGCCACAGCAGGCGATTCCTTATAACCTTAGCTGATTGTGAATACAAATCAGCAGGTTAATATACACATGGTTAAAAATTCATTTTTGATAGTAATGAATGGGGGCGGTGAAAAATTGTAAATCAAAATACATACTCGAACAGTGTCCTGTTGTGTCATGATAAAGGGGTAGAAACATGTGAATGACAGTTGTGGGAATTATTTCTTTTTCTTATTTCCTGTCTTTCAGAATTTAAACTAATAGGTGGGTGTTCCATGAGAAGACAGACAGCAATTGGAATAGTGTTGGTCACATGTAGCAAACAAGTAAGATACAGGCATCTTTATAAATTGAATCTACAGCTAGAGCACAGACAGATTAACAGGTAGTAAAACAACAGATGACACATACAACGCTAGTGGTGAAGAAACATGGCCAGGTTGAATAGTTTGGATGAGTTTTAATTCAACATAAAACACTTTTTTTTAGATAGATGGCTTTTAAAATACTAAGGAATGATTTTGCTCTGCCCACATTTCCTGCTGGCCTGTGGAACTAGAATTTAATTCAGAACTGTCATTGGGGTAATGAGCACTAAAGCTGAGCAGTTGTTCATATTCACTTGCACCAATCTGAAATGGTTCTCCTGCTCAACCTCTCAGGCTGAGGGTCAGTTAGAGTTGTCCTGACCACTCAGTATTTCCACAGTTCTTGATGCTACTAGATGAGAAGTTACACTGATGAGAACATAACGCTATTGCTAAGTCAAGGATTCATTGTCTTGCAGAGGTTCTCACCCCCTGGGTGGGGACAGGGGGGAAGGGTATTGCTGGATCCCTTGTGGATGAGGCCAAAAACAAATGTTAGCCTTGGAGTAAATTAAAGGCAGGTAAACAGAGCAGCAGAAATATCAGTCATAATAATGAAGGTGGAAGTAGATGGATTTTCCAGATTGGTAACCTTCATCAAACAAATGCAGGATGAGATCATTTGAACACAGCCTGGAAGAATTATGGAATGAAAAATAAGTTGAGTAAATCAACAAGCGTGTCAAGTGATACTCTGCAGCGAAGATGGAGGTTTCTTTTTTAATCTACTGAAAAGGCACATTCTATTCTCACAGGGATGAAGCTATAAGGACTCATTGCCAAGAAATGCCAGTGGATACACACCTTCAACCCCCTCTCACAGAGAACTATTGATGGGCTTGCGTGGCTGAGATATTTATGAAGAAACTTTCTGAACAAGGTATGAGTGCGTGTGCATGTGCACTGTTGCATTTAGTGCTAAAATAATTGCCTGAGGTGCAGAACAGACAAAATCAGAAATACGAGGAATGAAATAAATGAAACTTGTCAGATCTGGAGCCTTTTCATACTTTTAGATAGTCAGAATTCTCCTTCTGTGGGAAACTCACTTGCCTGTTCCCCAGGCTGTTAGCAGGAAGGACTGATTTGAGGCCTTAACCTATGCAGTTCCAACTGGGACATTCAGATGGTGCAGACAGTACATGAATGGTTGTTGCAAATAATAATATTCCATCACTGATGGTACTATGTAATAGTAGGAAGAAAGAAGGGTTATGATTTATATTGTGTGTCATGGCAGTGTAAAAGAAAAAGATCTACTGAAGCATCTGCTTGTTTCTCCTGAGAACAACACTGTCAGCTCAAGATTGTGCCCCAAGGTGTGTTTTGACCAAGGGAAAATAAAATAGTCATACAGACAGGTGGGTACCTTTTATCCCAGTAATGACAGCAGCATGACCATACCAGACGGGCTGCTAATGTTTCTGAGCTTGTGTATCTATATCTACCTCACATGCTCGAATTTTGCCCCTTAGGTTTTGAAGCCTGTTCTGACTTGTACACAATTTAAATTTTCAATTTAGATATCACTAATATTTTTAAAATATTGTTTATCTGCTGCCTAGATTCTAGATTCTTCCAAAATATCTGCACCATCTGTCACAGTCTAAGAATTACCATTCTAATTATCACTAATAAAGGGATGAAGTCATTTGTTACAAAATTTATGCATAGCACCAGTCACCCATTCACCCAGTATACAATTGAATCTACCACTGGGGGATTCTGGATAACTCGCATGTCAGAGTGGGTTAATTGTATGCACAGAGGGCTAAGAGGAGTGTATTGGAATTGTCTAGGTAGTTTGAAAGGGTGGGTATGAATGACCATATGTGAGATAGAGCAAGGATGGGCTTTTAATTGGTGATGGCAAAATGAGGTTGTTTTGAAGCAGAGTGTGGGATGAGGGAGATAGGTATTTATTCCAATGGTGGATTCCATAATAGCTTTGTTTAGTTCGTGTTTTCCAAGAGTGAGGGTGCAAGGAATGATTTAGTGTTCTGTGGTAAGTGTGGTTATAGAGACTACAGGCTAAAGCACACACACTGGAAAAGGAAAGCATCTCCTTTCTAAGCCCTATTCCAATAAGTTTATGGAGACTTTATGGGAAACATCATCAGCTGTGATGCAGGCTCATCTGCTCAGCCAACAAAGCAGCCAATAACTCTGGGGTTTGGAGACATCTGAGTTGAGGTTTGGGATACATCTTAGCATCTGATCCAAAAATCACAGCTACAGAGTTCAGAATACTCTAGTGAGTCTAGCACAAACACTTAAACACTACTATGCAATCAATAGGTGTACAATCAATAAGTATACAGAGGTTAGGCTAAGTAGGATTATCGTGATGGAAAGTTAATAAGTGAAAAATGCTCACCAACATTGTAGGCTCACAATACTGTCCACGAGGAGCGATCTCCAGGAAGAGATCCTTGCTCAGAGGCAGTCAGCCCTTAAATGAGATCTAGGAGAGGTGCAGCCAGGCTCTACCCCTTCCTGTAGCACAAGTGAATTACCTTCACCTGTGCTCCCAGGGCTGACTCATTGCTTGCCTCAGGTGGTCAATCAGAAGTTCAGGCCATGGTCAGCAGTTCCCATGCAAGTATAAAACCTTTGTTCTGATGCAAACATCATATGAAGAAAAAAAAACCAACAGTATAACAAAAACTGCTTTTAGAACATCTGACTAGCTTAAATGCCTTTGTTATCATAAGGCTAAAAACTATAGGCACATATTTTCCACAATCTGCTAGTTGTTAATTAATATCCAGGATAACAAAATAAACCCACTGTATCACTCAGATTCAATGATCTTGTGCTGGAAAGTGTTCTGCATTGTCCTTCTTGGAAATACTGAGCTCAGTGGAAAATTCCCCGTAAGTCTTTTAGTTTCTTCTCCACTGAAGGGTACTCTGAAATTTTCACCTTTTCCTTTCAGATGTTTATACAGAAGATGACCACTGAACGTGAGCATGAACAACTTTTACTGTTCCTTGAGCTTGAGGTTCATAATGCTGTTTGGACATTATAAGCCTTTAAGTATTGTAACAAAGTGAACATTCAGCTGCAGAAATTTAAAACCCAGGCAAAGTGAACTTGCTGATTAACTCTGTGAATGAAATTCGCAGTTTAGTAGAGTCTCTGATGACAGCAAATGAAAATCTGTCTTAAACTGTAGTAAAGCCTGCAGGAAATACAAGGCACCTGCTGAGAAATCAGCTTTCTCTTTAGCTATTACGTTTAATCTCTTTGACTCCTGTCTAGCTCTTCTAGGATAGTGGGAACATAGGTATGGATTTTACAGTGCTGTCATCACCACTGAAATGCTCATATTAATCTAGATTTGTATGCTATATGGCTGTTGGCAATGAGGACAGTTAACATTCCAGTATCAATTTCCCTTCAAGGATACTGAAGAGCATTGGAAACATTAAGCTTTGAGGCTGGTAATTTACTAATGAGAACACTGATTCAAAGAGAAATTAGAACCTTAATCTCTCACCCATTGAAGCCAACAGAAATCATTTTGCGATTTCCTTGGGCAGACTCTGTGTAGCTTGTAAAAGGTCACAGAAGAAATCGCAGAAAAATTAGACTGAAGTCCAATAACTTTTTGCTTACCCACTAGGAGAGTAGCTGCCCTTTGTACTGTGTTTGTATCCTTTCGATCTGAATCCCTTTTCCTTAGTGCAGCTGAAAAATATTCCAATAAACCTCGATTTGCTGGGATCTCATTCCCGTGTCACCACCAGCTGTGTGCTGTAGCAGAGATGTGGAACAACATTATAATAGCTTTGGAACTCTATTATTTTTCATTCAGGGAACACCAGGGTCTCCTCCTTGGCACCGTGTGGTGCAGGCTGATGCTCTAAGCAGATTTTGGAAGCAAAGATCTCTTGGGCAAGTTTCTTACAGAAGCATAAAGCCAGTCTCACCAAACTGAAGAATGAGAGCCTTGCCACGTGTTTACTTGCTCAGAGTGACATCAAGTCCTTCAGTACAACTCAAGGCGATGCCTGATTTCATAGAAATGACATTTCCAAATTGTTTGAAGCAGTTAAACTTTAACAAAAAGCTGTATACTGCACTGCTGAGACCTTTCATTGAACTAAAGCATCTGGTTTTCAGAGCGACATGGTGACATTGAGGAAATCACAATTAAGTTCTTCAAACCTGTCATTTTGTAGGTAGTATCCTCCAAGGCCTGATCCAAAGCACTCTGTACTCAGTAGGAACCATTTCACCTCTGGGCTCACTCAATGTTTTCCAGCATGCTCTGTCTCTGGTAATATTTCAAGCAGTTTATTACAGAATTTCATAATGCAATATGCATCGCTCGTGTGGCTAGAAACCTTTATATCAACAGTCTAGATAAATGCCAGCACTGCTATCATAATATACTTCAACAGAGGTAAGAAATATAGTGATGTGTTTACAAATTTGATCCATTCAGGGCCCTGGGCTGTAGTAACTTATATATAGGAGCATTTATGCACAAAACCGCTGGAGCATACGCGTGATTATTTATCAAGATGCTCTATGTATGGTGTTGGTATTATGCATTAGCACCTACTTGATATAACAGGAATAAACACTTCACGAAAGAACACAAAGGACACCAGAAAGGTATATCACAAACATATTTTTATACTGAACCCACAGAGTATTTATGCTGTAGGTTTCACATAAAGTGTGTGTGAGCTCCCAAGTACAGCCCTCCCAAAACTGGATAAGCAGTACACTTTTATAATGATGATATAACTGAAAGAGCCTTCGTTGACTTTAAGTACAAACCATATGTTTTCTAATGTTCCTTCAACTTACTTATCACATAAAGGTCATTCCACAGCACAATAGAAGGAATAGATGTATATCTGCGATACGCACAGCAGATTTAAGCATTTGTACTCATCTGGGTTTAGCCAACTATGGTGTGCAGTGAGTGGCAAATGTATTATTCTGTTGTGCCATATAAAGCATTATTTCAGATGTTTGAAATAATGCGTACAGTTAAAGGTTATGGCAGAATAATGTTAAAGGGATTCACTGTTTCTTGACCTGATGGTAGTATGGATGATAAAAAGGAGACGGTTATTACAGCCTGGAAGCATTACAGTTATTTTGCTGTGATAATAGTCCTCAAATTTTGTTATAGCCCTAATATGTTGCCTGAAAGTTAAAATCCAATTCACAGGTCTGTCTAGAATGTAATTTCTAAAAGAAAATGAGTAGTGATCGTGAGGATAAATGTTGGTTTCTTTAAACTTTCTCTTTTTTCTTTTTCTTCTTAAGAGGAAGTTTATTCTTCAGAGAATGAATCAATCCAGGACTGTCACTTCTAGATTGAAGTATGCCAAGATGAATATCTCTTCCACTTCATACTGTTATCACTCTTTGTTACCAAGCCATTATGGACTACAGGTAGCAAGTGCTTCTGGACTTACAGCAATACACCAAAGCTGTCAAGTGACCAAGAGCTTCCAACCAGACCCTGCATCATCTGAGAGACCCAATGGATTGTTTTGGTTCTACTTGTGAGATATTTTGAAATATTGCAGTGTCTATTACCGCAGTATTAGCACTTCACTGTCCTTAATGCTGTTTAATCCATCAGTTTTAGAGTCCCAAACCAAGGACTCCCTGCCTGCAGCCACAGCTGCCGATGCAGTGAGCAGTGTCAGATTGCAACCCTGGCCATAACAAGGTCACGTAATAAAGCACATGACAGAGGAAAGACTGTAATAATAATTATTTCCATTGTGTATAAATAATATAACAAAGATTAGTTGTAAGCACTAGAAGAGCTGTGAAAGTCAAGGCAGTTCTTTTGTTTTTCTGATTTTTTCTGTGTACAGAAATAGAATTAAGAAAAAATGGGAAGAATGTCCCAGCTAAAGCAGAGCTGGTTCCAGACAAGGTGAGAAAGAAATGAGATGGTGTCTCAACTACGACAGTGCAGAATAGAAACTTAATATTTGTTCTGCAGTTTGTGTTTTGTGTTACTTTACTTTAAGGAACTGGGAAATATTTGATTAAAAAAGGACTCCTGTTCCCAGGGTGCATCACTCACTGCAGATTTCCCTTTGTAAATAGGGGCACCCAAAGTCATTTCTTCCACCAAAATCTGTCTGGTATCTCTGTCTTTCTGGAGCTTCACACATGTGATTGGAAATCAAACATTGCAGGCAAATACTGCAGTTAAGTATTAAACCTGACAGTTTTATATGCCTAGTACAATAATTGATTCCATGTTATGCTAACCTATTCCACAGGTTAAAACAGTGAGGGACAGCTCCATCTCATACAGGAGTCCCTGAATTATTATTTTTAAGGTACTTAAAAGCACCAAGGCAATTCACATTTCTGTTTTCTTTCATAAGCACTTACATGGTTGAGGAATAGAATACAGGGAGCACTTGCAGCATGTAAAGGAGAAACTCAACTCTGAAGTTTCCTTTGAAAAAAGAAAACATAGTAAAATAATAGTATAATATTTAAAATAAGGGTTTGGGGTTTTCTTTTTTCCTAAGGGAGAGATATTTGTCCATTCTTTCTCTCTCTCTGTGCTGCTCTGTTCATTACCTGCTTATGGGTTGTCAGAGGAGCTCCTTCCCACCTCTTCCAGCTGGGGAGTGCTGGGTGCTGGCACAGGCTGAGCAATTTCTGGCATTTCAGAGTTTCTAAACAAAGCAAATGAATGCTCTTTTGAAGTCTCCCACAAAAATACATCACTACAATGTCAGTGATGACAAACTATGGATTCACCCACTCTCTTCTCGATGAGAAGTTTCCAAGAAGAGCAGCTACTTCCCCATCATGGTGATAGAAACCTGCAGGTCAGGAGGACTCTCAGAACTGCCCTCTGTCCTCCCAGGTGTTTCCATTTCACCTGAATGTGTGTTACACCTGAAAAGAGAGGCTGCTTCTGCAGGCAGCTGCTCAGGGCACCCAATTAATACAGGAACACGCAGATTCACGCCCTGCTCTCACTCATCTACCATTTGTGCTGTTACAAGTGGAAAACCATTAACTCAGGATTAATGCATGAGACAATGTCTTTTTATCTACTGCTACCAGTAATTGCCGTGACCCAGTGCCTGTTGAAGTAACAAAATTTCTGCTCCAATAAGGACCAAATCAGGCTGTGCGTGGTCAGAGACCACTTCTATTTCCAGGTAGTTCTCAGTGTATATTTATGGTGAGAAATGAGCGCCGCTTTCTTTTTGCACATTAGAAGTGCTGGGCTGAAGAAAATGGATATAACTTTTCTTTTAATTCTATAATCTTATTACCCTGGCTCCAATAAAAACTGATAATGAAATCTGAGGATATTGAGAAGTTGGATTTTTTCCATTAAGTTTAACTTTGTATTTTTATCAAGCAATGTGGTACTTACTAGAGTCCAACTCTTTTTAAGACTATCCAGGGAAACATAAACCCTTGCAGCGAGCCATTTTCTGTCAAAATTACATCTGACCTGCATATTTTTGCAATTCTCCAATGCATTATACAGTCAGATCAGGTTGTTCCTTGACCAGTTGTTCACCCCTATCAATTGCATTAGCATTTAACCTGTCAGTTTAAATTACAAAGGTAACAAAGGTTTAGGAAGGTTACAATACATCCAATCTTATACAGAAGTGTGGAAGAATAATCTTAAATCATCCTTCAATGCAAGTGTTATTTTTTCTCCTGACATACATATACTCACCTTCTAGAAACATCACTGTAACTGTGAGCAGCTTTTTATAGTGGAGGAGTACATGACATCAGCAAAGCCTGTGAAATAAGAGAAGTACCAGCAGCAAGACAAACGTAGATTTTGTTTGATCTTAGATTGCATCACCTTTTCTCACTTTCTCTTCTGTTCTTCATCCTTTTCTAATCTTAAATTTCCTCTGTCTCTGGGGACTTTATTCCTCATTGTGCCTGATTACTAATTTAGGCCCTATTCTGTAGTCTGACAAGCACCTTGTCAGGGGCTGGAGTCCATCAAATGCTGCTAAATCTTGATCCTTTAGACCTGAGGATACCATGGCTGTTAGAACCCAGCCTCTCCTTGAACTGTGGTCGTCCTCTGCTGTGCTCTTACAGCCCCACTGTATCAGTTTGTCTTTGTGTGACCTCACTAATGTAGGTATTCCTGTAGGATTGTTCCAAGGCATGAGGAATTTGTGCAAAATGCCCCCTTCCAGCCCTGCATTGCCCTCAGAGCATCAGGAGAATAGAGCAGAAATCCACAGGGTATGCCTATGAACAATAATGTTGGGAGTGCCACTGTACGTGTGAATACAAAATATGATGTAATGCCCACTGCAACTACCCTGCCAAGCTCTCTGTACCCCTCCCAGGATCAACACAGGCACTCCATAGCCTTTCACAAGGCTAAACCAGCATATGTTGAGCCCCAAATGCCACTGTTAACCTATAAATGCCATGATATTTCCTTCATATTTTGCTCCCTTTCTTACTAAAGGTGAAACAAATAGATTCTGCCAATAATATTCATATGCTCGAAGCTCACACCAAAGTCATTCTCTTTTGTCAGTGTGGAAACTGTATCATTAAGATAATAACAAAGCAATACCAAAAGTAAACCCAGATTGTGGCTGTTGCTGAGTGCATGCTCTGAGTTGTGTATTTCTTCTAATATTTGTAGATATTTGAAACACAATAGAAAAATACTGTTCCCAGTGTGTCCAGAACACGTGGCAAAAAATGCACTAAAAATAGTGCCTGTGTGTGTATTAAGTTCAGCAACAGGCAAATGCTAAAAGCAATGTTGTTGGAAAAATAGTTTGGGTGTATATCTTTGTATGCTTGCACAAACACCAAGTTCACTGCATGCTGCATTAGCTGTGCCGTGACGAAAGCAGAAGAGAGGAGGTGGCTGCATTCGGGCAGTGCTGCAGTCAGGATGTGTGGGTCCCACCACCACCAGCTGCCCGATGGCATGCAGAAGGATATGAGGCTCCCAACATGGCATCTGAGAGCTGTAGCCATCCAGAAATCAATATCTGTAAATGCATAACTGATTTAAGAACATCATGAAAATCTACTGAGTATTCACATAGATAGAAAATAGAACTCAGTGCCCCCATGCCAGTCAGCATGAGTTTCCAGTGAGCCATTAGAGCCATACAGGTATCAAAAAGACAGTCCTCACTGTGACAAGAACAACTCAAACCCTGTTGATGTCACCACAGTGCTGAGCACAGACAGGTGGATTGCTGTACTGATCCATGCCAGGTTTTATTAAACAGCACATTGGGAATTGTCAAAGTTCTGAAGGTTGCCACAATATCAATGCACCCAGAGGGCTCTTAGGGCCTTCTCCCATTGACTTTTCTGTTCTCAGTTCCTACGGAATAATATTAAGGAGCGACACAAAAGGTGAAGTGATTTCCATTTTCAGTGCAATGTTCACTACTCCGCTAACACAACTGTAGGCTCTGTTCTTCCTTACAGAGGCAGAGCTTGGATTTTGGTAGTTTTTGGCCCCAGCTCACCTACTGTTTGTATCTTCAGCATCCCTTACCTGGCCAGCTGCGGCTGTTCCTCCAGAAGAGGTTCCTCCACCAAGCCCATCCTTCACTGAAGTCCGCAGTGAGTGCAGTGGGGGGATCAGGCTGCAGCTGGGGAGCTGACTGACTCAGCACACAGATATCAGAATGGATTTCCTGGTGCTAAACACTCCAGGAAAAAAAGAAAAGAAAAAAAAAAAAGCAGCTTTCATCTGGAAGTCCTGCTTTATAATTCCACCTCCTCTGCAATGAATTTCTTCAGTGGATACACCTGAGAAGTATCTTTTCCATTTTTCAAGACCTTTTTTCCTTCTGGAAGAGCAGAATGTTAAAGCTATTGAAAGTGGACTGGCTCCAGATTTATTTTCTGTTGCTTTGCTGTTATTTCCTCTTTCCCAAAAGAAGCAGTCTTGATTGTGGAACAGAAAACCACAGCCCTTCAGTTGGCACCAGTGCTCATGTCCCTGCAGCAATGCTCAAGCAGCCAAACCTGGAGTTAATTGCGCTATGGTCCTAATCCATGTCTGCCCCCCATGAAAAATGAAAATTAAATAAGAGGCTTTTCCATGGGTTCATATATTGAATTTTCTGGGGCACAGACGAAGGTATTTGTGGGGAAATGATGAATATAGCAAATCACATCATCTGGTGTCCAACTGCCACATTGATCCCCACAGCGCAGGAATAGCAAAGCCATTCCATTCCCAGTGCAATGGAGAGCCCTGAAAGACTTTTGAAGGTATGAGGGACACAAATCCCACATGTGGAAACGTGAAAAGCAGAGCGAGAGAAAAAAACATTGTGAACACAACTTCATTTCAGCAAAAAAAAAAACCCAAAAAAAACAAAAAGAAGATTCGGAACAGTGAAAATATTTTTGAAATGAAACACCAATCCTGAAGGAAATGTTTTGAAAAATTAATTTTCAGCTCCAAAATGAACGTTATAAACAACTTTCTTAAAATTACAAATGTGTTATGCAGCCATTGCTATCATGTTTCCTATTCCAGATGCGTTCTCAAGATAAATGAAATTAGGCCATGTATTCAATGCGGCACACATGCTCTATTTATGGTTTGCAATCAAGCTGTGGAATTCAGTGCCCCTCTCTATCATGAAGTCAGACTCCGAGGCTAAATGACTTCATATCCTTAAATTTTGTCCCCACCATATATTCCTGCTTTGGAGAGTGAGCGGCTGAGCTGAAGGCTCCAAAGTAATTTGTTTGGAGTGCTGACCTTCCTTTGAGGTATTACCACAGTTTGTCACTCTCCTGTTCACAACAGTGGGTGAAACTTACTTACCAGTCCTCGTTGCCCGTGCTATCAAATTGCTTAACTTACATATTTAAAATGGAAAATGATTTTCTGTTTTTATCAATCTGGAGTAATTCAGGGATAGGAGCTCTGTAGAACCTGGGAACGCCATGGGACTCCTGGTGCAGTCCTGCTGTGCTAATGTAGAGCAGGGAGTGCCACCTGGGTTCACTACATTCAATCTCTGATTAGAAACAGGAACAGAAAGAGAGATGAAGAGGTGCCCTGCAGGCTGCAGACCCAACGGCACTTCATTAAAATGCCCATGTCCAGGTCCAGAAAGCCAGGAGACAGTGATGCCAATTGCCTACTTCCATTTTTTGAAGTTTTTACTGAGATAAATACCTTTTATATTTGCTGTTCAAAGCAGTAGCTACTTTGAGTTTTTCTTAACTATGATCTTTCCATTTATTACGTCAAGGATATAATCTGACCGTGGTGTTGAAAGTCAAATAATTCCTGACACTTTACGTTTTATTTCTTCTAGGGGGCAGCTCTAGCCCTCAGCTGCTAATCCATACCCTGAAGAATTATTGATTCTTATGTTTTGCTACAGAAAATACATAATCACATCTTCTCCTCAAACTGCAAGGATATATATATATATATATATGTAAAAGTCTTTCTACCCATCCATTTGTTCCTACAACAAATACAGTGCTGTTGCTGCTCAGCCTAACCTGAGTGCAACCACCCTGCTAAAAACATAATCTTCAGAACAATTATAGTCACAAAGTCTCAGGCAGTTTTCCTGCAGAGTACAGCAGTAATCTGTATAGGAAAGTACAGACAAGGAAAAACAATAGCTCAATTACTTCATCTATTATTAAAATTGTGGCTCTACTGAGAAATTTAATGACAGGATCACAATGAGATGCTGACATACATGTCACAATAATATTGTCATAGCAGGTGCGTGTACCAAGTGTAACTTCTGAGCAATCTCTGCTACACAAAGTGAGGGTACTCCTGTTGGAGTACCTCTGCCATTAGCTAAGTGTGTCTAATTTGGATGTACTTATCCAGGATGAAGAAGAAGAGACAAGTTTGGAGAAGTGGCTTCTGCTTCTGAACACCCTCTGTCTGTCAACGCCTCCCATGCCAAGATCTGTTGGTGTTCTCTACTGATAGCCATCTAGCTGCAGATTTTTAAGATGTGTTTAGATACCACGAGGCACTGTGTAAGTTTTAAAGGCACATAAATATCTCTCTGCACTTACAGAACATCACCCTGAAAACTATTCCCCTTGGTCCGTCTCAGACCCAGGGCTCTCTGGTGCTTGATGGCATTGATTTCTGTGTAATGCATTGTCACCTCAGAGAGCAGATGCTTCACTCTCCTCTGAAAGGTAAATTACAAAGGAGCGAAGGAGAAACAGAGGAAAACTTGTGAGAAGGGGTGGAGGAGGTGAGGCAATAACTTCAGCAAAGGTGAAGCTGTTCTCTTGAATCTGGTTCTCTCAGGCAGAACTGAAGTAGATAAAACACACGTTGGCATCTTAATGCTTAGATTTTCTTTCTTCCCTTTATCATAAAATGAAGGAAAATATTTCCTCGCCCATCTTAGATCTCCCCATCAGACAGCAGATCTGTAAAGCCGTGCCAAAAAAGAAGAATGTTCCCAAAGCAATAGAAATTCTTGAAGTTTGCTTGATAAATTATTTCTTCACTTCTATATTCAAACAAAGCATGTGTATTTTCATGCACCGTTGAACAGAGAAATACTGTGAATTTCTGTAGAAAGCTGCTATCTTTTACTTGGAGAAGTCATTTGCTAGGCTTCTCAAAGCACAGTAAAACACACTGCTATCCTTCCTGCACCCTACTGAGTAGTGCAAATTTTTAAGTGCAAATAAATTTTTTTAATGTTATTAATTGGATAGTTTCAGATTTTACTAAAAGTAATTCAAGTGTTTTCTCTGTTTTTCAAACTAACCTGACAGGAGCCTGACATTACAGCAATGTCAGTCTCAAGGAAAGCCATCATTAGACATGCATTAGTATCAGTCCATTGCAAGAATGTGCAGTTCAGAGGACTGAGACAAAGAGGAGATGCTCTGCAGAGCAAAGCAGGACAACATAATGGCTGGTGTGAGCTGTGCCTGGGTCAGAAAGCCCCTGAGCCCCTGTGAAGGAGGCTGGTAGGTCAAGTAACATGCAAGTTCGATAATTAAAATAGACAGAGCAGACTTATTATTACGTTACAGCGTTAATTGAATTCTTAAATGATATCATGGCATCCAGATGTGTGACTGGAATCACACAAGATGCCAGCCAGAAGTGAAGAATGGAGGAGTGAGCCTTATGGGTTACTTGGGCTTTGCTCATGCCCTGGGACCTCAACAGAACATTAACCAGAAGATGGAAGGAGAAAAAGTGACTGTTAATGGCTTCTAGATGGAGATTCAGATTTTTTTTCACCAGTTTCTCAACTGAGCAGAGGTTGAGGGGTCTCTGGAGCCTGGAGCACAGTGGGAAAGTTCCCAGCACAGATGGAAGAAAAACAGCATTCAGGATGCAAGGGTGTAAATCTCACATTTCCAATCACCTCCTCCCCACCACCAACTTTGGTCAGTTCAGTCAAATTAATTGGTTTCAGCTTTCTCTTTCAAAACCATAAATTCATTAAAATTTTGAAAAATTGCCATCACAAGAAAAAACACAGTCTTCACTTCACAATGTCAACCTGCTGTTGCACTGGCTTCTTTTAGTTCTTAATTGGATATGGGGAATCAAATCCTGTTTAGCAAACAGTTTTTATTTTGGCAAATCAGCTTTTTTTTTTTTTTTTTTTTTTCAGTTGTAAAAAAATGGCAAGAAATTCCCAACCATCTTGTATTATTTCCCAGATGTGGCGGTAGCTTAATGAAGCCATAGCCAATTTCAAGACTACTTTCTTGTATCTTTTAGGGTTTCCTGAGGTGTCGAGGGACAATCAGTCACCATTCACACTCAACAAACTAGGAGATGATACTGCAGGAATCAATGTAGCTCTGTAATGTTTGGGGAGGTGTGACTATGTTGGAGAAAGCAGTAAATAAAAATACAACTCTATTGGAATTTAACGTAACCATCCAACAAGTGAGTGCTTGTACCTGTGTGCTTATATAAATAACTCAGCCAAAGGAAAGGAAAAATTGTGAACTTATTAACTATCGATTAATGTACAAAATGTAAGGCCAACACTTTCAAGTTATCCTCAGCTATATGCTAATTCTGCAACCATTTCCATAGAGGCTCCTTCTGATTGGAAGCAGATAATGTCTGTTTCTCCATTCTGTCAAGAAAAATCAATCTGGAGACATCATAGAGTAAATCAATATTTTCCTACTACATTACCTGTGTTTCTTGCATATACCAAGTCCCATTCCTCGTACAGGCAAATTTGTGTTCCCAAAGCTAAGAGAGAGTGCCACTGTACTGTGCTTATGCAGAAAACATTAAGAATAAAGTTGTGTCAATACTGCACTAACACTAATCACAGCAACATTTTTAAGGACTCTTGGACAACTCACTATTAGCATTTCAAGCATTATGAAAAATAGACAAAGGCATTGCTTTACCTGCAATAAAGTTCAGTGGAATTGCTGGAGATACAGCAAGAGTATTACGCACATAATTACCACCATGGTAATTTATTCAATAAAGCTCCCGTTTAATTACAGGAACCTATTACACTGAGTGATGTGTTTAGTCTGATTTATATCTCAGACGTAAATATTCAGAGAGACCCACGATGAAAGGAGCTCCTGGCTCCTTTCCATCTGCGTTTTGCTTGGGGTGCTGATACAGGGAGGCACAACAGTGGGTCCCACTGGATGGTCGGTGTGCCCATAGGAGGTGGGGCTCAAGGACTGCAGCCTACAGCCCACCTGCTGTGATCAGCCCTGCATGGCAAGTGGGAGAAACCACCACTCGAGTTGGTGATCATTCTGGAAACACTCATTGCCAGCTGTTGGACCTGGGATGGGAAAGGGCAGAGCCAGCAGGAATAAGGCTGAATAAAGCCCATAGGCTCAAAGGCCCTACTGAATACCCTGGCCAGACTTCTCTTTTTGTCAGATAAATATGGAGACCAGCTCCTTGCTCCAGCAAGGATTAGGGAAACAGTAACCATTATTTGGTATGATGATTCCCTGCAGCTCAAGACTGTTGTCCTCTGCCACTGGAGGCATACATAACCCAGTGGTGATCTGTGACATACAATCTATGATATGTCCTATTACAACATTTCGCTCATCTTCAAACACTGAGAAAGCTGAAATAGTAAAAAAAATTTTCTGTAAGTCTTTGTGCATGCATCAACAGACCGTGTATCTGAAATAACACAGTAGAAATATATACTGATGTACATTAAATTCAGAATACAGAGAATTTTTGTTCATGGTGTGGAAAATTAAATATTGTTTCCTACCAGCATGGCATTGCAGTGTGCTTGCAGCTGCCTGCGCTCTTGCTGCCCTCGTTCCTTTCTGCTGGTGCCCTTGGGGCATCTGACAGCCATGGTGACTGCACAGAGCTTCTGAACTCCAGAGCTTTAAAAGAGAAAGATATTTAGCGTTGTAATAAGTCTCTGTCTCTGTATGAGCTGAATGTGCACTGTTTTAGTGCCAAAAAATTTGCAGAATCACTCCGTTACTTAAGGTTTATCATCTACAGATCTCAAAACTCAGAAGAAACAGCAGAATGAAAACATTTCTATTTGAACAGAGCACATTTTTCAGTACCCATCCCTCACAAGATGCTTGCTCCTGTTATCACAAACTTAAACAACAGCAAAAACCTCAAACTTATTCAGACTCAACCATGTCAAACCTGACAGGAAATGACGATGCTCATAAAAGCCTCAGCTTTCTACAGAGACATCTTGCTTTTGGAAGGTGTTACCAATTGATAACACAAGTAATAGTCAGCATTCTGCATCTATGCTGATACTCAAAGCTGCTGTCAGAGCTGTTCTTTATTGACATTGCCACGAATGCCTTGCTCCCTAGGTAAAGATGTTATTGTCAGAAACAGCTGACAACGTTCCTAAGACATTTCTCAATTTAACTCTGTTAAAAGTCCATTTTTAGAGACCTTCTTCACAACAACCATTTGTGAATTTGCCTAAAGGCTCACTTAGAGTCTTAATAAAGCATTTTAACTTCAAATTAAATCTGGGTCTGTGTCACTACAGCCATGGGCAAGGAGCTGATGTCCTGTGTACTGACCTGGTGAGGGCCTGTACCAGCCCAGAGAAGTCCTGCTCCCTACACACCACCCCTGCTACACCATGAAAGATTAATGATGATCAGGTAGATACTGCTTAGTTGCTTAGTGCCACAACCTGTGCTGATTCTGCTTTATCATTATGTGTTTGTAATTTCAGACCTTGTCCTTGACGAGCTTTTAATGATGAGGAAATTACTCAACAATCGATGCTCAAGAGGTTGAAATAAGAAAGCTGCTTCAGCCACATAGGAACCATTGCAGCACTCCAGGGATGCTTCATTGCAGCAACGATAAAATTTAGGAGCAATGCTGCAGAGCGATGGGGATCTGTGGAGGAACAAAGCAAGAATTTCTGTGCCACATGCTGAAAACAATGCTGGAAATAAATAGAAAAAACCATTTTGGTGCTGACATTATTTAACTTCATTTTAACGTAACACTTAAGGCAAGTCACTGAAGATCAAACCTACTGAAAGATCGAAACAGTTTGCATCCAGTGGAGTCAAAAGCTGCAGGTTCTGGCTAAGGACCTCGTGGCTCAGTCCTGCTGTGGACTCACCCCTCTGGTGATCAGAGCTCAGTACCATTTCATCCCAATCAGCTCTTACTTCCAACCTAATTTGACTGAGCTGGAGAAACCTCACACTCTCCAGAGATTGATTCTCCTCAAACACAGCACACAAATAAATATTTCACAAGCCATATAAATGAATCACTTTCCATTTTTCTCTTTTGCATCTGCTGCATGAAGGAGATGCTGGTACCAACCTGCAGCAGTTAGGTCTCATGCCAGGGGTCAGCAGGCACAGCTCCCATGTGCCAGCCTCTTCCCATCCCTCGTCTTCCTTGGGCTCCCTCCTAGGTTCCAAAAATAACATTTGCTACTATCCAGGTTATTTTTTGACATCGTTTTAACTCCTGCTCAGCTGTAACAATTATTAAAAATATATAACTGCTCATTTCTCCCAGAAAACACATTCCTGAGGCCCTGTGCATCAATGGTCTGCAGTGACCTCTCTGTTAGTAACAAACTTTGCACCGAAACTACTGATGTGTGAAACCCTGAGCAGGAAGAAAACTCTACATGTGGTTACACCCTTTAGCACTCAGTGGTCAGTAGCTAATACAGTGTGCCTTGAATGTGGCTACAGGGAATTAACACTTGACACATCAGGATCCCAGTGCAATAACCCCATGCTTTCGACTTCAAAGTCGACAGAAGAGTAATGTTGAGATCAAAGACTTCCAGCACGACTACAGGTTTTGAAGTCTGCAGGCCATAGAAATGGGAGGCATTTTCCTTGATTTGCTCTTGTAGTTTTATGAACTCGTGAGATCTTTGAGTCACTGTTCCAATTTTTGATGCAAACTAATATTTGATGCACAAGGATCTGAAGAGGTGAAGGAATTTCAGATTAATCTGTGCTGACAGCAGATGCTCTTTAACTTCCCACTGATTGCTCAGATAGAATGTAAGGTTTTCCTCTGGAAAAAAAAAAAAAATATATATATATATACATATAATATAGAAAAAATCTCCCTCTTACCACCTTAATCAAGGAACTCTTCCAGTCCAACTTTCTTTTACAACTGAGACACCAGTAGTAGTCAGACACTCAGAATCATACAACTTCCTGATACTGTGACAGATACGTGGTTGTCCATTTTTCTGGTACATGCGTTTGTCAAATCCCTTTATCCTTCTCTATATATGAGCAATCTTTTCTTCCTGCACATCTACTTGCTTTTATCAATATTGGTTGCCTCGCTTCCTCTGCCAAAAGTTATCTTTCTCCATGATGCTCCATGATGGATTATTTCAAATAGATGTAATCAATTGTTTTTATTGTGAAATTCAGTATTTTGTGGGGAAATATTTTTAACTTCTTACCGGACAGCCGCTTGTAACCAGGACATCAGAAGCACGAGGAATGCACTCTCCCTTTTACTGCTCTTGAATGGAAGAGCAGATGCTGGTTTAAGGCTCATCTATGATATGGTCTAGATTTAAACAAGAAATAATTGCTCAATTACCATGACAACATGCCTGTGCTCAATATTCCGAATGAGCTATAAAACCTCAATAGGAAACGATTAACTCAGGCCTTGCAATCCATTTCAGACAGCGCTGCAAGTAAAACGTGGCCAGTTTGCATTGCACCCTGAGCACCTGCAAAAGCTGGAGAGGGCAAAAAGCACCCACTGCACGTTGGACAGCAAGGAATTGCTCGTGCTGCCAGCACTGCTGTGTGGGGACTCCTGAAAGTCGCATTGCGTTACTGCTTCAATGTGGAAACTCAATTGCTTCTCCTTTATGAGAGATAATCTTTGAATGTAGCAGTGCACCGCATTAACCCCATTTGTTCACAGGACAGTCGTGGGCAGTTAACGTGTTTATAAATCCTGTGTCTATTTGGGGGGCTACAGTTGGGTGACATCCTCTTTCTGCACTGCAGAGTCCTTGTAAAACAGGCTTAATATAGCAATAAACCTGTTTATTTTTGTTATGGTTCTGCCATCACTCTCTTACTGCTTCTGTTTTCTTTTTGAAAGCATTTGATTGTACCATTCTCTGTCTGTTTTCAGCATCATAAAATGAAATTCACCTCATTGATCAAACGATGACCTCTATCCAGTGCCTCTTAGATTAGAGATAACAGCAGGCTGCTGTCTAACTGAGAAATAATTCCTTCAGCTCCTTCAGCTCTCTTTATTATGATTGCTTCCTAAAATATCACTTAAAACTGGGATGGAAACAAATGAGAATGTCTTCTCTTGATGTTTGCATTTTGACTCACCAACACACACACACACACACACACACTGCAGTGTGTATTGTTTTAGAATAATTCATTTTACCCCCAGAAGGTGAAGAAAATGTTTAACTGCACGTAACTGATAGGAAGAAAGGAGTAAAAGCGGATTGACATAATGCCTACCTTTTGCCTGAAAGACTTTGTGCTTTAAAACTGGAAAAAATGGTAGCTGTACATTCATGTGAAACTTAAATTGTGCTATTCAGGAACAGGTTTTTAAATATCAGCATTAAAGATCGCATTAGAATACATTATCACATTCTCTGCTGTAGCATGTGTTACGTATTTATAACAAGGAAAGCATGAAAGACTAATCATACACTGGGAATAATGACATGCTTTCATGGTGAGATTTGCAAGGCATTATCCCAGACATTCCCTTCTGCTGGGGCAGGAAAAGGAAGATGCTGTCCTGCACTGCTGCTCAGCATCTGCTGCTGGATGGGACACTGTGAAGGTGTTAGGTCTGTGGTGACATTTATCCCCAAATAGGCATAAATGTGTGCATTGTTTCAGCTAATTCAGGCCTACCACTGAGCTGCAGGAGGTCACAGAATCATGGAATCATTAAGGTTGGCAAAGAGCACTGAGGTCCTGAAGTCCAGCCCCAGCCCATCCCCACCATGCCCACTGGCCAGGTCCCCCTAAGTGCCACATCAGTTCTGGAGCACCTCCAGGGACAGAGACTGCTCCCAGTGCCCTGGGCCCTATCACCCTGGCTAAGCAGTGGGATTTCAGGGGGGCTTGTCTGCCTCCATAAAGCCTCTCAGCTTTAGCCTGACTTTCCTTCAGTTCTCCATACTGAATAATGAGTTTTTTCAGGAATAAAATGAACCTTTTCCCCCAACAAAACATTGCGTGCCTCAGACACTGCAATGGGTTTTTGACAGCTGATCTTATTTGATCAAGTAATATGTCATCAAAGCAATGCAATTCTAATAGTGTCTTACACCAGTACAGATGACATACTACACAAATGTACTGATCCAGCAGTATCCAGATCCAGTACACAAATATACTGATCCAGCAGTGCTGGCTTGATGACCCCTTTGCACTAACATAAGTTACCCAGCTTACTGGGATTTTTGTTAAAGACAGATAATAGGGAGAAAATTATTTTCTTTGTGGCTGTAATGTCTACTGCTGCCTCTTCCAGGTGATGCAAATAAGCTGTAACTGAAGTAGTCTGAGAGAGAGGCTAAGAAACTTAACGCTGCCTTCCTTTCTTTAACCAAGGGGACAGACCACTCTTCAGAAGTCTGTCCCAGTGGACAAAATACAGACTTTAGAGTCTGTGCTAAGATATCTGCCATGGACCCTTTGTTCTCCAGTGGCCAATTGTGAAGTCTAAGCAGAAATTGACACACCCAGGCTTGAAAACTCAGAGCGTTCTCCCAGGAGAAAAGTGCAGCAATTTCTCAAGGCCTATCTATCACAGAGCTATGGAATAAAGACAGCTTGAACAGCCCATAGCAGGGAAAATATCATCTGGGAATCATCTCCGTGTTCTTGAGAAGGAAGTCCTTGGGGCACAGAATCTCCTCTGAGTATGCTTGGTCCTTGACACTGTACTGAAATAACACAAGCATTATTAATTCTGAAAACTTGTTCTCACGAAACTATCTGCATGCTCCAAATTTCTCTGTGTCAAGCACTGTCCCCTTTAAAAGCCAACCAACCAACCAGACAAAACAAAAAGCAACAAAATACGTGGCCTAATAGCCCCACTGTTACCCCATAGGTGCAAGGAACTGAATTTTCAGATGGCCGCAGTTTTGGGGTGACACCAGATAACACTCAGTGCACAGCACACATTGCAGTGAGAACCTGCCAGTACTTCAGACAACTCGAGCCATTCTGGGATTTGCAAAACTAGTAAAAGCACGCAAATAGGTCGACAGATATATTTGCTGTGTAATACTGGCTCTGCATTGCTATTGTTGGCTGTTGCCCGACATTCTATATAGCAACATTTATAAACCAAAGTCCTTATGATTTCTAAGTTATCTGATGCACCATGAAATTTCAAGGCAGTGATTCCATTTTCTTTGCTGATCAACTTAAAGCTCATGATGAATCAAGTAATATCAAAGAAGATAAATTATGCAGCTGTTTATTTACAGTTTACATCCCTGCAATCGATATACCTCATGCAGAAATTGACCTTTGGAAGAACTATAGCAGCACATTATTTTTGCAGCAGTAAAATTGATGGAAATTGATGGTGCCTGAAAAACACACAATTATAGTGTCTTGATTAAAAATGGAGCACATTTCAATGAACTTTTTCCCTTCTTTGTATGATTATGATACACAAGTACTAACATTAATGGTATTTTTTTATATAATGAACCATAAAATTACAGTTGGCAGTCAAGAGCACTCTAGCAGATAAGTAAGGCAATTTTCCTCATCATTTTTCCCTTTGTTGTCAATCTTGTTGCATAGCCCATTGCCTTTTCAATGAGCTGTAATGTGAATATTCAAGATCTTGCTTTTCCCCGGTGTATATATTCCAGCTGAAATAATTCAGTTTTCATGCCACCCATTTTAATAGGTTTTATTAAGTAAACTTAAAATTTTTAGGCTTTCCACTACTACTAGAATTTGTCTGCATGTTGTCAAAAAGAATAATGGCACTTAAATCACACAGGTTTTATGGTTAGTAAAGGTGCTTATGGAGCTTTCTGCACAAACAAGCTAAAAGGTCTGTTTGTGGCTTTCCACTGATACTGTCCTTCTCTCCAGACAGGTTTATTAAGTTTAGGCATATTTGAATACATACCTTCCTTATCCAATTAACTATCACTTTAGAGTGAACCGAGTTAACAGGAAACATACATTACAGCTACTAGCTCTCATATTAAAGCATTTTAGGAAGCATTTACTTTGTGCTATTTTCAATTGTCTGGCAATTTACTGCTCAATGTAAATTACAGTTACTGGAGAACAGGAAATGAGTAAAATGTTGCATCCCCTCATCTCTGTTTTCCATGGATTAAAATGGTAATAGAGATTAATATGTTATTTTGAGATAGAGAAAAGATGTGAAATATTCTTGAGGGAAATTACCATCTTTACCTCCCACTACAGGTGAACGAATGGCTGGCAGATAATCATGGTTTTCTTGTGCTCCAGAGCAGGATGAGGACACTTGTTGGTCAGCCCGATCTCCTCTACACCTTGCACTGGTGGATGAGAAAGATTCTTCCCAAAACAAGCCTGAAAACCTTACTTTTGTCCCTCAGATGCAGTGTTTGCTCTGAGAGCTTAGCGGTCGAGGAAGATGATGTAGATAGCTCACGCTGGATAAGGATCAACACGTTATCATCAGTCAGTGCAGAGCCATGAGAAACTCATCTTGCAGACACGAGCAGGCCTTTCTGGCATCTGAAAGTCAATAGGATTTTAGGCTTCTGTAGACTGCAATCATTTCCTGACTCACTCAAATCTTTCCTGATCATCCCAGTAACTTTCTTTTATTATTTTCCACATAATATGTTATCTAAACAAGATATCACAATGCTAGTGGGTTTCTAGATGGCAACCAGCACTGCCTAAGAACAGCAATAGCATGAACAGACCAAAACATGTTCACATCCTGTTCATTTGTAGGAGCCTCAATTAGAAAAGGCTGTAACCCCTTACGCTCATCACTCAACCCAGCTGTCAAGCAGGAGATCCTGGCTCCATTCTAAAAGTTATTCCTGGCTCACAATCAATTATACACACTAATTCCAAAAGTAGCTTTTAATAAACGATCATACAGTTTTACCTTTACTCCATACACTATGAATCAAATAATATTGTCATTGTCACTCAATGAAAGTAAAACCAACAACTTTAACTTCAGTATTAGGTAATGCTGCTGAAATCATAGAATCACAATATCATCTAGATTGGAAAAGACCTTCGGAAACAACAAGGGGAAATTCTGTGGAAAAGTTCTAGTTCAGCTCATGGCATTTGCTTACAGAAGTCTAGACATCAGCTGATTGTTGCAAAGATTGATACTTTGATTTTGCACTAACCACTTAAAACTTTCTTTTCTAGCAGTAGCATTCAGATTTACTGAATTTAAATTGAATATCAGATAAATTTCCAGCACTCACAGAAGTGCTTACACCCTAGCATTAGCTTTAGCTAATACTTCACCTCCAACAATTGCGATTCTCTCCTAAAACCAAGTCTGAATTTAAAGTTGACCAACCCCATTTTTTAGAGGAAACCACCATCAAACCCCACATAGGCTGATTCTGATCACTGAATAGCATGAACTCACAGTTAATTTCAAGCATAGGCTGGTCTGTTGCGTAACAGCTCTTATTAAGGCAGACAAAGTCTATAACATAAATCAGAGATAAAACAAATAGTAATTAAATTTTGTTATGAGCTGTGAACAGTAAGATGTATTTCTGTTGTAGAACACAAGTTGGTGAATAAAGGTTCCGGTATGAAAAAGAAAACACTATATGTCAGCTTTTGATACATGTTCATATATCTTTCACATAAACAGTGGTGGCTAATCTTGACTCAGAAAAGAATCTACAGCTGAGAAATGAAGAGTGTCAGGTTTGCAATGAGCTAATGTGGCGGAAGGTCAAGGCTGACAAATCAGCACCAGCCTAATGCCTTGAATATTTCCACTGCAGTGTTAGACTACGAAAGATAAATGAAGAAACTGTCAGCCATCTCCAGTCTAAACAATGGGACAATTTAAAGTGGAGGGAATCATAATGTGAAGCAATTTGTTTCATACTGTACAATCGTGATAAGGAAAGCCTCATTTTTTTCCTATCAAATTGGGGTGTAAAAAGGAGTTTCAGCTGAAAATTTTTCATTGGAATACAAGGCACATTTCAAGGTATCCTTAATGATCAGAGCCCAGTTTTAACCTCAGTGGTACAGCAGATGTGAGAAAACAATTAGTGTTTGGTCATGCAGTGGTCAGTGAAGTGCTGGTACTGCCCATTTGGAGGTGCAGGAGGAAGAGGTGGGTGTCCACCTCATAAAGGATTCCTCCACACTGGGTCTTTAAGGTAACAAATTGAGAGGAGCATGCAAGAGTCAATACTTCACAGAGATTTACTGCTATGTGGTCCTTTGTTCTATCAATGGCACGGTGAGGGTCTTCACCATCAGCCATGCAAGCAGAGCACGCTGCGAAAAGAATGGTGAGGAAATGGGTTGTAACGTGTATGTTTCACTACATAAAAATGGTACAGTAACAGTTAGTACGTGTTAAGCCCACAGAGTGAAAGAAATTGAAACTTAAAACTCTCTGTGATCTGCTCCGTAACTTCACACTTCAGTTATGGGCTTTTATTTCAGCTCTTTCATGAGTCTCTGAGCTTACAATTCTCTTTCCCATTTTCCTCATTTTAATGAGTCTATCAAGACATTTGTATAGCACTGAGAAGAAGGTTATACAAAGTCTGAAATAAATTCAAATTGGTTTTGAGTACAAGGCAATTTGGCTTAATATGCATCTCCCTCTACTCAAAATGGCTCGTTACTACCACACTCTTCCAAACTCACAGTGGTTGTATTTAAATAAAACAAGTTCCTATTATCTTGTGCTGTTAATAATTCAAGGCCTGATCCTGTTGCCATTAATACCAGTGGGAGCTCCAAAGGGAAGAGGTGTGAATGTGATATGTGTATCATTAGATACACACCAATAGATAGCTGAGGAGTTCAGAGAGCGGGCAGTCTGCAGAAACCTTACTTTGGGGAAACACAGTGAGTGTATCTTTTAAGGTATAATTTTATGGTTGTAGTTTTCTCAAACACAGTTATTCCCCATGCACTATTTAATCCCAGTGACACTGAAGAGACAACGTGTTGCACACACTGAGAGATGAATGGTTGGCCTCACCAGGTTTGTCAGCAGTGATGCTCAGATGCAAAGTTCCTGTTGGCATTTGGGATCCATCTCAGGCTTTTTCTTCTGGCACTATTACTTGAACGTAATGCCTTCCAGCAGCAGCTCTGTCCCCACTGGTGCACTTGGCACAGCTGCTGGAGGTATCCCAGCCTTTGGCATCCAGCAGACCTTGCTGGGACCACTCTCCTTTGAGAAAGGACTGCTCTGCAGTTGTCTCTGCTGATTCTCCTCCATTGCTTTCAGGCTGCAATGGTGTTATGAAGAAGTTCCACACTGACAGCAAATTTCACCAGTGAAACAGCATGAGTTGAAGCATGAAAATGAAAACAAAAAGAGGAAGACTAAGGAGACTGCTCTAAAAATAGTCTGTGCTTTTAGGACGTGTCTCACAAAATGATTTTCAGATGAAGCTGGTGTAAACCAACCAACACAGTTGACCAGTACAGGTACTGAAGTGATGCATAACGATCCAGGCCATGCATTTCACATCTCTCTCATTGGAGTTTTAGCTCTCTGAGGTTACAGAGAATGGTTTCTATAAAACTAAGCCTAAGAGTATATTATTTCTCAGAGGACACAATTGTAACAGGCTTTTCCTGATGGCAAAAATCCAATTATTGCAGTAAAGGTTGTGCTCAGTCATTTCTTGCTTCATGTCAAAGCAGATTGTAAAATGAGGTGCATGGGAACTCTGCTGCTCTACCTTTACAGATACAACAGCTTACCTTGTTCATTTTTTCTGTTGTTAGTAAGAAAACAGAAGGAAAAACTGAAGGCTAATGCCATCAACTACCAGCCAAGAGTGTGATGCATAGATTTTTTTGTGTTTCTCAACAACTGCAAAGAAAAGTTTAGCATAGATTATACCAAAAATACATTTTTCTTTGCTGACAGATGTGAAGTTATCTTCACCTCTATTGAATTTTTCTTCTTTGATAGTAGTGTACATTAAACTACTAGAAGTGCTGTTTCTATTTGCTTGACAGAGAAAAAGAAGGAAAGGAACTCCACTCAAAACTAAAGGCTAAAGCAATTATTCCTAGTGTTACATCTGGCTTCTGCGAAATGGAAGGCAGGCTTGCAAGGAAAGCCAACTTATATTTCTCAAGGATGTAAGAATGAAGATGTTGGTGTGTTTTTTGCACCTGTCAGTGGAAATGATATCCCATATTGCAGCCCTGGAACTCATGGCAGTCTAGCCTCAGAGCAAAGAGCTCTTCTTTGAACCAATTGCTCTCTGTTTTCCTAGCTTAGTGCCATTCATATTTAGTGTTATTACTGGTTCTATTTTATTTTATTTTCTGTTTTAGGTTTCCTTTCAGATATTATGAACATGCAGAAGAATGGCACTGCAAGCAATGTTCACTTGGTCTCTCTGTCCCTCCTGTCACACCTGAAAAGCACAGCTTTTTGGGTCATGGGTAACATTACGCATTTCAGCAGCCATTGCTTCTCTGTCATTAACACTGTACACAGCTACAAGGAGATGACTTGCATTCCTTGCTCAGCAGGAACTGGGCCCTGCAGCAGGACATGACTTGGGCAGAACTGGTGCCCAGCAGAACTGTACGCAGCAGAGAATCGGGGTTGTATCCCTATGCCATGAATAAGCTGAAACACAGCCTAAAATCAGAGATTTCCCTGGGCAGCTCACTTGGACCTCCCTTGAGACAACCTAATTCCATTTCAGAAATCTTCTGAGGCGTTTGCTAAAAAAGGCTAAATCAAATAAACAAACCAGAAAGCCGCCACAGATTAATGCTGACCTGTGACATCCTGGTCTGAAATGACGCCAGATTCCTCTTCACATTCACCGGTATGAATGGGCTTTCTCTGTCAGATGGGAAAATTTAATTAAGAACAGAATACAGCCTTCTTCCTATTGATGGGGTGAAGCAGCGCTCATAAAGCAGCGAGGAAAAGGCCGGCAAAACCTGACACTAAATTTAGTTTTAACTTCTTTGCATTAAATATATATGTGGAAGAGTGCAATATGAATAGTGTATTTGAAAAAGTGCTCAGCACTCACCAAGATGCATTACCTATTGATGGGGAAATGCTATACCCATCACTGAAAATGATGTCTCTCAGACTGATCAGGCTGAAGTCTTTAAGTGAGCACCCGCATCCAGGTGAGACAGCATTAATTTGGGATTGTTCTGCTGAAGCTCACTATGAGGTTAGAGAGGTAAGTCCTTCACTGATGATTTGCTGTCTCCCAACAGTACAAACTGTGTTTAGACAGGAGTTCTGAAGAACCAACACTAAACACAATGCCTACAGCATATACTTGGGGAAGGGAGGGGTGACCCCTTTCCAAACCTTCAAAACATTTGAATTATCGTATTGCATCGATCAGGAAAGAGAAAGAAGGGCTGTCCTCAATGGTCCCACCTTCATGCATTCATTGGGGTAAGCAATCTCAGTAAGCAAAGAATCAGATCCCTTTTCTATTTGGAAAATAGAAAAGGCCTAGTGTTCAGCAAACATCTAAATCACACCTTCAGCAATAAGTTCCTCTCATTCAAAACTCTTCTAAAAACAGCACATTATACAAATCTTAGGAAACCTGCAGGAGACAGCCATGTTTTCTATAATGCTCTTAGTAACAGTACTACATAAAAGGCAATAGGAATATGGATGGCAAGAGCCCAGTACTGTATGCAGGCTTGTGGTTGCTTATTCTTCCAAGCCTCAGATTGGGTTTATTTACCAGTCTTGCTGACAAGGGGTGTAAAGCATTTCTTAAACACGGCTGGGAACGCATAGTTAAAAGCTAAACAAAGTGCCACCTCCACTCGTGAGAAAAATGCATCTTTTGGAGGAAAATAAAACCAAAGGAAGTTGACAGGTTTATCTGAAAGTAAACTGTGATAAATAAAATAACCCCTGTGGAATATTCCACTAAACAGTTTTTTATATTCAGGCTGCTTTAAATAGCGTGTAGGGTAAATTTGATATAGATGAGATTGCAGCCTCTATTTATTTGCGTTGATACATACAGCAGCAACACAAAACCTCTGGAGTTCATAGAGGAGTCTGTAGCAAATTCACAAATAACCGTATCTACAGCAACAGTGCATGATGTTCCAGGGTAATACACTGGAAAAAGTTGTCACTTGTTTGGCAATTAACACTGATACAGGAGGAAAAAAAAAAAACGAACGAGAGGATATTAGCAGATTAATCTCAGTCCCTCTTAGATTGCACTGAAGATGACAAGTTTCCCCTGACTGCTGTCGGATCAGTGCCCTCTGCTGCTCGCTACCTGCATGAACGCTCCCAGCACAGACAACATAGGCAGCTTCTTATCCAAAGGAAGAAACTACACACGCACAGAACCCTCAGTCCCACGTAGCAGCCCTGTCCCGTGCTGACAAAGTACCCGGCCCCATACGAATAGCCCACAGCACGGCACTTGGACACTCACAGGACAAGCAAACACAGCAGGTGAGTAAAACACACAGCTGAGCCCATAGGTGCAAAAATAAGTGAGCAAAAACTTACCTGCAGATCTTCTTATGCTGACCAAAGTATCGTATAAAATGCTGGACTTTATCCTTCGTAACTGTAACGGTACATGTGTTAAACATGTTTTTTTAAATAATAACCAAAATGCCAACGTGGGACAGAACCTGAGAGAGCATCTGGGTGTCACTGCATCCAGCAGTGCAGGAAGGAGGGCCGCTCTGTCTCAGCTGGATGTGCAGCCATGCCTGGGGATGATGGCATATGTAGAGTCGTACCCTCAACCAAGGGAATGCCAAACAGGTGTAAAGCTGCAGGAAAGTAGTTAGGTTCCATCAGTTAAAAAAAAACTGAACTGTAGCTACAAGAAAACAGAACAGTTATGAAAAGAGGAAAAAGCTGAGAAATCTGACAGCAGCCCAAGCTAAATGCTGCCTGCAGGAAGGAAGGGATTGTTCCACCAGAATAAAAAAAATGCACGTAGCAGTTTTTGGAGGCCTATCGATACTATTTACATTTAATTCCTACTTGGTGTCAGCCCAAACTTCCTGCTTATATAAATCAATAGGATTCAGCCAACTTTGAAAAAATAGCACCAAAGCCTTTCCCATCTGGGAGCCCAGAGGAGCACCGTGCACTGCATTACTGAGAAACAAACCCCACTCTGCTGTTCACCATTCCTGTATTGTACAGGAATTAGAAAAGAAGCGTGCTTTGCTACTCATTGTATGTGCCTATGCATGACCTCCTGCAGCAGCTGGCAGGGACAGGCTTGCTGTTCCATGCTGGCAGGTGTCCCTGTGTCACCCCTTGTGTTCCACAGCATCACACAGCCCTGCGGCAGCACGTGCTTCTCCATATGTCCATAGCATATCACAAGGGTCAAAGCAAGGTCCCTTGCATATGGGCTGCTGAATGTTTTCAGCTGTCCCTAGAGGCGCTCCGTCTCAAAACACAGCTCGGAGATGGAGGGTTGGCACTCGTGTGGCTGCACACATGGCAGTGGGGTGTTCTTAGTTAGGGGGCAATGAGAGCAACCCCTAATCCATTAGACTGAGAAATGGAAATGAATAGCTGCTGAATCCTATATAAAAGGATAGAATGGCTTAGGTTGGAAGGGATCTTAAAGATCACCTAGTTCCACTATCTAATGATAAAGCAGATATCTACAATAGAAATAGATCTATCATTTTAAAACTCGTTAAAGAGATGCTGGGATGGGGCAGGAAAGGTCCCCATCTCAGTGGCTGCGCCCCATTCAGCCCAGCCTGCTGCCCACCTGGTGCATCTCAGCGCAAGGAGGGCTCACAAAAGTGCAGCTTAGTGGACAAATGGAGGCTGCAAACAGCAGATTTTGTGCTTGTGGACTCAATTGGGACCCCCATGCTAGGGCTCCATGTGCTGTGGTTTATTAGTGGCACAGCCCAGACAAGCACCCGTTCAGTTCTGGAGCACCACACCTAGACCATTTGTTGGGAAAGCTCAGGAAAACACAGAAAGTTACTTCCCACTGTGCTCTTAGGTAGGACATACTATTTCATTGGGTTTTTTTTTTTTTGCTCTTCCAAGTTAATTGAGCCACTTCCTCACAAATCTTTTCCCTTCCCTAAGTGAAATGTCAGTATTAGTGCTGATTCAGTGCCACTAATGTCTGCAAGCACAGAGCTAACATTTAAGCACAACGGTATTGCTGGCAAGGTACTACTTGGCAGAATGAAAGCAAAAAGTTTGGCAAATATGGACCACTATAAGTAGCAGATGTTTTTAATGCCAGCTTCTCTCTAATTGTAAAGCAGTAGCAACAGCGCAGCGTGAAAGGAGAATACCATAAATCTCTAACGTGGTGACTAGTCCATGAGCACATAAATTCTGCCACTTGTTAGCAGAATTGGCTGACAATCTGCATGATCCACTTAAGAGTGCGGTCTGCATCTCTGCTCGGCTGCCTATTGATGGGCAGGGCGAGCTGGGGCTGGGCTGCAGCTCCTGCACCACTACAATTGCAGGGACCAGTGTGGAGTCCAAGGATGAATCTTGCATACAGCAAAACCTTGGTGCCAAGCATCTTTGCTCAGCAGTGGAGTATGAGCACATATAATTAAACATCTCTGGTTTCAGGCTGCGCTGGCAGTAACGGGCTTTTCCCCTCACTTGAAGGTAATGGAGCCCATACTTGAACAGGGTCAATACTTTGAAAAGGTTTTCACCCCACCAGCTTAAATTTAGCTTTGTGCCCTCTCTTCTAAATGCAGCCATGCGCCGTCTGTTCTCCTCTATGGCAACTGTAAAAACCTCAGTGCTTTCATCCCCTCCCTTAGAGGCAGCAGAGCTGAGTCAGAAGCCACTGTTCTACCCCAACCTGTAAACATGTGCTCAGAGCCTCCAGTCCCATCTATCTGTGCTGCTTCCACTAAATAGCAGGGGTTAGATTACAAACATAGGAATCATGCCTTTGACCCGACGTGGAAAGCAGTGCTTTATGAAACATTTATTTACTGTTCTGACTTCTGGAGGGAGATACTTCATATAGGAAACAGAAGTTTCTGTTTGGATCGCGCTGCCCAAGCACCTTCTAACCCACAACTAGTTTTTAAAGTGGGGGAGGTCAATTCTTAAGGCTTGGAAAGCAAACTGCAATTCAGAAGGAAAGAAAGTCCTGTACATTCATAAAAGTAAAATGAAAAAAGTATCTTCTTAAACCTTACAGAGGAATGTGAACTGGATTAATTGATCACTGAACTATTGATAGGGAAACCTGTTGGCAAGCTGGTTGCTAAGGGTGTACACAGCTGGCCTTACACACCTGGCCACTATTTTAAACAATTAAGGACAGGCTGCCAGCCAACTTAAAAAGCACCATCCTAATCAGTCCAGCTGAGTTGAGTTGCTCAGGCTACAGACATTGTTTGTCCAATTTTTTATATCCTTCATTATAAAATTAGAGAATATTGACTTGACATACGATGGCCAATGACAGCGCAAGAAGTTTGCTCAGCTTTGTTCCTTGGTAGGCAGTGCACATCTCAGGCCCTATACATGCTATCTGAAAACTGGAAGGGCATTTGCTAAGGACAGAGAGAAAACTGCCAAAGAAGTCAAAACCCATACTTCTGCCTATTACAGTACTTCCCAAGACAGAATCCCCTGAAGGAAGAGCCTGTGAAAGCAGGAGCTGCTTCTCTCTCTGACAGAAAATGGATTGACAGATTCTGTATTTATTTTTAAAAAATGCCTAACTAAGCAGCATTAGTCACCCATCATCCATAGTCCTCTGTATAAGTGAGAGCGCATGAAGTTACAGTCTGCAGAGAAAGCAATTACAATACTAATTTCAAAATATAACTAGGACAAAAAAAAATCAGCTAATTTAAGAAATTCCATTATTTTAGATCCCGATTATGAGAACTACTTCATAAACACTGAAAAATATCAGTCACCTATATAAGCTTTAAGTGAGCTCCCTGGAAGGCACTACAGAGAGCGATGGCTATGTAGCAAGGCATTGCAGCAGTAATCAATGTGCAAGACTTCAAGTCTGTTGAGTTGCAAGTTTGACCGTGAAATAGACAAGATCCCCAAGATGGGTGAGCTAGGCACACAGGCAGCCCTTTTGTTTAGTTACCTCTACTGGCATCTTTGCACTGAAAGTCAAAGAGCTACACTTCATGATCCTGATCTACTTGCCATGATCCTGTACTGTACAACTGGGTGTTGCTCACGGCCTCAATGAAGCCCCTTGTGATTCTCACCTTGAAGGTTTCATGGATCCACACAGGTCTTGGCTGGAGTGGGCCATGGGGGGGTCATCATTTTCCCTCTCATAGTCAGCCATGTTTTTTTCTAGCAGTCTTGAAGATCTCCAAGGGCAGAAGTTGTGCATTTTTCTGAGCAGGTGGCTTCAGTGCTGCTTGGTGAAAACCTGGGAGGAAACTCCCCATCCCTTTTCAAAGTGCAGGCTTGGAAGAAATCTTGTAGCTCACTCCAGCTTTGAAAGAACGTGGAGGGCAAAGTCACAGCATGACAGTTAAAAGTCCCACAGGGCTCTGGCTGTCTCCTTATCTTTGCTTACTGCTGGCAAGGTGAGGCCAGTAACCTCTACACTCAGCTCTACTGACTTGTGCCACCACTTCAACACCAACAAGAGCTTATGCCCTAATTTAGATTTCATGCCAAATTCTTCTGATGAAATGGTGACAATATGATGATTGCCTGGTCAATTCATTTAATAATGAAATCCAATTGTATGTCAAAAACATTTCCCTTAAGAGCTATTTTTCTTCACAGCATATAGAACTATGGGAAATATGGTGGCCTGCCATCCTCTGAGCAACACGAAGTATTTTATCCCAATTGTAAAGCTGCCAAAAACACAGGGAAATCTGTTCCTTCAAACATTAACAAGATTGATGGGATGTTGTATTCTAATTGCACTGACTGGTTAGGGTTTAACTCATTTTTTTTTTTAGCAAAAATATTTCCCATTAAATAATGTAATAATGCTAAAAGCAGTATTAAAAATAAAATAAAAAGGGGCAGAGGTTCTTTGAAAGATTCCAAGGGGCTTCCCACTTCAAACCACTCTCTTAAATGGAGATTCTTTTGTGAAAAAGGAGGAGCTGGTGATCACTAAAACCAGTTTAAAAGTTGTCTTCAAAAGGAAAAAAAAATATATATCCTCCATTCCAATAACCTTCACTAACTTCTAAATATCCATAATTTGTCACAGAACTGGCTCTTTCTTCAGAGGGGTTGGAATACAGATGTGCCTCAATCTGACGGGTTAAACTACGCCTTGTTGAACAGAATGCCTGGGACACAGTGCAGCTGGGAGCCCTTCAGAGCAACAGTGTTCTGCAGAAACTGTATCTTTTCTGTTGGAAAATAAGCCAAAGTGCTGCTTCACTCTCTATCTCTGTCATATAGTATCACCCAAATGAAGACATGACTATAAGCTGCCAAACGGGAGCTGTATTGATTTTCTTGAACTTCTGCCTGTGCCTTCAGATCTGACAGAATCAAGTTTCTGATCCCAGTTCAGCAGCCCCATCCTTCATCCTTCCCCATCTCCATCCTTCAACCTGGGCAAGAAATAGGTAGAAGGGGCGACCATATGTTTGGGTTTTCAGTTCATTAACTCCTTGATTGTGCAAAACCTTTTAATAGATACCGCACCATGAAACTCACACAAAGATGTATTTTGTGTTGTCTGGGAGAACCCTATTAAATGCTGTCTCCAAAGAAATATTCCAACCTTTTGTGAATCAGCATGACACTTAAATGAATTATTCATGCAAAGCTCTGCAAGATGGGCAAGTTTCCTGCCAAGACTTGCACAGTGAGGGGTGTTATAAAGCTCAAATTGGGATGTGGAGAGAACTGATGGAAAAGATTTCAAAGATCATCTCTGTTAAAAATAAAATAATAAAAAAAAAAAAGACACGAATTCAAGAGAATTTGTTCTCTTCACAGAAGTAGGCCTTCTAAATGTCCTGCTTCACATTCACCACAGATTCTTCAGGTTTAAAATGTGCTCTCATGCAGATACATACTTTTAAATGAAGCTGCTGGGTGATGTCAGTGCAATTCATGAGAAGCATCGACATGTTGCTCATTTCAGTGACCCTTAATGAGGCTTCCTCTCTGGAAACTCAGGTAAGATTTCCCTCGCCATCTTCATGGAGTTCCTGTCCACTGATGTTGCAGAGCTCTTCCTACATTACCCAGCACAGGACCAACCAGGAGCTTCCCCATGCACATAGAAGCGGACCTGGGGAAACAACTGAGTCTAAGAATAAAATTTGCACCGTTTGTCCAAAAGTTGAAGTCTTTGATTTTTACCCATATTTGTAGTGTTTGATACTGACGAAAATAAAATAAATAAGGCTTCTGCCACTGTCGGCTCACGCTACTGATTGGGAATGGGCTGGGCGTGGGGAAATGGAAGGTTCCAAGTGGAAGGAATCAATATGAGACATCAGGAATACAAGCAGTCCAAAGGCCAGCTGTGAGCTTCGCGGGCAGCTCATGTACCTCTCCTTTCCTACTCCCCATTTACCTTCTTCCCAACAAGTGCACTACCTTGAACAACTGATAATTCAACCTCACTTTAAATAATACTACAGATAGAAGGACTGCTGTTGTTAATGCAAGGCTAGTTGCTGACACAAAACACTGCTGTGGGGGCATTTGCACAAGGAAAAAAAAAATGCAAACATGGATGCTCAGCATGAGCGATTGTTGAGCACATTTAAATATTTAGTTCCACAAATAAGTGAAGTCTATTTTAATTTTAGCTTAGACAGCACTGCTATCTCACTGAAGTAAATTGCAAGTCCATTTCTATTACTGTACCCAACACTGACACTTTAGAAACATTACAAAAGCAGTGGGAATGTAATGAAAAATACATATATAGTACTGAGATTTCTGAGCTATCCAAAGTGCTCTTTAAGATCCTGCAGATAATCTTCAGGGAATAATCCAAACAGCTCTGTTGTCTAAAGTTACATTAAATGACTGCAGATCATGCTGTGATTGAAAAGTGCCCCAAAATGCTGATCATTTTGATTGGATGCAGGTTCTGTTTCAGCTCCTTTCAAGGTCCTTAAGAACCACTTAATGAAGAAAAATAACTAAAACCACCAGAACGATCATTTGCATGTTTCTATCTGAAATACAATACAATTATTTTAGAATATTTTTAGACATAAGGAAAAATTATTTTACAGTGAGGGTGGTGAGGCACTGAAATGGGGCGCCTAGTGATGTTTTGGTGCCCCCATCCCTGGAGACATTCTGGATTAGATGGCTCTCAGAGGTCCCTTCCAACTCTAAGAATTCTATGATTCTATTTATCTGTGAAAGGAACTCCTAAGAGGATCAGGTGAAAAATAAAATATTTGGAAACCTTCTTGTCTCCATTTTGGCATGATCTCATGCGTGGCCATACCCCAAGGAGGAATCCCTCCCTGGGCTGTGCATCTGAGGCCAGCAGCTCCTTTAATGTTCTACCAGTGGAAGTTCTGCTTCCAGATCAGAAGGAGTGCACTTTTGGAAGAAAGTTCACTCTTTTCATCAGCACTGGGTCTCAAAAGGATTTCTCTGGTACCTGAAAATTCATGGCCCTGTTCCAGCTTCAACAGAAGTGTTGTTATGGCTGCAGTATCCACAAGGTATGTTTTACAAGAGAAGCTACATTTCTTTACAATTTCTTTGCATTTAGTAAAAGAAAAAAGGACTTAGGTGCAACGCAGCCCTGGAGAGTGACTTATTAGGTTGCACCAAGTGCAGGTTTTATGCCTGGTACCATGAAATGTTACGGTATGAAGCTGCGCTCAGCTTGTGCTGGAGATGTGCATGCTTTGCCTGAGAGAAGAGCTCTGGGATATTTTGCAGATTAGGTCTCACAGGAAAAAGAGATTATAAACACGTTACTACTTGTCCTAGCCTAAAGTATATTCAGCAAATACATCTGAATGTTCTGTAAATAAGGTTACTACACATAATCCCACAGGTACCAACCAGTATTATACGTGCATAATAAAGCTTAAGATCTTTCTCAATTCTCAGGTATTGTATGAGGAAAGATACTGCCAGATTCTCAAGGGTCGAATATTTCATTCAAAGGCAAGGAGATATTATCATACTCTGAATAGATACAGTAGTTAGTTTGTACAGCATCTCATAAAAACGTTATTTGAAGACTTCAGGAGGAAAAGAAGTGCTTTAAGGAACACAGGGAATATTTATGTAGCCACACAAATTACTTGATTGACTGGGATTGTCTTTTCAGGATGATTTTAGAGACTGAAGTCACTCTTTGCAATATGACTTTTGCAATTATTATTATCTCTTGCATTTAGAGATATTGAAATTTGGTTCATGAACACGCAATTATGATTAAAGCAGTTCATCTTTTTGGCCCATTAATTCATCACAGCAACAAGCCAAATTCCTCTGCATGGAAATTCCAAAAGCAATGGAGCTGGGCCAGCTAACCTCACTGCAACACAGCGAATACCCCCACAAGGTGAACATATCAGCTGGGCTTACATACGCACTTTTAAGGTGTGAAGAGTTGGTGTGAACTGCAGTCTCAAAGCAATGACCCAAATACCTCCAGAATTGAGTTAGAGCCCTTCAACAAAGGCTCATCATTTAAAGACTCAGAAACAGGACCCTCATCCAACAAAGTGCCAGAATCCATCTGAGTGCTCTTATTGCTGCATCCAGCACTGCAGCCAACAGCCAGCCCACCACAGGCACACACTTGCTACTCATGCCTACATTGGAAGGCAGTGATTTAAATGACCCACAGAAAGATCTCATACAACCAAAGCACAGAACAACCACCTCAGAAAGCAGAGCTACCTGGGAAAATGAAGTGGCTTTCACATTTTCTAACCAATTGTGAAAATCAACTCAACAATGAATTATTAATGTGAAAGAGACGCGTTTTTCTCATGCTTTGCCAAAGTTGCTCTAGCGAATTCCTTCTCTGCTCTGTTTCCCTGAGTGAGCTGTCTCTCACAGCAGCATGAGGCATGTTTTACTGAAGATATATCGTTGGAAAACTTGCATTAGGTAAGATTGTGAGATTCAAATCTTATGCAGAAGGGCTCTAGGACTGGAGTGTTAGTATACTTACTTCATTATTAAAGTTAATGAAGGCCATTGCTTCAGACAAGAAGATATGCTTATCACACTTGTATCTTATCTATCATTACTACGTTTAGTCAATAGACAATGATGCTGAACATATCAGTGCAAACATACCTAATTTTTTACCCTGAAAGCTAATCAATAATATTTCTGTTAGCATACTTCAGCCTAAACATTGGAAACCAGTGACTGGGAAAACGTAACTGATATTTCCTCCTTGTCTCATATTCGTGGGTACTAAATCCTGATTAAGAATGAAAATGAGAGCACAACTCAGATAAGTCATTAGGCAGCAAGTTAGAAAGCTAAACAGTGTTTACATAGGACTCCTTGTATTTACACTGGTCACAAAGAGGTATTGTCCTGAGTGTAATTCTTCTGTAATATTCAAAGCTATGATTGCATCAATTGATAATGACTGAAGTACGAATGTCATTACCACTTTCCAGGGAAAATGGCAATAGTAAAAATAATAACCAGGAGAAAACAAAAATGGAAGGAGTATATTAATGTCTGAAAAACAGCGTGGCTGTAGCCTTTGAGCTGGAGCTGCCTGCCTGCGTGTGTGCTTTCATCACCTGTGCAGTGCTCTCCAGGAGATGCTGCTTGAGCAGCAAGAGCTGGAGGCAATGCTGGCCCTGCTGCACAGATCAGCCTGGGTCAGGGTCCCAGGGCTGGGATTCTGCTCTTTGCTCTTTCTCCTCCTAGCACCAGACTGCTGTCTCTGCTAGGTTTTCAATGAAGAAGACCACAAGTTTCACAATATTAACTCGACAGAGGCGCCCCCCAGCTCATCCTAGCAGACAGCAGAGGGTGCCATGTTGGTACACGCTAATGATAACCAGCACACAAAGCCACATTCCTCCACTCCTACCCCCTGATCTTCCACTTACAGCTCTAAAATATCACAGCTTCAAAGGCCATGACATAGAGATGCTGCAGGTGGCTCCCAGTGCTCTTCTGCGACTGATGTGCCTTTGAAAATCAGTCAATATTCACTGCTAAGAAATCTCTATTTCATCTGTTCCCCTTGGCTATAGTTCTTCACAGGTACACATGATATTAAAGAAAAGAACAAATCAGGTTATATGATCAAAATTTCATATTAAGCTTCTGATAATTCACTCCCAAGTGACTCATATAGGAACCAGAGCCCTTAAATGAAATTACAGCTCCATGTAATACAAAATCATCTGCCAATTAATATATGTTAGCACTAACACCAATGAAAGTCAGCCTGACAACGCTCAAAATATGTGCATATTACAATAGTGAAGACTTCATTAGAAACCCTTTAAAAAAGTGACTTCCATATGTTTCATAAAAATTGAATGCTGGCTGCTCATTGATTCTGCTTTTGCTTCATTATGGAAAGCACATTTGAAAGCATTAAAAGAGTTACACACTATGTTTTATCTTTTTCAGGACTTGGAAGCAGAGAACAACGTGTCAGCTGGCCAAAGAATTTCCCATTTTAACTCCAACTGGCTACAACTGGCAATATCATATCAATTAATGATATTCTGAACAGTGCTGATGCCATTAAACAATATTGCAGTTGCAAAGATGCTCTCTTTTGTCAGTACTTTAGGGGCAAAAGCAAAAAAGCTTTCATAAGGGAAAAAAAAAAAAAAAAAACCAACAAAAACATACACAATAAAGTTCATTTCCTTTATGGAACACATTAAAAAGCTTTAAGATCTAGAGAAATCATGCATACTCAGAAAAATAAAGTTAGTTAATTGTTTTGGGTTGAAAGTGATTCAATTCTACCAATTATATTCCATTGAGTGGGAACCTGTTGATTAGAAATTAACTTATAAATCTGACATGGTTCCACCCAGATCAATGCAGTTCTATCGACTAGCCAAAGAAGCATTGATAATCAGGCTCATTAACTTCACATAAGCAGAAATTGATTTACCGGTCATGAGGAAGAGCCAAATTAGACTTCCAGATATATGTTAATTCTAGTAGATCTCCATGCAAACATTCTGAGTATGAAGATCTCCAGTAAACATTTTAACAATCTTACGAACACGATGAATAAGCAAAGTTGCAAAGTTTTGCTGTCTGAAAGGAAGGAGAAAAACTGCAATTTGGAAGGAAGAGAAGGATAGGAAAAGTCAAAGAAAGTCTGTGAAAGTGAAGTTCTGGAAACAAATACATTCTGGAGACTGCAGCAAGGTGTAACCTCAGCACAGCAGGGGGAGATGAATGGGTTGTCAAAGCTGTTCTGAGCATTCATACCTTCAGAACAGCCCTGTACTGGGATGATTGTCTGTTGCACCAAGGGACTTCAGCCTCCTGAAGTGTTTTTTATGAGTAGCTAGATCGAGGAGACAAATATTGGCCTATTTTTTGAGAAATATCAATATTAAACTTCATCTGCCCAAGAATTAAATGGATGGTAGAAAACCCGGGGGAGAAAGGTGAAAAAGAGAGGGGAAGTGTTCTACAAAATGTGAGACCTGTATTTTTCCCCAGTGAAAGGTTTGAAGGACTTCATTTAGTTTTGATCTTTCAAAAATGGAGGGTATTGATTTAAACTCCAAACCCAAATGTCATATGTGCTCTCCAAATGAAAATTTCACTTAAAAAAAAAAAAATAAATAATAATAATACTTAAATATATGTAGTAATGATGAAATTTGTCAAACGCACCTTTACTCCTAAGAGAGATGCTTTTTTTTTTTTCCCATTTCTCCTTACCTTCAGGTGGAAAATCAGGATAGTTGTATCCAAACAGTAGTCTTACTCTGCAATCTCAGAAGCTCTTCCAAAGTACCTCCAGGACTGTGGGATTCTCGTGACATTTATGACCTTCCTTTTTTTTTTTTTTTTTTTTTTTAATAAAGATGTAGGTGGTTATTTTTTAACTTTATTTTATTTGCTTTTGTCATTTTAACATTATTTTTAACTTTGTAAATGCATCATAAATGCACAAATCATATTGTACAGTGTACAGAAGATTCAACAAATAACACAGGGCAGGTAGTGTTACTAATGGAATTAATTAATTTAGCGATGAAAGGAAGTTAGAAAGGAATCTGGGCCATGCAGGATTTCAGCAGCACCTTAAGAACTGGGAGGATCATGGATGTTCCACAGTACTTGAGAAAATGCCACACCTGGAAAATATTTTTAGATTTTGCAGAGTTTGCAGATACCTGTGCATTCCGACCTCCAGTGAAGATGCTAAAAATAGGAGTCAAGGTAGATTTACACTGTGCCTTCCAAAAATAGCCTTGTAGCCTGCATTTAGACAGCTACAAACAATAGAGGAGCTTATGGAGGCATCGCCTCTGAGCCTGGTGGTCAAGCAGACCCTGTCAACCTGAAGGGTTGACTACCAATTTCCCATTTTGTTGCAGATGTACATTTCTTATTCCCTTGACTGTTCAAAACAAGATGCACTGATCCCATGACAAAACCCATCAAAGTCACCAGCAAAGCTCTTCTGAACTTTGTGGCCATCAGCTGCAGCCCAGAACAGACCAGCCAAGGTCATTCCCAGTTCAAAGGGAAGATAATTTTATAAAACAAATAGAGATTATTACAGAGAAATCCAGTGGAGAAATTTGCTGCAATGCTAATTTAAATGCTCAATAATTAATAAGCCTGATGCAGGCTGTTTTTATCCTGAGCTCTCCAAGTCCAAGCTGCAGCCACTCCATTTTCTGCCACCATTATGAATCATTAGAGATCATCTGGAGAATCCTTTGCCTTTCCCCTGCAGCTCCAATATAGTGCCAGCTCTATATGGCTGAACTGCAACCCTTTAATTACTCTGCTAATTTTTCCCTGAACTCCCCTGAATTTTCAGCTGGCTTCGTAAGTCGTGGGCAGCAGAACAGGATGGCAGCATCGCTGCCTCGCCTTCCCCAGCAGCAGAGAGAAAGAGCAGTGCTCTGCTCAGACTTACTCAGCCACTTCCTATTGTACAGTGATGCTCAGGATAAGATCTCCTATCCTGCAGGAATCAGCTACATTCATTATTCTTGGTTATACGACCTTACATTTTGCGGTACGAAACACATATTGATTGAATACTCATCTGACAGGCCTATAATTACTCAGGTCATCCCATTTGCCCTCTTTAAATAATGGCAGAACACGAGTTTTCATCCAGCCTACTGAAGTTTCCCTAGCGATCCAAGACTTATTAAAAATAAACATTAATGATCCAAAGAGTAGCTCAGACAGCTCTTAAAAATTTTAGGTGCCCATTACCCAGACTTGTCCATTTAACAGAGCCCAACTTCATGAGCTGTCACTTAACCACCTCTTAACCACTCCAGATGTAAACGGTCCCCCCCTGCCAGGCAGCACTATTACCGTGCCAGGGAGGATGGCAGCACTGACAGCAAATCCCTGCTGCACTTGTTGCACTTCTTGTCCATCCTGTCCTATCTAAAGAACATTATAAACCAGGCTTAGACTTGCTGGCCATACATTTTCTTATGCCCTTTAACTCTCTACCTCACCCCATCCGACTCCCTATGGATTCGTATTTTCTGCTCTACATTCCCAACCACCTGAATTACAGTCTGATACTGATTCTTCTGCTAAGGGCGAGGGGAGGAATTTAGGGAGTTTTACTCTATCCACCTGTGTGTAACTGGATCTTCTGGAGAACAAAAAGTAAATTACTGAGACCACTTTCCCCATTAGCACACATCAGATGTAATCAAGTCATGCACCACACAAACCACTCTCTCCTCGTTCAGTGATCAGTTGCTCTCTTGACATGGAGATGAGATCTGCCACAAGAGCTTCCTTCTTCTGGTTGCACTGCACCTTCACCCAAGGAAATGTCAACCACAGTTTTTAAGAAAGTCCCACAGTTCTCTCATCCCTGGAGCCCTCCGGGTGGAGGAATGACCCACAGCTCTGTCCTCCACTCACACCACCCTCCCACCCTGCAAACACAGCTAACAGCATCCTGTGTGGTTTGTTTTCCCAGCAGGCATGGCCAAGTGCCCCAGCTTGTATTTTAGCTGTTAAAAATCTGAACTCAAACGCTGATGGCTCATTTGTATTAATTGTCTGTGACTGACAAGGGTAATGCACTCTGATCTAAGTGCCATTTCTACATGCTTTCTGCTTGCTTCCTTCTTCCAAAAGAGCAGAAAGAGCCACTAATTGTTATATTCAATACTCTATATTTCCTGCAAGCAATACCAATTTAATTAAATTTACATGGTCATAAGTGACCGGCTACAATTCCTCTTGTCTGTTTATACAGGGCACTAGAATTGATGAATCTCCATTTCATTGCTGACATCTTCATGTGAAGTGCTCCCTCAGTCTCTTCCTGACCTTTTTTTAAAGCTATTTTCTACCCTTTGCACTCTGCTACTCACACTGCATAGCTGAGAGGGTTGGAAAAAAGGTCCTCTTCTTCCAGAGGGATTGGAGAGCAGTTCATAAAACCCAAACCTCCATACGTGCCACTACCTCAACCAGCAGCTCACTGCCAGAAAGAGGAAAAAGAAGGAAGGAGAGGAAGAAAGAGGAGGGAGAAAGAAAGAGGAGGAAGAAGGCCTCTTCTGAAGAGGAAACAATAGCAAACTTATTGGGGAAAAAACATAAAAGAAATCCACCCTGCTGAGTTGAGAGATACACAAACCGACAATGAAAGTGCAGCTCAAATTCAATATCTTGTATGCATCACATCAGAGCTTGTGCCATGTCTAATTCACCTTGAATTGAAGTCATCACATTTTATTTTTCATGAGAAGTGTAAGAAAAATAAAGGATGTTTGGGTCTCTATGAAAATAGGGCAAATCTTTAGAACAATGGTAAATTATTTCTAATTCATTGCAAGAGAGTCATAAAATAAATGACATAGAGCTGTCAAGTAAAATTTATCTAAACAGCCCTACAAATCTCAGGGGGAAACTTCCTTCTTCTGCAAAACAGTTTCAAGGAAGTGGGTCAGCTGTATAAATCTAAATGTAAATTCCTCAGTATACCATGACTAAATCAAACCATGAGGAAATCTCAGATTGAATATCTGACATGATTTATATTAAATGCAGACAGCATACTTGAAAGGTTTTCAATGAAGGCAAACAGCTTCAATATAAAGACTTCTTAACAGCAAGTGAGGGGTTGATGTCAGACCCCACTGCAAAAATCAGACATCCTTGCATCCACATTGACCACAACTGCAGAACAGCAAAAGATGGAGGCTCTTTAACCCTCATCAGGCTTGAGCTGGGTTCCCAGAGCTGTCTTTCTGCATCCTTACCTGCTAGATGGGTCCCACTGTACAGCTGTTATGGAAGACAGATAGACACACACACATATATATATAAAGATAAATTTATATATATATTCATTGTACATATATATATATGCAGATATATATACACATATACATACACTTATATGTGTGTATATATATATATATATATTTTATGCCTTGGCTGCTGTGTGCACACCTGACCTCCATCAGAGCAGCCCTCAGGCCATTCTTTCCAATTCCTGCTGTGGCTGCTGCAGGAGTTCTGCAGAGGTAAAAGCACTGGAGGGGCTCAGCCACTTTCTTCTCATCAGACAGCTTTTTCCTGTAGCAAGGAGATTGTCTTCAGAGTTAGCTGTGAAGATGCATTTGATATGGAGCAGAAGCAAAGCAGACTGATTATACCAGTGTTGCCATGTGTGTTCAGTCAGAGGCAGAACTCAAAGCAGCCAAAAGGCAAATCTGGCCCAGTTTCTCCTCTTTCCCTCCGGGGAGAACTCAATCAAGAATTGATTAATGCTTGAATTCTCATCAAGAATTAATAAGTTCCTGATGTGGTGAAAATGAATAGTCTCAGAGAAGCAGCTAGGCTTGTTGCTTTGTGCGGGGGGAAAGAAAAGATGTTTGGCAACTCTGATACGATGTCTGAACTACAGAGAGGGGGGGATTCTGAATTCCCTGCCTGTTTATGCTTTTTTAATAACATAATGAATGAACTGACTGAAGGCCAGTTCTCACAGATTGGAAGGGATGGTGTTTCCACCGCTGATTTCTCAAGCTCGTGAGTGATGCTCAGACTCCCTACAAACACCTTAGGAGGGACCTGGGCACACCCCTTTGCAACCACAGCAGGAGTTCGATCCTAGTAAAGAGGAAACCCTGCAGCTCGGTGTGCTTTGGAAATGCCTTAAGGCTTGTGCTTCAACAAAGCTTTTTCAAGGAGAGCAACTAATGTTAAAAAAAGAATGGAGGAGATTTCTTGCAATAGGATTTAAAAAATATATATTTATAAGTGAATGTTACTGCCCAACCATTGGTTGGAGCATCCACTGAGAATCCACTCTCCCAACCTCGGCCAGGTCAGACCTCTGTGTCACACATCAGTTCCAGGGTCCTCGTTCCCAGGCCATCCTGCTGGGCCCCAGTCCCACCACTATGGGAACATTGGAGGAGAACGCACCCCAATGACCTCCTGCCCCCATATGTCCTGCCTGGCCACACCTGCAGAAGCTGCAAGGAGGCAGATCTGTCTGGAAATCTGCTGCTCACTCAGAAGATGCTCTGCACAGTTAGGACTGAGCTGCAGGTGCACACATCTGGAGAGACAGTGAAGGGTAATATTGAAATACACCTGCTCCTATAGAGAAATTGGATAATAAGCACTTGCACAGGTCAGGTTGCTGCTTTTAAACAAGAGTTTCAGAGCTGGACTGCAAAAAAAAGCAGCTGAAGTTTCGAGAACAAAAAGCAGATGCTGAAACGCACTTAAGATTCGAGCACTGGAGGCAAGAGATAGACATTATTGAGGTAGGGAGAAGGCTTCTTACACTCCAGGAGGGAGAAGAGGCAGGGAAATAATAATCTCAGGTGGTTTCCTACAATCAGTATGTCCTCAAATCCTTCCAGAGGGCACAGTCAAGGAGGTTACAAAAGTTATTATCTGAAGAGACACAGGAACAAGCAATAACCCTGGCACAATTGCTGCCTGTAATTATCTTGAAGCATTTCCTGGAAGAGCCATCATGCGAGTTGCAACATCTGCCTATTTCCCCCATGTAACCACAGCAACACTTGTTTTTCTGCTCCCACTGGCAAAGAACGGAAGGAATTGGGGATAACAGCAGAATGTGGAACTCTGCATTGGGCCCATAGGAGCACTGGTTCCTTTTATAAAATAAAATAATTAAACAACAGTTATCAAATAGTGAGCACCTGGAATTTACCACCCAAGAACTTCAGTCCTCTTATCTTCCCTTATGGGCCCCAGCTCCCAACCACGGTCCTTTAGCAGGGGAGCAACACAATTCATATGTAAAAACGCATGTTTGCAACAAAAGGTCCGAGTAGCACTCAGCCCAATAGCAACAGCTCCATTTGGACTATTTGGGAGCGTTCAGGAATAGCCCACCTGCTGACTTTTGCCAGAACATAGCCAATGGGCTTTGCTGCTGTAGTACAGCTCATTCCCTTGCCCAAGAAAAGCATCACAACATGGTGAAACTAAGGAAAAACCACAAAACCACTCAATATTTTCTCACCCCAAACCTCAGTATAACTGCATACAGTGGGACTGCACAAATACAGTCAGAAAATGACGATGATAAGAACATTCTTAGCACCTTCCTCAGCTGCCTGGACAACTAAAATAACACACACAGCCCACCCCCGAAGAAAAGAGAAGAATAAAAAGAGACGTGCTGCTTCAAGACTAATTGAGCCAATAATCAAAGGCTGTCTCTAATTCCTGGACTAGGAGGTCAATTACTGAAATAAATTTGACAGCAGATAGATGGCAACAGTGTGCAATTACCATTTAAAGACTTGATAATTATGGCAAGAATTAGTCTGTATTTTCAACTGCAGCAAAAAATCCATCGGTTTTTAGCAGTTATTATCATTATTATACGAAGAAAAGGTTCTGCTCTGTCTCATCAAACTGACAGAAACTTGAAAATACAATGGGCACTGATAACAGGCTGATGAAATGAGCCGGTCGAGTTTAAAAGTTTCTTTTCCTTATGTGGAAACTTAAATCACAGATGGGAGAAAACATCTGGCAGGGAGGGATGTAGATAAATTTACATTCATAAATAATAGGATTGAGGAACTCATTTTTATGAATTTGCCAAAATTAGTCAGAAAACGGTCTGCTCATTCAGACAAACTCCATTTTGAAAGCTAGAGGCACTGTCACAGTCCCATGCATCTGAATAATGCAGGCATCCACCTCTGCTGCTGGAACCATTAGGTTTGTGCTCTTGGTGTTTAGGGTTGGCTTTTTTTGCGTGATTTTTGAAATCTAAAACTCTCAGTAGAACAGGAATCATGCTTGGTGACTTTTCTGCATTGGGGCCCATTTAATTTTTTTCCCAGCTGAAACAACCCACAACCAAAAGAGTTAAACACAGCCCTGGAGTCCTGTGAACTCCAGACAATCATAGGCAGACATTCCCCCTTGTCACAAGCATTCTTTGCGTGCAAACTTCAAACCTGTGGATTGGTTCTCCTCTCCCTTTTCTTTATTTCAAAGTCTCAAATGGCTCAGAAACGTTAGAATCATTAAGGTTGGAAAAGACCACTGAGACCATCAAGTCCAACCATCGCATCAACCCAAGGCACTGGGTTGGAGCATGACAGAAACAACCTGTGGCTCTTGGTGAATGAGCTTACAAACCTGCAGTGCTTACCCGTTGGGCAGCAGGGCTGATGAGTGAGACCAGTGGCATTTCCCCAAGGTGTCCGAAGTACATTGCTGTAATTCCATTTCCAGCAGGTGGCAAAAGTCCCAAAATAATGACATTTTATTGTACTATCGAGGAAAATAATAAAAGATTTGATTGTTAGAAAAAATGCTCTGCTCTCAAAATAGTGCCAGTTTGGTATGAAGAGCAAAATACCAACATGTTATCTCCTCCAACGTCTGCAGCAGTGCCAGCCTCGCTGCTTCGTTCTCCCTCCAGTGAACCACATGATTGTGAGACTTCTTTCTCCATTATGCTATTAGGAACAGTGTAAATCTCATTATTCCAGAATATGAATAATAATAATAAAGATGTGGAATGCCCTTGATACCTTCCTGAAAGGTGAACGCTTGTTAGCACAGCTCTGCTTGCTCTGTGTCTACACAGAATCCATTCAGGAGGGTTGCCAGGTGAAGAAAGCATTAGAAAAGTCCTGAAATCTTGCTAAGGCGAAGCAGGGAAGCACGAGAGCATTTCTTTTCCTGAGAGAACTGTTCTCATGAGAGCACAGTAAACACCCCAGGGTTGGAAGCCAGGGATTGCTGTGTAACTCACATCTCACACCTGAGCACAGATTAAATCTTTAACATTTCTATTAACGACTTCTTTTTTTTTTCTCCTTTTTAAATTGATTTTGTAGCAATATCAGTTGCCACAGATTTGTCTGATGACTTTTAGTGACTCCTCAATAGCAGTGGTGTTGCTCTTCCAGGTGCTGCCTTGTTGACACCCCTGCAGAGTCAATGTAAAACCAAAAAAATCCCATTGTGTTGAGGATTGGGAGGAAAATATCATGCTATGAAGTGAGGCCCTTGGGTTCAGGTTCACCCTGCTGGGTGGTCAGGTCTGTCTGTCCATATGTGGTGCCCCACAGCCCCCATAGAATCACTGCACCACCAACACTATAGATGGAGCCTGGAGCAAATGCCAGCACAGCTGTGCTACCCAAAAACAAACAAACCAAATCTGCTGATTGCAGCTAAGGCTTTTGAAGATTACACCAAGTCAAACTTTTATTAGCAAAGTTGAATTTCATGTAAAATGAAAATATATTTTAAAATCATACGTGCACATATGCATGATACAAACAGCCACTACGGTACAACACAGTTCTCTAAACTTTAATCAATGCACACTAACATTTAGCTCATAAAGGAACATCGTAATGGTGACACCACATTTGCTTTGATCTTTTCTCATGAAATTACAATGTGTTGTTTAAAGTAATAATAATGAAGAAAAGAAACAGAGGATGCTTTGGCTCAAACCCATGTATTGTTTTCTGCATGGCAGCTGAAAAACCAGCACAGAGCATGGAACTCACTCATCTCATTGTGTGGTTGGAACTTGCACATGAAAGATACAGAACTGCAACGTTAACACATACTGGTACTCCAACGTTGCTATTTGCCATATATTGGGATGCTGAACATTTGAAGGGATGCAACTGATGCTCAATCTGTTGTCAAAGAAAGGAAATTCTCTTGCCATGAAGAACTATAAGTACGCATTTTTAATATCTGTTCTTCCAGGTACTTAAACTAATCTAGACTTACCACACACCTGAAAGATAGTGGCTATAAGAAATTATGATGAGATTTCAGAAGTGAATGCTATTTTAACTTTAGTTTACAAAAGTACATGTGAAATTACTGTAAAAAAAAAAAAAAAAAAAAAAAAAAGAAAAAGATAATCCTTAGTATATAAAGATTGTGCTAGCACTTGTTTTTACCTCGACTACTGACCTGAAAACCTCTCGTGCACTGCATTTAACCTATTAAGTCAATGGAAGTAGTCATCAGAATAAAGAGCTGCTCATTAAAATTGGGATAATAAGGCCACAACAGAATAAAAATCATAAATCATTAAATGATATACGCTATTTGAATCCATTTAAAACTTGTATAACGGAGAAGATTTTATGCTTACTATACATGCAGACATTTTAATCCCGAGTGAAATGCCATTTCCAGGCATGGTTTCTAACCCTGCTCCTGCTGAGGACCCAGCCCTGTATGCAGCCCACTGCTGAGGAGTGGCAAAGAAAAAAGAACTTCTGGAGACCACGTCCCCAGATTTGGCCATTTTTTTTGTATAATCCATACATGGAATAAGATCTTAGGACTGAAATTGCAACCCATACCAAATCAATGATGCACTCCAAACAGCTCACCAGCACTGCTTGCACACAAAGTTGTTTTCTTCAATTATTTGCTCACTTCTCAAGGGTGTGTGCTCCCCGTTAGTTAGGAGAAAAGGATTTTATTTGCTTATCTTACACACAGTCAAATCCTGACCACTTTTTGAAAAACATCCATACCTCTCTTGCTCCATAGCGGGCTGCTTAAGGCCACAAGTCATTCCTGCATCCAGGGAAATGCCTCTCCTTGCTGGATAAAACTGCATTCCACACTGGCACGGATATAAAATCTGAAAGTGTCATTTCTCCTCTTGCAGCAAAAAGCAACGGCATAGGATAGCCAGCTGTAACCAAAAAGCCCTGGAACCCACAGTTACTAATTGCCTGACACTGCCTGCAGGCTCATGCACTGGTCATCCCGACTCCCTCACCCCCTTTTAACAAACACCCCTGGCCAGAGCAGAACTGCTATATGCTGCATGGCCTCCTGTCCAAAAAAAAAAAACAAAACAAAACAAAAAACAAAAGAGAGGGGGAAATAAATGATTGGAAAAGAGAAAAACATTCATGTGAGCGAGACTCCCTGGGAGATTCAGCCATTTGTTTAATATTCATTGGGTATATTCCTCAAAAGTCAGTGCACACTGTACAAATTCCACTGCACATCTTTTTGTCACTGTGTGATTTTTAGGCCCTGAGGCACAATGAAACACTAACGTTAAGATTTAAGGATCGGAATTAAAATTTTAATAGAAAAAGCACTCATTCCAAGCATAGATGAGTAGCACATCACAGGAATGTCATAAACAGCTTAGCAGCAGCAGAGCAAGTGATAGCACAGGGGATTTATTCATTCTTCGATAAGCCGACACTCTCTAATGCGATTTGAAGTTTGTGTCTGTTTAACATAGGTGTTTTCCAGGACAATGAGTTTGGTAGATTGCATCAACCCACAACACAAAAAAACACAGAGCTGTGGCTGCTGACAGGTGGCATCACAGAATGGCCTGGGTTGGAAGGGACTCAAGGATCATGAAGCTCCAAACCCCCTGCCCCAGGCAGGCCTTCAGTGGTACTCTGAGTGAGAAAACCCCACTGCTGGGAACGCTGCTTGCTTCAGCCCTTCCCAAGCTCTGCACAGGGACAGTGATGCAGTCCTGTGGGGTGCCTACCCTGATTGCATCCCTCAGACATCCATACCTTGAGCATCTTTGCCTAAGGACACTGCCAATGTCCTCCAGGTGTAACACCCAGAGGGGTTCAGGAAGCTGTGAAGCTGGGGATGCTAGGAAAGGAAAGTGAGGAACCATTTGAGATGCAGCTGGAACTTCACTGTGGGCTGAAATATCTCCATGTAAAACACAACACGATCAATGAAAATGACAGAAAACAAACCAATGCAGCAGCCTGAGCCAGTGAGCAGGTGATTCCTAGAGGAAACACATTTAAACCAGAAAACGATTCCAACAGAAACTGCCACAAGCCTCATCAGCTCTCAGGCTACAGCAGATAAAGATCCTGGCTCTGTAGACAAGATGCCCATTTTCACATTTCTCCACTTATGCTCCCTACTTCTTAAATGAAGCTTTTTTTTTTTTTTTTTTTTTTAACATGCTGATGACTTTGGATTTCTTCATTATTCAGACTGAGTGAAAGACAAAATAGAAAACTTTATGAGTAATAAAAAAGTGAATGACTTGGTCAAGTCCTTCACAACACAGGGCTAATGGATATGGACTGGGGGCTGTTTCTGACAGAATCCTGCTCATCCTGCTCACACATATGGCAACACAGCTGGCTTTGTCAAAATAGAGGCTGCAGGAAAGGTCCTTAGAAGCAAAATGCAAAACAAATAAATGAGGAATGGATAGACAGGAACATCAAGCACCAAAGCCCTTTCCTGTGTTCAGAAACAATGCACAAGTAGCTGCCTGTAGTCCATGGCCCTTCCATCGTTAGGAAAGTGCACTTCTGTGCACAACCAACAGAGCTTTAGTTGTGGGGGTTGTCTGTAAACCCGTAATCATTTGAGTAATTCTTGCTTCCTTTCTTTCTTCCACTGAAGTAAGGGAGACCATGAAGGAGCCATCAGGGATATTTGCCTAATTAATACCATGACATAAAATGGCTTTCAGGACCTCCTTGAATAACTGTTCCAAAAATATTTTAATTGAAGCGATGATGACTTGTAAGTTGAAAAAGTAATAAAGCAATATTAACAGTCAACTCAAATAAGCATGTTTCAAAATACAAATGTTTTAAGAAGCAGATCAGGAGGTTCCAATACAAAAAGATCAAAAAAAAAACGTGCTGGGCAACATTGCTGATTTAGTCATGGGAAGCACTGGCAAAGAACAGAACCAGATTTAAACCAGCACTCAGCAAACACAATATAAAGAAACTGTACTGTAGTATTTTCTCTTTGCTTTTGCTTCTGTTTATTTAACAACAAATAATTTGAAAATAAACAACTTTTTGAAAGTCAGGTAGATCTATTTTATGGGATACTAAAAAGATGACTTATATGACTGGTATACACACAACTCTGCTGAAATCCTGTTTTGCTGGTTGAAAGTCATACTGAGAAGCAATTCTATTCCTACACAGCTATACAGACCCATGCTAGCAACACGTCTCATTTCAAAATAAAACAAGGCTGATTTTCACTTGTGTCACTATTAATATCATCTGTACAACATCTCCATGAAATGTATGCTAGCACACAAATATACAGATATGAGACAGACAAAGCACTTTGCTTAGAAATGCAGCTTGCAGAGACTGAGGAAAACAAATTAAAATTCCTTCTAATGATGGTGGATGGGAACCCTGTTTCACCTTGCCACAGGAAAGTTACTGCAGCTTAACTTATTTAAGGAAATAGTGCCAGCTACTGGACAGATCATCCACAAGGCCAGAGCTTCATCTTCTGAGAGCAAATTTTCTGCAGAGAAAGTTGCACTGGTAATTGCAGTCAGCTGTAACCACTAGAACAATTTTAGAGTATCATAATCAAAGGAGTTTATGCCTGTACGAAAATATTATACAATATAGGGAATATTTTTCTCCAGTGTTTTAAAATATCATTTTTCTCAGTAGGATGCATTGTGCCACTATGCAGAGTACCCTGCACTTTTGCTCACTTTCCTTGCTGTGTTCTGACCTCTGTAATACTGAGATCATGATACACGAGGGAATACCACGCATAAATGTATGTACAAAGTGACAACAGCCACAGAAGGAAAAAAATAATACTATACAGAGAACGGCATTACAAACGTAAGAAACATGGAGTAGCAGTTAATCATACGTATGTGACACTGAGAAACTCTGTTTTGGTAAGACTGACGTATTTTGTACAGTAAAGAATGCTTTCTTTTGTTTCAATTAGAAGAAAATACCTACAAATTAGGATGGAAAAGTCTCAAAAATCATCTCTTAGTGGCAGTGACTTTTTTTTCCAATTACCTGATGTCAGTCTTGCTCAGTTGGCAACCTGCTTCCAATCCCTTCTGGTAACTGTGGAGTACTGATCAATATAAATATCACAATTAAACATCAACCTTCTCACTAGAATTTTATGCGTGGAGAGGAAAAGTTGCTGTAGAGCTCCCATTGCCTTCGACTGATCCTTTTTCCTTAGATCCAGAATAAGCTCCAATAAATGAACCATCTTCATTGAACATCCCGTGCTCCCCTTCTCCATAATCTACCAGGCTATCAGCACTTTCGGTGGCTTTAATGTCCCCGTTAACGGACCGCAGGCTGCCTTTCAGCGGCTTTTCATCGCTGTCACTACAAAACAAAGAAACGCCTTTCCAAAAATCTAGCTTTTGATTGCATGCACTGAAACGACTCTTTTACTGTGAAGAATGCGGCAGGAGGGAAGAGCAAAGGAAACATTTCTCTGTGGGTTGTACATTCAGAGCAACCCAAGTCCTCTTTGGTGCAGCGCATCTCACACCGTTCATCTACTCTGGTCTAGGTTATGCCTGAATGCCATATGCATGATTTTCTGATTAACAGAATTAAGAACATATTAATCTGCTCAAATGTTGCATTTGTTCAATGGTATTTTGAGGGGTGAACGGACAAATCCATCACCAAAATTGAAAAGAAAAAAAAATAATAATTTACCTATTCATTCTATTGGTAATGCAGAAGAATAACCAAAGCAGCCTAACTTCTACTGACTGACTGACTTTCCATTGATCTTTAGAATCATCATATAATCATCGAATGGCTTGGGTTGGAAGGGATCTCAAGGATCATCAAGCTCCAACCTCCTTCTGCAGGCCAGGCCGCCAACCTCCATACCTTTACTTATTTCTAAACAATTGAGAAAACAGTTCCATGAAGGGCCACTGTTAACATCCTACAAACTCAGATTTTGCAGGTGGCTTGCTCAATAACAAATGCTGGTGAAGCCTATCATAGATATGGAGAGAAGTCTCATAGCATACGGCAACGAGCCCCCAGTTCGCTGCAGCCCCCAAGTGCAGAGCCCTGCCTGGCTCTGTAGGGGCTGAATGAAGAGAAGGGGACATCAGGATTGTAAATAAATCTATCATGTTCTAAATATAATTTCAATTCTCAAAAATAATCAAACACAAAGAGGAGAGGGAAATTGAAAGATTATTAAAAGCATAAAATTATGGCTCTGAACTAGTCCTTGCTAGTGCTAATCCAGTTTGAAAGCTTTGGTAATGTTATATGGGGAACGACAGAAAAACACATTTGAACTTCAACTCAACCACACCTAAACTTAACCTCTTCAGCATATAATCAATTACACACATAATCTATACAGCAACAATATTTCTACTTATAAAAAAAGGCAAACTTGGAGTTTTGGGGGGTAGGGGAAAGGTCAAAGTGATTAACCTCAGGACTTTCTTACCTTTCTAATTATTTGTCCCATTAGAAAGCATTAAAAATTAAATAAAGATGAAATTATGCAGAAAAAAAATATTCCAGTACAAATAATGTAGTATATATAAGTGGGATTTCATCAGAAATGTTACGTCTTTAAGGCCAGCTGCAGCAGTGTTCCAGCATGGCTTTTATAATAATATATTTTTCTTCATACCACGGTTAAATAGAAATATTGACAGCTTTAGTTATTTTGATTCAGCCAAAGTGATAATTTCAGTTCTCCTACAGAACTTCTGCAGTGAGATGATATATTTTTCAGTTGGTTGTTTCTATTTTTTCTTGCCATCTCTCTTACAAGCTCACTGAAGACAGAGAATTCTTTCTATTGGCTTCAGTGCACACCAGAGCATGACCCCAAATTATCCAATATATTTACATTATTCATACAATGTTTAAAAAAAAAAAAAAGTGAAAAACAACCACTGATGCATCAACATTTACTTGTCCCAATCTGGACGGATTTCAGTGTGCTGGATATACCTGTATATCCCTACTGTTATCCGCTCATGTCAGGTTTGCTTTAAAAATGAAAAATAGCATTACTTGCATGCTGTAAAAATGTCCTAAATAATGATGACGTCTGGAAACAAACAAAAGCCCAACAGACAGAAATGCTTGTTAACACAGGTCCTATTTACCTATATTCCCCAAAGATTTCATCTTTTATTGATTGAGCTTCAGGGTCTGGATGCAAATCTTCTTTTTCTTTCACTGTACAAATAAAATAAAGCACAGATCTGTATGCCATGTTCCGTGGCAGATTTCTCATTTTGCAAGCGTGATGGGAGAATCGCCTGTCATCTCCTACAGCCTAACCCAGGAGCAGCAAGGACCATACCCAACAAGCATGCTTCTACCAACAGCTTGGTGCCATCGCGGAATTGTTAAAAAGCCACTAGGTGTTCGTGCTTAAATCTTTACTCATTGTTTTGAAAAACAAAGAATTATGTTTAGCAAAACATAATGCTCAGCAGCGTGGCTACTCATGCAAGTTATGGCAGTTGTTAAGCAGCAGTTATCAGGTAGGAAGTGGGCACATATCCCAGCCAGACGGGGCTCAGAGCCTTTGCTGAAGGACATGGCTCTGTGGGTGCATTACACGCTGTGACATCCAACAAGCAGAATCCAGGCCTGAGCTGCAGCTCTGACCTGCACGCTGCACAGCCTCACACAGAGAGCGTGGTTTCACTTATATTCATTAGAACCCATTCCGTGGATATTTATCAAAAGCTGCAAATCCTAATTGGATGTTTTCGCTTGCGGCTTTGCAGCCTCCAGAGATAACAGGCTGAAGAATGTCTGTTATTAGCATGCGAGCACAGCAGAAGGACAATAAATCCATTTACCTGAGTATTTTCCTCCTTTATTTCTTCTGACAAAGCAAATAGTTAGCAGCATCAGAGTGAGCAAGGCAATGGCACACATCAGTCCGATAAACCAGCCCTGGGTGGAAATCCCATCGTAAATGCCTGCGTAGGCTTTGTGAAACAGGAGTTTAAAAAAAGGAAAAGAACATTAATCAGATGCAAATGGCATCACCCTGCCATTCAGCGAATATATAACATTTTATTCACTGAATCATGATTGCATCAGACTATCACTACTTAATCGTGTTCAGCGTAAAGAAATACAAGGCAGAAATATGTCCAGAGCGTGACATTTCTGGACTTCAGGTGAACATGCTGACTACAGGGCACAATATAGACATTTTGGAAAGGTAATTCTGAGAAAGTATTTGACTCGAAGGATTAATGCCAAACGGGAAAGCTGAACAGAGAATTGTTAAGCTTCTCATGCAAAAGTAGTTTTGTGAAAGAAATAGAGTTAAAAGTGCACCTGATGCATGCAAAGCACTGGACCGGCACATTTAGAATGGATTATATCACAGCACTACACAAAATCACACTGGTAAAGCTATGCTTTGTAAGGGTTTGTAATTGTTCCAGGTTCTTGTGCATCAATTAAAGCACAAGGCTCATGTCTGTTCCCTTGGGACTCGACTACAAGAGCCAGCTTAAAAATCACAGAACACAATGATGCAGTAAAGTCTTTGGTGCGCTTTCACTGCACAATCTCATATACAACGCCAACATTTACTGACATTCAAAATAAATCTGTATCATCTCAAAGGGTTTCATTTCTCACCTCTCCCCCTCGTCTCAATTACATCTTCAAAAATGCTATTGTTATCAACCCAATTCTTAGTCACTAGACGAACTGTATATTCAGTTCCAGGCTCAAGTGCCTCAATGGGGTGAAACTTTTGGGTGGGGTTTACTGCTTCTGAATTCTTGCCGATCCCTTTACCTACGGAACGTACATAGTCAAGTCACACTGATTAATTGAATTCATTGAACAAAAGTCCTGTGAAATGCACACTTAGAAATGACATCAGTAGCATATAATACGAGACATGAGAATTTTTAACCTTTGTCATCAGATAATCTGATTTTCCAAAGCAGACAGTATACTAAAAAAACATTCCCCCATTGGATTTTTAATATTCCACCAAATAAAATAAACAGCAGACTGAAATAATCCTGATGTTTATGAAGGGTTTTGTACATTTTCCAAGATCAAAGCCAATCCTGATGGGGGATTATGGATCTGCTTTAACTAATGCGTACTTAAAAAATTACAACTTGAAAATGGGCTTGCTTTGTATAGATAATCTGAGCCTTGATGCTTCTCCCATTGAACCGAACGCAGCGGGGAAGCACACATAGCTTGCTAGCTGGAAATGGATTCTTATGCGTCTTATGAAAAAATTAACACTGGGATTTGTACTCATTTCTCCCCTGGCAGTGATTTTCCACGTCCTTTTAAAGTCCACAATGCCCGTGGAAAGCACTGTTTTAGATAAAGAGGAGGGTTTCTTTTAAATTGATATTTAGGCTTTTAAACCTCTTGACTGATTTAATACTTGACAAAGAGGCAGAAGGGAGATTCCAGTAGGCCTCACTTTCCAGCCTTTTTGCAAAAGACTGGAAGTCTTCATTAAGTCTGCATTAAGATTGCAGGACATTAACTCTGCTTTTTAAAAAATATCATTTTTGGATAACAGAGAAAGGATATCCCAGAGCATCAGCACCCACGGTGTGAACATCACAAAAGATCCACTTAGATCTGTGTGATCCTGGGAATCCCTATAGAGAATTTGCAGGTACATGCCCTCAGTGATAGAAAACAAGTTTTGGAAGCTAGCAATGATAAGTACAGCTCTGTAATTGCATTCAATTGCCTAACTTGCCAGATTTATCTTTTGAAGTCTTCTAAATTAAGGACTGAGCCTGCAGTATAATTTGAAAACTACTTGACCAATTAGCACTGACAGTAAAACAACGCTCATTAATACTTAAACTAGTAAATGAGCAAAGCAAGAAGCTTTGAGAGATTAGGGCTTAGTCAACAGCGGAAGGAAAAATATAAAGATTAAGACCAATTGCAAGCACAATCAAAGGAGCAGTTCAAGAAAAGCATTCCAAGGCACATACACAGGTATTGCAATAAGCAGTTAACTGGTACACCACTGGGGCCCAGAGGGAACAGATACAGCTGAAATACTGCTGATAGCAAAGCACAGCATATTAGCATAAACTAATCCCTCTATCGGTGGTTTTGGCTGAGTATGTGAAACTGAGCTGTAATTTTTAATCAAACTACAAGTTAAGCAACAGGATATCACAGGTATGTTTTAACCACATGTTCTAAAATCAAGACATTACAAAATACAGCTAATCAAAAGAGCACTCATAAAGTAACAAGAACAAATATGAACTTAAACTCATTGTGCATTAAACACCACGTAACATATACGCATGCCAAGCAGAGACGGTCATCACATGTTCCAGTCTGCCAACAACACAGGTCTCCTTGGGGTCACTGAATTCCTAGGAAGCAAAATCCTCAACTTGGAGCTCAACAGTATACCACAGCAGTGGTTCAGGGGCATTTGGTTACACTTGTCCACATACCCTACCTATTCGTTTCCACTTTTTGAATGCTCAGCTATTTACAGAAGCAGAGAGGGGGGAATACAGCCCCTCCAAGGTCAGGATGGGGTGTGCCAAAACGGTACCCAGCACTCACTGAACCCAGAGACAGGGCTTTACCATTGGCTCCCCAGGCTGTTCAACATCCCTTGTTCCACAATTCTAAGCAATATTTTTTGGGGAGGGGAGGGGATCTGTAAAACTTAGAATGGGCGTCCAGTGATAGGTGATTATGAGGTTTCTTTCCACATGATGTCTTTCTGGTCTGTGTTTGACAATCAAATTGGCACCTAGAGAGGAGAAAGAATTGCTAACTGGGACAAGCATGGTGCTTGAATAGAAAAAGCAGTGTAGCGTCCTGAAAAATAAAAGCAAAGATATTCAGATAAGGAAAAGCTCAATGTACAGAAAGGTCAGCGAGCTGCAGAAATTAGCTACAGAAAATTGAAAGCAGTTGGGTTAGGTTTTTAATCTACAACGTGGGAGAAGAAGCATTAGTAATAAAGGCATATCACCAGCACTTCTCTTCCTCCCCTGCTATTTATCAGCCATACCAGGGGACTCTCATGAACATTAAACACTGAACTGCAATTTTACAATATTCCTACCGGGCTTAGAGATTTATGAGAACAACAGAACACACTTTTTTTTTTTATATATATATAGAAGCTTATGGCATAAAGGGAAAAACAATATAAACTGCCCCCAAAGACTTACAAGAAAACTAGTTCTCCAAAAGTTAGCACATCTGTTATAAAGCACACATATAAAAAAAAGCTGGCAGTCTAACAGCTAAATACTAATTGTGGGGCAACATCCTAATTTATTAGTGTACCTTTCTAAATACATCTGCTGCAATAAATGGAAATTTGAACTTAGTTTTCCCCAACTGCCTGGCTATGAAAACTGTATAAATATGCATCAAATGTATTCTTCATCTTATGTGCTTTTTTAGTGCAGGAAGTAATTCATGCTAAATTGGGAATATTTAAAGCTATAGAGATTAGCAAACCTGCTGTGTGTAAAGATTATTGAGGGTTTATAGGTGAGGCTACTAAGTTTGCAATCAGTGGTTTGTAGGAGAAATCTGAGCTCAGACAAGAAGAGATGTGATGGCTTGTTTCATCTCTTGCTGCTTCTCCTTTGTGTTGGCTGCACTGGGAAAGGCTGCTAGGAGAGGAAAAGCAAAGCACAACACACAGCCGAGACAGTTAACTGCAAATTTGCTTAGAGTAGCTGAAGGCTGATATGTTTAGCACATTATATTTAATAGGCCTATTTTTCCAGCTCAAAGTGACAGGGTTTTGAAACAATTCTATATCACATCCTTCACCCTATGCTACTAGTCTGCTGGCTGCAGAAGAGGCAGAGGATGAGGCAGAGACATAAATGACAAAATAGGAAACTTGTCACTGAATTCATCAAGTTCTCTCCATTATGAGCAAACAGGGTAGACTTTCTGCTAGGATTTGGGACTCTGCTGCTAACAATGTAGTAGTTGCATGTGGCTAAAAGTTGTGTTTTTCGTCTTCCATTTTGCCTATGGCAAAAGAACTAAAACCATATTTTTGTTACAAATGACTGCTTTCCTCATCTTATGATGTGTCCTAAAGGTTAGCACCCTCCAACCAAGGTTTTCAAAAAGGCTGTGGGTGTTTGGTCCCAACTGCCATTGATGTGTGATGAAACTGGTGAACTTTCATCTTCTCTGAAAAAAATAATAATACTCCAGCTGTGCAGCATCCACTGCATGGAGTTTTCATTTAACTGAGTTTTTGGACACACAGCAATCACTGTCAACATGTAATATGTATGTGGTAATCCTCCAAAAACACTGTCAGCCCTAAGATAAAAAGGAGCTTTGTGTCAAACATGGACTGCTGCATTGCCTCCGAGCCCTTGCAACACATGGACTGTCATATTACTTTCTTTTTTTTTTTTTTCCACTTATGTAAAAACATTCAGTTTAAACTTCCGAGGGTTAACAATTGTTGGCAAACTGACATTTTCAAGGGGAAAATTAATTAGTTTGTAGGTCATTTAGGAAATACTGCCTGAAAATGAAGAATGAGAGATAAAATGTTTTCTAAAGCATACCTTCTTCTGTGAAATGAATCCAAGATAAATCCACAAAAATTAAACTTATTTATTTTTCAGTACAATGCAAATATCCCTTTGCTCAGGTTCTTCACAATTGCCCTTGGTATTTTATCTAACATAGATAACGACCTCTGGGTGTACAGCAGTGTTTCAAATCTGAATAATTCTGAATACATTTAATATATTTCTTAGGAAATTGGTCTTCTAGTTTGGGGACTTTGCATTAGCTGCCAATGGCAGTAGTGTTCAGTCATGCAACAAGGATGCTATAAACGAAAGCTTTTCTATAGCCTAATTCTGTCTCACTAATTCCAGTGGGTCTTGGCTTAATCCCAGAGACTAATATTAAAGTGTGCTTCCCCTTGGTTAAATACCTATAGGGAAACAGCATCTTCTGCAGCACGGAGGTTTCTGCCCCTGCTGCCAGACATATGCAAGCTGCAGGCATTGCTCCCCAGGGAACAAAGAAAGAGAGATGGGAAATTATTTTCTTTCCCTATCATAACCACTGATAGACTTCTTGGTAAAGTGCTGCTAATTCAAGGAAACATGCAGTTCCTGACACAAAGAAGTGAATCAGGATGATTCATTCACAGAACAAGATGCTGGAGTTGTAGATGGAGAGCAGGATGTACTCTTTTATCTGCACGGGAAACTAGTTATTTAACTGGGATGAAGCTTGTCTCTCAAATTTTGGACTTTGCCAACGGGGATATCTGCAGGTAAATGAAAGCAACAGAAGTGTTGTAGTTGCAGTATATCAATAATAAAACGTGATTGATTCCATTGCTTCTGCCTTAACCCTTCCGCTTTCCTGGCAGAATGCAGTGTGCCATTCTGCAACACCCCAGCACGGGTTGCACTGCAGCAGCAGAAGCTACTCAGTCTTAAAATGAATAATGAGAGATTTATCTTCACAAGACAGCAGAGTCTGTTTCTGTAATAACGCTGAGGACAGATTATTTACATCTTCAGTTTTCTGTTCACAACGAAATGCAAGGTGCTGGTTCTCATACAGCTCAAGGGGTTGATGGTGGGGACACAAGCACAGCACTGCACAGCAAAATGGAACAGATAAGCTCTGCTTTTCTCAATAGCTGCATGGCTACATTAAGGAGTTTACTGACTGTTCTCCTCAAAAGGAAAATATATTTATTTCCTCTAATTACAAAGGAAATGTCAATTCTCAAATATTCCCAATAGATTTTCCCATTATTGCTAAAACTTCTCCACAAAAAAAGCATACTGCCCAATAACTTACTCCCTTGAGCCACTGTCAGCCCTTCTTCTGTCACTGGCTTCCCACAGCCTTTGGCTGTGCAGGCCTTTATGTAGAACTTGTACTTGGTGCTGGGGCTGAGGTCCGTGAGCCTCCAGCTCAGTGTGGTGTGGTTGGCCACGCTGATGTCCATCAGAGGCCCAATCTCGTGCGTTTCATTTACTGAAAGAGAGCAAAAAGCAGAGTCAGTTTGCAAAAGTAGCCTCATTATTAGCAAAGAGCAGTGAAAAGTGAATCACAGAATGGCCTGGGTTGAAAAGGACCACAATAATTTTCTAGTTTCAACCCCCTGCTATCTGCAGGGTCACCAACCACCAGAGCAGGCTGCCCAGAGCCACATCCAGCCTGGCCTTGAATGCCTCCAGGGATGGGGCTCCACAACCTTCTTTGGCAAAGGTAGCATTCGATTTAATCCTGTTCCACCCTCAAAGAACTCTCAAACCTGATGGCACATTGGGCAGCCAACGCCACTCCCTGCCTGCAGTTATCTGCTCAAGGTCTGCATCCCTGTTACACGGTGCTTCACAGGCATGTTTTGCACTGAATAAGTTTCAATTCAGTAAAAGGCACCTCAAATTTAATAACCTTCTTAATCGTCACATGAGGTATAATTTGTGATTATGAAATAACTGAATTAGCCTGTATGACATGGAACAGAGCACGGCAGCAGTTAAGAGCTTATTCAATCAGAAACCTACATTAAAAAGTTTTTTGCTCTGGAAAATGACTTTGCCCTGCCCTCTAGCAGGCCTGTGTGCAGATTGCAGCTCAAAACACACTGCTCTGCTGTGTGGCTGTTACTCAGAAATATAGCCTCTCTCATCAGTCTCTATCTTAAAGGACTCTGCACATACAAAACTATTAAAAAAAAACAAACAGAACACCACCACCTAACAGTGCATGAGTTTAAAATTCGAAGAAAAACAAGGACGTACTTATCTGGTATTGCAAAATGTAGCCAGTAATGTGGCCATTGGCTCTCTTGGGAAGTCCCCACGACAGCGTGACAGAGTCCTTGTCAAAGTTCAGGATCTTCAGAAAACGGGGCTGTTCAGGGACTGAAGAAACAAGGATTAGCTTACACAGAACACTGCTTCTACATGTGTTTGTTTACTGAGAACAAAGATTAGCTCAATACCTACACAGTTCCGCACCTGCGGTTCTATGAATACTGGAGATTTTACAACCAATGTATGAAATCCAGTTGCCTGTTAAGTGAACAATTTCAGTTTATTCCTCTCCATCCCACTTTTTCTTACCTCCTTCCGGAGTTTCAAACACCACAGGAGCACTTTCTGGTCCATCACCCCTGGAGTTGTATGCCAGCACAGTCAAGCGGAACTCGCTGAAGGGATCCAGGCCAGGGATCATCCCGTAGTTTCTGTCTCCTACAAACGTCAGGAAGTGTTTCTCCGGATGATGCCTTTTTCCATCCAGCATGCTTTTTGTTTTCCACCAACTGACCTGCATTGAGATTGGCATTTCTATAACAAATTACCTTTGTTGGGGCTGAACACCATATTGATTTCTCTCATCGTCCCAGAAATGACAGACTGCGATCTATCATTGACAGAGGACTTATTTAATAGCTTGTTAAACTGCATGCAATTAAAGAAAAATTCATAACCTTATAGCCTCTTAAATGTCCACGAACTCTGTCCCTTGGTATTCCAAACCAGAAGACTTTGACCAGCGTGCTGTTGACAATATCCACCGAGACGCCGGAAGGAGCGGCATCTGGAACTACAAAAATAGGAGTGCTGCATATTAAAGACACTTAGGACCTCAATTTCACAGTGTTTATACGCTACAGGGTTTGGTTTTTCAGCTCAAGCTGTGCCAGCTCTTCCCACAGGCAAGGAAAAAGCCATTCCACCTGCATCCAGTGGGTGATATGGGCCAATAAACATTATTTTGCGGTATCAGAGCTTTCTGCTGAGGGCTGGAATACAGGGGAACTGGGACATATGAATTTCTATTTATGATTTCCTGTTTTGAGTAATGCTTACAGCGGTGAGAAGAATAAAAAAATGATTAACACAGCACTCAAGAAGGCAATCACAACAGTTTTGTTTTGTGCCTTTTCTTTTACAATCAGTTTCATTTTACAGCTAAACTCATTAAACAGTGGGATTTTAATCACTGCACATCACAGACAGCTATTATAGAGCAAGAAAAAATATTTTTTATTTTAAAAAGTCTTGATCTACTGACGACTGAATAGCAAGGAAGATTTTCCAGTGATAGAAGCAGATGTAAAATTAGACCTACCTCAGACATACAGTGCAAACAAACACGCCATGGTGTCTCTTTATTCTCACTGTCTTGCATAGAGGGCAGATGAATGTATCACCAGAGGTTCCCATTGCCCACACCTCTGACTCAGGCTCTGAAGCCTGTTGTTGGTGAAACACTGAGCAGGTGTTAAGTGTCTGAATATGCTGACTGCTTGACATCACCTGCAATGAATTCTGGTACACTGTAATGGCTGCTGCAGGAGCTGCAGTAAGTGCAGAGGTGGCTGTAGCATCATGTCCTGACACAGCAGTGGCAGGATAAAGTCAGGTCATGGCTGGATGTTACAGTAAGCAGCACAACACATGCTGGTCTCAGTTGGTTAAGCCACTGTAGACCTTCCAAAGGCCAGTCAAGCTGTTAGTTTAATTCATTTTGGGGAAAACAGCTGCAAGATTTCAGATTGTGCATGGGATGATAACTGTCTGACTTTAATAAGATTAATTGGCAGATCTGAAATGCAGAGCGCTCACAAACACCATTGACCCTCCTTTGCCAACTGTTCCCAGCCCCTGCTGCTAAGTGTTTGCAAACGTAATAAGCATTTGTATTTGGGATCAGGGAAGCTTGGAGCCACACACTGGCTGGCCACAAGGCTGCTAACTCCCTCGATGATTTAAATCCTTAAATCCCAGAAAAAATATATTCTTTTTTAGGTGGTGGTACTGCTTAACTATGTTGATTTCTTAAGTAAGGCTGGCATTTCATTACTGCAGCTGGATACAGTTCCAGTTCTCCAAATCCCTTCTGTTGTCATGTAGTAAACACCAGAGGGGAAAGGCTGCTTTCAGAGATGTTGGGCACTGATGGCCACAGCAGTGCCATTATCCACTATCCCATAGGTCATATCAGTTGTCACAGCCTGGTGACACTGGCATTACCTGTGCCACCAGGGAACCAAGGAAAGCTGCTGGGCAGAAACCCAGGCTGGAGAGGAGGAGTTGGCCATAGGGACACAGGGGACAAAGGGCAAAATTGGGATTACAAGTAGAAATGTGGCATCATTTAGAAATTAATTTACAATGTCCAAGAGCTGAGTGCTTGTACTTAGTTCTCAGACAATAAAAGTTCCCATTACTCACTGTCCTCTCCTGAATATCCAGTGGTAATATTTGGTTCAGGCCCAGCTCCTAAATTATTTATTGCTTGGACCTTGATCTCGTAGGGCACGAAAGTGGGGGTGTTCCTCAGGGTCAGGGAGTGCTTCTTCACTGTTTCTTCATTCCATTCAGTCTCAACACCCCGCTGCCTCCAGCTGACTTTGTACTCCAGCCCCGGCCCATTTCGCTCCATGGACTTCAGTGGCTGTGGAAAAAGGGGAGAAATTAAAAGAGGGCCACAAGATGGGATGACATATTTATTTATTTCTTGCTTCATTTTGCTGGGAAGTAAAACTGCATGTCTTCTCGCACAACTAAAATGCATATTGTGGCATAAGGCTGTTTGTGCCTTTCAGTACAGCTAAGATGCATTTTATCTTGGAATTTTATGTAGCACAGCAATTCGGGTCATTAAAATTTAGATTTGTTCTAAATATGCACAAAATGCCTGAAACTGAGCCTGGACATTTAATGGGCCACTGCTGCGCTACTGATTTTTACTGATCAAATGAAGAATTCATCACAGCATGGTTCTCGTCTAATTAACATGAATTTGTAAAATATTAGAAGACACACAGCAAAGGCCTTTCGTGACACATTCTCCAATTGAGTTCCTTTCTCTGAAAAGGTATCGCTGTCATTAATAATGTTAATTTGTCACGTGTGCTGCCCTAAAATGATGGGGTTTGGGGAATACTACACACTACCACACAGCCTACTTTCAGTAATATTTGAATTATACATTATACATATCAAATACATAACATCTGCTGTTTAGCCAAGCCACACATAGAGCCCAGATCAGCATGCATTGGTTGGAGAAACTTTCTAACAGGCAGTGCTGGGTGAAGCACCTCCTCGGCCAAGATCCCAGGGCATGGGATTTGCAAGAGAACCTGGAAAAATAAAATTTTCTACTCAAAAATAACTTCTCATTTGGACTTAAAATTCAGCACTGCTTGACTCTTATTTTGATCTCCCTTAATGCCGCAAATCCTTGGCAGAAAAGCTAGTCACTAATGCTCATCTGGTCTCCTAATCCAAAGTAGGCAGATTAACATCATTTTGCAGCTTTTGTCTGCCAGAAATAGGTTTGGTTTGGTTTTGTTGCTTTTTTTTCTAGCATATTCAGTGCCTAGCATTTCTTCTGAAAAGCATGCAGGACACACACAAATAAATGAATATCCTGCTTAGGACGTTCAAATGATTCAACAAGATTTAACAAAGCCTGTCCATCCCATTCTCTCTCTTTAGTCTCAATTTTCACTTTTACTTCTGCCCTGTCTGAGCTGGGAATTATTGGCTGCCTGGCAGGGAGGGTGGCCAAGCCTTCTGCCCATTGCTGTTCCCAGCATTGCCCACCCAGTGTAGAGCACCACCTCTCTGCATTGCTTCCAAGAAGCAGACGTGTCTTCCCTGACCCTGGACCATGTCATCCAGCAAAAAACCACATCCAGATCCAAGTCAACAGATCTAGAGGGCCACCTCCTCTTTGGCATCATTATAGCCTGGTGGGGATTCACACTGGGGAAATGTTTATTGTTTCTTTGCTGCGAGCAGCAGATTGAGAAGTAAATCTTGTGTAAATTGAGTTTAATTCAAGCTGCAAAAAATACACTTCCTTCCACAATTGTTGAAAGTTGTGTTAAATGAAGAAATATATATCTTTCTAAATGGTTGGCACAGAAGCAGTAAGCTTCAAAGCCAGAGAAACTGAAGACTGGAATCCATCCTGAACACTTTGACACAATTCTTTTGACACATTCTTAGGAGCTATATCTGCACTCCTTTAGCTTGGTGGTGCAGAAATTCCAGCTCACGTTCTCTTGGCCAACTGAACAGTCATTTTCAAACCTCCAGGCTCAAAGAACAGAAGCTCTATGCAACCGATCCTCTCTCTCCCTGGCCCTTACTGCAAAAGTTGCCTCGCACGCAGGATGCAGAGGAGCATACTCTGGGCAACTCTTCATGCCCATACAGGGCATCTCTATTTCCTTACAGCCTGCAAAGCTTAGATGTAAAAATTTGCCTTTTGAAACAAAAATGAAAGTAGGAGAGGAAAGCCAGAAGACATTTAAGACATCTATAACTTTACCTTCCACTTCAAATCATTAATAATCTCACCTATGGAATTAGTTAATGCATCCTAAAGGATGGAGAGGTCAAGACAAGGGATTCATTATCTCTTTTTTTTTTGTGTGTATTTATATTAAAACATGCTGATCAATTCCATGCTTGACTTGTTGCTTGAAAGGAGAACCTGTCCTTGATATTGAAGCACTGACAGACACATTTGCATTACCTCCCACTTCATCACCATTTCATTTGGTTCAGAAGCTTCAACTCGGATGTTTTCTGGGTTCTTGTCTGGAGCTGGAAACACAGTTAATAAAGTTAGTTTGCATATTCCTATTTTTATTTGTAGTTATTATTTAAATGCAAAAAACTCTTTTCTTATTTCAGCATTACTGAGAGTGAAAGACATCTAAACAAAGAGTGTTCACGAGATTAATTACTTGGATCAGCAAAACTGTTGAGAATGAAACATATTTTTAATGCAGTTTTGATTCCTAAGTGCCCGTGTTGTTCGGAGCCACCAGCTAACATGAAACTGTGACTTTTGGATTTCAAAGCACCAGATGTAGGGGGATTATCAGGCTGACATTTTCCTCCCTACAGGGATAGGAAACAGAAGGTGTATCATTAGTGGGGTGCACACAGCTGAAAAGCTGGAGGACCTGGAATTGAAGTGAAAGGAGGGGAAAAAAAAAAAAAAAGAAAGAAAGATGCTGGGAATGCAAATGCAAGGCTGAATAATTGGCCTCTAAAATGACTTTCAGGGACTCAACATTTTCTGTTACAATGAGAAATACACTGTGAATAGACATTTCTGACAAGCCTAGTGCTGCTGAAAGGCTCCCCATAAATCTTGAAAATCCTCTCCAGCATCCGTTTGTCTGTGAATGGCTGCAATGGGCCTTAAAGGTGCACAATCAGCAGAGCTCAGGAAAGCTTTCTGTTGTAGGTAACTTGGTAGCAAGCACACTGATAACCACAGCAGTACAAATTCCTCAGTTGGGCATCCTCAGGCTGATGGAGGCAGCTGCAGAGTGAATCCTCTCTTTGAGCAAACTACTGCTTTGGCACGCAAGTTTGGCCAGAAAGCATTTGTGGCGTGCAGAGTGCTTTAGTTCATCATCTCCTACCATGCACATCGAGCAGAAAAAACAGCACAAGGGGCCCTGGCTTCTTTACACCTCTCAGAAGCACAGGAGGGTAATGCTATTCCCAGCAAAGCACTACAAATATTAACATTTAGAAAACTAGATGGCAGTGTTTACCAGCTGGAGGTGTCACGTAGCGCAGCGATGGTTTACTGGGCTGGCTCCTTCCAACAGCATTCACAGACACGACACGGAACTGGTAATTGGTGTATGGGGCCAGGGACAGGAGGGTGGTGGTGGTGTTCCCTGGGGCTCGGGCCAGCTCCTGCCACCTCCCCGGCTCCCACCGGCTCTCTTCAAACTCTATAATCGACTCTGGAGAAGAGAGGAAAGAAAACAGAGGAAAAAGGACAGCGCCGATATGAACTGCTTCTGAATAGCAGGATGGAGATGAACTTACAGCAAATTAACTGTCACAGTAAAACCAATTAAGTATAGCATTGAGCATAGTTTATTCTGACAGCTGTGATGTGCCATTATGTTAAATGACGTACAGTGATGCTACTGAAATCCTTCATACCATTAACAGGGCTGTTGTGGCTGGCCCCAGCTTTCCAAGACAGTCGAACACTTCGGTTTTGATGTTCTGAGAGCTGCAGGTCTTCCGGTGGGTCAGGAACATCTGAGACACAGAAAGACTGTCAGGAGCAAGCCAATTACTTCTGTTTATTTTGGTATTTTGGAAAGGACTGAAACAGAAAGCTCTGGTGAAGACAGTGGTACAACGCCTCCTGATTTCAAAGTGGACAAGATTAGAAAAGCAGGAATTGCTTTGAAAGACCCTGCTTTGTAACAGAAAAACACACTGAATCATCTGGCCCTGCTTTCTCTCCCATAATGCAACATCCCTCTTTAAGTGCATTCCCACCTACTCTCATTACTGCGCTAGGAGCAACATTTTTCTTTTCAAATCATCACTAAGATCTATTGAATCATTAATAGATATTGACACTGCTCAGCAGAAAGTTATGTCAGCATCGCTTGGATTTACTCTCTGCAAACTATAGTGCTAGAAGAGGCCTCGGCCATGACAGCTATTGAACCTTGTCTGCTAGAATGAAAGGATAACATTCATTATCCCAGCCACGGGGATCTATATTAAAAGGAAACAAGAAATTCATTAACTGCCAGCTCAACTTGTGCTGTCCTGAGAACATGTTAAGAGTCAGCTGCGTATTTGGTGTGGTAACTGCACTGCACCTCCTGGGGACAAGAGTGGGACTACCCGAGCCCTGAGCACAAGGCTGCCCCTATGGTGCTCTGCACACATTGAAGCTCGCTTTTCGTATACATGGTTGACAATTTGCAGTCTGATTATATTGGATTAGTTTGGAAATTGGATTGCATAAGGTCTTATGCAAAAAACAATTTCTGACAGCAGGAGGCTGATGGTAACCTCTCATTCCTTCACAATCACACACACACACTGCAGTCCTGAACACAAAGCTGCATTCACCACAGTCTCAGAGCTGATGCAGGAAATGCTTCCTGGTCATGAGGCTACTTTCAAAATTTAAGAACTCTGTGGACCAAGGAAATGAGATTGCAGAGTTCTTGATGGGTGTCTGACCTCCTTCTGCCCCAGTGTTCCAACTACATTTTTGGCTGTCAGTGTCATTTCTTACAGCAAAAACAACTGCCTCAATACACAATGCTGTCCCTGTCACTGTGAAAGCAAGGAACAGGGAATGGACAGAATTTTTCAGATAACGATCCTGAGTTTTCTTGTGCATCTCAAGGCACATCAAAAAGTGTTAAAGGTTATGATTTTTTGTTTTTTCTTTCTTTATATTTCCTTCCCATGTTTCCTTAGGAAAAATCAGGAAAGCCTAATTTGATCTACAAGTATTTTGCCGTTTTAACTTGGAGTGTTTATGGGGCTAAAATTCTGTATATTAATTTGAAGACATTGATGGTGCGTCTTTGAGGTGCCCAACCTGCTGTCTGTTCATCAATAATAAAACAAATACCTAGAAGAATTCTAATTAAGCATTTCTTTTGCCCATATTCTTACACATGCAGCTGTTCCACACTCAGTTCTTAAGTTTTATCTCACTAATCTTTCATTGCAAAAGAAGCCAGAACTTTTCATTTGGAATATAAACATTGTTCATCTAGCAAGACCTTTCTTAAGTACAATAAACATAAGAAAGAGCAAAAGACTGCTCTTCCTCTACTGCAAATTACCTTTTTAAAAGTGAATACAGCATGCCATGAAATTTTCATAAGTAATTTAAGATACAGTTTACAAACATCTTGAATTATATGGTACTAAAGAACACAGTAACATAAATAACAAGCATAGCAACTTCTTAATTTACTATTTACTGAAAAATATCATTCACTTAATGTGTGGAAAAAAATCTTCAGTGTCAGATTGTGTTAGCTCTGTTGCAAGCACTGCCAAAATGAAAAAATATGTTAAAATTAAAAAACCCCTTGAAATTATAATGACAAAAGTTCACTGCAAAACAATATTCTAGCAGTTGACTCATGCCCTCAGGTAAGCGTTAGAAGCTGATGGTGCAAAGGACTGTGCATTACTACACAGGTTCATCCCCTTAATTCTGAGTGGTTCTTCAGGCCAGCAGGCACTGGTAAGGATGCTAACAAGGCCAAGTTGGAGGCTGTCTGGGTTGAGATCCTCCTCTGCTATGGATTTGCTGTTTCCCTCCAGCCAATAATTTATGCTCACAGAGATAATTAGTCCTTTTAGATGCATAACTGCTCTTCAAGAGAGTTGGATATTTAAACATCGTCCTGATGCCTTCCTTCCTCACATCACAGTCCAAGTAATGATCAGCACAGAAGCCTCCAGTAAAGTGCTGCAAAGAACTGACCAACGACTTCAAAGCAGAAGCAGTGCCATATTTAATATGCTATTACACTTCCAGCCTGGATAAGTTCCTACAGCCCTGGGTGACTCCTGAACTGAGAACAACAGCTACTTAATCTTTGAAGTGATCAACTAAACAGAAAACAGATGTTTGCTTCAGCATTTCCCATTCCTGCGAATATAAAAAGAGGGCACGTCCTTAACTGAGCTTAACAAGTGAGGGGCATGCTCCATCTAGGTCACTGAGGTAATTGAAATGGGCAAGAGAACCAAATAAACAGAAGTACTGCATCAAGCTGTAGGCATCCTAAGAAAATATCTGCTTACCAAGAACAATTAACCGTGTTTTGGCAGTGACACTGTCAAGAGAAGTGCTAGCCACACATGTGTAAACGCCTTGATCCTCTGGCATCACATTTGATATGAACAGTGTGTCCATGTCCGTAATTATTCTACAGGGAAAAGAAGGGCACATACAAATAGAAAAAGTACAATCTGTAAGACAAGCGTATAATATAATAATATTTTCCTGAAAAACTGTTCAGGAAAAGCTTAGCAAAGGAACATTTTGAATAACCTAATTGCACATTAGATCTATTTATTTTAATGCAACTGTAGTTGTATTATTTACTATGGCATAGACTATTATTTGCATTTTGTTACAATTTAGACTCCATGGCCTGAAGGTGGCATGTCTTTCTCGTTCTGAAAAGAAACACATTGATATGCATCAGATGAGCATTGGGAATGTAGGGTTTTGACACATCACTAACAAGGGAAACCAATGATCTTAATGTATAAACTTTTAATAGGGCTGAGTAAAACTGAATGTTCCCAGCCCACTGGTGTCATGCCCTGTGCACCAGGGCAGCTGGTACTGATCCAAGCCCCTGGGTTCACTAGGTTGAAAACTGATTGGGCTTTTCCCTGGCTCTACCACCTCACTCTCCCAGGCCTTGACAGGACCCTCCTCCACCTCTCCTGTACTGCAGGGGTTAGGACATCATCCCTCTGCTTTGTCTAATTAATAAATATATCTGAGAGCCCAACGTGGGGCCCTTCATACAGACTAAAGGCCGATCTCCATCCCATTACAGTCAATGGACATAAAAAAGTAGACAGAAATTCAGCCTGCACTTGCACTCCCCTACTCACGTGGGAAAAACTCATTGATGTGACTATACACTGTCCCACAGACAAGTTTTCTCTATTCACTTTAACATCACAAAGATTTGTTTTGGCCAGCTATAAAACACAGGAAAATTGTAGTTTAACTGAAGTGGAGAGACAGAGCTCCAATTGACCCCAAAAGGGTTAGAGTTTTATTTTTGGGTTAAACCAACACTTACTGGCATTGTGCCATGACAGTGAGACAGGGTAATTCTGTCAGGTGTAATTCTCAAAACAAAATATTATGCCAGTCATGGCAATGCACGGATATAAATGTGTATTTACATGTATATAAAAATGCAGATCTATTCACATGTCAAGTGAAGAATTCTCACAGACAGAAATTTGCATTTCAAGCTACTAAGTTTCATGTTTATTAATACTATTGCTCCAGCACCATACAGCATTATTTCAGCTGAGCTCAAGAAAACTCTTGTTCTTCTCTGCTTACCTGCTGTCTTGTATGCTGCTGACTGACAGCTCATATCCATCTTTCCTCCAGGATAATTTGAAGCTGTTTTTCAAGTGTGAATCATACTCAGACTGACATTTCAATAAAATTGAATGCGATTTCAACACTTGGGGGTTCTTTGGAGTAATGACAATTTTCGTAGCATCTGGTTGATCACAGAAAACACTTCGATTAGGAAAGAGAGATTATTACATCCAATTTTCACCGAGCACCTCATATATAGGAATCAACTTCAGGAGCAATGATCATGTCTTTATCTATCTATCTATATACAAACACTTCAAGCAGAAGAGGCTGGTTTTGAAATGGAGATATGACAGGATATAATTTTCTATCTTGAAAAATTCTTTTTTAGCTTAGTCCAAACCACAGTGTTCTAGAAAAAAACAAACATACACACTCAAAAAAAAAAAAAAAAAAAAGCTGGAATATGATTTTTATGTCCAATTGCCATTGAAATAGCAATAGCTTTGGCAGTGAACCAAGAAAAATTACAAGCCTATTAAAGTCAAGTGAGAAAAAATACTGCAATCAAGTTTGTTCTTTTAATTGCCTCTAATCTGAATGCAGAAACAGATGAGTAAGTAGGAAGAAAGCACTTCTCTTTACAGTGAAATATTGCTTTGTGAGAATTTCATTGTACAATTTCATGTTTATTATAACTGTAAAACTTACAAAGCAAAGAGACTGGCCTGAAGTAGAACACAAAAAGACTTTCTTCTTTCTTGACTGACTTACAGCAAATGTGAATCTCAGAGTGCATTTGAGGACTTTGCTAACTGAGCATTTAAATTCTTTCTATTGGCAAGGCCTAATTCCTAAATAACTTCGTATACAACTCACCATCCTGAATCTGTGTCCTCAACAGAAAATATCCATTCTCATCATGACCCTTAGGGAACATGCCCAACCAACCAATGAAGTACTTTAAAACAGAACCTTACAATCAAAGCCCCCTCACTCATCCTACTGCAATGCACATGATGTCCATTGTAGACATTCATTAAGCTTGGAAGGTAAATGAGGTATTACCTCTTATATCCAGATTTGCTGTGATTGCTCTTTTTCCAACAGAATTTGCTACCCAACAAGCGTATGATCCCGCATCTTCCTTCTTTGTTTCTTTGATTTCTAGGGTGCCATTTTTATTTAATTCATAGCGTAGCGCTGAGAGTGGCTCTATGCTATCATCCTTAGTCCTAAAGAGAATAACAACAGTTATGGCTCATTTCAGGGATTGCAGGAACCACTATTTTATGGCTAGGGGACAGGTGAGTTTAGAGTCAGCATGTCAGTCTACTCACAGTCAGGCAAATCATAAAGGGACATAAGCTTCCTGCAAATGTACAACATACTGACAGTCTCTAGCAAGACCTTTAAACTACTCTAACCGAGCCTCTAATCCATAACTGTCATATGTAATTTTATTGCAACTGTCAACTGCTATGTCAATCCAGTGATTTCCAACCATATGGAACCACTTTCGGGTAGATGTACTCTTTAAATTATTGCCTTTCCAACTCAGCAACGTGTCCAAACTTCAAAAGGTGCCAACATTAAACTAGGGCTGATGATTTGGCTACAGACAGCTTGGTTCTGTTTAATAAATATCCCAGCAGCTCTTACACAAGCATCAAGGACTTTTATCAACCTTTCATTTATTTAAAAATTAATTAAAAATATACATGTATCAGGGATCTTGAGAGTACACTTAGACAAAGCACACAGATATTAAACACAGTCTTGCTATAAATTGCTAATTTATCTTCTCAAAACCAGCTAATTTTTCAGTGTTTGGGAAGCCTAGATAAAATTATTTCATGTGAAAAAGTCATTCTCAATAGCTTACCATCTAATATCTGCTGCAGGTGAGGCAAAAATTTCACAGTGCAGGAAGGCACTGTAACCAACAACTGCAGCATAGTTTTCACCATCTGAAGTCAGGATTAAGGGAGCAATATCTGCAGAACAAGATGCAAAACAAACAGCACTACAATTCAGAACTGGCCTATAAATATGGGCCCTGTATCATACCCTTTTCCCACCATAGAGAGGTCAACTGAGCTCTCATAAGCCTCAGTGGTAACAGTGGTTGATTGCTGGATGTTTCAGATCACTAAATCTTGGCTTCAGGATAGAGAACACGCTCAGTTCTGCTTCCCTGTGAGACCTATCTTATCAGATAACTTCCCATCACAATGTTTCTTCAAACAACAGGCTAAGCATCACAACTGAAATTAAAGATTGACAATCCATAATACCTTTAATAATTCAAAAAACACAACTGTGGCCACAATCCAGTCCCCAGTGGTCTTAATACATCTGAATTCTAAAGGTTTTGAGCCCAAAACAACCACCACGTTGTTAAAAATATCAACACTCAATCTAAGTATTGCTCATCAAAAGGCTTGTTGTGTGAGTTTGGACAACATATTTCTTAAAATCTGGCTCAATGCAGCAGAACAGTGACATGATTACAAACCCAAAGCTATTCCGAAGATCTAAGAGTTATCAAAGTGGGACACCTCAGTTACATCTTTCCTGTAAACACAAAAGAGGTGGAAGACTACTCACTGAGGACATTCACGTTGGCACTAGCAAGGAGGGTACCATGCTTATTACTGGCCTCACAATGGTACACAGCAGTGTCCTGAAGCTGAAGGTTGGTAAGGCTGAGCTCCCCATCAGAGACTCGCCCTCTGAAGGTCCTACCTGCAAAGACCCAGACCATGTCAGAAGATGGTGCTTATTAAGAAATACGAAAAAAAGAACAGAAGTCAATGAGCATGAGTGTTACTCAACAGATGGGAGCAGCACTGGGTGAGGGACTCATGGGTACCGCCCCTACTTTATTCAAAACCACATTTAAATAGCTTAAATATTTAAAGTATTAATTAAATATATCTGAAGTTACACCTAAATAAACATCAGACAAGTTGTCATTTGGTGCACTGGAGTTTGTGCATTCCCTGAGCGTGATACATGTGCATCTCACCCACTCCCAACAGGATGATGTTGGACCTTTACTTACTATCAATGGGCATCCCGTTAAGTTTCCACTGAATGGTTGGCTCTGGGTTGCCAATGGCCTCACAAAGCAGCAAAAGATTCTCTCCTAAGCTGTAAACACCACCTCTGGGCTCCTTAATCCACCGAGGAGGCTCTGCAAGAGGGACATGGCATGTAGCAGGCATCACAGTCAGAACAGTATAACTCTGTTATTACTGTGGTTCTCCAGGAGATGGCAAATGCAGTCAGCAGTTTCCACAGCTCCTGGCAGCCTATTGTGCAGCTGCAGTGTATTTCTTGCAAATTGACATTAGAAAAAGTAAAAATTAGCATTAACACATATCAATTTCTGTCCTTCGGCTCTGTAAAATGCAAACGTTGGGGAAAGTGTGAAAGCAATGGGCAGTGTCTACCCAAGTGGAAAACGAACACTGAGGAGATGGAAGGTGAGAGGCTGGGAGAGAGGTAAACTTAATTGTGTCAGTATTTTCACAAGGATCCTCAGACAGGAGATTGCTGCCTTTGAAATGACATGAGACTATTTCTGCAAGTCAGAACACAATGCAAACAGCCATTCAGCTGAGAGACTTACTAGATATGAGCAAGGGGTTTGCATCAGCTCGCCCAGGAGGGCAAAGCATGGTGATGCAGGAACAGTGTTGACCACCTCCATCTGCTCATTTCTGTGTGCTGGGTAGATGCACTGTGCTATTCATTCAACAGCCTAGTTTTCCATTGTGTATTCAGCTCAGATGCTCACACATAGCATGTTAAAGCATACTGAGGCATGGAATGGGAGGACCACCACTCTAAGGAGCAAGTTGCCCACAGGGTGGAGGTAGAGGAGCGGCAGTTGGCTGCTGCATTCCCTATGGCCTCTCTCCCCAGCACTGCCAGTTAAACCAGGACAGCTCTGTCCTTTGTAGAACCACCTCTGAACATCAGATATCCAGATCTCATTAGAAAAAGGAACAACCATAAGGGAGGGAAGGGAACTGAGAGAAAAATAAATGCATTAATCTGATGAAAGCTTTCTGCTACCCACAAACCAAACGCGTTGAGCCTGCCTACACTGCAGAGCATGGCCTTGATCCAAAATACAGCCTCACATTTGTCATTATCTCTCCCTGAGAAGCAGCAAAGTTCCAAGTTTTAATTCCAGACCTGATGCTACCTCTCTTCTGCTGGCCCTGAGCTGATCGCTGGACTCCTCCATCCCTCCTTCCCTATTAGAAAAAGATGAGCTAATGTGTGGGAAGCATGAGGATTCATTAGTTAATTCTCATAAAATGAAGATTAACAGTGTTGCTGTCTGGTAATACATCTCCAGATGCTATCAATGTGATATACTAAAACAGTGTCATTGCTCATATTCACACAGAGACATTAAAAAAATACCCCTGATCTATGCTAAACAGGACACAAGCTCTGCCATTTCCACTTCATAGCACCCATGAAGAGGTGCTGTTCAGCAACAGCTAAAAAACAAAGTAAAATTTAACACACCAAAGCTTACACAAATTTCGTTCACAGTACAGATTTCTTCTTTCTGTAATGCTGGTTGCCCTCCTGCAGCACAGCACACACAACCACATTTGTTATGCTTCCTTATATTTGACTCCAGGAAAAAAAAGAAAAAAAAAGCATGCAGCAGAACGTTTTGGTTTTGCCAATCTCTTTCTCTCTTCTCTTTACGTTTTCATCAGAAAAAAAATACAGTTCAAATGCATGGAGGTAAAAGGAGGTAATGCTCCTGATGATTTTTTCCCCTTACTGTGTCCACCACAGAGTATTTGAGACAGGATGCTTCACTGTTTTGGAGGAGGTCAGACACCAGGCACAGCCTACATACAAAGCATACAAAGCACACTTCCTATTTTCATCTGTCCATTCCCTTTTGAAAGTCAACTGCAGATAATATTCCACTGCTGCTTTCCTTTCTCAGCACAGCAATTGCTGTGGTTGCCCCAAGGAAGTGATGCAACTGTGAAGTTTCAGTCAATGAGATTTTGTCAAGTATGAAATACAATTTCACAGAAAGGTTGAAGAACTTCTCTTCTTTGTGGCTGATGTGCTATACCACTTATAAGTACATAAAAGGTAATAATAACAAAATACACACTTACACTTTAACAACAGCAACAACCAGTGGTTGGACAATCAAATTGTTAATCTGCACAAGTAAAATAGCATGGCAAATGTTTCACTGCACAATATATCCTTGCAGGTAAGAGTTATAAATCTGGCCTATCTAATCAACAGATTTATACTTTTTATATGAATATAACGATAGGTCTGAAAACAGAAAGGATCTAAAATGGTAATCAAGCCCATTCTTGTGCAATACACCTACAACACATGGGGTGGTTTTTTTTTCTTCTTTTTCTGCAAGGGCTGTATTTCTGACCAGAGTTCAGATTGTGATCCAGTATATCTTCGAGACCAGTCTCAGCAGACATCTTCCATCCTGTGTTTAGGAAGCCAATTAGTGCTGCCTGATGAGAACTGCTTTGCACTTGTGCTTAGTGAAGCCCATTCTTTTTATTCCCGACCACTTTCCCAATTTGTCAAGATCACTTCAAATTCTCCTTGCATCTACCCAAGGTCTGGCAATCCATCTCACTCTAGGATTGTCATCTTCAGATTCATGTGCAGTTATCACTTTGGGGTCTGCATCCCAGCTGAAACAGCTTCCCCATGAAACAGGGAGAACTACAGCTTGAGTCTCATTAAACCAAGCAGCAATCTATCTGCTGGTTTCACCTATTGTATTTTTCTCTAGCTCAATAATGAAAGTATTACAAGATATAGCTGCAAAGGCCCTTAGCTATTCTCTCATTACGATAATTAATCATTACATTGTAATGATTATTTCTATTAAAGACAGCCTTGAAGTCTCAGTCAAGATCAAGGCACTGTGATAGTGGCAAGAGTTTGAGGTTATATAGTCCCCCAAGCCTAGCATATAAGCAATAATTGAATAAACAAACATTCTCAGTTAAAACAATTTGAGAGCTTGTTTCCATTTTTTTAATTGTTTGTTCTCTCTATAACAACAGGCTTTTTGTGCCTCTTCCAATGTTCTAGGCTACATCTTTCCTTGCAAAGAGATTAAAATACTCAAGTAGTCAACAAATTTGCTGGCTGAACATTTTCATATGATTGGTAATAGTTGCCTGAATCGTTGCCCTTGGAGTACTGTAGGATTAGAAAGTGGGCTGCACGAAAATATCATCACTTCAAACTGCTATTCAGAAATCTGATGTGTTGGTTTGAGAGCCTAAAATATCAGAAAGAAGAGCAGAGGAAGTGACATAGTGCAGGAATGATAGCGAAGTCTTGATTTATACACCAGCATCAGATTGAGCATAGTTGGCAGTTAATAACTGAGATAATTTTTCTTCCATATTTAATTTTCTTTTCCTTGCATACATCCCTTGAGAACTGCCTGTCAGGCACGAGGATGCCCTACATCAGCAAAACCTCCCTGAAACCAACTGAAATTAATAATGCTCACTTCCCCCAACTCAAGATTTGCCCTTGAGTGTGCACATGCGAGTTGCAGCAAGAATGATGAACATGCCCATCTCTGATGAATGTTAATGACATTTTCTGTTTTGAAATTACAGGAAAAAATGCTATTTGTGCTCATGATACTCTGCATGTGAGGTCCTAATAGGCAGAATTTCTGTTAGTGACACCAGCTAAAGTTAGTTATACAAATGAAAAATGAACTCAACAGGAATTGCAAAAGCGTTCTTTACATTGCAATGGTTAGAGTGTATTTCTTTCTTTCTTAAAATACTTGCTTGCTAATGAGTAGAAACCACAATTTGTCCAGAAGATTGCCTTCCTCTAGAGATGGGGAGAAAGAGGGTCAATAATCTGGACTGCTTAATAAATGTTATTTCCCTGGTACTTTAGTTTTTGCAGCTCCTGCAATTTTCTTTGAAGGATTCAATTTTTACAGGCAAGAAAATCATAGCCAGATTGTTAAAATATTCAGCTAGAGCAGTGATGCTCCAAACCATCTGTAATGATTTCTAGGAGTCAGCACTTCCCCTCCATCGCAGCTGAACACTTGCCATGCTTTGGTATCCTCTGCCTCACTTCCAGGAAGGGAGAGAAGACTATGACACAAAAGGCTGTGCCAAGTGAAAGGGGAGAATTTATCATGTAAGGAGAGAATTCAATTTTGTAAACGAAGAGAGGAGTGGTACCATATGCATTTAACTTTGGTGTAAACTAAAAAAAAGATAATTGAGCTAAATGATCTGGCCCAGTATAGACATTTTTACATTTTTAAGATCAAGTAGAATAATTACATTCTCTAGTCTGACTGTCAGATTAATACAAGACATTTTATCAATACCTCCACTTGACTAACTTGCATCTTAATGTATTGGATCTATAATTTATGCATATATTTGTGCTTTTGCTTACTCCTTTGTAAAGCCTTCATGGTTTAGGAAAAAATCACACATTAATTCTATTCAAAAACAAATGCTCCTTTCTGCAATTTTCCCAGAACTAGAGGGCAGGTCCTGCTAGCAAAAGTTGATATCACTGGTTAAGTTTATGGTTTATTAAAAAGTGATATTAGAAAAATTTACTTCCCACTGATCACCTATCAATGTTCAAAATAAAAAGCTCAGTAAAACGTACTCCTCACCTTCTACATGAACATGGAATTCATGTTTTGCTCTGCCCACAGGGTTGCTTGCCATGCACTGGTAGGTTCCTTCATCAGCTGCAGACACGTTCTCTATCTTCAGTACCTTCCCAAATTTATCTGTTACAGGTTTGTCCTTGGGCAAGTTTTCAGTAACTTTGACCCAGCTTAGATGAGGAGTTGGGCTAGTAGTAAAGAAGAAAAAAAAAGATTTTGAGTTGGATACCAAGATGCTGTAATGATTCATATTAGCATAGCTGCTGGAGTTCATGCATATGAGCTGCAAGAAGTTTTCAATTGTTTGAGCTCTTTCAAAACCCCAAGCAATAGTACAGGCTGTACTATAGACTACTTCTAGTCAACACTGTCCCTTGATTTGAAGGACCCCTATGAATAAGTCCTTCATAGCCAAGCCCAGGCCATGGCACAAGGCTGCATTCCTTGTAAACATTGGCATGAACTGTGTCAGAAGGAATGGAGCTCATCTTGTCTGACTCCAAAAGGGCATTCTAGGACAAACAAGGAGGTAAAGACTTCACTGGAGTGACTTCATTCAGCCTTGCTGGATTAGGAACACTTCCAGACATTGGAGATGGCTGAAAATGTTCCTTACACTTTCAGAAAGCAAGTGGCAATGACACAGAAATTCAGGACAGACTGCTGTATGCACAGTCCCAGCTGGGATTCATGACCCCGACACCATACACTTTGTCATATCTGCTTACACTTGTGTCCATCTGTCACGGTGGCAAAATGCCCAGGCACAAGCTACTCAAAGGCCCAGGTACCAAAAAACCCTATGGCTTTCCAAGAGCAGCGAGCATAACGGTACAAATGTTCTGTTTCCTGCAAGGGTTCTTTCCTTGCTTGTCTACCAAAGTCTGGCACCATGTTGCCTCAGTGCCACACTAGGGAATGCCCTCCCGACATTGATGTTACTCAGATTATAAGGTTTCAGAAATGACAGATTGGAAATGTACTTATTTCCTTATTTTGCAATTGGCTGCCTCTGATCTTAGTTACTTGAAATCTGGTTCAGTCTTGTCCACTTCCCTGATTTGTGGGCATTTGGTTGGCTGGACTGGCAGAGGCACAGATAAAGCAAATCATTTTTCTGCTGGAAGTGGAGAATTCAACGAACATTTTATTTTTGCTTAAGCGCTGTGTTTTTGAAGCATCACCATTAAAAAAAAAAAGACTAATGACTGGAGAAATAAAGCTCCTTTTGAGCAGACACTTTGTTGTCCTTTGAAACTGAGTAGTAAAATAAAAAATGGCTTTTTGTTTCAAAAATAAAAAAGTTTCCTAGAAATTATTGGATGAAACAAAAACATTTCTTCTTTTCACGTTTTTCCAAATAGTGCCTTTTTTTTTTTTCTCCTCTCCTTTTGTACATGGTATTATTAGTTCCTGCACGTGAAAATACCTATTTGTGTATTTCTGAGATGATTTGCCTGTTCAGTACCTTGACAACATTATAAACTCATAGCTATGGATTTGTGGCCTGAGAATTAGTTTGATGTGCAACGAATTAAACAAGAAAGTGCTGCAAGAGGGAACTAAAACTCACTGCAGATAGCTGGAGCAAATCCAACCGAGACAAGTAATTCACCACCTCTCAAAAGATGGCAACCAACTGCAGAGGCATAATCTTGCCAACTCAAATGGTGATCAAAGAGCGATGCCTTTTCAACATAGAAAAACAAAATGCCCTAAAAATGTTTGTTCAGGCAGATAAATATCCTTTCAGAATTTTATAGGGGGGGGATAATTGCAGAGCTTTTAATATGGGTTATCAGTCTACTAACTGTAGTGTGCATCCATAGACCTGCAGCCCCACAAAAGACCGTGAGAACACAATGGTTTAGGTCTCCATTTAATAAAAAGCCCTATCACAAATAAACCAGAAGCAACTGTGCTTTCACTGTAGTTTAGCGATGACAGAGATTTTCTCTCTACCAGTTTTTTCTCTGGTGGTAACTTTACTGGGGCAGACTGCTGGATCTGCAAGCAGGCAGTAAAATCAGAAAGCTGGACTGAGGGCATAGTGGAGCTTATTTCTGCCCTGAGCTATGGCTGCAGAAACCAGGTCCAGAGATACAGCTTCATCTTGAGGACCACACTTAAATGAGCACTGTTCCTTTCTTTATTTACCTTATTTTGTCCTGTTAATTACAATACAAAATAAAATTGCTCTGATCTCATTTCCCAGCACATAATAGCTGCTTGAACTGCTCCCTGTATTATTACAATGAGCATATCCTCACTGAGATATTCTGCCATGCTTAGTACAGCCAGAGCCATCACTAGAGCTGCCAGAGCTCTGTGCTGCTTTACGAGGAGCACACTTCCTCTAGGAAAACACTGCATAAGTCTCAATTTAAAATTAAACAGACATATACAAACATTTGTAGCAGAATAAGGTGATTAAATCTGTGTATTATTTCACATTACTCACAGCCCTTCAGCAATACACTCGAGTTGCAGGACACCTCCCTTGATAACAGTGACTGATGAGCTGCTGCCAGCAGATTCAGGAGGGATCAGCAGTTTGGGTTTTCTTTCTTTAATAAAATTTGCTAAAATAGAAAATATATATAAGTTAGATTCAAAATCTTAGTATCTTTGCTTTTTCTTCCAATAACATTACAAACACTATTCTAGTCTGAAGGCTTCTGACATCAGTTTCTTACAGTTAGAAAATCGTGGCAGTGGTAACAGGAGGCAGCAGTACTAGGGAAGCTCCATTTCCTATGGCTTCACATACTTGCTTTCCCAGCACTGGCCCCTTTCTATCATATATGTTGGCCAATTGTTGATACACTTGATCTTTCAATTACTGATCTTCTGGTGTGCAGCATCTTTCTTAGCACCCTTCTTCTACATTGACTCTCCATCATTTTCTAAAACTCAGATGGAAACCCATCTTTCTGACATGAACATCCCCCAGAAATGCCCTTGTTATAATTACAAAATCTACGGTAATGGAGATAGAATTAGTAAAGGAGACTGTTTAAATAATAAAACAAGATTGGCCTGCATTTGATTTCAATGGACCATTTATTCCAGCCTGCTAAACAATGGTTTCATGATGAAACATGCATAGAGTTAAATGGCTGTTCAGTTATTGCTATAATAACAATTAGTACAGTAATGAATAAGTCCCCAAATGGTCCTAGTTCTTAAAAAATAGTCAGTTATGGATGATTTGGTGAAATATCATATGTATCTTTCTGAAAAATCTTTTATTTGTTTCATCACCCTGCTATTTATCTTTTCAAACCTGTGTTACAAGTGTTCAGAGCTGCAGCAAAACACTTTGTTGCTTCTGGACATGCTCACATGTTCTTCATCTGCCCTCCTGCTGCCCTAGGCAGGCATGCATCCCTCCACCAAAGCACTGCACACAAGCCTTGCCTGTTCTGCTCACACTGACAGCTTCCTTGGGACAAGTCCTGAGGATTTATCAGTACTTTGAGCTATTCCACCTTGAAATACTCAAGGAGATCCACTTTTCTAAAGCTCCAGTGCTCATTCAGCAGAATGAGGTGTTTCAGGAGTTTCAGATTTGACATCTTGAAAAACAGAGGCTCTCAGAAGCAATTTAACCAAACAAACTGGCTTCAAAAGCTACATATGAAAATGAAGAGACTTGTTTTTGGTTGGTTTTTTTTTTTTTTCTTTAACTAAAGAAACTAGCAGGTTAGAGAACAGCAGGAATAGCCACCAGCTGCCTTCTGAACTACCCACATTGTCTGCATACATTTCTGAGCATTTTTGGGGTATGACTCCACAAATAAGTGAGCACAAAACAAGGGAAGAGGTGAATCTTCAGGATGAGAAGTGCTTTGTTGGAGTGCTTACCTGTGGTGAATATCAAACAGCACAACACACAGCCAAAGTGAACCATCTCACGTTCACCCTGTGTATAGCTACAGACGTGCACAATTAACACACAGCAGCTAAAGCTCTGCAAATCCACACCTTAAGCTCACCCTGGAGTAATGCAGCCTCAGGGTGACCTGTTAGACATGGATTCAGAGTTTCAAACCACAGCAGCTTAGTGCCAGTGTTTCCTTCACCACCAGAGGAAGATGCAGAGTGCCATGCTCCGACTCCTGCTCTGAACTGATAACACTGCCTGACTCCTCACTTACATTACGTTCTGAGATGTGAATATTCCTTTCTTGAATAAGAAAACTACCTCTTTGTTAAAAACCCTTCAGATTTCTGTCAAAAAGTACAAGATGAGCAAATTGTACTCCACGGACCACTTAAATCCATCCCATTGCAATAAAAAGGCTTTTGTGATTTTTTCTTTTCATCTTCCCAAGCAGCAGCTCACATTTCATTTCAGCTGGTAGGTTCTCAGCGTAAGGGCTAAATAACAGATGCATTCAACTCACCCTTAGTAACTGCAGCATTAGGTGAGCCTGAGTCATTAGCATGCTTAACTGAAATAAATAAAAGTGACAACCAAATACAAACGTGCATAGTTGACATAAAATGAAAAGAAACAACAAATCAACCAAAACGAAACAATGTCTCCCCCCCCCAGTAAATTTCTGGCATGGAAGAAAAAAAGAAACAAAAGATGACATAAATCAACAGATGAACAATGAATTTCTGAAAATAAAGAAAATCATTTACATATATGCAATATTCTGCAAAATACTTCATGGCGATATAACCAACTTGGCAGAGAGAATAGTAGGCAACCTCCAGCTGAAGGTACAAAACCATGTGAATGCACACCTCACATCTACACTTGCACTCAGTCTCAGGTCTCCAGCAGCATGCATGCACACCAAAGCCTTTCTTTCAGAGACCCAGAATCAAACACTTGCCCCATTTTCTCTAATCTGCATGTGCACGACTGTGGGGCTGGACACATTATAAATGCTATGGAGGGCAATGTGGCATTTTGCTATTTATCTCACAATTATTATCCCAAGATACAGATTAAACAAGTATTAAGATACACAAACCCAGTATTAATCATTTATCTTTTTTTTTTTTTAAATCCTAACAAGAAACTCTCAAAATCATATATTTAATATTGGGCTTTCATTCACAAAGAAAAATCTCCTTGGCTTTCTGGACCACATAAACCCAAAAGGTCAGAAGCATTAACGAAACAGAAGACTGATATTAAGGGCACAGGCAGCTTCAGCTCTTGCTGCAAACCTTAACTGAATTCATTACAGCCAAAAGAGATTCAAGCAAAACAGGATGGCTCTGCAGCTGCTGTAAGCTGCCTCATCTCCACCAGCTTCTGCAGGGCCTTAGTCTTTTAACAGAGCTCACAGCATGCCCTGAAAACCTTCTAGTGTTTTGCAAAACACTCTGACGCTGCTCCCTGCACATTTCACAAGGAAAATGTTAATGCCCCATGTGTCCCTGTGGCAGCCTAAAGAGGGAGCATTCTGCTTCTAGCCTGCAATGCACGGGCAGCACGTGCTGTCGCTCTGGACCATCGCAGCAGTCACTGTTGCAGAGGTTGAAAATCAGACCTATAGTTCTTGCTGCTGAGCAGCCCATTTCTCCCTAGAGAAGAGGGGAGGGACAGTTGTGTCTCGTTTTTCATGAAAGCAAAGGCACAGAGGCTTCCAGGGCCAAGCCACCAGCAGGGCTGAGCCTGCAGCCCAGCCCCCAGGTGCTGTCCTCCCCAGCCTCAGAGCTGCACCCAGACCAACCAACAGAGCAGTGATGTGGAAGCCTCCATGTCCTCCAGACCCAGGCAAGTCCCATCAGGGACCACCAGTGAAGCAGGTTTCCCTCCTGCTTCATCACCTTTCACTGAAGGGAGAGCAGGAGGAAGGGCAAGGTACGATGGAGGCCCAACAGCTGCATCTGGGGGCTTTGGGGCTCACATCTGCTGATGTGATGCGATCACACTGATGTCTAGGGAGTCAAAAAAGAAAAACAACAATAAGCAAGAAAGAATGCATCCACAAACTTACAACGGGAAACCTTCAGTGTCATTGGCATTTTCTGTACAATTGTCCTCAGTTTTGGAAATGCTGCGAAGCAACAATAATCACTTCGGCTGTCATTTTCTTCCACGTTTGCAAAGTAGAGATCTCCCTTAAGGCTCATGGAGACCCTTTCATCTTGAGGAATGTGCTGCAAATCTAGCAAGAAAAAATAATTACAATATGGTAATGATACTGAGCTGCTTCACCAGTATGACTACCAATGCTCTGCTGTCATGTGTTTGCTTCCAGATACAGAACACAACTTTGATGTGAAAGAGGCAGAAGGTCCAGCACAACCCACGGGTTATTCACCAATACTCAGCATACAGAACTGCATGCACAGTTCCTTTTCAGCCAGAGAAAATGTCCAACACCTTTCCCCAATACAAAGGCTTGCAATGCTGATATGGAGGTCACTATTTGCAGATGTGCCAATCTCCTGACCACTTTGCTCTTCTGTAATTACATATTAGAGCATGGCAGCATTAGTATGGACTGGTGAGACTATACTGTCTCATGCTTGATCCAGCCATATGCAGACCTATGGAAAGCATGTATGTCAGGAGTGCAGAGGCTGCCTCATAAGATCAGAGGTTTAATCTGGCACACTGTCTCTGCAAGAACTTGGTCAACATCAAAAAGATACCCTTTGTGTCACATCGGTATCTTGCTTCTTAGTAGCCAGAAAACCCTACAGAATATAAATGCTGAAGAAACACTGAAGAATACAACAATGAAAATCATGTCAAAACTAAGAAACAATTATGCATACCTGAACTGAAGTTGTTTTTCTTAGTATCAGCATAAACTAATGGTTGATTCATGAGAATAAAACAGTAATAATAGACATAATATATTGGTACATTTTATTTTCTCTACCTTAAATGCAGCAGTCTTCCTAACTGGTAGATGTACTCACTGATATTTAAGCTCTGCTATGTAAAAGTTAATAAAACATGCTGTCAATGTACTCTACAATTTGCTTTTTCTAAGTAAAGACATCTCTATTGCACATTTTTCAATTTTTTATTTACTTATCAATATCCAGATCTTTTCCCCAGATACCTGCAGAATTACCACTCCCATCAGTTATAAAACAGATATGAAACTGCTTTGGAAACAAATGAAAACAAATGTTCTGTGTTTCCTTACATGAAGCACGTGTAAGTTGTTTACTTACCAATATTCATCCAATAGATATGCAAAGGTGGGATCCCTTTTGGGGGGTTACAGTGCAAGATCACAGAATCACCATGCTCCACGTCAAGGGGCTCAATTTTTTCTTTAGGGAATTTTGGTACATCTGTGCAAAAGCAAAGAAGCTCCTCTTTTACTGTTACCCTTGGAAATTTTCCTTTTAATTCCCAATAAAATACTTACCTTAACATCATCATTTGCATTCCTGGCCTTTAGGCATTCCTGTTGTTTACCAAGTGATAAAGAGTAACAAAGCACTTCACAAAGAGCAAGACATTTTGTGTGATTTTCATTCATTAAGTGATTTGTCCATGCTGCCCATGAGCTCTGCTGAAGAATTATTTTACTGTACTTATTTTCAAACGCTGTCATTTATTTGACTAGTCCCTGCCAGACTGCACATAGAGACAGATAACTGAAAGGGGATCCTAAAATGAGCACAGAGGACAGGGTTCTGGCAGATCTCTGAAGATCAAAAATCAGTCTGAGAGCACAGGCTCTTCTGGGAAGTCTTTGGCTGAACAGCAGTTCCCAAGAAGCCATGCAAGTCAGTGCAGGTGAGGACAGATATCAGACAGCTGTTCTGCCTTGTGCTTGCAGCCATCCCGACTCTTATCCATCTCCGGAATGAGATGAAGGAGAAGCCTTATGTAAAGACAGTATTGCCTTCACATGCCCTCAGGTGTAAAACCTCTGCTGTGCAGATCTGCAGGGTTCTCAGCAAGCTTGTCCTTCAGGATGCAGAGACGGGCTTGGCACAAGGAAATACATTGGAGGTCCAAAAGGAAAGCATTACTTGGGCTTAACTATAGGTTAAATAATTAATGGATCAAGAACTTGGATTAATCGCCAAGGGAGTCAGCAGACTGTTTAAAGCCTGAACGACACCTGGCAAAGATCATCAACCTGGACTGTATCAGCAGCTCCAAATGCAACTGGAGCACATCCAAGTAGAAAGGAAGTCGAGCTGGGCTGGAACCCCCCCCAAAGCAGCTCAGAGATTACTGTGAAGAAATTAGTCTGCAAAATGCAACCACTCCTTAAACGAATTTAACTAAGGCAGTTTCAGGGCGGACACTCCTCTGATTTCAGGCAAGTTCAAACTCATGAAAGTTTCAGTTCAGGCAACTTCATTAAACATTAAAATTATCAGCAATTAAACAGCTACAGAATGAAAGCATCCTGGCTGTGCAGGGCCAGATCGGCACAGAACTACTGCCATCCTGGTGTTCAAGGCATGAGAGGGCACTCTGGGAGCAAATAAACAATTTAATATGTCAGTAGTCCAGGAGCACTGCAAGGCAGCTGCAGTGTCACACAGCAGAAGTCAAACTGAAAAGGAGGTTGAGAAGAAAAACAGGGCCAGGACTGGGGAGCTTTTTTCATTGTAGCATTAGTGAACACAAAATGAAGCAATCAATTCAATGCTGATTGCCTGAGTGCAAATTGGTCATAGGTTGTTTTTGTTTTGTTTTGTTTTGTTTTAATATTCAAAAGTGTTATTAATACAAATAGAAATTATTAGGGAAAACAACATGGATCTGATGAGCATCACCCACTCTGTAGATGGCATTTCAAGTAAGGGAAAGAACTGTATGTTAAATCCAATACATTCAATAGTCAATACTCTTCAAGCCCTGAAAAGTGCATCTCTTGACTCCTGGAGAGGGAAAACATTTCCCAGTGGGAAAAAGCCAATTTGTTGACTTAAAGTTTGCTTACTTTTCCCAAGAGCACATCACTCAATAAAGCTAGGAGTGCTGGATTGGGTGAAGGAGAAGGGATTTCTGACTAAGTCAACAAAATCAGGTCAACAAATAGACCAATAGAGGGACTGCTCATCTAAGGCACGGGAAACTTTTGTTCAAACCCATTTTCTGCCTCATTTGGCACAACAATAAAATCTGGGTCTCCAATACCCCAGTTGGGTGCCATAATCACTGGCCTTTCCAGTCAGCTTCTGTAGCCAATAATTACCTAATTATACAAAAAGATATCAATTCCCACCAGGAGACAGTGAAAAATCACCATCTTGGAGTCAATAGCTGGCAGTGCAGGCATTCCTTTCAGCACAGGCCCAAATGCCCACTTTGGTCCCTACTGAGGGAAGCAGTGCTGTGAACCCCAATGTCTTGTATAACTTTAAAACCTATTTGAACAATGAGGTGTTTGAGGCTCCTTGGGTTTTCTACACTGTTTCATTTCACTTTGTTCAAAACTTTTTTGTTCCTTCAATGCATAACTGGCTTTTAACCCTTCAAGTTTTATGAGAGAGGAAAATTCAATTTTCATAACAAATTCCTGAGTCAAATCTCCTGACAAATATATTTACTTGCTGGTGCCCCATCGGTCTCAAAGACTAGAAAAATGATTGCTTCTGAAAGGAGATTTATTAAGGCTCAGAAGCTAATATCACTTTAGGCTTTGGCTCTTGCACATCAGTTTTCAGTACATACATGGAAGAAATGTCTGGCTTTCTTTTCTGCTGTGCTGCTCTGTTTTAATTGCTGGATATTCCAGAATCAATCACTACTGATTTGTGGCTGATCTCAGAAACTATCACCATCAAATTAAGCTAGAAAGTACTGCAGAAGATTAACTGTGTCACAAAAGTGACACAGAATGGAGTTACCAAAGCAGCACATGGACACTGTAAAATTTACAACCAATTGATCTCTTTGCAGCAATAGCACTGAAACTGTCACGTCAGTCCTACATGCAATTCCCCACATACAGACATAATGAGAGAGGCCAGAGAATCCAGAGTGGCTCTAGTGCTACATCTCACATATCCATAACGCAGGGGAGAATGTTATTTAATGGCTCTGAGAAAGGCTTGCTCAAGTACCAGTGGGAGGACACTCACAACACAGGCAATCAAGGTGTGAAATAGCCACAGGGAAGATGACAAACTGCACACCTGACTTCAGTTATGGAAACATCTTCTAAAAGCCCACATCGATATATAAAGCTCCCAAAACAGTAGCGGGAAAGACTTCATTGCTAAAGTATTATTTCCTGCCAAGGCTGTATCTTGACTGATGTACAGCATTCAAAAACCAGAATCACAGTGCTGTGGCAGTGTATAAACCATGGAAATGAAAGATTATCTGTTTCCAGAGTCATCTGTATAAGGAACCAGTCTCTATTTAATCCCCGGGGTGACTCAAAGTTTAATGACCTAACTGCACTTGAGATTAGGCTGAAATACCAGTGACAAATTAGGCTGGCTGAAAGAAATTTCAGAACAGAGGCTGGGTCAGTCCCTCCTACTTATCTGTTCAGAATATGCAGCAGAGACGTGGAAAGCAAATATAAAATCCGAATTTGAGTTAAGCTGCATACCGAAGTTTAGCACCTGACTCTCAGCACTCTGGTGCAAGCAGGACTGCTGCAGGTTTACTCAGACGCCTGTTAGCACACTCTTTGTTTCTGTCCTAATGCTAACAGCTGTAATGACTTTGTACAATTACAACTGTACTGAGGATGAGAATTTATACCAGATAGAGAATGGAGTGCATTTAGCCTGGTGTTTTACATGTTCCTGGGAAAAGCACTGAGAGACAAACTGAAGGCAAAAGATAAGTAAGTAAAGGTAAGTAGCTGTAGAAGTCCTTGGTACCACTGTACCTGGTTCCTGTCATTAACTGGTTTAAAATGGGAGCTGATTCATATTTGAAGTCAGCAATAAATATATATTTTGCAAAACCATTGTAGGAAAACATCACTATGCACAAGGTCTCCTTTTATAACTTTCTCTGTAGTCATTGTTGGAGATGTGTCCTGGATGCACAGTTGTATCATGGATATGACAAAATCCCTAAAAGATATAAGGGTAATGAATAATAGAAATAATCACTTAAATTCTATACCCTGGAAATTCCTAGCTCATCAGATGCTTTGATGAGGAGGTAAACAATTTGTTATACACATGTATGGCACAACACATCAAAGAATCTTAAACATCACTTAAAATCACCAACCAATGAGTACAGCTAGAGCAGCTTCCTGTATTCAGCTCAGTGCATCAACTGCTATTCTGGTCCATGCTGTAAATGCAGTAGTTAAATCTGTAATTTCCACTGCAACCTTTGAACTGTTTATCAGATATTACCTGCTTTTGTAATGGATTTTTTTAATTGCTTCATTACATTGAAAAAGTTAGGAAGCCTGACTGTCAGGAAGTCTGGGGATGTCAGGCCCCTTGCTCTCAAAGAAACAATTGTCTCTCAAGCAGACAATTTTATGTCTAGGCTCTGTTTCCACCCTCAGAACTTTGGTCTTTTAGAGCAAAGGCTTTAGAAATACTGAGCATAAATTTTAACTGTTTGCCATGAAGAGTCTTTTACACTACAGTTAATTAAAGAAGTTTAAACCCTACTTCTCCTTCTTCTGGCATTGGGCCTGCTCAGTAGTTTGAGCAACAGACTCCCTGAATACAGGAGGAAAGGAACAGAGGTCTGTGTTCTCACCACTGCATCCATCTTCATTTTGCACGTATCCTGTAACAATTTAGACTTTGTAAATGATACAAAAATGCAGATTATTCTCACAGTCAACTCTTCCTCTTTCTCCTTAATGTCAACATATACAGAGGAGGTGGGGTATTTTCATTATGTAGGTGACATTTAATGATCATTCCTCCTGACGTTGCTAATGCTTTCCTGGAACGACTACTCTGAGTAAATACTCTTTTGTTCTCTTTTTCAGCAGCAACTTTACTTTCCTTACAAACCTGGTATTATACTTCTGTACAATGGAAATTTAATTTATGAAAAAAAAAAACCCTACCCTAGTCTGTCTTGCTGTTTTCTTCTTTACTTCATTGGCACAGCAACTTGCCAAGCAGCTTACATTTTACTTGAATACAGCTGGCAAAGCACTGCCACCTCTGCATCATTATCATGAATACATGTAGTGATCTCATATGTACCAGTCGCTGCTTCAAAACTTGTGGGTGAATAGGGGTAATTTATCCCAAAGTCTTCTGTGTCTGATTGCCTAATTTGCAGCAGTTCTGTGCACCAGCAGATCTCTTTCATTTCAGCAGAGTTACAGACTATCCAGCGCTTCAGAAAATGAAAGGTGTCTTCTGTGATCCCTGAATCCTGATTTAATTCACAGCATCTACGTTATACAGTTAAAGAAATAGAGGCAGAAGTATATGAATTCAAGTAAATGCCCTACTGTCATTTAGAGGGTTTTCAAATTTTCCTCTTCTAATTTCATGTTTTCCTATACTGAGTTTATGATCAATATTGCCTTTCTCTTCCTCAGTTACTCTGAAAAGACAAGTTCCCAAATTTCTTGATATGAAGCCATCATAAGAACGTTGTCCTGGCCAATGCCCAGCTAGATGACCTCCAGCTTTTATCAGTCAATTTTGTTCACATCCACGACCCCAGTCCTGAAAGCCACCTCATTTTCCCTCTGCCTTCCTCTGTGCTATGGAGCACAGATGAAATGGTGAGATGAGATGGAAATACTCATTTCTATGATCAGTAATTTTCATAACTACATCAAAGTTTTGAGAGCTCATTTTCCATTCAACTCCAGAACTTTATATTCTTCCCTTGAATATTTAATACTACACCCTGAATGCTACTGACACCAGGCTAACGACCTTATGGTTGATTGGATCACCACCCTCCTTGAGTTTCCAAACACTTGCATTGTTTGCTGTTTCACAACAATAAGCTGCTATTTCTCCCATCCTCCCTCTGACTTCACATCCCATGCTCTGAGATGGAGACCATCCTGTCTGCCCAATTTCTGGGCACTCAGCCCCACAGTAACCAGGCTGGAATATTACAGGCTTATGACTCTAAGCAGCATTTACCTTCCAATAAATATTTGGAAAGTGAAAGTATGATTCTTAATTCTTTATCAAATACACTTCTCTTGTATTAGAAATAACGCTAACTGAAAAGTTTCCCCCCTTTTTTTAAAAAACATTTTCCTGGCCTTAAATTCAAACCATCTTTGTTTTCACATGCATTTCTATTCATTGCCCACCACATTTTTAATTTTTCAAATATTTCTTGCACTACTACTTATGTCACTTTTTTTTTTCTTCTTCTCATTTGTGCCATTTGTTTTCCCTCTCCAAACATTTCAATATGCTAATGATGTACTGGTATCCTCTCTCAAACCAATTATTTCTGTCCAGATTAGGCAGAGAATTTTATCATGCGGCAATTACCATCAAGAGCTCTACTTTCTTCTTCACAGAAAGAGAAAAGTATTAGAAGTGGAAGCATCACAAGAGATAGCAGAGGCTTTAAGCAAATACAAATCAGAATAGAATCCTGATGGGTTTCATGAAACAGGCAAAGAAAGCAAACTACAAAGGCATTTAAATAGCCAAGTCGAAACAAATAATCGTTTTCTGTCACTGGACATTCGGTTCCCCTGGGATAGTTATTAGAAAGTTTATATTAATTTATCCACTAGCCCAACCCCTTGAGGCCAAGTGTAGCTCAGAAAGCAGAAGTAAACAATACATGTTTTCCAGACTAATTTATCTGGGAAAACAGATGTGCGATTTACCCCACTGTTTTTGTATTAAGTGAAGATGGTGAGGAGCATCACTTGGAAACATGTAAGACGAATGGTGTGGTCTGAATCTCCTGCATTCAGATTTTATTGTTCAGATTTCTGGTCTCAAAAATTGGAATGAAATAAAATCAGTTCAGAGGGCACAAAGTTTTCTTTCGGGCATCCACTGATTTACGAACACTATTTCAAAAGTTTTTTTTACATGAAGTATAATGAAAGTGAAGCAAAAGCCCTTACTTGGAACAATGAGTTCAATTTCTTTTGACATGGCAGTTCCCAGCACATTGGATGCATAGCAACGGTATTTCCCTTGAAAATTGGTGATGATTCCATGGTTCTGAATCACAAATGTCCCAGAGTTGTTACGTGTGATTATTCTGGGATCAGATAACAGATCAAATGGTTTTCCATCCTTTGTCCAGTTGAAACTGAAAAATAAAACAACAATTACAAAGGAATGGCCGCAGTATAGAGAATACAAAAAACAGTGGAAATTATGGTTCCAACACTGCAGTGTCAAAACAAAAGAAAAATGAAACTATATAAAAGGATAGTAAAATGAACGCTGTGCTGCTATAATTTGTGCTAGCTATTGAGCTATTGAGCATGTCTGCTATTGGACAGTTCACTTTTGGACAACTGCCTGTGACACAGAATAAGAACTGAGAGCTTAACAAAAGGACAATAAATGAGAGATGCCACCTGTGAAAGCAAGAGCCACGCACTGGAAGGAATTACAGGTCTCCAAAAAAAAAGCTCTGTTTGCAGGACAGTTGGGACTTTTGGCAGGCTCTACATACATATATGAGCTCTACAAGAGGTACCACCGTAGAATCCAGGAGAACATGAGCAAGTCTGCTCAGAAATGAAACCTCTCCCAAAGAGAAAAAGACACGTTGCTATCTATTCACAAAGAGAGCGAAGAATTTCAACTAGCAGAGCTGAATGGTTTAAATGGAAACAAAGCTTAACCTTGCCTTGCAATTCTGAGTGGAATCCCAGACATCTGCTATTCCTTTCCCCCTCAAAAAAGGAATAACGTTTGGCAAAGGCTAAAAGTCAACTCAGTTTCTGCTTGCTTCTCCAGGTGAAAGCAGTACTTACGTGGGCTGTGGGTTTCCACTGGCTTCACATTTAATTGTAAAGTTCTCATCAAAAGGGTAGGCAACCTGGTTTTCAGATTGCTCCTTGATTGTTGGAAGCTGTGCAACTGAACACAAAGAGACAGCAGATTAAATCCTCTTTCAAGCATAGCTGTGCACAGCTCAGGGCCTTTCTTTCAACAAGACAATGTCAGGATTACCTCACTGCTGCAAACTGTGAGGCTTGCCTTAAATAAGGGATGATTATCATCACCCTCCTGACATCGACAACACTTTGCTCCCCAAATCTGTACGTGTCTATAGACTCACAGGTGCAGATATACACAAAGTCACAAACTTCTGTCTTAATTCTGGATAAAATTACAAGGAAGACCATTGACTGCAAAGATGAGAAAGCACCCTGCAGGACAAAAGTGCCACGAGCAGTCACACAATTACACAGTGATTTTTCACTATCTTTTTTTTTTTCTAAGGGAATTAAAAGTGTCGCAAATATCAGTGTAACAAAGCCACAGAAGGAAAGAGGTGCCCTGCCATGTAGCTGGGGATAATGGGATCGTCACATCCTTATAGGCAGACAGAAAGAAAATTAACATCGTCTTTGGTTTCTCTCCAAAGTCCAGGAAGCTCAGAGCTGAAGCAAATGATACCATACCATATGGTTTCAAAGCTGAGCAATTTCAGGCCCACCAGCTTCACTGATCAGACACAATTCCTTTTTATTAAAACATAAAGACCTTCATTAAAACACATTAAGGGCTGGATGACTCCCCTGTGTAGGTACTTAAAGCCAGTGGTTGCCCAGACAGTTTGGCCTGCACTTTGCAGTCCCAGCTCTGCTTCTGCTTTACTTCAGCACAGGGAGTCACTTCCATCTCCTTCACTGATAAACAAATTCAGGTAGCTTTATGAAAATGTGCTAAAACCCTGCTTAATTGCCTTAATCCTCTGCAACCAGGGCTGCTCACAGCAGGTACCCACACTGCCAATGTCCTGCTCCGAAGCTGCTGCGCTCAAAAGCCTGCTGAGACCCTACAGTTCTTTTTCCATCAGTATAATTCATTCAAAACCCAATATGGTTGAATTTTGTTTTACTTCATCCCCAGAAAGCAAACTGTAGTGTGTAATCCTCCTGGCCACCCAGGCAGTGGAGTCCACTGGTCACCACTGGGTTGTCCCACATGGGCCTCATCTCATTGAATGCACACCAACCATGTAGAATAGGCAGCTTGAACATCCCAGCCAGACAGAGCTGGTGCTCCCCAGGGTGGGGTGCAAGGCATAGGAGATTCTTCTCTGGGGATTCATGTGCATTCCAAGACATAACACCTGCTCCTTCTCGAGGCGAGACGGCGGGTTGGAGACAAACACAGTTTCATGTACATCAAAGAAGCTTCAGGGAGACTCAGAGCCAAAATAATGGATTTTTGTGAAGGACAGATCTGACCCCTCAGAGCTAAGCAGTGCGTTGGATCTTGAACATCAGGTAGATGTTATTAGACAAGTTTACTGCTGCATCCAAACAAGTCTAAACAAAGTGCTTCACGTTTTTATCACTTCTAAATTTCCCAAAGGCCATGTTCTGGCAGAATTAAATTCAAAATGGAACAACTGAAAGTAGGATTTAATACTTTTTTCTTCAGGGAAAGGGAAAAAATGGAAAAAAAAAATAAAATAAAAGCAAGCATGCCAAAACAAAACAGCAAAGTGTTCAGTAAATAGCTACAACTCACCTGATAACGGTATTTCAATAGCAGCTGCCAAACTCAGTACGAAGAAAAACAGGCATATGGTGATCCTCTTTGTGCTTAATAGCATCTCCATCACTCTTCTGTAAACAAGGAGTCCAAACAGAACGAGATATACCTTATGCTTCCTCTCACCATCAATTCAAATCAGATGTAAGATGGGAAACTGGGAGCCTAGCAAGGAGAAGAAACAGCCATATTAGCGGGTATTAACTCGGCTCTAATGAGGTTACTAAATTAAAGCAGTGCTTCAGGATTTGCAGCTAAATTGCATGAAAGTACTGTTTCCACTCCTCTCTCTATCTCCTGGCTAGAGGAAGGTCCTATATTAAACCTTTAAAGTAAAATACATGCAAAAAGTAAAAAATCAATTACAGCACAAAAGCATAATTATTTTTTGCTTTGCAATTAAAGTAGGAATAGCTTAAAATATGATATATTTGTAATTATTCCAGTTCATAAGTTTTTCTAATGAGAACTGTGTAAGTTGGAAAGTAATGTAACAGAGCTAATGAGAGAAATTTAGTAATTTAGTACATTAATGACCTTACTCATAAATCTCATACATCTTTTTATCCTTTATTTATGTCTTAAAAAAACATAAAAAGGACATTTAGTCCAATTTAGTTCATTAATAAGGAGCAGAGCACGAAACATTGCCTTTTACTCCATTATCCCAGAACTGCTGCACGTAGGCTTTTACACATTCCATTACACGTCCTCAGCACTGCATTACAAGGTAAAAACGTCAGGCACCAGCCAAAAGGAGGAAAAATCTGTGCTAATGAGAGCTTAGGTGCCACTCACAGGGGAGTAAAGGAGAGGGCTCCACAAGTGCGGGTGTATGAAGGATTTCAGTCACCAGCACCACTTGCAAATGTCAGCGAAGTATTAACAAGTGTAAGGTATGCATCGTACTGCCCATCTGCTAACACAGCACTTACAGCACATCTACCTCGAGAAATTCAGATTTCAGCTGTCAGGATCGTTTTGCAGGAGCAGTGTCCACTACTGGGAACTTTTATTCACTCAACTCATGAAACCTTCCTGGAAATCAACGTCCTCGAGACTAAAATCCCTGGTTTAAGATTGAAATTGGCCAGTGAGGGGACAAGAGACAGACATGATAATCCCATAAGCCTCATTTGTGTAGAAATGAGGCTAAAAGACAGATGTCATACTGATATCTTAGGCACTGAACTCTCCCTGGTGGAAGATGCTGGCTGACCTGCTCAGGGCCATGCTCATCAGAGAGGGACAGCACAGAGGGACATGGGGATGGGGACCCTCTGACTGCAGATCAGCAACCAGCAGCAGCACACTGGTTTGAGGCAGAACGTAATCAGCTCAGCTGCATTCCTTCTGGTCTCAGTCTGCAAGCAAGAGGCCTTTCCATAGTTCAGGCTTCTAAGATCCTTATTCCATGTCCCAGGTGCCAATACATGGTGGCTGCACAGCCTCTGCCCATACCTACCAATGGATCCACAGCCACATGGATGCTCTGGCAGCACACTCCCCAGCCACACAGTTGCACTCCAGGTTCAAACATCCCCCAGGCTCTCCCATCCATCCCAGCCTTGAGCTCTGCCACGTACCCAAACTTCACGCAGTGCAACACTTCACTTCTACAACCATTCAACTCCAAACCGAAATTTCTCATCTCGTGCCAGATCCCAGCAAATGAACAATTTAGCTACTGAAGTAATTTGGAGCAATAATTGAGGTGGCTGCACAAGAACTTGGCAGCGAAGGGCAGGTTTCGGTCTCAGCAGTGCCAAAGCACAGCGCTCTCCTGGGGCCCAATGTGTGCCAGATAAAAACCTGCAGAATCTTGACCCTGGTAAAAACAACGGCTCAGCAGGGAGCTGGAGCAGCCCCACAGCTTGCTCTGGATACTTGTTTTTTTTTCCCCAGGAATCCCAAATTCTCCTCAGCTCTCCTCAGGAGTTGTCCAAAGCATCCCTTGCACCTGGGTGGCAAAGACAACAGCAGAAAACCTTTCCTTGGCACAACGATCAGGAGTGCCACAATGAACGGTACACTTAGGATCCCTTCTCCTCCTTTTTCCTCTTCCCCCTCCACCTCCGTTCTTCTCTTCTCTCAGCCTCAGGCTTAAGCCAACTAATTTGAATTCACCACAAATACTTATCTGCAGTTCCCTACCTGCAATTCATTATTTACTGCGCTGTTTGGTTAATAGTAAATACTGATTGCTCTAAGGACAGACCATTTGTTTGTTTAATGAGCTGCCTATTATTTACAGTGAGCAGATCTTTCAAAATATCAGCATTTCTAAGGAGTGATGCAGTTCCAGATTATTTCTATGTATACCACCACTTCCAAAACATGCTATACAAACATTGGACGGCTAAACAGGGAAAAAAATTAAATTGTCATTTTTTTCCTCATAAACCTCGTGAACAGTTTTGCCTACATGTAATTACTGCATTAAAATTGCTCATCAACAGTAGCAGAACGACAGCCAAAAATCCCAGATTAGAGATCTACTGCTTCCAAGAGAAATTACATTGTGCTATTAAATATGGAATCAATCTCAGCTATTTGGTCCTCTCAAGCTATGCAAGATTTGGCTCCTGTATAAATTCTGTATGGCACAAATATTAATGAAAGCACTGAATTCCCACAGCTTAATATTGCTGCGTTTCTGAGCTGACCTTTTCATTAGCTAGAATCAGATTTAATTTCTCAGTGACACATATATTTCAAGACTGTTAAATAAAAGCTGTTGGTAATTAGAAGTCTTGGCCTTCAGGGTGGCCCCAGTGACACAACAGAAAAACAAAACTCTGGAAAATAATAAAAAAAATCTTTCCTGGTATGAGAAATGAAAGTTTTTATTTAATTAGATCATATGTTGCAAGATAAATGACCGTACAGCACAGAAGTTTAATTAAGCAGTCTTACTTTTGGATCTAATCACAGAAGAAAAAAATCCCAGCCCTGGACAAAGACAGGGAAGCACACTGCTCTGCTCCACGCTCAGCTTCCTCGGCACCGCTGCTCCAGAGCTGTTAGAGCACAGCTCAGTGCCAGCATCTCCTCTACCTCCCCATTTCCTTTATGACCTCCCACCAGTTTGGAAATGCCACCTTCCATCACCCGCAGCACCACTTAAATCCCAGCGGCTGGAAGAGAAAAATTCTGCATTTTCCACGCCCTGGGCAGGAACACCTCGCTGCTTCACTAATTAGCTAAGAAAGGTTGATATTTATGCCAGTGAGGCCTTAAACATAATGCTACAGCTGCAATATTTAGGCAGCTGTTGTCTGTTTTTTCCTCCTGAAAACAGATAAAATAGCACCAAAAATAATGACAAAGCACCACCACCTGTGGTCATTTATGTTTGGAAAGGATGAGAAGGAACATTCACAGGGACCCATCATTTCACTCTGAGTGCTGATGTCATGCATAGCTTTTTCCCCTAAAAAGCACACACAGCAGTGAGAAGATAACCTTCACTTGACTCCATCCCTATTGCCTATTTTTGGAACTTGCTGCTTTCTCCGGAAAGCAGTCCATATGCAAATGCTGGAGATGATTAAAGTAATCATCCAAATCAGAAAGGTGCCCTTCCTTCTGCAGGGAAACATTTCCCAAGCAGGTATGAGGCTGCAGCACACAGTCATGACACAGCCTCGCTCCCAGGAGGCTTGGTGAGATGAGCCTATGCACCATGCACCTTGCCAAGGATTTTGTCAACATTTTTGGAATGCGCAGATCTAAGTTTCCAGTGTGGTTAGGCAAGATTTCAGTATTATTTCAGCAAATTCATGCTTTGAACGTGATTTTAACCATTGTGCCTCAACAGTTTTGTGATGTATCGGTTTTTAGGTCTTTCAATCTCAAGAAAACACAAAGCTATCACTAGAAATGTAATAGATTGCATATAAAGGATAAAGAAATACGCGTGCAAGGCTGTGAAATGTACTCCTGCAGTGCAAGCAGCAGTAACACTGCTGATCCAATAACCAGTGTAAGTAGCATAACTAATTTCCCTGGAATGAGGCTTTAAGAAACAAATAAGGGTTCAGGGAGCCCAAACCTTGCCTGGTTTGCAGGAGGAGAAAGCCAGCAGACGTGATGTCACCACTAGGCAAGCAGACACCAGCATAGCTGCTGCCTATCCCCAAGGCAAGGCCTGCTACCCCCAGCTGTGACACACAATTCATCCTTGGGCTGATTATGTGGAAACTCATTTTATGCAATTTCTGTTTGCAAGCTCCACAGGTTGGGAAGGGCAACATGTGCATCACCTGTCCTGCTGCCTTCCCATGGGGAAACACAGCAGCACCAGCAATCCAGTTCTGAACACATTGCCTATCTGCTTCCAGCAAAATCCTAAAATGCAATCCTGAGACCTCAGTACCTCTCATCCCATGTTGTTCTCAAGCCATTTACAAGCTCTAGGAGTAGTTAATGTTGTCTCTTGGCCATCACTCTGTCTGTGTAAGGATCCACCTGGCAGGTCTGATTTAATTTATCCTGTGGATCTTACTGCTGGAGCACCATACCACTGCATCACAGGGTACCAGCACCATCTTTCTTAAAGCCTCACGTTATATACAGAGTGCCTGAAAAGCACAGAAACAGTGCTTCTAATCAGTACACATGATCTGCTCATTGGTAGCTGCTTGCCAGCATGAAGCTTCGTTCTTAGAGGCAACTAAGAATGTGAGCTCTAGCTGCCACTGGAGCTGTCTGCCAGAATCACTGCCTTGTGCTCACGTCTTCCTACCCTCTAACATCAGCAACCTGGACATGCAACACAGATTTTTATGGGCCACCATAAAAACATTCCTCTCATGGGCTGCAGAACAGAAATAACCAGAACAGTTATTTTAGGCACTTAGAACCAAGAAAATACAGAAAATTAACAGTTATGAGCTGAGGGACCCAGAGGAGCAGAGCTGGACAGGGACCTGCAAGGGGCACAAACTCAGCTTGTGGGGACACCAGGGCAGTCCTTCTCTGAGTAGGAACCAATCTGAACCTTCACACTCTGTTTCTTCCAGCTCCTTGTTCCACTGTGGCAGCAATCTTTTTTTCTACTTTTTTTTTTTCAGGGGAATATCTGGATTTATGATGGTGTACTTGAGCTGTACAAACCCCATCCTGCAACATAAATTGCTCTCGTAAGTGCTTTGCAAACTTCTGAGAGATATACAATGATTTAATTAGCAAGGCTTTATGTTATCTAAAGTTAAAGTAGAAATAAAAACACCCTACTGCAATTTCAGATTATATTTCTCCATTGCACTATACAGCACAATTTACATAACACATGTATCAAGCACCATAAAATAAGGTGCTTGGCTTTATACACGCACAGCTTTACAGATGCAACCACAATCCAACCCCATGCACATGCTGCATCACTTTTCTTAAAAGCAAGGCCATTCAGTTCTCATTAACCACTGGAATCAGAGACTTCCCCAGCCCCAGCAGGTGATGCAGTGCAGGAGAGACAAGCACAACAGCCAGCTAAAAATTCAACTACTCTCAGAGGCTTTTGCCATTCTTTTTTTCTTTCCACTTGACATACTGCACCCCCTAGATGAGTTGCCTATATTTCTGGCTGAAACTAGTTTTACATTAATTGAAATTTTCATCAGCAATTAGCATTTCAGCTCATAGGTCAAGCATGAAGCACAAAATAAAGTACGGCAGCAGCGGGGCTGAATGACTGGAAAGGACAGCGCGTCATCCGTGCACCAAGGGAATGAAAGCTGGTTGCAGTTTGTTTTCAGATCAGACTGCCAACGACAGCCTCCTTTAGTGGAGGTGATGCAAATCCTCCTGACTGCAAAAGGAACTTGTACAGCAACAGCACTTTCTTCTTTTGTATGCTCATTCTCACTGTTTCAAAGCAGAAAACAATAGGAAAATCCTGAGCTTTCTCATGATTCACCTTACAGTGAAGCAATACCTCCTGGAGGAGCCTCACCTTGATGCCCAGCTCCCAGCAGTGCTGGCCACAGCTCAGGGCTGGGTTTGCTTCAGAGTTCCCTGTGCTCAAAGTATGGTGACAACATGAATGGGAAAAAGGGTATAACTGCAAGCAAACTACCCCTACAAACAGCAGTAAACAGCCATTGTTCTTTAAGGCAAACTAAGTGGAAGTTGAAACAAGTCTCTTTTCGCACCCTATATTCCTGTATCCTTCTCCTTCTTGCTGGAAATTAAAGTACAACAACAATAAGCACCCATTTGGAAGGGAAAACTCTGCTTGAATTCTGTTAAGTTGCATGAAATTGGAAAGAGAATCTTAATGTTCAACATCAGCCTCGCAAAACTATGGCCTTCATTACCCATTCTGCCCATAACGCAATATTCCTCAGAACAAGTGTGACTTCTGCTCACCAGCCTGTCTGCAGACATCGTGTACGAATCGATTACATGCGCATGGGGAAAAAGCGCTTTCCACGTTGTGTACGTGAAAACTGTGCCATACACTTTGCACAGAGCCTCTACATAGCACCACAGGTTGTCCTTTTTTCTTTAGAAAAAATGAAGAAGTCACAAATTCTGTTGGTCACGTTGTTTTTCCATCTCATTTGTATGGCACACTTGGACAGATCCACCTCATTACTCTGCCATCCTCGCCAGTAACTCACATCTCGTTACGCACCGTAGAAATGCTGATCAGAAAACAGCTCAGAAAGCTGCAGAGAAGAGTCACTTATTAAAAAGTCAAGCATTGCACGAGGCCTTTCATGCACTTCACTTTCCAAAGCCTCTGACCTGTCTCCTGCCTCCTTTGTGCTCCCCTGCAGCTCTCTCTGAGCCTATACACATCCCTGGAGCACAGGAAACCCCCGAGTTGAGCTGCTGCTCTTATTTGGTCAGCAAATGCAGGAAAGGAACAAATCTTCCAGCTACTGCATTCTGCTTTATTCCACTCTGCAGAACAGTCAGTGGGGGCCTTCCTCATTAGATCCAGCTGGAGCTGCAGGTGACACACTGCTGCAGTAATACTTCCATAACCCATGGATACCCCACACTGCAAACAGGCACTAATGGCTGGTAAAGGCATTGCAATGGGAAACTGAAAACTGCTTTTGCAATTACAGCCCATGCCCTTTGAGCTTTTCCCTCCTCTCTCCTCCTTCTCTTTTTATTTAGCTGCAGTTATTTAAAGCCTAGATCTCTGTTTAAGCAGCTGCCACAACCAGGCAGCCCAAGCAGCTCTTCTAATTAAATATTTGCTGCTGTGCAAGTTTTCTCTCCCCTTCCTGCTGTCCTCCTGGACAACGTTTGCTCCTGCAGAGATAACAGGTCACCCGAGCACCCTCAGTCCCATGACTGAAGCATCCCAAATGATGCAACGCCTCCATGAAAATTAATTTTATGATAAGCACCTTGTCATTTGCTATCAAAGAGAGCCATCAATAATAAGGAAAAGAAATAAAACTTGCTTGGATTTAATAATCATTATTAAATTATGTCATTTACATAATTAGACTTCAGTAATAACTACTGACTACGGCATCTCTCTTCTATGACATGGAAAATTGGCACAGTGCTTCACAAAGCGATAAAATGATTTTTTTCTTCTATTCCCTCTCTCATCTATAACTGCAAGCATTAAGTTGACCAGGTAAGTGATGCCAGACCACAACAGCTACTGAGGTCCGCATACAGGATGGGAATGGAGATGGGTATCACAACATGAAGAGAAGAATTGTTGAGAAATCTGAATTAAAGTGGCTTTCTCAGACATTTGGAGTTCGTCCTTAGCCTGCAGAGCAGGATCCTGGGCACACCCAGCTGCAGCAGCACCATGGGATGCTGTGTGCCCTCAGCCAGCAGCAGAGCACAATGGATTTCCCCTCCCACCTGCACTCCCAGCAGAGCATCTCACAAACTGCACAGGGTTGAACACACACCACCAGGGCTGAATTGCCTGCAGGGAAGGCAGCTGGTGGCAGGGGGGTCACACAGCAGAGCTGTCCTGACTCATCCCTGCATCGTCCATGCAGACTTGAAACAGCAGAGTCAACTTGATGTGAGCCCCGCATTCCTCTATCTGACACTACTTGACATCTGAAATAGAACAGGAAAAGGAATAATAATTAAATGCTTGTTGAGAGTGGATGTTCACAGCTCTCCTGCATGCAGACATGAGAGCGGGTTGGAGCTGAAGGGGTGCAGCACTGTGGAACTGAACAGATCAACACAAGACATGGATAATGAAAAGAAGATGGAGAGAGAGAGATTTGGGGAAGCAGGAAGCAGCAAGAAGAGTACATGAGGAAATTGGAGCAGACACCAACAAGCATGGTACAGCCATGTGGGGCCATGAAGCAGCTGCTGTCAGATGTAGATGAGAGAGGGAACAGCTCCTAGGAGAGCACTGATGCTGTCAGAGCAGCGGGGATGCAGATGAGCTCAGGTTGGTGCTGGGCAGAGACAGACAGGGCAGGGAGAACGCATGCTGATGAAGCAGAACGCACTGGGGAGGGAATAAAAGCAGCACCGGGTCCCTGAGCACCAAGTGAGGAATGGGAGATGCTGTGGTGGTGACAGCAGCTGCAGTGATGGGAGAGCAGCATGGAAAGCACAGTGCCCATGGGGGGGATGAAGGGGGTGGATCGAAACTGCTTGATCTCTTCCAGTGTCTCTACACAGTGCAAATTTATTGCAGAAATACTAATAGGAGCAAGCAAACTTCACCTGTATTTATACATATAAAATACACACACACACACACAAGAACCAAGTGGTTCATTTGCATCAGTGCATGTGCACAGGAGGACTCTCATCTGCACCACACTGTGTGCTCTGAGGTCAGGAGAGATACGCCTGGCTGACATCACCTCCACAGGCATAAACCAACAAACAAACAAACCTGACCTTCTGTCTCTGTAGGAAACAAATTGAATTCTGCTTGTGTGCACCAAATCTCTTTCCCAGCCTTTCCAGTTAATGGAAGAGATTGGTAAAGCAAAGCAGGGCTGGGGTTAAAACCAGACAAGAAAACCTTGATGAAGTGAGGCATGGTATTACTGCGATATATATATATATATATATGGGTTTAAAAATGTTTCCAAATATCTGCAATTCAGTGCTTCCAGAGAGAAACAGAAAAAGGCAATGCCTGAAATGCCTCTCTTCTCTAATTCTTTCTCCAGTAAAGTGCAATCCACTGGCAGCAGGCAAATAAATGCAAACAAACAAAGAATTCTAAGGGACAGACTCTCATCTCCAACTGTTGGGCTGGAAGCCCCAAAGTAAAGACAAATGAGTTTCCTCCTTCAGAGCTAACGCCTTCTGCAGTTGCTAACCTTAAATTACATTTAAAGCAGTCTTGCGGGGCTCAAGGACTACTGCTTTCACATTCAAAGAATCAGCATGTTCCCTAAATACTTGAAGCTTGTATAATCCGGGACAAGTTTGGGCACCCCAGGTGTTTGGGAGTGGCTCTCTCTGGCTTCTCCATCAGCTCTGGGGCTGCAGCCAGGAGGACCCACCCAGACACAGCCTCTTATCTCCAGCTCCACTTCTCAGGGCAACAGAAAACACACAGAAAACAGCCAGACTGGCAGAGAGCCTGGCTGCTGCATTTCTAGAGCTGAGGGATGCATAGACAGGACCAGTGCTTCAAGATATCCCTGTGCAAAGCAGGCTGGGTTTAACCCAAGCCCTTAACGTGCCAGCTCAGCGTTCCAAAAAAGCTGCAGGTGAAGCACACGTGAAGCACTCAGCTCCAGTGTTTGCACAATCATTTCACCCTCACTCCAGAGCTGACCGTTGCAGTTTGCTGCTTTCAAAAGTTCTTCCACAGTGAATAGCCAGGAGTACATCTTTGCATTTCATCACCAGCACAGCACACCACCTTTGCTCCAAGGCTTTGCAGAAGTCAGGATTGACCCCAAACCCATGACCCTAATGCCATCCCCAAAAGCCCTTGCAGTCCTCCACCAGAGATAGAGCTCCCTACAGCACCCAGGTCCCTCCATTCTCCTCCAGCTTAAAATATCTGTCTGCCATGCTCCCTCCCTGCTGTTCTCCCCATGTCAATGCTGGGAGCACCACAGTGCAGCAATAAGTTCTGGGAAATTACCCCCCAGCTGGGGAATCAACAGCTACCGCAGTGGATGTCATCAGTGGGACATGGGATGGATGCTTGTAATTTTAAAGCATACATTTTATTTTATTATGCATTTATTCTCATCTGTACTTCTTGAACCAATATTTTGCTTCCTAATAGTTGCATTTTATAGCCAAGACAGAACTTCATGAGGTACAAACTTCTGCAGTATAAAGTCAAGCTCTGCGGTAAAGTCAAGCAAACACTTGTAGCAATTACATGCCCAGGAGATTTCATAACATCACAGAATTAACAAGCTGTCAGTTAATGATATATCACTCCATCTGCAATGGCTCCATCTCCAGAGAGGAACCCCACTCCATCTGCAATGACAATGACACAGCACAGTGGGGCAGTTATCACACACCAATATGAGATTCCACCTTATCTCAAAACATTTCTTTCTGAAGTATTCTAGTGCAATTTGCTTCCATTTTCTCTCCGAGGAGGCAGTTTTTTTTTGCAGAGCCTCTGGATTGGGAAAACGAGGTTCTGCTGAACAGAAACAATCTCAGTGAGTAACAAGAGGCAGTTTTCTTACCTCTTGTGTCTGGCACTTGAAATCACTGCCACTTTTCTTTCACTACAGAGCAACTGTTTCAAAGGACCAGACCCATGCAAAGGTGAGGGATGGAGTCTTAACTCAAAATGGGTGTCAGTGAGGATAAAGGTGAGAAGAGCTGCTCCAGCTGCAGATGTGTTACCGAAGCCACAGCTCTGCAGAGCTCATTATGCACACTGATAATTATTGTGATTAAGAACAATCCAAGAGCTACCGCCTCCAGTATTGAAAACTTAATGATTGAGAAAAGCTCAAAAGATTTCAAGGAAAAATACAGTTTTTTTTAATTATTATTTTTAAATACTATTTTCCAGGCTTCTCAGTAAGGCCAAAAGTTACCAAAGCGATTACAAGCAATCCATACAAGGGGGTATTTGAGCTCTGCAATGAACTGCCTGAGAAGCTGCTGCCTTCAAGCTCAGAGATGAGTAACCTTTCCTGTTTGCTGAAGGGATTTCCTGCAAAATCTGCCTTGTTGGTCTGCCACTGAGAAACACAGGAAGCATAAAGAAGTGGGCAGCCTGGAGCAGCACCCAGCTCCTTCTTTATTTCATTCTGCTGACAAGTCTGAAGCTGACTGAAATCCTGCTGGGTGCATGGGCAATGCACTGGAACTGTATCTCTGCACAGAGCTGACCTTATCATTTGTGTATTGGTTTCTTCCAGCAAATGACTAATTTATACATGCAGACCCTAATGCCACAACTATCTGACAAAAGATGTAAAAACAATCTGTATTGTTACAGAGTCTATTAATATGTATTAAAAGTCACACTGCAGCTGACAGAAGACATTACTGTACACAGCATAAAAAATATGACTATTATATTTAAAATTTTCTACTAATCATGCATCGCTGATTTTCTCAGAGTTTATAATTTAAACCTTTAACTGCTTTCCAGCAACATCATCAAGTCAAGATTTCTGATGGATGGGGAGCCAAGAAAACTCATTACAGTAACAAAATATAAAAAGAAAGGAAATAGGAACCCTGAACTGAAAAAAAAAAATAAAAAATAAAATAAAAATAGAATTGATTTTTGAAAAAAAAAAAAAAAAAAAAAAAAGTGAGAAATAGCATGCACCTGCTTCCCCCACTGCTTCATATTCTGTTGGTCATAATGCCAGCACGGCACACAGCACACAGCACAAATCCATGCAAAAGGGCACTGATGCCCAGCAGACAGACGGCCACAACAGGCGATGCGCTGCAGAACACACAGACTGGAGGTGACTTCTGTGTCCATGGTGGGCCTGATATCCTGGGCAATCAGACATCAGCTCCAATCCACCAGCACAGCTCTGCCTTCTGCAAAAGGCAGGAAACAGCCCCCAATTCCTGTTTCACTCATGGTTTTAAACCCTTTTACTCAGCTCTGCTTATTTATAATCGCGCTACTCGAGAGCCCAAACCCTGAGAGCCTCGGAAGCCCAGTGCAGGAGCAGAGGTCCCAGTTCTCTCCAGAAACAGCTCTCTCCAGGGGAGGAAGCCCTTCAGGCATTGGGATAAGGTTGAGATCAGGATTTCAAGGGATTCGTATACTGTATTCACATTAATATCATACCCAATCTCAAGCAGTAATTTGAAAATCCCAGAGAGGGTTTTTGGTTTTATCTTCTTGGTTTGTATACTCTCCCCACGCAGTGAGGAAGCAGATCCACTTACTAAAGCATTTATTAAACTTGCCAAGCTGTCTTCCTTCCCCCCCCACCTCTGAGCTACCTTGTGTGAATGTTAATCAGCACCATTACGTGGCACATCCTCTATGAAACGCTCACTGCGGCTCCCACACTGCCCCCAAAAACAAAATTAATAACCACTCAGGACAGAAAGTTAAGAACAACAATCTAAAACTGTAAGATATTTTATAAACATTTATTTTTCCAGAGATTCCTATCCTTTTCCCCCCTGGTCACATCACTCATTTCCAAACTCCTCACGTAGTTGCCTTCAAAACAATCCTAAGGGAGCGGGCAGAGTTCTTCCCCTGTTGTATAAATGCTGAGGCACAGGGGAGATATTTTTTATGATCAAACACGGCACAAAGATTTCAGATAAGCAGACTATCTGAAGCCATTCTGTGTATGTGCAATCTCCTAGAGCTCCACATCACCTCAGGCACACGTGTGTAGGTAGATATGAATATATGCAGCTACACATGCAGAAACATGAAGAAGAGGACAAAGTTACAGCAGCAAACCCTTTCAGCTCATTTGTCATCACCAGTAAGATTCGATTTCCAAAGCAGTGAGGCACAAGCATCCCAATGCACCTCTGTTCATCTCCACCCCCCTGCAATCAGCTGTATTTCTGAGGCCAGATGACACCACTCAACACAAGGACAGTTGGAGTGGTTGAGTCGGAAGAGCTCTCACAAACATCTCTCCTGAAACACAGGTCATGGCATGCTGAGATGGGAGCACTGCTCTTACTGAAATCACACCATTTCCTTCAGCAGCCTTCTCCAAAGGAAATCTTCCTAGGAAAATCAATATACTGCTGTTGAGTTTCAACTTTCTCTTCTCTCCCAGACCTCCCTATGATTAGCAGTGCCTTCTGCAACACCAGCACAGAGCTTTTAAACTGCTCTCCTTTCTGTCGCGCTGACTGTGATTTATCTGCCACCTCTTTCAATTATCTCAACAAGACCTTCTAGGAGGACTTGCTTCCTGGTCTGTAGATGCTTCTGAATTTAACATAGAAGATTAAGTAAATGATACAAGTAATTAAGAGATTCCATTAATCTAATTATCATTTACATCTAATTGTTCATATTATTCATTCAAATCTTGACTTTTTTTTATTCCATGCTGCTCAATTAACATTTTTACCACATAAACCCCATTACAAACTCAAGATAGGAACAACTGGGAAGCTTTTCTAGGAACTCTCCTCTCTGGTGTTCCCATGTGTGCCTCTCTGTAATTTTAGAACAAACCAGCTTGAAGAGCAGTCACTGACATCACTGCACCAGGAGCAATCTACTGCAATGCCAGCTCATTGCTCCCCTCCTGGTCTCCCTTTCAGCCCCAGTGCCTGGCTGGCACTGAGTCACACCTTGCACAAAGGCAGTCCCAACTCCAGATGATGGAGCTCTGGAGGTCAGAGCATTTACACAGTAGCATTGTGGGTTTTGCAAACAGCACACACTTGGAACGTGAGTCACAGCAAATAATGCACTAGTTGCAGAAAAACTTGGACAGTATCAAACAAGTGGCAGGAAGCAGAAGAATTTGAATGCAAGCAAAAGCCTGGAAGTCTCTGGATGCTCTCATGAGACTCATCCTGTTTTCAAGACAAAAGTGTTTTCACTGCTTGAATCTTGGAGGTTAGAACCTGGAAAATTAATGCACTTGTAAGCAGACTATTAAATAAGATGCTTCCTTCTCATTTATCTGTTATTCCAAGGTTACTTTGAGTAGCTTTGTGCCCTCGGTGACCATGTACCAACTATACTTCCAAAGCAGCTCAAGTGTTACTGCATTCAGCCAACCCAATGTGCCATTTTCTACTCGGACCACTTCAGAACACTCGGGTTAGTTCAGCCAAAGCCTTTCAGATCTTTCCTGTATCTGCACAGTCTCTCTCTCTTTGGCAATAACCATTCTCACCTGCAATGCTCAGGTGACTGGGACAGCTCACTTGCATCTCACCCATCTTGACACCTCTCACAGCCCCCCTGAATGGGGCACTCCTTGCTCTCTTGCACAGAGCCATTCCCAAAGCACTGGAATTAAGCCACTTCAAAAACAAAAATAAATACATCCCAAAGGAACTGATTTAACGGCAGATAGAAAACATTTCTCCTTGCACGTTTGTAAAAATGCAGGTAACACACAGGGAATGCTTTCCACATCTTTTGAGTCACAAAACACAACCCAGTGTTGGGTTAAAGACATCCATTACATCAAGAGGTAGACTCAGACTTATCACTAGTGTGCCTCCAGATAGAGAGGTGATACTGTGATTAATTTCAATCCATCAGAATAATGTTTAATTATTAACAACATTCATCTCCCAGCTCACTTGAATTATTAATACTTGATTATCTATTAATTGATTGTATTATTTTTTCATCAAGTGCTGGAGTTTCCCTCTATAACTATTTCTGCTCCAGCTCTTTCACCACCCTGAAATCACCATAGCCCTACTAAGGGCAGTGAACTCATCAAGTAGTGAGAAATTAGCAATTGTATCTCATCTGCGTCAGAAACTGGGCTTGTGAGAAAGTCCATCGGCATGAAAAGAAAATACCTTTCATTCCAAGGCTATTATCAGTAGTGACAGCTTAATTTTCATACACTGTGCCCTTCAGTGTACCACTGCATACAGACAAACTTCAGGCCAGCAGAGAAAAGCAATCATCTTCTAAAGGCCAACATCTGCTGTGTTGCAGCTCACAGTACAATTTGCTCCTCTTGGCAGTGAAATATTTAAATGTACAGAAAGCAAAAGGTGTAGTTTTTTCCAAGGGAGATCAGTACAGAATTCTCTCTAACCTGGATATGAGAAACTTCATACTTGAATATACCCAGATGCAATATAGCATAAAACCATAAGATTGTAGTGTGCATATCATAGCATCAGGGAAACCAACTGCATTAAGGTTACTAAAATGAAACTTGTCTTCTGATCATTGCATTCAGCAGTGCACAGGAGATGGACCAAAGAGGGCAATGAGGACTCCCATGGCATTAAGGGCAGTAGTGGGAGGGCAGCATGGTAACATGTTGCAAACGTGTGTAGCATTCTCATACAGCTTACAAAACAAAATCCACGTTATTAATCAAATCTGAATGAGAGAATTTAGGATGAAAAGTTGCATGAAAATTGGCTTTCAAGGATGAAGGACTGAGAGATTCATCCAGACACACAGCGACACGTTGCACAACCAGAAACCACAAGGGAATGAAACGGACCAGAAACAACACTTGGATGACCTTTGTGCTCAAGCTGAAGAGAGTGATGAGCAATGAGGAGATTATTATTTTTTACGTACAGCATATTAAAAGCTTACTGACACGCAATTCATAGAAATAATGAATATTTAAATTTAGCTCATATTAAAAAAATCTTATTAAATGTTTTATTTTGCCATCCCTAATGAAACAAACAAATAAAAAGAGTAGTGATTCCTAATGATATACGTGGCACACAAGCAAGATTGCTGGACATAATGGATAATGCTGGACCAGATGCACACATGGACCAGATGCACACATGGACCAGATGCACACATGGACCAGAGCTCTTCCGGCACTCAAATAAATGCTTATGGATGTGGAGTGTTACCTCAGAAAATCGTGGTGTGAGTTACAAGTCTCAAATATGCCCTTGTCAGGGCAGTCCTGTGCTTTCCTGGAATATTCTGCTGCTTTTAATTAAGGAGATGGATCAGAGGGAATTTGGTCCCCAACTTCAACAGACTTCTCATGGGACCTTAAGAGCCTACTAAAACTTCTTGTGTCCATCTTCTCTATTCATTCTTTCAGTGGCAACAGTGGGGAAAAAAAACAAAAAACAAAAAACAAGCAATTCTTTCCTCCAGCTTACCCACAAAGTCTTTCTAATAGGCAAAGATCACATTTATAGTGCTGATATTTCTCAGTGACCAACTCAATTGGTGTCTCCTGAGCCTCAAGTAAAACACCATTTGGAAAACCTGGAAACTGACTGCTCACTCTTGCAAGTCTGCACTAGGTTCACCCTGCAGAGGCAACAGTCCAGGGCCACATGCATAGGGAAGCCTGGAGATAAATCCAAGTTTCTGATACTGAGAATTTTAGTAAGTTGGGTTCAGCCAATAGTTCTCCTGCAGAGCAATTCCCTGCCATGCTTCAGTCATTTATTACGTGACAGGACGTGCGTGCTGATCTATTTTGCATATACTATTACTCACCAAGAGCATTTAGCACCAAGGCCCTCTGGAGAGCCCATTATGGAGGATTATGGACTAAATTGGCCAAAGATGTCCCTGGGGAACACAACTGCTTTGGTGCAGGAGAGAGAAACAACTGCTGCTGGGGCTAAAGATAAAGGAGGCAGGGAGGGACAGTGTAAGAGTTAAAGCTTTCTGCATTGAATTCTCTAATGACTGCATCAGTGACTAATCCCTAATAAACTAAATTATTTGCAATAACATACTTCTGACTCAACATTTGCTATAGCCAGATGTATAGGATATTCTGAAGCATTTCTTATAAATCTGGTTCAATTTCATCTCCTATTGCTAAAAACTTCTTTTATTTTTTTGCTTAGAAATAGCTTGCATTACATCAGTAGCCTAATTAACACATCATGCTTATTATTTGAGCTCAGTATTACAATAATTAATTCCAAAAAAAAACTTCCACGGGACCCCAGTATGTGCCATGTACCCCTGGTTTGCAATGGATTTGTTTCCATTATCATACAGACACCTTTAGGATAAATTAGGGAAGAAAAATAAAGACATTTTCTCTACAAATGGAGTGTTTGTTTCTTCTTCATCTTCTCATGCCTTTTTCATTTCCACTTTATACCTCTGAGGCACAAAAACTCAGAGCAATTCTCAAACACGAAGTATCTGTATTTAATCAAAATTAAGCTCTATGACCAATCTGATAACAAATCACTGGAATGTAAGTATTCACACTTTCCAAATGCAGCATGATTGTAATTACATAGCTAAAAATTGTAATGTGGTAGTGTTAACTTATGCTTCAGAACAGATTTTTCTACTATTCTACACATAGAACACACCTGATACTTTTATACGTGATCGCTTTGTCTGGCCTTTGGCTAGAAATTGAAGTCAATTCTTTCAAAACACTTTTTTCCTTTCTAACAGACCCGACTAAGAAAATTGAAGAGTACCTTCTAGTTAGAAAGCCTTTGAATGCAAGCAAAATAAATAAGCCTTGCGTTCACTCCTTTTCTGGAAATGCCATCTTGGTTTGTACGGCAGAGATCACGCTTAAGAGGTTTGTAACTTCAATTGGGAAACTTCTTCCATACCAAAAAGCATAAGATACAGCAATTTGTTATTATTTTCCTCAACCATTCCAACAGCAATTGAGAAAGAAGACTGTGGCTGGAAACAGGTCTTTCTTATGCTTCTGAGGACTCTGGTAGAGCTGGATAAAATAAATATATTCTGATCTTACTTCTGAATTAAAGATGAAATAAAATCACCTTTCTGAGGTCCAGGAGCATTCTTCAAACCCTTCCCTCTGGGAAGAGCATTGGCCATCAGTTTATCCTCCTTTCACAGAAGCAACTGTAGAAATGAGGCTGAGCTTTCCACACCACAGATGTGATTGCTTGAATGCACACAAGCTCTTTCTGCCCTTAACCAACACAAGGAATTGCCTTTTGCTTTACATAGCAGCCAGCAACTGTGTTTGCATCCTGGAGAAAGAATAAGAAAATCCCACATCTCCCTCTGTAAGCACAGATTTAATTGACTCTGTGTACAGTTCACGGTGAGGGGGCTGAAACCCATGGATTCAGTCACTGTTTCCATCAAATATGATTTTTTAAATTATTATTTATTTCTTACAAATGCAGAAGCCAGTCACTCTATCAAGGAGGCTTAAAACTTACTTTCTGCAAGCAGCAGTGCAAAAAATCCTAAACACACCAATGCTTGTGGAAAATAAGGTCAATCCTCTTAGAAAAAAATCAACTTGTAGTCACTGAATTCCTCTCTTGTCTTTTGGGGACACTTGCTTCCAATAGGCCTGACTCAGCCTTCTGCAGATACATGAAGAGAAGCTACTGATCTAATGGCACAGAAATATCTCTGCTAACATGAAAACCTACATATGCCAGCATGGGGCATTTCAAAGATAATTTTATCCTACTGCATCTTGTTATCCAAATGGAGAAATGTCAGCAGCGTATTAAGCTGATAGGAAAGCTGAAAGACTCATTAAGCCACATTTACAGTATGAGAACATGCAAAATGGAATATTTTCCAGGATCATTAAAACAAGACTTAATTACAGAATTCAGGTTTATCCGTGTCACCCAATGTCACAATACTTCAAGATGGATGAGGGGAAAAGGCAAAAAACCCTCAGCAGCCACATTTAGCACCACAGCAGTACCTGCATTATTCATCATCACTCATGCAATGACAGATCCTAAATAATTAGTATTACTCCCATTAATTAAGTTACGCAATTCTCCCACCTAGAAGAGGATTTGTAAAGAAATGCACACTAATAACATGTCGGCCACAGGCTCTGCCCAACAGTGCCATGTGTGCCAGTAGCACACAGCTCCAGCTTCCACAAACCATAGAACATATGGGTTTTAACTGAGAGTTTTACTGTACTTGGACATTTTTTTTTCCTTTTGTACAATTTTGTCCTGCTAATTTTCCTTCAGCTGTTGTAGACATGAAAATTTGCTCACATCTTACCAAGACTGATTTCTGTTTCATCTCATGATACAAGCCCTGAAGCATTCCTCAATTTCCAAAGGAAAGAATTTACCCGAGGCAAAATTATTATTCTTGTATTTTGTAAAAGAAAATGTTGGTTTACTGCTGCAAAACACACACCTGTGGAACACACAGACATACCTGAGTGAAAGTTCTGGATTTCAGGGTGGGAGATGGACAAGAATGCAAATCACCTTGCCAGAAAGCAAAGGAATCAATGCTTACAGATAGCATCGATCCTGTTGCTGTAAATAGAACATTCCCCTTTCTTTTCCCCAATCTCAGAGCATTATACAAATTGTAAAATGCCACAGCGTTTTTTAACAATACGATGGGTGGTTTTGTACCTGCATCTCAGACCATGCAACCAAAAAGCTCTGGTTATTGTAGAACAAACACAGGTCTACCAGCTATGCACTGCCTGAACTTCTGCCACTTGCACTCTGCTCTGTTGGTGCTTTGAGTTATGAAGGGCACCATGCACAGGGTTGCACTGGGAGTCCCCCACTGGCAGAGGTACAGCAAGAAGAGACTGAATAGCAGGTCTACTGAGAAATAAAAAATCTGGGCTAAACATTTGAGAATAAGGGAAGAAAATATCTGATCTTATAACCAAGATGTGCAGTAAACAAAGCTGTGTCACACAAAGCAGCAAATAGATTATACACAAAAACAGCACATGGAAATTCATGCCTTGACATGAAATAGTCACTGCAGTTGATTCATCAATGGACCACAAACATCTCAGTAAAACGGGCTCACAAATGTTCACGTTTCCTAAGCTCTGCCCCACGCACCATCAGTGGCACCTTGGGACAAGAAAACCATATTCCACATAAGCTCCTTTCTGGTGACCCAACCAACCAACCAGCTGTCAGCAGGCAAAACCTGCTTCAGATCTGCTTTTAATAAACTGAAATCTCAAACCTTGTAGTGATGAGTGTCCATGTTCCTCTTCCTGTTTGGGACGGCCACACAAGGCTGATGACTGCTGCCTTTCTCCTGCCTTGTCCTGAGCTGCTGCAGCAGCACTGGCTTAACAACACAGGGGAGCTGCTACAAGAAATCACTGCTATTTCAGAGAATTTAATCTGAAGTGCTCCACAGATGCAATGAATGGCCATTTGAGTAGTGAGTCATCCTTCCTCAGATCCTTTTATGGAACTTGGCTGGTGTATTTTAAAGGCGTGTTTCTTAATACTTAGTTTTGCAATTTTCAGAGTGATGCATTCAGGAGTTGGGAACATGGATCACGTGGCAGCAGAGCCACGTTTGTCAGTGGAAAGTATTCAGCCCTATATTTCCTCGTATATGGTACTTGCAAAACCTAATCTTTAGGATACTTGACTTTGTTCTCCCACCTGCTATTCAATGAACTCCTAGAAGTCAACAATTTAAATATTTTAAATTCCATTTTGCATCGTAGCTGAGTAAATTATATTTTCAAGTTTTTAACATGTATTCCAAAATTCAGCTTATTTCTGTCTTTGAACATCATGGCAATCTCAAGGTATTCTTTCTGCTTTCCATAGAAAATACCTACATCTGCACTCACTTTGCAGGAGAGCCTCTAGTACAGTCTGCCTCAGACTGGGACAGTTGGCCCAATAATCCAGCACTGCTTCCTGCTTAATTAGCTAAAACTCCCCTGGTGCTATCACTTCCAACAAGTACCTGCCAGACTTGCTGGCTGCTAGCACAGCTTCTGCAGGACCAGTGTGAAATGACTTTCTAGCACACATTTACCTACACAGAGTATCCAGGCTGTAAATCTGCATTACAGAGACAACCAAGTTCCTTCCAGAGAGATCTCAGGATTCACCAGAACACTCTCCACCAATTCATGAGGATGGCACCTTCTCCTTTTAATTGAGTTTTCACTCAGTAAATTATTTTAGAATATTCTATGTTCTCCAATGGATGTCAGGCTGCACCTGCCTGAGGCACACCAACAAATTACTGGCACTGAGCAGCCGGCTCAATAATACCTGCCAATATTTCTGGGCCTTTTTTCAAATGGAAAACTGAGATGAGCTGCAGATGGGTGAAAAGCATTGGACTTCAAGATGGGAAAAAGCAACAAGCAAGTCATAGATATCTGACAATCTGTCTGACACCAAGCACTGGAAACAGGAAAAACAGAGCTATAATCTCCCATCAAAAACAAGTCAGTGATGTTATCTAACCAATCCATTAGTAGATAATATATTTATTATTTCTAGCACATACATATGATGTACACATATGATCTGTGAAGGACAACTCCCACAAAGAAGCTGAATCAATTGCATTAATAGCTTAGGGTTGAAAACCATTATTCTCTGCAGGTCTACCAACCTACAGTAAAACACTCAACTTCACGCAGAAAAATATCCCAAGGAAATCCAATTCCTTCAACCTTTCATTTAGAATACCGTTCCCCCCCAGGTTTCTCCTCAGCTGACAGCACTGTGCTGGCTTCCTGCCCCATGGCAACATCACCTCCCAGTGAGGCTCAGAGCACAGCTGTGGGATCCTGTGCTGCACTTCCCTTCAGACACAGCTCTCTGAAATGACAGATCCCTCCTTCTGGAAGTGTGAGAATGACTTGGAACACAAAACAGAGTGAAGAGAGACCGAAGCTCAAGTTAATCCTTGCACTAAAGCAACCTTTTCTCACTGATTTTTAATACTTCACGCAAGAGGGAAAAATAAAGTTTTGGGCTTGAGCATCGCCAGCAAACCACAGGGAGCCCAAAGGCTGCAGCTCAAAAGGAGAACTTCAAAAAACATGTCAAAAGCATTACCAGTTTAGAGGGAGACGAAAGGCCATGTTTGCATTCAAGCCCATTTGCTGAGGAAAGCATTTAATAATGAGTGGCATCAGGAGCTGGCTGCAGTTATTCTCAGCTGCAGAGCAAGCAGCAAACAAGTTCCGCATGCACTTTCTTGTGCCTGCCCCAGTACCTTCACAATGCCCACAGTGGGATAACACCACTGCATAGCATATTATGGGATACATGGCCTTGGCAATGGGTGCTGGATACATCCCCACCAACGTGCCCCCGGAGCCATCAGTGCCCACACTGCATCCCCTACTGGGCATCACCCATGGATAAAGCCATCAGAGAGAAACAAAAATCCTGTGTCATGAGCAGGGTTTGGGCCAAAACAAACAAATACATAAATAAATATTTAAAAAAAAAAAAAAAAAAAGCATTTAGGGGATAAAGGTTGCAACACTGGAATAGATTGGTTTGATGAGATTTTTTTTTATTTTTTTTTTGGCAGAGGAAAAAGTACCATTTTCTAGAACAGCTTGCCGAGGAAATGAGGTTTTTACACTTTTGCAGTCTCTCCCATCTATCCAAACCCATCAGTCACTGGCATAGGGGGAATTTTCAAAGGAAAAGTCTCAAACTAGCACCTCTACTGAGAAAAAGTACATTGGAAATGCTGTTTGAGAGTAGCTGAATGGCAAATCCCAATATAGACACTGGCAAGGCAGACAGCCTGAATGTAATCTAGGCTGAGAGTAACCCAGCATTATCTTCTGTCAGCTGGAGAAGACAGAAATTGCCTGAACTCTGCCTCATACAGAGCAATGGGGGATGCAAGTCAGTAGAAAACCAAGGTTTTAGGTTCAGAGGTTACAGGATGCCTTGTTTTGTTAAAAAAAGCTCAGTTTTAAGTCATCTGGAGAGAATTACTCTCCCTGTAATTTTGGGCTGCATGGGTATTACCACCTTTTTTTTTTTTTTACCTAAAACTGTTTTGTGGAGAGATCAACTGAAGTTGGTTACTGAAAACAACCATGCTGTAGGTACAGAGCAGGCCAACAGACAATCAAGATCTCTTCCATCATTAACTGATAGGATTTCTACTTTCCTTAGGTCTTTTGAAGGCAATAAGCATTTATTGTAGGTATGAAACATCCTTCAAAAGGTTTATCCCCCCAGCAAGTAGTTTGTCCAGAACCACCATGCAGCAACAAAGACTCACTCAAATTCAAAACTAAATCATTAATCAGAAAGCAGTTGCTGGGAAAGCGGCTCCTGCCTACTCTAAGAGGTTTCATAGCCATCCCATCTGCAGCCTGCCATTTGTTCGTTAATTTCCAAATGACAGATTATGAGCACAGACAGTGTCCCTTTGTTCCACACGCAGCGCGTTGGGAACAACACGGGGTTCCCTATTAGCAGCCATCCCTCACCCTGTGCTCTCACCCCATCGGACGGCAGGACCTGCCATGACCTCCAGCTGATGCAAGACCACAACAAGTGTTTATGCTGCAGCACTCTCTCCTGAGCTCTGGGAACACATGAAACCCCCTGCAGCAGCCGCAGCCCCAGCAGCCCTTCTCTGGTATTTGTCTGGGCTCTGAGTCCCATCAGATGAGGGAGGATCCCGAGCATCTGGCAGATGTCTGCGTTGTGCCATGCAGCAGATTACAGAAAGCAGCCCTTCAGAAAAAGCATGCCTATTAAACCCAGAGGAGCGAGGACAGCACCTGAGTTCTTGGATTTAATGAGCCAGCATCACTTAGGGCTCACTCCTAGCAAATGTATAAGAAAATAATTTCCTTGTAATGAACTCATGTGGCAATTGGCTTTGCCCTTTCTGCTTGCTAATAATAATAAATTTTATCCAAATTACTTCGGGCAGCAGGTAGATTGAATACTCTAAGCCCTGAATGCAAGGGCAAAACAGCAACTACAGTCAAGTAAAAAAAAAAAAAAAAAAAAAAGTACATCAGGCCATGTTTAAGTTTGTCTGTTTGTTTTTCCCTTTTGTTTTTAACCACACTCTGATTCAACTAAGGATTTTCTGTCATAACACAGAACGCTCACCTTGGCAGGGAGGTGCTTAGAAAGAAATGACTTCTTCGCCCCAACCAGGCAGCAGTGAATAAATATGCAGAGTGAGATATCTTGAGGAGATATCTGCTCTGTGGTAATGCTGCCACTGCACAGCCAAGGAAGACAGCACAGCCACATAAACAGATTAGCGGGCACCAGCTGTCAGCACAATTGAACAACAATCTATCTTATAGATCCATAGGAATAATTTCCACTGCAGCAATTTTCGAGTTAGCATGACAGGACAGGTTTTGAGGAGCTATCTCAATAGCACAGCAGCATCTGAAGAAAATTCCAAAGTAATCTGTCACATTTCTGTCAAGACACATTCAGGACTAAGTGTCATTCTGTTACACATCAGATCTGAGGAAATGGAGTTGCAACCACTTCCAAGGTTAAGTTTTAACAAGCAGTTGATTTGGCTGGCTCAGGCATCATTCTGTAAGTCTGCTTGGTGTGCACAGAGACCAGGAATTACAAGGGTACGAACTGAGCATCCTTACCACACAATACAGGTGGCTGAGGAGAGGCAAGCTGCTGGCCATGCATCCAAACCTTCACTTGAGCAGACATTTCCCCATTACCACCCTATGCACTTTGCAAAGCACATCGGATTTGGGAAGAAAAACCCAGGGCTGAGCCTAACATGAGCTGGCACCTCACCACTGCCCATGTCAGCTTGAGGCAGTGCCCACGTGGGGACTGTTCTTTTCTAGAGAAACATCACTCTGGTTAACGCCATCAAGGCTGGAGAGGGGTGCCATAAGCAGTTTTCAGGCTGTCAGGAAACAAGGCCATTTCTCACCCTTTTACAGACTGAAAGGGTTACTGATCCCTCAGGACACGATATTTGCAATAACAGTAGTAATTTGGGTCACAGACCCTCAATCTCTAAGCAACCGCTTTGCTTTTCATATTTTTCTTCCTGGTTACCACAAACAATAGTCAGACAAAATCATGATTTCATATTCTGGCCTGATCACCCCCACGTTTTTAATTAATGTATTTTTATTAGCGTTTAATCTGAAAAGTTTTGAGCCCCAGAGGTAAGGAACGGCCAAACGCTGCCGCTATTGAAATGGGAAAGAGGAATGTTATTCAGTTTGGATTTAGTATGTTGGAAGACAGAGGAACAGTGGTCAAGCAATGGAATTAAGAACCCAGAGGAATATAACTTGAGAAGAAATAAAATTTGCTTGTGAAGAACTAAGCATGTCAACCCAATCTTTTTTCTCTCTTTAAATAAGGATAATCACACTATTATAAGAGGAGCTAAATACCTTTTGATGAAAAAAAGTATCCCATTGCAATGGGAATAAACACAGTCATAGAGAAACTATCCTGTCTGCTTCCAAACAGATGGAAAACACCAGTCCATCTCCACAGGGGAGTGCACTTGACCCAGTTATTCACAAATGACTTTGGTAACACAAAGATACAGTACGGAGGAGCTTCAAGCCCTGGGGAAAATAGTACCAGCATACCAAGTGATCTCAGTGTGTAGCTAAAACATCAAAACTTGTAAAGATAATTAGGCAAAAAAAAAAAAAAATACACAATGTTCAGCCTATTTTGGAAATAAACGCCGACCTGAGGATGTGCTTTGTAAGGTAGGCAGAACAGAGAGGTCAGGAAGGATAAAACCTAAACGTGAGTCAGCAATGGGAGTCTGCCAGAGAGACAAGTGGTGGTTTGAGAAATGCTAACAGATGTTAACCACAGGACATGGAAGGTAATTATTCACATCAGGTTTAGAAAACATGACCTAGAAAGAAGGGTATTTGCTCAATCCATGAAAAGAGAGGTCCAAAATGTAGACATAAAGGCTATCTTCCAATATAAAAAATGTTTTAATTAAGAAAATGATCATACTTCATGAGCATGAGAAGTAACTCCTTAAATGCACAGTAAGAAAAGATACAATCAAAACCATGAGTTATACAGAAAGTTAATCAATGGAATGTGTTATCTCCAAGGAGGCTGTTAATACCCTCACTGGAAGGCTGCAAGGTCACCTAGATGACTCTTTAAGCTCCTGGGTCAGATCTGCACTCCAGCACTTTCGCTGTCAAAAGCATCCAGGAAGTAATACTTTACATTATCTCCACTGGAACAAAATGACGAGGAAAGAATCATTTGGCACAACTGAGCACTGCTGCTCATGCTTTACATAATATGCATTTTGAAGAACAATAACATTCTTGAAGTCAGGTCATCTATGGACAATCAGCTGTCATACTTCAGAGTTTGCAGTGATTCTGTTCATAAAGGCACTTCCATCCCAGTTCTGTTAGCTTTCCCAAGGTCACACCCAAATAAAATCAAAATAGAAAAACCTCCCTCATCACATCTCTGCTTAGCATCCCTATTTCCCTGGTTTCCTAACATGGACTTTCTTCTAGAATAATCCATTCAGGAGGAAGAGGGTGGCACTTAATACAGTTCCTTCACTGCATTAGTTTACATGGCATATACTTACTCATTTTTCTTAACTTACTGTGCATTTGGTAGTGCTGTATGGTACTTTCCAGGAAAGCTTATTTCAGCATCAAAACTGAATATTGTATTTCAATTTACTGAACTGATACATGAACTTTGCTGATGTTCAATTGTATTTCTGTGATTTTATTAACTCGTTTATATGACACTGAATCACAGTCTCTCACCAATCTATTTCCTCTATTTCTCCACGTATACAGTAATACAGGGGATATATTTGAAACATTAGAAATAACACAAGTAGAATTTTGCACAACTATAGCCAGCAGCGCACAAAATAAGACATCGTTAATAATAAATAGTAACATTATGTAAAGAAATACCATCTGAAAGTTGATTTTACACGGCGTATTAAAGACTTGATGGCTCAGGAGATTGGTAATAGAATAAAAAGCCTTTTATCTCAAGGTCATCAATTCAAATACAAGTCAGACTGATAGCAACTGAAAGCCATTTGATGAGAGCGTTAATGAGCCTCGTCTCGTTTCTAAAAATTTAAGAATAGCCATAACATTCAGCTCTTTCTCCTCCCTCTGACAGCAGTCAATACAGAAATCGTATGGAGGCACCGCACCCAGCTGGCCGGTGGAGCCGTATTCCCCCCTCATACACTGCCAGCCCCAGGCTATTGCTGTTTTAGCAGTTTCCTAGCAGGTATCCATTTGTTCTGTTCCAAAATTCAAAATCCTCAGCGCTGCCAACTGCTTCTTTTATTGCTTGGAGGACTGATAAACAGAACTGGGCTTCCAGCTCCCTGCACAGCCACTTCAAGTGATACATGAGCAACACTCTGGTCATTTGCTGGAGCCATAACAATCTGATACACTAATAGATTACCTTTTTTGCTACTTTAATGCTTTTTTTTTTTTCTGGTTTGTATCTAGGACAGCAATGTACCATAGCAAGGCAATGCACTGAGAAAGGAAAGAATCCCAGTGCAAAGGAGAGCAACTGTTGAGCTATGCTCTCTTCAGCAGCAAACAAAGCAAGCCACATATTGTGCAACTTCACAAGCAAGCTCAGCATCTTCTAGAATAAAACTCCTGGTATGATTTCCTTTATTCCAGTAAAATGCCTAAGTAATTTACTATTGGCTGTAGTATTAGCATGATGCAATGCACTGATAAGAAAACCACTGATGATATTCTTTTGTCTGAATTTTTATGCTGAGCAAGTTTTATATTTTTATATATATACACACACATACACACACACGGTTCCATAGGCCAAGGGTCAGTGTTTACATATGCAAACAGCCCAGAACATCTACAAGTGCCTGCTGGCAGGTATAAAGGGGGACGTCCAGAAGCAGCACTCAGTGCAACATGCAGTAAAAAGACACGTTTTCGCCACAATCTGAATTTGAAACCCACTGATTTCTTTCTGAACTGGGGCATATAAACAAGCTCCCCAAGTAAAAATTACTCCAAATTGTAAAAACTACCAAGCTCACAACTCAAGTAACTTCCATCTGCAGTGCCCAGGCTTTAGAGGGCTGCTTTGTCTCTCAGAACTGACTAATGGATTAATTTTAAAGGTGATTGGGTGCTTAAAGATGCCATTTACAACCAGCATGGGTTACAGTGTCTGAGTAATCAATTCCCTTAATGCAGTTTTCCCCTCAGCACAGCACAGGTGCCTAATAGCTGTTACAGAGCCAGCTCTGGTGCAGGGCAGGTAGTGCAAATCCCCAGGCTCCCACTCCTTGGGCAGCCTGCCCTACTCCCAGAACTTCCCACAGAGCACAGGAACAGCTCCATCACCACAGAGTATCTCTTTCTCATCTGCAGCTCCAGCTGAGAGAATTTGTTCATGGCAAATACAAGCATGAGCTTTAAAGGTTCAACATCATGGAAGGTCTCTGTACAACAAAGGCAGTATGAACACCTGCACACACCACCTGAACACACGTGCCCCACTGGTGCTGTCTGGCCCATAATGCTGATGGCCAACTTGAATTTTCCCTTGCAAGTGGTCAGGGCTGAACCTACTCCAGTTTGCAAAGCACAAAGCTGGAGACTGCCTTGTTTCAGCAAAGAGAAGCCTCCCAGCCCACCACACCAAATGGATCTACTTATCCCACGTCTGTCTTGAAGACTGTCAGGAGTACAGAAAACTGAATTTAAGTGGATTTCAGAGTGTGGAGAACTCCTGAATCCATCAGTTAAGGTCATTAGCTCATGTGACACACCTCACTGAAGTCAATTTTCAGAGATAAGCGTGTGACAACCTGACTGGAGGAATTCTCCTGTAATGTATTATTAATTCATTTATTATTACAGTTATTATAATCTTTATGTGGGGGCACTGAAGCTCAATTTGTTCTATCGCAGCTAAAGCTTTTAATGAGCCCTTTCTTCTCCTTGGGATAGGAGCTTCATTCAGCAGCTCTGTGGCTTTTAGAAAGTAGAAAATAACATGACGGTGTGTCCAATTTACAAAGGCAGCTTCACACACTGCGCCCTGAATTTTACATGCAAACAATGGGATGACTAATTTTCAAACTGCAGAGTATCTCTTAAAACGTAGTGGACTCACAGATTCTAAATTTAGGAAGGCTTATAAGCAAATGTATCACAACGCAATGAAATCTTAATGACAATTCCCCTAGCTGAGAAAGAGGAGGAGCGTGTTTAAATAAAGAAGCCCTGTGTAAATGCACATATTTGCTCGGCAGATGGGGGAGCATATATTAACTTAACTCTCAGCCCCAACTGAATGGCTCTGGGTTCATCCCTTGGTCACAGGGCTGATCCCAGATAGGCGCTGGCTGAGCCAGGGGAAAGGGCAGAGCCTGCAGAGCAATGGGAAAGCTGTGAACAGAGTGGAGGAGAGCAGCACACTTCCCAAACATGCACATCTCTGACGCATGGGGCTGAGCACACAGCTGGCGAGAAAGGCTGCATCACTGGGTGACCTTTCCTGCTTGGAGAGAAGGTCAGAGACAACAATCTGTGCCAGTTTACGCTCAGAACGTTACGCCTACACTTCCAGTATTTCTCCTTTGAAATGGAGAAGCCCAGCTCATGTGATAGCCTCATGGAAAACACAGGAGGAACTTCTTTTTTTTTATTTGGAAAAAAAAATAAGCACATGTTTTGGGGGGGTATGCAAGAATAATCAAGACAAATCATCCCACAAAAAAAAAAAAAAAAAAAAGCAGAGAAAACCTTCATTCTCTTTGCTCAGGCAGACCTACCAAACAAGCAGCCTTCACAGGGTGACCTTTCCAGATGGTTGGTCTTGAAAGAAAGAAATTTTCTAAGCTAACTTACGGACTGACACAGTCAGCTCCTGTTCAGAGCTTCTCCTAAGAGAGGAGAATCAAAATGCAATCAGATTTTATAGAGGCACACAGCACCTGAATTCCACTGCTTGATTTGTTGAGGTGCATCAGAAATTAGTACATCATTTTCCATCTGACACTACCACTGCATGCAAACAAAAATAAATACGGCACCAATACAAGAATAAAAATGTTCCTACTCAAGAAAGTTAGAGCAGCATGCTGACAGACCTCATTTTATCAGCAACTTGTTGGTATGAATTTCAGAGACCACGACAATACACAAAATGAAATTTAGCAGTAGATGCAGTGTTCTCCACTCTGCCCTCTGCAGCAGTAAAGGGCAGGGAGCAGAATAAAGGAAACAAAAAGACCAACAACAAAGAAGCAGAACAAACAGTACTTCCAAAGAAGTGGTAAATAATTCCTGTAGAAAAGTCTTAAAGCTCCCATTAATTAAAACAAATAGGAAATGCTTAGTTAAGCTCCACGTATTGGTAGCACAGACTCTCTTGTCAAACAGTCACAAAAAAGAAACAGAGCAAAAATGCATAGATTTGTAACAAATAGGATTTAGGAAAACAGTTAGAATCCTGTTGCCAGTGTTTTTATTCCCTTTATGTACATCTCTTTACAGAACAGGTCCAAGAGCATTGAAATTCCCATAAGAGGCAACTCTAGTGAAGTCCAACTCAGAAAACACCTCTGAGGCTCCCAGACCCCCTTCCTGCAGTAAACACCTCTTGGCCACACATCACCAAGGCTCTGCTCCTTCCCTGCTTCTTCAGGGCACCACAAGGCAGCTGTAAGGAGGGCAAGGTGCAGGGGGCAATGCACTGTCACTCACTGCCCCAATGGCCACCACCACTGAAGAGCAGGAAGGAAGACTTGCTTGGAATTAATCTGAATAATTACACCACTTTCTCCCAACAGGTTGAAGAACCAAATGGATTTGAGGGGATTTTTCACATACAAAACAAGTTCCTTATCCATGAGAACCTACTACAGGATAAAGCCCAGCTTAGGGCTTGGCCTTGTATAATATTTTATATAGAGATATACACAATCACATGGAATTATTCCATAGCATGTACAGTTACACAAACACATTTATGCTACTACAGCAAGCATGGTAAAGAGAGAAGGTTTGCAATAAGGATATAATACTTAAGACTTCAACTGTTACCATTCAGAAATAAAGAAGGATGGATTCTCAGCAGTCGCTGCGGCTGCTCCTTCATCAGCGCTTGGTCGATTCGCAGTTCACACCGGATTCACTCTCCCCACCTTACAGCATCTACAGGGAAAGACAAATGTGTGAGTTATCATACACTGCGTTCATCTAAAAACAGCATCTTTATCAGTGCCACTTCTTGGTTTCCATCCCCCCCCCACCTCTACATCACTGAGTTTGAACTCATTCCCTTTGCCCTCCACTTAGCTGAAATAAGATGGGGCTTTCCTCATTTGAATGATAAATGCAGCATACCAAATAGAACAGGAAAATGGGCTTAAGTTAGAAGACCTGACTCCGATTCTCAATCTGCTTTGTGACCTTGGAACAAGGCATGTCTCTGTTGCTCTGTTTTCTCTCTTTCTTTGCCTTTCTTGCGTCCTTAGATTACAAGCTTCCTAAAGTGTTTATATGGTACCAACCAGATAAGAGTCAGTGTTCACAGGAACCACCAGATAACAGAAAAGCAGAAACAATAAATCTTATCAATCATTACTCTCCTACAGTTCACCAGTGAGATACAAGATTTCAAAGTAATTTCCAAAAGTTACTTTCATTTAAAATACAAATCCTCATGAAAGAAGAGTGTATTGAAGATTCGTTGTTTTTTGTGTTCCCCCTGCCAACCCAATAAAATTTCAAACAAGATGACGAAGAGCTGCATTTCAGTATCCCTGCTGGCAAACACAACTACAATATCCCTCAGCTTTTCAGCTGGCATCTCCTTGCAGAGCTGTTGCAGGCTCCTGCTCAGCGTCTTATTGTGACGATGCTCTGCTACACACTGGTAGCAGCAATGAGAATGAGGAGATCCATGTCTCATTTCACCACCTGCAGATAGACTTCCTCCCCCCCATGGACAGACCCAGCCCCTTTCCCCAAGCACACACACGCACCTCCTTTCCCACACCCTTCCCAACTCCTATTTTAACACTTTGCTATTTTGGTGTACGTAGCCAAAATAAGCATACAGGGATGTACACGTCTATGCTTCGTGCCACACACCTCTCTCATCTTCCAGGTAGGCTCTGTGGTTATGGGCACATACAGAACATTTACATGAACCTCCCTGTCAAAACAACTATCTGATTTCATCAAACCACAACTCACTAGCATATATATTTCAGAGTTCAACCCATTTGTCAATAAACTACGTTTTGTGACATGAGTAGAAAACATTCCTTAAGCTTTGCAGTGATTCAGGAACTGGACTTCTACTTCCAGCTGATCCTTAATCCTTCTTGACGCCCACTGAGGCTTTAGCTCAGAAATGTTTACTCTCCTGCTGGCAGCCTACAGCCTTTTAGAGAGTCTTTACCTTTCCAAAGTAACGCATCGGCAATTTGTAATGCCAAATGCAAATTGCCTGATGTACAGCTTGTGCCAGCTGGGTACAGCCCAGCCAAGCCTGGTCCAAGCAGTGCAAGACATGCCTCAGCTAGAGGAGAAACAAGCTCAAGCCCAGACCCACGCCACTCACCAGAGCTTAATAAGCAGAGTAGAAAACGATGCAAGCAGTGCAAAACAAAGGCTATTTCCAGACTATCACCTTATCACAGGACTACATTTAGAGAGTTTAAGACCAGAGATGCTGTCATTACATCAGGCCCAGACTTCCTGCCATTCTCCTTGGCTACCTCTGCATTAAGCCAATTTACCTGTAATTGATTAAAACATCTTCTCCAAATAAAAAACCCACTTTTTATTTAGAGACATGAAAAAGAAGGAACTCAACGCTGTTTTAATCAGAGATTCAGAGGAGGGAATTACAATTCCTGCCCTCCTTCCCTTATTTTTAATCTAACCCAAAAATCACAGCAGAGAGTAGTAGCTCAAATGCTTTCTACCCAAGTTCTTTTTAATCGGCCATCTCCTGTCGTCAGCAGCTGTTTGTCTGCTGCTCCCACTTACACTGTGCATCTTGGACTTATCGATCGAGCAAGCTTTAAATTACAGCTATCCACAGGGAAAAAAAAAGCAGAAGAAACCATAACAGGAAAGAGCAGATCCGATAAAGGATTTCTGAAGGGCTACTTGGTTGTGCTAAGAGAAAATCTTAATAGAATTTCCTGGAGAGAAGGTCTGTAGGACTGAAGTTATATCAGTGGGCTGCATGAACAGAGGATGTGTAAATAGAGCTCACAGGCTGAGTGGAAGGATTTATACAGAAAATGGTTCCAGAGGAAAGCAAAGGAAAGCTTGGCAAAATAAATGAAAAAATAAAATACAGTATTGGGAACCTGACCTGTATCACTGGGTTCTTTTCCCTGGGTTCATAGGAGCCAGCAACTTTTGGCTGTTCTTGTTTCAATTATAGTATAAATCAACAGAGAGAATTCAGCACTGCCCAAAACCACAAAAATAACACTAGCACTGGAAAGGCAGAGTAGGAACCACACTTTCAGTGCTCAGGTGCACCTCCAGCAGCTTTAGCACATGGACTGCCTGTATCAGAAAGCATCCAACCAAAGGGACAAAACCTACCCTACACCTCCACAATCCTCCCCCACATCACAGTCTACATGCCACACTGTGACAGTGCAGCAGGTGATCCCAAATCCTTTTAAAGTGCAGCACTGGGTGAAGGGGAACCATCGTTTTGCCCAAATGTCTTCTGTGACATGATGGAAAGAGCCCTCCTTGGCAGGAAGTGTCCATTGCCCCCAGCAGAAAAGCTGTATCATCCTCCCATGAGTCACATACACAACAGACAGGGCACCTGGGCAGCAAATTTGCAGCTGCAAAAGTCTTAACGAGATGACATATAGCATTACAGTGGGAAAAAAAGCATTGCTGAAACAAAGCATGTCTTAATGAAAACAAACGTCTCACACAGTCTGTGCTGAGAATGTAACCTGCTGTGTGACTTTACATGCCTTGTGCACAAAGGAAAAACACAGCCTTATAAAGCGGGATTTATGGCAATTGTCCTGAAGACCTCATGGCTCGATCACAGTGGTTAGGTGCCCTGGTCTTGTAAACCTGTTGTGATTTTTAAAGATGAAAAAGAAAACTGGGATATTGTTTCCTCCGTGTGAGCTCACAAAGTGCCTGCATGTCCATCTGCATTCGCAGCGCTGCTCCTGCCTCCTGCTTCCCAATGGCAGTTACTGTTATCGTTCCACAAGCACAGCCACTTCAATCTCTCGATGCCCAGAAGGCTGGAGGGAGCTGACAGATTGAAACCAGGAGCAGTGAGGGCTTCACACCACAGATGGCACCGATGGCTCCTTGGGCTCCTGCACCCAGGGCCAGGACATGGGATGTCTGCTGCAATGTGACCTTCCTGCTCAGCCGCCCACTTCTCCTATGAGGGGGAGCACAGGGCAGGACACAGCCCCAGTGCTGCTTTAGCTGCTTTCCTGAAGCACAGCTCTGCTGTGGCTACCCGGCTCAGCCCATCAGTGCAAGAGGCAAGGAGTAATACGCTTCACTTCAGCATATCAATAGCAAGAGGTGCCTGGTGAAGGATTTCTTTTCTCCCCAAGCAATGCGAAGATGCATTTACCTGCTTGGAAAACAGCAGAGTATTGAGTGACCAAATGTAGCCACTGGAAAAGATTGCTGTCCTTAGAGTGGGGGGGCTGGATGCCACACAGGAAGGGCAGATGTGCTAAGGGGAGTTCTGCAGTGACAGCATCAAACTGATGCCAAGTACACACATTTAATTAATTTTTTTCCCCAAGGAGGGGAAAAAAAAAAAAAAAAAAAAAGGCAAGAAGGAAGGAGCTCTTAATCATTAAAGAAGCATTTTCAGATATAATCCTACACATGCACAATATGAATACAATCCAACAAAGCTATTGAGAAAAGCCTGTACAAGTCAGTTTTCTTATTCCTTAAATAATTTCACTTTTAGGAGCAGTAGCACATAACTAATTTTGCAGAAATAAAACTTAGATGTCCAATTTAGTTTCCAATTTGCCCACTCAGAAAAAACATGAATAGAAAGAGTGAGCCTGGGGTCGATCTCTCCTGTAGAACACGGCGCTCCCTATCGCTGCAAACACAATATGGCAGATTTCTCAGATATCTATTCATTTGTTACTGGAAGGGTTGCCATAATATGGAGAGAACCTGGAAGTACCGATTGCAGCTGTCTAAAACCATCACACTGTGTTAGTCAAACAATTTACGTGATTTACCGTACCAATAAAAGAAGGCAAGCATGAGTAAGTTTTCATAAATCAAGCTTATTGGGCCAGATTCTGACCCACGATTATTCAGGCATACAAAACACTGCAGCTCATTACTGGTACATAACTCACTGATCTTAGCATAGCGGCGTATGGCGTTAGAAGCTGTTAGGACAGGTACCAGAAGAGAAATCAGCCTGGCCCTAGCACACATACAAGGGCTGATGCATACACACACACCTTTTTACTGGCTCGTTGCTAGCAAGGCACATCACAGACATTTTCCTTAAAGGAAATGTCAAGGTCTGTGCAAAGGCACTGTGCTCTCGTGTAGAGCATGGCCCCAAGACCTCAGTAGGAAGGCATTCAGTTGTTCTACCCAGCACCACGACACACGTATCTATTGATTTCAGATTTACAGTGGACACCAGCGTTATTGCCCCTTGAGGAAAATTGTGCCTGCCAGGGAATCACCTCTGTCAATATTTCCCTCCTTGATCAGTAAATCCTGGTAGTCAATAAAAGTCAGCGAGCACAACCGCCGCTATCACAGCAGCCTGTGCATACCTTGGGGTAAAATTTGGCACGCTTACTGTCTGCCCATTAGTTAGAACGATTTTGCAATTAAAATCCCCAAGGCATAGAGCACACTTAAACTTGATTTTAATAACCTAATGCACAACACATCTCTGTGCCGCAACCTCTCCCCGGGCTCTTTAACATGGCATATGCAAAACTAAATGGCACCTGAGCTGGAAAAAGGATTTCTCCTGAACTGGAAATGCAACCTCAGAAGGAGCTCAAAAGTATCTTTTTTTTTATTACAACCCATGCATTCCTATTGCAACATTAGGGCTACAGGAAACAACACAGCCAGAAAACCGATTTCTGTGCTCTCCAGATTAAAACAGCAGATTTCAGATGTTCTCACATGCCAAAACACCAGTCAGTCATCCTCAGAAATGCTGAAGCAAGACTTCAGCTGGGATTGATCTGTGTAAATAAAAATGCTTCAGCAAGGCTATATCACCTGACAAACGATTTCCCTAATTAAAAGTTGTAAGCAGACCATAAACAGATTTAACTGAGGATGCTTTTCACCACTCCACAATGCGAAAGCCAATCATAGGACACCTGCCATGACACACGAAGGGAGAAAGGATCAGAAAGGTTTAACCCGTGAGGCTCACTGCAAGCAATCATACACTCTAATCAGTAACTTAGCTAGCATTTAATATAAATAAATCTATGAAATAAGCAGAGTGGAAAGATCCCCAAATCAAGCTAGTGAACAATTTACAAATTATTTTTTTTCCTCACTTCTAAAATTACTGACTTCCAACCAGAAGAAGATAAAAATCAAAGGACGGAAGTTGTTTGCTATTACTGATTTGTTCACGTCTGACCTTGATTTGGTCATCAGCTCCCTACTTGCCCATAAGATGGCCAGGCTATGGAAACAGAGTGATACTTGTTCATTCAACAATCTTGAATCCTTATGTAGCACTTCTCCTCAGCAAATCTGCAAGCACTCTGCAAAGAAGGACGGCTTTGTTATCCCTGATTCAGACAAGGAAATTGCTGCAGGAGGATAATTACGGAGCCAGAAATAACACGTCCAAGTCCCAGGCTAATGGCCTAACTGATAAGTAACAGCACAGGGCATTTTATTAACGCAGAAGACAACTGAGGTCAAGATGAGCCATTCCAGTATTGCTACTTTTGAACTGCTGAAAGTGCAGAGAGGAAAGAGCAACTGCAAACTACATCAGTCAGTCCAATTAGTTCTTTACGTTAGCCCTTGAGACTGAAAGCATGCCATTAACTCCTTCTATCCACAAATGTGTACAGAGACAGCACACCAGTGATCCTCTATATCCGGAGAAGTTATTAAGCACATGTTTAAGATACCGTGCTACAACAAATGCTTGGAGCCTGGTACACTTTCAAGAGGATTTTGTCTACCAGGAAAAACAAACGCTTCTAAAGAGAAGAGCACTTGTAGAGAAAGGCAACAGCAGATATAGATGCTTTAAACCAGCTTAGGATCACCCACAGAAGACAGAGGTCACAATTTGGTCATAAAGAAGGAATTGCTTACCCCTTTCCAAAGATCAGGCCTCACTAAATAATCTAAAGGAGGTGATCTTCAAATAGAGATCCTTCCCTTGCAGTGACCAGCCCTTAAATGAGGTTAGAGAAGGGCAGAGCCAGGGCCCTCCTCGTAGGACCACACAGGTGAATTGCTTCCACCTGTGCTCCCAGCACTGGCTACCCTTCACCAGGTGCTGAATCATTGCTTCAGGCCACGACTTAAAAGTTCCCATACAGCACTTTGGAGGATTAAAAACCTGTAACAGCTCAGAAATAAGCTTGGAAAACAAAGTTTTCCTTAGAATAGAGGAAACTGATGTCAATGCATGCAGCTCTGCTGTGTAGCAGGCTGAGAGCTCAGCAGTGGATTGGCTGAAAGCTGGTGTTTGTGGGTCAGAAACAGCTGATGAGGATGCTGCTGCCAGCCTGATCAAGAACTGGAGATGGAGGTGGATAAAGCCTTTATAATCAAACATCCCAGTCATCATAGTGGCCTTCAGACAGACTGATATCTGCTAAAAAGGCCACTGGAGGTGCACAAGCAACCTATATTTCAAACAAATCAAAGAAAAGGTTGATGCTGGATTTCAGAGGAGCAGAATTTGGCTTGCTCAGGGAACTAGCAGGTGTAATGCCATGGCCAGCTGCCCTGGGGAGCAAAAGGCCTCTAGGAAGCTCCTTGATCTTCATGAAAAACCTCCTCAAAGCCCAAGAACGATTCACTCTGATGCAAAGGAAGAGGAGCAGACGTGGCAGAAGGCTGACTTGGCTGAACGTGAATCTCTGACTGAGCTCAAACACAAAAAGAAAGTGAACAGAAGGTGGAAGTGGGGATAACCTGCCCAGGAGGACTACAGAAATCTTGCCCAGACCTGCAGGGGTGGAATTAGGAAAGCCAAAGCCCAGGCAGAGTTGGAACTGGCAAAGAATGGGATGCACAAGACAGGTTCACTCATAGGTACACCTGCAGCAAAATACAAGCCAGAGAAAACATCCGTTCTTTCTGAAGAGAGCAAGAGAACTACTGACAAAGGGTGCAGAAAGGATAAGGCATTCAGTGACTGTTTACAGCATTTTTCACTGAGAAGTCCTGCTCTTATGCCATCCATGTCTAGTTTAATAATTTCTTTGTCCAGGACAATAAAGTGCAATCTCCTGTAGAGGAATATTTTGTTCAGGAGCACTTAAGGTGGGCATCCATAAATCTCTGAATTTGCAAAAAATTCATCAGAGAGGATCTGCAGCATGTGATGCATGAGGCTGAGAGCTGTGCTTGTTTAGCACACCAAAAAAAAAAAAAATATATATATATATATATATATATATATATATATATATATGTGGCTAATTAGTGTTTTCAGCTGGCCAATCTCTGAGCAATGTGACCTAACTTAAAGTTGGTCCATACCTTCTGCACAACGTTAGAGCAGATGACCTCCAAAGGTCTCTTCCAACATTAATTATTCTACTATTTTAATGGTTTCTCTTTCACTTCTATATATTATGGGACATTAACTTGTAAAGCAGCACTTGGAAATAATTATTCTGAGTCCATGCAACGCTTTCAAACGCAATAAAAAATTCCATATATATTTGAGAAGCATCCTACTGCTGGTAAAGAATATCATGGCCTAAGAGCCAGTCAGCCAGAGCCAATTAAAGCTCCATCAGCCTCCCATGACACTCAAATGCCTAATTGAACCTGTACCCTGTGCACGAGATGGAGGTTTTGCTTTCTTCACAGAAGCCCGAAATGGGGATTTCACTGCTGTGCCTCTGCAAATCAAGATCATTATCAAAACATAACGATCAAAACAGGAGATGCCTGCATTGATTAAAATAATGGTATTCCTCCTCCAAGAAGAAAAGACGTCTTCCCTTGCAAAAAGACAATCTCAGACGTTTAGTTACAAATACCCATTTTAACCCTCCTGGCAAATGCAGAATGTGAGCAGGAGCAAAGGATGCACATGCATATTTTGAATTGCACTTCAAAAGCAAGTGGTTCATTAGCAGAACATGATAAAAAATAAGGCACATTTCATTGAACAGCCACGGTTTTGTAAAACCTGAGTTTGATTTTAAGAAGAAGAGAAAAACTGAAGTGTATTTGGGCTGAAATATAGAAACTTACAGTAAAAAAAAAAAAAATCAATTGGTATTTATAGATACTGAACAATGCACTCATTATTATTCATGCTCATTACTGTTCATTTTGCTACTGTCACAAAAAATATGGCAAATGACTGACAGCTTTTAAAATATACTGATGTCTACAGAAGGAAAATAGCTGAAAGATCTGGAGCTTTGAATTCTGAAATCTTTATGCATTGCCAACATTACACTAATTTGATCTGACCTTAATTCCTTTTTTTTTTTTTTTTTTTTTTTAACCTTAAATATTCTCTATCTTTTGAGTTAATTTCAGTAATCTTTTCTTTTCTTGCCTTTTTTTTCTTCCCTGGGAGAATTCATGATGTACTTCTACTTGGTTTCAGTAAGCTGTGAAAAATCACTGCACATCAGAAAAAGTTCAAGCAACATTTTTCCCTAATTAGTCCATAAAAATGCTAATTTTTCTAATGAACCAGATTGAAATATCACAGGAATAGGTAATAGTGCAAATACAGAGTTTGCTTATGGGGTAGGCTTTCCGTTTTGCTAATCACTACAGCACTGAGCAACTTACAAAGCCAATACTGTAATGAGGTTAGAGAGGCAAAATATGCCCAGTCAACTTTTGTGCAAAATAACGTTAGTTACTTGCATATGCATCTACTCACAATAACCATGCATTCATTTACAAATGTAAAAAAAACAGGGCCCCAGTATTTATAGCCTGAATTCTCAGCTGCAGTGAATCCTTCCATTCCCATTGCAAGCAGAGCTCCTCTGCCTGTTTACTCAAGCTGAGGATGTGACCATAAATCTTTATTCTGCCCAATTTCACTGTTAATACAGACCATTTCTGAAAGCAATAAAATAATACTTTCTTTTTTTCATGGCCAGTAGCTAATAATGTCTCCAGTCTGAACTGTACAAGCGAGAGACTGAAATCACTGTCTGTCTGCCCCACAGCATCTTCCTCTATTTTTTTCCTGCATTTACACTCTTACTCCTGCCTTCTGTGCTGGCACACACTGAGCCACTTGTATCCAAGCCACAGATCGAGGAAGGCGCAGTCTTTTTTCAAGTCAAAATCCAGTAGAATCAATGAGCTCTTAGAGGAAATCTCCTAAGGCTTGACCTTCAGGGTGGCCTTTTGCTCTCTAAAGCCCATGTAAAACCAAGATTCTACCAGTCAACCCTTGGTAAAAGATTCAAAGAATAGGACTGTTACCTATTGGTGGCATCAGAAATCTAAGCAGGAATTAAGCAGCTTGAAAAAGCCTTTAAATTCAACTTATCACTCTCCCAGAGCTTTCCATATATTCTTTATGACCCTGTGTTCCCTCACCCCTTTGATCATTCTATATTGAAGTAGTCTCTTGTTTAATACGTAGCTAAGATGACTGCATGATAACATCAAAACAGAAAGGAACATAAAGAACATGAAAGAATACGAAGTCAATAGCTTTGCCAATCACAATGCATAAACAGCAGAGTTAAAAGCCGTGGTGTTACAGTGCTGTCTTTATGCTCTCACAAAGCTGCATGCAGTGCTAAGACCAACTACAGATTGAAACCAATGATTAAAACTACATTGGGTTTGCTTTCTTCTTGCTTTAATTGTTCATTGTGCTCAAGGGGAGATCCATGAATTCAGAACATATTTTTGTCTGCTGTATCAGCTGATACAAATGCTGAAAATAAGGGTTTCCAAGCAAGTGTTTCCTCAAAAGTCTACAGAACCTTCACTTTTGTACCTCATCCTCACCACAGAGCCCAAGCCATCTTCCAGCCTGCTCCAAAGGGATTTTTGACAAGATGGAAAAAGGGAGAAGAGACACTTATTGAAATCTCTCAACTTTTTTAAAACCACTAATTCCAACTCGGTAACAAGAAGAAAGTCTTGTAACAAGATTTTGTCTTCTTGATACCCAACATCTTCCTGCTGCAGTGTTTACATAAAACTGTGTGGTACATGTCGGAAACCAGACAGACTGAAAGGTTGATGCCTACTGTCTAGAACTCATCTCACACTTGGTTCTCATGCCATATTTCTTGGCTGCCTACACTCATGCTAATCTGCTAAAAATCATTTTACCCACTTGGAAGGCGACATCTCACTTGCACTCAGTTCTATTATTCATCAGACTACTGGGATGGCAGCTCCATGACTGACTGCTAATTATATTTTCCCACTGAATGTCAGTGGCAGTTGCATTTTCAGCAGCCATTTATTATTCTTCCCAAGGAGTCATGAGGTGGAAGCTGAGACCTATTGAAGTCAGTGACAAAAGCCCCATTGACTTCAATTGTGTCAGGAATTCATTCTTTAATGGAGAGAGCTGTTTAAGCGCTGTTTAGTAATATGATGTCAACACTCTGAGATAAGAACTGACACCAGAACAACCTCCATGTTACCAGCAGTGCCAGGATGGGACACAGCACTCAAGCCCTGCACACCATCAAATCCCCATCTCAAGGCAGTGCAGCATCCGGATTTCCAGCACCTACAGACAGAGAACAGCCTCTTGTCAGGTCAAGCTGAGTGCATGCAATGTGCTGAGAGCAACTGTGCTCTGATGCTGTGATGGAGACATTCATTTGGTAGGCTGGAACCATACCGTATCCTGTAGATGGGCAGTAGATTCAGCACAGCTGTTTGCATTTTGTGATAGCCTGCACAGAGCAAAGCCCATCCTCGAGGTAAGTGTATCAGCAGGCTGCAGGAACACAGCCAGGTCCAGGGGAAGGGAACAACAGAAGCCTATCATCTATCTCCTTCCCACCTGCATCAGCCCAAGCAGGTACAGGAAGGACAGCCATCTCCTGAGGGCAGCAGCAAGGACAAGCTGAGCTGGAAGGCAGCATTTAGCAGATGGCTGAGATCAGCAGTGGTTTTAGCAGCCATCCTGTCCAAACCAAGCTGGAGAATATTCTGCATCGCTCCATCTTTCTCATGCAGCTAAATGATGTTGGCAGTGGGATGGAAGCCTACCATTTGCATGCAAATCATATTTCAAGAACCTGACTTTAAAAAGGAAGGCTTGGACACATTTTAAATCCTGCTCAAGCCAAATTCTCAGCCAGACTTCACTAATACACATTTCTGGATGCTTCTGCATCAAGTGGGTGCAGCTTGCCAGCCGTTTGTTCCAGGCAGGCTCCTGTTCCTTCTGCTCTTCTGTGCCACAGCACACTCACCTGAGGAAATCCACTGCCTCCACTCTGGTTGAGTTTCCAGAGCATCTAAACTACAAGCACCTCAAAAAAACATCTGAGTTCGCTTGCCTGATAGCCATTTTAGTTCTGGTATTCAAGAACAGTGCCCATCTCCCCCCAAAAAATAGTTTTTAAAAAAGGTTAAATTAACAGTATTTCTTGTATTTGGAACGACATACTGAGAAATGCACAATACTTGCTATGCAGTATGTGCTATCTTAAAATGCTATAAGCAAAGACAGAATGTAAAAAAACTACTTTTGAATCAGAAGCAGAATCCAGAAGAGTAAGATTCAAGGTTACAAATAAATAAAAATCTAATGCACACTGCACAGGTTGCTTGCAAAATTAGACAATTAATTCTGTGTAAACTAAACTATCAGGAAACCACACTGCAGGGATCCTGATAGCTGGGCTTGCAGTATGCTATATTAAGAAAGGGTGCTTTAATGAGATCCCTGGAGAGTCACCATGGAATTGGATCTTCCTCCTGGAAAGACCATTTTTATCCCATTTAGCTGCCAGTATGTTGCACCTCTGGTACACATTTCAACAAAAAAGCTATTAACACAATTATCAGTACCAATAATCATTGTGCTTCTTAGAATAAATAAATAAATAAATAAATGTGTGTATATACATAGATAGATAGATAGATATAAAACAACAGGAAACCATTTTCAATATGTTAGATTCATCAGAAATAACATGTGCATATAAAAATCCACCACAGTTAGAACCACTTGCAGCCAGAATGGCAGCAGCACAAAGACAGCTTTCGTAAAGGAGGGTGTAAAAAGATATTAAAAAAAAAAATAATAATCAGGTCATGATTACACCAGTTTGCAAACTAACTTTTATTAACATTTCAGTTTTTATGTAAGTAAATGTATTTTGTAGAGTACTCTACATTTTGTAGAGTAAATGTATTTTGTGGGCTGGACATTGCTAATGTAACAGAATTACAATCCCAATACTGATTTGCAGTAGTTCCATACTTCAGCAAGTTAATAGGTTGAAGAGTTAGTGGCAATACAGTCCAGCAGTAAATGAATGCACACCAATATGCCATACCTGCTGTGTTATTGTAGTGCTGCCATCTAACCTGGGCCAGCTCGCGTAACACCATCTGCCATTAAGGCTCCTGGCTGAGACGAACCACAAGCACTGGGTTTGGATGAAGGAACCAACCTAGAGGAGCTCACCTATAGAAAGCCACAGCTGCAGTCAGCTCCCCGAATGGCAGCTGACTTGTGCACATTTCAGACATCCCTAATTGATTTCACAAAACTAGGAAACTGAAAAAGAGCTCAAATACAATCTTTCAGTCCTAATATTTACATTGGCCAACATTTGTTTATCCGTCAGCTTTGTAATCTCGAGGCTTCTGGAGAACCTAGGACGGTCTCTTAAGTAGCTTTCTCCAGTTTTGATTAGCTGACTCCATCGCCAGCCCTATAAATATTCTTAACATTTGCACCCAGTGGACCAAGTATTTTGTTGAGCAGACTAATTGGTTCACAACCCCTGCTAAGTATCAGCCATATCATCCCTAACTGCCATAGGCAACTATCATCATTAGCCAAGTGACAATCTCCCAGAGAATTTTGGCTCTTTAATCTCAGTTTTCCCCGAGGACATCAGACTTATTATGGGTTAAACCTATCAGAGTTTGTTTTTTCCTATGCTGTATCTCAGCAAAGAAGGATAAACCTTGCAAACACGGCAATAAAAAGGAAGGAAATGTCTGCATATCCCTAAAGGGGCTGCAGTGATCTATAGACCTTGGGGCTAAGGCAGCAAAGACACAGGGACAAACTTTGACTGCATACAAATCAGCTCAGGTCTGCCACCAATTTCCAGGAGGCCATCCAGAGAAGCATGATTTAACTGATCCCACTCATAAAGGTGGCCCTTGATCCTTTAACTGACATGGTTAATGCCAAAATAGCATTCAGGATCGTCCCAGAAGCGGTGAGAATGCTCCACACTCAGCAACACCTGCCCTGAGCTCGCACTGGAAAGCCCCTCCATGCCACACAAACCTTAAGCCACAGCCTTGACTTACACACACTGCAACCCAATGACTAGAGCTGCTGGTGCTCCCATGTAGGGAAGGTACCCAGCAATGGTGGGGAGGGAGCAGGGAACAGTTGGACAAGCAAAGCTCACTCCGTGCTACCCAGCCTCTCTCATGGTTGGCACCTGGTCATTATTTTTGGTAGTCATAGGTTATGTTAAAAAAAAAAAAAAAAAGAGGAAACACTGACATTAAGAGGAGACAAAATTAGAAACAAAGAAGGCAGTTACTGGATGAGAAAAACTGGAGAGAGAAAGCAGAGAAGAAACACAAGTCAAAAGCTGGAAGAAAAGCTGGAAAAGAAAATAAAGGTGGGAAGAATGAAAGAAACTCAGAGAAGACAGATAATATACTCAGAGAGCAAGTAACCGCTCAAAGGGTGCCCCAAACCTTCACTGTGATTCCTAAATCTGGAGACTTAGGCAAGGAATGAGGGTTTCTTTCAATTAGAACAACAAAAAAAAAGTTCTCAGGAAAAACTTTAACTGATGGAAAGACCTGGGGTGTTAAGGAGTATTAAGATCTCTCGTTTCAAAAGACTGACACATCACAGACATCAGTAGCTCACAGGATGCTGTTCAGAACTGTAGATGCTCCCTTTATTATTTTTCCCAAAATAGGGCAAAAAACACAGTTACAAAGAATTCCTCTCTTCACTGCACCTCTCCTCTTTCTAAAGGAGAAAAGCAATCATCTTGCTGCAAAGTCCTCTGGCAATCTTCAGCAGCGAGCATCTTCTGGATTGCCTGCTTTCAGACCAAATTATTTGTCATCTTAAAAGGATCGTTAGCTCACTGATGGTGCAGATTCACCTGACCATTTAAGACCAGCATGGGAAATGAGATCTTTAATCACTGATCCCAATCCCAGTCTAGCTGAAGGCAGTGAGATGCTTGCCTGTGTGCTGACAATATGATCTGTAATGCACAACAGTGACTGTTGCTTTCCTTGGTTAATCAATGACAGATTCACTTCAGCTCTTCCACAGTCATCTTCCAATCTTTGTTTTTCACTTCTTATTAGAAGGGGGAGGAACAGACAGGCTTTGGCACAAACTGTACATCTCACAAAATAGTGAGAAGCCAGGGAACCAGCTCATGGGCAAAGATCTCAGAGGGCACATACAAAGAAAAGCAGAGCAGATACATTGTGTGTCTTTGGGTTGATGAAAACACCTCTGTTAAGCTGGCCTTAATGATGCTTATATAGGCAGTGTTTTATTTTCATCAAGTATTAGTGCATGTGTGTTTTCTTCACAAACACTCTGCCTCCTTCCTTCTCTCCCTATACAATAAACATTGGAACAATCCCCAGATTTGCTTTCTTGAAACAGCAACTTTCCTCTATAGCTTCCATGGGCTTCTGCAGGGATGCACTGATAAACTGCAAATCCTTTGCCAATTCCAGCCCAGACTCATTCCATACTTTTTTCATGAGTTTGTTGTCTCACACAACGTTCGTGTTGTTCTGCCTTCAGTTTCATGTTATTTTTACCCTCTTTTTCCCCTACATTTCTCGATCAAAACAAGTATTTCAGCATTCCTTCCATTTCCACCTTATCTGTAACACCAATTAAGAAAAAAAAAAATAACAAAAGTGGTCAAAGCAGCAAATGTGTCAGAGAAAGCAGTTGTTAAAAGAAGGAAATGATGGCAGCTCACTTGTGGACACTGTCTCTTGTGTCCAACTCTGTAACAAAACCATTAACTGAGGTGTTAACCATCAGAGCTACACCACAGCAATACCCCCCGCCACAGAAAGCCATCAGCAAGCACTGTACTTCTTTTCTTTTTTTTCCTCTTTGAGCCATGCTGAGAAATCTCTGCAATTTGTAGCTTTGGAAAGCCTCCACGTTCACATTCTAATTTGAAATGATATCTCCCCTGTCAAAACATGCCTGGGGGCAAGTCACTTATGAAAAAAGGCAAAAAAAAAAGAAAAAAAAGAAAAAAAAAGATAGCAGTCTGAATCTTCTCATCTGCTCCGAGTCATAACATCTGCCACAACAAGTTCCTCAGCCAAATACACGGAAAATGTAATCTGCAGGGAGGAATCCCCAAATAAAAGTGATGCCCCAAAACAGAGGAAAACTGAATCTCCTCTCCAAAACTGCAGAGGGACATGGACGTGAAATATCAGAACCAGAAATCATTAGTAGATGAGCTTTCTGGCATTTCCCATATGCCTGCACGTGATATGAACTAGTAGCTGTATATTCATACCTCCGTTCATGCAAACATGCTGTAGATGGGTAATTTCAAGTTTCATAATTCACGTCTCTAGAATGAAACTACAGCCTGGTACCCTCCATATTGAGCTGCTTCGTTTTTGTTTGTTTTCCTTCCTCATCAGATGCTGCCAGTACTCCAACTACTTCCCAGGAAGATGAATAATATCAAGTTCAAAAGCCCAAGGCTAAAGTTATTGCCTATTACACAACACAGATTCTAAAAAAACATATGTGGAAGACCTACTGTCTCCCAAACTCATTTATTTTTCCAAGAACTGCCATGCCTGTTAAAGAATTCCATGCAAAACCACACCTAAACAGCAACCACTTTAAATCACTGGGTCCATATATCTCTATTGTGCCCATATACGTTGCATCTATGCTTTATCCACCCAGAGGGCACTATCTGAATGAATGGGCACTTCCAAGGAAACTGTGAGGAACCGTGCAGGAGGCAAGAATCATCAACGCAGGGAGACAATTACTGCTCCTATATTTAGAAATGGCCTGTGACCTAAACATGACTTTCCCAAAACAATAACAGATTTGTTTCAGTTTATTTCACTGAAGTTTAATTCATCAAATAACCCCCACCTACAGGAGCCTGAAGAAGAACTGCATTCCTGTTGGATTATTTTATTAAAAAAATAAAGAAAAAGAGAAAAACCTTCAATATAAAGCATCTCCTCAACAGGCCAAGGTGGTGAATGTGCAACTGAGATAGGAAGTTGTGCACAGAGTACATTAGGAAGGACTGCTAAGATATGCTTATCTTTGACACTAACTATAACTGCATTCAGAGGACAACCAAGCCATTACAGAAAAGACCAAACAGGTCAAAAATAAAGAAAATATTAAAGGCTTCTTTAAGAAGGAATGAAAGGAACTGGCAGTGTTTCACATACAGAGGAAGTATTCAAGGAATGAATATGACAGGCATGCACAGGTATACACGACAACAAGTGAAACGAGGTCAATCAGTCACTTTAATTATCATATTGGAATTAAGAGACAGCAAATTTAAAGTGGGAAAGAAAATCATAATAAGTAATTGACTGTGAACTCTCTGACAAAATATTACTGATAGAAAGGGCATCGTGGTTAGGAAAGTGATTACACGTTAAAAGCGTTAATAATACTTTCACAAGGCAGGATGAGAATTTAAGGGCTATTGATCTCATGTTTTGGGAGGGAAGCCAAACACTAAGTGCTTGGTAAGAGGAAAACAGTTTTTTCAGGGTTGTGCTATTCCTTAATTGTTATCATGAGAGTTTACAGGAGGGGGGTAGGAAAGCTCTTTTTTCGGTTGGTTGGCTTCTGTGGGTTTTTTCCTCCCCTATCTTCTTCAAGATGTTGAGTCATCTAGTATTAGTTACTCACAAGGATAGGTTTCTCAGTTAATTGGATCTTTAATCGGATTGAATAGGGTAATTCCTACCTCTCTGTTCCTAATGGATGTCACAAAGTCATGAGTTAAACACTGAAGTGCTGCTCTGATTTGAGAGCAGCTTCTAGGGAATCCTTAGGCAAAGACAATTATTCAGATGTCCATTTGAGAAAGAAAACGGTTGTCAAGGTCAATAGATTTCCAACAGTATTTTGGAATAATTACTGCCCACTTAGTCGATTATTACAGGTAACGAGAACATTCCTGCATGATATTTTTCTCCAAAGAAAACAGTTTCTTACATTTTAATCATCCTGCTCGTTTTGAGGAGGACATTACCATAATAAGCCCAGGTTTTAGCAAAGTCCAGAACATGCCCACATTCTGGCCCAGAAGTAAGGAAACCACTGTTCAATATTGCTGGCTATGGGAAATACTGATGGCCACAGGAGGCAGAAAATGTTGACCTCTGCAAAACTGCAGGTAATTCAGAGCCTTAATTGGTCACAAAGAGTTTATGTTTCTGTCAAACAGTGAGGAGGAAACATGTTGCTAATTCTCATTGAAAAGATCTCGGAATAAATACTCTTCTCAAATCCAAAAGCAATATAGGAAATGTTGCTAAACAAAGGTAATAGCTTTGCAATGAACTTGTAAAAAACAAAGCAAAACCAACATACAAATAAACTATCTTAAGCAAATCATTTCTCACTGCAAAACAAGTACAAACTCAACTGGACATAAGACAGCGTTTCTCAGCTTTACAGGAAAAAGCCATTTTCTGTCCTGGCTAAAAGGCTCCCACAATAGCAAAGGGATGTACAGCTCTTACAGCACGTGTTCCATTCCCATTACAACTGTAGATCCAGAGACAAAATCCAGATTCGAGCAGCAAATACGCCTGGACCACGATCTTCAGTTGACTATTCCACTTTCTCATACGAGAACCACAACATGGCATTTGAATTAATGACTACCTGGTTATCAGGCATTGTGAGCACTTGAAACAAAGCATGTTTCCCTGGAAAAAAAGACAATGCAAACACTGATATCATGAAACTATTTCATGAGGATGAATACGCACAAAGATACTACGCATCCAAAATAGCAGAGACCAGTAGGCTTCCTTGCTGGATTTCCTGAGTTTGTTTTAAGGGTACAAAAGCACAGCCCTTTTTTAAAATTTTTGTGTCACATTTGAGTCAATAAAGTGAAGGACAACCGAGACCACAGTGACAGCTTGCTGCTGATAAGGAGGAGTCCAGACAATCCATGACATGCCCTTCACTCCTGGGGAACGTGCCATGGCTCTCGAGGGGGAAATAGCCCTCAGCCCCATCACATCTAAGTGAAGCTGACTGCTCTGCCTGCTTGTGGAGCGGCAGAACGGAGAGCCCGCGGTGCCAAACACCCAAATGGCAAATGGGAGGCTTCTCCATCATCATTAACAAAGCAGAGAATCCAAATTTGCTGTTTTGACTATGTAACAGATGACTCCAGCGCTGCCAACACTCAAGGTGTTTCAGTGCCAAAACTCACTTTGCTGAGACATATGCTCCCAAATTCAGAAAAAAAAAGCATTCTCTCCCTCCAAACAAAATTCCTTCCTTAGATTCTGCTTCTTTTTATGCTTTCAATACATGTTCTTCCTTTTTTTCATCTTTTTTTTTTTTTAAATCTTCCTCCTATGACCGACTTCTCAAAGCTCACAGAATTTAAGACACTTGAACCTTCTGTACTTTTCCCCATTGCCTGCAAATCCTATCCAGTAACATGCATTTGACTGACCCTATCATACAAGATATCCAGCCTCGATCTGAACACACCATTATGCATTCCAGTAGTTAATCACAGATTAAAAAAAGTGTGTTTAATGTCCAGTTTGACACTGCCTGGCTCCAGCTTCCAGCTATTGGCTCTTATTATTCTTTCCTCTTCTTGATTAAAAAGCTGGGTATGCTTCCCCCATGAAAATACTTGTCTCTATAATCAAGTCCCTTCTCAATCCTCTTTTTGATGAGCTAAGCAGATTAAGTCTCTAAACCCCCCACTAAGGGGAATTTTCTCCACTTTTCAAATCAATACTGTGGTTATTTTCTAGACTTACCAGTTTTGCAAACTTTTTTTAAACTGCTATCACCAGAACTGGCCACAGTTTTTCATGCTCTCAGGTGACAACACCTACAAGTGCTGATCCTATGTCAAAAGGTCCTTCAGCCTCAGCATCCCATTGGGAAGCAACCTTCCCTGTCTTGCCTGCTGTGCCCCTTCCCCATCCTTTCAGGATGATTCCCCTGACAGATGTACCCCACAGCGTGTTCATTAAGGCTCATACTCCTAGGAGGATGGGAGGAGGAACACCTTGCCAACTCAGTCTGTTCATGTAACTCATTATTTGCACACTCACAGAATTGCCTCATCTGAAATTTCGGCAGTGGTCATTAAATTTCCATGTCCAGACTATTGACAGAGACATCAAACAGACTCAGGATCAGTTCTCATCCTAGTGAAGCTGCACTAGAAGCACACATTTCAAAAAAGAATCTTCATGGACAGATATCATTCCAAACCTGTTGGATAAATCTTTATTCATCAAGCAGAGTGCTGATAGCACTACATGCTAACTTCTTTTTCTTTTAAACTGAAATGTCAGTAGATACCAAATCTAATGCCTAGAGAACTCTGCCACAAAGCTGCTTTGTTACCTGTAACCAGCAATCACATAACCTCACCAGGAATGGGCTCCCTTTGCTGAAAGCTCCAGTCTGATGTTAATCCTCTCCTAAAACACCACATGCATTCAGCCCTCAATCAACTTTGCCTCTGCTTTTGGGGGGATTGATGCCAAACTCTCCAGACAACCATCCCCTTCCTCATTTTGCTTTCTCTCTTTGCACCCATGCTGCTCTGGTGTGCCCACAGCACACTACGATGCACAAGAAGCCAGCACCAAAGCAGGTCTCCCCAGCCCACACATGGAGTTCTTAGATAACCAGCATTACTACCTACTTACTTGGAAGTGTTGGGGCCCTGCAGAACCCCAGCAAAAGCTGTCCACAACCCTCCTCACTTTACTAACAGAGCCAAAAAATATTTCAGCACCCTTGTATGACACATCACTGCCTTTTCCAAGAAAGGAAGGGCTATGAAGACAGACCTTCTGATGGACATGCCATCCCTTTAATCCACCACACCTCTCCTAGCATCGCTTCCACCCGCTCACCTCAACCTCCCTGATTTTCCCAGCGATGCCCATTTCATCACCCTGCAGCATCCCTGCAAGTCCCCGCTCCAGAAGCGAACTGAGTAGCACGCATTAAATGAAGCTCAGCCCAGCAGTCAGTGATCCTAAGTGGAGTGGACACGTCCCGTCTCCAAGGTGTGCTGCAAATTGCTGGATTCGCACTGCGCAGCCCTAAAGCAGTGAAGCATTCGGAATATAAGCTGTCGTACATTATTTACCTGTAGCAAAGTTACAGTTCAATTACTGAGGTAATATCTCATTCAGGCAGAGGGGAAAAAAAAAAAGAAAAAAAAGAAAAAAAATAATGCAAATGAGTGAATTTAAATTCATTTCATTTAAAGGTCTAAAATTTTTTAAGGGCCAATTCCCTCTCTAGAGACATTTGGATTCAAGGATTATAAGGAGCATAAAACCATAAATGGTTAAATGGATTGCCATTGCCTGAGCTTCAAAGCTTTGCATACGTTACTCTTTTCAGGGAGTGCATTATATAAATAACACTGCAAAATACACTGCTCCTTTCTATAGCAGCACTATGTAAGGATAAAAAATTTGGTCAAACCATGACCCATTACAAGGAGCTTTGTGCACAGACAAGCTTAGCATACATTTTGGAGGATGATAGCAGCAGAGGTTTGTACAGAGAATACTGCTTGTCTGCTGAACACAAAGATTATCCCAGATTTTTTTTCCCTCATTTTGTGATACACACGATAAGATTTGTTTGCTGCCTGTTTTTGTTGTTATGTTTGTTTGTTTTTTACAAATACTGAAACATATTTCTTATGCACCAAGAATGACATTTTCATCTTGCTCTGCTGTGGAATTAGGTGAGATTTCACTGCACAGAGCTGCCTGTCAGCAGGAAGGGCTCACAATGATGATGTGTGGGTAATTAGGGAGGTAGGATCCTGCACACATGGAAGTCAATTGGAGGAACCTCTGTTCCTCATGGGCTGCACAACCAGGCGGGCTGTGTTCCTTTCGGTGCTACCACAGCTACACTTTACCTTTATTACAGCACTGGGCTCTGTGGAACTCAGTTCTCAGCAATTCCCTCAGCATGCTTCCCAGCAGGTCGGCACCATTTGGGCAGGAATAAGCCAAAAAAAAGCACCATCAGGGACGCTGCAACCCAACACAAGAATCAGAAAGAGTAAAAATCCCAGATTTAGGTGAGAGCCTCGTCCAGCCTCATTCCATCAGTAACAGAGTGGTGCATTTGTCATGCAGGTAGCCAGTTCTGAGCGTGTATTTCAATGGCAGCTCTGTACATGGAACACAGTGGGTATTGCTCTGCTTTGTATGACTGGGACAGCCCTTCAATCATAATTGCTCTCTAGCTTACAGCACAACATCTGTAGTTTGCATGACTTGGGAAACGGGAATATTCACAATTGTCTCACGCTGTTTTGTTTCCAGTCAAAAGGAGAGACAAGAATGTGCCACTCGACAGGAGATGCTGCAGAGAAGTTTGTCACATGCTTGTTTGTCCACGCACACGGCCTGACCCTGTCCTGCAGGAGCCCAGATGGTGGAAGCCAGCGTAACTCAATCAGCCAGCCCAAGCACCGCCGTTTGTATCAGTCACGGATCTGAGCCATTACGCCTATTTCTCCAACTGGTTAGGTTGTAAATTAGATTTTCATCACTCTTGGGACAAAAACCTGACTCTGCGGAGGTCAGAGCGAGTTTGACCATCTATTTCAGCGGCGCCGTGACTTCACCACTGGTTTCTGTGTGCAGCACTAATCCCTAAAGTCACGCCAGTGTCGTGAGGTTATTATTTGCTATGAAAAATAAAATAAAATCTTCCATAGGTACAAATACTAATAGCTCAGTTAGTAAAGGCAGACTATGATGGGTGCAAGACTGATTCTGCAGATATTTCAAAATCTACAGATATTTCAAAATCTACAGATGATCCTTTATTATTGATTCACTAATTTCAGTAAATTAAAAAACAAACACACACAAAAAAACCCACCTGTATATAAACAAAAGCTATCAAGTTAATCACTACTATTAGCTGAAAGCACCGTTAAGGTATTTTCTAAGGAAAAAATAATTCTGCCCTGGAAAAGCAATTTTATTTTTCCTGTAAGTAGAGCAATCTTTCATCAAGACTAATTTTATTTCAAACACTGGGGCTTGCGCAAAGGCACCAGCCATTATTTACCAAATGCTGTTGTAGTCTTCTGTTGGTTATAACAGAAGAACAGGGCAGAACAGACAGATGCATCTTTCATTTAACCCACAAAGCTGCAGGGATGCTCCCCGTGAAGGCAGCCCTCTCCTCTCCTGCACAGCACCCACAGCCACCAGCCAAACACTGAGGCTGACACAACTTGGCTATGGCACACGCAAAAAGCTGGCAAAGAAGATGCAGACTGAAAGATGGATTTGTCCAATTTCCCTCCTTCCTCTCAGAAGGCTACTACCTGAAGAACTGATTTCATCCAGGATGCCGGCCTGAAAGGTGACCACCAGCCTTCCACATCACCTCTGGGGGATCCCATTAAACAGAGACAATCAAAAAGAGATTTTTAAAAGCAACGAAGCCATCTTACTGACCAGGCTACACTGAAAGGTGAGAGGACACACTCAAATCTTTAGACATGCTTCTTTTAAAGTGCAATCTTGTGTCGCACTATTTGATAATAGTTAAAACTTCTCTTCAGTAGGGCAGATCCCGCCCTTACAGATGCCCTTCACTCAGGTTCATCTCATCTATAAACCTCATTGCAGTGCACAGCTCCCTCACAGCACCAAGCCAGCCAGAGTTCAGAAAGTGTTTGGACCACCCTTTCAGAAATATGGCTCGAGAAATATGGCTGAGTGGTGCTGTGTGGATCTAAGAGTTGGACTCAATAATCCTTGTGGGACCCTTCCAACTCAAGTTGTTCTACGATTCCCCACTTCCTTCCTCACCATAAGCTCAGAGGACAGGATGGGCACACTACTTGGAGCTTTGTTTTCTCATCACAGCTAAATCTGCTGTGTGTTGGCTGCCTGTTGGGAATGCAGCATGGGGCTGTTCCGAGGCAGACAGGCCTGTTCCCACCAAGTCCTGTTCTCCCCAGTGTCCTTGTCACCACTAACCCAAGTCCATCCCCACCACACCTCCACCTTCATCCCATCAGCAAAAGGAGAAAAACTGCTTGAAAAGAAAAATTGGCAATTTTCTCCATAGGTGGGAAAACGAGAGGGCTAGCGATGGTCAAAAGAAAATATGAATACCTAAAAAGCCTTCTGGAGAATGTAACATAAATCTTGTCCTTAAACAGAACAGGTGCTGGAGCTCACACTCCCAGAAACTAGCAGTAGTTCAGCTGTAACAATATTACAAATACTAATTTTTATGATAAACTGTTTTCCATCTGCACTTTGTGGCGTTTCATACATCCAGGTGTAATGAAGGAAGAAGGAAACATCTGCTAAGAGGAATGCTGCAACCTCAGAAAATAGCACAGTGCATTCCATAAAGGGTGCTGGGAGCTGACAGCAGTATAAAACAGAGGCACCAAGCATCCCAAATATCTCTGCCTGCCCTTATCTGTTTATAGAGCACACTAATCAACATTTGGATATGTACTTACAGAAATCAATGGATAAGACAGATACAAGGACAGATTCAGAGAAGGGGGAAAAAAAAAAAAACAAGAAAAAAAACAACATGAGTTTGGGGCACTGATTTTGACACACAACAGGACAACGTACCTAAATCTGGACCAAAAATCTAAAACCACAAGTAACAACATGAAATATTAGGAAGACTCATGCAGGACATCAGATACGTAAAAGTATCTTCTCTGGCTAAAAGCATGCTCAAAATCCTGCCAATAAACTTCTAGTTACTGGGACTAACACTGATTCCTCAATAAAGCATACAGAAGTGCTTCCCTTTTGGCATTCACCACTCTTCCTGGAGATGACAATCTGTTAACCACTGGCCTTTGATGATGAGTTGGATGTATTCCTCTATCTTGCATGGACACCCATAGAGCATGGCATCTACTCCACAACCAAAAATAAGAGAAACACAGAAATACACGCCAGCTTACACAGCAAAGAAATCTAGTATTTTTCTCTCCCTGTTTCACCACAGCCACAGATTTGTTTCCTGCAAAGTAAGAACATTCTTACATATTCACAGATCTCCAGCCTTTGTGATGTTTATTTCTTACTGGAACGTTTATTTCTTGCTGCAGAAGGTAATAAACAGCCAGCTTGTTCTAAGGGATTCAGATTGACTCATTCCCCAGGAATCCAGAGGGACACACGGGAGCAAGATGAATACAGGACCCAGCCTACAAGTACACAGTTTATGAGTGGTAACAATGTTGGGCTAACACTGGGGGCAAACGATGAGTTGAGTTTTGGCTCACTGTGGTCCACACATGGCAGCAGTTACTAACTGCAATGCTGTACAACCCCTGCAGTCCAGCAAGCCAGTAAATCATGCAAGACTCAAGGTCTTTATCTAGGAAAGAAGAAAAATCCCTGGATTCTTTTTTCTCACCAAGAGGGAGGAAGAAATCTTGTAGAATGCCAATGAGAAAATAAATGCCATGACAGCCCACAATTCTCCTGGCCCTGGGATACTTTTTCTTAGTTACCATTTTGACGGAAAACCACATGTCTATATTAGCAAGCAGGAGAGCTCAACCGAGCAGGCAAATAGAGAAAAACCGCACTGAGAACCCCAGATTCACCTGGGCATGGTGCAAAGGCTTTCCTCTAGCTGTAGTTAGGAGGCCACAAATGAAAAGCCCATCAATAGCAGGCCTGCACAAAGTAAACTGATACTCGGACTCACCTAAGAGGAATCTGGTTTGTGCAGTCACACCATAATGCCAACCAAAGGGACAGCTGAAAAGCTCCCCTCACGAGATGCACTCCACAGCTAAGACGCCAGTAGCAAGGGACACAAAGGTGCCAAAAAACACTGAAATAAAAGCAGGATTCAGCACGTACGAACTGTGAGAAGGTTGAGAGAAGATAGGTAGAGCCAGAACTGGTATCTTGGGTGTATATGACAGCAGTAATTCTATCTTCCTTTCGCCCTTTGAGTGCTATGCCTGTTATTTCCTCATACAAAATCACATAAGCAACCAATTTCTTCTGCAACGACAACCTGGCAGACATCTCCAGACACAGGGGCTGCAGGACATGCCAGGCTGCCCCAACACCAGGCAGACAACGACCAGACCCCATGTGCCATGTTGCATTTTGTTTCCTCATAATGCAGCACGGTGTGACTCCACGAGACCTCGCAGGATCTCACATCTCCAGACAGCATGACAGGAACGGTTCAAAAGGCATTTGGAAGAGCAGCTTTGTTAGACTTGCTTCTCCCACTAGTGGATTCCCCCCCCCCCCCCCAAACAGAAGTCTGACTGAGAAAGGACAATTGAAACTTGTTATAAAACACTGAGCACATTAACACTAGAATATGGTTTACAAGTAAGATTTCTGCTCTTTTTTTCATACCCATGCTGCTGGCCAGGCTCAGCACTGATGCATCATTTTTAATTATACATCATCTGAGGCTGTTACAAGGTCAGCTTTGTGCTGGCAGGAAAAAAAAAAAAAAAAAAAAAAAGATCTTTAACAAAACAGAATTTCTACTTTGCTGGACAAATATACCAAAAGAAATTGTGGCATCTTGGCGAGTTGCTAAGCAACCAGCAGCTCCAGTGTCACTTGTTTGGGATCAATTCAAGTCATTCATCAGGCATCGCAGCGCCAGCGAAGGAATTCCAACAAATGTGTGCCTTGGGAAAGCCACGGGGACTTCCTGCCTTCAATGACACTTTCTTTCTTGGAAGATAAACTTTGTAGATGTTCTTTTGATCTGTGTGATATGTTAATTCATTATTCTTAGCATACTGCTAATGGGAAAGGCTATAATTAACTAAGTGCTGCATTGTAAAGCATGCAAGATAAACTGTACTAATTAGTAGTGTTTAAAATAGTCCCTGGCCTCTTCCACTGGGGAAACTGGAGGATCCTTCCTCATCTCAGCAGCCACTGTCCACCACATCATTTCACACAATGCACATCTACCTGCTTTCCTTTTTCCTTCCAAACAACCAATAAAGTACATTTTTATTGGCAAACAAGATGGCTCCAATCCAAGCCACCCGCGGTAAACGTAAATGTTGTGAATAATGTGGTCCTTCATTTAAAGGAAGGCTTATCTACTGTATTTCTTGGGGTAGAGAAATGGAGTATTATGCTTTGATTCGCTGCATTTAATTAATGAAGCAACACACACTAAACGTCCATAGTAATTGCATTCATTTACACTGAGAATGAGTTAAATGTAATGAAGACGTATAAAGACGTATATAAGAGAAGAACAGCCTCTTTATTTCAGCCACACATTCCGAATTCATTTTATCCCTCTTTTGATAAAGACAACAATAAATAGCCCCATTTTAGAGAAGGAATTGCTTTCAAAACTTAGGGCAAAACTTCTGCAACTCCTGGATTGCTGCACCCTGTTTGACTAAAGACATTTAATGACACTTTAGTGCATACTATGCTATACTACACACTCCTGAAGGAACTTACAAACCCTGGTACATTATCTTTTGCATCTCATTTCTACGTAGCACGTATTGGTCCTGTGCTCTTCTGTAAGCCAAACTCTGCTGCTAGCAGGGCCACGGCCTAAGGACCATAGAAAATGGCTAGCAAGAACCCTGTGTTTTCTTACAGGCATTGGGAGATGGCTTGTTTGTTTTGAACGACAAAGAAAACCCATTGCTTTGAAGGAACAGCAAAGTCTTAACACAGCACCAGTCACACACGGATCCCTCGCACCTCTAAGAGCCCCATGGGAGCAGTGGGTGAAGGCCCACATGCCCAGCTCCAACACAGCAATGCTGCTTCCATTCACGTATGGCAATAAAAGAATAAATCACAGTCATTGTGAGGTGCAGGCTTCCCTTCCCCCCCCCCACCCCCAATCTCCTTTTCCCAGATTTTGAACCACATCATAATATTTTCTGTTTCTTGTGTATGGATTGGTATTTGTGAGAGCTGCACTACATGTGTTTAACTCAGACACACCAAATAAACCCTTGGCAGACACAAAAATACTACCTGTCAAGTCACACTGAAATTCTCAAAAACGTGCTTCAAGCAACACTTTCCATCCAGAGCTGAGAATAAAAATGCTTGCTTTCTATCTGTTGAGTTACAGTTGAACACCTGAATGTTATTCAACACATCAGCCTAACTCCTTGCAGCCCCAAAATAAGAAAAGCAACGTTAGTTGTGTGAGTGATGGCTATTCCCCCTCACTGCACCCGACTGCTGGAAGACATGCAAAAGGCAGTGCCTCTCAGCACGATGAAAACCCAAACCTAGCTGAGACCCCGATGCCCCAAAAACGGCTCATTGTACATAACTGCAGCAGGTACAGCACACCAAGGAGCAGGGCATCGTGCAGCTCCAAGCAGTCACATCACTCCCCCAGAGAAGGGAAAATAAAAAAGAGCCACACACACCTGAATCGGCAATTATTCAGATACAGCAGAAAAAAAAAAAAAATAATAACAACAATCAGATACTCTCCAAAATCATCAGGGGAAAATAAAATTTATCATAATAACGATAAACCAAGCAACAACTATTTGTCACAAATGAACGGCATCCAGCTCGCAAACTTGAATCCCCCCAGCCCAGCACGAGTGCGAAGAGCGGCATCACCACCATCACCATCACCACCCCCGTCCCTCTCTCGCCCCGGGGCTCCGCACCGCGACCCGCACACGCCGCAAACTTTCCCGGTGCAGCGGCCGCTCGGCAGAGACCTGCGGGAAGGCAGCCCTGGGGAGCCGCAGGCACCTGCCGGCTCCTCCGCACCGCCGAGCCCGGCGCAGTTCCTCGCTGCCTCCCAGGGCGGAGCGCCCGGGAGCGGCTACGTTACAAGGAGAGGGAGAAAGATTAGCGTGAAATTCAAAGAGGTTGCGGTGAAAAAGCAGAGAGAGGCACTTCGCTCCTAGGGCAGCCCCGAAGCTCTGAGCCGGACCCCCACGCATAGCCCCCACCGTTACCTCGAGCAGAAGAGGAAGCAGCCGGTCCTACAGCAGCAGCTCCGCAGCCCCGTCCCGGCTCTCCAAATTAATCGCTCCACCCCTCCAAAAAAAAAAAAAAAAAGCCCAACCCAGCCCCGCTACACACCCACGAGAAGGAAGAGGGGTCCCTCCGTGACTGGCATCACTATCTCCTCCGGCAGCGCTTGCAGGGAGCCATGGCAACGAGCCCCTGCACCTTCCCAAACCTCCGCCCGCTTCCCCCGGGGGGGCCGTGCCGGTGCCGGTGCCGGTCCCTTCCCTTTCCACAATCCCGGCCCCCACCTGCCGGATCCAGCAAAGCCTCCGCCCCGCCGCGCTCACCAGGCGGCACCTGAAGCTGGGACGGAGGGAGGGACGGACGGACAGAGGGAGGGAGCGCAGCCCCGGGCCGCCCCCCGCACCCCCGCCGGGGGGCACTCGCGGATGCGTGGCGGGAGGAGTGAGACGTGGAAGGTTTGGGGTGACATGGTGGGGGGCTCCTACAGGGGCAAAGTGCGGCACACCGCCGCTTTCCCTTCTCTCGCAGTGCACAAGTGTCATTTCTTTTCAGAGGAAGGGATGTGAATCTGGAAGAATTTTGCTGGTGATGGTCTCCATCCTCCCTGTTCTCTCCCTTGTAACAACACCTCATCTTTTAGGTATCCAAACCTCTCATTTCTTCATTTATTCTTTACTCCTTTAGTTCTTCTTTTCTTTTTTCAGCTCAGAGTGCACTGGAGAAGCCAGACCTTCTGCCTGTGTGCTTCATTTCAATCACTCCTTTTGTTGCACAGGCAAAATTTTAAGTGCTCAGTGAAGGCTGAGATCAGAACCCTGCGGTCACTGTGCTCAGCATCTGCCCAAAGCTGCTGTGTGCAGGTGATGAAGGTCAGGCACAACCATTCTGTTGGGGCTTGGACTTCTCAGACCGTTCTCTGCCTCACTGCTGACCTTTGGCTTTGGGTTTTGATTTTTTTTTTTCCTTTCTCTGAGCTTTGTCTAACGTGATGTACAATAATCACAATGAAACATTCACCAATGTGTGGTGAGGCACTGGCACAGGTTGCCCAAGGAGGCTGTGGATGCCCCATCCCTGGAGGCATTCAAGGCCAGGCTGGATGTGGCTCTGGGCAGCCTGGGCTGCTGGTTGGTGACCTGCACACAGCACGGGGTTGGAATTAGATGATCATTGTGGTCCTTTTCAACCCAGGCCATTCTATGATTCTATGAGATGATTCTGTGATGAAACTGAAAAACCACCCTGCTGAATTTCAGCTAACACTCATGGGGATTGTTACCATTTGGGGTCAAGGTTTTTTCCTATGGTAGCACTCAGCCTTGTTTGATGTTCTGGCAAATGAGTGATGTTCATCTCCAGCAGATATAGGTGGCTGAGCTCACTTTTTGGACAGGAAGTAAGTAATCGAAATTAAGGCAAGACACTATAAACTGAATGTGGTAGTAAAAGAAAATGTGAGGGCTGGTAGGAAAAAGTGTAGAATAATTGAATATATTCATTCCGTGCTGAGAAAGCAAATGCAAAAGTGTTAAAGCAATGTTATGTTTGCTATTTTAGTTATGCAAAGTCAGGCAATTCATAGATAACATCTTCATATTAAACTATGCTTCTATCGATGTGTGCCCATATAGAAGCCCATTTCCTCACTGAACGTATGGAGAAAAGCTTCTGTTGGGCAAGGAAGCCATGCAGTGATTGCTTGGCAAGCTCTGGTGCCGGGCACATGGATTTATGTGCAGCTGAGATGGAGCCCAAAGCACATGTAAGGAAATGGGAGTTTTCCCTTTGAATCCAGCTCTCATAGCCAAATCCTGGATTGACTTACTGTTTAGTCCAAAGACAGTCAAATGCTATATTTACAGCACATTGCTTTCCAAAGCAACCAACAGCTAAGCAACAGGCCTGTGCTCCCATGCAGCAGAAACCTCAGCACATAAATGGAAAAGGAGACGGCTGCAAGGGGCTGCCTTGGCTGTGTTGGGGCTGTCTTGGCTGTATCAGGGCTGCCAACGCATCCAGAAGCCATCTGACCCCCCCATAAGCATGGCCATTCGATATGGAATCACAATCCAGAAGCAACCAGAGATCTGCTGAGGTTTTGGCAGGGCTTTGCAGGAGCTCTGCTGCAATGAAGAGACAACAATTTAATTACTTAAAGTGCCTGCTGCCAAAGTCAACTTCCCACGCTGCCCATAGCCGTGTTGCCATACCCACCCGCAGGTACGCACGAAGGCAAACAGAAACAGGCTGGGCTGCACAGTGCAGTGCCCACAGAGATTTCATTTCTCAGAGGCTGGCCCAGCTTTCAGGTCCTCTCTGGCAGCACGATCTCACCAAGACCTTCCCACTTTTCCAGTCTGCATCATGCAGACCATTATATGGTTTTCAGTTTTTGACACACAGCCGTGCAGAAAGTCCTCCTTCAGCTGATGGAAAAGTCAAAGCACTCAACCTTACCAAAAGCTGCTCCACACTTAGAAAACAAAACGTGTTCACGTTCATAACAAGATGTGGCGCTGATCACATCCATTGCCAGGACTGTGGTTTGCTTTGAGTGTAAAAATGCATGATCTATTGTACTTCAGATTACCCAGGTTAATGAAACAGGACAAATGCTACAGCACTTATGTCATCACAGCCCAAAAATAGAGAAACACAGTTTAGGTGTGTCCATGGCTCTACAGAATTACTCTGTATTTGGGCATTTCCTGCTGAAAGTCAAGAAGCCTTTTCATCGTACTCACTGCTTGCTGTGAGAATTAGAGAAACACTGCTAGAGACACTGGAAAAATCCATTTAATCTCTCTAGGTTGGCATTGATCATATATTCAACACCCACATTAAATGTGTGATGTTTTCTCATATCAACTGTAAGAAAAAAGCCCTGAATATTTACTTCAGGAGTTGTCTAAAGAAATCAGAAGCAGTTGAGGGTGTGCCTGCCTCTACTTTAACTCATTACCTGATTCACTGCACACACGCCCTTCAAGAAACATCCACAGTGAAAATCAGCTCCAGAATCTGATGGGAGGCTCAGAAGATTTCCAATTTTACTCTAAATGCCATTGGAGCTACACAAAACACTTGGGACAAAAGATTTTCTTTAGAGAAAATTCATTTTGCTGGCAGTTGCCAGCACACATCCCACGGCCACAGCTTGTTAATAAAGATGATGTAATTTTTTTGAACAGGTAGATATGCAAAAATGTGAACGTACTTGAACACCACGAGCTGGAATCTGCTTTTTTTTTTTTTTTTTTTTTTTTTTTTTAAGGGATAGGTTTGTGGGAATCAGGTCTAGACCTGAACAAATTAAATGGCCGACATAATTGACTTCATGCCAACCAACATTTTTTCCCATATCAAAATTTGTTTTGTACTGCTGCAGCATCTCACAGCATTTCCATTAACTTTGGAATTTTTACGTTTAAATTATACCAGCTGGGATGTAAGCAGAGAAGAACAAAGCTGCATTAGATAGTATGAGCTCATAGGGAACGTCTTCAACTGTAGAAGGAAAAACAGACAGAGTGATGCACGTGCCATTAATGATTTGTTAAGCATGTACCTGAGTATACATCACTAATACTCAGCTTTGAAATGCAGAAAGCTAGATGGGTCTTGACCAGAGCAGAGAAGCTACAGACTTTCTTACAGAATATGCTAATCTTCATAAATGAGAATACAGGAAAAGTCCACGTGATCAAATACAACAAATTTAAAACAAATAGAAGGGAATACTGCTTATCACAGTTAGAAGCAATCCCAAGAATGTTGGCTTTGAAGAACCCCGAGTGAGATGCTGGCTTTTGTGTGTGTGTGTGCAATCTTTTAAAGGCTGGATAATTTTATGACTGCTAATAACATTTGTAACTATGCAAGCTAAGATAATAACAATGGTAATCAAATCTCATGCTTCAGGGCATAAATTGATTGCTTGGAGGGGCTATGGAGGTTTTTCTTTTTTCCCACTACTGAGTACATGATTTCACAACTGACTAAGTGCATTACAAGAGAGTGTTTGCTGCCATAGCTAGACAATTGATCCAATCTGCAATAATGACACCAAGATACCTTGAGCTGCTTGCATACCTCTCTGCTTTTCAAGCACTGATAGATTTAGGACCAAATTCATTGAAGTGTTTGGTTCTTAGTGTCCAACATTTATTTTGAAAGAAAGCAGTAAAATTGAGATCCAAACCAAAACAACAACAAAAGCCCCACAACTTAGGAGCAAGAATATTAGAAGGAATCTTGGACTCAAGTTAGGCAAATGGATTCCTCCATAGTCAGATTCAGATACAAAAATTAGGATGAAAACCAACCAATTCATAAAGTATCGACTGACCACACAGGTTGGCCCATACATCTCCAATGTCCAGTTTCTAAGAACGTGCTTTTGAAGACAGGTTTTCAGGACTCACAAAGTTCTGCTCCCAGAACAGAGCCTCAGCTTGGTTAGGGTGAGCTCTTGGATGGCTCTGCCATCTCAGCCTTCTTGGGCACTCCACCACAGCCCCATTCTTCTTCAGGGCCTGCCCAATTACCTGGTTGACGTGCACCAGTTTCTAGGGTGGAATTATGAAACCAAAAGTCTGCAATAGAACAGCTGTGCCTGAATGGCAGAGCCATGCATGCCCAACCACCCACCACACAATAGAACAAGTTCACTTATAAAGAAAAGCAAGGACCACGCTCACAAAGAAATGCTATCTGAAAATGTATCTTTGGTCTCTGAGCAGAACTGGCACTAATCCCAGAAAGAGCAAGCCACAATATTCAGAGAAATGGAATCGTGACTCATGTCAGGACAATGGCATTGATCTCATTCATTTGTGTAAGAGATTAAAGAGGCCCAGGGATAAAGATTTGCCATTTCCTGAGCAGTAACTGCTAGACATGGGACAAAACGTCAGCAACAAGCTCTCCACGGTTGTTCCTATTCTTGCTTGGCGTGGAGGTGGGCTGTGGAGAACAAAGCCTTGCATGGGTCACCCATGAATGCAGTCTTAGCCTTGCTCAGTGATGTAGATGACAACCACTACACACCAACTACTGAATGAAATTCTTTTTTTTTCTTCTCTTTTGCTTTCTGTCAAGGTTAACAGATATATTTTGCACAGAATGTCTGTTGCCAAAACCCTGCACTGATATAACACAACCTGGTCATCTTTACTTCCCTACAAGAAAATGAAAATTTGTTTTTTAAATAAATTATATGCCCATGTTTTTCCACTGAGAGTCCAACGGAGTTGGATTATAGTAACAGTTGACATTACAGGATTATTATATGCACCCTTGAAACTAAGCAAAGTCACAGTTGTGAGGGTAAATGGCTAATTTACCCCCTCCCAGCTTCTGCAGCCACACCAACAAGGTGATTTCAAGGAGCTTTGGTTGTTTTTTATGGGGGAAGAAAAGATGAGATTGATCTCCTAAGACACAGGCAAACAGTGGTCTTGGCTAAAGCTGTCATTTGTATTCTTCCATTTTTTATGCCCACACAACGAAGTGATTTTATTAAAACAACCCACATTACAGTCCAAATGAAAAACAAAACACTTGATGGGTTGTTGCTGAGCCATTTGGTGATCCCTGCACTCCTTTACCAATTTAATCTGACTGGTGGGTTACAGGGTGTTCGATAGGTCACCTGCATCAGCAATTCCAGTCCAGACAATTTGCTTCTAAATACTACATGGTGTGATACACATTTTCCAATTACATTTCAGACTGCCTTCAAATTCTACCAGACAGACAAAGTAATATGAAGAATAGGAGGCCTAGGAAACAGCAGCATACAATTAACTGCTTATTAAAAAAAATATTTGTGCACTCTCAAGCTATCAGGAGTTACACAAAATTATTAATGCAAATAAGGAGGCAGTAGCTAAAGAAGAAGACTTCTTTAGAAAATACTGGAATTCTCATGGATCAAAGTGCATAAATGATCTGTCCCTCTTCAGTGTCCTTCAGACAAGAGAGCCAAGGAGAAAAAAAACTCGTTCTGTCAATATCACAGGCAATAACTGGGAAAACCCTCCATTTAAAAAAGTGTACTTGATTACCATTCACCCTTAACATATATATATAAATGTTTATGTAAATTGATGCTATGGAAACCTTGGAAAATACATTAAAAATAAGTATCACTCAGTTATACTGGATGTACTGATGCCAGGCCAACGAGTCTGGAGTAAAAAATTACATTTTTACAAGAATGAGACCAAGGGTTACCTATAAAGTCTGGGGAACATCAGACTGATCACAACTGTACAGTTTTATACATTACAATTGTGCTTGTAAGGTGTAATGGCGTATCCAGTTTATGTCTGAGGCTGTATGGGTCATATTTAATACTTTTTTTCACTATTAAGATTAAAAGAATCAATACTTCTAGTACTTACCAATTAAAACTAATAGTAAAAGGAGGTCCATAGTGCAAGGTAAGCTCAAGCATTTGCTTAGCCAGTTGTAAGCAACTAGCACATTTTGTGAAAACAAGCAGCAGATGTAATACGGTGGAGCAAGGAAAAAGGGATGTATGTCACAATCCTGGAATCCTTATGGAGAACTTATACTCTGAGTGAGACGGACATCTGAGAAGGATTTCAGAAGCATCAGCTGAACCATATCCATCTGAAGGGCTACAAAATCCATAGCTGTATAAGCAGAGGATATCAAGTACATATAGAGAATCTCTACTGCTTTTTTATTTTCTGTTAGTATATATTTTAGAACTGAAATGTCTACTTCAGCAATCTGCAGTCCAGGATAGATAGCTAACTACTTGTTAGAATTCATAAAGGAGCCAAGCAAACATCTGCAAGGTTGGAAACTGCATCTTATAGGAAGCAATGAGAATTCATCAAGTAGCACGTTAAGGAGTGATCAGATCCCAGTCTGTGGGTACCTGAGGGAATAGGCATTTTGTAATGGAGGGCTTCTCTGTCTAGCTGACAAAGTATAACAAGATCTAATTACTGTCAGAATCTTTCTGCTTTTCTTTTTTCCCCTAAAGAGTGAATTTAATTAACCCTATGGCAAGATTTTCCTAGTTGTAGTAAATTATTCACAATGGGTTACTATAACACCAAGACTACATACTTTCTTCTTAAAAAATACTTTTTACTTCAAGAAAAGAAGAGTGAAACAGGCACGTACAGTGTAGGAAGTTCCTGTGAAGTGCTCACGATGGTTGTTCTGCAGCTCTTGCTATCACACAGCATCAACAAAAACACATCTGAGCACGAGGTCTGGGTCAACAAGACCCTACAGCAAACCAAGGATGTGCTGCTGTGAAGATGACCTCAAAAGAAACCCAGTAATCTGAGTCCTGTGATCAGCTACAAAGACACTGTGTTTGACACCTGCCTGGCTGTGAGGTGGCTCCAGTGACACTGAACCGTGCAGGCTCATCCTGCACTGCCATCCTCCCATTCCCATCTGCAAAGTCCATAGCTGGGCTGTCATTTAAATGTACATAATGGCTAGATGTTAAATCCAAATGATGCCATCTGAGAAAAAAACTGCTGTGAAACTCGCCCGCATTTAGATTCACCTGGGTGTGCTGTATTATGTACTGATTTAATGATACAGAATGCAGCCTCCATGTAAGTTACTGTAATTTCACTTGAAGTTCAAGTTGAGCTGACTTCCATCTCCAAGATGCGAATACAGCTGTGACAGCTTCACCAGCTGAAAACTTCTCCTATATACTTTTCTAAATATATCTATCCTCTCTAACAGCTCCCAGATTCCAGCTCTGTGAAACTGCTTTCTCAGTCCCTCAGCCATCTGCTTTTTAGCTGGCTCATATCCATTTCCTTGGCAGTGACTTTGCAGAATATACTACAGCAGAGAAAAGCACGATGGAAAGTGTACTGCTTCATTTGTGAGTTAAATTCACCTGGACCACAAATGCATAATGATTTAAAAAAGTCACGAGAAAGCAGCACATCTTGGGTATAAATGTCTCTGTGAGGTGCTCACTGCTGACAAAACCAACCTCTTAGCAGGCCTGCAAACACAGCCTGGTGTATATTCCACCCTTGAAGAGCTGCACACGTCCCTTATACAACCACTGAAGAAAGAAATCCCCATGCCAACATCCAAACTCTGGACAGGAATGCAAGCCAGACATAATTTTGCTGTGATAACAGAAATCACCAATGTACAAAAGGAGCTTTTCTAAAGGAATTGATTCTGGAAGGCTATATCGAATCCTGTGTCCACATTGTGAATACCCAAACTATTTGTATTTCTCTTACTGTTACTGGAATATGTATCTTTCCTTGGTGCAATCCATGATGCACAGAAATACATCAGAAGCTCGACATGCTTTCTTGGCTGATGGAGAAGGAAGAGAGGAGACGTTGCCATTTTGTTTCAAACCATATGGGATTGCACCGCATTCTTACCTATAGAGACATCTGATGGATTAATTGGTGAATTCATCCCCCAATTTGTAGGGGGGGTCAGTACATAATCCTGTGTATTTGTTGAAAATGAATGCTTTTGTTTTCAAGCCTTATTGCCAAGAGATTGAACTGACTTAAAATAAAGAGAGGGATGTTAAACAACATAAATGAAGCAAAAGTAAAGCCAAAAGAAAACACCCTTACACAAATCATTTAAAAAGGCAATCCCTACAAACTGTCTATCCAAGGGGGGGAAGCAGGGATCAAAACACAAAGGAAGACTTAAACGTGGGGATGGATTCCTCTGGTCTGAGTGTTTGCACTCATAAAATTTTTAATTCTACATGAAGATGCATTTCTTCAGGCACAGGAGTCAAAGTATAATGGGGCCCTTAGGTAGAAAATTAGAATATAAAGGCTGTCAACTGCCCATTAATCTTGTGAGGTCAATGGGAAACAGCCAGAATAGCAGTTTCCAGATGGGTGAAAGGATGCTGTGGAATTTAATTTAGCCTGTAACCAACGCACCCTGGCAGATCTCCGTGCCCACACTCCAAAAGAGCATGCAACATTTGGGGTTCTATGTGCTTCCTCTAGGCCCTGAATGGCAGAAGTGAACTCATCAAGTGGATGGATGGGATGCATTGCTGTGGCATACCTAGCTGAGAGTTTGGGATGGCCTGAAATGAGAGCTGTGATGGGCTGAGGGTGCACATTACATGCAGACACACGACAGTGATTTACTCTTTAACATCACTTGACTATTAATTTAAATATCTGTAGTGCTGGTTAAAAATCTCCAGCGTTTAAGAAGCTAGGCACATCTTAGATTGGGTTATATATTTAAAGAGCTGACAGTTATGACTTACTATACACCACTGAGTATTTTTAATGTTGTGTTAAATGCAAAATTGGCTATCAAGATATGTTTGTTGAAAACAGCGGAGAGAATTTCATATTTTGAAAAAATACATCATGTTTTCAGATAAAAAATTCACTGAAATCTTCAAAGTAATGGCTGAGGTGTGGACGGCTCGCACAGCTTTGTGCCTCTCTGGAATAAAGCAAGTGAGAAATACTTGAATTCCTGTGTGTTTGGACTCGAGCTTTCTCATGAAAAGATGCTATTTGAACTTGCATTACTAAGCACACTGCAGAGTATTTATGGCTGTGGATCTCCAGCCAGCATTCTGAATGCTATGAGGAGCCCTGAGCTCTTTTGAACCACAGCTGATCTGGATGTGGTCACGACCGCACTGCCAAGGCTGACTTTAAATACCTCTGTAACAGAGGAAGGATCCCAGATAGCCCCTATGGGCATCCATTATGGTTACTGGCACATTAATTGACAAATATAGTTTAAAACATTCAGTAGACATGCTGTCTCTTTAAAGGATGTTGTGATGTGCATTAGCTCATTACAAGTGGCAGGATTATAAATACCAGTAGCAGACAATAGTAAAGATGCAGGAATGTTTTTTCCCCATGATATCAGTTTATGGAAAACATTCAGCCTTCAAGATACTCTGGTAGTCTTTATCCCAAGCATAAATTTACCCTTCACACCGAGGCAAAATGCTCACATGTTTTCCTGAAAGCACTGCTTTGGTCCACCAACAAAGATAAGGTTATTGGTGGAAATGCAAGGGGCCACAGATCTCCCCTAGTACTGTAGGCTGACATCACTATTGGACAGCATGCAAGCACTGTGACAAGTTGTGCATGGCAATGCAGAATTTTACTTCCAAGAGGATTTTACTTCCAAGAGGAAGTAAAATATGGCTCAAACCCCAATGAGGAGGATAAGGAACGTTTATGGGTGTTTTGCTGCTTGGACTGTGATCCAAAGAGTGAAAAGATGTATTGTTCTAATGGTGTTGTCTCTACCTCATGTAGGAATGACAGTGAATAATGTGGATTTAATTAGCCTTCTTGCCTGCACCATACAAGTGCTCTCGCTTGTGCCTAAAGGAATCACGGAACCCAAAAAGGCCAAAGACAAGCTGGAATTGGTAATGAAAAGAAGAGAGAGTACAAGAGCAATGCATTTCTGATTGGCATGTACCACATCACAGTGCTGAATGCCAGAGGTTTTGTCTAAGGCATACCTGATTACACCTGGTGACAACTGTATGCGGTGCAAATGCCACAATCAGATGCCTTAGGTCTCCCCAGTTAATTTCAATGCTGTATCCAACCCAAAGCTGCAGGAAGAAAGTCCTGAAAAGACCAAACCATGTCAGCGTAACAGTGGTGATTCGGAGATCTGACACCTGAGACAGTTTGACAGCTCTCAATGCTCTAAGGCTGGAGATAATCATTGCAAGTGTGTTACTTCATCTGGGATAACACGCATCATCCAAGCCACTGCCTCCAATCCCTTCTTGGCAAACCAGACTGGTTTTTGGACCTGCAGTCCTTTGCGTTGTCAGACACTCAGCCTGTGAGCCAAGAGGCTCGAGTGCTATCGAGTAGCAGCTTGCAGAAGGCAGGTGTTGGCCGCATGCATTCAGGTGAACGCACCAGGGAAATGTGATTGCAGAAAGGTCAGAGAGATGAGTGGTGCCTCCTCAGGCTTTCTCCCACCCTCTCCGCAGGCCATCAGCAAAGGAAATCTCCTCTCTGCCTCTCCCCAGGCATGCTCAGCCTGCTGACAGCCGGCACGCTGTGCCTTGCCATACTGAAGCACGTCACAAGCCAGTTCACACACTCTCCACTGCATGAAAGAGGAATAAATTCTTCAACGCTGTTTCGCTAATGAACCTCACACCTTTGCAATACAAGTGAGATTGCATGCAGTTCACTCTTCCTCCCAATTATATCTTCAGCCCTTTGCTAAAACTGCTAATCAACGTACCGGCTCTGAGTGTCACGCTGTGCATGAATATTTGCCCTCTCAGTCCTGTATGCATAAAATAATTAACACTGCAACCTCTCATGAGTAAAACCCAGTCTGTCCAGGTTACACCACGAGGCATCTCTGAACCTGGGGACAAAGGGGTATCTCCAGAGGAGAACAGTTGCTCTGTAGGTCAGTTTCCCCAGTGTCCTCCCCCAGTGCCACACAGCATCATGAGCTCATCCAACAAGGAGCCACCAGCACGACGCTGGAGATAGGCTGACATTATGCTTTCCATTACCCAGCACAGGTAAAACCCAAATCCTTTCCCGTTTGTAAGGCTTGTGGAACAGACTTCTGGAGTCTCACAGACAGGTGACTCTGGCTACTGTCACTGTGGGGATTTTCCATGTACATGAACACGCACTGCACCATTAGTGCAGATAGATGCTGCAAGCTTCTTCTCTCCTTCCCTCCAAGTTACATACCTTCTTTCCTCACATAATGTTCTCATTGTTGAGAAGATGGAAAGATTCAGTGTGATTAGCTATGAACATTACTGTAACTACTAAATTCACACGAAAAGCATTAAGTTACTATGGTACAAATGTCAGAATAAAGTCCCATGATGAATAGATAGCTTACTACCTAACAGTACATCAGACTTTGAATTTCAGTACAGAGATGTCGGATCTGACAAGGAGATCAGATCCAGTATTTTCCCATCAGATTGAAAGTTACCTGAACTAACTGAAGAATAGGTTATCTTGAAAACGCACTTCTTGGAGGAGAGAGCAGCTCAGAGAAAACATTATCATGCAGGAGCAAGGCTGCACTAATTGGAGAAATTGGTGCTTCAGCTGCTGCTGTTTTGGAGAAGTGGAATGAATTAAAGCCAACAAAGATGACACTAAATAGTTGAGAAAAAGTATCAAAGTCTGGGAAAGCAGAGCTCATTTGGGCAAGTGGAAGCAACAGACACAGGCTCTAGCTTATAGCAGCACCAACAAAAGCTGTTTGAATGCAGAAAGGCATTGGCAATAGAGGAAAACAAGAAGCTTCAAGGCATTTTCCCTTTCACAGGGCTTTACAAGGCTACATTATGCAGTATCTTCAACTGAAAATATATATATATTCACCTTTGTTAATTAGACTGAAACCAAAACAGATAAACAAACTGATGCTGCACGTAAAACCCTTTTGTTTTTCGAGCAGACTCAGCTTGAGTGCTTTCCAGAAAATACCAATAAAATAAAGATGTCCTCAGGGAACCATATAGCATTTCTTGAACAGCTCGTTACATAGCTTGCTCTAACACTGTGCAATATGGAATCCTGTCTCAGGTGCTGATGGAGTTAAAAAAACTCACTTTGCATTTCACCAAGAAACAACTGATTTGGCAACATCCAAAAGCTGATTTTGCCAATGGGCAACGTTTGGGAGTTGGTGACGTGAAGGCAGGATCAGAGCTGGGCAGGTGGGAAGGTGCTGTGTGGAATATCCTGAGAAGTAATTGTTAACTGGGGAGGGGAGAGGTGTTGTTCTGAGGCATTGTTGCTTATAATCTTTCATTAACATAGTGGAATAGTCTTCCAGAGATTATTATAATGCCTGAATGCCTAATTGAAACAAGGTGCTGCAGCTAACTTAGTAGCAGATTAATTTCAAACCCTTTTATCATCCTCAACTGTGAATCCACATTTAAAGGTGCAGGAAAAATATGTGGTGTATGCAGGAACAAACAAAGGTATTGTCTGACATAAGGAGCTTATGTAAATGTGCGATGGCAGAGCTCCTTTTACAGTAAACCTTTCAAATACCTCCATAAATCGTGAAGAGCAAACAAATCATTCTTTTTAAGGAGGGTTGCAATGGGATTTCACCTGGACTAATGGGGACAGCGCTGTTCAGGGAGACAAGGAGCTTTGCTGGTACTTTCCTAAGCAGTAAATTGAAAATAAATATCACTTTTTATGTGTATGGGTTTGTGTGAGAATATTTCCATTCTATATTCATTGAAAAATTGCTAATTTTAAAACGAAGGCACTTATTTTAAATCCACATTAATATTTTACATCCTCCCAGATCCCTTTACAAGTTTCTTTTAAAGACAAAGCATATTAAAATAACATGCATGTTAAAAGGTGTCTGTACTACAGTGGCTTGAAAAGACCATGAATGGAATCCAATGGCTAAAGTGGAGCATCAGAGATCCTGGACATTTCTGTTCTACCCTGTCCCGTCACTGTTCTGCCATACAATCTCAGCAGGCTCCTTCTCCTTCTTCTCTTTCTCTTGCTGTTCTTGCCTTCTCATTTTCCACTTCGACTGCAGGTACTTTGGAAGAAGAACTATCTCCTCCCGCACATCCACAGAGTGCTTTAGTGAACAGCGATCTGATCTCCATTGCTCTTGGAAGACCAACAATTATAATTACATGAAGGCAGGATGCATGTGGATGCAACATTACTTTGTTCAGGCTAATCAGCTCAATTCCATCAGTGAAATCTCTCTCAATTATAGAAGAATCCATGTGTGCAACCCAGACAGCAGAGATCAATCCTAATTATTCCCCACTGCCTGCACGATTCTTCTGTGCAAACGGAGAAGGAGGGACCTGTGGTGTCCCAGCACTGCATTGTTCCCATGGGTGGTGGCCACCACAAACCTCCTGGGGGAAGCTGGCACTGTCCAATCTTTCTAAGGAGAGCTGTGTGGCATCCTGCCAGCCTTCCCCCACGATGTTCTGAGTAACGAATTCAGTATCTTCACCCAGAGAAAACAAAGAGGTTGACACGTTCTGCAAAGTTATTTTCTTTTCCTAACAAAAAGGCTAAATACTCCAATCTTGGTAAACCTACTTTATTCTGCCATAGACTCACAAATCTCTTAAATCATGGGTGGTTTCTCCTATGGATCAATACCAGGTTTAGTCCCCCAGCACAGACAAAGCACATCCCATGCAGCAGGGGAGAGCTGGTGGCCTCTGTGCTTCGAGGAGGCAGGGACAGGAGCAGGCACCAAACTGCAGCTGTTTCCATGCAGCCCTGGGGAGGGCTGGGAGCTGGTTGGATCCCAGCTACTGCAGGAAAACCATCCATGGGCACACAGGCATGGGCAGCTTTGCAGCTGCTCTCTCGATCATCTCAATCAGCCTCCATGTCTACATGTGCCAGTACAAAATGAAGGAGAGAGTGGGTTGCAGTTTCATTTCATCTTTCTTTTAAATTAGACTCCTGCATGTGCTCCTTCACGCACATGAATAAATCTACGTGAGTTATAAAGAATATTGTGCACTGTCTACCCAAAACAATTCTAATGGGAGCCAGAGCTCCGAGCTGCAGTGCCAGCTCACTCAGGTTGCTCACCTCAGCATATAAACCTGCTTTGATTTTTATCCACTGAGACTTGAGTGCCTGTATTTTAAATGCCTGCTATCAAGCTACGCAGCAAAAACAAAGGATTTGGGAAGCTCCTCTCTCTCAAAAAATAATTTTTGTTTACAAGTGTTTACAGAAAACAGAAATGAATGAAATTCTTCAGCACAACTGAAAGCTCAGGACAAGTGTAGCAAAGCAAACAGAGCAATATCCGGAACCCTCTTGTAGCACAGCATCCTCCCCTCATTTGATGAGAAGACAGAATGCTGCTTCTCCTAGTTTGAATCACACTTCCAGAGGTTACAACCATTTATCAGAGAATACAGGAAGAAATATAAAGTGAGATCGGAGGAGACAACCAGCAAGATTTCATTTTAAACTTACAGCATGAAGATCAAAAGGTCAACTTCAAGTTTCCAGCTCGTCTGCAGTAACGATGTGCTGAATTAAGCTGCTTTCTCCAAGGCTGGATTTGGAAATTTTGAATATTCTTTGTTATAATTTGAGCTTGTAATGATCCAGAACAATGGGGATTATGGTGTTGTCAGAAGATTACCCTGCACCTGTTTCCATGACATTTGTCCCTTGCAGAGAAAGTATAAATGCTGGTGACATCTACTCACAGCGATGCCTTTTGCTCCTGGTGAGATATTCCTTTTCCTGTGGCTTTTAAAAAACAGCAGTGCCCCAATTCCTGATTCAATATAGTTGGAGATTGTGTACCCAAAACATAAGAAACTTCAAATATTCCCCAGTTTTTCATTTTTGTTCATTCTGATGAACATATTTAAACAGTTTCTACCATTTCAGTTTTCTTGGTCAAGCAGAAATATTTGTTATAGTTGCTAAAGTTTATATTACCCTGTAGCAAAGCAATTCATCACTACTATACATGGCTGATTTTCCTGATTATTAAAATACCATTAAAGGGGAAACTGTTCCTCTTGCACCACAATTCTCTCTATGTTTTTTCTTGTTGTTTGACTTCAAGAGGAATATCACTGCAAAACAATAGATCTGATCTTCAAATGGAGACACAGGAGGCTCTGGGCTTTAGCTGGTGTTGGGCAACATGAGCATCCATTGCACTGTACCAGGCTCCAGCCACTGAAACTGTTTCCCAATATTGGATCTTGACTATTAGCTCCTATCACATTCTCACAGATACAACAGGAGAGGTGAACATTTCCCATCCTGCACTGAGCAGGATGAACTAGGGGGAAGAGATAAGAAGGAATCCTGCTCAGCTGTCCTCGCATTACTTGATATGACAGGCAGCTTGAAACTGCTATTTCTGAATGCTTTTTCAAAACAGAATGGAGTCAGGTTTGGGAAATGGGTAAACTCCTGCTCGTGGCCCTGAGAACCAGAGCAATGGCTGTTCTGTCCCAGTGGAACTGCACTGCTCAGGCTGTGCACTTCTGCAGCACAGGAAACCTTCCATAACAGTGTGCTTCTATGTTCTGCAATGAATATTACCTACAGCTTTTACCAGAAAAGCTGGTTCCGAGCTGCATGCCCAGTACCTGCAAAGCCCTGGCTTTGGCACAGCATCCCTTGCCTGAAGGCACTAGTGCATGCTCCAAAATAAGTCAGTATGATCCATCTTTTGCAAACATTTACTGGGGTACATTTTACTCCCAGTTGCAATGGTTAGCATACGGATGAGAGAAGCAGTAGTGGCAATGCAGCAAGGCAGAGCTGGGAGCTAAAACCCAATTCCATCTGATCTATCCTACTGTCCACTGGACCACCGAGAGCTGCTGGAAAGGAACACCGATACCAAGGCAATCACAGCACATGCCCTGGTGCGCAGGGAGGCTGCACCTCGCGTGCCTGAAGTTCTCCTCCTCTGAATTCAGATGAAGGCTTTGGAGGAAGAAGAGTCATTTTTACCATTCCTGTGGGATTTCAAGTTACGAATGTATGAGGAGGAGAAGTAGATAAATAATCCCTTTTACAAATCCAACAGAAATATTTTGCTGGGTTCAAATATCTTCTGTGAGCATGACAGGAATGACAGAAATGTTTGTTGTTCAAAATACCTCCTTCATGGATCTCTTTCCAGGCACTGTACCTTGATTCGAGCTGGAGTTTTGCACACCAGATTTCAAACAGCGGTGATTTATGGTTGAATTGTCAGCTCTGTAGGCAGGGAACCACAGTGGAAATGATGGCAGCCCACAGCTCACAAAAGCTTCCGTGGGCTCTGCTACGAGTTTTTGTATCTCTTCCTTTTTCAGCACAACGCTTCCTGAGCTTCTTTGTGAGAACCTTGTAAAATTAACACAACAAAATTCAATGCTCATAAGCATTGAGCTCATTATGTCTGCACCCTTCATTCGCTTGCAGCTACATTTTCTCTATCATTTGCTGTCTGTGCATTGATAACGCAGGTCATTTTAGAGCTGTTATGATTTCTAACAAAACATTTAGTTTCCAATCTGAATTCACTATATTTAAAGTAATATTTCTTCATGGTTGGTTGTTTTTGGGTTTTTTTTTTCTGAAACTGAAACTCAGGTCAAGCTGTAGACTGCTCTTTGCTGGCAACAAACAATCCCATCAGTCAGATCACACATTTTACTTCTTAATGAGCACATTTTTTTCCTATTTCTTTCTCTGCGTTATCTTAAACTGCAGAAGATGGTAATTTAGTTTGCTCTACAGAAAATCCCCTCCAGTAAAAAATACATTCTTCTGAAGCTGTAGTGACCAACAGCAAATAAAGTTCAGTTCTTTGGGTGATGTCAAAACAATGTCTGATGGTAACAAAGCCAGCTGCTTTGATTTATATTGCCTTCCTCCAGCAATACAAGCCAGCATTCTGCTTGCCCTTTTCACTGCAGTTGCACATTAAGCTGAATGCTTTAGAGATTTTCTGCAACAACTCCCAGATCTCTTTCCTAATCAGTATTCGACACATCTTTCCTTTTAGCAGATGCGCTATTTTTCCCCTTTGTTCCAGGATTCATTGTTCTCCATTAACTGCAGTTGCTATTTATTAGTCCAGATGCAGAAATGATCCAACGACCCCTTATGAGCCGATGTGTGTACACCACCCACATGTCTGCACGCCAGCACGCAGTGGGCCCTTGGATCATCACGTATTTAAATATATGCACTGAAACTATGGAGTGTTTACGTGAGATTTATGATGTTTCTCCAGTGCGCACAGGAAAACGAAATGGGATTTTCAACTGTTAAAAGTGAACCTGCTTCAAAGCTAGGGCTTGAAAATGTGCTCTTCTGGGGCTTGAGAGCAATGCAACAATACATAGAAGAAGATCCTCAGCTGGCAAAAAATCTTGTTAGAATTAATGTTGCCGTCTTGATTTACGCCAGGTAAGAGTGTGATCAATTAAATCTGTGCTGTGAACTATATAATTTTTTAATGAAAATTTAAATCTAATAATTCTAGGCCCCAGTACTCATTTTGGAGAGAAAAAAATAATGAAGAATGGAAACACTAGGAGAAACCATTCCTGAAACACAGACAAATTGGTAGGAAATGGAGTGTGTAATGCTTAAATATTCAAACTACTGATAATATAAACAGGTGGCAACCATATAATATAAAGTGCATTAACTTGGAATTCTGTAGACACTTGGAAGATAGGAAAATAGGATTTCACATCGTATTAGTTCACTGGCCCATGAAATCCTATATCCTTCTTTCAACACTGGCTAGTAGATAATTCTTAGTGGAAGGCAGTCCCGCCCTTCATAATACATCTCAGAAATACGAAATGCTGTAAGACATAAGAAGCAGGAAAATAAAGGACAAGGCAGCGGATGAGAAAAAGTAGGGGAAGAAATACATAAAATGCCATAACTTTAACAAAGAGGAAAGAGGCATTGTCTTCAGAACAAACTCACTTGGGTAGAGGACAGCCAGAAGCCTGCAGTGCTTTCTGCCCACACTATCGCAGCTCAACCCCCATCAACAACACCGCCCAGAATTTATGATCACAGAGGCCTTTGTGAATAAAGATGTTTCCAGTTCATAAAACCAATGGCACTATTAGCATTCCCTCTTCCCATCACCTAGCAGGGCAGCAGCAAGAGCCACTGGGTGAACTTTGCCGTGTGACTGTCCCTGTGAAATGGCCCTGCGAGCCATCGTCAGGCCAGGAAGCCCATACTGAACCCAGAGAAACATTGTCTGAACTACCATTTAAATAAATCTGGATTTAAGTTACATTACATTCAATGTGAAGCAACGTTCTGACAGCTAATAGTCACAGTTGCCAGTGAGTTCCAAGAAAAAAAAAAAAAGGATAATAAAAACATTGCAGTCTTGTTTTCACAATAGAAAATGCTGTTTAAAGCAAACTGTTATGGTAGCTACAACCACCTGCTGGGAGATAGGCTTGTAACAGGAGCCCAGCCCCAGCTACCTGCAGCACATGAGCAAGGTCTGGCAGCAGCATTTAGCTGCACGTCACCAGGGGCCATCATGGAGGAGCTGATGTCAGCTCAGCCTCACCCCCAGGCCTCCTTCCTGACTCCATTACCTCCCTCCCCGAGGAGGAAGAGTACATCATCCCATACATGTGGGGATCAAAAGGTACAGGTCACAGTGGGAATCAGTGAGGCACAGTGCGCACAGATGCTAGGCAGGAGAGATCCAGGGATATACAAATAAACCCACAAAACCTTTCCTAGCCTCTCAAGAGCCCTGTAAGCATCCAGAAATCCTCTCGAGTCATGCAGCAATATTCCCTTTCCACGTCACATCACAGGCTGCTTTCTACTTGACTTCTGTAAAGATGCTAAATCTCAGGTGTCCTTGAACTTTAATCCAGACACTCCAGTTGTTTCTGATACTGGAGGAAAATGCAGGGCTCCTCGTTTGCGCAGCAACCTGCTCTCTCTACCTTTTTCATCCCAGGGAAGAAAAAGCATGGACAAATACTGTCATATGTTACAAAGACTTAACGTTGCCATTTACTACCATGGGACTACGTGGGAGGAGGACATATTGCAGAGGAGAGCACATTAATCTCTGGAGAACTGCTAAAAGGGACAGGAGAGGAGCACTCAGATAACGCTATTTATTCTCATGAGCCTGAGACCATCCACACAGACTGCCCTGAAAAGTGAGGTTATGGACAGGACAGCATCAGGTTATCCCAAACAACTGAATACAAACAGCTTGCTGCACTCCTGTCCTCATCAGTTGTTGAAACGCTTCCTCACTGAGCAGCAGCTGTGGAGTGCAATCAGGGACCATTCCCAGCCCCATATAATTTGAATTTTCTCCATGCTTCCACAAGCAGCAGAGCAAACACCCATAGAAGCCAGGGGAGGCTTCTCAATAACCAAGGCAAAAATTATGTATTTGTCTGTAAACTGAAATGACACCATTTTCCTGCTAGATCTGAGTAGAGATCCCTGTTAAGCAGCATAGCCAGTTCTTTCCTTTGTTTCCAAATGATTGTTTTACTAAAAAACACCAATGAAATGACAATTTCCAGCAAAATGGCTACAAAACTATGAACCATTTTGAAAGCCCAATTCAGGCAGAAGCTAATGATGCAGTAGATTTATTAAGCCAGATGTAGGCATACAAGATATAAACATGCTGTCAGATACTTTCTTTAATATATATTTTGGATACAACAATACACATAGCAGCATCATTTGATATATTAAATGATCCATCTTGTCATGCTATGACTTCATCTGATATGACCTATTGCTTTACAGCACACTATTATGCATATGGGAACAAAACAAACAGCTTGTAATAAATTATCATAGCAACTATTAACTGATTTAGCCCATGCCAGCACAAGTCCATCTACAAAAAAGCATCTCCCTTCCTTAATCTTTGTGAGCTCCTCACCAGCATGGACCACAGGAGGTTGTGCTGTCTCCCCTGGACAGCAGTGTGGAGCATACAGTGCTAGACCTGAAGTCTTGCTGGTAGACCTCTGCATTAAAAGGAATCTTGGTTCATTTTGAAGTTGATGATTCCACAGCTATCAAGAAGAGAACAAAATCACTGTGAGACACCTTTCTAATTCCCTCTCTTGTTTTGGAAAGTTTCTTTTGCGCTTTCTCCACTTTTGACGTAACTACTTGATGAAGAGGTTAAGCCTAAAGCCTACGTGTGTTCCTTGTGCCATTCCTACGGCAGGATGATGCAGAGAGCAGTTGGCTTTTCCTTAGAGTTGCTGCTTCATGTGGCCCAGCGCTGTGTGGCGAAGGATCCAGTAATCACAGCTGACAAAATGTAAAGGAGACCTGGAGATGGTTTGGAAACAGCAGATCCCACAGAAACCCTATAATGGGGCAGGTACAGGAGAAGCTCCTAATTTGTGCAGCAACAGGCTGTTCCCCAGCACAGGTGCAGATACAGGCATACTTGCAGACCACAGCTAAATTCTCTTCTATTCTTCACGCCAAAGTTCTTAAGCAGATTTCCCCTCCTGTTTTAAATGACGTCTTTTGAGACGTTATCACATTCTCACACACGAATACTGTTGAAGCAGTAGAAGGGCATAACAAAACACCGTATTATGCCTGCCAGATTCAGCAACTAAAATTAAAGACTTTTTCGCTACTTGATCATAATTGTAATATTTCAAATTCCTTCTACAAAGAGCAGAATTTAATGGCTGTTATGGATTTTTCAACCCCTTAGAGAATTTCTGCAAAATTCAATTATTTTTGGAGACTGCCTTGAGTTTATATCTCACAGCGATGATGAATTACCTATTGTACTGGCTGACTTAAAAACAATACAGAAAAATCAATTTTTTGACAAAAGGAAAGACACAGAGAATCCAGGACTGGCACACACTGTCTTTGCTGGGAGTTTAGAATGAGCTAATCCCAAACTCTTTGCCATCATCAACCACTTTCTTTTGCTTTCCATAACAGCATCTGATTACATTTCAGCTGTTTGGGTTTCCTATAGAGATTGACTTTGCCAACAAGACGATTTGCCATCAAGAAATTGTAATTAACTTAATGAACTCTGTCTTTTAAACAGTTGGAGATTTTAGAGCTAAGAGTGCTGATTATCTCAAGTATCAAAGAATTTTGCTTTAAACACACAATATTCAGTGCCAGAGATAAGCAATTTGCATGCTAACATGTTGATGCTTGGATGTGACAGTGGTATTTAGGACTGCCGACTGTCTCAAGAAAGAATAATTTTACACAACAAATAATAGCTCTAGTAATGACAATAAAACACACCAAAAATTGAATTTAAGAAATGTCCCACATAAGTGTTTTACAGCTCATAAAGGAAAAGCATTGCATCAGTCCAGAGCCAGTGTGCTCCCGTAAAGCCCTGAGATGCAGTTTGAATCCAACTTTTTATTCTATCCTTCAGTCTACCAACAGATTAGATCGCATATGTTTGGCTTGAGCATATAAGTTGTCAGGAAAAAATATAGATAGCCTGAAGCTACCAATAAAAATCGTAGTACTGCCAACTGCTCAGACTTGGTGAACCAGCTGATCTTCCCCCATAGAAGGATTTTCATATTAATCTCATGCTAAAAAAAAATCAAAAAGTATTGCAATGGTAAAACCTGACTTTGTATCGTGCTGCAGTTTCACACAGCAGGCACTCCACAGAACGACACAGAATGGCCAGGGTTGGAAGGGATCTCGAGGATCATGAATCTCCAACCCCCTGCCACATGCAGGGCCACCAACCTCCACATTTCATACCAGACCAGGCTGCCCAGCGCCCCATCCAACCTGGCCTCGAACACCTCCAGGGATGGGGCAGCCACCAGACAGCCAGATGTATCTTTGGTGGCAGGAGAAGGAATCTAGCCATTGAACAGATAGAATAAAAGACCAGAAAAGGTTGTCTTCTCTGGGCCCAGCTCCAACACAACCAAACTGCTGTGCTCACACCACCTACCAGCTGGGTGTGCAATCCTCCTGCCACAGCAGCACAGGAGTCCATCCCAGTTGTGCTGTGTAATCTCTGCTAAGCATCTCCAAGCCATGTAGGGCAGCCATTGCCTTTCCTCACAGAAAAGTAAATACTGAGTGAGAAGGAATTGTGCATCTCAGAGAAGTGAGGCTACCCCATTCTGGAACACATGCACAGTGCCTGCACACAGGCAGACAATTTGGGGAGATTAATCCTGTCAGGGCCACGTGTGACCAGCTGATGGTTGTTTGCTGATGGTGTGCAGGGCAGCTCCTGCAGCAGAGTTCAGCTGCCTTCATTTCTATGTAATTCCGACTGCAAAAGTAATGGCTCAGTTACTTTCTGCACAGCTTTCTGAAAATCAGGGCACCTCTGACAGCCATCGAGGTGCTGATCAGCAAATGGACTTTTTTTTCTGCCTTTTCCTATGAGACGATTACTGAGAAAATGATTGGAACAGATATAACTCATGTGGGCAAGCAAATGCATTGCGATGTGGCTACAAGATGAGACAGGCTCAGCACCTCCGTGTGCTGAAATAGGAAAGATCAAGAGTTATTATGCTCAGGAGGACAAGGACAGCGTTGTCACCATTCAGCATCATTCCCCTACATTGCCAGGGGCAGGTACATTTCCATACAGCTGGTAGCATTAATTAAGGTTGCCTTTTAGGGAATTCCTTAAGGGATCCATACTAACCCCCAAGTTAAACACCACATTGGCAGAAACATGTAAACTGAGAGGGTTTAAAATTTGTGAGGCAGAACACCATCCTACCTTCACCAAATTAATAATAATCAAAAATGATAATAATGAAGATGAAAGAGGAAGAGAAACAAAGCCACGAGGAGAGGAAATATGAAAATCATACCCTTTTAGTACCATCTTTACTGCTGTGTATAGAAATGCTCCAGCAACTACCTACCTGATCCAGACAAATCCTTGGTTTTTCCACAAAGAGAAACAGTGGCATTCTGAAAATAGCCATACCCAGATATAGTAAAGTAACCCAGATATAGTAAAGTAAATCAGACAACAGTAAAGGCAGCAATGGCCCTACAAACAGCAAACAGCAGGACAGAAGATGGCCCTGTTTCAGCCTGCAGCACTCCACATTGCTTCTTGCTTTTGCTGAGAGATTCTGATGCTTCTCCACTTTATCCTAATTAAGTGATATTAAAACTCAAATTTTGGTGAAAAAAAAATTGCAGTTTGAGTCTCTAGCAAAGGGACTGCTCTCCTGACGTGGCATTTTCTGCTTTCAAAATAGCTAAGTGGGGAAAAAAGGACAAATGCCAAAACAGAACCGGTGAAATCAAATGCCTCTGTATCAGGACTGTTCTCCAGCCTCCTACAGCCTTCACAACTTTATTAAAACGAGATGGTCTGGGTAGATGGGAGGGCTGCTGGGATGGAGGAGATCTGGCATGAGGAAACCCCAAGTGCTGCACGCAATGGGAGGGAGGGAGCATCGCTGTGCTTCAGCAGCCTCTCAGCAATGGATGGGCCTCCGGAGGGCTGTTAGAGGTTCATATAAATTAGATTAGGTCAGCGTCAGCTGGGGACATGTGAGCCACTGGGCTGTGCTGAGCTGTGTCAAAGCCACCAACGCTCACCTTTGCCCCTTCTCCTGTGGGTCCCGTGTTGACAGTGCTCAAATACAAACACCGGAGCTCCTGCTTGCCTAGTTTTGGAGACTTTCAGCTCCTCTAAATCTTTAGCACAGACATCTGCATAACCTCAGGGCGGCTTCGTGTGCACTGGGAAGAAAAGCATTGTCCGACCATAAACAGTGCTGCAGTCTCCTGGGCTTACTTCCAGTGCCTCCCCTATTTCTTCCCATTGTCGGAAGCCTGAAATTTCCACTGGCTCTGAGCACACAAATAAAGCAGCTCACCAGCTTCGGGAAGCGCCTGCAGAGACTCATAAACAGTTAGCTGCAGCTGTCATTTTACACAAATGTTTCTCGCTGTGATGAACTAGAAATGCAATGTATTCCTCATTGAAATCGTACTTAATTGCAGCTAATTCCAGTGCTATCAGAGGGAATGTTTGCACGTTTCCTTATCGCGGCCCCACTGGCAGGCACTTACAACGCTTTCCCATTTATTTCACTCCCAGTTCAAAGCTGCCTTCCTTGAAATTCTCCACGGACCATTTCCAGTCATCTTCACAGATCGCGTGCCCATGCTAGTTTTCATTGAAGTCACTGGGAAAATTTCCATTGATTTTAATTGAACAGGCTGTTTAACCTTTTTTTTTCCCCCCTGGCAATGAAATACATCAACAAAATATTCAAGACCACACAGCTGAGAATCTATTATTGTATGGAAAAACTAAAAAGCAGCACATGTCCATCCTGTGTTGTACTAAAATTGACAAGCAGGCACCATTTTGTGCATCATTCTCTTGAAATGCACGCCAGTTGTGTATTGGTCTGAAGATGAAATTGATCTGAATTTTACTTTGAGATTTGCTTAACCAATACTTTCGAAAACAAAACAAAAAAAAACCCCAAACTTTCCTTTATGTTATAATATCAGTTCTCTTGATTAGCTTTTCTGCTGTTAGGTTTTTCCTTTCCCCAGAATAATAATTCTCACATAGTTATTAAAATGGTAAAGCAAAGGAGAAGTACAGGAGGGTGAAAAGAGCACCGTCACCGCGGCCCTCTCCCTTTTCAGGATAATTGGAATGGAAAGAACAGGAAGGGGAGATGGCTGGAGAAGGTCCCATGGATGGCAGTGCTGAAGTCGAGATGCTTGTTGAGTCCTTGAGTTGCTAAGTTCTGAAATAAATTGGCATCTTCCCAAGCTGGCATCTCCCCTCTGCCTTCCCTTCACTCTTGGGAAGGAGGATTCCTTATCTTTGTCAAATTCTATGGATGTTTTGCTTTTAGTGTTAACAAAGGTCTGATTTCACTCAAGGGCTGTGACGGAGCCCATTCAGAGTTGTTATTATGGCTGCAGAAGCACACGCCAACAGTAAGATGCCTTCCATGGGAATGAAAAGAAATCCACAACAAAAGAAGTCCAGAAAGTTCAAGTCTACCTCAGGTTCACTGGTTTCTGTGCCATTCTCTCATGCTATTCATTTACTCACAATGAACTGCTGCAGAATTCAAACACTTTTGCTCTATGGTTTTATCTTGGCAGAAAACAAAGTTGATTCAGTGGAAAAATAATAATAATAATAATAATAATAATAATAATTTTAAAAATAGAAGGAAAAAGGAAAAAGTCATATTTCCTCTTTTGTATTCAAATGCCTTGAACAGAGACTACCCAATAGTTAAGTGAAGTCTGTTAATTACCCAGATTGCTCACAAAAAAAAAATTAACTCCTATCAGCATCAAGATCTAAATGTTTTGTCTTTCTAATAGGGCAGTACTTCATATTTGGTGCTCTCCTCCATCCAACACAGTGGTTATTACATAGATCCTGTCATGATGTGACTATGAAAGATTAGAATAAAACGTAACCAACCATCTGTAAACTGAGCCAATCTTTTTAATGATAAAAAAGAAGTTTAGCAATTGTGCAATGCATCAAAATGTTAATTGTTTACAGTCACATTCTTCTGAACTAGTGGATAGGATGATGAAGATAAGGTTTAATAAAGTATCTTTTCAGATAGCAGATGTATCATGGGTATGACCAGAAATGACATTCCTATGGTAAAATACTGAAAATGGGGGATGAGACCCACAATGGAAAACCATGACTGCCTTTCTGCTGATGTGAATGAGGATGTAGAAAGAGAAAGACCAAAAAAAACCACAACACAACAAACCCATCAGATTCCTAACGTGAGATGATAACGTGACAGTGGCTCATATAGCCTCTCTTGATATTAAGGGAATAACTGTCAATTTTGATCTGATGAAGCCCAAATTAGGTTCTCAAAGTCACATGGAGCGACCCTGGCGAGATCCCCCTAGCTTTTGTTTCTTGCTCCTGAATGCAAAACGTCCTTTCAGATGCTGTAATGGGAACTTGCAAGAATGAGAGTCTGGGGAATTTTAAAATGTAAGGAACCTGCAAGTATTGCAGATTAGTATTCCACACAGAGCCATAATTTGCAGTGTTTGCACTCACTTTAGCATTCCTTTTAAATTAAAGGCACAATAGGTAAGCTGGTGGCGTGCAGATGGTTTAAAGAGTTTAAAATATACTTATTCATAGCTTTAATTTTTATAACAGAAGCTATTTAGAACCCAACTTTTGTGCTCTTTGAAAGGTAACTGGATTTGTTCTGAAAAATAAATTCCACAGGAAACCAGCAGGTTATTTGGATTAATGGGTTTGCATATTTTAAATACAAATAACATGACTTAATAATATCCCTTCAGATATTCAAGCATACCTTGAGGTACAGACATCTAGCTGCGTAGGAAAGGTTACAGTGAAACAAAACTGTAATCACTATGGCATAGGAATGGGAGAAATTAGCTACTTAGGGGAGTACTGAAGTAGATCCAGAAGAGCACTACTGCAGCTGGGGGTAGATGAAGGATGCAGGCACTTTTTAGTAGAGCACTTTTTGGTAAACTCCGGAAGTTGAGGAGCATAAAAGTAATCAGGCATTTTGCAAAATAAGTTTAAAAAATAATAATAAAAATCCACAGCGTTGGTTTTCAAGTCAGCTAACAGCAAATACTGAATGCAGACTGAACTCATGCTACTCCAGCTTATAAAGGTCTCCCTTCTGTTTGTAATTCAGCATCCAGATCCATACTCAGAGGTTGACAGAAACTGATAAACTGGTATGCATTCATCTACCTTGTTTTAAAGCCTGCTGGTTTACAGACACTGTGGTCCAGCTTTCCTTTCCCTCTCTGTCTGAAGAGGATCTGCACGTGTGGAGGAGAATGTATTGCCAGTCAGCATGGGATGTAAACTGTGAACCCAGTAAGAGTGGTGGAGCTGCACCCCTCTTGCCCAGGTGGCTGAGAGTAATTCACAGCTCACTTAGAGCACCCTTGGCCCTGTTTCCTGGTCTTATGACTCGCAGCTCTGACAGCTATGATTACTGCTCACTCCAAACAGCAACTGTTGTGAGCAGATCACAGCTATAGGAATAAATATGAAGGGTGCTCCTCTATGAAGAGGAAGCTCCTTTGAGAGCAGATTCAGATATGGGCAGCATTGGAAAGTGTTTGGGGAATACTGGTGTTGAAGATAAGGTGACACATTGTTTGCTTTCTCATTGCTGGCTCCTTGAAAATGCCTGTCCCTTCTAGACTGTCCATGTTCCTGACTGTTGGTGCCTACAAGCATGTATCTGGTGGAGCATCACAAGTTTACTACATTGCCACAGTCTGTGGAGAGATGGGAAACAAGCAAAAAAAAAAAGAACCAATCCAAAGAAACAAACCATCACCCGATTTGCTTGCTGTCGATTATCATTGATGGGTAATTGTGTCCATGGCCAGAGGGAAATGCTAGCAGGTGTAATTACTGCCTTCTTTTTCCGAGGTTATAACCTCTGACTTGCACAACCTGTCTGCAGGTACATGCAAAAAGCATTGAATAAATTATCAGCTTCTGCCTGACATAAATAAAGAAGTTTTCAATTAATGCTAGATAATTTTAATTGCAAAAGCATTTTGCTTTCACTGCTTCTCCAGCCACGCTGAGTAACACAAGCAAATGCCTTTAAAAGCCTTGTGGTCTCTTGTAAAAACGTACAGGTGCCAGTAGAGCACACTGGAAGGAAATGCATTTACGTGGAAAAATGTGGCATGCTGAGTTGACAAGAATCTATTTGTGTATATTACAAAAAATTACAGTGTAGTTTAAAACTGACAATCCATTACTAGAAATCCATCTTTTGCTTAGAATGATAAACCAAGATTGAATTATAGATTTCACAGTAGCAATTCCTACGTTCTGCATTTAAATCCACACATTCTGCTTCCCCAAAGCTTTTTTTAATCTGTTCAGTTGAAATGAATGTTCATGCTCAAAAATTGCCTCAGTTTATGAACAGTTTCATTTTGGGAAATGCGGCAGCACAATCCCCAAAATTGTTCAGGGACCTTGCTGAAGGGAGCACGCTCATCAAAACCCAATTTCCAACAGTTAGTTATTTATTTAGGTCAGCCTGATGTGTAAACAGGCACATGCCCTGAGTGTGCAGCTGCATTTCCACCCAGTTCAGATTTGCAGAGTGCCCAGATATAGCTGTGGTCATATTTTGGGGCCAGATTCTGATTTGGGGCAGTTGCCTTCATATGTGAATGAACATAAAGCTCACCCAATCTCAGTGCTGTGCAAGTAAAGGGCCATGTTTGTTGATTTTCACTCAGTAAATTAAATCTTTCTGTGATATAAAGTGATAGGATTGAGATCTCCATTCACTGTGCTCAATCCAACATCGTACCCCTCGCAGTTCAGCAGCTGAAAATATTGGCCAGTTTCTTCGTGGTGATTTTACCCCAGAAAGGGGCACCACCTCCAGATTGTTGCTGTTTTCTGCTCATTTCACTTGGATGTTTCAGCTACAAATAACAACAGTTGGACCAGCCAAAGGCCTGCAGGACTGAGCCCAATGTTACCCTTCCTAAATAGCCACCCCAAACGTGCAATCAAATGTGTGTGTGGGAGAGAGAAAGACTTCCTAACTCTCAGCAATAAATCTGAAAAAAAGTTCAACATTCAAACTCCACCAAATGTTAATCAGCCTGCCACCTTTTGTTATCCCTATGAATGACTGTAGTCAGGCTATTTAAAGCAACTGATGCATTCAGTTGTTAATTGTAAGTGCCCATTGAGGGCACCTCAAATGAACCGCAGCCTCCCTTCAGTTCTCATCCCCCCTTCCCAGCAAAGGGCTGGAAGTGCTTTAAGAGAGTACAAGAAGTTCATCTACAAAGCCAACAGAGTCCTTCAGAAATTATTATTGAGGGCAGCCTCGGGGGAAAGAAGAAACACAAGTATTTCAGCAGCTTCTTCCATTAATCCAACCAAAGTCACATGGAAATAAAAGCAGATGCTGGTGCTCCAGAAGATCTGGCAGTCTTCTGCTGTCTGTAAGCCTTCCTGCTCCAAACTGAAAGCAGGAGGATGTGGAAAGGTACAGACACCCTCTGCAGGGCCCTGGCCGTGGGCTCAAAGCCACAGTAGGAGGGTTCCACGGCAGGACATCATGGAACCCACCCTGGAGAGCTTGGAACAGCCTGGGCTGAAGCAGCAGAATTAGTGCAGGTGATGTGGAGTTGAGCAGCATCAGCACGACAATGCTATCTCTGCCCATGTCATTACTTAATGAGAGTGAGCTTACCCATGCATAAACGAGAAGGCTGAGGCCTTGGGGATCCATAATGAGTATTTCTCCTAGGAGCAACCACCCAAACCCCCAGCTGGATTGATGTAGTCTAAATTTGCACAGCATAGAAGCTTCAGTTATGTAAAGTGCACCAAGTAGCTTTTCTGCTTATTGGGCACAAAGGGTGGCTTAAGAACACAACGGGTCTGTTCATCCTGTCCAGGTATGTCCCACAGCTGTTATATCTCTATTATATTTCAAACCCCATCACATACCAATTCACATGCAGCTTTCTGCTGTAAGCTGTAAGTGAAGGTGAGCAGACTCCATCTCCCTGCAAATGGTAGAGAAAAGCATTTCTTTGTTCAAATTTTCCTTCTCTGTTTTTAAATGGAGCTACACATGATCTGTCTGATCACACTGTCCTCAGCACACACACCAATACCCTCAGCTCCTCATTCATGAGCGCTGCAAAATAAATTTTACAACCCTAAGACATGGGATTTTGGCACTCATCTCCACAACAGCTTGTATTTGCTTTTAATCAATGTTTGACAAAAAATAGTAATGAGAAACCATAATGATCTTACAGCTGTTTCAGTGGAAGTGTCGTTAAGTTCACAGGACAGAAAAATCCATGGAAAAATGCATTCTATCTCCATGTTCAGTGGATGTCCCAGTTGTTTGAAAAATGAATTCAAATATATTTTGCCCCAAAAAATGAACCTCACATAATTTATACAAACAATGACTTAAAATTTGCTTTTGTAAATAGCCCACAAGCAGTCAAAGAAGGTTACATTTGTGTTAGTAAAGCTGACTTTTAATAGGCCACCAAAACACAAGAAGAGTGGTGACGGGTTTTCCCTTCTCATTACTCGCATGTGAGTGAAAGATCTCATCAGCACAGGGGGTGCCAGCGCCAAGTAACGGGATCTGACTGCTGAGGAATTGCTCCTCCTCTGGCAGATAGGCACTGCATCTTTGTGGAGCACTTGTAGGCACCAGCACTACTTTAACAGGAGCTATTAAACTTTGCGTGGAAGGTCACAATGACAAGGGATAAAACCCAGCTCTTTGCACAGCCTGATTTAGCAGCCTCTGTACTTTGCAAAATCCAAATTCTGTTACCAAAGAAACCCTGCCAAAGACATGATATTACACAGCATGAATTCGCTGCAATATCTAATCTTCTAAGGGTCTTACACACTAAAACGTATCAGGAAATCTATGCAGTCATCATTTCTCAACATTTTTCCAGTTTCCAAGCTTAAACCAGGCACAAGTCCATCTTCTAAATCCCGCCTGTGTTACAGCATTGCTCAGCATAAGGAGCAATTTTCCATTTGAAGAGAAATCAAGTTAGGATTATAAATAAACATTAAAAACATTACCAATGCTCTTTGTTTTCTTCAAAAAGAAACAGGGCCTGAGAATGAATTTGAAAGGAGGTAGATTACAGCAGGTACAGATCACAGACCTGAGCATGTTGCTTTTAGGAAAACAGAATAACAACAGGGGTAGGAGCTGTTATCCATTTTCTATCTGAAGGGACAAGAAAGTGTTTGGATCTGCATTCTTTTCACAGCATTCTCTTACCCTTGCAGTGACACCAGCCCATCACCTGGCAGCAGCCAGAGCTCTGCTACTGCTTAACTATTGAGCTGGCAAATAGTTTTGAAAATTACTCTTGGAATGATATTTGTATATTTATAATTTATATGAAAAAATATATATATGTGTCTCAAAAAAAAAAAAAAAGGCTGGATGCATTTATAGAATGATAGAATGATAGAATGGCCTGGGTTGAAAAGGACCACAATGATCATCTGGTTCCAACCCCCTGCTATGTGCAGGGTCGCCAACCAGCAGACCAGGCTGCCCAGAGCCACATCCAGCCTGGCCTTGAATGCCTCCAGAAATTTGCCAAGGCCTCACTCCTGTTGGGTTGCACTTCCATGCTGCACAAGCCTGGTGATGTTTTCTGACTCAGCTCTGGAGAGAACACCTGCCTCAGTACTGCCAGCACGTGCCAGCCTGCAGCCAAGTGCTTGAAAACTGGTGATAGATGTACAACGCATGCCAGGGGAGCCTTGAATCTCTAAGCAAACACGACATCATTTTGATCTGTGTATAAATAAGCCCTGTCCTGCTCAGTACTCAGCACGAGTCATGCTGCAGACAGCAGAGCAGCCCCACAGGGAAGGAAGGTGAGCCTGGGGGTCAGGACCATGTGGAGGAACCCACTCTGTGTCAGCCGTCCCTTTGCAGACATGGACAATTTCAAATCCCAGTGTGAGCACTTCATACTTAGGAGTTTCTGTTGGATCTTTTTAGGGAAACAGAAAGGAATAAACAGTATTTCATGAACAATAAAAGAAGATGAGAAATTGCGTTGGCAGATTTCAACTACAGCCTGTAATCTTCATTACAGATTCAAACACAAGCTACTGATGTAAGATTCAAGTGGGACAATGGAAATATTTTTGCTTAATGGATAACTGCCAAGTAACACACAATCCCTCACAGCAATACTTCTGCAAATACTCTGTCCCTTTTATATGCACAGTAAGTCTTAAGGGGCTTTACAGCAGTTTGGGCCACAAGGCAAAAGCATGTGGCAAAGCCTAATTTATGAGAACGTCACTCATGGGTAACAGATATGAAGCACAGAACTGAAATACTGGATGGGATAGGCACTTCATCTTGCTGCTGTGCACAGGTCCTGGACATGCTCTTTCAGGGATGAGAATTTCTAGAAAAACAAGAAGCCCTCCCTAATGCTGTTACACTTTATAGCATTATTTGTTTTTCCATTGATCTCCTTTGCACAACGCGTTTATTTCTTTGTCTCTCATTAATCAGATTATCTCACATTAATGGAAACACTGTCTGCTTTTTTCCTAGATGTTCTGCAGGAAGTCAGCTGCGTACAGCTTGTAGGAATAAAGCAGTCAGCACGTAAACAGATTTATTTGGGCACTCAATTAGAAGTGATTTCAAAGATAAATGTAATACTTAGTTGAGAAGATAAAGAGGGTCCACAGTTTTCAGTCATTCCAGAGACTGATGAGGAGAATTGGAAGCTCACGCATGCAGGGAAGACAAGCTGTGGAAATGATGAATGTGTGGAAAAATGATTAGTGTTCACTTTTCATTCTAAATACATATAAAATAAAGACATGAGACTGAGATGCACTTGCTTGGGAAAATCATGTCTCTGTTCCATGAGGTGAAAACAAAGTAGTTCCCCATTGCTGTACACACGTATCGCCTCTTATCACATCTGCATTCAAGTGCTATGAAATTTAAAGCATGTATTTCCAGATAGACCTGAGCTAGATGCATGTGTACTGTTGAATTCTTGGGGACTACGAGCAGTTTAGAAAGCTCAGGTAGGTTTCTACCTGCCCCTAGTTGTACCTCACATGCATGATGCTGGCCCTGGAATGGGAACTTCTGGAATGAATCCATGCTTGAACCAAAACAGACCTTACAGAAGTGGAAGAATTTTTTTCTTTTTTAAAGTTGATGTTGGTAGAGAATGTAAAAAATAAAATAATTTTATCTGCTAAAATGGTTAATTGTAACATAGGTTCAGATTACGACCCATTCTTTTTGGGCAAGCAGTACGGTAGCTTTGGAGCACAACTATCAAAACTGTGATGCTCAGAGGGAGAAGCAGAGGTAGATTTGGTGAATTCCTATTCCTCTCTTTGCACCTGCAGTCTCCTGCTGTCAGACACGCTTTGTAAGCATGTGACCATTCCGAGTCTTCCCTGTGTCCACTGCAGTGGCATAAACTGTGTGAATGCTCCCCTGTCTATCGATACTGGGATGCAGCTGACATTTGGTCCCTTGGTTTAATGGGAACTCTTGTGCACTGATTACTGAACAGAAGCATCCAATTTTGTGAATATTTGGCAGGTATGAACTATTTGCGTATTACATGTAGATCACATGGATCTACAATGACCTGACTGGGAGAACAGGAAAGACACTGATTAAAGGATAGTGAATTTATCAAACAGATGCAGGTGCCAAACTTGTCTCCTGGTGCAGAACAATCTTAATATGATAAATAAATCAAAAAAGCACAAATGCTACATAGAAGAAGAAAATTAGGCTTTTTGGTTCACAGTTCAGATAATGCACCCTGGGGAAGTGGTACCCATTTTCAATAACCATTAGATCTGAACACTCGATAGCTGCTTGCCTAGCATTGTACCTGCAGTCAGCACACATACCAGCACTTCTCTCTATGACTTCTATTCTGCTTTCAAGGGACTTGGAAAGTTGATGGCTGGACAAAATTACAACTTATTCTTGCATTCTGTTCAGCACAACTGCAAAATGAGATGGGAATTACAAGGTTTGCCATCTCCTCTACAGGGAGCAGGTACTAAAATCTCATTCCCTTTAATCCTTTTGGATTCAATCTGTGATACTGCACTCAATTTGTCTCTTCTGGGCCATATTCTACTGTTCTGCCTTGTTTACAATATGATCTTGGTAGCAGGATTTTCATGGTTAATTTAGATCCAAGGGTTGTTTTTATTTATTTTTTAATGAATGTGTGACCAAGCCATCTCCCCCTTCATCTGCTCTGTAGATTTATTTTGTATTGGGATACATCTGTTTTGGTACCTTAACTGTTCCAATCTGAGGACTATTGACATTTTCATTATGTGCAAGTTGAAGTACACGGCTGTATTAAGGGATTTTCAACTAGATAGGCTTGGGGGGGTGGAACCACTCTTTGCAGAGATTTCTAGTAGATAATGCTCTTCACTGTAGCAAAATGACAAAGAAAAAAAAAAATTGGGAAATTTTGTCAGTGCAAGAGGGCAAAATCACAGCATCCGTGTAAAGAGAGCGCAGGCTGGAGAACGAGGTACGTGTTATTAATATATATCAGTATCTAAATTCCAGAAGGAGATAGCCAAACACTATAATTAGCTCTGAAGCTAAAGGATGAGTAGCATAATAATAACTATTAGACTGAATAGGAATGCAATGAAAAAGAAGCTCGATTCACAAAGGAATACAATGTTAATATTGAAATTTGGACAAGGTAAAATGGTGAGCTGTAGAAGAGAAGCATTTAATGACACTTCATCTGCGCAATCTTTTCAGGAGAGATATGAAGAAACAATTATAAAGTACAAGAATAGGGAGTGCTTTATCCATGTTTTGTGATATAGCCTATCACATTGATCATTGCCTTCAGTTCTGTTTTCAGTGTAAATATAGACATGCTCTGCGTGGCACAATAACACACACATACATACGAAATTAGATCTGCCATTTTCCTGCAGCAGTAAGAAATGAACAGAGAGATGAATAGAGAGAACAGTGTTGGAACAGATAGATAACAAAATTCACAGATCTCTTTGCTTGTTTTCCAGATCTGACCTTGAAAGTCTGCTTATGTGTGATGTTCATTAAGTGCCTCCCTTCTATTCTATCTCCCTTCTGTGAATTTACACACTCTATTCAAAACTAAGGCTTAAAAAGCAGGGATAGAGAAAAGCAAAGGCTGTGGCTTTCTTTGCCCTTTTTAAAAGCCAGTTCGTGTTTAAACACAGCACAAACTGTAAGAGACAAAACAGGGTTCCTTGTATTCGTATTTACTCAGTGATCCCAGGTTTGTAATGAGAAGTTAAGACCAAAATACACTTGTTTTGCAATCAAAGGTAACATAATGAAAGTTGGCTTGTTGTCAACCTATTGATTAAAATAAGACATTCTTAAACCCAAAGTAAGACTTTCACATAGGCATGAATGATTTCAGTGCATTGGCTCTACGAAAAAAAGGTCAATGAAACTGTACAAAAGGAGCAGGCAGAACTATGGAGCACAAGATGGAACTCGTGCTTTTCCATATAATGCTCTGCTAACATTCAATAGCTTAGGGTGCAAATCAGCAGCACATCACTTTATATATGTATATATATACATATATTGGAAAAGGCCCCAGAAATTTCAGATTTTTTCCAAAATTTTAGGAAATGCCTCATTAGAGGCTCTATCTTACACGTGTAAATAGCAAAATGAATTCAAATATGCAGCATGTTTGAGAATCTATCAAGAATTCACACTAAAACTGCACGTAAGATTGGCAAGGAGGACTACTAGTTAACATAGCTGTAGACATAGCAATTAGCATCTCTATCATGTGGGTATTGATCCAGCTGATCCCTCTGCTAACAAACCTTCCAAAAAATGAGATAAGGAGGCACTTGTTAATAATGCTAGATGAAACAGACAACAGCAGAATAATCAATTAAATGGAATCATATGATGCCTACTTTGAGCATCAAGGATTATGGAGATCAAATGAAAGAAAAAAAGGGATAATTTACAGTGGTGAAAACTCCAAGATGGTTTTTTGAAGTCAAAATTGATAACATAATCCCGTGAAATGGGACCAATCAGCATCCTGGAGGGACGAGGTTCTGTCTGACTCATGTGAAATATTTTAAAATGGATCTTTAAAAACAAGTATGTTCTGTATCAGCTGAGGTGTGGCCTTGATGTCATCCGAAGCACAAGAGAAGTGATGCTATTGATGTGCAGAAGAACTGCACTCCTACAGGAACGGGTGCAGAAAAAGACTACTGGGGTGAATGGAGAACACAAATCCCTGCAGGAGACACTTCACCACTTCGGCCCATTCAGCCTTACAAAGTAAAAACTGAGGGAAGTGTCCCTGTCTGCAGATACATCGTGTGAACAACAAGGAGGGGAAAAGGATCTGTAGGCTGAATGAAAAGGAAGAAAAAAGAACAACAGCAAAAAAATTAGCTAGGAATAAATTCAGTCTGAAATTAGATGGAGATCTCTACCCACTCCTGGAGAAAGGTTACAGAGCAAAGTCCCAAGAGGAGAAAAATTCTAATTAGTTTTAAAACAGTGCTTGATCACTTTGTGGGAGACACTGATGGCGGAGATATCTCCTGCAGCAGAGAACTGAACTCGTGACCCAGCAGATCCCTTTCACTCTGAGGAGTTTCTTGACATTAATGTGTATGAAAAAAAATCAAAACCTGCCTCTTTTTCATGCTCTCAATGTTTCAGGTTTACTTTAATACTAATTTGAGTGCTCTCAGGGGTTTAATTCATAATTTCAACACTTTGCATGTTTGGAGTTTTAAAGCAACCAAAACCTTACTCTGCTGCAGCCATTGATTCCACACATACAGTTATGGCCCCTTTATCTGAATGTTATTTAATGAGTGTCCCTGAAGGGATTAGCATGTCAATGTGTGTATATTGATTTCCTAATCCAGTCCATCAAAGCTGTTATGATCTGGCGACAGCACAAGAAACAGGAGTTCAAAGTTCTTCACGCAGCTCCGACAGTATGTTCTCAAATCTCTTGATGTGAGAATTAGCTCAGTCCTGAAGTCCAATTAATCTGATGAGGCTGTCAACAAAGATGTCATTTCTAGTCACATTTTTGGGGATGTGGACACCTGTCTAAAATACAGAATGAGATCATCAGCTCATTAACATTTCCCACCAGATGGTAAAAAGCTGCATTTTATATCTTTTTGGAGTGCTCCACATTTTATGGCCAGACCTTTAAAACGCTCCATCTGAAGGGCTGCACACCACAGGATAACTTTAGAAATAAAAATATCTGGGAGATGCGTATTTAGACACTGCCACCAAGATGCTAAGATGGGAACAGAAAGGGCTTACAATCCTCTCCAAATAAACTGGTACAGAAAAATAAATAAATAGAAGAACAAGTGCGTCTGCATGGAGCAGGAGGCTCAGCATCACACTGCGCAATAAGACAGAGCAGGAGCCAGCTTGGCAGCTCTCGTGCAGAAAAGGCACAAGCTGCTATTCCTCAGCAGAGATGCGGGGGTCTCAATCCTGTTACTACTGCGTTCAGCGGGAAAACTGTTCGATATTAGCAGAGGAAAATCAGATTCTAACAAGTTCCCAGCGGAGCAACAGCAGACCGTGTAAGCGCACATCTGAGTTAGCGTTACCGCAGTCAGATGCAATAGGGTGGTTTTATCATGCAGCACCTAGAGAGGCTGCTGTGAAACAAACAAAGCAGATTTAAATGCTTTGTACGGAACACTCCTTTTCTCCCAACTGCTATCCGTCCAAATAAACTGTTCTTACACCAACTTCATATTGCTTCTGCTGCTCAGATGTGTCACAGCACAAATTGGAACGCTTCCTATTTCTGATATTGTCTAATTCCCTGGGTCATTAGTTATGTAATCATAATCATTTTTCTGCTGGGCAGATTGGTGTTATCTATCTCATCTCCTTTTCCCATCTCACCTCTTTAGTAGCGCTGGAGCAGAGATGGAAACATCCCAGTCCCTGAGGGCACCATCTGGTACTACCCTGTATGGAGAGGGCTAAATGAATGACATACTGCATGGTACTTCCTGCTCATTACTTACTGATTCCTTATGTCGTTGGGGCTTTTAATTCATTCCATTACATGTTCCTTAGTTATTTTGTTCTCTTGATCCCATTTCCTTTCTCCCCACACCTAAGCGTTCCATAGAGCGGGTAAAAAACCAACAACCGTAAGAATGTGAAGTACTGGAGGGTTTGTTGGACTGAGAGCATTGCTGTGAACATGAATACAAAGGAGATGGTATGGAATCAGTGTTTAAATGTACGCAAGAAACAACATACGAAATCCTCAGCCATGGCAGGGAAAGAATATCAACGTATGTACATATGCAGCACGAGGCACTGCCCGTGGATGAATGGTTGTACTGTGATTATCATTAAGAGATGAATCTTTTATATGTAAGTAGTACCAAGTCTAAAAGCTATTGTCTCCTCTGCAAAAGGAAGCAACACCCAGCCTATACCAACACAGAAACAATTACCAAATGCTTCTGAAGTTTCCATCAGCACTGGTGTTCCAGCCTTTGTCTGCCTGCACCATGCTGAGGAGCACTGCCCTTGGATAACAGCAACCTGGCATTTGCATTTGTCACCACTTCATGTTCATCCCCATAAAACAGATTGTTATTTTTTATTGTACTGCGTAGCGCCATAAATATAGATGGCCTCTTAAATCCAAATTTCACTCTTGCTAAGTAATTGTCAATTACATTTGGTATTAATTATTCCTAACAGCCTGAGCTCATGCCCTGTTTCCAAGGCTGGGCTGCACCCCACAGCCCCACGCTCATCATCTGCGGGATCTTCAGCTGCTGCCATGCCATAGGCAGCCCTGCATCTGCCAGGGCCTGCAAATCCCCTCTGAGAGCAAGGACAAATGGAGCCTCAGGTGTTTTCCCTTCTGATGTGGAATCTGGCAAAGCTGGGGGTTATATCTAATGGGTGGCTCTAGCCCAGCCCCATGGATGGATGCACTGCATTCCTCTACAGCCCTCCCTGCAGCCCACCAACAATCCCAGTGCATGGATGCAGCTTTGCAGCACTGCACAGCAGCTCGGTGCCCACCTGGGCTCATTGGGCAGTGAGGGTGCAAGCAGGAGGACAAAGCAGTGCCGCTGACAGTGATGCAGGGAGATGAGGACAGAGAGTGGCTGCTCTGCTTGGCTTGAAACGAACGCCTGCATTTGTCCAAATTTGCTTATCCGATTTACCATTTGCACTTGTCACAGCACTGAGATGCATTGCACACAAACAGAGGTCACGGATACGTGCCATCCATCAGTCACCTCCCAGCGACATGAGAGAAAACGTTAAACAGTGCCACAGATCCATGAAATCCGAGGGAATGTCAGCTCCCTGAGATGGGGGGCTGTGTTTTCCACATCTCAGAGAGATGGCAAAACAACGCAGGACAAAATTCATAACAAACAAAATTAAAACAGACCCTCAGTTAGGAGCCTGCAGCACGCATTCCTGAGATGCCTCTCAGCCATTCATTCCTCTTTACATCCATCTGAACGTTTTTTTTCCCCTTGGCCTTTTGTTTTCATTTCAGCTTTCCAAGCCTCTGTGCCACTCCAGAAGCCTTCTCCCCTCACAGACCCACTCACTGCCTTTGCAGACCCTTTCTCCTGGGCTGATTATTTGTTTTTTTGGCATTTGTGGTCTTTCTAAGTTCTGTTTTGCTTCTAAAACCTTTCCCCCCTCCCCGGACCAATTCCCTTTTTCATTAAGCTAGACTTTTTTCTTTTTTTTTCTTTCTTTTTCTTTCTTTTTAATGTCACCCTTAAAAAGAGCATTTTATTCTGGCCAAACTAAGAGGCTTGCCATGTTCTCATTTACAAATGTCACTGCAGCACGGCTGAAATCCTGCTCCAGCCCTGAATGCTGCACTGACACAGAACAAAAGCCGTGCAGTGCCTCAGACACCGCCGCCTTGTTCCCCATCGTTCCTCCTCCCTGCTTGCTTAATAGTAACAGCTTGCAATGACATTTCAGCAAAAGCCACGTTCTTTGCAGCTCCTCCCCCTGCTTACAGCAGAAATTAATAGTAATAGTCCATTGAAGAGAAGCCTTGAAAGATTGGCACTAAACAAGAGAAAAGGCAATAGGCAGCCCTGCATTCCTGCCTGGTTTCTTTCTCTCTATCCCACTCTGTGATTTTTTTCTCACCCTTCCATGCAGCACATCAGCTGCAGCAGAGCTCAGCATGCACAAGAATTAGTCTCTTCATAGACCTGAAAGGATCAGAGGCAATGGGTGCACCCACAGAACTAACAGCAAAAAGTGATGCAAAGAAATCCAAAACTTAATGTGCAAGAAACCATCAGCTGTGCCCCAGCTGAAGGACCCCATCCTTTGCTAGCAACCACCTCCTGCTGGCATTGGTCCCCACAGGTCACCTGCAGCTCCTGGCTGCAGCTGAAAGAAGGTGGAATAAATTCAAAGGACTCTTGGTGGCCTAACCCACTTTGGTTACTCGTATGTGTAAGATTAAAAAAGAATACAACATTAAATCTTACATAATTAATGGATATTTTGAAGACTCACTAAAAAAGTTGTGTTTGTTTTCCCTAGGTTGCCTGTGGAGATGAATTCAATAGCAGATACCCCATCAACAGGCAGATAAACACCAAGAAGGTGGAGGAAAGCAGAGGGACCGCTGTGCTCCGGTTCACCCGAGTCCACCGCACAAGGACAAAAGCAGCACAGGCTGCTGGCACCGGCTGCATGGGGATATCAGGAAGTCCCTGATGGGTGAGAGCCTCCCAGCCCTGATCCAGCAGCGAGGGAAGACAGTGGAAAGCCTCCCACCGACTGCTGGCATCTGTGTTGGCCCTACACAAACCAGCCCCAAGTCGCCAAGGGTTGCGTAACGTTGGGTGGCTTGAAAGGGGATTTCAGAGCATTACTGCTGCTTGCTCCAGCAATTACTCGATTTTCCCTGTGAAAAATCAAAGAGCAGGGATTGAACGCCCAACACACAGCCTGGTGGGCTGAAGGTTGGACTGGTGGGTTAACAACACCAGGAGGATGGCTACAGGGCTGATATCGAGCTGGTGGCTTAACACCTGAGCTGCCAGCGCAGCCATCAGCTGGAATTAATCTCACAGAATCGTTAAGGTTGAAAAAAACCTCTAAGATCATCCAGTCCAACCATCCATCTGCCATCATCTACCACTTTACACAATTCCCAAGAAACCAAAATGAAGAACAATTACACAAACGAAAAAGCCAAACCGGTTTGTGTGGATTAGACTGTAACAAGGCTTAAGTCCAGTGTCAAATCCAAAGCTCCTACCTACCCCCAAAGCCAAATTTGCCCTGATTTAGCTGACAGCATTGCTCATTCAGGAGCAACGGGGCTGTGGACACAATAACTTTCTGTTATGCATTTAGAGTTTTGATTGCTTTAGTTCATGAAACATCACAACAATAAACAGAGGTTTAAATGACCATAATTAAATGCCATATGTATGAAAGAGCTGCAGTGATTTATCACCCCAAAGCTACTAAGTGCTTGATCACTTCATCAGATCATTAATCTGTTCTCCAGAAATATGCTTGCCACGTATATAGTCAATTATAAGCAATTTGAATGACTGGACACCAGTATATATTCACCCAATTAGATCAATACTGGCATAATTCAGTTTATACATTCCATCAGCCATTTAGTGAAGTGTTAAGACAACAATTTTCTCTTTATTAAGGCAAATGAATAAATTCTTTAGTGCACACAGAGTTCACACAGAAGGACCAACTCGAAATAGAAATGGCTTCATGTTGACTGCTGACTCGTTTTCCTCAACTTCTATCATTTTCAAATGTTAAGACAAACGCAGCCTATTTCTCATTTCTTCTCTGCTTTAAAACCGATATTTCCTGGCCACAGTGGCTTGGATCGTTGTTCCACTGCTGTTCCACAGCCTCTCCCTTGCTTTCCTTTTTTGACAAGAGTTTGTGTCACGGTGCCTGCAGACATCTCTACTGTACCCAAAGAATTTTTGGTAAAAACACAGCGCTAAAAATACGCCTGGACACTTTGGAGAATGTCAAAACAACCCTACGTGTTAAGCAGAAGGAAACATCCTCAGCAAACAGCCGCCTGCAATCTAAATTAAGAAGCAAAATAAATGACTTGTCTTGGTTTTTATTTTCTTTCTGTAAAAACTGCCTTCCTGTACAGACTCATGTAAAAACTGCACTTCTTGCCAGCTCCCCAGCTCCATTCTCTCAACCGAAGCAGATGTTGCAGAGAGTTGGGCACACTGCAGATCAGGCCTTCCCATTCTCTCCTCTCCTTTTAAATCCCATATGCTTGATATTCCTTCATAAGAATTTAAGATGGTAGAACTTTGGAGTACTTTATTCATTAGAAACACCTGCTGAGAGAGGAATCAAACCAAGTGGTTGAGGGCCTTCCATGAAGTCAATTATCTTTTCAAGGTGACTTAGACAAGAAGTCCTCCCTCAGCCCAGGGGCCTTAATTTACCAACTCTGGCACCCCACATAACAAGATCATTCATCCTAATTAGCAACCCTCCAAATACCCAGTCTAATGCATCCTCTCATTGTTTCACTTGGAATAGCAAACACCTTCAGCTCAATGCATTGAGCTGAGTCAGCTGCAAATTTCCCCTCATCATTTAGCTTCAGCACATCCAGTCCATTCCCAAGGGGTTCTTTTACTTGCCAGCTTGCCTGGATCTCTTTAAGATGCCCCTAATGCTGCTTGCTTTGCTGTCTTCCACTTTACAAGAAAGTATCTACTCCACTAGTACAAGCAAACCAGTCATCCCAACCTCATTCAAATGCTTTGTGACCCATTTAACAAATGCAGTTGGAACCACAGTGAACGTTTTAAGGAAACAGGAAAACATGGTCACTCGTAAAATGAAATGGGAATATCATAGTACTACTTGCCTATGTAGTTTTCATGCAAATATGATTTATATAATATTTAAATATTTCCAAAATGCTCAGTTGCATGGAAGTCATTGCCTGTTTTCAATACCTAGACAACACTGCCTTTTGGCTCTTGGCAAAGAAGATAAATTAATTACCTGCTTAGTATTCTGGGTTTGTTTAAGTAAAACGAGCAGCCAACTTTGCAGTGGGCCAAAATTCAAACAGAAACTCAATTCATGCAAAAGAGCTCAGCCTCACTTTTCAGCCTTAAAACTTGGATCCGCACCACGCTGCCTCAACAGCTTCTGCCAGCCAAGGGGTGAGAGCTGCACAATGCAAAGCAAACATCCTCGGCAGCAGCAAAAGAGTGTTTGCCATGATTCACTGCGCTGTGAAGTGCGCTGAAACCTGCCTTACAACATCTGAAATGGTCTCTTATATTAAAGCACCCAGCTTCCTATGTTCTTCCTGAAATAGGTTGTAAGCGCTATGTGCCAAAGACCTGTTTACCAGCAGTATGGAAACAGATGAGTCTCATGATAGAGCAGGAAAATCCCAGGAGAAAGCTTCAAGAGGCACTTACATTCTCAGACTCTCCCCCATCCTACACTAAATTCTATCTTAATGATTTTTGTATAGATTGAAGTATCGTTAATTCATTTCATGAATACATTCCTCTGTCCTACACCCAGGGTGTGGCACAAGGAATCTGTGTGATAATTTATGGTTCCAATTTTGCATTGTTTCCAAAGAACAGCTGAGGGTCAGTTTGAGCCTCCAGTGGCCATAGGGAGGTTGGGACTGGCTATAAGTCATTGAACTTTCACCAGTTCAAGGTGCCAAGAGGAAAGTTAGATTGTAGATGCAGGAGCCAGCCTGAAATTTTGCATAGTGAGATACTTTACATAACGAGATTCTCTGACTGAAGTAGGTAACAGAACATTTGTGAACTCATACTGGTTTCCATGAATATTTGTTCTGAATTTTGTACCAAAAGGTGAAAATATTGGTGGCCAGGAAGGAATTGGGCACTGTGGGAAAAAGAATGAGTTAGAAAAGCTGATTTGGAACCTCAAACAATTCATTCATGTTATACTTGGAAATCACTTTTAATGGAACTAAAATGTAAAACACATAATACCTTAATTGTAACATTTAATTACCCATCTTAATTAACTTGAATAATGAAGTAATCCTATTCCTATTTAAATACAGCGTTTTGCATATTGAAATATGTAACACAATTAAAAAGGCTGCATGAACCTCAGAGATGCAGAAATTAATTCTGAAGCCTGCTTCGATAGACGATGGGCTGCAATTCAAATGTATTGATTAGATTTGGTTTCTATACAGTGAAATCACAATAGAATTTTCACATCATGCGAGGATGCAGAGAAATGAGAAATAATCGTCTTCTTCACTCCTCTGATCATTATTAGGAGATGTTCTGAGCCAGTTTCTTGCAGTTATCACTTCAGTCACACTGGCATTTGTTGCTGTGGCAATGCAAAACACAATATAATGAGAGGATTATAGCAGTTGCAAACACCCAGATGAGCCACGGTGGATAATCGAGAGGAAAAAAGGCAGTCTCCAAACCTTCATACCTGAAGTCAGATTGCAAAAGCCTGTGTACGGGTGCCAAACTCAGAGCCACCTGATTACTGAAGGCATTAAGCATTCAGAGGTTGTATTTAAAGCAGCAGGATTTTCAGCAGCAGTTACTGCATCAGTCTAACTCTCTGTGTAGCTGCCAGCATATGGAGAAGGCAAGCCTGCTTTCTGGGTGTCTGCTTTGTACGGGCAGAGACAAGCTGGAAGGGACTGTCTCCATTAGCTCCCATGGCTACGTCCTAAACAGTCAGATTGCATCATCAGGCACCCAGACAATACCCAACATCACCAGTGTTGCCATCAAAGTTGCTAAGAAACCTCATCCAATCTATAATTATGTCGATGGAAGTCAAATACCAGCAGATATCGCTCCCTAAGTGAGACGCCCAGGAAAGCTGAAGAAAATGTCATTATTGTGTTATGCCATTAGAGAGCATTATGTCACGTAGAGATAGACAAGTTCCCTCAGTGAGATTTCCCATAAGGCATTTTCCCAAATCAGATTATTTGTCTCCCTTTATTGATTGTTAGCTGTAGCAGGCTGGAAAATCAGCTTTTGACAAGGTGCAACTGGAGAGAGTTGAGGGTCTGACGTGCTACATCAGGCCTTTAGGAGAGGTCTTGGAGACTCACGGACCTATGGGCCATGGATGAAACACAGGGATTCAAATGTTAAGGACCTTCCTTGCTGAATACATGAAATCTTTCAGATATTGAGGCTTATCAAAGCAAACAAACCTTCAAATTAATTCCTTCTTCCTTCTTGCTTTCCCATGTCCAAGCTCTTTTTGAGGCATTTCTCAGGAAAACCACAGCTGTCCGAATTGATCTCCCCCATCCATCAGCAGGAGTTTCGCCACTGCTTTTCATTATATAAAAGCAAAACCAACCACAAACATCTCACAAAACAAACCAACAGGGCTTCACTCAAACCCAGTTGTGCTGAGCTCCACCTGCCAATTCAAACGGCTGGCTTTTATTTCTCATTACGATCATTTGAAAATCACAGCAAAGCTCAGTCAAAGAAATGTGGTTATAAAAGCATACGATATTTTCTCTTGGCAGCTCACCACCTGTTTTCTTTATCTCTCTGTTTTCATCATCTCTGTCCTTTTGTGCATATGTTTGATGTTCTGCTACACAACACCTACAAAACCAGAAAATAATGGCTTTGCTCTCAGATACATAATACAGAAATGAATAAGTAGCAATTTCTTTTTTCCCCAAATATTTGCCTAACATTTTGCTCTCTTCCAGCACAATGGGGCACATCCTCAGATAGAAAAAAGTGATCTCATATGAATAAGTTCATCACAAAAGTGGCGATTCCTAGCTGCAGGCACAGCCACCTGTGATTTAAAGAGGAAATATTGGTATATATCCATACATATGATATCGTTGTCAATAAATGAACTTCTTCTTCCAAAATATTCTGTGCATTAATCCCTCTGTGATGCCTCAGCTGTACATGGTAAAGTTCCCCTGTGTTATTAAGATGAAGCAGCAGCATCTTAAGAGAAGACTGAAGCCTCAGAAGATACTGCAGCCCTGCATTTAATCAGATTTAGTACTTTGCAGCCTCAAGGGACATAAAATCAAGTTTGGACCTGATGATCTTTCAAAGGTCTCTTCCAATGAGGTGCAATCCAATGATTCCATGAAAATATTCTGCACTATTAACAGGATTCCATATAAATGAACTTATAGCTCCTCTTTCTTTCATTAAAAGAGGAAAAATGTTTTGTTGCAGTTGATTTGAACGTAAAAGCAGCAGCACAGCAAAGAAGTGCAGTGCTCATTTCTGGTGCATGTTGCCTTCTGCAGAAGGCACAGAATACTGTTCTTTTAATAATACAATCATTAGAAAAATGTAGTTTGTATAAATATACAACCTAAATTTTTCCACGCACAAAAAACCTGAACCTTTTTGATGGCTGCCAAATGATGGACTTTTAACAGGAGCATGTCCTCACAAGCACAGAAAATGCTGCAATTTTGCCTTCAACTTTGCTTTAAAGTGCTGTGGTTCACCCACCTCTGCAGCATCCTCTGCCAGGCCCAGAAGTGGATGAAGAGATTCCCTGCATCTGACTTTTGTCCATTGCCACGAGGTTGAACAGCTGGAACCATTTCACAGCGCCATGCCCACCAAGCACATGGTGTTTTCTGATGATAGCAGAGATGGAAAGGCTACTTGGATCACACCATATTGTTCAGGATTTCCATCCCAAGAAGGATGGGAGGAGAATCCTCTTGCACCAGGAACATCTCTGGAGCAGAGAAAGAGGCTTAATTCAAACTATGCAGCTCAGTACTGTGCTCACAGCGTATGGTAACAGAGATAAGAGCAGTTCCAAGCAGTTCAGCCTCAAGTTCTTAGCCAGAAGAGAGATATAGGCTTACAAAAAGCCTGAAAGTGGACTTGTGCTGCAGTCCTGCTCAGTTCCCAGAGCCACCAGCACGGCTGGGCTCAGCCTACATTTGGTGTAAGTAATTTATCCATAAACAAACAGAATAACAACAACAAAAACACCCCTGAAAAGTCAATCTCAGCAAGATCAACTTGACCACTCCAATAATCGGGCAGCCCAGGTGAGGTACTGCTGCACCACGTCCATTTGGCACATACTGCCCCCAGGCATTCACATTTGGCTGCTTTCTGCCGGCACTTCTCTGCTCAAAGCAGATTCTCCGGGATTTGCTTCCCACCCTGCTCGGCGGCAAGGATCTTTGGAAGGAGCTTCGATGCAGGGATTTCTCAGAGCATCCCATCTCTCATCAGACAGAAACGACGGTGTTAGGAGTTACAGCTCCTTCACTCCCCCATCGTGCCGCGTTACGGCACCATTTAAACAGAAGAGTTATATTACATTTCTGTGGAGAACTGCTTATCAGCAATAAACTCCGTCGCGATGCCTGAGAAACCTTTGAGCTCCGTTGTTTTCTGCTGACCGAACCGCTCCGCCCGCGCTGAGCGATCCGCAGTTGCGGAGCGCCCTCTTGCGGTGCGGAGGGAGAACGGCTGCGGGGCGGCGCCACGCACAGCTGCGGGGAGCGGAGCCCCGTCCTGTCACCGACCTCAGCTCCTGCCTGCGTTCCATCCCTGCGTTAATTGAGAAATGCAACTTCAGATCACAGCCGTCCCAGCAGTGCAAATCATGAGCAAGATCCGGCTCTCCTCTACATTAGATTTGGGAAAGTAAATGTTACGTTTTACCACTTCTGTGCTTTCTGAGCTAGACAAACAGCTATTAAATCTCTCCTGATTCTATTTCCTATTCTGTATGGCAGCATCTAACAGCACAGCAGCACCTAGCAGTCCCATCGCAGCAGACTGTACACACAAAGACCTGAAAGCATTTATATGTTAGTTTGAAATAAATCGAGGGGACATTCAAGAAAAAAATATGATAGGGACTTCAAATACGAGGCTGCTTTATGAAACAAGAAAGCATTAGATGTTAGCACAGGAATAGGGACTGCTGGTCTGCATGAAGCTGACTCTCCTTCACTAACAACCCTGCCTGCCTCTGCTGGGGAATTTTCCTCAGTGTTGAGGAGAATTCCTAAACTGTTGGGCTTTCGGTTTTCATTGGCAACCATATACTTTTGTATCAGCCCAGGATTGAGAGCAAGGCTAGAGTTAGGAGGGCTGCAAAAGGCAGAAGTTGCAGATGCAGGATTTCATGTGTCCTATGGAAGCCATGAGGGCTGAGATGAGTAGCTATGAAGTAATCTGCCTTTGTGGTACAAAACACATCCCCGGAAGGATGGGAGCCTCATGGCTACATTGGGGCAGCACTGCAGGTGGAGGAGGAGCTGTGATGGGAACACAGCACAGCACCCAGCATTTCCCAGCAGCTCAGCTGGGGTGGGAACAGGCACATCTCTGATAAAATGCTATAAAAACATAAGTTTTCTTTCATTCTAGTCCATCTCTAGCCCTGTGTTTTCTGGAGGCACTCTGCTTTACAACACTGTTACAGCTAGCACCTCTCTTCTATTTCACACCCTTTGAAACATGGTGGGAATTACCCAAAATTACACCATAACCCATCAGTTATAATCAGGATACATTAAAAGCAGGAATTACCACTTCTGTGCTATAGAAACATAGGGGTGGCTCATACCATTTTATTATTATTGTTATCTGTTCCCTTTGTTCTGCTTCCTACAGGAGGATGCCTGTGCACAGTGCCCATGGGCTCACCCACCCTTCAGGCCCAGAAATGCAGACACAGCCTCGTCTGAGACAACTTTTGACAGACCAGAAATCACTGGGTTTTAAGGCAGTTTATGAATCTGTGAAGTGCATGAAAAAACAAACAATTCACAGAACACATGTCTTGAGATATGAATAATTCAGATATCTCTCACTGCTTCAGAGATGATTTTTCCCCGTCTGAAGTTCCAGCCCGTTTGTGTTAGCATTCAAAATACACTGCTTGTGAAAAATGTTTTATAACCTGCTCACAAGGTCAGCATAATCAATAAGTGGTTGATAAGAATTCATTAATTAACCTGCGCTATATTCTGTTGACTTCCCTGTCATTTCTGGGAGGCAGTGGGGGGGAAACGCTTTCTTCCAATGACAGAGCATCATGTGAGCATCATATTCTATAATTACGGCTGCTGCATGTGACTGATTTTAGTACTGTTGACTTCAAGATTATAATTACCAGGTTTCTTTATGGATGAGTCAGTCATCTAGCTGAGTGATTTAATTTGATTGATCGCCATGCTGTAACATTTGCAAATCAAGCACTGTAGGGCAGACATTTTCTAGTTATACCCACATATCTGTGGTACTTCTAGGGCACGTATTTTGTTAAAATCCCCACAATGGCAATATTTGTGTATACATCCAAAGAACCTATAGAAGCCATCAGTCAAGTTGCTGGGGGTGGGGACAGAGGGGATAAAATAGAGATGTAGCGCTGTACCTGATTTTTTTTTTAATCAAAATCCACTTTTTAGGTCAGTGATAATTTCCTTGTTCTCTGAAATCCACGAACTTCAACACTATAGAAAAGTGCAAGAAAAAGAGAGACTTTGCTCTTCAAAACTGTTGCTCCACCTGACTCACCATGCAAAGGGCAGAGGCAAACTATTTGCTACCCGGGGGCAAAGGGAAAACCCCACAGGATGCACAGGGCTCTCTGGGTCCTGGTTCACAACAAAGCAAAGCAGGAAGAACGTACTTAACAAGCAGCCCCAGAGAGCCTCAGCCCAGCTCTGAGGAATATACACTGCAAATGTTCCTTCTGGCTGGGCCAAAACTTGGCTGCAACAGCAACACTGCACAGGTCCGAGTCAGCACAAAGTGACAGCCTTGAAAAATAGCTCACAGAACTGATGGCATCATTTTACTAGAGCAATTGCTTTTGTGTATTTACAGAGCTTGTTTGTATGACAAGGAAATGCTTGAATGACTGATTTTGTGATGTTTTTTCCTTTCTCCCCAGTTTCTACATATAAATTTACAATCTGCTGCACCTTTTCACTACCCTTTCTATGTATGATTTAGCTGTGGTCATCTTTGTTACAGTGTACATTTGCTTTTCAGTGAGGCTTATTTTCCTTTTACTGCAACACTGGCCAAAGAGTAAAATAAATTAAAAGAATCTGTTACCATGTAGTATAGGTACAGTAAGAGGCAGATAACAGTAAAATGCTGAACGAGCCTTGCCAGCCATATGCAGTGAGAATAAGTTACGGGTTTTCTCAGTTTTTCTTTACATGAAAAAGAGCTGTTAAGCCTCCAAAAGGTCTCTCATGTATATATCCCATGTGTTTATTGCAGGTACATATTGTACCTTCTCTGCACTATCACTGGTCTCTGCCTAACTTAGCATGACCCTCTCAACCAACTACTGTTCATCTCAACAGCTCACTGTATCAAACTGAAGAGCAAGAAAGATTTAAATTCTGTTTTCTTGCCATCTCTAGACCTGGTCAAAGTCTTTCAAAAATACCAACCACAGGATTTTGACCCCAGTCAAGAGTTACACTTGTATGGAAAAAGTTAATGAAAAAAAATGGCATTGGTTACATTCATTTTCTGAAGAGAAGCTGGTTTATATCTTTGGTATATTCTCACAGGTAAAGCTCCCAGTGAACACTACACTGGCTGGCTAAATTTACAGAGTCATCACTCTGAACCATATATGAGCTGCAGCTAAATAATTCACTAAGTGTGAGGGCTGCTTGGAAAGTCAGTGTGATGAAAAACTCAGGAATGGTGGGATGAATCAGTGATGGGTTTTTTAAGAAGTGCAGCACACTTGAAATCTCCTGTGCTCTGCAGGCTTTTGTCAGGCAATACTCATTGCCTGACATCAATAACTCGTGACCGTGCAATCATGAGGACTGCTTCCATAATCAAAGTGATCAGGGAAAGTCCTCAGGTGTCAAAGCTAGTTGTAGGGCAGGCAAAATTAGAACCTGTCTCTAAGAAGCAGCAAGAAATTTGCTACTCAGCCCATAGAAGTTAAAGTTTCATCTTCAGGTCACCCCATTGCTGGCATGTGGCAGCACTGAGCCCAGTAAAGAGCACAGCAGAGCCACCCAAGGGCTGCAGAAGACCAGGAACATTGGTTTGGCTGGAGATGTGAGGAAAGAGGGCTGATGAGAACAGTTCCTGTTCCTCCATACCACAGAAAGTCAAGCAGAAAATTAAACATTCAAGTGGCGTTGATAACCTGACTTGGAGATGATGGTACATTCTGTCCAATTACTGTGATTAGAGAGAATTAGAGAGAAATTACCCTGTACAAGACTGTTATTTGTAAAGGTACAAATAACAAGATAGTAATCTTTATTGCAAAAGTTAAGTAGCACTGATGTTCCGCCCATCATTATTACATTCCTCACTATTATCTAAAGGCAGATTTGAAATAATTACTGAGTGCACACACTTCACTGAGTAGATTACACTCACATATAACTTGAAAAACAAAACAATATAATGACTTCTGCTGCAACCTGAAATTTAAAAAAATAATAATTAAATTCTGATTACCTGAAATATACAAAGACTTGAGTAACATCGTGATTACGTGAGCTGAAATAAAGAAGATAGATGAATTGCTTCATCAAGTTTTAAGTTATGAAAGATAATTATTTTTAGCATCTGCCCCTGTTCACTTGATAATAATAACAAAAATACAGGGAAATACTGCTACCAAAACACAACCCCAGTACTGAGCTTGCTACTCTTCTGACTTTCTAGATGCATTGATATGACTGTAGAAATTTTACTGCTGATAGAATCTTGTGGTCCCTCTGTGAGCATTTCTTCCAGCATCTTTTCAAGGAGAACTTAGCTAAAGAATTCCCATCATAATTCAAACCAAAACCAACAGCAGCCCAATAGAGAAATAATTGTAAAGTTATTTAAATACCTATTGCTTTCTGGCCTAGAAGGGTAGGCACAGTGACATGAATGCTTTGAGGAATCATATATATGTCCACATATGGAGCATGTGGCCAGGAAACCATGCTATCCCTTCTGCATTTGACTCTGTGTGCTCTGAAGCATATATGATGGAGATCAAGATTAAAAGTTAAATTGCTTGGCAGCATTGAAACAGATATAATTACTGGCTGATTATAGCATCAGCATCTGAGAAAAAAATAAGGCACATAAACAGTCGTGTCCTGGACAACACTCACAATTATCACCCAATTACGGAAGCACTGTGCTCTCAAGATCTTTAAAATACCTCCATAGAAAGCACATCTCTCCACCTCTCATTAAAGCCTTTTGCTCAATTACAGCAACATTGTCCCTGCTGTAACAGAGATGTCTTCTTCATTTTCCACCTCTCACAGTGAAATGTAACAGGAGAAAATGGCCTGCAGTCAATTAGAGACTGTGCTTTTCAGGAATAGAGTCTAAGTTTCACTATTCAAATTCACTGGAGAATGAATAAAGCTAGGGGTCATGAAATTAATGTGAGGCAAAACTCAGTATGATTACACTTGCAGACATTTTTCACCTAAAAGGAGCCATTAATGCACAGTACAAGACAAGTTATCAAGGAGAACTCAAAACAAGTTGGATTCCATCTTTACATATCATAAAAAAGACAAAAAAAAGAAGAGCATGGTTTGAATTTAATCAGCAAGTTATAAGAGCCAAAGGAATAGGCGATAAATCCTTGGTCCTGGGTAAGATCCATAGGCAAGGAACGCTGCCCACACAGCACAACTGCAGCAAAGTAAAACTCACACTACCAACGGCTGTGCAGGGCACAGGCAGAAGGGCAATTGGTGACCATGCAGACACACAAGAAGGGGTTCATACCTCCCAGATTCTGGCTTCATTGCTGCACAGAAGCGAAGCTTGCTCTTTTTCATCTGGCTTTGTAGGAAAAGAGACTCTCTCATGAGCAATGAACACTACAAATCCAAGACAGACACTCTTCTCCTTCCTCCCGTTATAAAGAGGGGGTTATAATGAACCTATGTGAGCTTGTCATGTAATCATAAACAGTTAAGAGGTAAAGAAACTCCCACTACCAGACACTTTGTTATTGAAGCTGTTGCCCTGGCTTTTTGAGGAGTAACACACCTGTGGAGATGGAACTGTCAAACCCATTTAGCAGCCAGCTGAAAGCAATACGGCTTGAAAGATTAAGAGTAAAGAATGGATCCATTGATTTTTTATGGGATGGATTGAGGCAAAGGGAAGGACACCAACATGCCTACTTCCAATCTGATTAGAATAAACCTACTCCTAGACAGTGGAAACTCATCACTAGGCACTGAGCTAAACTAACAGGCAAGCAGCAATATAACACAGACTTTCAAAACCCTGAACGGCAGGAATCCACTGCAGGAGATATTGATCCTGTCTTGTCACAGCAGGGAAGGAGCTGATGAACATCTCACCACTGCTTTGCATCCTTCTCTGGGGTGGGTGCTCTAAACCAGCACTCCTGAATCCCCTCCCTGAGTGCAGCACCCAGAGCCCTTCCCAAATGCTCATAGTGCTCATCAGTGCCAGACAAGTTCTGCACTATCATGAGGTTCGAAGATATTTCAGGGAGTATTTTCTCTTAAAAAAAAAATTACATCCCTTTTCTTCCAACAAATTCAATATTCACAGCAACACTTTGCTAGAAGTGACCTCGGTATTGCAGGGATATTTTCACCCTGTTTTTACATATCCCTTTGGACTGTAGGCAGTCCAAAACGATCAGTTCTGGTATTAAATATGAGAGGAAGTGAAGTGTTTGCTTCCAAGTTGCATACATGTGTGCCATAAAAAATACAAAGCTCTGACAGCTTGACTATAAAGAAAAATTTACATTATGCAGCCGTGGAGCCATGCATGGTCCAACATCTATTAAGAGAACTCATCAAAAATATAGATATAAAATATATACCTTACTTTTGTCTCAGTACATTGTAAGATTTTTTATCTCCTATCCATAAATAATGGAAGAATCAGCACATTTGACTGTGCACAATAACAAATTCCATCCTCCTGGTAATTGTAAACACACTGAAGCTTGTTATTGACCTTGTATAAAATACTGACACGGGGAAAAAAAAGGAAAAAAAAACAAAAAGTTTTTTTCTCACCCCACAACCATTACATCCATTGCAAACCAAGAACTAAAACACAGCTGAATTTATAACCTGTGATGTGCAAGAAATGAACGATCATAAAAAAACGAGCCGAAAATTAAAGTGCGCAGCAAATCTAAAATCTAAATTTCATACAGTAAAGGTGTATCCATCCACTTAATGACAATTTACATGCATATTTTACTTGATTTAATCGGTCTTAGTTTTAAATCTTAAAATACTGGTCACTGTAATGAAACAGAATTTATTATCAATCTGTACAAATAGCACTGCTGATTTTCATAAGTAATCCATTTATATACTTCAGGACGTTTGAATGGCTAAATTCATTAGGCACTCAGCTCTCCCTGACTGCTTGCCTACCTCCTTTATGTCCCTTTGAAATTCCCTACGTTAATGCAACACTGCCAGTACAAAATAAATTATTCATCTGATTAAGTACGTTTCCTGAAAGGTTCTCCAACTTGGACGAATGTTGGAAAATATATTTTTCTGTAACGATAATACAGCCATAACGTTTTGACATAAAGTATCCTTTCCCACATTATCAGATCTCAAGGACCGTAAAGGATTGCACTTATGTACTCTATTCAAAATGTTCTGAATGAAACAATTCTTCCAGCCTGACTCTAAAAGGTATCAAAGTGCTATAACAGATCCAAGGATGCATCAGTTTAAAAGGACCACAAAACTTTGTGTACAGAAATATTGTGTTTGATGGGCCATAAGGGGTAAATTGAGGGGTCTGAACCATCATAGATCATAATAGGAGACACACAGCTTTCACTGACAGCTGATGCATGTGAGGCACATTTTAGTGTCTATTACAACACTTCCTCTCTTTCATGCTCATAACTTTCTAGAGAAATTTTCCATGCCTGGTGCTGCTGCAAAGGCAAATCCACTTATGAAAGATCCATATCAAAATCTATTAATCCATTGACAATGCAGTTCTGAGGATGTCAGTGAGGTAATATATGTACACACCTATTCACTTCCTCACATATCCCTTTTTCCTACACAAAGCCAAACACTTTTAGAAATGAAGATAAGTTGCCCCGTGGCTCTCTTTACTTTGCTCGAGTTCCTCCCTATGCCTCTTCACTCCTCTCCAAGCACAAGGAGATTATCTGGCTTGAGATTTCTTTTACTCCCTCTCCTTTTTTTTCTTTTTCAACAATTACAACTTGGATTTCACAGGATTTCACTTTGAAGCGGATTTCCTTGGCACCAGAGATCTTCAAAGGGGAATAAATGAAAGCACGTCTTATTTCTTCCGATCGCCGCTCAAGACATGGGTGTGCTGGTGCTGAGTGAACTACTGCAAGCACCGTGGGCTGGGCACAACGTGCTTAATAGTGAAGGTTGGGTGGCCAACGCTGCTGCAATGAGCTGCAGTGAGGCAGGAGGACAGGTGTGCATGGCCCTGAGCTGAAGGGCTGCTAATTGTAGGGCTGGAGTTAAAGCAAGGGAAAGAAATAATCAACATCAACAACGCGTTGCAAGGAGCGTGTTCCGAGGGTCCTTATGCTATAACTCCATAATAACCACTGCCCCTTGCACATGGATCTTTCTTCAGCTCTATACGCTGTTTCAAACTCCCAGCAACATCAAAAGCCAACTGCAGTATGTTACAGCTGAAAAATTAAACCTTATACGTTTATTTCCATAGACAGGTTTGCACTGAAAATAAATGTGCTGTTTGTAATACTCATATTTTCAAGAGTCATTCAACAACTGTAATTTAATTCTATATTCGCGGCTTGGCTTTAATAAAGTCTAAAGCATACTTCAAATTTACACACAGGTTGGCTGACCCATAAGGCTGAGATGCAGAAGTCTTTATAGGAAGCCAGAAAAAATGAGACATCATGGGTCTGGCAGCACTAGCTACTACGAGAAAATATCAGAGCAATTTAATATGGGTTTTATGCTGGGATGACTTAGGAATCAAGTTTGGATTGTGGAGTTTATCTTTTCTTCAAAATACACTCCTCACCTTGAAATTATTTCCCATTTGGGATATCATCGTGCAAACTAAGTATCACAAATGGGGATCGGGCTTTCAAGTAGAAAATTGAACCACGTAATAAGACAAAAGAAAAAGCTTTATGTCTTCACACGTCATGAAACCGATAAAGTATGAGAAGAGAATGAATTCTGCAATGATATTCACAGATGTGTTTTTAAGTGTAATTTTTCCTGGAGATAGCAGCTCCTATTTAGATAACCAGTTCAAAAGAAATAGTCTGGCTTATTTTTATGCATCCATAAGGCTCCTTCCACTAAATGTTCAGTGAAGTATCAGACAGTAAACTCTGAAAAACAGAACCATAAAACTAAAAAGTAAACATGGGAAGAATATACAGTCTTTTTAAGGAGATGCCTTAAAATAAAGTTCTGCCTCTTTTGAACCTCTCTGATAAGTATATTTATTTCTGTGCAGTACAGAGCATAAAAAACATATAAGATACAGAAAATCTATGGATATTAAAAGTACGCAGTGTGTTCAACCTCCAGTGTGATTTAGGGGATGCTCATAAGTAGAAATTGAGCAGCCCATTAGATTTAAAAAGGTCTGTTAAAAAATAAAAGTTTCTACCAATTGAAAAATAAGAATTTCCTGTCCTCACCAAAGGCACCGCAGAAGCAAGGCAGAATCCTTGGGCAACTAACTGCTGTATTTAACTTTGGGATTCCTGTGATATCAACAGGGGGAACTGTGATTATGTGAGCTGCACTATATGGGGTACAAAAGAGCAATGCAACGCACATCAAAATGAAAAGCCTAGGAAAGCTTGTCATATTTTTCAAAATTAATTAGACCCAAGCATTATACAGTGTAATTGCTCACTGGCATAACTTTCTAACAAGCACAGAAAAGAAGCAAATGTTCCCCATAAATGGATATAATAGAGAAATGTAATATTTTATGGAATTACTTTCATTAATTTAAGCTCAAGCAATCACAAGTCTGATATGACTTCCATTTCTGTAAAACAAAGAAAATTACTAGAGATTCTCAATCAGAAGCTGCTTTCAAATGAAACACTGTGGGGTCATTTTCCTCTTTCATGACATTCCCTCAGTAAGCTGCTTAAAAAAACTTTCCTTAATAGTGAAATGCATCTGTAGCAAACGTCGTTCATATTAAAATCCAGTGGGACATAAATGCAGGTATTACTTTAGACTTTCCCAATGCTAGTGAGTGGAAGTGGAAGCAGAATAACTGCTGGCTGTTCAAGTATGAGGGATGGCAAAATTGGTCTGTTTATTTCATTTTCTGCAATTGATCCAAAGCCAGCGCAGACATTAGGTATGCAAGGAGATGACAAGATCGTGGCCTTTTCATGTCCAAGTGGTACAACCCCGTGCTCAAAAAGGAAGATTAATTTCAGATAGGCAGCCTGAAGTGCAGATGTTCATCAGAGCCTCTGAACTATTTTCTGCTATCTGAAGTGCCCAGGTCTCATGCACGGTGTAAGCAATTACCACACGGAGCGGAACAGATGAGCAACACCAAAATTTCTTCCGGAGAGACACAGCTTATCGCCCTCTCCTGCGGGCCCAGGTCTTCCTTGCTCTGAAAATTGAGTGAGGATCAAACAGATCTGGCAGTCCTCAGCTTAAGCTGCCTGGATGTTACCAGGCAGTCGGGTTGAGGCTGATGAGGCCATAAAAATGGATTTAGGCTTTAGTACAGGATCTAAATCATCAAAGCAAGATGATGGGAAGTGCTGATCTTGGTGTTCAATCCTGCTCCAAAAAAAATTAACTTTTTAAAGGCAGAATTCATATTCAGTCCCGTACAGCAGACAGCTCATTTTCATACATTCATAGAAGCATCAAGGCATTCTGCTAGCCTGAAAGGATAACACACACACACGTCTGATCCAACCCAAACCCCTGTTTCCTGACATCCAGACAAGTGCAGATCCAGAACTGACAGTAAGACAGCGCTCGTATCATATAACATATCACTGTTATATATTTTATACAATTTACCAGCAGACAACTTATTGTAAGGTTTTGCCAGGCACCTCTGCAGCCCTGTAGCTCGACCTCAAACCCAAACACCTCACATTGGCAATTCTGCCACTGTTGTCTGGCTTTCTGCTTTCAGCATAGTATAAATTGCCTTGCGTATGTAGATTTCTAATCAATATGGGGAAAATGTTGTACAGTTAAATAATTTATGGGGCTTTCTGTAATGGGAAAAGCAAATTACACAATTTAATTAAATTTTAGTGCTGTCAAAGCTGACCTATAGCATTAATTTATTTCTAGGTACTCCAAACCAAAGCCAAACATCCAGCAATGAAGAGCTACTTTTCCCTTGCAAAACCTCATTACACTTTTGAATTGTGTCATAAACTCATAAAATTCATGATGACTAGTCCTATTTTCACTTGTGCTTAAAGAAGGACTATGGGTCATCTTCAAATGCTTCTGTTTAGTAACATTTTCATTACATGATCAATAAGTAACTCTAACATGGAAACGTTAGTAAACATTTCTTAGTTGAAATGAAGTATGTTAGCCAGAAGAGATATCCAAGTGTCAAAGATACTCATAGCAGGGAAAAATTGGAGTGCTGAATGGCTTTGCAAGGCAGTCCAAACAATCAGTCTTCTGCAAATAATTCATTCTAGACTTTCAACTTAGAAGCTGAAGTCCTACTTCTCTTGACTTTTCTAACTCTCTGAGAAGTAAATGCCAACTCCCCGTCTTCTGGAGTTGACTTTTGACTCTGATGAGCAGTGTAAATTTAACAGCCCATAGCAGCATGAATCTGAATAGAAATGCATAAGAGGCAGCTGAGACGAGGAGGAGGTGCTGATCACAAGCCTAACATTTTTAACGTTGCACAACTCATTTCTCAGCTGAATTTTTATTTTCTACAATTTAGTGGTATACTAGACGTAAATCTCAAGTCTAGCTTTGGACATTCACAGCCACCAGAGTAGAATAAATTTATAACAGAGGCTGACTTTAATGGCCTTCATTTCCAGAAGCTCAAAGCATTCTTTACCTGTTTGCAAACTTCATAAAGTTTACAGTACCTGGGAGATTTTTAATTTTTTTTTCTTTAAAAATAAATTAAACAAACAAACAAACAAACAAAAATCCCAGGAACAGACACTAAGCAAAGAGGAACTGTAATTTCTTCCAGCTTGGACTAGACTTCCTATTCTGCATTGGTGGCACATCAAGAGTAACACCGATGCCACATTATTTAAGGATATTTCCAAGAACTTAGCTTCCAAAATCACACTGAGCAGCAATCATTTTCTTTGGAGGAACAGAAGCACATTTGAGACTCTTTGGGACATTTCAGCAGACCCTGTGGATGATACCTTGAAAAACGTGTTGGGTAGGTGGCTTTGTGGGTATAAGCACGGCTCTTCCAAGGGGACAGAGCAAGCAGCTTTTCCTTCCCATGCTCTGAATCAGTGCTGGAAGTGCATTTCCACTTGATCTAGATTTCACCTACAAGACTTCACCTACACGCACACGGGATGCTTCCCTCAATACCTGTTAGCAAATGTACTAGCACAGTGAGTGCAGTGACACAGGATTACTGCACACTTTCTGTGCAAATATTGTAATTTTCCTACTGACCCAGCTGAAGACTTTAATGACAGTTGTCTCCCTTTCAGCAGAACTGCTGCAATCTCGTCCCTTCCCTTTTTCTCCCTCTTTTTTCGCTCAGGATGCTGACACCGTGGCTTCTGAGTGTGAGGAGGAGGGAAGACATCCATCCCTGGTTCGTCCCTTCAGAGCAGGATCAGAAGCCCAGTTGAAAGTATATCTACAAACATTTCCCTTCCTTAAAGCCTTTATAATTCATGGGCCTGAACTGTGTGATGCAGTGATGTCCATGCAAGGCTTTCCAAAAGCACTGCTGCTGTTGGTAAATCTCAGCACGTCGACCTTGCAGCACTTACAGGGAATAACTGAATTTGCAGACCGCAGTGCTGAGCTCACTTGACATTTGTTCTGCCAAGGTCCCATTCTGCTCTTTGTGACATGAGCACAGGTCCCACCAAACTGCAGCAGCAGATATTTAACAGAGGGCAGGATCTTTGTAGAGTTACTCCATTAATAGACTACATGCTGTCAGCTTTGCAGCCAAGCTGCAAAGTCAATCAATTCTTATAATGAATCAGAAACTGGAAAGGCAGAATGCATTTGTCTTTGCTTTTAGATAATTTTAGAGACTTTTTTTGGACACAGAAGATGAATCAGAATTAGTTTTCAAGTTAACTTTTTGAGTCAAATCACTTAAATACATAAAAAGTAAAAAGTCTTCCACTGGACCCATGGCTCAAATCAGCAGGTAGCGTCCTCCTGTGCAAATGAGAGCATTACGCCCGAAGGGATCGGGGCAGATCTGAAGATGTTTGTGAAGAAGAACCTTCTTGATATGGAAAAACAAAAGAAATCAAGAGAAATTTCTCAAGGGCATTGCTGGAGTAACCCACCTGAACACTTTCTGAGCTGGATGTGAAATAAAAGAATGATTGATTAGACGTCTTCGTTAATGCCAAAAGAAGAAGCTGAACAAATCTTACTGAAATAGAACATCACATCCCATACAAGCAGAGGTTCTGCTGACAGGGAGAGAATGGCACTGTGCACCCCGTGGGGGGTTTCTCTATGCGAGCAGTTCTTGCTGTGATGGAGCAGCAGGGAGCTCAGCAGGGCTGCTCCTGGGTACAGGAAGGAAGGAGCAGCTTTCAAACTCTACTCCTGGCAGATCACATCCCCTCAAACTGCCTAGGAATTAAATAAAAAAATTTAAAAAATAGCAAATAAACCTAAATAAGAGTTTAAAAATCCAATGAGAATGACATTAAAGTAATAAAATTAAAATAAAACACAGTCTCTTATTTTCAGTACTATCTGAATGTTCAAGTCTGACTTGGTTTTAAGGAAAAAGCTGTGCTCCCCAAAAGCTCAGCACACCAGAACTGACTGATGCAGGTGCTAGCAGGCCCTAGTCAATTAATCAGCTTCACATCTATCAATGCGTATTTGGAAAACAATAATGAATCATTTATCTATTATACAATTACTCATGGAAATTCTTCCCAAACCAGGAAATAAATAGTATTTCTTAATCATGAGGTCATTGTTCAGATATTTCTCCCCTCTTTGGCTTTGTGTGCTTTGCAGCAGGAGCCCTGCTGCCCACTGGGGAACACTTCTCTTTGCTGACCCACGAAATACGATAGAGAATGGCACAAGTCACCATGTTATGTGAATTCAAACAGTTCTGTATTGCACCGATCTGAAAGACACAGAATCTCACTCTGCAGTTCACCCACCCTCATGTGAACTAGTTCTAATTTTGCTTCTCACATTCTTGTCAGCAATTTCTAATATCTGAGACGCTCCTGGAAAGCAGACATACAAAACAAGAGTGTCCAAAGCAAATCGATTTTAATTTTAAAGGAAATATTAACTCACTTTTCCTGAGCAATATTTACCAATGTGATGAACTATGCTACAGGAGAGGTGAATTATGGAGAAGTGTTCCATAGAATAATTATGTACACACCCACACATGTGTACATACGAGAGGATGTATGTTTGTATTTATCTCTATCTATACATACCCTCAGTGGCCATAGCTCTGAAACTGAAGAGAAGCCTTCCATAAAATCCCATAATGGAGCTGGTTTACCTGCTTTTAAGGTGATTATTTGGTATGGGCAACATCTGGGGACATCTTAGTATTACCATATATCAACAGATAAGATGAGGAGGATTTTTCCCCAGATTTCATAGTATTCTGGGAAGCATAATATTTGTTATAAATAGATGTCTAGCTGTGGTATATGCAGTCTTCATTTGATGCAGCTGGTGCTTCTGCATAATACCTTCCTTTTGAAATATTCCATGATTTTTATCTGTGTATATCCTGCTAAATTTAAACAGCATCAGTAGTTTGATTTTGATATACTTATTTTCCCATTTAAAACCAGGTTTCTAAATTTAGATAATCTATTTGACTTCCTCTTTGTCAAATTTGTCCCCAATTAATAGGACACTTCAGACTTGCAAAACACAATCATATGCTAACAAACCTGGGTCTTTCTGTCACAACATCAATTAGACAAAATATTTCTCTTTCAAAAAATAAATATGTATGTTCTTCAGCTCTTTTTGCAAAGCAATCTGATCAGAGTTGCTAGCAGTTTCAAAAGAAAAGTACCTTGAACATTCAAGAACAAAGGAAAAAAGATAACTATATGGAAATTGTAGAAAAAAAGTGTAAAGACTTCGGCTTGTTTTGAAGTTCAACTCTTCTAAAAACGTTCAGTTCACTTTCCCTACTCACAATGTTTTGAGATTCTTTGTTGAAACACCATAACATGAGAGCTGGGGCCAGTTTCCTAACACAGATGTTTTGCTTGGAACCAGCCACAGAAGCTGCACCTGACACCCTTGTTTAAAGGCCTGGGACCATATGCAGAATGCAATCTGTTGCCAAGCCACAATGAGCCAAAAATATGGAAAATGAATGATTTCAATGGAATAGGTCAGCCTGTAAGAGACCTAAACAGAATCATGGGATCATTAAGCTTGGAAAAGATGTCTAAGATCCTCAGTATGCCATATCTCCACGAATTCTTAAACACCTCCAGGAACGTTGACTCCATTGCCTCCGTGAGCAGCTTGTGCCAATGCCACACTGCTCTTTTAGAGAAGAAATGTTCTGTACCAGGCCCAGTTGCTATGAACTACTCAATGCATCAAACAAACATGGCTTGAATCAGCATAACCCACAGTATTAATAATGGTATTCCTCACAACACCACTACCTGGTGACAGTAGGGTCATCTTCCATCCACGTTTCAGGAACCCTTCTGCTTACCTGAATTTTAAATTGTCATTCATCCATTCAATCAGCACCACCTTCAACATTAATATCTGTCTTACACAAGAATGTGAAAAATACCTCTGAGGGATAAAATAAGGACATTCTGTCTTGTTCATTTATCATAAAGGGATCTCGATGATTTAGGACATGGTGCCTAAATACTTTCAAGAAGCGAAAATGGCTGTGAGTGTCTTTGGTGCAGAAAACATGGAGTTGGAAACTTAAAGTCACAAAAATCCAAAGCAGGAATTACAATTATAAAAATACAAACTAGTCAGAATAAACCACCAGGCTCACTTTTGCATGTAGAGTGGAATGAGATGAATATAATTGAACAAGTGACTGAGTTTGTGCCTCCAAAGTCCAGCTGAAGTTTCACAAGGAAGAAGACAGCAGGTTTTTGTTTCATTTCCATTTGGGGAATATTTCCCCTAAGCTTGGTGACAGTTCCCAGAGCCAAGTCCCCTGAAATCACAACTTCAGATGCAATAGTGAACAAGGAATATAGGAAAAAATGCTAAAATAAATCTCATCTCAAAATATTCTCTCCCCAGAAAAATTGAGCAATTACTCTTGTATTAAATATTCTCTGCAAAGGTGACCTTCACAATTCTTGATGATTCTCTCCATTCAGCTCACTACATGCACTGAAGTCTAATAAATGTACAGAAATAGGTATAAAGGATAGTGTAAAGGAAATAAGAAATCTCCTTAACACAGGAATCCCTAAAGCTGCTGAAGAAAATCAGTTATCATAGAAAATATCTTCCACAGGAAGCTTTGAAAGACATCTTTTTTCTAAGCTCAGCATTTGGTCTCATCAGTTTCCACCCACCCACAATCTTTATCATTATCTCTATTGCTACAGTGTCATTTAACACAAAGAACACTTCCAAGCATTTCAGATGAAGAATAATTTTTCCCTTTTTTTTGCTTGTTTGCAGTGACTCTTACATAACTCTGCAATAATACAGCCAGTCCACAAACATGGTGTAAAACGCAGCTTTGGAAGCCAGGCAACAGCTTGACTGAGACAAATTCTGCTCTTAAATCCCATGTATATTACAGACTTCCTACACAATTCAGACAGCAAAACAGAGCTGATGAGAAGTATACAAACATGCCTATGCTATGTCTAACACAGACAGCAAAATAAAACTCTGCATTATGCACTGACTTGTGGCCTGTGAGCACCACGTAGGAAGCAGTACATCAAGACAAGAAAGTTTCCTGAACCCCATTCCAAATTGATGGCTCAGCAATAGAATAGGTTGCATACTTGAACTGGGATGGATGTGCCCTAAGCTGTCCTGTCCCTTCTGCAGGGGATTCTATTACAATGGAGTAAAGCCATAAATACAGAGCAGGAGCAGTGCTGTTGATTACTGGCTTGTCATAAAAATCATGAACATAGATTTCTATCCTGTGTGTGGTCTTTTTTGGTGGGGGGAGCTTTATGTGTTATCATATCAACCTCTTCTTCACCTCTCTGTATCCTCTGGCTGAGTGATTGCATTACCACACATATGGAGAATACACATTCACTTTGACCACTCATGCAGGAGCAAAACCATAGAATTTAGCAACCCTGAAAATAAAGCAAACTGAAATCCTGCTTAGCACCAGCAGTTACAATTAACCAGGCTGAAAGAAGCAGCCTTGTCTCAGAATTATCTGAAGCCATTCAACATTTTATATCACTGATCCAAGACATCAAATTTTAGTCTTTCCATTACAGCTTCTGCATAACATTCATGTGCCCTGTGGTTTATGGTTCTCCTCTGAACAGATGTTTTGCAAATCATAAATTAAAACATAGCTTTATTGCCTCTCATTTCTCTGACGTTATTGGCCTTGTCATGGGTCCCAGACACAGAATTTTATGGCATGTACTAAGTCCCTGTTGGTTATTTGTTACACATAACTTCAGCTTAATAGCTTTGTCACCAATAACTTTTTTTTTTTAAAAAACAAATTACAAAATTTCCCAGGGCTTGCACCTGGAAAGCTAATTTACTAGCTGTTCTGGATATCACAAAGTTCTCATTTGAATGCTTCTTTCTTGTGCCCATATTACTTTTAGATTTCACTTTCATGAAAAAATTCACTTTTCTGAGGCCCACAGCCTGTCTTCTTCCCAGCTACCTGTCAAGGTTCTCACTGACTGTACTTACTGCTTTCAATGCATTCATTCATATTTCTCCCTATTAATGCAGCACCAAGTTAAATGTTTGAACTAACTGAATCCTTGATTTAAGCAGCTATACAGGTTTCAGTATGTTCTCCCAGTTCAACTCAACTGCTTAATCCTATAGAGATATGCCAGCAGCTGAAGACCAGCCAGTGTCTTCAGACATTACTCAGCTGGTACTGATTCTGAATCAAAACGTTGTGCATGCACATATGCACAGACAGCTAAATTATTTGGCATCTATTCTTATCATCCCTAACTGACACCACCTTAGATTAGCCAGAAACAGATCAGGAGTGTTTGGCATCTAACACTTTGCTCAGTGTACCATTCCAGGGTTGTTAATGGCCAGCAAGGCCATGAGGAGACTGGAAAGAATGAGAAAAGTAAAAGGAAACGATGCCTCAAACCTTGCCAGTCAAAAGATACATACAGTAACCGACTTCATAGGGATGAAATCGACATTTTTTTCTTAGCTATGAGCTTTCAGAAAAGCACTGAATTTGTACTGAATCTGATCTCTTATGTAAATTGTCATTTCAATGAGCCATTGCTTGTGTAGGAACAAAGTGTAAAACACAGGGAAGGAGTGAAAGTGGTTGGTTATGAGAGCAAGTTCTTTGTAGGAGAGAGATCCCTTCCTCTGATTTGCTCTGTACATTACTTTCCTTCAGCAGAAAAATATTCATCATATGCTAAAAGTTTTCTACACTTAGTTGTGCAAGCTCTGCTTAATGTAAATAACTCACCCTACTTTTCACACCCAACTCAACAGGAATCTCTGCAGTGAGAACAGCACTTCAGCTTCAAGTATGTCAGCTCACTTGATCTAACTAGAGTAATAGGTCAAGAATGAACACAAGAGGGAGAACAAACCACACATTTGCAATGTTTGCAGCATCACATATCTGCAGCAGGCTAAGGTAATCCATGAGGTATGCTACAAAAAGCAAGGTTGAGACTGTATAAATTCAGATGATCAAAGCCAAGTAGAGGCATTTTGGTTTTTGTTTCCAATTCCCATCTCATTCTGAAAATAGGAGTGATTGATCCTTATCCCTGTTGCATTTAAGTCAAACATATCTCTAAAACTGAGATTTTACTCAGAAGTTCCTCCACCAACTAGCATAAAAAGAAAAAAAAATGTGGTCTATAAATGCATCTTTAATCAGAAGTTCTTATTTTATAAAACACATGTTCAGATTATGACTGGAAGTAAATGAGATACGAATTTATTGTGAAGTCATACCCTCCGATGTCAGGAAGGCTCAGATACTGTAACTGAATTTTCAAATTGCACTGTTCTGATCTGAACCAGAACTGTGTGCAAGCAGAGCCTCTCACAGGCACGATCATCCTAAAAGTATTTGCTGCAGCATGTGTTTTACATTTCCATGCAGTCATACAGAGGTGCCCAGTATAAACTCAGTCCTTCCCAAGCAGTAATGCACTCAGATGAAGACGAACTGAACATCACTAAGATATCTCTTGAAAGTTATGCTCAGCTACAAAGTGTCTACACAGTACAGTTCTACTATTCCTAGCCTCATTAGCTTATCCTAGGACTGTGTTATAGCTACATGCGTTACTATCTTTCAAAAATTATACTATTGCAAAAGCCACAAATGAATTGAAATTAAAAATGACATGCAAAACCAGAAGGTAGTATCAGCTCTGCAGCCATTATGTTAATAAGACTGAAATTCAAGACCATTCTGCCTCGGCATTAATATTGCTTGGTCTTCATTTCTGGTGTGATTGGTCCCTGACCATGAAGAATTTTTATTATGAGAGCTTTAATTATGATATAAAATAAATATAAGAGAGCTTATCTTAGCCTAGCCAATAACTGCCATATTTCACTGCTTAAGTGTAGGCAAAAGTCTTATTTATTTGACCTAGCTCATTTCTACTTATCCAAGATACTAATTTTATTATCCTCTAAAGTGCTTTGGGATGCACTGCATGAAGGGCATAAGGGAAGTTTGATTTTGATTGATTATGTGTTAATTTGCATAATCCCCATAATGCAAATCAGTAACATTTTCATTGGAGATAATAGATGTTAAGCACATTATGCAAGGTTTATATTTTTTTAAATTGCTTGTAAAAATTATTTATGGCATCATAAAATAGGACAGATAAAATTGGCACCTTGCTGTAGCGACAGCACGAACCTATTTGATGTCGCAGCTTTCAAGAGCACACTGTGTCATAATGCATGAAACATGCACAGGACAAAAAGATAAATTACATTCAAATGTGCACCACAGTAATTTTTGTTTTCCTACAGCTTTACTTATTGCCAGTTTTTTTTCTCAAGCTGAAGGTGTGTGCGTTCTACCCCTGAAGTAGAGGTGGGCAGACAAGACGGCCTTTGAACAAGTTGCAGTACTTGCAGATAGTGCACACGTGCTCTGCACTCTCTCTTTATGAAGCCATAATATACACACAAAACACAAGAGGGATGCACAGCCAGAGAACAGCTCCAAAAACGTGGTAGCTTCACTTACTCATTCTGCAGAACAAGTGAAGATTTAGAACCGTTTTGGTTAAAAAACAGCCAGTCCACAGATCCTGTGCTGCTCTCCCATTCACTCACGACTGCTCACCAAGCTGCCTTCCTTTCTCTTTGTCCCACAGCACTTTTCTCCGTTAATCAAAACCTGTAACCCTTTCTATTTTATCTACTGATTATAAATTTTCAGTAAGTCCTCAGCCTTGCTAGGTAATCTACATTTCTAGACCAAAGCAGAAAGCTGAATCAGGAATGCTTCAATGCAATCATTTGCTACAATGCGCATCAATGGAGTTCATTATCTGCATGCATTCAAATGCTCACATTGAGATTGAGTATCAGGCCTTGTAGGCCTGGCAAGGGGAATTTCTTCCATATTCATCTAAGCAGCACGTACCCAATGTAAACAACAAATTGTGCAAATGCCCTTGAGTAAAGGAGTGAACAACATGGATGGCAAAATGCTCTCCTTTACATTCAGAAGTAGTGTGAACTATGTGGGCAATCAGGGGTATAAAAAAAATAAAAATCATTCTCAGCTCTTACAGAAATACAGCTAATAAATACATGCTTGAAATTCATGCTGATCTCTCCGAAAATGTGAAAATATTGACAGAAATAATGATCTGAACCTTAAGCCAGTCCAAACATCAGTATTTTGCTCCTTTCTCTATGTGCTGTAAAAGACCTAGATCAAACCTCCTCCTGAGTTCTGGCAGAGCTGGAATGCATACAGAAGTGAATTTTACTTCTTTTTCCATTCCTGGACTTTCTTGCTTAGGTACAGCTTTATGTTACACGGTATTATTTCACCACTGGGAACAATACTGCCACTTGAATTAGCACCACGGAATTACTGCGAGGCCCTCACTAACTGCTCCTGTTATACCTTCATTTGCATTTTGCTGAACTTAAACCTCAAAGTATATAATTCAGCTGAAGTACATAAAAATTAATCTCCTGATTATCAGCTTTCAAGAAACACAGGTGCACAAGTACCAGTGGAGAATATCACAGGAAAGTAACCAAATGCACACAAAATAACACGATGTATAGAACTTGGATTTTATGCCCCATTTCAATTCAACTTTTCTAAGTAAAAATTATTTGGATAACTATCCTTCAAACTTCCGTATTTCAGTTTATTTAGAGAAAACCTGCTTAGAAGGTCCTATATACAGACACACACACACAGAAGACTTTTTACCTCTATGAGTTTTGGAGCAGTTCTATAATATCACTAAAGTTGACATCTGGATTCTAATATTCAAATATATCCATTTTATCTTAAATGCAAAAAGAAAAATATATAGAAAGATATTTTCTTCCAGCAGTGCCAGCTGAACACATTAAAATTGATGGTAACATTTTGAGTTCTTTACTGTCAACAAATAGGATGTGTACAAAAATTGCAGTTCTGGACAGTTTTTGTTGTCACTTCTTTCGAAGGCAATGTTTAATGGATTCATATTTCTACTTACTGAAAGTTACTTTCTAATTTATTACAATCAGGTAAGCTATTTTTGGTAGGCCATTCCTCCAACTTTTTAGAAAGAGCACAGAAATTACTCAGTGGCTGAAACTTTCAACATTTTACGTATCCTGTAGTTGAAATAAAGAAAGAAAAAGGACTAATTTGACAACAGCAAAAGCTCTGATATTATTTAAGAAGCTCATTATATAAAGCATTCAACTTGCTCTTTGAGCTCAGCCAAAGCTTTCTGCTGGCTTACCTCACTTGTTAAGGCTTTTTGCTACAAACGAAAGAGCTGGCTGTCTAATCAGTTATTAATAAGGCTGTTCTCAGCTTATTTGGCAACTCTACTTAGGCGGCAGCATAAAAACAACAAAAGAAGATTCCAGTTAAAAAAATTAGCACATTCTGAGAAGGAAAAATAAAGTTTATCAGCTTCATTTCAAGAAGTTAATGCTTATGAGTTTAAATTAAGGTTTTCTATATACATTTCCACACATACACACAAAATACTTCCAAGCAAACCATGAATGAGCAAGGGTCAGAGAGCACTCCAAAGATTGTTCTAATTTTCTCTTCATGTGAGTGGATTTTGAATAAACCCATGTGTGTCCAGCAGATGCCAGAAAGCAAAACAATTGCATCTGTGCAAATGACTCACAACAAGAGCATGACTACTTGCTACCTTACTCATGCCTGAAAGTATATGCAAGCTGTCCTCAAAAACAACAGTTACCCACCTGTGTGGGGCTCCTAGGGGGAGATGTTCTAAAACACTGCACAGGGCTGAGATTTCTTTTGAAGTCAGGGGTGTTTTGCCACTGACTTCCGAGAGTAAAGGAGTGAAAAAGCTTTAGAGAAGATAATTCTTATTTTCTGAAATCCCACCTGCATCGCCAAAGATCCATTGTGACAGTTGAAAACAAACCATTATGTTGATAAAAGCTTTCCTGAAGATGCTATCTTTCAAAATGCATTTCCTTCCATTTGCAGAAATTTCCCTTCTTTCACAGCTCCAGCTCTGTGGGGCTCTCATATCTCTCCCCAGCTCTTTTCCCTCTCTCACGTTCATTACTCCTCAAAACCTTAAAAATGCATCAAACCTACTTCACAAAAGCACTTATAAAAAATGTTAGAAAACTACTATCTCTGAATGTTTGCAATTGAATTATGGTGAATTTTGGTAAAATACATGCAGTGAGAGAAAACACATCAATCACCTCTTATTTTCAAAAAAGCCCACGAATACTTTTCAAGAATTAATGCTTCTGATTCTTGTAAATTCCTGCTGGAGTTACCATGGGACTTCGGGCACCAAGATGGCATCAGTCTGCATTGATCACTACAGTATAGAAAATAGGAACGCTCACTCTGATCTAACCATTCAGTCACTCTTTCCTAACAATTGATAGATTTAGTTAAGTTGTCTTGAACATAAGCTACAAAATCCTGATCTCAGATATTAAAATGTACTGTAAGTTTTGAAGCTGTGCTTGATGCAGAAGCACAGGTCAAGTTTCATTTGTCTTCTGACTGAAAAGCTTGGGAAGTGAGGTGGGCCTTCTTTATGAAGAAATTAGAGAATTTCAATATAGATATTATAACACTAAATGGATTTTACCAGAATACATTACAATCATTAAATAAATCACTGTTAAACAGAGAAAAAAAGGAGACTTTGAAAAGAAATGTAATTCAATGCAACTTCATGACAGAATCAATTAATCAACTGACTGTAATTTCAGACACTTGTTATAAAGCCCATACGGGAGGAAGAAGATACAGATCCATGAAATATTTCATCATTATGTGAGAATATGGAGAATAAATTTTGCGAAGAAAGATCATTAGCTTGGGAATTGTCCATATCAAGTATCCAATTAAACATGGCAAAACTACAGAGGAGGAGAAGGCTCTTTCTAAAGTTCACTCCAACCCACATTATGCATGTGTGCAATCACCTTGAGTCACACGTAGAGGAGAAATGTGGAAATGTATAGAAAGTCTGATTTCTGAAGGGAAAAAAAGAACTCTTATTGTGAGCACTGAAAAGAGTCAATCGCATCCTACACCTCAGTCTCCAAGGTAGCTTATATTGTGCTCCTTTTTTCTACTGGGGTTGTCTTTCATGCTTTTAGATCCATAGAGAAATAGACCAATTCATGAATGTGCATGAGTCAAAAGTGGAAACAGAGCTGTAATCAGAATTTCTCGATATGGACAGACCTCTTTAGCAATATTAGTGTGCTTTGTGAAATAGTTTGTGAAAATGACTGTACAGTAAGTCAGTAAGATGACATAAAATGTTCTTGGGTATATATATATGTAAAAAACAGGCTTGGCTCAAAAACACATCAATGCGCAAAACACAGCAAAGCAACTCTGAAATTACCAAGGAAAAGGACGTCATGTGAGAACCCTCCAAAGCCATGGGATGAGAAGAAACCTACTGGACATGAAAGAAAATTTGCCTTTTGGAGTTTCCTGATTCAGAACCTGCTGAATTATTGCTTTTTCTTTTCCTGCAAAGTATCGTATTCATATTTAATCACAGCTATGGTCTTGGATAAATCACAGCTCTATAATTTTGCTTCCTATCCTAGCCATACTTTTCAACTAGATTGTTTTCACATTTTCTTCTTGTTTAATTACATCTTTTTTAAAAGCGAGGAAGGAAAAACCATCACAATTCAAAAAGCAATGATAATCAAAGAAGAACCGGCTTGCAGCAGAAGCTGAGTAGGTGCAAAGGCACATAGTTTCTATACTTAAGCAATGCAATTCCTCTTCAAAATACTCACTCATGCATAATTTCACAAACAATGCATATGTCCCCTATCAAACTGAAGCATTTCAGTTCCTAAAGCATCTACAACCAAGTGCTACCATTCCAACAATAAATAAATACAAAATAACCATCAAATGAGTTTACTCCTTGCTAAATTTATCTTCAGTTTTCTAATGAAAATTTCTTATGACCTCTGAGTCCTAGAAATACAGACCAATAATAAAGTTAGGAATGACGTTAAAAAATTTCCTTCCGAGACACAAGCAATTTCAAAAGTATTTTCCTTAGGTGAAATCAAATGTTAGCTATGGAAGAGGAAATTTATCCATTTGGCTTGGAAATCAGCTTTTGTTTTGGCTGTCTGCCTTGTGCTGCTTTCTAAACACCAGCAGCTGGAACATAAAGAGAAGAGACTGGAAAAGATAAATAGGGTAGAAATTGCTTAAGGTCTCTGTAAAGTTTAATGAAAGATTTATTTCTTGAGGGTAATGTTCCTCTTTCTTTTACTGAAACAAGAGTTTGATAACCTCTCATTGTGCATTTGATAAATTACATCTTACAGTCATAACTAAAACGAGTAAGTGAAAAATATAAAAGGCTAAAGCAAGGTCTGGCTGTCTGAGTATTCAGTATGAAATATCTCAAAGACACTAAGCAGCGTCTAAAGTATCTTTAATTATGGAATTGAGGATGAACTGTGATACAATGATGTTATAACACCAGAAGAGAAAGACTCCTCTGCCCCCTTTCAATGGAAAGTATCTATCTTATGATGAAGCCCAATCCTTCTGACACACATTATTTCATTCTATAAAATTTATCCCAATTCTGTATCAACGTAGAGGTAAGCAGAGAAATCTCCATCAGGCTGTGATGCCGCTATGCTCTATGGAACAGAGATGCCCACTCACCCTGAGGAACACAGGGCCCCTGGGGATGCAGTGCTCAGCCCAAACCCTGCAGAGCTCTTCAATTCAGCCTCTGCCTACACAATATAGTTCTTATATGTAAAAATCCTATTTACAGCAGATTATTAGAAGAGTCTGTATTGCAGAAGTCGCAGAGGCTTTGCACTTGCTCACAGCACAGCTGAGAATATCTACACAGAAACTGCAACCTATGGTTCTCTACTTAGTTTCAGAACTCTTCCTATATATCTATATACTTGAGGCACATAAACGTCAAACCCTGACGGAGAAACTCCGTGGTTCATGGAGCCGTAAGTAAGAGATATGCTTCTGTACTTTGGCTTTTTCTTTTAATGGTCCATATACCAAAAGGGATCCAACTGCGAGGAAGAAAAAGCCTGCGTATTTTCTATAAAAGCAGACGATGATTCTGTTATATGTGTGAATCAATCTTAGGATTTTTATTTTTTTTATTTTTACTGTTAGAGGTTGCACGTCTGCTTTGTTCATTTATTTACCTATCTTCTCCCAGGTAGAAAAGTTACTGTAACATCTGGAGGGAGCTAACTCATCTGCTCAGCAAACAGCAGGTCACATAAAGCTGGGGTCCAAAGAACAAGGTGCAAGGATTCAGTGTGGTCTGTGGAACCCAGGCCTTTAAATTTCTCCTCAGCTCATATCTCATTCTCACCACTACATTTTCTATGTAAAATCTAATCAGTTACAAGAGCCAAAATGGTGTGTATATATATATATATATTTTTTTTTTTTAAGGTATATCGATATGAATTTTACTCAATGCTGTGAGGCTATGAATTATTAAAGCTGTAGACCTGCAGTCTAATTCTCTTCCAGGACAGTTTATCCCTTATTCTGTACTTAACACCATTATAGGTAATAAAAGCAATTTAAATTCCTCAAATTGAAGAGAACAGGGAAGTCTCAGTGGGTCACTTACAGATATGTTCAAAGTAGAAGGCTCTTTATGAGGCATGCAGAGACCTTTGGGGCTCAACAGAATTGATCCCACATCACAAACACTTTAAATTAATGTACCTCTTGCTACCCACTTTTAATGAAGCGATTACAAAAAGGGCATCCTCCTTTATTAAGCATTAACCTTGTTCACTCTTAGGTAAATCGTGAGATCAAGGAACTTGAAGATATCCAAAGCAAAATGAATTGCTTTAAGAAATGACGTGTGATATTTTATTACCTAGATCACTATTCTTACAAAAAAAAAAATACCATCTTCACAAGAAAAGAGTATGATTTCCTCCTGTCTTACTCATGAGCATAAAACAAGAACACAAAATAGAATATCTGCAGCTACTTTGCAAAAGCCTCTACAGAGCTACAGCAGATCTATGCTTTCTTCATCCATATTTCAAGAATACTACAGGACAGGATTGATAACATTTATGTAACAATATTACCACTCAACCAAAAAATAAATTCACTTACTAGATTTTAACTCTGGTAAAATACAAGCATAGGAAAATAAAAGAGTGTCAAAAAATGTACATGGGACACATAGCAGATAATGAAGCAGCAACAGCAAGAGAGGGAGGAACAGGTCCTGGAATCTAAACTATGGGTGTTGGAGTTCCTTGAATATATTTTGATGCCTTGAATTAAATTCTCCTTGAGATAGCAATCAAAAGAGAATCTATACTACAGATCCTAGAAGCATAATTCCAACTATGGATTCAAGTCATCATAACTAGGTCAGTATTTTTAGAGGTTGTAAGTTAATCAAGAGAATATAATATATATAATAAACAGAATTTGCATATGTATAATAGATTATTCATTTGGATGCTGCAAAAAGCTAAAGACTTGGGCTATGGGTGTCTATCTAGTTCTGGACATAGGCTGATGATTGCTTTCTCAATCCATGCTTAGTTCTCCATTTCTTTACATGAATTCTTTTACAAATGAGAAGATCAGTGTCACTCTGCACCTCCGCCACCACTTGTTGATGAGCAGAAATAATCCCGTGTAAAACGCAGAAAGAAAAATAAGGTATCAATGTTAATGCATTCAGGGCAAAGCTGCCCTAATTCATGAGATGGGTTTTTTTAGCTCTGTTTTGTATTTAATAATAGTATCAAAAAATATTAATTCTGGAAAAGCAAAATAAGAAGCAAAGGGAAAAAAGAGAGTGACAATCTCATTATTATTTAAAGCAGATTTTATTTTGACAAGAAAAAATCCCATCATCCCTACCAGTATTAACCACAAATTTACATATAAATGTGTCAAGCAACAAATCATTTTGATTAAGAATAACACAGAAAAACTTAGTAAAAGAATTAGATCCTTTTTATTCTTTTAGAAAGCAGTTAAAATTATGTATCCCTTAAAACACCCTGGCTTCTAACAAGTATATTTTAAATAATCCCTTGTGTTAAGTATCAAGTCACTTTCTATGCTTCTATACATTCTTGGCTTGCATCCAACTGACAAAATGTAGGAATAACATGACAGTCATTTACATTCCTTTGTGAGACAAATAGCTCCGTCACAGCTTAGGGTAATGGTTGCTCTTAGGGGCACAGGAGATATCTCAGGCAGGCAGAAAACAAGAGCTCTGGCTCTTCCCATGCCCATGGAAGCCCTTGCTAAGTGCTTTCCCTTTCAGCCAGGTCATACATCCCCAAGCTGTAACACAAGATAGTGGCACCACATTTCCTTTCCATTTCCTACAGATGTATTTTTCTCGGCCTTGCAGAAAACCCTGCAGGCATTTAAAGAGTCACACTTAACAGGAGCGCGTTTTGATGTCTTTAAGAAGATCCACAGAATGCCAAATGTTGTTTCCTTTTCATCTAATGCTCGTTATGTTGAGCTAACAGTAACATGTAATCTGTTAGTGAGCTGCCACAGAACTGCAGACCTTCACTGCAGACCTATTTTCTTGCATAAAGAAAAAAATCTGCTGGTTCAAGCATTTGCAAAATACAAAGAGGGGGATTTTACATAAGCACAGCACACCTTCCCTCATCTTTCTATTACAGCACAACACTGCACTGGGTTTTTCTTTTATAGAAAGATTATAATTCACGTGCAGGACAAGGCTACCAAAACACAATCCACCATCCTTATTAGTGTCACGAAAGGGAAAGGCATATTTTCTTAGCATGGAGAGTGCTTTGGAATAGCTATCGATTTCCTTATTGCTTATCTGCTTGTTACTAAGTAATGATTCTTGTACAATGGGATTATGGAACCCACTGAACCTTGACGAGATTTCTAAATATTTTTGACAGATTATTTGTAAATTAGAATCAGCAGCAAATAGGTTGTCACAATGCAGAATGGTATCTGCAGTAATTATGTAATGAAGGAGCCCCCTTCCCCCTGGCTCTTCAGCACTGCTGCGTCACCCAGGCTCTGGTTCACAAGGAGATTACTGATCCTTGAGGAAGAGCAAGTTGAGGGCAGAGCTGTGGAGAGGGAAAACTGAGGGAAGAGGGAAAAGTCATTGGGATGGAACAGTCAGTCACTAAGGACTCAAAGAAAAAAAAAAAAAAAAAAACATTTGGAAAGACAGCATGAAGAAAAACATCACCAACACAGAGTTAGCCTGCTCTAAAACTCTATCCATCCCCACTCAGCTCACCTCTGCCTGCCAGCAAGGATGGCCTGGGTGCCCTCCTGGAGGAGGTGAGCATTCTGGACTCAGCCCAGCAGCCCATTAGTCTCAGCTCTGCTGTGTGGATCTGTCAGTAAACCTCTGCCCTGCACTCTCAAGTTGGGCACAACTAATAGCTTCCTAAGCCATTTTTAGTCTGATACAGTCAATATCAGATCTGATAAGCACTTACAGACCAGTGGCATTCTCTGCTAGCGTGGGTAGGAGCCTAACAGACCCGGTGGGGCTGGGAGGTCAGTGAATGCCATGCCAAAGCCCTCCCCACTACCAGAAATACCTCTACAGAAGGGAATGAGTTCACGGGCACAATCACCACTTATGCACACACATATCCCATGTATAATTAAGATAATTACAATCTACATCATTCATGAGAAGAAATGGAGAAGAAAAAAAAATTAAGATTTTTAAAATGCTTTTTGAAAGAGTTACAACTTCGTTAAGAGTTTTAAGTCAGATGAAAACATTTGTAACCTCTCCTTCCCAGAATTACAGTACACAAGTGCCAGATTTACTTCACATTTTCAGTCCACTGGTGCATGAATTAAGCTCATTAATCTTCGATGTGAGAGCTTTATTACTGTTTGTTAGATGGGAACTGAAACTTAAAGATGCTATAAATTAGAGTACAGCAATGGTTTGTAATTGTTGCTTCTATTTGGCCTAAAACTAAGTCATACTCAACATCTGCAGAAGTATCTCTATTAATGTGCCAGGACTCTTCTTCGTCAGATCCAGTGTATGCAATATTTGAGGTTTAATATAAGTAGTCATGTCCAAAACATAGGGCTGTTTTCTTACCGGAGACAACAAACACAGAATCTTCTACATAATATACATATCCAAGAATACATATCTGGAAAAGATCTCTGTAACAACTTCTTTTCTTCTGCTGCTGAAGAAAACTGATGTGTGCATTTGTGTTTCAGTGATGTTCCCCACAAAGGGTTGTCAAGACCTGTTCACATGGGCCACATGTGCACACAAGCCATTGTCAGGCTCTGTCTTTGTTCAACAGTGTGTTTGGGTCTGTTAACTTGACATTTCAGAGATAAAAAATAGATACAAATTATTTCTTTGTTAAAACTGGTGAGTACTTCTACTTGTGTCATGAAATATCTTCTACACAGGAAGAATCAAAAGCCGTGGTATTGACGCACAGAGCGTTCCTTCATAGAACTACTGATCTGTGCCTGTTCATTTTACTAAGGAAAAACACATAAGTGCTTCTTTTCTGAGGACAAGGCTAAATCAAGTCATCCCTGGAGCAACTGAGTTATGTAGGCTTCCTTTTCCCATATATAAATCATAGAGATAAAGTGATTTATTTATATTTACAGTTTCCATTGCGCTCCCCTGGCATGGTAATAGTCCTGCCATTACGGAGAACAGTTTAACTTCCATATTTCCTATATTGTGTTCTAGTTCATAACACAAGCTTTCTATTAATTCCTTTCATGAATTTTCTTCCCGATTGTTTTCGAGCAGGTATTATTTCACAGATCATTATAATCTATCTGAACATGACATTCAACTGAAACCTACCTCTACTGGAAGAAAAATTTATACCCATGCTGAAAAAAGCTCAGTATACAGAGAAAGCAGTGGTTAAAAAAAAGTGATTGACTGAGACTTTCCAGGAATGGTCTATTCCTTAGACTAATTTATGGGGATAGCAATAGCAACATGATCTTTATCCATTTCAGACTGTTGCAGTACCAGTTTCTAATATTCTCAAAGCTTCAGGGATTTTATTCTTCAATAAATCTTAAATTTCTTGAAAGATTATGTCCTGGGTTCTAATCATTGGATTTGATAGCCAGTTTGATTACTCTGCCTGGCTGAGGTGATCGCATGAGAGGTCTGATGATGAGAGTGGTACATCTCTAGGTAGGTGTTACTGAAAGTGCTACCTATTTATGCCTTCTCCTTGAAAAATGTGAACTGTTCACATTTATTCAAGGAAAAGGCATAAATGGGTAATAAAATCAAAAGAAATATTGTTTCAGTAACTACAGAAGATGATCAGCTTTTTAGAGCAACACGTCTAACAAAGAAATACAGTTTCTGGCAACCTTGCTCTTGCAGTTTTCAAGGACAAAATTCAAGCAGCTCATCTACAGATTTAAGTCATTAATCAGAGAGATATGATTTTGTAGAAGACATAGTCTATACATTGACAATTTTCTTCCTGTTGGCACAATGATGAAACAATAGATTTAAAAATATAAAAGCTGCATTCTTCATAAATAAAACTTGACTAAACCAACTGTTCAGTGATTCAAGCCGGATAGTCTTTATATTACCTACATTAGAGCAATGTACACTCTCTTTACCTGAATTTACCCTCAATCACAAAAAAAAAAATGATTTTTTTCATTGTTTGGATTAACCATCCCAGATAGCCACAGCATCAGACAGTGATTCCAGTTTCAAGATTTGATATACTATAAAACAGCAAGAGATTTGTTGTCTGCATATTTTCGTTCATTTTTTTGTTTGTTTGTTTTTAAAGAAAGAAAAGAGGATCTGCTGTACAGAATGCTATTCCCAATTTGAACTGGTTTTTCTTAAAGAGTAAGAAAAGCTGTGTTTTCCTTGCACTGCTGACTTCCCTACAGACTTAGTGACACCTTTTAGAGAAAAACCCAACATTTCACTCTCTCAGCAGAAAATGAAGCAGAAGAAGAATAAGTGTCAGGAGAATTTGACCAGTTAAAGCATGGGTGTTCTGCCACCCTGCCTAGAAATAGTCAAGATATAACCTATATAACTTGCTCCAATAACCAATGCTATTTTATAAATTATGGATGATCAGTTATGGTTATCTCAGAAACATGTAAAATAGGAGCTCACTAAGAGCTGAATAGGTTATTGTCAGTACATGGTGTTTTACAATCTATATAGAATGCTCTCAGCTAAACTACACCCAATTTAACACAAAAGACCTCTAAAATGTTTCTGTGCTGAAGCAAGCTCACACTGTTGAGAGCAATGGAGAGATGGGACAGCCCTGGGAATGGCCTAGGGCAGCAAACCTCACTGAGCCCATCCCAACTCCAACCCACCCCTACAGCAGGCTCGAGGCTAGAGATCTGAATTTGCTCACTGGGATCACCCAACAAGCATTTATCCAGGTTTGGACATAAAGCTTCCCTAGGAATATCAGTGCCCCGTGGAAAAACTGTTTGCCAGCATGACTGGCTCTGCAGAATGAGTATTGGCAGTGCAGATGGAAAATGATTACATAAGATTTACCAGATAAAAATGAATTTTAAGTATAAGCATCACTGCATAAATCAATGTATAAAATAAGAACCGCTAGGAGGTTTTTAAGAATTAGATTTTGGATCAGAAGTACAGCAGAGAAAGGAGAGAGAGTGATTCAGGAAGAAGTGACAAAAGGAAAAGTCCAACAAGAAAACAAGACCAGCAGAAGCAAAAGATGACACTTGGATTTCCTCTGTCAGGCTGAATGAGAAAAGCAAAGAACCGGGCTGCATTAACATTGAAATTAAAGCCAGAAAATCTATATTCCTGTTCTGGAAAAAGCAGATCTCTAAACACCTGTAACATAATATTACTTCCCTGTTTCTATTCAGAAGCCAAATAATTTTCTCAGTTACGTAGATGAGCCCACGACAGATTTTAAACTATACCTCCTATATTTTGAAGATATATTTAGTAATTAAAATAGGATTGTGTGGTGGCAAGTGTGCTTTCTCATTCCTTAACATCTCCTTTAGCAACTGGCAGTAAATTTCTAAAGTGCATTCATTTATGAAATATGACATTAACTATGCTGCCTGAATATGTGATCACCACACACCTTCATTTCTTTTTGGAGTGGAGCTTTGCACACTTTTAGACGTCTAGTTATTCACCTGTTAAGCAAAGAATGCTTTCTGACACAACTGATTTCCCAAAAGAATTAGGATTGTTTGAAAATGAACTGAGCTTGAGCATAACTTTTAATGTAGGAATTCTTATTCCCACAAATCAAATCATCTGGCTGGGAGGAAAAAAAAAAATAACGTTAGGAAAAAAGACAGTCACACATCCAGATTTGCCTTCTGACTCCACCTCTCGAAAAACACTTCAACCCATCCTCTGCAGACACTCATCGCTCTCTCAATTACTCAGTGGCAGCTGATCAGCACATGAATAGAATGAAGGCTACAGAAGGTGTCAAAACTAACTCCAGCAGAGCTAAATCAATGTTAAACAACAGCTTTTTTATTATTATTTTTTATGTTTGTTCACTGTCATGTGGGAGACTATAAATGTGAATATTATAACCAAATTCTATCCCTAGAGTGACCAAGAGCAAAACCAAATACTTGAATGTTGGTTCGGAGTCCATAACAAAGGTATTAGAGATGAAGTGATAACAAATGCATGTCTCACTGTGTTATAAAACCTTTTACATTTTCTTGAACTACAAATAGGCTCTCCTGAGAATAGTATTCATTATGTTGAGAGAATTTTCTGGCCAACTTTAGGTCATGTTCTGTTATTGGATCGGGTCAAGCTGAATGCAAGTTTTAGTTTTCAATCAGCTCAGTTTCCATGAACATAGATCATTTCAATCATTCTTTTGATTTTCTAATGAAGGAAGGTGTAAGAAATGCACAAAGCTGTGCCATAGAATTCATATTTCTCTTCGTATCTTTAAGTCTCCTTTTATTTTTCCTTAAAAAAAAAAATCAGATTTTCATATCAATTAACATTTATTAAATACATCAGAAATCCAGAACTTAAATGGAAAACTTTGTTGAACTAAACTCTTACTGAATATGTATTACTGTTATCACAGGATAAATTTTTAAAAAGCCCATGTTCTAAGAGTTGAAACAGTGCTATTACAATCAGAAAAGTCTTTCCCACTTTTCCTTATGCAAATACATACATTTAATACATTTTGGTCATACACAAACAGACAACTCCAGTTCTAGAGCAAACCGCCTATCCTTCCCATTAAGGGTAAGTGGAGAGAATGAGCTTCACAATAACAAATCCTCATTTCTTCAGTGCAGCTGATTTATATTTAGTTTTATTATACATTTAGAGCCTGATCAAAGTTAAATAAAAAAATAAACAAGTAGTGCATAGCATCCAATTATGGCTCTTCAAAGGCCTGTTGAAGTTCTGTGGCACTTTTAGTTACTGCAAGGTGATCAAAGTTATCATAACATTTCAGAATTCTTTATAAATTTGGGGTTAAGTTAAATAGCATAGGATATAACAGCAGTGCTTCTTACCAAACAAAAACATACAGACAATACTAAGGAGAGAAGCTGACAACCCAAGATATAACGGAATACAGATGTTTACCAGTACACAGAATTAACTTGCTTCTTGCCCTGCCACATGGTTAAAAATAAATTTGTAGCGCGGTAATTAATTACTATCACAATCCCAGAGGCACAAACAAACACCCAACAATCATTGAAGTAATGAATGAAGACCAAAGTAGATAATATGAACTGCTGCTACTAAACCAGCAATCTAACTGCTGTCTGAATCGTCAGGAGTGCAGATTTTACAGGGGGTGGATTGTGCTCACAGCTTACAGAATCATAAAAGATCCACCAAGTCATAAAGGCAGCCATTAAATAAATGTAGAATTCATTAATCCTGCAGAATACCCAGGTGGATGGAACCCAGCTGTAAGCCCTTCTCCCACAGGTCAATGCATGGCCCTTTTACTTCTAGAAATGCATTTAACCACCTTACGTTTTCTAAAATTTATTATGGATGCAGCACCATCGGCAGAACAAAGCAAAGAGAAAACTGTATCTTCTATTTTTATGACATTTCAAGTTTCCTGACATCAGAAACCAGTTGTGAAGATTGCTTACTAATCTTCTGATCAGAGCAAATCTGATAGGAAAGCCAATTTTCTATGCCTTGAGAAACTTCTGATGATTTTTCAAAGCACGCCAATTTGGATGGGACAACCATATTTCTATGGTTCCTTGTTTAACAATGTGCTCATTGCCTGTTTAGAAATCCTGCTGTATTATAATGGCTATCAATTTTGATACTGATGTAAAACTAGAAAATCTGTAAATTGCTCTTGCATTGAAAAACATATTGAACATATAACCACACATTTTTTCTTCCTTATTTTTTTGATGGAGTGTCAGTATGTAATCACTGTGATACTAACAGTCATGAAATAAATGCTTGCACATCAAGCACAGAATTTATCTGTAGTGCCTCCTAACAGGTTTATAATGGCAGCTATGACAGACCCTGCCTAAGTCTGACATTACAAACATCCGCAGTGTAATAATTCTGCTGTGAAGTGACACTTCTGAAAGCTAGTACCTACCCAGATTTGTATCTCTCAGCTTTTTTGCCCAAACATTAAGTATTTCACACAACAAAAACATCACCTCAATTGCATGAGCTATAATTTTATGAGGGAGTCTGTTATCAGACAGAGCTACAGAAAAAAAATTAAGGCAATTTGATATTATTGACAACCAGCTGTTATGAATTATGCAAATCTCTATGATGCAAAATCGGGGTATTGCTCTGTAACGCACAGGAGCACCTCCATATAAATAAAGTTTAAGAACAAGACTATGACTTCACACACCTGCCTGCCAAAAGCAGCAACAAGCCAAATGAACAAGGCTAGGAGCAGCTTCCAATGGATTTACAGCTCCTAACAAGGTTTGCACTGATTTGTACTGAGCTTCTCTTTGCTCTAAATACAGGACAGCATTTTCCTTCTGATCAAACTACTCTTGTCAGAAAGTTAAAGCACTTCAATGACTCCTAAACTATCCCCATATGGCCCACACGAACAGCAAGAATCAAACTGTCTCAGTACACTCTCTGCCTAAAGTCTAGGTCTAAATCCAGTCCACCTAGGCTTTGGGTAAAGAAATAGCACTCCTTAGTTCATAGCACAAAGAAAATGGACATAACTAATTTGTGGTGTGTGGGGGAGCTGCAGAAGAGAGTCAACTCTCTTGACAGCGTTCCACACTAAAGCTACAGAGACATTATGTATAATCAATGAACATACAGATGTTATAATTAATACACAGGAAAGTTCGGGTAAGTAAGATTATTGCAACAGAAGGATAATAAATGAAAAATGCTCACTGATGTTGTAGGCTTGCAATACCCTCCATGAGGAGCGGTCTCCAGGAAAAGATCCTTCCTCAGTGTCAGTCACACTTCAGTAGGATCTAGGAGAAGTGCAGCCAGGCTCTACCCCTTCCTGTAGGGCAGGTGAATTGCCTTCACTTGTGCTCCCATGGCTGACTCATTGCTTGCCTCAGGTGGTCAATCAGAGGTTCAGGCTGTGATTCAGCAGTTCCCATACACGTTATATATCATCTGTCTTCTCTAAGGTCCTCCTTTTAGCTAATGATTATTGTTTCAAGCTGTTTCAGTCTGACTAGAAACTCACTGAAAATAAAATGTTATGAGTTGCAGTTATAGGCCAATTATTAATTGCTCAGCCTTCAGGATTTTGGTCTTTATTTTTAATATGTTCCCTTCTTGTTTCAAGAAGGGATGCAGTGATGCAAGGAACACCTTCTCTCTTTTCATTAAAAGCAAATTCTAGCACTATTCTAACATTGCTTCTGTAATCCATTCTGTATACTAGTCATCATAAAAATGGCATCCTTTCTCCACTTATTCAATGGGAGGAAGTAGTATTTCTTAAATATTACAATGCAAATACATCTCCAAATTTGGAGATAACTATTTGTATAGCTAAGATATAACTCGACCTGGCAAATAAGAAAAACAAATGCATCATGAAGGCCAACAGAGTGAAGAAGGCTGCCAGGTGCTGCTTAGTGAGATGCTTTGCTAGAAGCTTTGCCTTTGATTGCTCTCCCAGGGCAGAGCAGGTGCAACCCAATGCAGTTCCAATCTCATTCAATTACTTTGCACCCAGTAAATGATGGAATCACGTACCTGAAAAGCAGCATTAAAGTGTCCTTTTTAGATGAACAGTACCTCATTGAGGCTGAACAAAATGGTTGAAAAAGTCATAGCACGGCTTTCAGTTTGGGAGCAAGTTTCAGAAGCCAATGGCTTAATGCTTATGCCAATGGCTTAAGGCTTATGCCTCTATGGCTTAAAACATATTCAAGAACAGCACATTAAAATGTCTTCTAAGTCTTGCTAGCATACATGACTTTAAAACCTTTTCTACATTTTCCTTCTGTTTCCATCATAGATCACACTCCTTTTACACATTCATTGGGCAGATTTACAACAAATGTAAGTCAGCATCATGCTACTGATGGCAAGAAAAGTGTGAAGATTTACAGCAGCCATGAATCTAGCACTTACTCCTCAAAACAGTTCAATTTTCTCCTGTATCATTCCCCTTCCATTTCATCTAATTTTTCATATGTTCTTCTACATCTCATGATCAGGAAACTCTAGTTGTACCCTAAAGAGCATAATTTAAACTGGTGGGAATAATCTTGTCATTTGGTCTACAGTAATTTATTATGGACATGTCCAAAATTTTTGAAGTCTTTGCTGGAGCATTCTGTGAGGGCAAGAAACTCACTCGTATTCAAAACTCCAGCAATACTGCACATTAAAAAATTATATATGCTGATCAATAAAGTGTGAAAGAGCTGATGAAACAGTCTGCATTTTTCTGGGACAGTAATTTTGTGGCATGAATTATTTATAAGGACTATGAAGCAGAAGCAAAAAAAAAAAAAAAAGGACAAGTAGAAGTAGAAAGCATGCAGCTTACCTTATCACTCATAATCTTGCAAACAGCCACAAAGAAACTATAATCATTTGCTACATGCTGGGACATCAAAGAACAATGTAATATTGTGGCATGTAAAAATGTACTATAATACATTAAAGAAATTAGTCCCTGGTGAGTTTATACGTTTCTGCTTCCTTCCTAAGCTATTCCTGAGCTACCATTTCTGCTGACAAAATAAGGGTTTCTTTAGAGCTACTTGCCAAAATATCGAGGAGAAAGTTTACAGTAAAACAGGAAAGGTTGCTGCTGCAGACAAGGAGGTATTCAAGGCCAGGCTGGATGTGGCTCTGGGCAGCCTGGTCTGGTGGCTGATGACCCTGCACATTGCAGGGGGGGTGAAACTAGGTAATTATTATGGTCTTTTTCAACCCAGGCCATTCTATGGTTCTCTGATATGATTCTATGATTTCAGATTTGTGATAGGCAAAGAAAGGTGAATTAGAAAATTACTTCTCAGTAACTTGTGAAGAAAGTGTCTATAGCTATGGTCTTATGGTTGATGTATGATAGAAACTGTTACAGAGAACAAAACTAGAACAGTTCGTTAGTACTTGGATTTGGTTCATATTTTTTAAGTAATAATGTGCTTATATGTTTCATGTAATAAGAAGAAAAGATGGAAACTGCAAATGTATGGAGTCCATACGGATGCCTCAGTGATTTAATTTTGGATCAAGGATGTGTTTCGTTTGTGTATTTACATGCTTGTATTTCAATCAGATATTTAAAAAATCATTCAAGTATTTTTTGTCTATGTTCCCAGTTAAAAGGTACTTAAAGAAACAGCCAATACAAATCAAAGATGTTATGAGTATGATTTAGTTCCATAGTCTGAGATCCAAAATTAACAAATCTTTAGGTTTGGACTTTGGATTCAATTACTGCAATAACCTCACTAAAGCCAATGAATGAACCTGGCCATAAAGGAAAGATTATGAAAAAAATAAAATAAAATAAAATAAAATAAAATAAAATAAAATAAAATAAAATAAAATAAAATGTTATATAGTTGGAAAAATGGACAAACTGAAAGCATATTTCATTTCTCTCTTGTTGCAGAAGTTCAAAAATTAATCTCTTTAGTTCAAACCAAGTAAATAGAAAAATAATATGGAAAACTGTTAAACTAAAAGGAATTAAGGAAAGTTATATTTTCTATGTCATTTCAGTTTTTCCTTTTGCCTCACAATGCTGACAGTTGACTGCTTGTAACCAAGAGAGACTAATTAAGGTCACCTGGGAAGTACTAAGTGCAAATTCTGCCCTATTCTGAAGTGTGAAGTCAAAACAAAGCTAGCCGATTTATTCTTTTACCATAACTATGTTTTTTTGTCTAATTTTCTTTAAAAATTAACCTTTCCTTATGATCAGCTTCCACAGCTGCCTTTTATCTTCTGAGTGCTCACATTTCCATTGCAGTCACCACTTTCTTTTGGCAAGGCCATCATTTTTAAACACACCTCGGTGGAAACACCGCTCTCAAAAGCTGATTATAGCAACTGCTACAGAAAACTCTTCTGCAACATATTCTGCAGGCTCATCAATCAAACCCGAGACTAGAATAATATCATGTTTAACCTTTCCTTTTCATTATTACCATCCAGGCAATATTGTTTGCAGAATTCCCGGTGTCATTTCAATGGGGGCTGTCAGTCTGAGGGACCAAGCAGATTTCTTCCAAAATGTACATGCTGATGCTGCCTTCTTTCTTCAGGATCCCTCCTGAAAAGTTGCTAACAGTTGCTAATTAAGTTACTAAAGGCTCTCATTATGTGTTGATATACATGACAGCAAAATTGGTCTCATGACAACTCAATGTCACAGCACATGAACATGCCATAAATATTTCCAATGTACTGAACTGGAAAAAGGATGTCTCATGAGAAATGCATTTCCAAAGGCAAGAGGCAATAATTGTAAGTTAATCCCTACTTAAGTTTCAAAAATAAGTAAAATATTATTAAAAAAACACTGAAATTTGTAGCTACATACGTGAAAACCACAGACTCATATCTTAACCAGCAAATGGATTGTTGTCATCTGCTAACAAACTGTACGCTCAAATGAATAGTATGGCTTTGGTGTGCAAAGAGCCCAATGACTTTTAGCTGAACTATGATAAATGGTTAAGAAAGCTTAAAATGTTGCTTCAGAATTTTTAATAGATACATCCACCTGTTATTTGGTGTAAAACTCCCTTCTACTCCCTTCCCTGCTGCCATTTCACCTGTGGTTGTTGTTTGTTGTTATTGTTCACAGCGGTGATTTGTTTGTTTGTTTGCACTTCTCTAATCCTGAACAGATACCCAATACACAAAGAGTTTATGAAATGTGTCCCTGCATCTTTTAAAATCCAAACAGAACTACTCGTTCCGTATATGAATCCACTGTCAGTAAGAAGGCAAGACTATAAACTTACAGCTTTATCAATGCTTAATATTTGCTTTTCCTTCCCTATCAGCTGGAGTTTGTTAGTGTTACACCCTGCTTAGGGTTTTGATTTCCATCCTGTGTTTTTCACCCAGGACTGCAGACCAGTTATTTCTGAAATATGAGTAACATTTCCCACTGGGTACCTATAAAATGCACTGAGACATATTCTAATTGCCTATGAATATTCAAAACCTCATTATTGTTACTAGTTTATAATTATCGTATTCCCCTGACAAAAACATGCAGCACACAATAAGAAAGGCAATCCATTAAAAATGTTGACATTCATGTTCAACAGTTTTCTTTCTTTCTTTTTTTTTATTAACTATTAGGCTTTTTATCTTGGCTACTAAAATCATTTCTAGAACACACTTTGTTCCATATCTCCCACATTGTACTCCTCCTGCAATAACATTACAATTAATTGTCTGTATAGTTACTAACAACAGTGCTATCTTGCATAGCATACCCTACAGATTAGGCAATATCATAAAAGTATGTGCAATTATATAAAATATCACTGCAAGGCACAGTTTTTCTCCCAGTGCCAAGCTCCATGCCTTTAGTTCACTGAACCACTAAGGTTCAGAATCTGTGTTCGACTTGGAAAATGGGGAACAAGCCTCATATTTGAGACGTGCAGACAGGACACACTGGATATCTCTCATCTTACACCTGCAAAAGCAGGATGAGTCAAGAAGCTTTTATCATCTGTACTTTGGTTGTACTTACTTAGGCATGCAACTGACAATAGAGCTGCTGAAGTCAAGGAGCGGTGGTGGTATTTATTTTCCAGAACTTGGAAAACCAATAAACATTGCAAACAACTCCCTGCAGCTGCTTCTAAAACCACGAAAGTTTCAACCACGCTGCTGCAAAGCAAAAACAAAGCTTTATAACTTCAGGAGTTCACCCTTCAAAGTGACTTGGTCTCCTCTGGCGGCAGTCCCACAGAACACACAGAGGCCTTCTGGCAGCCTGCAGGATGCAGCAGGAGCCACAGCCAATGGCACACCTCTGAGACTGAGCATGGTCTGGCTGTTCAGGGTGCTGGGAAGACATTTCAGTAAAGCCTGTAATGGATGAGCAGCAACACCCTGCTATCTCATCATCAAACCCATCCTCTGCTCTTCTTACTTTGTACCCGGACCAAGCCTTATCTATGCTATAAGACAAGAATACATTCATTCATTATTTTTTGGGCCTCTGTATGCTGTATCTGTACAAACAGATGGTTGGGCATTACCTAAACAGACAAGCAATCTAAAGCAGAAAAGGATAAAGCAGAAAAAAAAAAAAGCAAAAAACAACCAGAACAGCACAATGCACAACAAACTTAACAAAGCCAACAGACGGCTGCAGAGACAACTAATGGCATTTCCTTCCAACACCAAGTTTGGTGATTGTAAGGATCTGATTGAGCAGTTGATATGTGACCCACCTGCAGTCAGAAGCTACACACATACAGACACACAGACATCTCTTTCAGCCAATTCTCCAAAGCTATTGCCACTCCAAAGGAATGATCAGAGTGCAGGGACACACCAGCCACAGAGCAAAGGCTACCTGGAAGGATGGTTCTTGCTCTGTCTCAAGTTATTCCTGAATAACTGTAGACATTCTGGTATTGGAGAGAACCCTCAGAGTAAAGAAGATTTTGTTTCTATTTTGCATCACAAAAACGTTGGTTAAAACTGAAAAAAAAAAAAAAAAAAATACAAAGATGATGCATAAAATATGTGCAGGAGATATTTCACTTTAAACATAAAACAACTGAGATACCTAAAGTTTTCAGGAGAGGAAAAAGAATAAACAACAAAAAACAAACCTTGTCATTGAAAATGCTTTGCGTTCGCCTTTCGAAAGGTTAACTTGTCAGAAAGGTCAGAACTTTTCAGGTTGGATTTTCAGAGAACTGAAGTCAGCTCATCTGCTGACTTCACAGATGTGCTCGGTGCTAGCAGCAGCCCCATGCCCGCAGCGAGGGAGAAACTGAAAACTGTTTTTTCTCAATGGAAGACGTGGATGTATTGAGACAGAGCTTGGGCAAAAATGTGTATCTTTTCTTTAAATTTGGCTTCCTTGGTTATGGGATGTGTGTCCATATGTAAGTGTACATGAGAAGTACGGAGAGAATAAAGGGTGGCTGTCAGAAAAGCTATAGGATCAAGATTAGATTTGACATTGTTCACTGACCAAGTGAGAAAAGCAATGTGCGTGGTTCAGGCAGGAGCTCAGCTCCAAGAGGGAGGCACAGCTCTGCAATTCCTGTAGCAGGATCTTCAAAAGAACTCAATCTAAGCACACTCAGTCTTCTGCTTTCTGAGATACGAACACTTCTTTGGATTCTAAGTAGGAGCATAGATGGTTTAAAAACAACAAAATCCACCAGGAATGTCCCATTCTTCAGCTGGGCTTGGGAAAAAAAACATTTCAGTTATGTATCCTTTCCCAGGCCTGTCTGTCTGTCTATCTTTTCCCCTAACACCTCCACTGACTGCATGCTGCTACAGAAGTACACGTGTTGGGGCTGAAATATTAAGCAATATTATAAAAGATTTCCATGGTTTCCTTAAGAGGATGTTCTGAATACATATGGAACAAATTACTGTTTGCTTTAGAGAGAGAAAATGTCAAAACAAGTACAACTCCCTAATGCTGTAACAGTCACTTCCAAAGGATGGCTTTTCCCACATCATCTTATCTGAAATACTTAAGAGTTCAGAACAAGAAGCAAATTTGCCATGATGCCACTAGACAGCAACTGCTGTGAAACACAGGCTTGAATTGGAGCCACTGACATGAAGGCAGCACAGAAATGAGTCCTTTTTTATCTCATGGCACATCTGCCTCATGGGGCTGGGAGTGCGCTGTGTCCTCCTCCGCTGCTGTAGGTGCACAGGTTTTCCTCCAGCTGTACAGCAGCAATGGGGCAAAATGGATTCCAGGCTGGATTCTCGGCCACACATTCCTGGTGTCTCTGCATGTATCTAAGCACGTGTCCACACACACACTTACATATTTCTTCTGCCAAGACACATAGCTCGGCAGGCATCTTGTGTTTCTCCTCACATCTGGGGGAATACTGGTCATGGCTCATTCATATCTAACATACACTAATGCTGTAATAGAGATGTTATGATCTAGTAGAGGGTCAAAGCCAAAGTGCCTGTTTTTTCTTAGGCATCTAAGTATCCCTTGGGAATAAAAATAAGGACACTGGAGTTGGAGGGTGGGGAATTCTGCATGGTTCTCCTGCTCTTACTGCTGAATAAAATCACTGTTTCTGTTCGAACACTCCAAATAATGGAGGTAAAACCGGAATGAGAGAACAGACAGCCTTGGTGCGGAGCTGTGAGAGAAAAATCTGAACTCCTGGAAAAACAGATGGCTTCCTGAAAACACTTCTTTTGTTTAGCTTTCAGATTTCGCTTTCAAAAGATGGCGATATTTATCAAATACCTTGATTGCTACATTGGCAAGCTTCCGTTACCTCCCTTAAGTGGATGAAAGCATCATGCTTCTGCTTCTGTGCATGCTTGCTTATTCACAACACATGCTGTACCAACTCGAGGCACAAAATAATTGCAGCAAAACGTACAATATAACTTAAGGTACATCAAAGCATGTAACATTAAAAGAAAATACTATTGTGGACAGAGCGTGGCAATCAGTCAATAAAAGGAGCCAGTTCTGCCACACGAGCAGCAAAATGACCTGGGCATGTTATTCCACTGCAGAACCTGGAATTTCAGCTGGAACGATGAGGTTGTAGGATAAAGAGTAGACAAGGTATTTCTATTGCACTGAAAATGAGTTGTTCCAAAATGAAATTAAGTTCACAATTTGAAAATGCTAGACGTGGTTAATGTAATATTTCTCAGATCCAATTTAGGATGCATAAGTTCAAGCAGTGCGCCCTGTAGCTTCAGTTTAGACATAAATCAGACTGCAGTCATTATTTCCTGTCCAATAAGGTGGATCAAATCATGCCAGAATAATAAACTGTTTAATGAAAAAGGATGCAGTCAGACAATGATCCATATTTAGCACTGATGAACAAGAGGATGATACCAGTGGAGCATGAATTAACACCTGAGGCATTTACTTAACAGAAAATTGAAAATTAGAATCCTTGTTTTGTGAAAATGAAAACAGAAATATAAAGAAGGAGATGTGGGTTAAGAAACAAGAAGCCCCTACATGGTAGATAGAAATAGACTGAGCAAAATCCTCTATAAAGCAGTTTATTAAAATAATACTGGACATTTTCTTAACTGTTGAACAACACAGAAGATTTTCATAGCCGTTCTGGGGTTTCTTTTTGCTCAGGATTAGAACACAATTTAGGGTCGCTTTCCAGCTGCTATGCAAAAATCTTCCACTTATTTCCAAGGACCTTCCTTTCCCTGGGATGGATGCTTCAGTCAGAGATCTGTTTGCAATACTTAATCTGTATGTAATTCTTCTGCATCCAGCTATCTTTAAATAATGTTCTTTTCCAGTTTTCAACCAACAACCACTCTGCAACACCTGTCCTCTCTATCAGCCATTTCTGAGTTAGTACAAATGTAATGACACTTGTGACAATTACATTCTCTGCTATTCAGTTGCTAACTTTCTCTTTATAAGGCAGTAATTCTCATTAAGTGCTCCTTGAGCAATCAATTGATTCATTAACTTGTAATAAATGCTTTTAAAATGCAAATTAAAGACCAACCTGCAACACCTATTTAAAACACTACCAATATTTTACAGATAGAAGCGTACACAGTTTGCATTGCTGTGCTACACGTGGGCCCAAGAAATGACCCTTCCGTAGAACACTGCCTATAAGACAGCTTTACCTCATCCAAGAACCTGTCTCAGGCAAGACATTTTCTGTCCATAAAGATAAATGCCATGGGGAGCCACAGTTGTATGGGATGTACAAAATTAGAGATCAGATACTGCATGTTAATTTAGCGTATGGATTTGACATATAATACATCCTAAACGCACTGACACTGTCAGGTTATTGATCATTAAATACATTTTGAAGTCATAAAAAAAAAAAAAAAAAAAAGAAACTGGAAAGAAAAAAAAAAGGTCTCAGTATAGCAAATGGAAAGGGATAAGCTGAAGGGAGATCCTAACTGTAGTTGCACTGGTCACCAGTTGGCACTCCCCATGTTTCAGATACAGGCTGTAACAGCAGGGTTCTGATAAAACTGGCCCCAGATCTGAAACCTGCAGGTCTTTCATAGGGTTTCCCACTTTCTATGAACAGAAATGTATGAAAAGATCAGACTTCTGTGATTTACTCTTTGCAATTTAGTGAACATGGAGCTGCAAGAACATGAGGCCAACGAACTGTAAGCACTGCAGCTCAGCTGCATCCCACCACAAAGGATCCACACATCTCCCAGCCCAAGATGAGCACTTACCACAGAGTAATCACTGATTGTAACCATTTAAATCCGAGAAAGTCTTGAATCAGAATGCTGAAATGAGTCATATAAGATTTATATGAATAATTTCTTCCCCACTACTGATCTCGTAAATTTTTTTTGACAACAATGTTTTCATGCAACCTTGCTAGTGCTTAGACTTCCAAATACTTCACACCGAGTAAATTATTTACAATTTTTCAGCAGCTAGTGAATAATTTCTTTGTGAGCAGCTTGCATGAATTGGCCTGCTCTGTTCTGAGCAAAGTTTCTCCATTGCCCATACCCAAAAATACTTCTTTAGCCATTTCAGAGAAACCGACTTGGGGAATGACATTGCCTCAACACAGTTCATACAGATAATTATCTTCCTGTGATTTTATCAGTCATTTTTATAAAACTGGTTACTGACTGGTTTGTCTGACGTTGCCAACACAGAAATCAACTGTTGATTCAGGAAAAAGCCATTAAACATAAAATAAATGAATTAATGATGTGTCACTCCCTGAATGAATCACTGTCTTTATCATCCACATCTCTGCATAATTCTTCAACTTTTAAGACAAAAGCACACAAAGAATGGGTGAATGGAAGAGTTGAATTTCTTTCATCAGTTTCAAATACAAAAAATAGAAACGTCTGTAGAAGAATTCTACAGCCCACTGGTTGACCTGGGCATGTTGTGCAGGAAATCGTTTATGAAGTTGAAAAAAATAAAATAAAATTCATGGGACTTCCTAATAAATTTGCTCAGTAGCTCAGAAGCAGTGGCGAGACATTGCTCTGTAACACTGATGCAGATAAAAGCTGACCGACTCCTGGTTCGTGAGTTATTGGAATGCACTGGGACAGTTGTAGCACATCCACAGCATTTGGAATTTACCCTGGAAGCTGTACTTTTATACCCAGACCATGTTAGCATGGAAGAAAGGTCTGCATTCAGAATATAACCAAGTGAATTTTGTATTCATCGTTAGCACAGCATCACTTTGTCAGTTTAATACGTAAGAAATGAATAAACTGAATAATATAGTATATCATCTCTACTTTTCTCAACTTATTTTGCTAACATCGATAATCAGGTTCTAGTGAAAAGATCAAAGAAACCATATTCCATCCTGGCCAAATTATCCAAAATAAAGGAATCCCAGAAGGAGCCGTAGATTCCAAGATCTGCAAATGCAGTTTGATATAAGATTGCCCTCACCAGCAAAATATTTTTACTTAGTTTTCCTGGAGTAAATTTCATTGCAAAAGCCAATAGATGCGTTTGCCATTATTTCTATGAAGCAATCAACTTCATTTGCCAGGGAAAAAAATGACTGTTGCTCTCTGCTGCAGGACTAAAGAGGGAGCTATTGACTAAGAACGGCATGAATATGTCAGCGTGGATAAAGATATTCTCAGTGCTGAGGAGAAGCCCTTTTTATCTGCTGACACAGTCTGTGGTAATATTGATATGTGATAAAATACGTAATGATCCTATGGTGCTGTTGCATCCAGGAGTTGCATTTCTGAAGTCAGATGCCTTGTAAACATTGTCGGTAAAACCATCTTCAAATAAGTCAAAATAGGTTTTGGGTTTTGTTTAAGCTGTTCAGTCCTGTTTAGCACAGATGCTGGTGAACTTAATTTGTGCAAATGCTTCAGTAAAATAAAGGTGTTAAACTCAAGGCACACTGAAAGCATGTGCACTGAGAAGGCAGAATTCCTCTCAGTGTCTGCCAAGTAACAACAAATTCTGTACCTGCTGTGTGCTGCTGTACAGGGTTGGAATGCAGTGTGGGAAGATGTGGTCGGTGTCGTTTTGGTGACTCATCAGTATCTGTAGCATCTGTGAAGTGCTTTCATTATGGCTCATCATCAGCCAAGGGTTATTTGGGAGACAGTTTCAGGTGCTGCAAAAAGACGAGATGAGGTACCAGCAAGCCAACCTGAACTGCTGCTGTCCTTGCACAGAGTCTGACCTGTGACAGTTCTCTCTCTTCTGTATGCCTCATCCCAGGCAAAACTAACTATATTCACATCCATACAACCAGACATTTTTCTTCTGGGATTTTGTGATTGCTTGAATGAAATCTTCCAAGGCAGCTGTGGGTACATTCCTTCCCTTCCTACAGAATGATGTCCTAAAACTAGAAAAGACTGTGCATACACTATGCACAAGGACTAGGTAGAGTTTGGATGAGTACCTTCACAACTGAAAACAACTGTCTTTGTGCCCTTTGATTAAAGCATAAGAAATGATGACACGAGTGTTCCATGGGACTGTACTTTGCCAATGACCAGTGACGAAGCATTTCTAATTGTTTACAGAAACAGAAGTGAAGACTGGGGAAATTTCAATGAGGCTTCTTCCCCATCAAATCCTGAAATAGGATTTTTCCACATCTGGGTAGGTTTATGAATTTTAATAGAAATGTTGCAAACCAATTCCTTTCTATTGACAGTGATTAAGCTACATTTATTTTGCTGAATATATTGCATTTGTAAGTGTTGCATTTATCTCAGAACTAGCAAAAGGATCCAAAAAAATTCATAGCTAAGTACGTATCGCTCGGTACAGTGGCCCTTCCTGGAATAACACTGCATTGCTGGATTAAGACATGAAAGTCTCCCAAAGTGTTGTCTGACCGCCAGAGGGAGGTCACACTGCTCCACAAACAGACCAACACCGCCGAGAGTGACTGGGGAAGGCTAATTAAAATGAAAAACTAATTAGGAAATAAATAAATAATCACAAAAGCTTCCGAGCAAAGAGCTCCCCCATATCTATCAGGAGATTAAATTTCATAAGGAATTAAACAAAAAACCAAACAAATAAACACAAAAAAACCCCCCATCAAACCCACAGCACATAAAAGCAATTGCACTTCAAATTTTGAAGCTGTGATAATGAAGTTCCTGATCGTTTCATAGCAGCATTTCTTTCTTTAGGTAATATGTATCTATCTGAAATTTGTTGCAAGTTTACGTTGTGGTCTGACTGTGGTCTCTACTACTTCACATTTTCAGTCTTATCTTCAGCTTTATATGCTGATATACCATTTTCAGTACTTCAGAACTTCAATTTTTCCTCTTCTGAGCTTCAGGACTCATCCTTGGGGGTTGGTCCTGACAGCCTTTAATGCACTTTATTTATGTGGCAGTCCCTGCAGACAAAAAGGCATACTCTTTGAACACAGAGTTCATGTATTTCACAAGACTGAAGACCAAACACTGGAGGGTAGGAGCAGGGGACAAGAAAAAGCAGAGAGCTGTGTGGAGGACACTGGGTAGGAGTTAATTCCCACTTGCAGCAATAGCTAAACCTATTTTCTTTGGGCTCGAGTGGTATATTCTCATATATAGAAAAGGCAGGGTACAGAAGAATATGGAAATAGATTTCTGTTAGAATATTATGCCTTAAAGAATAAGTAACCCCTATGATCCAAACTAAAAACCAATTAAAATCTTTATACCACAGTACACTATCATGTATTATGTATATGCCGTACATTTAGCTGAAAAGCTATTTCAGAAGTGGTTTTAAAAGTTTAAGAATATCACCAGTATGAACAACTCAATATACGCAGCTTTATGGGCATATTAATAAAAGATAATTCCTTTATACATAGAGAGATCAAGCCTTCTGAAAATTTATATTAAAGAAACTAGAATTAAGATATGGGAATTTTGTTCAGTGTCTCATGGGGAAAAGTTTTCTGATTTAATATCTCCTTTTTTAATTTCATGTCTGTTTTCGAGCTCCAAGTGCCAATGGTCTTTAGAATACCAAATAAATATTCGCCAACTCCTAAAACATACAAATAGGAAAATAATTTCATCTTCTAATGCTACCTGCAGCTTGTTAGTGTTACATGGACCAACAAATAACAAGAGAAAATCTAGAAGCAAGTTGTTTGTTATAACAAGAAGATAAATGCATTCCTACAGCCACAGAAGGAAGAACAGACACAACACTGTAGAGGAAATAGAGAATAAAATAGAATTTAAGATGCTACCTGCAGTTAGAATATCTATTTCAATATCTATAGTCCTCTATCTCCCCCCAAAATAATACAAGAAAGAAAAGACAATTAATAGGCATTTCTTCTAAGTAGACTCAAAATACTTCTTATGTATAGGTTCCAGTGACATTTTCTTTTAACTCCACTGATCATCCTTAGCAGTGGTTATCAATTTCCATAATAATTATAGAATCAAACAAGAACTGGCATAAATTGATGAAAGCTCATTTATTCTGTTCTGTCCTGTTTCTTGATATGGATCCAAGAGAAACTTTACGGTTTTCCTTTATCGTTACAGTTTGATTTCTGGGGGTTTCCTTTGGCTTTGTTTTGTGACTGCTTTACAGACCATCTCTGATTTCTGGCCAGCTCTCAGTTCTACAGATACTGATGCAGAATGTGTTTTTTCTCAGTTTCTCAGTATTCTCACCAAGCATTAAATCCATAGAGCAATTTTCAAGCCTTCAAAAGAAAATGTTTCTATGTCTCGAGTTTAACCTCGGAACAAGGCAAATGTTTTAAAGCACTACAGTATGGTTTGTATCCTTGCCCCTGTCCCTACAGTGTGGCTAGTGGAGGCAGAGGGGCACAGAATAACTCACAGTCACAAGGACTGCTTCTTTTGGACCCACGACCCAAAAGGTTCCATCTTGTTTTTCAGTTCACCCTTCCAGCCACAGCAGTGCACCAGTGTTAAATTTGGCATGTAACTCACAGTCCCAGTACTGTCAGCTCTCAGAGCTGGGGGCTGTACAATTTCAAATCGTCTATTTGACAGTGAAAGAAGGAACAATTCTAAGCCTTCAAAAGTAATAAATTATAGCTGGCTGAAACTTCTCAGTTATTGGAAGTGATAGTTGAGATGACTGAGTCAATGGGTGAGCTGTCAGTTCTTTGAATGCCACTTCAAACTCAGAGCAGATATCCATCACACATCAGAAAATTATTTATCCTTGTACTGTAACACTTTTAAATGCCTGTATCAAACATTGGTGTGAATTTGCCACATAAATGAAAACTTCAGAAAAAGATAGATTCTTTTAGTCCCAAAGTCAGAAATGCTCAAGATCTCCCTCTCGTAAGTCTGGCAAATTATTAGTTTTAGCCCTAAATGGCTTTTAGCTTTCTAATAGCAGCCATTCTTTCAAATCTTAATCAAAATATTTTGCTAGCCTACCCAAATAAATGAAGAAATAATTAGTGTAGGGATAGGGCAAATTCATGCCTCGTGGCTTGAAACTTAGATCATAATATTGATCAATGGGAAGGTAACAGAGCGTTACTGTATTTCATGACACAGGTGCCAACCACATGAAAAAAAAATCAATGTGAGCAATGATTCATTTTTCAATCTCCAGTTTGATTCAGAGATCACTGATCACTTCTTTTACAACAAGCACTATGAACCAAAGCTAAGACAATGATTCTGACAGGTTTACCAGGCTTCAAGAAAGCTTGTATCACATGGCATTAGTGCTCTGCAAAAAGCTCACCTTTCTTTCAATTCTCTAACAATAGATATGTTCTCCAGGAATATTTGAATGATCTCTCCTCCTATGCTTGTTATGCCTCATTGCAATGCTGACATATTTTGAAGACTTTATGGAGGAGAAGGGAGGCTGAGCTTTACACAGCTACAAAACCCTGTTTGCAGCCTCTGTTGTTCTGAGGGCCAGCATAAAGCCTAAGAACTCTTCATTCATCTAGGCCACTAAAACACAGGTGCCATGTGCAGAAGAGTTCTTGGGAAATGAATAAATGGCAGCTTTAATTATGCAGTCACATGGAAAGCATGTCAGGATTTTTAAAATGTTGTAACGAAATGGAATGCAAACGCAGAATCATGTGTAGATGTGAAGTTATTTGCACCATGAGCATTTTGATAAGCTGATTATGGTAGATAGATAGGTGCAAATAAACTGCTAAGCTTTTCCCATTCACATTCAAAGCTTGATAACTCCTCTCTCTCACACAGAAATAAATCTGAAGATCAGAAACAGAAACCAGGTAGATGTAAAGAACATCCATCGTACATGGACACCACAGGTTGGTGGGCATCCACTGGGCCTTCCCATGCAGCAATAAACTACAGAAAGACTTCTTGGTCATTCTCTGCAGAGCACACTAAGAAACTTAGGCAAAAAAGGTTGTACTGCTGCAACTGCCCTTAGGTACCAATATCAGCGCTAGCATTTGTGAATATTAGATAGAAAAAACCTTCTCAGCATCTTGAAAAGTATTTCTTCAACTGCAATGATAAGAAGATATAACATTAAATATTGAAGTTAAAAAATATCAAAATAATTTCCACTTCATGGAATATTAATAATATTTCATTTAATTAATAGATGTAGGAATGGATGCAGTGAGATTTCCACATGAAAGGCCTGCCATAAGATTTGATCATGGCCAAGGAACACAAGTCACTTGTGTGAGGAAGGGCACACAGTACCACCCAAGCTTTGCACTGCCACAGTGTTCTGTCCTGCCATTGAGATAATGACCTGTTAAGATAATGATCTCTTGAGATAATGACCTGTTACTTGATCTGGGAGGACCAGATGATACCTGAAGCAACCTGTATCATCTGCACATACTAACAGCATGTCCTCTCAGTGCTCCCTGGGCTCCAGCAGCTCGGGGCCATGTCCCCAGCCCTGGGGAGCTGTGCCATGCTCACCGCCCTCTGAGGCAGACCCTTTCCCTATCCCCCCCAACCCTCCCCTGGTGCAGCTCCATGCTGCCCCATCACCACCCTTCTGCTCCCATCACGAAATCTCAGAGCCATCACACAAGTGACAGTGCAATTCAAAACAGAGCCCAGAGGAACAGATGGGCTAGAATACAGTTCCGCATTTCTTTATTCCATGGGGACTGCACAGCATGGCCTTGAGCACCTGGATTGAGAAGCACAAACTTCCTGTACAGTTAACAGGAATTTGTCATGGGGACGCCTTATGAAATTTCAATTCACTGGGATGAAAACCAGCAAAAAATAACTGATGAATCGCATCTCTTCCAAATATAAAGACTGCTAAAATGTCTTATCTTGCAGTACAAATGTAGACATCTGGTCATCAGATGTTCATATTCATATTTTTGCTGATAAATACACGTTGAGTGGGTGGCAGTTACCAGCTGTTTGTTTTTTTTATACAGAATTGTTGGACAAATTGTCTGTAAACAGGTGATAGAGCATCATCTCAGGACTAACAACGGCATTTTTTTCCCCCCAGAGAAATAATGTTTTAGCAAAAATGCATTTTCAGCTTCATAAACTTGCATATTTATGGGTTGAATTTTCCTAGGTGTGATATCGGCTGAGAAACAAGGCAAAATAAGAAGAAATTATTTCTTTAATTTAGATATAGTAAGGATGAATCATTTCGACTTATTTTTGAAAAGGTATTACATTTGAATATTTTATGTTAGATATTTTGTATGTTAAAGCAAAAAGAAATATTCAGGATTACGTTTAAAAAAAATAAACTGAATTCTTCAGGTTCAAATTTCTAATATTCTTAGGAGAGAAAACAGAGCTGATTTGCTTTTTGAAGAGGGAAGTGAGGCCAATAGAGCTCAGTGAACCACGTAGGGCAGGATAATATTCAAGTACCCTTTGGATACCAAACATCACATCAGTGAATAGATTATGCCTTCTCCCCACAGAAGGGAGCAGTTGGCTAAAAACATTGCCACACCACTATCAAAATCCTTAATTACTATTTCCAGAAGTTTATTAGGGTTGACTAGGTCTGGCACAAAGTTTTTCATCAAGCACAGAAGGACTAGGAAGAAAATCTAGGGAGAGTCCTGTGCGCCAAGTTCTAGCCTGGAGCAGATTGTAATGGCTAAGTGGAGATAACTCACAAATAAATCTATTAAAGGCAAAATTTATATCAGAAACACTGACAAGCTCATCAGCTCTAACTGTGGTAGTGGTCACAGCTGTTATGAAGTGATGGCATTAATTTAGAAAGAGGATATTGCCTCAAATCTGAAGTGATGAGTGGTGTCTGTAAGGCAGCATCACTTTGCTGTCAGTGCTGGCCATGCATACAGCTGTGGGTAAGCATATTTCTAGCCTGTTCTATTGGTGTAAGATATGAATTCAACTAATCAAAGGCAATAAAATAAGAATAGGGCTATTCCACTGTACAGAATGACAGCTGCAGTTAATGCTTGCATATTAAGTACTGTGTCTGAGCGCTTCAGATCTCCACTATTTTAATATCCATTAGACAGAAAGCTGGCATTTGGCCCTGCTCACTCTTCCTCTCCAGGATGAGCTCCTTATAGTGAGCATGCAGCCTATCCCATCTGTCCTTCTCCATCCACACCTCTTTCCTCACTCTGAACCCACACCTTGCTCCCTTCACAAGTAACTCAGGGCAGGGCTGGCAGAACCAGGTCCTCTCCTTCCATCCCTGGCAATGAGCATCAATCCTCAGCACCAGGCTGGGCTCCCTGCATATGGAGACTGCTGAACCCTCTGCTGCTGGGCACTTAGCATGCAGGCTGGGAGCAGAGCTGGATACCAGCAGTCTGCAATGCAGTCTCCTGGTCAATAACTTCTTGAACTCAGAAAGATATCTTTGATTTTATTTGCAGATATGTGGGAAAAAAAAAAAGCTCAAATACTGAAACAGCCTAAAAGCTCATTTTGTGCCCTGAATTTAGCTGAAATAAAGCTCAGAATCTTCAGGGCTGACCCAGAAAAGAAACTATTCAACCATTAAATATTCCACATAAATGGAAATATTTACTAGGCCATCTATATGTAATTACCCTAGGCTAGACCATTGACAGAGCACACTGCGGCTATATTTTATTTTCACCCAGCTTGGCTACTCAACTGATTTCTGGAAATCATTCCTTCAGCCTGAGAACTTTCCACGCAAGTCTAAGTCCCCGCAAACCTCAGGACTGTTGTCATTGGGAGAATACTGAAACTAAACTTTTGCCTCAGTTGACAAGTACTAAACTCTACAGATCAAACTCTGACTTTCAGATTATTCTTTGATATAACTGACTCTCAGCAGAAAAGGGATATGCAAGACTACGAAGGTCCATGTGTTCCTTTCGGGCAGGATTCAAACACAGTTTAAAATTAGCTTGGAAATATCCGTGTTATTATCTATCCTCATTAAGGTTCGTTTGAAAAGTTCTCACTCTACCATTTATACAGCATCTTTTTTTCATTAATATGCATATATTTCCTTTCATCCATTTAAGAATGTGATAAACAAGCTATGCTTCTCACTGATGAAGAACTGAACACTGGTTTGAAACACCACTTATTTGAAATTCATAAATCACTCTCAGTGTAATTCATTCTCTGCTTTCCATCCCTCACCCCACCTCTGCTGTCACTCAGAAAGCAGCAGCCAGCCAGCAGCTCACTGTGTGGCACTTTGTGCTCATTCATGTTTTGGTCCACAGGAGTTCTGAGAGTTCACTTTCATCAAAATAACTTCTCTCTTAAGAAGGTCTACCATGTAGTAAACATGTCAGTATTTCTATTCGTTACAACTGTTAATTCTGCTTTTAATAATTGACAAATTGAGCACTAATATACTCTGAGAGTATGTAATAGTCTTATTTCTTTTGTTACAACCGTTTAAAAGAGTTCTTCAAGACTACGTTCACATATAAAGTGGAGCAGAAACAAGCCAAGCAGCTAAGTCAGTGAAACCTGACAGATTCAGCGTCCTTCTATCATGACTGCATCAGTCATCAAGGAAAGACTGAACTGATGTCACCTCCTTGGACTTCCATAAATTAGGGGGCCACGGCCTGCCCGCAGAAGGCGGGTTTGGAACTAAATGGTCTTTAAGGTCCCTTCCAACCCAAGCCTTTCTGTGATCTGAAAAATCTTACATGTGGCTATGGCTCCAGTCTCTTGGTGTTTGTGCCAGATAAAGGTAGATTTTTCTTGATTCCTGAAATGTGCTTTCGTGCAGGCAGTACAAGAGGTGTTCAGCTTCTACTGACACTCCTAATTAAAATGAGTGGTACACTTCCATGAAAGCACAATTAAAGCCAACTACTGCTTTTGGTTCGTTTTCAATACGACAAATAGTAGCACACTGCAGCTATGGAGAGACCCTGCTACTCATAACCTCTGATGCAGAACTAATAATTTCACCCACATGCAAAGTCACGGCTTGGCTGGAAGTAAAAATGCTCAAAAAACAGATTTCATATAAGACATCTAAAACAAAAACAGCTGCAACTGATCCAAACAAAATCCTTTCAAGATCTTTATATGTGCACACTACAGCTTTTAACTACTTTCAACATGTACTTTGATGGAAAAGCTTTCAGACTCATTTCCATAGCAGAATTGGAATCACGGTAGCAATCAAAGCTGAATTACAATAAATCTGTCATTTGCAGATAGAAAAACAAGATGACATATTTGGCCCCTTCATTTATATTTTTCTGTACTAATTTCTTCCCTAATCCTCTCATCATTTCAATAAAGGGAAGAATCAATTTATTTCACATTAATATAAAGCAGATCAGCTCAGTCAGTGGCGGTTTGTGAAGGGGACCTCAGTTGTGTGTTTCCACAGGTCCCAACAAATGGTTTTCTGAGACACATATGCTTCTGCCACAAAATGGGCAGATTTTCAAGTTTCCAGTTATTTAGAAAAGGTAATTCAATTCCTCTTTCTTTTTTTATTTCACTCTTCCTCTCCCTCAAGAAGGATACCAGAGAGAATACTGATTAATCTGAGAAACAGACTGACCCTTTGGAGAGAAATGCTTACAGGGCACTTTAAAGACAATTATGGTCAGGTACTTTATACACCTCCCTCACTGTTCACCCACACTGAACCACTCAACACACGGTGCTTTGTTGCTAAGGTTATGAAGTCCATAGGCTCCAATGAGAGCTAAGAAACGTGGCAGGGCCATGAAGTAGCACTGGAACATATGCCTGCAAACTAGTTTCTCCTGAAGCACCACAGAGCACCTTGGATCAATTTTAACGAAATCATAAATATTCCATGCACTTTTCTTCTATAAACCTCTCTACCAGCTATTATATAACTGAAGAAGCATATGGAATTACATGACTTTCAGCATTAACTGTAATATTACTTAAGAGACTTCTTAATTTTTAAGGATGTAAGGACATGTTTTGAATAACAACAAATGTTGGCTCAGAAGCTGGCCATCTGATTTCAACTGACCAACAAGGGGAGAAACCTGTCCTGTTGGTGGCTGTGATAGAACAGCAGCAATTTCCAAAAGCAAATAGGTCCCAGCTATAGCAACAGCACTGACAGTCACTGAACAGAGCAACAAGATCGATTTCACTTTATCTAAATTCAGTCTCTCTACCTTAGAGATGATTTCTGCAGAACTGGAATAAAGGAAAATATTCAGCAAGACAAATTAAACAATTACAATTCCCATACAGTGCCATCATGATTTTTATTTTTATTTTTTTTTAACAGCATTCACTGGCTTCCTGAAAATCACGAAACAAAAATGCAACAAAAACCCCACTGCTCTACCATCACCGAAGTCCAGCTTCAGTGATGTACGGCTCAGATGCTCCTTCTATTGCCACCTGTCTGTGCCTGGTAACCCAGAGCCCAGCCTGGGGACTGACACCCCAGCCTCACCTTGCCCTTGACTTGCCGGGTGATCACTGAACTGTCTGACACTCATCATCATCACTGGGCCTGATCTCATCACTGTGGGCCTCTCTCATGATCAGGACCTTTTGCTGTCCCTGCTGGCACCACCAGCACTGCCCCACATGGAGTATGCCTGGCAATGGATTTCTCTGCTGAGGGAGCACACAGCCTGCCTGTTCCCTGACACCTCAGTTATAAATTTTCATAAGAGCAAACACAATCTTGGAAGAGCTGTACAAAAAATACATGTCTAGGTGCACATCTCCTTCTCAAACTCTTCAACCTCTGTGCAGTGTAATAAATGGTCCTTACTGACTTTGTTGCTGTATCATCACGGACAAATAAATGAATACACCGCTAGTCTTGTGTCAATGTTTCCTAATGAGAGCTTTGTTTGAGTTTCCCTTTTCAAGTATGTGCAGAATAATGGAAAGATCACAGTGAAATATGTCCCTCATATTCTTTGATGGAAATCATAAACTCTGACTACAGAGCTCCAATGATTTAGAGCACATCCAAAGTGCAGAGTAAAATTGTAAAATTCATTCTTTGCAAGACACTGCTGCACCTCTCATTGATGTGCTTTTTCTTTAATGCAATATATAGAGTCATACACATTTTATATAAATGAAATATATATACAAGCTTTTCACCTGGCCATGCAATTATGCAAAAGGAAATGTGAATATTTTATCTATGGCACTCACACTAGCTTAACGAAATCTCTATTCCCTTAAGTAGGAGAATTAATATTTCTGGATCTGAAGAGCACTGGTTTAAGTCTTTAAAAGGATTTATTTCTTATAACATAATGAAAGCGTGTTCACCTAAACTAATCATAGACAAAAGCTAAGCTTTATGAATGGAGTTTACATTTTTTGGCAAACATCTAATGAATCCACTTAAATTTGTTTTTCCAAGTTACTGGGGAGGATCATTTTGTGAATTGCCATTGAGTAGTCAGAGAAAACTGCAGCAAGGTTATTCATTATTCCAACTGGACGTTCAAGATCAAGATGCAGTCAAAAGAGTTATTATTAACGGAAAGCATAGAAATCTTTTAATAATGTCAACCCACTTAAATTTTGCAAGTTCACATCTATATAGAAATTAGTCCTCTGGTAGATTTTGCTGTTTAATTTATCTCGTGAAACAAGTAGGACAGGTGTATGCATCAGGAGTCCGTAAAAGCATATCAGTAAAAATCAATACGTTCGTTTATTTTGCTCTACCAAGCACATGCAATGGGATTTATAGTCAGATTAGGGCACATCTTGTAAATCTTATTTATTTTTAACTCTGATTTCACACAAGATTCAAGAGGAAGGGAGCTGAAGAATTAGGAGTGTCAGATGGAAAAGGCAACAAGAGAATAAGGAATGTAGAGGGGGAAGCCATAACCTAAGTAAATGAAAACATATGTATACACCTCATCAAATTCTATGGCAACCAGGGTAGTTTTCTGATTTCAGTAAGCTTTGAGCAGGCTTTTAACAAAAACTCATTTGCAGTTGTCAGCAGAACAGAAAAGACTTTTGTTCATATTTTACTAGCTAAGGCAAAAGTCAATTATTCAGAAGTATTGCACGGATTTCCCCAAGATGTGACCTTATACATGATCTGGATCAGAAACAGTGATGCTGAGAGATGATTTTACATAAATACAGATAACATTAACAGATTGTTTTTCAGACTTCAACACTACTCAGGCAATATCAAAAGTCAGATATACTACAGACTACAGATATGTCATGCTTGACTTCTAAACATACCATTTTACACAGGTAACCACAGTCACTTTAAGTGCCTAAATATAGATTCCATACTCAGATATGGCAGTTTGCATGAATACATAACTGATAAAAAAAATAAAAGTAAATAAGCAATGGAAATTAAATAAAACAAATGAAATATTTATCCTAACTTACACACTCTTGGTTTTCCACAGCGTTTGATGAAGGGAGTCATTTACCTGCAGCCCTAATAACAAGGTCTTGAGAGATTCAGTGTCTTAAATTGATTGCAATGCTATCAACGTACATGCAGAGAAGAGGAATTCTATTTGCTCGTAACCTTTTTTTAACTATAAAAGTGAAAGGGAAATCTGAATAGCTATATTTCTTTTTAAGCTTTCTCAGAAGCCTACATCAAACGTGGATCCAACATTATTAGAAAGATAGAAAATGCAAGGAAAGATATTTGTATTCATATGCAAAAACATAACTTGAAAAGCATACTTCCTCTACAAAGGTGTTTATTAAATGGAGAGAAGAGAGCTCAATGGGTTATCCTTTACTCCAGAACAATCTTTCCCCCTGTCCAAATCCTTCTAAAGAAATCTTCCAAACAGTTCATCGCATTCTTTCACTAGTGACACTCTACACTTCTCCAGCCATTATATGTATCTAAACACAATGCTTTCCTGAAAGCTAGAGCTGTCAAAGACTTCAGAGAAACGGCCTTATTTTTGCTTAGTTTCTGACAATTTGTATCCTGCTTCAAAATTTATAACTCCCAATGTTTGTCAGCCTTTTCTTACTGTTGACAATGTGTCATACAACACTTTGTCTTTGTGCACGGATCACGGTGACCTGCTTGTTCTCTGGCAATTTATAGCCACCATACAAACAAGATGCAGAGAATTGAGATTTTTGCTTTAAATTCAGCAAATCAGTTCATAGGATCAGAGCTTGCGTCCAACTTGCTCTTTTTGTTTCTTCTTCTTAATAAAATAACCATTTTCTGTGTTCCTGGCAATTTACACACAGCTCCCATAAAATGAAGCGCTGGGATTTTTCAATATTAAACCTTGCAAATATTCAGAGCAGACATTTTTAAGCCTGGTAGTTTTAACTGTGTAACAGTGCAGTGTGATACGAAGTGACTTATGACTCAGATACAATATTTGTATTTCGTTTCGGCTTTCTCCACAAGAAACAAATCATTTATGACTATTAAAAAAAGGTGGATATCGATAATGCAGTCAATTAGATTGAGCCTTTAGGCTTCTTTAAACTGTGTTTGGTTGTGCAATTGGAATTTAGACTCTTGATCTGCTCACAAACCATAGAAGGTGGAGGAAAAAAAAGAGATACAGCACAGAAAACGATCCCATTTTGGTTGTCATTTTATGAAATGAACCTTGCTGGTGGCATTTCTATCTCTTCTACACTTTATAGATCTATGAAAGCTTGTTTCTTACGGCAACCAGAGCTGACAACTGTTGAATCATTATTCACACTTCAGTAGAATCTGATGGGGGTTTTTAGCTTATTTTTAAATGGACTGTAATTTATTTGATTGTATGCAGAACAATGATTCAGACTGCATGGGGTAAATTCTCTAGGTGGTGAGAAGAAGGTACAGTATAAGCACAAATCCTGATATTTGTTCATAGAATTTACCTGCATCCTTCTGTTTATTCCTTTGAAAATGCACCACTGTATCTCACTTACAGTGCAATCCTATATGGAATGCCATCAACTCCAAACAGACTGGGTCACACGTATGGCTCCACATAGAGCACCATGAAGCAAAAGCTCCACAGGAGGACATGACCTTGGGATTAAACTTCCATGCAACTAACAAATTCCCTTTTTTACTTAGATGACCCCAATGCTTCTCCTCAGTACATTTGAACACGGCATCGAAAATGAGATGGTAAAGAGATGCAATACATAGATGTATATTAGTAATGGATTGAAGGCTCCTGAGCAAAATGTGAGGGGAGGAGAGTGTCCTCATCCATTGTACAATGATGTTAAGATGGACAGCTGGCAATGCCCCTGATATTATTTGAATACATTGCACAGCAAATTTTGAGTTGTATTAAAGTCTCATTCCCTGCAACTATGGCTTATAACCAAATCCCCTCTGCCTTTTCAAGTAAAAACATGTATTTCTAACCTGTAGGATTGTGGGAAAGAAAGAAAGACCTCAAAAGCTGCTTTAAAAAAATGTTTTAAAAATTGCCTTTGAAAGTTTCATGAATTTATGCTAATGTAAGCAATATCAGTTGAACTTCTTGAGGTTGGGATTAATTCAGTACCATCAAGGTAACATCCCAGCATTAATCTGTTAAAATGACTGGGATTAGGCAGCTGAAAGCTTTTAATGTTTGTTATTAATTTATTTTTGAACGATTTAGTAATGGGAAGGCAAGGAAAACAAGAAGTTATCTTTAACGCTTTCTGGCAAAATCTGTACTCATTTGTCATCATGGCATCAGTTTCCTAAAGAATCAATTAAAGAGCAGTAATAGAATACCCTGCTATTTAATGGCACCACAAATGAGCACATTTCCATTAAATAATTTTGGAGATATCTCCATGAAAGCTTGCAAACACCTACAAAGCAGAGCGTCACTCTGGAAAGGTGAGTGTGTTAATGTTAAGAACCTGTTATGTTGTCTATGAATACCAATATTTTTTTCTTTCAACTATGTGATAATATTTGTAATAAGGGCACCACCATCTATAAATCAAGGAGATAGCCAGGTTTGATAAATCCAATGACAGAGGCAAAGTCTGTGAGTGGGAATAACGGAGCAATTCATATTTTCGGCCAGTTCTGTTTTCTTCAGAATAGAGAATTCTGTCTTTTATTTTCTTCCACAAAATTACAAGGATAAAAAAGTTAAAAAACAAAAAAAGATATAAAAAATCAGGAGTGAATATTTTTATCATCACAAGTTATAGAAAAAGGTGACTTCATATCAAACAGATTTATAGACATGCACGCTTTCTGATATTTTTCTCCTGCTCAGAATAACGTAATTCTTTTTTACTAAGATACACATAAAATGTATTTAATGTTTTAAGCTCTTGTTCTGAAAGTCGTCATCTTGTTGCTTTTTTGAGAAGGGAAATCATACCAAAACTATTGAAAATCATATTTAAATCAAGTTAATAACTCACTCTTCACATTTTATACCTTTTCTTCCATTACCCTTAGTCCATTGGTTCATCCATTTTTAAAAGGGTTAATTTCCAGTTGGATCATTGACTGCATTTGTAGCAAGTTCTCTTTCCATTGTGAGTTTATGAGGCAAATAGCATGAGTGTTTTCACTAAAAGCAAGAGGTTTTTCTTTTTTTTTTTTTAAGCTGTTAGTAAATCATTTCCACATACAAGTAAGACGAGGGCATTAAGGTACACCAAAGCTTTCATAACACTACTGATACATACTGCTCCTCAGCTATCATAATTCCATCGAGGTAGACAGAAAGCATGCAGAATGTCATATGCAAAGTGCTGCAAGTGTTTCTTGTCACTGTTTAAAGCCACTGCCACATGCTGCTGTTCAGTGACTAATTTAAGACCGCTACCACAATGTGAGCTGGGCCTTCAAGAGAAATTTTCTGTTAAATTTTCCCTCTACATCATCCCCATGGCAGTTTTTCCAGGTGATGAATTTTGGAGATGGAGCAATTGAGAAACTGAGATAGCTTAGAAACTGTGTTTTAAACATTTATCACTGGCTCAGTACCTTTTGAAGACTTCTGGAGATGCTGCTAGTCTGTGCTTCACAAGAGGGTCAAGAATGATGCAGACCTGCACCCTGAGAACATCAGGAAAGTTAATCCAAGATGATAGAACAAGTCAAAGGTGTAAGTTTCTATTTGTAGCAATATGTGCTTGAGTCTAGCTCAAAGAATAGATAAGGCGAATGTATCAATACAAATACACCAGTGTAAAACAACACGAATATCTGAGGGTTTTATACACATTAAAATCTCCAGAGTTTAGGCTCTTTACAGACTCTTCTTGACCAAGGTAACTTTAGAAAATAGGAAAAAAAGTGGCATGTGACCTGCAATATTTCAGATCATCACTTAATGCAGGATTATACACACAGAAAAGATTTATAAGATACCTATTATGATATTCTAATCATAATTCAAAACATATATTCTAAAAGATGAATGTGATTTTGGTAATAACAGCTTTCACCACAGAATTGCACCACGTCAGATGCTGTGCACTGAGCTTTGGGAAGGATCAAATAAATGACATAGAGATGGTTAATAACATCTCAGGGAAGTCACATTCAGAGTCACAGTCAGCAGATGAACACTTCAACGAGAATCTGTGCCCAGTGGGATCATCTTCTCATGAGCAAGAAAACACTTCAAGCTCTGACGGTGAAGACGGAAATGAGGAAAAGTTTGCATTCTAGAGCTTTTAACATCAAAGTCCATCCATTTGTTTTAGGAGTGAAGAAATGAAACCCAAAGCCTGGAGCATTAGGAGCACAGAAGTAAAGCCTTCCATCCACCATCTGGTTCTTTGGAAGAACTTCTGTTCTAGAGCATGTTTCCAGCTTTGAGCACCGAACTTCTATAAGAGTTCAGATGCAGCTCCTGCCTCACACAGCTCATAAGCTATTCGAGTAACCAGCTGCAGAAGGATGAAGATGCTGAGGTTGCTGAGTATTCAGAATCCCTTTCTGTGGCAGGAAGCAAGCCAACAGAAACTTGCTGATACTGACATTAGCAGATTGATGTGAAAGCCAGCTGCAGACCCTGCTGATTCCTGAACACAAATGGAATAACACCACAATTTCTCAGCCCATCCAGAGCTCCCTTCCTGGCAGCCCAGCAAGTGTCCTCTGGGTATGGCAATAGGAAGGTGTAGGATTTTGCAGAAGAGGCTGTGTGCTGCAACAGCATGCAAGGTATGCCAGCCTTGCCTTACACCCAATTCTCTGAGCAGATGCCTCTACCTCCCTCAGAAGAAGTGATGACCTCACTGGAAAGCCTGCACTGACAACAGCACTTAGCTTAATGATGAAAGGAATCCTGTAAAATGAGGATAATTATTTGTAATTCAGATAAGAGGCTAGGTAGGTAGGTTTTATTTAGGTAGGTTTTACTGCTGAATTACTTCATCATAGTAATACTGAAAATAACAAAGATAGCCAAAATCACAAATAGGCTGTGTTTCTTTCCACAATTACTCACATCACAAGCACCAGAAATGTAAGCACTAAAGAAGATTCATATTTATGCATGTATTTGCATAATATTTTTCCTACTCTTTTTCTTGATAGCATGGGCTCATTTGAAATCTGAATTATTTTTCATAGCACTTGGGAAAGGAAAGGGAATTCATTATAAAGACTCTTATAAATATTTTTTAATTTAACACTGGATCAAATATCCATTCATTTATTTGAACACTGACTGCAAAATGGTGATAAAGACAGTTGTTTAAAGCCTAATATTCTCACAGAGTGGGACTATTGACTTCATGCTCTTCATTAGAAAGTTTTTACATAAAATACCAAACAAGCGCAGAAGAAAGATATTTTGTGCTAAAGTAGGGTAATGCACAGGAAAGATTTTAAATACACATGTTAAAAAATAAAAACACACAAAACTGTTGTTAACTTGGGAGAGAAGCAGACTGATAATTACTGCCTGTATTAATCACAAGTCTTTAAATACCTCAACATTACGTATACAAAAGGTAGAAGTACATGTAACTCATGGATATGAAAAAACAAAGTGTACAGACCTATAATTTTCAAAAACTGTCAATAATTTAAGGATTTTGATCATTTAGCACAACATGATCATGCCAAAGTTTGGCTAAAATACCATTTTAATGTAAATTTCCTTCCCTAAAATAAAGTACCTGTTCCTGCAGAGAGCATGGGCATGCCTGTCTGCAATTCCTACCACTGTTATATTTGAAACCATTTTTCCAGCTCTATGACACTCTCGCCACAAAGCTGGGCACAACTTACCTTACAGACACAGCCCTCCTGTGTCTCTATGCAGCCTTCAAGCAGCTTCCATTTCTCGTAGGTGATGGTCATGCTACTCATCACGCATCTCATCCCTATTTCAGGTACTGCTGCTCTTCAGAGCTTTACTCTAAATAATTCTTCTCAATGATACGTAATAGGTGAGAAACCCAGGCTTCTGCAAATGTTGAAATTAGCTCGTATGTAGGAGCAGTATAATTTTGTGCATTACTATATTTGTATTTTTAAAACTTTATGTAATTTTAAGCCAAAAGATGCTTCCTGCACTTCTTCTCTGCTTGGGCTTGAATTTAACCTTAGGTGGCTATTTAATTTAGTCCTTTTTATCCTTATTTACAGAACTCAGAGTTACTAAACTAGGACTTAAGTAGACAGAGCAGATGGTGCTGTCTTTTCCTTCAAGGACAAAAAATATGCAGTCAAATCTGGACTCCTTAAGTGAAATAAGATGTGCGGAGCCTCCCTGTGCAATGGTGCACCAGAACTGCCCACTGACTAGCTGCCAGAAACACAGTCCATTTGGAAGTCCAATGATAATGAAGAATTATAGTGCTTACTCTTGCAGCTCATGAAAAAAAACCCTCAGTACATATTACAGAAAAAAAAAATTATTTGGAGTACAAAGAAAAGGAAGACAAGTGCAAAAAAAGATTCATAGAAATTGTAGTAGTCCAAGAGGAAACTTACACCCAGAATGGATTAAACAAATAAAACGTGCTTGCTGAGGTTTTCTATATGTATAAATGAGTGCCAGTGAAGCTTAACTGAGATTAATGTGGAAATAACGTAGGAAAAATGTAGGAATAAGGACTTGTGAAATATTGTTAATTTTTTTTTTGCTCTTCTTCTCAAATTCCTGCAATGAAGTGGTGGGACAGATGACTTTTCACTTTCCAGAACATGAAGACCAAGGCCTTTTCCAGTAGATATTTCTCTAAAGTCCTTACACATTCTTGGCACATTGTCTTTTACTGAAGCTCATAAGTTCTCTATTTACTCCATCAATTACACATGTATACATCTACATAAGCAAAAACTAAAAAAAAAATCCTTGCCATTATTTTAATACAAGAACAATTAGTGAAAGCAATTCTTCAAAAATGTGTATCTCTGGAATAAAAGTTTACTTTTCCTTGCAGACAGGACAGCGCATAGAAGGGCACCATCAGCAGAGTCTGAGATGGACGCTGAGAGATGAGAAACAAGTTCAGAAAAAGACAAAGCCACACTTTACACCTTGCCAATTGTCAGTGGGTGGAATGAGATGTGTGTAGCAGAGAACAAATGAAAGCTTCAAAGAGTGAATCAGAGCATTCATCATGATAAGCTGCAACTGTTCAGTAGTTAAGCATGACAATCTCTTTCAATCCCAAATTTCTGTCATAACATTTTACTCAAGTGCTTTTACTAAGATTAAATCTTGGTGTGCTATATTACCTATGCCACCTAATCAACTTGGTTTAATATCACATCTTTAAAAACTTTTGTTTTCTATGTTATCTTCAACCATTCAGTATGATCTTTTACCTTAAGGGATGTTGTATTCCTTACATAAGCTCAGAGTCTGGGTCAACAGTTTTCTAAGTGAACAGTGATTCTTCTTGGCATCTACTCAGTATCTGTTCAAATTTCTGCAGATGTCAAATATGACAGAGCTGCTGATGGCTTTCCACTCCTGAGTCCTGCATAATTTCCCCTAAATTAATGTTTGCTTGGGACCAATAGGTTATACTGGAAAACAAGAGAAGGTAAAGAGGGAAGGAGCCTGAGATGGGCAGCTAAATAAAGACAAGTCTGTTGCCAGTAGGTTTACATTCTTTCTACAGAAGTCTCTAACAGAAAATTATTAAGCAACTATGGAATTTTAGAGGTTTAGATTTCTGAATCAAAGAATTTTTTTTTTTCAGAGTAACATCCAAATTAGATTTAAAATCATCACTGGAGAGCACTGCCACAGACTTTGAGTCCAAACATCTCTCTGGGGAAAGGATCGTGTCTAACTCCTGTGAATTCAGCATCTGCCAAATCATACAAGAAACCTGACAGCCATAAATAGTCCCACTGAGATGTGTGATGTGTACAGTGTCCTTACACTTGTGCAGTACCCATGACCAGGGGGCTGTGGTTTTGAGTAAGACTTGCAGTGCTGCAGTACTACAAATCTGAAATACAACAATACACATTTCTTGCTTATACAGTCACAAAGGATGCCATGTCAGGCAGAATTTTCCAAGGCACTATAAATCTTCAAATATCTCATAGATGTATATTAATTCACTTATCTGGAACTTGGCACCTCAACTTTTTTCCTCTAGCTCTGAGTTTTGGGGTAGCATTGCTGTTTTAACACTGCAAACCTTTTACCTGTGAAATTTAGTTTTAGGATAAACCATTTCTAAAAAATATTTTTTTACAGAAAAATTAAAGTCTATGACTAAATGTTATTGCATTCTGTAACAAAATTATATTTGCTTAAAATCTACTTCTTTTTTTAGAGGTTGAGCTGTTAGCTTGCTCACCTATAGCCAGTCAATTTCTCAGCATCAGTTTATTCTATTTGCAGTTCAAAATATAAGTTGAATATCCACTTTCAGCATTTCCCTTGCCTGCATTAGTGGAACCACCTTCTCAAAAGACTGAGAAGCTTCAGGTCTCAAAGATTAAGTCTTCCGAGATCCAGACAGACATTGGAGTGTCTTCTGAAGGTCCTGTTTCCATCTGAGATTTGCATTCATAGGTGCGGAGCTCAAAGTAAGCATGGAGAACAAAGTGGCTTACATTTGTGCTTTTAGCAAAATGCCCTTGTGAAAAGTAGCAGGAGGAAACAGAACCACACAAGACTTGGTCCACGCAGCTTCTGAATCCTCTCTCTTTCTAATAGTTTCCTGAATTTAAGTATCTTCTGTGCCACCAAATGCTAATCTGTGTGCTAATCTGTGCCTGTTTTCACCTTTCCTCTTTGCTAAACTTGAGGACAGCAGATGGGCTATGTTTATTGTAGGGATAACCTCATCTGCTGTTTGTATTGGGGAAGAAAAAAAGTGCTCACTGATGACTTCCTACTGACACCTCCAGCTGAGGCTGACATTTGTTTTTCTAGCTGTTATTGGTTTCTAATTATGTCTGGATATTCAGAGGATCCGCTAATTTGCTCCATAATTTTTGGAGGAAATTTTTAATTCCCTTTCAAGCTCTTTGCTAATTTCATTGAATTAAATATGCAAATATGGTGGAATGAAACCCATGGGGACTCCCCGGTGATTCAGTTCAGGTGCCTCAGTAGAACTGTCCTCTGCATTGCAAATACAGATCACCTGGCACACAAGTAGTTAGGATGGATGGCCAAGAAACACAGCGAGGCTTTTCTTCTTCTGTGCTGTCCCATTGACTCAGTGAGTCAACACAGGTCAATTCTTGTTGCTGGGCAAAGGAGCCATGGGCAAGAGCAGAGCAGTATGGAGCCTGGAGCAGAAGGTGGATGCTGTAAATTGGATTGTAAATTGGAGACCAGGGGACTCTTTTGAACTGATGAGACCACAAAAGACACCAATGCTACCAGCATGGAAAGAATGTTGTAACAGTGGTCCAATTTATTTTTCATTTTCTACTGCATCCTAAGAGCTTAGCCTTGGATCAAAATAATCTTATCATTAAAATTCAAACTTTATCAATGTATCACTGATAATTTCAAAAGAATGGAAAAAATGAATTAAGTTATTTTGGCAATCTTACTGAAAACAATTCACCATTATTTCAAGAATATTTCAAACAAATGTATGTGGATGTATCCTACAAGGATAACATTGTACAGAAACATTTTGTCTATGGATTTTATCAATTATCATGCATCAGCAAGAATACAGGACCATTTCAAGTTGTTTGTAACATTTCTATATGTTCCTATTTTGTAAGTCTGTTTCACTTTAAAAATCTGGGTATGTTTGAAATAATTGGAACAGTTCAAAAGAGTGAAGGTAAGACCCATGCACATTAACTAAGGCCCTATTATCTGCTTTGCAACGTGCCTTATTGCAATGCTAAAACGTGTACATAGATTCACAGCAACTCACAGATATCAGTTGATTCCCTTTATAGTTTCAGACCACACGCACACTACATTCATTCTGTTCTCCCACTAATTTGGTTAAAGGCTGATATTATCTTTTATAGCTTGCAACAAAAGCCAGTCTCCTCCTGACCACCCCAATCATATCAATACCCTACAGTGAAAATAAATTGAAACAGATCCCTCACTGTTAAGGAAAAAAAAAAAAAAATAGAAGAAAAAAAAAAGAACTTGTTAACTTTCACAGAATTTAAACTGAGTGACTGCAATTGGCACTATGAATCCAGCAGCATAATTGTTTACTCTTCTTCCTCCTCACCTTCCCTAATGAGCTTCCTGGTCATTAGGCTGCTTCTACATGAAAATTTTCATTTGTTTTATTTTCATGTAGTGTGATATTTCTTTTTTGGTGCAGAAAAACTGTTTTTAAGGAATACAAAATATCCTATCACAGCATTAAAAAGCCTTGGTTCCAGCTGAGTCTGCCAACCTCCTCTTTTCAAAGCCCCTTTGCCTACCACACATATAGGAGTTAGGATATCAAGCAGTATTTTCTAGAGGCAACTATCTGCTGGCCTTGTTGGTGAGTGTTTTCAGGGCAATAATAATTGCTAAATTTGCACTATGCAATTTTGTATGTTTCTGGTTCCTCCTCTTGCAGACACGGACCTCCAAGCTCCAGAAATGTGCACAAACTGGATACTCTCGGATATATCAACAGTCCTAGAACACAAATTATCAATAAAAATTCAGTTTTCTGTGAGTGAAAACACCAGTCTAGTAACAGGAAAGTCATGGGTCTAACAACTGAGCAATTGTTTGGATACAATACAAAAACAGAAGAGAACCATCCAATTTAGATTATACTCTCCAAAGAAATTGGCTGTAGTCTCATAAAATCAATGAGAGGGTATCCGAAGCTTATGTATGTCTGGCTATACTAATATGTGTATATTAAACAACATCTTCCAAGCCACAGACAACAAAACCCTTAAAACTCAGCAGCTCAGGCAGTAGAAACCCATTATTCAGCTCTCTAGTGGCTAGCAGGCCTTTGAAAAGCCAGCTGCACCAGGTGGTCCATACAAAGGCAGTGGGTACAGGTTGTTCTAAGCCTACAGTCTGCATAGAAAAAGGAGACAAAAGTATAGGAACCACTCAAGTCTGACAGCTTCCCTGAGATGTAGAAGAAATAATTAGATTACATTTTTGTAATTTTGTAGATTCTGGTGTGGAGCTGTGACAGTAAAGTAGTTTTTCTCCTCTCTGCTAAGCTGTCATTGGTGTTCAGCTTTTAATTTATAATTGATCCTTGCTTTTAGCAAATTGCTGTGAGAATATTTGAATTCCTCTTACAGTGACCCTCTCAAAAATGGTAATTGTGTAAATAAAGCAGGTTATGATAATGTATAATAATGCTGCAGAAATCTTCTCATTCCCGTTTACCAAATGAAGGCACGAGGAGCCCCAAGGTCAAGTCAGCAGTATAACAAGAATTAAGTCCTGACCCAGTACCAGCCCACAGTACAAGGCTTCTTCTCTACATCACCACTGCTGCTTCCTAGGTGCTGAGCTTTACATCGCTGATCCATCCCTAACGTTCTGCGGAGAACATTTTCTCTTCATCCATAGAATAAATAATAGTAGCTCTTGATCTGCACTGTTGCGAGGAGGGGGTAGGTGAAACTGAATAATCTTAAGAGATGACTTGGTGGATTATAACTGCAGTATAAAAATACAGTTTTTTAATTCAGTAGCACTTACCAGTTCAGTAAGTGTTGTGGTTTAACCCAGCAGGTGGCTCCACACAGTTGTTTGTTCACTCCCTCCCCCTTCTCAGTGAGATAGGAGAGAGAATAGAGAAAAAACAAAGTAGAACTCATGGGCAGAGATAAAACTCTTTACTAAGATAAATAAAAAGATAATAATTATGAGAATATATATATATGAATCTATATAGCAAATGATCCACAAGCAGTTGCTCACCACGCCCCAACTGATGCCCAGCTAGCCCAAAAGCAGTGGAAGAGAGCAAAATGAACTCTCATTCCCTTCAAAACTCCTTCCACGTGATGTCATATGGTATGGAATATCCCTCTGGCCAGTTTCAGCCAGCTCTCCTAATTCCATTCCCTCCCAGCTCCTTGGGCCCTTTGCTGCAAACATACTGGGTTCTGTACAACACTGCTTAGCAGCAACTATAAACATCAGTGTGTTATCGACATTGGTTTTCTTCTAGAACCAAAACAGAGCATCATACCAGGCACTCTAAAGAAAACAATTCTGTCCCAGATGAAACTGAGGCAGTAAGAAAAAAAAATGTACTCAAGAGTACCTTCAGATTTTGGATCTGTTACTTTAAATCATATCTAGTTCCCACCACAAGCAGCAAAAAAAAAGGACTTACATCTTCCCTGTTTCCCCCCCACCCTACAGACAGCTGATAAGAGTCTCACTATTGCAAGAGCAATCATTCTGGAGTACTCAGAAATCAGATTTGATTTCCTCAAGTCAAAAAAACTTCCTCTCTAGCAACACTGCAATCATGTAATGGGATGTCAGACAACAGTTGTGATTAAAGTAATAGTATAATTAAAACGAGCTAGGTGTGGACATAAAAAGTGGGTTTTTTTTCAGGGTCTGCTTTGACTCGTTGAACAGCTTGCTGCAGATCTTTTGCTGCTTTCAGAGTGGGGTCATGTATTCTTTAGCTGTCTTTTTTTAAAGCAGATTTTCATCATAAAAGAATATTTTATTGCCACTGACAACACAGGAGATATTCAGCAGGCAACAGAACTCTGTCCCACATCCCTGTGACACACAGAGGATGAGTGCCAATCTCTGGAGCCAGAGGAGTGAACCTAGACCTAGCTGATTTCAGAAGCTGTTCCTACTTATCTTTAAGCACTGTGGGAGAAATATGCAACCTGTTGTGCAGTATGCTTGCTTTCAACAGCAGAAAAAAACCAACATTTAAACCTCTGTTTTAAATCTGTTGAAATATATGATAAATTTTAAAATATTAAAAATAATTCATTATCAGAGGTTTATTTGTACTCCATAGACCACTTCACACCTTCTACTACACTGATCAAGTCTACATAAAACTTTTACTCTGTATCTCTTCATAACAATTCATGCACGGATACTAATATCATACAGTTGTGATTTTGTTGTACTACATCCCATAATGCATAGCACAGGGGCTATAAGGGTGTTTGTGCCTGTATGCTTTATTTTGCACAGGTAGTAACAGTACCTCTTACTATACAGTGATTTTTACTGAGAAAAAATGTTTTCAGTTTGAGACATGGGGCATCTTACAGCCTGATGCTCATTACATCTCCTCCTGACTCTTTGTTATAAGTAGATGCCTGTGGACATCATGCTCTTTGTCCAAAGGCTCCACACCTTCCACTCGTAAGCTGGAACATGTCACTGCTACATGTGCATTTAGTGCAGAAGTAGGTAGATCTGGTGGAAATTGGTAACTGGTGTATTATTCTGTGACTCTGTGTCTTCTGGGCAACATAATGGCTTAAGTACTTCAATCATTCTGCAGTGGCCAACCTTGTCAAATATCCCCATATGCAATAGTTCCTCACTGTTATTTCAATTCAGAGAGATTAAAAGAACAGTAAACAATTAAAAACAGTAGACTGAGAAACTAAGCAGTATGTTCATACAGCAAATACATACATATCAGATCCCTGTACAGTAATGCACCGTCCATTTTGTTGACAGAGTCTATTCTGTCAAATGCAGCTTAACTGAAGAAAACAAAACACAGCGTACATGAAAGAAAAATACTCCTGGGCCCACTACTGGAGATTCAAGGCACCAATAACTACTTAATATGTATAAGAGACACAACGGTGGCAGCAGGCTTCATGAAAGATCAGAATTACATTCTGTTCTTGAGGGTTGATACTCTTTGGAAAGAAGCAATGCAGATAACCTATCTTTCCACACCAAATTACAAATTAGAAATCTTTCTTGGAAATGGCAAAACAAGATTTTGATGTGTGTACCTAAAAGCAAACTGTGTTCTTTGCTGTTGCTCTTATTCCCCTTCTGCTCCTCACTGTCTTCAGAAAGTCAGTTGGGTAATTAGGTCACTTCCAAAGAAAGACCATTAAAATGATATTCACCTTTTTCTACCGACAGAAAGAAAAAAACAAACCACTCCTAACACTGAATAAAAATATCCAACATTTTTTCTGTGGCTCTGAATTTTCATCCTTAATGCACAGTGTCTATTTGTTGTTAAATATTTATGTAGCTAGGGTATTATTATGAGTGATATAAATGCTGTGTGTAGAATAAAGAAAACATTACATTATATTTTCTAACATGTCAAGACTGTTGTGCAAAAATACACCCTAAATATTTACATTCAGCAAGAAGAAGCATTTAAGCATAAATTTTACCAGACAATTGCAGGACTTATCTCTCCAATATATCAATCAAAGGAGACAGTATTTCCTCAGTTAGCATGCAACTACAAAAATCCTAACAAAGGCAAATTCCCTTCCTATTGTACAGGAATCTATTTCCTGAGGTTGTGGTGGTTTTAAGAGAGAATTCAGGTACTGTGGTAGTTTCCTTTCCCATCCTCAAGAACACTCACTGCCAAGCAACTGTCTGCCAAACCAGCAAAAGCAGACTGGGAAACTGGTCTGTTTTCTGCTTCATTATTTGCTTCTAGCAAATTCATCTCATTCCAGAATCTGGGCATCCCTGTCAGCTTCTGCAGTCACTGCATCGATTGAGAGCAGTGTTTATAACAATGCAGTACAAATTAGCAGAAGACCTGGAAGCTTGCAGCAGGACTGAGGAACAAATAGAATTGTCTCCCATTGTCACATTTAAAAGCATTGCAGACAAAAAAAACAGCAACAACAAACAAACTTGGAAGCTTGCTTCAGAGCTGATGAGCAAGTAGTACATAATCCTCCCATACAGAAGGCCTGTAGAACATTGCCAGTCTTTTGGGATGGCAACCAGATGGTGGGAAGAACGCAGTGACAGCTTGAGAAGGCTGCATGGCTATCTGTATGAAGTTCTTATAGCAACATTAACCCAAGGGTTGTTGGGAAGATAAGAAGCAGAGATCTCTCTTGGAAACTCTGAAAAGCAACGCTAGAAAAGCAAAATATACACGTGTATGTGAGATGAAAGGAGTGTTACTTCTTATCTACCAAGGACAGATAATTCAGTTATATTCTGCAGATGACAGCAGAGGAAAGGTGATACAGAAAAGCTTGGATGTTGCCTAGGAACTTTATTGTTTGCTCTTTTATTTTATTTAAGCTATTGTAAATTTGAGCAAAAATGAGGAACTATTTTTGCCTTACCCAGGGTGTTTCTCCATTACTAATATTTTTAACAGATGGTACTGTTAAACTCAAAGCTAAAAAGGAAAGCAAAATAGAATAGTAAATATTAAATAGAAGAAGCTACCATTTTCAGGATCTCTAACCATTTTTCCAAAATAAAGAAATAAAGATACCTTTATTGAAACAATGTTCTTAAAAAAAAAAAAACAACATTCCTTTATCTCCTACCTCTCAAAGGGTCACTGGTATCGTCATGCATGTACTGGAATTTACCTCAAATTTATGACATAATGCGTTTCTCCACTCTCCAGACTACCATAAAATTAACATCTGACTTTATCAGGACTAAGATATTGCTAAACCTAGCAAAAGTAGGTGTTACAATCTCAATATGGATCACTTCCTATCGATACAGATAAGGGATCTTCAAGCCTGAGTTAGTGATGAAGAGTGGAAAACCTTCATTTTAGCAGTACAAAAGCTCAGTCACATGGAGCGGAATTTGCTTTTATCACAGCATGAGAGCAGGCAGGAGCCTGGACAGGAAAACTGCTACCTGAGTGATCGAAAGAAAACACACAAATGATAGACCCTGAAAATCAACTAACTCGAAGAACTAACCTTAGTTTTATGGGGTGGCACAAGGGCTCTGCTGCCGTGACATTTTGTTCCCCAAAGACACCAGTGCTGCCTCTTGCAGTATTGCTAATGCACAGAAATTTTCCACACACCCGTTCAGTGCTCCCATGGAAGCAGCAGTGTTTGACAAAGACAACCAGACCTTCTCTATTTTCCATGGGCAAACACGGCTTGAGCATATTATTTTCTGTTTATTTTCAGAACAAGGATGAGAGGCCAGTAAGAGTTCAGAACACATGTATTATTCTCTGTGCAAACAACAGGGGAGATAAATGAAAAAGTGAGAAAGGAAAGAAAAAGCAAGTATTTTATAATTGCTATCAAGTCCTGAATATGAGATAGAGCAGAAGACATTGGAGACTTTGCTCAGCTGCCTCGACTGGCTACATGCAAGAGATGAAAACAACCCCCTTTTCTAGACTGTAAGCATGAGCTGACAGTAGGGCATAATTTGGAAACATTATTATAGCCATGAAGATACAATCAAAAGAGAGACGCTTTTCCCCATGGCTTTAAGCCATGTGGTTAATGCAGCTTCCAGTGCTCAGCTGAAGCTGCTGCAAGAAGTGATGAGAAATTTCTACCAAAAAATCTGCAGAACTGTTTATCATCATACAGAGCTCAGACACACATCTTGCAACACCAAGTGGAATCACAGGCAAATGGCCTTAGCAACACAACTTGCTGCCAGCTTGTCTCTGAGCTGTGACGCTTTCCAGCATAAACACAGTGAAGACTACATGGAAATATAAACCTAAAGTGATGGGAAACAACCTGAAAGTCTGGCCAGCTTACCTGTTGCCTTGATTGAAGTTCTAACACCATTTCTTACTAATATTTGAAGACACACAGAACAGTTGCAACACTGCTTTTGAATTCCAGACTTAAATTGCTGAATGCACCGCTCCTTACCAAAATGCAGAGCACTCTAAAGGCATTCATTGCCTAGTTCTCTGCACAAAACTGCCTGCTGAGAGCTGTCATGAGCTTCTGTTTGACCCAGCATACATTTCCTTCTCTATACTCTTCACTACTTTTTTTGCCCTCCAATTATATAGCAAAAATGTTCTTCATCTGCTTTCTGCCTTCAAGTCAACTCTAAATATCACACTTGTAGCTCAAACAATTACAGTGGACCCACATTCAGGTCAGGGAGGCATAAGAGTCAGAAAAATTACCCTGAGGTTACATGGTGTCAGAGATGCTCCTCTGCACATCATACTCCTGGATATAGCCATCCTATTGACCATGGATAAAACATTCACATTAATATCTGGCCTCTGGACTGAGACTCAGAGCTACAGGTTGGCCAGCACACAGCCTCAGACATTTGCCTACTAGGCTCACAGAGACACATTTAGTGGGCATGGTGGTGATGGGGTGACAGTTGGACTAAGTGACCATTTCCCAACTTTATTCTATGACTTCCAGATATTGCCCTGATGAGTAGACAATAACCTTGGGATGACATCAGTTGAGTGAATAAACAAACATTCAGAAATACACACCAGAAAGATTTATCACCTGGAAAGACTGATAATAACAATGTAATTTCCTATGAGAACAATTCTAAAAAATACAAACACACAATTCAGGCCATCTCAGAAACCGCAGACACAAAGTTTGGATGAATCACAGGCTCATATTTTGCATTTACTACAGAAGCAGACATAAGGTTTACTGAAATGGTAGCTTGCTACCTTTTAAATGAAAATCTACCTAACAAATAGAAAAGCCTCTGTCAGGAAGCACAGGAAAATATAATTCCTCCTGGAGACTGGCCTCTCTGGGACACGGGAGAACATTTTGAACACTTACAGTGGTAATTCTGAAGCATTCATGGACTCCTCGTTAGGTACTTCCCGGTTCAATTCTTGTCTAATTGCAGGAAGGTAAAACAAAACGCTCTGCTTGCATGAACATAATCTTCCCAACTGCATTAATTAACAAATAACCAAAATTCGAGTTCTTCCTACCAGCCATAGAAACAGGGAACACTAAAAAGCTTTAATTTCCCAGTGCCCCTATCACACTGCAGCTGTAACAGCCCAGTGTCTTCATCAGGATCCATAATTTCCTTGGACTTTTTCACATGTGATTCCAGAACGTTGCCACAGGTGTGAATCTGTGTGGCAGAACCATGGCAAGAAATGCTCACTCTCTATTCTAACGCTCAGTCTATTCTAAAATCTTTCTGGAGGAAAAGAAAAAATTATATGTACATATTTATATATGGTAATATCATGTATTACCCTGGAACTGCAAAGAAAAAAAACTGTTGTGCTTATACTCAAAATAGCTTCAATAAATATAAAAAATAGAGCAGTTTAAAATGACAGGAGTTTTTAAAATCCGTAATTTATAAAGGTGTATTTTTAATTTTCATATCTGGAAAAGCTGTTTGGGCAGTTTTAGAAGCCCAACGTAAATGCAACTGTAAACATCCAATTGAAAAGCATAAAGATAAGTTGTTCATTTGCATTTTTATCTGTGTTGTCTTACAACCATTAATTGTGGAAATGAAATAGAGAAATGTGTATTAAACTCTGGGCTACTGGAAATTAATAACACATAAGGAGTAGAAATATCTGGAAGTTAGGGATGACCTCCATGTTTCACAGGAAGATTAATCAAAGCACAAGTTAAAGTCTGCAATTTAGAGCACGTCCTGTTTCATAACTATACAAGCAATAGAACAGTTTCAGCAGAGCTTTCAGATTATCTGATGGTAACAAAACTGAAGCCAATGCTCCCATTTTTCAGGCATGAACCACCACACACTTAAGTCAAAGTGTCTATGTTTAACTGCAGCAAATTTTAATCATAGGCTATCAAGTGGCACATACACACTTGAACACACACCTTCTGCAAAGCTGCTGTTTGCATTCATTTTTAAGCCATTCACAGCTCAACAGGGCAGATCCAAGCTGATGCAAATTGTGATGGCTGCATGAAAGGCAATGAGGCCAATGCAAACTTACACCAGCTGGGAATGGATCTTTGCATCTGGCTATTTAAAGAATCAATCTTAGAAGGCTTACTCACTCAGGTGACTTCTCTGACTTGCGGCTGATGAAGGACAGATTTGTGAGCAAAGGCCGGGCAGAACTCTGAGGAGCTGGGTTGGAGCATCTCACAGCAAAATTTGGCTCCTATCTCCAAGTGGTACCCCTAGAAAGAACGTATTAATTGCAAATGTAATCAGCTTAAGCTCACTGAATAAGCAAGTGAATTCTCTCAAGCCATACGAAGCTACAGTCCCTGTGGAACATAATTTTAATTTAATGTTCTTATGTTAATAACTAAGAAATGTCATGGCATTTAAAGTGCAGGACTTCATTGTAGCCAGCTTCTCATCAAATTTAAGGCTGCACCCCATCACCAGGTGAGGGAAGAATCTGAGATGGGGCAAGCAGAAGACAGAGGGAGCAGAAATTGCTTACAGTTGAAGTGAAAGCCCACACTTTTGTTCCGAACATGGGAACTCAGGGCTATAATTTGACTATGGGCAAACAGATTTCTCCAAATGGAAAAAACACACAGGATGCAGAATACCTATCTAAATGAAAATGATACAGCTTTATGTAAACCAACTTCTTTTGACAGTCCAAAACTGCCTCCCCAACTCCCACATAACAACTGCTAGGATGCAGAATTAGGAGTACCGTGTAAGCAAATCACACTGTTCATTTGAGCATCCTCATCACCTGTTAATTCTGCTGAGGACTCATCAGCAATTTTTTTTTTTATATATATTAGTCTCAGTATATAATTAGTGTTAATTATTACTTATTTCTATGTAGCAGATGTGTTCTGCCTTTTCTCAGGACATAGAAAACTTTCAATACAGCAAATTACTGTCCATTAAGAAACTGAGGAAAGTGCAAAATAATCTCATTTCCACTTCCCAAGAACAACCAGGGAAGTTAAGAAGCGTGCCCATAGAATCCACTTCTAGCCATTCTCCCAAGCTCCCAAGTTACATTTCTTAGCTTAGTCTCACAGGTGACCCAAGGCATATATATAAAGGCACAAGGCCACTGATAGAGCCATGACCCAAGTTAGCTTTGCTGATCACAAGCTTCTGTCCAAATGTTATTCCTATGCTTTAAAAAGGGAGGACTGCACCTCTTTTTTGCATATTTTTTTTTGAATCACGTAGAGACATATGTAACCAAGTTCCTCATTTCCGTCAGTTTTCAGTGGAGCAGACTCTTGCATTCCTAATGTAGGCAGTTTGAGACTTCTCCCTTGAATCTCCATTTCATCTTCACCCTCTCTAAACGCATTGATCCAAAACTTCTTACAGGTAATTCTGAGCTTCTTATGCATACGGGTCACTTCAAAGGAATTATTTAGCCCCAGTCTTCAGAATTTCAAAAGCATCAAAAAATGTTCAATGAGGTTTTGATCAGAAATATAAATTCTAATGAAAATAAAACACTGCTACAGTTGAAGGGAAACTTCACGAGTATTGAAAAAAAAAAACGTTTTGTTCACTATGCGTTGCTTGCCCAGCTGCTGTACTGCCCATATCCCTTTTTACATCTGGACTCAGGTCCAAAAGTCACCCAGATGAATCTGAAAGAATTGCTCTCCTTTGCACATCTTTCTGTATGAGCAAACATAATGGAGATGAGCACAAGTTGAACAACCTGTCTTCAGATAGGGCTGGAAACAGAAAACAGATTTATTTTTCTACATACAGATCTACATACAGATCTACAGCTAGATCTGTACAGACGTACAGCTAACCTAATGTCCCTGGCACTGCACAACAGGTGTTGAACAGTGTGAGGAAGACACCAGCTTTGTGACAACATGCAGGTCACCCTTTGGGGTTGCTCTCTCTGCTGGGAAGGAGCCAGCAGAGCCCTCAGAGGGTTTGACTACTGCAAACAGTGCATGCACAGAGCCTAGCACATAGGCTCATTAGTCTAGAACACCTTGGTACTGTTGCAGAGGGAATGACTAATAAGCATAATAAGACCGTAATTAACATATTAATGAATCAGTTCACACCTTCTTCAGTGGAACACTTTTCCTGTATAAACAGCAAAGCAGTCAAAAAAAAAACCACGTCCATACAGACTGATAATCACAGCTCACCTGGCTGCCAGAGTTAACGAGCATTGAACTCTGTTTGAAAACCCTTTTGATCCAACACTTGCTTTTACCCAGCAGTTCTTCAGATTTTGTTTTTCCTCCAGGGAGGACAGAGAAAAGCCCTGGTCAGAGTCTGAGCCCTGTGTGCCACCGAGCGCTGCTTGCCTCTCCGCTGCCGCTGCACAGCTGCAAGCAATCGCTCACAACACGAAGATGAGAAAAGTAAGTGAGGATTGCATCATGATCGATGGCATGCACTGATGAATGGCGTCTGCTTTAATATAATTGTAGTTCTCAAAGCAGCAGCATTAGGACGGTTATCTGCCTTCAGAAACAAACTGTCAGCTGCAGGATCTCACATTAGCAATATCATTAGCCAGCTCAGTGTTGGATGAAAACCTTATCTTAAACACTCCTACTTATATTGAACTTCACCCACCCGTGCTAGTCATTTAATTTTAATGTTCCATTTCACCCAATGTATTTATCTGTTTTTTACTTCTAAATTTTGATCTAAGTCTCATTTCCCTTTTTAGTGAAAAAGCTGTGTTTAACTTCGCTGTACTTCAGCTCCATGACTCAATACAATGGTTTATGTCGTGTTCTACTGAGCTTTAGAAACATGAGGAAAATACAATGTTGATGAGGACTGCACTGAATAGCTCGCTTCTCATTATCCCAGAGAAGTTCTATTATCATAGAGTACAGAGATTACCTTTGGGCTAATAAGATGAATGAAAAAGCCACCTAAAGGCAGAGACTTTTGCTCACGTTGCAAAGATTACATTTACAGCATGTTTCACCTTAGGCTTTCTGCTCATGTTTACCGAGACTTAAATATCATAATCCCCAAGAGAAATTTAAAGCATAAGGAAATTAAATAACATTTAGTACTGAGGACATTAGCAACGCTGTTAAGAAATATCAACTCCTTTGTCAATCCAGTGCCACTTTACCCCTATCCAGACGAAGGGGTTGTAATTACTGGCCAGAATCATATGCACTCATTCCGTGTGACACAGCTACCATGCTGGGATCCCTTCCCTTCTGCCTCCTCCCATCCTAGATCAGCCCTGTGTTCACCTCTCCTCGTGCTACAGCAGCAGTCAGCAGTTCTAACCAAAGACCTCAGACAACAGCACAATATTGCCGTATCTCTGCAAATACTTATTAATATGTTGTATCTATATGAGGGTAAGCAAGACTACTGCCAGCCAAGAGCCAGAGCCCAGATGTCATGGTTTTATGTTATTTGTTTAATCGGGTTTCGGTATTCCACAGTAAACACACAGTGTGATAAGCAGTCCCTTCGCTTAAGATCCGAGATTTCCTCCCATTTCCCATGGAATTTTCTCTATAAAGCTCCAGAGTAAATGTTTGTGGTCCTTCAGCAATACGTTGTCAGCACTATGCTTTTGACAGCTTGGGAAAAAAGCTCCTTTTACGTCTCTGTAATTTCTATAGCTCTGTATAAAAAGAAAATGGAGCCAAAGGAACAACATCCAGTAGTAAAAAATACGGATAGTTAGGCCCTATGCCTTATGTTCTTTTCTTTCACAGTGACCTCTAAGATCTAAAGGAGAAGGCAAAGATCCAGGACTAAGAGTTTGGAGCCAATGTGACCTTTTCTTTAAGCTAGACAATAAACAGTAAAGGGTATTGTTAATACAGTGCACAGGCATTTAGCCACATGTCTCATTAACTTTAATGGGAGTCTCACCTAAATATCTGATCATGACTTCAAAAGTATACCCTAAAGTGCAATGTCTGGGGAAAAAAATTGCCCAGAGAACATATAAAAAACGAAGAGAAATATGAAAGAGCAAAGCCAGACACAGAAGTCCACGTGTGGGTAGGAATACATGGGGGTTATTTGCATGTTCTGTGAAAAGAGGCAGCTCACCTCTCAGCCAGGCACGAAGGTGCTTCGGGGCAGTCAATTGAGGTAGATCATAACTAGCAGGGAAAAGGTATCAAAGGACTGGTTCCATTAGCAGCAGCAGGGAGAGCTAAAGCAAAAACATAAGGGGAGTCCATAGGGAATATCAATCTGCAAACCCCAGTGTGACAGTTTTATGTTCCACCATAATTTAATATAATAGAGAGATGTAGGCACTAAAGCATTCAGGTTAAAGTATTCATGAATAATAAAATCATCTTCATTTTATCTGGTCACATTCTATTCAAAATTATTTTACTATCTTCCAAAGGGTAAATCTGGCAAGCTTTTTGAACATGTTAAGATAATTTAAAAGTAACTGCTTAAGTTGTTTAAGCTTTTAATGGCTCCTCCATGTCAGCCTCTGTGAAAACTATGAATGGAAGAGGAAGAGGAGAATTACAGCATTCACATAGAACAGAAGGGGTCAGGTTGTACTCAACAGGATTTAAACAACACATCTGCACACAGCTAACTTCACACATAAATACTGAAGTGTTTTTTAAAAGTTAGATTTGAAAATCAAAACGACTCTCTGAACAGAGCTGTTCTTTCACATTTACAGGATTACCACTGCTGGTTTTACTGATTCAAACCAGTTTGTGGAGTCTAACTGATAAAGCCAGTATCATTTAGCGTGGTGATCCCAAGCTTGTTCTTTCTGAGCCTTTTGGGCAGACAGGCAGCACAGCACAGCACACTCATGGCACCATCCTGCCTCACACTGGAACAGCTGCATCGCTCCCTGCAGCACCTCATTCTGCCACAGCACAACACAGAAACACCCGACTTCATCTCAGAAGCCAGCACAGGTTTGCAAAGCAGGATGAAATCAGGCCCCATGCCTTGCCCCAAACCAAAGTGCAGTTGCCCACTGCATCACGCAGGGTCACACATTGTGTGGCAGGAGTGCTGCTGCTGCACACTCCTCACAGCTCCTTTAAGCTTCTGAGCCCTGTAAATCAGGGTGCAATTTGTTCTGAGTACTCCATGAGTTTTCTTCCCCTGTATGCACTAGGCTTGATCCAGAAAAGCTTTTGGGCACATACTGAAAACACATGAATAACCAAATGGCTTCAAGCTGCTCAGTTCCTCCCTTGCACCCTGGCATTTGGCATGATTTTCCTAGAGCCAAGCAAAGGAAACAGCAAATCATTAACTAAATAATCTTTACCCATGACAAAGACATTAATCAAAATGTCGGCATCCATGTTCCAGAGGGGCATTTAAACCATCATCTATTCATTCCTTCCAATATAACCCAATGTCACTTTAACTGAGCAGCATTCAGCCTTCCTTCCAAAAGTACAGAAGTATGTAAACTAATTTTAGCTTTATGTAACAATTTCCATGTAAAAATGCAGCATTTAATAGGGTTGAGTGAAAGAAAAAAAAAACAGTTGCGAAAGCCAGTATTGTGTCAAGCAAATAGGAAATATTCCATATCTGAACACATGCAGCCTGCCACCTGGACAAACGTTTAATAAAAAATAGCCACTCTTTTCTTCTCAACAGTGCAAACCTGATTGTTAAATTCCCATGTGCCCTGGTACCCCTCCCTTTCATTTCCCAACGATTCAAATGCTTCAATTTTAAATCCTTCAACAGCAGATCTTCAACTGTGCATAAAATGTTAATTCAGCGAGCAAAAAAACCCTGAACCAAAATAAGCCACCCCCCCCCCCAGCCTGCATTACCACGCATTCATTCCTCCTCAAAAAGAAAGCTTTTTTGTCATGAGCTACACAAAACACAAGACAATGTATCTGGAAATCTTGTTATATTACACAAATTATCCCACAATTGGAAACGAGGCTGTTTTACTTCTCCAGAGAACAAGAAACCAATGCAAAAAAAACCACCCAAACTTTCCAGAAAATGTGTTGTTTCCTGTTGATTTTATTGTTTATTAGAAAACTAAGGAGAAATAAATGGAGCTACTGCTTTATTGTATATCCCTCCTAAATGTATAATTGTGGCACTGAATACGCTTTTCCTCTTGGAAAAGGTAATAATCAGTAATTCTGAACAAACATCAGACCTTGGAAAAATATAGGAATAAAAATAGTTTTATAAAGTGATGCAATTATCATAGTTTTTAATGCAAGTCCTCTTGGCTTTGATGAAGCATTTGATCAGCATAGAGTATTCCTGCAGAGAAGGTGGAATGACTGACAGCAGGCCCTGACAGGGGGTTGTGTGTATCAAGCACTCTTAATACAGTGACTCAGCCAACAAGAAAAGGTTTCCTGAAAAAATATCACAACTTGGCATGTATCAGAGGTCTCCTTAACAGAGGTTAAGCAAAACCTTGTCATTAAGTCATAAATCTAATGTAATTTAAAGCAGCTTCAGTATGGTTGAGGAAATTCCACTTCTTTACAAGCAGGAGTCTATGGGATCAGCAGGGGACTTGCAGCTCCACCTTAGTGCTTGGAATAAGAACCACGAGGACACATACAAGCTTGTTTTCAGTGGGTCATAGCTTTGCACACAGCAGGTCTTCTGCAATCTATGCTTTACTTTCATGGGTAATAAATTCTAATGCTAATGTAAACAGGTTTACATGAATGAGAATCAAGTAAATGTAGAGAATTTAAAACATATTTTTAGTTGAAAACATGGGTTCATGGTGAGATTTACTGAGGTTATTTCTCATCCTAGCTTCTCCGTGTTAATAAAATATTGCTTATCTACCTGTTCCTTATACAACACCTCCATCATCAAGGGATTCTGTCCTGATCTTATATTCCATTACTTCTTCTGTTTCCTGAAAGCGATCAGCAATAAAAATAACCAAATACTTTGCTCCTCATTTATAGTTGCTGGAAGACAAAAACATTAAAAGGAAAACCTTCCAAGTATGGAGGTTGAAATTTGGTCTCCCAACTGCTTCATACAGCCTCAAATTTCTGAAATTCAGAGAAATTAACCTATTTCTTAGAAAAGTTCATTAATGTGGACCCTGCAACACTCTTGTATGGCTGCATCCACTGCTTCCCAGTCCATTCCAAGATCTGCAGTTTGCTGATGACACCATTCATGTTCTTGCACATCATCATTCATGACCTAAACCCCCAGCTCCCGCACCTGTGCCTCTTCCTTTGGCCAGTCCACCTCCAGCACTGGACAGATGGAGTAAATAAAGCTGGGTGGGTGCATGCAGATAACACATAATTAAAGGACACCATTTAGAACTGCTATAAAATAAAGTGTGGAACTAAGGAGTGTGACAAATGAGCAGTTCCTTGACACTTGTGAACGTAGGCAGAGGTGAAAACAACATCTAAGCAGATCAGATACCTTTTTTCCACCATATATTACTGTAAGCTCCACTAAAATCGCCAGTCATCAGCTTTTTACTTTTTCCTCCCTTTCACGAATTGTTTTTTTCCCCTCAGGAAATGTGGCTCTGTACACTGGGCAGAACAACAAAATATGACTTGTCTTTACAGTCTGAAGACCCAAATCTGTCAGTGATTTACACCTTCTCTATCATTTGCTGTAGTCACAACAGTGGATTGAGGAAGTCCAGCTAGTGTCTGCCTCATACTCCACCTTCAAAGTTTATTTCACCCACTTGTTTCAACATAAACATTTAGAGCTTGAAGACCTACACTGCACAAGACTTTCAGGTTCTTTAGTGATCTCTATTTCAATCCAAATTACAGCCTAAAAAAAATAATAATCCTTGAACAGACCGGTTATGAGTAACATCTTCTCCTATCATTCTGTTTTCTTAGTGATTTAACCTTTGTAACTCAAATTAGGTGATAACGTGCAGGATTATGGATATACCAGACTGAATGTTGCAGTGATCAAGAGAAAGAAGGGGAAGAAGCCAGACAGTAATGGGATCTTTCAGGCTGATTATTTGACTTCTTAAAGGTACCTGAATCTCTACTCTGAGGACCAATGTTAGTTCTTTTTCACACATCAGTTAAATGCTATTATTTTGGAGATGAAGGTGTTCTGTTTGTTTTCATTTGCTGTTTTTTCTCTTTGCAGAAGAACTCATGTTCTGAAAAATACAGTTTTGGGCAACAAAAACATATTTATCAAGTGTGTCACATCTGAGTAATCATTTGACAAACAAATCAAAAATAACAAGTTGTCCTTTGAGACGTCAAAACATTTTTTTCAATTGAATTTCTCGATTTAAGAAACTTCTGGAACTTCTGCAGACAAAGCAAACTTTAGCAAAGAAAATATTTTTAGTTAAAAAAAAAAAGAAGCCTCACTTCAGGCAGAAAACCAAATCAGTTCTCCATTCAATTCTAATTTCTATGTAACAGTATTTTTCATTATGAACACAGGAGCTTGATGAGGTCTAAGCTATGGGCCACCTCATCTGCAGTATGCAGCAATTTCCTGCTCGAGATGTTCATTATGTCTACAGGCACCAGTCCAGTGGAATAAGTAGGCTAGACATCTATTGCTAGATTTTAAACGTAAAAAACATCACAGTAACCCCAACCACCAAGGTTCTACCATAATAACATCAAGAATGAGGTTTGGTTGAGTGCGGGCCACCTGGCCAGGATGCTGCTGGGAAAGGCATTCCAGCAGGGTAGTGTCACAAACCAAGAGGCTGAAAGCACAAAGCCATGATTTGGAGATTAAACTCAGAATTTAGGGAATTTACTGGATGCACAACTGGCAGCAAGAGCAAAGAGAAGGTTTGTTGGGCCAGAAAGTTTTGGATGAGAAATGTGGTATAACCCTTCCTGCAACTCTGTGATTTTAAAGTACAGCAGTGAGCCCCACTTGAGGCAGCCCTCAGAGGCCACTTGGAAGGCAAGCCAGTGGCCACCTGCCTGCTATGCAGAACTGCTTGTTCACAGCACATGCCATTGCTGTTCTGCTGCACGAACTGGCTGCCTTTGAGCTGCCAGGTGGATCCCAAGCTGTTGTTATCTTTGAAACCCTTCGTGGAAAGAAGGCTTTCAGAAAGGGCCTACCTTCTTCCCTCCTCATGCCATGCTGCAGTATCTAATGCCAGAAGGGATATTCGATGGAGATGTCCCACATGGCTGAAGTGAGGGCAAGTCAAGGACCTTGGAATGAGAGCAGCCAGATGCAAACACAGTGGTGAATAGAGAAGAAGGATTAAACAGTACTCTCTGTCAGGTGCTCAGCTCCACTAATCTGGAGCAATCATACAACTGCTTTTCCAGATCTCCAGTAAATTCCTTTATAGAATGTTGCCCTACTAAGTCTGTCCCATATTTTGTTTGCTAAACCTTGTAATGGGCTGGGGTAGAAAATTGCAAAGCCAAAGTAAAAAGATAAATACTGTTTGGGTTCCTGCAGCAAAACACATTGCAGGGCTCGCAGTGGATATTAATACTGCAGTTTTAGAAGAGTGTTTTGAACACCTGATTCATGTTTCTTCTACCTACAGACATTTTTTAATTAAAATGAAACTAAAACCAAAAACGTTTATTAGAGGTCATCAACTTATTGTTAAACGTATGATAGTATTGTCATCATTTTGGCTCATAGAAATCTGACTCATTGGTTTAAACAAGGCTGTGTCAAGTAATGCTCCAATAAAACAAAAGGACAGTTCTTGCCCTGAACAGCTTACCTGTACAACAGCATATATTGCCTTTGCTATTGCCTCTCTATTTTTACTTGTCATAACAAAGAGAACATCCCTGCTGTTGCTGCAAAAATAAATTACTATCCTATGTATGGATCTTAAATTCCTAAGCTAAATTCTTTCTTTCAGCTGATCTTTCTTTGACTTCCACAGGAAGGTTATATATGATTCTCTCAAAGCTTCCCCCCTCCCCCACACCCTCCCAGTCTCAGATCAGGTTCTTCATGCAGAGTGTTGAGAAAAATTAAGTTGGGTTTATGTTAGGACAAGGGTGTTCTACTTCAGTTATTTATTACTATAATCACCCCACGGAACTGTGCTTTTCTCAAATTGCACATATAAATTATCAGCTATTACTCCCTCCTACAAAGGTTGATGCAACCTCTTGTTTTACAGATATAGTGAAATGTAGAGGTTAAAACATGCTTATGACTTGATTTTTTTCCTGCTTCACCAACTGCAAAGAAACAGAAAAGGAAGCCAACACATTACCATATGAGCAGCTTATATGCTAACTGGAATTATATATAAGCTTTGTGAAGCATTCTGATATGCTGTACATGAGCTTTGAGAGATCGAGCTTCTCACTCTTATTCATTTTTCAATTTTCAGCTTCAAAGATCTTGGACATTCTCCTCTAGGCTCATCTACAAGCACGAATCCAAGGTCTAGTCACATTGAATGAGTTTCTCAGACACAGGATTTGTTGCAGCAGTATTGAGACAAACCAGAAGAAGAAAAAAGGAAGAAAGTTTATGCAATATTAGAGTTGCTTTCATTTATCCCACATGCCATGACAATTCTATTGTCCTTCAGAGATGGAAGTAAATTTACTTTGTGGAATATGACTGAGATTATCTGTTTATGTACTTTATAATCTGCTTTTCACTAAGTCTTTTGTGCACTTCCATGCAAAACTGTTCTCTATGGTTCTGTGTTAACTATTGTTGGAGATACAAGAGCCCTGCTGACTGCTGACAATCAACACTACTGCACAAGGCTGTACTCCAACTAGGGGTTTAGTGAGAGAAGCATGGAGATGTCACGCCATCTGGTGAAGTCAGTTGCAGATAGAATTAGAAGATGCCTGGGAAAGCTGATGTCAAATGCTGTCTGTGAAGGAAGAAAGGCTTTCAGGGAGGAAGTGTTCATCAGCAAGAAGTTAGGTGGTATATAATCACCACCTCAGCCTCCTTCAGGTATTAGAAACGGGTCTCGGCTGTGGTCTGCTAATGAAAGAATGTATGAGGAACCAATGCCATTCATGTATAAATAATACTGGAAATATATATATATAATCATTTCTAGTATAGGCATAAGCATTTTAAACTGCTGGCGTAACACACATACCCTAAAGAAGCAGGGACATGGCTGTGGGTCTTAAACACAACTGCTCTCTACTTCTTATTTTTAAGAGCCATGCTTCTCAAGCCTTTTTTAATCCGGTTTTCTCCCCATAGGCTTTTTACTACGTTCTCCAAAAATCAGTGCTTTTCAGATTTGCAATGCTCATTCCCCGCACAGCCGTATAGGTAACACCTCAGTAAGGAAGAAAGGCTCCCAAGCCTGCTGATAGCCAAAACCACGCTTTCTTAAATTCCTTCTCACTTTTCCTTTCCAGTCAACATCAATTTAAGCATATACTCTCCCTCTCTCCCCAGCAGGGGTAAGACACTTACCTGTGGCTGCGACACAGCTGTTGTGGCCTCCAGCAGCACGGGACAGAGCACAGACAGGGCGCGCATCTTCTCCGCTGCAGACAGTCCCACCTGAGCGCAGGTCTCTCTGCTGTGAGAGAAGCCATTTCGGAGCACATTGGTACAGGACTGCCCTGCAGGCCCAGGGATGGCAGCGAGCTTCAGCCAGGTACGTTTGTGACAATAACATGTGTACAAAACACAGCCAAGGGAGCAACCACCAGCAGAGATAAGCTCAGCCTACAGCCAGCCACAGCTCTGTGCGGAGGGCAAGGGGCTGCAGCCGAGGCCTGCCAGGATCCCTCAGACCCCTTGGGGCCCGGTGCTACCTCTGCTCCCTGTTCACAATATTCAAACTCAGCAAACATTTAAAAATCATCGAGGCGGAGGTGCTGCTGAGAGACAGAGGGATGCTTTCGTGCCTTTATGTTCATTTCGGTAAGGCTGTGGTGCTGGGTTTTGCTGGGAGCTGCATCAGTGTTTGCAGCAGCGCAGGGTGCAGCGCATGACTTTGTGCAGCACGTGGCACTGACCAGTCCTTTTATTCATCTGAGCGTTTGAATAAGTTCTTACTGGGAAAGAATAACTAGAACTGCAAAAGAAAAAAAAAAAAAGGAGCAAGGTAAGGCAAGGACAAAGATATAATTATGAATGTGGGAAAAAAAAAAAGGTGGTGCAGCAGAAGTTCATGTTCTCCTGTGTGGAACACAGCCCAGTTAATGTACAATTTAGATGCAATAGTTTTTTCTGGCTGGGAAATCCGTTTGATTTTTTTTTCCCCCAGCTTACCCTCTTAAAATTTTCCTGGAGAAAAGAATGACAATAGAACTGAATTCCTTCAGCAGGCTGCACAGATTCATTAGTGAAATTATCAAAATAATGATTTCAAGCATGTGTCAGCACAGGAAACAGCACTGCACTTTTACTGGGAGTTATCCAGCATTCCACTTCTGCCATAATGTGAACACACAGCTTTGCCATCTTCACTGCAAGAAATACAAGGTCTTTAAAAAGCTATATTTGCCATGTTCCTGCACATGCTCTCCTCATAATTTCAGATATCAAGGCTTGAACTGGTAATCAACCAGCTTCCTTTGCCCTCCAGAAAGTGTTTTAAGTAGGAGTGATCTTCTGATGTTATTTGATAGTCTTTCAAAAATCAGCTATGAAAATAAGTGAGCCATATGTTTCTTCCCCCACTAATTAGGCAGCCTGAGTCAGACCCACAGCTCCTCTGAAAAAAGTGTAGGGTGAAGGAGGCTCAACACCATTTGTGTTCCTCTGGAATCTGGTCTGGGATCTGCTCTGGAATCTGGTACATCCAAATGTGAAAGGTGGTCTAGCATCCCTCCTTACTGCTCAGGAAACACATCTTGACCATCCCAGACATTTCCACATCAATTCTGGAACACTACAGCAGCAAAATATGTGTTCCCATGTGCACAACACTGGTTCCATACATGGAATTTGGATGGAAAAGGGTGGCTTTGTCTGAAATTGAATGTTACTTGCCCACCAACTGACTGTAGCTTGGAGAATATTTTAAAAGATGAGGAAAGGAACTGCTAAATTGGATGAGGAGAAGGCAAACTGAAAATTGCCATTGCAGTTGGGGGTGGCAGCAGCATGCAGCAATTTAAGGCAGTATGGCTGCCCTCAGGGCATGTGCTATTTATCAAACTCTATCTAAGAGTCTATGCAGCTTGTAGATTGAATATTTTCTCACCTAGACTGGCTGGCTGCTTACAACAACCCTCCACTCTTTTTTTTTTTTTTTAGCTTTCTCAGTGTTAAACTCCTGTGAGAGTAATGCTCTGCCTCCCATTAAAGGGATTGAAATTATAAACAAAAGCACAGGAATAAAAGGATGGCTGCAAGATGACACTGCTTCCTCTGTGTGTCTTTCCCTGTCCCAGCTTCAACAATTGCTGCTTACTTCATATTTAGATTTTCCTGCTGTTCCCCCTTCTCAGCTCCTTTCTGTGCTTCAGGTCTCCCCATTTTTACTGTGCTCAAGACAACCAGTCCTATTTTTAGCCAGCACTGCTGTTCTAAACATGATTTATTTATTATAATGAAGTTAATGATTCAAGATTACAATGGAGGAGATACTGGAAGAGCCCAATGAAGGAACAAACCATATAATGATATCAATCTGCCCACTAACCCTTCAGAATGGTCCACAAAATGAACCTTCCAGTGCAGTGGAGCGAAGCAAACAACTGATAACACTGAAGCTGGATATATAAATAATAATAATTGATAAAGCTTTGTTTTTTTAGAGATTTCTTCACAAGTTTTGCTGATGCATTGAGAAAGTTCATAAAGGAAAATGGGAAATTATAATAAATGGTGATCACAGCAATGTCATCCACTAACAGAATCTGATTCTGACCTATTTTATAAGAGTGTTATTCAAAATAACTCCACTAACATCATATAGCACTGGAGCAGGAAAAAAACAGAATCAGTCCCTGGGTGCTCACCAAATAATCTGACACAAAAGCACAAGGGGAAATCTAAATAAACTCATAAGTAAAAGAATGCTTTAGCATTCTTTAGGATATTTTTTTTTCCTAAATTGGAAGCTGTTTTAATGACATACACAAAGTTCATCTATGGAAGATCTGTTGCAACTAAACTGGAACTATAAACTGACAATGCAATGATAATCTACATATGTGAGTGTAGTATTTATTGCCCAAACAAAGGAAGAAAGGAATGATAATACAACACCCTTCTTCCTCTAATGGAAGCATATGCTTTGTAGGCTTAAGGAATCTGGCAGGATTATTGCTAGACCAAATTGTACAAAGACTGGATGAGGCTGTAATTAACTGAAATTAGGATTTTTATTAGAGAAATATTCTCATGGATCATATCCAGGTCAAAGAATGTAAGGATGGAGGAAAAAAAAAATCAGAAATTGAGGATGGGATCTAGAGGAAGGGCTACATCTGTGCTTTTAGACTAGATTATAAAGATTTCAGTGTTTTCCTGCCTCTGGTTCTTGAGTATCTTCACTTCAGTGGAGAAGTTTTTAGGCTGCTGCAATTATACTGTAGGATAAAGCTGCTGGAGTCCCTTGGGATGCTTTATAAATAGCAAGAACCTGGGTCTGGACATTTTCTCTTCTCCTTACAGAAGAAAGCCTTCACGGAGGAGAGCTCTGAGGAGTTTGTACCAGAGTTGTACACACAGATATGTCTTGTACTTGAACCATAAAGAGCACTGGAGCTCCTTAGGAGGAAGGGTACTGTTGGAAGTGTTCTCCCTAAGAGAGTCAGTATTGGCAATGTGTGTGTTTTATGGTCTTTCCTTGAAAGTGTGGCTTATCTTTCTAAACTGCAGGTTACTTTTTCTATTAAACACATAAACTATGCTCGCTCAATGTATGTCAGAGTCCTGAGGAAAAAAAGAAAAAAAGCATCTGTTTTCTTGGTGCTCGGAAGAGTGATTTGAGGTGTAGAAAGGGGGAATAAAATTGATGCTGGGTGACAAGGCATCTACATCCCTTAGATGAGTGAAACAGAATGATGAACAAGGCAGCGGGCCACAAGAACATTAATGATTCGAACCCAGAAAAAAAGCAGTGGTCCCACTTAATTGAGTTCATCATTGTTGGGTATAGGTTGATGGGCTCAGAGGCAGAGGTGTCTAATGCTCACGTTGAGAAAACATGAATTAAATCTGAGACTAAATTGTGGCACAAATGAAGTGTGGGTACCTCTGAGTTAGTCTTAGCTAAACGCCTGAAAAAAGGTGCAAAACCTTTAGATGCTGGCCTATCTCCACTGCTGTTTTGAGTAGAAGTAGCTTGCAGGGCCGTGCTGAGATGTGCTTGTAATGGGAAATATACTTGTATCAAAGCTGGCTTTTTGATAGTGAAGAGAGGAGAGTGATTCTGTGAAGAACAGGTTTTGTGTGGCTGTTATTGCTTCGCAAGAGGCAAGTCTTGATACCTTGCATTCTTTTCCCTGGTCTTGCTCACATGTATTGCTCTTCCATTCCAAACTTTTCTCCCCCCTTGGAACCGTCAAATTACATCTGCCAGCTAACATGAGTAGAGCCAGTCATTGCTTTCTGTTTAAAAAAAAAAACTATACAAAAATTCACTCTAGGTTTATAAGAAAGGAGAGGACGACGGAGAAACCTTTTTAATAAACTTGCTATTTGAATTACTATTTAAGTTTCCTTACCTCTTCTTTCAAGTACTAATCTTCAGACTTGATTAACTTGTAAGCTCCATTTCATTTGTTCAAGTTTTAAGTCCTTTCAAGTGATTTTATTTTAGAACACATTCTTCTCTGTCCTGGGCTCTGGATACAATAATTTCATGAGAAGAAAAAAAAAGAATGATCTCACTTTTTATGCTCATAACAAACAATTGCATTAGCTGATCTAAAAATAAAATAAAAAGAAACACCCTCTGAGGCAAGTTTCAGCAAGTGCTCATGTCCAGACTAATCTAATAAATGTTTAAATTGAATTTTGATGTTGTAGGAGGTGGTAGAAATGAATGACCTGTCTACAAAGATTTACCTCTGCTCTTTCCACTGAGAGGAATTTGCTTAAAATTCCCCTCTTGCAACTGTGACTGTGAGAATCCCACTCTCTGACCTCTGCATTATTTGTTATCTGTCTTTTTCTGCTGTCTCAGTGCCTTTAGCTTTTCAACCTCCCCTCCTTCTGACTTCTCTGAGAGGTGGTGGGATCTCTACTCCCCACTTTTTCCACCACCACTGCTATTCCTCCCTGTATACAAATGTGGTGAATGATTTCCCCAAAGACTCCACTGGCAAATATTCCAGTGTGTTAACCTGCTATTTTGTTGAGTAAAACTGTAATATATCTTTGTCAGTTCATACCTGAACATATGGTGGTGTTTTAGTTGTGCATAATTTCCTTAATCTCCATCAGGAGGTAGGGAAGAACAATGCACAAGAAAACTATTCTTTCACCCTTGGTACCTGATCCAAAGCTCCTTGGAGTTGTTTGGTGTTTTTTAAATGACTACGGATGTTGTCTCTTGGAATAAATACCTCTCTAGTTATTCACTGCAGAAATCCTATGCTGTGTGATATAGTGTCTTTTTTCTTTCCTCTTCTTGTGTTGCCCAAATGATCCTTTACAAAGATGTGTGTTGCTGGGACTCCTCACCTGTGTGTCCACCCAGTAGTAGTCTGCTTTGCAAAAACATCTGTATACATCACTGCATCTTCTATGATTTCTCCAGACCAGTTTAGCAATGGGATTGTGGTCATCAAAATTAACGAGGCTGTGACCCAATGAAGGCGAAAGAGGAGATGCAATAGCACAATGATACTCTTCTATTCATTGTACTGGATTGTGCTCAAGTGAAGAGTGCTGCAGCAATACTCAATTTGTCTAATAATGTCTAATTTGAAAAGGCATAGCATTTTATCTTGAAAGTTGTTTTTAAGGGAAAATAAGCATGTTTAAGGTCCCATATGAGTCAAGGTGAAATAAACTAAGCCTTCCCAGGTGAGCGCCCTGTAAAACAAAGCTCCTTTCAAATGAAGGGAAATATCAATGTTTTTACTCTTCTGCTTTGCAGTTGTTAAGTAGAAATTACCACAAGAACTTGATGCAAAAGGAGTGTAAACTGTATCAGAAACAACTTTACTTAACAGTCTGTTATTTAGTGCACTTACTAAGGAAACGGCCCCCAGAAGAGCTCCTGCAGAAGGTAACAGATGTTGTCCTCTGATTAACCAGGAATGGTGAAAGTTTAATGTGTGCCAAATCCTGAAGTCCTTACTCAGGCAAAAAAATAAATAAATAAATAAATAATAAAAAAAATCCAGTACTTGCATTAATTATGAATGTGATAATTAAGTTAATTAAGAATGTGATAAAAGTATCAAAATGCAAAACCAAATCCATTCAAAAATACAGTGTCAAACAGCTCAAGCCTTGTCTGACTTGAGCTGTGTGTTCTGTTGGCCTCAAATCTAGTGTTTTTGGTCACAGGAAAGGTTTGCTCCAGAATGTTTCCCTGGTAGGGCAATGAAAGTTCATGAATTGGATGAATTATACTAAAAGGAAGAATCCCAGTCCTTAGGATCCCTGCTAGCATCCAAGACAAGTTAGATATTGGGAAACACACAGAATAAGTTTCTTTCCAATAAACAGCAAATAAATAAATGAATAGATCTGAAGAGATGATATAAAAGGACAATGGCACTGAAGTATATAATGAGTCTGGACCTATGCTACTGCATTTATGTAGGCTTTCCAGCAATAAAGTAGGTTAAGAGACAAATTAATTGTGTGCTTCCTCTTCATGAGAAAGAGACCGATGGTAGTTACTATGGCAACTACTTGCAATTCATCCTATTAACTTTCTTATTGCAGGAACAATCAATAATAATACAGATCGCTTTAGGATAAAATATACATGAGGGTTTTTTTCTAAAAATATGTATCGTTTGCTCTACTTTCCAATAAAATGTGATATGTTCTTAAAAAGAAAAGACAATGTTAGACAGAAGCAAAACTTTGTTTTGCCTGAAGGAAAAAAAAAAATGGTGAATCAAGTTTATACCAAAAATCAATCTTCTCTTAGCAACTTCAGCAAACTGTTCAGATTAATTTCTTCTGAAATGTTTTGACATTTGTGCTCACTTTCATTGTGAAGGTTATACCTCATTTAAAGGCATAATATTGCATGCTGATATTTCTGCTTAAACTAGTCATGAGTGCTTATACACTTAAGAGGTCTAGGTAACCCCTCTGAAAAACCTTTTGGAAGGGCAGAATTGTCTTAAGTGGCTACTGCAGATCCTGCACTGTGCTTCAAAGTACTCTTCGGACATGGAACAGCAAGAGGAGCCCTGTCAGGTACCTTCTAATTCCTGTGGTCCAGGCAGCAGCAACAGAAACACTGCATCTGTCTTCTGAGGAATGTGGACTTTTCAGTGGCGTGTATCAGATACTCAGTGGTTACCTGCTTTAGTTTTTGTGGTTGCTAGGAGACACAAATTGGATGGGGTTTGCAACCACTGATTTCAGAGCTACTCACCACTGGCAGGAAGGTACCCCATATGCAAATGAATATAGTTAATGAGTGCTCCGAAGTACGAAACTTAAAGAACAACTCTGGGTTGCATGATTTGTCAGTGGAAGCATGCTGTGTACTTCTGGCACTTCTGACAGAGCAGTGGATCTTTAGTTCAGAATAGTGGTTAGGACAGTGAGTTGGTCTTGAGAAATCTTTCTCAACTCAGCTGAGATCTTCCTGTGAGGTTTCACAGAATTTACTTTGCATCTCTTTCCCCATCCCACTCATGGATGGTACTGTGCTGCCTTGTGTGTACTGCGACAAAGGTGTAGTTGTGACTCTAAGGTAGCTGGATGTGTCAGTGATGAGACTGATGTAATCTAGAAGTTGTGGCTGCTCAAGGACTTCAGCATAAAAATACCAACTTGAGATTTCAAGTATTTCTTTCCCAGGTAAGGTGGAGTCTTTCCCTGTCTTACAGTGACAGCTGGGTTGTACCAGTTGCCTGCAAAAGGAGCAGAGATGTATTCCAGCCCCCAATATTGATCAAAGTCACTGCTCTATGTTCCTTGTCACTGAATATGTCCCTAATACATCAGCTGTGGATGACTCAAGCTCTGCTTATGTGCATATGATTGTAAATATGTGAGACTTTAACATCATCCAGTTTATAATACTTGCAAAGGCAAATATGGTTTACTGCTATTTCACTTAGAGGTGTGAATCATAATATAGCAAATTTAAGGTAGTAGCCCTGTGCGGATTGCTGAGGGCCTTCTCTCGTGTTTGTGTCAGTTTTTGAAGGCAGAATTTTCTGAAGATGCATGGCTGTTTTACTAGATCAAATGCATAAATCTGAGCTGCCTGAGAAGGAGTACTGGCACAGCAATGTTTCTGTGTCATGGATAAATTTGTACATCCTAACTTTATATCTGCTGTCACTTCACAGTCTACAGTTCTACTTGTGTTTCCCCTGGTCACTTCCACAGAATTCCTATGCTCAAAGTAAGAATTAAAAAATACTCTTAAATTTGAAAATTTGAAGATAATAAACAGATTATTAATCTGCTTCCAATAGAAGCTGCTGATCTGCTGTTAGAAATTTCATCACACTTCATTAATATAAAAATGACCTGAACAGTAACAGCTTAACTTTCTTCTCCAATTCTCTTCTACCACTAAGTTATTTAACTTTTCTTCATGTGATTTGGATTCTTGAACTACAAGTCATCTTTGGTTCTTCCCTTTATTTCTTTGACCTATGCATGTTTTGTATATTTCTCTTACCAAAAACCTTCAAATAACTTTTCCTTTCAGCTGCCCAAAAACCATCCCAAACTCTTACCTCAGAAGCATTTCTTTTGCCTTTCTTCAGGACATACTAAAGCTATTTTGGGGTTTTGATGCTTCTCAAAAGACAATCTGCAGTCACAGACTTAGAGATGTCTAATCATACTTACTATATATTCTTCTTTTTATTTCTCTTTTTCAGGCCCAATAAGGATAAACTATATAAAAATGTATCTTTATTTACCTGATTAGTCTTTTTATATTTTTCCCCATTCCACCCCTATTTTTAGAAGTATAAAACCAGTAATTATGCACATTATTAAGCAGTTTAAATAAAGGCTTACAAAGCTGCCACCCCTTGTCTCTTCCCTCTCCCTAGCCAAAGAAAAGCCAGGAAAGCAAACCAGGCAATAAAATAAATAATAATAAAAAAATAATCTGAGTATCTTAGGCTGTTCTTGTATAACCCCAATAAAATAAGACCCGACAATCAATCTGCCAGTTTGGTGCTCTCATATAAAAAGATGAACAGCAGTTCTCAGAGGATGAATTTAAAAGCTCTGCACAACTGCTCTCTTTGAGACTTAGTTTCTCCTGCCCTTTTAGTCTTTGGTTTTGTTTTTCTCCTACTTTTTCTTTTTTTAAATAGATAAATAATAATAAAAATAAACCTGATGAGAAAACTGTCACAATATATTTGTAAAGTACTCTGAAATGTGAAGGCTCTTCCAAGACCAATAATGCTGTGCATACTGGGACTCTTCACCAGTTTGGTTAAGTAATACTCCAAATCAAGATGTTGTAAATCAAAATAACATCATCTTAAAATGGATTTAGGGACAGATTGCAGTATGAAAGCAATAACAAAGACTTCACAGGCAGAGCTTCTCTGCTTAGAGCAACCTGTACAATATATCTGTGAAATGATGCAGTGGGGATCCGTATAGCAGGTGGCACTGAGAGCTGAGAGTACAGCGCCTGCAGAGATTAAAAAAAGAAAACAAGACCTGGCAAGAAAAGTCAAAGCAACGTGATGCCATCAATTTAGGTTCTTGCTGCCTCAGTTACCATAGCTTGTGTTCATGGATGAGAGCTGTGACTGAGTGACACAAAAGTAAAGAGAAGACTGAGCAGTCACTTGGAAAATAACTGAACATGCTTCAGTGTTTGTTGCAATTCTTTTCTTTCTTCTTAAGAGAAGAACTTAATCTTGAACTCCTCACTCTCTGAGGCAACACTGATTCTGTAAACTTGCTCTATTTGAGATCACAAGGACTAAAAAAGTTCTTGCTTTTGAAGTCTGCATGTAGACATTTTATGTTGCAGGAACTCCTATTTGCATCTGTAGTATTTCAACACGCCATGGATTAGTGCAAGAAAAAGACCTGTGTGTGTGCATGCATGCACAGTGCAAGAAGCTTTTTGAAGTCCTAGTGCTGCTGTTTAGCATTATTAACTCCTCCAAATATCCCTGGTATGTCCCCTCCCCATGAGGTAGCACAAGAGAAAAAGCAAGCTTTCTCTCTTCTACTGGGGATTTGCATTTCAGATTTCTTCCCTCTTTCAGCCTCATAGGGAGCTCATGTGGAATATTTATTTTGCCTTTTGATCAATAGCCACTGTACCAATTCCTCTCATCTATAATTCTGTCAGTAACTTTTTTTTTTTTTTTTTTTTTTTAAGTCAAAAGCACGAAGAAAGGATTTTAAAACATCCAGTCTGGACACTGTTATGCAGATTTCAAATTCTTTAATGTCACTTGAAATATAGCTCATCATTTTGGTAGACTTTGCATTAGAGCCACACTGTGACATTATCTGTCTCAGTATTATACAACTTGTATTTTCCTGCTTAATTTGTGTTACAGTTTGGTGCCCTTCTACAGAAAAATGCTGTAGTCACTACGGTATCTGAGATGCACCCATCTCTTCTCCATTTTGCTGAAGTTATTTATGTGTTTAAATAATGTCAGTTTTAACTGGGCTTGAGAAAAAGGTAGAAGAAAACTGAGGGATTGACTCTTTAGTCTCCTGGCTAATGCACTCTGATTTGGGATGAGAAGTGTCAGGTTCAATTCTGTGCTTCAAATAAGGAGGATGGATCTGAACCTAAATATTCTGTATTCCCATGATTAACCCTGGGCAGCTGAATGAAAGACTCTACTTCTTTCTCCTCTTGGTTATGCTTGCATCTAATCAGTAAAACATTCAGATCTATGTTATGAATGTGGCACGTGTCCGAAACGCTTTGCAAGTTATACCAGTTCTGTCGTGCCCAATCCATACCTGATAAAGAGGGTCGAGCACCATGTTTTTCTAAAAGATCAAATAATACATCTTCACTTTTCATGGTGGCAATGCTGTAGCTCATTTTTTCAATACAGTGAAAGACCAACACTAAGGGAGGAGGAGGTACACGTATTCAAAAGCTCAGTTACTCCTCAGCGCTCCTCCCAGGGAGATACACCACACCTAAACAAATGCAAATGCCCCAATCACTCCTCCCTTTTGTTGACGGGAGCACACAAAGACAAGAAGCTAGAACAAACTGTAAACATCACACCTAAGTTACAGTTCACTCCTTGCAATTCCAGGAGGTGTACACAGCTCAAACCACTCCTCCCTTTCTTTGGGGGGAGCACAAAAAATGTGAAGCTAAAGCAACACTTTTTAGGTTTCAATACAGTAAATTAAACTTCTTGGAGAGGCACACACGTTTAAGTCACAACATATCACTTCCTCACTTCCCCTGCGCGCACACAGACACACCGCACTTCAGTTACCAAATAACCACAGAGGTTCTTCCCGAGGAGGCACACACGTATTAAAACAAAATGCAAATAGTCAAAATACGTCCCCGAGAGGTACACACATAAAAGGTAAAGTTTCAGAATATGGAGCGGTCTTCCTGGAGAAGGACTCACGTCTAAATTTTTAAAACTATCGCTCCTTGCAACTCCAGGAGGTGCACACACACAAAAAAAGTTTCAAACTATATCTGGAAGGACAGCACTCTCACAGCGGGTATCCTGCAACGACTACGCCAATAAAAAAATGTCTCGCTCCAATTTAGAGGGAGAGGAGGTTCTTTAATGTCTGTATACCCGGTGTGAGATTAAGAAACAACGGTTCATATGTTGTTCCATCCACTTTATTACCAAACCTAATCAGGGAGACGGGGAAGGGAAGGAGGGCGATAGAACAGATGGAAAAGAGGCAGGAGTTGTGTAAAGCGGGGAGAGTCACCAGCAGGATCCAGCAGCGGTCCCGTTGCACGGCGTTTGAAGGTCCCGGGCAGAACGCAGCAGGGGGATGGGGCGAGAAGCAGCGTGGCCGGCCTTGGGCAACAGGCAGGTGGACGAGGAAGTCGAGGAGCCAATTCTTGAAGCAGCAACAGCGGTCAGGCAGCAGGCTCAGGAGAGTTGGACAGTATGCAGGAATCACCTCAATCTTCAGGAATCCCTCTGTTCTTCATGAGGAATCTGTTGCCAGAAACCTCCGTTCTTCTTCTTGAGGAATCTGTTGTCAGAAACCTGTTCTTCGTGAGCAATCTGTTGTCAGAAACCTATCCTCATGGTTTTCAGTTCCTCTTTTATCCTCCTTGTTCTCCTGCCTATGTGACAAGGATGGGCTCGAGTAAGAGTCATGGAGTACCCTCTAAGATGGCCATCATCCTGAGATAGGTCCACACAAAGGAGCACTTCACAGCTATTTAGCTGCAGTTCATCTCGCTCTCGTTGCCCCTGGCCTTGTCCATCTGCGTTCCCCCAGACAACGGATTTCACAATCTTTGCTCGGGACTTGTCTGGACTTGAACAAGTCCATCTGTGTCCCCAGCAAGCTTTGAGACACAGAAGTTAACAGAATAATCTCTTACAGCACGTTCCCTTCAAACACAAGATCTCCAAATCATAGGGCTGGCAGGAACCTATGAGGATCATCAAGTCCAACAGTGAGCATTTTCTCTCTCAAAGAAAAAAAAAAGATTGAAACCGTAATACATTCCTCAGCATTTCAGTATTTCCTTCAGGTAAACGCAGGTGTTGCCACGGTAAGCAGGCTGGCTCTTATTTGGGTCCCTCTAAGAACAATGTGAGAATCCAGCCAAGAGAATCCAACCCCTGGCTTCCAGGGGTGGGAAAGCAGAGCTACACTGGCTACCATTTGGTGGATCTACACCTTTATACACCTTTCGGTTACTTGAGAGAGGATCTTTTTTCCTCACTGATATACGAGAGACTTATGTCTCTACTGGAGCTTTAGATGTAGAGCACACCAAAAATTTCAAAGAAACACAACGTTAATAGTACGTAGATTTCTTTTCCTTGATGTTATCAAGAGCTCCCACTGCAGTTAGTAGCATCCTGCCTGCTGCCAGTACAAGAGTTCTGTTCTTTAAGCAGCTAGAAACAACGTGGGGAGGTCAGAGGGTACCTCAGCATGAAAGCAGTCAGCATCCATCAAGAGCACACCACAAGTTCTGAAGGTGGCATAATTTGCATGCTTAAGTACTACTCAATGCCTGGTACACAAGCATCTGATTTTAATTTGCTATGAATTATTTTTAAAGGGGACTTGACTTATTTCCTGCTTTGATGCTTTTTCTAGGGAAGGAAAACAAAATGTACAAGGGTTAAAAATGAGGTGGGATAAATAAAGTATGTTTGATAGGATAATGATCCAAGACCAGCTGTTGCTGAACAAACATTTATTATTATAAATCATCAGAGGCCTAATAAAATATAGACTTACCATAATAATACCAAACAAAAATGCTTATGTAATTATTAAATATGCAAAATTCAAAGCTCCCTAGAAAATTAATTTTTGTGGGCATAGGCCCAAGTCTACTTCTCTTGCATGCACATCACTCAGACACCAGTGCAGAAAATCCTGTGCCTTTGCTGAGATTTACTTTCTCATTTAAAGCATGATTTACACTGAGACAAAGCAGACATAATTGTGAAATACCCCTGGTTATGACTTATCACTGCTAGAGAACTCCATATAAATGTACATGCCCTGGCATTCTTTCTTCTAGGGAAGAAGTGGAATGCATTAAAAATGCCAGACATGACAAGCTATACTAACTTGAGTGCTTGAGTACGTTTCTTTCCATAATTTATATGCCATATATGTATTGACAAATAACAATAAAATACTCCAATATGTTTACAGTCTCCAAAAGCTGAAGAGTGAGAAAGCTGTGAATAGTAAGCAGTGCTGGTGTAGCTCAAAGTGTAGCTCAAAGTAGGAAAGTTTGCGTGCACATGTTACAAGGCATCACTTGTATTTACACTACTTCATTCTCTTTCCTTGAAATCTCTCGAGTCCCTGCCCAGATAAGACTGCCTGAACACGCTTGGCCTATCAATGCTTTGTGGTACTGCAGTGCTGCCCCAAAAGGGATGCTTTTCCAATGCTTGGCTTTTGACAGTGGCATCCAAAACGAAAACCCTGTTCTGCTTGAAAGTATCAGCAGCCTTTTGGTGTCTGTTCCTGCCACACTGGGTGCTCACCATCTGTGCTGGATGGAAAGCAAAAGATGCTGACAATCTGCAGAGTAGAACAGTCATTACACTTTACTCTGTGGCAAGATCTTTGACTGGCATGGGGTTAAGCTGAGCAGGTATTGAGTGGCTTTAGAAAAAGGAGCTGTAGGTATCAAAGAGTCTCAAAATGACATTTTAATCAAGCTTTGCTTGAGCAATTTGCCAATTACATTCAACTGCACTTAAAATTCTGACAACTCCATTTTTTTTTTTTATAGAGAAAATGCAGAAAATTGTTTTGGGTACACCACTGCTTATTCTGAATACCTCAAAGTCACATCATCCAGGAGAGATTTTGGCAGATCCTAGCAGAAGTCATATTTGCAATTTCCTTTCCAACATCACTTTGGAGTAAATTTCGTCACCAGTATATTCTTCTTTTCCTCTCCTTGCAGCACTTTTTTTCTATATTTAAGTATGTATAATGGATCTGCTAAAAAACATCAGAGACCATTAAGCCAGAGAAGCATGAAATCAAGTAGAAATTATTATTTTAATTCTATGCACTTGTGCATATCCATACGAACATGGTGCCAAATAAACATTCATCTGAACTCCAGCTCGTACTCAAGACAGTAATCTGATTTTCAGTTTGGTAGCAGGAGATATGAGCCTGCAAACATTTCAAGAGAATCTTAGCTGCAAAAAAACAGCTTGTATATACTCTGAGAGGCAAAAGAAAATGTCAATTACTCAGTAGTAATTTTATTGTTTGAAAAACCTCTTCAAATGGCAGCACTGGGGCTTGACAGACAAGGACCAATCTGTAAAGTGTGTTAATCGTGTGCAATATAGAAGCATAAGCTCAGTGTTCATGGGCTGCACAATCCTGCCTCGTCGTGAGCGGGCTGAGTTCCAGCCTCATGCACAGCTTCCAAGGGGAGCCTCTGGTTTGACTTGGGCTAGTTTGTGAAAGAGATGATTGGAGCATTACAGATGTTGGAAACTGTAACAAGTAACTTTTTTTTTTTAGTGATCATTTACGTATAGTGATAAATATTTGTCTAATAAGCCTCGTAATGAGGACAAATTATCTTAATGTAGAAAGTGATGTTTGGAGTAAGACCAAAACATCTTAATCCTTTTTTCTCTTACTATAACAACAGCTATTCAGTTATTTCATTTTAACGATCTCTTTTTCCATGAAGGAACTTTTAGAACTTTCAGACAGAGGAGGAGAGTGATGCTTTATTATGAACAAGATTACCAGTCCTTTGTGTTTGTGTTGGAATGCCATCATGACAGTGCAGGTCAGAGACAGAAAAGGTCTCATGTCTTCTGGAAGGGCACTGAAATGCAGAGGAAAAGGGCACTTCCCTAAGGTCTCAAGAGAACCGGCCAAGGAGAGTCTCCAATATGGTCGCCCTGGATCCCAGATTAGTATTTGGGGCATTTAACAATCTTTTCTCATTAGTGTCACTGCATCTTAAAAGTGTTCTGGGCTCGTGGGTAATTCCTGGGCATGTCAGCAGCCTACTTGCAGCTGTGAATAAATTCAGAACATGAAAGATGAAGGAAAGGTGGGATGATAGAATAGAGCATCAAAGCTTGAGTTGGCAGAGGAAGAAAATATGCAGTGGAAGCAACAGAAAAGGAAAGTCCTCTCAGGTATCTCATGTCACTTAAAAGTGGTTTTAATGACTATCCTTGAAAGCAGCAGTCTAACAGGAGGAGATCTACAGGCCCTACTTACCCAAATAACTTGCCTGCTACATCAGATTATTTATAATTGAAAGCTGAAGCTTTCAACAGCTCTTCTCACTTTCCAGCTGTAGGTTGGTTCAACAGCTGTGGTTTAATGCCGTTAGACTGGAACTGCACTGGGCCATTCTCCTTCAGTGACAAATGCAGACGAGCTCCCAGAGTTCCTGTGTAAAATGCAAAGTAAGGCATCTCAGCCCACATGCTGCCTTCTAGCATGGAAATAAGTGGCTGTAACAAAAGGATGAAACAACGTTACCCCGCTTTCTGTGCATTTCTGGCTTCTTGATGTTGTCTGTGTTGCCCTTTGCTCTGTCATCTCTCTCCCCAGCTCTCAGAACAAGGAGGTTACTGTGGCATACTAAAAGAGCTGGAGGCAGTTAATGAATAACAAAATGGAAAGTGCACTTTCACAGACTCCGTAATTTCTGCAAGTGCCTTACTGAATGGTAAGGCAGCTGAAATCTCCAACCTGGAGTTTCAAAGTGGGGAAAGAGGGACACATCTTCTCAGTGTGTGCTGTGTGAGAAGGAGCTGTGAGCTCTAGAGGGTCTCCTGCTGTCATTGTGGGGGTGACATCCTCCACTACTCTCAGAAAAAAGCTTTTACATCTGCCCTTTCACTCTTAAGAGAGCTTAGGTTTTTTAAGCCAGCTGAAACTGGGGTCCCTTAACCTTTCTGGTTTAGATTCCTGACCCTGAAAAGAAGATGTAGCTCCAGCACATGCATCAAAACTCATTTTGCTGCACATGGGAGAGGCAAAATGCCTCAGCAAAGTCAGAAAATCTATAGCTATATGGAAACTCACCCAGAGCAGCTTCATAGCACTTTGGATGCCAAAGCCTGTACAGGTACCCCATATTATTGTCTTTGTGAAAACTTGCTGGTCTTGTATCTTTTTAAGTGTTTGTCATCAATGAAATTTGCTTTATAGCAATGAATCTGCACAGTTTAAACTCTTAGACTGAGTTAAGTTCAAGTCACACAAGAAGTAACCATATCTGATTAACATCAAAAACATTAGCTAGAAAATGGGAACGAGAACTACTGCTACTAGATCTTTAAAAACATTGCATATTTGAGCACTGTAAGAAAGAAACAAGCTTATTTGGAACAAGATGAAGAAAGAAATGTGCAATATTGCCTTTTATTATTTTTTGCTATCTGTGAAGACTTTCTCTGTGTCATTCTAAGTAGCAGGCTATGTCACCCACTTGGCGTGCACTGTGCTTTCAGTGCCATGTTGAAGTATTTCCACTAAGATGATGCTGCACGTGGGCTCTGAGAGCCCTTGCCCTTGCTAATGGCCTTCCACAGCTATGGACTGTAACCTTTTGCTCACCTGTACCTCAGCTCAACAGGGCAGAATTTGTAGCCAAGGGAGTATTTAGCTGATCAGAGGAGATGACACAAATATCAAAGAAATTATGCTCAAGCCAAAGAGGTATGTCTCAGTAGATAAACTTGAAAGAGAGAAGCAAGCAACTGCATGGATTTTTCTTAATACTTTTCATGCAGGATAACACATCTCCTCTTGGCTCTGGTTGAACATTTTCTCCCGTTAGCCCCCTTTGAGTTAGCCCTGCAGACTTGCTTTAGTGCTGAAGTGACAAAGAATAATCTGCAGTTGTGGAAGTCTCTCATGGCTGAGCACAATGCTCCTCACCAGCAGGTTTCTCACTCAGATCCAGCAGCTCTGCTTTTTCTTCCATTGCAGTGTTCCTTAGCTACTTGAATACACTGTGATAGGAACGTTGGCCTGCATACCTTTCACATCTGTATACACACACTACAAAATATTAATTTAATCTATCAGGGAAGAAGCTTTGAGCTGGTCAAAGGACGGCAATGCAGCTAACCATTCTGCCCTTTATCTGCAGCAGCTTTTCCTGTGTAATATTTGCATAGGTTCAGAAAAGAACTGACTCTGCATGAATTATTGTCTTCATATTTTTCTGCCTGGAACGTCTTATCCTCCCAGTGTGGTTTGCTGTAACTTGCAGAAGAGGATGGCAAAGAGCAGAAGTAAAGTAATTTCAAAGTACCTAATTTATCTGGAGCTTTTTGTAGTTTGCAACAATGGTGAATATCCTCTTGTTCCTCCTTTGCTGCCATGGATTAGGAGTGATCAGTACTCCTGCTTAATCCTGGTGCTTATTAACTCTTGGCTGGACAGTGGAAGAAATGTTTTAAGAGTGAATGCTGGGATTTAGGATCTAGGAGCTGACTGTAAACTTCATTTTAGTCCTAATGGAACAGAGCCATCCAAGGGAAGTATTGATTAAACTGCAACACCAGGCAGGCTGGGAAATTCTGTTTCTAGGTAAGGCTCTGACTATTCTTCACAGCAAACAAGAGCTCCTGACAGCACTCTGCCTCCCTTCAGGGGCCGGTGACGTGCACCAGCCTCTGCACAGAAATCCTGTGGGCTGGCAGCAGCGGGTGACCTGATGGCAGCCCGTGTGCAGGCTGTGCTGCCTGCTGCATGCCATCAGCTTAATTACAGTAAAGGCCTGCACTCACTTGTAAGATGAGGTGTTTTCCTTTTGTACTGCTTTTGTCTTCCACGTTGCTGGCAGCAGCTCCACTTCCCTTCTAACTGCCTTTTCACTGGATAATTCAGATCGCAATCTTTCGCTGGTTGTTTTTGTTGTGGTCTCTTAATTTCCTGAATTTCTGACACTTCTTCTTTCTTGCTGGCAAGTTGGAAAGAATAATGCAAAAGAGGAATCAACAACATGTGGTGCTGCAACTCCGCTTGTCTGTTGGCCTTATCCCCCCAGTCTCAGTGCTCTTTGCAGAGGAGGACAGAATTAGTCCCAAGTGAGGCATTTCCCACAGCCCAGATTTTCTATCTCTATTTCTTTTCTATGACCCTGGAATTATTCAGCAGGTAGCAGTGAGAACAATAGCTAGATTAACACAGACCTCTTCTGCCTAACATCCTGTGAGAGAAACAATACATAACGCTGCAAAGCATCATTGTAGGTCTTCATTTCTTTTGAAATTTGATTTTAACATTTTTTATAATCTTAGTGGTTAGCAGTATGGGGGTGGGGGGAGAGCAGGTTCTGGAGCTTTTGTTGTTGTTGTTTTTAAAAGAAAGTGTGTAATATCTTCTTTATTGAACAAAAGCTAGTTTGATTTTTATATCTATGGGAGGAGTGGCTCCAGCGAGGAGCTGGGCACTGAAGTGATGAATTCCATCGTGGTCCTATGAAAACTCCAGCTGAGTGCTCGGCTCAGCACTGCACCATTTGTTCTTAGCAGGGCTTTATTTAAGATGTAATCTAAAGGCATACGAGTGGATAAGAAATGTGATTGATTGCAATGTTATTACTAATAATTCTTCGTGTTAAGTTGCATTCTTTTTATCTGCCCTTTGTCACTGTGTGCTCCCGCTCATAAATTTTAAGCTTAGCTTTATATTTCACGGAGAATTTTAAATAGCCTGGTTCAGTAGTAACATCTATTGGAACCAAATTTAATCTATGGTGATCTTTGAGGTATAACACACTAAAAACTACCTGAAGTGATAATAAGGCTGTGCCTCAAGAAAACTTAGAATATGCAGAAACTGTACATTTGTCTACTTCATACCCAATTAGTACATGTAAGATATCTTTACTGTTTAGCATTACGAATGCTACATATCTTATTTTACCTAGTTTTTCTAATTTAATATAGATTAATTCCTAAGTAGTTCTTACATGATCAGCTAATTTCAATTTCTATTCAAGAAAGCCACATCGATATTAAAAAACACAAGTGGTGTTGTGAGATGGTAATGGAAATTGTAGCAGTGGAAACATAAATTCTGTCTAATTTTACTGTAATTCTGCAGGAATACTTTTTTCAAAACACTGCGTCAATTTCCAAATCCATTTGTTATTCATTTTATCAGACAATAATGAAATCATTTAATACACTATAGTCTGTCAAATGTACTTCTCTTGGTGTTTCGTTTTAATTTAGCAGTACTTAGTAGACAGTTAACTGATTGCCATTCTTAAATTTAATAGGCAAAATCTATCTTTATCTTGTTCTCTTCTATAGATTAATATTAATCTTGTTCTAAGATAAGTTTCTACCATTAAAACAGAAAGGATTTCCTGAAAAATAATCTTGTCTAGAAGACTTACCTAGATCATATACTTTCTTGCTGGAAAAGGGCTGAACACTTTTAAAAATCCTTCAGCCTCCTGGAATGGTATTGCTTGATAAGAAAGAAAATGAGGTGGGGAAAATGGGGCTCTTCAGACCACCCTAAGTCCAGGTTCAGATAATAATTGATGGAGAAGAGGCTCAGAAAAGAATGGAATCAGGCCTTGATGAGAAAATACAGGCAGTACTGGCTTTTGTACTCATCGCATCTCGAAAGCTTCCTTAGACGCAAGATTTGGGCTGAGGATAGAAAAGGTGAAATATGAGAAACAAAGTGGATTCAAAATAACGTGGAGATGATGGATTTGTCTGTTGCTTTAAGGCTGACGTGGTCTCTGGGCTGCCTCCATGAGAAAGGGCAGCAGTTGAGCCCGCACTCTGGGCATCACCAGGGCCAGAACCAAACACCAGCAGATTTTCCCTAGGCCTTGGCATGGCCATATGGTTACACCCCTGGACTGGAGAGGGGACCTGCAGAGATACACACCCTCAGCAGGGTATGGGATATGAAACACAGGGTTTGCTCTCAACTCTGCTTTGTATATCTTTATCCTTTTTTTTTTTTTTTAAATTTATTTTTTCTTCTTTCTTCATTCTCTTTGCCTTCTGCTTAATAAGAGCCTGGCTTAATCAGCCAAGTCTGCATCTTCTGTAGCACTGCTGTGAGTCTGTGACCAATGAGACAGCTAAAGGCAATGTCCTGAGCAGCCCAGTGCTGCTAGAAGTTTGCCAAGTCTTGCAGTGGCTGATAAGAGCATGTGCTGTGCTCAAGCTGCTCCAGCTGCTATTGTGCATTTTTAAATGAGTTTAGGAGTGGTGGGGGAGTTCCAGGAGGCTGGGAAAAGCAAATGTTGTTCCAGTATTTAAGAGAGTAAAATGAGATGACCCCAGTAATTACAGGTTTGTCAGATTGGCTGCTGGTCCTGGAATGTCTGATGTAGAATTTGATTAATAAAGGATTAACAGTAGAAATCTAATTAATGCCAATCAGTAGGGGCTTAGAGAAAGCAGATCCTGTCAAAATTACTGTTTTGTGAATGAGATTACAAATTTTGTTGATAACCATAATAATGTTCGTCTAATAGCATTCCATAAAGTATTTGACTTGGTTCTGCATGATACCGATTAAAAAGAAAAAAAACCACAACAGAAATAAAAAGTCAACGTAAAGACTGTCTGTCAGAGCTCAAAACAAACACTACTAAAGGATCCTCACAAGCCATACACTACTTTTACTTATGGACTCCATTAATTTCTTATTCCTTTGATATTTTCAGCCTTTTTAATGACTTTCAAAGGAAAGTTGTTATAACTGGGCAAGCCTGTAAATGACTGGTTTTGGAGGAATGCTTTAAAAGAGAAGGACCAGTCCCTGATACAAAACATGGACCACATGTTTGCATCCAGATTAAGAAACAGGCATTTTAGTGGAACTACATGTAATGCCACAGTCAGAAACAAGGGTCTTCACTGAATTCAGCTCCGGGAAACTGATATTGAAGAATGCCCTTGGGGTCATAGTGTCTAACCATGATGAACGTGAGCTCCCAACATAGTAATGGGCAAATTATATTCCATACAATTTAGTACAGATGACTCTGCTGTGTTACTAATATAAATTGCATTAACATATAGTAGCAAAACTCATCAGCATTGTATTCCACACTGGCTAATAAATGTCAAACCCTTGGCAGGGTTTCAACTCAGCTTACATTCCCCTAGTGCACTTGCTCTGATTTAACCAAGGGTTCTGCCTCCACCTCTATCGATGCAGTTCTGCTGGCTCCCTCATATCAGATCTTATGATTGCCCGACTGCTGGGAGAATTGTATGAGCTAGGATTGTGAGGAGAATGGACAGGTTTCTACTAGAAGATGAGTGACGCAAGGACCAGAGAAACTGGAATGGGAGTTAAATGGTTATTCTTGTCACTAAAATAGTTAATAGTTCCAGAATTTGCCAACTTGGCAAAAGGGGAAGATATCAGCAGTGAAAAAAGGACATGGAAGATGACTTGTATAAAGATTTGGGATAGTTTCTCAGAACTGGAGGGGTTAAACTGTCTACCCAACTTGCATGCTAGCAAGTCCCAGCTTGTCCCATTTATTGTGGCTTTAAATCCCTTGGTCTGCTTGGCAAATTGTTGCTGGCTCTCGGAGGAGTGGATTGCCAGCATTTTTAGTTCATATTTGGATAGAGGAAGAAATATCGGTGTTTGGTTGCTGGTTGCAGAAGATGATCTTAGAGGTCTTTGATACGTTAATGATTCTATGATTCTATGTTTTTTTTTGTTTGTTTGTTTGTTTGTTTTCAAAGAAATATTTAGTCCTTAAAATGGAAAATCTTGGATAATCATGCAAGAATTCATTAAAGATTTAATCACTTTTGTGGTCAGGGAACACAGCTAAGAAGTACATCCTCCTTGATTAGTAGTAGCTAGGAGTTTAAACCAGCCTAGAAATATTGTCAGTGCTGGTAGTTAAGGTGATTAACTGTTGGAGAATAGGTCGTGTCAAACTCAAGCCTAGAGGTTTTCCCGGATGCTCCGCTCTAGTTCTCTCAAGAATAAATTCAGGAGAGTCTTATGGCTTGTATTAGGCAAAGCACTGTACATGCCCTCCAGCCCTTCAATCTTGATCTGAAGTGAGGATGCAGAAGAAAATCCATACCAATTAGAGAAGCAAAATTGGTGATGTGTCCTGTTTATTGGTTTCACTGGGGCTTTAGGAGGTTGGGGTTGTATTTGTTATATTTACGTTTAATATTCCGTTCTGTATCTTTGAATTCTTTTACTTCCAAGATTTAGGTTCAGTAGCAAATAGAAGATAGTTAAGACTATTAAAAATATACATTTATATCTTTTATAATTTATATATATTTATATATTGTATAAATGAAAAAACACAGCCAAACAGAGTTGTCTTTATAAATATATCTCGAGCCTCGGGTAAAGGAAATACGACACTTTGATGTATAGTCCAATTAACTGATACTTTGATATTTGTATGTTCTAATACAACATTTCTTCATTTTAGTAATCTTTAGAGATATGTTTGAGGTGGTTATTGCAGTGAGATTAAGGCTGAGGTCCTTGAAACCCCCTAAGGATCTTTTACTTTTTATTAGATGGTATACTGCTCTAATAATGTTAAAACCTTTTAATTCAGTGAAATGAATTTACTCAAATTTGATACAACAGAACTGTCACTTATCCTTTACCCACAAGAGAGGAAATTAAAGCCTGAGTTTCCAAAGGACCTTACTCTAATGCTGAAACTCTTTTGAAACTTTGATCAAGAATATCTTAAAGGCAATTTATCTTTCTTTCAAAGATTAAAATTTGGGATTACATTGACTTCAGTGATAAAATATATATAATATCATAGAATGAAATCCCAGCCTTGTTATAGTAAATAGCAGTTTTGGTGTGCTCAGCACTATTTGCTCCCCTCTGAGATGGAGATGTGACACACACAAGGTAAACTTTGGAGTTCGCAGGGTTGTTAGATGTACTTTTCTTTTTTTTTAATAATTGTACTGCTGCAAGCTTCCTTAAGCAATGTCCTGTGCCTCGTGACCATCATAACCAGCTCTAAAGCAAGACTCTTCATCAATAAAAGGACTCAAAGTTCTTGATAAAAGAATCGATTGCAAAGTACTTTATGTAAACACTGCGATTAACATTTAGCAGAGCAGAATTAGTCGAAGTAAAAGCCAACTTTTGATGCCACTCACCAATCTGAGGGATCAAGTAGAAGAGTTCTAGCATAATGTCAGTGATAAATGATGCAAGAAGTAGAAGTGGGAGTCTTGCACAATGACTTTGAAAACATCATATCACTCCCAAGAGGCTTTGATGTTGAAGGAAAAGAATTTGTGAGTGTGGTCCAAGTGATAAAATCAAACTGCAAATTATTGCCTGTTTTTGTCTTGGATTATTCGCACTGTGATTCCCAAACTAGCATTTTTCTTGGGGGTTTGTTGCCTCAATCAACTCTTCCAAAGGCTCATTTGAGGCTTTTGAGCCTGAGAAACTTTTTTTTTTAATAAAAATAAATAAATCAGAAAGCAAGCCTTTTATTCTGGATTGATTCTCTCAGGTACTTCGAACACCGGCCATAAAGTCCATCTGCAGCAAATGTGAATTCAGCCCAAGTCCAGGATGAACACAAAGCCCATCTGGAATATGCTGTAAAAATGGACAGTCTGAAAGTGAGGCTGAACTCCCCTCTGTAAACATCCTGTGTGTGAGACTCTGCACCTTCAAACGGGGATGCCTGATGGCACACAAGCAATACGGTGCCCGTGCTTCCTGCAAGAGCTGTGCTCACAACCTGCCAGCACTTCTGCTGCTGTAGCTTGGAGAGCAGCCATCGTGCTTCCTGCTAGCATGTTCAGATTGCGTTGGAGCAGAGTCATGCAATCCCCCTTGCTTTCAACAGAAGTTGTGAGGTTTAAATTAATGTCAATAGGGGATATGCACAGGCATCATGGGAAGAATAGACTTCACAGTGTGCTAATTAAAATATATTCCCCTTTTGTACTTTTCCCTAGCACCCTACTCTTATAACCAATTTACTCTGCAGAACTGATTATCATGCTAATAGCATTCCCTCCAGTTCTCAAATAGGACTCCAGTTGAGAATATCCATTAAATGTAAAGTTATATAACCTGTGAGGTGCAATATGGGAAGTAAAAACTTGTTAAAGGCTTTCTTTGGTATGAGTTTACTTTGTTATGGCTTTCTGCTTTTCAGCTTTATTTTTGAATGTTCACATAACAATTTCCAGGTGCAGATTGATTGATTCTATAGCTGAGGAGGAATGCCAAAGAGATCTTCTTTCATGCACTTCCTTACTAAGCTTTTCAGTTTCTTTTAGGTTGTGTTTTTACCTGATTCTTCCTTTACTTTCTCATGCTGTTGTTTTGAAGTCTTCCCCTTCTCACTTTATTGTTGTCTTTAGTTTTCCTATTTTCTTGAGATGTAGAGGTGTCTGTCATTCCTTCATCCCCTCCACACAGCCATACTCTTTCTTTAGGTTCAGTGGATCTCAGCATGCACTCAGTCCTGCAAGTGCTATCAACAGAGTACTGAGAAATGAAGAAATAAAAGTAGGTCAGGGTAGAACTCCATCATCAATGCTGCCTTCCAAGGAGCACCTGAATTTTCTTTGTTTTTCATACAAAATGCTGTCTATGAGTCATTAACTTTCATTTAAAATTTAAAAAAAAATTCCATTAGCAGTACTCTTCCATAATTGGGCTTTAAGCAATATCTATTTTGATATAGATGTACTTCAATTACTTTCAAGCTACAGTTTTCCCAAATTTTAGGTTTTTTCCCTCTATGGCTTAACTGAGATTTCAGTAGCAGCAGAATTTCACTCTATGTCTTTCATGAAATTCTCCACTAGAGAGCAAAGCTGAGAAAATAGATGAGCTACAAGAACAGGCATCTTTCTTGGAGACTGCAGATAAGGCACTCAATCATGCCAGCTTTTTTGGTTTCATTTCTGTTACAAAAGAGTGACTTTCCTGTGCAGCAATAACCCTTTTATAAACTGGTGGCAAGCAGCTGAAGCACTCCTCAACGTGCCCACTCTGTGGAGTGTCAAGTCTTTCTGCCTTTGGCAGCTGACCTCCATGCTCTTAACGTTAGGTACGTGCAGGTGGAAAAACACAAATTGTTAGCACAAAATGGTATATAAATCTTGAGGGAGCATCATCTGTGTGAGCGAACCAAAATGGGACCATGCGTATGTCTCTGATAATCTTCTAGAGTCCTCACCAACAAATGATCTGATCTTTTTTGAAAAGGTACAGTGATAGACCTCTCTAGCAAAGCAATTTCTGTGAAAGTGATTGAATAAGGCAGGTGCATGTAAGGAGGCCAGGTTCAACAAGGGAACCATTTCTGTTCTTTCACGTGCAAGCTAGCTAGATAAGACAAGGCTGTCCTGAGAAGTACAGAAAGTCAGGAGATTATTTTCAGGCCAAGCCATGATGATTAAGACAGGTATGACTGAAAAGCCTGATGGTCAGACGGTGTGCTTCTTTCACTCAGACATGGCATAAAGGTAATCTAGATTGAAAAATAGGTATACAATCACTTACTTTAGTTAAATGGGTTTAAACTTGTCTAAGTGCTGTTAAAGTGGCAGCTTCCTTTGATAAGGACAGAGCAGACATGTCAGACAGGCATAAATGTTCATAGGGATCATCTAATAACCAGCTCAGTGCTGTGACAATTTCTTATTGCTTGTAGCGAATTGCAGCATCAACATGCCTGCTTGCAAAATTACATAAATAGCATGAACATGGTAAATTTACAACAGACTCAAGTTTGAAAATGCTTTTTTGTCTGCCAAGGTCCCAAGCTCTTAAATCCTTTCGTCTTGATGCAGCACTGCTTTCATAAACCCATGCAGCACTGATGTTTGCCGTGGGGGCTAATATAGAAATAATCTACCTGTAATTAAAAAAGATAGATATCTTCCAGCTCAAAGATTACAGCTCATTACTTTCCTTGGTCTCATGTGAAAAGTAGTCTCATCTATCTTGTCAAAAAATGTAATCCAGGAGTCTTGCCCATTTGAAGAGCATAAAGGTTTTATAGAAGGACGCTCAATAGGAAGAAGTGCTTCTATTTGATATGGAGAAAGTTACAGGAGGAAGTTATGGCCTTCAATACACTGTAATGTTACAGCCAACCAGACTGATTGCAAAGAAGCTGATGATTGCAGTTGTTTTGTCATTAGTTCAATCTGTGTTGCTCTGCAGAAGATTTTAATTGCTGATACAATTCTTAATGAATGCAAGCAAAAGTAGCAGCTGAAGAGAATTCAGAACTGCCTGCTTGAATAGCTGCTGTGTCTTTTAGAGTCCTGAGTTCCTTGACTGAAAGAGCCGGAGGAGGACAAGGCACGGGCAGACATTCCCCTGCAGAAAACAGGTGGCATGGAAGCACTTGCTTACACTGCTATACCTGGAGGGTAGAAACAAGATGTGATGAGATAGTCTGGAAGAGCTCACAGTGTGCATTTTGTGTTGTAGGGTTGTTATGGTGAGAAACTCAAATTGCTTCAGTATCTCATGGAATTGCATCCTCCTGCAAGTGCTAGCAGGGCACACAGGGAGTTTGTTTTGAAAGTTACCCCAAGCTTTCCTTAAGTGGTATTTCCTTTAAATGCAGTACTGTAATAGGTTAGTGAGAAGTTCAATATATGAAGTGGCTCCAATTCCAGCCTGGAGACTGAGTAACAAATATATCAATGCATGCAGCGTTTTACAACCTGTGGCTTAGCTATAGTTTCTGAACCAAACATCCGCAAACCACTCAAGTTATATGATTCATCCATGGTGCACAGTCCTACTTAAAAGAAAACACATACATGCAATGGATAGATATGAAATCCTAAAAGAAAAGCTCCCCTGTAAGCTGCTCACATGCTGGCAGTATATTATAAGGAAACACTTAAACACTGAAACTAGTCATTATGGTCTGAGCAAAAAAGGCAAATCCCTTGACAGCTAACGACTGGAATTGAGTCTCCAAAATGATGATGATGAAGATACAAGTAAAGAAAGGAGTCCAAAACTGAAAAATGTCTTACTCACCAGATGATCCCATGTCCCTGAGGAAGTGTGGGGAGTGGAAATGTGAATCTCTTCCTACAAAATGGTAGTACAGACTGAAAAAAAAATGAGAATTTGTGTATTCTTGTACATGCAAAGGCATCTTTTTTGTCTAGCTTGTAAAGCTCTGATCAATGTGCTGGTCTTCTACTCATCCTTGCTGTGCTATACTGGCATATCATATTGGATTTAGCATAATTGGAGATATTTGAGCCTGTTTTGAGCATCTTTAGTGCTGTAGAATATATGAGGAAATAAAGCAAGTAGTGCTAAGGGAAGAACAGTTGCACGTGAGATGCTCAAGAATTATATCCCTGTTAAGGTCTTGTGTAAGCTAGGGCAAAAGGTTGCAGTGGAATATGTGAAGTAAACCTACTGGAAACGTCTCCTGGGCACAAGGCACTTTAATGTGAACAGCTTAACACACATAAAAAGCTGTGTGCTCATAGAGGCTCCTTAAACTGTTACCAGTCTTTAAATTTTGGGCCAGATAGTGCCCGAGTGATCAATTCTTAAGCATACAGCTTGCTGGCCTTTAATGCGGGAGAGCAGAAAATGTGTTAAAAATGCAGATCCTCTGCTTCCACTGAGGGCTGAGGCAAGGTAGCTTTTAATTTCTGATCTCAGCAGTATCTGTCCTCCATTCAGCCTAATGTTAGGGATGAGATTTAGAAGGCATTACAAAAATGGAAAACTTACCAGGAAAACAGATTTGTTTATTAAGGTATATTTGTAATGAAAGATCTGTAAGTAATGAAAAGAGACACAATAACAGCTCTGAGCAAGCAGCAAGGCAGATTTAAGATTGTGAAATGGATTTCCACAAAAATCTTGGTAAGTCTCCTTGAAGCATATTATATTTAAGTGTATTTCTCTTACATATTAGCTGTTGCTTATTAACACTGTAGATGAAGTTGAAAGGAAAGTTTTTAAGTCACCCAGATTTTTAGCCTGATGGTTAATAATTATGTGGATCTCCAAGAATTGTGGTGTTTTGTAATTTCATGCTAAAATAAAGTTGTAAATGTAGAAAATAATTATTTCTGGTGGAAATGTGCATATAGGCTACATAATGAAATGCAGCATACACAATGCTAGCAAAATCATAAAATCTGAAGCTTGTGCAGAATGAATAGTAAGAGCAGAAATTTTGTTACTTTACCTAATAATAAAACACTCAATATGGAGCTAAAAATTCATACTGAGGTCAATGTTTTGATTATCTTAGTTCCTAACCAACTACTTGATCCACAGTGTTTTAGTTTAGTAAGAGGCCATCCATCAGCATCAACTTTCAGTCTCGAATGAAAAGCCCAAGTTGTGAGTTTGAAATGCAGCCAGTGAGACCTCATAGTTTGTTGTCATGCCAAGCTGAAACATATTTCAGGGGAGAAAAAAGGCTGAAATGCTGTTTTCATATCCATTTTGTCCTTTATGCTATAAAATGTTCAATTACGTATCCATAGTGGCAGCAAACAATATGCCATTTTGTATATTGAGAAGTTGACATATTTCATGTCATCTTTTGTCACAATCCAAAGAATTTCATGTATTCTTTTGTTGCTTGATTTCTTTAGAAATTACCATAAAGTAATTAGTACTGCTCCTTGGTAGGAGTAAAACATTTTATGTGCCAACACACTTCTGATTGGTACTGTAATTAAGGAAAAATTGTCTTGAACAAGAAGATAAGCAATGAGTGTACTAAGTGGGGAGCAGCTGTTATCAATATCTTCTGTTTTCAAAGACAGGGGAGCACCAGATACCAGTGAGGTGATTACAATGAACAGTTGTAGAAGTGCATGTAACCTGTTGAGTTCGGTTGGCAGTATGGGAAAAGTGAGCTTTTGGGAAGTTTTGTGGATACTTATACAGAGATCACTGGAGGAGGCAGGTGATGCTGGCTGGGACATTCCATGCCTTGGAGTAATGCTCCTCCTCTGCCCTTACCTATGGACTGATAGAGAATTTTTCGAAGGGAAAAGACAAAAATATTGTGAAGTAATGATTCAAAACAATGGGAAAGATCCTTTACTGTTGCACAGAAATTTTGCATTAAATGTGCAACTTGTTTGGCAGCAAGCATGGCAACACAGGCTGTGGTTCTTTCCAGATCAGCTGGTGAACTGCAGTACTAGATAGAGAAGTTAAATGATGTCTTGAGGTATTTCAAGCCAAAGCAGTATTTCTACTCATTACAAACAGTCTATCATAAAACATTCATTACGAATTTTGTGTAACAGTGTTCATAAATTCCTGAAACATTGTCAGTCTGCAAATCTGAGCAAATAATGAAGAATTGAGCTTAGATTCCTGCCTCCATTAAGGCGATAATAGATGTGCACTTGAAAATCTTGCAGTTGAGCAGAGTATTTTCACAATCTCTTCAAAATAAAGGTTTATCTGATACAGAAAGGAAATTGTTTGAGAGGAGAGGTGGTTATTTCAATAGTGTATTGAGCCCAGAACTTATCAAATAGTAACCTAGAGTTGTGTCCACAGGCATATAGAGCTAAAGATCTGCAAGGCAATACTCAGTATGGTCTAGCTCATTGATCATGTTTTCAGGCAGTATTTCAGTTAGAAAAGATAATATTCTAGCCCATTTGAATTTTTGAGCTATCTTAGACTAATACACACATTTTATTTAGAGATTGTAAAACTTTTGTGTTGAAAGACTCTTGAGATGTGCTAGTGGATGTACATGGCCCTCCTACCAGTAATTATGTATGAAAGACAAAGTTCCACAAACTGAAAATGTTGAAATTCTGTTAACAGCATCTGACATCAGCATGATTGAAACTGTCATTCAAAGTAGAGCATTAGTATCCAACATGCAATTAATGCTTCACTGTTTTCTGTTTAGGCATAATAAAGAAGGCTGCATCCTCCCTGTAATATTTACCTAATTTAAATTTTTTTCTTGTTTTTTTTTTTTTCTTGAATTTGGCTGCTTTCATATTTCAGTGTGCAATTTTGAGGCAAACTATATAAACTGCATATGGAAGTAGTGATAAAAAGTAAGCATGCTGCTTGCAGAGAGTAATCCTTGCTGAATTGTAACCATATACATTTGATTAGAAAGGCAGACTCTGCTGGATAAAATACACAGAAAGCACGTACTGTCATGGAGGGATGAGGATACATCTGATGCTTTTGAGAAGTCTCTCCCAGTTAAATATGCTGAAGTACAAGATTGTATTGCCACACCAGAAAACAGCAAGCGTTTGTATGAAGAATACAAACTCAGCAATCAATTATTTTGGACCAGACTATGTTAACCATCTGTTAATGGGCTTTAGGAATCCATACTCTCCAAATGCAAAAGTCCACCATTGGACACAATGTGGGGTGGGACAGCCTTTTGTCCACAGTTCTGACAGGGGATGGAGGACTGTTTTCCTCTCCTCTGAGAAGGCTGCTACATCTTGTCCTTGGGGTTTGCAGTGAGCTACCTCCCTACTGTTCATCGCTCCAGGTTAATAAAATGCAATATTCTTCACCTCAAATGATATTCAGATGAGTGTTTTTAGCTTCTCGGCATGAACTCATGTAGTTACACTGTGCTTCAGTCACAACTAAATAGGAATTTCCTATTAGAAGGCCAACAGGCAGATGGCCTGGGCTATAGGGATGCTCTTTGGACAGGTGACAAAGCAGCAAAGGCTTAAGCACCTTCTGCTCTTCCGCTCCTCCCTCCTCCCCATGCCTTCTTCCTCCTACAACTGATTCATGCCTTGGTTCTATTCCCAACTGTTAGCAATTTTTTTCTTTTTTTTAAAGATGTTCTAAAGAAGCCAAGAAATGTATGAAGCATTTGTTTGGGAGTGACTCAAATCTTTTTGTTACAGCTGCTAAATGAGAAAACAAAAAAGGTCATTTTGCCAACTGGTGGCTGGAGGGTTTAGTCAAAACCTGGCACCACTAAGTAAGGCAAGAAGGATTTATATATACATATACGTATATATATATATATATTTTAAATTCATGAATTGTCTCTCCCATTGCATAAGCCCTGAATACAGATTTGCTTTATTGGCCATTTCACAGCTGTTGATTAAAATAGTTCATTACAAAACTGCAAATGTGTTTATTTGGAGGAGTTTCACACAAAAGAATAGTCCAGTCCTTCCCCAAATCAGCTCCTGACAATAGAAAAGGAATTAAATGACTCAGTGGTCAATTAAAATATAACACACATGCAAAGTTTTTCTCAATGTACAGACAGGGTAGCGAATAGAGCGGTTAAAATGTTAATTAAAGGTCGAGTCATACGTCTCATAAAACATCAGGCATAAAAAAAGCAACAAAAAGCTTACAGAATAGAGGAAAAGAATAGCATAAAATTGATGATAAAAGCAAAAGTAGAAAAAGAAAGGAATCTTGCAGTAGATATTAATATGAATAATAAAACATGTTTCAAATGTATGCGGAAGAACTTAATAAAGTAGAAAGCCAGGCCTTCAGGAGACGGCAAAATGAATTTATTGACTGAGGAAGCAGCCCTTGATAAATAATTAAAGAAATTATTTGCTTCATTGTTCTCTGGGGAGCTCAAGGGACAGATGCTGGCAGCTGCTATATATCTTCATGGATGCTGAAGGCAGCGTGTCACGAAGGACCTACAGTACCCATAGGGTGGAAGCAATGCAGCTGCAGTCAGGCATAGCTCTTGTACCAGAACAGAAAGAGGAACTGGGAGAAAAAGGGAAAGGGAGCTGTAGGTCTGTAATCTGAGGCTCTCCTGGAGACTTCTGGCTGTGGCAGTAGAATGTGGACATTTTCTGAGTAATGCAGTTCAAGTAAGACAAGTCAATTGAGGTTTATATCACAGAGAAAAAAAAAAATCCTTTCTTCATTTGTGTGAGCTAACAAGCAGAAATATGAAAAATAAAATCCATAAGGACTGAAGAACCTCGTCGATGCTATCTGAATAAATAGCTTAGGGTAAATGTGAGGATCCTTCCTAGCCATTCTTAACCAGCTAACTTTGAATTAAACCACATTTTGCTGTCACTGTGATTTTATTTTGTTAGTGGCCTCAAGATTTAAGAATGCTTTTTTTTTTTTTCCCTGGTGAAAATACAGCTCCTGACAGGAACCTGGGCTTCAGCTCAGTTGCTTAACATATTAATAGCAAAGTCTACACTATACTGACTTTTCCTACTTTGTGGAGAGTACTTGTTCAAAGACAATCTATTATATTCCAGTCTGAAAAGCCTTTGAAAGACAGGAAATAATGTACTGCTAGCAGAGCTGGGTTTTCAAGATGTATTGAATTTGCTGTGTAAATGCACAGCCTTATTAGCTCCGGAAGAGAAATAGGAGAGAAACTTTCATTGACAAATGGTATCTTAGGTCATGAGTCAAGGATGCTTTTAAGAACATATCTAACTTGAAGCACACGAGTTGTTCTTGGGAAGAAACATTATAATTCCGTCGAAAGAAACGTCACTGCCTGCACATCAGTCTGCAGAAAGACATGGAACTGGCACAGGAAGAAAAGAGAAACGTAAGGAAATGGAGAAGGCTTTTCTTGTTGCCCTTGTACGGATGTGTTAGGTTGTGCTATTCAACTCAGCCTCCTCGATCTCCTTTCTCTCAAAATACTGCGGATTACTGCATTTATGCCTGATGGGGAAAACTGATATTGGATCAAACAGTCAAGTCCAGCTGTGCTGAAACATTAACAAGGAGGATGTACTCAGTATCTCTTCTTGTCTGTCCATACTTGTACACAGATAGAATACGTAAACTCAGTGTAAGCCAAATAAGTAGCTTTCACTACTGAAGTGTGAGCTTGCAACTCATGAGTACTGGAGCATGGCACCAAGGCGAGGCAGGCGTGTGTGATCATTCTTCAGCACTGGAAAATAAATTGATTCTGAACCTTTCACTGTATCTGCTGTATTTTCCACTTCATCTGAGTATTTACATTTCATCTAGACATGGGGACATACAATAGCCCTGGAGCTCTGGATCACATAAAATTATGATCACCGGCAGTCAAACACATCTGCTGCCTCTGGTGTTTCTCCAGTGCCAGGAAGTCCCCCACGGCACATGCAAAGACTGTTCTTTGTGTTGTCTTCTGGCTTGTGCCACTGGTTCCTGCAGGGAAGCTGGTGATCCAGGGCTGGGAAGCACCAGTGGAAAAGCTAGAAAACAAGTGATTGTTTTGTCCTGCAAGAGAGCAGTGTTTTGCCATTTGCTTTCATTTCATTTTAAGATGAAAGACAGATACATCCTCCTGCTTTGGAAGTGCCTTTGTCACATGAAGCTGAAGATGCCAAGGAGAAGGAGAGAGTGAAGCCCCGGGTGTTTTGCCTGGAGCAAACAAGTTTGAACAGGACTAAACCTCACCAAAGACACAATGACAAATGGCTTGAGATGATAAAGACAAGAAAAACATCAGTGGTGTTTTTTTCTGAAGAAAAGAAAAATGTTTAACGTGTATCCTCAGAGGCTCATAGATGTTGCCAGCCTCAGGAGCCACCCATTTTCCATCCCACTTCCACATCTCACTTAAGATCACTCTATAATGAAAGGAAAAGAAACTCCAGGAGCCTGATGGTCCCTGAGGAGCACTTCTCCCTCTCATTGACTTCTTGCTGATGAATTTGGGTTAAAGAGTTCATTTTCTTCTCTCTCATGTCTTATCCAACCCAGTATTGGCTATTTAATTTTAACAGCCTCAAAGGCTGTATAACTTTTCCTTTTAAAAAGATTGTTTTCTTGCAGAGCATTTCATCGTGAGGTCTGAATCACTCAGTCCCTTCCTTCTGTCTCTTTTGCTTTGTTTTTGCCTCTTTCCTTCTCTCCTGGATTGATACTGGAGAATAAAAAAGAATAACACACACAAATATTAAAACAGAAATACTTCTTCCATTTGTGCCTCACTCAGGGCAGTGCAGCTTCTCGTTCCTTCTCCTGTGAAGTGTCCACATGTCAGCTCAAAAAATAGAAGTATAAATAAGAAGCTGTAGAGCTGCTTTTCAGGTGTTCTTGAAACAGGTGAGCTGTGGGCCCAGAAAAGCTGTAAACATCGGTGTTGAAACCTGTGATTCACAATTCTGCTATTGCTGGTTTTGCTTTAAAGCTAGTGGAAGCCAGAGAGAATGACTTTTTGGTTTGGTTGTTTGTTTTTTTTTTTTCTGAGAGATACTGGGAGGATTTTCCACTCTGTCCCAGAGCTGTTCTGCTACTCCAGTGACAAGCTCTGCACTAGACAGATGAGATAGAAATGTTGGCATTGGAGCACTGTGTTAAACAAGCTCTCTGATTACGCTCGGCACAATTCCTCTTTGAATTGAATGGAAAACTTTATATGGATGGGATGCCTGATCAATAGGGATTTATAATAGAAGCTCTGTTAATGGGACAAATGTATAAATCCCATATACCTGTATGTAATGACGTGTCTTTACTAGCTTATTTTTGGTTGGTTAAGTATTGAATTCTAATTGGGGAAACTTTGGTGAACAAAAACCCAATGGCCATGCAGAGAATGCTGACTGCAATTTGCAACTTTGTTAAATAGCTGCTTAAAAAGTCCTTCAGATAAATAGCAGCTTCAGGAAAAATCAGATTAAAATGCATGTATATCCTCAGCATTGGAAAGCTTCAGAATTAGCAGCTTCACTAATAGCCCACAGTGATAAAGGATTTCCTCCCGACATTAACACAGTACATGTTTCAACCTGAGTTTGTAAAGCCAGCTCAGGACATGACACAGTGTAAGCTGTGAAGTTCTTATGTCTTTTCTGTGCTTTTTCTGTGTGAGCTGACAAAGCTAAATGCTTCTGATTTAGCCACAGTACCAACCTAGTGCTTCTGCCTAGTGCTGTACCAAATACAGGAAAGCAAATTCACCACTAAGTGAACATTAACTATTTCAATTTCTATTCCTTCCTGCCCTTTAGACCTAAAAGTCAGTCTACCTTTATGAGGCTTACCAGAGCTCCTCTGCTTTGTGCCCCAAATAGGTGCACCCACAGGGATTTGAAAATATAACTGACAGAATTCCAAAGGAAAAAGAAAGAGAAAAATCAAATGCAAATTAATCAAGTTTTCAATATGCAACTAATTACATATTTTATTGATAGGAACAGAAGAAATCTATGTTCCTGTTAAAGTTGTTTGGTCTGGTATATTGGGGGATTGATCAAAGTTGCTGAGAGAAATGGTTGCCTTTGTGGGAGATTGCCTGAATAAAGATTTCAGTGCTGTGCTTTCCAACAGGTAAAATGTTTCATTACTCAAGATCCTGGAGTATGAAGATTCTTTCAGTAGATGTGTTTTGCACTGAAATGTAATTGAAACATACATCCTGTGCAAGAGATGCCTTATGCTACAATGAAATAAATACATTGCAAGGTAGACACCATTCATATTGAAATAGGCAAATGGCTTGACTATTAAAACATGACATATTAAATCAGGTGCACCACTTGGAGCCCAAAGTTTTAGGCAGTGCTTTGTCATAAATTTCTTTTAAAAAGACAATTTTGCACTGCAACATTTAAAGCCAAAGTGCTACTTCCATTAGATACAAGACGTGGGGCGTAGTATGAAGAACTGTCAAAGTGGATTCCTTCCAAATTACTGTATTCCTTCATTAGGGATAAGTCTACATTGGTTTTCTAGTCAGACAGTTTCGTATGTGAAGCACGTAAGTATAAGTCACAGGGTAGGAGAAAAGGGAAACGATTCAAGGAAGGAAATGAATTCTCAATCATGAATGATTGTGGATTTCATTTGTGGAAATATCTGTAAATCGTACTGTGGCATTTGGGTCCATTCTTAGAAACCTTCGTTTACTCTCCTTATGTATTTCTTCATAACAAAGATAAAGAAATTGTAGAACAATTATTCCAAAAATAAATGCTTTTGCAATTAATGCAGGCACAAAAGAAGAGTCTTAAACTCTCATCTTTTCTTCAAATGCTGATGTTTTAAAATCTTTCTGCACAAATCTGCAGACACTTTTCTTGTTCTGTCTTTAAAGAGTACAGATTACTGTCTAAATTAATATCCATTATTTCATTTTTAGTGCTTCTTAAATGAGGTTGAGAGCAGTCTTAGGCAAACACTTGATTAAAATGGTTGTCTCCATGTCAGTCAAGGCTGGTGTGTTTGCAAAGAGATGAAGCAGCGTGCTGATTTATTCACAAATATATCACAACAATCTCTTTTTCTTTTCTTTTTCCATTACTAGATAGTAGTGCGCCGCAATATTTTGTGTGTCAAAATAAGAAAATGTTCCATCCACATTCCCTTCCCCAGGGTTTGAGTTTGCCTGTCAACAGACCAGAAGACAGAGCTGATAATGGTAAAGACAGGACAGAATTCACGTCTCTGAAAATAACTGCATATGAATCCTTCATGGGAACAGTCCTCAAAATACCTGCAGGCTGGGACCCCTGCCCAGCCCTGTATTTAGCAGTCTGGGTTTGACTGCAGCTGCACCTTTGTTTCACAAGTCTCACTCATTAAAAAGAAAAAAAAGGTAGTTTTGTTTTCTTTCTAAAATTCATAGAAATGCAGCTCATAACATTTCAAACACAGATTATTTTTATCTGTACCAATGAAAACAGAAAGAGGTGCTGTTTTCTCTTTTAGCTGTTGGTTGTGAGGGTTTTGTGCATTTTTTCTTTTTCTTTTACTTTGTTTTTTGGCTTTGGAAAGTAAATGATGTCCCAGCTGGACAAAGGATCGGTAAGGTCAGTAAGATCACTGATCCCTGCTCCCCTGACCATGGCTCCTGCACAGCCACCCCAGCACCGCCCCACCATGTCATGCAGGGCGAGTCTTCATGCTGTGAGCATAGTGTTACTTGCTTGCAATTGCAGACAAAGACCTTTCCTTTCAATTTAAACCCTCATTTGAAAAAGAGTACAACAGTTTCATTGTATAACAGCAAAGCCACCCTAAAGCCAGAGAGAAATGTCAGTCTGGTGTAAGGAAGTGTTTGGAGAATCTAACTGGGTCCCAAAGCACAGTGTATTCTGGTGTCTTCCTTGATGGCTAGGATCTGGATTTGTGAGCAAAACAGTGCATGTTTGACCTTAAGTTTCCTGTTCGGCTTTTCTCAAATACTTGCTTGGGTCCTGCATCATAAGACAGATGCTAGATGTCGAGGAGAGAAATTCATGGTACTCAGAAAAAGCATCTGAATCATGAAAGCCAATGTTTGGATCTCATATTTATGTCCCCAGTGAGAGCTGTTTCTCTTGGAGCATTGCAAGCAAGGCACAACAGTGAGGTGAATTTGGGATAATGAGACAAGAGGAGCACCTTCTGTCCCCTCTTGTGTGTTTGGTTGGCCCTTCCTTAGCACATAAATAAAATGTGCTAGTGGAGTTACAAGGCCAGGGGGACTGAACATGGAGAGGTGGGCTGCTGGTGGTGCCTCTCAGCAAATACAGTGACGAAGGGCTGCAGCCTATCCGAGTAATTGCACAGAGTTCCCAAAGATCTGCAATTAATAATAATGATCAGTCAGCTTGGATTCTTTATATTTTGTCTTTCTTTCCACATGTTCACAATAATGACATAATGAACCATTAAATAATATTATTATTAATTAATATGATTAGTTAATTAAATAATAACTGTATCCCCAGGACTGATTTGATATTGGGTCAAATTATCATAGCTCCACCATAAATATTGGCTCTGTGTCAGTAGGAGCTTCTTACACTATCTTACAGGCTCACATTTCTCATGCCTGTCTAGGAGCAGGCTCTCCTTCAGTGATGGATGAGGAAATTGTGATGGTAAACAACTTTGATCTAGCAGAAAAAAAGATATTAAAAAGATCTTGCTGAAGTGAGGCTAATTCAGATTTGAAATGAACATTTTCAGCCATTAAAATAACTTATCTTGGAATTAAATCGACTTTCTTCTCTGTTATACCCTTGAATCAAAAGCAGTCAACTTTGAGAAAGTACAGCCAAAGAGAATGGGCTTGATGAACAAATTACTGAGCAAGGCTGCTCAGCCCACGTTATCCAATGCGACAGACAGTGATTATAGTGGTTTGATCTGAAAATCAGGGGGTTTTATTATTCTTGTGTATATTCTGTAATTTCGAAATTAGTTTTGGAGATGTTTAAAAGGGAAGTCGCAGCACGAACTCAAATATTATGTTCGAAATAAGCAGCAACTGGTTTTTGCTATGCTTTAGCAAGTCAAGAGAATAAGAGCTGTTTTTATTCCATTTCCAGTATTTGGAGAGAACGTGCAGGACAGTTAGGAAGAAAATGGTGATCTGAGCAAGACAAGTGATGGAAGTTTTCTCCTGGGAAGAAAACTGGAAGAAGAATACTAAAAGAAAATGGAAAAGAAGCAGTAATAGGTAACCCAAAAGCATGACAGAATGGTCTGCTGGCTTTAGTGATTTCAAATTTTAATATAGTTTCACACCTGAAAAGTCTTGAACTTTGTGTTCCAAGTTCAGTTTTGCTTTTCATTATTAACAACGAAGGATTATTCCTGTCTTTATTTTGTAAAGAGAATTAAGAAAAAAATCTGTAGCTCATGCTGGCTGAAAATCAATGACAGTTTCATGGAACTGGGATCAAAGTTTATAATTTTTTAATTTAATTTAATTTTTTGCTGCAGCAAGGTCCCTAAAATAAGCTAGGGAATAAGTTAGGCCAGGTAACATTGCCCCACTCTCCTTGTGAAGCTGTGATAACAAGGCAAGAGGTGCGAAAAGGTAAAGCACGATTTTGGTGCAAGTAACCTTAATGCTGATAATTACTGACAGCAGAAAGAAGGGCAGCCCCCTCTCCTACTGCTGCGAGTGCCTTATACAGAGAGACCATTCAAAAAAGAACAGTCCACCAGTGTAAAAATACATAGATGTGGTAATATAATGTCAGGATTGTATGAGTTAGACTGAGTAATGTGCTGTCTGGCTGGCTCTAGCCCCTCAGTTAGAGCTTACTGACTGCTTTAACTTGCACATCCAATTCTTTTCCCTAGGCTTGCTGGAAGCATTATACATGCAACTCATGCCACTGGTCTGACTGTGGGTTTTCTTTTCCTTCTACTGCATCATTTCTCATATTCCAGGGAAGATTATTTGGAGATCCAAACCACATGACAGAAATCATTGTATGTTTCTTGCAGTCAGAATAAGTGCCGTCCTCTAGCACTAACACGTATTCAGTGTTTAAGCTTGTTTTTTTGCTCTACAAACTGGTGGAAATACCTGGGGGAGGTAATGCTGTTCTGTAATCACCGAGGTTGCTCGGAGACATAGTGGTTGGGCAGCCAGCACTTCCTCCTGGGACTCTTCTTTACTGCTCTTGATGTCCCCAGACAGAAACATCGCTTTCCATCGCTTTCTTCTTATTATTCAGCGGGCATCTTTTCAGGTACGAAATGCAAAGGGAATTCTTCTGTAGCTTATACCTCACTCCCAGACACAAAATTCTGCTTTTTAACACAATAGCTGCGAGATCCATACAGTTTTATACTTGCCACGCAGATGTTAGACTCTTCACTATTTGTCATGCATGTTTAAATTCCTCTATTAAGTCCATTGCCAGAAGGACAGACCGTCACCAGCCGAATTCACTGAACTTTCAGTTTTTATCAGAATTTCTCTGAAGTTTGGGTCAGCTTCATTTTAGATCAGGATTTAACAGCTCTTTCTATCCTGAATTTACCTCTGTGTAATTGTAAGTTGTGGCTGTTTGAAGTACTCAGGAAATTATTTATGCTCAATAGCTGGGATTTCCTAAGAAGCCAAAGAAAGGTGGGCATTAAAATCTAATCAGACTTTAATGGGAACCAGGTACTTCAACACAATGAATAGTTCAATCTTACAGAAAATCCTAAGGACTGCAAACTAGGCTAACAGCTACAAAATGTGTGCACGGAGACTTCTGCATTCTTCTGCAGATGCCATTGAAAAGATTGAGGTTGTTTTCCAAAATACACAGTGGAGGAAAACAAGCGTATAAACATAATAATGGCAGTCGATGAAAAATATAGCGAGGGAAATTTCTTTTCACTTTATTCCCAGCAAATGAAGAGAGTGTCAGTCGCTTTTCCTGCAGCCCTTTGGGATGGAAATTTTGCAAATCTTTTTTCAAAATGTTCTATTCTTTGGTCCTAAAGGAATTCTTAATCAAGCAAAAATGACACCTGGATTTACAGCTCCTTCCCTCCCTCTTCCAGCCCGCACTCGCTCTTCTTCTACTTTTTTTGTTAGTGCTGAATTCATTCTGAGAAGCCTTAGAAGCAGAACTGTGCCTGATGTTGGGATTTTTGTGGGTTTTCATACAGCATCCATTTTCTGAGTGTTAAGGAAGCATTGGCATGTCTGCTTGCATCCACAGCCAAGATGTATATAAAAATTAATCAAAACAGAAAGTATGACACATGGCGATGGCAGTAGAAAGCTAAGGTCACTGCAGTCAGTTGGCAGGATGGCTGTATTTTTTGATCACCCTTAGAGTGAGGTATCATCTTAATTTCAAATGTGAAAGAGCAAACAGCAGTTACTGGGAAGGGTCTAATTCTTGCTTAGTTAATGGCACTCCTCTGTTGACTGAAATCAGTTGATAATCTAGCTTGGGGATTCAGGGGAGAGATTCCCAATTTATATTAATTTAAATGAGAGGAGAATCATGCTCAAAGAGTGTTTGTGCAGCAAATGGTTTCTGCAGATATATTTCTATTAATTTTGCTTGGAAGAAGGGCTTGTGTGATAAAACACTGCTAGGGAGCTTTACTTACCTGCACATCTTTTCAGGGTTTGAAAAATAGTCCCCTTCTATTTTCAAACAATATGCAGTCGTTCAGTGGCAAAGACAAATGCACACTGCAATGTTTAGACTTAAATTATATGATTCTGGAGGTCTAAGTGGAGGGAACATGCAGCATATTTCTCATTCATTGGAGATACGATCTGTGTGCATCCGTGCTGAATCTCTCATGAGTTTTTACTCACGCCTTCCTGCCAGAGCACGTTTTTACAGTATGTTGGGTTAAACCTTTGAACAAATTTCGTCTAAATCCTCAAATGAGGATTTTGATGCCCACTGAGGTGCTGCTGGAGGCAGAGATGGTGCTTTGGAGCAGCATACCCTGAAAGTAGAGACCTTGCAGCACCAAAACTCCCCGTGGTGTCATTCAGTACAGCTGCATGCAGGCACTGTGATTTGTGCCAGCTCAAGGCCTCCCATTTTAGTGCTCCTGCACTGGCTGAGAGCAAAGGCAGCCTCACGTGCCCCCTTCTCAACTCTTGGTTTCCTTGGTGGTCATTTCCTGCTTTTAAATTGACTGCCCATTTTTCTGTTTGTTTCCTGAGGATGAGAGAAGCGTTCTTTTCCTTACATGCAAAACATCCCAAGCACATCCCCAGGTCCATTTCTGAGGCACTCACTCAGTGCCTGTGCTCCTGAGTGCGTCATGGAACTGTGAGAGGAGAAAGCATGGAGCAAAATACAGAAAATGGCTCACGTGTGTCTGGGCAGGAATTGCAGGTGCAGAACCTGGTGTCGTCTGTTTTCTTCTTCTGTTCTGCTGAGTGTGATGTTGCAGGTGCTGAAATAGAATCAACTCAGCAGCCATTAACTGGTCTCCAAAATAAGCAGTGAATTGTGGTTTGTTTTTGTTTGTTTGTTTGTTTTTTAAAGTCAACAGCAACTTGTATAGATTTTGTAACTGGGAAACCCAAATGCATTAACTCATCAGAGGAACTGGAATTATCGTGGTCATTGCAAAACCCTTAAACTCGGCTTCTAATCTCATTCCAAATGTGTGTCTTCAAGTGCAATGCACAGCTTATGTAGTGCAAATACACAATATCACAAAATGATGTTTATTTCCATAGTCCCCAGTCTGCAAACACTTACGAATACATTCCAGCTCAAATCTATGACTACTCCCACCGGTTTGTCAAATTAAGCACACACATAAACTCTCCCAACATCAGAACCTTAATTTGTGTTCCCTTGAACTGGCAAGGGGCCCATATTCTGTGTAACTTTAATTCCACCAGACAGTTTCTGTGTGCAGAGAAACACATTTTAAAAATGGAGTGTCTGTATTAACAAGCACTTCCACGAGCAATGAAACTAATGAAGCCTGCTTTCTTATGATTTTGTGTCTTGTAGTTGGATTCTCTGGTGCCTAATAAAGTGAGAACTCCATCTGAAGTTTTTCACACAACGGACGCATTCATAACGTCTTCCTGTGCAGGAGGAAAGGGACAGGAGAAATGAAGGTATTTTGTCTCTTTTTTATTAAAACAACAAAAACATGCAAACAACATGTGTTCCTAACGCTGACTTCTCTTCATTTTTTATTTTTATGGAGCTTGGAGAAATGTGATATTTTTGAGATGAACATTGGTTAAAACTGGTCATGTAGTTTAGAAGCTGTGTGAAGAAGGAGAGGACAGCATGATGAAGCTGATTCCATGGGTCTCGTATTCAATATGGTCCCATATTGACCGTCTAAAAAAGGGGCCATAATTTTTAAACTCTAATACACCAGTTCCAAGATGTATTGGGATGACAGTTATAAATGAAAAGAACAATTACTATTACAGTATCAGTAACGTATGCTTCTCTCCTAAGATGAGTGTAAGCAAAGGAACTAACTAGCAGCCTCTTTTAAGCATCATATTTAGATATTTCATATCGAATACGTTTCAAGTTTTCCTTGGGTCATCCAAAACTAAACTCTCATGTTTGCTTTGTGGACAAGCTGGATTTCTTGGTTCCTTTCTCTGGTTATTCCCTTGGGGAGAAGTGTATATTATGAAAACACATGATTACAGAAAGCTGGATAGGATTTTCTAATGGAGGATGCCCGTATCGCTTGAGATTTCTGTTTCAAAATGCTCAGCAATAAGACTGTTTGAGTTTGAAAAATGCTATTAGGCATATTCAATATTAACATCTCAGCTGCAGCAGGAAGCCTACCATTGATAAATAGACACTTCATCTGAACTTGGCACAACCTTCAGTCAGCTCTGCGTAACTCTGGATGGCATTACAGATTGTGAACAGAGCAGAATGCATTAAAGACGGATCAGGTGATATCAATTCAGCATCTTGCTAATTTCAGTATAAAATATTTCCCCACGTATATGAGAGCATGTTTACTCCAGGAATAAGTACAGTACCTGGAGGTTTTGTTATGTTTAAAGAGGCAATCAAAATGTAACCAAAGATATCTCTGAAAAAAGGTATCTAAACCTTGTTTCTCCCCTTCCTGTGATATCTATTAATACTACATTTCAAAATCTTCCAATGTTTCTTATCTCCTCTACTTTGAAGGGTCCGTATGTCACAGAAAAGTCCTCTCCTTGTATGATTTAAAATATATGATGTATTTTAACTGTTACAAAACAGTTAGAGTTTAATGCAAAGGCCAATGAAATCTTCCAGGCTGTATTTTAAAATGTATACTATTATTTAACACTCATATTTTAATAGTGGTGCAAAGGCATCTGAGAGACACTAACAGGAATTAATAGCTTAAGTGTAATTTCAAAACCCTGAATTTGCATCTTCTTTTAAATCAAATTCTTCAAATTAAGCTGTAATTTGATTTCTTACCCAAGTCTGGTGCCTATAACATGCTGTGCCTGGTGTCCTTTCTGTGTCACAAAGTGACACAAAAAGTGCCATCATCAGTCTCAGCCCAGCAATTTTTCTTCTTAGTGCCAAATGTTCATATCTGGATCTCACCTGTCTCTTTATTATTAAGATACTACACACTTGAAAAGCCAGTTTCATATCAAGTTGTAGCATATGGGAAAATGGAGAGGAATGCACAGGCCTGTTAATAGATGCAGAGAGGAGAGGTTGTAAAAGGTGATGTTATCTATTAGAAGAACAAAGGAGGAGTGATAGCCCTGAGATGGCTGATGGAAAATCAATCCCATAACATGCCATTAGTCTGTTAATATCAGACAACTTAAGCCTGGAATCCTTGCTGTGGGTATAATGCAATATTCACCATTTGGAATACACCTATGCAGAAAGTAAATTAACTTTTTTTTTTTTTTTTAAAAAAAAAAAAAAAGAAAAGAACAGCTATAGGAAATACAGCCCCTGTGTTGGCTGACCTCTCTATTGCAGTCTGTGCTCATCTTGCCCACATTTTCAGAAACAAGGTACACAAAGGCAGAAGAACTTTGTTCACGCTTTTTGCCCATGTCCCAAATCAGGAAGCATGTGGTAGAGAAAGGACTTCATGGCAGAGAGATCTGTTGGTCTGTCAACAGACACTCAAAGCCATGAGTAGATCTTTTCCTGACACAGGCAACTATAAATCTTTGTTGGCAAAAATATTTCTGGATAGGAGAAATAAGCCCTTACAGACCTCCATAAAGCACACATTAAAACTTGACCTCTATTCACTTGCTGCTAAGTTTACAGTTTTAGCAGAGCTAAATACAATCTGTGAATACAGTGTCTATAGTGGCAAAATATGGCTATAATGGCACTTGTAGCAGACAGACTGTACCCTACATCCCCAGTGGCCACAGTAGCCAAGAACCCTCAAATCTTCCCTTCAAAACTGAAGGAAGTCCCAGTTTGAATCCTGCTGTCTATCTCCACACAGACCTGCCAAAAAATACTGTCTCCTTGATGGCCTTTCCAGCAACACTTCTTTAACACAATCTGTGGCTTTCAAGCCTGGGATGTCTTGACTTCATCTCTCACTGCCACCCCCGCACCTCTCCATGTATTGCAATAACTTTCATTTTTCCATCCTTCCCCATGTCTCTCTGGAAAGGCAATTCATTTCCCAAGAACAAGTAATGGCTCTCTGAGTCCCAGCACACACCAGCTGCTTGGAAAAATAGTCAAAATCATGACAAGTGAGCACCAAAATGGATGAAAGGTGATGCATCTTCTTTACGATGCAGATTAACATTCAGTGTGTCCCACAAATACAAGCTTTCAAGAAGTTTACTGTGTGCAGTATCTCTACAGGAGCCTTTCAAATGCATTTGCATGAGGCCAAATTGCATGTGTGGTGCTTCCTTCTGGTAAGCAAATTCTATAGATTTCCTAGTAGAGCATCAAATTCGTCTTTCAGAAAAACAAGTATTTTCTTAAGCTTCCTATATTTTAGCTAGAATGGCAAATCCTTCATCCAGCAGTTACAACATCACGTACGGCCCTACTTGAAAGTTTTGGGGTTTTTTTCCTTCTTCTTCTTGTCTTTTATTTTTTTTTTCCTGGGCCAGTAGAAAAATAATTATGTTTTAGTGACCGAAAAAAGTATTCTTTTTCATAGGGATTGTAAGTTCATGGAGGCTCTGACAGGAGCGGGGATGGAGTGCATGGGAAAAGTCTGCCACAGTTCCGAGGGGACTCCATCAGGGTCTGTTTTTATTAAGTTTAACACCAACTATATTTCTTACGGAGTTATTTCCCTCTCTGAGGATAATTTGTCAGAATTAGACAGGCTATTCATTTCTCCCCGCTTGTAAATACCTGGTGTGTGCTCCATCACCTGCACGCTGTTCCATACTACAAGGGGACTCATAAAAACATGCAAAGGTCTGGTTAATAACTAAGGAATACTGGTTTAAGGGGTTTTTTCATACTAATTTTTAAATGAAAACTATTGGCTGCCTCTTTATTTGCTATGCAAGGCATTTTCATGCCCAGTCATGCACTTTGTATGGCCTAATAATCTTCTGGATGCCCGGCAGCAATCCAAAAACCCCACCAATTGGTTTTCATCTTCTGTCTCTTGATGAATTTTAGTACCTGAGAGATTTAGTCAAAACATTCTGGGAACACAAAATGCTCCTGCCCTCCAACTAGGAATTAATGTGCTCTTGAATTAAGCTGATAAAGAACATACACATCTACCACTCAGGCTTCTGTCAGTGGTTAGAACAGTTCTCTCTGCTGATGGAGACCACTGAGCTGTACTCCTGTAATGAACTTCCACCAATCTGTTCGCCCAGGCTGTGGCTGAACAAAAGAACTGGTATTTAATTTGATGTAATACTTCAGGTGAAATGCTGGTTTTGAATGCATAAGAAACGACATTCGTGAATGGTAGATTAAAAAAACATCCTTAGCATTAAAGTAAATTTGTTTTTTTACTGTTAGTAGCATAGGCTAGTCTTCATTTACAGAAAGCAAAGCAAAACAAACTTCCTTTACCTCAAAATTCATTGAAAACATTGCTGTGGGATATAATTAAGCTTCTATACTTCAACTTTCAATACAGCCACATTTCTCAAGGGTTCAGTCCCACAAAAATTTGTTCTTTCTTGGCTTTATGTAATAGATTGTTTACTTGTCCTCATAAAAAAAAAAAAAAAAAAAAAACAACAAAGAGAGAGACAGAGAGAGAAAGAAGAAAAATAACCTTTTGCTTTCATTGAGAGTAATATTCACCTCTGCCTGCAAAGGAATAAAAAGTAAAAGCGTGTGCGTGTGTTTACGGCTATGTGATATCAGTCTGAACTGGGTGAACATCAGATCCAGAGCAGCTGATGACTGTTGTTGTGATTAAAACTCTTCTTATGAACAGGATTGCTTCAAACCAAGGCAACTGTCAGATTTGGGCCATATCTCTATTAACATGGGCTTAAATTCTCACAGTCAAACAACTCAGATTTTTGCTGTGCATTTCCCTCTATCTCAACCCATCCTCCAGTGAAAATGGCAGGACAGCTTTCCAGGCAATTTTTTTTTTCAAATTGAAATAATTTTAAATGCTCTGCATAAAATTTACCCTTGAGAATTACTGCTGGGTACAGCGGTTTAAGACAGCTCAGAAGCCAGGAGATTAATCCGGTTTGTAGATGAAGTCATGTGCTGGGATGCTAGGTTGATTAGAGAACATTAATTGTTTTTCTCAATTATAGGGGAGGTTTGCCATTAAACTCAGCATCCTTTCAAATCCTAAACTTGCAATACAACACAGGCTATAAATGGTACAATATTAAAACATCAGAATACAGGTTTGATTTGAATGCTCGATCCCTTTGTTTGCCCATCAGGCTCCAGGTAAACTGTAGCATTGAGGAAATAAATAATAAATTATAACAATTAATAATTGATTGTATTTCTTGATCTCACCGTTTCACATTCAGCGACCTACCTGGCCTCCTCTAAGACTACAAAGATTACCTGTCAGCAAATATCTTCTAATGGTTGCTTTTACCTCTTGTTTACTGGCATTGTTGACCCCATTCACATCCTATAATGTAATTTTAATGGTGCCTTTATAATCAAGGAGTGCATGTGGCTGAAGGAACTGTAGCTAACATTCAGAACAACTCCAAAGCTTACAAAGCAGCTTTGCTTGAATGCATCCCTTTTCCCTTACATTAGGAGTACAAGTATTAGTTGCAGTGATAAACATGTTAAGCATACGGGGGCCATTGATTTCAGTGGAATTCACAGCAATTCAATACCTCTCTGGAAATTTACCCATATGCCTAGAAATTGGTTTACAGGAGGAGCCTTGTTCTGCTGCTGTGATGGGTGCAAGAGGCATAATAGGCCAGGCACCCAAGCTGCACAGCCACTGAGCCCACACCTGCCCTTAGGATTTGGCTTAGGCACACGGCTCAAATAACCCTGGCACGCAGGATTGAGTTTATGGAACTTTTTAGAAGAAAGTCAATAAGTAGCAAAGAAGTGAACGAGAAAAACTTACGTCCATTTTCATTTTAATAGTTCACAAAATTATCTCCAAAGTCAGTACACTGCAGCAATAAGCTCTTCTGAAATTAAGTGATAGTCACTAAGAGAGAAATCGGCGGTGAAAACTACCCAGAAAGAAATTGATTCTGTATTTGACATGAAATTGCATTTGTGAATTTAATATTGCTGATAACATCTATTATGCTTGACAACTTGCTATGGTTCTTATAAAAATACAGTTAAGGGAAAATTTATAAGAAAACAAATACTGTGCATATTAGCAAACTGAGGTAAACTTTCTTTTGAAAGAAAATGTACGTTCATGTATATATCTGTACATATATAAGTGAATACATGGCTCATGTGCCCCATCTGCATCCATGCATCTAACATAATTAGTTATGCATGTATATCCCAAGCTTTTTAAAAAATGGAAGCCCATGGATTGTAGCAGATCCCACTACTGCTTAATGGATCTCTCTGATTGGAGAAAATGAGAAATGGGGAAAAGGAGGCTATAGGGGGGAATTACCCAAAGCTACATAGTTGCATAAAGATATTAACAAAGCTGGCAAAATTGGTTTCCACATCCAAATGGCATCACAGGCCTGCAGAGCGGAACTGACAATGTACGGGGCGTTCCATGCTAAACATCTCAACACAATGTCCAACAACATCCATTTCCACAGATGTGTAGACAACTGTCTGGGAAATGATATTGGTATTTTGGGAAGAATGAAAATATCTCCAGTATATGACCCCACTGAAGAACAGCAGAGCTGAAATCAGGAAGCTCAGTTTTCTCTTAGCACAAGGGTGTCTGAAATAGAGGTGCAGTCCCCAGTGTGTAGTGATAGAAGCATCCACTTTGCCACATAGGCTTTGCTGCAGGTCTTCTAATGCAAACTTCTGCCATGTAAGCTATTGAACTGCTGGCAGTTAAAGTGAGTCAAGGTGAAAACAACCATTTCCTTCTGCTACTCATCATGCTGACCATTACTGACTCATGCTTCCTTGGAAAAGGCCTGAATCCATCCCTGCATCTGTGTTGAATGGTTTTCCATCTCACAGCACAATGCCAATGAACAGCAAAAAAAGAAATCTGAGTAATCAGAGCACTGCCATCTCTGATAAGAAGGGATCAAGGAACACTGCCCTTCAACTACCTGCTTAGCAATTAGCAGGATAAAATCACCTTTTCACTTGGGGGTTCAGAAGCTTCTAGAGCCTTCTAGCTCGCTTCAGATGGATGAAGTGAGCAATAGTCACTCTCAAGAGTGCTCCAAAAGGCCCTTGGTCTGCAGTGACTGCAGTCTCTTTTTGGAGGCATGCCCAGATCCCCCAGCAACGTGATCTAGCAGTTGGGAATGCTCTGCACACAATCTCTGCAATTTAATTACAGTCAAATTAGTTAATTAATCAGGATATCAGCTTAAAACAGGGAAAAAAAAAAGTGCCATATTTTCCTCTTCCTCTCTACACCTCAAGACTCAACTGATGAATGCATAAAGTAGCAAGGTGATAATAGCTGCTAGCTCCTGCTGTGCACAGGCTTCATTAAGCTTTCACTGAACTCTGTTGGTAAATCCCTTCATCCCATTCATCAGCAGATAGCATGAATCTGGTCTAGCTATTGATCAGCCTGTTACTCTGGTAGCTGAGCCAGTCAAAATCCCAGATATTCATCCTCACCATACCCCAGGAGAGAAGTGCTTTTCTACCTTCTTGCAGAACTGCTGAGCCAGAGACTTGCTGGCTTCTGATTCCAAACTGGTTACCTGAGCAGCACAGGAGACACAGGTGAAGCCTAATGTCTGAAGCCATATGTACAGTTTATAAAGGATAAAGGAAGAAACACAACCTTCCTGGCCTCAGACCTTCATCCTAACCAGTGACCTGGTCTTCCCTCTTACTCAGGACAGCAAAGTTCTAGCAGGGAGATAGGGATGTTCTTCTGTTTTCTTTTAGCCTCATAAATCACTGAAGCAGTTTGGAATGAACCACTAACCCAAACAAAACTCAACATTGTATTTTCAATAACTTTAAAGCTAAAGAAGCTGAGCTGCGACTCGGTTACAGAACAAACTCCCCCTGACTCACACAGTGATACCATTCAGCTTACGCTTGTCCTTCACTTGCCTTCAGCATCCCCAGAGGAAAGATTTCTTTGCTTTTTCACTAATCATCTCTGACATGAAGTTGGCCAAGTGAGCTGTGTGACCATGTCAGGGGTGTTCTGAATCAGCCTCTCCACACGCAGTGAAAACAGATGGAGAACCAAAGACCTTGCTGCCTCAAGCAGTGGGTTGTTGTTTGTGCTTCTGTTCTGTACCTACAAAATGCTACCCTTCTGAGGCAGGTGTATTATTAAACACAATTTTCACAGGTGCAAATGATCATAGAAGGTGCAAAGCAGTGCCTGCATTTATAGCTGAACCTGTTCTGGCTTGCTGCAGCATAGAGGTGGAAGAAATACGTGTTTCCTGTTTGGCTTTATTACCTAAATTGCTTTCTCAGGTGAACCAAAACACAAAGGAGAGAAAAAAATAGATCAGATCAAAATGATTTATTTTCATCTTTACTACTTCCCACCAAGGTGAAACACCCAGCCCAATTCAGTTGTACGATATGCTTTGGAGAGGTAACATCCACAGTGTGCTCTAGGAAGCATAACTGCTCTTCTCCTCTCCCTGGTCTCTATTTAGGCAATAGTTCAGCAGTTGCTTATGCAAAATAAGGAGAAACAAATTTTCAATTTCTTTTCCTCTCTGAAGAAATTTAAATCCAATCTCATGTCTGAGATTTCCCTAATCACTACCATCTGTGCCTCTCCAGTGCTCCCTTCTCTGTTTCTGCTTTTGATGATTAGGTAAACGGAGGCCATAACAGCAGTTGGAACCAGGTGGTGCACTCCTGATGGGGAAGTTGTACAGAAAGAGAGAGGCAGTGGTCCACAAGCAGTCTGCTCAGCACTTCTCCCTGCCTGCTGTCCTGTACGTGAGCAACAAAACATTTTCTTTTAGCATTCAGTTAGGTGCTGCTCCAACCCCACCTTTGTTAACAACAACATTGGCAGCTTGTCTTTGCCAGTATCACCTTCCTGTCACCTTATTCCCTGCTCCCATTCTACCTGGGCAGCATCCCAGTTCAGCACAGAGGCTGCCTGCATTTGGGGAGAGCCTGGGCAGCAAGAGCTGGGCAGGCAGCTGGGAGAGAACCACTCCTAAACACACCACAGCTGAGCAGGAACCATCACATGGGTGTGCCTGAGTGCCTGATTACTGACTCCTGAGAAACAGTCAGGTGAAAATGAGGTTGATTGTGATTGAAGACTGCTGCGTTGGAGCTGAGCGGACTCAGTGCTAATCCATGCAGCAGGATGAACAGAGTCCTTCAGCAGTTTAGCATAAAGCTTATCGTGATAGGGCAAGGCGATGGATCAAGGAACCTGATTTACTCACTTTGGTTTTGGTGAAGCAGTTGTGGATATGTTTGTGTGACTTCATGTGCCCAGCAGAACACAGTAGTGCTTCTGAAAAGGTAAGTCTGGCTGAGGCAATCTGGATCTCTTAGACTGGGTTGTTTGTTTTTTTGTGGTTTTGGCCTCATTTCAAATCTGTGTTATGTGCTCCATTGATCTCAGGAGCTCTTTGCAAACTGATAAATCTCTGCTAGCCTGGTTGGTGTATGCTTGAGCTTGGCCCAGGCTGTGCTGTAGGAGCTGCCCTTGGCGTGGCTGGTGAGCAGATCTGAGTAGCTGGGTCTGTGGTGGGAGCCATTGCTGGGTCTGATATGCTTCTGGCTTCTTTTCTTACCTGCTGTGTGGTGGGAAATGTGCTATATCCTGCTGGTTTGGTATTGTAGTTGTTTTATGCCTCTCTCAATTCTGTATTGTTTTTATGCCTGTCTTGACCACAGCAGAAAATACTGAGCAATGATAGCGCACGAAGGGCCTCCAGAAGCACAGGTAGAGGGCTTCTGCTGAACTGAGGAGAATTTTAATTAGCATTTCTTTCTGATATTTCTGGTACTGTGTATGTAAATGCCTGTCTGAGGAATCACACTGAGATCTCTGTGGTGACAGTGAACTCTCATCTTCTAAGAATGTGACACGGAGACAAAACACAAAGCAAAAATCTGTTGTCTGTCATCAGGTGTTTTTTTTTTCTCAGCCCTCTGGTAAGAGAAAGATAAGCTGTACTTTGCTGTGTCGTGGAGTGATAGGAGAGAGTGGTCATAATGAGCAGAAGAAGCCGTGCAGCTTCAGTGCCATGGGAGTGCCGTCCACATCCCTGGATGGTGCTGCTGCAGAGCAGAGCCAGCCATCTCCTGAGGCAGGGCTGCAGTCATGTTATCTGCTCCAAGCTTGAAAAATCTGTTTTTTTTTTTTTAAAGTCTTGTTTTGTGGTACTCAGCTACTGAGTAAATTCTGTCCTTGTACTCCTGTTTTTATGTGTTATGTAGGCTTAAAAAATAAGTGACTGCATAGCTAATATGGCCATTAAGGGCTGCTCAGCAGCAGGAAGTGAGTAAGGAGGATAAGGGGAACACAAGAAAGGTATCAGCATGTGAGAGGCTGTGCTGTTGTTTTCCTCTTTTTTTTTTTTTTTTTGCCCAGTCTTTGCTTTATCTTCTCTTAAATCCTAAAAATTCTTTTCCAGGACCAGAAGGCACCCTATAATTTCCCAACCCAGTGCATGGATAGTGGCTGGAGGTGGTGCTTGACTTTGTCCATGGGGTTAGCATTTGTTTCTAACTACGAATCCTGGAGTTCTGTTGTGATTCTTGAGGATTTAACCAGCTTTTCTCTAAAATCTGACTTCAGAATCTCAAGCAGTACTTTTACTTATTGCCAACGTGATTGTGGCCATGTATTGCTGTCCCTTGGAGCAGTCTTTTCAGCCTTGCTCCCAGGGAAGAAAAAAAGTTTCATCCAATGATGTTCCTCTGTACACAACATACCTTTCCAGCCCAGGGATGCCCAGATTTTCTCCCTTGCCTGGCAGCGAGAGTACTTATGAAACATCACCAGCTGGCTTAATTGACAAGATTAATCCTGTTTCAATGTACCTTTAGCTTCAAAAATCTACTGCTAAATATGTAGATTTTCTTACTTCACAAAAAAAGAAATTGTTTGCAGAAACTAAACTGTATTTTTTCTAACAGTGACAGTTTGTATGAGCCAGTAGCTCCAATAACAGATCAAAACAAGCAATATATGTGTTTTGCCTGAGCAGCAATGGGAATAAGTATGGGATGGATACAATCAAAACATACTGAGCAGTTCATGAATTTACCTGGAAAAGCTTCGTTGGAGGGTAGGGACAAAGGATAGGTGACCTCTCTTAAATATAAGGTGACAATCTGATGGAAGCTCTTGTTAAGTCTCTGTATTATACATGCTCTCTCATGGGGACTTTCAGCTCTGGTGCTTTGTGTGCTAGAACAAGGCAAACAACTGAGTTACTGGATTAAGAATTCAAAGCCAGTTGGACTGATGTTACTAGATCCCATTCGGCACAGATCTGCTCCACGCTCACACGCGTTTCAAAGACACAGTCATGACAGCCTCTCTTTTTCTAAAATTAGGAAATGTGACTTAGGAGCTGAGCTGTGATGGGCTGTCCTGGCCCTGTGCTGTGTGGACGTGGGTTCATCCCACTTGGAGAAGTCATTGACAGCACACTGTCCAAGGAACAGAGACACAGAGGAAAATGTGTTATTTCAGTGAGTGTGTGGGCATGCTTGTAGGAGATTTTTGAGGAGCCTTTGGTATTTCATGAACAGGTACAGTTGTCCAGAAAAGTTTCAAACTTGTCTGGCAAATTGGAGTGCCTCTTTCAACACTCTGAATCTACTTCTTTAGCAGCTGCTGTTTAGTGAGTATCTGACAGTTAGAGGGCCTCTATTTCAACCAAAGGTTCTTCCTGCTTTAGCTCAATAGAGCCATTCTCCATTCTCCATGTGTTGGCCATCTGGATGGCAGCTGCCATACCCAGGCCTTACTTTTGTCCATTATCTTACACATTTCAATAAATATTTGCTGTATATTTGCCATTATTTTGCATATCTGCCCACATTTTACAACGCAAGTTTTCCACTGGCTGGGTCTTCACTGTAAACACATTAATCATCCTAAATTCTTCACGGATCTAATTGCTGGGTATACGCTATTTTCTGGAATTAATGCGTATTCAGATATAGAAGTGGGGAAAAAAGTAAAAACGTTTAACTTTGATTAATTAAACTGTGTTGATTTAACAGATGGCGTGTTCTGACACCCACCAGGCTTAGGTTTAGATTTGTGATACTTTAAAGAGGGATCTCTGCCCCTATTATTAAATGATTTCTGAATCTCTACACAGCCCACAGATGTTCAGCTCAGGCTGGTTTTTGTTTTGCTGGCTTGTTTTGTCTTCAGCTCATGGCTGGTAATAATTGATTCAGTTCCGGGTTTCACTGAAGTTTTATATTGCTGCCTTATAAATTGAATCCTTGCTATGGAACCACTGTATTGTTGTTCTCAGGCAGACCTTGTTTTTTCAGTACTAGCATAGAAGAACTTAGTATTGAATCACCTTTCTACCAGTAAAGAATTAATTAGCCTAGGGAGGCCCTGCTATACTTTGATTATTTTGGGAAGAACCTTTAGAGAGTTCAGAGAAATTACAAAATTAATTTGGAAAGATGCAAGACTTTACAGGTTTTTTCTAGCTGGACTCTCCTAACAGCTGTTTTCTGTGTGCTGCTCACGCCGACCAACACCTATGCCTGTGTTCTCAAATACTGTGGGGTAAATCATTTTACTTATAGGTATATGCTTTTAATTATGTCCTGTGCAGAAACAGCTGGTGTTGGACTTCTCTAGGGGTTGTTACTACACTAATACCCATATTCCTGATGGCCCAGGCAGCATTATTAAAAATGAGCATGTCCCCAGGTTTTATTTACTTCTAAGTCGCTCCTCCTTTTCCAGTTGTTGTATTTTAACCTAGGAGCTGCCACTAATTGCACAGTATCAAGACTGTGCTTACGCAGCCTAGATATGCCAAAACACTCACCAGGGTTTCCAGGAAGCAGATTTGTAAGATGACATGTTCCTTGCATGCTTTCTGGCCCACCCTTGACTAATGGATTCATTACCCACTTGTGTGTATGTGACAGAAAAACAAATAATAAAATGACTTCATCACAAGGGAGAATGTAAGGGTAATGTAATGCATTTGCTTAAAACAATGAATTTGCAGTGAACAATGTTATACAAAGTAAAAACACATCAGGGACTCTCTCAGGCTTGTAGCCATGAGCCTGCAAAGCTTTCTCTGTACTGGCACTGCTATAGAGGAGCTGGTGTGACCTGCTCCTTGCTTGTCTGCTTCGGGGCACATCACAGCCCTGTTTCCCCCCCTGCCTTCCTCCTCCACCTCCTCCTCCTCCCAGCTGGGCTCCCCAGGACAGTCTGTGAACTGTCCCTGCTCTGGAGAAGCCTGTCTGTCAGCCCCATTAATTAGTCCTCTTCTGCTCATAAGCTCCAGGCTGCTTCCCCTTGTTTTCAGCCTCTAAAAACTGGGTAGCGCTCTCAATACCTCTCACGATACATAAATTATATAAGCAGTACCAGCTTCTTTCAAGATTTATGACATTGAGCTTGCTTTGAGCTCTTTGCAGAGTTTACAAATGACATAAACACAACAAAAGAGAGATTTGTGAGCTGGGTTGTGCAATGCTCTACACATGCTCCTTTATATTTAGGAGAGCCCTTCAGGGCCCCCTTCTGTAAGCTGATGTTGTAGGTTGTGTAGATCCTGTTGCAGGCAGCAAAGCTGCTGAAATGTGGACTAACCCTGTCCCCCAGAGCTGCTGAATTACTGCGAGTGGTTCCACAGACACAGCCCCGAGTACCGACCTCTGTGTTGAGACGAACCAAGCTGTAACTCAAAAGCAACACAGCTTGCAAATCATCTGGGCTCAGCACCGTGCAATAAAGCAGGAAATGTCACTTTTCTTACTTCTGAATTTCAGCCCACATTTTGTAACTTATGTTCTGAAATGAATACCTTTATATGCCATAGTGAGGGCCTTTATTTGTTTTTAGCTTATGTTGCTTTGGAAGGTGTGACACAGAACTAAAAATGTTGCCTTTACAAACCAGCCGGGCAGTGGGACTCCAGGCTGCGTAACATGAGCTGAATTCATAGAAATGGGATGATGGAGAGTATAAATGCATGCATTCACTTTAGAATTTGGTGATTTCTTTTGGTGAAGTTTGAACTGTATTATATTGAGTCTTGAAACCATCTGGTCCTTCTGTACTTGAACCCTAGCAGGGAAGAAGTGGGGGGAAAACGAGTGTAGTGACATTGGTGGGATGAGAGGAAAAATACAGTGAAGGAAAGACAGGGAAAAAGGATGGTTCTTTGCTTTTACCAAAACTAGTGCTAGCACCCAAGGCAGATCTTAAATGAGTGAGAAATTTCTCTCTCTGTAGATTACTTAATTATTCAAAATCAATAAGAAACTGTTGTGTAATGAAAACTCAGAGATCTGTATATAAATGCTTAAAATTTTAGTCAGTGAAGCAATAAGTGGACTTAGGGTAGTCAGGAAGACTAATAGAAAATACCTCAAATTCTCATGTATTTTCTTTAAAGTAGGCATAAAACAGGAGCTAATAGTTCACATGATTCTGGAATAAATTTGGGAATTGTCATCTCTTTGTTGATCCCATTCCATGCAGATAGCTAAATCGTGCTGTGCTGCTGACAAGCCCTTGCAGCACTGCATTGCTGTTTTGAAAAGCATCCCTCACAGGATGTTTGATTGACAGGGATGCTGCAGTGACTCTGTGAGGGGGAGAAATGAAACCATAAGGACTTAATATAACTCTTTAAAGATGCTGTTTTGCATTACGTGCTTGGGGAGGAAGTACGTTTGAACTACTTCAGTGACCTTTATTTTGTTTCTTCTGTCAATATTGTTAATATTCCTGTATTTATTAAGTTGCTCCAGATTTAGAAAGAACACAGATCGCGTACCCCAGATGTGTGCCGGCCATTTGAACCAGGACTGTGCTGTGGATCCACATTTAAATCATTTTTCCAACATTAGCTAAACATGTCAGGTCTCACAGAACGTTGGTGCATTCAGCAGTTGTGGCATTTGGGGCTTCTTTTTGTTGGGTATTTTTTAATCATCAAGAACATATTGAACACGATAGTCTGTGCTGTGGCAATGCAGTTGCCACCACTCTATCACTATATCACTGCACAAAAGCCTGGTTCTAAGCAGTTCTCTTAGTACAGCTATTATTTTGTCTCTGATATTTACATGGTATTGCAATGTAAGCCCATAAAACTTCCACAATACGGATATAAAATCCTCGATTGCTAGGATCCAAAGCCAAGTTCCTGTTTGGCTAATGCATTCTGTCTATTTAAAATTCACACTTCAGTTCCCAGTTTGTTGTTGATTGGACTCTCCTTTGCTTTCTTGCTCTGAGCCCATCTGTGTGTATTTAAGCACCCCCTGTGCCCCCCCCCCCCTCTGGAACAGCACTGGAGGGAACTCAGTGTGTTAAGTCAAACTCTGTGCCCTGCTATCTTGGCAGCCACAGCTCATGAAGTCATTCTGTCTGGTTCTGAGCCACGGTTGGTTGTGCTGCTCCCATTACTCCTACTGCAAAGCTCTTCCAATCTCTCGCAGTTTTTTTTGATGCAAACTGACCTCTGAAGGCTTGCTTTTGGACCATCTCCTCTTCTGTATTTTAATATTCCAGCAGAGTATGCTTAATATGCATGTGAACGTTGCCACAAAAGCAATGCATAGTTTAAATGTCCCAGACAGTGTGGTGAAAAGGTCCCTCAATACTCACAGAAGGAAGACAACAAGATAAAGGTTTTTCCTTTTATCCTGAACATTCCATGTCAGCAAATGCTTTCCTCCGTGTGATTCATTACATACAGGGGAGAAGTAAAGTACAATGTCTACTTCTTGCTGAATCTGTTACTGACAAACAGTTTCTGAAAAGGTCCAATGCATGATAGTAGAAAGACACAGTCTTGGAGATAACTGTAATTAATGTTCTGACTTCGTGGTAAATGTGTAGGAGTAGTGTTTGAGTCTTTCTTTCCCTTGCATGCTGGTGATGCTCACTGAGTATGAAGGAGGAATCCTCCCGTGTAAACTCTTCTGTATACTCTTCTTTATTGTAATTAACCTGAGTCAACAATACTGGCTTGAGCCACTCCTTGCATGCTTAACTTTATTTATGTTGTCACTATTTGAAGTCTTTTTTAAACAGAAGATAATTATCCAGAAAACAAATAGAGCTAGAAATCACAATGCTCTGCCCATGTTACCCATCAATATCTGTTGGCCATCCGAGAGCTGCTTCAGCCTTCAAGTCTTCTGCTGCAGGACATGGTTATCTCCCTGTTCTGCATCTCCAGCAGCTTCCTTAGTGCTAAGTGAGTTGTCCACTTTAAATATCTTTCTCCTCCAGCTACACAGATAAGCAGGCTTATAGTCTTAGATTAGATTAAAGCTAGCTCAGATATATCAGATAGTTAATAAGAATGTAATTCATCATATGTAAGCTTCATTTGTGTTAAAAGTTGGCTTGGAATATTCTCTAATAGTAGAATCTGTCTAGCAATCAAAGTGCTACAGTGTTCAAAGCTTTTATTGTACATAATTCATTAATTTTCAAGTTTTTATTTTAAAAAGTGATCTAAATGAAGAATAGAAAGCAACACAATTCATTTTATGAGAAATTTAGAAACATAGTCTGAAACAAAATGTCACATATTCTATCTCAGTAATAACAGGTGTGACATTGTCAGTGTCCTCTTTGTGATAGCTGTGGAAGGAAGATATCCAATGACATTCAGAGCCAACTGTCAGCTCTTCTTTCCAGGACAGATACTTGTTACCTGCTTTGACAGCATTTCTAGAAATAAATAAGTTTATGTATGAAAGAATTGTGCAGTAAGATGAAAAAAAAAAATAAATAAAAATAAATTAAGAGAACTCAAAAGCAGAAAGGGAAGTAAGGATGACAAGCAGACCAGGAAAACCTGCTGGTAGGAGTTTTAGCGACCAGTTTGTGGCTGAAGGAAGTTCCTAATGTCTGTTCGCAACATTGGAATTCAAAATGAGTATTGCACCTTAGGACATAGAGCAGGTCAGTGGGGGAGTGAGGGCCAGCTGTCTGTCTGAGCAGTCGAGATGGCTTTTATTGGTGTTGCATTAATTCTCGTATTACCCTCATGTGTGCAACATGCAAATGCTTTTGCAACAATGAGGAGGTTACTGAGAGGCTGCTGGTGGTGTCTGGAGGTGGTGGTCCTGCTGCAGCTGCTGCTCTGTGATGCAGTAGAGCCTGACTTCTCGTAAATGGATCCATAACTGGATAGAGGACCACAAGACTGTTGGGAGAAGGAAATACAGTTGTGAAACGTGTGAAATTGTCCCTGCAGTTTTGTTCTGTTCAGTTGAGGTCCATTTAAGGAAAATAGTAATGGGGGAAGGAGTGCAATTAATGGCTACAAACTAGTTTATTTAGGTTCCGGCAAGCCAAGAAATAACTGATGGAGAGGAAATAAAAGTTGGATTGATGAATGATCAATACATTGGTGCAAGGTAAAAGTGTAGTTAACAATGCCATTGCTAACTATCTGAAGTGTCATCTTGTGTCTTTTGCTGTGAACAAAACCCTTGAAAGGCAATTCAAATGCTTGGTATAGGAGACAATCATATTATAATTTCATCTGTAGGCTCAGTTAATAGCTTGCAACGATTGTATGTATCTCTACAGTGATGAGAATGCTTGCACAGTGTATGCAGCCATCATAAACCCCAGGCTGGAAGTATAGAGGTTGGTTTGCAGTTCCAAAATGGTAACTTTTATTTGCTAAAGCAGCCAAAACGATGTCATTTACATCATCTGACCTGTCTTCAGAAATGGTCTCGTGGTTGGTATCTGCTTTTGGGGATCCTGGGGAGAACTTGGGGGGCAGGGAGGAAGGTAGAATATATTTATTATCAGTGGCAGACTGGATAAAATTCTGTAAGGTTTAAATGCTGTTACTGCTTTTTAAAGAGAATATTTCTCTAGCCATATATAAATAAAGAGAGTGCTTCAGTGAGTGCCAGGACAGTCTGAAATATTTAGCCAAGGAGCTGAGATAAAAACAAATTACTCATTTGGTAATACTCATGGCTAAAATAAAGTAGTTCTTCACAAACATGAGGACAAGTTCCTAAAAATAAAAGCAGCAACATGCTGAAAACGTTTATTCAATACGCTGTCAGAAAACTTCTCAGAGACTGAATGCTTATAGGTAGGTTGGTGTGGAAGATAACTACTCTCTATTTTGAGCTTCCTCATAGCAAGAACACCAGAGAAGTAGAAAGTAGACCAACAACAGCTAACGGTGTTTGGGTTTTTTTCTGAGGGATTTGGTTTGGAGCACACATTGTGCAAATATCCAAACTGCATCATGCGTTCATGGATAACTCTAATCTATGAATAACAGCACTGATATCTAAGCACAAACATAATACTGAAAAATTTCAATATTATTACATACCTATTTTGGTGTGTAGGCTACACAAATAAAACAGGTGTGTGCTCGCCCCTTATCCAGATGTAGCATTTCTTCCATGAAAATGGAGGCTAGGTTCTCTAACACAGCAGCAGGGACTCTCATCTTCACCCAGCACTCATCTCTTCCTCTCATCTCCTTTTTTATGAAGCTGATCTTTCATCAGAGTGGAGGCAATGGAATATGTCAAAAAGTAGGAGCCTTTTGGGCTCCTACTGTAAGTCCTGTTGCTCAGTTTTATAACATCAACTTGGAAGGAAATTTCTTTTTAAAAGATTTTTTTGTTAATTACTATTATTATGAGGAAGATCAGAGTATTGGAAATCTCTTGGTATTGTCAGTGCTCAATCCCACTGAATGGACCCTACAGACTTCTCTAATTATTCACAAAACATTTTGAGCAGATGTCCATAAAATGAATTATCTGCTGTCTGCCAAAAACTACTTCTGGCAGGCAGCATAGCAGGTAAATAAAAAGAGAGGTTGAAAACATGAATAAAACATGAATAGGAGAGCTTAGGGCATTTTGATTCTCATAAATTCAAAAGCACCAGTGGGATCCATAGAGGTGTAGTAGGGAGCCTCCTGTAGGAAAATATGTAGAAAGGAGTCAACTTTGGAGGAAGTGCTCTTAGCAAGTACTTCATCCTCTTGGTGGAAGCACTGCTGTGCCAGGTGACAGACAACACTTTCACATATGGGGTGGCAGTATTTTTCTGTGCCTACCATGGGACACCAAGAGTCTGAACTTCCAGCATCAGTCTGTGTCCTGGGTCACTAAATTTAGTACAAGTTGCAAATTCTTGTAGTTCTTTCTATTCTGTTGTTGGCAAGGGCATCTCTATATAAGCCTTGCTTTCAGTAACCAATTAAGAAACGAAATCTCCTGAGCGTAATGCTTTCCTAATTAAGGCAAGCTGTTTTGTGTTGTTAGGATCACAAAAAATGTAGCATCTACCTTCTGAGCAAGTTGAACATTGCAGTTACTAAAACTCTGTGAATATAAACGCTATTAAAGAGAGGTATTTAAAGGAACCAACCTTATGTTAGCTTGTGAGGTTCTTAGATGGCATGATTTCAGGCAGATTACATACAGGATAAAACCGAAGAAAATATCAAATATTTGAGAGGAAGGCAGTTTCCAAAGGCTTAGTATCAAATTAAAAAGTACTGTATTCTGTACTGCTTCACAGAATAATAAAAACATCACAGTATTCAGGAAAAAGTTTTGTCCTACATCCAAATCAAAATCTTGTCATGTTGGACAAAATGGACTGTTTTTCTGTTTAGAAGAGAAAACCTGTAATTTGTTGGAGGTTCATTAGCAAAGAAAGTAAATACAAACATAAAACAACGTGAAGGAATAATTCTGGCATATGGGAAAAGTTTCCACATAAGAAAGTGGAAGAAAGAAGCATGAGAGGACAGAATGATTCAAATACTGTGATTAAAAGAAATAATAGGCAGGCAGGTAACTTCATAAATAACAGATCAGACGTGGTGACGGCGGTGTCATTAAAAGCAGTGGTAAATTAATGCCAAGCAGGGGCCCATTTCTTTGTAATACTTCTGACATACTCTGTGGAGCCATTGTTACTAATTCATACAGGATTATACATAATTGGGATGTGCAATTATAACAGTTGGGGTTCAGAAATGACAACGTTCTCTTTCCTTCAGGGATCTGTAATTTATTCCATCACCTTGAACTTGCATTATACAATATGCCAAAATAAAATTTGCAAATGTTCTCCTAAATCCTGCTATCTTTGGTTCATACTGTATGTGTAAAGGAAACATGTTGAGAAGATTAAAAATATGGGGAAGAATTACCATTTTAATACTTGTCCGTAAGGAGACAATAGAAGGTTTTCAGCCTCAGTAAATCCACTTTAATTTATGTAAATAGTTCAGGCAAAATGGTTCTTTTGCATTGTCTATGTGAAAGCAGTAGCAGCAAGAGAGGGCTAGAAAGGTCAAGTTCCATTTGTTTACCAGAAATGGATCTGGTGTAAGTGAAGACAGATAGTAAGAAAAATCACAGGGGCTGTGTTTTGTAGGGATGTCTTCCCATTCTTATCCACCAAAACATTTCCTTACAGCATTAACTCATGTGAAGTCTTATGCAAAAACTGCCAGGAGAAATACCTACGTTTGCAGAAGTGTGGCTGATGCAGTTTCTCTGAACTTTGAAATTTCCAACTTGGAGACCAATCTAAAATTTAACTAATGGTTTTTCTCTTTCTGCCGTCTCTCCAAGCTGCTGAGATATTCTTTTCTTCAAACACTTGTTATCCTAATAATCTGTTTATACAGAATAAATAAAGTGTTGCCATGGGCAACCCGAAGCTCTCAAAAGGAGGCTTCCTAAAATAGGAATTTCTGGGGCAGAGAATGGCTTGTACAGATTTGGTTCTTTCCAACTGTTCCTTTGTCGCTGCCTTTGCTCCTGGCACTCCTCTCTGCATGATTCAATAGGTCTTCTGCTGCTGTTAAAGAAGCAGAAACTGGAAAAATGGCTTACTAGGGTGTTCCTTGAATGTTACAGGAGCTGGGTAAGAGCCATGTGAGCAGGAACATGAGAATCGAACTTACATGAGAAGGCAACTCTACAGCTGGCTTGTTTATGAGGGCATTAAGTATGCTGGAGAGTTCTGTACGGGAGCTTCTAGCTATGGGGCTACACAGCTGTCTTAAAGGGAAGAAAATAGGAGGAAGATTATCTGGCTAACTTGTTGGGAAATGGAGGAAGATTTTGTTTCCCATTATAGCTTTATTTTTAATACAACATTGCACGTGTTTCTTTGTGCTTGAATGCTCTCAGCCACAGAACATGCAGATACACAGATACACACATGTACAAGCTTTTCCAGGGTCAGGAGAGGATACTGTATGTATCCTTATCCTATATGCATATGTAGTATATGACTGCTGTCTTCTGATGCTGCTGATGTCTTTTGATGTCTACTGAGCAGTATCCCTTTCACTTAAGGACTGAAGAGGCACTGGGATACTTTCCTGCTGAGTTATGCAGGATTCCTCATGTGGGATCTGCCAGCCTTCAGTTCTGTTCTAATACTTTTTGTCCTCCTACAAAGGCAATTTGGCTATGCTTTAGCCCAGTGCAAGGACATGGCTTGTGCTGCTGTGCTTTTCGTGTGTCAGAAACCAAAGGTGTCAATTGTTATGTCACTGGCTTGCCACTTTTTTTTGCTCCGTCTGAATTCAGTTTACAATGAAATGCTTTGGAACAAAGCCAGAGATAACCTTGAATGTCAGAAATTGTATTTTTAAAGTGATTCTGGATGCACTGGCAGCCAAAGAAGTTCAGCCCCTCTTCAAAGTCATGATGGGAGTATTGTAATGTAGATTGCATCGATTTGCTACCAGTTACTGACAGCTAGCAGGATTTTTTTTTTTTTTTTTTTTTTTTTAAGTTTCTCCACAATGCCTGAAGAATAAAAAGTTCTCTACTTTAAAAACAAAAAAAAAGTTGTATTTTCATGCAGATGATCCATCCTAAAAATAGTATCCATGTTATGTGTATGGTAAAACTCTATTTTGTATGCTTTATGGCAGGATTGTAGCACAAATGAAGCTTACGCTTAAGCATATACGTAATGCCACAGACTCTGATGCATGCTTAAGTGCTTCCTGCTTACTCTTAACTAATTAATTTATTATAGAGAAGCAACAGAAATGCTGACTTGCAGTGTGATGACAGTAAGGTTGCTCTAGTTCCGAGCTATCCTTGTGCAGGACCAGTGTGCAGGTGTATGATGAATGAGAGTTGACAAGCTTCTACAATGAATGCTTGAAATACCAAAGCAAAGACTACTGGAGCGTAAAAGAAACACTGCACCTGGCCATAATTCAACCCAGCACTCCATTTACAAGTGTAATAAGAGTAATAGAAAAGATTAACTTTCATAGGAAGTTAGCTTGTGCATTTATACACGTGGTTTTTTTTTTTTACAAAGTTCAGTGTATTCTGAGCTTTGTTTCTACACTTAAGTTATCTGAATGACTTCAGACCATTGGTAATGCTGTGGAATTCTGTACACGATGTTTATAAGGCTGCTTTCTGCTGGGGACCTGGGTTTTGCAGTAATATCTGCCTTTCAGGCTTAACCATAATAGAAGCAGTGTAAATTGCAGTGTGTGCTCATATCCTTTCTTCTGTAAAGCCTTTGGGGCTCTGCCTGGACAATAGCTGTAGTCATATGCAGGGGTTTGCATGCTAGAGGAATGTTCTCCAAAATCTGGTTCTATATGGAAGTGACTTAGATGCAGTTCACTCTTTGTTCAATACCATAACATGAGCTGTCCTCCACAGCTGCTCATTATATGAGGACTAAGTGATGTAACACGTAGCCTTCCAACAAATAGTGTGATTCAGTGCACAAAAGAATTGCTTGCATAGTGGAAGGTGTTTCACTTTCTCAGGCTACAGAAACAAGGGCAAGGATAGTTCACCCTTGGGATCCATTTCCATCCTGTTACTCTGAATTGATATACCTGGGATCAGGGTGAAGACTGAAACCCATATTTTCAGAGTCCCTGGGCAATGCTGCAGCCCCTGGGGCTTCCTTTCTTCCTGGCCAAAGCTTATAGCCTTATTGCTCTATCAAAAGGCGCAAACAAACCAACCCACTGAAACAAGATCAGTGAATAGGCTGTGTGATTCAAATGATACTTAATCCAATATAACAAAATGTGATTATGAAAAAAAAAAAAGAGAGAAAACTAAATCTTTGTTCCGGTTCTTCCTTCCTCTCAACTTCTGCTCCATGTTTGAATTCCACGGAGGTTTAAAATAACCCTCTTGAAAAAGTTGCTATCAATTGCATCTCCAACAGCTTTATTATTTTTGTGGTCATAGTCTGTCAAAGCTGGAGCAAAACACTGTGCAAAATCCCTTTTTTTGTTGTTGTTGTTGTTGCAGATCCAGGAGCACAAAATACAGCTTGCTCCAGCTATAATTGCTGCCTTGGATTTCAATTGGCCACTTCCTAGCTTTATTCGCAAGACAGCTTTATTGCATTTTGAGATCTGATTGTTAACTGTCATGAAAGCCTTGCTGCCAAGGAGGACTGACATCCCCAGTGCTAAACATGGGGAAGCTGTCATCCAAAGGTGACACAATTCCTGTACTCAAATATCACAGCTGTTTATAATGCCACCGTGGTTGTCCATGGCCACATCAATGCTAAGAGATGTCAGAGCCTTCACTGGAGCTGCAAGGCCGTGTACCTGCTGGTGAGGTGCCAGATTGCATCCTTGGAGTAGGTTTATCTAGCTGCTGGCAACATGCTTCACAGGAGCTTCCTTGATTTCATGTCTTCAACTTATAGCTTTATTTGTGCTGTCATCCTTCGTCACTGGTGAGGAGTATTTTGCCTCGTATCATGTAGTCCTTTTAGGGCCACAGAAAAATACCAGTATTACCAGTTAAAATAATTTGGAGTTTCCTCAGGCTTTCGAAGTATTTTGTACAAATCTTCCTCTTCATAACTTCCCTTTTTTCTTTTCCAAGAAGCCCTTGACTATGACCCCAGCATTTTCAAACTGTGTGTGTATGCATCTCCGTGTTTATGCACATATAAATATATCTACTTCTTTAAAATTGCATGTAAAGCTGATATTTGTGTTTTGGCTCACCTCCACTGGAAAGTGTGGGTGCAACAAAACTCATGTCACCTGCTTAAGGCTCTGTACCTTTCCTGGAAGGTTTTCTTCTGTCTGTTCCTTGTAATGCTCATAATAGGCACAGTGCTTTTTTTCCCAAATGGCTCCAGAGATAACTATTTGGAGGATAATTTTCAACTTTGAGGATAAAGACAGTGCAACAGAGTTGGGTTCTCTACTTAACTGCGAACGTGAACATTTCATTTCCCTATATATTTGCCATCGTTCAGCTCTGTTGTCAACTGTTCTGTGTGCTCCAAGTAAACTTTGTATAGTTGAGGTGTTTTGCAAAACCCATAGATCTGAGCTTGCAGATATCCTGGTTCTGGAAGTCCAGCTCAGCTCCTGTATGCTGAGCTCTTGCATGACTTACACTCTAAACTGGAGGTCCTTAATGTGATGAGCCATATCTATGAATCTTCACTGTAACAGGTTGGGGGAAATGAGGGAAAACATTAACCTTTGTGCTAAGTGCATTAACTCTGGGGATGTTCTTAGTAAGGCAAGGGAGGCTCTAACCAGAAAGATTCATCCAGTAGTACCATTAACTAACTCCCAGATTTCAGACCTCTTGCAATTGAATTGGAAGTAGTGGGGTCTAAGAAATGATTATAAACATGAGTACACAGGCAATATACTGCTATTTAGTAGAATTACAACTGTTTTGGACGAGTAACTAAGCCAACACAAGAGGAGAGAATCCAAATAAAATTACGTTTCAGTGGAACGTGTGAAAAAGTTAATGAGGGAATTTTGGGAAAAGCTTTCAAGGGTTTAATCTGAATATCATTGGTAGATGCATAAATAAATCAAGGAAGAACTGATTGCTATCTAGAACTTAAAACCACCTGTAACCCTCTGCGTGTTTTGGTTGTTTTGTTTTATCAAGGAAAAAGAATTTAATGTCTGAAGTCAAAGTTAGACTCAATCAATATGTTCAGGGCTCTTGAGAAATTTTGAAAATAGTTTCCTACTTGTAGTGATTTAGGGCAGTCAGGCATGTAAAAAGATCGATTTGGTTGTGAGAAATCAATGACCTCCCCTGCTAAGATTCCCAGCAAAATGAGAACTTGCCAATTACAGTGGGAGTTTTGATAAGGCCAGCAGGAGGATGATGCTCCAGACTCAAAGAAACAGTGCTGCAATGCAATAGCTATTATTTTTTGGGCCGTTAGGGTATGAGACAGAGGCTAAGAATGGTATTCTGAACATCTTATCTCAAAACTTCACAATCTCTCATGGCAGATTAGCAGTGCTGATACAAACCAAAGAAGCGGAGCTTACACACGCATGAGATAATCACCTCCATCTACTGGTGATGTTTGCAGACCTCTGCTCAGCAGGTGGTGGCAGTGCTCCTACACTGCAGCCTTTCAAACCTCCCATCAGAACTCCCTCTGGCCATAACACCACGTAAAATATGACGGATGTGTCTGCTCTGAAACCACTGTTTAACAGAAGTATTGGTATTTTCTTATTCTCTCAGCACTGTGGTCGGTTCTGTGCAGTGCTAAGCATTGCTATGTGCCACCTACTAAAATGCCTGTTGTAAGGATGTTCTGAGGCTGGGGATGAAGCACTGGGACCTCAGTGTAATCGAAGGTGTGTGAGGATTGAGGACCCACCCCCCAGAAACCTGACTGCTGTGGCTTTATGTAGCGCTCGGTGATTCATCCAGAAGGGAAAGCCCATTCCTTCGTTATTCTGCCTTCCATGAGCAGCGTTTTAGAGGAAAGCCAAATAGCTGTGCCTACAGGATCTCACAGAGATTCCTAAAAGCTGATAATAAGGTTTGACAGTCATGTCATAATTGTTAACAATGATACTGGAGATATGCCAGCAACCTCACACTCTTGCTGCTTCTCTGGATGAGAGGAATTGCTTTATAGCTCTAAGTCTGCAAACCGAATTTGACATAGAAGGACATTTCTCACAAAGGGAAATACAAAGCAATGCATCATATTGTGCCAGATTATACAATGGCTTTTAGGATGAAGTAATGAAGAAGAAGAGACTTTAGTGAGACTTCATTACTGTTCTCTATACAGACAAATATATTATACAGCTAAGAAGGCTTTTAGGAGCATGGTAGAACAGCCTGATGAAAGGTTTGGCAGCAGGTATGTGGAATGGTCCACTTATTTACCACCACTAAAACCAGGAGTGATTGATTCAAGTTTGCTGATGAAATCTTACCTTTTGAAAAGCCATTGCTCATTCTCTGTTTCCAGCACCACGCAGAGAAAAGTTTCTTAAAGTGTAGTTTGGGGCTGTTTGTGCTGCTCTCCTGTACTGCCATTTGTCCTGGTTAACATGCACCCAATAATGTAGCTGTCAGAATAAATCACAAGCAAACGATACTTTTTCGTATGGGTATCACGAATTTCAAAGCTCAAGGCTCTGGGATTTTTTCAGGCCAAAGGAGAAGGTTAGCTCCTTCTGAAATTTGTTGACCCTCAGACAGCCATAACTCTTTAAAACCGTTCCCTGAAAAAGGAATCAAAATACAAATCAACACTATAAAATTGGCGTATGAGAACAATGTCCTTTTTGCCTCTGTTTATAATGCCTTTTCAATGGCTTTATGAGAACTCATATAAGCAAGCCCATGCAGACTCCTGCAAAATTTGTTAATTATTATAGACTGTTGCTTACCTTATTGTGGAAGCTGTCAGTAGACTTAATTAATGGCTTCTTTTTCTTTGTCACGTGGATTTTTGATTAGCAGTTTACCAGGTCACTCTCCAAATCCTCGGGGTCTCAGTAGAATTCTGGAAAATATATTATGCATATGCTTGTGCTTGCTCCTAAACTTGAATAATTTCTAGTCAAGAATTATTACATCAATTTCACAGCACTGCAGATAGAGTCCTGACCACTCCAATTATCTGTCTACTCCCAAATACAGCAGCAGTAACTTCAAGCCATCATAAAAAAGTTTATTAATTTAGCTCCAGTGAGAGCCAACCGTTTTACTGCAGTGCAACAGAAAGCTATCTACCACCATGTGAGAAACCCTTAGCTATTTTTCCTCTAAGCTTGGCTCTCTGAAAGGACTTTCTAAAATTTGCAAGTATGAATAGTGGGACCTATACAGAATCTGCATGAAAGCCTTCCTAAATCCCTGCAAGAACAAACAAGCGTTTAAGGCTAGAAGCTGATATTTTCTTAGTCTCAAAACAGCGCTGGTTGGCTGGGAACTGCAGCAGAGTTTAGCTCTCTTTTTCTCATAATTTCTAAGGGCTTTGAGTTTGTTTGTTTACACACTTATTGGTGTGTGCTTTTTACCCTTTGAGCAAGTTTTTGCCAGTAACAGAATAGAAACTTCTGCAGTAGCAGAATATAAACTTCCAAGTTCACTCTTAACCCCATTCTTCCCAAGACTTTTCCGTCTCAATATCCTGAGCACTAAACGTACCTGTCTTTCAGGCCATGTCCAGCACCAACATTGGCTGGCATTCCATTTTGCTCCCAGATCATACAGCTGGGATGCCAGGTGGGCTAGTGGGAAGGATAAGGCGGCAGTGAGAAGGGATGCCACCAAACAGGTAAATCCGTGCATCAAATGGCCAGTGCACCACAGAGCCTTCCTTTGTAGAGGAGCTTCGAGCACCCAGATGAACTGCTGCAGGGGTAAGGAATGGGAGAGGAAGCTCTTTGCCTAGGCAGAATGGGATGCTCACCCCAAGGGGAGAAAGTACCAGAGGCGGGGAGAGCTCTCAGAAGGTCTAACTGGACAGAGCTGCCTCCAGCATGGTACTTGTTCTGTGCTTTTCATATGCCAGAAATCCCATAGGGATTCTTTTTCCTTAGCCAGAAAGGTGGGTCTGGAATTCTCTTTTGAGAGGATTGCTTTGTTGACAGCAAGAATGATATTTTTCTGCTAGGGATATACTGACTGAAGTGTTAAAGCAAACCAAAATTCCCTAGATTGTGGAAAGCTGGCTGCAGCAGTAGAAACAGCCATTAAAACTAATCTGTCTTTACAATCTGATCCCCACTAGTTATTTCAGATGTAGAGATTCTGATGCGCTCTTTGAAAGCGTTAGTTGTCATGAGTATAGAGATGCAATTATACCAGTAGCTTTTCACTTTGCATTTTTTTGCTGGTTCCAGCATCTGAAACCTGAAATTCAAAGTCTGTCTTTGAATCATGTAAGGCCACTGCCAGAACTGGTAGCTCCACGGCCACAACTTCATCAGCTATGCCTGGACCAAGGGGAGCAATCCAGGACATGATGCAGGATTGCTATACCCAGAGCAGGGCTCTCAGGGTTTGCAGATCACCTTAATGTTGCCTGCTGTGAGTGTGGAGCCTCATGTAGTGAGTGTTGAATAATGAAAGGCAGGTGGGGTTTCCTCTGCTGTTCCCAGAGGTTATGCATGAACCCCCCCAGCAGTCAGAGAAACAGAACACAAAAGCACTGACCCAGATTAGCTGCTGAAAGTGGGAAGAGGAAAACAAGCAGCTCCTGTCCATCACTCCTAACGCTGCTGAAACTGACTTTAGAGAGACATGTACCCGAGCACGGTGCCCAGGGTAAAGGCCATGCTCCATTTCACATTAATATCAAACTTACTTTGAGAAGTCAGGAGGTCTTCCTCTGAAGTGAAGATGAGCTGTTGCAGTGCATGGACTATTACTAGCACAGATGCTCCAGGTTATGAAAGTGCAAAGACAGATTTGTGGTGTTTAAGTAAAAATACCAGCGAAGAGGCAAAATGGAGATTAGAGAGGGGTAAAAACAAACGTAATAAGGAACTGATGTGAAGTAACGATCTGAAAACTGCTTCAAAGCCACTTCAGTCAGTGAGTTTTCATTTTCCACTTGTTTCAGTTGGCTTTTAATCAGGGCAATAAAGGAGAGACAAAAATAGATGAATGGAAATCAGAGAGGTGTAATCAAAATGTATACCTTAATTTGGAAATGGGACATAAGATGGGCACTTTTGCCTTACACGATGATTAATTTGATACTTTTGAACAACAGTCAGACTTTAATTAGGAGAGAACATAGTAATCTAATAGGCTTTGCAGATTTCTGTAGTAGGCTAACTATAAAATGTATCACCTATAAATTGAGGTTCAAAAGGTGACACAGGCTCAGAATATTAAATACCAACATCTTTCCCTTAGTTGATCTACCTGTTACAGCAAAATTTATTGCCAATCTGGCTGCAACATCTGCATAACTAAGGGACTTGTTAAAGAGAAATGAAACTTGTCTTTCTGCCAAAGTTTGGAGAGGCTTGAACAGAAATTAATATCTGTAAGTTTTCCTGGAGCGTTTTTGAGAAATTATCAGGCTGGCAATACCTGCTGCTATTGGGAGGGGGGAAAAAAAGGCACATTTCACAGTGGAGCTGAACTTGCTGCATAGAAATGGTGATGCTTTGACATGTTTACTTTCAAAGTTTGATGCTGTTGTTAAGGTAAATCTGTGCTATCAAATCCAATACTAACAAAGCCAATCTGATATATGATCTGTGAAAACGGGCTATAGTCGTATTCTCAAAAAGCCTCACATGTTGATACTACATACAGAGCAGGTGGTTGATACTGCAAAGCCCATTGTTACGTGCGAGTGTAAGGTGGCAATTCAGACAGCTCTGTCCTTTGGATCATACGTTCTGTCTAGAATGGCTGTTGGAGAAATACTGCAGGAATAGGAATATTATAGTTGAGATGGCCTTTGAATGCACACGTTGTGCTTAAATGTTAATAATTTGAAAAATCAACTGTGAGGATGTATAGGGATGCTGAATTACTCACATTTTTCTTTTATGTTCCTGTCCTTGAGGGGGAAAATGTTTGTATGTGTTTAATAGGGACTGCTTTTTATTAACAAAAAAAAGTGCAGATTCAGAGGTGTTTATTTGATGAACAGCAAATCCAGACTTCGGTCAAGTAGTGAAAAGATGAGTTTGGCTGAAATTCTGCGTATGTCTGATATCTTAACTTTCACTTCCCAAACTTTCAGTGAAGTCACAAAGAAATCCCTTTAAGCAGCCTGGTGCTCCTTCAGGGATGAGTGTGAAGCTACCTGGACTGAATTGATGCTAAAATTCCCATCTTGACAGTTTACCACTTAACAATTTCTGTCAATAAACTATCCAGCTGCTTATAGTTAAACATGCTAATAGTCCTCTTTCTGAAAATTTGTAATCCTCAAGTTCCTTTTAATTACTAGATTAAAAAAGACAAATAGTGCCAAGGTATTTACTTGATGGCATGCTGCTTCTCCTTTCATCGCTGAAGTATGATGCCTGCAGTTTCTACTACTTGTGATAACAGACCTTGGAAAAGAAAATAATCTTTATTATTTAATTTTTAAGTCTGAATTCTCTATTCTTTTCTCAGTGCTCCTCATTGAGAACTGGGCTATTCTTCATTAGCCAGCAGGAGGCACGCGTTCCTACTGAGCAATATTAGACTTGCTAAGAGAGATGCCAGAACTCCAGGCTCAGAGTACAATGACTGCACTGCACACTCTTTGAAGTCTTGAACTTAAAATTGCAAGGGGCAGAGAAGAATCATTTAGGAGAGAGCAGCCAATGGTGCGAATTTAGATCCCAGCTGACAGTGCTGGGGATGGCTAAGTGCTGAGATACCGAATTCATGACCTAGAAAAAGAAATGTTGATTAGCCAGTAGTTGGTGGAGCTCCAGAAACCAGGTTGCTGAGCACTTTTTTATTTGATCAAATCATTCCGTGGACTGTAAAAGATAGAGCAGGGAGATGGCTTGAATATCTCCAACAATGTACAGACGACTTTTCATTCCTGTTCAAACTGCGAGAAACTCATTCACATAATTTGTGAACAGTGAGGACTGTGAACAATGATTTTCTTTCATAATGCTTTGGTTGTTATGACACCTTCTGGTTGTAAATTTCAGTTAATTAATGGTAATTATTACATCCAGAGCATCTTTGAGGCCAGTGTGATGCAATAAGTGAAGGTACCATCACCTTCTTCTCATGTAAGTCCTTCTGTACATGACCAGTTCATGTTCTGTCATGCCCATGGGGGCAGATCTTTTCTTCCTGACATACTGACCCAGACAGAACCAAGATGCTTTGTGGCTGTGGAGTTTCAAACTTCTGTAGCCTTCAAGGTGTCAGTCATGCAGCTCCTTCATGCATATTTGATTTCTGCCTTGAGTGGTAATATCCTTGCTTTTAATGTATGTGCACGTTGTGCAGTTGCTGTGGGAACCATATCTTTGAGGTTACGTGATTTTTTTTTTTAAAAAAAGGTATTTATAGATTCTATTTATTTTGCTTATGAATCAACACGTTAATATTGATGCAATGGAAGAAGAAAGGAAAACAAACTTCTGAACAGAAAGCACGACATCAAACACAGATCTGTTTGTTTTTCTCTACAGCAGAGTTCCCACAACAGGCACAATTGCAGCAACAGAAAGGGAAAAAAAAATATACAAAACAAGAGAAGACAGAACAGGATAAAGCAAGCAGCAGACTGCTGAGTAGTTAATTTAAGTTGTTAAGACCACGTTTACCAGTCATGCAATGAGATTGCAAAGTATCATGGCATCTTCTTCTGGTTCTTGCTATGGGGCCCCTGGCACTGAAGCTCACCTAAGATGTGAGGTCAGTGCAGCAATCTGCTTGATGCTGGTGCCATGCTGATCCCTCGGGTCTGGGTGGTTACAGGGAGGGGTTCTGGGGTGGCCGGCCAGGCTTCAGGTTCTCCTGAGCTCCCCTGAGGGAGGACAGCAGAGGAAGGATCCAGTATTGTCTTCCTATGTATTAGGGCATGAGGAGAGTTTAGCTGGGCTGGTTTAGCACTTCCTTCTCAGATGTGCTTTTTCTGTACTGCCATTATGTGAACTACAGCCACAGGAGGTGTGTGATTTCAATGAAATGTGAAAGGGAAAGGGAATTCTTGCAGCTGAGGGGGCTGGGCGCGAGCTGGGCAGGGCTGGGAAGCGTGAGGGGTGTGAATATGTATGAGACTCTAATTGGCTCCCATATGTAATCAAGGTGCCTGCAGTTCCAGGAACATCACCTAATTGTTGTAACCAATTAACAAGTTAGAGTCTCCTAGAGCCACGCTGTCCCATGCAATTCATTCCAAGAGCGAGGAGAGGAATAGCCTGTGAGAGCTTCCTGCAGATTAGAGTACCTGGGGCTCCTGGGTAGAGCAGGTCACACTGATGTTGTCCCAGCATCACCTCTTGACCTCCTTTGGGTCACAAACTGGCGTTGTCTCTTGGTGTTCTCAGTGTGACAGAAGCCCGTGCTGCAATAGGTTGTGCTTCCCTGGTGTCAGGGCAGGTTGTGTTAGGAAGCACTGAGCAGCACTGGGCCCTGGTTCTCAGAGTCTAAGAACTTCTCCTGAGCTTAATGCATTCATCACTGCGGCATTCATGTGTGTGCAGAGGAGATGGCAGGCTGTGCTGGGGCTCTGTGGGCACATAAAATCATGTTGGGAACGACCTGCAAGATCTAGTCCAACCATTCTCCCATTACCATATTAGAGCTGGCAGCACCCAATTCTTTGTGGCATTTGAGCAAGCATCCCTCCTCACCTTACCTCTTCACCACCAGTGCTGAACGTAGGCTTGCTGGGTTTTTAAGTGCACAGTCCCAGTCCTTTTGTCTGCTTCCTATAACTATCTTAATTGTTTCTCTCTCTCTTTTTTCTTAAATGCCAATTCAATTTTCCTTGTTCCATGCAGAACGTAAGGGTGCTTTTTCTTCTCCCCCCAGCATTTCAAGTCCCTTCACCTGCTTCTCTCTGTCTGGTTTCTCCTGTTTTCTCCTCTGCCATTCCCAGTGCCTTTACCCACCCATACTGCTGCATCTTTCCTTTTCAGCGCATTTGAACTACAAGGCAATAGAAATGCTCTTTGTCTTTGATATCATCATGTGATATATTTAAAAAAATAATGTTTTTTACTGATTCAACAAAGATTTATAGTAGATTTTAAATAGTCTTTAGCCTGGAAAACTATGGGATTTTTTCTTTGTCCAGAACAGTAATAAAGCTAAATCCATTTGGAATGCATAGCAATTCAATGCAATACTCATGTCTGACATGGTTGTATTTACTTCTATTATAACACAATTCTCTGCAGACAAGTCAGCAGAGAGAACTACACTGTAAGCACGAGAGCCTCTGCTTCTGTGTATGATTACAGCTCATTTTGGTGGCACAGATTTCTCTGGCAACAGAGCACTTAATAGTGGACCAAGATTCCCAAAACCCCATGTTATTTGTCCCTACCTCATTTCCAGATTCAGTTATTTACAAATAAAGCCAGTTACAGGGTGCATTAGAACTTAATTCTGTGATTGATGATTTTGCTTCTGCTGGTAACTAAACTCCCTTTCTACTTCAGAGGGACAATGTTGGAGCCAAAACAAGGGGCAAGATTATGCTGGCCTCTTCATCTACTGATTATTATGTTTTCTGGAAGGTAATTATTTTCCCTCCTCTCTGATCGATGTAGTCTGATGTCCATTTAATCTGTAGTCTGTAGCTACAAAAGGCAGAAACATGAGGAACCCAAAATGATGTGTTTTCCCAGTAGGCTTAAAGAAAATTGTGGAGCAGACTTCCAGGCCATTGCTGTTTTCTGCATGGATGTTGCAGCTGTTTTAGATAAGAACGTTGTTGCCACTGTATTGAATGGATTTTATATGATGGTATAAATATGTCAATTAGTATTTCAATTAGCATCCGTGACTAATCCTGCCCACGCTGGGAAGTTGCAGTATGCCAATTCCTTACCAAAGGGTATGTTTGTGTTCCTTCGTTATTCAACTCTACTGCTGGTTGGTAACTTGAATAGTGGGGATAGGACAAATTATGAGCTTTCTTTTTCATGGGAGGTGAAGGATTGGATAGAAACGTTCAGCAGAGGGCAAGGTCCCAAATCTCCTACACTGTGTGAAATTCTGTGTTCTATTGCACACTGTGCATCAACTCCTACAGGCTTTCTTTCAAATGATTGAATGCTCCAAAGTTTCTATGAACTTTGTAAAGGACTTTGTCATACAGTTTTGTTCTCCTGCTCTCTGGCTGATTGCATACCTCCTTAAAAGTCTCATTAAATTGCTTATCCTTATCTTTACTGGTGTGCCATCCGTGCCATCATCTTCATCTATGGCAAAACCACTTTGTATTGCCATACCAGTGTAAGTGGTCTTTTTTTTAAAACTTGAAATTCTGTGAGAAATTAATCTGCTGATGTTTCATAGTGAGAATAACGTAGTCTTCAAATGTAAATAGAGCCAAAGCAATGAAAGGAAATGGGTTTATGGTGCTCTGTTCTGATACCCCCTGCGAAGAAGGGATTTCTCATTTTTCCTTATTTCTATTTTGCCAGTAGAGGGCACAAGTGCTCAAATCACACGCGCTCCGCACGCGGTGTGTTGTGCTGAAAGCAATTAAAAAAATATAAATAAAGAAATATAAATCTATTTCCATTAACGAACATTTAGGGGAGTTTTTCTCCGTTATCAGGAACTGCTAACAGCAAAAAGAGGTTAAAGGTTTAAAGAATGTTGTGTTCCAGACTTGCAAGAGTGTTTGGGTCTTGCTGTAGTTTGCTGGCAGAAAGCAATGCTCGGGGCAATGCAATGAAGGGAAGGAAGGATAAAGAGACAGCAGTGCCTTGGTTATAGTACAATCTTACTGTAAAATCATCAAACACAAATTAGCTGCTTGTAGATACTGAAAATTAGAAGGCTTGGGATTTGTGTATTCCAATTTTACATATAAAAATTTGGCAAATTTTATTAAACAAACAAACAAAAAAATAAACCTCCCATCTGCACTGGAAAATCAATTCTTGAGGTAATTTTTGGTTGTATTGCTCTATCTGACATTCATGGAATGGAAATGAGAAAGGAGGAAAAACCATGGGCTTGAAAATGACAAAAAGAACAGCTGTGCCTTGTATGCACATCTCATGATAGGGTGCCTTGTATGCACATCTCATGATAGGCTTGGCCCAGTGCTTATTTCTGGAAAGGCTTTAAAAAATCCCCCATTTGATAGATTAGTGGCTTCCTTGAATCATAAAGGAACAATGAATTAACAGTAGGACAAAGTTTAACAACATTCAGACACAACTGTGACTTCCTTCTCCTTTCTGCCCAGTGTCTATACATTTTTGAAGATATCTACGTGCAGTATTTAAAACTGATTTCTTTGTCTTGTTGCTGACTTTTGCTGAAGTGCTGCAGCTGAGGAGCAGCTTTCCTCGTGCCTGCAGTTCCTCTCGCAATACTCTGTAACTGAACTGAGCAGCAGAGTAACTTAGAGTTAGCAATCACTTGCTTAATAAGCGTGTGTTCCAACACCTCCAGATCCCTCTCAGTCTTCACATGGGTGCCTCTACAAGGCAGAACTACAATGACTTTCCAATTGAAAACAAGGAGAAACAGCTGTGTGGGACCTCTACCCTCCTTGAATGCGTTTTATCAGCGCAGGGACACAGTGCAAACACAGCTGAATGCTTCGGGTGATTAAATATAATCTGAATTAGAAACTGTATTTGTTGGACGCTGCAGCTGCATGCATTACATATATGAAAAACGTTGATAATTTTAGAACAGGTATGCACAAATGCTAATTAAAATCTCTGATTCTGTATTTGGAGTTGGATGGCAATGCATTCTTTATTTCCAATAGAAGTTCTGCAACTCATTTGTGCTGGACAACAAGATGAGCACATGAATGTCCTCAGGATCTTCCTTTTTATTTTAGAATTTTCTGAGGTTCTTTTACAATTGGTTTCAGTATGTAAAAGTCTGCAACTGCCCTCATGTTGAGATCCAATGACATTTTGGTTGGAGGTCATTTATAATACTGCTTTCCTTATTGTTTCTGTTCAAAGCACACTTGCATGGAGCCATTTGTATTCATTACAGATGCAGAGTCTTCCCATCAGGGTATTTATAGATCTCAAAATTATTAGTGCTTGATTTAGGAAAGCATTCTTAAGCAAGACAGGAACGAAAGCATACGTTTTCACAGAGACAGAGGTAAATACTGGCTGAAATATTTCACTGAACTCAAGTTCTTGGGACGCTTTCCATCTAGCTTACTATGCAGGTATGCTGTTTTTCCTTTTGTTTTTTTTTTTCATAGGTTGGCATTATTTACGTTCATGGTTTTCTCTGCCTGCTCTTGATCCTGCTGACAAAGTTTAACATTAAGTGCACTTACTCTTACTTTTCTTCAGGCATTATCTTGGAATGCCTGAGTAAACTCATGAATGAGATTGCATGATGCTAAAACCCAAACCTACTTCATCATGTTGAAATTAGAAGAGTCAGGTGATTTTCAAGACCTACATACAGAACTACAGTGCTGGAGCACAGCTCCGTGCTTGCACAGAGGATGCTACATAAGCAGCTGATGGGTGATATGATGAAGATAATTCCTGGGTTTGGGTGTTGTGATGACTGCCTTGAATTTCCCAGCTAGAACTGAAAGCTCTGGAGGTGACTAAAACTCAGCACTGCTTTTGGAAATAAATACCGTGTGTTACAGAAATGAAAATATGTATTCTTGTAACTTCTGTTGAGCATAATGAAAAATCATTCACGCTAAGAAGGGAAGGAGGAGTAGCCGACTGTTTCCTCCACTCCTCCAGCATGATCACATTTCAGAATGCTTTTAAGGAGTATTTCTTCACTGCTCAAAAATTTACTAACCACATCTTTACTGGCAATGGCTGTCTATGCTTTGGTTTCTGTCTTCTAGCTCTTAACAGTAAACTCAGAGTGGTGCTTTGGATGCATTTAAGCACTGGGTGTTCAACTCCCAGCATGAGATTGGAGTGGTTTCCCATTCTGTTAGAGTCCTCATGCCAGGAGAGCTCCTTGAGTTGTGGTGAACAAATACCCCACTTCTCCACTGCATTCTTGGTAATATTAAAGCATCAGATTTAGAAAGCATTCTATATTTAGCAAACTGCTGAACAGTGTGTGAGACACTTTGTTTGAACAAAGAATGGCAGGGTTGTGGGAATATAACTTTGCATTTAATTCTATTTGATTAGGAAAGCTACCAGTCTGTCACTTAGCTTTCAGGACAGCCTTAAAACGTCTTTGTCTTCCACTGAGTTTGCTAGTCAGGCCTCCAGGCATCAGGTTTGCTTCTGCTTAGCATTCCAACTCAAGGTTGCCAGTTAATATATAATGATAAGAACAGATCCTTCGCATTTTAATACAGATAACAAAATCAGGCGGAAGTACTGTGAGAATAACTTGATATATAGGGAAGTAATTCTACTTTAATGCCTAGTAGTTGCAGATGTTCAGATTATTGTAATGTTATTAAAATGAGCTTCTATTAATAAACAAATATTTCAATGACACAAATCTGCAACAAAAACAAAACTAAATTACCTGTTTATTGGCATTTCAGTCATTCATTTGTACCAGGAAAATGCCTGTACGTCTGCAAATACCGTGCTCTCACCCTGTCCTCTTTCCCATAATTCACAGATTACTTTTATGCCCCCATCTACCAGTATGTAAAATCATTTCACCATTTTAATTTTCTCTCTCTGTGATTTCAAGATATTGTATATCACTTTGCACTCACTGGGCACTTAACCTTCCTATTATCATTTTCTTTCTGTATCGTGCTCTCTGGTATGACAACACATAACTCACTTTCTTTTATCAGTTTCGTATTAGTCACTGTGGTCTGATCTGGGTTCGGGCTGCATTAAGGAAATTCGCATCCATACAGCAACACCTCTGTGGTTATCACCAGCATAAACCTTTAATGCATACAGCTGGTGTCAGGGCAAAGCGAGGTTTTCAGTGCTGCCATTTAATCCAGTCACATAATTAATTTCCTTAATACAGACAGGGCCTCTCATTAGCCTCCCCCTCCCCATCCTTCCCCCTGCTGCTCCAAACACCATTTGCACTCTCTGTTTATTAGCACCAACAGGAGCTCATGGAGACAAGGAAATGAAATTTTTAAGATACTGGTGATTCAATCAATTGCATTTGATGCCAAAGTAAGTGTTACCATTGACTCCACTGAAATTGGGCTAGACTGTTGCTACTAAAAATACTCCTCCTAGACCTGTGGAGAGCAGAGTTATACGAAACAGTGGTAAAATGCAGATGGCCATTGGTGTGGGGAGTATGACCAGCACTGCTGTCAGTGACTGTGGAGCAAGGATGGGAGGGCATGCAGCTGATGGCCTGGCACAGCCACAGCAGGGAGTGCTGGGCTCAAGGAGACTGTGGATTATCTTGTGACATACAGATCCAAAATGCCTCCTAGCTACTGCATCTGATGTTGGCCTTGAAGAAATGCAAAACGTATTATTGTCCCTGCAGAGCAAGACCTTGGGGAAGTGGCATCAATGTTGGCTCAGAAAGAGAAACACTTATTAAAAATGAGAATGATTGGCTATGTGTTAGACATTTTTAAATGTGAGGTTTTGTGAATAGTGCTGGAGAAAGTAGGTTGTTATATACCTTCAACTGCACCCAAAGCATCATATATTTTGTCTGTATATTTTGGTCATTGACAATACTGTGCCTGAAAGTGTGATTGGAAAATGGAGTCTATAAAAACCCTTATACCCAGAAAGATGGAAAACTGTGTTTACAACTGCTTATCTAATTTTTAAAATTCTATTGCCTGGTGGCCAATTCAGATTCAAGGAACTGATCAGTCTGCTTCCAAAGAAACAGCTCAGTGGTGATTCCTGTCCAGTGGTGATGGCAGAGCAACAGCCTGCTGGCTATGTATCCATGTGACCCTTCAAGCCTTTTGCAGAGCAATTTGGTTTAAGCTTGAGGTGACTTAGTTGGTATTTTTGCCAGTGGACAGGAGAGATTTTGCAATTGAAGGTGTCTAGGAGACAAGCTATGATTGATTTCTTCCCTGGAGGAAATTGTGGTGGATCTGAGCCTACTTGTTACTGGTGGCTAAATTCCATCTAAAAACCTGGAAAAAACAAGGGCTGTCACAGCACATAGCAGGCAACAGCAGAAAGCAGTTCTATAGGCAATGCATGGGTTGAAAACGCAGGTGGAAAGCATGACTTGAAAGCAGACATAGCAACTATGGCAGTTGGCAGAGCTGTGTCAGGGCTGCAATCAGCAGAGCAGGTGCTCTGATAGCTGTCATTTGTGCCAGCTGATATCAGGATGGAGGTGGTTAATTTGAGTCTCCCAACCAGATTATTAATTATTAACTGGCAAGTTTTTTAGCTGATTTACTTAAATATCATATTCATTTATCTGCTTATACCCATGCCACGCTCATAAATTAGTTTCCTCTTTTTTTTTCTCATGTTAATCCTTAAGAAGCATTAATTAGACAACGCTACAGCAGAAGCATTGCTGTCCTTCTCATGTAATTCCTGTGATGTGCTGTCAGTGATGTTTGAATGACAGGTGGGAATGAAAAAAATCATTAGGCTGGAAGCAACACGAGGCGTTTAATTAAATTATTATTGAGCGTGTGTATTAGAGAAGCATTCTGGAGATCTGGATGGCAGAAGGGCATCGTGGTGTCAGGTAGTGTGTGGAAAATGTGCCATTTAGCCCCAGAGTCTTCTGTCTGCAAATTGATTATCTTCACAAGTGTATGGTAATATAGCAAGTTTGCAGTGTTTCCTGAAGTGAATAATACAGGAAAAAATACTTGCCAAGTGACTATTTCTAAGTATTACAAAATAAGAGAGGGGAAGAGTGCTCTATTTTCTTAACTCCTCTTCCCAAAGGTTGGTCAGGACTTTGACCTCACAATCTCATAAAGTGCTTGCCTGGCAAACTTTAGAAAACTTGCATCTTTTCTATGGAGCAACTTGCTAGCTGTGATAGGGAACTGAAGTCCCTCATTTAAATAATTACTGAAACTGAAAAATGTATTAGTTGGCAGTGGCAGTCAAAAGGTGGGACTGGGTGGGAGGCAGACAAGGGCACTGGGCACTGGGGAAGGCAAACTGCAAAATGCATTCTCAACATTTTCTCTCCTATGGTTGGTCAAGCATAAAATAGTGGCATAAAAACCCCCGTGCTGATCTGGCACAGCTGATGCTAACAAGTTGAGAGCCACGATGTAGAGCTGTGACCCTGCCAGCTCTCGCATGCCCAGAAGAACCAGGTGTAATGAATGTGAGGACGCCAGGTGTGCAGAGCTGCCCACGGCACTTTGGGCTTTGCTCCTTGTGGACCCACGCGCTGCAGAGGCATTCATAGCTGCTGTTGTGCCACCTGTGCTGGGGTCTGCTGTAAAACTAGAGCTTGAACCTTGTCCTGTAAGAATGCTTAAAAAAGGCAATTCTAGGCAAAAGCCCAAGGGTGGATTTTAAGACATAGGATTCCCTGCTTTAGGCCCTTGCCTGACTGGTAGCAACAGACTGAGCTCCCGCTCTGTGCCAAAGCTGAGCTGAACCATGTTAGTCTGCGTCTCAGTGCTCAGCTCATGAGTGGGAGCTCGTTATATCACAGTTACTCCATCACCTCTATGAGTCCTATGCGATTGCGCTCTGCCAATTAAAAACGTCTGGTAGTTTTTCAGAGATAATTTATTTTTTTTGACATCCTTTTCTCAGAGCGGTGCCACATTTCATTACAGAAGCGATTGCATTTCAGTGTCAGACAGCCCTTAATTACAGACGCAGACATTCACGGGAAGGTAACGACGGGTCTCCTCGGGTCCTCGCAGTGCACGGGATCCCAGAAGCCGTGCCAGCAGTTGGCACCTTCCGCAAAATAGAGCTGAGGGGGAAGAGGGGCAGCGTGTGCTTCACTGCACCGTGCATCGCCCTGCGCGGCGAGGATCCTGGAAGGTAACGCGGCTTTGGGAAACGCACTGCTGGCTGTCGTAAGGGGCTTACAGGAGTTCTGCTCAGCTTCGCTGCAGCTGCGCAGCTCTAACAGCGCGATCACCTGGCGCGAGGCTCAACGAAACGTCTCCCCGTCTCATGCACGGAGGCCGACGCGAACCTTTGAGTCCGAGCTAAGGAGCCCAGCCATCGCACCAAGTTTTTGCAGAAGCTCCGCACGCGCCGCCCCTCCCTCAGCGCCGCTCCCCCGGGCTCTGCCCGCCTGGCGGCCCCGGGCACGGCGGCGGCAGCGCGTGTGGGCGGGCAGCTCGCGCCGATCCCGCCCCGCGCCTGGAGCTCGGCGCTCCCCGCTCCAGAAGAAGCGTCGGGCGCTGCGGGAGCCGCAGGATTACGGCGGGGCCGCTCGGCGGGTGCGCGGCTTCGCGTTCGGACTGCGGGCGGGGCGGCTCGGTCCGAGAGAGTCGGTCCGGCGGCCGCGGGGCGCCTCGTTCGCTCGGCCCGGCGGTGGGGACCCGGCCGCGGTCGTGCGGCTGTCGGCGGCGGTTCCTCTCTCGGCACCGGGTTTTTTCGCTGCCTTTACGGACGAGGAAAGGAGAAGCGGCGGTGCGGGCGCTGGGTGCGTGCCCGGGATCTCTCGCTGCCCGCCGGCTGCGGTCGCCCTTCCCAGCACGGTACGTCCCCTCCCGCGCGGCTCGCTGCGTTCTCGCACGTTTTATTTCGGAGATGCCCTCGGGGCGCTGCGTGCGGCTGTTCCTGAGCGCCGCCCGAAGTTCGGAGCGGTTCTGCCTTAGGGCTGCGCTGTCCGGCTTTGCTTTTGCAGGTAACCGTCTGAAATTCAGCGAGAGCGCGCGCTGCTTCTTCTCCTATTTGGCGTCGGTGTGCGAGCCGGTAGCCCCGCTTTGCTTTCGCATCGCGGAGGGCCGCTCCGTTCCGCTGAATTCTGCCCAGAACTTTTCCAGCGGGCGCAGGAGGAGCTGCACGGGTTTGCTCCGCGCCCGTCCCTGCAGCAGCAGCAGCAGCACGCGGCTCCTCGCCGCCGCCCCGTGCCGCTCCCCGCCGCCCCGCTGCTCCTCGGGCGGCTCGTGGCGTTCGGGGTGCTGAGCGGCGCTGGGTGACCTTGTTGCTGCTCTGATTAACCCAAATTCGAGAGCCTACAGCCCGTTTCGAATGGGAAACGTGGCAGCGCCAGCCTCGGGTGCGGGCTGCTTGATCAAGATTGCTGTGTTAATGGCATTGCTGCTGATGTGTGCGTGTCGTACCGATCTTAGGGTGTTTGTTTGATACGAAATAAAATATCACGGGGCTGGGAGCAGCAAACTCTTTAAACTATTGACTGATGCTTTTTGCGCGAGGAATTTGAACTCGCTGAAGCTGCATGCTAGGTTTGGCCAGAGATGCACTCGTTGCTGCTTTAAACCTGTGGGAAGTTGTGAACAAAATATTGAAACGAGGAGTGGAAATGCTGGGCTGGCTGTAAGCGTCTAAGCCTTCTGCGGGGTTATTCCTGGTAAGTTGGCACGAGACTTTCAGAGTTGAACTGTGGCGTTTGTGAAAGGATTTAAGGGAAAATGGTGCAAGTAAACGCGTGTGGTTCTTAGCGGAGCGCTGCTGATCTGATGTCAGGACTGCGGCTTGAAGGTGCGTTGTGCTGCGAGCCCCGTACAGCTCCCCTGCTCATCAGTCACCTGCGGGCTCTGTAGGGTTTCTGCTTCTCTGCGTTCTCTGTCCTAGCGCTGCCTTATGCTGCGAGCAAGCTGGGCTGAGCCGAGGGCGTTGCAGCAAGCAGCGGTGCAGCGCTGCTCTGGGTGCTGAGGGCTGCAGGATGGCACCGCCGCCTGTGCCTGGAGACCGGCGCTCCTTGAGCTGAGCGCTGGGCTGGAGCTGCGCCGTGCCGCTGCGTGCTGCTGGGGCGCTGAGGTGGGACGGTCGCCGTGTCTCAGCTCTGTACCCACAACGGCGGTGGCCGTGCGGTCCCAAGGCTGCACATCCACACCTGGGTGCTGTGGGTCCGTAAAGCACCTCGGTGTTGGTGGAGAGCAAGTCTTGTAGGCGTGAGCAGCACCTACGTACGTTGTGACTGCCTCCTGTAATGCTTCTGCAAGGGCTTGTCCTCCAAACATAACGCTGCAAGGCATTTGTGCAAGTGGAACATTTATTTTCTTGGAGCAGAACTTGCTGTGCTTCATACCTTCTGGTGGCAGTGCTGTCATGGGAAGCTCCCGCACTTTGTTTTGAATTTTTAGGTGTTTGTTTTTTGTTTTTTCTTTGTGGTAGAAACTGACTCTCCAAGTGCCATAAGCCCATAGTTTTGTATCGGTGTAATTGGTTATTATGCATTAGGTGCCATCCACAAACATGGTTTTCCACTATTCTGAACCAGTGAGAAATGTGGTGTGTTGCTGTTATCGGTGAGGAGCCAGAAAGCCTACTGAGAGAGGGGAGGAATCATCAGAGCTGAGGAATGACTGCATTGAGTGTGCTTCTTGGGTATGGGAAAGACTTTGGATGAATTAATTATGAGTTTTAATGGAAATTGGGATAAGTGGGCTGTCTGTTCATCTGTCGAGGTTGTTTTTTTGGTCTATTTTAATTTTTAACCTTGGTGCTTACTTTGGCATCTGGGTCTGTCATGTTCTGATAACAAATATGTTATCTTTTGATTCATACTTAGAAATCAGCACGATATAAGATGCAAACATGCATGTGTTCAAGCTGAGTGCTACTAAAATTACAGGTGTCTGTACAGGATGACTTCTTCAAGAGCCTGTTGTGGTGAATGCATTGCTTAAAGTCACGTTGTACATGGATGATGCCAAAATGGATTAAATGTCAAGGTACTCTGAAAGCAACTTTTGTTTAAAGAAGTTTAGAAACGTATTCTTCTTGTTCTTCAGGGTTGTTTCCATAGCATGCTCAACCCCTGGAAATGAAGGGGCAGAAGACTCACTTGAGTACTAATGATGTGAATGGTTGTGCTTTTGCTGCTGTCCGTAATCTGCAGTGGCAGGAAGTCTTTTTCCAGCTCTTGTTTGAAGACCTACTACTTAAATTTCTGTCAGAGGCAGCCTCTTGCAGCCAAAACAGGGACAGATCTGTCACTGATTTTGCCAATTAAAAACAATTAAAATGCAGAAGCATGAACTTGATAGAGCTGCAGTCTTCTCTAATGCTAACGTCTTCACCTTTGATTTAATGAAGCTGTTCAGAGTCACAGCCCCACTTCTTGATGCAGAATTGAGTATCCAGATTTCATAGGATGTGGTGTAGGAGAATGCATTGGAGGAGGAATTTAATGAATCATTGGCGATGCTTTGTCATGTGCCTTAACTTGGGAAAGGATCAGAGAGAGGCTGCAGGACTGCATGGAGTGAGATACATCCCTGTTTAAAGGTACTGATTTGGTGCTCAGGCAGCCATGTCTCTCTCGTGTCCATTGACACAGATGAAAATCAGCCCCAAGCTGGTGGTGGTGTTGGATGGCCTTTGCAGCAGGTGTTCTGACAGAGTTTGGGTAACGAGCAGAAGGAGAAAAAGTATTTGATTGCAGTCATAGAATCATTAACAGTCAGAAGGACCTCTGGGATCATCTAGTCCAACCGCCAGCCCATCCCCAAGTCGATTAAAATTTGCTATCTGTGGAATTTCAGTGTGTTGCATCATAGAAAGAGAAAAGGCTGAGTGGAGGGGCAGAAGTTCAGAAGTTCTGCCAGGTTTTTATTCTTGTTCTTGGTTGCATGAAGAAAGAGAGGTGCTGGTTTGGAGTAATGGGGATGGCTGGTTGATTAAAACTGAGCTCGTGATGCTTGTAACAGTGGCTTCATTTGGAACAGTTGTTGATTTTACACTCTTGAAGAAGCACTTTTTAATGTATTAAAGTAAAATATTCTTCTTCAAAATCGGTGAGAGCTTTCATCTTGCATAACTGATGTGTTTTTTTGTTCCTAGCTATCACTTTTAAGTAATGGTCTCTCAAAGAATAAATAAATGGATCAATGTAAGGAATAATTAGCTGGCAGGGCTGCTGCGTTTCCAGCTGAGTGACGCAGCGGTTGTTGCTGCTCGAGTGCTCAGTGCTGACCCACGTCCCATCTGAAACCTGTTTGTGCTCTCTGGAGAAACTTATCTGGTGAGAATGGATGGTGTTTGAAGACAGCATGCATATATTTTAATATTTTGAAAACGCTGCGTGTAGGAAACGCTCTGTTTGCAGCGTTTGCCTTCATGTGGTGCACAAAGCATTTAAAAGACGAGTGGTGGAGCTACCAACATGGTGAGCCCCAAGGAAACAAGTCCGAATGGAATTCTGAGCAAGAGAAGGGAAAGAGAAGGAGCAGGCTTTGCTGAGGAGTGCTCCTTGATTGGGCATTTGTGGGGTGCAGAGTAAGAACAAAATGGAGGCTCCTCCATGAGGCGGTTGCACTGCGAACTGCTGCCGGTTGTGATGGGCTGAGCGCAGGTGTGAGGATCTCCTTGAGGGGAAATGCACAGTTTTTATTTAAAAAACAACTATTCCTGTCTTCAGTGTACTGACTGATGTTTCTTTTCCTCTTGCTCTGCTCTAATGTCCGTGCCATGTTTCCAGTTTGGGGAGCGTATTTCAGTTCAGTACAACTCGACGGTTCCAAGCAGCGCTGTTGCTTAGCATACTTAGGTCTTTTATGAAATTTAAAATATAATAAATTACAGCTATTTGTAGCTATAGACCTGTATTTGGAAAAAATTGGTGGGGAAAATCAACTATTTTTCCACAGCCTGACTTAATGTAAGGCATGGCCAGTGTCCCTCTCGCTCATGCTGAGGTCAGAACAATCATTTTCAGCCTTTTGCACTGCTTGACTACATAAGGAGCAATCCAGTCTAATCCAATCCAGAGCAGGTCAGTGAATGATAAATGTAGTTTAGCTTACAAGCATACTGATGTTCACAGTTCATTTACAGAAAAATCATGCATCTCTGCTTCTGAAGACTGTCCATTTGTTAAAATCAGCTTCTCTTGGAATTCACAGTATGGCATGAGATGAAAGAAACTGCTTTAATGGCATGTTATTGTGGAAATATTTTACGTGTGAAAACTGGGATATCAGACTGCTGTGATTCACGCAGAAGCCATAATTATTGAATCTAACCAAGTATTTTAATTTCGTCCTGGCTTAAGTAAGGTTTATGCAAATAGCTAAAGGTACCTTTTTCCACATTGATCCTTTCAGTCAGATTGGTCAAATGGGCTGCATGTATACCTGAGGGAACAGGGTCTTGTCTTTGCTACCCGTTACCTTAGGGAGCATCATGGAAATAATGGTTGGAATATTGATGGAAGAGAGCTGCTGGCCAGGCAGTGAGCTCTGGTGGGCCTGAGCTGTGTGTGGGCTTCAGGGCAGCAGTGCTGCCTGGGCAGTGGGGCTGTGCCATGGTGTAACCTGTATGCAGAAAAATAATGTCTTTATTTCCAAAGTTTGTGATTTAAAAACCACCAGTATTGACTACAACAGCCGTTTTCTTCATTAAATAGTAACTTTTTTGTCACTTTCTGTTTTAAGTACAGTGCAGGTCAGCATAATGTGCAAATGAATGGTAGGAGAGCTCTGTGCTGCATCCTCGGTTCTTTAACGTGTCAGCCAAACGTGTTGATGTAGATTGTAAATGATAATAAAAAGAAAAGGCTGTGCATGCATGTATCTTTTACTAGGGTAATTTGTAAAGCATGGGATTCTGCTAGGTCAGTGCCTGACCACCAGCAGCTCCTCCATGGGAGCGTGCTGTGCTCCTGGAATGTGCTTCTGGATAACCACCGCTCTGAAATCTGCTCTTAAAACTTAGAAACAGAGGTGTATGGAAGCCTAGCAAACAGGCTGAAAGTGATCAAGAGTTATTAGCATGTTCTTTCTCCTGTGTGCACCCAGAGCCTTTCCTTTCTGTTATTAAGACTAGCAGAAGACCCTTTCTTTTTAAATTCAGAATTTCAAATCTGGACTTTGTGCGCTGTTCTCAGTTATGCAAATGCTGTGTGAGAAATTCTTTGCGTATCAGCATTTTATAAAGTATTTGGAGTTAAAATACACATAATCTTTAAGGTTATTCCGCTGATTTTTCTGTCTGCAGTCAACTTTTTGTTGCATTCGTAACATTTCTTACAGTAAGACCAGAGGGTATATTTAAATAGTTTCAAATAATTGCTGCAATTGATACACTATTTTAAAACAGCATGATTTATAAATGTAATGGTATGAGCAGTGTGGGATGATGATTATACAGATAATTATTGCATGTTATCAAAGCAGTGAGGGTTTGAAGGTGGGATTTTTTCCCTAGTATTGCCACAGTTACTGCAGAGATCTGTGTTGTCTTCTCCACAGCTCTTGCTGGCACTTGTTCTGAGCTTGTGTTTCTTCCCAGGGATGCTGGCCATCCGTGGGCCCCGTGGCACAGCCTCACGTGGCAGCCCTGCTGCAGGCAGGTGGGATCTCAGGGTTGCAGTGAGCGTATTTCCTCTTGCTGTAAAGCAGTTAAATCATATTACACCATTTTCTGTTATTTCCTACCTAGTGGAACACTGGGCTTTCTTAGAACAGGTTCATTAGAAAGTTCAGTGTGATGTGGTTTATTTCCATTCATCCAGGTGATGGTGTTGAGGGCTTTGTTCCACGAATGCTGTGGCTGTTAAATCTCTCCATGCTCTCTTTTCTATCCCTTCTCCTTTGAAATGTAGTCCTTTGGAATGCCGAAGGAAAGGATTGTTGCAGAGAAACCAGAAATGCATTGGAGGAACAGCTGGTGCTCTTCATTTCTTCTGATGCTGCCAACTGAGAAGGACAGGCGAAGGGCATAAGGACAGGAGGGAGGCTGTGCTTTGTCACACTTTCAGGCTTTGTCCCTCAACACTAGAACAGAAGGAACCCCTGGCCCGTAGCTTGGGAGCCAGGTGCCCATCTCAAGACATATCTGCTCATGTGGAACCGAGTCTGTAGGTAAAGAGCAGAGCTGAGTTATTGCTGGAATGGGTCTTCTCTTGTTACGATGTACTGTTGGTTTTGATTTTGTTTTTCTTCTACAGTGGGGTGTGTACCTGAATAGTTGGTGGGCCACTGCTTCCATTCTGAGTTGTAAATGTCTGTCCCTGAAATGCGTATGAAACTTAAACCCTAACAGCGTCTCTGTCACATGAATCTGAGCTTCGTTCATTTCACTGGTCCATACAGTGCAATTGTTAACGATGTCAGTTAAGTTCTCTTTAACCTTGGAATTTGAGAATAGAGTGCCTTACAGTTATTAAAAGGCAAGCTTTGCATTGAAAATTTGTACTGCATCATAGGGGAATTTATTTCAACATTGATTGATTGGAGTTAAAACAAGTGAGCAGCCTTGCTGCCTTTGAGAGATGCCTGTTAAGTGCTGGGTTCGAGCAGTGCTGCTGGCTTTTGGACCGTTCAGGTCTACATCTGGCTTTTTAGGAAAACTCCTAATGTTTTTGTACAGGAGCTGGCATTCGTTATATATTAGAACTGGCTCCAACCCTTTCCTTTCCATCTGTCCTAATTTTTGCTCGTGTTGACTAAATACATGGAGAGTGTGTTTTTTGACTGAAGATGAATGTATGAAAATGAGTATCTGCTTTGGAGAGTCCACACTGAAAGGATAGACTCTGTAATTTTTCTCTCTTCTTTATTATGAGATTACATGTGAATATGCAAATTGGCTAGCATAAGAACTCCTACAGAGTAATGGGTGTAATTTATTTGGGGTTTCCAAGTGTTCTCGTGTAGCTGCCTTTCCAATGAAGCAGAAGCTGCAGGATGCGGTGAATTGAAGCTTTCCCTGGGAATGCTGGTCAGGCTGGTAGGAGAATATAAATATTGGGTTTTCTCTTCGAAGTGTCTTTTCCAGCCTCTGTGTCTTGTGAACTGGATTACTGCTTAATGGCTGACATCATTGGCAAATGCTGCTGAGCGATACTGCTGCAAACGTTAATGGAAGCAAAAGTTGTTTAGCTGTTCTGTTAGTCAAATCAGCGGAGGTATGAAGTCAGTCCTTTGGAGATGTAGTGGAAGGGTGGTGCTTTTCCATTAAAGGCTGCTAGGGATAAGTTGGTCAACTGAGAACAGTGGAAAGGGAATCAGCAGCTGAGCCAGAAGGTGGATTTCTACCTTGATCCCCCCTGTGGCTGTTCCCCACTTATGAGCATAAATACTTGCCTTGGTGGTTAATGGGTGGATTAACTGTTAGATAAAAGGTCAAAATTTATGGAATTTCTCCTAAAATCTATTCACAGTACCATCTGTGCTTAATAATGCTGTTGTTTCCTTTTTCTTCTGTGGCCAGCATCTTTCTAATTTGTATCACTGAAAACCTCTAAATGGGTCACATAGCTTGGGATCTTCAGGGAGGTGATTTGTAAATTGCTCCAGTCCCTCTCTTCAGGCAGATGTGCTTGTTGGATGGGCTGGATGTCGAACGGAATGGATGACTGCCTGCTGCTGTAAGTTTGGGGCATGACCAGGATTGAATTTGCTATTTCAAAATGAGATTTCTGTGTATTAACTTGAGTGTAACTGCTGAGCGGGACTGAGCACCAGAATATGGAAATGGGGAGAAAACGGTGCGACTTGATGAACAAATGCCACGCTTAAAAGAATAACTAAATACTTAAAGTCTCTTTAAATGTTGAGGACTGAAACATGCAAAAATGTTGGAAATGTGCAGGTTGGCTCAGTAGGTTTGGTGAATATTTACTGTTTGGTCTGTAGAACAACACTTAGGGCAGAACACTTGAAACACATCCCATGACCTGGCTTCCCTGCCGTGGAGGGGCAGTGCTGGCAGGATGCTGAGGCTCCCTGCTGAACGTCCCCTGGGATTTTTTTCATTTTTTTTCCTTTTGAGTTAAAGCCTGAGAGCATTAAAATGGAAAAGTGCTTCTTTGATTCTTTGCTTGAGGAAAGTGAATTGATCTGGTTTTTTTTTATCTGTTTTGTAACCTGATTTGAAACAGACAAACTAAACCAACTTTAACAGAGAGGGCTTTTACGTTTATCACCCATATGCTATACGTTTTATGCATCAGTCTCTAGCTCTCACATCTTATCTTTAGGATTTTTATTTTTATTTTTACCTCTCCTGTTAATTTTGAAGCAAGCTGCTGAGGTCAGGTGGTTGCAGAAGATGTTTTCATATAAAAAAGAAGATGGGGAAGAGGTCACAGTAGAAATGAGAGTTTTAGATACAAATTTGCAGAATTCATGAGCTGAGGCTGAGTTGTAGAGTTTTTAACACTCTCAAGCAATACAGGAAACATAGGTTTTTAAGTTTCTTTTATGTCAGTCATTGCTTTGTGGGGTGAAAAGCAGATTTCTATGGTGGTTTTTTTTTTTTCTTTTTTTCTTTTGGATAATAGCTGGAGAACAGCTAAGGGCAAAGAAAGGATCAAGTAACTTATTCTATAACCCTTGAATTTGACCTGCATCAGCCCTGTGTCTGCTCATTGCCAGGCGCAGGTGATGCCAGCTCTGCTGTTGGAGAAGTGTTGGTGTGGCTGAAGCCTCACAGTGCTGAATGCTGGGGAAAGCAGAGCTCTGGTTGGTAAGGCTTGTGGTGCTTCGTGTGGGGTCTCCAGCTGCAGTCCATAGCATCGGCTCAGGCATTTAAGCTTACATTTTTAAGCAGCACGCACCTCCCCTGAATAAAGATTTATTGATCGGACAGAGATGTTCTGTGTACTCGTTAGGTTTGTGTGCACATCATTAGTGGCATATGAATAGCCTCTATTTGTACACTGAGCATTTTCCACCAGAGAAGATACCTGTTTTGTTGCTTTGATCGTTAAAGATTTTATTATTCGTACCACGATAATAGTAATGAAAAAGCATGAGGTGGACCAAATGACTTCATGCTCTTGATGAAGATGACCCTTCCTTAGGTTGGATGTTGACCAGCCCTAAGGACAGCACAGCACGCTCTGATGGCCTTCTGGCAAGGTAGCAGGAAGCAGCTGCTCACTGCAGTGCCTGCCTCCTGCTCTGGCACTTTCTGTTGTGTCTTACTTCCTAATGTTGACTAAGCAATAGTTAATTTTGCCATTTCTGAGACAAAAGCTAACGTGAAAGCTAATTATTTTCTTTTTCCGCTTCTCCCCACCCCTCTGTTTGAGGTCTGCTGTGTTCCTCATTACTGCTCCTTGTCTCATGTTTTTGTTATTCTACGGAGTTTTGTTGAAATTGTAGTGGGAAGAAGTGCTGACACCTTTCAAAGAATTAGCCAAGGATTTGTGGTTTCGAGTACAATTACTGAAGTAGTCACGTGTAAGCAGTAGTTTTCCTTTCATATCTTAGCTTCATCTGCTTATAGATGTTCCAGTTCTTCATTAGAGTTGTTGTAATTATTGGTCTTTGAATCTCGAGTTGACCATCTTTAGCAGTACAGCAGCAGAGAAACTACAGATCTGTATAGTTCTGATGAAGAGCTGTGTTTCTAGTGCTTTGAATGATGTGGTTTAGTCTACTTGAGAATCTTTTTTCCTTGGTAGGCTTAAAATGCAAACAGAAGAGGTGCAGTACTTAACTGTGCTCTTTTTGTGTGGCTGTTAGATGGTAACAAGTACAAACTTGGATGTCAGGGGGGAAATTCTTTACAGAGAGAGTGGTGAGGTGCTGGAACAGCTGCCCAGAGAGGCTGTGGATGCCCCGTCCATCCCTGAAGGTGTTCAAGGCCAGGTTGGATGGGGCGCTGGGCAGCCTGGGCTGGTATGAAATGTGGAGGCTAGTGGCCCTGCATGTGGCAGGGGTTGGAGATTCATGGTCCTTGAGGTCCTTTCCAACCCTGGCCATTCTGTGATTCCTTCCCTCTTCTCTGGAGAACAAAATAATGTGGTGGCTCTTGCTTGGCGCTTCGTTTCATAAGAAGTTCTTTGGTATTATGTAACTGGTTTGTTTGCTGGCACCTGGATGCTGCATTGTGTGTTTCATCAGGCAATGGGAAGCCCTTCTGCACAGCTGTTCTTCAGCGCTGCTGGCTTTGACCTTGTCCTGTCCTGTCCCAAGGATATCTTTTGCTGGGATGCACTGTGGGCTGATTTTCATCTGAAAATAAACCACAGAGTTTATCAGAAGTCTATTCTTTGCCTAAAATACTTGGAGTATTTATAACTGTGTTCTTTCTACAAGCATTTCCAGATGACTGTAAAGCAGTTGCTTCTTAGGCTCTGTGTTGAAAATGCAAAACAATCTCATTTGTTGTCCAAGAAACTGGGCTTATTGTGCACATACCAATTTTGTAAGAGGGAAACATCAAGGAGTACAAATATAGCGCTTGTCTCCTCTACTGAGCTGGATCTAAGTGTTAGTGGGTCTATGCATAGATGTTTTTTTTCCCCTTTCTTCTTTCTGTAGTGCAGAGTAACAGTACTCAGGAGGCACCATCCCAGATGTAACTTGAAAACTTGGTATCACTGAACATACTTCAGAGTTGGGAAAGTTGCATAAGCTCCTTATACAAAGCTACTACCTTAAGCTGCTTAGCAAAACTCCACCACCTCGTGTTTCCTGCCTTGAAGCGATTTTAGCATAACGTCATCTCCTTTTCGAGCATCTGAACATCTCAAGTCCATAGGTTAGATAACGTGCATAATTAGCTGCTCATGCCTGTCTGTTTTCCTGACAGAACAGAAAGCTCCCTTTGGCATAGTAGTGATTTTAAAAAAGCATCAGTAAAACGTGCAGAAAGTGATGGAAAGCAGTATGGAAGGCACTAAACACACTGGGTGAGATTTACCCTGAAACATACACCGCTTCTCTTTCGTTCTGAGATGGACACAGTTCTTCAGCATAGAGTAGGTGTGGGTTCTGAGTCCTTCCATCCCCTTAACTCACCTCCAGTATCCTGGCCATGGTCTGGTAGTGGAGTGCTGCTGCTCCCTGATGCCTCTTCCACTGTAGCAAGATGAGAGTTGTTTGTAGGCCTCTAGCATGGAAATCACCGGTAGACGTATGAGCACTCTGTCTAAACTTGTTCCAAAAATGAGTTATTCATTGGTTATTGTATTTCAGACTTTTAAAAAAAAGTAATGGACAAATCACAGATTTGATAATTGATTTGCTTTATATAATATAAACCTGAGAACAGCTGCAGACGGATGGAGCTGCTTAGCTGCTGCTTAGCCCTCGGTTCCCTTCTTCATTCACCTGAGGGGAAAAGTTTCCACTTCCATTTGACTCTCAGGAAGTGTGTCAGTCTGGGGCTGAACACTGCAGAGAGTTAGCTGCCTGCAGTTTTAATTAGCATCTCATACAGATTCCGGATTCATAAGGATCCACATCCCCTTCTGGCTCACTCTTTCTTTCCAGAAGACTCAACAAGTTGTCCACTAAGTCTGAGTACAAACAGCTCTGTTCTAAAAACTCTGGACGCTTCTGTCTAAAAGCTGTTATTCCTGGAAGTAAAATTGCAGTGATACTTTATCATCAATTGCCAAAGTTCTGTTAGGGTTTTCTTCCCCCGCTGTTAAATGCATGTAGATCCAATTAATATAAGAATATGAAAAAAGTCCTGAGAGCTTGCCTTAGTACTAGGCCTGGAAAACTTCCTTTATTCCTTTGTATCAATTGAATTTAATGATCCTGTTGGTCAGAAAAAGGCTTCTGAATCCTTTTGAAGAACTAAAATTGCTTCTTATGTTCTTATGGAAACATGAGTATTGTAGGCATGGTTTCCAATAATTTTGCAAAGGCTTTTCTTAGGGCAGCTTATGCCTTATGTTCTTGCTTTAATAATACCTCATCAGAGCCATAATCTCTTCTTGGGAGCCTGTTTTAGCCTGAGTTCCAGTCTTTTTTCACATTGTATGCAATGAAGGATGCAGAGGCTTCTCAAATACTTTTAATAATTGCAGCATCTTTCATGCCATGCACTGGGAACTTGACTATCTGGAATTCATATTCAACTCAAGATAATTTGTCTCTGTGAGTAAGGGGAAGACCCCATCTGATACATATTGAGTACACGTGTATGCTCTTCACATCAGGTATTTCCTATTGATGAGAGTGACTACAGAAAAATGCAGTGGTGAAGATCTCTGATCTCATCAGGTTTCTGTAGGAAGATTTGAAAGGTGCTAAGGGCTGCTTCCTCCTGGTCTTAGAGGTGTAGGGAAGTGTTATGTGGAATTATCAAGAAGGCTTTGCTCTGGACACAGGGTGATGCTAGTTCCATCACAGATAGAAGCTGTGTATCGCTGGGGATAGCTTTTTAAGCTGTATGCCATATCTCTAGTGTAATTGTCCATTTCTGTTGTCTACAGGCATTTTTCTGACGCACAAGTGTTGTTAAAATATATACAAACAATTTCCACTCGGTGCCTTAAATGAAAGGTGGTGGTGAATCTTGTGAAAGAGAGTGAAGAAGCTTGCCTGCTGGGGAAGCGCTGAGCTTTCTAGTTCAGTGCATTTATTAGTTCTTAAAGAGTTATGAATTTAGTTGGAGGTCATTCTGGAAAGGCACTTTCTCTTGTTCTGCAGTACACGATTAATAGCAAGAGCAGTGCCAAGTACATTAAGACACAAAGTGAACCTTGGAGGGCCAGAGGAAAATAGCATCTTGTGGCAGCAGGAACCTGTTGCTATGTCCCTGTTAGATGCTGTGGAAAAGAATGTTTCTTCTCTGTGAAGAAAAAGTAATGTTTGAGAATCAGAGGAAAAATACCAGGTTTTTAGTGAGAAAAGCAACAAGTTTTGTTTGAGCATAGATATTTTGTAACTGCGTTTCCGGCTTGTTTGGGCAGCCATGAATGATTGCAGAACAAGATTATAATTGAGATAAAATAGAACTCCTGAACCTGAAAAATTAAATTTGGAGTTCTCAAATTCCTGATCTCTTTCTTTGACCTTTCCATGGATTTGTTTTCCTGCCAGGGCATTTTGTATCCAATTACTCTTAATGCTTTACAAGGCAATTAACCTCCCTCTCCCATCTTCTCCTCCTCCTTTGTTTTTCGGAACCTCTGTCAGCCAGATGTTTCCTAAGTTGGATTTAGTTCCTTAGTCAGGAAATTGATCTTCCAGTACATCACATGTTCTTAAGTTCATCACCACTGAATGTTATCTCTGTACGTTCTGTTTAGCTCTCTGCTCCTTCCAGGAGGTGTTTTTTTAACCAAAACTGACAAACTTACCCAGCAAAGCCAGTGCAGTCTTTATCGCATTAACCTTGTGCTGGTATTTAAGGAGATTTTGTTAAGTAATTCACACACTGCTTTTCTCAACTCTTTTTTTTAACGTAGAAGTGAAGTCTTGTTACCTGAGAAGGATAAAAGAGATGGTTTGCAGTCTAGCACTTAGTACTGTTCTTCTTGGCCACTGACCAAATGTGGTTACTGTCTTTGTGCATTAATCTTGGGATAGACCCTGAAGTTCCTCTCCTAGTGTTAATGGAAGAACATTCTGTTGAAATTTAATTTCTTGCATTCTGCTTGTTTCGAATGGCGGTCTTGTGTTCAGAATGAGTTTCTTTTCTTGAGATGTAAGTAACAGGGATATCTGAGTTATGATCTCTGAACTGTGCAGAAGTGAGGTAACTGGCTGCTGCTTCACTGCTGTTTTGTCCTTCTTGCCCTCTGCTTTCTGTGGTAGGGTGTCTGTGTGCTGTCTGCTGGTGCTGAGTTGGCTGTGCAGGGACGTGTCCAAATTAATGCCGTGCAGGGGGCAAAAAAGGGAATGAGGAGTGGAGGGGGGAGTGTTCTATTTAAATAATAGTAATAAAATACCATATTCTACAGTCTTAATAGTAACCGTGCCATGGTTTCGTTCTGTTATGCAGTGCAATATCCCTAATCAGCCACAGTAACCTACTGAGCATCTCAGTGTTTTCTCCAGTGGGTGACATTCTACCTGTCAGCAGTTTGTGTTTTTCCTGTTAGAATCTCATTTTGGATTTGCTGTCTTTATCACAGGTCTGAAATTTGGCTTAAATGCTGTATTCAAATTTTCAGGTAATACCTCATACTGTCTCTTTAAAAAAACAAACAACCACAAAAATGCATACAAATACTGAGGAACTTTCTTTCTATCCATACAAGAGGAAAGTCTCAAACTAAATAACTTCTACAGTGAAACTTCATTGACATCAGTGCAGATTAAGCTGCCTAGGTCTCAAATAAGAAATGGGGAGCTGGAGGAAAGAACTGAAACGTGTTCAGATATAACCATTCAGCCATGACTTTGAGCTTCTCTTTCCTTTCATATCAGAGCTCTATCCTGCAGGGGATTATTTTCTTGCGTGTGACTTTGAGTGTGATAATCACAGACTTAGATTAAGGGTACCTGAGGCAGTAACTCCTGGAGCTCAGTTCTGTGCTGAAATTGGTGAATTCTTCCATCAAACTCCTCCGATCCCAGACTGTAGGTATTTTTAAAGAAAAGACAAGATTGCATATGAAATGTATGTTCTTGTGTGTGTGTGTACGTATTTCATAAAACATAGAATTTTTACTTATATACTCTTTGCCTATATTACATAAGGCTTTACGTACTGTGTTTTAGGGGGTGAGTTTAGGAAATGCTTGGAATGTTTTTGCAGGTGCTTGAGACTGGTCTGTTATTGCTCTCTGGTATTTGTTTGCTTCCTGGATGCCTCGGTTTGGGAAGGTGGACGTGCCTGAATTCCAGTTCCTAGCATTTGAAGCCTCTCAGAAGGGTAGGAAGAGCATTGCCTGTCCTGTGCTGTACCTCTCTGTAGGTACTGCATCCCACTGGGGTATTGGGGTGCTGTAGGGAGCCCTGACCGTTGTCCCTTGGGGTCTCCAGCCCCCACTGCAGCAGCACTGGGTACTGGTGCAGTCTGGGGTATGATGAATAAACTTCATTCGGGTCAAGGAATATCCAATTATGAAATCAGTGCATGCTGTGGGAAGCAGTGAGTTATATTTTGGCAACCATGCAGAGTAAGATAAACTTTTAAACTAATGATTTGTATGAGATATTTTGGAAGAAATGCTGCATTACTTGCACCTCACCAGGCAGTATCCTCCACGTGTTCATACAAAGGCCACTTGTATTTTTGAAGCCTGAAGTACTGGCTCATTGGCAGCATCATTAGCATCCCAAGGCTCACAGTGCTGGAGGTCAGCAGGAGCACTGGAGAAGTTGGAGTTAGCTTTTGGCAATGGCTGAATGTGGAAAAAAATACGTATGTTTAAACTTTAATAACACTTTTGGGGAATTTCAAACTTTTCTTTGTGCTGAATAAACACGATTTCTCATTACTGTAGCTTGAGAACTTTTATGAAGAAATTTCAACCTGAAAGTCTCGATATGCTAAAAATGTCCTTCTGCCTGCATGAAGTGGAGCTGTGTATACTTTTGGTACCAATGATGGCATTTTACTTGGAAACTCAAAGTGAGATTGATGGTGAGTAGGGCATGGAAAATCTGTGTGAACACTGCAGCAAATCTCCAAGTCTGCTCCTCGGAGTTCCGTGACCAGCATGATGCAGCAAGGCCAGGATCTGAGGTTTTTATCAGCAGTGTGCATGCTTGAAATCATGTGTCTTAGCTAATGCTGTGCATTTAAAGAGTAGGGCACATGTAAGTCTGAATAACTGCTATTTCATCTGTGAGTAGAGGCCCTTCTGTTGTTACTCTACATCTTCGTTAACTCAGATGCCATGGAAAGAAAATGTCAGATATTTGTTTTTAATGTTTCTGATTAATCTGGTCCATTACATGCTATTTCATGGGCTGTGCTAGCTTCTGCTGCCTCGTTGAACAGAAAAAGATGGTTTCAAGATAAGGTTGAAGGTCCTAGGAGTGAACTGTGTAAATATGCTTTCTCTTGTCATCCCTGAGTTGGTAAATATGATTCTGTTTATCTTCAGTATTATATTTTTTTTTTGATCTGGAAAGATTAACTGGCTGTCAGTGTAAGACTTTCACTGTACCACCACAAAAATTGATAAACCAGGTTTGAATGATGGTAGCTAAACACGTTGTCAAACTTGATTTTACTGTGCTCACAATAACTGTATTCCATGTGAGTTGGGGATGGAGTTAATATTGCTTATAATGACTTGCTAATTTGAAATTTTGTCACATAGTTGATTTAATTGAAATAGTTGAAAAAGATTCTGATAAACATTCCCCTGTACTTAGGGAAAAAAAAGAATGCAAAGCTGATTCCTTTGTAAAGCTTTCCCATAGGTGTACCAAAGTTGATTGAGGCAGGCAATCCCTGCAGGTGGTCGAACTGCGTGCAAAGCAAAGACCTCTGGCTAGATTTGAAGAGGCTCTCAAATTGCTGGCACAGAGGTTAATGTGCAGAACTGTAGAAGCTAGTGGTCTTAAAATAGTGTAGGTTTCCTGAGGAATTTTAATATAAATTACTTTCCCTAATTATTTATTTTGCAAGTTTTCTGCTTTTATTGACATGAAATAACTGCCTGTGGTAAAAGGCTCAGCTGAGTTCTGTTCTGTGGTGGTTACAGCTCTGCAGGTTTAGGTTCAGTGAGTGCTGGCGTATCCAGAGAAGACCTCAATGACAAGAATAATATGTGAGGTAGAGGTGCACTGTGTTGCTGTCTGTGGAGAGATTAGTGTACAGTGAGAGAGGGCATCCAGTTATTACAATTTTTCTTTGTTCCACTGGGAAAAGGATGGGCTAGAAAAAGCGTAGGGCAAGGGAAGATGCTCTGTAAACCAGAACCATCCATGCAGTCCCTGTATCCATAAAGCTCTATGATGCTTGTATAAAGCACAAAGGATATATGGTCAGGTAAAGCAGGGGATTGCAACTGGAAGTCGATAAATAGAGTGAGATCAGAAGTTGTAAAACTCTGCAGAATGGTTGCTGCTACTTTTCTTCTGAGCTTTTGTAAATTCATTTTGTTGGAAATGTCTGCGGTGCTTTTAATTAAGCCTCTGCTAATGACGCACTGCAGATGGCTTTAATCCTACCTAGGGCTTGTTAATAGCGGAGTTCCTCTGAAAACTTTCCTGCTCATCTTTCTATTCTTACAGCCCAGCTTCATCAGGATGATTTGTCTATTGCTGATATCCCTATAGGGACAGGGAGGCTGAGTGAGAGCCACAGGCAGCCTAACAACCGCTAGGAGCCTGCAAAGGCTGCTCGTTAATGAGTGGCGCTCCCATGCAGCGTTGGAACCAAGATCTAATGAGCCCCCAAAGGAGCCGGGCCGATCGCAGTTTCCCTTGGAGCACCGTTTCCAACTTTTCTTTGGAACAAGTCATTGTATTGCTTAGTAGGGGTTTTAACTGTATTTTGTCATGCTTCTTAGCTTTTAATTGGTTAATTCTTATGTATCCAGAGTCTAATTCAGGTGTTTTAGATGGATTTTTGTGTGGTGCCAGTAGTGGCTCGATAGTACTTGTACTGCATCTCAGCTTTTCAAAGCCTTGCCATCCTCAATGTGAAATTACTCAGAATCACTAAAACCAATGTCGTGTGGAATTAAAGAATGTGAAAGGAGGAATAGTCTTGAACAGCAAGTGCTCTCATAGTGAGATCTGCTGAGCTGCCAGATAGCCTTCGTGGTGCTCTGTAAGGTGAGGCTCTGCTAAGCGCTGCTCAGCAGGCTGCCACCAAAGTACATCAGCAGGTCTTTGTGAGCTGGCATGGATCTTGCTTATCCCTTCAAATACTCAGATTGCAAATGCTGTTGCTTTCTTATATGATCTTTGTGGAGGATCCCCATCATAGACTCATAGAATGGCTTGGGTTGAAAGGGACCTCAAGGGTCATCAACCTCAACTCCCTGCCACAGGCAGAGCCACCAACCTCCACATTTAATACTGCACCTTGTGTAGCAGAGAAGTACAGGGAATGGACTCTAGCACTTCAGCTGCAGATAGAAGCTCAAGTGGATTTCAATATAGAGATTGCCAACTTTGACACTGGATGAGATCAGCTTTAAGTTATTATTTATACATATGTTCATCCCTTTTGTTTCTTGTTTGTCTCAGCAAACTGATCCCAGCTCTGGGCTACTTTGGTATCAAAGGAAAGCCTAGGGAACAGGAATATTGTGGGAAGGCTAGCTTGTTAAATTATGTGCAAATGGAGGACTTTCATAGTGGTTTTTATTGTATTTCGTTTGGGTTTTAAAAAGACCAAAAATGTTGAATCTTTGAATCTGTGACTTTTTCACTGTGTGTGGTAAATACACTTTACTTTTCCATGGCTACACTTTCATCCATCACTGGTTCTTGTCAGTCTTAGAATGTGAGCTACAAGAGGTGGAGACTTGATTAAATGATACGGAAGATTGAGAGCCCACCATGTGGGTATTTTTCATTGAAACAGAGTGTACTGGTTGATTTTTACCACTAGTAATTGCATTTTGAGGGAAATGAGAAATGGATGTTTTCAATTTATTTTATTTTATTTTGAAACGATGTGGCTACTTGAAGTTGCTGAGGGATGGTTCTCATTAGTCTGTGCCTCTCATTTGTATGATGCTGTGTGGAGATGACTTTAACTAGAATGTTAATATCATAATTTATCAAGATGAAATTTCCTTTTTTTCTTGTCAAAGATCACAAATCTTCCTGTTGAAAGTTTATACTGGGTTCTCAAGCAGGTCTGAGAAGTTCAAATACTGTATGTAAATAAAAATCCCCCCTTTGGAGAACTACTGCTTTTTGACTGCTGTACTCAGGGTTGTAAGAATTGAGGTCACTGCATAAGATTACTGATCCTGAACCTCTTCCAGACTCTGTTTCTCCCAGACCTGCTTGTCCATCAATTGCTGTGCTATGTGGTGTGTTAGTATGTAGGTTGTGAAAAGCTAATTTCGAAGGAAGAAAAGTTGAAACTTTCAGTGTATGTTTGTGCTTTCATCTTGTGCCATCTGTTTGGCTGCTGGTGTTTTCTTGTTGTCCTGTAGTTGAACTAGTGAGAACTTGCTTGTCTCTGAAAGACAAACATATAATGAAGTCTGGTTTTTTTTTTTTTTTTTCCTGGTATGTTTGCACCCGTTTCCTAGGTTTGCATTCTTGATGGTTTGCAGCAATCAACTTCTTGTGAAAATAGTGCTCTTATAGGAAGAAAGTTTCTCGTTTTCCAAAATAGAGGCAGATTTCTTCTGCATGCTCTTTTGGTAGTGGAACCAAACGTTCAGATACTGAAGCTGCTGCTTACCTTTATCCTTCTGGATGATTGCATACAGTGTGCCAGAGCTCTGCCCAAGTGATTGAAGTCCTGTTAATTCTAAAAGCACCAAAATGCCTTTGTAGAAGCCAAATGTGCTACAGCCCTGTACCTCTTGACCCCAGGGCATGTTGGATAAGGAACAGAGCTTCCTCTGGAAAGCCCTCAGCAAACATACAGTGCAGATAGAGCCCAGCAGCTTATACTAGCACTGTTTCATCAGTATATCACAGTGTCACTGTGCAGAACTTGTTAATACTAGTCAATAAATTATAGAGGATACTGCAGAAACAATATGCAAAACGCAGCAGTCCTGAGGCTTCCTAGCTCTGATGCTTTGGGATTTCTTTCAGAACTTAGTTCTTGTGTAAGGTACTTCTTTCTCAGCAGATTGTGGCCATTTCTTAGGTTGTCGTGAGAAGGAGCGGGTGTGAGGTAAACTCTCTTGTCACACAAGTGCTTCAGGGTTTTGGCTTCAGCACAGAAGAAAAGGAAAAAGCTGTGTGACACGAACATGCTGTCACTTGAGCGAAACCTGAGAAAGCCAGGTCCCGGGGGTCACATCTGCTGGAGGATGCTCCAAGCCAAGTCAGGCTGTTGCTCTTTCTGCATACAGCCTGTCTGCTGTGTGCACTTCTCTATGTGCTCTCAGATGTGTCCCCAGTGTGAAGTGGGCAGGGGGTGGAGTTGGGCAGTATGAGAACCGCCGTTCCTTGTGCTGTGATGCTGTGGATGGGGTGGGGATGAGGATGCAATCCTCAGCTGAGGATAATCCTCTGTGTGATTGCCTTTCTGGGGTGCTTAGCTTGAAATGCAAACACGACATTCATAGAAGTATGAGAAAATTTTCACTGTAATGTGAAACACACCGGAGAGAAGAACAAAAAACAGAACATGTTCAGGCTTAGCAGATTGGCACCTCGAAATTAATGGTTGTCTTTTTTGCCCTTAATATTTCAGTGCGTTGATTCGTCACCTCAGTGCCGGGGGGAGTGATTTGATGTAGGTCTGATCTGTATGCTGCAGAACCTCCAACTTTGCCTATTCACTGTTCTTATGAGGAAAAAAGAGATGCTGTGGAAGTGATGCACGCAGTGTAGAGGCCACAATTGTCACACAATTTTTAAAAATGTATTGCACAGCTTGTGTAGGAAAAAATGAAAGTAAAATAAGAGCAGTGTACCCCACACATAGAGCATGGCAAATTCTCTGTCATTTTGCCAGTAACGAAGGTAGAAATGGAAGCTAACAAATTATTTCACAGTTTATCACTGCACCTGATGCACTTCAGTGCCACATGCTGAGATTCTATTTTTTTATTCTATTTTGAAATTATTTTTGGTTGCTGCATCTTCCTTTTCAGACTTCTGTAATACTGTTATGTACATCAAGCACAGGTCTGGAATAGTAAAACAGTAAAAAGAGGGGAGAGTGGATGTGACTTCAGTCAAATTGGTTACTGCACGAGTTCAGGTTGTTGTCAGTGTGGTGTATACAAAGCAAGGAGGATGAAAGGTGTTCTTTATCAGCTGTTTGACTTCCAACTGCTGTATTGTGTGTGATTGCACCTCATGTATTCTCTCTCCTTTTAAAACTCTGTTTCTTACAAATAAATGGGTGTGGGCAACTAGAAAATTGGTGTGCTTGTCAGCTGGGCTCCTGCTGGATTACCTAATTTGTGACACTGTAGCCATACATGTGTATTTCTCTTTAGGGCTCAGTTACAGGAAAACTGAGGCACTGCAGAGCATCTATCCATTTTCTATTTGTTAAAACATGCATTTACAATGAAGGCAGTTCTTAAGTTTGAAGTTGGTGATCGTCCTGCTATTTGTTCTTTTAACAGGTAAAACCTTGCACATGGAAGACTAAATGTGTGGTTCACCTGAAACAGAGCCAAAGTTACTGAATTGAGGCTACTGAAGATGCTGCTGCTGTGGAAACAGCTGTTCCTGGTATCACTCGTTGGCTGTCTTGCAGGTACCAAACTACAGTACTGCATGCTAAACTAGAATTTCAAATACTAAGAGTGAATTAATTAAAATAACTTCTCAGAAGTTACACAACAGAGCCCTGCCAGAAGATATTTGACAGCATTAGAGATGCCATTGGTAACGCATGCATTGTGGATACAGTGATGTAATAACTTCAGGATGTGTTTGTGTTTAAATGGAGACTTTAAATTATTGCTGTTGCTGGGGGTGATTGCTACAGCTTTTGTCAAAGCTTCATTTACTGTAGAATGGGTTTATTTGTGAGGAGCACTGCTGTTATCACTGCACCAATCAGCAGTCCAGAGATTTGCTTTCCCACTCTGCCAGACGATACCCCTCTAGTTTTTAGTGCTGGGAAGCTGTGCTGCCTTTCAGGTCTCCTTATGCCCTGTTGTCTCATTTGAGACGTTGCTCCCTAGCTTCCTGAGATCACTGCTCAGAGCAACAGGAGATGTCCCAGACTACTTTTGGTGGTTGTTCGACACGTGGTTTGCTTGCCCATCCCTAATGATGCCACTGTGTGTGCGAGGGGGAAGGAGGAGGTCCCTATGCTGTCCTCAGTGGTGATTTGTGCTGGTGATTTCTGTGCATGATGGCACCATCAAGGTTGCAAAGAGCAGACGTAACTGGTGGGGCCCAGATTACTAAAATGCCTGCTCTTCAGTAAGTCACTGCCACCTTGATGATTTTATTTCCTGTGATGGTAGCACTTTTGTGCTACCAATGTGGGAAGCCTTTTGTTGTACTAGTTCATCTCATTTGATAAAGGTCTGGAAAGTTCTTGAGCATGCAGAGCAAACAGAAAGAAATTTCCTCTTGGTGCATCTCTTTGCTGCATAGAAGGGGCTGGCTTTAGGCTGGAGGACAGACTGGAAAGCAGTGATCAGTGCTGTCAGAGATCTTGAGCTGATAGGTCTGTTTCCTTGAGGGATTGTCTCCCTGTGAATGTGATGACGCCTGTTCTTCATCAGGCCTGTGTGGAAGGTTGCTCTGAAGAGTGAGCTGAACTGGCTAAAGTTGAAGGTATTTTTAGTGATTTGAGAGGAGGGAGGGATAGTATGTATGTGTGCGCTTTAATTGAAACAAGCAAATATTGCTCAACATGTGAAATAGCTCATGGTGTGGACTACAGTCAGGGTCTGTTGTGAGCAGTTGCATGTTTCTTTGCAGCAACTTCAGTGAGGGGATGCAGAGAGTCTGCAGTGAGGTGGGCAGACCATGGTGGTACAGCAGCGTGCTGTGCAGCCTCTGTTCTCACCTCTCCCCTTCTATACCTGCACCCTGTGCTCATGCTTTGACTGCCCTCAGGATGAGTGGTTCCCCATTTTGAATACAACTGAAAGAGATTTGCAGATTTCATCCCTAAATGTGGGTCCAGAGGGCCAGAGATGGTTCAGTGATCTGACATACCTCCCTGTAATGTAAAAGGAACTAATATGGTCTCTATCAAATGCAAACACTTTTTCTCAGAGAAATAGAATTCCAGGAGACTTAAAGGTGGGATTTTTTTTCTTTTGCTGCTACTTTGTAGTTTGTTTTCTGGAAGAGATATTGGATGTTTCTGACATTGAAACAATCTTATGAGATTTGCACAAAGTTACAGTTTAAAATTGAAGGGTTTTGCTTAATTCTCCTTTGAACTGCTGGGAGCAGGTTGTTTATAAGCAGACCCAGTCTTGCTGCTGCTCCTAGGCTTTCCCCATGTCTGTATGTCCAGTGCTATGCCAAGCAAAGATGTGGTTCACTCTGAGCCTCTGCACAGCCCAAGACAGAGAGGGAGAGAACAGCAGGGGCTTGTTTCCCTACAGGTCTATAGGCACTGTTTTATGGCACTGCTCTGTGCCACTTGTTCTTCCTGCTCTTTTTCTTTAGCAGTGAATGCATGCAGCAGCAGTCCTTCTCCAGGCCTGAAAGTGAGGGTGTGAACAACCTGAGTTAGCTAAAAAGTGCAGCTGTATTGGCCAGGGTTGGGCCTCCCCTTGGGCTGCATCTGGAAATGCTTCAAGATAGAAATGCGTGTGCAGACTTGGAACGATTTGAAGGATGCACGTCCGCTTTGTGCAGTGCCTACTGCTGTGTCTTTGGCAACATTGGTGAATTACTTGCAAGGCCAATCAACCACTCCAATGTCTGAATTAGCACAATTTGACATTATAGGTGTCAGCAAAGCAGTTTGGTTTTGTAGAATCTATGTATGCATTTCTGAATCTTACACGCAGCTTTGGAGTTTTGCTAACTGCTCAGTACAGTCATTATTCAACAAAAGAAATTTCAAGTAATTAGCTGATGTAATGAATGATCTGGGGAGTGAGGCTAGAACAACAAATACAATTAGCTATCTAAATATGATTTTAAGTGTAGTCTCGCTGATTTTGACCTGCTAGGTATTGGTTTTTGCTAGGTTTACAGTACAGTACTTCTGAGTATGAATATCTTTTGTGACTTAAATCACAAATATCGTTTCAAGTAGAACAAATGCTTTCAGTATTTTCATGGTTATGTTGATGTTAAATGAGCACTAATGCTATAAACAACAACAAAGCCTGATTTTTTAATCTGCTAAACCTATTTATTTCTTTAAGCTTTTCATTTGATAGTAGTCTTTTATCTTTCTAACCGTATAACCTGATTTTTCTGTAGTTTTTCATTTATAAAATGTAATACCTATCCTTTGAATCATAGCGAATATCTGAAACACAAACAGTATAAAAAGGGAAAACCAAAATCCAATATTTAATTCACAGATAACGTGGAGTAAAGGGTTCTTTTTCAAAAGAACAATCATTTTACTCTAACTCTTGCTATCTTTAATTGCAAAGCTTGCGAATCTTCTGGGTTGTGCTGAATTTAAATATGCTCTGTATTTTTTAATTTTTAAAAACGGAGATGATAAAGGAAATCAGTTCAGACCGAGGAGGATCTGCTGACCCTTGCTTGGCACAGAGTTTCCTTACAGAATGGGATAAGGAGCAAGCTGTAGGCATGGCCAGTTGCAGTCTTGCAAACAGGCACATGGAGTATGGACTGCAGGGTCTGTGGAACTGCTGCAGTGATGCCCTCAGACCTGCACTGAGAGCAGTTTGACCTTGATGGTGGTTCATGTGCAGAGGTACGTAACCTCCTTCAGGAAGCATGAAAGGTTTTTTCGCTAAAGGCTTTTCTGACCTTTAATCTTTCTTGTATTTTTTATTGCATGTCACCTCAGTTCTTTCCAGTCATGTTTTAAAGCAACTTAGATGGAAGCAGGTTTTGTTTCTGCTGCTTGTGAGGAATGGTAGTCTTGAAGACACAGCGTGAATGTTGCAAGTTTATGTTAAATCATGTCAACACCAGGTGTACCAGATGAGTTCCTGGGAGAAGAAGAGAGGGGGAAGAAAAACACCACCAAAAAAAAAAGCAGCAGAAGTAAATGTGTGTTCTGTGTAAGAGTAATTGCAGAAAGGAATGCTGTATGAAAGGAATTACGTTAGCTGCAGATTGTTCTGTTTGCATATCTCAGATTGGCATTGAGTGTTGTGGAGTTTGCAAAGCGAATGTCAGAGCTAATAGTAAAATGTCTGTTATTGAGATAACTGCTCTACTTGTAAAATTAATTTGCAATGACCATTGCAGTGACAAGGAAAAAGCTGGTAATATTTTGAAGGGCCAGTGCTTCTGATTTTGTGTACGACTGTATTTGTTCATCCTACTAGCCTTGCTTTGTACCCATTGCAGGTTGTATCTCTCCAGTATTTCCCAAATGTTAGCTGAGTAGCAATGGGGAGCTGGTGGATTGGAGAACAAACAAGAAGTGAAGCAAAAAAATGTATTTAATTCTAACGTTACCTTTTTGCTTAAATGGCTTGAATGTTATTAACAGAGCTTTGGAGCAGTAAACTCTTAAAACCTACCCAAGAATCATGCAGTTCAGTTGTTTCAGGACCAGTTTCAGTGAGAGCACTCTGTAAGCATGAAACAAGTTGTAAACAGTTTGGAGGATATTACTTTTAAGCTATCATCAAGACAGATCTGCAGGTATTCTAACTTGCTATAGAAAACGATTTTTCTTATGTTCTTCCAAAACCTACCTGCAATTTACTGTTAGGAAATAACAGCTTTGGAAATGGAGATGTTGCTGATCTTGACTTACAAGTCTTGACGTTCTCTGTCCTTACAGATAAGGTATTTTATACTAGGTTCTTATTGCAGTGTGCTGTATGGAATTGCTTTCAGTTTATCCTATGTGAATCTTCAGTTTATCAAAGTGGGGATGTTGAGAATATCTAATGGAATGGGGGGAAAGAATAAGGCCCTTGAGGTTTTGCTTATTGGACTGTGTTTGTATTTGTATATCTAATGATCCTGTAGTCTTTTTGTCTGTGTACCTTAGGGATAAGAAGGTGATGATTCAGCATTACATAGTATGTCAAGTTTCAAACAAGGGAGAGGAATGTCTGCTTTGTCTTCCTTCCAACTCAAGCCATTCTGCAATTCTGTGAACTTCTAAAAAATATGCTTTATTATCGTTATTAAACTACTCTGAAGAACAAGCTGAAAAATGAGTAGAAAACACAAAAGAAAAAAAAAATCAGCAAAAGCATAAAAAACAGACAAGAGCAATTCCCAGAATCACTGGGGTTGTAGGCTGAGAGAGATCTCTGGTGGTCGTCTCGTCAGACCAGTGAGAGTGCTGAGCTGAGCGGTGCACTGGTGGAGTTGGGAATCCTTTCCCGGAGCATGATGGCTTTTCCTGACTCTCCTGGGCATTTTCCCAAGTGAAATGACCATTTCCCTGCCCCCAGTGCAGTCCCTTCAGGCATCATCCTCTCAAGCACCTGAATGTGCTCAAACACAGAAACGCGATGTTTTCTGCACAGAACTACTGTTCTTGCACTAGTGAAGATGCACAGTGCTAAGATGACCGTGTCAGGCAGGCTGTACTTTCCAGTGAAGCATTGGAGCGTTAGGAAAAACAAACCTCTTGTCAATGGTGATGTGCTACACCTGAGTTTGAAACTCCTCTGGAAAATGAAATAGGAAAAGGTAGGAAGGCAGAATGCAAGGAGAACCGATTAATGTTCTTTCTCTATCCAGTCTTAAAAGTGCATGGCTGGAGCATTGATCATATTTTCCAGATGTTCAGGTCATTCTCAGTGCATCTTAAATAATGACCTGCCAGGAGAAAAAAAAAAAAAAAAGTATGTAGTTTAACATATAAAAACCATTTGGGCATTGAAGTCCTTTACAGCATAGTCTGTTAACAGGGAGACTTTTTCTGTTAACTTATATCCCATCTGCATTTTAAACTAGATCATATAATTATTGCTTTCATGCCAATTCAGGTGTTTCCATTGTTTTCACTTCCATTTTTCCTGTTTCTTTAGTCAGCCTAACTCTTAGAGGAGAACTTGGTTAAACTGCCAGACTCCACAGTGTTGTGCATCGGACCCACTGCTCTCCTCTTTGGTGGTATTAAGTTTAGGAGGCTTACAAAATTAGAAGGTGTGGTGGTTCTCTTTTACTCCCAAGAGGGATGGAAACAAACCTTCTGTTTTCTTTCTAGTGAAGGCTCCTTGGACACCAGCAGAGTGGCAGCTATACCTTCCCTGTGCACAGATAATGCTTTTCCTTGAAGTTATTAGTAACTTCCAGTAATTTTGATAGTCTCTGGGGGGTTTCTGTATGGGTGAGAATCTATTAGAAGTAAAGCCATCATCATTTAATACTGTGACATTCTTCTTGTTAGAATTTGTTTTTCATTAAAAATTACAGTGGTCACAGAACCAGCCTATTTCTCAATGAGCAGATTTTTGCATATTAATTGTAATATTTTTGCACGTTACACATGCACAGTCATAGGGTTAAGAATACATCTATGCCAGTAGTGACTCAAGAGAATTGTTTATCTTGGAGTCCTTATATATTGCTAAGAGGATTGGTTACATTGATAGGAAATACTTGTTTGCTTATTGAATTAAAAAATGAGGAACTAATCTCAGAGTTGTGATTTTCAAAGTTCTGATGTCACGAGCACTTTATACAGCTCTGGTAACAGAAAACAATTACTGCTGTAAATCTGGAAAGGCCCCACTCTGAATATTTCTTTGCACTTAAAACCAACATACCATCAAGCCTAATTACCCCTGTTATGGTGAGCAAGGGATCCAGCGAGCAGCCTGGCATGTAAACTCCAGAGCCAAGATATTTGCCCTGCTGCGGGCATTTTGCCTTCCGCTTATAAAATGACAGATGGTGGTAGCTTACTGAAGACCCAGTTTCACCTCTTGAGATGAATCAGAGCAGATCTTGCTTCCTCTTTCTTTCTGCAAGTCTTGTTTTTAATACGAATGCTGTCTTGTACACTCAGTGCTGTGAGCTTTTCCAATTTTAGCTTAATGATGGAGCACACTCTTGTTAAGAATGACTTTTTAGAGATCTTCTTCATTCTTTGGCCTTACTCAAGAAGACAGGGAGCAGAAACAGCGATGCTAAGCCATTCACTTTGAATTAAGAGAGGGAATAAATATATTCCCCTTAGCCACAGTCATCTTTTTTTCTTCCTAGCTGTATATAAAACTGGAGCCACGTCGGTGAAAAGGCTGTTGCCTTTTTGACTTACTGGACTTTCTCTGTGTTCACTGGGTTTACACATGTCTGCATTTCAGTGGTAAGCATGTTCCATCAGATACAGTGCGTAGTTCCATAAGAGTAAATAATGTTGTGATACTGAAACACTTCTCAGAGAGACCTTAACATTTCTACTTCAAGCTCTGAGCTGAAGAACACTTTCTCTTGAAAAACAGCTACTTCTTGCTGTAGGTACTGTCTGAGTTTTAAAATTGAACCCTCACCTCCAACCAGTTGATGTCATTTCAGCATGACAAATGCTGTTCTTGTATTTAGTAATTAAACTCATCACGGATTTTTATGATGTTTGAACGGAGAACTTTTGGCCACTGGCAGTTTTAAATTTTGTGTAACTTACTGAGGTGTTGAGGTGCTTTTTTTTTTTGCAATAAAACTGTAGTGTTGCAAATATCATAGAGCATAAAGGCTGTGCATCTGTTTTTATACACTCCTGTCTTGTGCAGTTTTGATAAGAGTTGGTGATCGCTTCCATTGCCTTGGTGCTTCTGTTTGCCTTGTCCCTCGTGGATAGATCATTATGCTGTGCATGTTAGTTGTCATCTGACTTCAGTCGCAGCTGCCTTGGGGAAAGAACCTTCTGAAGGTAGATAACCTGTCCTTAAACAGCGTGTGATGTGCTTGTCATGTTTGCTTAATCTTTGTTGGTTAAACAGCAGCTGTCATTGGCTGCTGTTAAAAAATAAATGATGACCAGGATGGATGAGTGATCTCATCTATTTGATTGATTCCTTGTATTTGGAGTAATACTTTGCTATTTCTTACCTGCATAACCTGTCTGGTGCATAAGCTCCTTGCTTTGGGAAGGCTGGAGGTCTGCAGGTGAGACAGTCTATAGAAATACCAAACCAGAGGAGGGGGGAACCGTTTTCTCTGCTAATGAAAAGACAGAAATCAATAGGGAGGGAGCACTGGGGAGAAAGATTTCCAGTAGAAGGTCACTGTGCTGAATGCAAGCTGTATCAGCCCCTTGGGAAGCTGAGAACAGGATGATGGGATGGAGGAACGTCTTAGAACAGTTGTGAGCAATGGTTGGGAAAGCAGGGAAGTACTCAGAGTTTGAAATCTAAAGCTGAATAATGTGACAGATGTTCAGGAAAACAACAGAGCTGCGAAAAAAATACTTTTATTATTATAATTATTAGAAAAAGCCTTCCAGAAGAAACTGCTGCAATTTTGATGTTCTTAATGACTGTGCTGAAAATGAACGTTTGCAGATTTTTATTTTTTTGGTAATGTTGCATTGCTGCCAGCCTCTTGCTAAAAGCACGATTATTGTGGGGGAGCACAATTATCCTTGTAGTTCCTTGTTTAATAACAAATGGGAGAATGTTAGCCTTTAACTTCTCCAATGCGTTCATCGGGGATCAGAGCGCAGTTTACTCTCTTTGTTTATAGGATAAAATAACACGAGGTCGTAAAGCCAAAACCTAACCTCAGCCTTATTGCTGTGCATGCTTGAAAATCTAAGGAAATGAAGACTCACTTATTGCTGAGTGATTAGTACCATCAGAAGTTACTGATGCTAAAAGGAATTAAACTTCGTAACTATAAGCAGAATATTAAGAAATGGCAGTTTTATGTAGTGGAATGTTTTTTTCCTGGGTAGAACAGTTCTGACTTCATTGTCTAGTTTTTAGAAGTCTTGAAGGGAAGTCAAAAACATTTCAAACATACGCCATTTGGCAGGAAAGCAGACCTTTCTCTACACTGGGGCTGCTTTCTGTCTTGGAAGAGAAGGCAGAACATCATTTTAACATGACACCTAAGTGAATACATTTTGTGCTCGATTATCCTTTACCCTTTAACAGAGCTTCTGAGGGTCAGACTCTCAGGACCAGCGGAGAAGCTGGAATGCAGAGATGGTTCTGTTTGAACCAGTCACTGAAAGCAGCTTTAATGTTTTAATCCAACAGAGAAGAGAGACCCTTAGTAAAGTTAGGGTGGTATGGAGTAATATCATGCAATGGTAACATTATGTTACACTGAAGTTAATTGGATGCTTCGCTGCAGTGTGAGATGAGACACCTGGACTATTGCCTTCTTTCTGTTAAAAACTGCTGAGGCCACAAGCATCCCCTGGGGGTGGGAGTTGTGCCTTGCACCAGGGGCATGAGCTCTGCACAGCAGCCTGTGCCTGTCTGGTGGCCTGCAGCAGGAGGCAGAGGATGGCAGTCGACTGGCTTTTCTCAGTTGTGGTGCAACGAGAAGTTCAGTGTTTGAGACCTGAATTAAAAGCAGCTTAATGTGCATAGCCCAGTTCAATTAGCAGATATTTTATCATGTTACTCATACGGCTTTTTATGACTGCGGAAGCAAACAGGAAAAAAATCTGCAATTAGTTTGGTGTAAGATTCAGTTAAGGATTCTCCCAGGCTTCTTGAAGTGGCAAGTAATGCTGTAACTGTTAGTAAATAACTGAATTGTCAATTCTGCAGTATTGAAAGTAACAGACAAATAGTGATGAAGTCCTAGGAACAGACAGGATTTGATTCACATTGATGTGAATGTACCTTCATGTAACTCTTGCAGTGGCATCATAGAGGAGCTTCCAGTCTGCTCATTGGGCATTTTAGGAGGCTGTTACGTAGCAAGAAGAGTTACAGCACAAATAAGAAATGGTCTCTTAAAGCTCTGCTGCATGTTGAGGAAAAGTTTTTCAGCTATTTCGCTCCAGATTACTTTCTGCTCTTTATGTTGCTGGGGATCATCCATCAGTAGAGAGACTATGAATTGAGGCTCTTAAGGCTTCATCACATTTCTCATTTCTAAGGTTCACTGTGTAAGGAGATCATTTGCCACGTTATTTAATGAGTGTGGGCAGCTATGGGGATATGTAATGAAAGGAAATGGATTTTCCCCACATTCTACCAAATGTAATGAAACATTTATCCTGCATCAGCATTAGACATATAGTAGCATTCTGTGGGATGACTGACTTCAAAACTGGGGAAGCTCATTTCTTTTCATGATATTTCATGCTAAAAATGCTGGAGGGGGATGGTGGGCCAGCTGTTCCTGCCTTCAGAAATGTATAAGAACTTCCTTTGATTGCAGCTGTGGGAAAACAAAATCAGAATTTACTTCCTAATCTATGCAAAATGTTAGCACAAGCCATAGATGGTAGTTTGAAGACAGAAATTTATATGGCTGAACTTACTGCTTATGTATGTTTTGTATATAAAATATGGAAGATTCATCTTGCAACAGGATGTACATCTGTAGCACTGATGCGGAGTGGACGGATTTCAGCTTTTAGTCTGTAAGTGCACGATGGTACCCTTGCCATAGAACCGTATTGGAAAACAATATTTCTGATTTTCTTTGGAGTTTTTGAATCTTGATCAGAATTACATTGTTATTCTATAAATAGTGTTTGAAGAGAAAATGAAATCTACATAAAAGCAGAGAGTAAATGAGGGAGAGAAAGTAGTTGTTACAGATCATAACCTTATCAGTTGAGGTGACAGTTTCAATTCCTTTTGAGTTCTCTCCAGTTGTTATCTTTTTTTTTTTTTTTTATGTAGGATTTAGTAACAGTTTTTGTCATTTTATTCCCATAGCAACTTTTTTTTTTTATTATGAGAATCTGCTTGTCTCCTCTTATCTTACAAAGCTTGCACATGAATAACTTGTAGAGGAGTATGGTGAGGAGAGAGACTTTCTGGCACAGAAAACAAGGAGAAGAGTGTTACGGATATATAAATAAAAGAACAGTATGGACTTCATGGTTTGTGTCCAGCACTCCTACCTCAAGCCTTAGCACAGGTGGGCAAGTGAGACTGCGAGCTGCTGAAGGATGGCATCTTGGTGGGCGAGCTGATGGCTATCATTTTGGCTTAGAAGAGGAAGAAAATATTTAACCTTTGTGCTCTGAAAACATGCCAGGTACTGCACTTGGCACACACACTTTCTCCTCTCCAGCTCCTCCTTAGAACAAGGGTGTGGAAATTCCAAGTTGGTCCTTGACTGGTGGCAAACAGCTCAGCAGCTCAGCAGCTCAGCAGCAGTAGATCTCTGATTGCTGTGTATCATGAGAACAGGGCCTAAAATCAGGGAGATAACATCAGCTTGTACAAAATGGTTCCTATCCTTTGTGTGTTAGTTGCTACTGCTCTCAATCATAAGGCACTAAATGAGGTTGAAAAAAGAAGCTGTAGCTTCATCGCTGTGTGTCGTCTTCTCATATTAAATATTTCACTTGATTGGACTTAATATAATGAGTGTCTGAACTGAAGCGGCATGGAAGATAGTGAAGTAAATTGATCCAAATCAAAACTTTTCTTCCACATCTCTAACAGAGAGATTTAATTGGCTGTGGCTGTAATCCCTGAAAGCCACAACTTGCTATGAAGCTGTATTTCTGGTTACACCATGTTGAGAATAACTTGTAAATGTCACAGCGCTGTATCTCCTTGCTGTACGTGTTCAGGCTCTGATCTGCTGCCAGCCTGCCCACTTTGCCTCCTGATGTTTGCTGTCAGTGCAGCTACTTGCTAAGCAGGTATTAACACCAACTTGATGAAACTTGAGCTATTCCTTTTACATTGCATTGCTCGTGTCTTTATGTTGTATCCAGATATGTTTACATAAATGTTTCTAGTAGAATATGCTGTTGAATGGTAAGGGAGCACAGACTGAGTTATAGGGAGTGTCATTTTATAGCCAAGCAAATTCTCCTTACTTATGAGAAGAGGAGCAGTACCTGTGTTTTATTTTCCTCTTATTACCTCTCTCAGCCCTGCAAAGTGAGAGTTCTTCATTCTTTTTTATGAAACTGTATTTTTTAAGCCCTTGGCTTTTTATTAAGTTGTAGTTAACAATATACTTCTGAGGATTACACCACCCTACACAGAGCAATTTGGCTTCTGCTGGAGATCAATCTGCAGATAGCGCATCTGTCGCTGAGAGATTCTGCTCAGATACCTGCAAAAAGATCTGAGGCCCCACTGCGTTTCTGGGGGGTTTCTCCTGATGGCTGTGTCTCCATCTATTAAACTCACTTCGATAGCACTGGGATCGTATTTGTTTTCATGAACAGAACAACAGGTAAGTATTTCTGGGCAGCATTTTTTCACATGCCCTGATTGTGTTGTCAAATAGTCTGATGCTGAATATATTTATCTATTCGGCTGCTTGCTCAGGTGTAATCCCTTGTTCAGCCACATCTATTCATCCACTGAAGGATGTGCACATTGGTACATCATGGCATATTAAAGGTTTACCGCAGCCTGCCACAGCTGTCATCACTTTGACCCCTCAGTAAACCAACAGTCTTCCACATAATTTTGCTTTCATTCAAGTGTAATGCCATTACTGCAGAGGCAGACAGAATGCAATTCTCTGAAGATCTGGTCTCATTCCTTCCTTTTCCAAGGAGGTCAATGTGCTCAAGTGATCGCTGTGCTTTCTTTTTTCACTCTTTGCTGCTGCAGGAAGAACAAAAAAGAAAGCAGACTAAATGGTCTGTTTGCATTACATTGAGGGGATAAAGTGGAAGGGTGAACTCACCACTTGGATAAAGGCCTCTTTACAACATCCATTCCAAACCTCTTAGTTTGTTTCCTTAGCACTTTCATTTTTTAGCTTTTTCCTACACAGTTGTACAGATTATTATTTTTTATTATTTTTTTTACTTCATTATTATTTTTTCTAATGCCATTTACTACAGAAGTAAGCAAGTCGAAATCAGCTAAATCACAATCAGATGTTAATGTTATATGGAAATGACCTCAGTTAAATCATACGATCACAGAATGGCCTGGGTTGAAAAGGACCACAATGATCATCTAGTTTCAAATCAGTGCATTTACAAGGGGTACCACTTCAAAAACAAACACAACTTTCTCATTCCAGTTCTGAGCTTAATTATGGGACCAAACATACTTCCACAGTTTTTACTGACTCCATTACAAGGTTGATGTCCATTGCTTCTCACATCTCAGTGTCCATTAGAAGATGTAGGACTGCAGGCTGGAAAAGCACTGCCGTGTGTTGCAGCTGGTTTTGATTGAGAGCAAGGCACTTGAGCACACCACAGGACTTGTCTGCCACGCACCCTGAATTTCACTGATGTGTAGAGATATAAGGTGTCAAAATAGATCAAGTTAGAGTGAATTCTTATCGCAAAACATTGCTTTGTGTAATGAATTTAATTTATTCAGAGTCATGCTTGCAAGGTTCTCCTATTCTTTCTGCAGACAATGAAGTATCAGATAGCAGTTCATTTTGAGCAAGACCAAGTGCAGTTTTATCACCTATTTACCTCTTTCTTTAATTGCTGAAGGATCATTGTTCGTGCTTTTGCAAATCAAAATGTGGAATTTGTTACCCACAAGAGGATTAAACTTCTTGATTTAAGTGTTATATCTGGGTCAGAGCAATGATTAATACTGAACATGAGGATCTGTAACCAAACTGACGCCCTGGTGCTCATCCCAAAAAAGGCGATTCTGATTTATGAAGGTGTATGAGAGGCAGAGGTAGATGTGTCACAAAGCAGATGAAATTTTTTGCTTAATAATAGTCAGCAGATCTTGTCTTCAGTTCCAGTCGGGCTGATTAGCATGTGTTTGTGTGGTGGGTAGGAACAGAGCAGCTCTTTGGTGGGATGAAAGGCGGTGTTTACAGCACTTAGATTAGATGCCCACTGCAAGGCATGCAGGTGGCACGTGGCCTCTTCTCCTCCTGCTGGGTACTGTCTTGTTTATTCCTGTGGTGTGCATTTGCTTGCTCTAAATGAGTTCTTTTATTGACTCCTGTGAGTCTGTTGATAGTGAGGGCACAAGTGTAAGAAAGTTGCTTACAGTGAAAACATTTCAGCTGAGATATGTGGAGCTGTTGCAGGATGTGTAAGTCACCCTTGCTGTATGTGTTAAAGCAGCTCTGAGGATGCTGCTCGGGTTTCCTTGCATGGCCCACTAGGAACACAAAGTTGCTGCTCAGCAAGAGCTGCCGTGCATTCAGTCTGCTGCAGCAAAATAATTTGACTTCTTCCAGTGAGCATTCAGACTCTCAAAAACTAATTAAATACACTCAGTAGTACTTGAGAAAAGGAGAGGTTTCTAGATAAGAAAAGACGTGGCTGCTCTAAAGGCAAGAAGCTGGTAGAAATCATTAACTCTCCATACTGAACTGCTCCAAAATGAGCCAAGCATTCATGTCACTGCAGCATTTCTTTCCCTGTGTACCTTACATGGAGAAAGAAAGACCCCTATCTAGTTCTTTTCATACCTATGAAGATGTACCATTGGGCACACCCAAATTCTTGATTGGGCCCCGTGCTTTTGCTGTTTGTTGGCATTGCTCTGTGGTGCTCGCTGGATGGAATCTAGCATGGCCATGCAGAGGAAGAGCTGCTTTGTCTTGTGGTTGGACCCTTGCAGCAAAAAATGAAATCTCTGTGCAAGAACAGGGAAGGGTGAGGGCATTTTACTGTAATGAATGCTGTGATCGTAATCGTAAGGAGTGAAGAACTGACTGAATGATTGTTGAGACTGAAGATAAGGAGATTTAAAGAAAAAACGAGGAATGTGCTGAGGCTGAGCATCCAGATTTCAGGAGATGGGGATGGGGGGGGAAGCAAAGCTTGAACAAGAAGGCACTGGGGAGAAGGGACAGGGTGGAGGTGTTGTGAGGAATAGCAGAAATGTATAGGATCTGGGATGCCTTGAGTTCCAGTTCTTACGGGAGAGACCATGGCCTTGAGACTGGAGCTGGGTGCAAGTACCCAACAGCTCTGTATTTAAGCAGTTGGGTAATTGGTAGTGAGACTGTTAAAAGAAAATCTTTTTTTTTTCTTTTTTTTTTTTCACATGGATGAATAACAGTGCTAGCAATCTGACAGGGATGGCCATGTACATGTGTGCACAGTTCACTATTCAATCAAGCAAGTTGAAAATCTTATTTTTCCTGAACATTTGTCTCAATAAAACTTAGACTCATGGTTCATTTATTTGAAACAATCCCGGTCTCAGGGAAAACAGAGTAGAAAAAATCCACCTAGAAGCTATTCACCTGCGAGCTGTTTGCAGAGCTTTGGTGAAGGGGAGGGCTATGGGCACTGCTGGTCTATCTTCACAAAAGCTTTTGTTTTTCACGTGTTTTCACCCCAAACATATCCAGGGAAGGTTTTGAGCATGGTAGAAATGGGTCTCAGTGTATATTTATCTTGTTCTCTGAATTGAGGCTTCACTGCTAGCTGAGAAGCTGGTATTGGTGGGACAGGATTAACTGGAGTTATGCGGGATGTTAACAGAGCCAGGAAGGCCAGTCTGAGGGTTGAAGAGCTGTTACCTTTGACAGTCTGATCCTTAGAGAACTGTCTGCAGACTGATGAAGGTTCACTCTGTAGATGGGGAGCAGACCCACTGGAGCGCCACGGTTCCCTCTGGGGGCTGTGCTTTAATTAGCCATGTTGGAGCTAACTATTTGGCTTAAGCCAGGTACCACGCATGTTTTGAGATGGGAACTATAAATGTTTTGAATAGTCTGTGACTATTAGGTTTTTATGCTGATGAGTTGGTGTGTTTTTAGGTGTGAAACAGCAGCTGTGGTGTGACATCTGTTGATAGGACACTTAGTCATCTGCTGTATGTGTTATTTGTCATCATTACATCTGTTACAGTCCACATGGCCCTGATCAAAGCCGAGTGGCTTTCTGCCAGTTTCTCTAGCCCAACAGGGGCAAAGGAAATGGATTTGGTTACCCGTGTCCTGATAATATGGATGAAAACCCAGCTGTATTCAGTGATGTTTGTTGGAGCATACCTCCATTTCTCTGAGGAAGGGTGCAGTCTTCAGAACAATAAAGGAATGAGGTCAATAGCAAAAACAAATAAAATCCCATTGTATCAGCATGTTCTCAGTGCTTAAAAAATGTCCTAAGATGTCTTTGATTCATTTAGAGGAAAGTCAAAACGCTGCCACTTAAATAAACAAACAAACCCTCGGGTAATGAGTCCCGGATCTGGCAGTGCGTTTATCCACCTGTTTAACTATTACAGTATGAACAGCTGTAGTTCTTCAACAAAAATGTGAACAGCCCAATAGTTCTTCAACACTAAACCCAAATCTGCTTTGTGGTCACGAGCAGTTAATGATAGAGGTGCTTCAGAGACTGTCAGGCTATTCGTAGAGTTTCTTTTAGGAAAGCTTTAGGGGGACAAAATTGTTTCATGTGCAAAGTGGGCTGTAAGATAATTTGCTTGAGCAAACATTGTTCCCTCCTGAGATATTTCTTAAATTGCTTGAGTTGCTTTGTTCAGTGCTGTGTTTGAGTAAAGGGATAATTCCCAGATAATATGAATTTTGAGAAGGTGCATTTTTGGAAATACTGGAGAACGTTTTTTCTTCATTTTTTCTTTCAAAGCACGCAGTTCTATTTTTCCAGGTTTTCTTCAATGTATTTTTGCCAATGCAAAATGCCTTTAGAAAGAAAAAAAAAAATCTGTTCATCAGATGTTGACTCAACTTTTATGCTATTGATGTTCATGTGCTGCTATTTTTCTCTGCTCTCTGATCTCTTCCTTCTGCTCCACAAAGCCCACAAAAGTATCTCATCTCCCCTCTCTCCCTTTTTTTCTCCCTTAGCACTGCAGTCTCTTTTGCCTTTTTGTGCACTGGCATTTCATGTTCGCAGCACTCTGATACACCTGTGCCAATTTCTTTTTAGCTTTTCATATGTGTGTTTATGTAACAGACTTTGTTTTATGATTTTTTCATATGATTCCCATTTAATCGGTGTAATCTGTGTTTCCTGTTGCATATTTTGCCACACCCTGGTGGCTCAGTGGTGCTAAGCAATACAGGTGCTGTCAGTTTGCTGCTCTGAGCTGCTGCTATTGCAACAAGGAGCACCTGCAGCCTGCCCGTCCCTGCATGGCTTGGTGGCCAGGCACTGATTTCATGCATCAAGAACAACCTGCAGGTCCTCTTGTCTGCCACGTGCACTTGAAGGATAAGTTCCTTGAAAGATGTTCAGGCTGGAAAATCGAGGTTTGAGTAATGTCAGTTTGTAACTAAAAGATGCCTTGAGGATGGGAAGCAGAGACCTCTCTCTCTGCCCTGTCCTGGAGTATAGGAAACTGACCAGGACATCCATGGGAAGGCAGGGGCTGAGCTGCTGCCCTGTGTCAGAGCTAGCTCTTAGCCTGGGAGAGCAGTGCTCTGACTGTGTTACTGCTCCTGTGGCATGGAAGAACACAGCCTCTTACTAAAATGAGGTCTAGAGAATATTCTGGTGTGTATATATAACCCATTGTGCAGTTACCTTCCTACAGATAAATGTTCTGCTATAAAATGAAAGTTCAGCAGTGTGCCACAGCATTAAGAGATTTCATAGAGGTTGCTGTGAAATTATATGATTTTCCTGTAATACCAGCATGACAAAAATGAAACCATGGAGATAGTTCTCTGGTAGCCAGCGAATTTCTTCTCCAGTGACAAATCACCCAGTTTCTTTGCTTGCTTTGAGTAATGTTCAATTTTGCTCTGTTAACATTTTTTTTCTCTCTCCTTTCCACCTCCAACAATAATTGATGGTTATAGAGGTAATGTGGGGAGGAGGGATGTGAACAAAAGTTATTCTTACGGGATTGATCCGAAGCCCTGTGAAATCAGCAGAACAACTCACTTTTTCCATGTGCAGCTCTATTGAGCTTGTTCCCAGTGGTCTGCAGGCACTGTTTTGGCTAGCTGGCCTCATCTTCCAACACTTCTGTTAAGCTGATGGAAGTATTTTTAAGGAAATTATTCCTTGTATACGTTGTTTCCAGTGTTCGTCTCAATCAGTATAAAATACATGGTCATAAAAATTCCTCGATATTGCCAAATTTGGGATATTGAGTAGTGGGAAAGAACATTTGCCTGTGCATGTTAGTAGTATAGCTAGTGGTAAAAAGCTTTCCCAAAAAGAAACAGATTTGTCTTATTTTCTCCAAAGTTGTCATTAGCAATGTAGCTATTACAGCATGCTTAGGCTGTTATTCTTAAGAGCTGAGGGACTGCTATTTCATTTCTTCTTAAATAATGTGACTTGTACCAGGGCGACCTTGTTATGCATTAGTAGTTCATTATGTGCTGGCACCGAACAAAGTCCCCTCTGTAGAACTGCATACTGAAGAAAACAGTTATGATTTGGTTGTCAGGCTCATTTGAGGCACTTGAACATCGCACCAGTACAAAATTATACATGAAGTATATTTAACAAGTTCTGCAGCATTGAAAAATAATGAATCTAATGAAGTAATAGAATAAATATTTTTTGTCTGTCAAAGACACTTATCTTTATAGAGCATGAACCCTACTAGAGTTTTTGAAACATGGTAGAGTTGCTAATAAATGTGCTGTGACAGTAAGTATCAATTGATGTAAGTATAATCAGATGTTTGGGTGCAAATGGACTTGGGTGCTAAATTCTGCTTCTCTCCAGGGCATGACATTGTCCTATGCATTACTGAAATAGAAGTTGGTGTAACCTCCAGAAGCCTCTGCTAATCTTAATCTCAGGCCCTATGGATATGTAGCTGTGGTGCAGTGCTGCTGCAAGCTGGCAGTGGGTCTGTCTGAAGCAGCTTTGTCATCAAAAATTCTGTGCTTTTTTCATTACATGGTGTTAAATCTTCTCAAACCGTGGATGTTTGATCTGATCTTGCATCATCCATCGCCTTCCTTGATTACACAGTTGCACAAACCAGAAATGTCTTGCAGGATACCTGCTGTAGCAGCAATGAATGCAGGCAGGTGTTGGGCAAGACTATCATTTCATTTCTTTCTTACCTGTTGGCATCAGGTGAACACCAGAAACGTTATCTTCTGTGGAGGTCTTCAGATGCTGAAAGCTCTGCTGCTCATGAATTCACAAATACATTTTTTAAATATCATATCATATGACTTTTGTTCCAAATACAAAAATGGTTATTCCAGAGTAGTGGCAGTGTAAATGATGCTCATGTTACTTCTGCTCCATATTTCTGAAATCTTTCTTAGCATTGTACTTAAGGCGTAAAACCTAGCTGGAGCGGAAGAGATGTCAAGGTTTCATTTCCATGGTGTTTGTATGAATGGGAACACATCTGATTATCCTGCCTGAAAAGAAGAACAAAAGGCTTTACTTAATAAATAAACTTAAATAACATTTTCTTGCACTTTTTTATTGCAATAGCAAGTGCATTTCAGCTGATGGAATGTCATACACTTGATGCTGAAGCAATGAGGCAAAATTATGTGTTATCCTGGGAGGGGAGGAGTTGCTGTTTCAGGACTCCAAAACATCTCCATTGCTAATTTTAAACTTGATATGTCAAACTATAAAAAGGCATGAAAACACTTAATTTTCCATTTACACTGTTCTGGATTGGTTTTAAGGTGCATATTTTCTGTGTTAACTTTGGGCAAGTTAAGTAACAAAGCTGCTTGTTTCCTACAGGAGCAATAGCTTTTCAGATGAAAAAAGATAAAAGTGGGGCATAATAAATCATAATAAATGCAAGTAAGAAGTAAAAAGGCGTGGGCAAGGGGAACTAAGTAAAACAATTTAGCACCTAGTTTGAGAGAGTAGATGAAAACCTGAAACATCCAGTGGTGAATAAGATGATCCATGCATAATAAATAGAACAAAGTGCGGCAGTACAGGTAGTTTTGTTCAGCCCTGAGCTGGTGCATGCTGAGAAGTGACTTGTATATAAGTAGGGGATAATTTCCAAGGTCAGAAGTTTGGACTTAGTTGCTTAATACTCATGGAGGATGTTATTGTTATTTTGCATGGTAATTTATAATTATTTTTGAAGTGCCACCAGCCAGTGCATAGAGGTGATAAAAATATCTGAAGGAATTGAGTGATGATACTTGTGCAGCTGTGTGATTAGTCTGGTGCTTCAGCCGCTCTGGTAGGTACGACAGAAAGCTTCCTGCTAATTAATGAAGAATGACTCTTTCATTGTGGCGTCGCTCATATTCTTTGTTTTATGATGGATTCTGCTTTCCTTCATGTTTTCCTCCAAAAATTATTCCCTGGTTGACAGCAGCCTTCACTGTAATCGGTGATGAATATGCTCAGCTGCACTGAATGGCACCATCTCAGACTGTAGAGCTGCAGTGGGTCACTGGGTGATGCAGCACAGCACAGTGTGCTGAGTCCCAAACCTTCCCAGTGGCTCCCAACCCCATCCCGTCCTTCCCATGTATTGGACAGCACAGACAGCTGTGTTTTTAGACAAGTGTGGTTGCAAGGAATGAGTGCTCAGAAAGCAGTGCTAAACCATCTCATTGTAACTGCAGAAATAAGAAGTGTAGGTCGATCCGAAAGTAATGCCTCCTACTTATTCTAAATAGCATTGTGTCTGTCATTGCATCTATCTCTTTGTATCTGTTGTTATTCAGTAGAGCAAATTCTCAGCTATGTAGCACTCTTTTTCACCATAGTCACCTGCCTGGTTGCCATGCTTGTAAAGATCTGCACCAATGAAGGTGGCCCCCATTGTTTTACAGCTGTTATGGTGGCAGTGTTTCTAGGAAAACATTGCCCACACAGTCCAACTTCCACTGTGCTAAAATCCATTGTTTGATCTCTGTAAACATTACAAAGTGTCAGTGAATGTCAGTGGCTGCTGTTTTATCTGCACGTAGGAATTCAGTGATACACCCACGTCAGACACCATTTTGTCAGATTGCCCCTCTCCTGCCATTTGTTACAAGGCAATAAAACATAACAGAAGATTGGTGGGAAGGTTCAACCTCTACTGTTGTCCCACCAGTATCCACTTCTGATGTTGTGGGCCAACATCATAACACAGGAGGCATTACTTTTGGAGCAGCCCTCTTATATAATATTTACAACTCACAGTGGTTAAGGTGTAAGGGGGGTGAAATTCCATCTAAATCCATTTTATACATTATATATGTGTGTGTGTATTGTACATTTTTGCATCCAAGTTGCAACATTATTTTCATCCTAATATGGAACAGAATGCCTTTTCCCCTGGGATGTATGCCATCAGAAAAAAGGTCTATAATCCAGGTAGGGAAAATTCTTAAAGGTGCAAGTGTAGGTGATGTTGGAAATCTCTGCATATTAGTTTTGTTCTGGCTGGTGTTCCACAACCCTCCTTCCTCAGCTCCTTTTGTGCCCTGTTGTGGTGAGTGCACTGGGATGCTGTTAGCTCTTAGTTCCCTTCTTAGGGACTTGGTGGGAGTGCTAGGAAGGGCTGATGAATTTATATTGGATATTTATATTGGTAGAGGGGAGGGAATGATGTTCAAAAGACCCAGAACAAATTCTGAGGCAGGCTGTTTTGATCTCCCAGTGAAATCAGTTTAATTGTGGTTGCTTATGAACTCCAAAACACGTCTAGGCGGAAGATCTGAACTCATTATGTGAGTGAGGACATAGGTCCTTGAGATGTACTTACAGAGAAATTCAATTGGAAAGCAACCATTTTAAGTAACCCTCTGTGCAGTAACAAAGAATAACAGAACAATATCTTATTGTGGCAGCAAATGTACTTTTTTTAAATGAAGCATTGAAATTCTAATCACTCTTGTTCAGTGTTCAGACTGCAGCAGCTGTTGCTTCTCAATATTAAAAAAATATTATGTTTTGGGAAACAGCTAGTGTTGGTCAACTCTGTAGTATAATGCTTGTTACAGAGATAGCCTTATCTTAAAATTTCTCTACCTTTTTGAGCATCTCTGCGTATCAATATCCTGTAAAAAGTTAGAGGAAAAAAGCTTTTTTTTTTTATTTAAGCTGGCTTATTACTGTCTGAATGTTGTCATGTATGGCTTTACTGTGATGTGATTCCTGGAAATACTTTCTTGGGGTAGAACTTCAGTACCAGTTTGTACTGATGGCTGTATCTAGCTTTATTCAGGGTTACAGTGGAGCCTTACTTTCTTAGTTCTCGAGTCATCAGTTAGAGTGAACCTTAGTTTAAAGTTATAATAAATATTGCTGCTCTACAATTTTACACTTGTGCATTGCCTGCAGCATTTGGTTTCACTCTTACACAGTTTAACACGATAGAAGACCAAAACCAGGCAGAGTGCTGGGTTGGTATGCAGAGAGCAAAGTGCCTGCCCTATCCATGCTGCAGGGCAGTAGCTGGGCACTGCTTTGAGGGGCTCTGCCTACAGGGCTTTTTTACCCTCAAAAAGACATATCTGCTTTCTGAATAGCTGTGACATCAATTTACAGCTGGTTAGAGGAGCTCAGAGGATCTTGAAGCTATTTTCATCGGAGCCTTCATTTCAGCATAAGCAGTGGCTTAAAGGCCTATTTTTAAGTTATGCATATGATTCCTTTCCAGTTAGCAGAGTTATGGTGATATAAGCCTAACGTAAGAGCAAAGTTATCCATAGGATGTGTTTAATTAGGTTCTTGTAAATTATTTCACTTTAGTCCTAGTTCTGTCATCCTCTCTTGTGTTTAACAGCCACTTCAGCAGCAGGTCCAGGAGACCTCAGAACCACTCTGTGTCCTGAGTGACCTGAGAGCAGGGGTTGGACAGCTTGAGCCTCCTGTATGGTGGGACTGTGCCGTCTCCTAACATCTCACCTTTCTTTCTAAAACAGACCCTGAGAGCTCACGGATGAAGATGAGAAGCACTGTATCCGTGCGAGAAGGGCAGGGAGTGGTGCTGCTCTGCGGAACGCCGCCCCGTGCGGGAGGTAAGGAGCACTGGAGCTTCCAGAGACAGCAGGTGAAGGTGGGATGTCCCGTGGTCACAGCAGGGAGCTCCATCAGGGAGCAGCAGTGAAACCTCGTCTCCTACAGAGAGAGAAGACAAAGCCAAAGGAAACGAGTGCAGGAGAAAACGGAAGGGCTGTGGCCAGGAGAATGTTCTCCTATCTTGGGATGCCACCTCGGTGATTTCTGTGCACTTGTTCAATTTTTATGATATCTCTGGCAACCGGCTGAGTATCTTCTAGAGTTAAATTCTCTCTGATTTCATGAGTGCTGAGCCTCAGTGAATCTAGTTTTTTTCTATATCCAGACAGTTGCAAAGTCCAGATTGTTCTCTGTAATTATTCTACTGTGTGCATGCATTCCTGAAACTGAAGCATTTTGTAGTTTAATGCAGTGTTGCAGATATAATTAAAACACTGCTGTCTTGAGGGGGAAACTGTATAAATGGATTCTTTGTGGGCCAGAAGTTGAGTGCGTTTTATCATCTATTATCTTCTGTCCTTGGTAATTGATGCTGAGTTTTAAATAATATTTGGAAATAACTATTTCTTTGTTTTCTTTTATTGATAAGTAGTCTCATTATTGAAGGTCAGCGATGTTAAACATTAGACTTAATAGAGACAAGGTAATATAAACTAAACATTGTGAATATGATAACATAGGTGTTGTGGCCTCTTAAATTTGACAGAGTCAAAGCAGACAGAGCCATAAAGTGACATTTTACAACTGTCTGAGCTTGCAGAATTTTCCTCTCTCCAAACTGATACGAACTCTTAAATCATCTTTATAGCTTTACAACAGCTTTGTCTTTTAGCTGCTGAGAAAATGGGTGATTCCCATGGCTATCTGTAAGAATTAGGATGATTAAATTTTGCTTCTATATGCAGTTCAAAGTCTGAATTACTGTGGCTGTTCCCATACTTGCATCCTAAGCGTGTACACACACAGAGGTGCTCATCTGACTGACTGCACTTCAGCACAGTAATGCTGGAGGTGTTCAACAGGAGGTGACACAAGACCTGCTTGTGCTGCCTAGGGCTGTGGCTCACACTGACACATGAAGGAGGTGAGGGTTCTTTCACCATCAGCAGGTGGGGTATGATTGACACTCCACGCTAATTGTGTTATTCATGCAAAAAAGAGAGCACTAAGGGCCCCATGAATTATCAAACGGAATTGAGAATCGGTATGAGAATTATTTAGAATCCTCGGATTTGTGTGGGAATTGAAGCATATTAACCATTAAACTTTTCAGAAGGCTTAGGAAGAAATCCTTCCTTGTCTTTTTTTCATTTTTTAATTTTTTTTTTACTGAACTGAACTCGCTGCATGGTGATGTCAGGCATTTAGTGACTGTAGATCTGGCATGATACAAATTGGTTGGTCTTGGATAACGCTGATCTATTAAGTGGTAGCTTGTTAGGAATGGCTCAAACAACAAAAAAGTGGTGAGAAAGCCAAGCAGTGTTTTTCAATATATATTTTTAAATAAAATGTCTGCAAAGAGAAATTAATCAGTTCCCTATATCTGGGAGGAAATATCTGTGTTCACTTTGGCAGGAAAATACAGTAATCTGAGTTAGATGCTGGGACCAGATTGGTGCAGATTATGGAGCAGTGGCAGTGATTCCTTGATTCACAAAGGAGCTGGCATTAAACTGAATAGCCAGTAACTGTTGGTGGTGGCTGCTGGTGGTGTTTCATTTTGTTATTTCATTTGTTTTAAAGAATTTAAATATCTGTCTGGAGTTGTTTAGAAACAGCTGACTGCAGCTCTTTGGGGTTCTTTGCTGATCTGTGGTCTGATTATTGTTTGATTCTGTGTTGGTTGCACTGAGAAATCAAATTTAAGCATACAGATTCTATGCAACAATAGTTCTGAAAACTCTGAAAACCCTTGTTCTCTCTGTGCCATTAGGCCCCCAAATATTGTAGAATGGGAAAAAGACAATTCGGCATACTTTATGGCTTGCCTCAGCTATGGATGTTAATGTGACTATTATGAATATCCCCTTTCAATGAGGAGCAATTTACCTGTGCAGTTAATAGTACTTTTGTCCTTACAAAGTTTGCAGTTTTACGAGGGTGTGGACATTGACCATTTAAACCAGCAGTGAAAGTCTGTTTAACTTCACATTTCAGGATTACATGCTGAGCTTGGATTTTGGCTTTGCATCTCATAGCTGTTGGTGTCTGGGGGGAGGAGGAGGGTGCTGGGTACTTCTGCTGGGGATGCACCCAGTGGCTTCATATCCTGTTGGTTAAACGTAAACTGCATCACAGACTACTTCAGTTTTTTCTTATGAGTTTTGCTGCATTCTCCCTTTTTAGCGTTTCCCATTTTAGCCACCTTGTTTGAGATTTACTGGAAGGGTGACTCAGTGAGTGACCAGCTTGGAGAGATGCCTCCTGCCTTTGTGGCGTTTGGGGCTTTTTGTTGCTGTTAGAGCTCTAGCTGAATGGAGATACCTGTGTAACTTGATGATAATTACTGGGTTTGGATTTCTAAGTGAAAGTATAGGAGGGTATTTAACTCATTCTTTCTTATCCTCTTACTGGAAGTTGTATTTGAGCACTGATTTTTGGATGATTAAGGCTGTTGTTCTGCAGAAATGTGACTATTTTTGTACATAATTTTAATTCTGTCACAGAAAAACTGTTAAAATACTTTTTATTTTTATTTGCAAATCACCAAGTTGTCACCCCAATATTCTAACAGTAACATGGCATCAAAAATTGATTTATCTAAATGCACTACATGTAGATAAAGAATTGTAATTCTTACCTTCTGCTGAGCTCTCTACAGCTGTTCAGACTTGCTACTGTGCTACTGATACGTCTGTGATAGTTTTAAAGGAGTGCTGGTATAGCAAACATCTCAATGTCAGATATTAAATTCTGTGTGTTAACATGCAGCGGGTTTGAAAAACATATCAGGCAATGTTATTTTTTTCCATTTTGCCAAGAAATGAAAAGACCAGGCATATGGAGATCTAAAAATGACTTTGCTACTGATTTTGTTCCAAAAGCAGCAACTAAGAGCTGACAAAGCCTCAAGTAAAGCAAATCTGGAAGTTCCTTTATGGTATTCCCTGATATTACTGCTGTGTGTGTGCCTTGATTATCATGTAGTTTTGTCTTCCAATATTGTGATTGATATTAATTTGACTTCTATTTGATTAGTATGGTCAGAGTTAGCAATTTGGCAACAGTTTTGTATTTCAGAAAACATAATTAATTTGAGATGTTTAGAGTGTTTTGAAGAACACAGTGAAGCATAGGCTTGAACACAGATCACATTATGATTTCAGGGCTGCTTTATATGTAGAGAAAAAAAAGAGTCTTAATTGTAGAAGTGAAGCCTTCTTTGATGGTTATTCATACTTTCCAAGAACTTCAGGCTTGACTGGAAAGCTAAGCATTCATTTTATGTTGGTGGATGCAATAAGGGGTATGAACATAACCTACAAGATACGTTGTGAAGCCAACAGAGCTTACAGCTCTAGGAGGAAATTCACTGATTTTACATGATCAACCTTGTGTGATATGTACTACTATTTCATTCAGTATGTCAGGGGTATTTCTACGTAAATAAAGAAGCAGAGAGGTCCTCCATCTAATATCACGCCTTGACAAAAGCAGATTTAATTGATAAATGAGACCATGTTTGAATGATAGTGATCAATCTAGCTTACACCTTATTATTTCAAAGCTGTGACATATTGGTTTGAAACAATATTAGGTCACTGAAAAATGGATCCCAATTTATTGCTCACTGCTTGGTATGACAAATCATTCACTGAATAATGTCATGTCTGTTGCAAATTGGTATTTAGACTTGCAGATTTCTGCTCGTTTCTCTGTATTGCCATTTGGAGACCTGCATGTTCCAGCAAGACTGTGCTTTATGAATAACATAGCATGGAAAGTATCCCAAACACCAGAAATATTTTGATGCTTTACTATTTTTTTTTCTCTTGAATATCAGTGTGTGATTTTTCCAAGGAACTAAGAATTGAGTTAATTTTACTGGCTTTGAAAACATTTTGTACCTTTAAACAAAGTAGAATCAAGCTGATAGAACTCCAAAACATGGTTTCTTTCCTCCTGCCCATTGGTGTGTTTGTAGAAAGTGCAAAACATCCTATTTTTGCACACTTGCTTTTTGCTTTTGTTGCAGATTGTGCATGACATTTGTCTGGGCATGAGCAATCCATCATGCTTGCAGTAGGCACACAATAAGATTTTTGCTCAAAAGTGCATTCTAAGGAGAACAGTAAGCTGAATATTGTAAAAGCAATGGCCTAAGAAATTGTTCCATGGTGTTCTCGATCTGTTCTCAATCTGCCAAAGAGAAACGGTGTTTTTATTTAAAAATATATATTTTGCAATATTCCTCCTGGTGTCGTCAGCAGCAGCGGCACAAATTTCAGCTGACAGTTGGAAATCAAATTGCACCTGAGAGACACTTATATTTGCCCATACAAGAGACAATAATGCATGTTCACAGCTGGAGCTTACAATGATTTCTCTCTGACAGAGCATTATTCTCAGCACCAGTAACAAACCAGCTACGAAGAGGCACTGTCTGCGTTTTCTACACCTTGTCTAGGCAGTGTTCTGATGCACCGTGGTAAACCTGTGTTCCAGGCTTAAGTAGAACAGGCTGGAATTGATATATCCTTATTGATGTATTTGTGCAATATCTGCAGCTACTGTACACAGCTGCTTTCAAGGTAGTGTGAAAGTCTGTAAACTAGCATAAGAATCTTGGTGCAAAACGTGTAGGATTTGTTTGGGAAAGGGCAAACTAGATGGGCTGGAGCTCTTCTCTAACTCCATGTTTGACTAGTAATGAATGCTGCTTCTTGGTGGGCTGTTTGTTGGAAGATGGGGTTGAAAGAGGGAGAAAGAGATTAGAAATAATTAAATGATCTGAAGGAAAAAAAAAAAAGAAAAAAAAAAAAAACAAAGAAAATCAGGTCGAGCTTTTCCCTTTAGCTGGTCCCTGGTAGCTCAGATATGCCTTAGGGAGAACAAAAAAGAAACGTCTGCTTCTTTTCCAGGATGGTCTTTATCCCTCAGTTGTTACTTGTAGGTGTTTTCTCTCACTCTTCATTATCTTGTTGACTAAAATATTTTTTTCTCCTTTAGAAGCAGGATAATTGATTAGGAAATGATGGGAGGGAGATGTCTGCAATCGCAGACATCAGGGTTGATCCTTGCATTGTTAACAGGAATACAAAAATAATTGCTTTTCACAGGCTTTTACCAAGTACCTTCTCCTAAATGAGTGGAAGCCTAACAGAAGTTTGCCACTAATTAGTGCTACCACTATTAACATTAGAATATTTATTTGAAAATGTCTACTTCCATGTTTTCATTAGGTTTGTGTCACTAATATTTACCATTCAGAATAAATCAGATGGGTTTTATTTGAACAAGGCATTAAACTATCATCTTTTTATCCTCTGTTATTAGAGGCACGAAGCAATTTAAAATAGTTTTAACTATTTTTAATAGGCACAACAGAGTTGTTAGAGAATGCTCTGAGCAATTACATACAAAGTTCTGGGGAGGTGATGAAAAGAACAATTTGTCATTTGCAGTGGATATGGCTAATGGCTGTATGTTTAAATAGTGCTTCCTAAAGCAGTTTCTTACTTTTGCGCATGCTTCCAGAGTGTGAACAATTTGATCAGAGCCAGTACATTTTGAATGACATTGCTGGTCTGAAACAATTAGTTCAGAAATGCGATAAAGAGAAACTAATCCATCATCCCTCACAGCTACAGGGTAAAAGAAATTAGGTTTTTAGTCAGCGTTGGAGTCCAGTGCTGAATAAAATGCAGAAAAGCATTTTGTTAGGCTTTCCCATTAGCATCTGGATTTCCTTCAGAGCACCAAGGAGCGTTTAACCTGCTGGTTAAGGAGCACTTCTGCATTACGAGGTCACGTTGGGTTTGAAACTTAGTGCCAGCTGATGGTCACAGCCCACAGGGGAGGGATGAAGGTAGAAATTAGCAGCAGGCAAGGCTGGATTGCTGGTTGTGCTGTTTGGGATTGTGTTTAATGTGAGTGTGTGGTGTGATTAAGGAGACAGTGCTGCCAGTCTTGAACTGTGGTGTGCAGAGAAAGGCAGGACAGCCCTTCTGTACAGACTGCTGCACATCTCAGCAGTGCCAGCGGTGAGGCTTCCCCAACATGCAGCTGCTGAGAAGGATTCAGTTGGTGTTGCACTCCCATTTATCCTGTCACTCCTTTTTCACATGGCATAGCTCACTTTGAGAGGAGAAAACAAGCAGACTGTTACCATATTCCATTTGATTGTGAAAATTAGGCGTTAGCTGAAATTGCAAGGACCTCACTTTAAGCTGAAACACATCAACGTTCTTATTAAATGTGTAGATTGAAATTGCAAGATATTATATAGGTCTCTGGCACTGCTCTCGTTGTTGTGGGTTATTCCATACGCAGGAGTTGCATGCCTAATTACCTGCACAGCACGCTGAAAATTGATCTTATATGTTTTATCTGCAAAATAATTCACCTTTTATGCCAGAAAGATTAATGGTGTACATTAATTTCAAATCTGAATGTTTCCCATTAAACTCTGGAATAAAATGAGTTTCTGAGAGGTGTTCTTCACTTTTTGCATTTGGACTCAGTTTCCCATCGTGCAATTTACTTTTTTCCTATAAGAAAAAAAAAAAAAGATATCAAAAATATAGAATATCTATATAGAAATAGATATCAAAAGTTTTGTGGGGAATTTCAGAAGCTCTGAGACATCTCTGGGCTTTTTTTCCCAAGTTTATGTACTATGGTGAGCATGACAACTCCCAGCCAGAAACTCATGGCCTCAACGTACTGCTCAAGCTGTGTTAGGGAGGTCTGCTGGGCACTCACCATTATGGTGATGTAGGAAATGCTAACAGAAAGTAGCTAAGACCTAGTATTCGTATATAGACCATGGTGTGAATTCTCACTGTGTCTAGTGTAAGTATTAAATATTATTGCATTCTTAGTGGTTTAACTACTTTTAAGCAAATGGTTAAAGAGTTTGGTTTGAGGCTTTTTTGAGGGAGGTGGTGGAGGTGGTTTTCTTCCCAGTTGAGCATATTTAGGTCAGTGTTCAAGGCTGTGGGCATTTTAGTTGTCCAGCGGTGTGCAGTAAAGCCCTGAAATAATGTACAACTTACTTACACTAATAATGTAAAGAGTTTTTTCTTTGCAAGCTGTATTATTTTTGACAGTGGTACCCAGATGGATTGTGATATGCAGTTTGCACGTACTGGGGGATCCTTTATTGGAGGACATCATTGTTTTGTCTTACACTTGCAGTGCATGAGATTTTTACTGTGAAAGTGCCATTTGTGTTTGCCACCAAAAAAAAAAAAATTAGCAATGATTTATTTTCTAACAAAAATAATTATTTCTTCTTTTTGACTGAACTCCAGGAACCAAGCCTGACCTGCTAGCTGGCTGCAGGAGAATGGGCGGGAGGGTGTTCAGTGTATTTTTACTACATGCAGATTAATTTCCTACCTTTAATTAATTTGTTTCCACATTGCTAAGAGTTCCATGCAGACAGGCTCATTGCTGTGCATGTCCATGTGAATATGTGCATGGAGCTGTGCTCCTCTGTGCTGGCAAATGGGCACTTGTGCCTTAAAGCCATGTGCATGAGCAAGTGGTGGCCCAGGGCAGAGCTCACTGCTTCCCAGTGATGCTCACCTCCAGCACCTGAGATGTTTCTGCTGTGCACTGTCATGGGCTTCACAGTGGGAGTTGAAGTCGGGGCAGATGATGGGCTAATTGGTTTCTTTCTTAGTTATGTCATCTCTCATTACCCTCTTAAAATCAGTGGTACTTTTCCATTGCTTTTAATTTTAACTCTAAGGCAGATAATTCAAAATTCCTGTTTTTTACAGATTTCCTGTCTTTAATTGCAGTTGGTGTCATTGCTAAATTTTCTCTGATTACTCCCTTGCAAACACTGTAAAAGCCATATGCCATCGTGTGGTTTAGGCAGAATTTTAATAGGGAAAATAGCAAGTTACTTCAGTTTCCTCTTAGTCTCTATTACAGAATATTGTAAAATATGAATTGTACAGCTGCATGAAATAATGCAGATTTTAAGCTTAGTGGCTGATATGAGACATCATCTGCTGAAAACAACAGCAGACCAACCAGATATAAAATAACCTGAAAAAAATCAGAGCTGGGACCTGTTGCTGAGTCAGCGCAGTGCAGCATCCATTGCTGTATTTTCAGGATAGAAAGCATGAAAGCATCCACTTCCCTAACCAGAACCCAGTCAATTTGAAAACAAGGCGTTTCAGTCAGTATCATAACAGTATTATTCATATCTTTAACTTTTGGCTGTCTTAGAAATCTCATCAGGTGTGAATTACGGAACTAGCTGGTGTGAATTCAGTAGGTGTAGAGGAGCAGTTCCAAAGAAAATAACCATCGGAATGTAGGCTTTAAGTGTACAAACCAAGCTTTATGAATTATCTTACTCCTTTAGTCGTAGGCCTGCCTGCATTTTGGTTTCCAGGCTTTTGCTTTGCTGTCATCCTGAATTTCCTTACAGTCTTGGTTTCCCCAAACCAGTATTGCCTCTTACATTTTGTTTGTAAGAAATAAAATCTGCCCACTTCCACTCAGTGTTTCCCCACTGATGTGCTTGCTGTCTTAAAACAAAAAGGTACAATTTAATTTAAAGCCTTTTTTTTTTTCTTTTCCAGAAGCAGTGATGTAAACATAAGACCTAATGTAGAACCCAGTTAGAAGCTGCTACACTTCTGGGGCTGATCTCCCCCCAAAAACCTTTAGCAGCATTTCATTTTTGTTATATGGGAAGTGGTGTCTTTTCAGAGCTCACATAAGGCAGAAGATGACCATGGCAGACCCTGACAGTCACGCAGATTTAATTGTTGAACCTTATATAGTTTAAAAATGACAGGCAATTTTATGAAATGTTTTCTAATTGAGCCCTTAAGTGCACAGAGTGCATAGAACAGTATGAGCATGCTTTGGGTGGTAGACTGTACAGTAAATAATAATCAAATAATACTAAATAAATAGTAGAAGCCAACCAAGATGTAGCAAACAAATTAAAAATGACTAATAACAGTAATTTCTAATACCTTATCCATGTACAGTAACCAAATAAGGAAAAAAATGCATTGGAAAGCAAAGGCTTCGTTCTCTGAGGAAGCCCAGGAGAGGTGTATTGCTTTCATTTATAACAGAAAATCAACTGAAAATTTGTAATTGACAGAAAGGAAGTGAGTTTATGTCCCTTGAGGTGCAACAAGGAAAGGGTGTAAACAAAATAAATCACAGAACAAGTTGCTTAATGTGAATTTTTTGGAGAAAAATCAGAATACTGTTTTGTAAAATGCAGTAAATATAGAATGAGATGGTGGCTGTGGGGCACTGGTGAAAGAAATGCCACTCTCCATTTTTAATGGAGTCGATGAAAATATATGTGTAATGGGAAGTCAGGTTTCCAGGAGTGCTCATTCATGCTGTTGAAGGATCTAATTGAACTGGAATACAGTTTGCATGGCTTTCATAACTGTAAGGACTGATTTCAGTGAATTTATTCTCAGCCTAACCCAGAATAACGGTGACAAAATCTAGCTGCTTATTTTCCTGCTGAGTATACAGACGTGGCCATCTCTGTTGAATGTTGTTTGTTTTTAAATAAAATAATACTTTGAGTTCATCAAAGCAAGTAGCTAAGTAAGTACCAGACCTGATAAAGCCTGGCTTTCCATACTGTTGTCTTTTGGAAGTCAGAATTTGATATTAAGCTGAAAATGAGTTGAGGTTTGTTGTTTTTTTTTTTCTCTAATGTTCCTGCATTGATACCTAATTTGTGCTACAGTTTTCTCTCTCTTACAATTGCTCTCATCCCTCGCTGCTATGATAAAATATGATTTTCTAGCCTTTTCCATTTTGTAAGACCATACAAAGAGGCTGTGGTCCCTTTCAAATCCTGTAGACCTGCTGCATCGCTTCATTTATTTATTTACCTAGTTTTTCTGTGGTTGATGGAATACTGCATGGTGCTGACTGTAGGCAGAGCCATCAGTGGTGCCCCTCAGTGCTGCACTCTGCTCCCTCATCCCTCTCTGTAACAGCAAGGCTCTGGCGCTGCATCTCGGTGTCTTTGTTGTAAGGCAGGAGAGTAGCTCTACAGGACTTGTGTTGTTGTGGACTGGATGTGTATAACTTTCTTAGGAGACTTGGGGCATATCTCAGGCATCTTGCTGAAGTCACACTGTCACAGGGTTTCCCTTCCCATTCCAGTAAATGCTCTGTGTTTTCATAACAAATCTGTGTTGGCCTTTGTTACAATAAATTCAACCTCTCAACTTACATAGGAAGCAACTTCTAGGGGAGTGCATTGTTTCACTGGAAGTGTGGTGAGTCTAGAAGGATAAGTGGTTATTTTCAACAACAAAAAATCCCCTTATAATGGAAGTTTAACTCTTGAGAATATAACTGAGAATGTCAGTTGTTCACATGCACTGTTCCAGCAAAATTATGGTAATGGAAGGAGTTTAAATATTGATAGAAGGAAATTAAATGCAATTATGAGCTATTTCATTTGATGCCCTTTTTACATTAACCAGTCCATAAATACTTTAATAATTTAATTTGAGTGTTTTTTATCTGCAGTATCTTGCCTTTTGTTAAATTATCCTGTTGGCTTAATGCTTTCCTGGCTGCGTGTTCACACTCAGATATGGGAGTTATGAAAATACCTGCTCTTCTTTTTGCAACTGCATCCAAATGTCTGCACTTCCAAATTAAACCCAATGGATGATCTCCATTTTGTAGGGGCAATGCAAGTGCTACAAGACACTTAAGTGCCAAGGCAGGTCAATCAAACTATAATCGTTTCCAATTAGCACTTGTAGAAGCTCTAATCTTTTCATAAACTTTCAGCTGAGTGGCACTTGGGTGAAAAATTATTTCTTGCCTGGGAAACCATTAAAAATTAATTTCCTTTCATTCTATAGGATATGAATGCAACAGGCACATGGCCTCTCACAGGAAGGGGTTTTTGCACAGCTCAGAATGGTATTCAGAGAAAAATAATTACATGTAATTTATGCCCAATCTCCTCGATTTATCTTTTCAAGTGAAGTTTTCCTTTAAAGTGTCCATAAAGAACTGCTGTTTCATGCCGAGATCAAACTTTTCTATGAAAAATGTAGTTTTGCTTTGTGCTGAGCTCTTCCAGGTGTTTATGGATCTTTGGATGTTGTTTTCAGCTGCATGTGCCAGTGCTGTTTCTCTCAGGTATCTAGCTGGGCTGTAGATAATAAATGATATTTCCCTTTTAATAAATTGTGGCCTAATTCTGCTGTCTCAAAAAAAAAAAAAAAAAAAGGATCCTTGTGTATCACTTTTGGATAGTGATAGGACAAGGGGGAATGGTTTTAAAATGAGACAAAGGAGATTTTGGTTGGATATTAGGAGGAAGTTTTTCACACACAGGGTGGTGATGCACTGGAACAGGTTGCCCAACGAGGCTGTGGATGCCCCATCCCTGGAGGCATTTAAGGCCAGGCTGGATGTGGCTCTGGGCAGCCTGGTCTGCTGGTTGGCGACCTGCACATAGCAGGGATTTGAAACAAGATGATCATTGTGGTCCTTTGCAACCCAGGCCATTCTGTGATTCTATGGTAAAAGATTTGGAATTGTTTTCGTGTTTTTCTGGAGCAGGAAGCTTTGTTGAAGAAGCCATCTGCTTTTTTAGTTTTGCTTGTTTCTGATGCTTTGGTGCTTTTTTTTCTGTCATTGGTTCTCTGGTCCTGTTACATAATATTATATGTAATAATGTTACAAGATGCAGTAAAATAAAGAGCTATGAAGATAAAAATGTGGGGGAGGAAAAAAAAAAAATCAAAAAACCAACTTTACCAAACATCTTTATTTTTGTAACTGATCAGAGTTGTCGTTTGCTTGGATCTTCAATGAGTATCCATCGTTTGTCCAAGAGGACAGCCGGCGATTTGTGTCTCAGGAGACCGGCCACCTCTACATCGCCAAAGTGGAGCCTTCAGATGTGGGAAATTACACCTGTGTCGTGACCAGCACTGTGACAAACAGCCAGGTCCTTGGGTCACCAACTCCTCTCGTGCTGCGCACTGATGGTATGGCTTTCCTCTTCCCAGTCTCGAAATAACACTACTTTCACCGTGTTACAAACAGCTAGTTTCCAGTCGATGGTTTTTTTTGTGGCAGTGTAACCTTTGGTGCAGTCTCAGAGTATTGGTTGCTTGTAAGAAGATAAACTGTTCTTTTGTTGTGCATTCCTCTGCTACATCTGACAGCGATTTCACTGTAAGGTCATTGTGCGTGAGTTTCTAAATGGAGCGCAAGAGAAATAAATTTTGAATGTCATGTTATTCAGTGTTTTAGAGAACGATGGCTTGAAAAATGAAAAAATGTCTTTTCTCACTTGTCTTGCATAGGTGTGATGGGAGAATATGAGCCCAAAATAGAAGTTCAGTTTCCTGAGACGCTTCCTGCAGCGAAAGGCTCAACTGTGAAACTGGAATGCTTTGCACTAGGAAAGTAAGTTCTCATCTTCACCCATACGGCAAGGCTGAAGTGTACTGGAGTTCATTTGCACAACAGATGTGGGCATCTAGCACCATCTTTTCAGTAGTCTTCTCCTAAGATCAAGTTTTGACCATCATATTTACTGCTTTGGAATAAGATGTGAAAGAGCCTTGAAGACACTTCTGTTGTTGTTTGGTATTAAAATGTGCATGTTTGCAGTGCAGGAATCTATGTTTCACTTCAGATTCTCTTGAACAAGATCAGTGAGTTTTGCAGATGTCCTTTGAGTTAGCTCTGCTTTCTCAGTATAAAGGGACTCTTGTTGAAGTCAGTGACAATTAGGACTGAATTTCACTGTTAAATGTACCTGATGCTTTTCTAATGTTGTCCTTCTTTTGTAGCTGAAATCAAGATTAAAATGCATTCCTCTTCTCAATGACATTTCACACATAATTGCTATCTTTTTCTCCTTCATAAATGATTTGAGAATGCATTTATGTTTCTGTAAATGTATTTAGTAACCACTCTGCAGTTTATTTGCAGGCAGCTTTGTCCATAATTTTAAACTCCAGAATGGTAACTTAATCACATGTTATTGCTTCTGCTCCCCAGCTAGGTAAGGGAAATTTTGCCTATCAGAGAATGAATGGCTCTTCTAGGATGGAACCTGGGGCTCGCCTTGATTCCCCTTCCTTTGAGGACACTGGTAAAGCTCTCCTGTCTTCAGGGGAGGCCAGTGGTGATTTGCTGGAAGTTTTCAAGTCTTTGAACGTTCAGATACTCGTGAAAAATCTGATGCCATAAATAATAGCATGAGGAACAGAACAGCATATGCAAATCAGTAACCATGCTGTCTGACCATCTGTCATGTACAGTATGAATACTACTTTTAATGCAAGCTTTAGTCACTTCAGGGCTGTAATGCATATTAGTTTAAGTACCTAATTTTTACAATCAAGTACTTGCAGCACAGTTATTTAATGAAATCCCATTATTTTCTGTTTAGCCCCGTGCCTCAGATTAACTGGAGAAGAACTGATGGTATGCCATTTCCAAGCAAAATAAAGCTAAGGAAATCCAATGGCATGATTGAAATACCTAATTTCCAGCAGGAGGATGCAGGACTGTATGAATGTATTACTGAAAACTCAAGAGGAAAAAACATTGCAAGAGGTCGTCTCACTTACTATGGTAGGAAGTTTTTTCTTTCTCCCTCTCTTCTATCCTTCTTTACACACGAAATATAAACCACTATCAATTCGTTTGGGGTTTGCAGCTTCTACAATGCTATTGCAAATTTGTTCATAAAAGTTGCTGGCCTCTTGCAGAGAAAGAAGGTAACTTCTTCACCAATGTTTTGCATAACACTTTCGGTAAATGTCCACATTCAAAAGAACTGCAGGAAGTGACTGTGCTTGTTTAGAAAAATGCTGGAATGATATATGTATATATTTAATACTTTTTGTTGGTCTGTGGGTGAAAATGTAAATTTCTAGTGGATTAGATTTATTCAAGGGACTGCATAGGCCTCACATTTTCAGGAAATGACAGTTTTATCTTCCTTTAGGAGAAGGTTATTGATGGATATTGCCAATTCTTTGCTTTCAAAAAAAAAAAAGGTTTGTTTTTTTTTTTAAAGAATAAACAAATAGGATAATATATTCTAGAATAAGAAATGAAATAATAGGGGATTTAATTGCTGGAAAACTGACAATCTCTTGTGCATTTAAGGCTACAGAGTGAAATGAATATCAGCAAAGCATGATGGTGGTGGTTTAAAGCTAGAGCGATTTGCAACGAAGTGGTAATTGACAATTTTTGTTAAAGCCAGATCTTTGCAAATTTAATTTTCTTCAGGTAAATGGCAATTTAGAGACTGATTCAGGCTTTGCTTTGGAATGTTTTCATCGTGTAGGAATATTTGAGCAAAGATTTTATTTCTCTGTCTTGTGGAAAAGCACGGCACGCACCTACTGTGCCACTTGGTTCTTTCTATGGGAAGCTACTGTTTACTGGAACAGTGCAGTAAGGCAGATTTCAGTCAATGATGATTTTAATTTAAGAAGCAGGTTATAAAGTGGAAGGAAAAAATATTCCCCTCCAATTCCCAAATAAATAGTTACACTAAATTTTGCATATGCTAGTTATAGTTGGGTCTTTTAGGTATCAGAAAACGTAGGAAGAAATAGCTAAGATGCTTTCTCTGTCAGTGTCATCTGCAGTTCTAAACTTGGCAGTATACTTTTCATTAAATGGCTTATATAAAGCTGTTTCAAAAGCTTGAAGTGAGCTGTGGTTTGCACGTCAATTTGGTTCACAAGTCTTACAGCAGCTCTGGATCAGAGCAGCTGTAAAGCACGAACCAGAATTGGTTTGTTCATTAGTTCTTCCAATGTATTTATGAAGGTGGGTGATTTTGAAGTATTTGCACTACTTCCAGAGTTCTTTTTCTGTCATTAAAGGGCACAGATCTCAAATAAAAGATGTTGCTAATCAATAAAAGCAAGTGAGCTGCAGTTCTGAGAGAATTGTGATTTGCAGATGCTCCGTGTGAACATCTTCATTACAAACCCAGAAAGGGATCTGAAACCTTGAATAGAGTTAATATTCCACTATAAATGTCTGCCTGTCCTAGATGCATCCCTAATATGGTTCTTTAGACTGAAGAAAATAAGGCTTGTAATTGGCATGAATGTTACTCCAACTGTTTTATTTTGCTTGTTTTGCTTAATGAAACCCATTCTGCAGAATTAAGTTTTTCTTATTTTGTTACTTGCTTTCTTTTTTACAAATAGAATACCAACAATTCTGTAGTCAGGACAAAATAATTTTACAACTCTTTGAGAGTTAGGAGAATTGTTCTGATTGTAGTTTAATAGTGTTCTGTAGCTGTGGTATTTGGATTCCCAAAAAAGCTTTAAAAGGAGTTAGGGTTAACATTTTCTGTGTTGTCTTAGTGAAACAAAATGCAAAATCCATCCCTTCACAGATGAAAAAAAATATAAGCAAAATGGTGCAATTTGACTAAAAATACAGGATTTTCTTTCCAGATTTTAAAGATTATTTGCAAATGAGACATTAGCCTGTCCTAAACAAAAGCGGGAAATACTTTTTTCCTTTGTTAGGAAGTAATTGAAACATTCCAGGGCTGTGATTTAACAGGGAGCTGTTAGAGTAGTATGGTCAGGTTGCAATTGGACTGGATGATCTTTAATGTCTTTTCCAACCTGAGCAATTCTATGATTCTAAACTGCAAATCTTGAATTCTGAAAGTTGGGGGTTTCAGTGCCGAAGTTTGATTTAACAGTCAGTTGTGTTTACTCTGCTGTCCTGTCTCTACTTCTTCCCATCATGAGTCGAGGCATTGAAGTCATAAAGCACTGGAATGTAGGCTCAACTTCAGTCGTGCCCACAGTAGTTGCCTCAAAGTGGATTTTATGCTTGAGTTTGGTAATTCTGTGTGCTTCTGTAACTAAAAAAAAAAGCAAAAAAAGTTCTGTATTTTTCTAGTTTCATTGTGAAACTTTAGAGTTACATCTAAAGACATAGCTGAGTTGATTATTCAGATAGATATTCTAAAACGTATTCTGACTTCTTTCATAACATTACTAACAGACTATTAATCTTCCTTTTTCCTCATGAAGGATTTTATCAAGAAAAGCCCTACATCAAATGTTCAGTTCATTGTCCCCTGTGCAATTCCAACATGTGTTTAATGACATTTTTCTCCTCGGTGGAATTCAAAATGTGCTAAATATAGGATGAGATTATCTAACTATGAATTAATATAAAACCTGAATATATAAATAATTTGCTTTCACTTCAGTAGTACATTCATTTGTCATTACCCTTTTCCATAAAGAGATACTAGAAGAAGAAAGAGTCCATGACTTTTCATAGCGTGGAAAAATGAGAATAAATAAAATGGTTACATTTTTGCATTTTAAGATCCAATTAAACAACATGTAACATGGCAGAGATATGTAAAGCAATTAATTTAAAGGGTAATTAAAGAAAAATACTCTTAATTAGCACGTGTTGATTTAACGGATCTCATGCTTGACAGTACTGAGGTAAAATGTTTAACAGGGAGAAAAAATTCTTCTGTTCTGCAGCAGTGGACCGAATAGCAAAGGTGAATCGTGCTGGTGGTCAGAATCGGCCAGCAAGGTCACTTCTGCTTGCTTATAGCAGCAGCCATTGCTGTTCACTTGGCTGGATTTCCATTTTATGTAAATACAAACCCCCCAGTAATAAATAGCAGCATATAAAATACAAAATACACATTAAAAAAATACTGACATATTGGTGAGAATGTACCACCCAAATTACACTGGAGACACATTGCTCTTCAACGTGGAAGAGCACCATAGTTCAGTGGTTTTGTCCTGACTGTCTAATGTATGGGGGAGGTCCTCATATCATTGGCTGTAGAACTGTAAACAGCTGAATAGCATTGAGGAAGTGCTGACTGATTAACTTGAAGCTTAATTGACTTAATAATTTAACTGCCTTGCTTCAGAGGTACTTTGTTCAACTTTCTTGGCATACTGAATGGTTCCTAACAGTGCAGTGAATGCTTCTGAGCATACGTATGGAGGTAAAAAAACCAAACCAAACAAACAAAGAAACTTGTTTTCAGGTATCTGCGAATGGAAGTTACTGCATGCTTCTTTGGGTCTGGTTGTTTTATCAGAAAAAAGTTATCCATACTTAAGCTTGGTTAAATCTTTGAGTTAAAGGTAGGCTGATCACTGCTGTATCACTGCTGAGGGCGTCAGGATGAGTGTCATCAGTATGAGTGTCACCTCTGCCTTTCAGCGAGGTACTACCTTGAAAAACAGAGGTTATATTTTCTGTTTTTGCGAAACATTGTGAATTCCCAGAATGCTTCGTAGCCTCCTTTTCTTGAACTATGGAAAGTGCCTTTTGACTCTGATTTATTGCCCGACTGCTGAGCTATCCTAAGATGTTTTCAGAAGAGATTTCTAGATCACCTTTCATTCTGTAGCTTTCAAAGTAAAGACATGTATAAGCAAATTGCATCTGATGCGTAGCTTTAATTTAGGGACCATCCTGTAGTCTTCTGCCTCCAAGCAGAGGTAAGGCATCCGCAGCACTCCGTGGGAGAGCACGGAAATCATGGTCCTGAAGCTTTGCCTTTCCTGAATGTTCTCATTCTCTTCCTGTGGTTTAGAGGATTGAAAAGGAGCTTTTTATGGGAGCGTCTACTTTGAAGGAAGTCAGATTTAAATACTCCTGCTGGCATGCATCATGGATGCTGAGGACTCTGCGAGGTACCCTCAAATTGTTTACAAATTGGATCTCAGCACAGCTTCTGGAAAGCTTTAATTTCCAGCCACTGCTTCCAGGAGCTTCAGCTCATTCACTCATTGCAGTTGGTCTTCACTCTCACCAAACCCCAGAACAGTCAACATAAAGAGATTTCTTAAAAATCTAAAGAAGAATTGTCTTTCTTGCCTTATGGCCTAAGGGGATTCCCCTGGGTCTAATGAGGTAACAGCTGTTTTCTCCAGGATCACCTGCTTGGCCTATGAGCTGGAAGAACATGGTGGTTGTATTCACCCCAGGAAAAGATGACTGAGTCTTCTCCCTGTCACCGAGGCTAAATTTTATCAAATTACACACTTGTATTACTTCATGCCTGTGGGACTGTGAGTTATTACAAGGGATATATGAGGCAATAACAACTGAAGCAAAATATAGGCTGGTGCCTTTACAGCTAACTGACCATGATGCTGATGGCTGACATTGGTTAGAAATTCAGTTACCTACAAGTATTTTGTCTTAAGGGAACCTTTTCCGCATCTTTCATGGAGATAGCACTGTGAGTTCCAGAGAACTGCAGGTACAGCACAGACTCCTATTATGATCTTACACAGTGTGCTACAAACTCCATTAAGAGTAACTTACAGCCTCACAGCTTACAGGACATCCTGTCTTTTTCATCTCAGTGAAGATAGGTTGCCCATTTGCCTGTTCTGTGCTTAAGGATGAAGGAGGAGTGGTGACCTCAGGAAGATCATGGCTATGCACCAAACCAACACAACAGCTGAGGACGAGGCTTCATACCAAGTCCTACAGGAGCACAGATAAGGAGTTAGCATCTCCAGAATGAAGCCAGATGTTCTAAGCAGGTAGTATTTGCCTGATGGTGACAAGACCTCAAGAGGAATTTTTGTTCAGAATCATTCTGGTACAATTGAGCAGGCTGGATGAGGAGGGTGGTGCTGGGCTTGGAGAGCAATATCTATCTTCTGAGAGGAACTGGAGATTACTAACATGTGGCCTTCTGTCTGCTGTTTTCTCAACTGCTGCACTGTGGACATCTCTGCTAAGTTTCAGAGCATTGCATGGAATACTTCCAGTTGTAATTGCCCCATTTATGCTGTCTGTTCAATTTTGATCTGGTTAGTTGAATTTAGTTGAATTATTTTTCTCAAAGAACTTCTGAACTTTTCTACAGTCATTTTTAGAGACTTTTAGATGCGGAAGATTGAAAAGAGTATTTGTTTTTCTGCTGGATTCCTTGGTCATTAATTGGAAGAGACAAAGAACTTCCCGCAAGGAAATCACTGAGGTCTACATCAACGCTTGTGCAAATGATCAAGCACCATGAATTTCACACACAGTGGCTTTTGAAGCTGTGTTCATTTCTTTTCTGAGCGATGCTCTTGCTGCCATTCTTCTATCATATACACCCTGGAGAACTAGGAGTGCCCTCCTATGGAGGCTAATACAATAAGTCCTTAAATGCAAATTTGCAGTGTAGTCCATGTTCTTTTCTCAAATGAAATTGAATTGAAGATCGTGAACTTGAAAATAGGCTACAGTTAACCTACATTCAAGTGGAGATACTCAGCAGATGTGAAATACTGCACATGTATGGATCCTTCAATAATTCAAGTACTGTTGCTTGTTGCATAAATATTTAGGTATGCAAAGTGCAGAAAGTGTGCTGATGTGGAAGCTTGAGTTTTCGTTCCCTTGACACATGTGGGACAAGTACTCCTAGTGGCAGTGTGAGATAAAACAGTGGCTCTTCATTTTTCTATTTTTAAACTCCAGTGTAGCAATGTTAACTTTCAATATTTAACCAACATGAATATCAGTAAAATAGGCGTAGTATGTCTGTCTGACACGAAGATCAGGTTATCCTGTCTTCTACAACTGACCTTGATAAAGACAGTGTAAAAAATACATGAACCTCAAAATCAGTGCAAGGTATTAATGCTCATGTGGCATAAGATAACTGCAAAACAAAAGGAGTATCAGGAGGTTTCACTGTCAGCAAATACTGGTCAAATTCCAAAGCCTCCTAAGTTAGTATCTAAATGAATACAAATGTAGTACAGTTTTCTGTGAGAAGATAATCCTGACTATTATTCATAAATAGTGTTAATCCTTTGAGTCAAGAAGTTCAGTACAGTATGTGACTGTGTTGAGATCTTACTGCTGTTCTGAAAATAAGGAGAATTTATATGAACAAATGTTTTTTAGTGAAATGAATCCCAGTCCTCATCCAAATGATGATCTGCTGGTCTTGTTCCTTTGGCAGTGGAATAGGTTCAGCTCTCAGCTGTGCTGCAGACTTCCCTTGTGACCATAGGCGACTCATTAATTTCCCTAGTCTGAATTAATTGCTGCTATAACACTGTTGTAGTAGGAAGTGCAACAGGAATTAATCTGACCTTAGGTGCTTCCATCACTCATCTGTAAAATACTGATGTTTTCTTATATCACTGTGTTGTCCTGTTTTGTTTTGATTTGAGAATGTTAGTGTCTGTACTTAAGGAAATAAAGGATTAAATGTCAAATATCTATTATGTTTTAGAAGTTGATGCTTTCAATTTAGTAGCCGAAGTATTGCTAAAAGAAAATACTGTTGTAAATATTTACCTGCACGGCTGCCTCTCATGTACATTATGTGGCTTTTGCTGTTGTTTGCAGGAACAAAGTATAGCCTTAGCCTCATTATAATATGCTTAGATTATCCAGAAGCAGAGATCCTTAGATTCTCTTCAGCATTAATTTGATGGTTTGGCTGCATCAATTATTTAATTCCAATAATCCTGCTAATGTCTTTGCCTTACATTTACCTCACTTTTAAATTTGTGTTGATTGTACTCCTGAATTAGTGATTTTAATATTGGTTCGACTAGTTCAGCTTTAGTGATATATCATCTCAATTTCCTTTTGTTTTACTACTTGCAATAAAAATATTTAGAAGGAACAGTGAGTAATTTCTTTCATTAGTGACTTGAAGCGGAACCAGTGAGAGGCTCTGGTGGTACATTTAGGGTCTTCCTTGTTGATACATATTTCATCTGCAGCAAAGCCACACTGGATCCAGATGATAAAAGATACTGAAATTGCCGTGGAGGATACCTTATACTGGGATTGCAGAGCAAGTGGCAAGCCGAAACCATCATATAGGTGGCTGAAGAATGGAGACCAGCTGTCAGTAGAGGTAATATTCATTTCTGAAGAGCACAATGGTATACAAAATTAGCACTGCCTCATGTAGCAATGAGAGTTCAGAAAGTCCATGTAAATAGTCCAGATAGTTGAGATTTTGTATACTTTTCCATGTTTGTTCGTCGGGAGCATCCAGATAGAAACATCTAAAGCTGCAATATCTGAAACACAAGGACAAATTACATTGTACAAACATAACTCAGCTAAAAGGATATTAAAGAGCAATGGTAGAACCATGGAAGTAATTATATAAAGAAAGGCTGGAGAAGGAAGTTAATTAAAATTATAGATTAACAACTGTAAATGGGGGATAAAGAATTTAAATGATTGTCTTACATTTGCTATTCGAATTTTGTTAAAGGTAATAAGAAAGCATTTGCAAACTTCTCGAGGAAAAGATGGCAGAAATTGAGTTGTTTGAAAGATAAAGAGTAGTGTAACATCGGTATTTGTTTTAATTCTGTTGTTAACCTAATGGAAAGTCATGTGTTTGGTGACAGGGAAAAATGTAGTTAGCAGGTCTGCCAGATCAGAAGTGCAGAAAACCACCAGGTACCCGTATCGATTTTAGTTCTCACTGTGCACTGAGAAAACTGCTGAATGCAGGTTATTGGGAATGTAAACTAGGGGCAGTAGCCTGTAGCAGGAGGGCATTTTGCCCTTGGCCACTGCTGTCAGGACTGCTCAAATTCTGCGCACAGCATTGGCACCCAGAGTTGAAGAAAGGATTGCTCGAGTGAGTTCAGTGGATGGCTGTGGAAAATGACCTGAGCACTGAAAAACAATTCGTAGCATTCAGGGTGTTATAGTTGCATGCACACTAACAGGAACGGTATTGTTTTGTGGGCAAGTTCTGTGATGGAGTACAAAATATATTGGTGATTTAAGAGTGCTGTTACTAAATTATATGGAGTCACTGAGGTAATGTGCTTTTTAACCTCATAAGTACAAAAGTACCTTTTCTCATTCAGATTTCCCAGTTCTCCAGCTTGGAGCACTGGTGTCAAGCCTTGAAGGAATGATGTAAGGGAATAAGCATGACTGTGGAAATGCTTGAGGGCTGTGCACTGTAGGGCTAACTCACTGAAGGTGGGCACCAGGGAGACAGCAGAAGAAGAGTTCTTTGTGTATCGTGATCATTTGTCTTCAGCTCCTGTGATAATCCTCCTTCATGCTGGGTCTGCTCCACAAAAATCTCCTGCTGTGGTTATTCCACTTAACTTCCCTTCCCCATAAATGAATCCTTTGTAAGGAGGAAGAACAACAGGAGCTCAGGATGCTAGAAATAGGATCAAGATGTGGAGATTAAAGCTTGTTACTTTTAGGGACTGTTTTGTGCTTTGTCTAACTTGCAATTAACTGGGAATGGATCCATCACAGAGGGGGCTGAGCTATGTTGGCTTTATGGAGATAGCTGGATTTGCCCTTCACTGGGACCAGCTGTGAGTTTGAGCCCGTAGCAGAAAGGGCAGAGTGAGTACTGTTATATTAAACCTGATGAGCCTTATGCAGGACCTCTGCTTGGCACTGCTGCTCCAGAAAAGCAGAAAATGTTTTTTGTGAAAATCGTTTGTCCTTGTGATCATTATTACTTTTCCCCAAAGGAGAAGCTGTTGGATTTGTCTTTGTCACTGGTTCCTCTTGTCACCAATCCCTATCACTCCATCCCAAAGCAGTCGCTTCCCACTGTAACTCATAGAGCTTTCCAGGAATCATCAGGTCGAGAAGCATCCTGTTCTTCATTCCATAGCCTTGTCAGCTGTAAGGCACTTAAATATGTCTTCCATTTAATGACTATTGGAATTTTTTCTGCGTAGCATCACAGAGAGCTCATTAACAAATGGCAAGTGTGAAATCTCTAAATAGTGTGAAATGCCAGTGCCATCTGTGTGTTTTGGATGCTCTCGTCTTCCTAGTATGATGTCCACATTTCTGGAGAAATGCGAGGGTATTTGAGAACAAAAAGCCTCTGTGAAACTGGGCAAGTTTGAAGAATTGATTTTATGCACTGTATTGCCAAATCTCAGTGCTGTCATATGAATTATTTTAGAACTGTTCTTACGTGTGTGCTGTTACGTCTGCCCCGTTTGTCACGTTGATGCTGTCCTATTTGAATTTCTTACTCATTTTAAAATTTTCACGGGAAATACATCATCAGTAAAGATATTTCTCTTACTATTCAGGGAAGGATCCAGATTGAAAATGGTGCACTTACAATATCGAATCTAAATCTGACAGATTCTGGCAGATACCAGTGCATAGCTGAAAATAAACATGGTGTCATCCATTCGAGTGCGGAGCTCAGGGTTGTAGGTAAGATTTTTCCTTTTATTAAATCACAGCCCTCCTTCTCCCTCTCCTCACACCGTCCACCTGCCCAGTACTCCACCTCCTCATGGTTTCAGCTTTATAATTCCCTCAGATGCTGTTGAATTAAACATTTTTGTCAACCTATTATCTTTTTTATCTGCAGTGCAGAGGAGTTTACTCATCTGTTTCCAGAGTATTTGCAGTCCAATCATTCATTGCTTTAAAACAGAACGCAGATAAATAATTAATTAGGCAAAGAGCAGATACAGAGGCTTGGATACAGGCTTGGACATGAAGACTTCTCAAGGGTCTGGACAGAGCCCTGGCTCGGCACATCAGTCAGCTGCACTGACCTTCTGCACTGAGCCTCTGGTGTTCCCAGGAGAGCAGTGCAGTGGGCTGCTCTTGTGGCAGCCTTCCTTTATTGAGGGGACAAGAAGTTGTCACTCAGTCATTCAAATGATGTGTGTGGGAGTCTAGAATAAATGGCAGCAATTTACTTGAGGAAAAAAGTGAACTTGCAGACTGCAATATGCATTGATATGCTTGTGTAATTTCTACCTCCAACACAGAAAGACTGAAATCAAAACTAAGCCTACAAGAGCAGTGCTTTTGGGCATGAGTTACTCCCTTTATATTGTATGAGGTTACACTCGATCGGCAGACTGCTCCCTCAGCCTCATTCTCCTAAAATCCTGAATTTCCTTTCGAACTTCCATGTTGCTATAGATAGAAGCCATGTGCTGTTTTTAACTGTTAGCTCATACAACCTGTGCAAATACAGAATGAGCTGTGCTGTAGTTTTCTATCATTTAATATGTGTGATCCATCATCGTACTTTGGCACAAAAGTAGAATCCACCACATTGCTTGAGTGTTAATGAGACTTGATGTTGACTGCTCTCACTGGAGTTAGACAAGTCATGTAAGCTCAAATTTGGTGTAGTGAAGATAGGCATGTTGTATCCAGTGAGCTTCAGTTCCAGTGAAGGCAACGTGATCTTAGGTGCGTGCTTCTTTGCAAAATTGAAACATCTACTTTTTTTTTTTTGTTTTTAACCAGCATAAAGAAGAAAAATGCATAATTGTCCAATGGAAGATCTGGTTGAAATAACTAATTCATTCGTGTTTTTAATTATGCTTGGAAGCTGAGAAGTGTCATGGACGTGCTAAATAGTAGTGTCGTTAATATAATTCAAGATGCTTTATTTCACTGTCAGTATTTCTCTCCTATTTCAGCTTCTGCTCCAGATTTTTCCAGGAACCCAATGAAGAAAATGATTCAGGTTCAGATTGGCAGCACAGTTGACTTTGAATGCAAACCAAAAGCTTCCCCCAAGGCCAGGTGTTCCTGGAAGAAGGGAGGTGAGCAGCTACACGAAAATGAAAGGTATCAAATCTATATTGGTTTATTTGTTTTAATTGAAAAAAAAACAAACCAACTCCTAAAATAATTTTTAATTCAGTAGTGTCATCTGTAGATCCATATAGTTGTGAACCTCTCTGAAATGTCTTGTGAGAGGATGTGGTTGGTTTTTGCTTGTCGTTGTGTGAACTGAGAATGCATATATATCGTTTTCTTTCAGATCAAGAGCCAGCTTTTACTTTCAGTCTGATGTAAATTTGAAAAAATAAAGTAGTGGTAGAAAACGTGGAAAGTTTCAACAAAATGGTCTGAAAGCACTGCTAACAAGTTGTGCTACAGCCGTGGGGATAATGTGTCTGAGAGACAAAAATAGGTTTCTACTTTGCAAGGATTAATAATCAGGAGGACCAGAATTCGCGTTCTTACCATTCTAATATATTGATATTTTTTTTCCTGTTCAACTACTGTGTTGGCTTCTATGGAAAAAATATTACAAAGATGGCTCAAAGCTGTGGATGCATTAGAAAGCCATATGAAAATATTCAAGATTTACTTTGTAATTGCAAGAATTACGTGATGAGCCCAGACCAGTGAGCTGAAAAGTGACAGATTAATATTGGCAGACATGTAACGCGCTTTAGGAAGAGACAGCAAAACCTCTCATGGTACAAGTATTGTGAATTAACTTAATGCTGAGGGTAGGGAACCTGCATCACTGTGCCCAGGTGGGTGCTGTATCTCCTGAGTATGTGTTATCAGTGGTATGTATGGGACAAAACAGAAAGTGACTTCTAAAATTGTGGTGCTGTTACCAGAATCAATTCTGTTTCTGTAGAACACTGTGTAAAATTTCTGTTTCTGATTTGGAAAGATGTTATCAGATCAGTAATTTTGGAGGCTCCATTGCGTGGATTGAGGGGTCTCCTTGTACCCAGTAAGTTTGAACGCTTGTGTCTTCTTGGTCTGTGCAGCCACAGCTCTTTCTTCGAAGGGCACCCAATAAATAGTCTTCATGTGTTCAGTTGTTGGTGTTTTGGCAGGAAATTAGGCTTCTGTCATTACAGAGCTTGAACAGTAGCGCAGACTCGCTAGCTGGCTGTGTGCCTGAAAGTAAGCAGAGTCTCATTCAAAATAAGTCCCTTGTTGGATTTTCTTTCTTCGTGAGACATCCCGTTGTCTTGTAATGACATCATATCACATTCATAAGGAAGTCTGTGACGCATGGCCACAGTGTTTGCTGACACTATGTGAAGCCCCTCTCTTTTTGACAATACTTGGTGGTTGTTTTTCTAACGTTTGTAAGTGTGCAAATAAATACACAGCACAGGATTCTTTCCATGTAGCTTCTCCATTCTTTCCATTCCTCACTTTTGCCCTTGCATCATTCCTCAAAGAATGCAGAGGAAGGTAGCCTTCCTGTTCCTGCTGTGTTGGAGCTGCCTGTCAGCAGCAGATAACCTGTGTTGATTAGAAGGATATTCAGAGCTGTCAGATATACACAGACCGTGCAGGGCTCCACATATGTCCAAAGAGTTCTGGCCAGGAGTTGGACTCTGGGAGCTTTCTGGATAGACACCATCTTTGTGGCTGCTTTGAATTGCTTTGATTTCAGATGTGGTGCCTGTACCAGTGGAAGAAAGTGATGTTCAGTTCCTGACTGTTTTGAGCGGACGAAATGCTGCCTGCTTACATCTATTGAAACACAAATTCAAATATACATCTGCCTGCTTGAATCTCTTGGAACACAAATTCCGCCATTTAGTGCTGCAAAGTGCAGATATTTCCAAAATACAGCCCAAAGTGTATACGGCCCCTCTGTATTACTGACAGCACATATAAATGGCTTACAGAGGAAACGTAATAACAAGACAGTGCTCCTGAATTAATCTAAATGGAGTCCACTTTCCTTCAGAGCAAAGGAGAAATGTGATTCTTTGCAGAAAGCACTATAGTTCATTACTGTCTGCTATGAATAATTGCAATTCACAGATTTCTCACAGTTCTACAGTTCTTCCCATTCAGTTTCCAATTAGCTGTACATTTTTAAGCCATTAACTAAGTTTCTGATGGAGCAGTCTGTGGGGGCTGGGGCAGAGGATGCCTTTTGACTTCCCCGAAGGGATAATGCTGGACATGGAGGTGCATGTGCTTTACTTACAGGAGAGGCAGAACGAGCTTGATGTGTTTGATCCTCAGACCTGAATGTGTTTGATTCTCAGACCTGCAGTGTGGTTCGGTCTCTCTCATAGAGCGCTCTGTGAGAAATACATGGAGTCGGTTGGAGTTTGCCTGTGAAGAGCCAGCAGGGTCATTGCAGTCCTCAGGAAAGTGTGGTGAGCTGTTTGCTTCTTCTGCAGAAGGTGGTTCTTGTGGGGGCACAGCTCTTGTGGCCCATGGGGATAAGTGCATGTACAGTTTTCCCAGTGTATTTGTCTGTGAATAGTCAGAACCGTGGTGCTGTTGGTTTGGTAGGTTTGCCTGTGGTGTAATGGACTTGTTTGTTCAGCAAAGTGTAGAACAGGTTGTTGAACATCAGGCAGTGGGATGTTTTGGTTTTTGTGTGCATCCATGCAGGTGTTGGAGCCTGTCCCCTCTGGGGGGTGTGCCAGCACAGTCCCATCCCCACAGCCCCAGGCACACTGCATCAGTGCTCTGCTGCAGTACAGCCAAGTGCTACTTCAGAATACTGCTAGTGTTTTGTTCTGTGTGAATTTATGTTTCACTGGGGTTACTGATCACATTACTTCTGTAAAGCCTGGAAGATTTTCATTTTGATGGCAACGTTGCTTGTATTTCTAATTTATTTTTAAATGGTGCTGCATTTTCAGTATGTAGGAGATTTGGATAATGACTCAGTAAATTTTAATTAAATGAGCTGAATCTCATACATCTTGTAGAGGGGAGAATGTATAAGTCAAATGGATTCGAGAGCCTTTGGACTGAGAAATTGCTCTGTTAAAGAATACAGTCTTGTTTCTTGTTAGTTTTGCAAAATATTCCATTTATTTATTATTATTATTATTAAGTATATCTTGAAAAGAGAGAACAAGACAGTGAAGAACAGTGGAACACAGAATTAAGGCACGTGGTTCAGTGTAGAGTATGCAAAAGTGAAGGCATAAAATGGGAATGAAATGAACTGGGTGCTAAAACATGGAGCAGGCCCCTCCAAAATGCAGTTTTGGAACTTTGGAACAAATTATCGTGGATGTGCTGAGTGTGATAGTCAGGAATGAGCAAGAACGTCTTCAGTGCTTCCAGATCAGACATTGATTGTGGAAATCCGTGGTTAACTGGCACAGGTCTGTTTTTACCCCATATTATGATTGTGTTATCACTGGGCTAGAAGCAGCTTGTGTTTACTTAAGCTGTTCTTTCCAGTCATTTCTTGTTGTATGGCCTTTTAAAAATGTCTGCAGTTGTTAAGCTGCATCCTGGTTGTTTTTATTCAAAATTATTCTGGAGCAGCTTCTCCTGACAGCAGAGATCACAGCATCTCCAGGAGGGGAAACCTTCCATCTTCTCTGTTGAAAGTCCCCACCTCCAGATGGATGAGCTTTTATTTCTTAATGTGTATTTCAAAAAAGAGTATGAGACATTTTAATCAAGGTTAAATACACTCAGTGCTAGTTTATCTCCATCAGAAACAGTAGGTGTCCCAAATATGGTCCTAGGTACCCATTTAGAAGATTTCATTGAATGTTTTTATATTATTGCTCTAATATATGGCTGGAGAAAGATTAAGATTTTGAGTTGGTGCCAAGCAGTGTTTCATCTGTAAGCTCATCCACCTGTATTCCTGCATGTTTGTAAATATACTAAGAGCAGAACAAGATGAAAAGATATTGCAGACTTCACCTTCGCTGGCAAACATCCCAGTGCAAGTCTCCCCCCCCAAAAAAACACCTTCCAGTTTTAGAATCTTTCACTGTGATGAAGTGATGTCAAGTTCAGGGGGAAAGAGAAGATGAGGTGCTATTCCTGATAAAATATTGCATAGTCTGTACAAGGTTCAGTTATGGGTTTCAAATTAAGCATTTGTACTTCATTTCATGTTACAGTTTGAAACGCTGTGATCTGGAAAGTAATGCATTTACTTACCAGTGCTTCAATAGGAGCTGATTTTGGCTGGCTTTCTCGTTAAGTAATCTGATTTAATTTAGTTGGAATTTGCTTGATATATAAAAAGCTGGTTTGACCCACTTTCTGCTGATCCTTTGTACTGAGGAGTTATGAACTAGAAAGTAATATGTTTATATTTATTATCAGATCACTAAGGGTCTAAAATATTTGGCTTTTCTGCTGAATAATCTGACAAATATAAAAAGGCAGTGATTTAGTTTAACTGTCTGTTATTTTAGTAGCAAAGCATTGCCATGGAAGATGAACAAATTTACATTCATTAACGATTTCATTAATGGCACAAAACTTCAAGTGGCAGCCTTGCATTGGAAGAGCTGGAATCCTGGATCCTGAGGCGTCTGCTGGCCTTCATTGGTGGGTGGTTGTACTGCACCAACATTTCCATTTAACACAGTTTTAACAAGTAAGGGTAATATATGTAAGCCTCTGTGTAGTGCAGTCACAGTTGTCTGAGCAAGCAGGAGTGAGGACAGCAAATGCAGAACAGCTGGGATGTTCTTAGGCAACATACAGGAAAGTCAACAGATTTCAGATTGGCTTCCTGGAGCATCACTTGCCTTCTAATCCCCAGTGATGTTATTCTCAGTGTCTAAAAGTACTGGAAATATGGTATAGTCTGCAACTGTAGTAAAATAACATGTCAGTATTAGAAGTATATGTTCTCATTTCATAGCTGGCTTTCTGCATGGCTGGTTACGACCTGATGAGTAAAACACACCTGGGGTACTGGGCGGAATTAATGGAGGCTGTAACTTCAGTTGGCTGGAAAGGTCTTTATTGCTAAATCCATGTTCCTAATTTAGGTGGGATAGGAATACTCTGCTAGTTTTGTCTCTCAAATCAGAAACCCTGAAATCTACTCCCATTCTTTTGACAGCAATCAAAGCGCATGACTACCTGGGTATGAGTTAGGACATTTGGCTTTTCTAGGTATTTCTTTATGCCATCCTTTTGACTACTGGAGAAGAGACTCTTCTGAAGGATTCATTTCCTACAGTTTTTCTCAAGAAAGAATGATTTCATTTTTGTCAACCACATTTTGATCTGAGGAGCAGATAGGTCCTTGAGTCAGTCTCCAGTTGTGCTAATGCACGTGTGCCAAAGCATTATTCAGCCCATTATTTTATGGGGCTTACAGTTTCTGCTGTTGGTTCATCAGAAGTTTGCAGGTCATGGAAAATGAAATTAAAAATTTCTGGTCTTCAGCAAAATGTATTGGGAGAACTCCTGCAGATACAGAGAACTCTCAGAGGTGTATCACTGGTCTGTGTTAGAAATCTGGATCTCTTCCTGGCAGCAGGCTGCCATAGTTTGTTTTTCCATGGAGTGTGAATATCTCATAACTTTAGGTGTACTAAACACACGTCAGTTTGTCTAGTTTTTCAGCAGAAAGTGGTAGAGCTATTGCTAGGTGTTGCATTTACATAAGCTGAGCTGTATTTACTGCTCTGTAATTGAAAAAGTAAAGAGTTGCTCTTTCTAATTTGCCATAAAGATTTTGACAGTCAGTTTTCTTCAAGAATTGATTTGTTGGGTGGCGGTTGTTCTTCATTCTGGAAAAAAGACTTGATTCTAAACTATGTTTTGGTTTTAATAAACCTCTTGCTTCATTGGTTTAGATGAGCTAGGCTTTGAGATAGCTCAGAGCACTGTAAAAATGTGTTTTCCTTTCATTTTAATTAAACAATAGACATTTTCTATTCCATACCCAGTCCTATTTATAGTTTATTTGATCTAAGAGTTTGTCATTGCTGTTGGGTTTTTGTTTGTTTTTGCAGCTTTTCTGCTGAGAACTGCTTCAAAATAGGTGATGCAACGCATGCCATTGTAGGATAAACCAATAGGTGGGAAGTCTGAAAACTTCATAGCTTGCTTGAAGTCATAATTCATGATTGATTTTGCCCAAAAGAAGCATATCCCAGGTACCACAATATTGAGTGTCAGAGCACATTTTTAAAGAAAACACACACAAAAAAATCAAAATAATTAAGAGAAACAATTAAAAGCTGAGCTTAATTTTGTAGTGCTTTTCATTGCAAAGAGCTTTGTACTGTCAGTGAAGCAGTGGAAGGAATCCAGACTGCTCTGCTTTCAGACATTGGAAATGCAGTCTCCATGTGGCCTGGTGATGAGGTGAACCTGCTATTAAGGGAAAGCAGCAGAACTACAGAGGCACAGTGAAATCCCACTGCTGCGCTCTGTGGTTGGTGAAGATGGTTTCAGAGGATCAGGGAAGCCAAAGGTAGAGGACAAAATCACCGAAGCCATCAGTCTGAGAGTTGGTTTAAGCTGTCCTTATTCACCACCATCATTATTCTCTGAAAAATGGGTTCAGTGCATTGCTTAAAGAAATAATGCCCTCATCATGTTGTATTATTTATAACATAAGTCAGCATAAATGGTTAATGACAGTGCAGTTCACTGAAGCATTGTGTCCTTTAAGGGCCAACTTGCTTTCGGCCACGTAAGGTGTGCCCCAGCTGTGCCTGCCTGCAGTTCCAGCTGCCCAGCACTGCAGCTGGAAGCTCTCCTTGTCCTTGGTCAGCTTCACAGCATGTGCAGCTTCACCCCCAGCACTTCTCATGTGGAGCTGTTAGGTACAGTGTGTGAATGGCAGAACAAAGAACTTGTGTGTTCAGTTGAGCATCCTGCTTACCCCGAGCCTGGGGCAAGTTTTGAGAAGGAAGTGCTCCCAATTCCCACTAATACTGAAGACTTAATCTGCTTCTTATAGAGAACCGAATCTCAGTTGGGACAAGTTATTGATACTAATTTCCCTCGTGTATATTAAACATAAAAGGAACGGCAGGGATGTGTATTTAATTTTGTACTGAATAAAGAAGCAGGTTAATGCTGGAGTACGTGCAAGCGAGAAGACAAAACCCTCGTGACTCTTCTGGAAAAGGGAAGATAGCAGTATTAAGTTCCAGGACATTGCTGCCTTCTCAGATGATGTGTGCTTTGACAACTGCGTATGACTCGCCAACTAATGTGGTTAGAGGTTTGCCTCCAGTATTAAAGTTGTTTGCTGTTCTGTAGATTCTCTTTAGCTGGTTGTGAGGTGTCTGGGGCATTTCCAAACAGCCTGCTAGCTAAGCTGCCGAGGGGATTGGCAGTGTAGCATCACTGTGATTCATTTGATGCCTTTGAAATGGACTGATATATCAGGAAATTGTTGCTTACCTTTTTTTCCCCAGTTATTCTGAACAGTTGTGTGCAGTTGTACAGGTCTGTGTGCAGCTCCAGGTTATCTCAGGGAAGAGCTGGTTGAAGGTTCTGCACATAAGGATATGACAAATGAGAGGACCAGAAACAGGGAATTAAAATTATCCTTGCCTTTAGGTCCTGCTGTTGTCTAGGATCTCAGCTCTACTATTGGGATGTTGGATTTCTTGCATATCTATCAGTAATGTGAGTCTCCTTTGAGTCTCCTTTGCTTAACTTTTTTTTTTAGTGTTCCTGTTTTTTTCCATGCATATAGTCAGTATACCATCAAAACTTTCAAATGCCATGTTGCAAATTGATGCAGTTTGATATACCACTGTAACAAAATGAGTATTCATTTTGTCAACAAAACAATGCTGTAACTTTCAAAATATCTCTGTAATTTTTTTAGAATCATATTATTAAAGGATGGAGGACTAAGAATAACCAATGTGACCAAAGTTGATGCTGGAAGCTACACTTGTGTGGCAACAAACCAGTTTGGAACAGCCAGTGGGACGACAAACTTAGTAGTTACAGGTAGGTGGGCTGGAAAGAGGCTCAGGTTGACATTGAACTGCAAACTGCAACAGAAGCCTGCAGTTAGATGAATTCTGAATTTGCGCTTTGAACAAACACCAAATGTGTTGAAAAGCAAAGGTGTGACAAAATACATATTGAAGAATGTATAAAAATAAAAGGATTGATCTCTGGTTAGTTGAGAGGAAGGAGACTGAGGGATTTTCTCCCTTTTGGCACAGAGATTTCATGGTCCTGGTAGCTCAGATGAGGATGTTCTGAACACTTTCCTCCATGCTCTCTCTTAGTTACCTGAATAGTAAACAATGCACGTTTGTTGCACTTCTTTTTATTTAATTTGTTAAAAAACAGTGTATGAAATTCATGCCAACCAAAAATATTAGAGGTCATTATACATTCCAGTCCAAAAGTCTCTCTAGCCCTAAGGAACTATACACTTGTTTGCTCATGGAAAAAAATGTGGAAGAAGCTCCAGCTGCAGGAGTGCTCAGGGACCCCACAGGCAGTAAAGTATAAAGTCTTTCAAAAGCTAATTGTGTACATAATTGCTGTTAAAAGAGTTCTTTGCCCCTTCCACTAAGATGCCCATTGCTAGCTGCAGTCTAAGATGCTGACTGGGGAGGAGTGCTTTGTGAAGTCTAATTGAAGACTGTCTTTTCTCATGATGTTCTTTTTTAAAGATGGGAATAACTAAAAGATTTTCCAAGTGCAGAATTATCTAATATCCTACTGCATTGCATATCCCATACATCTCATAGATCCAAACGGAATTATTCTGTTCAGTGAAGAAACTGCTACAGATTTTCAGTCTGTTTCTAAATGATTCATGCCCTTTTATGCACAAATAACAGAATTATGTACAGAGGATTTATAGAAGGAAATTTAATTTTTCCAGTATTTACGGTATATGATATTTGTTCTGTTCATGTGATTCAGGAATTGTAAGCTGCTTTTCTTAATGGCACTATTTATGTTTTATCTGATATACAAACCCAGATACCCAACACGGCCTACCCTATATAGATTTCCTCTGGTTTCCAGGTTTTGTTGTCTCCTTCTTCCACTCCCACCTTTTAACAGCATACTGCTCCAAATCATATGGGTTATTGCCGAGAACCACATGTGCTTCTGAGTGGTAATTTCATTGCTGTGGGTTGCAGTGCATTTAGCTTGGTGAGGTGTATTGGTCTGTACACAGTAGGTAAAAAGCTTTTTCAGTTTCAACAAACTCCCACTGGTAAATGTGCAACAGTACAGTGCTCCAACAAGGGAGGTCAGTCAGTAGCATTTATAGTCCAGCTGTATAATTTGAAGTGACTGTCATTAATCAGATTTGTAGAACATGGCAGAACATTAGTGGCAGACAAGTCGTAATACTACAGAAATCCAGTAACTGATTTTTCTGCTCTCAGAGCCAACAAGGATCACTTTGGCACCTTCAAACATGGATGTCACTGTTGGAGAAAGCGTCATCTTGCCTTGCCAGGTTCAGCACGATCCTATACTGGACATCAGCTTCACGTGGTATTTCAATGGGACGCTCACCGACTTCAAAAAAGATGCCTCTCATTTTGAGAAGGTTGGAGGGGTAAGTTGTGAACACTTCTCTTACAGATGTATGCAGCACAGACAGGCTCTCTTACTCTTTCCAACACTGTGAAGGTTTTTTCTTCTCTTTTGGGGGTATGGAATGCGGTGGTCTTTGCTGCAGAGAAGTCATTCATTGAGCTACCCTGCAGCACATGATCTGGTATGCAGACATCTCATATTTTAGACCTGAAGTTTTCTAAGTGCCTACCTCTGTCTCTGCATCTGGCCCTACATGATTTTCCTTGGAAATGAAACATAGCAATGACAGATTGAGGAACTTGTTTCAGACTTTGAGAGCTCCAGCCTAAAAGCAAACAAAACAAAACAAAAATCTATCTTATTTTTCCTGCTCTTGTACCCCTGGTGTTTCCCTCACTTCTCTCTTTATGTCTCCCCTGGTTACAGGGGAGGTCCTGGAGGTCCCTTCCAACCCTGGCCATTCTGTGATTCTGTGACAGAGGGAGGCCATACTTCTCTTTTCCCCACATGAAAAAAAAAACCAACCAAAACAAAAACAACAAAGCAAAACGAAACAAAACAAAGAGCTTAAAAAAAATAGGATTTCATGGAAACTTCCCAACCAGTTGTGAAAGAAATTTCAGAGTATCCAGTAACTCAGACTTCTGACTCTAGAACATCTTACCTGGGAGTTTGTTGTATGGCATAGAACCAGGGGTAGTTATGGAATACTGAGGTTTAGCTGACATTTTCTAAAGTCTTACTTGATTGGAAAAGGGGATTGAACCTCCTTGATGGAAAAACTCCATAGGAGATACAGAGAACTATTATGTGGGCTTGTCTAGATCCCACTAAGGTTGATGGAATAATTTAATCCCAGTAAGAAGCCTTCCAGTGCATATTTGTTCAATAGAACTATCTGTGCATAACTCCAGCTTTGTTGATAAACATGGCAAAAGGAAATGATTTTTTAGTGGATGGAGATTTGTGTAATGATGTTTTGGCAGTCCCTGCCATGCATGCTTGAGATCCCTGACATGTAGTGGTTAGTGAGAATGTTATGGCACCATATCCTGGTCTTCCAGATGGTTAGAAAAATATAGGATGTATCACTGTTGTACTGTACTTTTTTGTCAGATAAATGATTTATAGGCAAACCAAGCAGATTTCAGAGTTCAAAACAGATTCCCTTTAAATTGCTTTTGGTATCACCTGCATATTCATACAGGCCAGCAATGGCTGAAATCATCATGCAGTCTGGAAAAGCAAAAGCTATTCCAGCAAGATGTTTATACTGTGTGTGCACTTCTGCTTATTGCTATTCTGTGTAGCATTGAGAAAGGAAAGTGGCCTTACTGTCACCTGGACTTGTCCACACTGACAGTGATTTAATCTGGCTAGGCAAGAATGTGGGCACTGCTGATGGTCAGCAGAGCCATGGGAGCTGAGTGTCTTCTGTGTTGGAGCTTTTTGCTGCTGCACATCTTCCCCTCAGTACTTCAGGATGCTCCTGCAAAGCACCCACAAGTAGTTTAAATTTGGTGTTAATATTTCAGAGCTTTATGTTTCAGTAAAATTATTCTATTTGATGGTCCCTCTGCTTAGATGGTTTATTTAAATCCAGTTTGCTACAATTAGTTCATGTAGAACATGATTTGCTTTGTGTGCATCCGTTGTTGCTGGTCGTTTCCTGAATATCCACTTCCAATCAAGTTAGATGGATTTTAGATTGCCTTCATGTTAACTTTTAGGGTACTGGAGGCAACCAGTGCTGGATTGTCCTCTAAATGCTTACATCCTTGTTTTTAAAGAAGACCTGGCATTTTATTTATATTATCACACTTGGAAGGGAAGCAGGCAAAGTTTTTTTCAGCTTCTACGTGAGACTTCCTAATGCTCATCCTACCCATTAATTGCAGGTGTTGACATGAGTGAATGAAACTCAAGCTCAAAAAGAAATACTTGTGACAAAAGGGCACAGCTGATTTGCATATAGTTAGAGATTTATCTGAGATGACGGCAGTCTTCATGAAAACAAATCCTTCTTGAAATCTAAGGATCCAAGCGGAAACAATTTGTGTGAGCATAAAAAATAATTAACTGCTAAAGGCAGAGGGTTGGGAAGATTGTTAACTTCTGTTTTTTGGAGATCACAGCAATCATGTCTTCCCTTTCTCCCAAATCACTGAGTTCCCAAGAATCAGTCGTGGTTGGAGCGCTGTGAATACCTGCAAAGGACGTACGGTTCTGTCCTCAACTGAAACCGCTGCTCCAGAAAATTAGAAAGAGGGGAAAAAAATGGAAATCTGACAGATTTTTCACCTGGAAGCTTTGATGTGAACAGGGCTGAGGCAGTCATTCAGCTGGCACATGGGGAGGTTTTGAAGCAAACTGGCTACCAGAAGTTTAGGATTGAGTGCTCTATTTCAGTAATGTAGAAAACTAATAATGCCTAGTCTGTAAGAGTGCAGAGTTACAGCTATCACTCACCCAAGCTTTTTGCATGCTTTCTTTGATTCTGATCAACCACACGCTGTAACGTGAGAGAGGACAAAGGAAAAGAAATTACCAACGTTTGAATGCATAATGAAAAAGAAAGAAGTAGGACCTTAAAATCAGGGCAGTCGGCCAAAGAGCTGCAGAGGTATAATGCTTAAATCCAAGTCTGCTCACAGTGCAAAGGAACTTGGCAGAAGGAAATCCCAGACAAACTGCCAGGGATACGAGGTGCTCAGTGAGGAGCCCTCAGCAGCACACTGACCCAGGGACTCATACTGTACCTATCTGAATTCTATCCTTAACCCTTCAGAACAGACCAGGTTCAGCTTTGTTGCTTACCTGTTTTAACTCTTTGAATGTCTGTGCCTGCTGCACTGCCTCTTTAATTTTGGGACAACTTTAATATGAAGTTTATTTATCTAGTTTATCTTAAACTTTATATATTCGGAGTGATAATTTCTCCACTTCCAAAACGTGAGCTGAATATTAAATAATATGCTAATTCATTTAACAACTTTGTGTTTTGACAGAGTGCATCAGGAGATTTGATGATTAGAAACATCCAGCTGAAACACAGTGGAAAATATGTTTGTATGGTGAAGACAGAAGTAGACAGTGTGGCATCTGCAGCTGACCTTATAGTACGAGGTAAATTTCAGCTTCAGTTTCCATGAATTGTGTTTTCTTACCGTTGTGTGCTGTAGATTGCAGAAACAGTTTATGGTGCAGATTACAAAAGCTGTTCACCTATGACTTGAATTACGTGATTCTGCATTGAAGTTAGGCTCGGTTTTGGATGAAACTTGCTTCTTCACAGGAAAAAAAGTAAAAACTGAAGAATACAATAAATCATGGCGTAATATCTTTTCTTATGACAGTCCTTCAAGCCACTGATGAGTGGAGTTCAGTACTGACAGCTGTGATGTTGTTGTTGTGTCTGCTAAAAGGTGACTTCATGGTCCAGCATCCTTCCTGGGAAATGGGCGTCTGCTGCCAAAGTGTTTGAAGGGCTTTGTCCTGGAGACACACAGGAATTCAAATTATAAAATGCAGGGTTATTTCTTTATTTCCTTTTTTTTTTTTCCTGAGCAAGATTGCTTGCGGACCTAAGCATGAACTATAGCTTTCATTGTTTATGATTACATTTATAGCAAAATAAAAGCAGTAATCCAGAAATCAACGTGATGCAATTAAGATTTATTCAATGTATTTCAAAATATACCAGGTATTTTATAACTGCCTTTGTACTGTTAGTTATATCACCTGTTTGCTGGTGCAGATAAGACAGAAACAGCATTTTTGCTAGGCTGCCCAGAATCAGGATTTTTCCAGAATGCAACAGAACATTTGCCTGATGGAATTGTTGCTCGTGGTGCTGATCAGATGTTCTGGAAGAATTGCTACAGTGCTTCATAGACTAAAACAGCTGTAGATAACAAGTAGGCAGACTACAAAGACACATTAGTAGATTAAAAGAGAACATCAAGGACCAATGTAAAAGATAATGTGGAATGGAAAGAGGAATCATGCTGAACAGAGGTTGGTGAACTAAACCTGTAATCTGTGTAATAGTTCAGGGTTCCTATTTCAGAATTACATTATCAGATGCAAGTATAATTAATGTTAATAAATATTTATCCTAATCTAAACGTTATCTTCTTCTCTTAATAGAATGGGAATCCTTATTGCAGTATTAGTGATTTCCAGGGTACTGGTTTTACTGACCACCACCTATTTTTCAATCTTTTCCTAGGCTCACCTGGGCCCCCTGAACACGTGAGGGTGGATGAAGTAACTGATACTACAGCTCAGATCTCCTGGCAAGAAGGCACAGACAATCACAGCCCAGTGACTGCTTACACTGTACAAGCAAGAACACCTTTTTCAGTCGGCTGGCAGCGAGTTACCACAGGTAATACACATTTCTTGTCACAGGCTCTGGTGAAATAGGCTTGGCCAGGATACACTAGCTTCTTAATTAATTTTTTTTTTTTATTAATAGTTCCAGATGTGATTGATGGAAATACATTCACAACCACAGTGGTGGATTTAAATCCTTGGGTGGAATATGAATTTCGTGTAGTTGCCAGTAACAAAATAGGAGGTGGAGAACCTAGTTTACCCTCAGAAAAAGTAAGAACTGAAGAGGCAGGTTAGTGGGTTCTTCTATTTGTCTTTAATTCAGCATCTTGAATATATTTAAAAAAAAAAAATCATGTTTTTGGCTCATTTCAATTAAACTTGGAATTGTCATCAAAAGTTAAAGTCTGTAACTAGTTTGTTAGTATTTGTGCTTAGCTTTGGGACACATTTATGTCCACATATCCAAATACATTTCAGCTGTTTTTAGCATGGCAAACTCTGTTCAGTCAGTGCTGCACAGTCTGAAGATGTTAATGAACGGGGAAGAGATGAGTTTTGACAGTTTTCTGCTCAGAAAGACTTGATTGAAATCCCAGATGTTACTTGGGATAAGTAAGTTAGCCCTGCTGAAAACTGGAAGCATGCCACTGATTTTTAGATGCTCATAAACATTCAAAGCAGACCATACAGGGTTCTGCAAATGCTCAAAAAGAACCTGTCCACCCCATGCAGGTTCTAAAGCACTTGTCTCAATTGGCAAAAGAAACAGGAAAACTAGAGGGTTAGCTCCAGAGAATGAGGTTAACTTGTGATATCATCTCATCTATTGGCACGGCATAGACAGCTGTACGTTTCTTTTTCACAGTTCCTGAAATTCCCCCAGCTGAAGTCAGTGGGGGAGGCGGCAGCAGGTCTGAACTGGTCATAACATGGGATGTAAGTTTTCTGGCAAGCAGTTTTCTTCAGAGAATGGTTGTTTTCATTGAAACGCTTCTTTAAAGATGAATTTTCCTGGCTGCAGCAGCTTCTCATCTAGGATGTATATGTGCTCGGTAACATTCTGTAATGTGAGCTATGCACGTTTGCCTTCCCTCTTTAACTTGCTACTGTTAGACTGCAATCAGTAAGAAATTCAGTTAGCTTGTCTAAGGTGATTACTTATGCTCTCAAACAGTTGTCAAGGCAAAAGGGGGCGGGGAGGGATGGGAAATGGAAGGGTTGGTTGTTGCTCTAAGGTTAAGCCAAAGTGTTACACAGCTCAGTGCAGCTTCCCAGTTTGTGCTTTCCTATCATTAACTCTCCATGTATGTGCTAACAGATCAGATACTACTTTAATGTATCCTATTGTTAATGAGTTAAAAAATGGTACCATGCTATTTCTTACTGATATTAGCAACTCTATGTTGTTACTTAATCAAATCACATCAGGGGAAGGTACAGATACCTTACGAAGATAGTGATGAATTCTTTGGTATTATTTATGTGCTATGAATTGTGACCAGAAATTGAAAAGATATGTTTACTGAAGTGTCTTAAAGCAATGTACTTACTGGAGAACAAGAAATGTTTGGGGGAGTTGCTCTTTTCTTGATGTGCAGATAGTTTCAAATGAAAGCATTTCACTCTACTGCACCAGACTTTATTTGTTGATGCAGTGACCCCAAATGCAGACCAGAACCAGTTTACAGTCGCATGCATTACATCACAGTGATGCTTTCTTCCTTCAAAGCTTTTCCAGTGTGGTATGTAACATCATGGGCTTCTGTCACTGATTGCTTTTCTCACAGCCCATCCCTGAGGAGTTGCAAAATGGAGAAGGATTTGGATACGTCGTCGCTTTTCGCCCCTTTGGCACCACAACGTGGATACAGACTGTAGTCACCTCTCCTGACACGCCCAGATATGTCTTCAGGAATGAAAGCATCTTGCCATTTTCACCATATGAAGTCAAAGTTGGTGTCTATAACAATAAAGGAGAAGGGCCATTCAGTTCAATAACCACCGTTTTTTCAGCTGAAGAAGGTATGTGATTTTCTGCATATGTTTAGTGAGATGTTTTATGAATGAATATAGCAACAGTTGATAGAACTGAGGTCAACTTGAACATGAACATATTTATTTGCACCATCACCTATGCTGCTCATCTCTCCAGCGCTGATTTCCAATTACAGAGCCTACTGTAGCCCCCACTGGTGTGTCTGTGACAAGCCTGTCCTCCTCTGTCATCGAAGTCTCCTGGAATGCCATTCCCTGGAAGATGAGTAGTGGAAGACTACTGGGCTATGAGGTAACATCATTTAAAATGCTCCTCTTGTTCTAAAACGCCACAGTCCAGAATGCCTTCACACACATAGCTCATGCCAGACAAGTCTAACTTGTTTACTTTGTAGATGAAGCAGTGATTTTCTTCTGGTCGTCATTTTTTAATTTGAGCAAAATCTAATGTTTCAGTTCTGCTTTTTCTGCAGTCAAAAGGGCAGCAAGCATGAAAGGCAGATGGATGAGCAAATTTTGTTGAAATAATGTACACATTTTGGAAACTTTAATATATTTCTACCTTTTTCAGCTGAGGGATATGCACCTGAAGGATTCAAATGCAATGCAGGGAATTGAATGTTTATCCAACATTTTAAGTAGCTTTGTTTTATATCTACTAGGTGAGGTACTGGAATAATGGAGGAAAAGAAGAATCTTCAAACAGAGTTAAAGCTGCAGGGAATGAAACTTCAATAAGAATAACAGGTTTGAAGAGCAACTTAGCATACTACACAGCTGTCCGTGCCTACAACAGTGCTGGAGCAGGTCCCTTCAGTGCCACAGTGAATGCTACCACAAAGAAGACACGTAAGTATCACAGATACAAAGTGGGGAGGCACGTGATGGTGTGTGAGCATTTGCAGGCCAGTGAGGAATAGACACAGTAGTGGGAATCACGATGCACGTAAGCGACCTAAATCTTCATAAAGAATAGAAGAGCTGGGCAACTAAATCAAGCATAGATCCTCAAGTTTTTGCCCTCTGCTGTTTTAGCAGAATGAGTACTTAAAACTCATCCGTGCCAACGGAGCTGAGGTAAGATCATTTCTGCATAAAAACTTTATTATTCTTTTAGTGACTTAAGGAATGTAACCTGCTGTAGGGAACCTGCTTTGGCAGGGGGGTTGGACTCGATGATCTCTGGAGGTCCCTTCCAACCCCTGCAATTCTGTGATTCTGTGAAAAAGAAAAAATTCTGTTACTTGAAAGAAAAATAGAGATTATTGAATTTCTCAGGGTTTTAGAACATCTTTAAGTTCTCCAGGGCATGGCATTTGAATCATCCTCACACTATTCATGCAGAATAATCATTCACGTCCATTGTTCTCCCCTAATCAAGTTGCACAAGAGGCCCCTTTCCTATTACAAAAAGGAGAAATTAAGCTGGAGAGCAGATTGTCAAAGACTGCACTAATTTTTCTAATATATTTAATGTGCTCTTGCTTTGTAAATACAACTCAAAATCAGGGTAATCAGTTTTGAAGTATTTCTTCCAGATTCACAAGAACAGACAATTATATCTGTATAAAATGTTATCCTCCCTGGAACAGTCATTCATGTCCTTCTGCTGAAAGGAGTTGTATCATCAATATTATGAAACTGTAATTTCACAATAACTTCATATTCAGAAGCAAGCACAGATGACCTCACTCAAATTAATTTATATTTACTAGGGTTTAAATACATTAATTACATTACACAGTAACTTCCCATTACTGTAATGACCTCATAGTCTGCAACTTGTCTCTGCCACTAGTTGTTTTCCCAAATTAGTCGTAGATATTTTGTTGTATAAAATTGCACTTAATTGTGGAGGTTTTGCCTGAGTTTACAAGGTGAGATATTGCTATTATTTCATGTTCAGGAGGTCTTACAACAAACTGTTCTGTCTGTCAGCTGTAATTAAGAGAAATATTAGTGTGAGTGACTAACTTTAAGCATCTAATGAGTCCTAGAGAAATCAGTGTAGCTATTTGCACACTTCATACTGGACATAATAGTTTGGTATTGTCTATTGCAAATTTGAAGATTATTGGAGATTTGGGTAGCTGAAGCAAAGTAGAGCCTTTTGAATCCGTTCTGTAAGTCAGATGGTGGATAGAGGCTTACAGTTTCTATGTAATTATTCTTCATTTTTTTAGATGACAATATTTTGTTTTGGATTTAAGAGAGTGACTCATTTCTCTCAAATTCAGCTTTAATATCTGAGTGTGTAAACTGTTTTATCTGTTATAATATTCAAATCTCAGGAGAAAAACAATCTTCTGTTACATTTACAGAAATTAGCTATCAGTGCATCAGGTTGAATCCTATTTAGTATATGGAACAAGGCAAATACTGCAGAAGAATAAATCTTTGAATAGTTGTTAGACTTCAGTTATTTTATATCTTAGCCTCACATTTTGTGTCCACACAGTGCTGTGCTCTGTAATCAGGTGCTTCATGATCTGACTGCTAATGGAACTACCTATGCAAATGAGCTTAAAAATAAAAGGAAGGAAAAAAAAAAGCCGCAAGCATGAGCGCCAGCACAAACTCTTAAAGCACTGTTAGTTGTTAACAGTGGATTCCTTCAGCATCAAAGCTTTGGAGCAGTCCACCTAAGCAGCAATAGCCTCCACTAGGTGACAGCAACAGTAAATTGTTTTCCTTAACGCATTTAGAAATATTTTAATGGCTGAGTGGTTTGCAGCATGATCCACTTTGTGGGAAGTCACATTGAAGCATCTTGAACAGGTTTGTACTTCACCTTTCCATTGAAGCATACAGCCACAAGCATAGCACTCCCTTCAAAAACAACTCAGGTTGTTAATGAACACTGCCACAAAAAAATAAAAATAAAAATAAAAATAAAAATAAAAAAACAAAACCCAAAAGATTTGCTTAGCTAAAGCCTATTAATTGTTCCAACTGCAACTAGTGAAACCATACAGACTGCATTTCAAAATCATGCCTCAAGAGAAGAACAAAAAAATCTTGTCAGCTATTATATTTCAGACATGTTAAAGTAAATCAGCACAGCACATTGGTTTGAATATTCACTAAGACTAAATTTATTGTGGAGTGTTTACTTATTCTTGAAAACGTACTACAAATAGGAAATGTCTGTTATCATCATTGGTTTCATTAGAGCATGTGCTTAATTGATCACCCGTGTCCTAAGAAATGCTTTTGTTTGACTGCGTTTAATGAAACGCCATCAACAGATAATGCAACTTCAGAAATAACATTTATTTGCTGTTGTTTTCTTTTCCTTCTGTTTTTCCAATTTATTCTCTGAACCATAAAGTGTACACATGACGAGGCTGTATTCGACTTGCTTTTACATCCAACATGTAATGACAATCAATTACCTGAACTGTTATTTCCTACTGTAGGATAAATCACTAATGCTGATTAAATTACAGTCATGCTTTTATTATGTATTCAAAGCACCCAGTCAGCCACCAGGAAACGTTGTGTGGAACGTTACTGACTCCAGAGTCATCCTCAACTGGGAAGAAGTAAGAGCCATGGAGAATGAGTCTGAGGTGACTGGGTATAAGGTAAGCAAAAAAAAAAAAAGACAACCTAAAAAACAACTATAGGAGAATCTGGAAGCAATACTCCATTCCTTACCTCATCTGTTTGCATCCTCTAAACTTCCTGCCTTGCACATTTCAGAACTGTCTCATTTTTGTACATTAAAATCATATTCAGACTGTCTCACAAACCATAGTCCTTTCCCCAGTAATGGTACACTGATGCTTTCTATTGCTGGCTAAGTAGATTTTTTTAGCAGCAGGCATGAAATTGATATTCTTAAATCTTTTTCTTCTTTCTGTGCGACTTGCTCCCTCTCTTAAAAGTTACATTGCTACATCTATTCCATAGCTGATCAGTGCACAAACATACAAGTATTTAAATACATCATTTATGCTTATGAGAATTGCTGAGAAAGTTCTTAATCAGTGTACAGCTGGACCCCTCATGTGACACTTACCTGTATAAAAGTTTACATGAAGATGTGATTATGCATTGTTCTGGGGTGTGCTGTCAAGAAATAAATGTTGAAAGCTTACCTGGTTTCACAGGAGGTGGCCAAACAAAAGGAATCCAGCATACAGTTCCAAATTGCGTACTTTGTCTCCCACAACATTCTCAGGTTTCTCTAAAAAACACACCAATAAGCTCAATTTTGATAATGCTGGTTAATTTTACCCAAGTAAAAGCATTTAGGGGTGTCATTTTTTATCCCTAGAAGCAAGGGCATTGCAGTTAACAGAAAGCTGGTTTGTCAAGCAGAATATCCAACAGATGACATTGAAAGCAGCAGAGCAGCCGCAGCGCGGGCGTTGTGGAAGGCAGCCAGATGGTTGTGTCCCTCAGAGCTTTTTTCAGCACAGCATGGCATTAGGGAGCACGGCCCGAGGGTGGCAGCGTGTAGCACAGAGCTGGAAGGTACTGAGAGGCTGCTGTCATTTAGATGGATTCAGGATCCTGGATTGGTGATGGATCATCATTAAGTCATTCCAGTGGCCTTGCATTTTTTGCCACTGTTGCCATTATAGTTTCACACTGCATGGGGAAACCCTCGACTCACCTGCTTGTCAAGTTTGTAGAACCCTGCCAGGAGTGTGCACTAGATCTAAGACCAGAAGAGAAGCTGATACTGCTCTTGCTTGAGGCTTCTGACTGAATGCAGCTCCTGGTGTTTAAAACAGGACACTTTCTGTAATTAACAGTAATGACAGACTAATTCAATTAGCACTTGTGGAACATCTTCCAACACAGCTCCATAATTTTCGCATTCTGACTAGTTCTCTCTTTCCAATACTATGCATTGGCATAATCAGTTAATCTAGATAATGACAGCCTCCAAATTGAGGGGTAATTTAAAAAACAGTACATGATGGCAATACTCAACAGTCAGCAGAATATTCTATCACAGATTCTGCCATTTCAGATTAAAGTTAGTAAAATACTTTCATCCATGTTCACTTCTTTCACTACTCCTCTCAGTACTGAACGTAACTGTGCCCTGTCATGTTAACCAGAAATTAGACTTTTTCTCTCCTCATGCCTTTTTAAGACCAAAATCTTTTATCCAAGAAACATAAATAAAAATTGCATGCCAGCTCCTACTGGAAGAAGTACTGCACTATGGATTTTCTAAAGATGCTGTTTGCTTTTGTTGCAGGTTCTGTACAGGACAAGCAGTCAGAATAATATGAATGTGCTGAACACAGATAAAACAACAGCTGAACTTCTGCTCCAGTTTAATGAAGATTACATTATAGAAGTAAAAGCAACAACTGAAGGTGGAGATGGCACTAGCAGTGATCAGATCCTGATTCCCAGACTAGCTAGTACGTTGAAGCTGAACTGCTGTTGTTTTGTCATGTGTTTGTGTTCAGTCCTCAACCACTATCATAACCTCCATTGTACCACCCACAATACAGAGATACGTCTCTGCCTTTGCATAGTGATGCATTATTAAATGTGCAGCTGACACCAGGCAGTTGTCACAGGTTCTCTCTACAGGAATTGAGTCCTTATTGATAGGAGAACAAAAATTGAAAGCGTGTATGTAGTATGGTAATAAGGTATTAAAAAGAAAAGCAATTAACAGTCTTCCTGCCCTTATGCATGACAAACTTCATTCTACTGAACTGGTACATTACCATGTAAATTGGTATTAAACAACATTTTTTACTTTTTCTCTTTTTTTGTGGTCATCTTGACAGTAAAGACCATTGATATAGCTTAAATATTTTGCAGTGCATTTCTGTAGCTTAAAAATATGTAGTGTTTCTATTTATACATCTTCATGGGTTATCAAAAATAAACAATGAAAGTAGGCTTTTTCTGCTTAGTATCTAGTAAAAGAGTAATGATTTGACACAACAGATAGTCATGCTTTCATTTAATCCTGACCTTTTTCATCTGTCACAGGTATGGATGCAAGAGGCTCTGGTCCATCAACGTTGAACATCTACAGTCTATCTGGCATTTTATCGACAGTGTTTTCCTTCACTCTTAATTCAGTGTTGTGATGCTGCATTTTCATTTGCTAGAAGAAACAAATTATCAATCAGTTATTACAGAAAAGTGCTTTTTCTTAAAAAAACAAAGAAGCTGCAGTGGTTAATGCATGTTTTTCTTCTGACATGTTTTTAAATTCTATTTCACTGTAGGATGAATTAAAAAATACCATGTAAAGTTTAGCAAATCCTTTAAAAAGGAGTCTGAAATGCCTTAATACTTGAACCAAAGGAGTTTACATATTACGTACTACAGCTACAGTGTAAGAAGAGAGTTGAAATGGCACTGTGATCAGTTACAAGGAAGAGCTTGGCTCTACGAAAAACTCAGTTTTTACAGTGACAATGAATTGTTTGGAGTATATTTTACAGTATTATGATAACATCATTCTACATATGAAAGCTGAGAACAGAGCATGCAGTTTCAAGCAGTGGAAAACATGAACTACTTGGCAGTTCTTTAAGACAGTGTCAGTGGCTTGCTGCCTTTTACAGAAGTTATTCTAAATCTAGCAAGAAATCAAAGCTAAAAGTTAGAGGAGTCGCAGTATTAATGTTAGTTTTGCACAGTCCACATCGGGGTGTCTGGAGGCAGGGCTTCCACTGCTTCTAAGAAATGAGCTCACAGCCACGTTTCAAAGAAAGCTCTCTTCTATCCCAGCGTACATCTGCGTACTCTTTCCAGCACTTGACCTTCCTCTTAATCACTTCTAAGGTAATTTCCTCACATCCTTACCTTATATTCAGTAGCCAGATCCTTTATTCATAACCGAGTTATGATCATTATTGCCCCCTTCTCTGAACTCTTATCAGTGTGTTTCACTGACACAAGTGCCCATTTGTAAGCATTACTGAAATGCAGTTGCACCACGGCCTTATGAAAAGGAACTGCTACCATCTTCCTACCTTGTGGTGTGGTGCTTCCAAATATGCAGCCCAAAATTACCTTGTCTGCCGCACCGCACGCGCTGTAAATTCAATAATACATTCATAATTCTCCTTCCAGCTGCTCTTTAATCCATTCAGACTATTTCACCTGGTCCAGCACTCTAATACACCCCATTGCTATCATCTAATTCTAGTAAGTTTATGGCAATACTATAGCTTATAATTTTAAAAATACATCGAGGTTCTCAAGCTCGCTACAGTGAAATCCATGCTTTCTTTCATAGCAATACCTTAAACCTGGTATATCCGACTTTCACCATTGTGAATTTAGACCAGTCAGCCTGTTGGACACATCCATGGTACAGCAAGTGTTCATGTGACATAAAGCATATCTTAAAGACCTTCATTTTTATCTCACGAGATTATGAGAGCACACAAACACGAAGAACCAGGATTAAAGGTATCATGATAACACTATAGAAATACCTTGATATGCATTCAAATAGATCAGCATCACATCCAGATGAAAATAGTGCTAGCTGTTGAAGTAAGCAAGATCTGTATATACTGTAAATATATAGTTATAAATGGCTAGTTGCTTTTCAATGTGGCTAACCAGTGATGTTTTCAGACACTTGCAAATAGGGGGGAGGGTGGGAGATGGAAAACAGGGGTTACTAGTAAGTATATAGTTCTGTTTCCTGCAACAAAGGGTGAATCTTTCTATTCTTGTTTCACAGAATTGCAGTTCACATTCCTGTATTGCCATTTTCATGCTATTACCGTGTATTATTTAATTTCTAGTTATATATCTCCATGAGATATGTACCAAGTACCTTGTTTCATATTGAAAAGTTTAAAATTTCTCCTTAAACTTCCAGTTGTGTGTGTATCCTATGGTTATCTGTATGCATTTTTCTATTCTAATAAAATATTTATTACATAGAGGGATACAAGACTATTTCAGATATTATTGCATGTCCGTATATTATATACTTGCACATGGGGATTCACTGCAACTAAAATCCTTGTCTGTGCTCCTCAGAACATTTCTGCTTCCTGATGCTTCATGGCAGGACAGGAGCGGTTTCCTTCTCAGCAGTTCTGCTGCCATTAAAATCCTCACCTGTATACCCAGGCCTGTCTCTACAGAAAGGAAGGCCAGAGGGAGAGGAGGAGTAAGGGCTACAGCTGCTGAGCTCTGCCTCTGCCCCATAGTTCTGCATCCTGACAGATGAAAACCCACCTCACTTTCCTTGGCTTGGTTTCCTGTCTACCCAACTAGGCTGCTTCCTCTCCTCAGAAATGAAATAGAATGTAATTATATTAAAGAAGAGTTGGTTCTTTTAAATAATTTATTTAGTGTATCACTATTTATCATTAAATTGCATGGTGCTTTTTCCCCTGCAAATTGCCTATTTGTCACATACTGCAGTTTCCCATAAAGCTGGTGACTTTCTAGCACTAAAACCCGCTCAGTAGGAACATGAGCAGAGCAGAAACCATATTTTAAGCTTCCAAAGCATGAATACCTGGCTATCACCTAACCTACATGAAAGGAGCTGATCCAGATGCTGCAATAAGGACTAATAATAATCCCAACATGGCTATTGCATATACACTTATAAACAAGACCAAAACCATTTTTCTTGAGTAAAGCATGGTTTCTTTTCCAGATCACTGTAGCTAGACACATGGCCTTGCTCTGTATTTCATCCTGTATTCACATTAGCCTTCCTTTAAGATGACCTCTGTTCCTAATCTCATTTCAGTTCAGTTAATATTTAATTGTGATAATAAGACTGACTTTAATACTCCAGGGAGAGTCAGGAAAAAAAAAGTAATTACTGGGAAAATATTGAAGGAAAACATAAAGAGTCATTAAGAGATAACATGAGTTCCCAAAGCCAGCCTACCTCTTGTTGACTTCTCCAGAGCAGTTTCTGTCACTCAGCAAGTTCAGGAATTCAATCCTGAAGAAAAAAAAATCAGATATTAAGCAATAATGAAAAAACATGAATAACATCACTTGGATGAGGTGAGGTTTGCAGTGCTGGGACCTTGCACCAAGCTTACTAGCAGTCCTAGTGCAACATCGAGGCTCACTGGAGGCTTTCAAGCAGATGCTGTGAGAAGGACCGTGTGGGATATTTTGGAAAACAAACTGTTGTGAAAAGGAGGAAGAATACAGATGTCTTGCCATTAGCTTGAATACATGCACCACAGAAAAGGGACCAACTTAGCTTAAGGTGTTACCAGCTGTGCCTCGTATCCTCCAGCAGCTGTGACCACTTTCATTTGGGACAGCATGAGCACTGGGGTTTGGAGCCTTGAGGCCATAAGGATTATTTGTTGGGTTGTTTACTCATCTCAGTTACTCACCTTTCTAACTGGTTTCTTGCACCATCCAACTAATTTGTCGGGTTGTTGGTTTTTTTTTTCTTTCTTTGTTGGCACACATTTATGCAAAGGGAGTTGACTCCTGTGACTCTGACAGCAGTTTCTCAGATGTAGCTGTTCTGTGAATCAAAAAAGCCTTCTTTGGGCAGTTTACGCTGTCAGATATGTTGTGAACAGGCAGAATCCCCCCTGAATACAAAATGAGTTAAAATTAATATCACTTGGGCCCCAAGAAATATTGGAGATCTCCATTTTCTACTTAATTTGCCTTTCACTGGTGGATTGCAGACGTGGGCAGTGCTTGTCAGGTTATATATGTTATATCTTAATAACGGGCAATAAAGCAAGCTGTCCTGCATGAGGGAATGCATTAATCTGACAGCTTTCTGTCTGAAATAAATAACAATGGAGTATTGTGAAAATAAAATGAGTTTGTAAACAGGCACTCTCTCTCTTAGGAAAAACAGCCTCCTTGATTGTTTTATGCTAATGCTTTGAACTACTGGAAAGCAATAAAAATGGATACGTTTAGCAGAGATATAACTGAATGTACATGATTGTTCTTTCATCAAGCCTGTTTGATACAGAGAGACACTACTTGCCTTTAAATCTGATGCGTATATACTGCAAGCTACAAAATGGGGGAGGAAAAAAGTATGCCACTTACCTGTATCTCCAGGTACCAGTTTTACATTCTCAGAGCTTTTTGGTGAAGACCTTTCTTATTTGCTTTCCTGGTACACACACAGCTGAGGTCTTACTGGGAAGCAGGATGGGCAGCCTGTAAGGAAGGTATGGGCATCTATCTTTCCCCAAGCTCAAACCTGTTTCAACGGCCCCAGCAAGAAGGGAAGCTGCCTGCACCCAGCTGAGCTGGTGCCCTTCACCTGTGGGAGCTGTTAGCATTTCAGAAGTGCTGTTAATGTCTCACCTTCAGCTTGGAAGTCCTTCCTGCAGCCAGCCAAGGCATTTGGCTGCACATGGAAGTCTCGCTGCTGTCCATGGGATTGGTTGGAATCACACCATCAGACAGTGCTGGCTGCAGGACAAGGAGATGCACACGGGCACTGTTTGGCAGCCCTCCCAAAGCCCAGCACGTCCCCACCATGCCCTTGGCAGACAATGTCCCCTCCAGGCCACGCTCTGGTCTCCTGAGCAGCCACCAGCTGCCAACTCAGCAGGGATTCTGCTGGGAGCTGCTCCTAACACAGCATGAGCTGAGAGCAGCAGTGTCTCACTTGTGACAGAAAAATACAGTGATCTCTGGGAGATCTCCTTGTAGGTCACCTACAACACTCGCAGACAGCTGGAGTAGGGGATAACCACAGCCTGCCACCAGTTTTGGATCTGGTGTCATGTTTTCCTCTTCCTGACAGTGGCTACATACTGCCTGAACTCCGACTTGTCCTGTGATGCATCAGGTGCACGGAACTGATCTCCTACCCCAAACCCTGCTATTTCCATAAGCAGATTCAAATATCTTTCCTCTTCACTGTACCTTTCCTGGGTTCCCTCCACCATTAGCTTACACTCACTCTCATTCACTGTCATATTACAGTGTATGCCACGACACTCCTTATAAGTCAAACAAGTTTATACATTTAATATATTCTCTTGAGCTTCTTGCTGATATTTTTTTAGGTCAATAAGTATCTTTGTATCTTTGAACATCTCTATGTTATAATGGACAAATATTGGAGGTATGGAGATATGTCAGTAGCTCTGGGAACATGAGCATTACGGAGCATTACTAAGACTCTTTCTTTCCAGTGCACCTCAGATTATTTTCTTACCCTTTAAGAACATAATTAGTCCCCTGAGGCTGGACCATGCCTGTTGTCTGTGCTGTGCAGTCTTCATGCTACTCAGCGATTAATTCCCCTTCGGATGGCAGAACATCACGGCACTGCAAGTGCTGAAAAAGGAAGAATAAAAAACATCCCATTAGCCTATGGAGAGGATGCAACCTCAAGATGTTCGCTTTCAGCTGATGACAAAGTCAAAGCAGTTCCTAGTAAGGGGGGGGACAAACCAGAGCCATCCATCAGCAAAGAGCCCCTTCCAGAGGGGTCACATCCTCCCCGGTTTGGGAAGTGGAAACCTCAGCAGCTGCCCTGCTCTGCTGCAGGGCCCAGCTCTGCACAGCCACACAGTGCTTCCAGCACACAAGTGGGTTTATTTCAGGCACCGTGCACCAGCTGCTCTGCAGCTCTCAGTGGGAGCATGGATTGATTTTTGCCATCTCCAAGGAAAGTGAATTCTCCATTGAGACCAAAGCACCTGGGTGTGCCCGCTGTGCCATTAATGGAGCAGGCAGAGAGGCCTTTGGTGCCACTGCTCTCTCCAATGATTTCTGTTTTGGGGATCTTTCTGTGCTGGAACACGAGCAGTGACCTGTTCCATCAGCTGAAGTCATAAAAGGAAACGAGGCAAAGAAAATGAGGGAAAGCCCTCTCTTTCATGTCTTATATAATACAAACACTAAATCATTTTCTCAAGGGAGGACTTGTAAAGGACTCTATCCAAAAGGACGTCTGTTTAACAAGAATCTCTCTCATCAGCAATCCAAGAAGGGCCACAGTTAAAGCAGACGAGTAATTTAGTTTTTGTCTCATTTCCTAACATTGCCACCAAACTGAGGCATTTAAAGTTACCGTTGTCACAACACTAATTTATCTATTTGAACACTGGAGCTCTCTGGTGATTGAACGAGTTCTGCAGCAAGAACAGATTATTTCATCAGCTGCATCTATCTGACTTTCATCGTTTTATGGATATTGGAGAGAAACTGACTACGACGAGAGAAAGCACAGCTTTCAGTGCCTTGATAGCAGTATCAGTGAGACAGAGAAAACACTTCTGCAGCCAAAACCTTCTGCTCATGTATGGAAAACCAATGTCCTGAGCTTTCGTGTTGCCTTGGAAACATGAAATATAAATACTATTAATAAATTATTTTCAAGCAACCACAGTATCCAGTGCTGGGGACCTGATCCGAGTTTCTCTCATCCACTCTTCCAACTGAGGGAAATAGCAAAGAAGAACAAATCTCAGCCAAGTTTCACTTGCGCTTGAGTTTCCAGAAAAGCTAGCACAAGTTTTTCATGGGATCCCCACAAACAGGACAGCCGTGGCTCCTTTCACTCACAGGGCAACACCTGTGTGCCCAGGGCCTGGCCTGCAGCACGGGGCCATCGGTGGGAGCATGGGACACGACCACCCCAGGCTGCAGCAGAGGGGCTGCTTCCACCATCATGCTACATATGAATGTGGCAGTGCTGTTTTCACACTTGGTCCCAAACTATTTCAAGCAAAAATTTGCTCACCGCAAGACTTCCTTCAGTTAGCCATTCATGTTTAAAGAGCTGTTCATAGCGGTGATTTTGAGTTTTCTTTCTCCAGTCTTCCTCATTGCCAAACTCCACAAACCTCTTCTGACTCCTGCTGAAAGTTGAACTGGCTACAAGTCTGGATCAAAGGGGGAAAAAGCCTTTAATCTGGAAGCACAGAAGTATTTACATAACACAAGATAAGCTCAAACTCTTCATATCTAGCATGTAGACACGCTTAAGAGAAGCATATTAAAATAGGCCATTTTAAATTTGATTTGGGATGGGGGGAGGAGACTTTTATAGCTACTGCAGGAGGAAACAAGACTGGCAATCGAATCAGCACTGCTTGCGAGGCATTGAAGTGAAAAGCTCAGCATTTTCAGGATTTCCTGCCTGAAGGAGAACAATCTCTTGGAGTCATTTTCACACACAGGAGGAAAAGAGGACACAGAATCCTACTGCAGCCTGGGGCTAATGCTTTCCTCAGAGCTGGAAACCAAGGATCATCATGAGGAGCCCTCCTGAATAAGTTAAAGGTTCAAATGTCAGCTCCTCAACTGTGATTGCAAATTTTGGCAGCAGTCTACTAATAGGACTGATGACAAAACGTACAAATTGATCTGGAGTTGATCTATTGCAGAACTATGCTAAAAATGAAATGTTTCTCAGGAACTGTCCTCTTTTTAGCCAACTCTGGTAAATCCAGAATAATAGAAAGTTCAATACATGTATTGATATTTATTCTAATGACTTCATCATCTGTCCTTACAGATGCACTGAAAGCAAACACAGAAATGCTTCAATATCAAACACCCACTTCTGCCTGCTCCACTTCTGCAGGAGCAAAGCTATCTATTCTGCAGCTAATTAGCTATCATCTATAAAGCAATGGGAAGGGCCATGCTTTAATTTAGACCCATCTGGTAAAGGCTTTTTTGAAAAGATGAGGCTTATATCATATTTTGGAGTTATCAGAGCCAGAGGTTTCCCAGAAGAGGCCATCTATCATTGATAACAGCTGCCAGCCCTCAAGATTATCAGTTATAGCTCTTAATGATCACATCTATGAAAATGGTGACCAAAGGATCAGGAGGCAGTGGCTGACACATGCTTTAGGAACACAAATCTGAGAAAAGCTGAGACAAGGAGCGGGGCAGAGTTTCTCAGCACCAAAAAATGAGAACGGAGAAACATCTCAGGGGTCTTTCTAGGGTCCTCACTGTCTTTCCTTCAAGAAAATAGCAGAATTCATATTTTTTTTTGAGTTCAGGTAAGAACCAAGGTGCTGCTGCTTGTGGACACTGACCTGCATCACTGGATGCCCATCCCATTAAGCACAGGGCAGGTTCAGTTCCCTCCCCTGGCTGATCTCTCTGATTGTCCTGAAGTCCCACAGATCAGAGCCCTCCTTTGCTCCCACTGCTGCCCACAAGCACCTGAGCTCCCAGCTCCATATCTGAGTGAAAGCTGAAAGCTAACGATGTGCTGATGAGGCTCTGTCACACACACAGCACGGTCACAACCACAATTTCAAGGCTAAATTGCTGCAAACTGCACTTCTCCAAATCTCTGAGGAGTCTCAGACTACAGCAGGACTTGGATCTGATTTTTTCCCCCCATTCTAACGTAGCCTCAGTTCATTTCCAAAGTGCTGCCTGCTCTATTCTCTGGATACAGAGCAGCTGAAGTGCAGTCAAACGCATCCTGCTGCTTCTAAAGCAGCTTCTGTCTCGCTGCTCTTATCTGGGCAGCACAGGGCTGGGTCCTGCTTCTAAGGAGAGAAACAGCTTACATCACTTATGATGCCTCACGTTGTCAAAATAACCAGACAAGCTTAAAATACAAGCTGACACTGCTAGGAACTATGTGCTTAAAATGTTGAATAGTAGTGGCACAGAATTGGAAATACTTGAAATTGTTAGAGAATAAAAATGCAAGATATCAGAGAAATGTCAAACCTTTTCTGTATTTCACCCATCAATAACACATCATACATTGCTGTAAAGACAGGATGACAATGTCCAGGAAGCCCCAACAAGTGCCAAGCAAACACTGTTGCAGGACCAGTGGTGCATCACAGGAACATGTGTAACCTCCAGGGAACAGACTCACCAGGCAGCTGCTCCTCTTGGGCACTGCAGACATTTCTCATTAGTGATGTAAATAAAAGCATTTGGGCCTGATTCTCTTCATGTGCAGGACACCTAACGTTGCATGAGCATGGAACTTACACACAGAGATGCCAAGAGGCCCTGGAGCATCATTGCTCTCAGAAGGAAATCCTACAGTGAAAACTTCAGGATCCATGGGAAAACTTCAGGATCTACTTGCTCACATGGATGAAGACCACTGTATAAGATGCGTGCCCAGAAAACCAGCGGTTGGCTGTATTCTACACACCAGATAAGATGCTGAATGCCAAATTTCAGATGGGCATCATGCATTTTAGAAATTAAAATACATGTTTTGGGTTTTTTTAACCACATCAGTTGGATTTCTGTGGGAATCTTCCTCAGAGAGGCTCCTTTCATGGAAGCAGCAGGGCAGTGTGATGTAACAGCGTGAAACGAGGGATCTTGAAAAGCAGAGATGCTCTGCAGAAAGCACCACATTTGCATTTTAAGCTACATCTATTCTCTGAATACTCAGACATCTGAAAGCAACCCCAGACTTTTAGTTAGCAGCAGATCTTTTCATTTCAGCCTGAATTTAAAGGTCGTGCATGTTTGCAGCATTTGCACGGAGCAGCACGGCTCAGCTCTCCCTGGGAGCACAGCACTGTGCTGAGCTGTGCTGGGTTGTGCCCTGCTGCAGTGAGCAGTGGCCCCAGCACACCGGGGTGTTGTGTGAGGCACAGAGCTCTGATACTGCTACCCTCAATAAGGGCTTCAACACGTGTCAGAGCTACGACAGCTGAGCCTTTTCAGCCATATAAAGGCAGCATGAGTGATAAGCAACTGAACAAATCCCACTGTCCCTTTCACAAAACAAAAGCCCCGTAGGACTTTGGAGGAAATTGGAGATACTTCAACTCAATTTTCCACTTACTTTTCAGCAGGCTGCTCAGGAATTGTTGAGCATTGCAAGGTGCTTCTCAACATCTCCAAACTGCCCAGAATTCCACTTCCTTCAGCAGCCTGGAGAAGGTGAAGAGGAAGAGAAAGAATGAGGTTACAACCCTTGTCAGCTCCCCAGTGAGAAGCAGTGATGCAGCAGTGCGTGAGCCTTCAGGAAAGGGGCAGACTGCGTGCTGGATTTATTGACACAAACGTTGGTCTCAGTTATTGACTTTCTGATGCAGAAGATGCTGGCAGAAAAATTATCTGTGTGCAGAATGGATAAGAGCTGAGGGTTTGCTTTAGCCTGTCAATATGCACAGGACTTGAATGAGCATTAGTTTGTTTAGGGTTTGTGATTAAATTGATATGGCTTATGCCTAATTATACTGCTGATATAGATTGGCAATTAAACAGCACTAAGCAAGCAGAAGCTAACATCTTCAGTCACCTGCCACGCACTGGGGAGCCTGCAGGGAAGGGCCCTGAGGGGTGATTTAAGGAATCCCTGCAGAGGTTATTTCTGCAGTTCATTGATATCACATGAGGCCTCATCTCCTCTGACACCGGATTGTGAATCTTAAGGCCACAAGGCAGAGGGCAGATGGAGTAGGAACAGCTCTGCTGCCACATACCAGTGACAGGTAGCAGTGCTGTGAGCAGAGGCACCAAACAGCTGGGCTTCCAGCACAGCAGCACCCAGAGAGACTCAACCTGTTTCTAGATGCCTTCCTTCCCCTCCCTCTTCTTCTCATGACATAGAGACAGTTTCTCCCATAAGTGGAGGAAAGTGCCTGACCTCTGAAGAATATCCTGTTGAAGACTGGTTTGGCTTGCTCAAAAATCCCAGATGCGCTGGCTCAGCACATCGTTAGGGGGTGAGCTCAGGTCTGACAGCAGCAGCTGGCAGGTGTACAGCCGGTGCCACCAACCCAGGCTTGCTTTTCCAAAACTCAGCAAGGCAGAGTATCCACCTGGGGTTCTAGAAGACTCAGCTTCTGGCCCCAATTCCCTCGCACGAGTGCATTCCTGCTTTGCTCTATTGGCTTAACAAAAAGCTGACACTGTTGAGGCATCTGGTGTGCTGAGACCACTACTTATCCTAATGAAGAATGCAACTAAACTGCCTGGAGTTTGGCTTCTTTATAGCTGTTGTTTGTAACTAGGTAAAGCCCACTTCTCCCACACAGCACAAGATTATGCTCAGGACCAGCCCACATGCTAAGAGGAAGAGAGGAACAGGAAAAGGGATCCTCCTTTCCCTCCTTCCTTTCAATAAATCCACATCCATCTATCATGCTGCCTTACAACATCCAGTGCTGCTTTGCACCCCTTGGCATCACCTGGTCCTTGGGCTGACCATAGAGCTGGTACCAGTCTGGTACTTAACAGGAGAAAAACAGTGCTGATGGGCATGGCCAGACTTCCCTAGCATTCCTCCCTTCCCAGCTATATCCCTCTGTGATTGCTGCATTAAATTTCCCGAGTGTTACTGCTACCTTTAGGGTGCAGAGCAAAAGTTACATAAAGCAGCAGCATCCCTGTGTGCAAGTCAAAAATTATTTTACGTACAGCACAGAAACATTTGTAGCTCACAACGGCTGAAATGGAGTTATATAAAATTGCAGCCTGTATAAAAAATTTTGAAGTAGAGACAAAAACATAACACCTATAGAATGGAAATATTACATATTACTTTTAAGCCCATTATTTTATGAGAAATGTGGTCATGTGGGATTTAATCAATTAACTATCTCAGGAGTTAGTACATCTGTTAAAAATGTTCATGGTCAAGATAAGAAAAAAAGGCTTTGAATGAGTTCTCACCTTTGGTACGCTCACTGGGGCAGCTCAGGCTCTCCAGCACAGCTCCGTGTCCTGCAACTTGCCAGCAGCACAGCCTGGGGCAGAGCAGAGTGCCTTTGGAAGGGAGGGAAAAGAGGTGATACATCCCAGTGTCAGTATTTGGGGAATATAAGAGTCACTGCCATTGGCAAAGGCCCTAACATGAGCAACACGAGCTTGAGCAAGAGGCTGCAAGGTAGGTAGTATGTGATGCTCGCATCTCCATATAGAACAGAAGGAACATTGTTTGTAACCTGTGGCCAGATGGATGAGGGTTACGCGTTATCCACGTTTAAAACTCAGTTATTTACACATAACATTCAAAAATGTAAAGGCAAGTAAGAGGTAGATGGGAAATATTTGCTGTTTGATACTCCAGTTAAAGAAGGGGACTTTAGAAAGGAAGGGCAACGCTATTCCTACACGTACAGCTGTCAATGGTCTCAAAAACAGCTGAACAAAAATAAATAATTAACAAATGTTGGAGATGCAGTACAGAAAATTCTGGCTTAACAAACATGCAGGACAACTGTATGGATCAGAAAGTCTTGCCTGGAAAACACAATGACTTTACAGGGTCAAAAAGTTGGAAAAAACCCGTATCAGTCTCCTCTGCCTTTCTCTGCAGCAGGCAATGGGGACCACAGGCTCAGCCCAGCCACCACGAGGGCTGTTCACTGCCCTTCCTAACTCATGTGAGCATGGATGAACACAGACAGAAGATAAGGCTGATGTGCACTGTGTGTCTGTGTGCAGGTGTGCCCTGCCACGTGCAGTAATGCATGGGCTGACCATTATCAAGCAGGTGTTTAAAAGACATCTGTGAGCAGTTCTGCTGTAGTCTAATTAGTGCTCTAATACGTATTACAGTGCAGAGTCATCATTATTTCCTCTTCATTAGCTGCTGATATATAATGCATCTTAATAAATCTTACTCATTTCCCTTTTTTTTTTTTTAATAAAAGAAAACCAAGAGTTTATTTCTCCCATTAACATAACAAAGGCAAAAGGAATATGATTAATGCATGCCATCTAAACTGTGCGCACTAAACATGAAAAAACACTGCACCATCTCAGCCTAACACACCTTCACAAACTGTAAAATACACTTGTCAGTGTTAACAATTGCACCCAAACAAAATGGTGCTGTAGAAAGAAGCAACAGAAGAATAAACCATTCTCTTCTCACCGTCTTTTGATTATCACAATTCCTTGCTCCACTTATTTGAAGAGACAGAGACCACGAAGCCTCCCAGGATGCTTCAATATCATTGCAGGCACGATGGGGCCTGGCAGACAGAGAGCACAAGGATGCATTTCCTACAGGCACTGCTGTGAGAGCCCTGCGTGCCAGTTCTGCCCAAGCACACAGCTGTGGGATGGGCACTGCTGAAGCACCAGCCCCCCTCTTCCATCTCACAAGTCAACTCTCCATCAAACGTGTTGAGAACTGAGATGAACTCACCACAGGGGCTAGCAACTGAGGAAGGCATGTCTGTACGCTGTTCTGCCTCTGACAGCAGCCCTGTAACGTCATGCACATGGCAGCCTGCAGCAACTTGCCAGTTGTGTCTGATCCCCAAAACCAACACAAAGCTGCTCTGCAGCCCCACTCCCCACCTCTTGTGACAGAGCCACAGCAGATGCCTCACAGTCCAGTCCCTGATGAGCTGTAACATGAAGCATCTCAACATCAGTGCATCCACATAAGCAGACAAACGCTGAGTAGACAAATGCTGACCAGCATTGAGGAGGATAAGCTTCAGTGCCCTCACTTTACAGACAGGGAATCAGCAGCTTAAACAATTTAGCATGGGCTGCTCAATAGAAGAGTCTCAGAGCCTGGGTGGCAATCCACAGATCTTGTCTCTTGCTACAGTCTTCATTTAACTTTACTATCAGCACCTTAATTATTTTCCTTTGTTGTTAAAGGCAGAAGCTCAAGTATAGCAAATAGTATAAACAAGTGTGCAAAGCTTAAAAGAATGCTTGATGGGATTTTGTCTCCTTTGCTACAGATATCCAGGACAAAGAGGAAAAGCTTGAAAGCAGATGGGCAAATGAGTTTCCTTGGTTTGATTTTACGCATTTCTCTTATTTTTATTATTAGCCAAGAACACTCTGAAGCCTCCAAAGGAAAGGGTAACGGTGTCAGGAAAATTTAACATGTGTTTGAGATGAATTCAATGCAGCTCTATTAGCTTTAGGTCTGCTCTTTTCTATACTTTTTTTTTCCCCTTGAATACACGTTTACATCTCAATTTAAAGAAACTACTGAACCACATGTAACTGGAGTGGTGTGCTGTACCTTGAGGCATACCAAGGAGCCAAGAAGCACAGCAGTTTGATAACCATCTTAACGCAACACGGACATAACATTTGATTTCATATATTGATCACTCTATTTACAGTTAGTTGAGTAAGCACACGTTTACCATCGGTGCTGGTTCTTACTCTTGTTTTCTGTACTGAATAAAACTGGCTGATGCATAAGGATGGGAAAGCAATCATGTTTTATGAGCATAGAAGTGATATCCATCCTCAGTAATGAAGCATGAAGGTTTAAAAAAATAAAAACACAACACACAGAAGAGCAGTCCATGGAGTTATGCTAACTGGTCTCTCAACTAGGATTTAAAATGATCTTAAGTGGATACTTAAAAAAAAACAAACAAACTTGATTTTTAAAGGTATATTTAACTGAGGTTAACCTCCAACTGTAAGAAAGTTAGAATGACTGCTTGCTTAATTTCATTTGCAGACACATCTATATTTAATAAGTATAAAGATATTAAATATTTTTTGCAATTTTTCTTCCCCTTTCATCTCTTTAGAGGCTGCAGACACATTGCACACCTTTTATCAGTGGGACTTCTGAAGATGCTATTCCCAAACATCCACTCCAACCAGCACGCACGCAGCACACAAGGAAGTAACCACAAAATCAATTAACACAACAGTTATTTCTGCAGTCTAAAGTCTAATTACCAATGCAATGCTGACGGCTGTCAGGCTAATAGAAAAACACCATTTCTGGTCAAACTGGGCCATCTTTTCCCCCCACAAGAACAGCAAAGCAGTGCTGGGCAAGACATGAGATGGATCTCATCTGCTCTCAGCCAGATGAAACACAGCGAGCCCAACCAGAACCAACAACCAGATCTCTGCCAGGACAGGGCCTGCCCGCACTCCCTGCCGTCCTGGGCTGGGTCCTTGAAGTGCACACACAAGCTCCTCAATTGTGTTGGCTCCAGCTGTGGATGCTGGGTCTTAACAACAAGTCTAAACATTATAATTAGTTCATATATCTCAGACTTACAGTGGCCTTTGTGTAAAAGTACTTTACAGTTGAATAACTGTGATTCTCTTTATGTAAAATACGCAACATCAGTATAATCCTTAAAATCTAATAAAGATTCCATCAGGGTAAAATCATTATCCTTAGGCAAGAAAGAACCAATTCAATTATGACGTTGGTTGAAAAATCGAGGGTGAAAAGTTGTAGTGCATATTAAACTTGAGGCTGAAAAGTTGTAGTACATATTAAAATGGTTACTACAAAATTTGTGCATCCAGGCTAACAAATGCTAATATGTTCTTTTGTTACCTTCCAATTTCTATGATTCATGTAAGCCTGCAGCAAGAGGAACTTGCTTTAAATTTCATCTACGTTAAAAAATAGCAATGCAATTAATTGTAAAGTTATTAGCATTCATGTCTAGTTGTGTTATTAAGCTGTACACATCAAATCTGGTAGTACAAGTACAGGAATGTCATAATGAAGTAGAACAGCATTTAATCAGAAGAATTTCTAAAGGTCATCAGAGCATCATATAAATTCATCCATGCATGACAGCAATATGAAATAAATAACTGTAAGAACACAATGAGAATAAACTTCAATCTTTGAGCTTTGTTTCCAATAGTAGAAGAATTAGCTAAATTTCACGCTGAGAGCACAGCTAACAGAAAATGTTGAATTCTGTAGCTTTAATTAATGAAAGACTAATAAGACGTAGATAAGGAATGTTACACAAGGGAGCTAACGAGGTATGTACACTGATAGCTTCCCATGAACAGCTGATCTCATACGTCTCCGTAAAACTGAAAGGAAGTGTTCTGTTCAGCTTTTTCTTCCTCATTAGCCAGATGAGCCCTAAATGATTCCATTTAAACAACCAATGATTTATTAATATCTTTTGCACTCATACCAACAGTTTGACTGCTTTAGGGCACATATTACATGCCTCGTGCTTGGCAGTGCCACTCTCCCCCACTGCATGCATGGGGTACAGCAGTGACCCAGGTGTCATGCACAAGGCTGGCATTGAGCTTGCTCCAGCACCACAGCCCTCCTTGCTCATCCCAATGGCTCAGAGCCCATTGCCCTTCCCAGAGCAATTCCTACACTGGGTGGTGATACCAAAATTTCACACCCTGCATAGTAATACTAAAATCCTAACCCATACATCATCCATCCGCCCAGGTAAGGCACGACACACGCTAGGAGGATAGTAACACTGTCATTTTCCATTTCCTTCTTTCATGCATCCTCTCCAAGCCCAATCAAGGAAACAATTATTATTTTTTTAAATGCTAAAAAAAGACTGCAAAAAGCAGCAGACAACTCCAAAGGCTGACTACATTCTCATGCATCACTTTCAAATTATTATTTTTTTAATTCATTAGCGTCTGCCCTAAATGAAAGAATTTATAACCATAGGCAGGTTTCCCAAGGAATCATCCCAGCAGTATGTTTACTGAATCAGCAGGAAAGCTGAACAAACAACGAAAAATCAGAAAAGGAAAAGGCTATAAGTGAAAGCATGAGGAGCTGAAAAGGACCATGAGATTATAATCTTAAATTAAAACTGCAGTGAAGGTAATATAAAAGGTATTTTAATCACTACATCCAATTAAATGAAGTAAATCACTAAAGCATGTTAATTACCTTAACTATTATAATAATTAAGAATCAAACAGAAACGAAGCATCTCAGAGAGTCCGCTGATGTGCGGGCAGTGCAGCTCCCAGCTGCTGGAGGCTGGAAGCTCTGCAGGGCCAGCTGTGACCCACTGCCAGGTGAGGGATCTGACTTGGGACAGCACAGCACTGAGCACAGCACTGCTGTCTTGCCAGCATTGCATCAAGAATCTCAGCAACACTGGCGTGTTCTGACCACAGCCCAGCAAAGATGGTCGTTGTCGTATGCCAGTTCAGGGAGCGTTGGTGGTAGATATTTTAATTAGTGAAAACAGCACCCAAAAAGCACAATTTAAATGTATGATTTATCTCTCAAGGTACTTTTCCATCTTTTCTGCCACAGCTGGAGCTGTAAGCTTCCTGAACACGAAAATACTGCAATGGTCTGAAGCAGCACACACACACACACACACACACACTTCCAGAGTGGTTTCCAGTTCACAGAGTTACAGTTCACCCTTGCTTATAAAGGACCAATTTTTCCTAATTTCCACATGCATGGGGGGTTTGCTTGCCTTCAAGAAAGCCAAACTTTCTGAAGCTAAGGTGAAATTATGTGAAAGTTGGAAAAAAGTCTTTCTTGCCCAGACAAAATGTGCTCCTATTTGGCACAGATGGGTCCTAGGGAGGGAACTTGTCCTGCTGGAGCACTTTGCTACATCAAGATCTTCTGGACGGCAGGGAGACACTTTCACAAGGAACAGAGAGGACAGTGATGGAGGCACCATTTTGTGCTTTGTTTCCTTCTTGTTTGGCCAGCTCTGTAGCCCTGAACATTATAAGCAGTCCCCAGTAGCCACAGGGTCCTACTCTGCAGAGAGAAGGAATGCTGTTTGCAAGCCTGCGTACACGCTGGATTTTCAGAGCATGCAATTATTTTTAATAGCTCTCCTTCCATTTTCCCTTTGCGTATGTCTTTTATCTAGCAAAATTTTGTGAATACTCTTCAATAAAATAAAATAAAATAAAAAGAACAAAAGAAGCAGTGAGTTTGTTCTCTTTGTTGTTCCTATTTGTTTTCCCTATAAGAAAAATGCACCGAAGTGCTCAGGGTAGGATTTCATACATTGTAATTTTACCTCCAGAATGTAATCTCTCCCACACTGCACTGCATGAAAAGGAAGAGAATACAGCAGTAATGTGCTTTTTTTCATTCCTACCACTTCTTTATTGTTGGCAAGTAAATACAATTACACATCATGTACAACAATACACGCTAAAACTACAGAAACTACAAAAGAGCTGCAGTGTATCTAAGTCCATTTGAAAACTATCAAGCCTCCATTAGGGTAAAGGAGAAGAAAAGAAAGAACTTACAGAGGCACGGATGTTCTGGCAGCAAGGAAGAGCTGCACCCTGAGGCAGCCAGCACCAAAGCCCTTTACTGGAAGACTGCAACACTCCCACCCTACAATTGTATTTGCAATATTACATTTAAGAATCTCATTTTCACAAATTTCAGCTCTGTCTCTCAAACCACAGAGCTGTTAAGGTTTCCCATGTTAGATTTGGTGTAGGTACTGCACTTACAGGACTGATCCTTTGCTTTACTCCTCTCTCAGAGCACAATCTGCTCCAGTCCTATTGCTGAGAACTCCTGGCAGTTCCCAGAAATCTGTGGGTTCTCCCCAGCCATAGAATCATTAAGGTTGGAAAAGACCACTAAGGCCATCTAGTCCAATGGTCAACTCATCACCACCATGCCCACTAAACCAAGTCCCTAAGTGCCACATCTAAACAATTCTTGGTAACTTCCAGGGATGGTGGGGGACTCCAACACATCTCTGGGCAGCCTGTTCCATGCACTACCAAAATGGTGCTGGTGTCCTGGTGGCAGGCTGCAAGCAATGGCTGAGAACTGGCCAGCCCCACACCCACCATGATGGGCTGCAGAGCTCCCACAAATGCCAGAATCAATGCAAAAGGCCCACAGCTGAGTGCCAGGGATCTGCAAGGATCTGTGCTACAACGCTGCCTTAAACAAACAAACAAAAAAAGCTACAAAGAAGTACCAGCGTGAATCCAAAAAGGAATCTCTTCAATATGGATACTTTTATCACAACCCAATTCAAACTTCTTCAGTTTTAACACAGACCCTGCACAGATTCTGGAAGAAGTCCCAGAGCCAATCTTGTCCTTCAGCACATACGGTGTGGGCTCAATGGGACACACACTCTTTTGGCCTCCCTGCTGCCCATATCACCCCTTCCCTGAGGCAGGACATCCTCAGAATCCCTCCCCAAGGTGTAAGCAGCCATCAGACGTGTTTCACCTCCCACCATATAGAGCTTACACTTCCCTATGTCTCAATTTCAGTCTGCTTTATCTTATCACTTAATATATCTAAAAGTCATTCACTGTCCCATGTTATTACCGTGCATTTGAGCAGTCTCGCTCAAGGAGCATCCTTATCTATGGGTATGAAAGCCTGACAGTTCTCAGCTCTTTTTTCACTGTCGGATTTGTTTGGGCTGATGGACAACGGGTGCATAACTGCTGAGCATTCCCAGCCCAAATCCAACTTCAGGCACCATCCATAAACTCCTCCATAACTACTCTGTCTTTTCTTTCCCTAGTTTATCCCAACAGTGAGAAATCTGCCTCTTTAAGCAATATTTTGGAGATGTGGTGTTTCCTAAGCGAGGACAGCTTCCTCAAGAGTAGGGTAGGAGGGCCGGGGCAAGCAGTTGCTGCGGGCACCTTGACCAGATGCATGCTTCCATCAAGACTTCACCTGCTAAATTATCTTTTTCATCTGTTTTTTTCAGCTCTTCAAAAATATAACATTAATGGAATTCTAGAAGTTCTCATTATATATTCTGCTTTTCAAGCACAGTAAAATTGTGATCCTGAATGCTACCCAGTGACAGCAAGTTCTTTAAGGGTTCTTGTATACAGCACTGCTCTTCCCATCAAATTTCCAATAAAGTATTTCCATTTTTATATCTGAAATCCCAGAAATGGCACTAGAGAAACCTGGCATTTTACTCTTAAATTTAATACAAACTATTTCGCTCAGCATGAAAGCATTTTAAAATGACTCCAGTGCAGATTGTGGTTCACTCTGTTGTATTTGGTGAGCTTAGTATGTCCATGGCAACTGATGAATATTACTGCTGCTATTGCTATAAATAACAAACCTATTTGGCAAAGTCTGAGATGTAAATATTAAATCCCGCACAAAGGCAATTTTCTGTTCCTTCCTTTGCTCCCTTCTGAGTTGGGAACCTATATTTGCCTGTCAGTAGATTATTTCCAAACAGATCTGCAGGTGTCACAATATTACAGAAGCCAGCAATTTCTATTGGCACAGCCTTCCAGAGGGATTTCGTGGCTGGGGCCAGGTGTCGGGTGATGCCAGAGGCAGCCCCAGCCCCAGCAGAACAAGCAGAGCTTTCCAGCATCCACTAACACGTGTGCTATTCATGGCTTCACTTTTACAAATCCACAGGCTGAGCACCTGCACTAGCCCTTGCACAACCAGGTTGCTATTTTACATGCACAATTAGGCACGGGGCACACAAACAGAGTTAATCCCCTTCCAACAGATGGTAGCAGTGCCTGCGAGCCCCTCTGGAAGTGCTTTGGAGGCAGCACCAGAAGCCGTTCAATGATGGGTTATTCCCAACCCAGACCTCGCCCATCAGTCCCCAAAACACAGCTGGCTACACCTTACCCAGGAGCTGCCAAATACCCCAACACAGCAGCCAAAAACCAGTGCAGAAGGCACTTGAATCAGAAGAAAAACAGAACTCCTCTCCTCTGAAGAATTTGCTTGTAGTCCTCTTACTTAAATCTTGTCTTGTTAGGCAAAACAGCCTGCATCGAGGTGTGCTGCTCTTGACATTTTGGGATGTGAGTAAACAACGTAAACATGAGCGTGGGAGAAATAAATGGGAATGGCAGAGAACTGCTGCTCAGATGCAGTGTGAAACCCTCAGGCACTGAATGCTACAATTCTTTGTCATAAACACATCAATTACAGTGTTTATATCAGAGCTCTCCATAGATAATACTATTAATATAAAAATGACAGCTGTCACGCAACATATACAGCAATGTCACCGTTTGTAAGCCTACATCACAAACAGGGGGCTGAGTCTGCACAATGCAGGTTCTTGCTCAGGCAAACATTTGATTAAACTCAGCTAAAGACCTCAGACTTTGTGCCAAGACCACGCTTGTAATGCAATTTAAGTACATAATTCTAGAACAACTAATTCTCAGCGTAATACCAAGTAATTAAATTGGCAGTGCGAGCACCTGTGGATTTTTTGGTGTACATAACATTACATTTACAGCTGCAGAATCACTGTGAGGTTCACAGAGCCCATCTGTACCTTGAGCAGTTCAATCTCTTCCAATCTGGGGATGACCTCTATGAGGGTTTATGTATAGACAGACAAGGAGAACACAAACTCTTCCTGCACATCCCTCTGTAAGCTGCATCAGTGCAGGAACACAGACACTGCCCTGCACGAGGGCGGCCGGGGTTGGCTCCAGTTCAGGCAGCTGCTCTGGGAATGGGACCAACACAGATATTGAGGTGGAGGAGGGAGGAGGTCAAAGCAATCATTTGAGAAAAAGCAACAGCAACTGAAGCCCGCCATGAAGAATTAAAGTGAAAAGCATTTTAATTTGCACAGTCAGGTGGTAGCCTCCCAATTACGTAGCATAAACAGGGGGGAAAAAAAACAACAAATGATTAATCTGCACTTAACATCAACTTCACTTCTTGTACAGTTTTTTACCAGAATAAGTTATTCTTGTTTAGAAATCATCACGTGGGAACCTATTTACTCTCAGAATTTGAAAGAAGGTTTGACTTCAAGATGAGTCTTTGAAGCACATCTCGGAGCACTGAGTTCTGAGCTGGGCAGAGGGAGCTGAGCCAGGAGAGCAGCAGCTCCACTCCTCCCAGCTGTCCTGCAGCACAGCCATGGAGAGCACCTGGCCCATCCACTCATTAATTACAATTGAGTAAAATACAACTATTTCCTTTAAATTGATGAATTCAAAGAAAATCCTTTGAGAGAACCGTGTCACCAGTAAGTTAGCTGAGGGCAGTTCAGTGGCTGAGTTCAGGAGCCCATTGCAGCCTCAGCTTTCTGCTGAGGTTTAAATTCTGCTGCACTCAACACTCCAGTGCTTAAATCCTCCTCTGAATCTTGCCCTGGGCCACTTTAAGTGCACAAACAGATGCCAAATGAGTCTTTCCATAGTGAAATACCTCTCCAGAGCCCAACCACTTCCCAACCAGCTCTGCATTTTGTTTACTGACTGTTATTGCCTCATTTCCCAAGTGCCTGCTTTTAAAATCTCTGCTGCTAATTGTACCGATTTGAGGTATTTTCCTTTCTTTTCCACTAGCAACCTTCCCTGAATTCTCTCATTACTGATACCCAGATGGCCACTCCAGAACCACACCTTCTGCATGCAGTGCGGAGTGCAGGAGGGCTGCACTGAGTTATGCTGCAGCTTTCTCCCATCTCTGAGCCTCTGTGAGCATGAGGAAGTCTTTCAGAGAAAATAGGTTTTACTGCCACAAACGCTAAGGAAAATCAATTTATCTTTGTTCTTATCTATAGCCTTATCTGCAAGAAAGTACCAGTCCGATGGTTCTACAAACTGCTGCTAGTTCTCACTGTCTGGATTAAACACTTCCATTTTTCCATAAATTGCCACACTTGAAAATTTTTTATGGTCAATTTTGGAAATGGAAAGCTCCCATTGTTTAAAAATAATCGTGCCTGCAGTACTGGAGGGAATCGTTGCTTCTCAGCTGAACCAAACTGACTGTGGGATGGCAGGAGCACCTGCAGCACAGTGCTCACCCCCAAAGGCTGCACTGGAATCAGCTCCATTGGTTCATAATTGTGTTTTGTTTCTCTTAAAGTACAGGAAAGAAGTCTATAAAGGCAAGAGGTGACTGAGCAGAAATCCAGCACCCTGATTTGACCCAGCACATGTCCAGAGCTCCTTGGATTCCTTACAGATCTGGGCTGCCTGCTAGGCTGAGCCCTGCCCCTCTGCATCTGCCCACAATGGGACCACCTGCACCTAACAGAGGAATGCCAACCCCAAACTACCAGGCACATCCTTACTTCACCGAGCCACTGACCCAGCTCAGCAATTAGCTGCTCCAATGTAAATGTGATCTAATCATAGCTGCAGTGCTATCTCCGATTAGTGGAGCCGGTTTCTGTTTACGTGCTATTTACATAACTGCATGGGGCTATTAAGCATTTGCACCCAATTAAAAGCTGAATCATTCACAGGATAATTTCCCAGCGCTGACCCACCTGCTCCTTCTGACAGTTCTGCTCAGCACCCACACTGCCGATCTCTGTGCTGAGATTGCTGTGCACCCCATACAATTCATAACACACCAAACTAAAGACTTACAGAGAGCTATCATTTCAGATGATATACATTTAATTTCAGCCCATAAAGCTGCTAGCACTTGCCACAGAACCTTTCTAAGACAACAGTTCTGTGTTGGCTAAACAGCATGTGTCCTGCCTGCAGCCTGCAGCCAGCACAGAGCCAGGACAGACAGCTGGATCTGAGCGGGGGAAAAAACATGAAGACACAGAATCACAAGCTCTGCTGAGGCAACAGAGCCACAGCTGCTCCCTCTGAGCCTGACCCAGGGCAGAGCTGGACCAGTGGTTGCATGCAGCAGTTAGAATGCTGCTAATGTCCAGCTTGGTGCATCTGTCTGACATGGCTAGAAGGCCCTTCACAGACCCTAGAACACAGAGGCAGAGCTGTGTACATCCCCAACCCTCTGCCCTTCTCTGGTGAACCCCTCCTTGCAACACACTGCTACACCTTTCAGCAGCAACTTGCAATCAAATTTATTTCCATAAATGCACATCATAGTACAACCTTTCCTTTGCTTGCTGCTGTCTCCCCTATGTTTCAGTATTTCAAGCCACTTTCAAGCACACTTTGCTATCTCTCCTCAGCACACACTGCCAAGTCCCTGTGCAGGGTTTCGATGTGACTACGGGAAGAAGCTAAACAGAGAAATACTGTCACAAAGAAAAAGGGAAAAGGAAAAAAAAGAACCTGACAAGAAGAAAAACTGACACTGGAAAAATGCCAGCCCTATACAGTCAATCTTCAGGTTGGCAGAAGAAACACCATTAAGCACAAAGAAAGAGGGTCTCTGATGACAGATGTATGCACAGGCTTAACATGGGGATGATTAAAAAATAAACAACTATAGAAAAGTCACATTTCTCTCCATTTAGTCTTAGCAACGATGTGTTGCAGCTCACGGCCGTGACTGTGCAGATGCTGACAGCACGCAGTCACAGCAGCCCTTGCCCAGCCCCACTGACCAGAACAGGCATTAAGCCCTTCAGCCCAAAGCACCTAGTGCTATTACAGGTTTACTTCTTTTCTGTGGAGGCATATCATTCCTGTGGCACCAAACCCAAAGAAAGCTGTTTACAAGAGCGGGTGATGCCACAGCAATTCAGTCCCATGGGGTGCAGGAACCACACACCTCTCTGCCATGGCAGCTTTCTAGGGATAGCTGCATTGGCACCCAGGAGCCCTAAGAGAGCAGCCAGGCTCCTGCACCCCTGCCCAGACTTTTCACCTCTGGAGACAAGACGTACCTTGTCCAGTTTGACAGAGCCTTTATTTAGCAATAGCGCTCCAGGCAGCTTGTAAAAGTCTTTCTGCTGCAGAAAGAGGAGCTGTTTTCAAAAGCCCAAATAATTCTATTTCAGGGTCTTATCCTGATAATCACAACATTGATACTTTTCCTAAATACTTGTAAGAACTGAGATCTTAAAAGTAACACGGACTCATTACAAGATCTAAAAGAAACAGGACTGGAAAGTTAAACTTTTAAGTGTATGCAGGGCTATAAAAGCGTTTAGATGTGTAAGGATGCAGGTACTCACCCAGCAGGACTTTTTTTCTGACTGCATTTTTCAGCCTTTAAATATACAATAAAAAATGGCTCACTGCTGCATTTTAGAAATAGGAATATGCAGCAAGATCTTTAAACGAGTTTAGATCCCAACTCCCATACATTTTGCCCACAGTCCCTAAATCATTGCATGATTTTTGAAATGTTTATCTTCCAGCTAAGCAGTATCAGTTGCCTGAAAACCATAAGTGCAACAAATATCTGCCATGGTAAATTACCCAGCCAGCACAGTGAGCGCCCAGACACATGATTAAGCTGCCATGGATTAACAAGCAACTACATTTCACTAAGCTGCCTGTACCAACACTTTTAGCCCAATGCAAATTAAGAAAAATGAGTTAGCATGAACGTATTTCACCAGGGTCTGAGCCTGCGTTTGTCATGGGCAGAGGACATACACAATCAGTTATCACAGTGCAGCCAAGCAAGCATCGCTCCAGGACTTTGCTTGGAGCTCCAGCAACTCCAGCAGCACCCAGAGAGCAGCCAGCTGTACCTGGGAGCCATTCACTCTGAGTCCCTGACCACCAATGTCACAGCAGCATGGGAGTGGGAGGAAGTCAGAGGGGCAGGTGAGCACCCAGTGCAGTCAGCTCCTCTCAGCAAAACTGTACAGTTGGGTGGAGAAGGAGCCACTAAATAAGCCAAAACAGCCTGGTAATAATGTGCTAAAAATAATCGAGTAAGTGCATCATCTGTTAAGCTGGGAACTCACTGCCAAGTCTTCCTGGAGTAGGAGATGCATTCCTCCCCCCTTCCAAGGCATCCAAAGATGTAGATATTGCAGAGGAGTCGAAATAATCTGTGACATATACATTCCCATGTGGGAGGAGAAAGAAGACTCCCCTATAGACTCCTATGTTTTTCTCACAAGCAGCTGGTGCTGGCCACTGTGAACAAAAGGATGGTCTTACATGGTGCTGTTCCTATTCTGCTACGTCAGTATTCTGTCTTTGTTTCATTTATTGCACGTTGTATAAAAGCTGGGCTCCTGACTTCAGCAGAGAAGGGTCAGCACAGTATTTCTCACTTTGTTTTCTGCACAGACCCTTATCAATGAGGGATATGACCCTTTCTGGAGACCTCTCCTTTTCTTGCTTTGTTTCTCTCTTCAGCTAAAATAACAGACAAAATGGATTTGGACAGTTTTTGTCAACAGGGGGCTATAGTTAGAGCTGTCTGGGAAATAAAACAGTGGATTTTTCAACAATAACAAAAAATGTTTTAATGAATGCTCTGATTCTACACAGGGATGGAGAGAGCCAGGCACCAGGCAGCTCCATCCCACGGCGGGCAAAGCTGTGGTTCCCAGCCCAAGGAGGGATGCAGGGCTCCAGCAAAGCACTCACTGCCAGAGCAGTGATCACACCAATGCAGAACTGCTCCACCCCGTAACTGCTTTGCTGTGGCCTACAGTCATCCATTTCCCACAATCAATTGCTAATTTAAAGCAATACCATCCCTAGAGTGCAGAGACTGGCCTGCAAGGCAGGAGCAGGACTCTCCTCTGTACCTGCAATCTCTGTAAAACATGACTTTTATTTCTTATGAATTGACTCTCGGCCCTCTGCTTACTTCCCTCTTTTCCCTACAAATCTCATCAAAGGTTTTCTGTAATAGCAATCTCAAAACACAGCTCAGCGAGCTGCTAGAAGAGCCGAAAACACAGGTCCTGAGGGATTGCTATCATCCAAGTAGGATGAGGGTGAAGCTGAAGTTTTAAGCCAAGTAACTCCAAGCAAAATTCAGACAGCGCAGAAGTAAAGGAGGGCTGGGGGAGGGGGGCAGGAGGAGAAAGGGAGGAAGGACAGCTTTTGTTTTGGGGAAGGAGTGATTTAAGCCAAGAGACAGTTAGTTAGTGTCCATTCTGGAAATATCTCAAAACTGCCCAGAGGCAAAACAAACAAAACCAATTCTTTGCTGGCATTTGGGACACTTGGAAGTTCCTTGCCCAGGGTACTTAATTTAATATAAAACAAATCACCCTGGAGCAACAAACAGAAAATTTGCTAGTAAACAAGACAGCTCAAATTATTTAACAGTGGAATCCAGAATAATTAAGCCACAAGATCCTGAACATCTAAAAGCTAATTATATAAGCAAGTACCCAAAATATCTCAGCTATCTTTTGGAGAACAGAGAGCTGGGTATTCAATTTCAAGATGAGAGCAGCCAGTGCCTCCCAGGACAGCTGGGCAGTGCAATGTACCTTTGCCTTTCCTGGTTGCTGGCACATTGCTGGCAGTGCTGCCAGCCCATGCTCTCTGCCTCTGTCCCAGGGATGCCCCCAGCTCTGCTGTGCCGTGCCACCTCCTCATTTCTGTGCTCAGACTGCAGTATCTCCGGGACCAAGGGCTCAGTACACACAAAGCTTTCCTTGCAAAAGGTTTTTGGAAGCTGTGAAGTTTGGGACTTGATGGACATGGCATGGAGGAGTTGGCAGTGCTGCTGTACCTGGGATGGACAGTGCAGCCCCTGGGCAGCCATCTGGGAGGCTGGCAAGAAGGCTTGGGGCTGCACTGTTCAACCAGATAGTTCTGGCAGCACAAGGAACAGGTTTGGAAGATGCCAGGAACATGTCAGCTGCCAAAAAAGGTTGAGCTGCTGCCTGTGGTCCAGGATAAAACAGCTGTTTCTCTTGATGTGAGGGTGTACATGGTACCCAACAGCATGAAGCTTGCAGAGATGCCAGAACAAAGGGCTGGTTTATCAGATCAAGCTCCACTTGGTACTGCAGTGCCTCATTATCCTGCAGCACATGGTGATGCTTAACACAGCATGCTTACAAGGAAGCTGTATAGGCAGAGGACCTGGAAATAATGCATGTTTTTCACATTTGGGATCTACATCTTCATCAGCTGGGGCTGGGGGCCTGAATCTCAGGGAGGATCTGGGGCTCAGTTCCTCACCTCTCTGCTGCAGCACTGCACACACATGCCCCTGCAGTGACCTCCCTGTTAACATCACTGCCAGGACACAGGAATGAGCCTGGGGTGGGAATGACAAAGCTGAAAGGGAGCCATTGGGGCAAAGTGGCAGCTTGGGGCACATCTGGCTCCAGACCTCCACCCCTTCCCAGATCTCACTGATCAACATCCACCACAGTAGCTTTGCAGATGTTCTTAGGTATCTGGGCCCTGTGCCAGATTCACACACCAACCTTTGAACAACAGCTATTACTCTGTGACCATGCTCAGAGCATCAGCCTCCGCTGGAACCATCAGTCGCAGAAGTGATGATTCAGTCTCTGTTTCCCTTCAGACTTCATCATTACAAGGTCATCAAGCACAGCGTGATATAAAACGCACATAAAGCAGCCACCAGAGTTCCTAGGAATACCAAGCAGTTTCACTGTCTTTCTGCAGTACTTCAATCTGGCTGCTGATTAACTCGTGCTTTATGTTTAAAATCTCCTTGCCAAAAGAATGTCTGAGGGGGTGTATGAGCACTGAATGACACGACTGTAATTACAGGCAAACGGATGTCGCATGTATGAGAAAGGATGGCTGCAGAAACACCGAGGGGTGAAATTAAACGCTTGTGAGAAGTAATAAGAAAACATGAATGAAGTCCAGAAATTATGAGGATTTTAGCTAACTGCTTTTCAATCTCTTTAAATGTGCCTTCTGGCTTTTGAATACCTCATTCAGTTTTTTGTCTATTGTTCGAAAAGTTGGAAACCCACTTGAAAGTAAAGCATGAATTTCTCACCAGTGATGTGAGTCAGAGAACACGGGCAGTAAGAACTTGCAAGGCACTGCACAGCTCAAAACGGACACGGTGAGAGTTGGTAGCACAGGTCCCCAGGCTCTGCATGCAGGGAACCAAAGGTTACAGCCACCTCTCCTCTGGATGCTGCCAGCAGCATCCACACCTTCACCAAACCCACTAACTTGCTGCCAGCACTCATCTCTCCTCCTCTCCTCTCTCTTTTAAAATAACGCTTCCTTTAGATCCCTGAGCCTCTCTCTCTGTCAAACCTCTGGGCTTCTCATCTCTCCTTGCAGCACCATATGCCAAGCAGAGTAGCCAAAACAACCTTTGCTCTTCGCTTGATTCCAGCCTGCTTCAAACTGCCTTCCCAGCACAGAAACCCCCCACTGATGTTGCTGACCCTCCATGCCTGCTTCTTCCCCACAGCACTGAGAGTTCTCCCATCCTCACCTACATCCTGCTGCCCACAAGACTTTGCCACATTCACAGGGAGCCCCTCGCCTACCCCATGGACCTGCAGTTCCTCCTATGCACGGCTATGGGCTCCCTGCAGAGCACAACAGCCACATCCCAGCAATCCCTGGCTCAGAGGCACTGCCTGCCCTGGGCTGCGTTGCTCATGACTCTGACACGTGTTTGTGCTGATCTTATTTCAGCTGCACACATCGCTGCAGGAAACTTGTTCAAGCTGACTTACTTATTTTTTGAGCTGTTAATTTAATGGTTTTATTAAGTGACTCTGAACGAATGCCATTAAAGCACATAGTAGTTGGGTTGATTGAATGATTGATTTTACACAGCTGTCTTCTTCCTGTGCTCCTAAGTACTTTTAGTTGTGATTAACAAACCCCACCATTTTGCTATTCCACTTCACAGCTCTTTGGCTCATTTTCAGCTTCTCTTTTTACATGTTCTTTATGGGGTTATTATGGGGGAAAGATTTGGACGTTTTCTCCAACAGAACTAGTGGGAGAGGTGGGGCCAGTAACCACTGCTCCAGCCTCGTCCCTGGACTTTGACATTTTCATACGAGATAACACAAGGCCAATGAGAGAACAGCCCACAACCTGGACAAACTCTGAGATACGTCACCCCAAAGAGTTTGTGCCATTTCTAAGTAAAGGAGCAATCTACTTTGATGCATACTACAAAGCTGTCATTAGGGAGCACCAGAAATTCTGATAAAGACATCTCTCTTACTAAGACTAGAATGCAGTTATAATTTTGTATTCTAGAATAAACAAAACATTCCACATTTTTATTAACACACTGCTGATATAAATATAGAATATCAAGGAGTAACATATACAAGTGATTACTAAAGTGTTCTTCAGAAACAGACCCCAACTTTTCTCATTCTGTGATAACTGGACATTTTAGATCCTTCCTTCCTAAAGTGGGACAGAAATTTGTGATCCTAGCACCCAGTGCAACTTCAGTTGCACTTCAGCAACCCAGTGCTCCACCTGGCCTGTCACAGTGATTATTTTTGATTCTTGACAAATATCAAACAAACTCAGTATATATTATGTTTCAAAGAAAGAGTTATTCTGATGCACAAAAGGTACTGCAGAAAGGCAGGCTACGCCAGGCCCTGAGCCCGAGGCGCACAGGAGATGCAGCGAGCTTTTGGCAAGATGAAAGCATCGCAGAGGAGGAGTGCTTGCTTCAAGAAATCCTTAAAATAGAGCGGCATACAATGATACCCCATAAAAAGAGAGATTGGAGGGCTGTGCAAGGCTCTGTTTGGAGAGTGCAGAAAGCAATCAAAAGTTTTATATACATTTAAAAACTTTTTAATGCTCACCCAAAAAGAGGAGCGTTGCAAGAAAATTTTCCCTCAAGTCCTTAGAGAATTTAAGGGCAGAGCAAGCTGGGACTCCTGGACTAAGACAAACAAGACAGTTTGTATTGCTTTTCAATTATTTTAGGCTGGGGAATCACAGTGGAGGAAAGGAAAAGTGTCAAGTTGAGATACAGAGCAGAACACCCTTTATTAGTGGAAGGTGGATTGTCACAGTGCTGCACAGCTCCAGCCACAAACCCCTTTGCCTCTCATTGCCCAAACCCTACAGTTGATGCTGTCCTTACCCCACTTGGAAACTAAGGCTGGGAGGGGAAAGGCACCCTGTGCAGAGAGACCATACAGCCACAAATACACAGCAGGGTCTGCAGGGGGAGGCAGAATTCCCATTGCTGAGCAGGTGACAGAACTGGAGAAAACCAGCAAGCCTTCCCTGTTCCCCAAGCACGAGGATGCAGACTCCTCACATCTTAGAGCAAAGAGATTTCTTTGCTCTGAGTGAGGAGTGAGATCAGCCACGTGTTATAACACACATGAGGCAGGACAGCAGAGCTGCCTTTAGCTACCTTTAGCTCAGCAACCTGGACTTTGCTCTCTGTGCTGCTGGACAGAACACCTCCCATTCCCCAGAACATGGCCCTAACTGCAGCCACACTGCTCTGAAGCTTCCCTTTGCTCAGGATTACTGAAGGTTTGTTGTGCCATTCAGACAGATTGTTTTTCAATGAGTGTCATTGTTATCACCATCTGGCCATCTTCAGATTCATCCTGTAAGGAGGAGACACGGTGCCAGTCCACACTCGAGTGATTATTTAAGTACCTTGTCTAATGAATGTTTAAAGTAAAATCAACATATATTCACCAGGGCACGGACATGAGAGGAAGAAGAAAATCAAACTCTGATTCAAAGGGCAAGAAGAACATTTCTGAACAAAGAATTAAGACTTCTATAAGAAAAAAGCAGCACCACTGATGGAGTGAAAGAAAGGAAAGACGGGAGATGTTTGTGATGTTCTATGATCAAAACAGGAATGAGTAGAGTTTTGAAAAGGAATGAATGGGGGACTCAGGAGTCTGAACATGTTGGTGGGGAAAATAAGAGCAGAGGCAACAAGGCCAGTGAGAGCACAAAACACCTTGGCAGCTCCACTGAGCAGAACACAAAGGATGATGTGGTGCTCCTGGCAAGGGGCTCGCTGTCATTCTACCATAACAGGAGGAGGAGGAGCACAATGCACAGATGTGGCCAGAATGACAAGTCCAGAATTTTGGAGAAACTGTACAATTTGAATGGACAAACAAAGCATGGAAATGGAAAGAAGTTACAAAACACTTCAGTGTTTGCTGTGCTAAGACTGAGTGTGTCAAGGCAGCAAAAGATAGGCCAGCATGTGGGATTAGGATGATGCAGTTTGTGAAGGTTCTCCCACCTAATAGAGGCTCAAAGGCAGCTTGCTGTCTCCAGAGGTCCCTTCCAACTCCTATGATTCTCTGATTACAGTCTTCAATAAAGTATGCCCATCCCCTGCCTGTGCACAATCCTAGCAGTAAGCCATACCATTAACACATGCATAACTCAGTAAAGGACTGAACTGCTCCATCACCTTCATTACTGCCACAATAACGCTTGATCTAACACAACAAAATCTATGTACATTCACCAGGAACAGAAGTTACAGCTGCTAGCATTCTGATGCATAAAAGCAGCATTGGGAAAAAACGCAGATTTGCAGGGAAAAGAAAATTCTGTTGCTGCAGATATACCAACACACCAATCTATTTTCGCCTCCAAGCTGAAACAGGTTTTTGTTTGGCAACTGACAAGTATTTGAGTCACAGCTGACGGGAGAACATAATGCCCACCTGCTGTCATATTGTTCTCCAGCTGATTGTCCTCTTGATCTGCGGTGCTCACATTCGCAACAGGGGGTGTAAGGAGACAGAGAGAGGAAAAGGGGCTGGGCAGATGTGCTGGAGAGAATCGTCAGAAATGCACAGAATGGCCTCATCAGCACAGCAAAAAGCCACGTCTTTACAGGAGGGGGAAAGTGAGAGGAGAAAAGGTCACTGGGAGAGATCTTATCTAAGCAATTGCCAGTATGAAATTAAGTCTTAAATATCACTCAAACAAACAGCTCTATCTTGTTATATAAAGGTGATTTTTCCTCCTTGACTCCAACAAGTTTGTTGAATTTTCATGCTGACAGCCATCTTTTGTGATACTTCTAGAGTTCTGCAAGGAGCAGCCAGGTACAAGACTGCTGCTGCCCCATGGGATGCACCCACTGCAGGAGGGGGACAGGAAGGAGCAGAACAGAGAGGCTCGTGGTGCTTCTTCTAGGCTCAGATCTGTCTGTGGAGACCGACCGTGGGTGGGAGGGTGGATAGGAAGAACAGGATTTCATCCCCCTTTTTTCAGGCACAGCAGTAGGAAGATGAGTTTATGTGCACATAGCTGAGATGGCTGAATGTTGCCCCTGCCAGTGAGGTTGGGCACAGAAACACAGATGAGAGTGGCACAGAGGACAGATGGGACAGTCTGCCCCTGTAGCAGGACCCTTGGGGTGAGCAGTGGCAGCACAGCTGGATATTGCCATGCTTGGAGACGCACCCAAGGTCACCGTGCACCCCTCCAGCCCCTACACTTGCTTTTCCTGGAACACCACCAGCCTCTACCAGAGCCTACAGTGGCTCTGCAGTGTGAGACAGATTGCCCCAGAAGTCCCATGCAACCACTTCAGTCTGTCCTCCAGCCCAACCCAACGTAACGTCTTTCTCCCATTCTTTCTCCCTGTGCATCATACCACAGCAATAAATATCCTGTCATTGTAAATGCCATATCCTCAGCAGTTAGCAGAATAGATATAAAAATCATTCTGACTGCACTGCTTTGCCTTGCTTACTGTAAAATAAAGGTATTAAAATGGTTTATGTACATTTAAATTCAATATTTTAATACCACTTCCAACACAAATAGCTTTCACAGCCAGACAAGCATATTACTCCACAATGTTTTTAAAAGCTCACAAGATCTGATTATTTAGCAGGCTTTCCTTTCACTGGCCTGTGGGCCCTTTCTGTAGCACCAAATATACTCTGCTGCAACCCATTCTGGATGCCAGAACTGAATATACATCTTAGAGACCCCTTCTGAAATAGAGTATTAAGCAAAAATTCCATTGAATTAGGCTGTGGTTACACAAAAAGCCCAACTGGCTCTCACTCAAAATGAGCACCACCTTTGGCTTCTTTCAGTAAATAGTTTTACAGAATTGCCTAGAGCAGTGGTGCCCAACTTCCCTACTACCTGCATAGCGATATTCATCCAGCTGAGAGCAAGAAATCCCACAGAAGCAGAGCTCCAAGCTTGCAGTGGGAGATGTTAAGGACCTCCAAAGCATCCTTGTGTCTGAAGGGATGAGTGCGTAGCTCTGAAGTCACATCTCCCTGCACATCAGGAGCTCTAAAGAGCAGAAGTGCCCTCAACACAGTCCTAACGTGAGAAGGGACCTAAATCTCTAAATCTCAAGAACATGGGAACTGAGAATCAATCTGTGACCAAGTATGAAAATGAGAGCTCTGCCGAGAGGACACAACCACTGCAAATAAAGGCTTTCCAGTTAAACATTCAAGATAAGCAGAAGTCTGACAAACGCAAAAACATTAATGCAGATTTTTCAAGCATGACCACACTTTCTGTGCTGCTGTTAGGACACTGCTTTCCCATTCTCAACGCTGCCAGTTTGCAACTGCCCCTACTGTTGCCCCTGTGTTGTAACTGCATTCACTCCAAAGCAAGTGCTGTCTGTGAGATATGTTTGGACAGTGTAATTGCTTGCACAAATGAATTGCTTTTTGAAACACCCATGATCCCAATGGGGTGCAGGCTGCTGATGGCTCCCATCGCTTCTGCTCTGTTCAGACTCATGCCAAGGCTGCACTGCAGTCCTGCTGTAGCCCCACACCTCATCTGCTGTTGTACCCTGAGACCGTAAATGTCACAACCAGGTGATTTAGAATAGATACTAAATAATAATAATAATAATAGATCTAAAACTGGTGGGTTATCTAAGATAGAGCGGGACAGCTTTGGTAAAAGTCCAATCCTAATTATGTTTCAGTTTATCCTGGTGTCTTTAAGGAGGAAGACTGAAGAACACAGCCCAAGTTTGGCTTCCTATCTTGCAGCACATCGCAATCTTATCCTGATCCATACCTGCTGCATAGATTCTCATTAAGTATGACATAGATTTGTTACACTGCTGAGCTGGCTGTAAATTGAACTTGTCATAGTGAAGTGCATGTTTTCCACTTCTTCATCTCTTTGGTTCCTGTTGCTATAGTGACCATCAGAAATCAGAGCAAAAAAGGCAAAGGAAAAGAAGATCCTTTCTCTGTTTAAATAGTACCTTCCATCTATAACACCAGCAGTATTCTTTCTTTCCAGCTTTACTTCTTTGGATAACTACACAAAAGAACTTAGCTCTTCCAGATTTCAGGGTCTCATCCAAATCCAAAGTCACAGGCAGTGTTTTCAATAGCTGTAGGGAACCCTGGATCAGGTCTGAATTCAGTACAGCTTTGCAGTACTTTGCAGTACTTTGCAGCTCATGTCTGCCTAAGAACCCCAGTGCAGGTATATGCTGGTGTCCTGCTTAGTGACTGATGGTAGGAGCAAAGCAGAATGTATATCCATACATACAGACATCAGCCTCGTGGATAAAGTCAATGCTGCATCTCACTTGCTATACCATGCCCTTTTCATCTCCTGGATTTATGTACCTCTTCTTTGTTTAGACAACAGAGTAAATGCTCCTTCATACTGGGCATTAGCATTATAAGATAAAAGTAAGCCAAGCATTAAATGACATACATTACAGCCTCACCACAGCCTATGTATGTAACTGATGGACTCAGCCTATTTAGCAGCAGAGCACTGGCTTTTTGGCACCAGAATCAGCTGTTGCTGCTGACAGTGGGGAAGAGGCAAGGAGCCACTACAGCTTTCATTCAGATGCAAACCCAAAGTAGCTTAATTAAACATCCTATACGCCAGTTAAACAGACAGTCCTATAGGCAGCCCCAGATTTGCCAGAGACTGAATCCCAAAGAGAAAAGTTTTATGTCTGAAAGCGGGACCTGCAGTCCAGCAGACCAAAGTCTCTCAGCTGCATGCTGAAGTTCATGTCTGAAGCTTTGGGATACAAAAACCACGTACTCAGATTCGGTTCCACCTCCCAGAATCCCGCCTATGCTCAATGCAAGTCATCAACACAGCACCACACAATTTACCAACACTTCATTTTATGGAAATATTAAAAACGAAATGCCAAACAGATGTTCAACAGACCTGCTGCAATAAGAAAACAAATCAGAAATACATGTTATGAAACTAATGACTTCTTTAGGGAGAAAGTGCAAAGAGCCTGAATTTTGATAAAATTAATAAAAATTAGGAAATTAGAAGCTTTAACTTTAAAAATAGGTCAGAAGCCCAGTTTTGCTCATGCTGCAAAGAGAAAGAACTGATTTCTGGTCTGACAGCAGGTGGTAGCAGGATTTCCACTGCAAAATCCTGAGTTACAATGACAATCCCTACATAGCATTGGAATAATTTCATCTGTGCCCTAAGGTTGTGCGGTAAGTGGGCTGACAGGAACAAACCTGGGTCGAATGCATCTTCATTTACACACACTGCAAACCACTCAGCCATCAACATAAACTTATAATGCAAGGGTTGAAAATAGTTGGTGCTGAATGTTTCCAGGTGATATATCTCTTCTTCTTGCTTTAAGGCCAGAGTTTACACCACAAATTCAAACTCTGTGTTGATGCCCCATCACAACCTGTGTTGTACATCCTCCTTACAAGCACAGGTTGGGAATGTGGTGATGAAGTATTTTTACAAAGTGTCAATAAAAAGCTGATAACATATGAAAAAATGCATCGTGTTGCACTCTGCCAGCCTCCTAAAGGTTAACCCAGAGAACTATCTGGAAAAAGTATGTATGAAAACAACTGAAATTTGTCTGACGCAATCACACCCCAGTCAGGCTGGCTCCCATAAAAACCTTATTGAATTTAGCACAGAACAGAAATAACAAGGGAAAAAAAAGCAAAACTATTTCCAATGACATGTGGGTTTCAAACACTTAGCTAAAATAAGCATTATTATTTTACTGAATTTATCAGGGCCTGCTAAGTGCAGCACGAGACCAGCATGGAGCTCCTATACAGACAGCAGGCATGGCCCAAGGAGGGCTTCATGCTCCCATTTCTGAAAGCACACAGACCAGACTCAGCTCTGCTCCCATGGAAACCAGCGCTAACACTTCCCCTGATTTTAGCACAGGAATAAGCAAAAGGAAGGTGGTGCTTAGAGTCTGTAGCTATTTCAGCCATCAGGCAGGTATTCCATATTAGTTCTTTACAATGACCTGAAACTGCACGTGAGGGGGAAAAAAGAAAAAAGAAAAAAAAGAACATCAAAAGGAGAAATACCCTTTCAAATAGCAGCTTTTTCCAATTTTTTTTCATAGTTGTAGTTAGCTTGCTTATGATGCTTGTCCTTCAAAGCTGCTGGAGGGACAGAGGAATTTCGGCGTCAATGGGAACAAATGAGGCCAAGACAGCCGACTGCAGGAGAGCAGGTAGGAGACCCCAGCGACTGACCCAAAGGCTGCTTAGGCCAACAGCAATGACACGTTTTGAAATAAGCCCTTGGAGAACAGAAACTGTGAGAGCAGGAGGCCAGAGGGGCCAGCGCTCACCCTGCAATCACTGCACTTAACCCACCTGCTCCGTGTTTTGGCAGCTTTCACAACCACAGGAGAGCAGCGAGCTCTGCTCAAGGAGCCCCGTCTGCTGTCACACACGAGCCTCAGCTGGCTGCACTGAAAACTCAATCAGAACTGTGTTACAACAAGGAATGAGATGGATCCCAAGGTGCACAGCCTGCTCCTCTGCTTTCAAACCCTATTGCTCTCTCATATTTTACAAAAAAAACTTTGATGGAAAATAGCTGCAGATAGTTAATCCTATGAAGGATAGATTTTCTAAGTGTTTCTAGGCTTAAATAGAAGTTCTGCCAAGGTGAAGGCAATTCCTTCCTCTGTCCCCTTGTCATCCTGCTTTTAAAGGATGAGATACAAGTCATTAATATTGCAGAGACTTTGCAATTCATTTGCACAGTTTTACTACTTTGGGCAAAACACAGCCAAGTTCTGAGCTTGATGAGATATTGTTATCCACATAATTCATTCTGTGCAGCTTCAACAAGGTATTTGGATTTGTGGCTGTTCCCATCAGAGTTTGAAATTGAATTGAAAATTCATATGTAAGCTGCATGGATGAGGCAAGCCTGAGTATCAGGGAAGTGTCAATTAAATTCACCTTCCAGAATGGAATAAAAGCCTGATGCAAAGGCCTTGAAAGAGTCCCCATTATCATATCAATTGAAGGCAACAGAAATAACTCAAGTCAGAGGTGAATACAAGCCTATTTCAAGACATGATAATAAAATTTCAATCTATGTTATTAAGAGTTTGAATGTTGATTGCTGTACATAGTAATGGGATGTAGCGTAGCAATTTATGGTTTTTCCTTCGATAACATGCACTTATTAAGGATGTTATTGATTAAACGTAAATTAGCAGCTCACTGATTAACTCATCCCTCATCTTTACACTTGTAGCACAGCAAAGGCTGTATGAGCAATTTAGGAATCCAGGTATTGCTATGAACTTGTATCAAACAGAAAACCTGACATGCTCTCTTGGAGAAACGGATGCATGGCACTTACAGGATTAGCATTGCTATTGTAGAACATTTGCAAATGTATGTTTTTCCTAAGCAGTGCTACTGGGGAAGCATTTCATACAGAAGACACAAAAAATCACTGAACAGTGCTCTGTTAGTGATAAGAGACTATTAGAGTGCTGGATTCTCCACCAGTTTTCTTTTAGATTATCACTGAAAAGATAATCTAAGGCAATACCCAGGCTGCCAGGCCTTCAAGATACTGAAAGGAAACCAGCCCCCCCAGTCCTGACTCGATTGCAGTGCTCAGAAACAGCCTGCTGGCAGCACGCATGTGCTTCTCTTGCTAACACCAGGCTAAAGAGCAGCAAGGAGAGCCAGGCTGACTCCAACCAAAGATCACTCATAAGGAAACCACACCTTCCTGCTGCTGCCTAGGTCTTTCAAGTCTCTCTGTATCACGTCCTCGAGTCTCTAGTAATTTACCCTTAAGAAGTGGCCAGCTGAACAGGTTCAAAATGTCTCCATTGGGTTAATTGATTCATCCCTTATTGCAGGTTTCATGCACCAGCAGCCCATTTACATGATTGTAACACCAGTTTGGAGAGCCCTTATGGAGATGACAAGAAAACCTCAGCAGAAGCAGAGGTCAGAAATATTTTGTGCCAAACGCAAAGCTTTCTTCCTTACCTGCTATGTGCCAGTTTAAGCACAACACACCAGATTTTCAATCAGATAAAGGATGTCACTAATTACAGTGTCTGGAATATAGAGATTATTTAGGAGGAAAGCAGTGCTTCAGTTACTTCTATAGCTGGAACTGATTTGTAAAAATGACCTTAAATTTGTCAGAGAAATGTTCTCCCCACACACAAAATTTACACTCGTACAGACTAAAGATGAGAAGAGCTTAATGATCTGTAGGTAAAAAGACACCAAAACCCCCAGCATAAAAAAGATGGAACTGGGAGCAGAAGTCCAGCAACTGATAGAACAAGGATAGCACCTTGAAATGACAGGAGATGTGCTGAATCAGTGATCATTAAAACAAAGCAGGGAAGCAAATGGAGTTGTGTAGAATAGTACGGAATCAAATCACAGAACAACCAAATAATAGATATCACTATGGGATATCCTGGCAAATAGGTGATCTGCTGGCAAGGTCAGGAAAAGCCAGGCAAGACCAGTATTTGCACCTGCAAAGCCACTTCAGCCATTTCTAGATGAGAAATGAGCTACAGAATGGCACTACTTCATGGTTCAACAAAGTCTCTAACTGCAAATGCTGTATATTCCATCACAACCTAAATAAATCCCAGCTCTAAAAACACCCGAGCACCTCGTGCAGCTCCTGCTGTTCAGTTCTGACCAGCTCTGAACACATCTGGGCTTTTGCATGTACTCAGAAGCTTTCATTTTGTTCTTGCAGTTTTTGAGTCCACCCACTCCGTTCAGAACACGTATTTCCATGCACTCTTACACAAGCACGCCCCTCAAAGCACACACTGAGCACATCTGGTTACTGTCTAGAAATAATTTTAAAAAAGAAAAAGAAAACTTCCTAAAAGTATTCTACATGAAAACGTGAGTCAAATGAATACATCAAACATAGTTCCACATTTATTCCAGAAGAATCCTTTCATCTGTATTGCAGAGCTAACTACCTTCAGCAATCCTGAGCAAGAAAATGATTGAGAAGCAATTCAAAAGACAACTGAAATATGAAGCTCAAAGCATCATATTAGCTGAGGCCCAGCTGAGCAAGGAACCTGACCTGGGGACCTGAATTCCAGCAAAATTTCCTTGCATTGGCCCTAACAGTGCTTGATTTGCTCTCAGGATTCACTTAACCACAAGGAGCATAGTGGGCCACAGCCATGACTGTCCCCTTCTGTATGAAGCATGCTGGAGGCTGAGGAGCCATAGCCATGGTGTATACATGGTTATTCTAACTTCCACTCAGGAGCATAGCTCTGGAAGCCTAAAAATAGCTTGAAATCACCTTTCCTACTTCCCCAGCCCATTCCAAGAGACACAGCGCTTGGTCAGAAATGGCATTTCTCACCATCTGATGTAGGAGCTGAAGAACAGCCAGGCTGGCTTCCAACCTAAAAATAGAAGCTCTTCTAAGTCAGCCATTCTTGTGTGACATCCACAAAGCAGAGGGCTGTGCTACAGGACCAGCAGGAGACACGTGCAAAATTACCCTTGAAGAACCATAGCACAGTTGTGCAAACTGCCTGGCAGAGCACTTTGAGCTGGGTGACTCTGACCATATGGAACAGAAGTGCCACAGTAACGTGTTGGAATTCACTTCTCGTTTACAATCGTAGTAAATAACTCTTGGCAGTTTTTAAACATTTCCCCACACCTGAATCAGAACGGTGAAACTGTCGATTCTGAAAATATTCCATCGAGATTTTTAAACTCTGAGACAATATAAACTAAAAAGGGAACACCAGGAAAATATTACAGGTTCATGTACCTTCAGTGGTCTGAAATTAAGCTCATTAATTAATTCAATTCATTTTTAATCTTGATTTAATGAAGATCATTTGTTTTTCAGAGGGCAAATGGGATAATTCGTGCTTTATAAGAGAAAGTCATGCAATTATTGTATGTTAAAAGCATGGTCTTGTTTCCTAGTAAGGAACTGTCTATAAAATCTTCATCTTATTCCTTTTACTTAACAAGACACTGTGGATTCTCTCACCTCTCAATGCACACAAAATTGCATAATGCATACTGCATTATTCTATATTGTATAATGCAGGATACTGCATACCCTGCCTTGCAGCTTCTTTTACTTATTTTGTTCCAAAAATCTCAATTCTAGAACCTGACGTGTTTTGCTCTTCAGATTAACTAATGCACCTGAATGATGCCTAATCAGAAGCAGATTTTTATCTTCTTATTCCAACAACTTTCTGGTAATATAAATCTCATAGCATCATTTTGAGGAAAGTTGATTGGAGACTTGAATTTAAGATGTCTACATCACATTCTTACCTTTTGAGTCAGTAATCCCTACAGACCAGACACCATCTCTGGACTGGTGAAAAGATGCACAACAGAGCTTGCATTTTCTGTAAACTTTTTGCTTTTCACTGGCAGTGATTTAATATTTGAATATTTATGTTAATTTGCACATTCTGATCTGAAGCAATTATGATATTTGATCACCATGGCATTATGTAGAGAATTTTTTTTTTTTGCCCTGGTTGAACGTACACTAATGATGATATCTGTGCCACCACTTTTCCCACTGACCACAATTATTAACCATTATTTACAATTATTAACTGCCACGTGAAAGAAACAGTCTTTACAATATTGCAAAAACTATTTACAGTAGAGCCAAAAGCAAGACAAATGGAATGAATATTCATTACATACAAAAGAAAACATCAGTGTAAGAGTATGCATTCCCACAGGTGATCTATGGGCAAGAAGGCCCAGATCCATGATTGAATGCATTATCCTTCCTTTTTCTCAGCAATTTTGCTCTTTGAACTTAGTCTGTGAAGTATTGGTTTTAGAAAATACAGCTTTTAATAAAACTTACATACAACACTTCCAAATTCAGCTTCTCTCCAATGCTTAGCATGCTCCTACGTCACATATATATGTGAACCCCGAAAACTTTTGTAGTCAGTTTGTGTAGAAAGGCATTAGGCAACAGGAATACTCTGTTTCTGTAACTGATAACGTATGGGTACTCTAACAGGGGACAGAGGAAAAGCTAAATGATCTCCAGAGAAACCTGGATGCTGATGTGGATGCTGACACAAAAAGCAGAGATGAGCCAAGGAAGTTTTTGATCACTGTCCTCTCCTTGAGAATGGTCCCAAAGCAGCAGATTTTCACAAGAAAATTCCCTTGTACTCTGTACAACTCAGCACAGGAATCACTTATCAGGATCTCTTTCATCAGTGTGAATTAAATGTTCCATAAACAACAGCAACAATTCTATTTAAAACTCCAAATAATACCCTAATATGTCATACTTGAACTATTCTCCCTCTTCCCAAGGAGTTTAACTACATAGTTCAATAGAAATGTGAATGCCAATAAGGAAACACAACTTTATCTCTGTCGCTAACCTATAATTTTAGGGATGTAAAGAGAAAAGATTAATTTTGGCACATTAACTCCTGGTTGCAGAGTTTTTGTCACCAAAATGAGTTGTTTTTATACTATTCTTCCATTCTAATTATAAACTGTCAAGAGACCAAGTTGAATTACAGAGCTATGATCAACAGAGTTGACCTTTTTGCCTTCTCAGTACTTCTGCTAAGTCAGTTAACTGAGAAAGTAAAATTAGAACTAAGACTGACATTGATGGAGTAAACATGAGGAAAACAGGGAAAATTGTGGGAAATTGCTGTGCTCCCACCTCAGCGTGGCTTTAAGAGCACAGTCTTATTCTCTGCTGAAACCTAAGTCTCCTAAATTAGGTAGAGGATTAGAAAGGAATGTTCTGATTGTTAATCATGAAATGTGCTGTAATCTTCAGCAAGCAGCTCTAACCTCCTCAATCAGCAGTCTTTTCTTACTTAATTACATGATTTTAAGTACCACTAAGGAGGTGCTGTCAGATTTACATTGGAATTCTCTTAGACGTTACTGCTGTAGTCATGGTGATGATATATAGAAATGGACAGAATGCCAGAGACCGGGGAAAATGTCAGAGTTATGGTACACCCACGCTTGCTCCTTGCTCACTATTTTTCATTTAGCTTGAGAGATACTTTCACTTGGTACATTATAACGCCAAGATAACAAGTCTAATTGCTCTCTGTAATCTTCCTGCTAAACACATGCACTTGGAGCAGTTTTCACTTCTAAGCATAACTCATAACTGTTTGGGAGACTCCTGACATGGGCTGCAGGTGAGAAAAGGCACTGGTGTATGCAGGACATGGGTTGAGACTGGCTGAAAACACAAGCCAGCAGAAAGGGTTCCGAGCACTGAGGGCTCCCAGGCAGGACAGCCTCACATCCCCCATCGCACAGACAGGGCCATGGGCACCTCGCTCCCCAAAGGATGTGATATAGAAGCAATCCTTATCTTTATAGAGTAAGGAGGTCAGCATTTACTGCTGTACGCCCAGGAAGTGCATAGAACAGAAGGCACAGTTCGTCTGTTCATAATTTTTATAGTCTGCAATACATTTCAGACTGAAAGATTGCCCTCTTTACAAGGGTCACATGGACAATGTTTCTCATGCTGTTCCAAATAGATTTTTGTTGTGTTTTCTTACCTCATCTTGCAATGAAGGAAGAGAACACCCCAAGGAAACATGAAGCTGGAGGCAATCAGTTCTCAGATTCAAGGGGTAACACTGCTTTTGTGTTCTCAGGAAAAAATTACAGGATATAAATCAAGAACAGAGCCAGGAATTAGAAAAGGCCACATCAGCTAGAAAAAGAGACCCTATAAGCAGCGTAGGAGCCGTTACCAAGGTAAAGCAGTTGTAGATAACAATGTCTTATCCATCTACATTTATCACTGTACAGAGGAATTCTGGAATAGAAAGTAACTACCTTGCCTCAGCTACAGTATGATGTATATGTATAGTATGTGACATCTCCACATAAAGGACCCAATGGGAATTGGGCTTGAAATCCCATTTCCTGGTTGGGCCATCGCTGTTGGTCCTGATGTGTCTTTCCCTCATCCTGCTGATTGCTGATAAGTATTTGCTTATTACAACCATCTTGTCAGTCACAAAGGCCATCACCGCAAGTTAATAATGTACCACTCTCCTGGATCAATATCTTTACAGATTCTCCTGTCCCTGATACAGAAAAGTTATTAGAAAGATTAGACTGCTTGAGCTCATTCATTCACTTTGTGATGCAGGGGCTTCCTGAGGCTGACTCCAGGGACAATCCAGCCTGTTGTGAATAGGCCCAATGAAGAACAGCCTGGGAATACAATCATGGCACAAATGAAGAGGAGATTGGCTTTTCTACCGTGGCTATGAGATTAACAATTAAATCAAAGCAGCATTCTAACACCATTACAAAGGTCACTGCTAACCTCCAGCATGCTTTATGTTCAAACTCAAATCCCATTACAGAGTGCATTTAATAAGTAGGATTCGTGGACATGTTCTTCCCTTTGTCTGCCCATGAGCTAGCAGAGATGCTGTGACCACCAAAGAGTTTTCTGCTAAAGCACCTAATTGACTGGAAAACAGTAATGTGATCCTTGTAGTAAACCTTGAACTTGAATGAATAAATACCAAGACAAAATAAGGATGCACTGATTATTATTCAGGCCACTTTTGTTTCTCCTAATATTTCTTGGGTGGTGCTGGCAGATGGGTGACATTTAGCTGGGGTGGCAATGGCTTTTGGCTTAGAAATGCAATGAAATGCCACCAAAGAAACCCCTCACTCTCTGCCCCTTCCCTAGTTAACAGCCAGCCAGCTTCTTTTACACTGCATGATAGCATGGAGATCAGAAAGATGGCAACTTTGCTTTCCTTCTAAGAAAGCATTTCATTAAAAAATGGAAAATGACATTAGCATACATTGTACACTTCCTCCAGCATTTACCAATAGTATCATCAGTGCTCAGTAGATGTGTCATACAGGGTTTAAAGACCCATCTCCATGGCATCATCTCCTGTGCCATGTGGAGCATTTATCTGCTATTGACATGTCTGGATTTCATTAAGGAAGTCCAACAGGTATTAGAGATCCTCAGAGGATTTGCTGCTTCCTGTCTATGACTGCTGCACTCTTCTCAATACAGTCATTACTGCATATCATTTCCTCTTCCATAATTATTTTCTAGCAGCAACAACACACAATTGCATTGGGTTGATACACAACCCTCTGAAGTTTCAGAGCATCACAGGGTTTTGAAACTGGGAGCAATTCCCCCGAAATACAAGCAGGACTGTTGACATGCAAAAACGCCATCTCAAACATGAATGAATCCATCCCCAGTTAGACTTCTATTCAATAGATTTCTTTGTATTACATTCTGCAAAATTAAACGACTGAACACTGCCTTTATCAGGGAAGAAATCCTAATTAAGTGTACCAGGTATGATTAGAAATAAAAGATCATTGAAAAACAGAAAGTGAAGCCTACTTCTTTGCATTTCTATAAAGTGTTAAAATCTCATTAAGGAGTGTATCTGTAATTTGGCGGTTTAAATCTTAGAACAGCATTAGGACTTTCAGACTTCATTCTTTCCACTTTTCCTAGAGGAAGGAATGGAAGACTACAGAACTTTTTACAAGTGCGTGCTGGTTTTTATTTATCATTTTAATAAATAGAAAAGAAACTGCTGAGTCCTTCAGAGAGAACAAATGCTTATTTATTCAAATCAGCTATTTAGAAAAGCATAGAGTATCTTCTCCTTTCTCACTATTTAGGGTAATGATCCATTTGTGATCACAATACTATAACATCTGTCCTCTAGGGGAAGAAAAGACATAATTTCTTAGGACAAAATGGTAATTTATTTTTTTTTTTAAATCAAGTTATTTTATACATTAAGAAGAAAAACAGGCATAAATTCCCCATCCTTTTGCAAAGCAATCAAGCTTACTGACACATTACTTCATAAATTCTTCTGTTTTATGTACTAATAATGAAAACGTTCCATAATTTCTTGATCATTCTACCAATTGTGATCACGCTCTGATGACTGAAATAGAAATCAGACTTCTGTGGATGTGGGGAGGGGAACTGCGAAAATCTTCTCATGTATCGAACCAAACTTGAAGATAAAAAGCATCCACATTCCAGAAATCTGCAGCTGTGGTAATGGATTATCTCTTATCCTATAAAATTGCATTACTTTCTACAGCAAGAATAATAAGATGGAGTCTTCAGAATTTCATTTTAAATAAATTAACTACGCAGTGTTTGTAGTGTGCAGTTATCACCAGTAGCCCAGCTTTCATGACGCCACAGGAAAGATGCTTCTCAAGGAAAGGTCTTCAGATTTGAATATCAAAAGACCTTAATAATAAAGGAGATAACTGCAACTGCTGTTGAGGGTTTTAAAAGTCTTACATTTAACCAGCTATAAATTGAAAATAAAACCAGGACTGATGACCTATCAGCAACCAACCCAGGTTAGAAAATTTCTACTGTGAGCTCATTCTGTGAGCAAGAAAAGAAATGACAGCCTGCTTGAAGAATTCTCCAAGTAAATTACAGCCCTGTAGTACTTCATATTCAATATGCTGCAATAAGTTAACAATGTGGGATCGATATTCTGTTAAATTATCTCATTTAAGAGATTATAGTGAAAGATCCACTGTAAGCAGTCTGCTACCTTCTGCTTATGGAAACTACTCTCTGCTAGGTAGGCATTGAAGCAGCGTAAAACAGACTGCCTGCAGAGAGAGATTTTAATAACTAATGCAAAAGACTGTGGAAAAATAATCTGTAACAAACACCAGCCAGTGAAATACTCATTAAGTTAATAGAAATCTCCCTTTCTGCACACTGATCCACCTTGGCAGGTCTTTGCAGACCACCTGGTTTCTCACTTGCCATCAGCCCCTCTGTTATAATCAAGTTTTGTTTAGCAGAAGAATAAAAGAAGTTTTAAACAGAGTGACAATAAATGTTAAAACAACAACAACAACACAGGTTTATGCCATGAGAAAGCTTTGAAGGAAATCTTTGCATAAGCCACATTTTTAAGATGATCAACATTCAACAATACACATTAATCTGAAAAAGGGGACAACTTCAGCAACTCCACATGGAGCCAAATCTAAAACTCACTGCTCATCTCCTTGATAATATCTGACATCAAAGTCCATTTCATATTTCTTGCTTAGAGCCTGACATTATTTACCTCCATCTTCTCTAATGCCAGCCCCTGTTCTTTGCAGACCAACAGGGTAACAAAAGTTCAATACAGAAGGGTGCACAGAACCCCTGCCCCTACACACCTGCAGCACAGTGCAGAGCATATCCCCCCACTGCTATCTATACCACAAAAACTATCATGTGCCACAGCAAGAAAGGTGATGCTTCTGCTCAGACCTTTGCAACAGGAGAGAATTGGGTAAGTGAGAATCAGTAATGCCCTAAAAGGAGTGTTTCGATGCCAGCAGAGCTCTCTGCTGCTCCCCTTTCTTTACACCTTTACCTAATGAGCTACATCTGCTAAGCCCAGGCCTTTCAACACCTTGAAAGGAGGGACTGAGCCAGGAGCTTAAATCAAAGTCCAGCTGTAGGACTGTATGCAAAGCAGACTGGGTATGTACTCACAGGGCCCTGTGTTACTAAAGAGAGAAATGCATGTAAACAGCCTGCATTTCAGACAAAACTGCAGCAGTCAATGGAGAACAGGTCGTATCTTACACCTGCACACACACACACAGACTGGTCCCCTTTTGGGATACACACTTACTGACTGTTTTAAAGAATGTAAAAAACCTCACAATTAATTCAGGACTTGCTGAAAATGGAAAGTGTTCAGTCATGAAAAATGGGAGAACTGTGCCAACACCATCATTTATCCCCATGGTAGAAAGAGCCTATTCCTTGGGAGGCTAAAAAAATCCCCCCAAATACACTATGTCAGCATCTTTGCTTTGAGATTGTTGATTTATGAATAAAGTGCTATCCATACATTGGCAAGAGCTTTTATGTGCATTCACACTAGATTGCAAGTTTCTCAGGGCAGAGACGATCATTTTGCTGTCTGTCCATTGGCTAGAACAGAGGAATTCTGCCTGTATCAGTCTATTCAGCCCAGATAAACTACAAAGAAAAAAGCAGTGGTTATTAACTGCTGCCAAATGTTTAACTCCATTTCATTTGCTTTTCATAAAATAATATTAGTCACCACCATGGGTGCCCACGTGAGCATGAACAAATACAGAGGTGGGAAGCTCAGTACATGCAGAGACTTCTCCCTCCAGTAGGTGCATCTGCATGGAGGCAGCAATTCAGCCAGGCACAGAGCTCTTGTTTCAGGTGAACCAAGAGAATATTCCTGTATAAATCCAGCACATGCTCAAACAAAAATGCCAATGCATTATGGAAAGAAAGGGAAAAAAAATAAAAATCTTCCCCTTCTGAGCATAAAGTCTGACATAAACACCCAGCAAGTCTAACTTTCTCTTGGCTATGAGTTCACTCTTTCTTCCCCTGTTCAAAATGGAAGCTGCGCCATAAGATGTGTGATCTGTGAGTGTGCATTAACACAATGCTCCAGCTGGGAGGAGGAAACAAATCAGTTTAGCATTTTTATATTTTTAAATCTCCTGCCTGCTGATGTTCTCTTTCCTCTCTGCTCATTTCCTATTGAAGCTTTACTGTTGTTCAGCTTTCACTTTTATTTGTTAATATTACAGTAATCCGATTATAAAACTGGAAAAAATAGCATGCAATTTAGGTGGATAATCAAACAGCCTGAATGTCAAATTGCAATTCTGGAATACCTATAAAAAGGCACTTTGTGGCTGATCCAGAGGCAGCTGAAGTTAATGGAAACAGCTTCAGTGTAACTCATAGTGAGCAACCAGAATCATTGTTACTAAAAGTTTATCACATTAATGTGAACAACAAACAATTTAATGAGTGACTTCAGTTGCCTGCTCAGCAACAAAGAGTTATGCTACAGAAGAGATAGCTACAGAACTGTTTACTGTTGGTAGCTTTTGTGTGATCATCTCCCCTTCTCTAAGCTACCAAGCCACAAAACTACCAGCCAAGGAGCGAGTTTCTTGGGTAGGGTAAATGCAAGTTTTAAAGCAGTAGTTCAGTTTACATCAGCAAGGAGCTGGAATTTGTCTCAATTTTTAGTTGGTCAGGCTGATGTGCATTCCTGTGCCTGATCAAAACTGAGCACCTCATGTATGTGAGATAAAAACATCCACCGTGGAACAGACATCACAACTGGAACATGCCAAAGTATGAAATCCACTCACTGCAGGTACTGCTTTGCCTTGAGCAGCTTTAGTAGATAAATAGTTTTAGGTGTAATATCCTACAAACACTAATGTTTTAATTAGATGCTTTTGTTTCCTGTGATCATGACTGGACAGCAATTACTGAGGAAGAGAAAGCCTTCCACCTGTGGCCTCTTTTGTTCATCTCAATGGCATGTCCTTTGGGACAGGGCAACTTCATTCAGCACCCTGCAGTGACCTGATGCTATGATAACACAAATACAAGATAGCTCACAGACAGTAAGATGTACTAGCAGCCCTATATGCTGCTCATATCACTTTTTGTAAGACTTTTCTGTCCTTACTGTTAAAAACAAAGAGCCAGAAGATATTATTAAATTATAGAAAGAAAGTACAAGCATAGGTGAAAATCCATTAAGTCTTCACAATTGCCTTGCTATTCAGTTGCTTGTAAATAGACCCATCATCACCAGCTGTTGATCCATAGTGGCCAAAGCAGATGTGCTGCAGTTGGTAAACATTTCTAGCAGAATTGACAGCTACACAAGGAGGGAGCATTACAGCAAAGCAAAGCACAGAACTCCTTCCTTCAAGAGTGATCAACAATTTCCAGCCATTTAAACGCTGACATATGAAGAGAGGATGCACTGAAGACCTGCACAGAAGCAAACAACTTCAGAGAATTTCTACACAAACAGAGCTAATCACCAAACAACCAAATGCTCTGCTGAAGCTATTGCATTTAGAAATGTGTGAGCAAAACAGGCAGCCTATTCAGCAAGATGTGCTTCACAGAATTCCAATACCAGGTGTAAAAATATTCAACTTATTTTGAAAACTGTTCTTCAAAGACCAATACTTGCTCTATATTCCCAAATAATCAGTTTCCTTTCAGTATCACGTGCTAAAGAAAACTATAAATGACTTTTAGAACCTATGGGGGGCAGCAGTATGGACCTGAAGCAAAGAGTCTCTTTTCAGCCCAAAGATACTCTTGAAAAGTAAAAAAAATGAGTGTAAATGAGAGCATAAGGAAGGACCTACATTTAGACAGTGAGTATACAGCACCCCTCCTTCCTTAAAGGAAAATTAAATTTTTTTCAATCTTCCCTCTCTGAGGACTTTTTTATATTAACTCCTAGCACACTGTTCTCCAATTTCCACCGTCTCCCTCCACCCATTTCCAAGCATGTGCCAACGAATGCCAGGTTGCCACTGGGCCATTTTTGATGGAGTTAATAGGACGGTGTAAGAAATTAGTTTCAATCCCAAATTTTTGAGGAGTTACCACAGAATCACAGGGGTCATTCAACACAGCAGCTAGGTCACCATGGTCAGCTACGGACTTAGCAGATACGCATCAGCAATGTGTTTGAATCCCCACTGGCTTTGGGGTTCTGGTGCAATGCAAGGAGCTGATGGATAGCAACATTTCCTCTGGGTTCAGTATTTACATGAACCCTTCCAAAAAGCCAGGGCCTTTCCTCCCAGCACAAAGCAGAGTGCACTGCCACAGAGATACAGATCGCCTTTCAGCTGGTGAAGATGCATCTGGCAGGGAAAGGAATTTCCACCAGCTCTGCAAAGCACAAGCAACTGAAATAATTTCACGTATCTGCTCAATGTAACATGGGATTGTTTCACACCGCTGCTTAGGCCACTTACACAAAGATTCCACAACTTCCAATCTCATTCGTGCAGTGAGGCCCTTCCCAGATTTTCATTGAATCAGGGCTCGGTGCTGCTCGGCTGAGCTTTTTCTTTGTGTTTCTAAGCAATCCCTCAGTGTCAACCAGTATGTTTGTTCTTCAGCTGAACTCTGCTTTCTCATGCCTGCTCCAGACTCCTCCTGATCTATCAGCACACCAGTGGACCACTAAAGCACCTCTCTTTCACTGCTTTCCAGCCATTTGCATGCTAGCTGCCTTTGCTGTTTGCATCCTTGCCTTCCTGGCAGGCTGAAATTCTTCTCAGTGCTTCTATCCATTGTACACAATTTATAGAGACCAGAACACAGGGTCAGAATTCACGTTAGCCCAAAGAGCAATGACTGATGTACCTGCAGCCTTCGCACCCACCCCTAGTCACCTGCAGCTTTCCAAATGCCCGAGACAGATGCCAAACAGTAAGGTTAAAAAACTTCCAGCAGATGGGAAAAGCAGAATGAGGAGTATGCCGTAAAAACGTCCCAAATGCAACAGTCAGCACGGTGGTCACAATCTGGTGGTTTAACTTCAGTTTTCTCACCAGTCCTAGCAAATGCGTTTTGAATAGAAGACAGCTGTACAAAAGGCAGCTCTGCTGTGCACTTATTAATCTATTTTGTAAAGAAAAAGCACCAAGAAAATATTCCTGCAGGAAAAGATTAGAGAGCAAATCTGAGAGGCTCCAAGGAAGCGAGGAAGCTGCCTGTTGGTTCATTGTCTGCTGCAGCTTTATCTAGAGAGCAATCTTGCAGAAAATGCCACACTATGCACTGCTCACCTCTATACATCTCGGTAATTTAAGGCACTTTTCCAAGCAGAGACCATCATTTTTTGTCCTAGAGAACTATTTATAAATAAAGCTGATGTTTGTCAAACCTCTGACTTCTGTTACAAAACTTGCAACTACAGTTTTCTTCCTTCACTGCACTTCTAGAGACTTATTGCTGAATAAAACCTCTACATATAGTTGATATGCAGTTCTATAAATGTCAAAGTAATGGAATATAGGTCAGGAATCGATTCACTGGGCCAGGGCAGCTGCGGCCTCCCACCATCTCTCCCCAGAGCCCGGCCAGCTGTACAACACTCACATGCAGGAGGATTCTGACTGTGCAGTTCTCCTCCCTCCTGCCAAGCACAGTATCAGCCCATTTGCACGGGGTGAAAAATAGCCTGCATACTTATTTATACTATTATCTGTTATTAAGTATTTCTGAACACTCGTGTTTTGCGGTTGGGTTTTTTGTTTGTTTGTTGTTTGCTCTTTTTTTTTTTTTTTTTTTAATTTGTTACCCTAACCTTCATTTTCTTTGCTCCATTAAAATTTAATCCTATGACCATAAAATGATTACTTTTTCCTTTAATAAATCTCTCCTGGCAGACAGTCAATCTAAACGATAGCAGATCCCTGCAGTACACAGCGGGAACCAGGAGAAAAAAAATTATTATGAAAAGCATCATGCATTACAGAATCAGTATGACATGTTGTATCCACAACCTGGTTTAACCAAAGACAAGACAGCCTTCCATCATTTTTAATCTGCAAAAGAATGCATTTACCATAGAACTGCTTAAATAGTTACAACCTAAATTGTAGCAGATATAATGAGAGTAGCTGTGATAAACTAAGAAAAATTTCCTAAAATGCTAATGCAGGCTCATGTTTTAATTGTAGCAAGTCATATATGGGAAAAGCCATTGGATTACCACAAAATTAGGTGTACTGTAAAGCTACTCAAAAAGAATACAGAGCTTTGGCACCCAGAAATGGCTTCGCAATGCAAGCCAATACATGGCAAGCGGGGCTACTCAAAGATCTTAAGGTGCTCTCCTGGACCCATGGGACTAGGCTAAATCTTACACGGCTACAAAAACCGTGCTTGGACACCACTGGGTACCTGGTGGCAATTCCCAGTGCTGCATTTGACAGCAAGGCTCCTTCCCAAAGCAAAGCTCTGAATTAGCAGTTACAGAATAAAATCTAGGAAATCAATAGGCAGTCACTGAGATAGAGCAGAGCACAAAATCAAAGCAATGCTAGGTTGGATCAAATTAGGGACGTCACCAACTTGTGTCCTCAACACCAACCAATTCATTGCTGTCTAGGTGGAAGTGTTTCAAGTATGTGCAAAGAAGTTGAATATCAGGAAGAACTGCAGGAGCTTGAAGATTCAAGTTAGGGCACGCGTTAAATTTGGCTGCTCCTTTATGCAGAAGGCTTACACATTGAAGCTCATCAGATGAATCCCACCATCAAAACAGAAGTCCTCCTTTCACCCACCACCTCCAGACCTGGACTCTGCTGAAATCTGAGTTCAAAGCCAGGCAGAAGATTAAGGTCACTGATGTAAGTTCACAGCCAAACCCACCCACCCTTCCTGTAAGTGCAAGCACAGTGCCAGCCAACAGTGCAGTCCCTAGGGTGCAGTTGCCTGAGAAGCAAATAAACATCAGGCTCAAATGAATACCCTCACAGCTACCTGAAACTTTGATAGAACAGATGGGGTAAAACATCTCTGCAGCCCAGCACCATGAGAAGTGCAAGGCACTTCACCCTGTGGAGGTCCAGGGATGCATCTCAGCAGTGCTGGAGAAGAGCTCAGGAGCAGCATGGCTCAGAGCTGCTGCTGAGCAGAAATATTTCAGTGAGCAGTTTGGGTGCCTCTTACAAGGACCAAGAGAACAGTTCCTGTGTTCCAGTGTCTGCAGCCAACAGTGGGGCTTTACAGCAAGAAATCTCTGATGCTGGCATCAAACTGCACCAGGGAAATCAAGGTTTTTTTCTTCTGGTATATTTGAAACTCTTTGGTATCACACGGGAGGAGGCTACTATTAAAACACACAGCTAGCTATGCGTGCTTGTAAGATCAAAGTAGCAGAAAGTGCTTTTCCCAGCCAGTGCTGTTATGAGGTCCCAGCAGGGCTCTGTGTGCTCTTGGTCACATAAAATGGGAGCAGACAAATGTCTCCTCAGCATCACCCTTGGCTTTCCCCATCTCTCTACTCTCTGCACTGCATTTTAAGCTGGAGCATCTTTTTTACCCAAGAGGCCCAGCAGACACACACACACACACACACACACACTTTATGAAATCGTTTCTGAGCTATTGGATTTTAGTTCCTCCTAATCCATAAGCAAATAATTAAGTTCAAAGGATCTCTAATGGCCTGTAGAGGCCTGGCTGACAAAAGCGCTGCCTCTACTTTAAAAGAAATTCAGGTTTGTTAGTAGGGTAAGCACAATTAAAATGCACAGCAGCCCTCTCTAATAGCAGGTGAAAGACTTCAGAAGGATTGTTAGGCTGTGAACTCGGCATTTTCCTTAAAACCTCTCATCATTAAAGTATTTTGAGAAACCCTGAATAAACAACACCAAGGGCTTTATTATTGCGAGTGAGTGAAATGCAGGGCAAACAAAAAATCCAAAATTTCAACAGATACCTCCAAGAGATGCATCAGAGATAATGGAGGTATTCTGCGTTTCCTTTTTTTCTGGTCGAGGCTGAAGAGCAGCACTTTGTTTATGGGGCAATGAATCAGACAGAGCACTTGCCTGGTTTTGTCTCTTTGCTAATTGGCCTTTAATGTGCACTACTTACTTTATTGGTGTAAAGCACATCTTGAAGTGTGTTTGCTGGGCAAAGAGCCCAGTGCGCTAATTAATATCTCGGAATGACCATGGATTAATGATACTGGTTTGGGACTGCTGTAAAATGGGTTTTTTTGCTCAGCTTTTCCTAAAATCAGGAAAGTTCATGATATTATTTATAGGAAGCTCCATCGACAAAGACACTGTGGTGGAGAATACAGGCAGCACATAACTCGTGGTGATGGTGATGACGGATGGTGATGCAACACAAGGTGCCTTCAGAAAGAACCACCTCATCATTAGTGTCATGAATCTTTCTCATGCATTTGGAGATCGCTTTTTTCTTCCCATTTCCTACTAGCTGTATTTAGCAAGAAATTGTCTTATTTCTCCTCCCTGAGTAGGGGAAACAGATACATGTTATGTCTCAAAATGCTGATTTTTGTCAATACATTCAGCTCTTGAAGTGTGGAAGAAAGCAAAACTAAAATCTATGTTATGCACCAATTTGTTTCTATGGTTTAATGCTGCAGGAAATCAATAACTGCTAAACCTTTTGGGTATGCCACAATCTACACCACAGAGCACGAGCCTGAACATGGTTACAAAAACTATGCAGACTCAGGGTGTTGGTTGCAAGCTGTGGGTAGTTGTGGTTATTGCTGAGCTGAGCTGCTGTAGCTGCCATCACCACACCTGCATTGAATGGATGAGGGTTCAACCTCTGAGCCCCCTTGGGAAGCCTGGGAGCAGACATCCCAAGGGTGTGGGACCCTGTGAGCACGGCCTGTGCTGAGGGCAGCTGGGCTCCCCTGCGCCAGCTCGAGATCCTAGCTTTTATAGATGCTGGGTATTTTGTTCCAGTGTCCTTAGTCTTCTATGAGAGCTTTTTCCATTATTCATGAACAAAATGAAAACATGCAGAAGCAGCTGTTGTGTTTTTGGGTGCTGAAACTAGAGGCATCCACAGCTCTTACAGATTCCCCTCGTGCTCAGGATGCTGCAGAGCTCCTGCTGTACCACAAGTATCTTGCTTAGTAAGCACAAAGCAGCGGCATGCAGTTGCCCAGCATCAGCACCTGTCTGCTCACCTCCACTTCTCCATCCCTTAGATCACACACAAGACTTAATTCAGGCAATTGAATACATTCGGTGGTGCTGTGTGTCCATGTTGTTATTCAATCCTATACATTGCTGCATTGTTGAGTGATAATGCTGTTCCTTTTTAGGCAAGGAGCACTCAAGGAAAAAAAGCAGATCTTGCACTGCACTGTTGTTACATATCAGGAAGAGGAAGGCTGAGAGAACATTTAACTCATCATTCAGTCTATCTTGGAAGGAACGAGCAATTCTTGCAGGGCCCTTCAGCCTCCCAGGCCCAGAACCACAAGTGCTGAAGCAGAAGGAAGGATATCCCTGTTAAGCCTCTTGGTGTCAGTCATCATGTGAAGAAAAACATTCTGTGATAGCACCTGCAGATTGTCCTGATTTTGGCAAAAAAAGATGCTCAGACATGCACATGAGCTGTTTCTAGCAGAATAGCATCTCCTCTAACAACATTAATATGAACAAAAGTGGAAATAATATATTTAGGACAACTTAAATAAAACCATCCCTATGGACTTCTCTACAATTAAACTTTATGTCCGATCAAGGCTGCTACAGAGATGTTTATGTCCCCAAGGATTGTGGGATGTTATGGCTCACGAGAATTGTCCAAACTAAATAAGCACCACCACCAAATGATATCGGTGCCAGAGTAAGTAGGAGCATCACAGGGAGATGGCCTGCTGTGCCAGAAAGCAACTGGAAGCCTAGCAGACATGACAGAATCAGCAGGACTTGAAGACAGACTAAATTTTCCTGTGCATAAAATGCTATATTCTGTGGCCTTCTCTACAATATTTCCCAAATATTCTTCAATAATTTTAAGTTCTAGCAATTATTTAGTACTTCTAATCTAAATCTTCTAATCTAAATTTTCACTATATTATAGACCCTGCTAGTGCTGTGGTCTTACACCTTCATCAGAAAAGAAATCTACCTACTTTACGTGCACAGTGGTTGCAGCCTATTAGTGCATTCAGACCCTTGAATTATCATGCCTCTGGCAGGTGTAGCACAGCTCTCAGAAGGAAAAATAACTGTGAATTATTCCCTTTCATTCTGTAATAAGAAAGCAGCAGAAGGTGGTGTGAGGAGCGCAGTAACAAATCAGTCCTTTGGCCTTCCTGCAGTTCCGATATCCTCTGTGGAGACAGACTCACAAGATACACATAATGGATGAATAGCAGGGTGCTATTATCATCCTGTTCTCCCCTCTTCCTAGCTACATGTTACACAGCAAAGAGCTTCTGCCCCGGTACTGCACATCTCCCACAATACTTCATTCTCAGCAGATCTTGGAACACTTATACCTGTACTGTATGCAGAAATGATCTTCCCAAGAGAAAGAAGAGCTGTAAACCACCATGCATTAGCCCAGAAGCTCCTCCTTCTACCCCCTGATATCACAGAGCCTGCCTTTGGGAGCAACAAGGTGCCATCCTGGTTTGCATGCTGTGACAGGCAGGTCTGATTGCCAAGGAAACAAGGCAGCCAAGTACGTGCTTCTAGCTGGATGCACAATAAGGATCTTCAGAGCCAGTGTCTATTCTCACTCAAACATACTATCACATCTGTGCTCTTGGGCTCAACTTCATTTTTATTCTCAGGGTTTTAAATTGTTTCTCTTAAGAGCATTAGTTCCCCACCGGATAGCTCATCTAAAAACATGAATGCCTGAAGATAAGCGCTATGAATAAATAACATCAATTTTCTTAGCCACTAAATTGACAACACTAACATGAAAACTTGCAAAACTTATTTTGCAGCTATCATTTTTGTTTATTCAAGTCTTTTCTTATTGGAAATAATCTACAAAAGAGAGTTTGGCATCCTTTTGTTTAACTGAATTTATCATAAAAAAAATATGTGAAATCCTTTTTCTTCCACCACCAGTACACACTCAAATGTGTTGCTTGAGAAATTAATTAGTCAACATTTTAGCTTTGCAGTCTAAGTTATTTATCTAAACTTTGAATAATTTGGCTTTGATCCTAAGAATCTGCTGAGCAACTAGAAATCAACAAATGTAGGCCGGGTACCACCTCGACAGCAGATGCTCTCAGTAAAATGAAATGTCATAATGCTGGCAAACTCAAAACAGTTCTGTCCTCCCAGAAGCATCACTTCCATGTTATTATATACTACCAACAAGCGTAACTTTGCTCCAGTCTCTTTTTACCTCTATAAAACAGCAGCTGCAGTCAGTGCCTGCAGCACAGATAGGAGAGACATACATTTAGTTTTCTTTGCACTGGGTTCATTTTGCTCATGCTTTTGGTGGAGGCATACATCAGAAGAGGAAGCATTCACAACGCTTTACAATCAGTCTCTTTACAGCTGTACTGTTACCACTGAGAAAACATTTGGATATTCAATTACTTGTTGTGCAGTAGTGAGAACATGATTCCAAGCATGGAGTTTGTTCAGGGCAAGGTGGAGAAGATCATTACTTGCACAAATCACTGCCATGATCTGATTATAGCTGGTGCTGGTGTGCCGTTATCATTTGGTTTAGTCACATAAAGCTTGTGCTTTTTCATTTCAAAATTGGTGGGTAAAAAGATTGATTATGTATGAGATGAAGAAACATGTAGGAATATGCTAATGCTGATGTTAAAGGTACACTTTCATCTTGCAGCATTAAACGAACAGAGGGAAGAATGAGAGTTGGCTGCTGTGAGCTGAAAAGGGTTCTTTTGGGGGGGGGGGGGGAGGGGAAGGGGTGGGTTAGAGTCATGGCTTCAGAAGATTGTAATCTGCCTCCAACACTGACAAATGAAAAACTCTATCACAGCACCCAGGGTGCCAAGAGCTGAGAACTCAGACACAAATGCTCAGCTCTACCCCAGTACATACTTTCTAAAGGCCCCACTTCTTAGTTTTCCTTTACAAAGGAGATAGAATAGATCAACCACAATACAAATGAAAGTATGAGTTGAACATCCATCATATTCACTTCATTTGAGTTGAGACTCTGCATAAGCTTCTCTACTTCCCTTCTGCTAGCAGGACTAATCCTAACCAGGAAGCTAGATGTGTGTTTATCATCAGTATGGCTTTTCCACATTAAACTTTTCATGAGAACTGGGCAATATACCTGCAACTAATTTTTGAAGATTTTTATAAATGACTACATAACTCCTCCAATTAAGAGGAAGTTGGCTTCACAAGGAAAAAACACCAACATTTCCCATATTCTGAAGTACCAGCAGCACTTAACTCCCAGTCTTGTAATTAGAAGGTTCATGTGGAACAAAATAGCAGGCGTTGCTTCCTAATTTTTCCATTACCACCAGAGGCTGCCCAATTCCCACCCACACCACACAGCCTCATCCCACGGCAAAACTGAAGGGCACTGATTTGGACCAGGTCTGCTGGAATGTTCCCACTTCTCTGTTCTCCCATAATCCAGTTATCACAAAACTAAGCACGAGGCCATTTACCACAGGAATGCAGTTGCTTACATCTTTTTGTTAAAGCTCAAAGCAGAAAGAAATAACCAAAGATACAGAGGTTTGTTTTTCAACAAGGCGTTAGAAGCATTATATCGTGATCTAGCAAATAGTACCTAAAGGCAGAGGGAGCAGAACTTCACCTGAACACACAGCAAACTCTTCAGTATGCTGCACAAACCTGAGATCATTGCAGGACCACAGCCTCCACCACTTCTAGTTACACTTAAAGAGCACATTCGCACTGTTACCCCCAAATGAGCTAAAGATCAGCATAATGGTTTCCTAATATTCAGATCTCAGAACAGTATAGTCATGTAAAACAGGTGTTTGATAAAACTAATAGGGTAGAAATACTTTATCTTTCGACAACAACTCAGGAAATTTTAAGCACCAACATAATAAATGAGCTTTTCTTTCAAACTAAATTACCCCCCTAGCTTTTTTTCCCCCCATTCTTCTACTCTTCCATGGAAATTAGTCTACTTAAGATGCAAATAATCAAAAGGCATTATCATTAAGTAAAAAACATGTCCAGACAAAGATCTCTTTAAAATAGTTTACAGCTATGAGACTGCAGATATCACAGTGAACAATGCTACTTTAGGGTTTCTGTCATGCACTGCAATCTGCACACTCGTCTTCTGATGAAACTGTGAGCTTTCTGAAGCAAGAACTCTTTTTGCAATGCTGGCTTTCTTTTAGTATTCTCAAACAGATGTGATGTGTGTTACAGAATATGGAAATCCTTCCTCAGGCTGGAAACAGTGGGGAGCACATAGGATGCAAAGCATTCTCTCTCTCCCTGATGGAAATAGATGAGTTGTACAGGAGGACGCAAAAGTTCAAGGTTGTAAGAAACCTACAGAAAGCCATTTGATAAAAGACATAAACCAAGCAAACACTGGGAATATGAAATAAGGAATTAAATTTTAGGAAGCAATATGCAATTTATTTGGAAAAGCATTCTCTTGTGATGGGATGAATCATAGGACAATATTTTTACCCACAAATAACTAGAGAGCTAATAAATTTGCAAATACTAGTCTCTGCAGACTTATCACTGACAGTGGGACCTACAGCAGGAAATCTAATCAGCTGGTGTAAACACAGATACTGATATTCATTCATTAAAACTTGGGAAGTTAATACATGTAGTTGGGCATGGAAAGAAACCACTGGTTTCATTTGGTAGAGATCCACGTACAGGCTCATTTCACTGCAATACACACTTCTCACTTTTGTTCTTTAGATTATACATCTTTCCCAGCCATTACTACAAGGACTACCTGGGAGTGCTTTTCCTTTCAATTACAGAACACATCTTTTCTTTCCTTTGAAGACTTCGGTTACTTCCTTCCTTCTCTATTCCAAAGATGCAATTGTGTTTTCCTTTCATTCTCCTGGTCTCAGTCAGACCAGATGCAAGATATTAACATCGGAACAATTTCCAAGTTAAACATATTATAAGGATGTGAAAGCATTTGCCTTAACCTGATCTTGTAATTGTACAAGCGTGCACCCAGAGGTTGTGCAATCCATAGCCATGCAGGACTCAGTATTTCAGTGTGCCTAAACTGTCAGTATGGTCCTCTGAGCTTACTCAAAGCAGCACAAATAGCTGTATATAGTAAATAGCAATAGTATTTCCACTTCTTTTTTCACAAAGATCTTAAACAGCTATTGCATTGTGTAGGCACTGCATTGTATACACTTGGAGATGGGAAGGGGAACAGAAACAAACTTCCATCCGATAGGCTCCACTCCTCCCATTACCAATAAAGCTACAATACCAGGACAAAAACTTGGAGCCCATGGATGCCTATCAGCCTGATAGGATTTCACACATGTGCTTGCAGCCCCTACCTTCACACTCACTGGAAAATTAAGCCCATTTCCTACAAGACACTAAGACATGACACCTGAAGGTGCTGTTATTTCACTCTGGCATTTATCATGTCTAATTTCTTTGTTTCATAAAGGAGGAGATTGTTAATGACACAAATTTAAATTAAAAAGCTCGTCAGTCCCCATACTGCTTGATGCTTTGCAGTGGCACTGGCTCCCTGTGTTTGCACAATGCCCAAGCACTTGCAGTCCCCAGACTCACATCTGAACTCTTGCTCCTGCTGCTATCAGAGAATTAGCGCACATTGGATTTTATTTTTAAAACCAAACCAAGATGCTCCTGTAGTTCAGAAGCAGACATTTTACATTCTAGAAAATACAAGGCAACAAACAAAATTCACAGAGATTTGTATAGTATGTGTTGCGGGAGGGGTGGTGAGAACAGCATCAGCTCCTGATGCAGCCCCAGCACAGCAGGCTACATGCTTTAAACTTGTGCTTTGTACCATGTCCTTCAGAAGACTTTAGCCTTCAAGACAGCTAGAATGGGTATGTGCTTTTGGTGTTTTTTCCCCTTGGTAAGCACTAGGTTTAATGAACAGTCACTCTCTGGGTGTTTATTTCTCTTCCAAGTCTCTCAGCAAGTGCATCCACAGCCCTCACCTATTGACCAGCACTTGTCAGGAGCCACAAGCTGCACGCACAGCCAGAGGAGCCATGGATTGCAGAAACAGCATGACAGATTGTGCAGAGAGGCTGACTGCCACTGCCTGCTCTGCCCTGGAGGTTTTCAACTCAGGGCTGGAGCAGGTGAGCAGCCCACAGGAACCACCGAGTTTAGACACTGGAAAATGAAGCTAATGAGCATTTTAGTACCTCAGAAAGGTACAAAGCGAAGAGCAAACAGCTAAGCAAACGCTCACCTACTTAGTTAATAGAGGGCAAAATACCTTGCCCTATGTTGGGCAAAGAGCCTACTCACATATTTCACAGGGCTCTGCAATCCTGGGAAGCAGAGCTGTTCAGGCTCAGGTTGCAGCTCAGCATCCTAAAGCTGCCCCAGCAATGACATGAAATTCTGAGAGGTATTTTTGAGCTCTCCACTCCCTGCAATGTGTGAGGCAGAGTACTGATGTCTATGCTGGCCAGCCTAGCCTATCTCCATGGAAAAGCACTGGCTGAAACTCTTCCCATCATAACTTCACTGCGTTGCTGCCTCTGCTCACTCTCCTGTTTGCTCTCCCCCTCAGTAAAGTTCTGCTGAGGTGGATCATTAGGCAGGTGCAGTGCCTGGGACTGGGTAACATCATCCAAGGGGGGTTTGCAAGCAGCCTTATCAGTAAATTAAGTTTTGGAATCGAATCTCAAAGGCCAACAAATGAAGAAGGTGCAGAGCTGGTATGACTGAAAGGGGCTGGCTGGAGAGGCAGCAGCCAACCTGTCCTCTCCTGCTACTCATAAGTTGCTCCCACTCAGCACTTTATCCATGCTAAAATTTAAACAAGATACTGACTGCTCCTTATACACAGCTTTATGTTTGTAAGTCTAAGGCAACAGCACAATACAAAACAGTTTTTGACCAGCAATAAACCAGTTTGTCTTTTAGAGTTGCTCAGGGCTGCTAATGATTCCCATCAGCATGGGTAGAGAACGAAGCCCATTGACAAATGACAAACTCCTTTGGAGTCTGGTCATGAGGCTAAAAGCTTTGAGAACACACACACAAAAAAAAGTGTTCTTATGTTTGTAAAAACGAATACAGTTAAGTTGCATTCAAATATTACTCATGAATTTGTGAAGCAGTAATACTTTTGTATACACAGAATAAATGAAAAAATAATTCTTGTGTACCCAAACAGCACTACAGCATAAGGGTTGTGTCTGTAGAGAATATAATCTAATTCATCTGCTTTCATATGCGATCTTTCACATTTCAAAAGAAAACAACAGATAAAAAATTCAATACTACATTTACTTTAAAAAAGTGGAGAAAAGGTCATTTATTGGCCTTTTTCATTATTAATATCTGTCTAGGCTTATATTTTAAATACAAAGAATCTTTGCAACAGCCATTTACATTCAAGTCTTCTAAGTGGTTTTACAAGTGGCCTCATACACCTGCTAAGTTGAAACAAACCTGATTCTTTCAAATTAAATCATGCCTGATCCAGCTTTCTTCAAAAAAAGGAGAATGCTACTCTAACACCTGGCAGCTCTTCCAGAGCCTCAGAGTCAAAGCAAAATGAGTGAAGGCAATACCGAATCCAACACAGAACAAGTCAGGAACTGAACTCCCATTCTAGAGCCTTTAAGAAGCTTCATCACCAATTCCTTCAGTTGACATTTATTAAGCTTTTCCCAACATGATCCAGACCTTATTGAAGTTAAGAGAAACAGTCTTCAACATCACTGAAGAGGTTGGATCAAAACATGTTTGAAAAAAAAAAAAAAAAATAAAGAGAAAAGAGGGAAAAAAAAAAAAAGCAAACCACAGTGATTTTCAAGCCTCCCTTTTCCCCTGCCCCAGCCAGCCTGAGTTTGAACTTCTGCCTGCTACCACTGCTCAGGTAGCACATCCCGCAATGCTTCTGTTTTCATTTCTCAGCATTTCCTTTCTGCATTTAGCATTGAAGTCAACATCACAGGTAAGGGAAGCAGTACACACGCAACAGGGAGTCTTCTTAGATGTTAGCACATCCTGTGGCCTTACTAGTCAGAGCATCTTATAAAACTGTTTTAAAAATCCATGAGTATGATTGGAAAGCTTTCTGCCTCCAGGGGTGGCTGCTCAGTACCGTGAAATGTGTCATACAGCTCAGATGGCAGTGATATATTCACATACAGAGGTAACAATGCGACGTGGGAAATGGAGGTGTTATCATCCTTCTTATAAATAGTTAGAGTAAATTTGGGGAGAAAAACAGAGAAATGAAAGAAACGGAAAGGGCCAGCAATAGTAGCAATAGGAGTTCTTCATCCCAGGTGAATAATTCAGCACTAAGCTTTAATTTCTGCTTAGAATAAGTATTTATATGAATGCGCCAAAAGACAAATGCTCCACCTAAGATTTGGCTTTTGTTTTCAAGAGATTGCCCATGAAGCCAGTACTAATGTGATTCATCACAACCTACATGCTACTGAAATAATTTCTTGTAGAGTTCTGCCAAGCACAATCATCAATCTGACAAACTGCAGCACTCATGTATGCATATCTTCTAAAATAAAGTAATATAAAAAGAAACCGTGGACTTCTAGGAGCCAGTTCAAAAAGAAAAAACACCTCTTCTTTTTGGAACAGAGTGCAGACACTCACATATCGATTGAAATAATTAAATATCTGTGGAGTTTTCTCTACACACTGTCCTGCATGGGGACAGAATCTGCATTCATACCCTTAGCTTTCAAAGGCATCCTTGTTAAGCAACACGCAAAAAGAACGGGGCCACGTTGATGTATAAGCCTACTGAATATTGGCACGTTGTATATATTGTCAGCTTAATATTGAACTAATATTTGCTAATGGAAGTTTATTCATTCATGTTATATTCAGTAAGTCCACAAAGTGAAAAATAAACTTCCAGTAACACATACGTCATTCACTATTACACAATAAAAGACATTTCTCATAAGAGATTTAGATTCAGATAGAAGCTATAAATTAAGGCCCACGTAATGAAGAATTACAACTAGGGAAAAGTTTACTTTTGACTTTCACAAGCATAAGCTTAAGCTTCTAAGAAAAATGCACTAACATTATTACAAGATCACGTGGGACTTACAGATACTGAGCACATCACAGCACAGAAGTCATTCCTTCAGGTAAATGCTGGTTTTCCATTGAAGGTAGTCAAGTACTTTTTTGGAAATTAGTACATTTTCCTCTTAATACAATGTGAGCAAAACAGATGGAGCTATTCATAACGTAAAATGTATGTTAAGATGGAAAAGAAGTAAAAAAAAAAAATCTTTCCCTTTTGGAGTATTAGAAGTCTGGCTTGGATCTACATATCTTATCAGGTAATTGGCTCAGTCAGATAAAAATCTCCTGTAGATGTGTTTTTTTGCTCATTGCCTTTCTAGTAAATCAATCTTTGTAATAGTATATAGAACCCAACCACTACCTAGATGAGTCCTACTTATCAGGTCATTTGATGACACATTGCCTAAATTAATTTCATTTATAAAGTCTTCCCTTACCCTTTCAAGGCCAAGATTCATGGCTAATATGCCTGAATGTGCAGCATTCATAATTGGCAGAAGTCTAACATATTTGGTACACGGACAAAGTGAAGAACAGGTAAATGTACCTCATGCATTTGATGCACACATCATGAATGAAAATTACTTGTGGTGCTACTATCTACCCGATGGCAATGAACTCATCTGCTGCACCAGATATTGTCACGAGGCCAACTATGGAAAAAGTCATTGCCTCTCAACATTGGCTGCTTCGGACAAGTCATTCCATGGGACAGGAATTTCCAACTCTAAACTGGGAAGAACTTGCAGGAGGCAATTGAATCTGAAACTGAATCATTTTGTCATCTTCTTGGTTCATGAATTGTCCATGCACAGATCACCATGTTCTCAACTGGATTCACTATTCAAAACATTAGGTTTATTTTGGCAAGAAACACATTTTCATTCAGTGATTATTTACAAATTACTACTCCTTCATATTTGCAAGAGATCATAGTCATGTGAGAGGTCTCATCTGACATCCCTTCAATCACCCAAAAGCACAGTGTACACAGCATGGTGTGATTACATTACTCTACATTCATATATGCCCTCAACAGGTTTTTGCAATAGTTTCATCACACCTTGAGGACAAATCACAAAGGTATGTAGGAAGTCTACCTCTCCCTGTGCAGGTTTCTCTTTCTCCTTTACTCAGAGACGATCAGCTCTGACTAAATGCCTGAATCTCAGACAGCTAACTTAGCAAGATGTTCCAAAAGTAGCATTTCCCCCATATGCTCATAAGAGTTTTCCCATCATGAAATGCACGAGCAACAAAAAGTATTTATCACATTAAAACATTTTCCTTACTCAAAATCCAGAATGTAACCATTACATCTGCGCTGCAGGACCGAAGGGACTCGCACCACAGCTCAAAATGCTCACAGACATTTCAGTCAGAGCTGTGCCTATATTCTAGTATAGAATCAAATAGCTAGGAAGAAACTACATCCCACTTTCACGACTACAACTACTGCTATGATGATTTGTTTCTGATCATATTGATAATACTGACTCACATGTACATCTTTGTACCTAAGTGGGGCAGAACCTTTCATCCTTTCTACAAACTTGCCAAGCGTGCTGCCAGCATCACTGATTGCAGCATAATTCCTTACACTTTCCAAGTTACATTAACATTATTTGTATTCTTTTCCTGGAACTTTTTGGGTGCAATTTCTTTTCCCAAGGAAAAGACAGTAACAAAACTCTAACACAGAATTGGTTTATTTAGTGTAGAGTAGTGCTCCCTTGCTTGTTCAGTTGTGCAGAACTAATCTACACTGCAACCTCTCACTGTTAAGAGCAGATACTCTTCACCCCAGGGATAACATATCCCTGTTAGAAAACCTAACCTGCTATTAAGAAACTTTCCACATCAACAGATATTGCCATGCATGTCTTGTCTTAGATTTGCCACCAAGATGAAGCACCTCTGATAAATATTCGCAAGGAGAGACTTTCCACCCTTATTCTAATGTCTTTTTAGCCTTGCCTTTAGAGATGCAGAGATGATGATATTTACTCAGCCATTTCACCTTTCCCCTCCACTTCTCTGAGTGGCTCTGATAAATACTGGTAATTTCAAGATTTAATTTTGAGTCACTCCTCCCCTAACAAAAATGATAGTGTCATTTTCTACCCCAGAGAGAAGATTTTTGAAACAATATTAACTTGTTTTTCTGAGGCAGAAAAGCTGTTTGTACATTGATAGCAAATTCTGTTTAGTGTTTTATTATGCGCAGTGGATAAATATTAAATAGATCAATAGGAAAATAAAGCTGTTGCAAGTTGATCTCCATGGAGCGAGAAGAAATGCAGTGAAAATAAGAATTATTAGGGAAAAAGAAAATTAAATTTTCACATTTGAGATCATAAAGCATGTCACGTATGCTCAGCAGTTTCCCTAATCTAGCCTTACTTAATTGCGTTCTCTGTAAAGACACATTGTTTCATTTCTTCCCCCAATAGATCTTTTTTGCTGGGTGAGTATATAGTGTAATTACCAGCTCCCAGCATTATCTCTACTTTTATTACAAAATGTCATGATTCTGAAAAGAAAAATTTCATGCGTTATATAATGTCAATCATGTGTCTTTATGAGATGGAACAGCATTCAATTTGTTCAAAATGGTTTCAAGGGAGGGGGAAAAATGTCTTTCATGAACGGTCATTCTTAAAAAGCTCTACTCCAATCCACTCAGCTCAGGAGCACGTTATGATCACTCACTTCAACAGAGATTTGCACGTGTCAGTAAGAGCTTTTAAGTCCAGATGTACAAAGTTCATAAAGAGATAGGAGGAAAAATTTCAATCCTTTTTCACAAACTTCAAAGCTCTGTTTCCATTTAGGATCTCTGTAATTAAAACATAAGTCACCGTAAGCACATAGCAACTGAAACTTACCTTGAGAAATGTGATACTTCCGTAATTATTTCTCTCACCAAAGAAATCACAAAGAGAAAGCAAAGACTTGTTTATAGCTCCTAAAACTCTAGCTCTCCAAAATAATGACAACGTATTACATTTATAGGGCGTTCTGACCACACAAGGTTTTGATCCATTACACAGCACAGGGGAAAGCAGGTGACAGATATGAAGCAGAGGCTGGTATTTAGCCAAGGGGCAGTGCTAACATCCACACTCACTGTTTGGCTATGCTCCAAAATTCTCTACTATTTAGCAAACATTTCTGGAAGTGTTGCTTGGCATTAGATAGCCTGATCCTGTAATCCATGCTCAACTAAAACTCCCACATAAGCCATGACATTTTGTAACAAAAAAATGCATCAATCACTGGAGTTCTACATTTACACATTGACCGCAATGGGGCCTGAAATGTCACTGAAAATACAGAAATCTCCCAAACCAAGAGAGCAAAGGGTGATAGATCATAACTACTGATATCACAGAAATAAATAGGTTGGCCTTGACTTTACCATGTTTTGAACTGGGGGAAATCACTGTAACAAAACTAATAGAATACTTGTGGCTTCATTAGAATATCTAAATATTACTGAATATCAGAAAAGTCCGAGGGTGTCAGTAGAGATTTATCTTATTTATACTGTGTATCTATGCCAATTACATACTTAAGAATATGTGTACATGCAGAACTTACAATAAACTTGCAATAAATAATTCATTCAGGTTAAAAACAATTTATTTGCATTATTTGAATGTATTTCTGAACATATTTACTATGGGCCATATGTAGAGCTCAGGACAACATCCAGACAGTGAAGGCTACTGTCCTTAATGCAGATTTTGCTGTAGCTGTTACTTTCCTATACTGATGAATACACATCAGTTCTTTCCTCCCAGCGTACACAAGTTCTCCCAAGCCTGTGTTTCCATTCTGTAAAGCCAAGATTTACACATTTCAAACTCTATATTACTATGGAAAACAGCTTCATTTTAAGAGACCTCTAAGTTTTCTATACTTTTTACCTGTCACTCCATTACTTGGTAGAGTGGACCTACCATCTTCTGTTGCTGAGCAATCATATCATACAGGTTAAAGTGAAAACAAACAAAAAAGATAACTAAGGACTCTCCAGCCACCAAAAGAATCAAGTCTCAATGGGAAGCTATCCATTTGTAAATGAGAGTTTGGGGTTTTATCTTAAGTCCCACACTATTGCGGCACTGGTTGTTCAAGACAAATGATTAACTAGAAAAAAAACTACTGAAAAAAAGATTGCAGTCATTTCCCACACATCTGAATGCAAAAGATTAGTGTAAGATGAATACTTAAAGAAATTACAGAGCATCTAGAACAGTGATACATAAAGCTATTCTTCAGATGAGGTATTTTTAGGGAGCTCACTGTGCTGGAGAACATTATCTAATGTATGCCTGCGGTGATTACACTCCAGACAAGTCACGTTGCTGGAAGTGAAGCATCTAATTCCTCTCTCTTCTGAAGCAATGCCATCTTACAACACACATCAGAGAGCCAGGTCTCCATGGGGATGTGCCTACATCTTCTGTTTTATTACTGGACCTGCAGGAGATCAGGAATATCTTCTGTTCCAGGTGACAGCATGAGCTTGAGGGTCACTGAACATTTTTCAGGGTTTCACATCAGCACCAGTGCTACAGAGGCTTGCTGAGCGAGCAACAGACAAACCTCTATTTCATTTTTTTCCTCAACAAAGTTGTGCTAGCTTTAATAAATTATTACTTGGACATTGCTTAAAAACAGAATTTATCTAAACATTTTTACTCATTTACAGCAAAACCAATAATCTTTATAACAGCCAACTCATGTCAGATACTGGAAGCCACTCAAGCCTTTCAGAGCATCTGCTTGAGTTTAGGACGAGAATCATCTTTTAGCACAAATGAAGAGAAAGCCATTACTCTGCTGTGATCACAGGCAGCTCGAGATTGGGGAGCAGGTGTGCTCAAGGCAGTACCATTGGATGAGGTCAGTATTTTGTTTGCAGATACTCAAGAAAGGCTTAGCTGCAGGCACAAGATACATGGAGGACATACCTCACCCTCAAAATAAATCAGTATCAGATCACTATTCAGGATTCTCTGGCCCACTGGAGTATAGTCCTGACAACTTGCAGACATTAAACATCAGACAGTTTACTGTCCTGAAAATCCATCCCCTGTCTGGGGAGGGACAAAGCATTTTGCTTGCTGGCTATAATTTAAATGGAGCAAAGTTAATCTTCTGTTATCAGTGCCTCCTTCTAGGGGAGGAATCAAAATAGCTGTCCACCCAAATTAATTGTGTGTGGAGTGGTGGGACGGGCAGCAGAGGCACATCGTTATTTCCCTGTGAAGATTGTACTGTCATCATGAGCTAAGACTGCATCCTCAGTCCTTTATGGATGAAAGTCTCCTTGTTTCATCCAGGCCAGGTTAAATTCTTAGCTTGTATAAAGCTGGGAGCCTCCCTACACTCAGTAGGGTGGGCTGATGAGCATCACCAGAACAGCTCTAGCTGTGCATCTTGTCAGCAGGAGTTGGGTGCTGTGAACTTCAAGACCTGCACAAACTGCTAGGGGTGGACTTGGGTAGAGACAAGCCAGATGTCAGGCTGCCTCCTGCTCCTCTGCTTGGCCCTAGCAAGCTCCTCAGACCATGCTGTGCTTTTTGCCATCTGCCATTTACCACCAGAAACAGAGGTGGTCAGTTAAAGGCTTGCAGTGTATGTCTGCTTTGGATTTAACCTCCACATATCTAACATGACAGACACTTTCTTTAGACTGATCTTCCAAGCTGATCTCAATGGTACTGAGAGAACCCAAAGCGAGTTGTTAGCTACAGCCAGGAAAGCATGACGTGGTGTCTTCAATAACTTTAACACTAATGGCATTAATTTTCCCAAAACACTCAAACTCTGAGGTACACAGTGTGTTAATCTGATCATGCGTTTTCCTTGGGCTGTTTCTGAATATTATTCACTTGACTGTCGGGCTCTGAACTTTTGTGCAATCTGTGTAGTTCTGAGTCATCACAACACATTAGTTTATACAGCTCTATCAGTGGTAAAATAACTTCAAACTGTGTGTCAATCACTTGTGGGTTTTCCATAGAGTGTTTGGCCCTGCTGACATTTGCTGTTCTCTTCAAAAACAGTGAGTGGCTCTGCAAGCCACAGCAAGAGCATTCCAAGCTTCCATTTCGTGATGACTACCATCGTCACAAAAACAAACCAGCTATTTTATGAACCTTAGTATGGTCTATCCAGCACATGGAAAAAGTTAACTTCTCACAACATTCTCCCTCCAACTGCCTGTAATTCCTCATGGTGAACAAGGAACGAAATCAAAGTTTAACATAAAATAAACTTGTATTTATTAATGCATTTCCAGGAGGAGTTTTATTAAGGGGCCAGAAGTTAAACTGCCTTCTGATGGGTAATAATAAAGACTATACATTACAATTTCTGGTAATATTGGCTTAGATTTAAACATACAGCTAAAGTAACCTTCTATTCCTCTTCTTTCATATAAAAGGCTACTGAAAACACTGGAGAATAAAAGAGACTGTCATTAGTTGTCATACTGTGTCTATAATTGCTTACTCTGTTCCTGAAGCCATTACCATGATAAATTTGCAGTTTTTCCCCATCTGCCAGGAGTAGTAATGTGCAATACATTTAACAACTGAATTTGCATATAGAAAGTATCATTGACCTTTGAATTTAAAAGGACAAAGATTTACAAGGACACTCTTTTGAAGCAAAGTGCTTAGTTTAGGCAAAACAAAACACCGGAATAAAACACTATCTCCTAAATATAAGAAAAGTTGAAGCTTTTATGGGCAAGACATTCAAAATCCCTAAGAAATAGCTCCCTACGAGTGGTCACACAATCAAGGAAACAAAAGTCTACCACAGGAAAAATACCAAGGCAGAATTTGCAATGTTTGGCACCAGTTAAACAGGATGCTGAAGTGCAAGTGGCTTGGCTGGAAGGTGATTCCAGCCCCCCAGAAGAAAGGACCAGCACTTCAGATAGTAATCACACTACAGGAATAAAAGTTTTTTAAATTATGCAACAGAGTAAAATCTTTTTAGATTATAACTGTCCTAATAGCTCAGGTATTTGATGTGCATTTTTTGAACGTTGATGTCACTGAATGGATGTGTTTGTGGAACTATGTTATTGTTTTGCTACCAAATCTTACTCCCAAATGCCAATTCCATGCAATTCCCACCTTCAGTAACTCTATCCTTTCATGAATCTGCTATGGGCAGCCATTATCAAGATAAGATCAACCAACAAACAAACACTAAATCTATAAACTTCGGTACATTCCTATGAGGCCGCAGGCAGACTTTCCCCCCCCCTCCTCCTCCAGTCTCTCTCTACTGACACTCTTTTGTTAACATTGATTCTTGTCTTGCCAATAGTTCTTCCAAATAACTGTTGGGAAGAAATTGCTATAGTTCAGCTTACCATGTCATGAATGAATTATTCATAAATGTCATTCTGTCTCATAAAAACTTAAGATATTAGTTCAGAGTATCATCATAAATACAACTTTAACATAGACTGCACAGACTTCAACTCCTACACCACAACGCTTTCTTGGTAAGATATGATGATTCAGGATGAAATGACATATGCAAAAGCAGGTTACAAGACTCAGAGATGACTGCTGAATTCAGAATTGCTTAGAACGTGGTTATTTGGTCAACCTTAAGAGGACTTGCCAAGTCTTGTTACCGCATCCCCTCCCAGTCCTCCCCAGAACACTGTGTGCAGCTGCAGGGCACTCATTTTTCCTCATGTTTACACCACCAAAGACAAAGAATCAACACACTCATTTCCTACAATATATTCCCTTCTGACTCAAATTCCATGCGTGTTGGCATGCACTGTAGTGGTGTCTCAGCAGGCTGGAGAGCAGCATTGGCTGTATTGCAAATCATTCACAGATAGGAGATAAAAGAGTAAGTGCAGACTCCAGAGATCTTAGAAAAGTTTCTTTCCCAGCTACAAGATTATCAATCTAAGAAGCACCACAGATGTACAGTATCTCCATTATTTCATTTCTGATTGCGACAAACTGACTGAGAAAGGACCCTTCCTTCTCAGCAAACACATTTGAAACAGGAGGTCATTAGAAATAGAAAAACACACACCTAGGGCATATAAGAATGACTGACTGCCTACTCCCCAGCACAGAACAAGTTGCTGCGAGAAAACAAAACCTATCTGCAAGCAACAGTACAGTAGTAGACTTGAAAAAGAACAGACTGCCTACCTATTATTCATTTAATGTTATGGCTTTCAATGGATGTTCCCCATGCTCTTTTCAAACACACTGACTTTGGGGGAGTTTTTACCAATATCCCCCCATTACAGTTTAGAGCAGTTGCAGCAACAAATTCTTAGTTTGTCTGATCTTAATCCAGTGGATTACCTACATGTTGCCTCAATTTATCCCCTCTTCCATCTGTCAAAGATTTCCTTGCATTAGCACATGGGCCAGGCTTTCTGGCACATACTGAATTGATCTGTTCTTGCACGAAATTTACAGTTAATACCTGAACAGCAGTTCATTTTAAATAGACTTGAAGACTCTCCCAACTCTAGCAATTTCTTTGCTTAAGCTTTATATGCAGTAATCGCATCTGGTATGAAAAAAAAAAAAACATACTAAAATCTCTTTTTCACAACTGCTTCTCTAACATCTTCTGCATTAGCAAACATCTGCTGTGAAAAGGACTTTTTGGAAAGCTTACAAGCAGCAACAAAAGGGATAGGAGTTTGTGACAGGACAGGGACAATACACAGGAACAATTTTCAGAGGTGCTCACTTAACTCCACAAAGCAAAATGAAACTGCAGAATGATGCACTGAGCTGAGTAACATTAGTAGGCATAGTTACACTCTTATCTTTCACCAGATGTGAGGTTGGCCTGCTGACTGGAAGATGTGTTGTAGCTTGGGCTCCTACACCGAGCATATGGTGGAGTTAGATTGGGAGCAGTGAGAGAAACTGTCTCTACGCAGTAACTGTGGTCAATTTTCCCAGATCTGCCTTCTATTGGCTTGCTAACAAAAACAAAATCAAACACCTGTGTACCAGATATAGAGTTGTTCAAGTGCCAGCACTGATCCATCTGCAGAGCACATCATTAGCCAACTTCTTTTCTTTGGGTGAGATGCAAGACAGATTAATCAGAGCAAACCCACAGCACCACTAAGGGAACAATGCATGCTCCCAGCCTACTGCTCTGTTTCTCTCTGTGACTTTTCATGGTACCATAATCGTGATGACTCGTGATAAAATATTCATTTCTCTCCTCATCAGGTAATTCTCCAGGCTCTGGGCCAGCATGCTGTGAGCCTCATCCCATCTTCTTTACCAGCCCACCTGCCACTTTACTGACACATCCTTCCAGCATGCCATTCCCTCATGCAGCTTCTCCTCCTGCACTCTACAGGATAACTGAGATTTTCAACACTATTTAATGCCACAGTTAATGTCATTAATAGAGAACCGAACAGGAAGATTAGAGGGATTTGATTCAATTACCATCTTATTCAAACTAGTTGCTAAAATGATACCTAATTCAGGTTGTTCTGCTCCCGTGTGGGTATGGGCTCCTCTACTTCCACCCATCCTGACAGCTTGCAGAAAGGTCAGACCCTACCTTGGGCTGGAGTAACTCTTCAGTGCCCATGAGACCCTTGCTTTTCCAGCACATCTCCTCAGGGAATCATAGAATCACCAAGGTTGGAAAAGACCTAAAAGATCATCCAGTCCAACCATTCACCTATTCCCAATAGCTCCCACTAAACCATGCTCCTCAACACAGCATCCAGTCTTTCCTTGAACACCCCCAGGGTCAGTGACTCCACCACCTCCCTGGGCATCCATTCCAGGGAGTGCACAGTCTTCTCTTAACATCTGTGTCATGATTTGCTCACAACTTTTGATTATCTTTCCTCACAATTACAGAGGTACATCCTATATATTTTCATTGTTCTTTCAGAAATAAGTAGCTGCAGTGATACATCATTATCATCTAAGTAAAGGTTTGTCCCAGTTTCTCTGACAGAAAAGGAATATTGCTCTCAGCTATTTTTTTTCCATAAATACACAAAACTGCAAGCGGCAGAGAGAAGTATTGATTAGCTATTACCATCCTTTAATTTGCCAAAACTACGATTGCTTAAAAACTTGGAAGGCTCTTGTTCGTTGCAGGTGGGCGTAAAACAATTTGGGCAAGCAGCAGCAGGCAGAAAAGTGCCACAGAAGACTAGCTGAGAAACACAGATGTACACCGGCGTAACATCCAGGCCATCAGCTGCTTTTTAAGCCATGTGTCATTGTGCACGCTCCCTAGGACCACAGCCAGGAAGCTCCTTGCTCAACACACTGTTCTACTGCTGCTATATCCATTCCTCAGTTCTATATCTACTAATCCCATAATGAAACAGCCTCACACACAACTCACAGAAACACAGTGTAAGTTATCTGTAGGAACTTCACTAAGGGAAAAGCTACTATCACCATCCTAGCAGGAAAGCATAAGAGAAAGGGCGAACAATTTCTGTCACTCCTCTTATCCAGCTTCAAATGCTTGTTGCCTCTCTGAATGCCAACCCAAGGCCGGCAGTGCATGCTGGGAACCCACTTCCACCTCACCCAGAGCTCAGCAACACACACCCAAGATGCTTCTGTATCCAAAGCACACCATTCAAACCAAGGCACGTACATACAGTACTCAGCACACATCAGAAAATAAGAAATAAAGTTAAGTTTGCAGAGAACAAGAAGCGGAGATTCTCTAGGGAGGAATTTGCTTGCTCATCCCTTTATTCAGTTCTAAGATTACAGTTCAGTTTATCCTCTGTCGCTCACTCCTAACCTTTAGACAAAGATCTAGAGTAACAGAGCTATCAGGCTGGGATTACTTTTATATTTATCCTTGGATAACAGGCGCTGTTCTTTTGACCAGTTTATGAATAAATAGCTGGCAATTTTCTTATCTACACACTCCTGTTCACAGTTATTCAGTTATTCTAGCTATAAGTAAATACTAACTCCTATATGGAGAAGAGTGCTATTACAGAAATGAGATGCTTTCATCTCCGTCAGTAGTGATGAATCCTGAGGGTGAAGACCACCTCAGATAAATGTGAAAGGCAGAACGAACCAAGTACCTACAGCCTTATATTTTCTTGATACAGCACGGTGAAGTCAGCAGAACTTCTCTTGCAGTACATTTGGGACCAAGCCTAAATCCTGCCCCATTCTCGTCCCATAGTACTCAGACCACCTCTGCTACAGAAAGACAAGGCACAGCCTGCAGACACAACACAGAGTGAGCCACGGGGAGCAGGACAGACAGAGCTGTCAACGCAAAGATGCAACTTAGTCACAGCAGTTTCCTTGGACTAAGCTACATTACAAAGTTACTGCTGGAATGGGCAGTCCTCGCTGTGTCCTGTATGTCTGTAATCCCCATCACTTCTCCTGGGTCAGGGTACACATACTTAACCTTCATGGAGCACTGACTTGGCAGCAAACCAACCCAGAAAAGCACTTTGTTATCATTATTGTTCAAAACATTCGTTTGCTGAAGCAGAGCAGCAAATAAATAAGATTCACAGTGCCGCCACAGCCACTAACAGACAGGACACAGACAGCTTCAGCTTACTATGGAATTCTCCTCAGACTTGCAGAATTGTGCTCTGGCACATCAGACACATGTGAGATGGAACAGCTCAGCAGGAAAGAGGCAGAGAGAGAAGGAATCCTCTGCCAGAAGCATCCATCCTTGCTGCCTTCCCCAGTACTGATGCTGGAGTGAGCCATTGACCCAGCACCTGCTCTGGCTATAGGGCAGCCATCAGGATCATTTCCTTCTACACAACTATTTGGATGATGCTCTGAAAAAGGTTTTCAATGACTCGCTTTATTGAATTGGTAGATGAGCAAATGCAGAAATGCCTGTTTTTTGAGACTGCAAATGGCATTTTGTTAAAAACTGGACTTACTTGATAATAAATCCATTTGCAAGCAAAGGAATCACAAAACCACAGGAAAAATGACAGTGAGGAGACCAGGAATAGGAAATTGTCTCCTAAATAAAGCAGGTTCCTCGACCTCCACCAAAAAAAAAAAAAAAAAAAAAAAAAAGATTTTGAATGATCCAGGGTTTAAAGACACAAAGACAAAGCAGATTTATCCAATTCAACGTAGCATGCAGTAAATTGAAGTTAGCATTCCTGCAATACTTATTGATTGTTGCCTTATTGTTACCATGCTCTTAAGCATATTTTTACTCTACACAGGATAAAGAACAGAGCACTTGGATTAACTTCAAATCTCCTGCTTAAATTCTTACTCCAGACTGAGCACTCTTGGAAAGCAACACGTAATCAAGTCTGTACGTGCATTTCTGCAGGATATTCCCAAGCAGGAACCAATTTCCACATTATCTTTCCCATCACAGAGATGCTGATCAGAGAAACAATGCAGGAAGATTAACAGAAACATTCAACTTTCACGTAAAATAAAAGCAGGTAGGATTTAAGCAAGGGTTTTGCCTGGCTTCTGCACTAAGTTCTGCAAATTGTATAGAATAAAATACCACTTTTTTTTTTTACCATCTTACTATTAAATGCTTTTCAACAATGTGCATTAATTTCTTCTGAAATAAGAATGGGATAATTGCATGCAGACTTTAATATTAATTGCCATGTAAGCTGTTTTAAAAAGGTTTGCTATCTCACAACTCCCACATAGGAAAAGCAAGGCACAGCTACCTTGGTGGCCAAGGTAACACTGCAGTAAAAGAAGCCTTAAATCAATGGGACAGCAGTAAGCCTTTATTTAAGGAGCGTTGCTCATTGCAGGTGATCGGAACACAATGAACTAACACTGCTACCTGCAACTGAAGGAGCTTTTAAAACCTGTGGGGCAGCACTCAAGTCAATGCACCAACCTTTTTGATTTCTTCAGCAACCTATGTCTGGATAATTCTTTCTAAATTCTAGAAGACAGACAAAATAAAGAACTACAGAGAAAAAAATAAAAATCAATTCCCAAGTTCTACTCCATAGGCAATAAGAAGTTGGAAACAATAATTCTAGAACAGAATTCACATGATCTCAAAATATTACTTTCCAAGATACATTTGACCACTCAAGAGCATAAAAAAGTTCTTAGGACTTCTCTTGGAAGTAATCAGGATACACAATTTATCTTAATGTTATCATTTTCTTAGTCACTGTTAACTTGATTATCTTAGCAATGTTTCTCAAAAGTATTTCACTGAATAGCATAACGTAATTGGAATCCACCAGAATGAATGGACAACCATCCACGCATTAGAGGAGCATAATACATTGGCTTTTCTCCTAAGAAACAGTTTCCTAATGGAAACAAAGATATTTTCATTAACAAGAGATATACTTCTAAAGACAGGCACAACAGGTCAAAAGTGAAGTGGAGATCATTATGCCATGCCAGATTTCTTAAGTGGTACATCCTTATTTTCAGCTGTTCTCACATTTGGGGTTACAGAATCCACTAATATGCACTTAAAGAGCAGCATTTTCCAGGCATGCTGGTTGCACCCCCATGGCCTGTTCTGCAAGCTCTTCTCCATCTCCAGCCCCTCTGTGCAGAATACAAATGGACAAATGTCATTTGACTCAGTGGACAAATGACTGCTTCCAAGCATTTGATCAGGTAGGAAGATGCCTGTAGAGCCAACTTGCTGACCCTGATCTACAGTCAACAGTTCAGTGAATTTTTAATTGCAGACTCAGCTAAAGCTGTCAGTGGGTTACAAACCTACAGGACAGCTCTCCAGGCATTCAGCACACCAGAAGGCTTTTAGCATGAGTAGTGCAGTATGCGTAATAAGAGAAACAACAACACAAAAACCCAAGACTCCTCTCCTCAACAACAACAAAGAAAGAGAAGAAAGGCCTGATGCCATACAGGGCAAAGAGACAAAACAACTCCTTAGCGGCTAAGGAAGGGACAGACCTAGCACTGGAAAACAGAAGAGCTTAGCCTGACCTAGGGATGGTGAATTGCAACTCGGAAAGGACAAAATAATGGAAATGCAAGCAGCTGTTCCATGTTCAGCTACAACCTTTCACCTGGGTCCTCGCTGCCCAGGCTCCCTTTTGCTCTGCCACATCTGCCATATCCAGGGCCATTTCCTGCTGTGGGCACTGGTGAGCAACACTCAACATTCTATTTCCAGCACTGCCTGGGAGCTATTGAAAACACTACAGTAGAGATTCAGTTAAACTTCCCTGAACCCATCTCTCCTCCTCTCGCCACCCTAACATGGACAATTTGCCTGTTAGTCTGCTGGCAGGTTTGGCTGGCAACACAAGAAAGGTGCCTCATGGAGAAGCACCTTCTGATGCATCACTCCAGAGAGCAATTCAATTATTTATTATATTGCAAAGATCTCACTTTCTGCTACAACACTTTACTACTTATTGTTAAAAAGAAACTATATCCTTAGCAGTGCCCACTATCACTGAATATAATGCTCTTAAGCTGTCACCTTAATGCTCAGTATTTATTTGAACTGGATTACACTGCACAGTCCTATTTAAATGGAACACACTCAATAAGATTGCAAAGTAAGTGCATGCCAACGCAGTGCTCTGAAATGTGTTTCCATTTTATCTGATTGCATATTTTAGCATTCTCTAGGACCCTCTCCTCATCAATACACCTCTCATTATATGATAATATGTCAGGAAAAACATATTAGTTGCGAGAAAACACCTCTAGACTTTCCTTTCAAATTATCTCTCCATCAAACTACTGGCCTCTAACTTTCAATCACGATGAATAATGTGTAAAAAAAATTCTAAGTTCTTTTCTCCCTCTTGTAGAAAACTGTTTTCTGATTTATACCTACTGTCACATTTATCTATCAATTTTCTGTACATCAGTAACTGCTGTTGGGAAAAAAAAAAGGCTACTCATCAACAAAGAGTGACAATAATTAAATATCTATCAGTGCTGCTTAGAAAGTAACAAAGAATTTGAAGGTTTTCCTGTACCAAGTAATGCTGAAGGTTTGTTAAAATTAATTTTAGCTTCTTTTGCTTTTAAAAATTTTTATAAAGTTACTAGAACTTCTATTCTATTTCCAGAAGAAAACAGAACATTTTTAGAGTGCTGAACACTTTTTAAGCAGTGATCTCTATCAAAAAGTCCATCTTTTCCAAACCTGATTTAAAATACATTTTAATATATCAGTTCAAATTTTAGAGCAAAATAAAAGCATGGAAAGAAAATCCAGCAGTTAAACACTGTATTAAAATATGAGAGGATATTACTAAGCTGGAGAGAAAAGTGGCCCAAGAGGGAGTGTAAAAAGTTAATTTCAAAACGGAGCATTAAGTATGATGGGGAGAGTCTCTATAATAATTGAATAAAACAATCATTAAGAACCTAATTTCTTGTGTGGTAAGTCTTCAAATTTTTAACTAAATGAAGAAACAACATTAAGCTAAATTGGGAGAGAAATGATGTTGCATTATTAAACTTATTAAAAGATAAACTCATAAATTAATGGGAATTCAAAAGCTAGTAGTCTCACAAATGCATCCTCACCTACAAAGCAAGCAAGTGCAATCTGCAGGTGAAACAGCACTCAGCAAAGAAAGCAGCCCTGCATGAGCTGCAGGCAGCAGCCTCTTGCTGGCAGCAGGCTGTGGCCGTGCCCTCAGCATTTCATTTCAAGCAGGCTCTAAGCATCCCAGGTGGCGTGGGTCTGGCTCACACAGACACCAAAGAGCCCTGGGCTGCCTGCACACCGCAAACACAAAAAATGTGCTGAAATAATTGGCTTTCCAGAACTTTTCAGCCTGACAAGGAGGCTACAGCCCAGCCTGGCTGCTGTGAGATATCCCATGTTTGAGAATCCAGAAGCAAATTGAGTAAAATGGGGTGGGACTGGGAACTGGCAACAACATCTAATAACTGGCAAGGCCTTCAAGGAAAGACTACTGCTTAGCCTAATTTTAGGCTGGGAAACGCTCATGCTCCGGTATTGCATATTGAGTCAGTTATAAATAATTCAAAGGCACTTGCTGTGAGAGATAGAGTACGCAGCCACTGGTAGCACTTTTCAGAAAACAAGAAATTGTGATCCTGATAAGCTGAGTACAACTTAATTCACCAAAATCCCTTTTGCTGAGAACCTTGGTGCTAGCAGTTGCTGGTTTACTGTAATCAACAGTGCCTCTACACGACTGAATTTGGCACTTTGACCTTACAGTTGACTTCGCTGTGGTGAACGTGTTCATGAATTAGGCTCATGCTGCTGCACACTGCCCGTGCTTTCCCCAGCCTCATGGCAATGAAGGACACAAAGCCAGGTGTGCAGTGAATTCTGTCACTTTTCTAGTTGTTTCTCATCAACCTGCAAATCCAATTTGCGATAATGAGAAGAAAAACAGCCTGCAATAGGTCAAAAGCAACATCTGACTAGTAACATACCCTCCCAGTGCCAAGATCCTGCCTTAAGCAGGTGTAACCACTCCTAGGGAATCTGATGCACTGAACCAAAACCATTTCCATCCAATGAAATAGATGATAAACACACCTGAACCAGAGAAACTTCTCCCTGATCTCTATTCAAGTCAGCAACACAAGCATGAATTGACCCTAAGGCTACCAGTGAGCACCCTGAAACTTTACTATCAGCCTATCTGAAAGCACACAGAGTGTTAGACTGTTGAAAAAGACACCAATCGCATACATAAACCAAATTATATGTAAGCCAAAAGCACAGAATCTGAGATTAGACTTAATTGTATCTAAAACCCTTTTTGCCAGGCACAAGATTGCCTTAGACAAGAGGCACCTGGTAGTGCAAGGAATTTGGCTTGTGATTTCCAAGGCCGAGAAGTTGTATTTCATCTGGTGCTCTCACCAGTAGCAAATGTGACTACCGCTACTCACAGGTAGTAGATAGAGTCTTTTTCCAAGGAGGTTTGGGATTCAAGTGAATAATAGAGCTATTCCAATTTAAAGTTCCAGCTGGAAGAAGTGCCTGACAGTAAGAAAATTTTACCCTCCCATCATACTCCCAAGAGGGGAGCAACATTAATGCTTCTAACTGCAAGTTCTGCCACCAACAGCTTGTTCTCCCACATGCCTTCAGAAAGCCATGCATCGTACTGCTTTTAACTAGGAGTTTATATCGCATCCATTTCTAATGGTTCCTTGAGAAAACAACAGATTACAACACCGGCAGCTTCTGATGCTTATAGCTACAATTAACTCACTGTGTGCATCGAAAACGCGTATCAGGCAATGAATGGTGGCACTCCCAACAGCCAGAAGCGAGCAGCTCCAGTGCTCAGGCAAATGAAGAAAGGCTAAGAAATCAGTGTGACTAAAGGACAAGTGAAATGTCCTTTTTCCAAGCTTCTAGTAACTGAAATACTGAACAGGGTAGAAATACCAGCCTTCTGCCAGACAGCTATTCTCAGAAGAATTTAAGCATTTCCCCACGTACAATCTTCACCAATAAGAAGAAAAATGAAGTAGCGATTCTATTCCTGATTATGATATGCACCAGTGATTCCTGAAACAGCAGGCAAAGCAGATGTTGAGCTAACTTCATGCAACGCCATGCGACAGCCACCTTGATTGCCCTTTTTCAACTATTTAATTCAGTAACTGGGGGAAGCAGTGACACCAATACATCTGCAAGTTCCATGTGTTCCCATACATCAAGCATTTATATATCTTTTTTTTTCCCCAGGAAAAACATAAACCCTATTTGGAATGTACGTTATGGAATACTGCAGTACCAGAAGTGCCAGCAGGTGTAATGTAATGTGGCCCTGACAGCTCCAGAGCAGACAAACTGCCTGATAAAGCCAAGCATTTGCACACAACTGTGGATTCACATCGTTGTGGGGAAATACAGCCCTATCAAGTTATCACCTAGGAAGATTCATGACAGTCACCCAAGAGAAAATTCATCAACGACAATAAGCTGTCAGCAGTTCTGTCCATCTGCACATCTGCATATGGGCAACCCCCCCTTCCTTATGTCCAATACCCATTAGAGGTAGCAAAAAATTGCTACTGATGTATGTATTTTTTCAGCAGTGTGTGCATAGGGGATATTTCAAAGAGTTGTGTTAATTTATTTTCAATCCTAAACCTGTGCAAGTCATGGTACGCAAGACGCAGCACTAGTGCAAGACAAAGAGTAAGAAAGGCTTCAATGGATGACTCCAAAATAAAAAGTCTATTTCAAATATATCAAAATATATTGTTATATATATTAAGTATATATATTAAGTATATATATACTGAGATATATATATATATATATATATATATATATATATATATATATATATATCTCAGTAATATGATATTAAGAACAGAAGATATCAGTCTAGAAAGGCACTAGTCTCACTTTCCACAGCTCAAAATAAGGAACAAGATTTTCAGGCCAAGATTTTCTCTCTTTTTAAAAAGCCCTTCCATCTTCCTCTCATTCTGTCCAAGGCATTTCTCACCCTGAGGAAAAAAAATACCTGTGCTTTTTAACCAGGCAGAAATAAATGTATTGTGTAATATTGCTGTTGAAGTTCAAGAGTAGGGGAATCCACTTTGTCACAGTCACTTTCAATGAACAATCCAGTTTATGATAAGTTTCATAAAAACTGCTTAATTCAACATTTATGAAAGTACTGAAGATAGATGAAAGGTGTAGGAATTCAAATCTTGCCAATCAATCATTCTGTAGAAAATGAGCACCCAGAATGATAGGAATGAAGATAGGCTTTTCATGTGCATATGGTCCACTAGATAGAATGATTGAATGTTCTTGCATTTTTAATCAAAATGTTCGTACCATTTCACTATCACATTGAAATTATTTTCTTCCATCACCACTGAATATTAGTCTTCTTTTTTTCCCCTTTTTTGGGGGATTAAGTTGCTCACAACATTTTCAATGAGAAAAGGAAACATTCTTTTTGAAAAGCTGCTTGATAAAAGATTCTCTCTGAAAAAGTTCTATATATATATTTAAAAATCTTTTCAAAATGAAAGATCAGAGGCCCAGCTTTCAACCAATATAACAAAAGAGAACAAAACTGCATTGTGCCATATCTCACAACCTGAATCTCAAAGTATGCATCCTAGCAAAATTTTAAGGCAGAGACAGTCTGTTAGAAATGAATTTTTACAGATTCCCATACAAGAAATCTTCGCCAGAAATTACGCTCCTAAGTGTAACCATGCTACAAAGACTACTGATAACAACCTGAGTGGCTGGGTGCAACAGTGCTACATTACAGGGCAGATAATACCTTCTTCCTTCTATTTATCAGACTGTTTGAGAGCTAAGAGCCCAGCTGGTAATGGGGCTGGGAACTTAGCTCAGGCAGCTCCTTAGTCAGTGCTCCAACCCGAGCACAACCATGAGGAAAGCCTTATTTATTGGCTCCAAATCATTTGCAAACTATTTTTTCCTGTATCTCCTCTATAAAAAGAGCCCTAGGCAGCTTAGCTTTGCACAGAAAGTAGGTGATAGATAGGGTGAAGGAGTATTGCCACTCCTTTTGTGTTTTTTAGAGACTACAGGAAGCAGGCTCCACTTTCCAAAAGATAAGGAAGAGAACCAAGTGTGAACTGATTTTAATATTAATCTATTTCCCCTTCACTGAAATCATGAAAGTTGCAGTTTGATACTTAAGTGATAACATATGGTGCAATAGACACTATTATCAGCTTGATGAGTTATTGCTAATAACCAGGATTACTGAACCATTTTCAGGGAGTTGAACAAGCTGGAACCAAATGCAAACTCGTTATAATTTCACATGTGGGAACATTTATCACAGTGAAGTTTTGATTGATTTTTGCCAGTTAATACCACATAAGTGCCAATGTTATCTTTCTAGGCTTGGAATGTCTAGTTGAACAGGGAATGATTTCCTTAACATTTTGATTTTCCCATTCGGCTGATAAGTTCATAATTCGTAAATAGTATGAGACAAAAGCATAGATACAGTGAAATATAATTCATCCCACACAAGTCGAGCGTGTACCACATCAAATAACATGCACTGGATTCTTATGTACTTACTCCTGCATAAATTCACAGAAAGGCTTAGGCTGGAAAGAACCTTAAACATCATCTAAGCTCCAGTGCCCCTGCAGTGGGGGCAGGGTTGCCAGCCATTAGATGCCCAAAACACCTCCCAAACTGATCCCCATTGTCTGATTTTTCATTTGGTGCCGCTCCTGTTGTGACTGAGATCAGATCAATACAGTTCATCTCACAACCTTCGAGTCTTTAACTGCACAGTATTCACACTAGGATGTCCTACAAGATACACTTAACTGCAAATAATTAGAAAATATCTTCGCCCTTGTTAACTCCAGCCTGAGCTTCCATTGCACAAAAAAGGTGCATGCTGATGAAAAATAGGAAAATGCTCTCAATTTGGAGACTTTTTTTGAACATTCTGAAATCCTTTTCCAAACTAAAAAAAATGTAGTGGCTGCCCATTCATGCCCTCAGTTGTAGCCTTTCCATTGATTTCAAAAGGTCTTGCCAAGACAGGTGAGAGTTCATCACTCTGGGGTCAGCCCTTCCTCCACTGAATTGATGCTACAAAGAAGATGCATGAACCACAGAACAAGTAAAGCCTCCTTTGCATTACTCTGTGTGTTGCGTTGCATTCCCTAAGACCTCCTGAATTCTGTGTTCTGGTTTGCAACATCCGTAACGCTTACAACTTCTTCACCGTAGACAGATCATCAGATAGACTGATAATAGACTGATCCTGGGTTTTAGGCTTCTGCCTGACTGTGAATACAGATAGAAAAGAGGAATCCTAGACATTGACTTTCATAAAAATTGTAGGAATTTAAGTTTCTGAAAGCTCTACCTCCTGCAGCATCTGGCAGGGGTTAAAAGCAGAGCACCCATTTGGTGCAGTCCTGCACAAACACCTGCCTCCTTAGAAAACAACACTAAAACCTCCAAACACTGACTTGCTTTGTCTGCCACAGCAGAGAAACTGCAAATAAAATACAAGGACAGAGCAGCGCCCTGTGATGCCTGGCAGAGGAGCAGAGCCCAGCAGGAGCTGGGATGGCCTTCAGGTCACCTCTCCCCCAGCAGTGACACAATGCACCAAAAGGCAGCCCCACACAGCTGTGCTCCTGCTTTAAGCAAGGGACCACCCATCCTCCCCACATCCAAAAACACTGCTCAGTGACTCTCTGCTTCTGCAACTTGCCACAGCATCTGGAAATCGTTGCTATTTTATAGAGGTAGAAAATACAGCCAATAAAATAAATCCAGTCCGATTATTTTGAAAAGGACAAAGGCAGCAGAGGTGACAGAGGTGTAATTGTTAGCCAACCTTACAGCCCTTTCCAGTAGAGCTACTTAAACAGCTGATTCCATTGATAAGAAAAATAATAAACAAAGTTATTACGAAACTGTTCTATCTGGCAGCCAAAAGTCCAGTGAATCATTTATGACCATATACCTGCATCTCTTGCCTTTTCTGTTCTTTTTCTTCCCATCACAAACTGAAGGTAGTGATTCTTAGAAAAATAAAGTGTTGTTTTTATTTCTTGAATCAACCCAAAGGAAATAAAATATTGAGATGAGCAGAAATACAAAATAAATGTTTGCAGTTCTGTAATTCTCCAAAATGTCAAAGAAAAACATAAAAACGTATGCTCCGTAAGTTTTCAGCTGAACTTGGCATGACAGTCTATCTATTATTTAAAAGATGTTGAAACTCAATTCATGAATTATTAAATTCTTGTTACATTTAGTTTCCAAGGGGAAAAAAAATTTCATTCACTAAAGAAAATTCAACTTACTGTACAGTACCTTCCTAAAGAAAACATGGAAATTTCTAAAAACTTATTAAAAAATGTAAGAAATTACTACCCCCAGTTCTACAGCTTATGTAACCACCTCATTAAAAGGAGGTGCTGTTTATCCAACAGCCATCAGCAACACTTCAGCATTCCCACATCCACTGCACAAACGCTCTGCATGTGAAGTAACCTGCCATGTAAGAGTGGGGTTAGCAATAGCTCCTCATACAGAACTACCTCCTGACTCATCCAGCACCCACGGGGTCCTGCAGCCTGCTTCTTTTCCTTCCCCTGCAAATACAGAACTACATACGTCAGCCTTCACTCCCAGCAAACTTTATCATTGCTTGGTTCAGCCAATAGCATCTCTGCTTCAGACTTCTGAAACTTCATTTTTAGCCTTGCTAATACAGGATCAGTTATGCTCTAGAACCAGTATTTAGCAACCACAGGGATTCAAAACGAACAGCTAACTGAACTGATTTAATGAGAGAGACAAAACAAACTCAATGACTCTGCTTATAAAATCTAATAAAGTTATCTTAATGTACTCTGGAGGTTAGCTATTCAATTGGCTTCTCAAATCTATGCCAATATTCCTAGAAAGCTCTGTACACCAAGCTGACAGGTGCAGTGGTTACTCTGTATGACAAGGATTTCAAATGCAGCTACTTGAGCATATGATCCCAGTGATGGAAGACATAATAAAAGCTTATTATTATGAAGCTGCCATAACTGTCAACCAAAATTACAATAACTAGCTGATTATCTTACACAGATAAATATCCCAAAAACACCCACTGGGGCATGTTTCCTAGAAAGAAAAAACAAATACAAAAACCACCACAGTGTGTTTGCTACATTTTTCAAATAAATTGTCTAACTTTCCAGTGATTTCAAAGCCAAAAGAACTGTTGCCATTCAACAACAAACCCTATATAAAAACAGAGTTAAATACAAACCTTTTGAAACGTTCTTCCTTCAGCCAAAAATTAATTTTCATCAGAGCTTATTTTGACAAGTTATCATCGTAAGCGTAAGATACAGAAGCATTACAATTATTTTCCTGGAGTGTTTTAACCACTTTAACACTATTGGTCTGCTGACATTCCTTTTGCATCCAGCTCCTTAATGTTCCCCACTTCCATACCCAGGCTGGATGTCATGCAGCACACGTCTCCCATCCCTAGGATGCACAGTCAGAACGGGTCCAAAGAGCTTTGGCTTTTCCACTGATGGGGCTGCCTATCAACAAGGCTCCTGAACAAAAACCATTCACCCAACACCCCTAGGCACTCACCCTGACTGAGAGCAGGACAAAAGGACTGATATCATTGCAGATGGGTCAAGGATCTCACAAACATGAGAGCAGCAGAGAGCTGACTTGCCAACTTCTCATTCAAGCTGTGAAGCTTATGGTCTGTGTTCTCCTCATTAACATCAGCACTAGCATTAACATCAGACTCTCTAGCTCCTGAAGCAAAATCTTTTGCCCTTCTTTTAAATGCAATCAAAGGATGAGCAACGGGTCCTGTTTCCCAGATTACATCACCGACTGACACGGAAAGAGCTTCCTATTCAACTGTTATTCCTTTCATTGTGTGTGATACACTGTATCGGTCTCAAAGAAAAATGATTTAGTCTTCTATGTAAATAGTTACTGACTGGAATGTATTTTATCCTGCATTGTCATTTGCTTTTAATAGCATTTTTAATATTCTTGCTGCAGTCAAACCCTATAAAATTTTGTTTTTGCTCTGAGGTCTTTGCAAAGATTCATGGTACAGCCCAATCTTTCAGCTTGGAAGCATACTGAAAAAGAAATAAAGATGTCTGTTGAATATCAAGTATGTCTGTTTTTCTTTAGATATTCTGCTTTATAGGTCCAAACCTACAAATATGGGACATAGTCAAAGCAGAAGGAATAAAGCACCTCCAGGCTGGGCTGGGCAATGCTGCATGATGGAGACCGTGTCACTCCAGTCTTTACAAGGGCAAGGAGGAGGAGGCCAATCACTCACCTCCATCCCTGAGAAGGTGATGGAACAGGTTATCCTGGATGCCACCTCCAAGAAAGCAGAATAAAAGGTTATCAGGAGTAGTCAACATGGATTCACAAAGGGGAAATCATGCTTGACCAAACTGACAGCCTGTGATGTCATGACCAGCTGGGTAGGGGAGGGAAGAGCATCTCCTGTACATGGAGAACCTGAGAGAGTGGGGACTGTTCAGCCTAGAGAAAACTGAGCGGGGGGATCTCAGCGTTTGTACATACCTGGTGGGCAGGAGTCAAATGAATGGGGACAGGCTCTCTTCAGCAGTGCCCAACAAGAGAAAAGAGAAAATGCGCACAAACAGGAAGATCCAAAGCTCCGTACAAAAATGAGGAAAAAATTCTTTACCTTGAGGAAGGCACAGCACTGGAACAAACTACCCAGAGAGGATGCAGAGCCTACATTTTTCAGAGCTATTCCAAAGCCCATCAGGATGCTTTCCTGTGGAGCATGCTTTAGCAGAGGGTTGGACTAGATGATCTCCAGAGGTCCTTCCCATCCCCTACGAGTCTGTGAATATTGTGTTGCAAACATACTACAAGATTCCCTACCAACCATTACTATTTCAGTGTTTAATAAAGAAAACCAACTTTTTAAAATTAACATAGTAGAGAGAGAAGCAGCAATAACATTCTCTCCACGCTGTTAAAGATACAAAGTCAAGCACTCCAACATTAGAAATGCCAGAATTGAGATTGACTGTGCAACCTAAATTCGCCCCCATGTGCTTGTGCATAATTATATCATCTCTAATTAAATAAACACAAACTTCAATTAGAAGATCCTGCCTTGTTCAGCAGTACTGGATGAATGAGGAGCGAAGAGCATGCCTATAGGACAACCTTATGTCACAGGAGTGGGAAATCCTTTAAATTGACAACTGGAGTTTGAGGGAAGCAAAAATTTGGTCTCGTCTTCATGGAAATCAACAGAACCATTCCACTTTATGCTATGAACAAACAGGAACAGTCACCAAACAGGACACAACTGGTGTATAATGCTGGATGGAGAAAGTTTATGGAAATTCTTCCATCTAAAGAAGAATTGCTACTTTTCTGCCCAATCCTGGCCAAATTCTCCCACATTCACTCCACTTTTCCTTTCATCTCATACTTTGTTATGTGGGCAATACACATTAAGTCAACTGAAATGAAATCCATGCTGGTATAAACCTGAAGAAACTGAGAAGCTCTGCCCTTACCTTCCTTCAGCACCAAAAAGGGCTACAAATTCAGAGTAATTTGTCCCATCACTCCCCCCCAGCTCTTACAGGAGCCACAAATCCCTGGTTACTTTTGATTTACAATAGAAGCAAGGTCGTCCTTATAATGAAAAAAAAAAAGGTCTATATTTTCAGATACTGAGATACAATTTATCACAGAGATCAATGACACTTTTATTCTCTATAGAGATGAACTATCCATTTTGCAGTAAAATTATCAAAGCATTTTTCTCCTTTTTTTCCCTGTTTTTGCTGTTTTTCTAAAGCCTGTTGCAGGAACTGCACCATTTGAAACCCAACTCATAAAAGAGCTGAAGAACTTCTTAGCATTAACATCCAGTCCTCCCAGCTCTAAAACATAGCTTACTTTTCTTCTACTGGTGGGCAAAAGAAAAGGGAATAGTGAAATGAGTGAAACAGGACCTGTTTGGGATGGTAGAAGGTGATACCAATGGCACCCTCTGAGTCAAGAGATGCTGAGTGAAGCTAAGTTCCTTCAATCAAATTTGCCCCTTCCCAGCCCTCAGGCCTTTCACCAAAGCAGTCACCTCTAGAGTCTGCACCAGACAGAAGAAGCCACAATGAATTATCCACGTGGTTTCCCAACGTTACCTTTTTTCCCTGATAGGACGCACTAAAAAAGCCTTACGCAAAACACTCTACTTGAGCCCAGCCAAACATGCTTTGGATCTTGAGCTCAGCAGCACTTCTCAGCATCCAAAATCCAGTTCAGATCTTTGTATGTACAAAACTGGCTACCTGTCCAGTGCCTTTGAGTTGATTTAGAACTGTTCAGTTGCCCACTTGTTTTGGAGGAACAAATACACTACGTAGAGGCATCTTGTAAGATACACACATCCACAAGGCCATCACAGACACGCTTACTGCAGTTGACTTGCCAGTGGTAACCAGGGTTCAGCCTTTGCTATAGTGGCGTCCTCTAACATCTCATGGAGAAAAAACACTTACCTACAAGCACAGCCACCACATTATCAACACCGCTGACACAGTTACAACCACATGAAAAGAAAATTTCTTAGCCATCTTTTCAAACAGTGCAAACTACGCTATGAAGGATGCGATGAACAGGTAATCACTTGGTGGCACACACCAAACCTGCACCAGGGAGCCGTATCAGCAGAAACTACAGAAGAAACAGCCTAAATCTCCTGAAAGGCAATAACGTGCATTCCCACACTGTTTGAGTTACAGTCTTTGACTTCTATTCCCACTGCATCCCATAGAAAGATCAGCCTATTAAGGGGATTTCATTTTTTAAAGAAAAATTAAATTAAAAAATCATCTGAATTTCCCTGAAGATATACACTCTCCCTAAGCTGCTATCATTACCTTCAGAAAAGGACAGGCTAGAATTTTTTGTTTCTTTCTTTGATTTTTTTTTTTTTTTGGTGGAATTTTTCTTGTGTTTCTCTTCCTTTGATACAGATTTACAATGCACATTCAATATTTTCAGCCTTTAGTATTTGAATACTAGCACTTCCAAAATAATTTTCTGTTCACTTATTTAAGACTGGGGAATGCACCTACATTTATACCATTCTCTGCTACTTCTGCATACATTTCTTGTCAAATTGTTATGGACAGACCCACATTTGCATCTTCATAGGGATCTCCTTACTTCGATGGATTCCAGATAAAAGTTGAGAGACTAAAGGGAACTTTTTATTCCCTGTACCGTCATGCTAATTAGCCACATATCTGATATACACATTCATCAAGCACAACTATCTGGGAGAAAAAAAAAAAAAAAAAAAAAAAAAAAAAAGGACTTCCTTCTTCATATTTTTTCATAGTAATTACAATTCATTCATATTTCTCCAGGCCTCTGCATCAATGACTAATCTAAACACTGTGGATGCGCTTTTGCATGGCTTCTTATGGAGAACAGATGCTAGAGGACAACAATTTGGATGTCTTAGAACATCTTTAACCTTCCTAGGTCACTTTGTAGTACATCATCACGGAAAATCTCTATAAAATGATGAACAGCAAAAACTGTTTTTCTTTTGGCACATATTAAAAATAAGCTCCTCTAATAAAAAACGTTTGGGGCCCTGATTCAGCTCTTTGTGCTCTGTGTTCATTTCTAACTGCATGAGGAGAGAAAATGAGTGAAAAGCACCATTAAAACCACCTGCTTGTTGTATTTCACAATCACTTTACAATCAGCTACAATGTACTAAATTATTGCAGAAGTGCATGACAACCCAGAAGCAAAGAAATTGAGATACAATGAAATCGTATGCTTGATCCAGCTGCGTCCTGAACACCATCATTTCTGTTCCATAAGCACATTTGTAGGAGTGAACTACTCAGCTTTTAGGAATGAAAAATACCAGTGGATATTCTCTGTCATCATAGATCATCAGAAACATTTTTGGACAGTTGCTGCTCTTGGCTGAAGTATTGCCCAGTGTGGAAGCACCAATCTCCCCAGAACATTCTGTGTGCCTGTGAAAGAAATACTGGAGCTGCTCTCCTGCCACCAGTAAAATACTTGCAACTTTTGATTTCATGACTTCAGATAACCCCAAACCCAAAGCATCAGCCAGTTATCCTTCCGAAAGCAGACAGAAATCTGACTTACGTTGCATGATGAAGTTGCCTTACACTGAAGAAAGCACCTTGGCTTCTGCAGGTTGGGAATGGACTAATGGAATCAATTTTAAAGCTGTAATGCACCAACACAACAAAAGCAGCAACCATCCAGCCCAGAGCCACACTGACCATCTCCTCCCCGGGGCTTTGCATGTTTGTCCTTCTCTGCCCTGGGCCAGGCAGTCATAAAGCTAGCAGGGAGCAGATTACCCTCAGCCATTGGATTCTGCAGTTCTAAGCAACAGCTCTGCAGTGATTTAACGGCAAATGAAAAAGCAAGGTCTCTTTGCTAAGTGTAAACTTTATCATCTGCCTACCTAACAAGCTGTTAACAAATTCACATCAGAATGAATTAATACAGGAGAGATATTATTGCACAGGCTAGCAGAAAAAGTGTGTGGGTTTTTTTTCTTCCAAACAAGTAATGTTTCCTTTTGTCTGTTCAACTTCACCAAATTTCCTAATGCCTACATATTTCATGGGTAGTCATCCGCAAGAGGGTCAGCCTCTGAGATAAGACAAGATCTGCTTGTCAGGCACATGCCAGAGTAAAGCACCTCAGTGGTTCAGTATTCAGAAGCCAGCATTAAATTTATCAGAGGTAGCAGCAGATGGGAGATGATCATAGAAAGTATACTTTCTAATTCACAAAACATATGTGCTGATGCAGTGCAGCATCTATGCAACTTACATAAAAAAATCCCGTACACAGGAAACTAATTTATGTTCACACATCTCACTTTTTGGATAGATTTTTAAATGGAATATGTAAAATGGGTACATTAAAGTACACTGGATGAAACAGAAGGCAGCATCATGTCCACATACATTTAAAGTTTGCTTTTAGATAGAACCAAGACCAAAGGTGAAAGCAAAAGCATGAAAACTGAGTTCAAAAAGCTACTGGAAGAAGAAGAAAAAAAGACCCACAAAGAGATAAACCTGAGAAGAAATGAGCATGAGCTGTTTGCAGTTTTAGAAAACATAACACAAGCAGGCAGATGGCATTTCACAACTCCTTTAATTCAATGTCTACAGCTAAGCCATACGTATTCCCCAGAACTCCTATCAGTGATATAAAATAGCTTACATCGCTACGGACTTGCATTTCCAGGTGCTAGACGTTAAAAGAAAGTAATAAAGGCTGCTGCATATTCTAGAGGCTCAAGCCCCCTGGTGTTTACTTACAGCTACAACCAGGTAAGGCATCCTCTAAAAAGAGAGCGGAGGGCAGCCAGCTGACTGTCAGATCCTAGCCTGCACTGACAAGTTAAAAAACAAAACCCTGGCACTGATGCATTCAGCTAGCTGTGGGCACCCACCAGACAGAACACCCTGTACAAAATGCCCTGCCATCTTTTTCTTCAACTGTCCTCTGGTGCAAAGCCACTGACATGGACTCCATCTTACACAACCCAATGGCAGTCTCTCCAGCCTTGTGTAAGCTGGTGATCTGGGCCAGGCCTCAGTTCAACACTGGCTGAGAGCATGTCCAGATTCTAACAGAGCTGGCAATGAGGCTCACCTCACACCTCGGGCAATCAGAGGGGTCTTGGGACACCCACTTTATGTGTGCTTTATAGACTCTATGACCTTCTTCAAGAATTTTACATCAATTCTATTGATCCTATCAACGACAATAGATTTAAAAATAATAATAATTTAAAAAAAAAAAAAAAAAAAGACTGTTTTTCACATTGCCCAGTGCAAACTGGAACAGTAAAGCTCTTGAGAGGTCAGAGGTGGCACTAAACAGGAGACAAAATTCTTCAAATCTTGTTTAACAAAGTTAGCCCTAGAGAGAGGGAAATACCTGCTGTGGGAAAGCTGAAAAGTGAACATATTTCTCAGGTAGCACGTAGCATAGGGTCATGAAGCTCATTATCACCGCTGAGCAATCATCCAAGCATGACCTCTGAAATGTAGCACCATTTAAGACAACCGAAGCAATGCGTTTGCAAGATACTGAACTAATGAAAGCAGGAGGCAGACCTACTTTTTTTTTTAGTCCTTCTGTCAGTCCTAACAGAAGCAGAAAGAAAAACAAGGCTAGATAACTACATCTAGAAACTTGTTGTGCAGTGCTGAGGGAATAAGGAAAACTCAGTGCTTGGAGCAGTACCAAGGGGGCAATGGGGCTGGATGCAACCTCAGTTCCCAAATGTAGCCCAGTTCACACTGCACCACAGTGCAGCACCTCGGCATGCCCTAAAAAACAAGGACCACGAGCTCCCCCTCTCCAACACACATTCTGCCAGCACCTATCTTCCTGACAGACACATAGTCAAACACTAGTCGGGGTGACAGCCCAAACCAGCTGGTCATGGTACTCTGAATTGCCCCCCCTTTGGCTTTCTGATGGGGGGACAAAAAAAGAAAAAACAGCCTTGTAACAGAAACCATCACCATCACTGTCATTTGCTTTCTTTTAGCACAATCAGATTTTAAGCTGTTTGGTCTGTAGTTCACTTTGCAGGCATCTTGTGTTTTAACAGGTTCTTCTTGGCTGTTTCTCCCTTTGGAAACATTTACCCTATTTCCTCATACTCTGTGATACACACAGAGTGGATTTGTGCCTTTGTTCTCCTTTACGTCTTTAAATCCTCACGCTGTGCTAAGCCAACATACAGTAAAATAGAGAATCAAAGTCTTCACTGCAATGAATGATATTTTTCATTAATGATGTACAAAGTCTTATCTTCTGCTTTCTTAACCCTTTACCCTCCCCTACCCTTTATGCTTTGTGATGTACATGAACTTTTGCGTTACAAACTCTTCAAAGACATCATTACACTTTTATGCAATGAAATATCTTTGTAATCTATGATCAAAGGCTTGGCTATATCTGGCTGCTTTCATTTTCTTTATTTATTCTTCTTCTATTTTAATTTGTATTAACTTTTACTACAATGCTGTGCTTTCTAATTTATCAAATCAAAAAGTCAAGGCAGTTCCAACCCACGTAGGTCAGTATGCTGGTGATCTGACCACGGGGCACATCCATGGAAACACACAAGGCACGACTTAGTTTCACCCATCATTGAAATAGAGAGGTAACCATTGTTTTAAAGCAGCTCATTTCACATTAAACTCCTTTTTTCCTTAAGGTCCCTAACTGATGTCCCCAGAACACAACCCACTTCCCTTTCCCCAAAGCCCACTTGGCAGAAATGTAAATACTATCTATGGATGCACAACCACACACACTAAAAACACAAAAGCCAATACTTAAACCACAATAAATAAAGATCCCAATGCCTCGTGTACATTCTAAGTGCAGTCCATCTGAATTACAGACATTCTGAGGACAGACCACACCTTTGATCAGGGAATTTTTTTCCTAAATATTTTCATTCCTATTGGCAATCTGTTGGAATGAAGGCCAAACACAAACACTTGGCCTAACCAAGTATATGGATGATTACTGCCATTCCATAGTGAGACTGTGAGGTCCAGGAAGCACAAAACATCATTCTGTTAGCCACTGCCTTTTTTTTCCCCCAGCCTGTAAGATACTGAACACCCTTCATAGTTTTAATTCATACACATTCTTTTGATTTTTTAATATTTATGTTCTGCCATCCATTTCTGACCAGTTCCTTTTTTATCATATTTTTATTTCCTTAGTCTTTCATTTCACAAAGTTGGAACTTCCCCATAATCAAATCCCTCTTCATGCACCAACTCTGGATGCTGAACTTTGTCATGAATGCTTTCAGAGCCCAACTTTTCATTTGAAAACAAGCATCCAGGTTCTGAACTATTTTTCAGCTCTTCACAGTTATGTCATGAAGCTATTCTACATCATTATTCTACATTGCAACCTTCTACATCAATATGCCTGTTTTAAACAGGTGGCTTTTTCAATGGGAGCTTTTTGTTGATTCTGTGTTTTCGTAAGTGGGCTGCCTGGGTAGAGGATTACTGAAGTGCAGTTCTGTACGTAACTAGAACTGTAACTAATGCAACAAAATAGACAGTTTCATAAATAACATGGAAGCAGTAAATAAATATTATTAAATTGCAATTACTGAGCCCATATTTTTTGAAAAAGCACATTTATTTAGCCTCAGAGCTGCATTACTGAATTTCAAGAGCACCAGAAGAAAATATGTCTAAAGAATGAGTAGACACATCAATGAAAATACGCATCCAATGCTTTCAACCCAAAAATACAGACTATAGAGCTCAATGACCATGTCCAAACCACTGCAAAGCACAGATCTTTTGATATCGCTAACTGGCAGGTTCAACAGCAGTTAAATTTAGCATCACTTGTTCTACACTGTGATTCTATTGTTTTTAATGCAGTTCTGTACATTTGGCAATAAAATTAAAATAAAATACTATTAGCTTTGCACTCTGTTGCTCTACCCAGGAATTTAGCAGAACGGAACCTGACTTCACGCCACACGTGGCCCTTCCACAGCCTGACTCTGCCACAGAAGCTAAGACAGATTTGTGGTTATTTTAAGCTACCCTACCAAGGCCCTTCTTTTTCTTCTTTCACAGCAAGGATGCCACCAGGGTAGCACTTCTGTTTGCAAAAGCACACTCCTGTAAGCAAGAGGGAACACTGCTCTAAACTCTGTACAGCACATAACCCCTATGGGGTGCCTGAAGCTGCCCCTGCGCACCACTGAGGTATTTCATCCCTGAGCACTAGCAGAGAAATGACTAAAGTAGACATTTATACTCTGACGTAGTAGAAGCCATTAAAATACAGACAGTTGCTGAATACACTGAATAAAAAAATGGAGCAAAACATCGTGGTAAATTTAATTACTGAAAGTAATAAATGTGCAGATTTTATTAGTATTCCCCATCTGCAGCTCTGCAAACCCTTTGTGAACAGCAGCACTATGTGTGGCACCGTGTCTGAAGAGCCAGCTCTGCTGCAAAGGGTCAGGGATGCAAAGAGGTGTCAACCACCAGAACGAAGGACGTGGAGATCAATCTTGGGTTGCTGCAGTGAGTCAGCAGCTTCTATCAAAACCAGTGCTAGGATCAATCAATATCCCTGGATGTAACTCTCATGCTCATTCAGCTCTTTAGGAACAAAATATACATAGGGTGAAGTTCTTCTTGCCCAGTATAATGCTATGGATGATCAGAGCATCAGCCACTTGAGCAATAACCTCAGTAAACTCTAACAGCCTCAATAAATAGCAATTCTAGCTTTGACGTGGTAGTATAACAAAAAAACCCTCAACAATTTATACCTTTCAGTGCATTAATAAAAATAATCAACCCGTGCAGAAGCTGGAAACATGTATTTGAAAATGGATTAGCACCATTTTAAAGCAGAATGCAATATTACTTAAAATATCATTCTCTGGAGTTAACAGACCACAAGCCAAATTCCACCCTTGAACAAGACGTTAACAGCAATCAGAGCAATCTATATGCTTTATATGGTAAAAAGTCAGCTCCAAAGAGAGGAATTCAACTAGTTGTCACTGATGTTGGGCCAAAAAAACCTTTCTGGTTACAGCATTTTTCTCTACAAGGTCAGAGGTGAGAACAATTCTTTTATTACTGCTCATAGTTCATTTTATCTGAATCATGCATGAATACAGTCCAAGAAGCTAATTAAAGGCATAAAACTTCTCTTGGATTGGACTACAGGTTGTTGTCAATTCGTTCTTACTGGAGAAGCATAATTCTTTACTGCTTGAAGTGAAGTTACATATTTCCACAAGACAACACAGAATGAAAAAGGGAAACAAAGAAATACATGCTGTACCAAAAGCCAATAAAAAGGAGACAGATTAGCTTTCAATCATCCTCAAATGGGTCAAAGAAGTAAATCCAACTTTGCAGATATATAAAGGAAAGATCCATCTTTGTGGTTTAAATCAAAGTTTGGCAAGAAACGTAGTACGAAAGAGAGAAGATTTGTAAAATATTTTTGTAAAACTAAATAATTGAAACAAGCCAAAGACCTCAGGAACGACTGCAGTTCCGTTCCAACATGGAAAAAACATGCTGCTGAATTTAGTATGGTATGCAGACCATCACTGAACACCAAACTCTTCAGAAAGCCAGCTTGGCAAATTCAGAAGCTCCAGAGCCTTACAAAAACTGGCTAAATGTTACAGCTTCAGCACCTTCAGCCCCATGCATGCATTCTAATCAGAGGTGATACAGATGCAGCACACTTTGCAAGTGTAAGACTGAGCCCAATATCTCCTTATGAAGTTTCTCTGCCTTGACTGCTTTGTAGCACCTCCTTTACACAAGCACAACGATGAGAGGAAATTTGCTGAGAAAGATCAAGTCACACTCAAAAGTGACAACCTTCTCTAGAAGCTCCAGGCACACATCCTGAAGAACAAAGTTGCTGAGAAAATAACCATAGCTTAGGTAATAAGGTAAATTTCATTCAGCTGTAACTCAGGTGGTCATTTCCTTCTGCAATTGCAGCACAGAAAGGTTCATTTCTGGCCCTGTCACAGAAGCAATTTCCATAAAAACCTTCCCAAAATGTATTTTCTCACCTTAAACCCAGAATGTTCAGTGCTCAGAAACTCAAATGCAAGACAAAAAAAAAAAAAAAAAAGAAATAATCTTTCAGGGATCCACTTAGAATGTCTCACTCACACACATGAGAGCTAAACTGACCGCTCATGGAAGGAATTATCCTTGCTGGACTGCCTGATGGGTACTTTGAAGTTGGGAAAGCAACTCGTTTCCTAGCACCAGCCAGACTTTTTAGCTAGAAAATTTGCTGCTAATTCAGTAGCTCAAGACATCAGCAAGTGCTTCATATTTCTTTCTTCCCCTCTGGCACTTCCAATTTTTTTTTCTACTTTGGTGTTAAAGATCTCCAGTTTGTTACCATGCTCAGAGCAGCCTTATGGTGTTACTTGCCTGGTGAGAGCCAGAGGGTGAGTGGAAACTTCTGGATTGGTTTTAAGGGATCAAATGGTCTTCTTTAATCTCAAATTTTTACTGACATTTTATCATTGTCAGTTATATCTCTAGCAGGGTATCTGCATTCCTCAGCTGTGAGTGACTAACAAATTGTTCCAGGTTCTACCATTGCAGCTTTATATTGTCCCACCTTGATTAATTGAGCCTGGCTTTCTCAAAGCTGCTTAGTGCAATATCTGGTTCCATAGGATCTTAAGTTGTTGCTTGGAAATGAGGGCAAATTATTTGGCCAGCCTACTTACCAGCTTTTGAATGCTGATCTAATGTGATTACTACCTCACATTTTTATGTTTTGTCTTAGCCAAGACTGCAATTTCAAATACTATTTGACATTTCCTCTCCTGATGAGTTCAAAAGAAACAAAAGGCAGTAACTAAGATGAAAGCTTTAATTGAAGGAGGAAGAAAAGACACCACAGAAGCTTCACGTGGCACCATCAGCGATACATGGCATTTGTCATGAAACAGGCTGTCATGTCAGAGTGTGTGCAAATGAGGACCGAGCATCTTCAGAGCCAGGGAGCACTGCACACCAGCTGTGAGATATGAACTTGTTATAAAGAATTGAAACACACACAAAAAAATAGCAATCATTACTAGACACACTGGGTATTCACAAGACAAACAGGAAAAGGTGCTTACCAATGGGAAGGGAGGAAGGTAAATGTCAGTTAAAAAAAGGTCAGAGACAAAGCAGCTTGGATCCAAATCACTGAGGAAAAACACTAAGATGAGTACTTTTGAAGCTGGCTCTAGAACACCCATTGCAGTGCATTCATACACCTGCCTCCTAACTGATATTCTGCATTACTTTTGTTATTACAGAATACTAATCTCCCAATTGCAGGGGAAAAAAAAAAAAGAAAGTAAAAGAATTATTATTATGGAAATTAAGTAAAATAGTAAATACTAAATGCTTTTAACTGTTACTGAATCAAAGGTGAGTCATGAGTTCTGTTTTAGATAAGTGAGAAAGATATTCTGGATCAAGAGAAATACAAACTAACCAGGGAGTGCAGCAGGAGTGCAACCAGGCTAATGAGAGATTCACCAAACATGACATGAAAGAAGATTAACAACATTAGAGCTGCATACCCTAAAGAGAAGGAGGCTCACTGGGGGGCTGCAACATCTTCACATGCAAGGAGTGAAACACAATCTTTTATCCATACCTGGGACAGATAAGTTACTCAGTTTTCCTGACTAATTACAAAGAGGAATATTTAGGGCAAACATTAAGAAAGTCTTTCCAATGTCAGGGATGAGGAGGCAGAATTGATTATCTGAGAGCTTCTCCACCATAGGAGATCTCTCAGAACAGATTGAAAAAAATATCCGTCAGGATTAATATACAGTTGATCCTGCCTTGGGGCTGATGGATGTGTTACACGACCTCTCCAACACCTTTTCAGATTATTCTACCACAATTCTGTTATGTGGTTGCCCACAAAGTCTGGAACTGGATTTGATAATGTGAAATGTTGTTTCCAAGGTTCTCTAGGAACTCACAATTGATGCAAGATAACTGTCATTTTCAGGTACCACAGAGCTATTTGTTTCCCTGCTGCAGCAACTGTCATCTTCATGCAGCTGCGAAAACATGCATAGAATTTAGAGTAATTATTATTTGGTTTGCAAGCCAGTTCTGAAGAGTGGTAGATTAGCTGTATTGCAAATATACTAAGGGACATTTCTGAACAAATTTTTTTTTGTCAAAATCATCCTTGAAACATAGAGATCTTCAAATATTTCAAATTGCCTACTAGAAAGGCTTTGTTTTTGCAGAGGTGTTACAGATCTAACATAGCTTGATGCCTACACTGGTTGATCTCTGGGAAAAACAAAAGATTTAGACAGCATTTTGGAAGAGATCTTGCATCCAGCTTCTCCAAGTCATTTACTGAGAAGGCTCCCAAACCAGTTCTGATTAATATCTGATTCAGTTAATTCTACCTTCAATACAAACAGAAGACTTCCACAATCCTTACTGATAAACAGAATCTCCAGTCTAAAATCTAGTTCGTGGCCGTAAGAAGACTGAATATCTTTTCAATAAAGTTTCCACTTGTGGCAATCATTTCTGCTAGAGAAGCTGGCAGTGATCTTAAGGTAGCTATACTCCTAGTTACTCTTGTCTGTATATAATGAACACCCACACTTCTGAAAATCTGCAATTAGAACTATGTTAACAAATCTTTCGGGCTCTAGGAAGAGAAGGGCCTTACAGTTACTTATTAATTGTGGCTACAACTGACTTATGACAGACACTTCATATTCAGCCAAAGCAGTCCTCTCACACCAGATGTGTACTACACTGCATGAAATGTCTATCTCGTGTAGCATGCAGTTGTCTCTATACTAGCTCTAACCCCATCAAAAATATAACTTAACTGAGTTGTCTGCAAGCTGCTCTTCAGTCATGAACTCTGTAGAAGATAAACCACCTGCATCACAGCCTGCACACTTCTGCTGGAGGTCAGTCTCAGCCTGTGACATGAGCTCTGTTCCCTCAGCATCACACTGAAGCTGTTTACAATGCAATCTGCTTTGATCACACAGGTTCATCTAGATCCCACGCAAATTAATTTAAAGCCTCAGCTTTAATCAAAACAATTCTTGTTCATGTTACAAGATGTGTATTTTGATCTCATCATAGCCCAAGTTTTAGACCCCTCAGAGGACTTCGTCATTAGTGGCACGTGGCTTTGCTCACCAGTTTACAGCTAACTCCTGAAGCTTCATTATGAAATAACAATAATAAATACAAACGAACAACAAACAAGAGAAAACTCTTACTGGGATGCTTCCTTTAGGACTCACCAACTCAATCGCCTATGCTGACAGAAATGAATCAACAAAGACCTGACACTTCACAACTATTCAAACTCTACAATAACCTGTTTTTCTTCTCTCTAAAATAAAGGTGTTGCAAAACAAGGTGCCAGTAGCTATTAAAATGATCAGCTGAATTTATAATGGCAAAAGTTCACGTTAAAAATCTCATTTCTTACCTCGTTATGAGAAACTGCACAGTGAAAAGGATTGGCCAATGCTGTACAGTGACAGCGTTAGATGACATTTTCTCCCAAATCCTAGTGTAAAACCTTACTTTACCCTGCATTACTCAACAGAAGGGAACAGTCACGTAAACTGCTTTCCAGAGCAGCCTGTTTGTTAACAGCTGTTTAAGGATGAGGTAATGTTGGATAGCAGCTTTACAACCTCAATGTACTGCTGCAAGTTTCATCCTGGTTATAAATCCCTTCCAGAAAGGGAAAGAAGAAGGTTATTACCTCTGCTAGTTCGCTTAACTTGCTGGGATACTGCACTTTGTGTTCTCTATCCAATCTCTCCAAGAAGAAAAATGTCACAAAATAACCATCTAAGTCCTTTAGAATGATAATGCAAACTCACATATAAGAAGTTTCGGTCTAGTTAGGATTTTCAGAGCAATAAAACATCTATTATGCAGCTCATGGACTGAAACAGTGTTTTTGAGGCTACTTCAGCTAGCAGTTAAAAATAAATAATAATAAAAAAAAAAAATCAATGTGTATTTTAAAGAGAAGAGATACATTATTAACTAGGCAACAGAATAAAGGGGCTTCCTTGGAATTAATCCAGTCTGTCACTAAAAAGCTTACTCAGAACATAATCCTGAACAGAACTCCTCAGCAACTCAAGGGAGGACTTCACTCAGCAAGCTCAGTGGCCAGCCTTTCAAGAAAAGGGTACAGGACAGAATCTCTTCTCTCTTTAGTTTATGCTGAGCACAGTTAGAGTTCAGGGAATGGACTAGGGACAGATGACACTGCTTAGTCCCTACAAGTTAAAAGCAGAATGAAGAGTGCTTGTGGGATTGCCCGAGCAAGTTTTACCCTTTTCTTGTCACACATGAAAGTCACTGATTTCTTTTGAGAAAGATTCACTACCCACAGCCATGACAGAAGAACCAGCAAATACCACCCAACGGCTGCCATGTTCCTTCAACAGTTGAAGGACGTTACCACTTGAAGTGTTAAATCCACAGTCCAATTAGAGTTACGGAACAAACAACGCATGTTAGTCTGATGAATACATTCTAAATTTGTTCACACTCACCTTGTAGGCCCAGCTCTGATCCTGCTGACAACATACTGTAGAACTGGAAACTAGGAGCACTCAATTTAGTAGATGAAGGATGTTTTCAAAAATGCTTTCTTGTTCATAGAGGCAAAGATGCCCTTGGTGCAAATTAAAGCAATCTGTATGCCATTTCCAGCTTGTGTTTACTGACACCACCAATGCAACACGGACAGACGCAGAGAAAAACCAGCACGGACCTGTAAAGGAACAACAGAGAGAACAGTTAGCACAGCAGCCAAAGAAGTACACCACTCTTCTTTAGGGTGTTACATAATCATGTTTATACTCAGAGACATGTAAAACAATATTCACTCATACCTTGCAGAAGCATAAATGAAAACACAAGTTTCAGGTAACGGAGCATGAGCCATTGATTCCTTGATAGAGCACAAAACAGAAGCTTACCAGAAAATTGACTCTTGCCTGTTTGGACAAGACAGCTGGCAAGCCTGATTTAACTGGGAAGCAGAGACAGGCAACCTAAACACGAACCTACAGCCCCAACTCAGAGAATCCCTGGATGTGGGAACAGTGAGTAATTAACACCACTGCCTTTGAGGAGTACCTCTGTATGTGACCTCACACTCGCACACAAATCAAGTGGGCACAGCTTAAGCAGTTCCTGTGCACCAGCTGTCTACAAGCATGGCCAACAAGTGCAAGGAAACACAGCCTAGCCTCACTGGCAATGAAAGAATATCAGCTCACTTGGATTGTAAGTCACTACTTGAGGCCATAAGCCCACTGAAGTTAAGCTGTGTTTGACCATCAAGCATTCCTACTGACAAACTTTTTATTCCTTCCATCCCCAGAAAGAATTAAAATTCCCCTGAACGTCTTGTATTCAGCAAAGGCCAATGCCAGCTGAATGAAAGGACAAGCCATATCTGCTTCCCTGCAGATCAGCCTACAGGGAAAACCAGAGTGCCCATGTATCCACCATGCTCCCAGCTAGAGGGCACACAGCTGCCAGTTTGAGGCTACAGAAAACCCAATCAGTGAAGTGCTGGAAAACAGCAGCACACTGCTGGGCATCCAGACTTATTCAGCTTCTTGCAAAAACACCATCAAGCAGAATAGCTTCTTCTCACAAACGTGTCCTTGCGCCAAATTGCTTTTGTAGTATCACAGCAAACAATGAGGTCCTTCACACTGATCTCCTGTATAACATAGGCCAGATAGGACATCCCATAAATAACACTAGAATTAGATTTGAGCTTCAATGAAGGCATCTGATCCTCATTACTATAATGCCCAAGTGGATGATACTAACCAGCCAATCTGCCCCTTTTACTTCTCTTCATAGAGGTGAGCTCCTCAAACCCACCACCATCCCAGAGAATTAAGGGTGTTAGCACCCATCTTAACCACCCCATCAGATGCCTGTGGTGCAGAGTGGGGTGTGCTCCAGATAAACATTTCCATGCGCACACTTCAAATATATGTTTCCAGCTGACTGGTCCACACAGAATACAGCAGCTCAGAAGTGCACTACAAATGCATTTGGATGCCACGTCACTTTTTGACAGGTGCTGGAAGCAATTCAGGAAAGTTGCATTAATGCAACTTTAAAGCAAGAGGACTCCAGGCTAAATCGAAAAAAAAAAATAAAATCCAGAGGGAAGTACATACAAACTGACAGGGCTCTTATGTCAGGCTGGTCATTTTGCCTTTTCTCCTTTCCTTTTTACTTCTCCCTTCCAGAGGGACTCAGGCATTAGGCTGAGTGTTGAACTGTCAGTTCAGATTTTCAGCCTTACGAGATGGATTTCCCTCATGACTTGAGTCATGCCCTTGCTAACCTTTTGTGGCTGTGTGTGTGTACTTAATCATATGCAGATACACTGAACTTGATTGTCAAAAGGCTGAGTAAATATAACTACACCCTCGTTATTTTGATTAAAGGTAGAAAGATGAATTTGGATTCTAACACGAAATACTGATTCAATGAATAAGCCTGAAATGTAGTGGTTTTCAATTACACTCAGAAATTGGTCTTTTGAATTTCCAAATTACGCGAGGTGAAGCACGTTCCATTTAACCTATAAGCGGGGGATGTATTTGCCATCTTCATAGCACTCTATGACAGTCAGTAATAACTGCAAGGCAAGTGAAAAAATGTAATGTTGGCTGTTGGTGCCCTCCAGGGGCCGTGCAGAGTATAGCTTTCAGTCAAAACATCCATTTTTCTTGTATTTTAGCACTTACAATAAATTTCACATATTATGGCCCTGCTATAAGAGCATGGGTGCTACTATTTACGTTACCCTCAGAGGAAAAATTCTATCTGTGGTCCCACAGACACTGGGGTGTTAAATCAAATAGGAGCAATGCACAGGATATATGCATTTGTATCTGAGTACTCCAATTTCCTTTGCCAGGATTCCTGTGAAAATAAGGCTCATATACAATCATGTTGTGCATTGGTCTGCTCCCTTCCATTAACCTGGAATTCTTTGCCTGGATTCCAGTGAGCATAGGGAAAAGTAAAGTCATGAATATACTACATGCTGCTTGAATTCATGAAAATAGGCATTGAGAAATGAAAGCAAATGAAACTAATGTCCTGAGCACTGTGAGACTCAGTCCCTGTCACTGCAGAATGAGCCTTAAGGTGCAAAACCCAAAGGAAACTCAAACTCATAGCTTCTCCACCTGACACAAGTTTTGGACTGCAGCTTTACAAGGATTCCTTTACTTTCCAGCCTAATTTGGAATAGTAACTACCCATCAAAAATGCTTTCTGCAACATTAGAGCTCAAACCTTAAGTGTGCTAAAGGTAACCATGCCATATTAAAACCACATCTCCTTTCCATCCTCACAGCATCATTACCCAATGAAACTGTAGCTGTGGACTGCTCCCCTTTCACTAAAGTTGGTATTGCACAACTACTTTGCATCAGGGATCAGGGACTGAATTTTGTGTACTTGCTAAGAGTTTTCAGCCCACTGTGCCTGAACACCTAAACAAACTTGAAAGGAAAGATTTTAAGAACTAGGAGAACTCAAAGACTTTGATGTAATTAATATCAGATAATTGTTCATAGTCTTTCTTCTACCAATTTCAAGTGGAAATAAGTCTGCAGAGCTAGTGAAGATCATCTTGGTGCAATTACGATTTATGATGAACAATCCAGCTTCAGCAGCTCTCCTCAAGCTACAGCACAATGATTCTAAACAGGAAACCTGTAGCAGCAATGACATAACATCAATTCCCAGTATTTAACATGCCTACAAGCTAGAACATACCTTCTTGGTTTGCTGCTACATTTGACCACATAGTTCATGGATGAAAAATTACTTCAGAAATCAGAATGGCAGGTAATTAGCAACACATTCATGTCTTCCATTACTTTGTTTTGTTCCCCTTAAATCATTTCCCATCCAATGCTTTCTCATTGTTTTCAAGGTTTATTTGTAGGTACTCCCAAACTCAAAAGCAGCTTTGCTTCTGGCAATGCTACTGCACTGTTTATGCAACCTGAGACGTTTGAGTTGAGCACAGTCATACACAACTAAAATCACATTAATAAGCAGTCAAAAACCTGAACAGATTTTCTGAACTAGTCCAACCTCAGTGGAAATAGAACTCTGTACTGTCATACATCAATTATTATGAGATGAGTACCAGCTAACACCTAAAACAATACACCAAAGCACCTGAATTTTGGCCCGCAGGGGTCCTCAGAAACTGCTAGGGCTGCACGCCCTTATTTCTGTGAAGGCAACAAGAAGGGAAGTTTTAAACCACTGAGCCTGCTTCATCCGAGTCATTTCCACTTACACCCTTGAGATGAACACAGACGTTCTTGAAGAACGATCTCTAACATTCACTGCTGAAATACAAGAAGTATGCGTGCACAAGTATCTTCATCACCTGCAAATCAACGTGAGACAGTTCAGAAGCTTTTCCGGAGCCGCCCCTGGTGAGCAGCACACCCTCAGCCCAGCGCCTGCAGGTGGCATCGTTTTCTTGCATATTTCCAATCTATGCCCTACAGTCGCACTCCGAGGGGGCGTGGAACAAAAAGCAAAGTTTCTGAATGAGAAGAGGTTGCAAACACGACGTACTGATTTATCTTGTTCAAAACCATCAATTTAAACAATTGCTTTATTTTCCACAGGCTGAGCTGGATGTGGTTTAGAAAATATTAGCAAGAAAACGTTAATGCTGGAGAGCACAAAATGAATTTGAGCAGATTGACAACAAAATCCACAACACAGAGCTCTGAACTGCAGAATATGAGGGCTCATGAAAGCACAATTCACATGCATCATCATAGTAGCAAACATTTTCAAATGACAAAGTTACTCCAAACTTTGGAATTCAAGTGCAGCTGGTGTTTCCACATAGATGGCATTTCATTACAAAGCTTTTGCAGAATGACTGACCTTTTCTTGAGATATTTTACATCTACTGCCAGTTAATCACACAGTGCTGGTGTAGCCTCTCATTATCCCTTACCTCCAGGTGGAAGAAATTGAAAATCAATATTTCAGGTGGCTTAAGTTGTGTGCATTTAACTTGAAACACCTTTTAAAACGTTGTATCCACTTTCAAGAAAGCAGCATTTGTATTTTGCCTTTTTCAGCCACTTGAGAAAAGTTAACCCAGCACACAGCGAGGTCTCTAACATCAGCACGCTGACAGCATTAAGGACTTTTATACACCAAGCTTTTCAACTTGTGATTAGTTTTCGTCATATTCCCACACGCTTTGGCACGTGGCAAAGAAAAAAAATACTTCTTTTTTTCCAGGTAAAGTGCTCAGACCATGCAGCTGCAGGGCCATGTCAGCCAGCAGAGCTAGCAGGGACGGCAGATGGAGCAGTGCAGAGACAGGAACACCTTCAACTCCACAGTACTTTACCAGCCTCATGGCCACTATCAGATGTAGGATCTCAGAGTATTTACATTGAAAGTACCAGGACACTGATTGCAGTAGGAAAATACGCACAGATATGTTTATGCTCGGCTCCGCTGCCAAACTGCCTAAAAATGGGAAAGAACATTTGAGGCCTAGCCACTAAAATTAATGGCTCTGTAGAAAGGCTGCAATACCTTGGCCACAGAACTGAGTGATTCAAAGCACGTGACAGTATTTCAGTAATCATAACTTCTTTTGAAAGCAAAGCTACAGCTACTCAGGGTGGTCTTGTTTGCCTTAAATACGTTAAGAAGTTGTGAGTTCAAGCGCTCATTACATCAACACAGCACTTCTTAAGCACTGACAGCAGTGGATAACTTGAAGGGCTTTCAAGATGCTGATACTCTTGTCCTGTGGTCATTTCCTTAATGGCCCAATTACTTCATTCAACAGCTAGAAACATTAAGCTTCTAGTTTTTCTGCTCAAGGCTTCCTGCTGCCCTTCACTGGCACAGAGTCTTGCTGAGCTCAGAAAGAAAATCAGACAACCCATACGTATCAGCATATTTTCTCCCCCGAGTCCAAATTTAAGGCAGACAACTTACACTAGAATACTAATTTAGATTAGGTATTTCAGAACAGCAGAGTAGTTTCCCAAAGTTTTCCTCCTCTTGCTTCTCGCTTCATTAATCAACCTAGTCCTGCCAAAGTACACTGTAGGAAGATTTCTGCAGCTACTGTGGTCTGGGCATAATCATACCTCTGAGATGAATGTTTACAATCCTGTCTCCTCTTTTAACAAAAAGACAAGCAACCAGCTGCCTGGCAGCTGCACAATGCTGCAGTTAACTCCTCCAGCACTAAGACAATTCTTGTACTAAAAGGGGAGTGAAGCAAAGGGAAGAGCAGCACATAAAATGCAACAGGTGCAAGGAAAGTAGCAGCCCTTGAAGAGTGTATTCAGTGAGAGAAGTCTGGAGAAAATGCTACTGCTTACCAGGCATCCAGCCTGGCTCTAAAGTGGAAGGGGGGATCTGCATACACCTCAGTAAGCATGGCAATGTTGGGAACACAGCAGAACCCAGCTCTCCTCCATCCTTAGTAGTCTCTGCATAACCTCTTACTGTGAGGTACACTGCCAAGCAGCAGGATCCTGCTGTGAGGACACCACATGCATCACTCCCCACTGCTCCACACCAGGGGCTGTATGACAAAAGTTCACCACCATAGAGCCAAGGGGAGGAAATAACCAAGTAACAGCTGCAATGCCAAGAAGCTCCTGAGATTTGCAGTATTTGAGCAGGTAAGTTTTCATTGCTCTGTTCTTACATAGGACACAGCACAACGAGCTTAAACACATGCCAGAAATCTTCCAAACTTCATGCTCCTCCAGAATTCCAGCATATGCCCTCTGCTAGCTGCCTCCCCTGCATGCAAGGCACACCTGAGTTCTCTGATCACCCTGATGGTCTCAGCCTCACTGATTAGGCTAAAAATAGGAATGGCCATCTTGTTAGCAGCAGAGCACAGCTAACAAGAAAAACCTCATGACATTTCAATTTCAAAAGGTTTCTTGGTATTTTATTTCTGATTTACATTTTCCAACTTTATGGTGATGTTAGCCACAAGAAATTGTAGCAGAAATTTTGTTGTTTATAACACTCTTGGTTTTTGCTACAGCAGCAGCAAGGTACCAGCTCCACACTATAAGTGATAGAATACTTAAAGCATTCACACTAAAGCATGCAAAAATTAGTAAAAGCATCCAAATGCTTTATCAGATCTGGACAGACGTGTCTAATTTTAACACACTTGCACACTCTGACCTTTGCATGCCACAATTCTTGCTTCTCAGCTGAGAGTTGGAAGCAGTCCTTGCACTGCTTATCTTTGTAATGATCAAATCTGTTAAGTACCAGCAGGGCCATGCACATACTGAAGGATATACCCTCTGTAGATTTCCAGATGCAGTTCTTCACATTCCCCTCAGATATGATACAAAGAGAATTAGCAAGAGTTCTGCATGCCGTTCCAAGAAAGATACATTTGTTGGACACTGAACTTTCATCAGCCTTATAAAATTTTTGCCAAGCTTAATCAGCTCAGGACCGACAGAATATAATGGTAAATATATGCTCTTAATCTGTACAAGAACTCCTCAGCAGAGACTAAGCTTCTCCCTTGCTAGGTGCTTCAGTAGGCATTGTGCCCATACATGTGGTCTTACAGCCTGACCCATCACAGCTTGCATACTATCAAAAAGCCCTGCAGTACAAGGAAGGAGCCATTTTGCAGCATTAAGGCTCAAATTATTTCAAATATATCCCTCCCGCTTTCTGGATCAATCATTTCCATTTACATCACCATCCACCTGGGCAGAAAACTGGCAGTTATGCTTTTATACAGATTAGATATTCAACATTCACTGATGATGTTTAGTGCTCAGACTCAGACACACCAGTTCAGAGCAGAAAATTATTGCCATTTTCCCCAGAGAAAAGCATTTGTGTTTGCTGAACAGAATAACTATTTTCCCCTACAAAAACTGCACTGGCTGAAGACCAAGAGCAAACAGATTTCAAACCTGTTCCAAAAACTTCCCCTTTAAATGCCCCTGGAAGAAAAGAAAGAGTTCCTATTGGAATTACTGCTAGAGCTTAAAGACCTTCACATATCAAGACCTGGAATTATTCAGTTATTCTGCACTGAAAGAGCAATTTCAGAGCAGTTGTAGAGGTATTTTTAAACATTAATTAGTAAGCTTCTCTCTCACTCCTAGGTCTGTGAGAACACATTCTGCACAAGTGGAATCAAAGCTAGGCTTGTAGAGGAATTAACACTTGAAGTCTTTGAGGATTTTGTTCTTTTTCCTCTCAACACAAAGACATTGCTAATTCTCACACACGCATCAACACACCATCCCAAGGCAGCCTGACTCACAGCGCACACAAAAGCCTTGTACTCACCCACTCAGAGGACGGAGATGAGGCTAGCATCAAGAAACAAACCATATCCTGCCATGCTGGAGACAAAAGCAAAAATCAAACTTCTACAGCCCTCAAACAGGGCACAAAAACTGTGCCACAGCTCAGGCTGAAGCTGCCCTATGTGGAGGCCAGCCCTCTTCATACTCATCACCTCCAGCTGCAGGAGGACCAGCACCTGCTGCACGTTACCAGCCCAACCCCGCCTGCTTGACACAGCTGTGCTGCAGGCTGTGGGCTCCAAGGCCATGTCCCCAGCATCAGGCAGGCTTGCTGCTGGTTACTCACCATGTCTTTTTTGGGGGATAATTTCAGGGATACTCCTGTGCACCCCTGGAGCTTTGTGCAGAGGTAACACCAGACACACAACATCAGGATTTGTCTCTTTGGAAGCCTCAGGGCAGCTCAGCTCACTGCTTTTAGACTTTTTTATTCTATGAAAAAATGTTCTAAGTTCAATTATTATTTTTTTTTTCCAACTCAGAAGAAATTGCTTAAATATTTGGATTCTTATCAGGTTAAAGCGTTCAGGATTTTGAACACCTTAACTTCTTTCTTTGTGCCAGCACGTGTATGTAGTACATGTACAGCAACAAACCAATTTAACAAGCCCACCACTTGCAAAGACTTACCCACAGATTTGAATGAGTATTCACTTAAGCTTGGTAAACACATTGAGACCAGGTGAACGTCACTGATGTAATTTAAACGATGCTGTAAAATACTCAGCTGTGACTTCAATCCAGCAGCACAATTCAAGGCTCACTGCTATGCCCGAAGGAGAACCTCCATATACCTGTTCTGTGTTGTGCTACAGCAGCTTCCCACTCTTGCTGCTCTCACCCACCATTCCCATTTTCAATTGCCTAAAGAGAAATCACCTACAAGGCAGGCTGATAGATTATTCCTAAGAATTAGGCTGGAATCTTGGCATTCTTTGTCTGATCTACTGAGCAGAAGGCATTTCATGAACACTACTTGCTCCCTTTCTTAAAAATCTTTAAGCTCTTCCAGGTTTCCTTCAGTAAATTGGAGACTATTGTGCACGTGGAAAAAATAAGATAAGCATCTGCTATAATCAAACATTTCAGTGCTGTTAGTTTGGAACAAAAAATGTATAAAGTGTACAACGTAATTCACATCAGATGGAAACTGTGCTGCGTTTTTTTAAATAATAGTTGAACAGAGTCCTTCCCTTACTGTTACATTTCCTGATATGCTTTTCAGTCATCTATGGACAATGCTTCCTTTGTGAGAAACAGTGATACTGATACAGCATAGAAATACTGCATACAGAATTGAAGTTTTTTCATTTACAGATACTATGTTCACCTCTACCAGCACGAGCAGGGTTAGCTCTTATTTCAAAAGTCAGACTGAATGGACTTAAAAGAAAGACATATTTCTTTCCAGGAATGAAACAATTAAGCAGCCAGGATTTGTTCCTGTTTGGGAATCTCTTCCTTAGGAAATAATAAACGGTACAAATGGGTTTTACATGGGTGCCCATCTCCTGACTTATGTCTCAGTGAAGGTCCTGAGTGGTACCTGAAGTGCTCTTTCTTCCTCAAATTATGAAACGAGGAGGAATTCAGAATTTGAAAGTAGCCCATTGAAATAACCCAACCATGTTTGCTAATGGACCACTTTACTGCTTTCAGCAAGGGAATGCTATAAGATTCCTTAATCTACCTGCAATTTGATGATTTCAACTTGCTTTCAGCAACCAGGTATGTGCACGAACTGTATTCCCTGACGAGCCAGCCACCCATGCGGGACTGATCAGCATCCTACCTTGGGTGTATCAGAAATGCAATGATATGACAAATTCTCTTCTGGCTGTTAACACAAAGCAGGTGTAAAGTGGAAGAATAAAAAATGCCAGCCGTCATGGCAGATACTGGAGAAGAGGACTGTGAACAAAGGGCTAACAGAAAGGATCCCTAGGGCCTGGCATTCTGCAAATAGGTCTGTCTGAAAGGCCTTTCCTTTCCCCGGCAGACAGTCAATCACAGGATAATTCATTCCAATTGTATCACATTGAACTGTTAGTTGGGTTACACCTAGAGCTATGTTTCATCAGTCTTCAACAAGTTACAAGACATCAGAGTAAACTTTTCCTCACCCACAGCTCCACAAAGCACATTTGCTGGTCTCAGCAGGATGATCTATCTGTATTACTGCACAAACGACAGCCAGACTCAAAACATTCTTCACGTCTTCCGAGTTTTATATGGCTCTTGTCTACATATGTATGTCCCACCTGGTACCAAAGAAGGATATGTGTGTTTGAAATATGCTTTCTGCCTTTTTAGGCTCCTGATTAGCTTTGAAAATACCACCTGCAGAGATGACACTCAAAATCACAGGACTGTTTTAGGACATGTACCACTGATGCCATCTACACAGACTGGTAATACCAAGAAAGCACACTCTCACCACTCAAGGCAGCAATCAAAACTGAAGATTTCTGACTGATTTGCAAAGTAGCAAAGAAATGATGTCCCCAGGCTTCTGATCCCTGGTGAAGGACATTAAGATTAGCAATTGTCTCAGTACTTTTAAGAAATGGCTTAGGCCACAGCTTAGAAAAACAGGAGACTGCTTTTGATGTAATCATCACTGGTGAACTTCTGCTTGCTCATTTGTGCTCCAAGGTAGTATTATGTCACGGTCAATTTAGATGCACTGAAACATTAGAGTTAACTGACTGTAATGCCATCTTCCCAACGTTTATTGCAAGCTATCTCAACTAATGCAGCAGAATTGCACAGAGGAACAAAATTTCCTACGTGCATGCATTGCAGATAATGACTTTAGTTTGCATCCAGCTGTGCAAAAGTTGCACTGAAGTACAATAGTAGGACACCTCAGGTGTGGTGTAAGATGCAACCTTCTCAAAAGTCAGGGCGACACATCTTGCCCTCCTTCACTCAAGCAAGGCCTCAAACTCTCCTCTAGTGTGTCAAGACCTGAAGCTTAACGTCCTGTTCAATATCTCTCTTTCAGAAATCACACAATGAAATCATTTCTAAAGGCCACTGCCGGCAGCGCACATGAAATTCGAGTAAAAGTGCAGGGCCCTTGCTTTTTCTGAGATGAAAATTGAAAAATTATTGTTTTCTTAGGCAAACTATTATCTGGGGCAGTGGTGCTTTATTCTATAGCAGACAATAATCACTGATTTATCTTCAGTCTCACTAATAAAAGCAAAAAATGTTGCTATGGTACCTTCTGCTGGTACCTCTTCAGTCAGCTTTGTAATTTCCAGTGCCCTCTGAGTTAGTAGAATCCAAGCACTGTAATTGCCTCTCTTGCTTGGCACAGTCCTGAACTGAAGTCCACTCAGGCTGATAGGAGCCCTTACTCCAACAGTTTGGAGAAATATGCTCTGAAACCTACCAAAGTTAATAACAGAATATTCACTCACTACACTCGATCCTGAGTTAAGATTTTCTTTCTCATGCCTGATCCATGACCTGTGCTCTCTATGAGAGCTTATCTGCAGCTACATCTTTCCCATTTTTGCTCTGAGGCCTTTACACAGAATGTTTTCAAATACAGACCACATGTGTTTTAATATACTGAACTTAAATTTCATTTTACAGAACCCAAGCAACTGTACTTAGTAATTTCTTTTCCCTTAGATCTACCCATTTGTTTTTTGCTTTTTTGCTTTTTTTTTTTAATACCAGCCATGTACTTACTGTACTTCAATTTTCTGATGTGGCCTCACTTCAAGTTTTGACATTTTGCTGAAAAGCTTCAACAGCAATTAGTCAAAACACGATGGGATTTTGATTTTCAGCTTAATCCATACCAGAGCATAGACCGAAGCAGTTTTCTTCCAGTGAATCCAGACTTTCTAATTACACTGACTAATCACAGGAGTTGTAAGAGTGTTAGAGGTGGAGCAGTGCCTCTCTGGGTGCATGGCCCAGCCTAATGAGCAGGATTCAATGCTCACTGAAGCTAACTGGCAGTTTCCACACCAGCAGCTGTGCAAGAAAGCACGTGGGAAGTAGGCTCCCCTCCCTCCCTTGGGAAACCTTGGCTCCATTTCACAAGTTCTCATCGACCCCCCCTGCATTTAGACTTCTCTCTTTCCTTTAGAATCAGCTTTGATGATCTCCCAACACTTTCTGGTTTAACCTTTTGCTACTTTTAAGAAATATGCTGACTGTAACCAATTGAATTAACTTACCCAGAGCTGAGCAGCAATGTCTCCAGTGGTTATGGCACAGACTGGATGACCAGAAACTGAGACTGATGTAGGGCTTCATCTCCAATCTCATTGCTAAAGGAGGATCTTTAACTCTATCCCTTAACCGGTGCTGAGTTAACTCTGAATCCTGAACATGCCTAGGGCCTCTGGGCTTTAAAATCCATGCAGCTGCCATCTCGCTTCTAAACACAGAAAATACTGTTTCTGTAACACTGTTCATTTTCTCCCATTTTGGGAATGTTGCATCTGTACTGGAGATGCACAAATACTGAAGATCCCAATTCAGATATTCATACAAAACTTAAAGCCAGACAGATTTCCAGGAACCAGGACAGAAGCCGTGCACAACCCAGCATGTTCCTCATGCTGGGGGGAAGATCCGCAGGAGATTGCAGCCTGCACTGCCAGCACTGTTTCAGCCAGGGACAGAGCGATTCCAACTACCATGACAAGTCAGTTTTCCAGATGGCAAGTGCTATCAGCCAGCAGCAGGAGAGGTGCCCAGGCCAACATGCAATACATGGCCACACAAGCTGTAACAGCAGTGAGACAACACAGTGTGAGCCAATGAGCCTGTGCCCTTAGCTAACAGTGATACAAATCAAGAACCATGCCATAAAATTACAGAACTTCTCTCCCCTGTATTTACACATAAAGGATAACTACCTTTAAAAACATCCCCCAGGCTGCAGCAAAGTTGCCCACGTCAGCATTGCCTCTAAAGCATCCCTGAAAATCTCTAAATGACGGAGAGGGAAGTATGACAAAATTTCTGTTGAAGTTTGTGTTCATTTCCAACCTAAAAAGATCGAAACTAGGAAAATATGGAATTCTGTAACATAATCACCTACCTGAAAACAAGAGTGCATATATAATCTAAGGGCTAGCTCAGCTCCCACTGAAGCAAAGGGGAATTATCCCAGTGTGACTATAGCAGGACATACAGACCATACACTGCAACAGCAAAGCTCCTTGAGAGACTCAACATTTTGCTAGGGAAGCTCACCCTTGAAATGCAATTCCCATTGTCCTTTGTATCAGGGAGAACACTTTATGCTGGCTCTGATTAGCTGACAGGGAAGAGCTGAATTAAAAGCAATGGCAGAATGAAGGATAGACAGTTGTTGCCATAAAATCACTAGGTGATGGTTTCCAAGGCCCAGGAATTTATTCTCACCATCAGTAGTTGAAACTATCCCAGCATCCTGGGTGCTGCTGGCACAACACTGTGCAGCCATTAAAAAGCTGAAGAACACAGCACAACCAAGTGCTGAAGGGACAAGCTTTAAAGCACCAACTTCAAGTCGATGTGATACATCAATACATAAGCATGTCTTTTATCCATAACACTGACCAAGCAATTCCCTTCATGTCCTCAATACTGCTGTATGGAATCAGCAGCTGTTTGAGATAATTAAGTACTTCAGATTATTTCATAGCTCCTTTTATAAATAAATTATGCTTTTATGGTATGCTTCACAAAACTGAACTACCCCATAGCAGGTAGGAAAATGGAAAAGGCCATGAATGTATAGGGGTGGAAAAGGAGAAATGGTAAAATGAAAGAAAATTTGTGACACGAAATCCTGTTCCTTACTTGCTTAAAATGTTTTTTCCTTTTTCTGAAACACCAGAACTTTCTATAAAACACACAGTTGGTAAAAACTATCTTTAATGCAAAAAACAAAAAACAAAAAACAAAAAAACCACAAACTTTTCTTCAAAAGGAATGGCAATAAATAAGTTGTGTTCAATAGGTACACTTTTTATTCTTACACAAATTCTAATGCAAAAATTTTGGATTTGGAAGTATCCTGACTACCTCACTTATTTGTTAATGTAAGCATAACAAGTTATCTGATATCACCTAGCTGAAGCTATTAGGCTGCAGTTAATAATTTACTGCTCATCTTTATTCTGAACATGAAAATCATGAACTGATTACAGGTTTTCTGCAGTCATCTGTGTCAATGACTACTCTTGCCACTCATTTCTGCCTCCTTTTCCATTCGTCTGTCAATCAGCTCTACTTGGTGATGCTGAAATAACATCCCATGTTGCACATGGGAGCACAAAGAGACTGCAAGAAGTCATAAACTGGAACAACTCTCAGGTTCTTTGCGTATCTGCTCTCATGCCTGCAGGTCAATAAAGGTAGAAAGGATGGCTGGATGTACGGAGATACCAGAGTACTAAACAGGATGCATTTCACATATACCAGGCACAGGGCTACATCCCCCTTTTTGACACCTGGCTCTTGCTGACACAAGGGTATTTTGGCAGCTTCACACAGGCAGTGCAGGGCCACGCTTTGCACAGTATAGCTATGATACCAGCCAGTGATGTGAACCTGACGTGCTTTGTCCACAAGACCCCATATACAAAGTGCTTCTGTATCACTGCACAGAAGGTAATGCATGCTGTTTGGCTGCATGGACTGCCAACATTCTAAGGTATTTCCTTGTTGTAATACTTACCCTGTGTAGTAAATATAGCAGAGATCTTTATAGCAAAGGAACACCTCAAAAGATTTCCTTAAAAAGGTTTCTCGTTGCACATGAAAAACTCCTGTTGACAGAGGACAGAAAGGCAAATATTGATAAAATAACTGCTCCACCCTAAGGATTTGGAAAGAAATGGAATAGCAGCAGGTGCCTCCTGGCAAGGTAGATGCTAACATATGAGTCCAGACGAACTTCAAGATTTGCAGCAGCTTTACCCATTTTTCCATCACACATCAAGAATGGATTACTCATAGTTTCCTGCTATCTGCTAAACCAACAGTTAGTTAAGTCATGGTAAAAAGCCAGGATATTTGGCTGTATTTATTTTCTTACAGCCTGTGTTTTTAGTCTTGTAAGAAACCATTCGACAGCTTTATCTCTAGCTTTGAAAAACCTACCGCCAAATCCCTGTGCTTGGCATGGCTGCCTTAGGAAGGGGGGCAGGAAAAGCCTGTCTAATTTCAGAGCTTTGCTGACAAGATAGCACCAGTACATCCAGCCACAGGACAGGCCTCTCACGCTCAGTAGGACAGATCATTTACCAGCAGTACGTACTGCACTATCATGAAGGCAATGGAAATGTACAGTGTTTGCATTCTATTCTGAAGTCACAAATCGATACACTAAAAAGGACAACTATAAGTCAGAAAATTGGTCCCTTTTTGTTTGCTTTTAGTATAATGATTCTGTTGGTGTTTTGTTTGTTTGTTTGTTTGTTTTTTGTGTTCTTTTGTTTCTTCATTGTTTTTAATTACAAATGAGCATTGCATCTTCAGTATTTTTCCTACCACTCTGAAGGCAGATTTTTCCCTTGGTGAGTCTGGTAAAGTATCTTCACTCCAGAAACAGAGACTTTAAGAAAACACATCACAGCTTAGCAAATCAAAAGGTATTTGAATTACTAATTCCCCTTGGTTTCAATGTGTGTGAACGGTCTGAATAATTCTGAGATCTTGGGGTGAAAATAGAGGACTCGCTAAAAATATGTCCTGGTTGTACTTGCTTCAGCTCTTACACCTCAGGATAGGGTACCCCAAATCTCTGTCATTTTTCCCAGAGCTCTTCCATTCTGCCAAGCAGAGAAGCAGTTATTTTTTCTGCTGGCTGCCTGCTGATCTCCTCAAGACAGCTTTGAAATTTTTCCAGTCCACCTCCCTGATTTTGGTGATGAAAAGGGACTGGGAGAATGACACACTCACATCCACGTAGAGTCACATCTGCAGGCAATTCTCCAGTATTCAATCTTTTGATTTGGCTGCAGAGAAGTAGGTCTTGATTGCATAAAACTTTGAAGTTTAACATTCATTTGAACATGTGCTGCCAGGCAGTGTCATTGCCACGTTCATACCAGAAGTTGATCATCCAATGAAAGGAGGTCTGCTTATATGTTTTCTTCCACTTTTGCTCATACAGGGGAAAGAAAAGGGAAATTAACAAATGAAAGTGCCAGATGTGACAAATAGTTATAAAAGTAAGACAAGAAAGGGTCCAGATCAATTGTGTCTGCTGATTTGGAATAAGCCTGATATTGTCTTTTCTATTGTAGAGTTACTTTGACTCCGACAGTAAAAAAGATTTATTAGGGAACAGAAAACCTGAGTTTCTCATCACTGAGCCTTTACATTCATATGACAGTATTGTTTCTTGTACACAGTTGCATGATAGTACCAAAAGAACAACATAAATCCCCTCTGGTACTCGTCAGTCCACATTCAAAGATGTGAAGTATTTGCTATACAAGATTTATGCACCAAGGTGATTCTCTAACAAATTATGTCAAGACATCTGAAAGTCATCATTTCTGTGCACACACATGCATTTTAAAAGAAAATCTACACAAGGATCAAAAACAAGATTAAACCACATCTGCTTGGGTTTAAACTACATTGTCTGCAGAGTTCAAAGTTGTTTCCCTTCATCTAAAAAAAATGTACCCAGCTGTTTTTTATCTTAAATTCCTACCACTATCAAGGAGCTGTTTTCATTGGCCAACTAATGTTATTTCTAGAAGTTGAGCTAGTTGGGAATGGAGCTAAGTAAGAAAATATGCTTTATTCATCAAAGGTCTACCCTCTGTGACTTGACTTGGCACACTGTGAAAATTAATAGAGAGGTTTCATCAGGTTTTAATGGGAGCAGTGTATCTACTGTATGTCATCATGCCATAAATTAGCTCCTCAATCTTTTTACACAAGTAATTGACTACAACTGACGCCGATAAGAAAAACACAAGAAAGAATGAAATGGAAGAGACAGAAATTGTATAACAAACAAATACAGCACAAATTCTATACATGAGAAAGATAAATATTTTGGAAACTGTCATCAATCAGTAAATGTTCTGGATAAATGCAGGTGTTGTAGCAGTAGTGCTAAAACAGTGTCAGCTACCACTGACAAATGTACACAACCCGGTACACATGTACGTGTATGTATACATGCATACACACACCTAGGAACTGAGGACCTTGAATGCCTGAGGCTCTTTGTTAAACATAGAGTATAACAGGTAGTACAACAGGACAGCTTCCATCACATTGCAGTGCTGAGTGTTCAAGTGAGAAAGAAATATGAAGTTAATCTAAAGGCATAAGATGCAACAGCTGCAAGCCAAACAATCAATTTCTCTTTTCTTTATACCCTCCAAGTAGTATGAAAAGGTCTTTTTCACAGAGCAGAGACCTAGTTGCACTCCATTGAGAACCGGCCAAAGCCTCTCCTGAACCAGGTTATGTCCTAACTCACAATCTCCTAAATCCTAAGGCCAGTCTGGATTCACAAACTGAGCAGAAAAGAAGCAGTTCTCAGAGCTACCCACTGCCCTTCCCAAAACATACAGCCAGGGAAAGAGGCACGCACTGTGCTTCCAGCCAGGAGCCCTGCAAGAAGCTGCAAACCCCTGCAGAGCTCAAGCAGCCAGGAGTTGTGCAGGCTGGGAACTGAGGGCCCCAATCCTGAATTTTAGGAGCTAAGCACCCTGTAGTTTTCTTCACTTTGCAGACCTGTCCCTATTCTTTCTGATGGCAGGAATATAACTCGTTTTTATTATGCAGCAACAGGAAAACTGAACAGTTGGGCACCCTACAGCTGGTCTACTAACATCACAATCTCTTCAATATGTTCATTATTCAGTTGTCACAGATTCATACATTTGATAGCTCTGGATCTGCAGATCATTCATATCATGACCTAACAGCTGGCATTTCATGCCATAACGCTGTAACTATGTACCCATAATGTACAGAACATATGGAGCTAACTTTGCTTACCAACTGAGTAAATACTATTTGCTCCACAGTGAAATACAAGTTTACACCTTTCCAATTTACATTTAACATTGTGTGGGATAAACCAATAAATCATTTGGCCTGGAAAGAGGAACAGTACCAGCTAATTTATGCAACTAATCAGAAACATATTATTTTTGTTGTTGTTTGTTTTCAGTGAAATCTTGAGCTTGAAAATATTTTGGGTGGTCTTTGCTCTACATTTGTTCCTCTTCTCTTTCAAAAATCCAGCAATTCAGAGTGACCCCTTTTTATCCTATCTGCTCCACACAAATAGACCAAAACAGTGATTCAGTCTGCTGACATCTGGCTGAGAGACCACTCACAGAAGGTTGGCCTGCTGCATGCTATACTGGATGAAACTATAACTGGATTATCCAAAGGGGGAAAGTTCAGGAATGAAAATAAATCAAAGTAAAGAACAATAAGAAAATATGCTGTCAATTTATTCAGACATCTTCTGGCATACAGCAAGAAAAATAGCCCCACCACTACTTAATGCAATTCTCCTTTTCCCAGTCACGGTAATATATGTTCCAACCACTGCCTGAAAATGAAATACAAAGCTGGCCAGACACAGAATTTACACAGCTCCAAGGGAATGTGTTCAATAATGCCCAAGTGACTTAGAAATTTACGTCAAATTTTCAAAGTCCCAAAGCTGCATTTAGGCCCAATTCCAGAGTTTAAGTTTCATGCCCTTCAGTATCTTTATGCATTTGGCTTAGGACAGCAAGCGCATTCAGCTGTAGTTACACAAGCTGAATTTTTATGGAAAAACCATGCAACTCCACGGGAGATCTTCCAATGAGCAGCCATAACGTGGCCTGGAGATTGCAACACAGCAAAATCCAATCTGTTTAAAAATTTGCTACCATTGAGCCTCACTGATGCTTCAGAGCCTTGCATGGGAGGTGAGCCGAGGACAGAAAATGAGCAGCAAAACCCCAGCTCTACCCACTGCACATAACAACTCCTTTCAGTGCTGTTTCAGGGAATTTCTTTCCCTTGCCCATATCAATACGCCCTTCATAATTTCAAAGACGGATGGATGCCCATTGTGGGGGCTGAGGTTTTTGGTTGAGTAATAGCAGTAAGGGCCATCCAACTATTCTGAACTTCAAATCTATGGAGGAGCTGGAGGGCAGCCCTTGGTGGATGGTTGGTCATAACTGTCTGTGCAGCAAATATTACTGTGTGTTCACTTTCTAAAGCATTTTTACATAGAAGAAGACAAGTCTTAGGAAAACAATTTACAGTAATCTGCAGCCCTTCACTAACCCTCACTGCAGACCTTGAAAACTCTGTGAACAAAGAATGAGTTTTGTTTAGAAAAATCTTATGAGTAAATATTGTATAATATATGGAATAGGTGTTTATAAGGCTTATGTGTATCTGACTCACATACATATGCTCACAGACATGCAAATTCCTAAGAGCCTTTTGCACCACTGACACTACAAGGGAAGACATAGGCATGCTATGGCAGCAGCACACTCTCACTAACAGTCCCCTTGTCATAGGAGAGAATCTCAATAGCCAGAAGCAACAGGCATCTCCAGTTGTGCAAAGATGGTTTTTGCCTACTGACTAGAGATCAGAGTATTCCCTTTTGCCTGGGCAACTCACACCACAGATAACATCAAACACTCAGCTTAGTATTCAGTCCTCTCAGTCCCACAGCGCTGCTAACAGTCCCACAGTCATTAAGCGCCTATTTTCAAGCATCTGAATACCAGAAAATATGAAAATTTTTCCCCAACAAGATTATAGTGTTTGACTTCAGTAGCAGTGCTTGTCTTATGCAAACTTTGAATGCTATAGTTATGGGAAGGCATTGTAACCTTCCTTGCCAGAGTGGTACAAAATTAAGGAGAACCCTTTTCAAACTACAGGGATGAACCATCTGTTGTCTTTTAAAGCACACACCCCAGAGCCAGCTATTCAGCTTCATTCTCACCTACAAAGCCCTGCAAGGAGGAGGTGTGATGGGTAACAGCTCTGCACCGCCCTCCTCAACGGCAGCGTATTGCCTTCCACAAGCAGCTTTAATAACAGAGTGCTCCGGGGGGAGAAACAGCCTCAAAAAAACCCTTTTGTTTAATCACTCAAAAACATTATAAACATTCCAAAAGAGCTTAATGATCTGAGGCACAATCTCGTTGATTGGAAAGCAATTTCAGAGTTACTTGCTGTCTGAATAGACACTTTTAAACATTCTCAGATCTCCAAAACGTTCTTATTATTTCTCCAACCGCAGGGCCTGTGAGCTCTGGTCAAGTGCTCTGACCTTACTGTACAAGGACTTGAAGATAGAAACCATCACTAAACAGTCTGCAATTAAAACAGGCCAAGAGACAAGGAAGGGATATAGGCAAGCCAGGGGTGCTTCCAAGGCACAGGCAACCACCCTGATAAGCTGTTGTGGTTTAACCCAGCAGGGCTCAGCAGCACACTCCTCCCCTTTCCCAGTGGGATGGGGGAGAGAATTGAGAAAAACAAAGTATAACTCACAGATTGAAATGCAACTGTTTAATAAGATAAAGAAAAGGAAAAAAAAATAATAATTACAACAAAAACACATATGTATAAATGTATACAACAAGTGAAGCACCCCCAGACCTCTGTACAACACTGTTTAGCAGCAACTATAAACATCAGTGTGTTATGGACATTGGTTTTCTCCTAGAGCATCATACCAGGCACTCTAAAGAAAATGATTCTGTCCCAGATTAAATAAGACAGTAGAGGCTGAAGGACTAATTAACACAGTACAAGCTCCTCACACCTCAGAAGTCTGATGTTAGCAGAAGATACAAAATGAATTGCTGTTCTTCAAGTAGAAAGGAGATATTTTAGTAGCTTGAATTATCACTGTGCAAGTGTAAAGAAAATATGCTTATTTTCTTTTTTATATACCAGGAAACATGTGGAACCTGGATAATATTTGTCCCAGCCTGCCAGTATTTTAAATTTATAGAACCCAAATCCTTTGGGGAATGTAATAAATTTGCATGCATTCTCAAGTGCTAATGCTTGCATCTTTAGATTAGCGGATCCATGTGCAAAAGCCCATATGTATAAGCACCTCTGCAGAGGCCTCGCACACATGGAAGCCAATGTGGGGGGATGCTTCGTATGTCAGCTGTGCTCAGCCTGCATTGGATCAGAAGCTCTTCACTCCGTGCTGGCACAGCTCCTCAGAGGGCATCTCCTTTGAGGATCGATCAGCACCAGCAGTACACAGTTCCTCATTTGATTAGCATGCATCATCTAAGATGCAATAAAAAGGCTTTCCAGGCTCTGTTACCCATTAAAACACTAACGTTTCTCTTTTCAGATGATGCTAAAATTTGGTCTTAAGAATACCAGCCACAGCCCACTCTGTTCTACAATGACCGAGTCTTTCTCACCAGTGCATTTAAATAATGAAAAATTCTCACTTCCAGTTATCTTTTCATTATAATTGTTCTATTCACTGTCTCCTGATGCAAGTCAAACCAATTTATACATTGAACAAGAATTTGTGTTTTGCAAATATTTCCTGAGAACCTTTTCCTCAACAGAAGCATTTGAAAGCTAGCCTATTTCTATGATATGAAGGCCTTTTTTTTCCCCTCATCCTCATGCACACGTGCTGCAGGAAACAAAGCTAACATCTGACCCAGGAATATCAAAATCCCATGAGAGCTGTCAGGGCAGTTCCCTCCAAAGCGTGCACATAGCCAGGGGTTTGTACCTGCAAAACCTGCTGTCTGCGTGTGGATCTGTGACATGCAGACTTGAAGCAGCCCACACCTGCGCGCTGTGCTAGCAGAAGGTGGCAGTGTTGGATCCACCATCTCGCCGAGCCACAGCAAGCAGCAGCTGGCGGAACAAACGCAGCTTTAAGAGTGACAAATGACACATCCGCTGCTCGATCAGTCATCAGACATATTGTGATCTCTGTCAGGCGGCTGCAATCAAAATCTTTAATACTGAATTATCTGTTTTGTTTCTAAACTACTACTACTACTAATTTAAAAATCATCTCACTAACGCTGCTGGGGAGGTGGGAACCAACAGAGCCACAGACCATTAGCCCTGCTAGAGGGAATGTCTTTTATTTTGGGCATAGCCCTTGGGGTGCCCCAACCATTTCAGGGCTTGCCAGGGTCCTGTCTGGCTGCAGTATCATTTAGGCACCAGGATAAGGAACACCTTCAGAAAATGAGATGCTTGTTCTCAAGTCAGTTAAGTCTTACAACAGCAAGTGGAGCCACGTCTAGGTATCCTTGAAAATGTGAGCTTCAGTATGAGCCCGCTGGCCTCACCATCTGGTGCAGTCAGTCCCAAAATCAACACTGGATTCAGGGTTTGCACAGAAACACTAGAACTTCCCCTTCCACCACAGGACACCGTGTCCAGGTGGTGAACTTCTGCCTCATGTCACATCTGAAGGACTCAGGCACTAAGGAGCAGCTTGCAGGCGCTTGTTCACCCACTCTGTGGAAATGCTGGAGGAAGTGGCTGCTGCTCCGACAGTCACAGGCAAACAATCTGGCTCCCAACAGAAACATAACACCAGCTGATTCCGAGCTCTTTAGCATATGAATGTGTAAATTTGCTGTGACAGGTGGGATGTTTCAATGACTTTCAATAGAAAACCAACTGCTACTCACTCATCGTTGGAAATTTCTCTCCGAAATGCCAAATACTGGTGCCCCATGCTGGGGAACGGAGCTCTGAATTGGTTTTTAAAAAGAGAGAGCGAGAGCAACAAAAATCAATGCCCCTGCTGGGTGATTTCCTGATCAGAGCACAACTAGCAAAATATTTGTTCATGCAAATGTTTCCTGCCATGAACAGCTTAACAATATCAATGTGTTTCATGCAGGCAAATAAACAGCAAATAATGGAAAGCACATGAGGCAAATGGAAGTATTTGGAATCCTCCAAATCGCAGCAATCTTCACTTTAAGGAAACACTCAGGGAGTCCAGCAGCCCAGCACTGACCTCACTCTGTAATACAGCCAGGGCAGGAAGCAGCTTTGGAAGAGATTTCCAAGACAGCTGAGCTCTTACACCTCTTTGTCAGACCTTCAGGGGGATTCTGCATGGAGCAAATATTCCAGCGGCAGCTGCAGGACACTGAGCCTCAGCAAGGAGCTCAGGCTGTCCCTCCCCATGCTGGGCCCCAGCCTCCCTTCCCAGCCAGCTGCACCCACCCTGCTTCAATGGGGTGCATAGCCAGCTCTGCAGGGCTGGAAGGTCTGACCTGCTGTCCACCGTGTGTTGGGATGCTCCTGGCTTCAGGAAGCTGCAGGGCGCTCCTCCACTGCTGCTCTGCTGCTGCAGGGCAGCTTGCACACCAAGCACTGGAGCCCTGAGTCTTTGGGCCACTCCACACCACCACTTGCAAGTATGAGTGGCAAAATCTCACCAGATGAGTCTCCTGGAAAGTATCCATAGGATGTGGACACGTTTCAAGGACTTGCTCATACTTTTTGGTGGCTCCTATCCAACAGCCAGCACACAGAAAAAGAGCCTGTGTATTTTCACTCTGCTGCAATAATAGAGAAAAGTTCCCATCTGTCTCCTACAGCTCTGTTCCCCATCCAAGAGGAGTAACAACAGATCTCCAGCTGATTCTGCTTGGCTGCAAGAAGTGCAAAATGGCCCAGTGGTCACATCAGCAGTTCAGGACAGTCCTGAAATCCTCATTGGGTCCTACTCCCCACAGCCACCTCAGTCCCCCTACCATTACCACCTTCAGTCCCTGTTTCAGTTTGCTTCAACTTGTTTTTATTAACATGAACACAAACAGAGAGGCTCAGAAATTACACTACCCAAGTGACACAACTGAAGACAGATGCATATACCAATGCCTAGGAGACCTGCAACAACGTGAGCTAGAACAGAGCGTTTCTTTCCTCTTTCTCTGGGCAGAATCAGTACTCAAGGGACAGAAGTGACTTTTCTTAGAACTAGATGAACACTATTTGCAATGACCTAGCAGAGTCATGCTCTAAGTACACCAAGTGCTACACTAAGTGAAACCAAACAAATGAATGAAAAAAGATTAACAGCTCTGAAGCTAAAAGACATGAAGCCTTTTATGTCTCTCTCTCCAGGATATCTGGGACATTTGTTGTGAACACAAGTGTACTGCACATGATTACAATTTATTGAATTAAACCCAGAATAGTTTCTGTTGTATAAAGTAGCACTTTCTTCTCTTATAATGCAGATGAAATGGTGAACTTCAATGCCCATCTGCAATACCGTGTTCCATTACAAATACATTGAGCAAATTAAACTAAGCTCATCTGGAATGTTTTTTCTTCTGGTTTGGTTTTTGAGGTTATAAGCAGGGCTTCAGGCAGCTGCTGCAATCAGTCTGTAAGTTAAATGTTGGTTTCATGGTGGTTGATGACCTAACAGAAACTGCAAATGTTGAACACTAGGGGAAAATAGTAGAATCCTGTTTAACAATGTTACATTTCCCTTCTTTTTTTTTCCCTCCTCCCCCCCCCCCCTTTTTTTTTTGTCTGAAGAAATTGCTTTTCTAAAAAGAGAAGGAAAACTTCTGCCATTCTGGAGCAACAGCCCCACAGCCTTTGGTTTCAACCCATAAAAAGCACAGTGGGGAGATTCATTTTGCTTAACAATCAACTGGAAAAGTTTCCTTTAAACAAGATACACTGCATTTAGCTTTGAAGTTCAGATGTTAGCTTCAGTTTGAATCTAACAGCCAAGGAAGTTTTGAATAGCACACTGGCAGCTTGGCTTTGCCTGCAGTGGAAGATTTATGCGTGGGCATTTAGCCACAAATCCTTGTGAGTACCATGGCCCATAAGCAAAATGGCAGTGAATGCACACAAACTAACAACACACACCAAAGCTGCTGCTAATGTTTACATTACTCCCAGAGCTGCCTTGTCTCCCTGCTAGCAGCTCAGCACATGGCAGCATTCACCAGGGAGTGCTTGCTGGCGCAGGCAATGTAGTGATAGCAGTGAGCAATAGCGGGCACAGAGGGAGCTGAGGAATTCCACTTCTGAGATGCACAGAGGATGTGCAGCTCTGGCCAGGCAAACAGGGATCAGGTCAGACTGGGAAGAAGTACAGAACTGCTGTATCCCTACTCTGGGAAATGCTGCAAGGAACAGTAACAGCTAGGCAACCTTGGACTTGCAGGGAAGCTGCATGGGAATGCACAGAGATACAGCCACTGTAGGCCCTCCCATGCAGGGAAAGTGTGCCAGGGACTATGCAGCATTTCTCATCTGAAGTGTATCAGATACGGCCTGACACATCAGAAATTATGATTTACATCTAGCGTTTCAGAAAGCTCTTGCACAGATTGTTCATCTTGTTTGGTCCTGCTCACCCAAAATGCATCCAAAATACATCAGCTACCAAAAAGACAACTTCAAAGCTACAGGAAAAGAAAAAAAAAAAAAAGTAAAAAAAAAAACAAAAACCAAACAAACCAATAAATAAACATCTAAAGCCCAAATGGAGGCAGACAACTACACACAGTGCTCCAGGAAGTGTCACTTTACAATACGCAAAGTCTGTGGAGGTGATGACATTAACACTCACAGCAGAATGTTGCTCCCAATGCTGCTAAGAAGCAGTTGAGAAGCCCACAGCTCTGCTCCAAGGTGTCTCTTGAAGTCTCTTGTATTGTTTTGCACTTCCATGACAATAGCTCACTGTAGCTCTCTCATAACACTGCATATTGTGAAATCAGTTATTAGCTAAGATAACAGGGTAGAAAATAACCCTGAGCCTTCTTCCTTAGATCTTGGAAAACTGTTTGACTCAGCTCTATTTTGTTACCATGAATGCAAGAAAAAAATAGGCACTGAAAGAGTTTACAAACCCTTTTCATGTGGAGAGAAGGAACGTGAGTTTCCTTTAATCTTTCATAGCTTGTGTGTGTTAACTGCACACTTAAAGAGTGCCAGCTGATCTGAATTTTGCAAGGGATATTCAGGGACCACCAGAGTCAAAGACGGCCTGTTCTCGTGATGAGAAGGCAGCTGCAGCAGCCAGAGCAGAGGTGACTGTGAGGAATGTCATCTAGAAAAAGACAATGTACTGAGACTCCCACAAGAGCAGGCGCTAGCTGAAAGACCTGGAGGCTGATGTCTCACACTCACAAGTTGGGTCTACCATATAGCATAGGAAGGCAGGCTTTCCTGCTCTCCTCTGCTCATTCCATACCTACAACATGCCAGGAGGGAGGAAAAAAACTGTCTCACTTAAGCACAGGTGCTTTTGCAAAGAGCGCAGTTTTTACTCCACTGATAAGGAGCAACTTTAGTTTGTGATGGGTGGCTCCCTGTGAAAGGAAAGATTAATTATTATTTAAGATAGAAGAAAGTTTAAAAATGGGATAAAGCACAGGTGAAGAAAGCAGCCAACAGATTATGTCCCTAAAGTCCCAGGGCTGCCACTGTTACAGAATAGCTAGACTTACACTTCAGCCAACCTTTGATCACTTCTCTCAGTCAAAGTATTGAAACATTTTTTAAGTACTTTCAATAGTTTCATGTTATTCTGAACATCTCAGAATCATAGAATGGTTTGGGTTGGAAGGGACCTTTAAGATCGTTCAGTTCCAACCTCCCTGCTGGATGCAAGAAAAGCTTCCTTGCAAGGACAGATTTTAGTAAAGAGATACTTGCACAATGAGCAACTCCTGACAATGGGATGCCTACTGTTGTGCCACTGCAGACAACTTGTGCGTGCTGTGAGGTGTGATGCAACGAGCCTGCTGCCTCCAGCTACCTGAATGCTGGGCTCCAGCCTCTCAGCTGTGACTTGCCATGGACAAACTGACTGTATTCAGAGATTTCTCTACTGAGCAGTATCAATGTGAATTTTATCACATTACAGTTCTCCATATTTGGGTTGCAAAATTGGCAATATTCCCGAGAAAAGTATTCCATAAAGCTAAGGAAACAAGTAATGTCTCATGTGAAGTCTGCCAAGTAATGCAAGATGGAGCTGCTATGAATTTTTCCATCAGGACATTCCTCCAGGAGGAAATTTTGTTTCCTTGAATCCCAAATGTTTTCAGGAATGTGTCATTTTCAATGACACCATGCTCTGAAACATACTGGAAGACGGCTTAGGTTGAAATTGAACATCCAGACTTTCCTGGAGTTGAATTTTTCTGCTTTCAAATACATACTTCCAATCCCTTTAATCTTATGTTCTGCCATATAAAACAGAAAAATCAAATTCAAATCTTAATTATATTATATTGAAAAGTTTCTGTTGTCATAAAGTAATACATCCCTCACAAAAACTCATGTCACAAGAATTTAAAACCATGTGCAAAAATCTCACTGTGGAGTAGGAAACGATGTGAAATCTTCATAAAATCATGTGAAATGGAACCCTCTGCTTCTGCACGAGAAGCCCCTGGTTGTGGCTCTCATTCACAAATGAATTATATATGCAATGAAGAATTGCCAGCTGGTCTGAAATGCAGTTACAAGTGTAGGTTCATGGATATGCTATCCATGTGATTAGTGATTAAGAGATAATTACAGATGATATTCTAAAATTACTGTAGACAGCAGTGTTACAATCCATAGAGTTCTGAAAAGATCTTGAGACATTCCTGCCTCAGTTCTGCTTCTCACTTCACTGGCTCTGACCCACAAGACCTGTCGAGCACAAGTCATGCTTGTAAACAAATGGCTGTGTACTAGCAATTACCAGTGATTCCCAGATTTCAAAGCCAGAAGGGATCACACAGGCTCAACAGTTGCATAACACAGCACTGGCATTCTCGATTTTAACACTTATGTCCCACAGCCCAGGTTGCAAAGCCTCATGAATTTTTGCCAAGTGGTAAATTCTGGCCAGGGCGAGAGCTGCTCTCCCAGTCACATGAGAACTTTCTACTTTCTCAGAAATTTTAGCCAAGCTGAAGGAAATTTCAACCAACCTTTCTGACGAATTGTTTATCCTAGCGTCTGCTTCCCAGGATGGAAGTTGTAGCCAAGTTCCCAAGATCAGGCAGTGCCCTCTTCACTCCCATCAGTAACCTAATACCACTCTGACAAGGAAGGAAGGGGGGAATGGAGATAGATAAAGATCAGCAGATAAATAGGATCTGGTTTCAAACACAGGAAGTAACTCTTTGGGCTGCCTTTTCACCCTCAGTTCTGTTTCCTTCTCCACCCTGGCTGGTTTGAAAAGGAAAGGAACTGGGCTCCTGCTGCATATCTCTCTTCACTGACTTAGACAAAGAAAGACTCCTTCCCACTCGTCTAGCCCAAGAGCATCCCATAATGCTGAAACAGAATTGGTTTAATGACTCGGTTGCTGGGGCCATACAGCATGTCTTCCCTGGATTCAGCCTTGACTCTCCCTCTAAACAAGAACCTGGGAAAGCATGGGGTACACATGTGAATACAAACCAATACAACAGCCCTTGGAAGACCTTTTCCAACGTGTTTTAAGGCTGGTAATGCATTCTACAGATAACAGAAGAATACAGTATTGTTTCCTAATGCGAACTACCAGCAGTAAAAGAGATGAGTTCGTCATGAAAGGTCATGTACAAGCTGTACAAAGTCACCAGGAAGCTGAAGGGCCTGTAGATCTGGAAAGTGAGCGGGACTACATGAAATAACAAAAGCAACTGAGCTGCAATGGCTATCACAGTTTATCAGATCTTCTTCCCTAATAATTTGCATCTAAATAAAACGCTCTGTGGAAGTATTGGATAAGAAAATACTGCACGCATTACCCATTTTTAACAACTGCCTGGGAGTGATTATTTACATGTGAGTGCCAGAGAATTTGACATGATGGATTAGGAAGTAAAGCCAAATTCTGCTGTCAAGGAAATCAGCAGAAATTTGAAGGAATGTACCGGATTTCAACAGAGCAACTGTACATTCATATTATGTTTTCACAAGCACATTTGGTCCTTTTTGAAAAGCTCAAGGAAAGAAAATGGGGATCATTTAAGTCCAGTGTCTTAAATGATCATCAAATGGAAGAGAAGAAAAGGTCCATGTTCTGCTATCCAAGCTCCTTTCTGTTTGTTGGAAGAATCTTCCCCTATCATGCCCAACTACTATTTAGTTGGATTCTGATGCTCATCCAAGGCTCAGTTTAGCTAGTAAGAAATAAGCTTCAAAGAAAATTAGCCCTTTTAAAGGGTTTGGATGTGGTTTTGTTTTTGGGTTTTTTTTTTCCTCCAGTAGCTTTCACAGCCTTTTCACTTCATTCAGCATTTAAGATTTCAAACTTAAACAAGCATATAATCTTTAGTCTATTGGAGCCAGTGGCAAAATTCCCATTTATTCGGATCATCCCACAATTTCATGCTACATGTTTTGCCCATGCTTTACAGTAATCAAAGCTTCTTTGTTGCTCTAGTTAATAGCAGACTGCTTCCAGATTCTGGCATTCCTAATATGAAGATAAAGAGCTACAAAACTGAAATAATACTGGAAAAGAAGACAGTGCTTGAGCAGAAGCAATCACATTGACTGGAGGATTAAGAGAAAAGTCATATAGGTGTATGAGTGGAATATTTATAGTCATACTACAACTCAGATGCATGTTATTTGTACTGCTCTGGGGACAGCCTGCTCAAAAAGACCTCAACAGAGATCTTTTACCATCAGCTTCCTCTATTGAGCTGACACCCAGAATAATGATAAAAGCTGAAGAGTTGAAAAATGGATTCAAATATTAAAAGTATATATGTAAAAAATAATAAATCACAGAATTTGTTGACCAATGCAAAAAAAAAAAAAAAAAAGAAATAAGCAAGAGAGCAGGTGAGGTAGCTGGACACAGAGAAACAGAGCATTTTGCTCAGATGGCAAGAAAACAGCAAGGTGAGGTATCTTCCAGTAGTGCAATGATTTGCTTTCACGTGGACTTAGGAGGTCTCCCAGAAGACCAGGCACCAAAACCACGTTAATTTGTTTATTTAGAAGGGGCTTTGGGATCACAGCTAAATTGAAAGAGCTTCTTCTTGGAAACCCCGAGAGCCTTTTGCTTTTTTTTTCCACCAGAGATTGTCTATTCTCACAGCTTTTGCCTACCAAACCACAATCCTGCCTATCACAGAATTAAAATTAGTCCCTTTGTTCTGAGAAATGGAAAAGGTTAAATTACAGACTTCAAGCAAGTATGAAAGTATCTGTATTGTGTTGACCATAACGTCAATGTTTCCTCATCAATACATACTAGTTAAATATAAAACTCAAAATACAAATGTATGTTTGTAGGTACAGTCTGCTATTTCATTAAACACTTACTAGGCAGCTAACAGCACAATGCAAGAATAAATAAAGAAATAAAGGGGCTGTTCTGTGTTCAGACCAGTTGCTGGTCAAGTCTGCACTTCTTATCCTAATGTACCCAAATGGGTTAGGAAGAATACTTTAATTCACAAAAAAAAAACCAGACTACTAAAAATTATTGAGGGTAATAAACAGGATTTACTTCTTCAATTACTCTCTTAGCATTTGCAGAACATTATAGAAGGAACTGTAGCCCTAACTACATCTGCCACGTGAATCCAAACTCTAAGCTGTGCACAGATACAGAACAGAGAAGAGCCAATCATGTGGAACACTTTAACTTTGCTCTTTCTTTCTAGTTTTTTCAGCATTTAGTTGTCAGGTCGCAATACAGTCCTAGTGAGGCTGTTTGTGTGGGATTCATGGCAGTGGGCATTCACAGGGCCTCATGTGCCCATTAGTGTTAGCAGCTGATCTTTAGGCTAAGTCCTGCTCTTAGTAAATCCACACTTTTTTTCAACAACTCTCTGTTTTGGAGGTTAGAAATCCTCACTGTTCTCACTTGAGTGTTGCAGGACCACACTGCAGCAATACAGTGCCTTCTTATTCTCTGAATTAGACAGTGTGGATTACCCACCCCTAAAAGGGCAGATGCACCCACTGGACTAGGGAAAAATGGACAAAGCCTGTGATGGTGAGACATGGCCTAATTCAGTTTGCTCATGGGGTAGCAGAGCCCCCATACAAATAAGTTCTGCAAGAACAAAGCTTTACCTGAATCATGTAGGTCACGTCTAGACACAACTGCTCACATTCCACATAATCAAATAATTCTTAATAAGAAGTTGCCTAAATAATGGATCCAGTTCTGGCACCTTAATTCAGATAAAATAATCACTGACTCCAGAAGTCACCAATGGGTTTCAGTTAGAATAAGCCACCATCCAGCAAACCTGGCAGGGTCCACTTCAATATGGTTTCAATTACTTGTTTAAAGGCAAGCATATCCTCATGACCAAAGTACATTTTAATAAATATTTTCCCTTAAATGTCTAGTAAGGCTCATGGTAATCTACTTAAGCATTATTTTCTGGAAGGTTTAAGATTCCTATAAGCTGAATTACATGTGGAAAGTTACATTAATGTGTCTCCATATAAACTGAAAGTTTATTGTTTTATTATTATAGAAAAACCATAAAAAGATTTGTCTGAAGCTATTGGTTATTGTGCTACACACATCTGGTGGAATGTCAGTTATTACAATAACTCCTTCAGAGCACCCAAATGAAGCCCAAGGCTAAAAATGAAACTAAGTAATACGATAATACTGTAAAAAGATGTTATGGAATCACAAAGAAATGCTGAGCCAAATCCAGCTGTCAAGGGAAAAAAAATCTGGCTGAGTTTTAAAAATAGCATTAACTTAGGAAGGAAAAAAAAGGTTAGAAACCCCACGACCAAGCCATATCCTCAGCCAAATCCTGGGTGCTGTTACAGCACGCTAGCAAGATGAGAAGCGCTAGAGCCAGCTGCAAAGGTTCCCTGGCTAGTCTGAAGTTGACAGTGTCACTTCTATTGCCAGAGATAATTAAAGGCTTCCCAGAAATATTGGCTGAACTTGATTTTGTGCCAGTCACAGATCAGGTCTGGGGACAGTAAGAGCAAGAAGAGACTGCCAAGAGCCAGCTGGAATCAAAGGAGGTGAAGATGGGCGGGAGAGGCTGAGAAATGGGAAGTGTTGAGGGGTTGTGAGCAAAAAGAGGCTGCTGAGGAGAGAAGCTCTCTCCCCCATTCCAATCCCCCGATACAGCAGCAATCCATCCCACTGCTGAGGACCCCCCACCAGCGTGGGGCCCTGAAAGGAATCCCCAGCATAGGGAAGGGCTGTGCAGCAGGACAGCAGGGGCAGCGATGCAGATTTAAGTCTGCAACAGCTGATCTTCATCTCCTCGAGCAAAGGCAAAATATGCAGCCTGTCAACCCTGCATCTGCCGCCTTAATCTCTTGCAACCTTTGTTAGAGGCAACATCTATTTTCTGGTGGAAAAGAAATGCAGACAGGACTACACCAGTTGCCTAAAAAAAGGTGGTATAACTGAAAGCAGTCTTGAATGCTTTTACTTCTGCAAAAGGCCCAGACCAGTTCCAGCAACCAATGTCTATATTTATATTTATTGCTCTCCTGATCCAGCGCATATTTACCATGGGAGCTAATGGAGCAATATTTCTTCTCCTATCACCACTGCCTGCTGTGGAGTCTGGGTCTGTGGCAAAGCAGTATCATGCTGTTGCACAGCTTTCCTTCCCCTCATCTTGAAGTCAGTATTGCTTTCACGTCCAATTCCAAATTTGCCTCTTCCAAGAAACTAATCTGTTTACAATATTTTTGGGGTTATGGCAGGGAATGAACCAAAAACAGTTCACAGAGACAAACTTCCCCACATGTATTAATCTTGTTGTTTTATCTAAATCTTAAAGCTCTTTCATATCATTTACCTGAACATCCATCTTCTCCAGATGTTTAATGCTTCATGCCAGTGGCATATTGCATCTGCATCTAATAAAGTTACTGATAATTGTCCTTATGGAAGAGACTTTTTTCTTTTTTGGATCAACTACATTAATATTGTTGGCTTTTCAAAAGGCCACAAAATAATATAATTAATAATATTAGAGAGAGAAAACAAAACTGATAGTCTTATTGTAGAAAATGCTCAGTAACCAACTAATCTATTAATAAGCACACGTTAGAAATGTGCCCTAAGTTTAGACTTATCTCTGAACAAAAAATGAAAAATCAGGAAAAGGGGTTAAGGATAAATAAGCTAACTAGAAACATCTGCCTTTAATATTCCATTTTGACGTCAGTGAATCTTTATTGGCCTCCCAAAATAGTATTCAGTTTTGAGAAACAAGCAGCAAACAAAACATACTGTTATCCAGTTTTTAAAAGATTTTCCATTGATGATAAAAAGTACTAATCATCACTATTTAATTTTTAAAAACATGCTTTTGTGCTGCACTGATAGGAAAGCTCAGGCCAATACACGACCCTAAGGGCTATCCTGTTTCACCTGAATATTACTTGCAGCTTTCATTAAACCTACTCACAGTCTTCATAGGATAAATATTGTTTTTCCTTTGGCTGTTTAGTTGCACTTGGAGGAGCACCAGCAGCCTGCAGCTCTTCTCTGACGGGCTGCTCTCAATCTCACCTAGAAGCTCAAATCCCACTGTAACTGGAGATACAGCCTCGTAAAGCATTTCTGGTGAAGAAAGAAGTAAAAAACAGCAATGCTGTGGCTATGGAATCACATTAGGCAGGCCTGCAGCCTTGGCAGCTTCTTTGCTCTACCGACTATGGAAGAAATTGCATAGGGCAAAAGCTGATCCAATGCCTTCCTATCACTAGAGTCCAGCACAGCTTCACACCAGCTGAAGAGGACTCCCACATCAAGCAGCTGGGACTCCAAGCTGCCTCCAGAATTGGCTGGCACAAACTACCAGTATGTACTTGAGACAGAAAAGCCACAGGCAGGCTGTGGTTGTGCAGACCCAGTCAGTTCCACTCCCTGTGCAAGCTGCATACCACTCCTGTGACTAATGGTCTGGGGCTGGGGCAGAAGGGGAGTGCTATGCAGCTAGTATTTCCTTCAGGAGGTCTCTAACACATCTGCAAAAGAAAGTGTCTGTACATCAGTTAGGAAGGATAGATTTCAGACAGCAGGAAGATGTGGCCTATTTCAGGGAAATGTAACACTTCTAACACCTAAGGAAGACAGAAACAGAAGGAAGTCACTGTGATCATGATTTTCTCTTCTGTATAAACATTTCCTTTTGAAAACCTCTTCATATCATTCCAAGCACATTTTTAATAGGTTCAGAAAAATCCTTCCTCCTCTGCATACAGAGCAAAAAACAGAACACATTTCTGCAAGCCACAACACAAAGTTTAATGACATTCCAAGCCTGATGCACATCTAGGACTGATGATGTGGCAACAACAGCCCTGCAACAACTGGAAATGATGTGAAGAAATGGAACTGTTCTCTAAACAAAACGCTTTTGATCTCTTTTCCCTTGGACAGAAGCGTGAGCTTGCTGCTCTCCTTGGGAATTATGAAATCACTTTCTAAAACTTGAGTTTTCTGTAAACAAGGAAAGCATTTTGTCAAAACAATGCAAAAGAAACTGTTTGAAAAATACTTGGATTTTCATAACTCATTCAACAAATACTAATAACTGTGGTAGGTCAGTCAAGCCCTTCTTTAAAGAGAGTATTGCAACCTGAATCTTCTATGATAACTACTTCTCATAATTTGATTTCAGGAATGTAAATGTTAAAGAACTAGGTTAATATCGTGGAATTTCTATTTGCCCCTTCCAGCAGCCAACACAGATTGCTTATAGCAATGGCTGTGTTAGAGCTGTAGTTCAGCCTGCTGGAACAAAGAGGACCCCACTGTCAACAGAAACACACACTGAGTTAACAATCCACTTTTGAACTCGGAAGCACAACCACCCCACGAATTGGCCCTCATGTAAATATTAAATTCTATCCTTCTACATCAGCCCACACATTTCTCTCTTCCTTTACGCACAAGCCAACCCTTCTTTTTCAAATCTGTTAACTACCATAGCAATTTAAATGTTTTTTCAATCAATCATGCTGTTGTGCATTCAGGGTTCAGAGTGATACCTTCATCATGGACTTCTAATCTGGATGCTCAGCTTGAGAGATGCCATCCACTTGCATCTCCCATGGCTTCAAATCAATGCATGCCCCAGTTTCTTTTCCTTAATTATAGCTGAAAGCAAATATTGAATGAAATTGAGATTTTCAATTTCAAAGGCAAACTCCCTCAAGTTCTCTTCTCTCTTATATTACTGTTTCTCACATTTCAAATAACTCTCTTTTAGGGCTTGTGCTTTACACTGAGCAGCAGATCAGCAGGATTCCAGCAGACCCCCCAGAACACAGTTCTCCTCAAAACCAAATTTATGTCCCTGTTTACAGCTGCCACTCTGACACAGCTTGGATGTCAGACACTGGCCGTATTTATTATCACTTCTGTCCCAAAAGAGAAGGCTGCAGCAGAGACCCAAGTGGTTCTCTGACAAGTCTGCTATGTTTCAACTGTGTCTGTGTGTGTCTCGAAGCAAAGTTCCCTCCATGACCCACTCAACATATTCATGATGTATTGGCCTCATGGAGACAATGGTGGTTGCTAGAAGCTTTGTTTGCAAGGTGGTTCACATATTCAGAGTCAAACTGCAAAGTCTGATGGAGCAGCAGGGAGTGGCTATAGAAAAGGGAAGATCTGCACCAAAAACAACCCCATAACTTCACACAGGCCTGTGAAGACACACAAGATTACCAGCACGTTGCCCTGTGAGCTCCACATAACCTTCGATCTGTGCTCACACTTCAATGAGAAAAGGATAAAGGCTAGAAATACTAGTTTTGGCACAGAGGTTGGGATTTCTTCCCAGTAGACCTTGTGTAAGAGCAAAGGATAAATCCATAACCAGCTGTGCCAGCTCTGAAATGCCCATCCTCACAAACATAGTTAGCAGAAGCAGTACAAATGGTTGCAGTCATAAAATCCTTTGTTCAAGATTGCTGTGTTTCCCACAATCTCTGAGCAGCCTGGAGCCTTACTCTAACTTCTCAGCTCTCCACTTAACTTTCCATCAGTGCCAACCCAGGCCACCAATTTATGCCGTCCTTGGGTAACAAACAAAGGACATGAATGACCTTTCTTTCTTCCAATTTGATTTATCCATGATTTACTGTACATTATCTAGTGCCCTCTCCATGAAGACTGCACCGTAAATATTGTCTTGATCTGCCAGGAAGACTCTTGCTACTTTAATAACCCATCAGTACCTATTATATATAGCATAACACATAATGAAATCCAATAGCACATTAAAATAATTGGCAACTATAGACACCCTTATCTTTCACCTTCTTACATTGGAAACTTGCCCATTTCACACATCTTATACCTCCTGAGACCAATGTTTCCTTTCTCCTAACAGGAGTTTAATTGCTTTGTCCAGAAAGAAAAAAATATTCCCCTAACAAATCAGTTATGTGTTTGTTTAAAGCCTACAAGGCCTATGAATCTCTTTTATCTCACTTAGTCTTTATCTCCCTCAGTCTTTTCTAATGAAAAACAAAATAATCATTGCCTTTCAGATGACCTAGTCTGTGAAGTCAGGAATACATTACTTATTTTATGAACCTACAGATCAAAGGGCTACAGTAGCTCAGGTTACATTCTCCAGTTGGAAGTGCGTGCCTTTCTCTAATTCATTAAGAGTTAATTCCGTATTTCAACTCTTCCCATTGATGCAAAACATTTATAAAAGTTTCACATACAAACGTTGAGTCAGACATTATATACTCTCTGCTTCTTTTTTCCCATGGAATTTTCAAAATCCTCTCTATCATCCAGACTCTCTCCGGATTATAGTCTTCTCATTTCTCTAATTTAAATTAATTAAGATGACGAATGTTTTGAACTGACACTTGTTGCAGTTATAATCATTGCCAGGTATCCTTTGTAAGAGGTCAAATATTTTAGTTGTCAGCGAAGTTAGTGGGAGGAACAGCACAGGTTAGGGCAGCACCATACAGCAACACAAAGAACACAATTTATCCTGAAAAATTTCTTTAGACATTTTCAGATAGGTGGAAGCTGTAAGACAGTATGTATGCAAATGTAGAAATAGAAGTGCCCAACAATACTTCTGCTATTATGATAACTTCCTGAAATGCTACGTAAAGGTCTGTGATTTAAGGATCAAAGGACTGAAGTCTGAAGTAGCGAGGAGTGTGATTTTAGCTACATTACAGTAATGTGCCTTTTCATCCTTAAAAAAAAGGTGTATCTTGCAATTATTAGTACTGTGGGGACAGGTATCGGTTATATTCTGAATGGCAAACCATTTTAAGGATAGTGGGCTTAAGTAGCTGCTTGAGTAATTGCTCAAAATTTCACCAATTCAAAAAAGCTTCTTCTGTTTACAAGAGCAAAGATTCAGATCCTCTCCTATGTTTATCAAATTGTCTTTAAGTAATAATTGCATATACATATATGAACATTTTCCTACAAACAGACACTGTAATCGGGAAAGAAGAGATGCTGCTTTTTCCTCTGCAGGCCTTCACATTCTTTTCAAAAGAAGCTGGATATCATTTTGTCTTCATTTGAAACACATCAAAGAGATGTGAAATAATTTACTCAATATAATTCCCTGCAACTATAGAAGAAGAGGACACTTTGGGTGTATACATTCCTAGCTCTCCAGGTGGTAGGAAACGTCACAACTTTAAAAGAAAAATGAAAAGAAAACTGAAAACTAGAAAGCATACAAGAACAGGGGCTTTAGGGAGCCCTCATTGTATAGTACTGCAGCAATTTAGGAAATCTTCAGAGCTGCTTAAAATATGCTGCTGATTTAAAGCACAATATCTTAGAAGATAAGCAAGTCTCCATTATTGAGAGGACCCAGTCACTGCCCATTACACTCCGCTGTCCATCATTTAGGCTAAAAAATGCACTGAGTATTCAGAATCATCAGTCTGTATCACAATCTTGCTCAGACATATCTTAGACCTGACTTTAATGTAATAGAAAATATTGTGATACTACACAACCATACCGTGACATTTGAGCCATTAACTCCAGTGTAAGCCATTCAAATCTCCTATCAGTCAAGTAAGCTTTTTCTCACTCATTTGAAAAAGCCCTTCCACCAGGATGTGAAGTGCCTGATGATCTCTTCAGATCCTCCCACCCCCTCATGCCTGTTTCTGATGGTCAGGCCAGGCATAGAGCAGATGATTTCAGACCAAACAAATGAGACAAAAACACATAGGTCATACAGAATTATTTTTCTAAAGAGAAAATGTTTAGGGTTTAAACCAATGATAACAAAGAGAATTGATAAAGTGAGATGAAAAGAATGTCACTTTCTCAACCTACACACTAGCATAGCCCATTGCTATACTACTAGACATTTTTTTCCCATTGCTAAAACTCCCCAGAATCTTCTAAGTCAGCCCAGTGGGAACATCCAGGTGCAGTGACACAGCCCAAAACATCAGTTGCTGGAATTCAAGGTGTTGTGGAATGAGTGTAGAGTGCACATGGTTGAGCTACATTTTAAGGACATTAGCAACATGTACTGGCAATTTATTTGCACCAGCTTGGATGTTTGGTGTGGGTGAATTTATTGATTGATTACAGACAGCTAGATAGACTGATCAGAGCTTGCATCTCATTAATATAGAGAAATTAAATCACTTCAGTTACACAGTAGGGTTGAAGATGCAAAATGCTGTTACAAATACTGTGAGACTTAGCAAGCAGTACTTACCTTCACAGATCTATGCTCAAAGCAAAGGGAGTAAGTTATCTTTCTTTCAAACAACAAACTTCACTTTCAAGGCTGTGTAGTTTTTCCATGATTACCTCTGCTAATCAAAACCCTAAAGATCCATGCCTAGAACAGCTGTAGATTAGCCATGCATGGCAATCAGAAACACAGATCCCATGAATTCATTTAACATTTTTACCGGAACATTCATTTATCACTTTATTTGCCTTCTCACATCTGCCCAGACTCAGATACAATAACCTTTGAGGCAGGACTATGAGACAGTATGATACATGGTGTGAGCTGAAGTTTCAGCTGGCCAACTGTGACCAAGGAAAAGACCGCCAGACAGAAACAACAGCTGAATGCCTGACAAAAGGAAATTAAAACACAAAAATAGCTGCCAGTGGTGGCGTATTTAGTAGGAAGAATTCACATAAGAGAAATAAGAGACCATCCTCTCTCCAGCCAGCCATTCACTGTCCCTACTCACTTTTCTCCACCTTCACAGTCCTATACACGCCATAGTTACACCACTGCCTAAATCTTCAGTCTATCATCTCTGTACCCAAAAGTGCTATGTATTCCATGAACACAGAGCAAGCGTAATATGAGGGAAAAAAAAGAGTGTCCACTCTGGGAATTAAGTTTTTTTCCACCTTTTCATTAATGTAAGTTTTAAAATATGAGCTGCTACTTCTTAATACAAACGCAGGTACCTACGGCCACTTTTCACTCAGAATGTCTGAAAGCTCTTCTACCAAAAAGATGCAACATTAAAATGATTGGAGAAAATATCAAGGCAAATATTTAGACTTCACAAGCACTGGGAATAACTGCTGCAATAAGCTTATAGGCCGAGCACTTAATTCTGATGCAGTGCTGTTGAGCATTTATAAGCTGGTGTGGATTCTGTGTCAGCAATGAAGGGTAGTTTCACGCCATGCTTTGGGATGACAGAAGCTGGGACTCTGTATCCAGTTTCTGCTGGGGTTTAACAAAGCCAATTTTATGCTGTCACTTATTCTTATTGAGGAACTGTAGCAAGAGAGATGAAACAGCAATAACTGTAAACCAGAAGATTTGAAGCGAGGCAGGACATTCACGGTTGGAATTTTGGTATGCAATACTTCATGAATAAGTAAATATTTTTTTTTTCAGTAATGTAAGTCTTAAATTATAACATTTAGAACTTCAAAACCACAATGAATCTTAAAAGCTGGGCTTTGTAAACTAAGAGAAACCAAATATTCTGAAACATTGTCTGACACCACAGGTAACCCTTCCATTCCTTCTTTTTTTTATTCTTGCTTGGAATAGGGAGTACCTCCCATCGTTAAACTAAAGAATTCCTCACTGAATCATCCAAAGCATAACACTGATGAGATACAGCTAACCTATTCTCCTGTCTGCTGTGGAGCAGAGGAATAAAAGCTTTCTGGTATGTAACTCAAAGCAATGGACTTTTTAACAGATTTGAAGAGTTGTCTTGGGAATGCACATTTGTGAATACTGATACACTGCCTTTGTCTGCTGGAACAATGTGACAGTGTGCCTTTCTTTTCCACATTTGCCCCGATTATTCAATTTCTTCAGAAAACTTTTTCAATAAATACTGAGGACTCTTGCAGCCAGAAGGCTTTGAAACGTCTCTGAAAAAAACTCATTGGGCACAGTCAATAAGGAAGATATTAGGACTTTACATTCAATTTAAAGTAGAGTTTGGAACTGTAGTTTACCCTTATCATGTTCTATTTGGAATTCAAACAGTCAGAGAAACAATGGCAAAATGGCATATCCCCACCTCTGACATGATTCTTCAATCCAGAATGGGAACAAGTGTCAAAGAGCACTCTTAATTGCATTTACTGAGCTGTCCTATAGATCATCTCTGTATTCTGACATACACAAAATAATCTGACTCTGGACTGCAGGCACACCCAGCTACTGACCATGACTGGGGCCAAAACTACTTCTTCACTAGTGATAAGCAATTTGTTGTTGTTGTTCCTTAGGATTCCTCTATAGAAACAAAATAACTTGAAATCAGAATTTAGGCAAATTTTTAAATATCCTAATACCAGCTGTTACTGTATATGAAGCTTTCTTGCCACGGACATTTAGCCTGTTTGATTATTCTCTATGGGAAGAAATAATATCAATTTCACTGATTTATGCCATTTCCTGAAATAAACAGCAAGAAAGGGAAAAGAAGCAGATTATATTCATGAACAAAAAGGTGATGGTAGAGTTTTTTTTCCAAATGTTTGATCATATGATAGAATTTTTGAGAAGCACTCAAAAACATTCTTTTTTCCTTACAAAGTACTGACTGCACCCCATGTGCTGCACAGAAGAAATGGAGATACAAAATGCAGCAGCAGCAGTCACAGAAGACAACAAAAAAGCAGCTGAGATCACACAAATTAACAAACCTCCCCCCTTTTTAAGTATTTAGACCATATGGAAGCTTCTATTTATACAAGTGCAAGACTTTTTCTACCATAAATATTTTTTCTATAAAAATATAAGGACGACATAGAATCTGCAAGGATTTATCATTCATTTCCTTATTGTTCTTACACAGTCACGTCCCTTCAGATCTAGTTTCAATTATACTCACAGCTCCTGAAGGTAAAATTTATTTTTTTTTCTCGCCATGCCAACTTCAGCTGAGACTTTCTTAAATACCACAGTTTCAGTCACATCAGCTCTGTGTAACTTCTCCTGTCTCGCAGTTTGAAGTCTAAGCCTGCGTTGTTCCTTCCCACATCTCTGTCAAGCCCACGTTCGCCCTGCTCCCACCACCTCCTGGTGGACGTGCAAAACACGCACCGTGTACCTGCAGACCTCATGCTGTCTCCAGTCCTCTGCATGTAGTAAGCTCTGTTATTAGTTTTGGTTGATTGATTAGGTTTGTTTAAGAATGTGCAGCCATAAGGGCTGTCCATGTAAGTAACGAGAAGGGCAGAATGGAGAGGCAATACTTTTCACCAAGCTGATATATTTGGAACAGATAACCTATGAGGAATACAAGAGCAATAAAAACATTTTGTTTGTCTTTATTTCTTCCATCTCATTTTCTTCCACTTCCATCTAAACTAGAGTCAGCTTGAAGAATACACAGACCCAATCTACTTAATGCCAGTGGTCACCTAGCAGGCAAGTGGCAAAGTCAGGAGTATATATACCTCAATTCCCAGTCCCAGATTTACACCCAACTCTGTGCAGACTGGTCAGCACGCTTTGAGCTGTATGAGGTTCTTGTCAGTTCAGATTGTTGCACAGCATACAGGCCATGCACCAATCACCACCCATTGCAAAAAGAACTAGAGAAAGTCACTTTTTTTCTCATTCACCTTCATTAGATGGTTAATTATAACTGGCCTTCAGGAAGGATCCCAGTTTCCATCCTATTCCCACAGGTCTGACTGCAGACATGCATGGTCAAGCTCTTTAGCACTGATACACAGCTAGGGCATGCAGCACGAAGACATAACAGCGTGAATTTCGATGCATACTGGCTCTCTGAGGATAACCATGGAGCACATCTATACTGAAATTGTCACCATTCAGCTTTCAGTACTGCTGCTACTCATAGCAGTTATATTAAATGCCCTAGGTAGCTTTCCTATGAAATCAAACCTTTGTTATCTATACAGAGATATACTCTAAGGTATGAATTAAGTAACAGATGTGTTAGTAACTTTGTCAAATAATTGTGAATAATCTTTTATAATATAATTGCTAATCATCTTCCTCTCTTTCCTAGATTAATTTAAAATATCTTTAAAATGCAAACACTGTTCTCAGTACATAACATTTTCCAGGATTCCTTGTTGATTGTTTGCTGAGACAATGCCACAATGTAAAAAGCTTTGGTCCTACAAATTGAATTGTAAACTCTACCTGATAATATACTCCTTAACTGCTCTTAAACTGCACTTAATTTCAGGCATTTACATGCCTTGCCATCTTTACTTCCTACTGCTGTATTACTGAGCTCAGTACTCAGAAAAAGGAGTCCTAACGTACTGTAACATATACAGTGCAATACACTGCTGACTGATGTTGAAAAAAATATCTACTGACAAAAAGTCAGCTGCTCTCTAGACTAATCTAGGAGATGAATAATGATTTATTGGACAAATACAAGATTTTTAACATACAGAACCCTGCAAAGTGCTTGCTTCTTTTCCATTGTAATCAAACTCTACACAGCAATTCTGCCCAGAGGCATGTTGTACAGTTAGTGTCAGGAAGATGGATGGAAAGTTGAGCTTCATCAGAACAGTCAGACAGGGCTGGAGAAAAATGTCTCTTTCCTGACATCAAAGAATCAGTAAGCAGCACTTACATTTTAAGTTCTTAGTGACAAATGCAGATAGACAACATTTTAATGCTTGTTTTCCTTTTTATAAAATATTTCTAATTAGCTCAGCTTTTTTTTCCATCTACGCAAAGTAATTTGGAGGTATTTTCTCACAGCATAAGCTCATGTTCTTTGTCTGTTTCTTTTTTCTAGGGTCTGCACAGACAAATTCCACAGCAACATCTGATGATAAGATCAGACAGTGGTAGCAGAGACATGTTTCAATGATATTTACAATACGTCCCCTCCAGGCCAACCAACGAGCAATTTTTTTTTAGAACAATACATATTGGCAATTTTTGTGCTCCATTTAAAGACAATTTTAGCTCTTCAGTGTCATGCAAATACTCAGGGCTTTTCTCAGATGAAACTGCTGTCAAGGTACTGGGAGCTCTGCCAGGAAAAGAGCAAACAGTTTCCTAAGAGAAGTTCATCTTGAGGAAGGCTTCTATCGTGTGAAATAGCGCATTGCATTCGTCTTTAAAAAACCAATGACTGTGTGTTTCTAAAAGTAACAAAGGAAAAGGCACTAAAACCTATTGGTTTCTGAAAGTTTCTAGAATTTCCCTATATCCGTACCCCTGGACCACTTCTAGGTGCTGTGGTCTGAGGGGAAAGGACAACTGTGGTTGGCAGATCATTTCCAGCATCTCTCTGGAAAAGGTTTCGATTCATAAGAAGGGGACAGAGGGGGAAGCTACATAAGCTTTTTAACCTTTGACCAATAAAATAAAGCACTTCTGTGCTCCAGACATCAAACTTGTCACTGCTCAATACAGCAGACACTGAGATAAAAACAACACTGTAGATCAGCAGCTGGATATGGATAATGGCAGCAAGACCATTTGCCACTGCGTTAGATAACCTTGTCATAATCACATCATAAAAACTCCTGCTTTCTGATACGCACACACAGCTGAAGTTAGGAATATCTTCTGCATTGGAAGGATGCTACAGCACTGCCATCTGAGTGGTTGCCTTGTCTGTAAAACAAGTGACACTTTGCACTGTTGGAGGAAGACTCTTGGACAAGGTTCTGCAGACTGACTGAAGAACCTTGAAGCTGTTTGCTGATATCAAACAGCTCCAAAAGGAGAGGGAAAACCTTTGTTATGGAATTAATGAGAAGAACTGCTAACTTGGTCTTGAAATATTTCCCTCTGCAAATACACACCCTCTGCACCACATCCTCAGCAGAAAAGGCTCTTCATAGACCTTGCTAAACTTAAACTTTCCTCCGTGATGGAACAGTTGCCTTGCTTTGCTCAAAGACCACCAGATAAAGCAAACAGCCATTAGTACAGTTCCTTAATTACACCGTAATTCGAGAGGATCTTTGCAGATGAAAATGATGTAAATATGAGATTATCTAGTATTTTATTGCAATTTTATGGTCCTGTCTGTATACAGTGTCTTAAAACTTTGCAAACCCTTTTCTTGTTTGGCTTTCAGTGCCTTTTGGAGTCTTGCTAAATTTATAATCCCTTTCATTAGCTTCTTTTTCTATCTCTTTACTTGAAGATCTGGCATGCAATGAATCAAAGGAGGGATATTTATACCCATACTGTGAGAATGTTTACAGTATACAGAAAATTCTGTCTGTGGCTTTGTCATTGTATATTTCCAGAATAAATGACAGTTTTCTAAACGTACTATATTACTGTTGAGTCCACAGAATCTGTATTTATGTAACTAAAATGCTTTTATTTAGGCCTCAGCAACAAGCCAAAATTAAAAAAATATTTTAATGAATGAATCAAAAGCAGCATAGTAAAAAAAATCTGCAACGTATTACTGCTTCAAAACAAAGATTTCTGTCAAAAATCAGATACAAGGAGTCTGTTTTACAAAAAGTAATTTTGTTATTTTTATGCCCATTATTTTAATAACAGAAACTTTGATCTCAAAACTATTTTAGCATGAAACATGAATATGGTAATAGCCAAAGTTTCCATTTAGCTGCTGCTTCATGTTCCAAGAATATTGGGTTCCACTACAAGCACTACTTAATAATTTTCATATGGTCTCCAGGAAACCTCCTAGGGATTCTGATGCACTCTTTGAGCTCTCTAAAGTTTTACTCAGGTATGCAGATTTTCAAAGTTGAGACTATCAGTAACATCATTAAGGGCCTGACAATTTTTTCCAATGTCACCGTTTGGTTTAATGAACCTGAATTTTTATGGGAGAGTGTTCCAGTCAATCATGCTGACATTATGCACACCACGGCCTCCCCAAATTTTATTTGCAGAACTCCCTCACAAATATAAGAAGTCATTACATTACTCAAACATCTTGTATTCAATTCAGCCCCCAGTGAAGTTTTGGAAACAAAAGAAGCAGGTACAAATACTCCATTTCCTTACTCCTCTTCTAAGCGCCATGAAAACATTCAGAATTGATGGACGAAGTCTGTTTTATTGTAGTGCATTTGCCTCTTTAGGCCTACTTACAGTCTAGGTACAACATCCCACCTCCACTTTGGAGGATTCTGTAAATTCGTCCTGCTCTTCCAGATGTCAAGGAGCCCAGTCTGACCACGTGTGGGTCGGCTCTATCACACACCTGTAATGAGGGCAGTGCCTCTGACACTGCCAGTCTGGTGATGTACGTGTGAGTAAATGGATACTGATGGATTTATTGAGCGTGTGCAAATCGTCCCTACAGCACGCTGTATATCAGAAGTCTAACATTTACAGAAGCATCAGTTCTGCTGCATGTTCCCTACTGAAATGGACCAGAAATGCTTCCGGAATTCCCAGCAGTGGATGCTGCTGGGGTGCAAGCAGCTCAGGCCAGGAAGGCTGTAGATCATATTTTCAGATAAGATCCAACACTAAGAAATTAAAGTGGCTGGCAGCACTGGGGGGTATTCTGAGCAATCAAGAGACAACCAGATTTACTTTAAAAGCCACTGTATGAACATAGCTACATTGGGGCTAGGTAGAAAGTGTCTTAGGAGACTGATGTTGAGTGGAATGACACTGTGCACTCTTCATTAAGCAATAAGTTTCTAATAAGCTGAAGCCTTCATCACATCCCAAGTCAAGTTATATGTGCATTCTTTGAGTTTGCACACCTTTCCAAGATCCTTGAGGCGAACAGATAAATCTTACAAATGAATATATGCCTCTAATAATACCTCTTGAAAGGAAGCCGAATGTAATAAATTCTAGTTAATCTTGATGGATGGGTTGGAAGTAAGGTATGCAAGAGACAGCAAGCAAAAGCATTAGCACCAGACATTTCCATTACCATTAAACATGCCACCCTGCCCTTGAAAGCTGATTAACATCAACACTTCAGAGAAAATACTGGAAAATCTCCAGCATCAGATGTGACCTCGCAGTGCTGCAGTACATGGCAGCTGCAGAAAACAGCAAGTCCTCTGAGAATGTTTTTTAATTTTCAGTTATGATATGAATATCATTAACATTTTAGAGGGCTCCAAAATTAGAAAGCTACTTTCTTCTCTCCTGCTTCCCATCAGTAAAGAGGACATACACTTGGATTTAACTTCTTTATGAAAACAATAATACAGACATTTCCCAATCGTAACTAGAGAGCAGCCTGCCACTGTGCTTCAAGAGATCACAGCACACAGCACACTTTGGTCAAGGCACCAATTCTGACAACTGACTCCAAACTTGGGTAGCACAAAGGCAGAACCCGCTCATTCATTCTTTGAATTCAATCCTAACAAATAGGTTCTGCACTTTGAACAACATTGGCTTAGTACAGCTCAAAGTAAATGAAGTGATTATAATATAGTTACTGACACTGGAGAAGCCTGAAATCGTATCCTTTTAGATGTTACGTCCAAGCAAGATTAACCATACTAGCAACACTGGAAAGTTTATATTGCTACTGAATGGAAATAGCCTTTGTAGAGCAAAGGGCATTTGCAGCTATAAAATAGATGGAATATTTCAGTGCAGCCACTTCTACATTTAAAATAGTGGAGTTCAGCATGTATTTCAGATCCAGTACTCCAATACAACTTATAACAAAAAGAATAGTCAATTCAGAGAAAGAATGAATAGCAGTGCACTCCAAAACTCCACTGGAAAAGATGAGATGTTCACAATATTTTCATTGCAAATGTTTTTCATGTTCCTCAACAAACAACTTTCGTGTTAAAGATTTCCAACCTCAACTTTACTAACATTGGTAAAACCCCCCTAAGCCCAGCTTGGCTTTGCCAGCTCCCTCAACCCCTTGCCATCGCAGAGATGCTCATTTCCTTTCAGCACCTTGGTGGGCCCCCACTGAGCTCTCTCCAGTCTGTTCGGGTCTCTCTAGTGCTGGGATACCAGCACAGGACCCAGTACTCCATGTGCAGCCTCACCAGCACTTGAGCAAAAGGGAGAGATCACCTCGACCTGCTAGCAGTGCTCTGGCTGAGGCAGCCCAGGACAATGTCAACTTTCTTCATGGCAAGGGCTCAAATTCAGTGGTACTGCAGTCATTATAATGTATACAGTAAAGGTCTCCTTTGACGCACACAACTGAAGGGGCCTATTCTTATGCACATTTAAAAACATCAGAATCTTTGCTGAAGGCTGATTCTAAAAATCTCAGAGGCACCTCATCAACCACAGGCAGCTCCCACACACCATTGCCAGCACCGCACCCAGGAAGTTCTGATAGAAGAGTAAGGTTCCCAACTTGCTTCTAAGCAGCTGCACCTGGATGTGGGAGGACCAGCACAACATCAGGGCACTGCAGCAGGCCCTGGATTTGGGGCACAGGCAGCAATGTGCTCCCCATGCTTCTCCTCCTCTCCCCTAGGGACGGGCGGCCGCCGTGCTCCGAGCACACAGCAGAACGCAGGTATGACTGCAGCAGGATGCAGCCAGCCCAGCTGCAGCAGCGCTCCCTGTTCAGATGGAGAAAAACCATCTGGATTGCACAGTTCACAAGTGGGGCAGGCATTCCAGTGTAGCCAGGCTCCCACTGACTTTCACTTTGGTTCCTTTAAAACAGACCAAGCTGCTGTCAGTTTTCCTATGACTTTCTCCAGTTTAATTTTACATCCCATGCAAACTCTGCAAACTTTTTCCACTAGAATAAGCCAGGGAAAAAGTTTTTGCCTCGTGGCATTCAGAGAACACTGAGTTATGCAAGGAGGTTGGGTTTGTTTTAAGTCTGTTTTTTTTTTTAATTTTATTATTTCTTTCATGAACCTTAAAAAAAAATGATAGGCTTTATTTGTGCTAAAGCTGTGGTTACTAAGGAGCAGAGAAGGGTTAGAATGGAATCTTTTAGAAATTACTACTACATTTTGCAAATCCCAATTAGAATTATGGAATTAATTCCAGAGGAAATTATCAGAACATATATAGTTGTTGGCTCACTGGCTCATAGTAAGTATGAGGATGCAAACTATCATGACTGCATAGCCTGACACACATCTGTGTCCATATACATTCCCTTCTGTGATGCAAGCAAAATTCTCCACGATTTTGGTAAGTTATCTCTGCAGAGTAATTCCATGTAGTGTCCTGCAGTTTTTAAAAGGAAGCTCCATAAATATCCCAGTAATTCTAACTTTCCTCTAGCATTAGTAGCTTGAGAAATGAGTGACTTTAGCTGCCACAGCAGTTGGTTTACAGCTGTGCCTCAGATTAAAAACCAGAGAGAAGCCACAAGAATATTTTAAAGCGAGAAAGTGTCAAACAGCCAAAATAAAATAAATGTCCATACATCAGCTGACGTTCTTTGCTACCATAAGATCTACCTCAGTGTTTACTGTTGCTTGGGTTTTTAAAAGAGAAAATTCCTGAGCACTGTGGCTCTAATATCCACTTTAACATAACCAGGTTCTACTTGACAGAAAATTGATTTTTCTTCAACCATTTACTGATCCCTTTTAGGATAAACTGCACAGTGAGAGGGATCTGTGCGCTTTCACAAGCAGTCTTGATCCTGGTATCAGTGCTCCTAGGAAGCAGCGTGCATTAAAAGAGCAACACTTGTGTCTTCTCTCGGGGGACACAGCCTTGCTATGACTTCACGTGAAGGTAGACTGGGAGACCAAAGAAAAGAATGCAATTCATTTTTTCCTAAATATCCCAAACCCAACCATATACAGGCAATCCTGAGGCCTTGTAAGTGAACATGACCTTCATGGCTATTTCTTCTCCACAACAGCAGTGGCCACACCTTTGCTGGATGTTATGGAGTGAAAATAGAACACACCCATGGGATTTCTGTGCAATGGCTGTCTAGTGACATTATTCTTTTAAAACTGCAATGAATATGAGACGTGGTGTGAAGCTTTTAATTCCCAAGTGAAGGTTTATGACTTCAAATAGCAAAGTTTCCACGTAAATCAAAAAATGTCGCCCTCGACGAGACTGTCTAAGAATAGGAGGGAGGCAAGGTCTGTAGGATGTAATGTTGTTTAGGAGACTAAATTATGCAGCAAAAAAACAACCCAAAGTTGGGGCACATAAATCATTCTTAATGTCATTGAAGAAACACTGAAGAATCCCACAAAGACTTTTTCAAAAGGGCTTGTGTGCCAGAAAACTTTGTGTTCTTTCTAACTAATTGGTCTAATAAAAGATTGAAAATTACTTTGCCTTAAAGGATTGTGCTACTCTCAACAAATTAGTTACTTGGACTGTGATAGGCCATTCAATCCAATTTAAAATAACTCCTATCACACTGCAAACAGACAGAAAAGAATATATACGAATTTATACAAAGATGACACACATCCATTGGCCAAAATAACCAGAAAACATTTTCTGTGTGTTTCACAACTCACAGGACAGCTCAGTTAGAGCATTCAGCAGAAGCACTCAGGTGACAGTTACCCATGATAAATGATAATGCATTCGTTTCCTTTGGCAAAAGAAGAACCTAAACTGCATTACAAACATGTAAGCAGAGCTGGTGCAAACATTAACAACCACAAGGATTTCTGGTTGAAAAATATTTGTCAGAAAATTTCAGTGAGAAATTTCTACTGAATTATTAAGACATCTATCATGGCTTGATGTCCAGTTCTGTGAACAAAACTGTTCCTGAGTTCCCCCACTTCAGGTGCTGCTCTCCTACTCCTGCAAGCTGTGTGAACTTCAGGAGGAACTCTGGACCCCCAGTATGGCATTTCTGGACTACCCATGCTAGTCCTATATATACATACATATGGTCCTAAAAAGAACTATTCCTCCATACAGTCAAATCCTCCCCTCTTTTGGTTGTGCTCTGATTCCACTGAGTGAAGGAAGATGTTAATCAATTAGCTGAGATATGAACATAGCATCTATTTGAAGAAACAATATACTAGTTCTGGTAGAAATGATAAAAAGTACACTCAAAAATACCCAAATACTCAGCATTTATCACATACATTTTTTGTGTGATTACCTCTAAGAACAAGAGGTAGCGTAGGAGAATCTGCATTGGTTCAGTTTTATACTACAAGTCCAAGGATTTCACACAGGTGCAACAGTTCCTTTGGTGGCAAGCAGTATGCAGGACTAACAACTCGACACTTACACTCATAATTTCTGCACTGTGAACTGTTCTTATTTGTATTTTTATCCTTCTTTCCACCTCCTGCTTTTCAATCCACCTGAAACACACCAGCTAAGGGTAACCCCCTGCAAACTAGTGCTCTTGCTTCCTGGCAGCTGTATTTTTTTCCATTAAAATAATTAGTCATACAGGCTTTTTCCTTAGGGCAAATCTAGCCAGTTAATAATTAAATAACTAAATTGTTCAACTAGTTACAGGAACTCTGACCCATCCCCAGGCATCATTTGGCTTCCACAGTGAACAGGCACAGAGAAGATGCAGCCACCTGCTACAGCGAGTGGCTCTGCACAGCTCCCAGCCAAAGCAAGGGGACTGATGGAAGGGCCGTGCTGCAGCACACTCTGCCCCACTCCTGCTGCTAAGAAACCCGCAGGACTGGCACTCTTCTGCAGCCTGCTCTCCATCACTCTGAATCGATTTCCAGATGGAAGCCTGCCTGGAAGTAACGTTGACCCCTCCACTCCTCCTGGAGGGAACTGTGGCACAGAAACCTTTCAGATGTTGTGGCAGCAGCACAAATGATAGGAAAGCTGTACCACCCTCAGTAGGGCACAGCAAAGCTGTACGGGGCTCAGGTCCTCCACATGGATGGATTTTTCAGACTTACAGAGACTGTGGAAGAGGCCTGCCACGTTTGGATAGAAGCCTGCTCTGAGCGAGAAGGGCTTTGTTATTTATATAAGGATGCTAAACAGCTCCCTCAGGGAGGATCTAAATGTAAACTTGTTTATGTGAAACGTGAAAACTAACTGTAAACTCACAAAGTTGCCATTGCACTGCAGCAGTGCAGAACAGATGCCTTCTTATTTAGGCATCCAACTATTACCTGCAACCTAGATCTTTTCCTCAGATGTATGTTCACAATGAATTCACTAAAAAGTCAAAGCATGAAAATAGCAAACTAAACTGGACTAAATCAACCTTGAACAAGAAATGCATGGTGACTGCTGCAGAATTCGTTGTGATTCTTAAAGCTCAGGAACATTCAAATCAAGGAATAATAGAATGGCCTGGGTTGAAAAGGACCACAGTGATCATGTGGTTCCAACCCCCTGCTATGTGCAACCAGCAGACCAGGCTGCCCAGAGCCACATCCAGCCTGGCCTTGAATGCCTGCAGGGATGGGGCATCCACAGCCTCCTTGGGCAACCTGTTCCAGTGCATCACCACCCTCTGGGTGAAATAATGTTAGCAGCACAAAAAGATACTCCTTTCCTTGGGTTCGCATAGCAGGAGACAAAAGAACTTTGACATCTCATTTCAGCTCATCACAGAACAAAGACAGCAAAGGTGCCTCATGAAAGCATCATTTAAGAATGCAACCATGACTTTGTATAGCAAGGACAATGTTGTCCCTTTCTATGAATCCTAAGTCTGGTTTGTATGAAGACTGATGATCTCTTTCACAAGCCTGCCATTTCCTGAGACTAGTTTATTCTTGCTAGGATTAAGTAGATAGCATGAATAACAGGCTACCGTAGATGTTGTCAGCCAATTGAAGTGGATCATGACCTGATACTGATAATATAGATCTTAAGGAATATTACTCAGATTTGAAAACATTAAATGTTAAAAGCAATGTCTGGGATATTGTTCCAGTCCAGTATTATCTCTCAAACATTTATACAATTATATACTTACACAGCTAGTTTTATCTGGAGCAATGGTTCCTCCAGGCTGATTTAAGGAACTCAAACATTGAGCCTTGAATCCTATCCTGTTATTGTTTAGAAACAATTTATAGGGAAGGAAAGAGTAGTTGGTGAACTACTTTGTGAGGCAGGTCAGATCTGTGTGACTGTACATCCACACAGCCCAAATTCCTCATGCTGCAGACAGCTAGTCATTTCTTCTTTAGCACACAGGTATATTGAAAAACACTTCAAGTGATCTGCTTATATTTTATTCAATACATTCAGAGCCTAATCCAAAGCCTGTCAATGCCAACGGAAAACCAAAGTGTCATGCTGCATATTTTGAGTAGCCTGAATTAAAATACTACAGTATCTGATTTCCTTTGGAGCTGATAGGAAAAAAAAAAAAAAACCAAAAGACTCTCAAAAAGAACCAAATTCTTCAGAAGTTCTGTGGAGCAGCAGTTTTTGGTGGAGAATGGTGGAATGCTGGGCACTTATTTTCATCCAAAAATCAGAGCAGTCACTTCATTCTTTTGTAGAAAGCAACCTCCCTGCTATGTTTAATGTCACAAAAATGCTAACGGTTCATGGAGGAAATATTAGATCAGTGCTAAAATACAGCTGGGAAAGACCAGGGGAAACATTGCACAAGATCTGCAAGTACTTTGTGGAATATTTAGTTGGCACTTTTCTGGACTGTGTGTGATCATTTTCTGATATTTCTGAAGGCATGCTGGGAAAATGCTATGGGAAAATAACAGTCAAGTAGTAAAGCCATATGAAAAATATCAACAACAAATAATAATGAAAGAAGCCAATTTATTCCCCAGATAAATCAATGCTATGGCAGAATTACACTTTTTGTAGCAGTATTTCTTCACAGGAAAAGCACAAGCCTAAGCTGTGTTATTTCTGTAATCGGTTCCCTTTATTACTACTCCCATCAAGCTTCTGGCATTCAGCTGCAAATGAAAGAGGCATCACCGTGACCACATATTTCAAGATACCCACCAGTATCTTACTTTCCTGTGTCCTGTCATTAACTAACTTATCATTTTTTTTCTAATTTTCTGGAATGCAATCACTGATGCATTCTCTTGTGTGGAATGAGCAGCATTTCATCAACTTATATTCACTGAACTTGTAGTTGACTCCTCAGATCTTATCACTTGAGACAGATTTCTTCTTCAAAGTTTCATTTTATATGATTACACATCAGTCTTCCCTAGCACAGCACCTACCTCCACCCCTCTCCCCTTTCCTATTTTAAAGTTTTCTCTGTAGGTTCATCACTTTTAAAGGTATGTAGATCATTTCCTGCTCTAATTTCCCCAGGTCACTTTGATTTTGCTCTCTTATGTGTTTTTCTTTAGTGTCTGGGAACAGACAGTCTTTCCCTCTGAGGCAGGCATAAGTCCAGAGACGTAGAACTTCTACAAAATGCCACCAACAGAGTGCAGATAGAGTTTGAGCATTAACATTTACCATCCAAGGCCCCAGAAGGGTGTATATTCCAGTAACATGCCAACCCCTTGAGCAATAATAATATCCTGCCAAGGACAGCCAAGTAAAACCAGATGCCGTGGGTTGGAAAGATACAGAATGCACTAATAGACAGCATGATATGAGAATATAAGGAGAGAACAAGGAAACAAGTGGAGAAATAAAGGAAGAGACAAAAGAAGTAACAGTGATAGTATGAGAAAAGCAGGCTGTGTAGGAAAGAAAAGGAAGGCAGATATGGCTGCAAAAGGGAGAAAAATGCTTTTTAGATACATATGAGGAAAACATTGCTAGCTGTAATATTGTTGCCTGTGTAAAAGTAATTTAGCAATCAGGATTTTGAGACAAAAATTAGTGTTTTCTACAAATGTATGCCTTATTAAATGTTTGGTAAATATGAAGTACATTTGACTGTATAAAGCTCTGACCTTTCCTTTATTACCTACAGTTCTATCCTTAATTTTGCCACTGCCATGAATGGTGCCAGCCTATTTCAATCCATCTTCAATAAATTCCTGATAATCGCATGTGTGTTAACCTTTCACAGCAGATGTCAATATTGTCCTCTTACTGGGGCTAATACTGAGGGGATGAAAAATATACAACTTAAATAAATTTCAGTAACTTGAAAATGCTCTGCATGTCTCCTGAAATAATTCCTAACACCACTTCAGTACATTAACCTTTGCCTTTAGAATAGCTATAGTCAGATAAATCATTTAACTCTACCATCAAGGCTGTTACCTTTGGCTTTTTCCATTACTTTCTATCTTGTTATTCAATTACTTAAATCAGTCACTAGAGACTACTTCATAAAACTTAAATAATCTATAAAACAACCATTTATATACAATGATTTTGCCACGATTTTTCCACAGTCGGCCCAATTTTCTTTGCAAATTTTACCAAATTTCTCTTTACATTAAGAAAAAAAGTCATTCCTAGAGTAGCTAATGAAAAAACTACTGGAAGACACAAAGCTACTGCAGAATAAACACTCCTGTTTAGGTAGCATCTGCCTTCGGGATCAGATACATCAGTCTTTGAAGACTGGGGCTGCAGGGCCAGGCTCTGGATTCGGAGTTACCTGGGTGTGTAGCAACACAAATCCACTGTGACGGCTCATAGCCAGAAACAGTGCAGAGCAGCCAATGGCTTTACACAAACATGTATCGGGAAGATGTGACTGCTTTGCTCTTCCCATAATATCTCTCAGCTAGAGTTCTGATGATCAAACAGGCAGAGATGGAAAAGCACTTCCATTCCCCCAAATACATCTGATTAAGTAGGAAATGTTGAGAAGGTCCCTAAACTTTTCAACATGCAGGATGCTGGATGCTGTCAAAATTGTAGCTTGCAAATAGCACAAAGGTTTTGCCCTTGCCTGACGTACCATAGGGGAAAAGTCTCCCTGACTTTATTGCATAAGGTTCTCTCGCAAACAACAGTTATCTTAACAAGGGTATGGAAAATTCTTGTTGCCGTTTTTATAAATGCTGTCAAATGGAAAATGAATTAACAGAACTTGAAGAGTAGGTATGAGAGCAATCTCATAATGTCCTCATTGTTAGAAAGCAATGAACAAACATACAGAGTTAGCCATTATATTGAAAACAATCATTTTCCTAAAATAGCCCGCAGCAGTAAACAGCTACAGAAAGGGATTTGTTACCAATCATACAACACTGTGTACTAACTACTAGTTAGATCTTCTCCTGATACTCAGCAGGCTTCTCTGCTTTGCAGTCTGGGAGAAAGCACTGATCATAAATAAATAGCCAAGTTTCCAGCCTCCTAATTTAGCTACACAGTGAAGAACATAAACTGCAGGGAAAAGAGAAGGGGAATGAGAAGGAATGCCTGTGGAACTGATATTTAGACCATTTTTGAAACTTCATTCCTGTTGTGGTATCAGCGGGAATTTTCACAGAGAAGTATAAAATTGGGGCAGCTCTGGAGACAACTTTATCAACGCATTTCTTTGAAAACATGGAGATTTGAAACTAAAAGGATTTCACACGGACACCCCAGCTCTCTTCCTAAAGGAAGGCTTGTTGCAAAGGAACCATATTGAAGGCCCAGGAGACTGGCATGCCAGGACCACAGACCTCAGCTCTCTGGTAGTAACCTTACCCTACTTGAGGCCCTAAATGTGTCTCTACTACTTCACGTACGTTGAATTGGGGAACAAACTGTAAGGCATTAACTAGTAAAAGCACGAAAAGCTAGAGAGAAAATGTGACCTGATGTAGTGGAGCTTATGGTCTTGCGGTTGTCCATGAAAGTGTTAAACCTAGATACAAATGCAGATCTCCTAGGACAAAACACATCACAATTTCCACACTAGACCAGCCTTGCACTCTGTAGGAGACTCTTCACTTCCTAGAGCATATCAGCTGCCTCCTCTGAAGTCTCTGTGAGTTCTCTTTTCTATACAACTTCCTAGGACATAAATCTCCATCTTCACCTCCCTCATCATCAGAGCTGCCAATCCTACTCACGTGCCTTCAACAGGGAGAACAGACAGATGCCGAATGAGGAGCATAGTCCTTATTTCAGACTTGACTTACATGGATATCCGTCTGGTCCTCTCTCCAAACCAGCCTCTCTTCTCTTCTCCAGTACCAGAAATGTCAGCCTCATGAGTGAGCTCTCCTACAAACACAAAAAGAGGAAATATGTTCGTTCCTTCATGCTCGTGGTAACTGCTCCTTTATATTGCAACACCTGATTGAAAGCGTTCAGACAATTTTTCAATTTTTTTAATGCCTTTAAAAATTGCTCTTGGTTGTTTGTTATTGTTTGTTTGTTTTCAAATAGAAATAGTGTTAGCTGTATTATTAGCATTTGTTAGTTAATTTTCCAGATAAAACATTTTCCTTATATTTTATGTGGCATTCTGGTTAACAAAACTAATTGCTCAGAAAGAAAAAATATATCTATCTCTGTACAATTAGGGATTTTTTTCCCTTGGCTTATAGAAATTGTAACAGTGCTGTAAATATATGTACAGGGCAACTGCTGAGCTAACAAACAGTGGATGACCACAAAACTTGCTTGTCAAATACACCTTGTGCAAGTATTGAGAACAGTTTATTTTGGAAAATGTACAAAAGCATCTTGCAATACCCCAGTGCTACCAATGTGGAGAAAAACAGAGCATTCCACATTATTCACAACCATCTGAAAAACAAACAAAACAAAACAAAACAAAAAAAAAAAGAAAGAAAAAAAAAGTCAACTGATTTCCATTTTTCTTACTGAAAATAGAAATGTTTTTCCCATTTTCAAGAGAAAATGGTTGAGGTTCAATACTTTCAGAAATGCATATATGCAGACATAGTCACAGATAAAGACACAGCATCACCTCAGACCATTCAGGATCTTATTCATGAGGCCAGACTATCAAATAAGAGCAACCCAAAGGCTTTTGGATTTGTCAGCTGCATCACCCTAACAACACCTATCCATGCAAAATGCCATTTCTTAGTCCTATCCGACAGATTCACATCTGTGAGTACAGAAATAGGAGAAAAGATGCTGAGCAGTGTGTGCTCACTTGCACCGTTCTCTGAGACATTGGCTGACCTCCACTATTACTGAATTCATCGTAAAACCTCCTACAGAAGATGCCTTTTAATTACAGCTTGCATTTTATGTCCCACCCATTACCACTGAGTTAACTACAGCCTGGATTTAAACATTATCATTAGCTTCAACATTTAAGACGTTTAAAAGGGAATTAAGAATAGATAATGACAGTTCACTCTCTCTAAATATTTAAGTATGGGAAGAAAAGACAACGAAATGATATGGTACAGAATGTGGGGGTCTGCATCATAATTTGGTACCTTCTGCACATTTTTATATTGCAGAGGAATTTCCAAGATGCAGCATTTGTGGTCTCAGGCCAGAGCACAGGAACGGAGGCTTTTGGGATTTCCACTGAAATTTGGCATCCTTTGGTAGTTTCAGGCAACCAGCAGCACGTCTGGGCCTCTGTCATGTGCTCAGATCACAGACTCGCAAGTAAAAAGCAGCTGCTCACCAAAACTAGCTCCAACATCAAGTGAAGAACAACTCAAGAAAAGCAGTATTCAATTGCTAGTATGAAGACCAAGACTGAATTACAGTGGGTACTTCCATTATTCCTGCACTTCATGAAGCCCAGACTTAAAACAGAATTCTCCTCGACAGTACAGAGGAGTGATCATAATAAAAAGGAATAAAAAAATTAACTTCAATAGTCTCAGACATCGTGGAGAGAAATTAATATAACTATCTGGATAGAGAGCACTGAATGTGAGCAATTGAAAAAATTCCCTAAAAAGCCCCAGAAATAAGCATTATTTTGCATTTATCTTTATTTGTATTAATTTAGGAATGTGTTCTTAGAGCCAAAATTCTTCTGGACCTTGTTTCTTAATAAATAAAATACAAACATCACTGTGACTTTAGTTGTGTGAAGAGATGAGGAGGAGGAGGAAACAAGCTATGAAATGAGCACAAATGATGCCCATCTTTTAAGTGAGGTTTCCAAGGCATTTAAGCAGCTGTTAATCAACTACACAAAAATATGTACGGAACATCAAGAGAGGACATTTGTGTTTGTGCTGGGTGCTATCTTGCACTTCTTGCTCAAACATTCCTTCTGATAGAAGGATTCATTCCTATTGTTTTATGCTTGTTCTGTTGCTGATCTACAATTACCTTTCAGCATCTGCTCTATTATTCCATCAATCGGCTCTTTGTACACACAAAATCATGGAATCCAAGCTCTATGCCAAGCTGCAGTGTAAGCTCTTACAAAATACTTGAAATGAGTGTCATATCAATCATCATTGTGAGCTGTCTGTACTGTGCTTGATGCTATGCTCCACCATCATAAGGCAGAACATTTGGTCCATGCTTGCCAGCTGTTCTGCTATCCTCTGTTAACCCAACTTAGATTTCTACCAGCAGTAAAACAAAGGATTTGTATTTTGCTGATACACGTCTAAAATATATACAGTACAACAAAGCTCATAAAATCTCAGAGAATACAGAACCTTTCAAATTTAGCAAGCTCTACAGCACCAGGCAATGAACAGAATGCTGGTAAAATTGTGATGTTTTAGATACACATTCAGTATAAGGCACGTATTACAAATATGCTAAAGATATTTCAAATATGCTCATGAACACAGCGGCAGAAAAAAACACATACTGAACAAAACCTTATTTTTGCAGTCTTCCTGTGTCTGTGCTGCATCCCAAAGCACAGCAACGACGTGCCCGTATCCTTACAATGGGACAGCAGAATTAAATGACTGCCCTATAATTTCAGAATTGCTCCAGCCCCAGCACACCACCTCTGATGGGCAGAACCGACCACACACAAACCATCTTCCTCAGCTGTGGCAATGTAATTTCAGCCCTGCTGGCAACATGCTGGAAACCAAACCTCCTTTCAGTTTCAAACCTCAGCCTTTGAAAGTAACATTAAAGGCTCTTGTTGAGAGACTGCTTTTTAATTTGTGTTTTGCTTTGTTTTTAAAGGGAGAACTGAAATCTAAGTGTCTCCAGTAGGAAGGCTCTATTTGTGCCTTCTCCCTCAGATAATGGCAGCAGGGAGAGGGGAGCTTTGGTTCCCTGTCAGCCTTCCCAACTGCTGCCTAAATACAAGACCGCAGTGGCCTTTGAAAGCTTCCATCATACTTGATTTATAAATAAAGTATCCATTCCTACATAAACGTCACATTAAAGGGCGTCACAGAACTCAGCACAGCATCTGCCTAGCCACGACTTCACATGGAAACGTTATTCAAGCTCTTGCCCATATTTTCCATCCAAATATTTGTACAGTTTCAGATGGCTTCAGGAGCCCGGTACTGACATCACTGCTGAAATCAATAAAGCTCTGCCTCCAGCTCCACCGGGCCGGCCGTGCATCCTGCACACACAGCTGTGAGCAGCAGCCCCAAACTGCCAGGATGTCGGTGATGGACACTGCGTTATCATCCCTACCTGCTGCAGCCTGCTCCTCAGCGTGTGAGGAAGCACTTTATGCTCATCTAAGGAAGGTCACAAGGCGGTGGTCACAAAGGGCTCTGATTTAGAGCAGCTATCTCCAAACAGCCTGTAGCAAAACTTCCCTAATCGCGTACCCAACTCGCTGCATGTACAGATGCACGCTGCCTTTAGCTTTATGGATCATGAGTAGCTGGAGTGAAACGAGCTACAGACGGAACTCAGCTGGAGAAGCGGACGCCTTGGTGCTAAACGTGCGTGCCTGAGGCATCCCGGAGCACAGCCACGTGCGTACCGGCCAGGCACCTCCCAGCGGTCGGGCAGAGGACGACAACACCCCAGAGGCTCAGAAATCACTGCCCCGCGATGAGGTGTGCGTGGAGGTCACTGAAGCTGACGCTTCTAGTTGGGCTTCTGTCTTACCATGAAGGAAAACACGTTACGAGAAGGACGGAGCGGCTCCCACCGGGCCCGGCACGCCACGTGCCCCCCAGCGCTCCCGGTGCTCCCCGTCACCTGCAGAGGCACGGCAGCTGCACATCGCCCCGCCCGAGAGCACAAAGCCGCCCTTGTGCCTCACCGGGGGCCTTGGAGGACGTTCCGTCGGGGCTGCGAGGGGCGGCGAGAGGCTGTGAAGGGCTCTGAGGGCGGCACGGAGCCGGGACGGGCAGCGCACCTCCGACGGGCTCTGAGGGGCAGCACGGGTCTGCGGTCGGGCTGAGGGGCGGCACGAGCTGCGAGGGGCCGGGGGGGCGGCGCGAGCTGAGGGGCGGCGCGGGCCGGGCCGGGGCGGGGCGCGCGCCGGGCTGGGTGCGGGCGGCGCTGGCAGTGCAGCGAGCGGGGCAGCGGGGCCGGGCGCTCCGCGGGAGCGGCGGACAACGAGCGGCCGTTCCGTGACGGCGCTGCGGGCCGGATTGCCCGCGGGGAGCTGGGGCTGCCGGTTCTGCTTTGCTTTCCCCGTCCCGCCCGCGCTTTGCTTACTTCGGCTGGGCTTTTTTTTTTTTTTTTTTTTTTTTTTAATCGTTATTATTTTTTGGAAAACGGAAGGAGGATGGGATTCGAGCTGGATCGCTTCAGCGGGGAAGTGGACCCCGACTTCAAGTGCAACCTGTGCAACAAGGTTCTGGAGGACCCGCTGACCACCCCCTGCGGCCACGTGTTCTGCGCCGGCTGCGTGCTGCCCTGGGTGGTGCAGCAGGGCAGCTGCCCCGCCAACTGCCAGCGCATCTCCGCCAAGGAGCTCAACCACGTCCTGCCCCTCAAGAGCCTCATCCTCAAGCTGGACATCAAATGCGACAACCACGCGCGGGGCTGCGAGGCGGTGGTGCCGCTGCAGCACCTGGGAGAGCACGCCGAGACCTGCGACTTCTCCCCCGCCAAGTGCCGCAACCGCGGCTGCCGCCAGGTGCTCAACCTGCGCGACGTGGAGGCGCACATGCGGGAGCGCTGCGAGGCGCGGCCGGCCGGGCTGTGCGAGCAGGGCTGCGGCCTGATGCTCACGCACGGCGAGCGCAGGAGCGGCGGCCACAGCTGCCTGCGGGCCCTGCGCGCCCACGGGGCCGCTCTGCAAGCGCGGGCGGCGGCGCTGGAAAAGGCGCTGAAGAAGGAGGCGCTGCGCGCCGGGAAGCGGGAGCAGTCGCTGCTGTCGCGGCTGGCGGCGGCGCAGCTGGAGCTGCAGGTGACGGCGCTGCGCTACCAGAAGCGCTTCACGCAGTACAGCGCCCGCCTGGACGCCCTGGCCCGCGCCCGCTCCGCATCGCCCGGCAAGGTAAGGGCGGCCCCGCGGTGACAGCGCGCCCGCCCGCGGCACCCGGCGTGTGTTCTCCGTTCTCTCCCCGTAACGAAACTGGAGTTTCCGGGGCTGGAAATGGCGCTAAGCCTCCAGGGGCTGGGGGGTCCTGGGCGGGTGTTCGGTGCCCTGGGGGCAGGCTGTGCTGTCTGCGTGCCGGGGTCAGACACCTGCTCAGTCCCTGCATTTTGTCCTTAAAAGATCAATTTCTGAGGAGAAAAATTAACTTGATTCCAGGCAGTCAGAAATGGACTATTTATAAAGGGCCCAGAATCAAAAGGCAGAGCTGCAACAACCCCCGAGCTCTAATTGGAAAGGGGCTCCCCGGCGAGGGAGGCGCTCGGAGCCAATTATCTTTTAAATGAAGAGACTCGGAGCCCTCCCGGTGACCCGAAATGCGCTGCCACATCCCGGCACGGCCACATACCGGCACAATCACATCCCCGCATGGCAGTTCTCAGTTGCTCGGACTGTCACAGCCGTGTCTCCGCCGCGATGGTGCTGGGGCAGCAGGAGCTGCGCAAGGGAGACAAAACTCATTGTTAAAATTGTGTTTTCTTCTTAGAGAGGCCACCATTTCAGGGTTTTGCCAATACGGAATGTATCTTAACACTAAGCCGACTCTCCTGACTTAGGCAGTTCTGGGAGGGATGCTGACCCACATGGAGCCCCCGCACAGCCCTGCTGCCTCCTCACACCTCAGCTCTGCTCTGCTCCTAGCAGCACAGCTTTCCCTCATGCTGCTCCATGGCCAGTGCTGGTTGTGTTGCTTATGTGCTATTTCACTCTGTGAAGTTAGTGAGCTGCACTAAAGGTGCTACTACCAATAACAGTAAGCTAACAGCAAAATTTCTTATCAAACTGATGGATGCAGCTGGCCAGAGGGACCGGGCTGGATTTCAGCCCTATTACAAAAGGCTGCTATGCAGCTTTCTGAAGCAGTGCCTAATCCGAAGAAAGCTGGAAGGTGTCATGTCACCACAGGCTTGTGGCTCAGCGGTCAATCACATGTCTTTCACAGCAGTTTGGGCAGCCCTCCAACACCAACAGCTTATGTCTGCCTTGTGCCCAAAGAAGTACAATCAGGAAACTTGCATCTTTGTGCTCTGGAGAGAGTTTTGAAAAGCCTTTGGTAATCACCTAGCGCAGGGGATGCTTTCCAGTTTGGGGATGTGGCCTGCTTCCAAGCTGTTCCTTAGGGGCTGTTTGCTCAGAGGTTCTAGCACAGGCTGCACAGTGTAGGATGCCGGTTATAAACACTTGGCAGGGCATTGTGTGCTTGCCTGAGGATTAGATTCCTCGCTGCCTGGATTACATGTATGATAATATAGAATAACAGACCTCAACTTCAGAGGAAATTGCATATCCAAAGCGTGCAGCACCACTGCTGTCATTATTTTATTATGAAAATACTCATATTAGATAGGTTTTGCTATAAACTGTAATTATCCTGTGTTAAAACACCTAGCACTAATGAATGGTTCAGAATGTGGCGATTCTCAAACTTATTGTAGGATGTTCTGGATTCTCTGCAGATGGAGAAAAAGGGATGTTCTGACTGTTTCTGCAGATGTAGAAACAGACTAGAATAAATCAGAGGTTGTTCCTTCCAGTCAAAACAAAGTGCCCACTTACAGTTCCGTTTAAAGGCTTCGTTAAGGGGAAATATGATAGTGATGGATGAAAGACCCATCATGAAGGACCCAAACTTTTGGCCGTTTGGCTGGGCAAGCTCCAGACACGTAGATCTGCATTAACACAGCCTTTCTTTGTGGCATTGCATTTATCACTCAGCTTTCCCATGTTGTTGCCATAACAATATCCATACACAAAATATATATTTTATACACACTCAGAGAGTCTTCTGATAATACCTCCCAGTTCTGTTAGTGCATTAAACAGGTGGCTGTTAAATAATTCTAGTTCTGTTTACCACGTGTACGCTTTTCCATCCTCTTAGCCACTGAGGGAACACTTTAATTTCACAGTGTATTTACTGGATGTCTGACCCATGCTTATTCCAAAAGACAAATCTGAAGGCTTATTTAGAGGGAGACTTTATCCCTCGTTTGAGAGGTGACGCTTATTGCGGACAAGCTTAAGGAGGGAGTGGTGGAGAAGGCAGCATGTCTTACTCAAAATTATTGTTCCCTTTGATCAGACCTGTCCATCCTGAAACATCAAAGTCTAAGTAAGCAAGAAAAACCTCATACTATTCAAACAATGCTTAATCCTTGCTGAAACATACCACTGTTCACACCTATTGATAAGCTGATGTAGTCGAGCCTTTATGTACACAGCCATCAAAGTCCTCTGGGAAGCTGTAGGAGGGAATCTGAACCAGCTCTTGGTGCTGGTTCCAGTCTGCAGTGTCAAAGCTGTGCCTGGCAAGGTGTGCTTTCAGGGTGGCATTTATACTGTACAAATGTCAGTCTGTCAAAGGTGAATGAAGGCTTTGAGGCGTGGCAAAGCACAGTCTTTGGAAGTCCGGTCTTAAGCCCTTTTGCTTTACTGGCTACAGGAACCAATTCATGATCTGGTGTTTAAGACCTGTGGCTTAGTGCCTATGTGGAGGTAGTAGCACGGGTTTTAATTGCATGAATGCCAAAGGAAGCTCTTTAAGACATGATTGTGTTCTTTCTCAGGCTGACCCAAGCAGGCTCAGCTGGGCTGCAGTCAATAAACAAGGGGCTGAAGTGTTTCCTGTTACAGACAGAGCTTCCTAGCCACTGTATTACCAAAGAAATTGTCTTGCAATCAGTCTTGCAATACAGGAAGCAAAAGGCAGTCTATTAGATCCCCATTACTCAGCTGGGAAGAACAGGGAGCTGCAGCATTTCCAGTTATCTCACCGCCTAATGATTGCTTCACTGGAATGCTAGACATATTAGAGGAGGAAAGAATGGCAGAGCTCTGGAAGAGTAATTTACATCATGGCTTCCTTAAGAAGCAAAAGCAGTTGTGAAAGAAATTGCTAAGACTGAGAGGAGAATCTGCAAAAGTAACCAATTGGCAAAGCAATGCACTGCTGCCTTCCATGTGCTTGGCTGTTCAGCACAGATGGTGGAGTTATCACTGACTGACATGAGGGGTTTGTCTGTAACGCTACTCTGCTGCCAAAGGGACGCTGCAGACAGGGTACAGATCTGTCAGGTCTGAGCGGAAAGTTTCTTAACACCCCTGAGTTCATTTTTCAGGAATACTAAAGAAAAACACTGCAGTGGAGTGTTTGGTTTTTTTCCACAACTTTTGGCTACCTGCTTTACTACTTTTTCTGCGGGGCATACAGGCATCAAATCGTAGCCACATCAGGAGGCTTTAATGAAAGCATTCAATTCTAATTAGAGGAAGTGTCTCAAGAGCAATGTTGTAATTGTTTCTTGATTGTTCTAATTGATTTGCCTTTTTAAAAGGCATAACAGTGGAAGTAAACAGTGACACTATCACATCCCTGTCTTTCAAATGCTGAGTTATCAGTCCACGAAAGCAGCCCCACAGGACTGTAAGTTTGCTCCTTGAAATGCTGTCTGACATACAGGTTTGAAGGCTCACAGTGCAACAGCCTTTACTTCATTTTCCAGTCCTCCTCTGAGTACCTGATTCTTACTGATGCTGAGTAGGCAAATTAAAATAAAATTAAAATAAAATTAGTTGGAACTCATTCACATTTCTCTGTAACAGGCCCAAGTGTACTTACTATGGGACCTGTAGGAAAGATAAGATCGCAATCTGACAAGAAAATTGTAAACCACATTTTCAGGTGAAGCCTGTTGGCTCAGCAGCTCTGTGGTCAGCAGAGCTCCACCAGCTTACATCGGGAGGAATTTGGGCTTTGTAATCTTCCCAAAATCTATGAGAGTAATTCAGTAATCCAGGATTACTTGGACATTTTTTTATGAGTTTAATAGACATTAATATTTGATTGGCAACTTCAAACTGATATGTTAGAAGAAAAATGCACAAACTAAAACCAGCTGCATCAAATTACAATGTAACTGTTGTAATTTCTGTCATTAATTGGTTATGAAAACCAGACTTGTAAGATAACTTCCTCAAACCTTCTTTGTGTTCATAACTTTTTCACCCTATGGATAAAACAAAGAAAAAATCTCAGAGGTAGAAATGTTCACAGATATCTGTGGATTTACACCGTACAGCTGGGAGTACCCTGTTCTTATTTCTGAAGAAGAGACTATTATTTAGATGGCTTTTTGTAATTGTGAGCTGTTGTATAGTCTTGTAGTGTTTTGCTGTGAATGACAGCACTTAACTGAGTCTGATGACACTGTGAGGATTTAATTGTATTCTGCAGTGTGTGCATGCAGGTTTATCCTAGCAAAATGCAGAGGCCTAAGTATCATCACACTGTCACAAAAGAGATTTTGTATACGTTTATAGAAGATGTACCTTTTATGAGCACATCTGTGCTTAGGAGCAAGCTTGGGTAAGTCAGGATAGCAAATGATGTTTGCGCAGTCCTTCAGATATTAAAGGCTGTCCTGCCTTTCTCTGATGGGCATTTTTTTTTTTTTTTTTTTTTTTTTTTTTCAAAATCAGACATTTGTTCACTGCAGAATTTCATGTTTTAGAGAATTAATACAACAGTTTTCAGTGCTGAGGGATTTTTGTTTTGCTAGTGTTAAAATTCCAAAGAAAATTGTGCTCAGCATCTCTTTCCAGCAGGCGCTGTGAATGGCAATTAGCACCACAGCCCCTCTGCAAAATTTGTAGCAGTTTTGTTTAAAGCTGTTTCTAAAGCTCGCCAGAGATTTGCTGTTGTATCACAGTTCATATTCGATACTGTTTAAAACAATGTATTGCAGCTAGCGCCAGAGAGCAACAACATAAAAATGCAGCCCTTCAGACACCCTCAAGCACTGGAAAAGTCAAGAATCTGACTACTGGAGCCGCGGAGTATTTTACATAACAGATCACATATGACTGGGTCAAGTAGTTGCAGGAACAGTATTGCATATAAATATCTTCTGTTGCTGTTAAGTGTCTCACTGTAGATCTCAATAAAAAATACGCATAAATCTCCAGGGCGGGTTTTGCAGAGGCGCCGTGGGGTGGCTGGAGCCGGGGCTGCTGCCTTCCCAGCTCTCCCGCAGAATTGTTCTGCACTTCATGGGAAAAGGAACTAACAAAGCGACCCAGCAGACCGGGATAGAAGTGTTATCTGTCCTGCTCATCAGCGCACACAAATGCTTTGAATGCATCTCTCTGTTCTTTACAGGGTGAAGAAACTAAAGCGCTGACTCTCGTCCTTCATCGTGACTCAGGCTCTCTTGGATTTAATATTATTGGTGGCCGACCGTGCGTGGTATGTTAATTGTTAAAATATGTTTGCCCTTTCCAGTTGGGAAAAGCATGGAGGTCAACACTTAGAGGAAAAATGCTGCTGACAACTATTTGGCTCTCTTGGGATTCTTTCAGAGCAAATCTTACATTCAGATTAGTATTGGAGGTCTATTGACTGTATGTTCTTGTCTCTCACATCTTCAGTCTCGCACACGGTCACAGCCAGTGACACTGACACGGGTGGGATGTCACCCCAAAACGCTGAAAGCCCCGGTATCTTTTTTCTCAGACCGTACTGTTTCAAAGATAGTGCATGAGTTCAGGACCGCAGCTTTAGACCTTTTACAGTTCATTAAGAAATGGATATTTACTCTCCTTTCCACCAGAGACCAGGCTGCCCTCTGTGCAGGTGAAGGGATGTAATTTAAACAACCTACGTTTGAATTCCATGATTTCAGCAGATGTTTCCTGCACACACACTCACTAATGTATTTTTTCTTGATGCTTGCTGGCAGGAGCTGCTGCATCTGACTTTAATTAGATCAAGGAGTGGAATATACCTTGTCCTAGTAATTTAGAAAAGTACTCAGAACTACTCCTTGGACTGTCGGAAATGTGACATTAATGACAATTTATTCCTGGTGAATTCACTTGAAAGTTATTGTTTATAGTTAACATTTTTCAGTTCCTTTTCTGAGAAACTGTTCTGCACCAATAGCTGATTTCACAATAGACAGGGATATGAAGATACCTTATTAGTTAGAGGTTGTTTTTCACAGTTTTATTTCCAAGGTTCCAGAGGAAGAGCCGTGCAACTAAAAATAAAAACGCACTGTTGCTTTCTGTTTGATGTGCAATCAGGCTGCTGTCTCACTGGATTCTACATTACCATAATTATAATGACAGCTACTACTGAGCTGGCCTAAGTCAGAAGAAAACAATTATCCTGCAAATGATGAGCCTAATGAAAGTCCATTCCTGGCTGTACAGTTACTCAGAATGGGAGGATCAGGTGTTCTCATTAGTCCAAATAGTCCCATATTAAGATATCACTAAGAATATTTATTCCAAATTACATGCACTGCTGTGGCACAGGCGAGTTTTTGCTCAGCGCAAATGAGAGTTACTTCAAGGTTCAGTAACGAGTTTTTCATTTCATCTTTAAAGGACAATCAAGATGGTTCAGCCAGCGAAGGAATTTTTGTATCAAAAATAGTTGACACTGGGCCTGCTGCTAAGGAAGGAGGGCTCCAAATTCATGACAGGATTATTGAGGTATGTGAGTACACTATCCAGCCTCTTTTAATAGTCCGAGTTCTGTTGTCATGTCTTCAAATGGCATGAAGTTTAGCGTGGGTTCGGGAGAAATGTACCCTGGTAAACACTGTCTAGAAGACATGTCTGCTAAAATATGCTCGACTTGATTCAGTGCTGACCTCTGTGGCTTTAGGTATAGTTCTTACCTAAATATAGAAACCAGATTATGGTTGGTATGTGCACGTCCTGACTTTCTGAGGAGCGAGTATCTATCTGGTATGCCGTAGATATTTCTTTTTAAAGCTATTGGAAACTTGTAAGTTATTTAGTTAAAACCATATGTGAAATATCTGTAGTGTAAACCTTGATTTTATTTATCCTGGTTTCTAAGACCAAAGGTAATAAATGTTTCGAATGGCCAGAAAATATTCTACTCTGCAGTTTCTGTAGGATTTATTATAAACCTGCCTGAGGTACTCCATTACTGTTGTTTGTAACTACTTGTATTATTCCGTTTGGAGTCTGAATTTCTTCTCATTTTGCCAAAGTCTTGACATCAATAAAAAGGCCTTTCTGTGAAAGTGATGGTTGCTTGAAATGTTTGTTTGGGAAAAAAGATCTTTTTTTTGAGAGAGAGAGAGAAAGAATGAGGTTGGTTTTCATGAAATGCAGCTGAGTGTGAGTCCGTTTCCTTTGTTTAGCATTTTACAGTTTAAAAAAGTGTTCTTTGCTGTCTTATTTCTGTAGGCTGGAGAAACTTTGAAACTTTGAGAGTCTGTTGTTCCAAAAGATAAGTGCTGTGTTTGTTGCCAAGGATATCATGGAGCAACCAGTTTCTCTAAGTAATGGAATTCTATTGCTCTTATGTTTTGCAAATGAGCAGTAAACAGCTGTTAAGGATTTTCTGTTGGCAGAAGACAATGTGTATTTGCTATTTTCTGTGCTGTTATGGTAAATCGTATTCACAATTTAGTAAGGATATAAAATATTAATTAAGTTTCTTCATATGGAAAGGAGTGGAGCCACAGTAGCAGAACTATAAAAAGATAAGAAGCTGAGCTGTGAAATGATCCAGAGTTGCTTAAACCATATTTATGGTATAACATAATTGGGAAAAGGTCTGCAATTTTTGTTTGAACTAGGATTTTTCCCATAGGCACATATTTCCCCAAAAGCGTGTTTGAAAAGCTGACATCCGTTTCTGAAGTAGCGCATAATCACACGAACAAAACAACCATGAAAAACAAAACGTTGGAAAATCAAACTCCCCAAAGTAAGGAGATGTCCTGGTTTTCAATCTCCTTGAGTGTTAGCACTGTAACTCAGCCTGGAATTGCAACCATATGGCAGTTTGTTATAGGAGTTGCCAGGAGAAAACGAAGGCAGCTGACCTCCACAGGCCCTATAGATTCTGCTCTCTTGCAAGCGATTTTGGTCCTTACTGCTTTTCTCTGCTCCATTTTTCCAAAGTTCAGTATTTGGCACTGGTAGCACAGACCAGGCTGAGCAACTAAATACTGCTATGGTGCTTGTGCCAACGGTAAGAACCCAAGAAGAACATAGAGGAAGGCAGGCAGGGTGAGATTCCATGCTGTGTTTCTTGGCTGCTCTGTGAGTGCAGCCTTACCTCTGTCAGTAGCATTTGGGCAGAGTTCTTCCCACAGTTCCAAGCTACATTCTCTCGTAAGACAGAACTCCAGAATGAAAACACAAGGAGAACTGGTTGTATGTGTAGCATGCTAAGGGTAGCAGAAGCCCAACTGAATGCTGTGTGTTGACAGCCTGTGCTGTCTGCAAATTCGTTTTCATATTCACTCATTTCTAAATACACACAAAAGGCTGATGAAAATTCAGCAAAACGGTTACAAAATCACTGACTTTGGATGTGTGAGTTTGGATTAGGAATGCCTTGTTGAAGGCAATCTCTGGGAGACACCCAGCTGATGAGTTTTGATTCCCACTGTGGAGCAGTCACTGAGTGTGCTAATAGGTTCTTTTCAGATCAAACGGCTGAATTTAATGCCCCCCAGCCACTACAGGCATCCGGTTCACAGAACTAGAGTGGTCTGATGCAAAGCCCTAGAAATCCTTGTACTGGGGACATCAGCACCTAAAAACTACTGTATACTTTTTGACTCTGTGAAACTTGTATTTATTGCACTGTATTTAACCCTATTCTAGGCAAGGAAGAAAAGGGATACCTCTTGCAATCAAGGCATCTAACCCAGCTTTGTCATACTAGACAATTAGACAGATAATTAGATAGATAATTGAAATATCCTGTAAATTACCTAGCTGAAGATCAGTAAACATTTAATGATAGTCTCTAATGAAACAAAACCCAAAGTTCATAACTACTTCTGGCAGTTCAGCAGATGTAGCTGTAAATGACAAGATGCAATCAAAAGCCTCAGGTGGAACCCATCGCAGACAATAGAGCATGCTAATGGGTCACATTTGCTTTGAAAAGCACGAGAGATGACAAAGAAACAGGATAATTATCTAGAACTGAGTTTGGCTATCTAGAACTTATTTGATTTGCTCTTAATATTATAGTCTTAAGTAACACCAGCATGATTTTAAATAGACCCCTTCACAGAGAACTCTCATTCTAACATAAGATGCTGAGCATAAGATCTCCAAAATGATTCCAGAGTTCATGGCAGTGAACTTAAAATGGAGTAAGACAGAAATAATTTTATTTCCTTTTGAAAATGTTTCTTTGTTGTGGATCTCCTGGCAGGCATATTTTGGAGCTTATGTAAAATAAGAGCATTGTTTCTCATTTTCAAAACTGTCAAAACATTTCTCAGTACTTAGCAGGGATTACACAGTGTGCAATTTGGATGCATGGTGCTGTTTATAGCTGATAGCAAATGTTGCTTGGAAGTTCTTTCCCCTGACAAACTATACTGAGATAAACCTTGAATTATGTCGAAGATAATTATAAATCATATTTTCCCACTGGTTCAAATTTCCTATTTTACACATTTTAAAAGAATAAATATAAAAAAGTAAATCAGGTCTAATGACTGTCTTGAATTATCAGTAAAAGCATTTTTTGGGCTGTATTTCAGTAACACAGGCAGTGCCACTGTGAAGTGCTTCCACTGCTAAATGGCATACATCATCGAGATGAACGCTGCGTGATCTGTGCTGCTCAGTCTTGAAAGCAGCACACGACAGAAACACAAACACATCCTTTTCCTTCGTATTTCATTTTACAAATTCTGTAACATAATAAAGATATTTAGTGTTTACACAGGACCTTCAGGAATATCTTATAGCTGTTTCCTTTGCTGTTTTATCTTATTATCCTTATTTTGCAATTGGGTAATCTGAAGTATACCGGAAAGTATCTTCCCAAATTGTCAGGTCAGAGTGAAAGACTTGGATCTTGGTCTGTTCATTATTGCTCAATGCTTTTCACCTGTATCTGTTTCCAGGTATTTCACAACTACTCTAGAAGTGAGGAAGTAATGACATTATGAGACTTACTATAGAGTGGCTACAGGATTTTCATGTATGGCTGTGACTTATTTATTCAAAGCAAACAGCTGATTTAAAGTGATATTCTGAATTATTGTTCCATAGCAAATTGCCATATTAAAAACATGCTGAAACTATTGATTTTATTACAGAGGAATTACTATTTTCATAGAATACATTTTTGTCAGGGCAACAGAATGGTCCTAATTTCCTCTTGTAGCAGAGTTGGTTCCAGTCCCAGCCATGAAGAACTCCTCTATGCAGCTGCCTGGCATTTCTTAAGACAAAGTTTTTATTTTTAAGCACGTCAGCTCTGAAAGATTATGAATTAAGTACAGCATTTTCTTCTCACTGACGAGTAAACTCATTTGTTTAGCTTCAGAGGCTAAACAGAAAGGAGGCTTGAAATGCTGACTGCCTGCCACCTTAAAATGTTTTTAGTACAATTAGGGTACTGTTGCAGTATCATAAACTGTCATAGCTGCACCAAAACCACAAGAATTTATTCCACCTGAGCTTGCCCAATGTCTCATGCTGCTCGCAGGAAGGATCATTAGTTTAGGAGTTGAGAATTTGTCTCAGTGCATTTGATTGATTTTCCCCAAAGTGCACTCATTTGCTACACATTACAGGCTGCCTTTCTGTTAGGTGAGTTTCTTCACAGGTTACTCAAAGGAACAATGAAACTTTTTAGAAAATCATCTACTGTATGTTTGTAAATAAAATGTACAATTTGCTCTGGATTCTCCATTCAGCCTGTAGTACACAGGCAGTTCTAGCAGAACAACTTTCTGCTGTTTTCTCAGCAAACCACACTGGGTATCAGAGTTAGCAGTGTAGCTTTCAGAAAGTCAGATCAGCACAGAAAGCACATCAGCCAGGCAGGAGGGCAGGGAAAGGAGAGCTCACAGCAGCACAGCATACATTGCCCTGTCGGGGAAATATGTGGGCCAAGAAAGATCTGCTGCTTTGTAGTGGACTGAAAGAGTAAATGAAGAAACTTTTCACGTGCTCTGCTGGCATGGGACAGGATCTGGTTTTTCCATGAGGTTGAGTATTTGGGCTGAAAGAGTTCCATGTACTGCCAGCCCAGCTTTCCTGCCAGCATAGAGTTGTTCCCCCAGCTGCATGCCCACTGCAGCTTATCACCACTTGCAGACTGTTCACAGGAGACTTCCACAAGTAATCAGTAAATGCAATAACTGAGCAGAGCTTTCAGTTTCTCATTTGCTGGTGCACTTTCTAAAATCAGCTTTAACATGATAAACTTTTGCATTTTCTTGCAAAAGGCTCACTGTATGCACTAACTGAACTCCGATAGGCAGAGAGGCTGAACAGAATTTTTCATTGTGGTGAATGGAAGAGTTCAGCTCTGCAAACAAAATTTACTATGCAGATACATGCACTTAGGAATTAATTTTCTGGAAAAAAACTATTTTAAGACAGCAACTTAAAATTGACTGTTCCTGTTCCTGCCAGGACATGCAAGCACACTTGAGTATTTCTGGAGTGGGAACATAGTGGGGAAATGAGTACAGTTATAGCAAAGTCAGCTTTTTTTGGTGTCTAACTTGCAGAACATTTTCCAAGCCCTTTGTCCATATCTGCTCATGTATCACGAAGCATCCTCATGTCTGTGCTAAAGCATAGGTCTTGCAGGTTGCTCAGTGTTAAAAGGGAGTTTTAAGAGTCTTAAGGGGAAAATGGAAATTAAAACAGAAGATGTTGGTTATCACTGCATTTTTTCATCTCACAAATGGATTTGCCTGATTCCCCATCAGTGCTGCATTCTGAGCTGTGGGAAAGAGGGCAATAAACCAGACAGCAAGAGGGGGATGAACCAAAGATGTGTAGTGCATGTTTTACAGTAAATATTGAATCATCATCCTTCCCACAAGCAGCAAAAAAAAGAAAAAAAGAAAGAAAGAAAGAAAAATCCATTGGATGGATTGGAAATATAAAGTTCTGTAAAGAAGGAAACAATTGTTTCTACCCTAGTGGATGAGGAATATACTTTCTAAGTCATATGCTTATGCATCAAACTTCCTGACTGTAGGAAAATGGGAGAGAAAAATGCCAGCAATGAGACAGCCTTTTATAAGACTTTAAAAACCAAATCACTCAAGGCATGGACTGAACAACATGTGCCCCACCTCCCAAAATTCTTTGGTGTGATGATGAACTTGCTTGGTACCATGAAGAACAGGACTTGGAGAGGAAATGCAAACTGCTTTGATAACTTCCAGGCCTGCCAAACCTCACGTGAAGTGTGGGACCCAGACAGGCGACTTGTGTTGCAAGATCAAGGCTTGTCAAGCATCTCATCCTGCCTCCCACCCTCATGTTTACCATTTCCAGTGAGTGAACCCACGCTTGGTTTGGTTTCCTCTTGCTAACATCTTGTCAGCATCCCAAGGACACCGGCTCAGCATATGCAGCCCCTTGCCAGGCTGTTCTGTGCCAAGGCAGGACGAGGTCACCCACAGCCTGGGAAGGCACAGTGTGAAGGTTCTCCTGCCTGGTGTCACCTCATGGGCTGCAGGAGCAGTCACAGTGCTGTGCACAAGCCTGTGCCCTGGGCATGAACTCCAGGGAGAAAATACAACTTGAGAAATTCAGATTCTGGCTTTATGAATTATCGCTCGTTCAAAGTGAAAAATAGCTGTTCCATATCCTTTTTAGCTGAGCAAAAAGAAATGCATCAAGTTCCAACAAATACTTTTTAAAAAGATGAACATAAAGCCTTTAACAATGGGGCAATTTAATCCTTTCATATGTGGCACAATTTTTTGCATTTTAAATCATCTCCTGTTCAGTTTTCCACGTTGAAAGCCAAACCATTATGATGAACTGTTAGATTTTATTTTTAGATTTTTGAATGCTCTGAATCTTTTTAGAGAGAGCACACAGAACGTCCTATCAACTATTTTCACACATTTTGTTTGTATCACAATAATGGAGCAATCAGATGCAATCATCTCTGGTTTAGTACATATGTAGTACATTACCATGTCAATCGTATGAAAAGATATGCAAAAAGCGAGTGCAAATTAACTGGGGAAAAAAAAAAGCAAGCTCAGATCATTGCCATTCAAAATGCACTTGAGTAAAATTTGCATAACTTTTAATTCAGAATTACAGGAAAGATGGAATTTGTCCAGTAAACGTGCAGAAAAGCTGTATGTATGTATGTGTGAGGTCAGCAGGCCTTTCCAAAAATCCTCCTCATGGAGCAGCTCACCCTGCAGTGCTAACCTGGTCTGTGCCACTGGTGGGATTTGTCTTCAAACCAAGAGCATGGTATGGAGACCTGCCTGTTGTGAGCACTTCATTTGTCTGCATTTCACAATAGCACAGTTTCCTTTTTTCTCACACATATTATATGAAAATTGAAATGAAATCCTAGAATCTGTTCTGGTAACACCTACAATGCAGTCACTTCTAGACAATGGTCTTTACAGTGTTTAAGCCAACTTCTTCTTAATAGAGCATGTCTTCCAGCACGAAGTATTGGGTTGTTTTATTCCTTTTCCTAATTTATTCTTTATAGCACGAATATCTAAAAGCTGTTCACAATTAACCACAGTTCTGTGCTTTAAACACTGAGAGGGGACAACTTATCAGCACTGTGACTCTAATTCCAATGCTGCTGACCACCTCTCTACTTTATGCATGATGTTGATAATTTTTAAAGCAATACAACTTTGCTACATTATGTTTCACTACAAAGCACAACTACAGGACTTATAAAGTTTTTAGACTCTCATAAACAGAAATGGTACTGGGCTGATAATAATAGTATAGAGATGTTTTGCTTCAGTACTGGGGCTTTTAAATGAGTGCAGTATGTAAGTTGTTGCTTTTATAATGTTGTAGAAGTTGTGTTTTTTTTTTTTAATGCTATCTGTAAAATCTTATGCCTGTGAAGGGAATTTTCCACTGAAAGTGGAATTTGGCTTTTAAAGACTGAGGGAGAATAATGTTGCAAAAATGGGAAGTTGTGAATTGCTCTGAAGAAGGGGACTGGTACAAACACTGTGTGTGAGAGACACACGTCCCATCCCTGTGCAGTAGCCATTCTTCTGGAGAAGGGCCAGGTGATCACTGCGCTTTGGGCCACACAATTCCATACAGCCCAAACGTTGCAAATATCTTTTCTGCATCTAAAATGGCGCATTAATGGTGGAACGCATTTCAGTTGTGCAAGGCAGGTGCAAGAAAGTCACGTTATGCAAAATACTGTCTTCTGTTGGTACAAGCTCCTTGCTACTAGCCTTCTCAAGCCTTGTGTTAAAATATTCTTTCAAAATGATCACTGATTTATATAGCCTTGGTTGTAGAACTTCACCTATGGATATCAGGAATTGCATGTGCTCTGGCAGGCTGCTCTTGTACACCCTTTCACAATGACAAAATATAGATGGTTATCGTCTGTAACCTCAGTATACTATCCATTATTACTTCCAGTTCATCTACCAGCAGTACAAAATAACTAATTGGGTTTAAGTGACATATGCAGAGGCATGACAGCTCTCTTAATTGTAAAGAGTTTTATATGGAAACACTTTCAGTTTTTCTTCTGTCTGTTTTTCTTCTGCCAAAATCCAAGTAACTTTGAACTACACAAAAGTCTAAGTAACTCTGAAAGCATCACAGGGATATGGGTAATTGTGAGGTCCCACCTCCAAGTTTAACAAACAGAGTGAAATCTTGCTTCCCAGGGTGACAGAATGACAGAGGTTGGAGAGGATCTCTGTGTTGCTCAGAGCAGGGCAAGCTGAAGCCTGGTGCCCAGGGTCCTTCCTTGGGATGTAGAATAGAAGCACGCACACGCTGGGTTTGTGAATAGGCCTTTTGGGCTGTGGGGCTGGGCAGGAATCTCAGCTGCAAACTGGTAAATATTATGTATGTTTGATTGATTGGATGAACATGAGAAAGAAACCAGCAACAGGAAGGGAGAGTGAAAATGTTTCCTGAATCATTTGGGGGGAAAAAAAAAAAAGAGCTTTTCAGTGCTGTTGTTTTTTTTTTTCTCTGTCAGTTCTGCAGGCTTCCCAGCTCAGGAAGATTTAGTTTATTTCTCAAAAGGTCTTGCTTATAAAGCAGATCTTTCTCTGGCTCCAGCCAGCTCTAATAAAAATTAGCAGTAACCTTAGCAGCTGCCGTGCCACATGACTGCTTGGGATTGCATAACTGCTTTTTCCTTCTAAAGAAACACACAAAGAGATCATCTGATCTCCTGCCTTGCAGCATTCTCTGTGAAGTGTTTCTCTAGCTTGATTCCTAAACAAAAATCTTTTTCTTCTTTCTTCTAACAGTCCTCTCTTTTTAAGACCAAAGTCTGTCCATAAATAGTAACGGACTGTAGGCAGAACTTTCTTGACTTAAGCCCATGAATGAATTGGGTGATTTTTTTTTTCTGTTACTCAAACTATTACTGTTTATCAACAGTAAGGCACGTCTCGAATAAGAGCTAATGTCAGCCTGAAGTCATTCAAAGAAATATTTTGCTGCTGAAACTGAGGCTTTTTAGGACTGTTAGTATTCCTGAGAGTATGCTTTTGGATGGAGATGCATTGTGGTTTGACAAGAAGATAAAGAAAGAAAAGAATCCTGTGGCCATATAATAGATGTAAACTGAACACACTCTTGGCTCGGTGCAGGTCCCAGTTAATTCACTGGAAATCCCAGTGTATTTAACCTGATCCACAAGCACAGAACAGTTGGAAGTTTAAATTACTCTTCCTGTGTGGCATGTGGAGATGGACCATTGTTTTCTGACTAATTGGTTTTCCCTCTAGCAAAAAGGAAAAAAAAAAAATAAAATTAAATGCTTATTCCATGCAGCAGCATCGTACCACTTCTGCAGAGCACTACACAGTGTCAAAGAAAAAGGTGGAATTGATCTATGAGCAGACGTTGCTCTGCATGAAGATGCAGTGCAACCTGTTAGATTCGATGTGGCTAAGGGCAGGGTGAGAAGCAAAATGCCTTTTGCTGGTCCAGCAGTGTTGGGGCAGACACACCAGTGTCCCACTGCACAAGTGCTTCCTGGAGCCAGAAGTCTCAGGCAAACTTGTAAGCACTTTTATAAGAAATTCTTGGTGGAGGCTAGCATTCATGTACTGCAATTGTTAAGGAAATCTCAGGTCTCCAGCTTGAATCCTTAAGTCAATTAAGTGTGCTTTGAAAAGAGTGCCAACTCTTCATAGCTCAGTTCATTCCAAGTGTGAAGCAGCAAAAGTGAGACAATGATAATGTCACAGAATATGAGATGTTGCTAAAAATAATGGGCAAGTTCTCATGCACTGAAGCCTTGGAACCTGCACATTTCAAGGGCACTGGCTTGCAGCAGTCAGATTCCCCTCATTCACTTGAGCTGAAGCAGTCAACCTAACCAGAGGATTGCAGAAGACTGAATTTATAGAATTTTCATTTTTGCATCTTCCCCTTTTTTCTGCTGCAGTCTTTCTTTTTCCATCACTTTTCGGGAAGACCTAATTCTCATTTTGAATCAAAAGTTTTGGCACCTTTTATAACATAGACTGAAGAGTTTCTAGAATCGTTCCTTTGGTAGAGGTTACCATCAAATAACTTGGAACATAAAGAAGTGAGCAGTCTTCAGATGCAGTTGCAGTTGACAAGTTTCCTGCTAGCAACTTGTATTAATTTAATTTCACACAGCCAACTCTGGTTCCTTCTTGTATTTAAAAGTTTTTTTTTAAATATAACCTCTCATTGTTTTTCTTTCATTTTGGCCTCCTTTTCTCTTGCTTTGTAGGCAGTTTCCTTTGCAGCAGGGGAATTGCTGTTTCTATTACAAACCTTTCTCTGGCAACTGGAACTTTTCTTTCAGTTTTAGCCCCTGCTGATAATTAAAGTTTTCTCTTACTCTCTCTTTGCTTTACATTTACCAAAAATAAAGTTTGTTTGCTCTCTGAGGATTTCACATCACAGAAGATTTTTGCAGGCTTTCAGAGCTGCTGACTTGAACCAAGTAATAAACGTAGGAATGAGGAGGGGTGTCAGAGAGTGATAGATAAAATATTAGCCTCTTGCTGGGTCTAGCAAATCTCCAAGTTTTATAGACTATTAAAGGCTGCTTTCACTGGGCTGACATTGTGCATCTCAGCTCGTTTTCCCAGCTTCCCTTCCTCAGACAATCTGAGCAGTTGGATACCCGAATTCATTAGATTAATCAGAAGCATTTTAGTAATGTATCTCAGGCAGAAATAGAGAGGTCAGGGGGTCAAGAAGATGCTGTGACATTTTCTGTGGGGCTAAAATGAATTCCATGCATTCGCAAAAGAATCAGGAAGAGCAGTGCCCCGACAGCCTTCTCGTGTTTGGGCCATTTGCTGTTAACTGATGCTGGTCTCTTGATTAGGTTTTATGCTTGCTTTTGCATAATGTGTTATAATGTGAATAGATTTGTGGAACAAAGGAACCAAAACCCCACAGCGAGAGCTAAGGCAACACACTTCTCCCTAATCCTGTCCCTTTTGCCCTGAGTAATAATTTACCCTAAAAATAATTTCTTTTCCTTTTGTTTATTCCGTACTCTGAGGTTCTGATCAGTGTGAACAAGGGTTGCAGAATCCAGCCCATTCTACTTCTATGTGTCTGACTGCAACCATTTAATTCCTTTCCTTTAGAAAACCTTTTTTTAAAAACAAAAACAAAAACCTAAGCCCAAAAGCTTTTATCTACTTAGAAAGTGTTTTCCTGCAGTTTCAGGAAGAAATGCAATTAGCATGGCTGCTTAATTAAACTGAGCTGTCAATGAAGCGATAAACCATGGTACAATTAGCTTATCCTTGGAGAAGAATGCAAATTAAGGCTATAACTGGAGGTCTTGGGAAAGGTCTTGACTGCTTTCTGCCACCAGCCTGATAATCACACTAAGTCATTCATATTCTCAGGCCATCAGATGATGTACACCATCTTTTGCAGGAAAAAAAAAGAACTATGGGAATATGTATGCAATCACAGCATCAGATGGATGCTAAAAGACTTAAGGCTTTCCATATCTATCATTGATACATTACCTGTGAGTTGTTACCTGTAATTCACATGTCAAACCATGAAAGCCCTTTCTCAAAGGGAATCGTCTTTAAGTAGCCAAGGGCAGCAGGACAGTATTTTAAAAACTGACAAAACCCAAAGACAAATCCTGACCTGAAGCAACAAGCACAGTGACCAATTAATTTGGTATCTACTAGTGCAAAAACCTTGGTTAGCTGAAGTCAGCAGTGAAGGTTTCACATTCACTGGGAACTTTTGTACCAAATAAAGATCAATAGTGAAGTTACACCCGCTTGCACTGGTGGATCTGTGGGAACTGATGGCCACATTTGTAAAATCTTTCCTAATCTGATAACAAAAAGTAAATCTAAAAGTATTCATTCTGTTATTTTATGTTCCATGCAAACCTATAGTTCAGTTTGGAGCTGAATGGGAACCCCTTGGCATAAAGCTGTCTGTAGCACAAGTAGCATTGCCATAAGCTGTCTACTGCAGAAAAAAGCCTGAACATGTAAACATGCTTAACTTTAAGTACAGAATTGACTTTACTAAAGCCAAAGGGACTACCATAGAACGGTGGAATTCCTTGTGCTGGGGGAGACCTTAAAGCCCATCCATTTCCAACCCCTGCCGTGGGCTGGCGGCCACCCAGCCTGGCCTTGGGCACCTCCAGGGATGGGGCACCCACAGCTCTGGGCAGCAGTGCCAGGGCCTCACTGTGCTCTGTGAGAAATTTTTTCCCATAATATTAAATCTAAATCTCCACTCTCCTAGTTTAAAACCTTTTGCACTTGTCCTGTCACTATGAACCCATTTACAAATCATTCTCCTTCCTATTTATAAGCTCCCTTTCAATAGTGGAAGGCTGCAATGCGGTCTCCCTGGAGCCTTCTCTTCTCCAGGCTGAACAAACCTCAATTTCATATATGTAATATGGATTTATGTGTTTATAAATGTGCAGAGATACACGTATGTATGAGTATATAATATTTATATACTTTTTAATATGAGTATATTTATATGAATATATTTATATGAGTATAAAACATGTAGTTGTCTATTATCTAAGTGTATATATCTGAATAGATACATATTTATTGATTTATAAATATGTAAAAGTGCTGCCCACATTTCTTCCTTCTGCTTCTCAGAAAAGTCAGTAATTTTTGTGTATCAGAGTCTAACTAGATTTATTATGTACAAGTTTACAATTAGGTTTCCTTTCGGTTGGATGTACAAATTAAAGAAACTCTGGATCAAGTTCAGTTCTAAATCTACAGCCTGTTGGAAAACCTTTATTGTCCTTATTGCCTCCTAGCCATTTTGTTATCTAAATAGCCTCGGGATTAAATTATACTATTATGTTAAGAAATGTAACATTTAGAGCATTAAAAGCACTAAGTGTGTCTTTAACTCACAAGTGGGCCTGATATTTGTTTTGCTTTATTCTTTACTGTGTCAGACAGAGGATTTCCTACCGCTGCTTGTGAAAGGAAAGCTGGGCTTGGAATTAGAAAGGAAAGCATAAAACTAATTGTTTGATGGTTTCATGTTACAGACCACCTACACTGAGGAGGCTGAGAGTTTAAGTAAATTGAAACTGTAAAGAATGAAACAGTTAAAGGCTAGCGACAAACAGATAGGTAAAACTTAGTGCAAAATTAGGGGAGCAACGAGACAATTTAATTGCATTTTGTTAGCAGTTTGGTACTTGGCTTTACATGCATGAAAATATGAAAGCTAAAGGAGGAGGCACTTAGCAGAAAAGTGGCTAAATCCATTCCATATCCTGTCAGCTCTCACTGGAATGCTATGCACAGTGCTTTGTTTATTTTCTAAATATAGATATTTAAAGTTTTCATATACAGAGCTGACAGAATTAATTTGCACTCCTAACAATCATCTTGTGATAAAAACTATGTATATTCAGATACTGCTGTACATAATTCCTTTAAAATAAAGAGAAACATACAGTAAACATGTAAGGGAGGGGAGAAAACCAAAAGCACACATATGCCAAGGAGAGACTTGTTTAAAAAAAAAAAAAGAAAGCACAGGGCAAAATTATTGTTTTACTTCTTTTGGGACCTCAACAAACAATTTATCCATGAAATATTAAGAGTGGCTGAAATACAGAAGTCAGCTTCAAGGAAGACACATCTGTCAGTGCACTGCATAGTTTGAAAAAATGTAATTGCAGTCCTCCTTATCAGACTTGAAAACACAGCTCCTGCATGGAATTACATTTAAAATTTACTTCGGGGTGAAATATTTACCTACTTAGGATCGCTCCTAAAGCAGTTTGCTGTAGGGCCATCGTGCAGTACTTTATAGGCATAGCTGATTAATGGCTCTGTACTATCACACTTTAACTTCTTTGTCTAGAGGGATTTCAAACAGTAACAGAGAACTTCTCTCAAAACGGGGGAATCTGATTGTTTCAGACTACAGACTGTTATGCAGTACGAGCTCAAAGCCAGCACTGCCATGGATTAGATTAAGGAAGTTTAGCTTAGTGAAAATGAAAAACTTCAGATGATAAAGAAATTAAAAAGCTGTGAACTGAAGTTTAATTGCACTCGGGCTGTTTTTCAGAGACAGCGCTTACACTTTGTTACTATTTGTCTGGCGGTTGGGTTCCACGATGATAACATTGTGTAGGAATTTGCACAGAGCGGGCTAAAACCTTTCATTCCCAAGCACATTTATCTTTGTCTCCATCACTCGGGTGTCTCACAGCTCAAGAGCAGGAGGCCAAGCAGATACATCTTCGCTTGTGCCAGAAACAGGTCCTACGTGCTAAGGAGCAAAACGCTCTTTCTGGTTTGGTAACCCTGGGAGAGATGTAATTTTTACTTGTGCTCTCTTCTTTTGGGGTGGGTCTGAATCAATCTATTGTTTCATAAGGACAGCTGCAGAGGACATGAGGGAAGCTGGAATGAGAAAGGAGAAATTGATTCTTGTTCAAGACAGAACTAGAAGTTTTCTTAGTGCAGATGTTTCTGGAGTGGCAGCTCTCTGCAGACACCATCAGTTATGAGCTTGTAAAGGCCAATAGGTTCAGCAGAGCAAAGCGATGCCTGATGCATTTTAACAGGTGCCAGAGGAAGCCTTCTCACCTCACACACTTAAACCAAAGTAAGCTTTCAGTTATGACCTGAAACGGACGTTTTCCCCAATCACGAAAAGAAGAATTTCACATCAGCAGCTGCCGGGCTGCTGAGCAGGCTGACACTGCCTTTCCTTTCCAGGTGGGGAGTGTTATTGTTTCAAATGCCCCTTTTAGAGACCTCTTTCAAAAAGCCCTGGGATATGGAAAGACGCTGGAAACTATTCTGAATCCTTGCAACAGGTGGTTAGAGTCAAACTGCACTGCATAAAAGTTGTAGTCCTTCCAACACTTCCATTTTAGCTGCATGAATTATGTCTTATGCAGCTTAAGCAAGTTGCACTCAATTTTCATGTGCTTTTCATAATAAGCAACCAGGGCAAATGTTATTTTAGTTCTTTCTCCTTCAAAACACACATGGACAAACAAACATCTCCTCTTGTGCTATTGCAGCGCAATAACTAGTTGTCTTGTTTATGCTTTACTTAAAATATTTTTCTTCAGGCCTGTAGGACAAAAGTTCTTTCCACTTGAAAGATGTTTGCACTGAGGCAATTAAAAGATAGTTAATGATAGAGCTGGATGAGCCATCGTGTACAGTCGCTTACTAACTGTGCTATCAATTCATTCTATGGAGTTCTTTGTATTTGTGTCAAACACATCCGCATGAACTTATTGCACAGCCTGATGTGTGTGATTATCTAAGCTCGGCTCCCATGTCTGTTGACTTTGTTCTTCCTCTGGATGGAAGCAGGATTTGGGTCCCAAGATGCAGTGAGAGCACAAGTACTGCATAAAGGCTGAGTTAAGCACACCTTTCAGCTCCTCAGTATCAGAATGCTCTCAGACATTTTCCATTCCTATTTTTAGGTGTAACAAAAGGCATCAGAAACTGTCAAGTATGCAGGGCTCATGGCTCTCATTTGCAGTGCCCGCTGTCAGTTCTGAAGCCCACCGAGCCCAAGTCTGAAATCTTTATCTAAAGAGTTGTTCTCGTGTAATTACTCACATAGCAATGTCTTCATGGAGTATTTTCAGTGCCTACATGTTTTCTCTGCTGCAGTCAGCACGAAGCCACACTGATACCATTTCTTTTCCAGTGGTAAAAGGCCTTTGATCAAATACTGGTGATAACTCCTAAAACTAATTTTGTTTGCTACCAGTGCTAAACAGAGAAATTAGTTCAGTGGCAACAACTGACCAGACTCTAGAAACAGAAGGTAAATAATGCAAGACTATTTTACATAAGTGCCAAATATTTGACAGTTTTACAACTGCCTTGTTATTTACAACAACTGTTGGTTAGGATAAGAGCATTTGCTCTTTCCATTTCTGGTCTTCTCACACCCTTAAAACCATTCATGCTTGGAGGATGTGCTAAGAAACTGTGCCTTTGTGTTAATTCCACTTGGTCATCTGAAAGACTATTTATCATTCAGCTATCACAGTAGACCCAAAGGTTTACTTGAGCAGTTCAATTCACCAGAAAGAAATAAACAAACCAGGTTGTCATTTAAGGTAGGGGCTCATAGTGGCTTTGGTGGGCTTGTTTCATGGGTAGTCAGAGAGGAGTCATATTTTTTTCTGCTTGCACTGGAGAGGACAGGCACCTTCTGCCCAACTTAACCTTTAAGCCACAGTATAAAAGTTACATGAGATCCAATGCTGTTGGTCATCTTTTATTATTATTACCCTAGCAAGGCCTGAGGAACCCTCACTGAAACTGAATTCCCATTGGCAGTAATGCCTGTCTCCAAAAACGTGTGGTGTAAATATTCAAAACACACAGAAGGACGGAGTGAAGAGGGGTCGTATCATCATAGCCACCAGGGAACCGAGGCACAGATTACTTCACACAGTGTCACTTCTCAGCCAGGTGCAGAACCCACACCTGTCAATCCAGCAAGGTACTTAACCACCCTATTACTGTATATGCTGAGCTAATTGAGGGAAAGTTTAGGGGAACATCACTTCTAATGTGACCAACTGAGCCTGTATTAAAGTATGCACCACCACATCTACACCATTTTATTTAATACATGTTTGAGCAGATCAGCTAGCAAATGTTAACAGTTTATGTCAATGGAGTTATAACAGCACGAAGTGTTAGAAAATGGTCAGAGACAAGTTATCCAAACTATTTTATCAGTGAACAAAATATTCTGTGGGATTTTACTAATTCTTAGAATATAAATCAGCTACCTTGAGACTAAAAACATGGGAAATATGAAACAAAATAAGAATCTTTTCAGAAAAGTAATGAGAACAAAAGCTTACATTGTTAAAATGCTACAGCACCTGCACTCATATGCCATAGAAACAAGCTATACCTACAACTGCTCCAAATTCCCATTTTTTTATCCATAAATTCTAAATCCAACTGCAGCTTCTAACTGCTGTCCACTTCTAACAGCAATTAATAATAACCTTTTTAAAAAGAGCAAAATGTGAATCTGTTTATGGATAGAGAGAGCATTCATTCTTTGTATACCTAAGACTCCCAGCGGGAGATTTGGCAGTTTGAGGAATGTGGGGTGGGGTGGACTGTGGCTTCCCTTCAGCCCATGACATGAGATTAGCCCTGAATTACTGTTTCTGCTGCCATTTTTAGTGATTTGGTATCAGCAGCGACAGACTCGTCCATGATAAGAAGGGAGCATGTAGGCTCTGAGGGGTTCTCGTTCGGGTGCAGGACTATATCAGTCTGGCAGCTGTTGCTTTGATTGAAAAGGTATGCTGACGGTTCAGGGCAAGCTCCAACAAATGGCACCAGCTTCTGAAAAATGCACTTCTAACAGAACTACCCCCAAAGGACTGTTTATTTAAGGATTTCAGTGTTGTTATGTCTGACATTTGTGCTGAAACCTGAGTTTTTACAGTGTGAGATGTAGTAACATTAAAATGCTTGTAGAAAATATCTTTAAGGGTGTATAATAAACAGTAAACCATTACTCAGTGAGGATCTGTTGACATATGTGATCTATAGCACTAACACATTATTGCTGGTTTTAACCAAAGGAACACTTGGAGAGCATGTATTATTTATACATGAGAAGTCTTGCAGAAGAGTGATAAGATGGTAGCTGAACAGATGAATCAGAGACCTGAAGTTCCTAACGCGTCCTCCATTCTGGGACACTGATAGTGGTTCCCAGGAACAGAGATCAGCTGAGAAACTGAGATCCAGACCAGACACTCCTACAGGTCTGGGAGTCATTAAATCAAAATTGAACTCTCAGAACATATCAGTGGTATTCAGGCTCAGAAGAAACCATTATTTCAGATAAATTTTCCCCTGGGTCACATTCTCCATTACCATGCCCCTTGTGTGGTCATTTTATTTAAAGTGAAAAGCATGTAAAACACAATTGTTCTCACTGATGGTGCCTCACTCTCACAGCAATTTAAATGACTGCACATGGTGCAAGGTAGGAGGGAGAGAGACCCAGGGGAAATTGATATCTGGTGCAGAGAAGATGCTTATGGATTTTTTTGTCTCCAGATATCACCTTCTCATCTCACCACTAACACCTGATGATTCACACCCACCCTGTTTTGCAAAATCAGAGAGACATCTGTTACACAGAGCTTTGACTTGTATCACAAGGAAACCTGGGAGCAGACACATCACTTCCACCTGCCTACCAACAGCAGCACTGCAGGCTGTGTGTGTGAGCCCGAGCACATCTCATGGGGAAGGATTTGGGCCGTTTGCTTTGGGAAGAGACAGACAGACTCCAAGCACTTCACCCATAATAGGCAGATGGGTGCTGAGGTCGCTGCCCAGACAGACCTGTCTTTGTGCGCTGAGCCTGCCTGCTGGCGATTTTCATTAGCAGCTTCATTGTTATCAAAACCAGCTATTTACCAAAAATGTGGTGAAGAAATGTAATGTTTCTTTATCCAGAGAGTGGAAGATGAGAGGATCACCCTTCCTTGTCACTGCTCAGGTGAAGCTGGAGTGAGAGGTAGCTCCTTCCATTGAAGCAAGAGACTTTGGAAGGAATACAAGGAGAAGGTCCAGAAGGAAAGGAGGAAGGATTAATTCTGTTTCCTGACTACTGTGTGCACAGTCTGTGAAAGTTCTGTGGTCTGAACCTGCCCTTGATGTTTCTATGCCCCATTTCCCTGAGCTAAGTACTGCCAGGCCAATCAGTCTGCCCATGTGACTTTCGTGCTGTTCGAGGATTACTGTTATATACATCCACACACACAAATTTTACCCGTGTCATTTATCTTCTGGGACTCTAATCTTGGTGAAGTTTCTCAGATGTCTTTAAAATAATGAACATTTTTTCCACTCAAAGCATGTAAACTATTCTTGAGCCATCACTGCTTTGCTGCTGAGCATCATTGTGAGCTGCTCAGCACCAAGCATTGTTCACAGCTTGTAGACCTACAGGATACTCATGAAACCACCATTTTCAGAAACACAGCAAATAAAACCTAAGCTATATTGCTGACTTTAAAGAAATATATGATCAATTTTCCAGAGCAAACATTCAAAGATATAATGAAAAGCTGCTGTAACAACAATTCTCCCTGCAAAACTGCTGTTATGAAGTTGAATATGCCATTTGTAAGGTTTAAATTGCTTTTGCAGTCAAGTGTTGTAATCCATTAGTGATAAGAAAAGGTATTTGTCTATCAGTTGTGGTTAACTTCATTCCTTGTATTAAAAACAATTTAGTCTCTTAGGTGAACCCAGTGCAGGAAATTGTTTAGAGAGTCTGGCTGCAGAGCTGGAAAAATAGAGCAGTTAATGCTCCCTTCCCCCAGCAGTACCACGGTGTGTTACTGAACGGTGACAGCTAACAACTTAACCTTTAAGAGTTTTGCACAGAACAGCACTGCATACTTTTACTCAAAGGATTTCAACTACTTCACTCAATAAGTCTTCCTGAGTAAAGTTGTGTTGAAAAAGTCGTGCTTTTCAACTCTTCCTGCTTTGTTTTCTCTTAAATCATGTTACTTGAAGGGTTTAGATGATATCATTACTCTTATAACAAACAAATCCTAAATCTCTGGGCAAATGGAGGAAAACTAGGAATGCCTTCTTGTAAATGGGAATTGCAACTTCTCTTTAAAAATAAGCTATCAGATTTGCTACCAACCGCATTACTTTCCTTTGGGTTTTGGAACAGCTCTTGCTGAATATTATCAGCTTTGCGTGTTTGGCTAAACATTAGTAGGGAATCAGTACATTTCCTAGGGTTCCTTTTCTATAAAGATGCTGACAAATGTTGTAACAGCCCTCTAACATATGATCTAACACTGTAAGGCACGACACATATTACGTATCGCAGACTCATCGAAATTAGAGCTTGGAAAGGCATATCAGATGGTAACATCAGCCTCATACTGGCACTGAACTGGTATACTAATAATCTTGGCTACTGCCTGGTACCCATCTTATTAGTGTCTCATAGCAGAACGCAGAATTAGAAAATAGGTTTGGATCCATAATATACTACATGTGTACAAGGCAGGATTTTTTCTAAACTTTTTAATGTAATAATTCAAAAGCACTGAACCTTAAGTGTTTCTGACCGTAATGCAGTCATCTCCTTACATGTTTATTATTACAAATAAGTTTCATTTTGAAATGGAGTTGGTCTCACAGGAAAGCAGGGTCAGCAGCCTGCTGGAGTCCAATCTCAACCTATCCTGAAACCCAAAAGCAGCCTTCCTGTGGGACTGAGAGCTGCATCTGTTCCAGCAATTTCAAGATGTGTCAACAAAAGCTTAGCACCCAGACAAAAGCTGCAGTCATTGGATTGGACAGTACTTAATAGTGTACATTGGATCTCTGTATCCTGCTGCTGCTGAGCACAAGGCTTTTATGCTTCAAGGTGCTCCCTGTTTGATGGCAGCATTTGCTTTGTCCTGTGAAACACCTGAATTCCATTTTTGGCAGAGAAATTGGAATACAAATATTGCAAACAGGTCAACTCTCTCATCCGATGCACCTGACAGGAAGAGCTTTGACCATGAGACAGGATGGCTGTACCTCCAGAGGAGGGAGGTTTACAGTCTCAACAAGTGGTGAAAGAGAGGTCCAACAGAACGTGCGATAGAGTTCACTTGTTTATCTGGAGTACTGCAGAACTTTATCGAGTTCTGAAGAGCACCAGGCTATGCCAGCACACCATCTTCCTGACAAAAGCAAGGCGTATAGCCATGTGGTGATAGCATATCATTCACAGCAAATAATCACATTAATTCTTTCTTGAGGAAAGTGTTTGGGAACCATACATCATCATTTAACATGACTGCTTCCTGATATTCCAGTGCCAGCATGCTCCTGGTAAAGCCTGCAGGCAGGAATGGACTGTGAGTGATGGTGGAGGGCACTAATGCCACAGCATCTGCGTGGGTCAGATTCCTCTTGTGGTTTTAATCTATGGTCATCTGACAGTGATTCTGACCTGTTTGAATTGAATGTAACCATATGTTCAGTTTTCAACAACAAGAAAAAGGGCACTGGCTGTAAGCTGAAAGGCCTGGACAGAGAGAAGGACAGTGCTGTGTGTGCACTGCCATTGGTTCTTGATCTTCAAAGGCCAGCTTCAATTTATTGCGCCTGTCAGTCATCTCTAAGCACTTAGCCCATTTTTCCTTCTGTGTAAGTCACATCCATCAAACCTACTTCTGTCAAGCAGATAGCAAAAGGCATCAGCCCCTCTAAAAGGCCTCTCAAGCTGGAAGCAAAACAAGCACCTGACAACCCGCCGGCAGCACTGCAGAATATAAATATAAATACCTGCAGCCTGCAGGGTAAGAACAGCTACAGGGAAGCTAAATGCCAGTCTGCTTTGCCCAGTGTACATGAGAAGACCCTGCTTTCTTGTGCCTCTTGTGCTTCTAAAACACTTTTTTTCCTCTTACATTTACTTTGCATCCAAGCTTCAGGTGAAAGAGTTAAATCCTCCTGCAGCACCTCTGCTTGATGTGCAGGGAGATCCCTGCTGGTCTCAGGCAGTCCCTGCTCCACAGCCAGAGGCAGCACTGGCTGCTGCTGCACCCAATGCAAGCTCACAGCATCCAAGGGACAAACTCCATTCCACTTGTATCTCACATCCTGTTTCACACAAAGGCTGAGCAGAATTATGTAGTTGGTACTCACCTGACAGATAAATATCCCACTAGCTGTAAATAGGAAACCCAATCAGTATTAGGCCATAAATATTGTTGTATGAAATGGTAACTACGGGAGGGCAGACTTCAGGCTCCCTATTGTAAACATTGTCAGATGCAAAAAATAGGACCTGGTTTGTATACACGGTATTAGGCTATCAAGTTGTGATTACCAGGCATATGTGTTTTAGAAGCCATTTAGTTTGCAGCTGAACACTGCTTTTGATTCATGAAGACCTTTTTTTTAAAGACACGTTTTGGCAAGTTTTAGCACTTGGTTAACTAATCCCACCAGGAATACTGTAAGCATGGTTTCCATTTATAGCAAAATGGATTAAACTGATTTAGAAATACTTGATGTTGACAGTACTATTTAAAAGACTGGACAATTTGCTCCTTTTTTCTTCATGACAAAAATGAGTGGTAAACATCAAATTCCGTGCATCAGAAGGCTATCCTCTCCTTTCTGTAAAGATCAGCATAATCTTTTCCAGCAATAAAACAAAATCCCAAGCATCCTGATTTATTGTGCTTTGCTATCCTCAAAAGGCACTGAGGCATCTATGCAGCCCTTTCCAGGCAGTCACTGTATGTCTCTGCATGATGTTTCACCCACTGATCATGACTGCAATTGAGTTCACAACACAAGACATTATTTAATTGCCATTACTTGGTGATTTTCCATTCACTGAATGGTTTATGCTAGTGCAACTCCAAGCATCAAGAGATTTATGACAATGTAAAACTGATGCAAAAGGGGAAGAATCACATTCTGCTTGCTATTAACATGTCTTGTTGGAGCCTCTGTAATTACACAGAAAATCTGTGCTTTATGGTAAGAAGTATCTCTTGTAGAATTCTGTAGTAGAATAGAAACATTTCCTGAATAAAAGATGCATGTCTGTATACTTAAATACACACAAGTAGTGTGCCCATCTAGAATGAAATAAAAGTATTCATAACCAACACAAAAGAGAGTTTTTAAATTCACCTGAAAGCCATTAGTCAGTAAGTGGCAGCTAAGCCATTTTCTGCTGTTCATGTTGATGTCAAGCAGTTTCTGACTGCGGTTATCCCTACTGACTTTGATTAAGTTGAAATGGATTACATGTACTGAAGTAAATTACAGAGAATTTCTTAATGACTGTAGGCAATATACTAGCCTATTGAAGTCCCAGTTGTCCAGCAAATATACATAAGTACTTACACGACAGAGGAATTGATCTTTTGCTGCAATACTGGAAGAGCAGCTGACTGTCATCACTCAAATTAACTGCAGAATAATGTTACATTGCTTTCTGTGTGATTAGTTATTCTGGATCCCCCCAGTACACAATAGCATAGCAACTATTGTTCAAATGGCAGAACTGTATCTGCGCCTGCCAGCATCACCTGCCAACCTGCAGGTCAGATTTGTGACAGAAGTGCAGTTCACCCTCCACACAGCTGTAATAATGAATGGCACAACAGCACAGAGAAAGCTGCCACCAAGCACAAGTTGTGTCTGTCCTCTCGGGCAGTGAGGTGACATCTACTGCAGGATATGGGCTGTGGTCAGTGAGCAAATCACAGGTCCTGTCCTCAAGAGAAGTGAATAGTAATATTTTTCACTTGCTGCAAACACATTGAACAGGAAAACTCCAAATCCTCTGATTTTCAACAAGCAGGGACCAAAAGCATTTTAAGCTGAAGTCAGTGAAACTGTGTGCCTACATGATCTGATACTCAACTCCATCTGCAGTCACACTACCCATCTGCTGACTGCAGTGCATTACAGTGAATGAATAACACCGTGATACTTTCTTACAAACTTGCTAGGCTAATGCCATGAATACTTTTGTTAATGATCCAGAACATTCCATCTGCTTTAATTATTTTTTCTCCTCTTTATTTCTCAGCAGCATTAAACCACACGTCTCCAATCTGCCTGGTGGGTTGGCCAGATAAGCAGATAGCTCACCTCCCAGCATCCTACCTCTGTTCTTCCTCTCAGGGCCCTACTCACCTTTGCCACACACTTCATGTGATCTAATTGTTCTGGAGTTACAAGGCAGTTATGGACAAGTGCTGTCTAAATTCAGATATGCACACGCTCCATTTTCATGGAATGACAGCAAGCATCCTAACATTTACACTCTGTTTCTCATGGAAGACCAAGAGTCAGGTTCAGATCTGCATTAAAGATCAGTCCGGTTGCTGACAAAGCCCTGGATTCCCTCAAACACTTGTATGACTGTCCCTACATAGGTCAGCTATTAACCAATAGATACATTACATTAATTTATATATATTTATATATACATACACATATGCATATTAAAATTTGTGTATACATCTTGAACAAGATTTTCAGAGCAATGCCTTTATGATTTAGTGCTTTCACCAAAATAGATGCATATGTCTGCTGGAATATCTCACCCTTAGGAGATCTAAAAAATATGAATAATCATGCCATATTTTTGAGAGGGAGTCTTTCTTATTCTGGCATCTTATTGCACTCTGTTATGGATACAAAAGTATCTTGAGGGCTAAGCACACGGAAATTATTCTAATCCAATTGTGCTGAAATATTTAACAGAATTTGTTGCTGTAAGAGCATTCCATTTGGCTCAGTCAAAACAGCAAGAATCTTTTCAGAAATAAAAACTATGGCTTTTATCCAACTTTTATGAAAGCAAATGGCAAGGCTATCATGTTTGAATTGGTCTTGGATTGGACTCTGCGTTGCGCTACCTGGTTCAGTCATAAACAAAATGAGTTACCAATGTCAATAACAGTTTACACAAGGTGTACAAAGAGCTAGCAATGATCAGCTGGTTTGCTGTGCCAGGCAGGTATCTACAAAAAGCAAGGAAGGCCACATTTCAGTCTAACCTTTCATTAAGTGCCTGACATGCTGTACCCACAGTCTAGCTTTTATCACCTCTGGAGTTCCATCTGTCTGTGGGATGAACATAATTCCCTACCTGTGTTGTTGTATTGCCTATTTATATATATTTTAATAGAGATAAATGATATGTATAATTTCATACATGTCATTTTCAGATGTTCATATTCTAGAGATCTGGATAAATTCTGATTAAATTAACTTTTCAGCTATATGAAGGTCTCAGTCATGTACTGCAAATCAGAATTTCTCATTTTAAGTTACTCAGGTGCATCGCAAATATAAGGCCTAGCTTTGAGAAAACAGCTATGAATGTTTCAAACATCGATGAAAATGACTGCAACTGCCTCTTTGGGCTTTGGGCATGGAAACCTCTCAGATGTTAAAAAAAAATAATAAAGTCACCTCAGTTACTTGTACCAGCAGGAAATTATCTTGTGAGCACATCCCTTAGACTGTAATAAAATATATTTTGGCCTCCGTGAAGTTGCTGTGAGGTGTTGATGCTGACTAACATGCTACATGTTCACACAAAGCAGTAATCTGAAGGAATACAGACCCCTACGTCTGTTACTGATGAACCATGGAGATGTTTTTCCTTCCAACCTTCCTAATCTCAGTGACTTGTGTAGGGTCAAAGGCATCCTGTTTTTATGTAACAGCCCTATGGCTCAAAACAGTAGGCTATGCTTACATTGATATTGTAATGATATTTATGTCCATTTTTTGTCTTTAAATGTAATATCCTGGTTTGGAGGTTATTTCACTCACAGAGGGGTTTAGTGTTGCCTTCTGATTTTAAACTTCGGTTTTGACCCAAAGGCAAACTAAGAACAAAGGGGATACAGCAGATATTGCCACTGTCAAACCTTTGAGCACTTTGTGCTGGGTGGTGTCTCTTATGGGAGCAGTTGTCCATGGCTGTTACACACAGCTGAGATGCATCCTGCAGTTCCAGGCTGGTGGGAGCACAGGGTATTTTTATTGGTAACAGCCGTTACCACTAACGAGCAATCTGCATCAGGGGAATGAATGAGGCACTAAGGAGTTCACAGGAGGAATTCTTAAGAGAAAAGGTGCCCTGTTAGCAGAACATTATGAAGGGAAAATCATGAGAGAAAAATCTACAGCAAAAACACAGCTGAATAAAAAGTTATGCTCTTTAATCATCTTCTTCTATGGCAGTTAAATGTCTTCTAAATAGCCATACAAGGTATTTAAGGTGATGTGAACACATATTAGTTAATATTTGAGAACTGCTTTGAAACTCCTTAGATGAAGTCCTGCTTTCAGTATTCACCTCTACTAATGGAGATCAGAGATAAATTGTGACCACATGGTCAATTTATTACTGAAGTCAGAACAAGGAAACATGCTGACGGAAATCAGTTCAGAAATATTCACTGAAATATTTCCAGATTTCCTAACCTAAGGCCGATGACCCAGTTCCAAGAAAAGATAATGCAAATTTTATAAATGCAAAACAGCTGCTTTCTTTAAATCAGCATGTTTGCTTTCAGAAATGGGCCAGAGAGCTCAGCACACTGACGAATAAATTTGCATTGTTAGTTTCGAAACAACTAGCATTTATCTGTAGTCATCTTGTAAATCACTGCACTTTCAGGCTTAAGATCTTACCAAAATTCCACTTTGAAATCTCCATTAAATAGAACAGTGTGCTGTCCTAACTAGTGCATTCATAGTTGTGTATGTTCTAACAAAAACAGCTAATGTTCCTTGACATCTCTTATTCTGCTTTCAGTATCTACGTCATACAAGATAGGGCTGTTAACAAAATGAAATCAGGATGCTAAGCATAACATGCTTTTTCTTCATATTTCTGTGATACAGATACATAAGCTGCTGGTATGTCTCCCACTCTCCTGCTTGAGATTATCTTCCACAGTTCTCTATAAGAACAAACAACAACACAACCCTAAAGAGCCCTTCTGGTTTATCCTCAAGGCTCGCTTTTGGCAGTGAAGCTTTGAACTGCTATTATGCTCTGTGTGAGTAGAGCACTATTCAGCTCTTGGCTTTTCCATAGCTGGCAGTGGGTGACATATCTTCTGGCACAAGAAACTGTTTTCAGTTAAGGTCTGTATCATATTTAACTTCAAGGAAATACTCAAGTTGTCAATTTTTGTGCCTTGTTTCAGTAGGATTCATAGGCATGTCCTAGTTCCTGGTACTTCCCTAAGGCTACACACCTTACATGCACTCTAGCCAAAGCTCCTTCTGTGTTTGTATTGATCTGTGAGAAGAAGGATTTTTATTTTTTTTAATCATCTTTAAAAAGCTTTATGACTGACATAAATAGGCCTCAGGATGATACAAGCAACGAAGTAGACTTGGAAAGTAAACTCAGAGCTCTTAAATCCTATGCTGGTACAGCAAGCTTAGTTTTTGCTATGTGGCTTGTGCTGAAAATATCATTTTCATCTGTATTTCTTGCATTCCTATGAATTACAAGAGTTAGATAAACAGTTTTCCCAGTCAGAATGGTTAATCCACTGACTACCTTCATGCAGAGTTCATGGGCTGTGCTACCCAAATACTGCAGGAAGTATCTGGCACTGCCAGTAATTTTATCTTCCATAAAGCAGCTTATCTGTAAGCCCAATTGCAATGGCCACAAAGCAGCTCACCTCATTCAAACCAAAGAGAAGATGATGATTTTTAGCAGTTTCAAAGGGACCGTTGGTAGTCTGCAACCTCATGGAAATGGCTTCAGAAAAATCATAGCTCTTTCTTCTAGTGATCTCCAGCAAGTAAAACAGCCCTTCAGACTACGAGAAACTGTGCATGTGCTGGAGCAAATCTGAATTGCTTCAAGTTTCTGTCAATATCTCAGTCAGTCTTCTCAATTAAAGAATGTGAAGACTTGTTTAACCTCTGCTATCAGGAGAAGTCTCAGCTTCTTAAACCTAAGACTCAGTGCCTGCTGGAAAAACTTCAGTAAAAGCTCAAGTTTAGACACAAACTGAGGCAAGAGAAGTAAGCCTTTTCACTCCCACCAAAATACAATTTATCCTAATTCAGTTTTATGCCAATGCTTGCCTTCCTTAACAATTAGGCTCCTAGGGATGCAACTAACCTAACAGGCAATGTACTCAAAGCTAGAAAGATCCAACCAAAGACAGCAACTCTTAACCAACTACAAGGTGATTGTGATAGCAATATAAAGCATTATATTAAAAAAAAAAAATAAAAGCAGGGCAAAACAGTGACAAAGCAGTACAGTGATGGCAATATGTCTTACTGGCAGTCCAGTGATCACCAGGCAAATGCAAGGAAGGCAGCAAGCCAGGTCTGTGGTCATGACAGCTATCCAGACAGGTCAAGAACAAAGCTGGGGACCACTACCCCTCCAGTGCAGCTCAGGAAAGGGCTGATGCCCTGAAGCTGAGCTTAAGTGGGCTGCTGGGCCCCTAGAGGGGTGGGCAGAGGCCCCAGGTGAGGCTGGTTGGGGCTATAGAGACTCTGAGCACTACAGGCTGTCTGTCTTTCCTAGCGCAGGACAAAGACTGCCATTTGTTTAGGTATGATGACTGTCTGAGGGCTATAATCTCCTCTCACAGGTCTTGCAGTAAAAATCCAGAGTGAATTTATTGCATTGTACCACACTTGAACTACCACGTCTTCTGTGCTGTCAAGAAGCAGCACAGCTTTTCTTCCCAAGTTCTCCCTCTCCTTAATCGCTCTGTGAACACACTGCTCTTTCTTAAAGCAATCTGTGCCATCGTTGGAACCCCAGCCCGTGTAGCGTCCACATCCCCAGGACACAGGCAGGTCCAGAGGGATTGCTCCACAATCTTTTTAAGTTGGCTCCAGCTGCTGTACCTTCCCTCTTAAAGCAGCTCCACGTGCACTTAAGCAGAGCTTTATCCTTGTATGAGAAACAGGTGGGGGGGGAAAGCCTGGTGCTGACCTGTGGTAGAACTAGCAGCCCTGCTTTCCTAAAAGGGGGATAAATTGGAACTTGTGTGCTTGTCCCCAGTTCCACATACAAACGTATAGAAGTTGCTGATGTGTCCTTACTAAAGTATTTTACAACAGTATGTACCCTAATGAGGCTTGCTTTCTGAATTTAGACTAAAATACACAGAAAACATCCCAAAATGCTGGGGGTTGTTGCTTTTCTTTCCTCTCTTGCTATGAGCCCCTTGGCAAAGCTCTACAAGCCAGTGACCACGGCGGTTCTGTGTGCACTCACATGTGCACATTCCCCCGCACTGGTAGCACGCAGCCCTGCCTGTTCCCACTCTGCCAGCCCAGACCTGGATGAATGGTCCCACTGATGTCAGCCCGCAGAATGGGGCCTTGTCGCCAACCTGCACAAACTGCTTTGCTCCCTGCTTTCTTCCCTTCCTCCTGCCTGGGGCGGTCGGCTCTCGCCATGCTCGGCGGCTGTAACCGGAGCTCCTCGCTGCTCGCTGTGCTGCACTTTGTTTTTCTTGGCACTCTGCTCGCTGAGACACTTTAAAACAGAAAGCAAGTCAAAGCGCTCTTGGCTTACTTCCTTGCTTCTTTTCTCCCTTTCCTTTCTTGAACCAACTTATGAATAGAACAATATTCTCTCCTAAAAGCATTCAGCTCCGATTCTGAGATCTGAGTTGTAAAGTCTTGTTCTCCATACTCAAAATTTGCAGATATCTGACACAGGCACAGAGGGAGAAACCCATCCAGGATTGCTGCGTGGGGAGGTGAAGGTGCAGGCTCGATTTGTGGTGGAAATACAAATCCCTGTAGATCACTCGCTGCGTATTTTAATGACATTTAACCATAACCAGATACAATTAATACTTGAGAAGCGGGGAGCTATTCTAAGCAGCGAGATCTGAAAGTGCTCTGTTCAACTGAAGACTTATTCACCATTCACTTAGAAATATGCTGAAAACAGTCTGCAGGAAATTAACTAAAATAACATTTTACCCAAATGGAATATTTTAATTCATGCTCATGTGAAATGCAAAGAAAATGCATGTATCTGTAAGGGATTCTTGTAAGCATAGAACAAATGATCCTTCCTGTGCTTCTTTCTCAGCACAACCAATGCTTCTAGAAAATATGCAGGAATTTTAATCTCTCATGACTGTGTAGAACAGAGCTTGAGCCTATATGGGGGATGGAAAATTTACATGTACCTGGAAGCAGCTATAAATCACAGTCAGCACAGTCTCCGGCTCCACAGACCCCTCCAGCAGACAGCCATGCATTGCACCTCATTCCAGACATTTTCAAGATGAGAATATCTACTTCTTTTTTTTTAACATGACAACACGGTGCCTTGTGCATTCACACAACTCCCAGTAATCTGTTGTCCATTTTTATGCAAGTGTCTATTGAAGAACGGAAATAAAACTAGACTGTATAACATGTCTTGAAGACTGTAAGCTTTTCTGGTTGCAGTTGTGATGCCACGAAGAAAATTTAACAGCCAAAGGCCTTGACAGTTTTTTTTCATCATTCAGATTCACTTCTGGGTCGTGATCACTGATGCAGGCAGCTCTGACAAGCTGGCCAGCTCTCAGCGTGGCAGGGCTGGTACACTGAGCTTGTGTGCTAAGTGCACAGTGCAGGCTGCATGGCACGGCTCACTGCTGACCGGTGGTTGCAGTCACTAAGTAATCAGTTGGATTAGCAGAAGACAGAACCAGGATCCACAATCCAGAGCACTGTCCAGCTCGTGCCCCACGCTGTAGATGGGGAGTTCCCCTGCTCTGCAGTGCAGCACTGCCAGCTGGGGGGTGGGGATGGGGGGTGGCTCTGGTCCCTCCCCAGAGCAGGCGTGTGAAGGGGGCAGGAGTGGTCCTGAATCTCATTAGGACAAAGCGTTGGAGAATGCTATGTTTGGTAAGAAGATGATGTCTTTTAAACTCGTATTCTGAAAACCCACAAAAACTGGTTTGAAAGATACTGCTAAGTTAAGTTCTCCATCGTTTGTTCTGTTTGAATTCAATGTAGTGTTAATAAATGTAAACAACTGCCTTTTATTAATAAGAAAATAATTTTAATTACTGGTGCCTCTGCTTAATTTGATGAAACTGTTTTACATCACTGGTATGTGTGCTCAGGGGATGGTACTTATTAAAGAAGTAAGCGTATGCCAATGGATGGTAGTTATTAAAAGATCAGTGTGTGCCAAAAGCTGTCCAGCCAGCTTACTGTTGAATAAGGGGTGGCATAAACATTTGTGTTTAACAAACAGGAGAGAATTAAGGCAAAAGCAGTAACATTAGACTGCCACACAATGTGTTTCTTCTATAGAACTGGTCTTCAAGATCACAATATTGACTGTTCCTTAATCAGACTGTTTTCATGAGTTTCTTCTACGTGTATGAGATTGTACTGCGCAGGAGCAGCACTCTCATGCAGAATGCTGTGAAGTCAATCTTGCAAACAGGGATAGCATGCAGTGCATGATGTGTGTGCATATATGTCCTCGTGAGCACTGGAGTGCCAGACAGCATTTTAACTGCATAAAATGAGACATGCTTTCAATCAGTGAAGTCTTTCCAGTGGCTGTTAATAGCTCAGAATGAATCCCTAACAAAGAAAAACACATTAGGAACTTTCTGCTCCAGTATTTCTCCTGTGACTGTGTTGTCTTCTGCTGCATGGACCTTCTTCTGCTCCTCTGAAGCTCTCAACAGCTTCTCTTTCACTGTTGCTTGTGCTGTGCGGTGAGTTACCCCATCTTCTGCAGCTAAAATGAGGGAACCACTCATTTCCAGATGTGAAGACAGAGTACCTCTGGCTCAGAATATTATCAAATACCACGGTGACAACTCATTTTATGGATCCTATTGCTGTAGGAAGACGCAGATGAAGTCTGACTGCTTTGTATGATCCTGTCTACTTAACAGAGAGCTTGTAGGAGAATGGGACACAGGAGAATACAATTCTGTGTAAAAAACTGGAGGAGTCACACCCCACACTATTCTTTTGCCAATTTAGAATACAATTACAGAGAAGAGGCTTTGCTTGAACCACACACATTGAAAAAAGTGGAATTAGAGGGAAGTGATTAAGAGAAGGGTTAAGACAGGGAAGATGTAAAATGCAGCCTCCTGGGCTTTGTTTAGAAATGTTTGGCAAGCAAGACTTCCATAACAAGTCAAAAAGCACATTTGCATTTTGAAGCCATGACAAAATACATGTTGTGCTCAGTAATGTTACACTTTGGCAGTTTCAGTTGGTTTTAATTAAGTTTATACATTACATGTATACATGCAGATGCACAAATGCACGGCCCAAGTTAACTATTTATCGCCTGATTTACAGGAGGTTCATAATGAAATGGCATCACAGCATTTTACCACTGAAACTTTGATAGCCACATTTGTCTCAAGACAATCTCACATTACATATTGCATTGCGTATGAACCAGGAAAAATAGCCAAAAAGAATGGAAACTGTCCTCCATCTTAGGGTGATCAAAGAGGTAACAAAAATTGCAGGTCCAGTAGCTTCTGTTCAGATCTCTCAAGTATAAATTGAGATCAGTGAAAGTTAGTAAAATTTTTTAGATAGCCAAAAGTAAAAAAAACAAAAGATGGAGAATGAACAAGTGCTTAACTTGCACTGAAGAAGGTATATATGTCATGAATCCAAAAGGGTACTTTTTTCAGAGCCAGGCACTGTAAAGTTGGAAGGACTAAAGGTGACTAAAAGTAATTAGAGGTTGCAGTGGTAGTTTTATGTGTTATCTTTCCCATTATTTCCACATTCGGCTTGCTTGTTTCTTTCTCTGCGTTGGCTGATTGCCCTGTAACATCTCCCACCTCGTCGGAGTGTCTCAGAATAAGGACAAATTCCATTGGGCTCCCTTCTTGATGAGCATCTTCTACGTAGTCACTGAGAGCTGCTGGAAAGGCCCTCACTTTCTGAAGTAGGAAAATAACCCTCCACAATGGAAGTCTTAAAATACAGTCCAAATAAGCAAAAAGATGTCCTCGGGTTAAAGTGAGCTACTTTGGCATAGGCCTCTGAGCATTAGTTCCTGCCAGCAATACTTAGAAAAAACATAAGTCTAATTAGGACAGAAAGACTGATGTGAGTATTGGCCTTACTTTTATAAATCCTTCAATGTTGCTCCATTTAACCCTGCCAATGAATCTTTTTCTTTGATCTTGCACTAACAGGATTAAAATCAACTTGTTAAAATTGAGTCCTGAGGTCAGAGTGAAGATTCACTGAGGCAGAACTTTGTTAGTTACTGTGTTTTCTTTTAGGAAAGCAAAAAGTATTTTCTATGGGTTTTCTTTTTCCAGCAAGGTTTCATTTCAGATTTCTTTAAGTGGTGGATACTACTAATAATTTTACAGTCAGCAATTTCTTTCTTAGTTAAGACTTGGAGCTGTTTGTCATCCTTCACCCCTTCAGTCTCGGGCCAGCAAGGGCTCTGTCCCCAGCACGTCATGGCATCTTTGTGTTCAGGAGGACTGACAGCCCCCCTGGCATTCCCTGGAGCTCCTGCTCTGTTCATAATGGAAATAAGTGGAAGTTTGAAAATTGTTTTCACAGCCTTGATACTTCCTTGTATCACATGCATGCTTGGAAAGTAAAGCTGAATTGCTTAACAGAGTTAATCCATAAACAAACCACAATACCTCATCTTTTGCATGGTGAAACCATATGGAAGTGGTGCCTGAGATTGTCTGGCAGGTTCCAGTGCAGTATATAATGTTACTGGAAATCTCAGAGTTACAGGGAATTCTACCCCAATTTTGTAATGAGCACTAAGCTATAAAGCACTATATCATTTGATTCCAACATCTATACAGAAACTTTATGTTTGAAGCATTGGCAGCAGCCTTGAGGTTACTCACATTAATAACAACCTCTGTAACAACGTTTACTGCTACACAGAATTTAATAGGGAAATTAAACATAGTAGTGGGTTCATTATTTATTAGTGGCCTTACGTAACAATTTTATTTTTATTAGCAGGGGTGTTATATTGTAAAAACTGCCTATGTTATGAAGTACAAAACTGTGCTATAAACCTTTGTGTGGAGGCCAGTCGACCACGTGCAACTGCTGCATTCCAGAATCAACACACTAACTTAGTCTCATGTCTAACATCATTTAGTGTACAGCTAACATGAGTAAGTCATGAGAGACATAAAGGGCTCGTATTTATGTAGGAATCATGAACTTTACTCCTTTACAATGAGTTGTCATGGAATATATGTGCCTGGAAGTAATGCTAAATGAGTAAAGCGCAGCCGTGAGATTAATTCATAGCAATTATTTCATACAGATGAAATTCTGTAACAGCTCAGCACTGTTTTAGGAAAATGCTGAAGAATCTCTTTTATAGGAAGGCCTTGAAAAGCTGTCATCATGTCATTAGTTTGTTGGAAAAAAAATATGGTCAGTTTAAAAAATTATGGGTTAGGCTTTTAGTTATTGTAAATCTTGGCTTTTTCTATTCAACAGAAAAAGAGCACTCAACCAGAAGATCTGTCCTATTCTTTCTTTTGTTTTGACATCATCTTTTCCTTTTTGTTACAACCAAATTAAAAGAGATTTCTCAGTTTTCACATTACTTAGTTTAATTTGTTTGAAAGCTGCTTGACTATTTACTTTCTTATTCCAATTAAGGATCTGTGGAGTTATGGGTACTGTTTATTTGCCTAGTCAGTTGGCTTGGGTTTTGATCTGCTTTAGCATTATATGCTGAAGCCCTCTGAAGTCACATAATATTTATTTGTAGCCTTGCTTGGGTGCAAATGAAAATCCAAATTCACATTTGTGACTTACTGAAGATTAATCAAATCCAATACACAGATCTGAACAAGGCAAGATGTGGGTCAAATTGGCTTCCTGTAAGATTTTGTTAGAACTGATTACAGAGTTAAGTAGGAAAAGCAGCATTATTTTACCCACTGATTGCATTAATGTGCTCCGCATACCTTCAAAACTCTTCATTACTGAGTATTTATACCAACAGTATAAATATTAGGGAATAAATTAGTGGCTTACAAAGTTGACTGGCAGTGATAAAATTTCCTTATAACTGAAAAAATATGCTGTTTCTCATCAGCATAATTTATAAATAGTTCAGGGTGCACTTTGAAGAAGAAAGAAGATTCTAGCATAGAAAATGAGAAGTAAACTTAATCCAAAAATATTTGCATTGTGAAAGACGTTTTCTGCTAAGATGGAAAAATACTTCTAGTTGCAAAAAACTGCTGTCATCTTTTCACACTTTCAAACTAATGGCTGATGTGTTGGTAAGAAGTTGGCTTATTTCTCTGGACCATCTACAAATAAGTATGAATAAGCAAGTTGTAAAAGTTCCAAGCTCACATCAAAATACCAGTAACAGTTTAGGGCAGAGGTTCCAAATGAATTTCCAGTACCCTCATGTCACAGAGCCAGCCATTCATTTCAGTGCAGAAAAGCACAGAAACATTCAGAACTTGCACTCTCACGTCACAGAAAGGCTGTTGGGATTAAAACATCAGCATGAGTGGTCTGTTAAACCCGAAGTAGATGCCCCCAAGCTCTAAAGTAACTCTGAAGAGCAGCCCTGAACAGTGGATGTGCTTTTGATCAGTGGAAGTGCTTTAGCTGTGAGTCTTAACATGTGGCAAAGCTTAAGAGTATAAATGAAAGTGCAAACTACCAGAACAAAAACTAGTAAACAGTTCTGTACTGAGGATAATTTTAGGTTGCACCACTTCAAAATACAGGTTTTTCTCATGTTATGTATCAGATCTCCTCCAATAAGAGGAAGACTTAATTTAGAAACCACAGGTGGAAAGTACAGAGACCATCTTGGAAGTTTATTAAGATAATTGCACGTCTTGATTTGTACTACCTAGCTCAGTACACTGTCCCACAGACTGAAGTGATCAGGATGCAGAGAGCGGATTAGAAGGCATGAAAAGTTCGGGAGCATATTTTTCCTGTAGTTACTTTTAACTTCCAAGTTTAGCAGCAAAAAGTGTTCAGATTAACGAGAGAATTGAAGTATGAGAAGGAGGTACTTTAGTAGTTCTTGGTTGCCATAAGAAATGGTAACTCCAAGAACATGCTTATCTGAAAAAGAGACTCCCCCAGATTACATCTCTTTACAACAGAAAAGCACCAGTTCAAGTGGAATGCAACTACAGAGAAGGAGAAACAGTTCAGAAAACCTTGCGGTGCTTTCTAGATGAGACGGGATAGCTTCTCAGTTATTGCCAAATCCTCTTTTAAACTGAAAAACATCTGAAATGCTGCAAAGCTGGGCTCTGCAGCCCTTAAGGAAGATCCTCGCTGTCTAACCAAATCTAGATCCCTACTTTAGGAACCCAGCTACCTGCTCAGTGCAGTGTGAAGAGGTAAGCACATGCACACACTGCACAGCATAGAGCTTACTACAAGCTGCCTCCCAGCACCTCATGATTTGTCCCCTTTATGCACCTGAACATGACTTCCACTGCTGAGTCAGCATTACAAATGTCACTGTTATCCTTTGGTTTTCAAAAGCTTGAAGGAGAAAGTGGTGTGTCATCTTGAATGTTAGCATCTTCCTCAAGAGACAATAATGAAAGTGTCAGTCAGATACTACCCTAATAATAATTCAGGCATGCCAGCTTTCCATAGGGAACATGAAAGCTTGACTAAGGAGAAGAAACAGTGAATATCAGAGTAGCCTTTTCCTCCTAGCTTTGTAGCATTATCCCCAGATGAGAAATATTATCTATATTGGTTTATTGCTTTGTATAATCCTTGTTGACTACTCACTTGAAGCGTCTCTGGAAGTCGCAAAACTGATGTTCAGATCCTTCCTGTGTCTTATTTCTCTTTCAAATGCATTCTCAGTACTCTTTAACACTTTAAAAATTACATCAGCATTTTCCTGTGAACCACAGGGGGAAAAAATCAGGTAGTTTTAATCTTTACTTCATGAAAGCAGTCACTGGGCCGTTTGAGGGATTAACCAAGAGGAGCTTTAAACTCGACACAGATGCAAGCATTGTCCCACCAGATCCAATGGAGCATGAAGGGCTGCAGCCGCTGGTGGCAGCTGTGTTAGGGAGAGCTCTGCATCACATGCTGCTTGGGGCTGTGGTGGAAGGCCTTGACATCAGACAGAGCTGAACTCTGACCTTGGCCCTTGCAGCCCTGATTATCAACAAAGCAATTTGTTAAGGGTTACTTTGTGTGCAGTTGGGCATTTAGGAATTTCTAAAGCAAACAGCAAGGAACTACAAATGCACCACCTACAGAGGGCTTTCATGTTTAATTCATGAAGCACACGTTATGCACAAATTACATTAAAAGATGGCTAAGTTGTACATGGAATGGCTCAACAGCTAGGACAGCTGCATATTCTTTTCTTGATTTCTGTGATCAGATTCTAATCCCCACTCTGGGCATAGCAGTGCTGGCTGTACCGAGCAGCTTTCAGCACTCCTGTGCTGCTGTACAGTCAGCCAGTACTGCTCACTGATTACTGACACTGTCTGAACTTTGCTTTGAATACAGAATTGCTAATTTTGCCACAGTTGTCCCATTTTGTGGAGTTTTCCCAAATGTTTATTAATCTTCCCACTGCAGAGCGAGATGATACTAAGAGGCAGGAAATATACGCAGGAAAGTCATCCTGCACTGGGTGACAGGTCAGAGCTGACAGCTCCTAAGCACTGTACCCGATCCCCCAGGGCATTTGGGGTTGTGTAGGCACTTTGAATGTGCAAGCAGGACAAAAACATGAACAAAAGTGAAGTTGTGGGGTGCCAGCACTCCCACGGATCATCCAGATTAGGGCAGCCAGATGGGTATTAGCACATCAGGGAACGTTCAGCTTTTGGCCACCTGTGAAAAGCTCATTTGGAGCGATATGCTCAGCTGAACACCAGAACCAGCACAGCAGTGCTGCCCTGTTTGAAAAACAGGCTACATTTCCCTCCAGAGCCAGCCCACCATGGTCCACCTGTATGTGAAGGGAGAGGCCTGAAGTCCCAATTCAGTCTGCAAAGCTGTTTTCCCCTATGTACATTCTCACAAACAGATGGGCATTTTTTTATTTTTATTTTTTTTTTCTTGAAAATTGCTCCTTAAAACTGACCATGAAGCAAACATCCTGCGTTGACAATTTCAGCCTCCTGGGTAAAACTGGTAAAGTGCAAGTAAGTGCACTTTATGATCAGAAAAGTTATCAAAGATGATAAATTGTGGGTATTTGTCCCAGTCCTACCTAATGGGAGGTGATGTTCAAAAGGGAATTGTGAAATACTGTTGTTCAGGATCCCCCAGTTCATGCTATATGTAAAAATGATGGAAATTCTCAGTAATGCTTATTCTGCAGCCAGGCATTGAACAAAACATACTTATGTTGAGAAATATTCCTATGACTCTATTTCAGTTTTCCAGAAGGTGGTAAGAATGAAGCAAGAGGGATAGCAAACCCATTAATTACAGCAGTAAATTGAGACTGGAGGGTTGCACGTGAAAAAATAGACATCCAGACAGAAATGGCATGTGGGATATGGCACAGAAGAGGAAACCAGCAGACTGATGCTGAAGCCAAGTGGAAATGCAGGCAGCATGCAAAGGATCAGGCCTCACCAGAGCATGCCACAGCCTGGGGAAGTACTGTAAGTGTCCTTCAGCCCAGTGTCCCTGGTGCAAGGACCTGCTTCTAGGTACCTCCTGCTTCAGTCCTTACTGGTGATTTCAGTAGCTGACAGAAATAAGTAGATCTGCAATAGGGTTTTTTTGTTCAAATCTGATGTTCTTTTTATGTAATTTACCATTTTAATTTATGAACTGATGAACAGTGGATTTTCATTTAATGGGACACGTTTCTTTAAATAATCTACTTAGGACAGAAGTGCATTTTTTGTCATGAAGACATATTTCTGTTCCCCAGTGTCTCAGGAACACCACAGACTTGAAAGCATAAGTATTTGTTGTATAAGCAAAAAAAATGTGCATGGTAAAGCTGAATTTTCTTGATTGTTTTCCTTGAAAATATCAGCTAAACTTTCCAAGGGAATACATTTTAAAAATCCACATTGGTTGATTAGAAACAAATCAAACCAGATGCACTAATAGGCTTCATATGCAAATTCCCAAGCTAGACTAAGTCATACTTTGGAACTGAAATTCTGTAGCAGCCTGAAACCTGGAGACTGAGAAAATATGTTCTATTCTCTTGTCACTAAGCATTACCCTTGAATAAACTCACACATTTTACAGAGCTGCCCAGCAAAGGGTGCATGCTCTCTTGTGTAGGCTACAGAAAGGAACTCTGCATGTGTTTCCAGCTTTCAGGCTGGCAGCTCTGCCACGTGCCGCCCTCCCCTAGTTGGGTATTTAGTGACAAACCAGTCTCTAATTCTTGGAGAAAGGCGTTCTGGATTTGCAGCTGTATGTTTGTTTAGATGCATAAAGTTACTCTCTAAAGATACCTGCAAGGTCAGGACCTATGTTGTCTCAGAGTAGCAAACGTGAGCCACGTGTGAATACTGAAACTGACACACATACAGTAGTATAGCATCTGTAGAGAAATGTCTTCCAAGAGGGAATCTATGAGTGAGATGTACAATGAACAGAAATCACTGTAATAGCTGTAAGATTAGTATATGGTATCATTTGCTGAACTACTTTCGTGTCATTCTGCCAAAAATGGATTTTTCATAAATACTGTAATTGAAATGGTTTGTTAGATACTCCTTTTTTTAATTAATGCTGGACTGTTGAGGTAATGGATTGGCTCTGTTTGTGAGATCCCACCTCAATCACACACGTTTAAATGTGCCTGGGAGAACACTCTTGAGCACACAAATCCATGGCGCAGGTCTTTAACGATTCTGATTTACACCAGTGCAGGCATCATTTCCCTTCTGACAAACAATGCCTGTAAATACTGAATGGAAGATGAAGTATTTAGCATTTGAATATTTGAGAAAACATCTTGAAGAAAACAAAAAATTAAAAGGGAACATCTTTGTTATTCAGGGTGCCTTTGCCCAACTCTGCACCCATTTCAATCCAAGAAAAGGCTCCTGTGAGTTATCTGCTTTGTCCCATATGGCACTTAGCAAAAGCTTTCAAGGGAGGTATCACTCATTATGAAAAAATAATTATTTGGCATTAAATAGCATCGTATTTTCTGATATGGTGGCTTTTAAAGTATTGGCCCCTTGCTATAAATTTCATTTGATTACAAACTCCCTTTTAATGTTGTATTTCCTATCACAAATGCAACTAACATAGGTTATCAGCTTATAAATCTGAGTTAATTAAATTGGAATATACCACTGAAAGCAATCTCTTTCTAAATACAGACTCTTTGGGTACTGAAAATCCCTCTTATTAGGAATAAATGCTGTTACTTCAAAGCAGCTAGTGAAAACCAAGTGCTCTTTCATTTTTAATAAAGAGATTTTCTGGTCTAAGGGGGCACACCTGATATTGTTTGCATCCAAAGTAAGTGGTCTGTAAGAAGTGGCCCAATGGAAGTTTAAGCCTGCTTTCAAGGGTCATCGGCTTTTCTGACTGTTACTTGATCTGTTTAGAACTGGCTAATTTGTTAATCAGAGCAAAGCTTCAAACTTACTGTGATCACCTCCTGAATGCTGTTTTCACACACTAATCATTAAAGCAAAAATTCTATATGAGATTGTCATATGCTTTACTAAAAGACAAATACATACACATCTGGTGTAATGTTAGATCATGCCTCAGATGTCAGAAGTTTGGCCTGTTCATACAGGGATTTAAAACTCATTTTCTCCTCATATTTTGCATCAGTGATTTTCCTTTTCATCTTACATACTACGTATCAGATTGAGTCGATTTTCATCTCTCACCGTTTTATGTCTGTGTGTTTCAGTGGAATTAATGCCTATTCAGATGGTGTGTAATGCAAAACAGACTCACTATTCCAGTGTATCCTAAGGCCAGTCTGCGTGGTTGCAGAAAGCATCTCAAAATGGCAGACAGTTTCAGGGTTTGGCTGCATGAAAAAGTCACCGTGATAGAATTTGGATCTGATTTTAAAAAAAAAAACAAAACCCACAGTTAATTGGTGCCAAACGCCAGCTTCCAGTTTGAACTTTCCCATTCAGTTGAGCTGAACCCTTTCCTAGGAACTTCACATTAAATCACAACATTCCAGTCTTCAACAACAAAGTGTCCACACAAATTTCTTACTTAAATTTTGCGAGAAGAATCTGAGTTGTACCAGTTTCATTTTCTCATATAAACTACTTCCCGTGTAACAATATGCCTCTGTGTGTAAGGGAAATAGAAAATTGTGGAATACAACATGTATGTCAGCTGGAAAATAAGTGACCTGCTTCTGAGAATATTTATGCATTTTCTCCTGACTTGGCTTGGAGAAGAAAACATCTTGACAAAACATCAGCTGTGAGCAGGATGTTTCTGCCATCGAAAATCCACATACTTGAGAGGCTTCTGGAAAAATTAAATGCTGTAGTTTAGAGTTGGGAGAGTTTATTGGAAAGGCATCTGCCCTAACATCCGCCAAGCAGGAACTGCTTTCCAGAGCAGTTATCATGCTCTGCCTGTTTGAACCGGTCACTTAGGAGTTACCATAATAGTGTGTGCTCTCAGTTGTTTTATGCATAATTAGCTGGCAAGAGAAATACACTGTGAAATCGTTCATAAAAAACACTTTCACACTTATATGTATTTCCCAGGTTTTTTAGACCCCCTGCCAGTAGGATGTTTGAAAAGGAAGATATGTTCACCACATCATGTCTTCATCTTCCTTATTCTGGGTGCATATAAATCACTGGGAAAAAAATGCTGTAAAGTTCAGAATCATTGTTCTTTATAGTCTTTCCAGTCTGGAAGTCAGATACATGACTGCAGACCAGTCTCATTGCATGAAATAAAATATTTCTCCGGAACACCACGGTTAGTCTTTAACTGATTTACTGTAGTTAAACAGTAACAGTGAGAGTGTTCATACTACTAAGACTGGTGGCAAAACCACCCTTACAAACAAGCCATTCACGAGAGCAGGGGAGCCTTGGAACAGTCTGAGCTTTTTCTCAGCATTGCACTGTGGGGCAAGACTAGCAAGGAAACGTCAGCCCAGCTCTGCAGTCCAGCTGGAATAAATTCTAAAATGAAAGCTCTCAAGATACCAAGTAAGACCATTCGTGTTTTGAACGTTACATGGGGAAAGATCAGTCTGTGCATGAACATCTGCAGCATGGGGAAATCACCACAATGCCCTGGCAGCCTTGCTATGCAGGAGATTAAAAACACGAGAATCTCCAGCACTGAGGATAGTCGGCATCGCTGCACCGCAGAGTGAGGTGATCTGTTATGAACAAGAGCTTCTCTTTTTTGAACTGGCTAGAGAGGGGAGCTGACGAATAAAAATAATGAGGATTATTAAATCTATTCAAGGTACTTGAGCTAGTCTTTCATTCCATCCATTTCCACTGCACTGGTCAAAATACTTTTGGAAAGCAAGCTACTGAATGCTCTGCTAAGTTCCCATTTCACAGAAGGAGTCTTCTTGTCTGATAGGCGATGATCTGTTTATTACATGAAAACTGTTCCAGTCGAGATAGCTTGAGAAATGGCTTCTCACCCACTTTCACCTTTCTCTGTCCATCCTTATCGTGAGCACCCCTTCCCTTCTGCTTGGCACCTCGCTAAGTTACACTGTGCTACTGGTGCATAGGCAATGCTGATACAGTTTTGCAAACGTCCAGAGAATGTTTTATATGAACCTTGGTGGCATTGAACCACGCATTATAATAAGAATTTGTTTGAAGACTTTGGGTAATTCTGTGGTATTTAAATACCAGACTGCCTGATTGCTTACGGACATATTAGTATCTGTTAACCCCATGGCCTTTCAAAATGTCTGCACTTCTGCACAATTCTTTGTGTCAACACCAAAGAGCATCTTAAGTGTGGTGGTAGCTGAGGGCACATGGGGCCAGCAGAGCCCAGTCGTGTTCCTGCCATGCTGCAGCTCAGCTCCAGGGCTCCCTACAGGGCACTGGGTCACTGCTGAGCCTGAAACTTCATCTCATCATGAAGAAACACTCCTCCTTAAAGCAATGATCAGAGCGCAAAATAAATACCCTACCTGGGGTGGAAAGGATAAAGCAGTGGTGAGTTAATAACAGTGCCACATGCACAAGGAAATCTCAGCTCAAACCCCCTCTCTTTTAGGCTCTCATGAGTAATGCCCAGTGCTTCCCTTTGGAGAGGCATTTTGCACAGCTGAAGCCTGCTCAAAACAGGTGGTCATGGTTGTTTTGGTGTTTGTTTGGGGGAGCTTTACAGCAGAACTACAGCTGCCATGTTTTAGTTTTCAACACATTCAGAAAACAGAAACAAGTAGTCTTTGTAGAGCTACAGACAGTCACAATAAGCCAAGTTTTAAGGCTGATTCAGTGTTTGTGCAGTTCTCACCAAGGGAAATTTTTTTGGTATGAGCAGTAAGATTTTTCTGATTGCTTTTTGCGCTCAGATCACAGCTTTGAAAGCTGTTGACACACATGCACAACAGACTTTGCCTTTTATTTTTTTCTGCCCAATTGAAAGCAGCTTTTCTTTCCTTAGATTTATGATATGTTGTTTTCCTGAGTATTAAAATACTTCGAAAAAAGACAGAAAAAGATCTTAATTTTCCATAGGCAATATGTTTTAGTAGAAAATTGTGAATACTTATTTCAATCCCAACAGTGAAAGCTATTAGGACATAGAACTACAGTATGAGCAAGCAAGCTGCACAGAATAGTGTTAGGCAAGAAAAACATGAAAACAGCTCCCAAACCTGAGCAAATTTTCTGGAAAAGTTTAACTTCACTTGTAAGCATGTGCAGCAGGATGCACACAGGATGTGTTTATCATGTCCTTTAATGAATCTGTGCTATTATTTGGAAATGAGTTCAAGCTGCATCATCTGTCCCTATAGAATGCAACAGAGCCCAAGTCTTACGTGGCAGCTGGAGAGCCACTCCTTGCAGCAGAATCAGCTTTCATCCTCAAACTCCTACCTCTCTTCAGAGATGTGCCCAAATGCACCTTGGAGCTCCTGGCATAGCTGTTCTGAAGTGCATGGTTTATGCCTTTCACGTGGAATTTGCCAAAAATGAGGAAAATATTCAGGTTTCTGATCATAGGTAACTCAGAATGCTGAACAATACTGTTTTATCTGCAGGTCTGTAACTCTGTGTGTCCTTCAGATGAATTTAATGGTCTTCAGTAGAATTCCCTGTTGTCAGGTTTGCCTGCTTGTGCTCCCTGCCCCATTCGTGCCACGTTCCACAGTCAGCCAGTTCAGGTCTTCATTCAGCTCAAGACTGATGGGCATTAAATCACAACAATAATTACATTATTATCCTTAGAATCAGGAATTCTTCTCAATTCAGGGTATGGTTCTGAGTCTTCTTGACACAAAAGTAAGTTCTACCAGTGTGACAAAAATAATTATGCATGTGGTGTGCAGTTTCTTGGAGGAAAGCCTGAGGATTTGTCTACAATTTGCATCTTGCCCCTTGGCTTTTACATAATTAGGTACATCTCTAGGTTTGTTTTTCAAATTGAGACCGTGAGAGGAGTCGCAGTGAATTCCTGTGTGAGCCCACAGGGCTCCGTTTGCCAAGGTGCAAGGCTTTTCCCAGGAAAGGAAACAAAGCCTTCATTTTAGTTAACTTAATAGTGTGTCCTTTAGAAAAGATGGGGGAATATGTTAACAAGGAATGAATATAAGAGAAACTAAGAAATTTAATTTGTATATCCGATAGAATGATCTTCTTGGGTTTTAAGCTTTTAAATCTTAAGATGTTCTTGGAGGGGAAGTCAAGTTCTCATTTTAGGGAAAAACATCAAGATGACTAAGATTGCATGCATTTAATCTAACTCCACCGATGTTTATAGCGCTGGACACACAGTGTTTTACTGCCATAAGATGAATATTTATTAACAATTCAGAATGATCTGTTCCAAAGCGCACAGTGCTCTCACAGTGATGTTTTACCACAGAAGTCCAGGTGTTTCCTGTCTCAGCTTGGAACAGCTGCGAGCTTATGATAGGTTTACTGAGCAATGCTTTTATAAGTTTAATGTGCAGCAAAATAACATTTTACTCTATCTTATCCCTGAAAATGCAGATGATTAAAATCTTTAATGATGTTATTGCCTAATGTAATGTGGAGGATGGACTTGACGTGCACAGGGAATAGTCAGCATACTTAATTTCAACATCCCCACTGTAGTTGCAGAAAGATAGAATAGGAAAATGAAAAACTCTGTGGAAATTGAGTTTTTCTGCATCGTGTCTCCTTGTGACATTTGCTTCAATTGGCAATTCCAATTCAATTGGCAAAAAACTGAAGTATTTGGAGCTTTGTTGAACTGTCCAGCTAGGCATACAAGCCCATTTGGTTGCTTGCATCTGAGCAAAGAGTTTCAACTCCATTAAGGCAACCTGCCTGAGCAGTAATACATATGTGTCCAATACATCCAGAAAGAGTTTTGATTATGACCATCCTTGTAGGAGATTGCAGCTCCACACCCTCCTTACCCAGAGGGATGTGAAGTTGCATTGAGAGAGCAGAGCTGACCTGACGAGGCAGTGCTGTGCACTGCAGTCCCTCTCCCAGCCCAGCACCGGGGGCTGCTCACACTGGCAGCTTTCTTTGGGAGAAGCAGGAGCAGGGAAACAAACACTGAGATGATGCACGGGGTGCCCTGACATACAGCAGCCAGAGCATCCATGCTCCAGGAGCAGAAAAACTCCCAGGGCCAACAGTTGTCATGTAGCTCTCATTAAAGGGTTAGAGACTTTGGTTTTCACAGTGATTGTAATCTTGATAGAATTTTACTTACATCTGAAACCTGTCATTATAGAGCTTGAACTATAGAGTGCATTGTGCCAGCATTTCCTCGTTACCAGTGTATGTGTCCAAGCCACTGAGCACATGTCCAGCAGTAAGCAAACTGACCTACTTCTCCATGCTCCCAGATGGAAAGTTTTACCTTAGGATTAGAAGTGCATGCCATGTTTAGAAAGTATGCTCTTCTATCTGTTGGTTTACAGAAGAAATTAGGTTTTTGTTTATTTCTGCTTATTGCCAGTAGGCCAGTAAATCTCCCAAGCTGTAGATGTTCTAAGAAACTCAGAGCTGTACTTCTGTCAACAGTTGTGCACTCATGTGATCACCACATCATGACTCGGAAAGAGTTCAGCACTGCTCAGCTGCTTACCAGGTTCCTTTCTTCTGAAGAGCCAGCCTTGCCAGTAGCTGAAACCATGGGTTGAGTTACAGGCAATGGAAAGTGGTTTCCTTCACAGGGCTTCCCTGGGAGACAAACATCAGCAGGACAACTGCTGAAAGACATTGGCCATTATTCTAAGTTCATTATAATAAGAAGAAATTATAAGAAGCCAGGAACAAGCCAAGAGAAACCAATTAATGCCAATTAAGGTGGCTCCCAGCTAAGTTAGCTCTGTGCTGTAATGCTGTGAGCGTGGTAGACAGGAGGAAATTCCTCCTGGTCCTGCCGGTGCTCACAGGGCTCCTGCCGGCTCCAAACCCAGCACGCTACGTGGTGCTTTGGTGGCTGCGCTCCATCTTAAGAACTGCTCTGTGAGTAGGAGGGAACAAAAAGCCTGGGCAAAATCCTAAGCCAGGAAGTGAAGATATTATTAGAAAGCTCATCTGAAAAAAAGAAAAGAAAAAAAGGCACTATTCCTTCAGCTGCCCAGTGAAGATGAGATTGCAGAGCTGGGCGGACTGGTGCAGAGCAAATTATTTGGTGGCGTTCTTGCCACGTGGAGAGAAGAAAAGTTGCTCTGAGAATACACTCGTCATAAATCACCCCACGCACCCAGCTCAGCGCTTTTCCCGCGGCGCACAGGGCTCCGAGAACTTCAACCCCCCTGGTTCTGAGAAGGCCGTGACGTTTTGTACGCCCGCTCCCACCGCGTCCCAGCGGATCCCGGCGGGTCCAGCCGCCGCCCCAGGCCGAGCCTCGGCAGCCACCTTGCGGACAGGGCGCGCGTGGCAGCTCCGCAGCGGAGACGTGGGGCTGCAGCGGAGTCACGGCGGCTCTTTTTGCGTGGCTGCGACGGGCGGAGAGGAGGGCACGCCGCATCCCGCCGGCTGGTGCCTTCTCGTTGCCGTTGCTTGTGTGCATGGGGTGCTCTGAGGGAGGCAGGCAGCACGTCTGGACGTGCAGCGCGCTGGAGTTCCCTAACTTCTGCCAGCTCTCCCCTCTGACTTCTTTTTCAGTCTGACATTATAGTCTTGAAGCTGTTCGTCCTATGCTTGGGAATAGTGGATATTGGGAGCACTATTATGCAAAGCATCCTAATCCTTATATCAAGAAATGTGCATATGAACAGTGTCCTTATCCTTGCATGTTTTACCCTGCATGCCCAGGAAGGTGTGTCGGATACCCGGTTATGTTCTTCTGCTACAAGAAAGCCTTTCATCCCCCCGTTCAGCTCTGCCCCCAGGAAGACAGCCCCTTGTTAATTCAGGATTTGCTAATTGTTCTTTTGGTTTGGAGCACTGGAAAGGAGCGCACACCTATCCCTCTACTTTCGCTGACTCCGGCTCTTTTTGGCTCAGGCACCCCAGGGAAGTGGTGATTCAGCCATCCAATCATGGAACAACGTGGGATTTAATGAGTAACACATTCGTACTTTCCATTCTCGGTCTGAGAAAAAGGCCTATAAATAAAGCAGATTTGCTCTAAGATCAAGAAAACCTTTTTCATAGATTTTCATTAAATTTTAAATTAGATGTACAGGCAATTATGGATGAAAATGTTAAATACCCTATAACCTATGGATATGACCTAGTTTAATAGAATTTTATAAATGCTTGAATTCAATTAAATAAAAACTTTTTGTCTAACGTTTGAACTGTTTGCTTAGCTCTCCCCAGAGCTCACAGTAGGTTACTGCGAGCCAAACAGCATTACGGCATTTGTTTAAAATGCCAAAAGGCTTAGGATAGATCCCATACACTTCTAGCTGAATCCCTGGTCACCAAACAGCAATTTCTGGGCAGAAGCTGCTGTACTAAATAATTGCTAGCTAATAAATATATTTTAGACACATTATAAACCTGGATGATAAAGCTGCTAGAGTAAATGAAATGTTTATTGCAGAGAAATAGAAAATTTGCTGTTTTGACCTAGGTGCGTTGTCATGGAAACCAAAATCTTTCTTGTGCCATAAAAAATCTGCTTGTCATCTGATTTGAGCTAGTTATTTGCACAGGTGGTTTTCTTAGCAGACAAGTACTTAGTAAAAACAAATCCATTCTTTCTCAATAGTTCCATTATGTGTTCCCACAACAATGTGTTTCATTTCACTGGCTTTGTAATTAATGATCCATTATCAACTAATTAAATCACATTGAGATTTTATATGAGTTCATCTGTTACACAACGCTTGCTCGCCAATCCTATTTCCTGGGTGTGTTAACCTTGGAAAAGATTTAATTAATGGTGAGAATGAAGTACTGTAGGTTGCACGGTACTTCAGACAGCCTAAAGTAATAACAAATGTGAGCACATAAATATATCCAACAATTTAATACCAATTTCCTTAAATGAAATAAAGCAGCAGTAGGAATAACTGAAATCAGATTTCCAATCTGTACGTAAAACTGTTGTAAAATATCAAGTTCATATGGCGGCAGACAATGGAAACTGAAATGTGAACTATGCTAGCAGTTCCAAAATGTCATCCAAAAGAAAATTTAACTTAATAGACAACATCTTTGCTGTTAGGCCTGCTCCAGCCCTCACTGAGATCAGTGAAAAGAACCTTCATTAACTGATCCTGGATCAAACCCTTGATTTGCAGTCCTTGGGGCAGGGCTGTCTCCGGCTGTGACAGCACATCACACAGTACAGCCATCTTCTAATTCTGGTTTGGCTTTTCTACAGCATTATAAAAAGCAGTAGTAGTAGAACGAAGCTGGAAGCGGCTATTAAGGCATAAGAAAGAACTTCTGATCATGTGCTCTATTTTCCACAGAAACTTTTAGACAAAGACAACACATTGATAGAAAGCAATTTCTGTGCAATTTCCCTGGCATCTTGCAAACTATTTGTACTTGAGACTAACGATATCCGTAATCAAATGAGACCCCGAGACAATTTATCATTTATGTCTCAATCATTTATCTCTTAAGTCATTTAATAGATAGCAGTGGCACCTCTGCACAGATTTACCAAGACTGGCAGGCTATTCGTGAGCCTCCCTGAGCTGGTTCCTGCCCCAGCCTTCTCATTACGGCATCTCCCTCCTGCATGTGTTCTGCAGCACTGCCTTGGACCGCTTCTTTCCTGAAAGCCTCAGGTGTGGCAGCTGTGGCTCGCTGTACTGACCACAGTGCATGGGGCCACACATTGCAATGTGCAGAACTGTCCCACAGGGTAGCAGGAACCAAGGCGGAGGGGGCCAAGGAGAAAATGCCAAATCCTGCTTGGAAGGGGAGGGAAGGGTTAAATGTGAGATTTCCCATTTGAAGCTACTGGATCTGGAGGTGTTTTTGCTGGCATCTGCTATAAATAAGAAGCTATGCAGGAGTAAAGATTTTGAGAGCATATTCTAGGTAAATAACAGACCTTTACACATTCCTTTTGCAAATGTGGCAAATAGTGTAAACAGCTTTCTGAGACCAATTATACAAGCTATGTGTTTAGTCTGCAAACTGGATGCAGTTAACTGAAGCTCCTTTGTCTGTACTTGGAAAGGATTTGTCAAAGATTTAGGAATTAGGTTTTATACATGCGATGGAATGTTAGCTCATGTGCAGCCCGGGTGCCTTGGAAACGCAATGCTTTGGGGTACTTGAAGAAATCACACTGGTTAAAAAAATTATTTTCTATATTCCTACAGAATTCATCACTGAATTTGGCACATAGAGAACAACAGCATATATGTTCTGTAACGCATTTAGATTAATACTGAAAAAGGACTTTTCTCACATTATTCTAATATTTGCTATATCTGTATGTCGCTAGATGGCACTAGAATACTGCAAGCATTGGAAGGACATAATATTGCTCCTGCATTTGGAGTTTATCTACACTTTTACTTTTGTAATTCATTCTAGGTGTGATGCTGATGAGTATGCAGTCTGAACTCACACACACTGATTCTCTGTCTCCCACAGATGGACACAAACACATACACACCACATGGGAAGGTCAAAAGCTGAAAGTCTCAAAGTCTCTCAGCAGAAAGACTTAAGGGGAGCTGTAAGTGGAAGCATTTCCATCTCCAGTAATAAAGGGGGGAAGAAACAACTGTGCAGTGTGCATAGCAGCACAGGTTTCAAAAGTTTTGAAAGGAGTCAGGAAAAGAGGGGACTGTGGCTGAGAAAGCCACAGCTTTAACACATTAAAAACACCCCTAAACTGGGAAAGGCTGTGTTTATAGAACAGAAATTCTACAACAGGCTTAGGAAAGAAGAAAGACTTTCCAGATTGAATCTGAGGGTAGATAAGAGTTACTCTAGGGATATTATATTTCCTTATCTTGGAGAAGGAAAGTGTTCTGTCCATAATCTTATGCCTTCCCAGGAGATTAATGAACGGCAAACTAGGGCCAGCTCTTCATCTGCTGTTGGCTTTCATGGCTCCTCTGACAAAAGTGAAGTCATTCTGACTTAAAACAGATGAGGATCAGACCTCTGTATGTTTGAAGCATTTATCAAGCAAGCAGATAACATCTTCTATTGAAAGTTTGTTGTGTTTTGGTTTTGGTTTGGTTGTTGTTTTTTTTTTTTTGTCTCCAAAGAACAGTATTAAATTATGTGCAAAGTTTAGGATTTTGTATTTTTTCTGAATTGTGCTAACAATATGCTTTTCATTGAAGCACTCAGAGGTTCTGGTTATACTTGCATTTTTCTCCAGTTGATCTCATCCAGGCTAATTCGTTGTATTTAAGTAGTAATCCCGTGGTTCCAAACACAGGAGACTAAAAGCACAAACTGTGTACCCTGACAGATAAGACTTGACAGCTTTAGCTGCAGTGGCTTAAGAGGTGACCACCTCCAGCTGTTCTCCCCATACCTCTGCCTTCCAGCATCATCGTCCACTAGAAAGGTTGACAGAATGGAACATGTGTCAACACTTCAGGTGCCCAGTTCGCAGCCTGGCCTTTCAGCATAAAGCGTTGGTGAGGAGGTGTGAAGTACAGCAATAAGCTGGACAAACAGACAGACGGACATGCAGACATGCTCCCTGCACAGTGGCAGGAGTCAGCATCAGCACTAGCAGGCAGCTGGGATAGGAACAACTGCCCCAGCCACATCTGTCAGAGCCTGATAATGGGAGCCAAGGACATTGACAGACCTGCAAAGCACACACTTAAATCCAGCCCTGTTAACGTAACATTTGAGCACCTTCTCACAGTGTTGACTTCACAGATCTAAACTACAGCCAGTCAAAACTCCCCAACTAACTTCTGCTGAATTCTGAATTAGGAGGTAAAATATTTTTTGTCCACAGTGCAGTAATGTTACTTCACAGTAGTGAATAGCTGTCTTGTGAAGGCTGTCCTCTTGCACTCACAGGAAAGTGTCACTAGGGTGGCTGCAGAGAAGCCTGAAGCACAGAGTTGTTCTTTTATAAAAAAAAATAGTTACCCAGCATTTGCAAGCCTGGTAATTGTAGGGGTTTTCTTGTTGTTGTTGCTATTGATTCAGTGAAAAAGTGTCAAAATTAGCTTTAGGCTTCCTTGTATGGGGCATACCTTTAGCATCTGAACTATTATTATACTATAATCTGGTATTGTACTGACTGCAAGTCACCGAGTAAAGAAAAACCGTTATCAAAGTACAAACTACTCAGTTTCTGCCATATGGCTGTTGATCTTAGTAGTGGACGTTTCAGTATGAGTTCTGTGTGGTTAAGATTGTTGCATTTAATCTGGCTCTTCAGCTTCTGGTCAAAGCAGTTGAAAGATGCTGCCTTGCTGCAGAGAACGCATGTGATATTCATTCATCTGCAATGAAGTTTCCAATTAGTTCATGTCCAATTGAGACTGCTGAGACATGTATCCTGCCTTCCCCGGACAACTTGTCTTTTTACAGCCAGAAGCATTGACAAGTGGAGGCAGAGCAATTTAGCCATTTGGTCAGGATTAAAAGACTTTGCATTGCAAATGGAATGCTGGTGTACAGAAGTCTGGGAATCTGTACCTTTGGCCCCAGCCTAGGGTGGGCAATGAAGGCCAGATGGCCAATGAAGACTTTGCTTGGAAGGAAGAAGCAGTCATTGCAAAGAGGACTGAAGTAGCTCAGAGATGCTGTGGGAGCTGGTTTAGGGAGCAGGTGAGATTGGTGCCTTGGTGTCAGGGTGGATTCCAGGGGGGACCCTCAGCAGCACTTCCCACTGGGGTGGTTGGGATCCTGGAGAAGGCTTAAGGAGCTCAGTGACTGCTGTCACAGGGAGCAGTGCTGCTTAAACAGAAAGCACTTCTGTATCACCTTCATATGTGTGACATACAATTGCTTCAGGTTGAGAAAGAGCACATATAATTAGGTATCTGAATATTAAGCCTCATTTACTTGGAAATGTTAACAGAGCTGTAACCCTGTGCAGTATGGCAAACATTTCATGGCATGAGAGGCTTGAGTGTCTCTGCTTTTTTCCCCTGCATATGGATGGTGTTTGTTAAAATAGTAGTGAAATACCAAAAAACGTCAGGGACAGTGATTCTTAAAAAACAGTGTAATAGAATTTGATGTTAAACTTCATCACTGTGTACCCATGAATATTTACATATTTTTATGGGCTTATTCACTGGCCACAGCTGATTCAAAGCAGTCTGATGCTTGAAAGTGTCAGTAAATAACAGCACTGGTGTGGATTCCATGCTTTAATAACTGTGTTTGTTTAAATGCTCTTTCTGTAGTCAGCTGCATATTCTAAATGATCAGAATGATCAGGGGGTTCTCCAGACAGATACGTGAAAACGTTATCTGACCCACTTGTCATATATTGGATTTTTCTTTATAATCTCATTAAAAAGTGTGCAGTGAACACAAAACCACAATTTACCTGGTGTTGTAGATTCATTAAACATCAAAAGGGTGTTTGATGGAGTAGAATAATCCTATTCTGCATCCTTCATTGAATGTCTTTCAGAATAAGTTTATTCATTTAATTAGAAGGTTTTTGTAAGTGAAGATTGCACTGGTTTTACCAGTCCAACTGCACTGCCTTTTGTGATCCCAAGCACCCTCTATTTCACTGTACTTAGTGTACGTGTGTCAGAATATACAGTAGGAAATATCCCCACAAAATGGGACTTACTTTCAAAATTGTGTTAATTCTAATTCAAAAGTGAAGGATCTGAGAAGCTCCATTATCTTTTAAAGTGGAATTTTCCCTTCAAATCCGTGGATTAGTCATGGCAGACAATGAAATGTTGAACTCAACATTAAACGGGATTATTAAATATCTTTTCAAGGTAGAAAATCACATGCATTATTCTATTCCCAGAACAAAAGGACTGCGAATTAGTTCCTCTCTTCATTCTGCATAAAGCAATGAATACTGCCGTGGTCATATTTGAGCCTCAGAGAACTTTGCTGATTCACATACACAGAAAAATATCTGGGTCATTTCAACATGAAGGTGACATTCTCTGTGATTAAAACTTGGTGTTGCTACAGTGCTGGGAAGGTTTGTAGATGCTGGGATATTGCAAATCGGGATGTTGTAGCTAAGGCACATTTTGACTCTCCATCATAGTCTTGTATGCAGAGAAACAATTTTGGAAAGAGGCCGTACGTTGTCATTTACAGCTCAGCACTCTGGAGGAAGCGTAAAGCCATTTCATTTCCATTTTTCTCTTTTATGTTTCTGACTTTTGGGAATGTGACCTTTTTCACATCTAGATCAATATGTCTGTAACCATTAATTCTAGGAAATCCAGGGCCTGCTTGTAACATTTGAGGTCTGGATACATCAGACACAAGTCTCTCGCTGCTCAGGTTGGTGGTTAACCAGGCAGATCTCTTCCTGATTGATGCCACTGGCTTCCCAGGGAAAGGATGCACGCATGCAGGAGAGGTGCAGAGTGCCTGTCAGTATCTGAGCGAGCAAGAAGGGAATGAGGCTGCAATACCCACCCTAGCAGCTTAAAGCAAATGTTTTCTTCCATAGTATATGACTCTCTTACACTTGTACTGGGTTAGCTCTAAATTTACTTCATGAACCAAATAAATGGAAAAAATATCGGATGGAAATTATGTCGGCCTTGAAGGAACCTTTGTTTTTGCATGGATATGTGAAAGGGTCTTTGGAAGTAGGGCTGTTAATGAGATCATTTGAATAGGCTCTGTAAGTGGCTGCTGATCCCAGGAGGCTGAAGGAAGTGCTCATCTTTCACCTTTTGGCCCAATTCACTTTGAACAATGACAAGGTTGCATGAAATGTATTCCATGGGGACTGCTTTAGAGAAAATGAGGTGAAAGGCATTGGCTAGCTTTTCCAACTACTCCTCAGTTGCTGAAGGATGCCTCCGAGGAAAACTTTCCCTTTGCCCACAGCTGGAGGCTACAGCCCACATGGTACAGAATGTCCTTCAACTGCAGAAAGCAGTTCATTTTGATTCAAGATTGCTTCAAAACTCCGTACATTTTTGTACTGAACCATTCATGGGTAGACAGGCACGAAGAAGTCTAACTTGTGGTGCACAGCATCTGCTGTGAGCAGGTTAGAGACTTATTACGAATTGACACTGTGCAGTGCTTAGAACTGAGGCATAAAGTTGCTCTTGTGTTTTTGGGATGCACTGGTAAAGAGGAAGAGGCATCAAAAGTAGCCAACTGTGTCCAGGTGCTTGATTCTTTTGTTATTGTAATTACTACTTGGAGGCAGGGTAGTATTTAAACTAATCTGGTGTTTTTGTTACACAAATCCATATTAGCCCAATGGAATTGCCATATAGTTTGAGGAGATGACAGGTGTTAGAAATGCTCAGGCCAGTGAATGAGGCACAGCCCTCTTGTCGAAGCTCATAGCAAGCAGAGCAATAAACCAGGGTTCACCCCTAACCCACCCCACATGCAGGGAATGACACAGCTGGTTATCTAGGCAGGAATTTGATGGAGAGAAAGAACTGAGTCTGAATACAAAATATTTTGGATAGGGGAGATGTTGCTGAGTATTTTCAGCTAGTTTTTATCACCTTTTTAAAGCTCCATCATTTCATGGTATGAAATAAAGTTTAACTAAAGTATTTTACTCTGCATTTTTGAAGTCATAAATCAAGCTTCGATGTGCTTCCAATCATTTCTTGTTCTGCCACTGTGTCCTGGCTATCCTGTGACCTCCATTTCCATGTTTGTTAGCAGATTTGTCTCACTTAGCTTCTGTACAATCCCTGCTTAAGGCTGTGGCAATTAAAACAAGAGAGGTACAAAGTCATGCCAAAAATCAGTCCCTGAGCTAAGAACAGGTTTTAGATTGAGTCAGCATGTGGTGGGGTTCATCAGGCTGGTGGTGTTTTTCTGGGGTTGCTGCCATGTGTACTTCAGCAGCGAAGCACGCACTTTTGAGACAGTGTGGGTGTAAACCTGTCTCCATTAAGTCAGTGGCAAAATTCCCATCAACTTCAAGGAGATGAGGGTGTCTTCTCAAATCTCTGGGCTCAGTGTGATATTTCTTCTACCTATTCTGCTGTGCCAGCACTGTGCTTCTCCTTTGTTTCTGATACGACAACTCTTGTTCAATGCTCAGCCCTATTTTGTTGCTGTTTGTTTTTTTTATTTTTATTTTGTGGTGCTTCCATCCACCCCTTTCCTAAAAAATAAAACATTTGCTATGATGACAAAGTAATTGTCTTGTCCCTTTGGATATGAAATAAATCTTCAATATAAAAACCAAAAAGCACTGAAGGTGAAGCAGCTCTCAGAGCAACAAGGCATGGCACAGCTCCTGTACACATTCCTGTGAGTGGTTTAGGAATGAAGACCGACTGACTAATGTGTCTGCAGCATTAGTGATAAAAACTCTTCTATTTGAAGGCTTTTCTATATGATAGTTTCCTATATTTTATCAGCTCTATTTCCCATAGTTACCTATGCATGGTTGCTGAGAGAAACAAATCCAAGTTTGTTTTAAATGGATTAGTTGAACTTCACTAAATGCTTGTGTCGACATTCTCATTGGAATTAAAGCAGCATTAATTCACTTTCATTCACTTAGAAAATTGATTAACTCTATGGGCAGAGCATTGCAAGCAATAATATTACCACAGCTTAATGAGTGCCCATCCATCAGCTGACCTTCAATAACTTCTTGTCTGTAAGTTCCCGTTCCACACACTTGCAGGGCTTTGCTGTGCAGTTGTTGGGGCTGACAGCCTGCATGGGGCCGGGCAAACAGTCAGGCTGACAGGCTGGGCCTGTAAATCTCCATTGCCTCGGAGTCTGACCCCAATCTGTCTGAAGCAGAGACAAGCCCTAACTTTTGTTCAGCCTTCAGACTTCTGGAAAGAAGCTGCGAGGCCTTGGGGAGTGCTGATGCTGCTGTCCTGTGCGACTCTGGGAGCCAGAGAATCTGGGGAGCGGTGACGCATTTCAGGTTGACGGTCTGTAGGAAGGCACACATAGATGGGTAACAGTCTGGCCCGCGAGGTGCTGGCTGGAGGCCTGCTAACCCCTGGCAGAGCAGAGATGAGCCGACCCGCTGCTCTGCCCAGCAGGGCTGGCTGCAAGCATGCAGCACGGGCACCATGGGCGGTGCTCAGCTCAGCGCAGCAGCCCAGGTTGGCAGCAGTGTATTTTCAGCTTTGTCTTCATAATTTCCGACAAGCTGACCTATAATTGAAGAACTCTACAAAGTTGACTATACAGTGAAACAACTTGAATTATGTAATTTCAATTAATTATGAGCCTCAGTGAAGGAACTGAGATGAACAAGGAAGGGAAGCCCATGCAGTTAGCAGTAGCTGGCATGGCGGGGCTTAGGAGATGTGAAAGGCACATGAGGAGAGAAGGGGGATCACAAACAGAGGAGCAGTAACATTGGTTGTGGTCGAAGCAAGGACACTGGTGTTTTAATTAGATAAAGCTGACAGAATTAGCTGCTTATTACAAAAAGCCACCAAAGGATATACTTTTAAAAACTTATTCAGCTCTCCTTTCATCCAGCAAAGGCCTGTTTCGCTAGTTCAGCTCTATGAAATTTGGTATTTTAACTGAAAACGTTCCAGTTCCATTCACCTCTTTCCCACCTTTGCCTCTTCTCCCGAACTGACCAAAAATAAAGACACAATTAAGGGCGAGAAAAATCTCAACACGAATCCTACTATTGTGTTCATCTGAGTGTTGCTTTAAAATAGCTATCGTGGAGTCTTTGCCATTATCTATGGAAAGCATGTAATTGTGGGCATTTTTAAAGGTCCCATCTGGCTCCCCAGTACATTCATTCTAATTGTGGAAAAGCAGGGATACTCTTGCCTCTCATTAGTATAAGCCTGCTTGCTGTGGTTTCTTTCTCATAACAACATAGGTCAAAGAGGAGGCACCTTAATGAGATTCTTGGTATCATAAACAGGAAATATAGTTCATTTTATCTTCATTTGCAACTCAAAACTTCATACTCAAATGAAAACACTAATTTTCTTTAATTGCTTCTTTCTTTTTTTTTTCTTTCTCTTGGCCCTTCATCTATTAAGTGGGGCAATTAAAGGAAGCATTTTTATTATAAGTATTAATATTCCCATTTATGAATTAATTTACCAGCATAGGAACTAAAGGATAATATAATTTTAATTCTTTGGTTTTATCTCTGGAAACAGTTGTTTGCACTTCTTCAACCTCACGCTAGTCAGAAAGGAAGAATTACATAGAGTTAATGCTGAGATGATCAAAAAGAAAAGAGCAGGGCACTTTGGCCTTCTGTCAGCACATATTTCATGCACATCTTCTCCATAGCCATACTGAGGCCAAAGATAACAATTAGCCGTATTTCCTCTAGATGCTGGGAAGGAAGAATAGTAAGAGTGCTTCAAGATTGCCATTTTATTTCTTACATCCACAAGACAACACATGCTTAGGAGGTGGTTATTCACTGTGTTATGCACTGCAGTACTAAGCTGGGTGTATGGGAGAAATAGAAATCAAATCAAACAATCCCTCTTCTAGTTTACTTATGCTGCAGTTCAACATCCATTGCTTAGCTAGCAAAAGCTGGCTGCAGCTACAGAGCAAGCAGGAATGCCAGCGGAGAGCTGGGTGAGTGGTTCACGTTGGAGCTGGCAGATCAGGGCAAGGTTAGCGGGTTCAGGTGCATTGCTCTCCTCTCACGCAACCCCACATGGCAGGCTTCGAGCTCATCTCTTCAGTACGAGCTGAGGCTCAAATGTGTCATGTCCCATCTCAGTTTCACCCACATTAATTTGCAATCCAGGCACAACATTGCTTTCAGTTGTGTGGTGTCACAAGCAGCAGCTTGCAGTAGTGAGGTTCACAAGCTACTTGCACAATCCTATTCTTCAGCTTAGGTGTTGCCACCAGTGCAGGGCACAAACTCAAATAGTTTTGTAACTAAATTTACTCTTTTATGAAGACAAACCAGGATGTTGCCGGTTGTAAAAAGTTCATTGTGAAAATTTCCTTATGTTTCTTCTGCTTTTATTGATCCTGGGGTATGAAACAAAATAATAGATACCCAGTTGCTGCATATTTAGTAGTCAGTGTAAAATATGTGTATTTCCTGATAAAAAATAGTGAAGCTGAGAGAATTTAATCCGTTGGCATCTGGGAAATATGAAGTTATACAAACAGGATTGCACTCACGTTGCTTGGCTGTGTTGCATTTCTGCTTATTTGAGATTGCATTAAGCTTTGTTAGTTCCACAAAGCTTATCAGGGCAAGACTGGGCACAAAACTGAAGCCACTTTCTAGAGCAAGTAACTCAAGTGGGAGGTCAGCCAGTGGCCAAAGCCAGCACTGCAGCCAGCATTGAACATCCTAGTTTTAGAAATTTAGATCTGGATCCAGAAGTTACAGTGAAAGCTGACTTCTTCACAACAGTTGTATCTACAGGTACATCATCTACAGAGTACCCAACTATGTAAAGCTGTCTTTTCTATGTTACATACATTGGCTTGAAGTAACTACAAAACTTGTTAAGCCTTTGTGCACTACATCTCTTTTAATTTGTCGGGATCAAGCTATTCATATTTTTAAGCATGTATTTTCTGCATACCTCATAGCTATTAGGTGTGCTATGAAAATTCAGACCTGAAAATTGCCTATGGTTTGATACTGAATGAACTAAAATTTTGCCTGAAAAGTTGTCATACTTTTAATGAACAAATTGTCTTTGAATTGTCTCATTTGGACATTTAGGATTAATGTTTTCCCAATCAAATGGCAATTTAATTGAGTTTAAATTAAATACTAAATACAACAGCTATAGAGTTTTCATATGCTCCTTCAAATTACTGCGTGTTAGCATAAAAGTAGGCTACTATCCCTTTTGGGAGTGGGATCATCCCATGAAATCAAGTGGCAAAACCTCACCAAAGTCACTTCTACTGCAGCATTTAATTGAAGAACGAAGTACACAATCACTGCATGCTTTTTCATACAGCTGCTCTAGGGATGACATGTGGAAATAATTTATGTCTGATTTATACAAGGTCATTAGCACTCATACAGAATACCAATTATGATACTCGTATAACATTTATCATATTAGCAAAATATGGTATTTTTTGTGAAAAAAAATAATGGCAAAGGGTGTATCTTTGGAAATAGAATATTTAAAGGTTGCTGTCTGTTTGAAGCAGTTCTGTCTGCTAGTTCCTAATGGTTTATTTTAAAAATACTGCAGCTAATACATCCACAGTGCTCTAGTATTTACTGAACTCAGGAAGAAAACTTAGTGCAGTATTCTCCTCAAATCCACCCTATTCACAAAGCAGGTGAATGCCTTATCCTTCTGTAAACAATGCTTTTCTGTCTTTTCTATTGAACTTGTGCTCTCACTGAGTCAGATCTTTCCTCAGCTGTGTTTTCTTGCATCATTCTCATGGTTACATCGCAATATATTAGCATATATACAGTGTTTTATGATGGTTATACGTCATTGCTATTTTCTAACAAAAATGGTAGGGTAATGTCATGAGTGCTCAGAGCAGCAAACACTGATTGTATAGAGACATTTTCTTCATTTAAATCCCTCCTGTGACTGTTCCACTCACTCAGACCTCTGCATGTGGTGGAATGTTCTTTTCCCCCATCATCCTGTCTTTGCATGTCAAAAAGGCAATTTACAGAGTGTTGGGGACATGCATTCACTGGGACCATCTTACCCATATCAGTCTGGCAACAAGAAACGTCATCTGCTAGTTGGAGCCATACAATGCAAGTAGTAGCAATGCCATTAATGTGCAAGGCTCTGCATCTTCTTATCCATTATCTCAGCCCTTTCCTGCTAAGCACACATATCTCTCACTACCTGGCAGCTGGATCCGCTCAGACGCGCTTCCTCAAGACTGTCCATATTCACTGATTAAGATAAAATTTTGCGAACAAAAGCTGCAAAGCAATATCTCATATGCTGTTTATTGTTAAGGGGATATCTAATAGCTTTTAAATTCATTTAAGAAAATGGGAGCAGTGAGTCACATGTAATTATTCCCAGATAGATCATTAATTACTTGATAAAGTTTCTACATAATGCTGCCTTTTGCTTTTTTTGCCTTAATGATGGGTTGTTTCTCATTTATCTCAGTTTGCTTGTCAGTTATTCCAGTTCCCTTTCATCCCCTATCTGTGATATGTATGTAAATATTACAGATTGAGATTGATAAAGGTTTAAAAAAAGGCCGTTGCTTTATTGGATTACAGAAGAGTTTATGAGAAACTCATTTGATTATTGTGTTACAATGGTACCATTTGCACCAATACAAGTATGGATGTTTTGGTACCTAAAACAGGGACTGCAGTCTTCATAGGTTTGTACTTCAGCTCTAGAAATTTTAGTTTGACAAAGCCAAACAGGCACCAATAAAAACATTACATTTGCAACTAAAATTGCTCTTTTAAAAAAGTTCACCTGGCTACACAAGGCTCGATGCATTTAATCACAGCTTCAGACCAAGTCCTTACAACTTTAAACACACACTGGAAAGAAAAGAGAGAGGTTGCAAGTGCCTGTGTTCTGCATGAACACAGTTCCTGCTATATCTAACATTCCCTCAGTGTAAGTGACAGGACCTTCTCAAAGACTACATTCAATTACAGGCAGCTCTTATTTGTACTGCCTTTGGAAATCAGACGTAATCAGAATATCTGCTCCGACATCCTTCAAAGATCAGATTGACACAGATGGATGAGTACTTCTATACCAAATAAAACCAGCACTGAGTGGTCAGAGGGCTGACAGCAACCAGAGCAGAGTCCGACTTCCACCTCCCACCACTGCTGTGCCCAGCTGCTTTCAGTGCCTCACTTCACACAGCTCCCCAGCACCAAACACCTGCAGCAAACCTGAAGCAGAGTAGCCGCAACTTGCTGAGAAGCAGTTGAACTCTGGGAATAAATCCTCCATAAATCCTCCTCCATAAACACTTGGACATTTACAAGTGTAGGCTGCTTTCATGCTCCGATACCCCCAATGCTATTGTGAGGTCATTACAAAGTTGTTATTATGCTGCCAACTAAAACACGTCTAGCTGAAACATTTTAGATTAGCTTCACAGTTCCACATTACTCTCTTTATTTCTCCATAAATAAACAAAAGTGAAAGAACTACCACAGAGAAGTGTAGAGAGCTGAACTCAAACATCTACACTGTGTTTGAATCCTGACTGCTCTCAGTATCCCAGACACTGAGCGCTTTACCCTGTGGCTGTAGATCTTTACACTGTGAGGGATGCAGTGCTGCTACAGTAATCATTTCAAAGTGTCTTTCCTAAAGATAGAAAGGATCATCTGCTGTCTCATGAACTGATAACAAGACCATCATGTTTGTTGCACTATTGCCCTACATCTGCTCTCAATTATTCGGCAGTTAACTTAGTGCAAAACTTGGTGGGATGTATGTCAGTAGCAACTCTTAAAACTGTCTGCAGAAGCTAAACAAAGCTTAGCAAAGTTAAACACATGCAAAGATGCCCGGTTGTCACTGATAACCAAGCTCAGCTGCCTCTCCAAGCTTCAGACATCTCAGGACTGAAGTGAAGTCAGAGCAGGCTGAGACTGTGCGCATTCCAGGCAGAGACATTAAGGAACGTTTATGGTGCAGGATTTGGAACAAGGCTCAACTGTTAAGTCTTTAGCCCTCCACAAATTGTGTTCATATCAACCACAGAGATAATCTCTGATGTAGTGTGGTCATAAAATAAACTAAGGCAACATCTGATTTTCTGGACTCTTTGATATTTTCTTCAAGTTCTCATGGGATGCGCGCACTTCCCAGAACCTGATGCAAAGGCCTTTGAAGTCTACATAAATCTTTCTACTGAGTCCACAAAGCTTTGGACTGGGCTTCTGAGAGTATGGCTGTAGACACATTCCCTATCTCTGGATCAATATCATAAGCTTCCCTCACTTTTAAGGAGAAGTTCTGTTTTTAGAGAAGCACAGTACTTTGTAGACCAGCCAGAAATAGAGCAAACTTTCTCCCTTACCACTTCAGCACAAGATGGAAACTTGTTTTAGAGCAACAGGCCACTGTTGTCCCAGCTTAGCATCTTACTGTGCTTTAGGGCACTGGTTGCTGCGGGATTTGAATGCCATTCCCGCAGGACAGCAACTAGCTCAGCCCGCTGGGCTGCTCAACTGGCATAAATCAAAGCCATAGCACTGAGATAAAACCTTTTCCAGCTGTCAGCCTACCAGTCAACTCATCTTCTTGATACAGATGTATTTGACATGTGAAACTTTGCAGCTTATTAGCAAAGCTCTCTTGTACGAGAGGCAGAGCTTTCCAAAATCAGACTTAGTGAGGTTTTGTAGTATAACCCTTTTGTGCAATACATAAATATGAGCCACTAATCAGCATGTGGTACTTACCTCCATCACAGGGGAAAAGTGATCTATGTATTTCATGTTAATGACTGCAAAACAGTTACAACTTATACTCATTTCATCTTCGAATTTTCTAAATATGACGTTAAATATTGGGAAATAATATAGAAAAGGTCCAAACATTTTATTTTCACAGCATATCATCAGTTTATGAAATAAGCTGTTTTAGTCCTAATTTGATTCTCACAAAGTCCATGACTGAGTTGACTGAGGCAAATATTTCACTTGGGGGCCTACTGTAAGTTTTAGAACATGAAGGAAATTTTTAAATAATTCAAATAAATTTAATCTAAGTGAAAATAAGTGAATTCTGTTTGAATTAAAAAGGAGCCAAAGGTACCTGTTACACCATAGTTCATTAATTACTGTACCTTGATTTGCATGATCCATGCCATGATTCCAGGGCTGTTGTAGCTGTACCCCAGTGCAGTGCCAGGCAGTGAAGGTGGATGTAGTTACAAGCCATGGGAGAGCAAGCATTTGGACGGGCATTTCCTTCATGAGTCAAGTTCTAATATTTTTGCTTTCTTAAGTTTTCCTTTCTACCCACTGCTCATATATTTATCCTTATCTTCCAGATATTTCTTGCTTTTTTTTCTCTTTTCATTCACTTACCAAGAGTTTCTTTACATAATAAAATAAGTAAAGGGCCTTAAATACCTGACGCTGATTGTTTTCACTGAATGACTTATTTTCTTAGCTTTAAGAAAAAAAACTTTGAACATAATAATGGCATTTGCTATATTCCTGAAACTGGAGGAAAATTCTAGGGCTGAGCTATTTTAATGCAGCCATCATCTCCCTTGATTCCTTTTGGGGAAAAAAAAGAAAAGAAAAGAAGCAAGAGACTGTATTTATCATTGTCAATAATGTTTGATTTATTATTTAATATACGTCATGGCATAGAAATGGGTTTGGGGACTTAAATTTAAATTCCACTTTTAGCAGGAGGTTTGTGATATAAATTATTTTTCATTGAAACATTAATGGCTGAAGTGTTGGAAAACAGTCCGGTGTTGTACGATCCTTTCTAGAGGGCTGCATAATATTTGTTAAATGTTTGTTCAATCGTTTTTATTTGAGTTTTGATTTTACTTCGTTAGCCATTCAGAACTAGGTTCCTTGCTTCTTTCTTTTTCACCTCCTAAATGAATTGGTAGTAGGGAAGAAAAGAAAAGGCTGCTTTGTTTTTTGAACCCGAATGTAAAGAGGCCATTTACATGTTACTGCTGGGGATTAAAGCTGTGGTGTTTGAACCTTCTGGGCACATTCTCAAATATCAGGCAAGCTGAGCATGGCATAAACCCAAAGAGCAAGTACAGATTACAGCTACCTGGAAAGTCCTCTCAGATCTCAGTGTGGCCTTGCAGACAGTGTAAAACAGGGCAGCATCCACAGGCTTCTTCATACCCCATTCATTGTTCTTTCTAGAACAGATTAAAAAAAAAACTCCAGGTGAGCATTTCACAAATAAGTACATAACTGAAGTGATCCCCAGACCAAATTTGTTTACTTCGTAGCTCACCAGTGTAACTGCTAGAGAAATGCTAACATGCAGCAACAGTGTGCAAACCTTTCAAAATAGGTATTTATCTGCAGAATGCACTGCACCCATAGTCCTTCATGCAACAGCTGATGCCACATAGAAATTTCATGAGAGCAGAGTCAGTGTACTGTCATGTCTGGAATAAGAAGTTGATGAAGTCCATTGAAGCCAGAGCTGCTGATTACACCAAGGACAGACCATGAGAACAGCCAAAAGTTTGAGTATATTTAGGGATAGCAAGATAGGACGTGAGCAACCTAGGAGAGGTGATTGGCCATGGAAAAGTCATGATTTGAGTGAAGCTAGTAGAAAAATAATTGAAGGACTTTTAAAGAGCTTTCAAAATCATTTTTTAAATTAACTTACTTAAAATGTCAAGTGCTTCGGTTGTTATAGAAGAAAAGGAAAGGACCTTCTGGGTATCTGAGGAGCAGGAGGAACCTAGAAACCCACTGAACTTCAGAGAAAGGATGAGGGGCTGAGAGCCCAGGAGGACAAGCTGGTATACGAGTCAGCTGCCTGTGAAGGAAATCTTTCTTCTGCTTTAGGGGAGGATGCAGAGGGGACCTGTTATTCATCTCTGCTCCTAGAGCTGCTGGCTCTACTGCTCCACCTTTGAAATAAACGTGTTCTATGTGAGATACTTACTGAGGGTGGTGGTGAATGGGGTTGGGCTTTTTCACCTATTTTCCATCTTAAAACTTGTCCAAACCTCAGCATGTACAACATACTAATAACTCCACAACAGATGTATTTCTATTAGACTTTCTATTGAACACCAGTCTAATACCTGTGCTTTCTTTATTTATGATGAGATTGTTTCCAGCTACCGTTAATTTATTTTACACAGCCCATGATGTAATCGTTAAGCAGTTGTAATGAAGATTGAAGGTTTAATAATGCCAAGTGTTACAAATTTCTATTTAATCATTCCTAAATCGATTAGTTACTTTCACCCAAATGTCGTGCCATTGAAACACAGAGAGCTAAAGATACAAACCACTGTGGCCAGCGTTTGATAAATGTTATTTTGGTGCAGTGGTAATTGAGTTATTGAATTTACTCATCTTCCAAATGATGTTTGCATTGTCTCAGCCATATGTGTTTAGGGCCAGGGGAAGGTCATTAGGAGCTTCAGACCGGGGGCATGTTTGGGTTAAAGTGATTTTGAACAGCCAGTGTCGAGGTTAGTCAATTAAAAGAAATAGCACAGTGAGATGCTACAGGAGGGCATGTTATAGGCTGGTCAGCAAGGAGGTCCCAAAGGCCTATTTAAAATAGTCTAAAGATTCTCTAAGTGAATGTCTATGCCTAGCCCCAGGCCCTTTAGCCACTGACAAATTGCTGTGTAAGATGTCCCTCACTTAAAAGAAGTTGTGGCTATAAACAGATGTCACGCTCTTATGGCTACACACAGGACAAGCCATTAAAGACCAAGGTAATACATAAAATGGTTATACCTTTAATGTAAAGAAATACATCCTTAAGTGAACTTTCCTAAGAGAAAATGAAGGCTGCAGATGAGCAACAGCAAATTGTTTGTACCTTTGGTGGTAGGGACCATCCAGGGCAGAGTCTCAGCTGTGACCCATCACTGCTGGGCCCCATGTGCTGAGCGACTGCACCACATTCAGGGGATTATTACTTTGATAAAGCTGTTTCAGAGATACAGTGCAATAGATAATGCATGTATATCTATATGCTTGCACACAAAGCATGTGAAGGCTTTGTTCTCCCAAAAGAGTGCATCATTTCTGCATAAGACTATGTGCTAATGAGTGCATCTCTGGCAGATCACCTTTCACTGCAGTGGGGAGGACATTTCCTCTCTTCGTTAGATAGCCCCTTTCCTGAGCGCTCAAGAACCATTTTCAGTGGAGTTCAAATATCCAACCCGTGATTGCTGCCTGCATTTGGGAACAGTGTAGGATTCAAAAGAAGGGAGTTCTGTCATTTTTCAGTTGTTTATGAACAGACTGTCAGGACCAGATGAGAGCAACAAGCAGGCAAAGTCCATGTTTCTGTGTTCTCACATAATTGCAAAGATTTTCAGGAGGCCTGATATCCTCTGCTCTGAACAGTCACTGGGAAGAACATCAGTCTCACTTAAGGTGAAAAATGGGGCCTCTTCATTTCTAATACTCAGCTGGCTGCTGTAGTAGAGGCTATCCCTGAGTTCTAAAACACTGGGAAAAGTCTCATACTCTTCAATATTTCTGATGTGCAATCCTTAAAAAAATCTATTGTTGTATAAATAGTGTTTTGTATTTGATTTCTGTCCCCTAAACACTATTTAAATCAGAAGTAATAATTTCTAATCCTGTAAAATGCCCAAAGCTTAAATCAATAAACATTTGATGAATACATAACCCGGGGACATTCTACATGGCTGATAAATGCTCATTGTAGGAGTGCCTGGCAGCTTTGGTGGTTAAACCTTCACTTTTATATAATTTAATAGCTGGCGTCTTCCAGCACTGGACACATCTTAATGATAACTGCACAAGGAGTAGAAGAGATTATTGTGGACAAATGAAGCAAAGCCCTTTCCCTTGGTGCCAGTAAATGAGCAGCTGGAGCTGGGGCCACGGGGCTTTGTGCTGGCAGCCATCAGGACGTCCTGCCCCCATCCCTGACACTGTCCATCCCCTTCAGCCTTCTTTGTCTCTTTCCTTTTACCCAGTGAAGCTGCCCCAATATATCCATGAGGTTTCTTCCTCTCCAGCCTCCCCTGTACCAGCAACTCCTCCAGTAAATCAAAACAGTTTTATATACTGAGGTTCCAAAAGGAGAGGTTTCCTTACACGCAGAAGGGTATCCTGTCCTGTGTTGTCGAGCTGCTCACTCATTGTCAGCCTCCTCAGTTATTCTACCATCTGCCAAATTTGTAAAACCTTGTACACAATCTTTTTTTTTTCTTTTAGCTGAGGGCAGCTCTTTAGGAGAGAAATATGGAGCTGACAATTACACTGCTTCCTGCTGTGAATGAAGCATAGGACATCCCTAGCCATCAGGCTTTACAGGGGACCTAGAAGTATCTTTAGCCTTTCTTACATGTGTTGATGAAGTTACAGAGACACAAGCAGTTTGACTCTAGCAATAGAAATCAGCTGGGCAGTATATCCTGTTTTAATGTAGGTCAGTTGTTGACTTCTGCATCACTCAAGCAGAAACGATGGGGGAAAAAAAGTAGAAGAAAATGAAACACTAATTATTCTTATCTCTAATGATCAACGGCAAAATAAACAGAGCATTTAGAGATTCTGGCATATATGGGATTCTGTGCATTTGTTTTTTCTATTATTCTAGCCACAGTGTCACCACATCTCACATTACAAGGAGCAATTAAGTGAAAATGTGAGCAGGCAGTGCCCCTGCCAAACTGAATCATGGCCCTTCTTTTGGCAGCCTCATGCATGAATCCCTCCCCTTGGGGAACACCAAGCAGTAACTGATTTGCCAACTGACATGATACATTTATTTTTTGGTGCATGTGTGTCATCTTAGTGACATTACGCACCCATTGCAAACAGAGCTTTTGTGCCAGCACAGTGCTCTATTTTTAATATTGCTTTAATGTTCAGAGATTAACAGTAAGTTCCAAGGAGAAAGGAAGTGTCTTTTCATAGGTGTTTGCTTTGTTCCAAATTAAAATTCATAGCCATTTGATTTTAAAATACACCTTTCAATATATACAGATGTAGCTGTATTAAATTACCTAGTTTGAATATAAACAGCTGCAGATGTAGTAGCTGAGAGCACCTGGGGAGTTATATTCTACAGACTTTGGATTTTCTGTACAATTTATTCAATTAAAGTGTGAAATGTGTCTAAAAGAGTTATTTGAAGGGCTTTCGTTCTCCTGCCTCCTTCCTACTCTCCTCTTTGTTTTGTATGGAAGTCCCCGAACACAGTTTGGAAGGAGAAGAGGAGGCATCTTTTGCTGAGGAAAGCACATGTGGCTGCAAGCAAAGCAAACCAGGCAATGCCACTTCCAGTTATCTGGTACATCAGAGGAGCTTTGGATATTTAACATAAAGCTATTCACTTAAATTCAGCTTGTTTATATTTCCTCCACAGCAAATACTTTATTTCAAATCAAGACAACTCACTAGCTAAAGGAATACTGCAATGATATACGGATCAAAGCACACACCGAACCTAGTATGAAGCTTTATACAGCACCACATCTCATCTATGGAAATGAGTATTTAAGGTATCTAGCTGTAGCTACAGATCAGCTTGTTCCAACTGCCTGAGCACCTTGGCAATAGCAGTTATGCACCACCATTCAGTGGCCTGAACATGGAAGCTTGCTGGCACTTAGGCACTGTGAACAGTCTGAGCAGGTCTCCATATCCTGATTCACAGGGCTGCAGGTCCTCCTAAGTCCTGCATTCTGTCTGTGGGTGTGAGGATGTCAAGATAACTGAGATGGATATCTGTATTTTGGGAAAAACAGCCCTACTACTTTAATACTCAAAAATAGCATTGATATATGGCAAACTTTACAGTTATTCCACAGTAAGCTTTTGTCTATTTAACACAGTAGCTGAGTCTGTGCCTTTGTACGGTTATAGCATTACCAGGATCTTGGTATCCAAAGTGAAAGTGCAGAGCAGACACACCTGGCAAGTGCTGAGAGATAAAACATGAGCTGGCTGCTGTTGTCCCTTCACTTTTCCAGCTGCTTTTTGTGCGAGGGAAGGTTTCCCTTTGCTCACTTTTCAGTTTTAACATTGTATATCTTCTGCTTCTCAGCAAATGTATCCATAAGTGCTCATAGCCTTTCACAGCATAAGGGCTATTAAAGTGGCATGCTTCCTGATCATTTAAAAAAGTTTCGAGCAGCAATTTAAGCAGTCAGAATTGTCAGCCTTGGGGAGAGGTATTGGATAATTCCCTGGCTGTGATACTTGATGGAGGAAATAGAAATGTGACTTCTTCCCAACAGAAGTTCAGTCCTGCACTTGCTGCTGATGTGGATCAGGACTTTCAGGACAAACTTCTCAAAGTTGAACAGCTGTTCAAAGCCAACATGCAGTTCCAAAGCCTTTAATACAAGCACTTGTTCAACTTCTTGTACTCTTAATAAAACATAATAAATTTAATAAATAGACACCCTGTGGAAGGAAGATTTAATAATTTTTTTTTCCTAATTAGACTTCAGACAATGTTATATTATGTGATTAAGGGAATGGAACTTTGACTCAAATTTCAAAGTGGTGAATCTCAGGTTAATTCTGCTAATGGCAGTTAACACAGATGGCTAAAAAGAGTAATTATCTGCTTTAGCTTTCTGCCAGCTGCCACAAGCGAACTTTTAAAGCGTTTTCCTTAACTGCTCAGAATTACACTTAATCACACAAAACAGATACTTAATCCTGATCAGATACTGCAACTCAAGAGTCAGATTTTAACCCTAAGCATGTGGCTTAAGGAATTACCATCGTGGCCAGCAGCACAACGCAGGCAGTGCGCTGAGACAGTTGAAAAGATTCATCCTTTCTCTTCCAGGTAGGAGCAAAGTTTGCAGGATAATCACAGAAGCTCTGTAGTCTGATCCAAGTAATTACAGAGGAACCAAAAGGCTGCATCTGCAGCAGCAGGAAAAAAATCACACAATTTCTTCCTGCTGATACGTTTTCTCTGGCAAATGGTCACTTTTAAAAGCCACAAAATCAAATGAATAAGTCACCTTAAAAACGACTTACTCAACAACTTAAAGACGCAACGTTAAGTATATCTGAGTGATGAGTCAAGGCTTTTCTAAGTTCCTAAGATATATTTTAACAGAGATAATAATCCCATTTCTGTTGGGGCAGCATTTTGCATTAAATTGATGATGGGCATTTAAAAATCACAACATGACACCTTTTGGAAGTTTCTGGCTATATTATATTTTATAATAGCAATGCTGGCTCCCCCACCATTCAGAAGTGTTGTATTTGTTGGAAGAAACAGCAATTCTTCCCTTTCTTCTTTACTCTTGATGTCTGGGCTCAACAAGGACAAATTCAGACTGCAGAACTGAGAAGTCTTCTAATTCTGCTCACTGACAGCAGAAATTGGCTTTAAGCTGAATCACCACAATGAGCTGCAAAGGCTGTAATGCAAATCCTGAGCTCCAGATAAAAGTGGTTGAGAGAACAGAAAAAAAAAAAAGGGAAAAAAAAATACTATTCCAAGAATTGCTAAGTCAATAATTCTCCATTACCAGTTCTCCTAAATTCATTAGAGAAAGTTCCCAACACAATGCACAGGGTGTTAAGAGGAAAGTAAATTCTTTACATGTAAATGAAAACCAAATCAAACCAACCAAAGTTGCACATCTCAGTATAAAATCCTTGCACTCAGTAGGAGTGACCTGTGCTGTGTGTAGTACAGCTGTGTGAAGGCACGTTGCTTTTTGAAATGTATTCCGTGATTTTGAAATAAAATAAATTCATGAACCATGTGATTTAGCATCTCTGTGCTTTCACAGCTCTGTATGTTCAGTGTGTGAATGGCAGTGTGAAAGGAAAGCCCTTCAGAAGCACAGACCTGGAAGGCAGCCTTTAGAAGCTTGTGCTTCTTCACCAATCTGAGGAGAAAGAGAGACCTAAAATATGAAATCAGTGCTGGCTGATAAACGTCACAGAAAAGTATTTCTGAACTTGATCTTTATGGAAAAGCATTATCTTTGGCACTAAGATGGATATCAGGGCTTGTCACTGTGCTCCATCCCAGTTCTGTTTCATGAATTCCTTTAATGGAGCTGACTGCCACTTCTAAGGCTGCCTGCCTCAGCTGCATGAGATGCCCATGAGTAGATGTGAGAAAGCAAGGGTCTGAGTGCATCGTTTAAGCTGTGTGTTCATAACCTGGCAGGGAATGTTAGACTGATAGCTAACTTGCCTTTGTTGCTTAGTAAATAACAAACTAATGTGGGACAAGATTAGCAATGGTCAAGGTCCACTTTTTTTTCCTCTATAAGGAACATGTTACTCTATTTCTAGCTTCAGTTAAAAATGCTTTTTGTAAAGTAGCATTTCAGACATTTGAGAGTATCAAAAATTATGACACACGGAATTTAACTGTAAAAGAGTTTTTCCAGTGAAGCTATCCTTATTATCATCTGCCTCCAGCTTTCATATGTTGGTTACAATGGTAATAATGATAAGAGTTCATAAAACAGAGATATTTTCTTACAAATATTGCCAAAAGGACAATAGCTCCTTATAATCAGCTCTGGCGCTGGGCAGCGGGTGCTCGCTGCGTTTTGTTGCTGGTGGTGCTCACTGCTCACAGGAAATGAAAGCAACTGCAGGCAGAGGAAAGATTAAATACAATCAGTGCATCCCTGCACGATAAGTAACGGGCTTTCTGAGTTTTAATGGACTAAATAGTGTAATGTGTTTAGTTTGGTAACCTCAGAGTTTAATCAAGTATTTTTAAATTCTTAAACAGGAAATGGCCTTTTCTCAGGAGGATATTCATATTTGCAGTGCATAAATCAATCCTTGAGTCACATGGATCCTGAGCTCAGCCTTTACTCTGCCATTAGCATGAATTCTTTTTCTGAACAAACTCCCGGTCATTCTGGCAGTGTAATGTGATTTGATGAGTTGCTGCTGCTGTTTTTCCAATGGTTTGTTCCATTCAAAGCCTTGCCTTAATGCTGTTTCTCCAAGCCGCTGTCAGGCTGTGGATTATCACAGACTGCTTCCCAGGGGTTACTTTGGGGAACTGGATGCTACCTGGGTGCTGCTGGCGCAGGCTGCTTGCCCCAGCAAAGACCTCCTGTGTTGTGCCCTGGTGGACAGAATGCCATCTTGCCCACTGCAACCAACAAGTGCTGCAGACAGCACTGTAAAGTCTCGTTTTTTCTCACCTTTCACTTCTAAACCTTCTCCACAGTGTGACTGTTTGGTTAAGTCAAACTTGAAAGGTTTTGAGTCCCACTGCCATGCACAAATGTCCTCAGCTCCAGCTGATGTTGAGGGGAGTGGGCACGCTCTCACTGAGCACAGTAGGTAGCTTTTTAACACTGCACGAGTGTCAGATTTTAGACCAGATAGCATGTAGCTATGACAGCTGTCTTTTAAATTATGCAGAAGAACAAGCTGAGGACAAGTGTAACTGAACAGTGGCTTGTTAAAGGAATCTGCCTAATGCAGCAGTGTTGATTCCTCCAGAATGCACAAATACAGGATCATTTTGCAATAAAATTAGGTAAAATTGTAGGTGCACGTATTTTCTGACATGCTTGCTAGGTGCCATGATTTAAATGTTTATTTCCAAACATAAAATATGCACATACACTCACATACATATCTCTCTCTTCTGAGATTACTGATAATTTATCCTGTTCCAAAACGAGACAGAAAATTTACCAAACGTGTATCATTAATATATCCACTCAATGTATGTTTTTGAAAAATCTAATTCATAAATTATGCATTAAGCTAGCAACTATACATGCATGCATTGACAGGATATTATTATGACAAAGGCAGCTATCTTTTCAAGAAGTAGGGGACATTAAAACACTACTGAATGACAAGCAGAATCAGGAGCCTTTCAGCAGAATTTAATCAGAGACTGTTCTGGAAGCTAAGAGACAGTGCTGGGAGTCCCATTCTTTCCAAAGAATCAGATGCCTCTGAGTATAATCTGCACACAAATCCCTGGTTTACATGCTGAGGATCCCCACAGACTATTGGCTGAGGTACCTCACGCACAAGAAATATTTTCAATATTACAGCTCGAATTTAGAAAGGTCTTATTATCCAAGGTTGTTGTTTTTCTTTTCTTTCCTTCAAATTCAAAACAAAATTAAACTTCTAATATAGAGAAGGAACTCTGAGTGCAGAGATGGAAAATATTTGCAATGCTTTCAAGTAAACACTTAATCTAAATGGAAAGTGTTTGAAATGTTCCTGTGTAAGTTATGGGAAAGGTTTGCTGAAGCAACCTTCAGTTGAGGAAGACACACTAGATACATCAAATCTACCAGAGAAAAAGAATCTAGCTCTGAATACAGCATTACTGTGCTTCCAAATGTTTCTGAGTGAAATACCAGCGTACACAGCTTCATGTAATCAGCTGGCACACTAAGAATTATGAACTGCTCAAGAAAAAAAAAAAAAAAAGAAAAGATAGCAGGGAAACGTGCATTAATTTACAACATTTCTTATGAATTTCATGATTTTTAAAAAGCAGGAAATACTGAATGAAAAAGGTGCACCCGATATTTGAGCTCATAAAACTGTATTTTGGAAGATAACCTTTTACAGCTATTATATTCATTGACATTTGTTTTCTGTTCATTTGTTCTTCACTACTGTTTTTGTGGTATCATGCCACCATGACCAAAGTGACAGACTTTCGTCTCTGCTGGATTAATCAGTGTGTTCTTTGATCCATAACATATGCTCCTGGTAGACATTTAGAGTCAACATATTCAAGATTTGTGGTCTGGCAGTTCAGTGCCTGATGTTAACCCAGCTGACAGTTTAAAGTGTTTAAATTTTTTATTTGAGCCTGTCTTTTGTACGTAAGAGAAGTTAAACAATGGAACAAACACGCGTTGCTATATGTTTGGGTTAATATCTTTGCTTAGAGATTCCTTTTTCCTGGCACTGTGAGGTTGCCCAGACAAATCTCACACCCACGTAAGCACCATGCGTACATTTTTCTGCACATCAGAGGTCCAGGATTCCCGTATTCACGGCCAGGTCAGCCTGCCTGCGTGGAGGAGGACATGGACTGCACACCGTGGCTTTGAGGTGGCGGGGTCTGTCAAGGGCACTGCTCTGCTGACACGGCGGGGGCACAGTCAGCTGCTGCAGCCAATGGAGGAGCCCTGGGAGCAGATACTGAAGGTGCTCAAAATTGCCCTGCTGTGACTTAGAGGACTTTGTGTTGAGAACCCAGAACCAGTCCTGTGAGATGGTGCTGGAAGACAGTGCAGGATGCAGAAGGAGCGGGGCTCTGCACTCAGCTCTCAATGAGGAGCTTTGCTCCTGGCCCTGCTCGTCAGCACAGGATGAGGACTTGGATTGAGCTGCAGAAGCAGATGATTGATCCCAAGTTTGCTCTGCTCTGGGAGCTGTGTTAAACTTGTTAAATGGTTGCCTCAAAGAAAACTGGGTGGGATAAAGGTGACAGAAGGAGCAGGGTGGTAACCGAAGATATTTTTCTTTAGAATTTCAATTAAATTCATTGATGAGTTTCAAGCTATTTAATTATTTTTTTTTACTGGGAGGTATAGAATATGATTTATGGCCCAGCCCCTCCTATTCTGATCATACTGCTGTAAAATGCTGCATAATATATTACTTTCTACTATGACATGCACAGATAGAAATGGCATTAAGCTATTCTCAGAATAGTCTGGTCTTGAAATTACCTACATAAGGCCAGTGCTGAAACTCCCTTTGACCTCAGGGTGCTGAATTATGTCCCTATCCCCATCTTCAACTACATTGGCTGATCTGTATTGGGCCCCAAAATATATACTGTGCAATACAGAGAAGATTGCTTTGTGGTTTTATATAAGAAAAAAAAAAAAAAAAAGCATTGTCCTGCCATGAAGAATTAAACAGAAAATGAATGGAGAAACCAAATGTCAGCTGCTTCCTTAGACTTCAAGGTTCAGGAAAGTCTACTTTGTGGGAGTGGGAAAAGAGTGGCAGGCTGGATTGTAAGAGAGTAATTGTATTATAAGAAGATTATGGAAGATTATTTTGCTTGCGGGCCCCAGATTTCTGCAAAAACAATCCTGAATTGCATCTTACAAGGCAAAATGAATTCACCCATTCCTCTAAATGACAGGGTTTTATTAACGGCACATTCATTTGGTGTGCTTAAAATTAAAAGTAGACTCAGTACAAAACGTTACATGCGTCTTTCTTTCATCTGACAACATGGAGCTCGATGAGATTAACAGTGTGGCAGTTCATAGCAAGAAAAAAAATAATTGTTTTTTCAATAGACAAGCCCTATAATAATTCAGAAATCAATATGCATCCTCAGAGAATTTCCCCCAGCAGAGGTTTGGAGAAAGCAGGGTGCCCTGCCTGCATTTCCTTATGAATGTGGAGCTGCTGAAGTCGTGGCTAGCCTGACTTCTTGTTTTTTTTTAATGTTTAACTATAACCACTGGGACTGGAATCATAGCTTCTACTGGCCTCATATGAATATTAATAAGACACCAGGCCATGGAGCTCCTTGCTGATTTTGACAGTTTAAAGGATCAGTTAGTTAATTAGAAGATGACATGGCACATCTCATCCCTCGGCTCCGTCCTGCCTTCTGTCTCCTCTTTTCATTTTCTTTTTTGACACGTTAGATTACATCATTACTCGTAGTTTCACTTGTTAGCCACACCATGAAATGAGAATATTTTAAGGTTTAATTATTTTGTTTTCTGTTTGCTGCTAAGAACATGAAACTCAAAGCAAGCACACAGAAACTTGAATACTAAGGACCCAGGAATATGGGTTTGGCAGTTTGTAACTGCAAAATACAGCCAATGAACAGGAAGGGATTTTAAGCAGCAAAGAAAATCATGTTGATCACCATATTAGCAACTAAGCTGTTAAGTAGGTGCCCTCACTGTCTGTGTTTTATTTGTGAGTTGTTCGATGTTTTCATAGGTGCCTTTCTCAGTAACCTGAAATTTCTTCCCTCCAGCCATGAACTGACTGTGCCTCCAGACATGCACACACAATCCAGCGTGTTCATTCCACTGTGCCACCCTCAGAAAACGTGTGTGTGTTGTCTGTCATCATCACAGTCAGCACAGGCAAAAATAATTGGAACAGAAAACATGGCACTATGCAGCAGCCCTCATTTTTGAAAAGGAGGAAGGATAACAAAGATGGGCAGTGGATAATATGTTTCACTACAACATTTGCGTATTTCTCGATACTCCGAAATAGACAACCCATATCCCAAAATATAAAAACAAATAAAAATGAAGCTCCAAATCATACAGTAAACCATAAAAACTTGAACATTTTACAGCCCGGAAATGACAGAAATTCTGGACTTGCAATGATAGTTTGAAAGAACCAAAATCATTTATTTTGTGTATGACTAAATGATCTTGTTAAGTAATACTTGTCTTTTAAGTCAAAATTCTATCTGTAAAATTCTTATCAAAGATGTTGATCTATTCTCACAGAGAAAGCAAAAGAAACATGTGCAGCTCGCTTTCTTGGTAGGCTTGCCAGTCTGAGAAAGGAGACTCTGCAGGAAAATCTCATTCCACTTCCTGCATTGTGGAGAGCCTGCAGCTATGGGGCTTCACTTTAAATTATGAGAGTAGTGGGTGACTGTGTGTTCCAACAGGAATGAGTATTTCTAGGTTATTATGGATATTCATCACTGTGTCTGTCTGTGTACTTTCATATTTCTCTTATCAAACATTTATATTTCTGTATTCATTTCAATTCTCCTTAATCAATACTGGTTCTCAGAGTATGTATTCTGAAGGAGGGGATAGCAGAGAAAGTACATCTACACAGTAATTGTGTGTGGTTAGCCAATACAATAACCTGTGTAAGTAATTTATTTTTTTCATTAAGGCAAATGTGTTCCACTGATTCACAGGGCTGCTCAAAAAATACAGTGCTAATAACAAGTGGAAATAGCTTCCACCACCACTTACAATCCAGGTAGATCAAGTTAACTTAGAAGGAGCAACACTGAGTTTTGTGGTCTCCAGGAATGAACTGTACTCATTGGACCAGAATTGCTTGTTCAAAGTGAGCAAAGTTAGATGTGAAAAGTTTCCTTCCTGTGCTAAAGAAGGAACTGTGGCTCCAGAATATCTTCTATCAAATCAGTGACATCACAATAGTATTGATTTCATAATGGAACAAGAAATGAACAGTGTAGCTGCAATTTTGTAGGCTGGCAAGATTATACTGTGAACGGGATAAATGGAAACCAAGCACCACACAAAATTGTTGGTGTATTTTATACACTGAACAGTAGAGAACTCAGAGTGCACTAGAATACTCAGCAGGACTGTAGCCATTTTCTGTGTTCTGTATTTGGAAGAAGACCGTTTCAAGATTGTCTCTGTTGGCACTAGGAAAACACAGATGAAGTTCACAGCACTGGCACAGCCTGTCCCTGTGGCTGCAAACCACTCGAGTCACCATGAGCCTCAGTCACTTGTCTCCTACCCACTGTGTCTGATCTGTTTTGACAGTACTTTGCTGAAGCAGAGATGACTGCTGCTTCATGCGTGCAGGACCCAGCACGGCTCAGTCTCTGCTGGCCCCTCTGTGTGCCCATGTTGGAATGAATCACAGACCAATTCTGATCTAGTGCCTATCACCTTCAGAGGAAATGCAGCTTTCCCACCTTCAAAGACAAAAATAAATAGTTACATTTCCTTTGTTCCTAAGAGCCTTAGATTTCATTTCATTCAAGGTCTGCTCATCTTCTGGGTTTTTTTCTGCTAAGGAGGGATAGAAACCAGATACCTCATGTGTACCTGGACCTAGAAATGGATACAAAGGCAAACATATCAGCAACTTTTTTCATACTGACTGCTATTTACCATTAATACTTAATATTCCCACATATCCTTTTCATGAGCTGGTTAATATAAAACCCAATGAACCATAGATGGCATTCCTGTTTTGCTCTGTTTCAAATTAAGAGTGGAACAGCACAAACTGAGAAATGAAAGCTAATATCTTTTCAAATAGAGAAGGCTTAAAATTCATTATATGAATACGGTAGCTAAAATATAAGACTTAGTAGAGGCTGTGATACTTAGCAGCTCTTGGTAATTTCTGACCGTATATTACTGTTATTCTGCTGACCTTACAGGGAGTTCATCAGGAGCCGTTCAGGTCAAAGAGTAGAAGCTTTTGGACACAGCCAAATGGATTTTACACCTTTGTCTCTTTCTGACATTACTGTTGTGCTTCAGCAAACTGCCTCATATTAGATAAATCCTATTGGCTACCTTTCTAAATCACTTCAATTTTCTTTGTCCCTGGGCTACAGTTATACGATCGAGATCCAAAGCTATCACAGTCTGTGATATACTATTTTACTTGCTCGTTTATATTAGAATGAACTTTATTAGCTTTTGGGCACGTGTCTATCAGTTTTAAAGATTAAGTATTATGTCGATAGATTCTATGCAGCATTCAAGTACACTGAATCATTTTGCCTGCTCTGAAATTATAAAAGAGCATTATTGCTTTTACAAAAAACATTTTGATTTTGAAATGAACCATCACTCACAGCAGTCTGTGCTTACCAGTGCTATCCTTCTAAAGTGATATTTCACAGAAAAAGCAAAGTGGAGATAGAAGCTCTGTAAGTAATTTCAGATTTGACAACACATGAACCTTGTAAACACAAGCATATAACTGCCAAGCAACTCTACACTCATATTCTTTCATGATCTGCTTTCATCATTCATATATTCTTAATTTTCAATTTAATTTTCTTGTAACAGTGCTAACAATGGTCACAGTGTTCTTACCAGTGTAAAAAGTTACACTTTGTGCAGCCTTAAATTTGCAACTCTTCTTAAACAGAAAGTATCTAGTTAAATCACCTGTAAAAAATTACAAAGGCAAGATTGCCTGTTCCAGTATCAAACCCAAGAAATCAAAGATGCTTTTTGAGAGGAAGCTGAGGTTTCTTCCAACACAAAAGAAGCTTTTAGAGCACAAATCCTATAATAAGATTTTCTCATTTCCTTGCCAGTCTTCCATACTTCTGGGTTTGTGTTTTAGTGGCTGAATACAGTTTGTGACAAATGGGAAAATGGGCAACGATGCTGTGTCCAGGACTTGAGCTAAAGTACAGCTCCTTAAAGCTGTGCCTCCAGGTCCCTCACTCTGGCATTGCTGGATTGGAATTACTGCTGGTGGTGATGTTGGAATTGCTTTATTAGTATGTGAAAGAGCATTTCTTTTTTGATTAGTTCATTGTTGGTCCTCTAGCAGCTGAACCCTTGTTCCACCCACTCCATAACCGTGTCTCTGTGAATCCAGCTGGTACATTCTCTGGTTCAGGGATCACCTTTTGTCTTAATCTTTGACCAGCATTTCTTGGCACTGTGAGAATAGGCACCTGAACAGGCGGCCCAAGGAGGAGATCTGTAGTCTGTAGGTCAGCTCTCTGCATCCTACTCTCCAGCACAAGGTCTCAGTGGCACATTAAACAGTTACTTACCCTATTCTGACCTCACCATTTCTTCTTTGTAAAGATTGAGTGGACACAGTGTGCTCATACATGCTGTGTGGCATTGCTTACAATGATGTTGCTCTAATTTTCCTGCAATGTTACTGTCTTTTTCAAGTGGCATTAATTAAGGAGATACTGGACTTCTTAAAGAGCTTAGAGGACAGAACAGTCCCTTCAATGATTTAACAATAAATATCATTTCATTTAAGTTACTTCTGAGAATTGGAACTCTTTCAGAGAAGCTAAGTGGAGCAAATAAGGATCTCAAGACAGCAACATTAACTGATGGGAATAAAGCCAAACTTTTACATTTGCTTTCACATCCTCTCTTGTGGTATGTTTTAGTTTAAATATTTTGGCTCCCATCTTGAAGCTTCCAGTGTACAGGCAGATTGCTATGCCCATATGCAAAAAATTGCAGAATGGAGATCTTTATATTTTTAGCATGCATTTAATTTTTGTGCCTACACAATGTCATAGAAAATCCTCATTTACTTTCAATTATTTAATGAAAGACTTTTCAGAAGGGGATTTTTAACATAGGTCCACGTCAATTAAATGTATTATTAAGAATCAAACGCTTCCCCTGGCTATCAGTGGATTGCACTATTGAAAACTTGCACATAAGCATAGGGAAGTAGAACTCCGAGCACTTTCTCCACAAAGAGGCTCTCAAGATTTAATACAGGTAACCCAATGGCTCTAATTAAAAGGAACCCTAAAACACTGAATTCCAGATACTTGCTTTCAAGTCCAGTTGTGCAGCACAAACAGTTTTCTTTCACACCACTCTATGTAATCATAATCTGTACAGTTTCCTGACTTCTGTTTATAAAACACACAAATGTGAGAATTATTTATAAAGTCACAGCTGTTCTCTTTCCTAGCCTTTGTTTCTCTGAAGTCTTAAATATTTGTAAAAAATAAGAAAAGTAATTAAAGTATTGATGCATTAAGCAAACATTTCCACAGTCATGCTCCTTAAATAGGACTCATTTGTTTAAAAAGAACTTGATAAGTATATGTACAGAAATATAATGTTAAACAGTTACTTACATACAAACAAAGCCAACCTGCGTTTAAAGAAACAAAATAAACAGTGCCAAACCATTACTAATGTTGTAGTCAACCACTCAAACATTAGGAACCCCCAGAACTGAGTGCAGTGCTTGGTGTTTGCCCAGATCTGTGAAGCAGCTATGTGCCATCTGCTCCTTGCACAAAGGACGTGAGTTTATTCTTGCTGGTGGGAACTGCTGTCTAAGAGCCAGCACTTGGCAATGCAAGTCCTTACCCTTGACAAAGCTGGCAGCGAGGCTTTTTAGCCTTTGAGTTCCCTAATAATGTGCCCCTCCAGGGTGCAGGTCCCTCATGAGTTCTACATTTCCTTCTTTATTCTGACTCACCAGCCCGTGCAGACAGGACACTATCAGTGCATAGGTCTTGTGCATTCCCTTTACCTGCCAACACCTGACAGGCTTCATCATAAAATAAATCAAACATCTGAGTAGTAAAATTTAAACTAGGCTTGTAGTTAGAAGCCTAGGGATTGCATGTTGCAACTCTGACAAACACAGACAGCAAAACCTGCCCTTAGGATGGGACAGGATTTGCTCGTAGCCATCAGACACAACCTGCCTGGAACCTGCGGCCTCCTGGAGACGAGGGCAGCACCCTGCAGTTTGCAGTGGCCCCTCACACTCTGGCTGCTTTCCATTTTCAGTTCCTTGGAAATTAGCTTTTACACACAAAAGGAAATGCCTGATAGTTGGAGCCAGATATCTTGGTAAAAGGGATTTTGCAGACTTGGTCATGTGTAATCAGATAGGGAGCAAATAATCTAGATAAATGCTAATGAAAGCTTTCTGGCACCTTGTATATTCAAAGGCTATTTACCATTGTTCCTAGTCAGCTGGCTCGGGAACTTCCCATTCAGTCTGATTGCACAGATTCAGCTGGGACCAATATAATATTCATATTACGTATGATGTAAGATGTTCTCTATGCCTACATTTTGCTAAGCTCATTATTTGTGGCATGAGAGGCATTGAGACCACACATGACACATTGTTAACACAGATGACAGACCCAGTGACAAGCTGCTTTATCCACACAAACCAAGGCAGCTGGTTTACCTTGACCACATACAGCATGTTTATTAGCTTCTGTAACACACAGGCTGGTCTGTGCACATATGTTACAAAGCTATGGCAATCACACACCCTGTGTAGTTCAGGTGGCTTTTGCATGCTACCTGGGTCCAGCAGTGAGGATCACTGCACATCTTTGGTTTTGGTGCCCATTCCTGAACCTCACAAAGAGCAATTCGGTAAAGGAACTGAAGTGCAGGAGTCTCTTTGTACCATCTGGCATCACCCACAGAGTTGGTTCATCACTAAAGAAATCTCATGAGAATTACACTCAAAAGTTGAAACAACTTTTTACTGAGAATGTGCAAACTGCAGCAGCTGAAAAGCTGACCAGATTTAGCAGTTTTCACAAGGACAGCACCAACCATCCCTGTGCCAAACTTCAAATTCTTGTTTCAAATTCCATTGATACTAAAACTTTCTCAAAGAAAACATATCCAAAATTTCTCATAGACAGGCAATGTATTTTTTCCTGTACTCCTACTCTTGGAATGACTAGAGCACAATGGCTGAAATACACCTTTTAAAACAAAAATCCACCCTGGACAATGCCCAGAGTAGAAGCATTCAGCCCAAATGTTTGAAGTTTAGCTATACTCACATGAGAGAGTGCCACAGTTTCTGTCCATGAGATGAACAGGAAAATATGAAGGAGATTTCAATAATGGAAAATATCTCAGTTGAGCTAACTGCTGGCCTGACTTTTGGGCTAGCTTATTTACCAGAGCAACAGTGCAACAAAGGCAAGCACACCATTAAGCCATGCTGCTTGCTGCTGAGCAGTGTGCATCCAAAGCATCACATACATGAGAGAGCTCTGCTGGACTTACTTTCCTGACCTGATAGAAGGATAATCTTTTTGAATCAGATGAATCTTCATGAAAACAGATAATTACTGGTCTCAGGGGTAGTTATTAGATATAATGAAAACTTATCTCTTACAGCCTATTACATCACCACAGAACAACAATAAATTGATGCATTTCTGTTGAAATTACAATTGAAATACCATGCGTGTTTCAGTTTTATTTCTCATCATATCCACTGCATGCCACTTCTGAGAAAAATTCCTGACTGAACCCAGCCACCTGAACTAAGTTTAACATTTAAATAGCAAGTGGCATCTAAGAATTAACATAATTCCATTTAAAAAGAAAAGCCATAGGCCTCATCTTTGAAAATTTTACCTCAAGTTGCTTAATCAAATCATGTAACCCAAAATTTTCCAGAGCCATAAACTTCTTTACAGTTTTGCTAGGATTGGATTTTTTTTTTTAACTTAATTCAGTTATCATAATTTTCCCTGCTTTGAGGGAGCACTAATTGTGACCATGAATTGGTAGAGTTCTCGATTCTTGGTGGAGCCAGGAGGGGGAACAGCAAAACTGCTGCCTTGGGCTTCTAGAGGTGGACTTGGAATCGTTCAGAAGACTAGAAGGGGGAGTCCCTGGGTTTCTGTGATTCTGTAATTCCCATATGCAGGAGCTTTCCAGTTGTCCAAGATCCACAGACATGGGCTGTGAAGCAGCTGTGGAAATGCCCCCAGTTGGATAGAAACGTATCTAACAGCAAGAGCCAGAACCCTTCAGCAGAGAGGGCCAGCAGTAAGACCTGGTCAATCTCTGTCTTGCTCTAGCCTTGAGAGTTCCTGTTACAGCAGGAATACTGTGGGAGAAATATCACAGGGATGGAGCCCCTACCTATTTTAGGAGGTTTCTGACATTTGGCAGGGATGTGAAGAAGTCTCCCCTCTTTGTTTCCCAGAGTTGGATAGACTGCTGCAAAGACGCATTCTCCAGAGCGCAGGGATCCCTGGGATCCCTTCTTGTCACACTCTACCTAGTAAATCTGGCACTACAACATATACTTAGCATGAACTGCATTTTGGTAGATGACCATTTTAATGCAAACTGTGTCAGTATAATTGCAGCAACAGCTGGGCATCTTACAGCAGGATGTACTGAGGTTGTACACCAAGGCTGCACATGATCCTCGCTCAAAACTTCCCCTGAAATCTGCTAAGCCAACCAGGCAGATGACCACAGCATGAGATCAAGGCCTTCTGCCACGAACCCACTGTATCTGAATTAAACTTTTCATCTCATTCTTCTGTTATTCTGGCTTCTTTCCTTTGTAGCAGAATAAATTGAATATTGAAGAAGATTGTAAAAGTGCACGCTTTCTAAATGTTTAAATATATCCTCAATCCAAACTCATAACACAGGGCAGCGTTTCCTGCAGGGTGAGCAATAGCCATAAAGATTGCACTCACGGGTACTTTTCTCGTTTGTTGGGCAGCTCTCTGATGTTTCATGTTTTACATCTATGGCACAGGTAGATGGAAGAACTCAAACAGTGAATACATGCCATACTTATTGTACATCTTTTTTGTAAATGGGGAACATTTTTAGTTTTAATAAAACAGAGAAATCAGCACAGATGGCCATTTTTCAGTTGGTATAAATATTAACCTAAAGCTAATCTATAAATATTAATCCATTGCTTTCTTTTATTTATTTTTTTTCCAAATCCACGTACATTTAGCAGTAACATCTCTGCTGTTTGCAGTCAAGTCCTGATGGCTGCACATGAGCTTTCAGGGATAGGGATGGCCTTTCTGTGTTGTGTTAAATCCCTAGTTCAGTCATCTCCTGCTATAACTGAGCTCCTCAGATGCCAACACAGCATGAGACAAAAATAAAAGCTTCTGAGCACATTCAACTTTGCTGCAGCCACTGCCGAGTTGCATGCTATTAGATTCATTGCATTGTGCCTTACATTTAAAATGTACTGCTGGTCTGCTTAAATATGTTAAGAATTATCCTGAGGGACCATAGTAAAATGTAGTCATGTTTATTTGTAATTGCTACAAAATGGTTTACAAAATTGTTAGTGTCTTTTATTATGCCTGCTACTGAAGCACTTGCCTGTTAATTAGAGAAATTTCAGCTGTCATAGTTGGCAATTATAGCTTCTGTATCACTGTCTGTTATGAATAGTCAATGAGAGCTGATTAATATGCATGAGTAGCAGTATATAGCGCGCTTTGGCGCTCAGTACGGCAGCCAGAGTGAAGCAGCAGAGGGAGCGTTGTGTGCTGCCAGGGGGAGGGAGAGCTGTAAAGAAAAGAGCAGGGCTGCTCTGCAGCGTTCTGTGCGATACACTGCGAAGGGCTCCAGGTCAGCCGACCCACCTGGGTGTTTCAAAGGATACCTGCGTGCATGCTTGTTAACACAGATCTCTGTGGCTGCACTGCTGAACAAGGAAGATATTTTCTGCCACTTGTTTAAACATGGGATGCAGTTTGTGCACTCTACAGAAGCAAGAAGAGCAGTACAAATTACTGTATGAAGTTTGTCAGGTAAAGCATTAGATTTCATTTCTAAAAGCAAATGTTCTCTTTTAGGCTTGTAACCACTGTTAATGACAGGAAGATGGAATACCAAAAATTGCTTATACAAGTGGAAATGAAAGGGTCTGTTGCCTAATTTCATGTGTGTAAGATAATGATTATGTTTTTACCTTCCCTACTTGACACTTGCAGAACATCAAATATTTAAATATATGCTATTATACCTCAAACTTTTTGCATAATTTTATATCAAGAAACAGGGCACTGCTTTATTTCTCTAGTATGCATTAGTAAAATTTCACGAGGAGGGTTGTAGCTTGGTCACACACTTTGAGCAAGTTAGGAAGACACAGGTAATGACTGATGCTCAGAAGGTTTTGTCTCTGCTTACGAGTATGTGTAGATACTTTCTGTGCCATGCATTCATTCACTGCTGAGTCTGCTTCCTGCCAATATAAGTTTATGTCCTGTTTTTTTCACCTCTGAGTGCAGGAATATCAGCTAGCAAACAGCTAGAATTGATAGCAGATGAAAACTAATACTCTGCAGACCTTTATACACTCAATTCTTCATACTGAGCAGCTAAGTTTTAAAAAAATGTGATAACACACCGACTTCTATTATAAAAACATCATTTTCTGTCTTTCTGCTGTTCTTTCTGTCTGTATTGTTTATCTCTCCGAAATTTCTAACTTTGTTGCATCTGGAGTATAATTTTGACCAAAACAGTGATGGCTGGGTCCTTAAGGGACGCACTCTTACTGATCTCTTGAAATAACCATCAGCAGATTACGGTTAATCCCCAATAACACAAAGTGCATAGAAAACAACAGCTAAATGGGAAATATCCAGATCTCTCAAATTGTACTTTACTACTTTGCCATTCCTAGTGCTGCTTAGGACACATGACAGTTGCCAAGTGACACGAGGACGTGGGGGGGTGACATTTCCCAGCGCTGCCATGTGTTTGCTTGCCAGCAGAGGGTATTGCTCAGCATCACAGAGCAGTGAAGCCCTGGTCTCTTTGCTGTCCTGCTACCTGCATTTGATCACAGATACCGATGGCACCGACAACACAGTGAATAATGTATGTGTTTTGTATGCTATGCTAATAGGGAAGCGATTAAATTTTAAAGACATATTTTTGATCTAATTCCCACTTGCTTACCCAAAGGACACACTGTTGCTCTGTGGAGGAAAAAATAACTAGTGAGAACAAATAGAAAGACATGCTCACTGTCGATTCTATTTATACCAACTCACTTCCACTTGCTAAGCTGCTGTGCATGTGACGATGGGAAGAATTTCAGACAAAGATTATCAGATTTCTTGGACATTGGTTCATACTTCATACAGAGAACTGGCTCCACATGCTGCCTGCAACAGCAGAGCTGGTGCTGGTTCTGCTGGTGAGCCCTCAGCTCAGATCATGCAGTGGCTGCTGTGATAGTTACTTATCCCCCAGGGTTGCCAAGTTTTCATGCAGTCTAGATTTGATGACTATCAGTGAATCCCATTCAGAAGTTTAACAACCAGAACAACAAATTATTCATAATTTGTTTACAAAGCTTTTGCAATCTTTGATGTGAAACGAAGGAATCAGAAAACCTTTGCAACTTACTGACATCTCGTAACAGACGCAGGGCAACATTCTTTAAACACACGTCCTTAAAATCACTCACAGGACCAGTTCTGGTGATACCTGAGCTGGCTGAACTACCTGGTGCTGACTGCTGGTGCAGGCTGACAGGGGTTTGGATTTAGAAATCAACCTGCAACGTCTTGCAACCTTGCAGCTCAGTGCACAGCAGCAGTAATTCATGTTGAGCATGAGATTCCTTTGGGGAAACACAGTTGGAATATCCTCAGCTCCTGTAGAAGTGAAAGGTGCCTGTCATCCTATAAAACTCGGATTTCTAACGTAGTTCTGGATTCTTTAAGACTACAAACCCTGATTATTCCAGAATACAAATTACTATGCAAAATTATTTCAACCGCATGCTACTTTCTCTCAAGATAGGTGGGAGGGAATTCTATAGCTTAGGGAGAATGTCCAGCTAATTAAATGTCTCTATGGCTATAAAAATACACCCTCCTATAACTTGAGAGCAATCAGTAAAAATTTAACGGTAAGGGCTATGAAGCATCATTTTCATTAAAATACCAGGATATGAAAGACAAAGTTCTGAAGTGTGTTAGCAGTAATATCTCTTACAGTAGTTTTTGTTTTATTTATCATTGGTGTAACCCTCATATTGTGTCATAAGCTGGCAGTGCCATTCCTGAGAAAACTAAAAGAAGTTTTTATCAAAGTCTGAGTTAGACTAAAATTTACATAATTTGGTTTTAGGAAATATTGGGCATTGTTACAAATAAATCCCCTTAACCTTGTTTTTAGAAGGTTAATGGCTCTGAGGTGTAGGAATTCAGAAACACTTGCAAGAATTAATAACAGTACATAACTGCACTTTCTCTATTAGGCCAAGAGCTTTAATGTGGCTGGGAAAACAATGCTTCAATAAAATACAATTCAGAAGGTCTGATACATCTGGCTCTGTAAGTCCTCATAACAGAGAGCACAAAGAGGATCAAACATACCAGGGCTCAGGCTTTATCCCTTCCTCATCCATAGATAATTCAAAGAGATCCTCTTCATTAAGAGCTTTGGCACATTGCCTACAATTTCTTTTTGGGCTGCTGTGAGCTTAATGATGCAGAACAATGGTCTTCCCTCTTGTTGAACACATACCTTATTGTACCTTTAATCACATAATAAAAAGCAAATTAAGACACCTAGTCATTAAAGGCTATTGTAGCTGTGCATATCAATGCTTTGCACTACAAATACAAAGGGGATGTGGCAGCCTGAAATCTGATGCTGAACAGTGTTACTGGTGATAAGCATGCTTGGTGGTGCATGTACCATAGATGTATCCTGAGGTTCACTTCCCAGTTGCACACAGCGTATGAAATGAAGTAATCACATGCTATTAGAGTTTGGGCTTTGATTTATATGGAAATTTTCTCCAGAATATTTTTGTTGGTGAAAATAGAGGCACAAAGGGAAAGAGTTTTCTGAAGGGTAAAATCATAAAGTTGGGAAGATGTTGCAGGCCAGTTTTCCAGTTTTCTTTTCTCAAAGTCCTTAGTTCCTGTACAAACAACAGCAGAAACATGGGCACTTCCTTTTGTAGGGAAATACTTTGGGGAACAAAAAGTGATCTCCACTGAAGGAAACTTAACCTGAAGTTTTTGAATTTGTAAAACAAAACTAAAGATTAGGACCTCCATTTTTTAACTACCTATCACACCCTAAGCACACATGTACACACATTCTGAAAGGTAAGCATTTCCTAAGTAGACATCTAAAAATTCCAAGGGATTTTAAATCAAATGACTCTCACTGCACAGGCAATGTTCAGAGCTGTTCCCTGGGATTCAAGATGATGGAGTTCATCTGCTTCTCAGGGCAGGAATATCGTAACAACCCACCAAAACCTACACTTCAAGATGAGAAATTGTGGTTTACGCCAGAATGGGCACCAACTCCTTACTCCAGGCTTTTCCTTCAGAACAAGGACAGAAACACAGGCAGGAAACAAGCTCACAGTGCCTCTGTCCTGGCTTCAGATGATCTGAGGGCAGATGACTTGTACCTCTCTGACTGTTGAGCTGGCACCTCTCACATAAAATGACCTCGTAGTGTTTTCAGAACTTGAAAGCTCTGTCCACATGGTCTTTGCCAGGCACATTTCTGAGGCAAGTGTAACAACTGCATTGGTAGAAACAACAGTGGGCAAACTGGATTTGTCCTTTAAACTAAGATAATTAAACTAAGATATTATGTGGCTAAAGTAATATAAACACCAAGGTTAGCATACAAATTGCTGTGCTAATGAGAAGCTGGTAGTGATGAGGAAGTAGCTGACACTATATTTCATTTTCAACTTCCAGCATCAGCTCTTGCAAGGAGACTGATACACAAGCCAGCTGCACTGAGCTGATCTCTGATACGCCTCCCTTTGTCATTAGAATTCTATTCACATATTTAGAATTACAGAAAATAAAGCAATCAGCGTTAACAAAGGCTGATTGAAGGACACAGACTGACTAGACTTAAACATTTCTGAGCAATGATGTTATCCCAAATCAGGGCCAAATCAGAGCCTTGTGCCAAAACAAAAATCCACCTCAAAAAGAAATTTCTAATCAAAGGTTTGGGAAAAGGTTTGGTAAGGTTTGGGAAAAAAAAATAATTATGCATATACGTGTATATGCTTTTCACACCTTCAAATTTAATTGGGCAGCCAGACAATTAGTTAGTTAGTCTGCATTTCAGTCACTTTCAGTGTTAAGACTGAACTGGCTATGCCAATTATAGTAAACTGGTCTACTTGACATACAGTATATGGCTTCAAATACACTGTATGTACACTTTCTGTGCTGCAGCTGAAATTCAGAATAGTGTTGAAGTTATATTCTGTCACTTCACTACCATTAAACTTGACCTCAATAACAGTTGTGGACCTATTGCACATACTTCAAAGTAGGCATGTTTGCTTAAACAAGACGTTCATTCCAAGGGCTTTGCTCTAGACAGAGTTTTCTACTGCTGAATTAGTTCAGCTGTAGAAAAACTCTGCTTGACATACTGGAGACTCATAATCTTCAGAAAACTGCCCTTTAATGACTGTGGCGTCTGTCTGTGGCTCAGAAGTCCCCTTTCTTAATTAGACATTTACCAGAAACTGGCAATTGAAATTTTCCTCTTCACTTGACAATGAATAATGTAATGCCTCTGTTAGAAATTCTCTGAAGATAGTCTTCATTGCATGTTAGAGGGATATTTTGGTGATTAAAGGAACATAAACAAGTTGTGATATGATATAAACAAAATGCCTTATTGTTACTTGCCGCATAAATGGATCACTTGACCTACTGTGTACCTGAAATGTCTTACTGCTTCATAGTCTTCCTAAAATCTGCAGTGCCTTTTTTTTTTTATATTTAGCAGATATATTGATTAACCATAGCATAGCTCTATTTTTTTAATTATTATTTTAAATGATAAATGATTGAAAAGATGGGATTTGTAGTGCTTTGCACTTATACATCTGTTTAATGCTATGAAGCAGGTGGCAAGAAATCACAAGGGAGAAGGCACTGGGGACAATCACTCAGTGCTTTACTGTCACATGTCAGATATGGGCTGGGAAAAAGGAAACATATGGACTAATGAAAAAGAGCAGATTTAATAAATGTGTTTTGTTGTGCTCATTAATAATGAAACAAAAGGTCACGCTTCATTTTCAGTAGGACAGTACAACTCTACACTTATACATCAATTGGACTGTTTCTTTCAGAGGCTAAGTAGGTAAATGTAAGCAGATCCTGCTAGTCCTGAACCAGTTAGGATCTTGTGGTAGGTGATGGGGCACACCCTGCACTGGCACAGGAAAAAGGCACTGATTTCATTTCTAAGCGCTGAAATTTCTTGTGGCTTTATCTGAGACAATACCTGAGATGGATTCAGCAGAATTTGCAAACACTGCCTTCAGACTCCCTAGGAACACTTGAAAAATAAAATGTTTCATAGAAAAACTAATTGTACAATCAGACTATTTTGCTTTTGTGTTTTCATGGACTGTATGCATTTCCATAGCGAATTAGGTCCAACGGCACCATTTTTGAGAAACTGGACATTTGTATATTAAAAAATCACAGTTTATAAGAAAGACTTTTTAAATTTAGAAGGCTTGCTCATAGAGTGCAACATAGGCTCTTGTACAAAACCTTATTGTATCTTATAGCTGCTATCAATTTTAGCCAAGTAAAGGAAAATTCAGGTTGTTTTTTTTAAGCAAGTAGCAAACTGGAAATTGTAGGACATGTTCAAGCAGCATGGGCTGAAAGGGCAGAAATGAGGTGATGATGGGATTTCTACCTACACTACAGCTTCTAAGGTTTGTGTTCTGTAGCTGACAGCACTGCTTTGCCTCTGGCACAAGACCACAAGGTGCAGACACCTGCTATCAGGTAGCTACCGAAAGAGCAGGCTCCCAGCTGAACCAGTTGGATCTGGCACTGCGGCTGGATTCCCAGATAGCAAAACTGGGCATTTTTTCCATCTCTCTCTGACAGCAACTTCAGTAACCTTCTTCAAGATAGACATCTTCAGAGCTAACCTGAACTGCTCTTTCCCTGTCTTACATTAAGGGGACATTTGTGGAAGAAGGGAGGGGGGTGGAAGGATGGACTCAGAAACTGCAAATGGCAAGCAACAGCACAGAAATGGGAACGGGCACGTTGTGAAGTAACATCACTGCTGGAGCATCGTTCTTCCAAATATTTGCCCATGTTTTCCATACATGGGCAAATCTAGAAAATGAGAAACAGTGGGTAATTGCAGTTACTGGGTTATCCTCATTAGCAATTTATAATTATTTATGGCTGTTGTTTGTACCTCACTCATAAATATAATTGATTCGTTCTCTTGGGTCATGCAACTGAGATGGCAGAGTCATTAAAAAGGGAAGACCTGTAAACTTGTCCAGTTTTATACTGACCGAGGTTATTAAGCCATGAACAGATACGTAAAACATTGTCATTTTAATACTGACAAAATATGTACAAGTATTTCTGCCCTTACTTAAAATCATTTAACGTGATAAATGCATGTTGAAGAAAAAAAGACTTCAAGTGTGCTCTGCATACTCTGTATGTAGAGAAAGTGTAAGAATTTCAGAAGACTCAGCATTGATCTAAAACTGTTTTCTTTGAAGCAAATGATAAAATAGGAGCAGAGCCTGAGAACCCAGCCAGAAGCAGGTACATTTCTGTATGCAGCGTGCAGTGCTGGTGCTGTATTATCAATACATAAATGAGCTAATTACTAATAGAATAAAAATTCCTTTATTTCAGTGGTCTTTTTACCAAGATTTTCTGTTTGGAAGTTAATGGTTTCAAGAACAAGTATATTCTGTACTCTTAAGAAAAGAATTTTTCTTTGGTCTTAACTATTTTGTCATGGATGGCTCACAAGGCAGAAGGAAATGCACACACATGGAAACAGTCCATTACTAAACAATACTATTCTTTTTTCTAAAAAATAAAGGAGAGAGAGAGAGAGAGAGAGACTGTCCATATGAGGGAAATAAAAGAGGGATTAGATGGAGAAGAATTAAGTGCAAGAAGAATTAACCCATGTTTTGAACCTTCCTTTTCCAGTTCCTGAGGAAAAGGAGGTTTAGAAAACAGGCTTTTTGCTGCTCTAGTTTCTATAAAATCTTTCAAGTTCTGCTGCTTTTTCGTAATATGCAGACTTCTTAAGAACTTGCTAAAGAAGTGAATCAGACCATAAAGAGTGTTTTAAATGGAGCACAGATGACTGTAGTCTGACAGAACTAATGTTTTTATAGTGCACTTCCCAAGGATTTGCATGCATTTCTACACAGAAAAGCTGCTTACTCATTCTTAAGCAAAAAAAGTTTTCTTCTGTGACATTCATGAAGCAGAGAAGAGCCAACAAGCTGTACAGAGCATACAAATGCTTACCATCCATGACATTAAATCCATATAAATCAGTTTAACTTGATAGAAGGAAAAATCATTTTCTTGTACAGAAATCTTTCTAGTTTCTGTGGTATATATCAAGATCCAAAAGACATCATGCATTATTTAAGCAAAAATAAGTACAAAATATTTAAAGGACACACGGTAAACTCTTATGCTCAGGGATTTTTATGATGGCATTTCTACATCAGTAGACAAAGGAAGAGCCACTGATATCATCTATCCGAACTTCAGTTAAGGCCTTTGACACAGTCTCCTGTAACACCTTTCTCCCCAGACTGGGAAGATATGGGTTTGATGGGTGGGCTGTTGAAGTAACTGACAAGAAACTCATTGTGAGCTCCTACCCAGAGAGCAGTGGTCAGTGGCTCAGTGCCGGGATGGAGATCGGTGACAAGCGGTGTCCCACAGGTGTCGGTACTGGGACCAGTGCTCTCCAACATCTTCACCAATGACACGAGACAGAAGGAATGAGTGCACCTTCAGCAAGTTTGCAGACGATGCCACGCTGTGTGGCTGACATGGCCAAGAGTCAGGATGCCATCCAGAGAGACCTAGACAGGCTCCAGCAGTGAGCCCAGCTGAATGTCATGAGGCTCAATAAATCCAAGGACAAGATCTTGTGCCTGTACTGTAGGCTTAATTCACAGAATTTGTATCTGTATCTCCTGCAGTTGTTAACCTCCTATCTGGCTCCACCACACATTTCATCAAGGGCCATTCTTTACATTCTAGTCTAACTACAGCTTTCTCATATTGTTTAATTCCGAAGCAAAGAAGGCACCAAAGCTAAGCATTTTAACAATTGAGCAGTTAATGTATCCATCTTTTTTTGCCATGAAAGATCCCATGGTCTCTGTCACGTGGTCTGTAATGTTCTTAAGAAATTATGCATATTTATGTTTTTTGGCAGTCTTCTGAAGCATTCATATGCATGGATTTTTTCTTTCTGCGTTATTCTAGATACAATTTTTTATAAAGAGCAATTTTGCTGAGTACAATTGAGCAGCATTAGGAATAAATTTTATGTTTGTACGGTCACTTCTTTAACAAAGTCGAACTGCACAAATGTATTCATTGGCTTTTAAGCACTGGGAGTTTCTCAGTTGTGACAAATTTTCCAGATAGCAGGGAAACACGTTAATCAATCTGATCTATTGGCTTACGTTTCAAAAGAACTCAGAAGTAGCCTCAAGTACTAATTCCACATGGACAAAAGCACACTGGCTATGTACACATAAGCAGACTTAAGGATTACTAGTTTTTATTACCCAAATGTAGTACTCCCTTCCTCATGTCTTTACAACAAAAGAAGTGTTATTATTGTGCTGGAATAGGAAATAAAAGTAATTTAAAAAACCCGCATAAATATAAACTAATCAGTGCTCAGTATTTAGTGTACGATGTGGCACTTTGCACCATTTTTCTGAGGGCCTAATCTGGAGCAGTATAATTTCCCAACTGCAAATTGCTTTAAAGCATATTTCTCCATCATTGCTTCCTCTTCCATCATTCTTCATTTGGAATCTGAATAGCTAAGAGTAATTGCTCTGTGCAACCCATTAACCCTTATTTTGTTAGTGCAGTTCTCAGTAAATCAAATATAATAATATACACCATGTTGCCTACAACTAAATGCAGACGGAAACAAAAACCTACAGAGCTAAAGGGATTCTACCCATTGTGAATTAAGCAGTCAGTCAGTCAGTCCATCATAAGAGATCCACAGACTGACCAGAAACGTGTGAACGGCTTCTGGCCAGAGAATGTTGCCTAGTATGATGAGGATACATTTCTGTGCCATACATCACAGAAATACTTGGAAATAATTATGCAATAACAACTTCTGATACAAAAAAACTACTGCCTTATTCCTACCTTTTGTCAGTCTGATTTTGAAGTTTGATCATTTACATAGCAATCACATACAAAAGCACAAAGGGGATACCAGACCACAGATTTGCAGCAATGAAGCGTCCTAAGGAACCTCAGCAGACCTCTACTACAATGCTTGCAATCCAGGTTGCTTTCAATACTGGGGAATAAATTGGAAAGCTATCTCCTGTGTATGATTTTACCGGACTTTAACACAAAGACATGGAAGGTAGCTCACATAAAAAGTTTTTTGCTCAAGAGTTATTTTAGCACATTCTGGAGAAAACTATCCTTGCTGCAATTTTGGATTCTTTTATTTTGGTGGCTCGCTATACTTAGTTGTACCAAAAGAATTAGGATGCACACAGTGAAATTTAACTTATGGCAAATAATAAAACTGGAACCATAATCAGCATTTCCTTTTTCCAGCGAAAACATTACACTGAGCTTAATTGTACAGCTGTATAAATTGTTTTAAAGTAATCTGCTTGATTGGGCAAGTTAATGACATCTAATTTGACCGGGCCAAACTTTACACATTATGCATTACTGTGAGCAATTGTGGTCAATACAACTGTTTGTGGAATGCAAATGCAAGGCTAACATCTTCCATTCTCAGCTGGCTCTACAAAAAACTAGTGTCTTTGTCCAAGATAAAGCAAAGATGACAGTGTAATAAGTATTATGTGGTCGAGGTAATTCAGAGGGAATTCAGCCTTTTCAATCGATTCTGCACTCAAGTTAACCCTCTTTATTATTGTCCAGCTTTTTGCTGCAAGCAACACTTGAAGTATGGGCTCAATTCAGTTACTGCACTGAGTGATGGCACCCTGTAAGCTGCCCCACTTACTTTGGAGGGACTAAACGTGGCAGATTGCAGTATGAACTACTGCTATCTGCTTACACAGAGAGCAGAATCTGGACATTTACTTTAGTGTTTGAAATCATATTCAAGAAACTAATGTCACATTGTCACCACACTAGCACATTTCAGCACATTTATGGAAATAATTAAATGACAAAGAAGTAGCCACTACTAAAACCTGGCTCTGTATTTATACCCACTGGTCTTACTCCTTGGAAAAAATATGATCTACTCTTGGACCTGAGAAACCCAGCTCTTCCATGCAGAAGGCAGGAGTTTCCACTGTGAAGCCCCCACCTCTGATAGATACAGCAGTGCAGTTTATCAAGTGAATAGTTTCTGTCTGGAAAGAGAACAATGTAAGACATTATTCATAAGGTGAGGATTGCTATCGTAGGGATCCTCGCTCTCACTGCTAGGAGAGCTTTCAAATTCTGAGTTGCGTTTTGTGTCTGCACGTGAGCCAACACCTGACTCAGCCCAAAGAACGTAACAACAACTATGTGACAGTAGCACGGTGCTGTGGGATTGCAATGTTCTTATTCAGCTTTTGCTAAAATTGCTCTGGGCAGCTTCTCTTTAATCGTTTCTTTAAGTCTGTGTTAAAATGACAACAGTTGGCAGGTTAAAAGATGGTAAAATCCTACTATTTCTGTAGCATAGCTCTTTGTAAATGAGCCCTGAGACCTTCCACATTTTCAGATGTCTCAGCAAACCACACTCCCAAAGAAATCTCCATTTTAGTGTATGACCGTCGTGTCTCATCTGAAAAAGTATTTATCAAACACAGGTATACACTGATACCTAATTCTGTAATAGCAATTTTTGGCCCACTAGTTCAGTAACAAGATTAAATGATTAACAAACAAACAAACAAACAAAAGCAGAAAAATTACAGGAGAATCAATAACTTATTTTGCTTGAACGAGGGCTGAGAGATTTCTAATCTTCAAGAAATAAATGAGATACTGGTTTGTACTTTAGTTCAGAGTGATCCCAGTAAAATCTGCTAATTAAATTTAAATGCAGAGCAGAGGATTTGTAAAGTCATTCCAGTGACAGGTGAAAAAGAGAGATGCATAACATCGCATAAATCATTCCTAGTACTTGCTATATGAGCATTTAGATGGAAACCGAGTCTCTTCCATTAACAGCCAGCAACAACAAAGCTGCCCTCCACTTTTTGGCTGTTCTTCACATTGTTTTGCTTTCTTTTCTCCCACAGGTCAATGGGAAGGATTTATCTAAAGCAACGCATGAGCAGGCAGTGGAAGCATTCAAAACAGCCAAGGAGCCCATCGTGGTGCAGGTGCTGAGGAGAACTCCACGCACCAAGATCTTCACTGCTCCCGAGTCTCAGCTGGTGGATGTGGGCACTCAGACAGACATCACTTTTGAACACATCATGGCTCTAAGCAAGATGGGCTCACCTACCCCACCTGTCTCAGTGCTGGACCCATACCTCCTACCCGAAGAGTAAGTAACTGTTTGTGCAGCACTTGAGAATCCTTGCACTCCTTAACATGGCATGTCAGAAGTAGTTCATAAACATACCTTTATTTGCTGGTGGTTCTGTGTTCCCAGATATAGCCAAGATTCATATAGCATCGATTCATAATTCAAAACACTTTCACTTTCTCTACACATTACAAGCTATTACTCACATGAGTAATGCCACTGAGTCACAACACAGCCTCATAAAGCTCATTTTTTTGGCGTTTGATGGATAAAGTTATTGCTTCTTGTAATTCCTCTCATTGCCTCTTTGGGTTGCTTATGTTTTAACTTTATTTTTTATGGCTGCCATAAATTGTATAATGCTAAGAGTCGCTACATTCTGTTCCAGTGTATTAATTACTTTATTATAACCCTGCAGCGATGTTACTCAAATAAATTATTTTCTAGGACTAAAATTACTTACCAGTGCTGTCATGGATGTTTTAGAATCAAATTTTAATTATTGTTAATGGTAGCTTGATGTTTTGTACGTCCAAATAAAAATGACAATTATCTCCTGGTGCACACACACCACGCCCTCACATGCTGTTCAAGAGGAAAAGAGCTCCCCAAGGACTCCATGCAAATTGCCTGTCTTGCCACATACCACCCCAATGGAAAAAGTAATTGAAATGTGCTGAATGCCTCAGTTGTTGTGTTGTGATCTGATCAGTCCACAGCAATACCAGGTTCTGAGACAACTCTGTCTGGGGTGAGAAGCTGTGCCAACGTGCTCATGTGCTGCCTGTGCAGTATGGCTCTGAACAGGAGCTCCACTGAGAGCCTGAGAGGTGAACCCAGCTCACAGACACAGCCAGCATGCCTCTCCAGACAGCACTGTCAGCACTCCTAGCAAGTAGAGTTTGACTGCAGACAGGCACCAATCTTGTATAGCTCCAAAGTGACTTGTATGGCATGCTAACATCTATGTGTTCAGCCAGGAACTGCTCTTCTGTGTGCAGTCTATTCCTCAGGGCTCTCAGTGCTGATTGCGTGAAAGATGGTTCAGTCAAATGTTACTGCACTGCTACTTACTGTCATCCATTGAAAATTCAAGTACAGCTGCATGTTTTAGCATAAATGCTCGACAAAGCTGGACTTGAGCTTGTATGCAGTGAACAGGAAATAGGGATTAGAGCAGAGGTCACATGTTCTTAGGTCACCTCTCAAATATTTTTGCAAGAGGAGCTTTCAATACCTCAGTCAACTACCTGCCACTTTCCAGCTGCAAAACCAAACCAAAGATTAATTCATGAACATTCCATTGAAATACCCACATAATGGCAGCCCAGTCCTGCAGGTAGCCTCATCGCTCCTCCATCATTAGGCACAGGTTCCAACTGCTGGCCTTACTTTGAGCTCTGGATGTTGGTAGCCTGCCTCACTGCTGTCCTGTATATAAGGGCAGTCAGACTGCTATTGCACTGTGCTGTTACCCAGTGTGTACAAGCAAAGAGGAACGCAAGTTTCTGAGGATGTGCTTTATGCTTCCTTAATACTTCCTGTTATTTTTCCAAATTCTATTCAAATGAATGTAGTCTGTGTTTAGTGAATTATGTAACTTAACCAGTTAGCAGATGCTGTTAATTAAATACTATCACACCTACAGAGAAACATGTATCTAGTTAAGAGAATTGAAAGTAGAAATAAAATTGCAGCATATAAAAGAGTGATCGCAAAAGAATCACACTGCTTAAACTTGCCATGCAGACAACAAAGCTGTTGGAGAGCTCAAGATGTAAAAAGCACAGTGCCAGTAGTGAATGGCAGCATGAATAGAGTGGTGCATATTTAAATGGCATTTAAATCACTATGCACAGCCTGTTGTATTCAAGTCAATCAACAAAATGCTGTTGATTTAAATCAAAATAGTTGGGTGGCATATTATTTTTAAAATACTTAATATGATTTTCTGTCTTCAGGGCAAAGAAAAACTACCACAGAAGTAGATTTTATGTACATCTCTGCAAATAACCCAAGCTCGTGAATAAATAATCCAGTATTTCTTCTTATTTTGCCACCATTCTCTCTGTATTTTTCTCCAGGTCAGCCTTACACTTGAGGAAAAGTCACTAATCAAATGTTAAGACTCATTGACAAATCTCTCATTCATCATCAGGTGTCAAATGTTTGATTCATGTTGCAATACATGTAACATGCTGTCTAATACATTTATTGGTATAAATGCTATAATGTATACAATTAACTGCGTGCACCTTCATGGTTTGGTTGTTAGTCTGTTCTGTTCCATGATGACTTGCTATAAGCTTGGAATGCATTGCTGTGCTAACTATAGAATTGAGTGCTACTGTAACAAATATTTTTTTTTCTCCAGTCATCCATCAGTACATGAATACTACGACCCAAATGACTACATGGGAGGAATCCATCAAGAGATGGACCGAGACGAGTTAGAGTTGGAGGTACTCCATGTTTAGTAACCAGTTCATTTACTGAAAGCCTAACATGTGGATGTCCTGGTCTTTATATCCTGTATAAAGTGAGAAGACCATTTCAAAGCAGTTAGTCTTAATAACATTGCATCTCGGTTACTTTGCAGGTTGCAAACCTTACTGATACCTTTAGCAATGTATTTAACAATGTGCCATGGAGTGATGAGCTAGATCTTCAGCTAATTAACGTAAATAATGAATTCCTTCCTTAGTTCCATCAGGTAAATTCTCTATGACTGTGCTGATTTAGATTCTCTAGAAATCTCAAAGGTTTTTCAGGTTTGCTCAGTGGCAGGACCTATTCCACACAGTCATCATAAAAAAACACTTGTTTCCCTTATTTGTTCCCCAGCTGAGAAACAGACATTCTCAATTGCATTACTTAGAAATATTTTATCTTTACAAGAAAAGATTAGAACAGCTCTGACACTATACTAAGCTACTCCTTCCTTTTTCATTACTGAAGTTACTTGAGGATACATACAAAATCAGAGGTCAGTCATGAAGATATGCAAGTTCATTTGCCTGGCACATCTTTAAAATTCACTCGTGGTTTTCATATTTGCATGTGCCATCAGAAGATTTTTTTCAGTTTTCTCATTCTGAGTTTTATAACCCTTTCCCAGCCACTCAGAGTGCAGCGTACGGACTGGAGGCCCTACTTCTGCATCTGCTTAAACAGTCCTGGCCCACTGAAATGCTTTTCACAATTTATAATAAATGGCAGCAAAGTACCTCAGTACTTCTCAATACTTCCAGTGATATTTGATCCAGAAAATACGTTCATGATTAACAGTAAGTGACTGGATGACTCCTCGCTTGCTCGCACATCTCACTTCTTAGATCTTGGTCCTGCTACAGAAGCTGTCAAAGCATGTGATGGCAATCTATCTATAGTCCTGTTTAAATCAGTGACAGATTTATCAACAGCTTCAACAGAAGCAAAGTTCAGCCATTCTATGAGCATGAAGTTGTTCCCCTCTATAAAAGTGTTTGCAGAATCAAGGCCTCAATCTCCATAAAAAGTTTGCAAGCTGTCTTCAAATTTTGCAGATCTGGTAGTAATTGATCTCTGTATACAAACCCAAATAGAAGTCAGGATAAAATCAGTGTCAGCAAAACAAACCCTGTTTAGCAGACTTCAAGGCCTTTCTTTTAAAGAAATGCCTTTTTTTTTCTTAAATAAAAAGGAACACAAATCCAGTCTTAAGGGAAAACATAGAACAAATTAATATTTTCTGCTAGTGCCTTTTCAAAATCCATCTTTTAGGAAATCTAATATTGTAGATAAATCATATTGCTTCTATTAGAAGGTCAACCACTTGAGCTGAAAACAGTTTAAACACATGCTCTTTAGTAGCCAGACATTAATATGGCTTAAACCACAACATTAATAATTTTGACATTGATATAGTACTTGATGATAAAAGGTGATCAGCTCGGTAGCACAGGGGGACGAATGTTAGAAAAGTCTCTGTAGCCTAATAGTATTTCTTACAAACCACTAAAGATTCCTGTTCAAACTGCAGTGACTATGATCAATGGTGAGGTCAAAGTGCTAACGGGGACTCAACTGGCTAGTTGCTTTTTTGTTTGCCTCTTGATAGATATGTTTTAAAGCACCACAAAGGCACTGTTTCATTGACTGCAGCAAGAATGCCTGAAGTAAGAAAGCCATCAAGTCAGCCCTATGGGTTTCTGTGCCCATAAAACGTGCTTTGAATTTAAATCAGCAGCTCCTCATCCAAACTTTTATGGTCTACAACTGAGTGGTTAGTGATTTGTACCAAGTAAACACAACACAAAACAGTGAAATACTGAGTTCACAACAAGCTTTTAATGTAAATAACTCACATGAAGGAATTTATGCTGGCAGTATTGCCAAGACACCAAAATTGTGTTCTCAGTTTTCTCTCTCAATATTATCTAAAAACTGAGGATTTGGAGGTAACTGTCATATATTTCCTACTACTAAAACGAGCAAATATTATTTCCTTTCTCTTTAAGTTTGCATGCCACCAGGAAAGGAGGACTAAATCTTGAATTCTATTCTATTTCTGGATTCAATTGCAAATTCAAGTACATTCATTTTTCACAGAGGCGCATCCAGAAGTCACTTTGGGTTCATCAAGGAAGAATAATGCCACTGCAGGCTTCCCCAGCAGCATTATGCATTAATATGTTTATTCAAACAACCATGCAGCCTAAGCGAGGGCTTTCTCAGTGAGCTAGTTTCTCACATTACAAAGGAGAACATCCTAAATATAAAAGGACACTTGTTCTCTCACATCTGACTTTGTCCTTTACCCCCTCCTATATCCAACTCTGTGTTCTTTCTGAGCAGAGAACGGAGCTCATCAGAGATGACAGCACAGCTTGGAGATGAAAGGCAACACGAAACATTTGCTAGCATCTAGAAAATCTCCTTTCTCGTGCTCTCACTCCATCTTGAACATACATGAACTTTTCATTAAAAAAGCTGACGTTGCTCTTTGCCACTGACCTCCTACCTATTCCAAACAGCTGCGACCACTCTCCCCCCCTGCAGTCACAGCCCTGATGCCAGGAGGACAGCAGTGTGCTCTCACACCTTAGCAGTGACTGTGCTGAACAGTGGGCTCTGCTCAGCAGGTATCTCAGAAGTCAGCTCAGGAAAAAAAAAAGAAGTACAGAGAGAGACAGCGCAGCGCCCTTACTGTGCAAACTTCAGGCAGTACTTTCTGAACGTTTGCACTATTTTCTTTTTTTATCCATTACTGCCCACTCCTTCCAATTTTCTACTGTTCATTTCTGTCTTGTTTGAGAAAGGACTTGGATCTTTATAAATACACAAAGCATGCCATAATTTTAAATCACCAGTACAATAATCCAATAATCTGTTGCATATGAAGGCTCTCTTGAGTTTACAGAGGTTAATTTACTATTACTACTTATTCCTAATCTATTATTATGGGCAGTTGCGGGTACAATGTCATAGTGCACATCTATTTCCTCCTGCCTTCTCCAAATGCCATGTGGATTTAAGCAGCAAGCACTTTGAGCCCTCCTTGGTCCTGCATTTCACATGGAGCCGGTAATCTGTCAAACAAATCTCCTGTGCAAGCTTGTTTTTCTCAAAAATCTCTAAAAATCTCACTTTAACCTGGCATAAAGAAGCAAAATATTGAAAGCATTTGTGTAAAACTTGCATCATATGTGAGATTTTCACAATTATCATTTTAACACATCCCTTGATACTGACACATTTTGTCCATAGCAGCATAGTCTGCTAACTGGTTTGTGCAGATCTAGACCAGGTGCTGGGACACTTCAGTGTCCCCCTTCCTCATTGTAGGTGGCTGATACATTTCATACAGCGTTCATTACAACAGCATCTGAGCCCTGGCTGAGCACTAAATATGCTTTCATCTCCTGCCTGTGCAGCATGCCTGTGCAAACTGAATGAGCAGGTGCCTAGCAGGGCTTTGGAAGCAGGCCAGGCACTGCCGTGCATGCAGTGGCTGCTTCTGCAGCAGGAGCACACAGCACTGCAGGCTCACACACTTGGGCCCTGGGCAGGGCAGCAGAGAGGGGAGTAAAACACAGCAAGTCCAACGTCATTGTCCAGACTTAAACCTTCAAAGTGCTTTGGGTCCACATTAATTCCTAGAGCTTAATTAATTCCTAGTACAATTACTCAAACTACCACAATATCTGGACCTGCAGGTGCCAATTTTCTGTTCTGTTTTTCCTTTTCATGTATCTGCACGTTACACAGATCCCACCCCAAACAAGGGAAATAACCTTTGCTCAGAAGATGCTGGAGTTGATTCTTCAACTCCAACTGGAATTGCATACTTTCATCTCCCAAAAATTTCAAACCTTTATGATTATATTAAAACTTTATTGATGCAAAGACCCATAGACAGCAGCTGTTCCTACCACTAAGTACACAAAATTATTTTATCTGGGTAGCATCAAACCAAGTTATTCCATTCCTGCCAAGGACTACAGGGATTGTACCCAAGGGTAAGAATGTCAACAAATTACTCATAAAAATTGAGGTTCTAAACACCTGCTCTAAGAGTATTCTATTTGCTTTAGCTTTTGGGTGCTTTATTTCTGAGCTTGTTTTTAAAGCATGTGTCCTCTTTTTAAAATATATACTATTTAATATACTAGATCATTTATTACCTTCCAGTGTATTAAAAATGTCAGAGAAAGTTTACTTTAAATATAGACACGTACTTATTTTTTAATTATCACAGTACTCCCCATACTCGTGTACTGTTGGAAAAACACCTATTGTTATTAAAACATGCTGAAGGGAAGAGGGAAGAACAAAGCTACTACCTCCAAGAAGGTGCTGGCAAGTGTTCATGCTTACATAGGATCTGTTTCAAATATGACCAAAACTGCCATATATATATATATATATATATTTATTTTTTTTTTTAACACTATATATGATTTCAGTACCAGCATAACAAACAGCAGTGAGCTATAGCACTAATTTCTCACAGTTATTTCACAGTATGAAAACTTCCCTCAAAACATGAAGTCTTTTTGCTAAAGCAGGCAGGAAATATGCCTGAATTATGTCCAATTCAACACATTCTCACCTCATCTCTAGATCACAGCTTGATTGCATCCAGAATAAATGAGTTAGCTGCAGTGGTACTTCCAAGGATTAATCACATCAGCTAAGACTAGAATCAAGTCTACTTTGTCTCACTTCTACTGAAAACTTTTTACCTCCTCTCTAGAAATCCTCCAAAACTTTAGAAATCTTAAATTAAAAAAAAAAAAAAAAAAATTATTAAAGCATTGTGTTCATCCAGTGTGTAACAAAAGAGAGTGAAAAAGAGAAAAAGAGCAGCAGCTCACCATGGATGCTATTGATCGAAACCATTTGAATACCATCTGAAATGTCACTGACATTTACAGCAACGCTTCTTGAAAAAAAAAGAAATTACACATGTTGACAAGTAAATAACATGAGATTGCTGATCTTGGCAGCTGTCATCTTGACATGCCAATAAATTATTCATATCAGCTTGTTTTATTATCTTGCCCTTACAAATGGCACAGTGCAGGTCAAAACAGAAGAGACGCTCAGAAATAATGAATCCTGTTAGCAGGACTTTTCACAGGAACACAAGGTCCAAGCTGGATGCATCCTGAGCACAGCAAGGAGAGCCCCCAGCTCACACAGGGGCTGTTCCCCCTTCTTAGCACAGGTCCCTTTGCCCTTTCTGCCTGGCCCCATTCCATCCCTTCACTGCAACAGGGCTGAAGTCCCATAGCTAGGTTTAAGCTGCAGAGAAGCAAGGCCCTTTTCAAAGCCTTGCTCACCACAGAGAGTAGAGTGAAAAAAACCACAACTTGTTACTCCTTCTCTAGCTAGTGCAAACCAGCCTTCCTCCCTGTGGATGAGACGATGCAGCAGTCACAACAAGACAGTTAAGTGTGTTAGGCTCCCTAGGATCCTCGGGTTCTTGGGATGTCCTTCAGAAGGGAGGAGAACAGAGATGTTTACACAGACTACACGGCAGCCAGGAGCATCCCACAGCTTGGTGAACATCTTGCAACACTTTTATACAAACCAGGAGCAAACCTAGGAGAAAAGAGCCCAGAGGAAGTCCTTGTGGCAAAAAGTCCTGGGGAAAACCATGTATTTTAAGATGGCTTAAATGTCTCCAAGACCAACCTGATCACCGCCCTGGAATGGTAAAACCACAACCTACTCACATGACACCTTTGCAAGATATTGAAGTATTTCTCTTACTAGCACCAAATGCTTTGTTAACCATATATTGATCTTCAATCACACATATGAGAAACTTGTTACATCATTTCATAAAAATTATACAAGTTAAGGTAATAGAATATTATCTTTTTTCCTCTGAAGAGACAGGAAAAAATCCCTGCTTATAAGAAGATATGTAGATCAGCTGTGGCAAATATTGAAATCATACTTCATAAGCATTTTAGTATTTGAAGTCTTACCTCTACATGAAATATAGGTAATTTTTTTCTCTAAGATCAATAAAAGGTCTGTTTTCAAAATGACAGTGTATTGATTGAGGGGCCAAAAATGCCTGAAGTATTGATTGTATGCACATAATCACGTTTTGCTCAGTAAGTTAAGTTAGTCTGCACAGTAAAATGAGAAGACATCCACTATATCACTTAAGCAAAATATTTCCTTTGTATTTGAAAAATAGCTTCCATCTATCACAAGTATCTCACTGTCTTTTCTCTCTTTCTTGTCTTTTTTTAACCTCAGGAAGTAGATTTGCACAGAGTGAACAGCCAGGACAAGCTTGGTCTTACAGTGTGCTACAGAACGGATGACGAGGATGACACTGGTATTTATGTGAGCGAGGTAAGATTGGGCTGATTCCCTTAAGATGAAATTTGTCTTTTAAACTGCAGTGCTGGATATTTAAGGCAACTCCTGGCTTCTATTCGTACCATGTTCAAATGACAGCTAGAAAGTAATAATTGGAAGAAATCTAATTATTTTTCCTTTTCTTCAAACTGAGTGAAATCCTGTTCCATTGAAGTCCAACTCCTACTGACTTCAGTGAGAAATCTTTAGAAATACAGTGGAAAAAAACAAACACACAGCCTTCAGAAGGCTCTTTATTCGCTTGGAAAGCAGTGTTAAATTGACAGTTTCTCCAGCGTTGAACATTATTAACTACCCCAGAACAAATGCTTGCCTTTGTTATTTGTATGCATGTTCCTTGTTCTGAAGTCTAGAGAAGAGAGCTGTGATGTTACCCTATTTCAGTCTGTACAAACACCAAATGTGTGTTGTACTTGAGACTTACACTCATTAAAAATACCAGAGTTTTCACCTGAAACATTTCACAGTAAACATTGCTTCTTTTCCATTGCATCACAGGAATACATGGATTTTGCAACGTCTGATTATCTCTTATAATTTATAAGACCTCTCTTTGGGTGGCTAATGGCTTTTGTTATACTGACATTTAGTGCTCATTTTTCCCTAATATATTCTCAACATTCAATTTCAGATGACGTTTTCAGAGGATTTGTAATACATTCTGGCTTTCATTTTTGTTCTCAATTATTCCAGAAATAGTATAAATGAAGAAAAAAAAATCTACATGTTTATTTGCAAAGATATGGGGCTCATTTGTCTCTCTTTGCTTCCTTTCATAAAATAAGTAGCATTTTATAAAATCTTTTTATCACACGGATCAATTCCAAACTTCACAACAGGAGTTTGGGGAGGAAAAATCAACTAAATCTAAACTGTTCCTTTGGAATGCATCACTTAGGTTATAATCCTTCCTGCTCTGTAGGCAAAATCTTTAGGTTCTAATTAGAGTACTGTGCTGTAAAGCAAGACGTTAAATTATGAGGTAACTAAATATCATGCAAACATGACAAACCTACAGTTCCTGAAGACATCTGTCAGGAAGTAGTGTTTTGGTTTTGACTTTGGCATATTGATCTGCATTTCACTGTGTCTTCCATAAGCAAGGAAAAGTCCTGTAATCACTGACAAGATGGAATCAACCATGTAGCAGCAATGACAGGCACAGTGGCTTACCGCCAGTCTTATTACTAATGCTGGGGTTACGCTGGGACGTAAGAGGCTGAGGCCTAAAATCTCCAGAGTGCTTACAGTTCTCTTATTTTGTAGATCGATCCCAACAGTATTGCTGCCAAAGATGGTCGACTCCGAGAAGGGGATCGCATTATTCAAGTATGTGTAAACGGTTGAAAGCCTGGTAACACACTAAAACCTACTGCTGCAACCATTTTAATTCCACATCTTCATTTCAGCGTCATTTTTACAAAGCACTCCTTTAAAATGGTATCTGTAGAATGGTTTGGATTGGAACGAACCTTAAAGATCATCTAGTTCCAGTCCCCCTGCCATAGACAGAAACAGTTTGCACTAGACCAGGTTGCTCATAAAGTTCCTTTCACCATTCTTATAGTTCCTTTTAACTTTCTGAAGACAACTGAATTTCCTCTGCTACGTATCAGCCAAATTTTGATATTCCTGGCCAGGTAAAGCTGTATACTAGCCTGGTCTGCAGGCTGAGGATTTTGCCAGAGGATTCTATCTGTTTCCAGCACATATTCTGATACACTTTGAACTTTTCCTTCTACCACAAAAAAAAAAAAAATCCATTGTGACCCTATTTGCATAATCTCAGTGGACAGCCTCATTAACAGGGTGTCTAATACTGCAGGCTGAACACCCACTTCTGCATGCCAGAAGGAGCAGCAGAGCAATCTTTTGATGGAAGTGGTCTATCTCCTACATGGAGACTAAAGCATGTAGACATCCACACCCCATGTAGTCTCTGGGGATGGTGTTCATAGCTTCATCTGTCCCATACGAGGGCATTCCTTTCCACCCACATGAGCTGACTTTGCTCACTGTCTAGTTTCTGTTCTCATAACAAGCTCTGTGCATCACATGCACAGCTTTGGAACAGCTTCATGCATCCATTGCCTGACAGTTACCTAAATTTGATTCAAGCTCTCTGGCTTGTACTGCACTGGGATCTATCCAGCCACGCAGCCCTCTAGAGCTGGCCACGGCAGTATTTAAATATCTGTGTGAAAGGATGTCATTCTGTTGCTCTTTCCTTTAAAGATCAATGGCATAGAGGTACAGAACCGAGAAGAAGCCGTAGCACTTCTCACCAGTGAAGAGAGCAAGAATATCTCCTTACTTGTTGCAAGACCAGAAATTCAGGTACTGTAGTAATAAATAAATAAAGTCTTAATTAAAAGACTTGCTGTTTTGTAGAAAGTATTTACCATTGAAGAATTTTAACCGAAATAAATCTACCAAATCTATCTAAAACCGTATTAAATTGTTTAACTGGACATACATGTGGTATAAAATAATAGAATGCAGTAGTCATAATACTTATAGATATGCATTATATTACAGTTCAATGTATAAGAATTTCAGTGATTTATGTATGCTGCAGTGTATGTTACAACTGTCAGTGCAAGATACTTCGGATGATTTCAAGCTGTGGCTTTGAAGACCATACTGAATTCTAAATCCTACAGCTATTGATAAATCATTCATTAAAATATCTATTATTTATCATTTTAATAATTATTATCTTTATAATATCATCTCTTAATGTAGTTAAATACTGTCAAGAAGCATCCTCAACATAATAAAAGGTTGTACCAGATCCCTTCGTGGAGTGGGGATTAGCACAACAAAGATGCTGAACAAACAGCACTGTTGTTTCATCTGTCTCTTGCTCCATGTGCTGGGAAAGCAACCCCTGCCAATGCACCCAGAAACACGGGGTCATGCTCATGACTGTCTTGTTAGCCTACATGTTTCTGAGCTCTCTCCCCTGGGGCTGACAGGTTGGGAGTAAAAAGACTCACATATCCAGTACAAGCATTTTTGCTCCTGGCTCTTTGTGCTGCCTCACAAGTGGTGTATTTAAGCCTTGCACCCTGGAGTATTTTATACATCCTAATCAAATGACACGCAAACCAGAACAGCCCTGATGCTCAGAAGCATTTCCGTGGGTGAAAACGCTGTGTTGGTTTCATGCAAAGTGCTGTTGACATTAAAGCCATGCTGTTGAAGTTTGAGGTGGGAGAAGGTAGAAGAGTGAATGCCCACACTCAGTAGATGTGTGCATCCTCACAGGACATAGCAGCACTGTCACAGGAAGGAGTCTCTTAAAATTTCCCAATCACCTTCCACAAAGAAGGAACCTAATTTACAAGTTTTCATTCTTTTGACATTTGGTTTGGGTTTTTTTTCCCTTCTTTTTCACATAGCTGGATGAAGGATGGATGGACGATGACAGAAATGATTTTCTGGATGACTTGCACATGGACATGTTGGAGGAGCAGCACCACCAGGCAATGCAATTTACTGCCAGCATGCTTCAGCAGGTACTGCTGTTCTGTTGTGCAATGGTGTCAAAGCTTCACATCGCACTCAATATTCCGATATTGAGCATGACTGAATACGTTTAGTGTCTCGAATGACAATCGAAGCAAAAAGACTTACTGCAAAATCAAGATATCATATGTCTATCCACAAACAACTTCTTGGGGACTGAATTATTTTTAAATGTTACCTTTTTCATTTTTTCCATTATGACCACGTGATCTTCTCAGAACTGCACCATTCTGGCTGTGGATCAGTGGCAAAAGTAGAAGCTAAGTACAGTATAAGTAAAGGAGGCAGAGAGCTACTGCTCTCTGTATAAAGTACCCTATTTGACATACACACACATATCAAAAACTGCCTGTCTCCCAAAGCCATAAAATACAAATGAAGAACTGAGGCAAATGACTGTACTGAGGTCTATATATCTGACAAGAAAGGCAAAGAAAATGTTTCTGCATAGCAAGTTTATGCAGAGAGACAGATTTGAACTTGGATTCCCTGTTATCCTGCTACAATCAATGTAATCATACAAGTTCATGAATAGTTTCTCATTTTTTGTCCGGAGTTTTTAAAAACTCTACAGCCATTGTGGGAGCCACATTTTTGGAAGAGCGATATTCTCATTTTGGCACCGCAGTAGGACTGGATAATTTTGTGCAGCTAAATGCCAGAAGAAACGTGTTGAAATTTTGCATTCTAGTGTTGTTCCTAACTGTAATCAGACCAAGTTCTTCTGAAAAGGTCATCCAAATCAAGGTGTGTTTTCAGTCACCATTTCCATGCTTTCTAAAAATCAAAGTGCACCAAGCGTAACAGGTAGCAATTAAGAAAACTATTACATAATAGACACCCTGAGATATTTTGTCCTTGCAATAATTTCTCTTTGTCTTTTGATTTTTACTGTTAGAAGAAGCACGAGGAAGACGGTGGTACCACTGACACAGCCACTATTTTATCTAACCAGCACGAGAAGGACAGTGGCGTAGGGCGCACAGATGACAGCACTCGGAATGATGAGAGCTCTGAGCAAGAAAACAATGCAGATGATCACACCACTTCCTCTAACACTTTAGGGAGCCAGAAGAAGCTGACATACAGTCATGACACCCTTGGAAGTGGTGATATGCAGTTCAGCAACGAGTCGTTTATCTCAGCAGACTGCACAGATGTCGACTTCCTTGGCATCCCTGTAGATGAATGTGAGCGATTCCGGGAACTGCTGGAACTCAAATGTCAGGTGAAGTCTGCCAACCCTTACAGCCTTTATTACCATACCAGCACTCTGGATATGAGCAAAAGCGACCAAGAAAGTGTTGACAAAGAGCTGGAGATGCTGAATGAGGAGCTGCGCAATATTGAGCTAGAGTGCCTGAACATTGTGAGAGCTCATAAAATGCAGCAGCTGAAGGATCAGTACCGGGAGCCCTGGATGCTGCATAACAGTGGGTTCCGCAACTACAACACAAGCATCGATGTTCGCAGGCATGAGCTCTCAGACATTACAGAGCTCCCGGAGAAGTCTGACAAGGATAGCTCGAGTGCATACAACACAGGTGAGAGCTGCCGAAGCACGCCGCTCACACTCGAGATTTCTCCTGACAATTCCTTGTGCAGAACTGCAGAAGGCATCAACTGTCAAGGTAATGAGGGAGCAGTGGCATATAGTGTCTCCCAAAAGAATTTATTTGCTGGCTCAGAAAGTCATGAATCCAGCACTGGTAAATGCCATTCAACTGCAAAAGATCCTGACAGTAGCAAACAGATGGAATGCAAGGAGAGAAAAGCCAGTGATGGAAGCAAAAGCCCCACTCATGGCCAAAAACCTTCTGGCTCCTGTGTCTCCCCATACCACCACTCTCCATATAAGCATGCTCATATTCCTGCTCACGCACAGCACTATCAGAGCTACATGCAGCTGATCCAACAGAAATCAGCAGTGGAATACGCACAGAGCCAAATGAGTCTGGTGAGTATGTGCAAAGACTTCAGTGCAAGCCAGAGTGAGCCGAGGATGGAGTGGAAAGTGAAGGTCCGAAGCGATGGAACCCGCTACATCACCAAGAGACCAGTCAGGGACAGGTTGCTGAGAGAACGAGCCATAAAGATCAAGGAAGAGCGCAGTGGGATGACTACTGATGACGATGCCATAAGTGAAATGAAGATGGGCCGGTACTGGAGCAAGGAGGAGCGCAAGCAGCATTTAGTGAAAGCAAAGGAGCAGAGGAGGAGACGTGAGTTTATGATGCAGAGCAGGCTGGATTGTTTAAAGGAACAACAAGGTGCAGAAGAAAAGAAAGAGATGAATATCATTGAACTGAGCCACAAAAAAATGATGAAGAAAAGAAATAAAAAAATATTTGACAACTGGATGACAATCCAGGAACTGCTTACCCATGGAACAAAGTCACCAGACGGAACACGAGTGTACAATTCCTTCCTGTCAGTGACTACTGTATAATCATCATTGCTAAATTATGTACATAAAACACTACCATTGGGGTAGAAATCAATGCCTCGTTCAATGTGGCAAGATTTTTGTATATAAGATACAGTCACCGAGTTTATAGTTCAAATACTGAACTCTACGACTGTGGGTGCCAGAATCTCCATTATAAAGTGGAGAGAAAGTTTGCCCACCCCAGCTCCTCCAGAGGCAATATTAGCAGTGCTTTTTGGGATACTGATTGTACTTTTTTACTTGTTACCTTTTACATAAAGTGTTTAAATATCAGAAATGTAGTAACCATACTTACACAGGTAATTTGCTTAAACTATATTCATATGAAAAGATACCCATGCTCTTCTTTGTCTAAAAAGATGCAAAACCCACAAGAGCGACTGCACATAGGTATTTTTTGTGAAATCATATTTTCTGATACTATTCTGCTGTTGGTCACTTCTACACTGAGTGCTGTTTATCTATATTTAGCTCAAGGTTTAAACTCAGAATTATTGAATTCCTAATAGAGCCATTCTCTTGTAATATTTAACATTTATCGAACAGCAGTTTTTATAGTTACCATCAACACTTAAGCATTTTTCTTTTTAAGGTTTCTAAAGAAAGTATATAGGTTTCATCTGAAAAGCCTGAAGCAAAGAGAAGTATACTGCAGCTTTAAAGATTTTAAAGCATGTTTGCAAACGTTGCAACCTCTTGAAAAAAATGTGCATGTACAGCTGATTTGTTTATATAAGACAGTTTGTGGAATTTGAAAAGCCCATGGTAGTTACCGTTTGCTTTATAGATTTGAACGTATTGGATTATAAAAGCTGTTTCATTAAATCATCACTAGCTGCAAATGTTAACAAGTAAAATGAAGTAAAATAAATTATTGTTTTATATTTCAAATGATTTAAAATGTTTTGACTCCTTTACGGTTGCGCCATGCTGAGCGTTCCTCCCTAGAGCACAGCTGCCTTGTCTGGGCTGCTGGAGTCAAGCCTAACAGGAAGGACTGGATCCTGACCTGGTGGAGATTCAGCAGGTTAAGAGGCTTTCTGAAGGGGGAGGGAAGAGGCAAGAGAGAAGTAGCAGGAAGATGAAGAGTGAAATCGAACAGGGCAGATGTTCTCCTCGCAAGGCATTTAGGATGACCTGTAAGCATGAAAAAACAGGACTTCCACTCTTCTGTTTTGTTTCATATTATCTTAATGGTATATGAAACTGACCTACAAACTTCAGCAAAGGTTTGCATTAAAAATAGACAAATTTATAAATTAAAAGAGATGGAGGAAAGGACAAAAAATGAATTTCAAAGAGATATTTCACTCCTTTTCTTGTTTTCTATTTCTAAATAAGAATTCAGATATAAACTTGATTTTTTTTTCTGGATAAATAGCAAACTAGACTCATTATTAATAGCTCCTAGATTCTTCACCCTCCCTCCCTTTTCGCTTTCTTCCACTAAAAAATTCTCCCCCAAACTTTTAATCAATTGCTGTTCTGAACTCTTCCATTGTAACTATTCAGAGCTAAAATCATAACCTGAATGATAACAGGCAAAATTTGGAAAGAAAAAGATTAACAGCTTCTCAGTACCTATTTTGTCTGCTATCAAGAAGCCAACAACAGATTTGGGGCTTTTTTCCCCATTCCTTTTGTGGGTCAGCATACAATTGGCATTGACTACATGCCTACCATATTCCATGCTAAGCTATTTTAAATACTAGAAAATACATCTTAAGCTAACGTAAATTGCCACTGCCCCTTGAAGTCCAACACTGCTAATAATCCTCTGTAAATATACCTTGAAATGATACTTTCCTTTGGGATAAAGTACTGCTGCTGCTGTAGGCTATGGAAGATTTTTCTATTGACTTTGTTAGAGCCAGGATTTCACTTGATTCACTAAAAGCTGGTTGCTGTCTGTGCTGTGGCACAGTAGGAGAAGCATAATTGAGAGTTTCACGGCACACTCACCTATGATCCTTCCTGTCTCTGTCTCACATCCTCTTTAAAATCACTGTGTTCAGTTCATCACATTGCAGGTGAGAGTGCCATAGCAGAATAAAGTTCAGGTATCCAGATGGACAGGCAGAGCTGTAATTACTGTGGAATCACAGTCCTTAAAATCAGGCATGGAAAAGCACTTAAGCTGTCTTTATACTACTTGTAAATTCTAGAGTAGAATTTGAAACACTCTAATGAGGTAAAATTATCATCAAATTGCAATGGCTTCTTTGGAAAAAATAGGTTAACAGTTCCTTTAGGTGCTGGTTGTATGAATGCTGAGCATGTATGCATGCATGTAACAGCAGAAACATATTTGAGAATTCAAATGTGATGTGTAGAAATTATAGCAGAGCAACAACAGCACAAATTGTGCATTCTTTAGGATGTTGAAATAAAATTATTGGCCAAGAATTACTCAGATACCTTTGAGATTTTCCACACTAATCATTTGTCATTTTGGTCACTTAAAAATCAGCTACCTGCTTTAATATTACAGCTTGTTCACCAACAGAGTTTCACAGAATCTGACAGTTATCCTGAACACCTGGGCAGAAGTTAAGCAAACGGCAGGAAAGGGAGGCTTCAGTTCTTTTTATTGCTTTCAAAGAAATGCTCAAAATTACCAAAACATTAGTGCAAGCCTGACCTTATAGCAGCAAAAAGAATCATACTAGGAAGTCTATGATGTCTAAATGGAATTATTTCAAATGGCTTTTCTAAAAAAAAATAGTACATTATTGTGGTGTTTCAAAGATAACAATAGAGATTGCTGATGCTGTCACAGACCTGACACCTCTGTCCCCAGCCCATGCTCACAAATACCAGCAAATCAAAGATTTGAGTATAGGCTGGCGGGATTCTTCACAATAAAAATAGGCTCTGTGTCAAACTCAGGTCAGTTTCCCTAAATTGCAGAATGCTCTCAGATGTAAGATCTATAAAAATGTAAAATACTTATTTGCAAATAGGTTTAAAATCAGCATGGAATCAACCAGTTTAGATGTGCACTGAAATGGGAAAGCCCTGAACCAAACCTAACAGCGTTTTTTTGTAAATTAAGAGAATTTGCACATTAGGGATGGCAAATAAAATGAGGTAAGACTACATATTGCCTAGGGACTACTGGTTGGAGAACTAATTAGGATTATAAACAGAAAGTATGTAAATTAACCAAATATAATTATCTACTAGTGGCCTTTGGAAATAGGTTACAGGATACTTGTTAACAAAATTGCTCAAATGCCTGGAAGCCTTACAAAGCAAGCCATAAGCAATTTAAGCTCCTATTTTTGTTTTATTTTCAATTATTCTTAAAGCAGTTGTACTACAAAGGATTTGCTGGAACATAAACTAATTATAGAGAAGTCAAAAATCAAGATAGAAGCTGTCACAGCAGATGCTATACCTCCATCCCAAGGAACAGAGAGGTACATTTAATAAAACCAAGAGGCCTCTGGTTTTATCAAAAGTAAATTTGTTATTGAAAGAAAATAGCAAAGATTCTGCTCAGGTTTCCATCCCAGCAGCTTCATTTCTCCATCAGAGCAGCTTCTGTGAGCCCCCAGCTAGAGTTAGTCTAGAGGAGTGGTTGTCTCTCTTGCCAAAGCACAGCTTCTCAGCAGTACAAGTTTTAAATGAAGATGTGATGTTCACTGTTCAAATGCAAACATGCAGAATTAATGCCACTTTTCTCTAAGTGTCTGTCATGACAAAAAGCTATATGAGATTCAGGGGCTTCTATTGAGAAAGCTGCTTATTTCCCATGCATATCATTGGAGACAGAAGACTGACCACAGCAGACTGATAACACTTGATAGTAAAGACAGTGGTACACATTTTACATTAAATATGATGAGGCTCACATATAAAGGCTAGGCAGGCTGCCGTCACATTTGAGTTTTAATATACAGGCCAAACCCAAAGCTCACTTACGTGGTCTGAAAGACTCAAAGCCGCAGGCGTCAAGTTTGATTCAGCTGTCCCCTGAGTAGCACAAGCTTGTTCACACACAGAGTTCCAGGCTGCAGGGGGATGGCCCTGTCCTTGTTGGCAATTAACCAACACAGTTACTCTAAACTGTGCAAGTGAAGGGTACAAAGAGAGAGGCCATCACAGAATGCTTTTTGGAGGAGATTTTTAAAAATCAAGTAATAATAAAAGCAACAACCTGGTAATAATGCTCCAGTCAGCGTTTTAAATTTACAGAAATACAGTACCGATGTTATTACCATCAGTGTAGCTCCACTGAAATCAAAGCCCATTTAAAAAACTGGCCCAATATTCTTACTTTTTCCACGCGTACAAAATCAGAATAATTTTTAGAAGATAACTGAATTTCTCCAGTATTTCTCCCAACACCTCTATTTACACATGAAAAGCCAAGCTGAAGTAAGCCCAGATAGCCCATACTTATTTCTCCCTGCAGATGATGTTGGTCGTATTTCTCACATCCTACTTCCATCTCTCCCCTTTCCACAGAAATGAGTCGGCTGAGTCAAAGGGAGCCCAGAAAGCATAATCACCAGAAAGCCAGATTTCCAGTTGGATTTCAGCCCATTGAAGACTAGAGTTCTCTTGCATATACACATCATTACATATGGAAAGCTCTCACACACAAAAAAGCCAAATTTGGTTCTGCTTGTATGTTCTGAATTTGTGTTTAGTTGTTTGGTTCTTAAGGACTGACTAAAAGCGTCCACATGTCATACAATAAGCATATATTTCATGTTAAATTAAGAAGTTGTTTTATTGGAACTAGAAAAATCCTCAAAGGAAGGTTTTTTTTTTTATTTCCACAGCTTTAAAGATCAAATAGAATCATAGAATAGCTCAGGTTGGAAAAGATCTTAAATATCATCAAGTCCAGTATGGCTTGCTCTGCAACCCAGGTAGGAGATTCTGTTGTAAAATACAACCCTAAAGGACAGCACACGCCCAGAAACAAAGGTTCAGAATCAAAATGCTAACAAATTCTAATCAGTAGACATGCAAAGGGGCATGACAGTTTGGGTGGCTGGGTTGTGGACCGCTCATTTTGGCCAGGAGAGCACTTGTCCTTTCAGATAAATTTGCCAGGGAGGAGCTTTAAGAGTAATTTCTTTGACAATCTGTCCTTTTTATGTTAGGCAACTGCAGGACCATGCAACAGGGAGCCCCATTAACTGAGAATAAGAACTTCTCTGTAGAAGTGAACTTTCAGTGACCTTCTCTCAAAGAAAATACTTTATCATATTGGAGTGTGGGCCTCCCAGGTGCCACAGCAAGGCTCACACCGAGTGGATTCCATTGTCCCCATTAGGAGAGCTAGCTTTGATTTTCGATAATCCATCCTCCAGCTTAGCTGGTCTTTGTTGGCTTAGAATGCCATAAACAAAGACTCCCCAAAAGGCAAATCCAACAATAATTGTTTAATAAAAGTAAATCAAAAGCCTTCAAATTGAAGGGAGCAAAGTTTTGTCAAATTTCTGCTTAGCTCCGGTTAAAGGTAAGTATCCAGCATTCACTAGCCACTGGGGCTTGAGTTAGCAGCCAAAATAAAAGTGGTAAGGTCACATCCAAATAATTTGCACAAGAAACAAGACTCCGCTTTGCCATAAACTTCAGCAAGCACAGATGCCAAATGCAGCAAAAGGCAAAGCCAATTTTCCAGAAAAACCTTCTCTGCTCTAATGCATTTGAAATCTCATTCAAAGGAACTCCACAGGCTTTTCTCTCCACACATGGAACTCAAAACAGAGGAAGCTCTACATGCTTGTTTGGTAAGAATTTAATCAGCCATTTTCAGTATTTCCATTCCAAGGTCTTCAAAAATTATTTCCAGTAAGGAAAGATTGACCCCTTCTACCACACACCTTTCTCCAGTGCCAGTGTGTATCAATGCAACTGAAAGTTTTTCTTTAATCTTTCAGAAATCTTTCTGGCATCTTTCTGTGTCTCAGTATTACAGAACAGTTGATGGAGGAGTGAACTAGTAAGATGGAGGAGATCAACTAGTGCAAACCCCCACTCAAACACATTATGAAGGACTGCTAAACACAACATAAACAAGAAAACAACATGGTGCAGAATACAGATTTAAGGCAAAGCCCACAGGCGCAATGAAGCAGACACTTAAACTAGGACAGTAATTTCAACACAGCACACATTTCACATCCTAGACTTGCAAAGCTTTTCATTAAGCATCCTAAGTACCATCTTTCATTGTGAGCTCTGGCAGTACCTCAGGTTTTGTGAAAGGCAGTGTGTGACCCACAGGGTGGACAAGGCACAGTCTGTGAACAGGATCCTTTGGGCCCCAGAGCTGTGGTAAGCAGCACAATGGCCCAGGCCCTTCCTCTTATGTGACCATGAGTGCAGCTGGACCATGAGGTTAAGGTGGCACCTGTACCACAACTGTGACACAGCTCTGCAGGTGGCAAGGCATGTGAAGCAGCTATGCAAGGCTCACACTTGACAAGCAAGCCCTGGAAAATGCTTTTGTATTTCTTCCCTTCAAATACGTGCACTGCAAGCAGAACACAAACCACACACCTAGAGGACAGAGAAGGTTACATGCTTTTAGGCACGCTCACAACAGTATTGTTCATTTGAATTATTCAGGCTAGAGAAAAAGTCACATAATTAAGAAGAAGTAATAACTGCCTCATAACACATCTGTGCATGTTTGTGAGCCACATATGCCAACTCTTCTCCTTCCTGAGTCCTGGAGCAGTCTCTAAGTCCTTTGCCTAAGCATAAACGGCACCAGTCCCTCCATGGAAGCTCTGCTTCATTTGATGAGAGGAGCAGACCTCGCTGGAGAAAAGTAGCCTCATTCATCAGCATGAATAACTTACACATCAAATGATCACAGACAAATGAGAAACAAAAACAAAGCTAGAAAGCCCTTTCACCACGTCTTACAGTAATGTAGCATCTGTCGTTTTCAAAACCAAGTCAAAATGAATGTGGCAATTTCAGTTGCCTGCATGTGGCTGATGATGAGTGCAGAGAAATATTTCTAAATTAAGTGGATGAACATCCATGTGGCTAAAATAGTACAAATAGGACCAGGCACAGCTGGTACTTTGTCTGCTAACATGGAGATTAGTGCCATCAGCAGGGGCACACAAGTCTAACAGGCAGCAATTCTGCTAAATAACAAGTGCCTGCCAAAGGGCTTGTATGTTCCCAGCATAACTTTAAACCTCAATTCATCACCAACATCTCAGACAAGGCTGCCTAAAAACAGGAGTTCAGATTTTTGCCCCTCCCCACTAAAGGAAGAGGAGATTTGCTTCAGACTCAGATTCCCTGTTCTGCCAACTCACAAACAGAAGCAATGGACCCCAGCAATAAACCTCTTCATGTTCTCCTTTTTTCCATTAAGCACACCAAACTTTCTTAAACCCTCTCTCGCTTTCCTGGTTGATCAGTTCTGGTAACAACAATCATTGTTAAGAACAGTCAGGAAATGTGAGTTACATTTAAACGGTCAGTGACCAGGCATATTATTTATCTGAAAGTAATAAAAGAAAATTTTAAGCTATTTGGACCAACTTAAGAATCTTCACTCCAACCACGCTCACAAATGTAGAGAGCACTTTTATATGTCAATTAAGTCAACAGTGTTTGAAGATCAATAGACTAGATAGACCTCTGGTACATAACTGCGTGTGGCAAGCAAAAACTTTCCTGTTCCCAAAGGTGTCCCATCCTCCTCTTCTAAAGGAGTGGAACTACTCCAAAGCAGTTTATGCCCAGTGGTACGGTTAAATGCCATCATATAGGGTTAAAAGGAATTAGAAATGAGCACCCGCGGTGAGAATAGAGCACTGCTTTGTGAGAACATTCAAGCCTATCTCTAGCAGGAGAGCAGTGCTTAAACAAATGGCATTTACGAAAGGGAGCGACTACAAGACCGTCTCAGGGTCTGTATTTCAGCTGGACATCTTCCACTTCATGGGCCGATCTGAAGTTTGCCTACTCACAGGAGTGACATTCCTGTGGGAGGTCTCACTGCAGAAGAAGTCTCCAGGACTGTCAGCTCGTTGTCAGATGTCAAGAGGAACTCAGCCAAGACAGGAGGTCGCCAGCTAAAAAAACACTGGCACTGAATAAAGCATCTATAGCCATTCCATTCAGCCACTGACTGCAGTGCTGCAGTTGCTTCTTCCTGCTTGACCAAACGTCTCCTTCACACACAGGGCTGCAGAAAGAAAGCTTGTTTAAACACTGACACAAAAACCCTTACTTAGACAGACCACCTGGAAACACTACAGCAAGTTACTCACAAGACCACAACAGGTTCCACTCTCACTGCATTCTTAGAAAAGAAGAGAAAAAGGAAGCGAACTGCTGACACAGCAGATCCTCAGGCACGTCACCATGCATGCCAGTGAGGTGTTTCATCTCTCTTCTGAGACACTTCTAGTTTCTTTCAAAGTAAATGTCCTCTGTGTGGTACTGAAATACAAATTCTGCAGTAACACTGCTGATGGGAATATGAGAAGAAGGGGATGCCAAAGCACAGCAGCTGTGCATCAAGTCATAGAGCCAAGGCCTCCAGAGCGGGTGAATCCAAGGAGAGCTCGGCACCATTGCTTCCTCTCTCTGCCAGAACAGCATTTAATTTACAAAAGAAGCAGGCTGCAGGATTCCCCTGGGATGCCCTAATCCAGAACCTGAGTCTGAAATCTCAGCTTTCACAGGCTTTTCATGGGTCTTGCTTACTATCTCTCTGTAGCTAGAAAGTCTTTTCTGAATCTTAAAGCGTTTAGAGTAAAGGCTGGGGACAGCTGTGCCTGCCTCGCAAGCACAAAGCTTCAGTTTTGCATTTTATAAAAGGAAAACAATTTGCATGTTGCTCATTCATGCTACAGATTACAGGTAAATGCGCTTTCACAGATTTCAACTGACAGTGTCCTGTCACCCACTGCAGGCACAGGGATCCTAAGAAGATTCAGAGGCTGATTATTAGAAAAGGTGAAGCATTCAGCCTCTACCCTCAAATCCTCTCAATATGTTGGCGTCATTTACTACCACACAGCACAACAAATTGTTTACAGTACATATTTGACTGAAAGTCCCAAGAAAAAGCAGCAGCATTAAAATTCAGTAATGGGATGACAAAACCATTGTAAAGGTGATTTGGCTTCTAAGACAGTCAGACAAAGACTGCCGTTTCAAAATCAGAAAGGCTTTGATGGGAAAAAATGAATAATACTAAGCAGGTGATGTACCCAGATGACAACCATTATTTAGGAACTACGGTGCAAGCTGGAATGAACAGAAGACTAAGAAGATAAACTGGTCAGCTCAGGAAGTTCCTAAACCATTACTGGATTGAATTTGCAAGGGCTAACCCTGGCAACAACAATGTTTTGTAGAGATGCTTTGGAAAGGCATCTAGGCAGCATTATTAAAGAAGAGATTGTGCAGTACATAACCTAAATTTGCTCCAATATCACACCACAATGGCGCAAGCAAATAAGACAAAAGAACCCCACAGTCAGTGTCTTGAGACATCAGCTTGGATGACAATGCAGCAATTGAGCTGCTAGAAAGAGGGATGAGAAATGCATTCACTTCTGGGTCTTTTCTGAAGCAGATACCACAAGCCCCTAGTAGCTTATAGAAAATAACGTCTTTAAATATAAATCAAACCTGTTCTGAACTGCTAACTGCGCTAATTCTTCAGAAAGGAATACAATTAGATCTGTATAAAGATAATTTTAAATGATGTTTCATTTTGTTTGATAGCCATAAGAAATTTTAGAGGCTAAAACAAATCCTAATATTGGGTTACTTAAGTATAAACCTGGATTATTCACAGAAAGCTGGGAAAATCTAGCAAAAATAAGTCTCTGCCAACATCTGACTGGAAAGTTCTGAAGGAGCACAGATGAAAGAGCATTGATGATATACTTTGTAAATCTGCACTCTATGATACAGTGCATGAACAGAAATTTAAACTGACACAGAGTATGAAATAGCTTGGAGTCCTTAATTCAAAACCTAGTAAAGATGGTGCGTTTTGGTTAGGGACACACGAATGTGGGTTCCTCCCTGTAAGACAGAAAGATTAGTTCATATCCTTGAGCAGCTCAGCAACAACTCAAGATTGAGCAAAGTTAAAATCAAACCAGAATTTGATCTAGAATTTCTTGTTAGTAATTTAAGCCATAGCCGAGGGAAAGTTTGTCTGCCAGAAGATGAATGATTTATACCCATTAAGTCACCATCTTCAGACATGTGCTTTCCTGACAAGTCTCAACTGAGGCTTTATTTTCACTTTGGCCATCTTTAATTAGTAGGCAAGTTTTACTGCTTCATTGTCTTTCTACCCACTCACTTGTAGACAGGCCAAAGTATTGACAGCACGTAATCCTCCAAACCTGGATAAAAAGTTATTGGGCAGCGATCCACTGGAGGAATTTCTGAGGCAATGCTGATCATAGAGAGATGGAAATCTTCTCTGTGAAGATTTTCCATTGGAGATTGTCCTCATAAAGAAGTGCCCTAGAGGAGCCTTGCTATCACAGCCCAGAATTTGTTGGGCACCACAGTGGCCCATAGTAACCATAGTTTCAAGTCATCTTTTCTTTAAGCTCTCATCAAGCTGCTTCTTTTGTCTGATAGAAACAGACTTGTTTTTGCTTAGCAGCACTTGGCCATGAAGTCAAACAGATTCTTGCACCTGCAACGGCAAACATGGCTGTAGGTTAAGTTGAAGAGATTTTGCAGGACAAAGACGTGAAAGATACGGAAGGAAAGTTAAATGTACAAGATACTAAGATTAGATTTGCTCTTATGTGAATAGTGAGAAAATGACTGATACTGCCTAATAGTTGTATCTAAATCTGTGTGCTTTTTTTTATGCGTTTTTATGGCTGGCTGCTTCGTGCCAATATGAGCTACAAATCATAACTTTAATAGCTTCAACCAAAGAGTTATGGTAATATCAGATACTGTGGATGATGAGCAAATAACAGCAAAACTGTAATGAAAAGTATGTATTTATGTCCTTGCTATTAAACCCAAAGCTATAAACATTGACAGCCCTAAGAGTAGCAGTTTCTATTGTCATTGATTAATGCCTTGTTTTGAAGAACAAGGAGAATGTGAAATGAGAAAGGAATGAAGAGGGCTTTTCTCCTCTAAATCTGAAAAAATTACATTGGCTATTGTAGGTGGAACATGATTTTCTGGAGCATTTTCATATAAGGCAAAATGTCTAGCAGTGGAAATACAGTCAGAGAGAGACCTTCTAAGAGCACTGAATTATACCACCGTGCACCACCATTGACCATGCCCACTAACGTGCTTCACGTTTGTTTCTTATATGCTTTCCATTAGCATAGCTCTCAGCTGACAGTGTAACCATATCCATCATGTATTCACTGCAAAGTAGAGTTTCTTTTAACACTTAGGTAACTTTTGCCTCAAAAATTCTGAGGAGAGAAAGTCAATCCAATGCCTTCCAAACAAATCAAGGCAAAAAAAAAAAAATAAAAAAAAAATCAATTAATGAAATACAACACAATAACTACTGATGCAAAAAAAAAAAAAAGTATAAGATGGCAACAAAGATGTAAGTGACAACTTAAAACTTAATCAGAAGACATTCTTATGTCTGCCACAACTAGAAAACTATGGCACAGCACCTGGCTCCATTCACTGTAATGCTGAGTTCTCCCTTTCTCCCCAGCTACACATTCAGAGGATTACATTTTCCAGTACAATCCTTACCCCCACATCTGCTTCTGAATGGGAAAAAAAAGGTCACATACTCTTATTCCTGTAATGCTACCACCTTCCTCCAATCTGATAAGAGAGAAGATTCACTTCTGCTTTTTCTGCTCTGACGAAATGTTCATACAAACATATGCTGAGAGCACAAAAGATTTGTGCAATTCTTCCCTCCAGCACCACTACTGAACTTGTCTTTTAACCTTGGCTTTCCCTCTCACCGTGCAAACATAACACCCAATAACCACCTGGCAAATCCAAAATAGATCCTCTTGAGATTTCCAGCAGAGAAGAGCCTAAAGGCTCTTTTTTCAATCATTTTAGATTAAAAAAAAAAAAATGAAATGCAGAAAGAAAGGAAAGGAAGAGCCAGCTAAATCTGTATTATATGGGAAGTCTGAGACTCACATAAAGAGGTGAGCTTGCACCTTTTCCTGGGGACAGTCACCATGCTCTTAAAACACAGTGCATGGCACTGCCTCAGTGCTGCACAGCGCATTACACTGGCAGTTCATCGATTCTCCTGCCAGCCCACTGACCCTCTCCCATTAAAAAGGCATCAGCTCCTCCCTCTATTAACATTCCTCTTTCTCAAGCCTTGAAGCCCATCAGTCAGGGTTACACAGAGTTATCCAGACCCACATCACAACTCACTGCAGTTTTCCAGGTAGCCATGATGGGTATTAGTCTGACACTGTAATTCCAAAGGTTCTCTCAGCAATTACTCCAAGCTCAGCAGAGAATTAATTTTGCTACATTAGCAAGGGTAGAGAAGATGACCTTTGTGGTCACAAGCCTGATATTTTTCCATAACTGAAAGAACTGAAAGATAACCTATTTCTCCTGAATGTCCAAACTCGTAATCGTGCAAAACTTGTATATTGTTATTTACATGCACAGTTCTTACAGTGGAAGGAAAGATGCTCCATTCTATGAGCCTTCACCATGGACCTATGGCTTTGTGCTACTTCTTAAGGGAATCATTGTGCGATATTTGCTTTTTTTCTTTTTAATAACCCAGACTGTTATTGTTATTGCTGCTGTAGCTGCTAAAGAGCTCTAGGGGGAGATGCAGAAATAGTCTATTCCCTTGTGTAATGCCTGAAATCAAACCAGAATATATCTGCCTGACGCTACGTGCCTGTTATTGCTTTAAAGCTGGTTATTAAAAACAAACAAAAACAGTTGCTGTGCCACACAAGATTCCACCTCCTCCAAAATGGGAGGGCAATTTAATCCACTAGTGAAATGCACCTATTAGAATCAGGACTTCTTCACTATGTTATGACTCAGGCAAGTCAAGATAACCACATGTATTTATATCCTAAATTCGTTGGGATATAAGAAATACAAAGAGTTGCCAGCTCAAGTGAATCCCACTTGTTCAGGCAGTTCTGTATCTGTGCTGTTTGCACTGAAGAATGGTGCTTTTTACAGAACATAACAGAGCACAAAGACATCAGTGACACAGGTCAGTAGCCTCACAAAGAAGCAGGTGACTAAGACAGTGTCAACCAGTAACTAGCCGAGACATTTGTCTGCAGTTTGGTGCTACACCCCTCTCAGAAGAGCTGGGCAAGTCCAATAATCACCTGCAGGGAAGATTTCTGCCTCCTTTGTGAACCAATGAGGGCACTTAGCAGAGGGCAGCAGGACAGGCTGCAGGGTGTTCCCTGTCAGGAGCTCCAGGGCTTTGTTGATGATTTTAGAGGAACTCCACGGATGAGCCTTGCTGGCTACTATTGCACCATGATCCTTCTTCTGAAAGGGAAGAGATAGCCAGTGAGAACAGGGGAGAAGGTGTGTTCTGAGGAGATTTTAAAAGCAGGAAAATAAGCAGCTTTCTTGCTTACAGAAAGAAATCAAGCATGAAGTCAGTTTTAAATACTTTGAACACACTGGCAACTCCATGAGCATGCGAAAGAGGCTAGCAATAAGTGAAGTAACAAGAAAGAGGATATAAATAAATAACCAAGTATTAAGGATAATAGCAAATCTCTACAAACTTTAAAGAGACTGCTTCTCTTGAAGTACATATAAAGCATACAAAGCTAATCAGCCATTTAACGGACACTCCTCTAAATTAAGGGACTATGGAAAGCTGGTGTTTGGAGATAAATGGATTTTCTTTCTTTCAAATGTTTGTACATTTAGGAAAGATGCAGCTGGTCTTTGTTTTCTTGAAAATAAATCATTCGGAGACATTACTCTTCTACCAGCAGTGAAATTTAGAGGAAAACACAAGCAAATAAAACCTGGTGAACACACATTATGCTAACTGCAGTTGAGAAGGGTTTGGTCTAGGGGTTGGCCTTTTCAAGCAATTTCTTTCAGACCAACTTTTCATAAGTTTTGACTGCTAAAACAATGTGTCAGAAGGCTCATTGCATCCAGCTATTATATATACTGCAAATCTGATTTATTTATACTTTGTGTGCGTTATAAATCTTACAGACAAACTGCTTTTACACCATGACTATAGAAATCCTACTCTACGCTACTCTTTGAAACTTGCTTTCAAGCCAGTCACAGCAAAAATCTCCTTTAGTATCACATGTTGTATAACATGCTTTAAACACCTGAGAATACACATCTGAAAGCATCTTGCAAAAGTTGAAGTTCAGACCCCAAGCCCGGTGTTGCAATTACTTGTGCACTGCTTAGAAAATGGCAAGCTCACCTCAGGTTTCCTGTCCTCACTCTCCTCTGCTTCTGGAATAGTCTCAAGCACCTCAGCTAAGAACGTGCTCCTAAGAATTGTACGAGAATCAGCAGCTGCTATTTTCTTATTTCACAGCCATCTGTCTTCATGCATTTTTAATGAATCATTTTTGTTATTCATTCACACAGAAGTTGTACTTAATGTGTTATTTGTAGATTACCCCATTATCAAGTCAACATATTCACTGCTGAGAAGATAACCAACATGACAAGATCTTTAATGCAGCATGCATGCTCTATTTCACACATGAGGAATAATACCAGGACTTTTTGGTGGAAAGAAGGACAAACCTTTCACAACTGCATTATCTTTCCCAGCAGTTTGATTTCACACACCTAAGTAAATCTCTTCAGAAACCATCCAAATAGACTCAAAGATATTTACAACTACATCTGAGAAAAGCAGAACTCCAAATCCTTGTTATTTACACACACTTTTACCCCATTAATCATCTCAAGAAGTTCACATACATGCAAATTCAGGACAGGATCAACCCCCACTGAGCAATGCAGGCTGAAAAATGAATTCACCTTGGTGATTCACGTTTTAATTACAGAGAGATTTTTGTGTCACAAATGCTCACTTCATGAAATTTATAACTAGTGGAAGCCTTAAGCAGTGGGAGGCATAGAGTGAGTAGAGGCTGAAAAAGATAGAGAGAGAAAAAGAGGAGACTCAGTTGAGAGTGAAGGCTCAAATCATACATGAAATCAAAAGATCTTAGAGGCTGGAGAAATGGCAGGTCTGTAGGAGCCAGCAGGAAAAGTGTGAATGCGTTTTTAATCTCCCAAGGCACAATGAGTGGAAGTCAAAAAAGGATGGAAGCTCCAATGGAGAGTAGAGGCCAAGAAGAGAATTGAGGCCATTGGGAAATGGAGGCAAAAGTTAGAAGGCAAAAAAAAAAAAAGTGGAAGGTTGAGTGGGGCATGAGGTTCAAAAAGGCTGGGATACCCATGGCTGAAACAGCATGAGCAGTGGCAAAAAGGGTGGGAATCTCTGAGTGAATGGAAACTAAAAGTAGTGGGAGGCCAAGAAGAGTGGAGGTTCAAAGAGCAGGAGAAGCAGGGAGCAGTAGAGTCTGAAAAGAGAGTAATTGTTCTTGGTGTAGTCAAGCCAGCTTTTGTGGTCCAGTATTTACGGATTTATAATTCATGAGTTTAAATGTATGATATCAGACAAATTTCCATGTAATATCTTCCTATGACAGAGCTCCCATTTTAATCATGACTTCTAAGATAGGAGAGAGGAAAATGGCAAACACATCAGTACGATATATCAAAACTTTACTAGTGCAATAACAGCCATGGGTTTATGAACCATTGGCTAAAACAAACAACAAAAATTAGATTGTTTGGCTGTGGATGCTGGAATGTAATAGATGGCTCCTGAGCTGGGGAACTGAGCACAGGCTGCAGTGATTAATGCTTGAATGCATTAAAAAGCTTGATGGTGTAAAAACCATTGAACAGAAGAGAGCATATGGCATACAAACAAAACTAAAACAACCATAAATAACATAGGCACCCTTAAAAAGATTTACAAATATACATTCCACATATAAATCTCTTTGCAGTTATATCAGAAAGACAACTTGCATTTCCTTAGATGAATCATACAGATTTATCCAGTCATCATCATCATACAGTCGCAAGTAATAAGATAATGGAGGAAGAAAAACATAGAAATGAGTTTCATTCATAGCTTCAGAAGGTCCTGTTTTCTGGACAGTCACAGCATTTAAGGCCATGCCTGCATTGCGGCTTAGAAGTTTTTCCATGGAAAATGTTTCATGTGCTGAGCACTAAGCAGCATGGGGATTCTCACAGGCAGAAGAACACAGTCTGACATCTACTCCTAAGAAACAAATATGAGATTTTTGCATTCTGGCAAGTCCAATTTCACCAGCAGTTTTCAGTCAGGCAAGAAATAGTTGCTTCTTCATTGTTCAGCTTCATCCGAGGACAGAACTTGCTGGAGGATGCCTTCCACTAACATGATAATACCTGCTGTTCTCCGTTCCAGTCTGGTAGCCAAATAGCACAGCTAAATAGGGAAGTACTGGGCCAAATCTTCCTGTCAATGCTCTAGAGATTAAATCAAAGGCTGTGAAAATTTGTCTAGCAGTTAAACACAATTGAGTGCATTTTTCCAGCCCTACGTGCCACTGCCAAGCACCACGTATTCCTTAATTTGATTTTAAATTTTAAAATCTTTAGAATCTTGACATGAATCAATCCATGAGCTGAAGTGCAGAAGGCATATCACAGCTTTCTCTGTATGCTCCAAGTTTGCTCTGTGAAAGTCAGGCCAACTTCAAAATGAAAATCATTGGAAAAGAGCGTGAGTGGAGCTGAACCTTATGCTACATTGCTTGTAACATGGAGAACCCTGGAAAAGCAGAGAATTCAGGATGCGGCACATCACAAAGCAAAGAATAACATTCCCCTAGCTCAAGTCACACACTGAGGGCACATCCTCTTTGCTGGCATCTGTGGCCAAAGACGTGGTTTTTGGCTGCTACACATCACAGGGGGCTACAGTTAAAAGCCACAGGGCAATGTTGAGACCACATAGTTGGCCTGTATCATAAGAGCAGCTAGGAAGGTAGAGTTTTGTACAAAGACTTTACACATTTGCCCCATCCATCCACATCGGGCACTCTGTAATTTCACCAGTAACAAATGATGCCTGAAGCCCAAATTCTGTGTAGTCCTAGTGCTTCCATATAATTTGTGGAGTTCACACCTGTTTCTGAAAACAAAAGGGGCCAAAGTCTCACTTGAAGCCTGAGGACTTGGCTCATAAACACAAAACCACATAAGAATAAAGCCTCAGGATTTTTGCTTATTTTATTGCTACAAATGCTAAGTTTAAAATTAATACCAACCAGAGTAAAGTGGGATAAGAAATAAAAGAAACATTCACTGCCTTAGATACAGGTCTATGTCCCTAACATTTCCATATCAAGGCAGTGTTGTCTCTGCTTTAGCAGCAGGCAAGCATAAAACATGCTCTTATTGAAAACACCATGAATTTTTCTGTCCTTTTAAACTTATCTGTGGAAGGTTGCATAATATAAAAAAAAAATAGAGAAAGAGAATTGAAGACTTTCTTTCTATATAAAGCAATTACCATGGCTGTCAGCAAGAACAAGATTTACTTAAATGGAAAGGGTAAAGAGAAAGGAATGTTCCAAGCAGTTCTGAGAGGAAAAAAAAGGCAAGGTTGCAATACTTTCTGAATCCCAAATTTAATAGAGGCCATAGAGATGTAGGGTAGCCTATATAACCCCAGTTACATTGTAAGTCTCTTTCTGTACAGGTAATCTCATCAAAATTAGGACAGCTACCCAGGGATGTATGGCTCTTCAGAAGATACTTGCCTGACAGAAGCTGTGTGACCACAGAAACATTGCTGTGCAATTCTGAGGTTGTCCCAGACAGTCAACTCCTAACTGGAAGCTGTTACAGGAAGTCTTACAGAGACATCTCGGAAAATTGTACTGAATCTAAACACTCCAAGAGGGGAGCCACAAGTTTCCCCAGTGTTGCCACCATGCCAGTGAGGTTTACCAGACAGCCCAGGTAAAGCAGAGCACAAGCAGTGTGTTCTTATGCAGTGTTATTACCCAAGGAGGTCAAAGGGAAACTGTTACTCTAACTCATTCAAAGCACCTTTGATTCTGGGTGACTGAAAAAAACAAAGAAAAAAAATCGATTGCTACATCACAGCCTGAAAACTTTAAAATGTCCATAGACTGCACTTTGAAGTAACACTATTTACAAGATAAGCTCTTTCTACGGTTTTAATCATGGCACCAATATAACAAATAATCAAAGTCTCATTCAAATCTTACTGCACTTGAAATTGAGGTATAACTAATAATATGAAATAAAGGTAATTGCTGGAAAGATTTCTTATGCTTAAAACATAAAGGAGTAAAACATAAGGAGTAAAACACTCCTGGCTGGAGAAAGTGTCTTCCAGGGTATTTCTCAGCCTGTTTAAGCTGCAGCACCCATACTGGACAGCTGCTGAGGCTCTGACAAACTCCTATGTAATCACTAGCTTTTCACAGTGTAAGACTTTCTTAATAGTTTCTTAGACTTTAATAAGTCTATTAAAGACCTTAAGATTATCTTCAAAATGGTAAGAGATAAAAAAAAAAAAAAAGAGATACCAAAAAACCCACAGTTTTTACATGAAAAGACAGTCAGCATTGCCAACCTGCAGAAAGCAGAGCAAACAAAACAGTGAGCAAAGAGGCCCATGACAAACTCCTAAAGTAGGCAAATGCAATGGAAGTCTCAGCCTAACAAACTGCTTGCTAAGAGTGAAAAAAAAGAACAGTTAGGGATTCATTCCATGTAGCATGCAAGCTGTAAGAGCCCTTAACTCTGAATTGTTAGTTATTGCAGTGTTGCTGGTATCCATGATTTCAAATTCTCAGCTAACCCAGACAACAGATCCCTGAAGACAAACTTGAATCCTTACCACAGAACATACTCAGTGCCTGTACAGCCAGCAGGAAAAGTTAGTTTCTGAAGTAGAAACGCAGGTTTTATCTTAACCACTTTTAAATTGCTAAGCTACTGTTATAAAAGATTACACTTAAATATTTACACCTCTACTAAACATTTGTATTTCATATTCCTGCTTGAAGCAGGTTTTTATTGCTGAGTTGTAATTGCCTGAAATTAGCACCTTTCCCTAAAAATGCTGACAGATCATTCATTGTAGCAGCGCTGCCAGGCACAAAACACAGCTATGACACTAATACCAGTCTGTTTAAACAGGAAATCAAAGGAAATGGAGCTCTGGATATTAGTATCAGCCAGCAAGCCCTACAGCAGTCTGTCCCCTTTGCAGGCATAGGAACCTCACTATGCTGATCAGTTCAACTGCCAAAGGAGGCCAATGAGCCCACCAGCTTACACTGCCTGAAAAGCTATCTGCCATGGCTTGCATTGCTACTGTGTGCCCTGTTCCTGATCTGTAGCACCAGTGTTGTTGTCAGGGGACAGCAGATCAGCAAAAGGCCAGAATTCAACTCGGTGCCACAGATGAATCAAACATCCTTCCAAGAACAATTTCACTGACTGCTTTCAAAATAATAACAGTGACACGATCACCTTGGTCTGCCACCAGCAGATTGTTTTGTGGGTGTTCATTTCTTTCTCCTTGATTCATTACACAAAAGCAGCCAACATGAGGCATCTCTTGTCCCAGAATAAACAGAGGGATGAAGGGAACTAAGAAAAGGAAGGAGATGGTATTGGATGCTAAGCTACTTCAGTCTTTTGTTGTGGTTTCAGCTGGGATAGAGTTAATTTTCTTTGTAGAGGCTTGTATGATGTTGTGTTTTGGATTTTTGATGAAAATAAGGGTGATAGCACACGTTTTTGTTATTGCCAAGTGGCACTTATGCAGAGCCAAGGATTTTTCTACTTCTCATGCTGCCCTGCCCACGAGCAGGCTGGGGGTGCACAAAGAGCTGGGAGGGGACACAGCCAGGACTCAGACTGACTCAAGATGCGGTCCATACCATATGGCATCATGCTCAGCAACAAAAGCTGCAGTAAAGAAGGAGAAAGTGAGGAAGACGACATTCAGAGTGATGGCATTTGTCTTCCAAAGAAACCATTACCCATAAGCTCCTTTTTCCTAGGAGCAGCTGAACACCTGCCTGCCAATGGGGAATTCCTGGTGAACAAATTGCCAGTTGTGCCTTGCTTGTGAATGCAGCTTCTGCTTAACAAGTGAACTCTCCATCTCACCAACCCATGAGCTCTCACACTTTTATCTTTCTTATTCCCTCCTCCATTCCACCTGAGGAGAGCAAAATACTGTGCAGTGCTGAGCTGCCTATTGAGTTAAACAGCCTTTATACTTCTCTGATTTCAAATTTTACTTGTATTTCTTTTCTTTCAAAAAAAAAAAAAATGACAGCAGAAATATAAAAAAATGAAGTTTCAAATGCACTGATATATAAAAAAAAATATATACTTTTACATGCAGAAAAGTCCTTGACTCTGTGATTTCCCCTTCAAACCCAAGATATTTCAAGTAGACAACTTCGTAAAATTAGAGACATAGCATTCATTTCTTCTGGCCCTTTCATAGTGGCCCTGAAGTCCAAACAGGCACACAGGAACCTCCAGCAAAATCCCCTTGCCTCCACTGCCAATCCTTGAATGAGGTCTGGGAAGGGGTGCATCCTGGCTCTACCCTTTCCATCACTCAGGCACATTGCACCTGAGCTCCCTGGGATGACCCTGCCTTCCCACCAGGTGCCCAGTCTCCATTCCAAACCACAACTCAGCATTTCCACTACAGTCTGACAACATTTACTGCACTGCTTGGAGAGTCAAAATAATTGCATACATCTCCTTGAGAAGCACCAAAACTAGAACAATGTCTGCGCTGATTGCTACCATGATCAGCAATACTGGCATGCTACTCTGTGGCACGCTGCCCAACCACAAGTTCCCAAGCAGCCCACCTGTTACATAGCACAATGTCTCTTTCCCACAGGTGGACAGAGGCACAAGGAGCCCAGCAGTGAGGCTCTCAAAAGGCTCTTAGCATTGATGTAACCCCAGCTCCTTTTGATTTCAAGCAGAGCAGAATCATGTCAGCACTGAGAGTTCCTTTGGTAATCCAGGCCTGAACTCAGCAAGTACTGACAAACTCAGTATAGGATCTTAACAACTGTGAATCTTTTTTTGTTTTCAAGTAATAACATGCAGAAGAGCTTTTTTATTCTCAATGGTTCATTCTGCATCATTTTTTCCAAATGCTTGGATTAACCTCCTGATTGGTTCTAATCCAATTGCAGGCCAAAATGCAACATATAACCCTGTAACACACAGCACTGTTTTATAAGGAACAGACTTCCTGACCAGTAATCTTAGAGTTCAACATCTGCTTTTAACAAAGTTTCGTGTAAAATATCTGGTGAAAAAAGCCTCATCAATATCTGGTGAAAAAAGCCTCTACTTCAGCTCATCAATTTGCTTTTCAGCCACACTGAAGTTTAGTATCAGGGTTCATCGATTTTTCAGCTTTCAAAAGAAGCTCTCAAAGAAATCCATCCTTTGCCTAAACCCTTCAAGTTACAACATGCTCACCGCCTGCTTAACTTTTACACAGGCAGCCTGGGCTCAGCAGGGAACAGCCTGTTGCAGACAAGATTTCAGTACAATTGCAAGGGAAAATGCTACAACTTAATCTGAAGTGGGAAGTGGGAAATATAAAAAAGACCTTCTGAAAATCAAGTTTATAGTCTTTATCAACATACTGCATGTACAGGCACCTGTGTGCTTGCACACATGAAGTGCTATGGACTTGCTTCATGGTGCCAGTTGTAACTGAGGGGAATTTGTCTATTAGCAGGACTCCTCAACATATTTCTGCAGAGTTGTACTGTAACAGTACAGTAATTATATATGACAATGTTATATATTGTTGAAGGCACGCAACACTGCCTCACTGCCCAGTATTTTGCTAATAACCCAATGAAAAATTGTGTGATCACAGAGTGACAAAAAGCGAACCACGAAGGCCTGAAAAATATTGGCAAATACCGACCTTCCCTCATGCTCCTCCCTGACCAGTGGCAGATAATCCACACTGTAGTTATTAACAAAGACAGCCTTATGAGCTTGATATGGTCAGATGATTTAGCACCTCCAGGTAAAACCTTTATACTGCATCTGAGTTTACTACCCACTAGCGACCCCACTTTTTTATCAGTTGGAAGAGGATAAATTAGACCTTCCATGTAAATTTTATGTTCTGTCACCTAGATTTATGATCGTAGATGCACCTACTGCATTCAAAGAGGAAAAGCTGTTTTAAATGACTTAGAAATAACCACAAATCCCAGTGCATGTAAAAATCATATATCCCAATTCAGGCCAGAGAAAACTGGATGGTTCAATAGAGTGCACCTGAGGAAACCCTGATACACTGCTATAGCAATCGAGTTCATGTGGAAGAAATTACCTTATCACAAATGGCCTTTGTATTTCAGGCTGGCACGAGTCCAAACAATCATTTTTCATTAAGGGGAAAACAGCTTAACATTAAATATCATTTTTAAGGAAGCTAATCATGTAGTACACAGCCCTTCAGTAACAATAGCGCTGAGTCTCGTAAGTTTCAGTCTACAGCAGCACTGGAAATAAAATGCTGCAGAAATACCGACTGCAGGATTTGTATATAAAGAGCTCTACTATTAAGAGTGAAAGTGACTAGGTTAAAAATCACAAACTGTCTCCCTAAGCAGGTACTTAGATATTGCATTTTAAAGAGCCTAGTACAGATGCCGATGCATTTGTAAATATGGTGACTATAACAACTTCAGCCACTAAAGATGAAACCAAACTACCTTTCATTTCAGAATATGACCTGCATATCTTCCTCCACGGCCCCGCATTTGTGAAGACTCCAAAACAGGGTATTTTGATCAGCTGGCTGGTTTACCTACTAACGGGTTAATAAAAGGAGTAGCACACGGCTTTTTTCCCTTCCCCTTGCATTGCAGTGCCAACATTTTCCATATAAGGAATAAAAAATGGGACAAGTGACAGTTGTAATGGGATGGACAGGTGTCTGATTACAGATAATATTGCCATTGTTTACCAAGCCACATCTGAGCTTCCTACAAATGAGAAGGTAAAAAACCAGCTAAGCTGTTTGTAATTTAGAAAGACAGATCTTTGTTAAAAGAGAACTCTTACCTCTACATTTAACCAGGATGGTTAAACGAACAGTAAGGCAGTTTAGTGTGCAATGTTATCAATCTTACATCAAATAAGCTCTCAGAACTTTTACTAAAAATCACTATTTATACATAAGATTTTCAGAAATTGAATAAAGAAAAAATATTGCTTAAAATGAGTCACATGAAACACGAACTGAAGCATCATCTATTATATATATATAGACACACTTAACATATGAGGGCTAATCTGAACATAATGCCTTCTTTATTATGCTGCACACAATGTCAAGGCAGATATCGATGGTATGGCAGCATACATCTAGCTCTACCCTGGTATGGTTGAACCTTCCTACCAATATTCAGTTAAATTTTGACACCATGCAAGAGATGGCAGCGGGGCAGTCTGACAGAACAGCATTTGACATGGAAGTACACATGAAGCAAAGGTGTGCCACTGAATTCCTACATGTGACAAAAATGGTGCCTGCTGGCATTCACCGATGCTCGCTGAAGGTTTGTGGTGACCAGAGCATGTTAGCACAGTGAGGCAGTCAGTAACTCATTTCAGCAGTGGCAACAGCAGGTCACATCTGCTGGTACAGATTTTTATTTGTTTAATTCACAAGCACAGTATACAGTTTCTCTCTCATTGCTGGTGAAAGTGCACCGCTAATGGTGGTGATTATGTTGAAAAACTGTTTGCTGTATCCAATAGTGCTATTGCACGCTAAATTTGTTGTCGTTTCCATGGGAAGAAACAGAAAACAACTTTCAGAGCAACCTACATAATACCCCAAAAGCATATATTAGCAACACAGATGTGATGCATTAACATTTTACATCTGTAGATGACAAGTGAGAGAGATCTCATACGAGGCTTTGAGTAATGAGGTATAATTAAGTGAGGATATCTTAAGAGTCACCCACTTGTCATCCAATTGTTTAAAATCAAAACCATAGCATTTATTTTATTTGGAAATCCAGTACCACTCGAAGTAGAAACATCATCATAACCTGATTCCAGAGCTGTGCTCTTGTTTCGATGGATATGCTTCTTGAAATTTTCAGCATCCCAAATGCTGCAGAGTAATGAGTTGTATTTGATTTCACTCAGAAGGGAGATTTGTGTATATCACTCTCCTGACCAGACCAAAATAAATTAACTTATCACAGTAGCTGGGAGTCCACAAAACAAGCTTCTGTAAAACTGCTGATTCCTTACGTAAGCATTGGGTATATCTATCCCAAATTGAAGTGCATTTTACAGAGTCAGCTAGCTCTGCACCAAAGCAGTGCAATCTCATCAGAAAGCGCTGAGGCTGGAGAGCAATGCATGAAGTGCAGGCATGTGCTGTCAGCCTGGAGCCCCTGAGGCCTCTTTTTGTCTTCTCGGGTGGATACTGATGGTCTCTGCAGCCCATGCCTGCACACAGCACCAACTCAGCAATGACCATAACTCATGTGCCACTATCTTGTGCATCAGAGCCACAGCCAGAAGTAGAATAATTCATTGATCTCAACCCAAATACTGCCACAGTATGTCTGTACAACTCCTCAGGTAATGCTAATCAACTCCAACTGAAGGAAATACATATGCATACATAGACAAGTGCTAAAGGTAGTGCACAAGCCAGTTTCTTGACTGGTTTCAATTATGGTTCTGAATGAAGTCAGAAAAAATCCCTGCCATATGAATCAGGAAGAACCCTTGGCAAATACCTACTCCATTTTGATTTGTCGCGCAACATCCTGCTGCAACACCACAGCTCACCACAGGCAATATGTGACAAGCTACCCCATGGTACCATTATTCTAATCTAGCTTCATACAATTGCATGGCCACTTTCTTATTAAAAATTACCTTTAAAGTGAACTCAGTGATTGAGATAGGCAGCTTTTTATTATAGCAATTCTTACACAATTGCATAGATGCAGAAGTGCTAATAACACATGAAGCGCCATTGGAAACATACAATCCTGTGCCACCAACTTGCTGAACAAGTGCTGCCTGAAGTGTGAGAGCCAAATAGATCACTTGACCTTTTTTTTTTTTTGCCCCTTCATGGAGACTCCTGGCTCTGATATCACAGGCCATTCTGCTTCTTGCTCTGCAAGCATCTTCTAGGGACCAAACCGAAGTCACTGGCTTATTGTATAAACACCTTGGTAATGGAGCATTTCAGTTATTATTCACCGGGATCACAACTCAAGTGAAAGAAAAATCTTCCAATTTCCTTGCCAACTGCCAGAGATATCAAGGTCCTTTTTCACACATTGATTTTTTATGTTATTTACTTTACAATAGTAGGAATATCCCTTTCCATGTTCCAAATATAAGGAAGCTAAAGAAGTAATCTATAAGAGTGTAAGATAGGATATTGAACTAGATTCCCTGAAGCAGAAGTCACTGACATAGAGGTAATATTTCAAAAGGATGTTATTGATTTCTGACCCACACTTCAGCATTCCATATTCATGAGAGTTCATACTGGATGAAAACAAGTCGATACAAGAGGCATATGAGATTTAAAAGGCTACAAAGTACAGTAGGATAACAATGGATAATTTGCACATGATGCTTAATGAGCAACTACAGAAAAGCCAGCTTTCTCTTTTGCCTATGCCCAGTGCAGCTTTTCCTTTTCCTTAGAGTTAAAAAGTAAGCTTTGAGACCTTACATAAAGTTAAGTCAGGCCACTATCTAATATTCAAGCAAAAACCTCTGGTTTTAAGGAGATTGTAAGCTTCCTAGCGGGACAATATACTTATTCTTACATTTTATTAGCCAATAACAATATCAGCTAAAGGGTGTCCAAGTAAAAATACGTGAAGTTTGCTTTTGTTAATTCAAGCAGTTTAGGATAGTTCAGACAGCTTGTTTGACAGAAAGGGGATGCACTTCTTTCACTGGAAGTGTAGCCATTTAGAAAACTAACGCTCCCATGTCCATATAGGAAAGTTCCAGGGAAGTCATGCACCAGGTGATGCTTCCTTGAACTGAGCAACGTGGCTTTGTGTGAGAGAATACATGCATAACTGAGAACAGTACTATGAGGTTTTATTACTTTCTGCAGTACTGAATCCACTTCTGGCCCTGTTTCTTCCTGACTAAATCTTGATCAGTGACAGCCTTTTCAGTTTTATCTCAGTCTCAGGATTTATAAGCAACTGAAAAAGGAGATCTGGCCTTTCTTTGATTTGCCAAAATAATCAAAATGGCTCATAAAAATCTAAGTAATAAGACTTTCACATAACCTCCATTGCTATTCAGCACAAATTACCTAAAATCAAATGCCAATCTGACAAAAAAAACCCTCAAACCCTTCATTTTACCTCTTTAAGTAGGCCTACATACTAACACCACGTATTGTCAGATTAAAATACGAGACAAATTAACTCTCATTAAGAAAATGCACCTGCAACACAGCCTACCAACTGTGAAAAGCAACTGTTCACTAGATTTGCATTTGTATTGTCTTCACCACTCATTAACCAGCCCTACTGAATTTCTCTGATCAGTCGCTAGCTGCTGTGTTCAGCAGGAGACAACTTTGGAATTACGACAATTTTGAAAAATCAAATGATTTTTGCTAAAAAAAGGAGTTCCAGCCTTTTAAAACTCATTCCCTTTCAGCCTTTCAAAAGCCGTTCCACAAAATGACCATTTAGCTGTAACAAATGCTTTGAGAACTACGATCTGCCTTTTAGATTTTTTTTAGGATTTGTTTTTGAGTAGGATACTTATATAGAGCAGGAAAACAAAGGAATACCTAAAATACAAGCTGGAAGTACCACAAGTGGACATCAGAGGCTGAAAATGAAAACCAGCTTCAAACTCCAGGCCTAATCCAGACAGAAGTGTTTTCAAGCCACTCACAAAGAATAACACAGAACTTCATTTTGGATTAAATGTTGCCCTGCACAGCAGTTGGTTTCCTCAGTTTCTGAAGGCATGAAGTACAAATAAAGTAACAAAATCAAAGGTTAAACAGCCCAGTCTTTGTTTCTCATTCAAACTGGGCAACTTGCAGCATAAAAAAAAAAAAAAAAAAAAAAAAAAAAGGCTATCAAATCATTTAAGCACTTTCAATCATAATAACCTTAATGACACCACGTTACCAATGATAAATTTTAACCAAAATAATGTCGGTAGATTTCTTCTCCATATTGTACATACTGAAAGCACCAGATTTCAATTGAGAAATCCAAAATCAAGATCAAATCAAGAAACAGATATCAGACAATGTAGTAATGGATAGTAAATGGATAGTAGAAAAAAATTACTTGAAAGAAGCTCAGCCAGCTCACGTTGCATTATTCGTAGTGACTCCTCACATAAAAAAATACTTAATTGTTATAAAAGTCTCAACCCATTGCGTGTTATGTACATAACTTAAAGCACAGGAGCCATTCCTCTTCAGTAAACATTGAAATAAGCTTCATATTTAATTCAGAACTTAAGACTTTTTCTGTGCATTCCTTCTCCCCCCCCCTTAATCCTTTTCAACATCACCATACAGTTTAAGTGCCACGTTTGTCTGCTTGAGGCACTTGCAAGTGGGACACTTACATTTAGAACCTCTTTCAGTTGAAAAATATGATTATGTGATGAATAAATGTTTAGCAGCATTTGAAACAACATGTACAAAAAATTGCAGCCAGTCCAGAAGTTCTGAGCCATGCACTGAAAGCATTTGCAGACAGGTGCAATCGCAGGGACAGAAAATAAGAGGAGGCTTGGCTATGATGCTTGCACCTCACCTGCTCCGAGAGTCCAGCTTAACTCAGATAACTGGCTTGTGTCAGAGTTCTGCAGACAGCTTCCTGGACCTGGCCCACAACACTCTTATTCCATTTTTGTCAAATATCCAGCCAAAAAATTCTGTTTTCTTCAACTAAACTCACTCAGAGAGCACTGCTCAGTTGTACTAATTATTCTCAAGAGACTTGCTCCTCATCTGAGCCATCCTGCTCAGTGTACCAACCCAAACATTCAGCTTATATTTCTGAGAGACAAACATAGGCATCCCTTCCTCTAGGAGGAGTCTTCTACCCTGTCCAACAGTTTGTGTACAGACACTGAAGTGAGATGGACACACAGCACGTGTAGTGATATTTCCCATTACCACAGCTCAGGTGCACCAGACCCAAACTTTGTACTTCACAGCCCACCACGCATTTTTGTTCTGTGCCTCACACATCATATCTAACAGAGTTAGCTTTTGAATGCTTACTGCTGAACAACTCCATACACTTGCAAGCACTTCCACAAACACTTTGAAGAGAGCTCCTTCACAGATGGCAAATGGAAAACTAATGCCTCATAGACTTCATTTAATTTCTTTGTGTGCACTTTCCCCTTCAACTCATAGCATAATTAAACGGAAAGATTTAATACTCATGGATCATTTGGGGGGGGGGGGGGGGGGGTTGGGGGAGAATCAGAGCAGTGATTTCAACTTACTCAACAAACCCTGCTCATTCTACATTCATGCACCAACCAATTGGTCATGTTGTACGTTACCCAAAACAAAGGAAAATCCTTACATAATGCTCTATCAAGTTCTGTATCTCTGTAATTTTCAGATGAATTATTCATGCACATCTCATGGTGGACTCACAAAGGTAATGCATCAGGCATGAAAAATGCATCACTGTCTATGAGATACATCTATGTTGGAATCAAATGTGAGTTGTCTTTAAATAAAAGATGCTATATGGATATTTTATGCCTTTATAGCCATATCGAGATCAATCCATATAGCCAAAAACTATAGGACTGCTGTTGCCATGTATTAGGCCTTTTCAAATAACTTGTGGTAATTTCTGTTCCAGGCTTGTGACTTACAACAGATACATTATTTAGAAAAGCTGTTCATGGGAGGATTTCAGACCAAGGCATGTCACCCAGTAGTCTGTGCTCAATTATGTGTTATTACACATGTTTTCTGATATGATTTACCACACTATCTACATACTAGGCTAAGAGAAGCCACCACATTTTTCTCCAAAGATGAATGAGATGCAAACTTATTTTCATATTTCTAGATGATAATTTTTGCAAAATCAATTGCCACCAGGAGACATAACAGCTGGCACTTCAAACACAAGGTGAGCATCCTGGTAGAACTTCTTACAACACAGACTTGTCTGTGCCCACAAGAAAGAACAATATGGCACAACTCCAGAAAAGAACAAGAGCTACAACTGCCATAAAGCAATAAGAAACCACTGCAAAGCACATGGTATTAGCACAGGTAGTAAAAATCAACAGCAGAGGCTACACATGCACATGGTTGCCCTGGTCAGAACAAAGGTGCAACGAAGACTGCCAAAGAGCAGAGGGCAAAGTAGTAAGACATTCAAAGACAAGAATTATTCAAAGACAGTGCAAAAGATGTAAACAAACACTCAGACCTCTGGATAAAGGCAGAAAGGGGTTCATATAATCTATCTTTAGAAATAAACAGGTCAGCTATTGAGAAAATGAAATAAGAGGTTGACAAGGAGCTTAGTACAGGAGAAATTCACAGCTAATGGAACATAGACATTGATGTTACGACTCAAAGGACACTGCTCAAAGTCTGATTTTTTTTTTGAGATCCTGATCAGAATTGCAGAAGCAGTAAAAGGCACACTATGGCTGAGTACCTGCTGCTGGGTACAATTAGATATGTTTCACAGCTTTTCAAAATGCTATACTGGCGATCTCAGTAACTCTACCCTTTGTTTCACAGCACCTTTGGCATGCAACACTGCAATAAATGGGAAATAACTTGGAAAAAATGTTAAGATAACAGAAAATGGCAATAAAACCATTCATTTCACTCTCTTAACATCCATGATGACACCATGCATGTGAACAACTTGAATGCTTCCTGTCCCACTGCTGGAAAAACATGACAGATAAAAGATGTTCTTCTGCCTTTGCAGGAGCACAAATGGCTGGTGTCACTTTTGTTTATTCCCATTCTAATGTCCTTTTTATTTTTATTTTTTTTAACTAATTCTCCTCCTCCAAGACTCCATTTGAAACTGTGCAATTTCACCTTTCTGAAATGTCTTTTGATGCCAGAAATCAAGTAATTGCATTGGTGACCTGTGAACATACATCTACACAGAACTTGATTACCAGAACAAAAAATTTGAGATGCAACCTGAACCCTTCACTCTCCTGTTGTGATCGCAGATCAGCAGCTCACCTTGCATTTGCACTGGTATCAGAAATGAAGCAAAATATGTAGGTACTGAATGAACTGGAGCTGTTCAGAGAAGTGAGTTTTTCTAGCCTCTCACGAGCTGCAACAAATTTAATTCTCAATAAACAGCACGTTAACATAAGTGTTCTTGTGTTCTTCTATATCTAAAAGGCACAGGTTTCTCCCTTATTTCACATGCAGAAGGTATTATCCACAGGCAGTTTTAAAAATGAAATACATTCACACTTTGGAATGGGTGAAACCTCACAGTGTTTTCTTTAGGTTTAAGTTATTACTCTTTAAAAGGAAATTCAATACAAACACATCCTTAATTACTTGAGAATTAGTCCTATATAAATATTAGACTGTAAATTAGGCTGTTCAAAAGTAATTATTCTGCTTCCTGAGGTCTACCGAGGAATGAATTATACTAAAGCAGCAGTGTGCTTTCATATTTTATCAGCTGAGAGAATGAGAGATTTAAATGCTTTAAGATCTCCTTGAAATTGAAAATCATGGGAAAGACCACCATACAGACACATACATGAAGGGAGAGAGACCCTTATGTACTGGAAGCTGTCCTGTTGCTTTCAGAGCACTGTTTTTCTAAGATTTTAAAAACTCACAAGCAGAGGATTCTCTCTTCAACTACCAGTATTTTCAGGTAGGTTCTAAATTTAGGAAGCCAAAAGTTCTGACAAGTTCTAGACAGGTCAGAACAGGTTCAGATCCTTGTTATTTCAGATATGCCAGTTAATAACTACTGAAGCATCAGTGACAGATGGAACAAGCTGCATCAAGAGAGTAACAACTGAACTGCCAGCCTCCAGGGGATATTTAGCTACAGATGGGCACCATACGTAGAGGAAGACTTCAAGTACCATTTGCACCATGACGTGTATCTTCATCTTGTAAGGGAACTTAACAGAACTGCGCCTTGCCATCACACCACTCCCTGAAGATCTGGTGTTCTGTCAGGAAGCACTGTCAGTCTCCAGGAAGGGAAGAATATATTTAGTAATCAATCTCTATTGGCATAATATTGATCACTAGCAAACTGCAGATGTTGAAGACTGATCAAAACAGCTGCCTTTTTGACAGGTGTTTGCTTACAGATAGCCCAAATAAGTCCTTAACACCACAGATCGACTTTAGGCTTGGATAGGTGATAACAGTTAAAAATGTACAGCTGTGCCTTTACCTTCCCACCACTACCAATTGATCTGAAATATTTCAATCCTTTCTAAGTACATACAAGGAAGAAAAAAAATCATATGTAGTCATTACTTCACAGATGCATCTATCACATGTAGTTACACGGAAAGACGACCTGCTCTCATCCCCGATACTGCAGTGCAAAGTGCCATGGCATTCTAACTGGAGCTCCTTTGGTGACGGTTTCCATGGCATATGTAGCCTTCAATTGGCAGAAAGGTACAAGTTCAGTAGGAATTGGTCTTATATATTCAGTGAACATACCATGTAATAATGCTGATAACTTGACTTTCCTTGTAAGGACTGAATAAGATTGGTGATTTAATCAGTGTTGAATCATAGATTATCACAAATTAATGAACGTGCATGATTACTCTTCGCTCCCAGCTCCATGCAGAACTGTGCTTGTCATGCAGGCATCTCCTTTATCTGTACAGGAAAGCAATCCCATTCAATATTTTTAATAAAAATCCCTACAATATCTTCCAAGATCTCTCCATGAACAAACATGAGCTGCAATCATCTCTATCTCCTTATAACTGAAGTTGTGTGCTTAAGTCCTGATGACACCAAGTTTTATCTAGCAGTTTTATCTAACTTCTCGTTAAAAGAAATGAAGGTTAAGAAGGCAGTTAAAAGCACCCCTTTACAGCTCATCATCAAACCACTGCCACTTATTTTAATCACAGTTAATGTCATCTGCTGTCAGGAGAGATTTTTATAATACATTGTTGCCGAGATTAAAAGTGTAGCATCAATTCTATATTCATTTTTAGGCTGTGGAAAAAAACCATACGAAAATAATTTGATAAAAGGACAGTCTCTGTAATGCCCAACAGAGAAAAGCCTATCAAATAAAAAACTATCAAAGAAAATTACTAGCTTGTGTGTATGTGCTAACAAATGAGTTAAATAATATATTCCTCATTTTCAACTGGGAATGCAGTTGCACATTTTTGTAGATTTCAATTAAAATATCATCTCTAAGTGATATCTAATATATGCTTTGTACAAAGAGCCTGGGTGTCTCAACCAAATCTTGTTTGGGGATTAGAGGCATAGCAGTTCAAGTGAAGCACAACAGCATCTGTGTGCCTGCATTCTTAACAAAAGCCTTTGTGCCGGAGGAGAGGAAAGCTCCAGTGCTTTTCAGTACTTCATCTATGCAGTCCTGCAAAAAGCAGCAAGCAGGTGCATGTGGGAACTCCTGTACACTGAGAAGGGAGGATTTATTTTGCTTTTCCTAAAGATCTCTTCCAGAAAACTTTTTATTTAGCTGGATTGGCTGTAAAAATCCCTGGGCAAAGATACCTTCACTGTTTTGAAGTAGCATCAGTCACATGCTGTCACATGGTATTGATAATAAAATGCAGAGTGAATCATGGGAACACCAGGCATAGCTTCTCAGATTCTGCTGTGACAAGGTTTATCATATTCTAACAAGTGAACAGATGTTTGGTAATCATTTGCCTTGGTCAAACAGCAACATCAGTATTGGCCTTACCACAAATAGTAGAGAAATACTGAGTTCACTGTAAGCTGGGATTTTATTTTATGCTGATCTCACTAATCTTCAAAGTTACTCTCAGTAGCAGAAGTAGGATCATGCAGGTATTTGCAACATCTGGAGAGCAGACTAAAGTCATGGGGCAGAGGATGATGTTTTTTTTAATTAAGTGCTTGAACAGTGCAATGAAGCCTCAATTAAGATCTCTAGAGGCTACAACCATCCAAGTAATAAAGCCTCAATGGTGATGTAGCTTGCCACGTGTATTTGGCAGATGAGATCCCAGCACACCAGTTAATTATTTTGATTTACAAGAACACACATGCTCACTGTTAAGGAGTGCTTTGAGCTGCTCTTATTCAGTGGATGCTGGTCTGAGCACACTACAGGCTGTGACAACATTCAAATCAGATTTCAAGCAAATTATCATACACGAGCACTTGGTCTGGCTTCCCTTCACCATTCCCTCTTTCTCCCATACTCTAAGCTCTATTTAGTGGAAGGAAATGAAGCTCTCTCTCTTCAGGGCAAGCATCACATTTTCACTGCATTACAAACCGGATGCTCAAGTCATGTTCACTCTGATCTCTGGTTCATAAATCTGAATAAACTATTGCTACCTTTCAAAGAAATCTGAATTAAAGCTGTCCTGAAATTTCGATACTTGAGAAGATTGCTTTGAGTAGATGGCACATAACTAAGAAGCCATGCAGTTTTTGACACAGGTTTTTTTTGTCTTACTAAATTTCAGATCAGATAAAGCTTTAAGCCTAAAAATAGGAGTCTGGAACAGGATAACCAAAACCAGAGGAAAAATACCTTTCCTCAGATCAGAGTTCTGAAGACCCAGTTTCACAAAGCCCCATTAAACATATTAGGGTACAGACTAACAAAACCCTGCTGGGTAAATTGCTGCTGACAGTTGGAGCTTTTCCAATGAAAATGTCTTATAAGCAATAGGGACATCTCAAATGAGAAGGTTATTGGAAATCCTGCTCTGAAACAGCTGCTATTTCTCAGGTTATCACCCACTTGGGAACTCATGTCCTTGCACAAAATGAAATTTTGCATCAGTGAGCCATGGAGCTGATTCTAGAATGCTCGTAACTGCAGAAGGATACTCTCAATCTAGTCTCAGATGTGACCCGTTTGGTTTCCTCCAAAAGCACCCATGCCAGACAAGGCTCTGGCATGAAGCTGCCCACAGACTGTCAACTACATTGTAATGACTTATGATGAACATGTAACAGGATAAGTTCCTACATGCCATCCATCATCTTTGCTTCTGTGCACAACAGATTTGGGATAACAAGATCATAGCAGCCTTCGAACTGCATGTAGAATTTTTCCTTCCCTGAGGAAGTAACCACTATAAATACTGGCATGTGCTTACCTCCATTATCTTGTAGACAACTTTCAAAATCAAGCATGAAGATTTCTGTGGCTAGATACATATTTTATATTTTGTCCTCTGTGATTGAAGTATTTTTTTCTATGCTTTCATGGGTTAGCAGCATAGGAAACTGCATATTTAGCTGTTCAATCTCTCTCTTACAGCTTAAACACAATTAACTTTCATTTGATGCATTCTTCCTGTCTGCACTCATAATGCTCCCTCAGGAAACGAGAGCCAATAAGTCCTACACAAGAGTAGAAAAGTAAGGTACTGACCAAATATTGTATAATACTACATTATAGGCCTATGGGAAAAAAGTTAATTAAAGACCACAGCTATCCTTTGGGAAAATGCTTAATATATTAAGCTCCTGCAGCAGAACACACCACAACATAAACAAACCCTCTCTCTGCAGGAGCTCTGAGTATATCACACATTTAGGAAAAAAACAATCAAAACCTGACACTATTTCATTGGTCTTAAGCTACAAATACGTTAAATAAGATATGCAAAGAACAGTCTTAAAAATACCACCTTCAAGAACTGTGAACAATGCTGTGGACTAATACCTTACAACTTGAGTTAGGAACCACTTCATCTATTTCAGGTGTTGAAACTCCAGAAATTTAACAATTAACAAGCATATCTACATGGTTTCTAGTGCTCAATAAGCACAGCAACCCAGCCAGCTTCTGACCTACTGAGCAGTGATAAGTCTGACACAAAGGGACCCAGGCAGGGAAAAAATAAAAACTACATAGCCAAAAGCAGGAGATGCAGCAGAGATGTGAGGTTACAGCGAACCATGCCTGCTTCTGGCCTTAGGAAGGCACACACCACAGAGCCATTTAGAACATCTACATCTCAAGTTTTTAAAAATCCAAGCCAGAAACATTGATGTTGATCTGGAAGCTGAACTTTGAACTTGTGTGTTTTGCACAAGTGAAGAATAAACACAATGAAAGAACAGCTCCATACACACAGCTGAGCTGAGACTTTCATTCACACCAACATTTTTAAAATCACATGACATGCAGCTTGCAGTTCTCAGCTTGGACATCTGGCTTTTTTTTAACCTTGCCATAAAGATTAAGTGATGCTTGCAGCTTCCCTCCCAAATACATACTTCAACCAATAGACATCACAATACTTATTTGAATGGATATCTTGAAAGAGGGAAAATGAAGATGTGGTCCATTGGGCTACTACCAAATCTGTCACGTCTGCCAAAATCAGAAGTCGAGGCTGTATCCTAGAGGCAATGCTGCTAGCTCTAATAAAGAGGTCAGCCCCCTGCACAGGATGCTCAAGGGACTGACAGCAGTGACAGTCTGGTCACCTCAAAAGAATGTCCTTAGAATTTGTTTGGAAACTTCTTTTTAAACAACTACCCACACACAAACTCTTTATTAACTTGCCTTATTTTTCTGTTTTTAAAAATTAAAGCATACATCTGCAACTGGGCCACCCACAATCTGAAACAAGAGACATTTGTCTAGCATTTTGAGAGGAATACATAGCAAGAAAGGCACAGTTTCTGCACTAAAAGTATGTCTATTCAGTAAGTTTAAAGTTTTAACTCAGCTCCTCTCCGAATAGAGCAGTTATACCTATGACTTATCAGGCAAAACATTGTGTTTACACATAATTACAAGGAACTTTCCCACAAGCACTCAGAGGATTGTTTCTTAAAAATAACCTCACATGAAAGAAAGGTTAAGCACAAGATGTCGTTTCATTAAGACCACTGAAGAATTTTACTAGATGTTCCATCACATTTCACTAGCATCTTTAGTGCATACATGTGCATATGTATAATGTTTCAGGTCTGTTCAATCTGACAGTGTTATCATTGCTCTTATATAGTAATGCTGGCAGAAGGGACCTGTAGTTTATTAGGCCTTGTATTGCATCTGCCACAATGCCCTGGGGCTCAGATACACTCATCTAATCCAAACATTATTCCATGCAATTACACTTCATTGTTAACTGAATGTATTTGGACCACTTACATTTAACTGTTGCTGTTCTGAGGTTTTCTTCAGATGGGTCAATGCCTGTGTTCCCAGGAATCTGGTGGTATAATTCAGGTAATTCGAACTGAAATGCAAAGTTAAAATGATATGAATTAATATAGCAACAACTGGATTAAGTAACAGTACAGAAAACAGCATGGCTTTGAAACATTTGGGTCATATGTTTTAAAAGCAGCAGGTTTAAAACTTAACTAGGAACCACGTGGTAATACCACCCCAGCACTGCTGTGTCAGTTTAGCTGCATTCTGTGCCATGCAACAATTCCATGCACTCGGGCTACATGTATTCCACCATCCCTCCCAGAGCCAGCATCATTCCCCTTCATCCCAGAAATTCTTTACAACAGAATAAAAATCTAATGAGATCAAGCCTGAGATTTTCAGTAACACTTGATAAACATATCTGTATAAACACACATTTGACAAGTATGAGTCGAAAGAAAAAGGAAGGGATGAGGTCTGTCATGCACATCTGAGGTGACAAACCTCCAAGGCTCTACCAGTAAAGACAGAATAATTTGATTCTCTTGGTTGCTGGGTCACTGCCAATTTGTACCAGCAACAGTTTCTAAGAGAAGAACTTGCCCTAGTTGTCTCTTGGACCCGAGAACAAGGAGCACAAAATTAGTTTGCCAAATGTTAGCACAAGCCACAGCACAAATGGTGAGACACACTGAGGTTCTTTGGGAAGTAAACCACGGCAAGACACCCATTGCTCCTCAATACAATTAACTTCATTTTGCAGAGTAAATGAAACAACCAAAAAGGAAAGTCAGTCTATCCAGAGCATTTGAATGAAAGTTGTGGAGCTGCTCTGCAGAAGCATTTTGCTAACTCACACTAAATCTGGCTGCTCAGCCTGCAAGTGTAAGAACGCAGCTTCATACAAACTACTTCAGACTTGGAATTTCTCATTCTTTTATTTGCAGCTGAGAGACAGCATGCAAGCCAACAGGCAGGAATAGAAAAGGAGGGGAACTTAGTGACAACGTTTGCTTTCATTATCGAGTCAGAAAGCTCTTTGCCACAATCTACATAAGCCTCTGCCTCGGGTACAGTAAAGAACCAACAAAAGCCCAAGACATGAAAACAAGCATTTGCCACTACCAAATTATTTTGTCAAGTTACGCTTAAGGGATGATTGATGCACTTTAACATGAAATAACATTAAGTTTGGAAGCTCTCTGAGATGCATGGTCATCATTCATTGGTAAAGCTTAAATTTTCCTTTCAGTGTGAGAGAAATTAATTTGGAAGCTGTCAAGAATTCTTTGTATAATTACGTTCTGGAGCAACTAGGAAGTAAGGTTACATTATTTATTAAAAGATACACCATTGCTAAACTTGTTACATATAATAAAACAAGTTCCCTTTCACAGTTTGTTAATTTAACACAAGCACTTACATAGGCATGTTTACTCATGCAGCATATTTACTCATGCAAATATTCACATTTTTCTGAAAGTCTTGCCTAACTCAATGCAATGTCCTGCACAGTCTGAATTGTTTTATGGTCAGAAAAAAGTACTGTGGTTGTGTCAGAAGAATCACTGCTTCCTCCTAAAAACAGACTGATTAAATAATTAGTAGTACCAACGGACAAGCAAAGATTATCTAAAAAATATCATAAGACTGAAAGCATAAATCACAATAATTCAAATAATCTTTGACCTACACACAAGTTGTAAGGGTCAAAGGTGGCATTAGATTATGTATTTATTGCTTGACTAAGCCATTATTCACCAGTCTTCATTTTAAGAGGTGGGGATGATGGGAGTCTTGTATGAGGAAAAATATATCCTGCAATCTTCCATACGCAGGGTGGTACAGCTAACTTATCTTTTGTTGCTCTCTTCCCAACTTCTGGCATGACAGCTTCAACAAGAACAACTCACAACGAGATGCAAGATTTGAGCAGAGTACAGCAATGATGAAGTTTCCTATAAATTTGTAAGGAATGCATGAGTCCAAAGTGATTTGGACCTGCACTGCACTGCTTTTGCCCATTTCTTCCAGAGTTCCTGAGTTCTCAAAAGTCTGTGTGCAGACCCTCTGCATTTGTCAGGCATTCAAGAAAGCAGAAATCAAGACCGGATCTTCACAGCTTTCATACAGATTGAGAAAGACAAGAACTCCATTAGATACAACACAGCTCTAGAGAACAGCTTCAGGGTCCAGGTGACACAATCCTTTTCAAGGTTGTGATGATAGAACAGAGCAAAAGCCTTTTGTGCACCTCCTGTGAAAAAATCTACTAGTCTGAATTATTCTAAGAAAAGATGACAGCCAGCATCCCTTAGAAGCATTCAACCCTAAAACAAAGCCAATTACAGTGTGAAAACATTAAACCATGGCATTACTATATTCTGTTCAGAAGCAAATTTAAAAATCTGGGTGCTTGGCTTTGTTTGCAACCAGCTGAACAGTTCATTCTTTCTAATTTCAAGTGAAGTTGACACTCCTGAAGCATTCAAAAAACACGTTTTCTCACTTCATTCTGTATTTATGGCTCAATCAAACAGCATTACATACTCTCATTCTGTTCTAAAGAAAGGATTTCAATTCCTGTCGAAGGGACACCTAAATCCCTGCAAGTATTTTGCTTTTATTCCACTGAGGATTACCACAGAAAGCCTGTGGGGAAACAACTGCAACAGGTAATCAGAGTCCAGCAAAGAAGGGGTGAAGTAAAATTGATCAGAAAGGCAAAAATCATTAGACCACTGCCACAAGAAAATGCTCAGGAAAAACAATTCCTTTAAGTATTAATTGCCTCCAGTCAAAACAAGAAAATCTGTCTAAGTAATGTATCTTTTATTGAGAATTCACAAAATCCCTGGGGTGATGTTTGCACATTTTAGTTGACAAGCATCAGGTTGAATATGAAAGCCCAGCTTCATATAAACTAAATTACACTCAGTCCCCACTTTTTACACTTCCTACTGGTTAAATGCCCTTGAAGGCCTGAGATGGGCTCAAGGGCCTATGGCTACACACTGTGCTGAGGGAAAACCAAACAGCAGTTGAAAGTGGTAATAATGTGCATCTTGAACAAGCAGGGAGTGAGCAAACAAGAATTACAGGGAGAAAATTTGGAGAGAACCACTCATGCATTGCAGGCAACTTCCCACATCAACACCAGGCCCTGGTGCCCCCTGAGAAAACAGCCATCATCTGTCAGAAAGGGTCGCAGTGCTCCGAGTCTTCTAATTACTAATAATCTGAGCCCTTTTCTTCTCCCTTTAAGCATGCTCAGAAATTTTGCATTAACTGCTCAAAGACGTTTGAGAGAAAAATCAGTCTGGTGACACAGCTCTTCCACTGCAGGGAAAATCCTATTCGAGACTGATTAAATCTCAAATCCAAGGGTCATGTTTGCTAAGTGCAACCATTTGTTCTGAAGTTTCTCAAAGGGAATTGTGTGCGCTCCTGAAAGTTGACAGAAGCACTACATTCAGCTTCTGCTATAGTTGAAGAAGTGGGACCTTGCTCTGGTGGGATCTGTGGAGCCCTTAAAGGACATGGTTTGTTCCTTATGGAGCTTGTGAAACGGAAACCTAAGCTTTCCTTCTCTCCTTTGAGTTGGATTCTAACCACTCATGCCAACTTCTGCTCTTTGCAAGAAGAAATCTGTGTGCAGACACCTTAATACAAAATGTTCATGAAGAATGAAAAAGTAATACAACTTATGTATGAATGTGCATTCAGTTTCCCTTGTATTCAACTCCAACAGAGAGAAGCAGCAGTTCCTGTAAAAATCATTTTTGCTTCATGGTTCCAAGTGCAGTTATCCAGCACACCCTCAGGCAGTTATTTGCAGTATTTACATTTTTTAACCACTTATCAAGAGAAAATCCAATTGTGCCTAATCACAGCGACTCTGCGTGTCTCCTATTCTCATATATGGAAAAGTGTTTATTACCCATTTGTAGTAATTAAGGCACCAATGTTATACAGATCCATAAAACCAACTTTCTTCAGCAAACAAAGGCTTTTTTTTCCCAAATTTACAGCAGCAAAAATTCTCATCTAAAAACAAAAGCTGAATTATAACATATAGCATATTTTGAAGAATAAACTGACATCGAGATTAAAAATAATCTTAGAATTGCAAAATTAAAACACATTCCATAAAATAATTGGTTTTACAGCATTGGTAAGGAAGTAAAGCACTTAATGAGCTGACAATGACACTGTGATATATTTGACAACATCTGTGTTTGAGCTTCTTTGTTATGAAATGGTTAAGTAAACTTCTTTTTACAACTACATACAGTTAGCAGCTGAATGACTCCACCAAGTCAAGCAATTTGTTTAGAAAACCCAGTGAAGTAATGGGAAGTGCCAAACCCAAAAACCTGATACAGAATACTTCAAGGTCAGGTTTCATTATTCCCCTCTATTTACCCCACAAGCTCTGCTGGTCGCTCAGAGCATCTTACAACCCTGATTCTGTAGTACTCATACAGTACTGTGCATTGCTTTACTTGGGGACAAGCAATGCTATAGGATCATTGTCAGCAAAATTCATCCTACAGTAACAGAGCCTCAGTTGTTCATCCTCCCAAAGTACAGCACTAGATGAGATACCGGAGTAAGGTGAAATACCATGGTGGGAATCGAGTAGCTGCATTAGCCAGCTGTAATTATACACACAGAAGCCAGCTGAAAATCAATGCATCACATCTAAGTTAGCTATTGGGTCAAGACCTGAAAGCTCCATAAATAGGAATCTCACCTCTACCATACTACATCTGTCAGGACTTCAGAGGACTAATGGTATTCAAACAAGATCAGAAATGCTAGGGGGAAATCCCAAAGCCAGTTAAGTCCATAGGAACACCTGCATCGAGCTTTGGGTTCCTTCTACACATTTGTTCTCTGTAGAATCACTGCACAACCACAGAACTTCATGCAAACATCCATATGTAAGTCTTGCTCCTTGGAATGACCCCCAATCACAGGCATTTCTCCAGAAGAAAAACAGCTTAGCATTTCTTGAAATGCTATCCTGCTCTACATCAAATCCTATTATATTTTCCTCTCTTGGCAGTGTTATATCTATAAACTAACGCATGAAGTCAGAACTGCAATACTTCTGAAGTGTTTTTGTCTTCCAGCCATGGGGTAAAACAAACTTTGTTCCTTTGTAAAAAAGCCCTGCTGTGAGCTCCCATACAAATCCAGCCACCACAATGGCCACAGTGACTTTCTCCTGGAGAACTGTGGAAAGAGGGACTCCAAGTTTTCTCATGACATGGAGTTTAAATGAAATGTTTGAAGGAAGTGTCTCACTGGAGCTGTACAAAGGTTTTGTAAAGATGCCCAAATCCTAATAAGTTTAAATCTCAATGGAATATGTGAGACCTGGACTGTGTTTTTGAGGTTAGCAACCCCCTTCCCCCCCCCAGGCAATCCTGGGCTTTAGTTCAAGCAGACCTTTACTGACTTACACTTTATTTCAAATGATGCCCTAAACTATAGTTAAGAATTTTCACCAAAACCTCGTCTCAATCCAGTGCTCTTATTTTTTCCAGTGAGATGAGTCCTAATCCATTCACTCAGTAAATAGAGCAAAGGTGAAGAGAGCTTCCTCTCCACATATCATCCAGATAACAAAAAGAATTCGCAAAGACAAAAATAATGCAGCACACAGCCCCAGTACCGAAAAAAGGACAGAAAAACAGCTTTCCTTACACTTCTCCTGATTAATATTCCAATTACAGAGAAATACACATTTCAGCCTTCAGCACAGCGAGAAACGGATATTTGGAAAGGGGAAAAGCAATTTCCTAGCAACATTTCTATTTTGTTTTTCCTCCTTTGATTGCAGGAGTACACAAAACCAGGCGCTCAGCAAGAACAAGTCAATAGAACACCAAGGTGAGCACCAACCTAAACCAATGGAGAGCTGTTGAGGAGTAAACCCACCTCCGCAGCAGGGGTGAACTTCTTCTGACAGCCTCCCCAGCCTTCAGTTACTGCTGCAGTGGAACAAACTTCGAGGTACTGTGGCTTTCATTTGGGGAATGAGAACAGATCCTCCAGGGCTCTGAGGGTCCCTCCAGACTGAATGAGACCTGGTGGGATCAGGTCAAGATGTGCTGTCAAAACTGTTACACAGCCTCCTGTGCAGATTTTACTTTAGTAGCTGTAGTAATACTCCATCTTTTATCCCCACATTCAACCTGACAGATCCAGATACTCAAAGCGTCCAGTAAACATCCCAAAGGAGGTAGTAAATTTTAAGGGTGACAGAGTACATAACAAGTTTAGGGACAGCTCCAGTCTTTATCGAAAAAGAAAAAAAGCCTTCAGTGTGAGGGACTTCATGCCTAACATGCATTGCCTTTGTTACTTCTCAAAAACCAAAATCCATTTAGCAGTTTAATATCATAATGTAAAACATAGCAGAAGTTAAATTACTAATAATTCATACAGAATTTTGCCTCTGTGAAAAAGGCTATTTGCATATATATATATATATAAGTACAGTCAGCATATAAAACTGCAGTAAGTTTACATATTAATGTTCTGTAATGAAGAACGTAAGCATATAGGGCAAAAGAGACCTGTAATAGCTAAAACAGGTTCATCCTTATCAGTCTGAAAACACATTAAATGTAGATAAATAATACAATTACAAGATGTTATCACTGCATTTCAACTTCACACCTAAAAGAACTTTGTTATAATGAAGCAGGAATTTATCTGATTAAGTTTGTCTGCAGAAGACATTCACTCCAAAGCAAGATGGACCATACAGCGTGGACTGCTTCATGCAGACTCCCACTATGAAAAATCAGACTGTGTACCTTAAATATTGGACATCTTAGTGCATTGTACCAACAGTGCATACATAAGCACCACAGCCAGGTCAATGACATTGATTACCCTTGCATGAAAGACGAAGGAAGTTCACCTCAGCAACCAAACTGAAGCATAGCAATACACTTAATGCACACATAGTCTCCGTCTGGTCCTGGACAAAGGGACGCAAACATGGGAGAAAACCACACAGCACAGAAGGCATTGGAATCAAAAATAAATGTGTGTTCCTCGCTTTACACTGCTAGGGCAAACCTGTGGAATACACGTGCTGGGCAATAAGTACCCAACTAAGTCATTTTTGGGACAGGAGGGTGGCTCAGCAAGCAGAACAAAAAGCATCTGTCATTGCAACTCACAACTTCAGTGCTAAAGGAGTTGCAGTTCCAATCAAGAATTTCTGGAGAGTATACTAAGAATCATAGATTCGTTCCTTCAAAATCTCATCATCTCTGCAGGTGAGCAAAGCTTACAGTGCAAAACAAAACACACGTCAGAATCAATTTTATCGAAGATGTTCAGATATATCCAATATAAATGAGCATTTCATCCTCATTGCCATGTGCCTCCTAGAGAGCAGTGAGAGGTTGGTGCAGAGAAAAATCAGTACTGATGCTCTATGACTAAGATGTCTAGAAGTTTGAGTGCACTGACTTCAGCAAAACACTGGGGGACAGCCCCCAGTTTGGAGACCCTCAGTCAGGACTTGACCTTAAATTCACACCAAGTAAGGATAAGTTGTTTATTCTGTTTTCAGACCTCCTTTCAATTTTATTTCTTGCAAAGGAGATAATAGAGAAACCATTTTAAAATATGTACCCTGATTTTTTTTTTTAAACCAACCTTAACCTACATGTATTCACATAGTGGGTCCTTATTGAGTCATAGCCTTGTCAGATGAAAAAAAAACAACCTACTTCTTAAACCAGAGATAAAAAACACACCTGCTTTGCCTGAAATGCTCAGCATGGTATTTCCAGTAACAGTTCTTAGGAGCATAACTGCTCAAATTATTTGCTATAATGGTGCCACACTATGGTTCCCAGCAGAATTGGAATTGCTGGATGCTCATCTCCACAAGGAAGGAAAGGGTAGTGTGGTGCTTATGCGAAAATTCACTAGTTTCCTGCTATCAAGGGAACAATTTTCTCCTGTGATAATGCTAAGCATAAACACATTGAGTTTTAAGACTGCTGAAAATAAAATTGGTTTGAATAAATGATTATTTATATAAAAATGCACAGCCAGGACTGCCATCATTTCTCTACTTTGCTATAGCAGGCTAACACAAACTACCGTCCACCTGATGTTGGCTTGTTGTATTTGTCCTGATATGGACCTTTATCACATAGAAGGACCACTGCATGAGCAGTGTTTGTGTTTCATTATTCAGAGGAAAGTGAGTTACAGCTCACTCCTAAAGCAGATGTGCAGTAAGACCAGCTCCACTCCCTGGAACATCGTTCATTTTACTTTTGCCTTTGAATAGTCATCACTTGCATCATTACCAAGAACTGAGAACAAAGAACATACTGCAGCACAAAATGGATTCACTTGAGTTTTCCTTCTGTAAGCAGCCCCTCATGCAAGTCCTGCAACTTCCCATCCTCACTTTAAAATAGCCTCTTCTTTAACTGAAAACTCTTCAGAGGTGATACCAATGCTGGAGATGCTACAGATGTTATGAGGCAATCTATCCTGGGAATACAAGGTTAAGTTTTATACAAGTGCTAATGACACAGACTGTTCCTTTAACATTACACGAGAGTTTTATATTAGTTTTAATAAAGGTTTGGTTTCCTGTTATTTTCTAAAAAAGCACTATCAATTCTAAAAGCATAAACAGGAAAATGAGTTTTGCTTGACGTGGGGTCCACAGCTTAAACACATTATTGGAACTTTTCTGCAAGTCAGGAGTTGCTATCAGAAAATATACAGAAGTTGCTGGAAGGCTTAAGGTTAGTGTGACAGTTACAGGAATAGACATAAAACACTTTTGACAAGCTACTCTCCTAGACTTTGATTCAGCAAAGCACTTCAGCATATGTTCTTGAGCTCTGCTGAAACAGAGCCCAGAAGTGACGCCCCTTCTGACAGCTTCCTTATAACCGCTGCAAGTCAACCTCCTCACAGGAAGCTCTTCCCTCCCTCCCTCAGGATGGAGCAGACATATGGTACAACAGCCCCGCGGTGCTGTGGCACCTTACTGGAGATGGCACCTACTTGCAAATGGCATAAGAGCTGGTGCACGTGGCTCTTCTGCTTTGTTTTAAGCAGCACAGTTTGATCTGGCACAAACAGATGAAAACTAACGCAACTCTTACTAGTAAACAAGAACTAGCAATGTAAAACAGCCCCATGAACAACTGCCTTAAAATCAAAGTGAATTCTTTCTTGACAGCATTTCAGTAACACCATTATTGACTGGCCTACCCCACTGCCTGTTAACAAAATGATTATTTGGACAAGCAAAAAGAGAAACTTCAACTAACTGCCTACTGGCTTCTATTATTTGTATTCTCCACTGTGTTATCTACTCTGAGATACTGGGCTCCCAGTAGCACAGTGCTGGGCCTTGCTTTGCACTACAGGCTGGCAGCATCCTCCTCAGGCCTGACATCCACTGCATGATCCTGAACACCCTGAGGTCAGGAAACCTGGCATACTGCAGAGCAAACATTTTGCTTCTAACAGAATTCAGAAAGTAATGACTGAGAACCCACCTTCCCTTTTCTTTTGATACCAAGCATCTCCTTCCATGCAGCTCAACACTGACTGGGGTAAATATGTTAGAAAGAAGAAAGACTTATTTCTTCTGGTGCCAGATCTACTAAGCAGTCAGGATTTCTTGAGGAACACAGAGGTCTCCTGCAGTCTTTCTCCTCCTTTCCTGAGAACTACTAAACTTGCATCACTTGCATGTGCCAGTGAAAAAGAATTAAAGTCTGCATTAGGCAGCATCTCTGCACATTTCCTTAGGCAGGTGCTCTTCTCTACAGTTCATTATGGAGATGCATACAAGACAAGCTAATTCAGGAGGAGTCAGGAAGCCCAACACCAAACCAATGAGAAGCCTATCAGGAGCCTGATGCCAGCATCACTAGGAGCGTCTTCTTTCTCAAATGCAATGCTCTGAAGCAGCTGATTCCATCTGCTCTTTTCTAGAAGTACTCTATAAAAAGTTGACAACCTTATTTCTTCCTTGCTGTTGTCCCAATCCTCAAGTAGCCTCAGAAACCCACTATAATTCAATGACTATAAGCATCATTTCCATCTACAGAAACGTGAAAAGCTAGGAAGAGGTTGCCCATTCCTTTTGTTTTCAGGATTAGAAATGTTTAATCTAGACTGACACAGTTTGTAAGTGACAGAAATTAGGGTCTGCTTCCCAGAGAGAAAACAAGGCTGTTGGACATGTGCTTTACGTTCCCTGAAGCAAGATTTAAAAATCGCTCTATCGATCCAATAGTTAACCAGCAAATATTACACTCTACACTGTAAGGAAGTGATTTACAGGAGACCTAAAGAAACTATAAAAGGAAATAATACCATGACCTATTGCTTAACACTGGCAAGTCAACACACATAATACTTCTTTAAATCCCTGGTTCGTTCAATTCCTGACAGTCACCTTTATTGAGTGGCTGAAGACTTCATGCACAAACTCAATTTTCATTCCCCACCACTATCCCTTAATACCTGTCCAGATATAATACTCTTTGTGCTAGCATTTTAATTGAATACTAAAAAATAATAGTTCACTGAATGCAAGATTTACTGTAACACATAAAAATAAAATGACAATAAAGTCATACATATAAATTAAGCAAGAAGCCCTGTAATCTAGTCTGTATCAATGCTGTATTTTCTCTCCTGTCAATGTCTCACTCTTCATCTCCTTTGTAGTGTAATAAATTACCATTATTGGTAAATATTTATATTCAGTTCTGTAGCATCAAGATACTGACAGCTCATACAGGTCTCCCAGAAGAATGCTCCCATCATCCTGAGACAACACAAATATTTATCACATTTGCCTTTCTAATGGGTTTATGCCTTTCTGGGGATGACTTCTAAGATCATCTTTATTCTTGTCTCAGCAACTTTTAGCTAAGAAAACTAAAACAAATTAGGACTTTGATAGCCACATGCATACTAGTTAAAATCAATAGCTTTAATTTCCACATTTAAACCTACAATTTTCATCTGACAGGCTCAGCAGGTTTTAATGCACACAGCAATTTACTTTTACTGTTTTAATTGTTTTTAGTCAATCACTTTTATTGCTTCTCTGCATCTGACTAAACAAATTAATAGAGCTATGTTCATAAATGATTACTCTCTGAAATGGCTTGATAGATATATTTGCCAGTTTCACCTCCAATTACTGCCAACATTAGTAATATTTATACCAAAAGGTACATTTATTCAAATTCTATAATTAAGTGAGCAACAGGAATAAAAATAGCCAGAAAATCTATTTTGTGAGCTCTACAGTAGCAAGTCTTGTCCTTCTAGCAGCATTCTCTCCAAGCCAGATAAAAAACCAGCACGACCTGCCTGCATAGTGGGCTGAAAAAAATCTGTATCACAGCAAGAGTCCCGCTTGTATTCTTGCATGACTTCTGCCTGAGAAAAAAGCAGTACATACATCTGCTGAAATAGAAGATCCTGATTCACTAAATGAAGCCCGGTGTTATTCCATAAATCTTCAGCTCTTCTGTCCCTTGAAGAAAGAGAGCACAGCCTTCCCACACACAAGCAGCAAATTGCCCCACTATCTGGAAGCACCTGAGATGTTCAAACCCAGACCTCTAGAGCTTTCGTTTTTTAACTATAATAGGAGAAAAAGTAAGCTAAAGCAAAGAACCTTTCATCAACAGTTCCAGAGCCACCTTTCACTAGCAGTATCAGGGACTGAACACCTTTAAAGTTGAAGATTATAGTTTTCCGCTGCTTTTTGGATGTCTAATCAAATCTAACCACTAAAATAGCTTGAAACTTCTATGAAAAACACTTTTAAAAAGAGGCTTGATCCAATCAGGTAGAGAAAGCCTGAAATTATTTTTCCCCACCTTCCTTCCTTCTCTGAAGAGCAAGTCATCTTGAAGATCTCTCCTCTTCCTCCATTCAAAGAGAAATGAAGTGCACGGAAGAGCAAGGCCACAAACTCCAAGTAGGAGAGGGTATTTCTTGCTTTCTGGACCTAAGCTGCAAGGAAGAGGAGATCCAATGGCCTGCCTGGCCTCAGCTGTGGGTTAGCTTACAGCAGGTGCTGGAGCACACCAGGCTCAGCCCAACTCCACGTTCTTGGCTCTCCACAAATACCTAGCCATGCTCCTCCAGAGGATAACTAAATGCTCCAGCTGTAATTAACACATCAAGTTTTCCTTCGACCCACACCTGCTTTGTCTCCACACTCGTGGTGTACTATAGATTAGGCAAATAAACCTTTGGGGAGAGTATGTCCTGCCATGTCACTGTGTTTCTCAAACATCTTCCCTTGTGAGTGCGGAAATACTTGGTCACAAAGCTCCCATCCCCACATTTACTGAATGTGTTCTTTCTTCTGAGTGGCACCTAGAGTACTAAACCAGCTGCTGCTTTTGTGGAAAAGAAGTGAATGTAGAAGCGATTCTACATTGGTCAAAACTGCTGACATCAAATCAGTTTTTCATTCGGTATTCCTGCTTACGAGCACGCGCATTGATTTAAACCTTCATTGAACAGAAGCCCTTGGAAAGATGCTGGAAACTGATGAACTACATAGTCTGGTTGAAAGGCTCTTTACCTTTCTTTTAGAAACCTGCATAATATGTTATATGAAAGAACCTGGATTGCTAGCTGAGGCTGCTAGATACCTCATGAATATATCAATTTTTAGTCCCTAAGCTATCAAGCTTACACTCTAATGTTTTTCTTGTTATTGCAGTAAAGCATGTGTCACATCAGAAATGTGACTTACCACACATGTAAACTGCAAAAAATGAATCTGTTTCTTGTTGAGGTTCATGCAAAATGTAATTTGGTTTTTTTTCCAGGGTTTTCCATTGACTAAGAAACCAATTCAAGGTATAAGTAGATACCATTTTTATTTTACATTCCTTGGGATTAAACAGATATTTAACCGACATGCAGTTTGTACAAACCCATCCTTCACTGCCCTTGTATTGCACACAAGGAGGCAGTACAGCTGCTCTATAATCCCATCCTTTTGTCATCAGGCAGGACAGCACTCACTGAAATGTTAAACAGAGCAACCAGCTTGTTCTGATGGCATATCCCACAATATGCCTGTGATCAGGACTCTTCAATAAAGAGCTAAGTCTAATAGAGGGCTAACTAAAGAAATCATCCATCAGATTACCTGAGTTGCTGCTGCTCTTAGCAGAGATTGCAGGAAGAACAAATAAAGCCAGAGGTGGTAACAGCATATCCAATCACAGCCAAACATGGCCCCTTTGATCATACAAAGCCTGCTCCTTCCCACCAGTGCTTTACAGCAGAGGCGAGTGATGAACAGACACCGGTCACAGCCACGCCTGGGCACAGCTGTACTCCTGTGGAAAAGAACTGGCGTCATCTTCTTAACTGTGTGCCCCGTGAGGCAACTCAGCAAGGCAGCAGCCTCAGCTCAATGGTAAACCTGCCTTGAAACAGTAACAAGCTGCAAAAATACCCAGACATTTTTCTGCAGGCCAACACCGTGCGACATCAGCCCACAGAAGCCCCTGCAGAATGATTAAAACATTATCCCAGAGTGAATTATTTCGTACAAAATGCACACATGCACTGCTGGGCTGCCTCATTAGCACAGAAAATCTGTTGAGATGCTGTTCTTGATCACTTGTTCTCAAATGTCAGAAGATCTCAAGCAAGATCAGCCTCATAGCAGGAGCCATACCATGCAGAAGAGCCTTTACATCCCTGTCAACCTTCTCTAAATTAACTGGACAAAGAAGTAGCAGTTAAAAAATAACTTGTCCGAGGTCACCTACAAAGTCTACAGCAGAATGAAGAAGCAGGTACAGATCTTGATTTCTGGTCTGGTTTAATACAATCTCTTCTAACCCCAAAGAAGGAAAAACAATATGAGGTAAGGCATCAGCCTACAACAGTACTGTAACTGTTACTCTCTTGGGAAGTATTCATACACCACAGACCAGCACAGCCCATATTTTGGAGCCGGGGACAGAAACCAACACTAAAACTTGCTCACGTTTTCAGCAAGTTTGCTGCTTGGCAGGGTCCTTCCATCTCATCTACCTGGGAAAGACTTGATACAAGCCCCCAAACATTCAATAAACATTCACAGAGACATTACACAGTGTATTTCCAACACATATAATTGTATTGAGAATGCATTGTTTTCTTACCCACTCCAAACTCTCTCTAGCATACGAGCTTATACAGAGCTCACTTTAACGAGCCAAAAACCATAAAAAAATTAAAATATCAAGGTCAGTAGATCAGTACATTGCAATTGAACACATTCCAAATTCTGAATCCAAGAAAACAGCCTTTGTAGTGATACAAGTGCTGGTTGTATCTACCAAGAACTCTATTGCTGCCCTTCAGACCTGCTCTCCATTTCCAAGCACACAGAAGTTCCTTTACTGCCAGTTCCTCTACTGATGGCGCATTTTATTGACAAAATACAGCCAAGCCACCTAAAGCAATTTCAGCTACAGAACCTCTCACACAAGAAGGTAACCAGTTCCCCCATCCACTTGCAGTAGATTTAGATCAGCAAACATGCAGACGCATTCAGATATTTGAAGTCTCATGTCAGCTGACAGTTAAGGACAGGGTAATGCTGTAACAGTGTGTTATCCTGTGCATGCTGCAAGCAGAGCTTTCTTTCCTCAGCCAGAAGGGCTGTGGATTCCCCCTCTGCCACACGCTGGTCCATCTAAGCCTTTTCACTCTCTTCTCCAATTTCCCCTTTCCTTCGTCTCACTGCTTTCTTGAATTGAGTTTCTTATTACAGTTCTTCAAAAATTCTCCTAAAATAACTAATGCCACTTAAAGGCTGCAGTGTTTCCACTCTTAAGAAGTGCCAGATGTATACAAGTCCATTAAGAGTTCAAGTACAGGCTTGGAGCTGCTGCACCTAACAACTAACCAGCAAAAAGTAAGCTGCACAGCCACAAGTAGACAAGTTCCCTATGGCACAAATACTATCACTGCTGAAAATGGCAGGCTCCAACATAACATTATGCTTCTCTTAATTGCAATTGTATAAAGGAAGAAAATGTTTGCTCCAGTATTCATGGAAGAAATCACAAATCTTAATGCATGCCAAGACTCAGAGCTTGATGGGAGAGGGGGAGAAGCCATACAGCAGCACATTACCCCCCCTCCACACACTTCTATCAGGCAGGTTGATGAAAGAAGATGCATTCCCTAACATACCTGTACTAGTTTAAGTCCCAAGCAGAGACTGCTAGAGGAGAAGTGCAGCAGAACAGTGCCTGGCATCACTCTGCAAGAAGCAGGAGAGATCCATGAATGCAAATTCCTACCACATAAAAACATCCCTGGCCTTGCATGACCACGTCACACAGTTCAGCTCTGTTGTCAGACTGGGGGCACACACAAGTGCTGCACACAGCAGCTAGCAGTCTTGCTAACTATAACTAAAATTCTTGCTAACACCTCATGAAGAAAATATACTTCTATGTGGAAGCAAGTGCATTTGTTGCGTTGCTTCTCTTGTTCAGAAAAGAGCATCAAATCCATACTGCTCCCTAAAGATGCTCCACTCCAAACATTGCAGTTTCCTAGAACACAATGTTGGCATAAATGCAGATAGCCAGTACATGGAATACATTCCTCTTTTCATCCATTTTCAGACCCTTCTGAGAAGGGGGCTATTGCCATGACTAGGAGGTCTGGAAAGACCAGAATTACTCAGCTTAAGCTCACTCAGAATGATTTCAGATGTGTGCTCTTCCCTCCCTTCCCCTTTAGAATGGGCAGTACTTCAGAAACCCACTGAACAGTAGGTGCTTCTCATCACACTCTGCCCACAGTCATTCTATCCAATTTCCTATAGTGTGCCACCTAACAAGAGAGCTAAGTTAAAAATCCCCACTTTGTCACATCTGATCCTCTGGACCAGAATTATAAAAATTAGAACTCTCATCCCTCCTTCTAAATCCACATCCTTCCTTTGCGGTGTCAGTGCCCCAGCCATTTTATCAATGCATCTTAACACAGTTGTAATGCAATGGAAAGCACAGCAACGACAGCAGAGCAGCAAGGTCCAAGGCTGCAGCAAGTGAGGATTTGCTCAAACACAACAGCCGAGGGCACAGAAATAAAGGAAAGCATCTGCTTACCTTCAGAAGGCCTCAGGCACGCAGGGACCTCCAGCAAAATCCCCTTGCCTCCACTGCCAACCCTTAAATGAGGTCTGGGAAGGGGTGCATCCTGGCTCCACCCCCTCCATCACTCAGGTACATTGCATGCAGCTGAGCTCCCCTGGGTTGGCCCTGCCTTCCCACCAGGTGCTCAATCACCATTCCAAACCATGACTCAGCATTTCTGCTACATCACATCTCTTCAGCAGAAACAGAAAAGTTTTATTGAATTAAAAATAGGAGGTTTTTTTTTTTTTTTAATAAGGTTCAAGCCTGAGAGAAGACATAATAAGCCTTGCCTATACAGAAACAGCAAAAATTCCACTCAAACACTGTAGAAGTCCAGCCTCTTTCTGTTGTATTCCAGTACTGCTAGACTCATGAATTTCTCCTGCTACCAGCTGACAGACATGCTCAAAATAAATGAGATGCTAACAGGAAGGATCCTCACTACACACTCATGTGAACAGAAGGGTTGCTTTCAAAGTCCACAGTTTCCAAGGTCCAAAGAAGTTTGAATCATTTTTGAATTTCTGTTTTTACTTGGGTTACTGTAGAAAGCTGTGATGATCTATGGCTGCAGCCTTATTGCTGGGCACTACAAAAGGCAGGTCTGCGTGCTGCAAAGGTTGAGAGAAATGCAAAGATTAGGTTAATGTTTTTCATTCAGTTTCTAAATTGAAAGTTCATTCTAGTAATTAAAAATTAGGCAAGAACTTAATAATCTATAAAGGTGAGCCTCCACTGTAAGCAGTTTAAATTGGCAGAACAAAAATATTTATGTTTAAAAGATGGTAACTTAGCAACTACAGAACGATTTAGCTCTCAAACTTCATAATTCTCCAAGTTGACACACAGAGAGATGGGAGCTGCAAATGCTCATGGAGGGCATTTCCTCCAAGTGAGAAAGCTGCCGAAGGCTCTGTGATACTCCTGCACAGTGCCTCGGAAATGCACGCCTCCAGGACAAATCCTTTAAGGTCACATAGCCAAGTTTTCTATTTTAGCAGAGCAAATGCCACAGCTCTAAACAGAGACTCTGCTCCGTGTCCTCGCCACACGCAGACCCCTCTGAGTGCCTGTATCTAAACAAGACAGCCGAGACCTGCAGTTAGAAAGAGAGATCTGAAGAGGAAGGCCTTTGGTACACGAAGCACAGCTCTTGGACTGAGTTGAAAGTCAAAGAGAATGTAGAAAGGAATAAATAATCAAAAGAACAGAAGTAAAAAGAAACTGATAAGACTCTGAGAGGTACAGATGTATTCTGAGATTCCTGGAGCACACACACAAAAAACCAACAAACAACGCTTTTCTTGTTGTTGTTTAAAGTAGATTTTGTTCTAAGCTACAGCATTCTACAGAAAGAAATGCATCATAATAAGAGAAGTTTTGTACTGTCTGCAAGATTTTACTTTATTTCCTGCAGAAACAGAATCCAAGTTGCATGGATTCAGGAAAAGAAGAAGAGCAAGTTCGGGCATTGCCCAAAAACCCAGCAATCAGAGCACTCGTGTTGGTAGGGAAAAGATACGTCAGCAACCTGCTGCAAGGAGTTCATTAGAATCACTGAACATGCTGTGCAGTCATTTACCTGGGCCTGCTGGATGAGGACACCTCAGCATCATAACATCTGAAGGCAAGATCCTGCGTGTGGAAACTGCATGGAGTGAGGCCCATGAAAACATGGACAGTCATTCCTCGTTAAGATTCCCAAGGAGATAACTGACGCCAGTGAAAAGTGGGAGTCTGTCTCACAAATAGTTGTTTACCTTGATGGAGAACCTAGTGTGTCTCTTTAGCATCTTTATAAGTTATTAATAAAATGCCACACAGGGCTGGAAGTTCCGAAAAGAGCACTGGGGCTGATTTGTGAGCAAAGATATAAGCAAATAATGTGAAAAAGTGTGAAACAAGTGAGGGGAGTGGCTCCAAAGGAAGATCTTAATACCGAAGCCGCTCATCTTTCACTTGGAATAAAGGTAGAGGTTATAAGAAAAGTTTATAATGCATGAACCTAAAAGGGACAAGATTTAAAACGTGAAGAGAATCCCAAGTTTGTTAGTTTAAAAACTAAGGCAAAACAAAACAAATTTGGAAGCTGATATCCTGACGTGGAAGAAACCAGTTTAATTTCTCAGTAGTAAGGAGCGCGGCTTTTGGCAGCGTTGCGGTAGCAGCTCAGTTCAACGTCTCAGCAGAGCGCCTTGAGCTGAAGAGCGATGCGAGGCTCAGCAGCGCTCGGTCGGCGCGGAAGGCGGCTCCGGCTGCGGTGCGTTCCCGGGCCTATGGCGCCCCCTGCCGGCCTTCCCGCGCAGCGCCGCGCTGCCCATCCCGTTGGGTAACGGGCACCGAGCCGCCCAGCCCGGAGCCCCAGCCCGGAGCCGGTCCTGCGCAGCCCTGTGACCGGAGGGCGTCCCCGCAGCTGTTCCGTGACGGCAGCGCCCGCTGCTCGGTGCCAGCCCGGCACCGGAAGGCACCGCTCGCAAACAGGATGAAAGGAAGCCAGAGGGATTTCCAGGTCTTTCCTGGAAGGGTCAACTGAGTTTTAGTGTCGCTGTCAGCTGTTGCAGACCTCTTCCCCATTTGGCAGACTGAAACGTAGCTGCTGAGGTGCGACAGAGCCCCTGGCCTCCAGGACGGCCCTGCTGCAGCTCTGCCAAGTGCCACAGCCATGTGCGTCACCAGGGGAATTCGGGTTTCCATCACTGCCGCAGCCCGAGGCCCGGCATCTTTGGATTCTCAATTCCTGCCTCACGCATTGCCCTCATATTCCACAGAGCAACTCTGCATTTTCCCCTCTCGGGTTTCTCATTAGAAGAACTAGGCTGCACATGAGTGTTCTCTCCCTGCTCACTTATTTCAGGAATCCCCGTCTTCTGGTGACCTCAAGGGCAGTACCAGCCCCTTTGCTGCCCTAACCAACCCCACACCCATTGCTGTAACACATCTCTGTGTTGCTGCCACAAAAGACCCATATTTTTGTCAACCTTTTGTATTTTACGCTCACATTTTTGTTTCCCATGAGATTATAGAAAACTTGAATTAGTGCTGCTTGCCAGTCTGCAGCCTGTCTTGAATCCTACAGGTGTTCCAAAGACAGAATTGCTTATCTGCACAGAAATGCATGGCTGAGAAACAGCTGCACAAGAAAACCCCTCTTCTCCATCCTGCTTTTGAACTCCAGTTCCCCCTCCCTCTTCTGTAATCAACAGAGGAGATTGAGATGAGGCAGGGAATATCAGCTTACTTTGCTGCTGAGATTACTTACCTTAAATACTCGGTGAAATTCTCACAGCTGGGTTGCCCATCCCTGAGGTTCTGTCTTGCTGTGTCCCTACTGTGCAGGGAGTCAGGCCTCGCGGATGCTGTGCAGTGCTGGGTGCAGTGCTGGGTGCTGTGCAATGCAGGGTGCAGTGCTGGGTGCAATGCTGGGTGCTGTGCAATGCAGGGTGCAGTGCTGGGTGCAATGCTGGGTGCTGTGCAGTGCTGTGCAGTGCTGGGTGCTGTGCAATGCAGGGTGCTGTGCTGGGTGCAATGCTGGGTGCTGTGCAATGCAGGGTGCTGTGCTGGGTACATTGCTGGGTGCTGTGCAGTGCAGTACTGTGGAGTGCAGTGCTAGGTGCATTGCTCGGTGCAGTGCAGTACTGTGCAGTGCTGTGCAGTGCTGGGTGCTGTGCAATGCAGGGTGCTGTGCTGGGTGCTGTGCAGTGCTGGGTGCTGTGCAATGCAGGGTGCAGTGCAGGGCGCTGTGCTGGGTGCAGTGCTGGGTGCAGCCCTTGGCGGGTCCCTCGGTGATGTCAGCATGCCTTGCTCACCCCATCCCACTCCATCACACCTCAGCTGGATCCCCGGGATCCCTTCTCAAGCTTCACAAGGCACAAGCCGGGTTTGGTGGCAGTAGGGGCAGCAGAACCCCAGCGCACAGCCCCGCCAGGGGCGTACGGCCGTCGAACCGCCCGAGGCTCAGAGCCGACCGCGCCTCAGAGGCAGCTCGGGGGGCAGCGGGGCTGGGGAGTTTCTTCTCTACAGCGACGTTCCAGCAGCTCCCACCTGGGAGCAGTTCCTACAACACGCGTCCAGCACAGACAGCCCCTTTTTTTCAGCGGACCAGCCTCACTGTGACAGAACCACCGCACGGCGCTGCGGTGCAGGACACGAGCGGGCAGAGCGAGCCGCTCGGCGCCGCGCCTCCCGCGGCTTCCGCGCCCCCCTCACAGAGCGGCGACCGTTAGGAGCGTTGGGCGCGTGCCGCCAGGCGGCGCTGCGGGCAGCGGCACAGCGCGCGGCAGCACGGCGCGGGCAGCTCGCGCACCTCAGGCGTCCGCGGAGCCTGGGGGCGCTGCGCGCTGTTAGAAAGCCGGGAGCACCGCAGGGATCCACGCAGCTGAGGTTTAAACATCAATCCGGCAGAAATCGGAGCTGCTGTAAAGAAGCGACGTGAAGCCCTGAGTTCGGTTATAAGCCACAAGGGAGCGCTGCTGGAGGACGCGCGAGCAGAGCCGTAGCACGGCGCGTGCACGGAAACAAAGTTAGCAAGGGGTCAGAGGTGCTTAAAGAACAAGTTTATTGACAATTCCATCACACATAAACGTCCTAAAAGAAAATGTCAGAGATCTCTAAACTTAGAAATTTTAAAATTTTGTTCTCATTGGCAAAATACACCCCCCGAGAAAGAAAGAAAAAAAAAAGAGATGTCACCGTGTTTTTTAAACTAATTGCAACATTTTGGATCAGTCTTTTGATTTTGTCATACACGTCCAACCCTTCAGCACAGTGAATATGAGTCCAGTTTGCCTTCTGATGGAATCTGAAGAGGGTTTTCCTCTCTGCAAGCACCTCCAGAATCCTCTGCCTGCTTACAAACCAGCAACGCCAGCGGGGAACAACTGCAACGTTCAGTCTGGGCCAAATTATCCTGGTAGCAACCGCAGCTGAGATTCCTCCTGCGTGACACAGAGCACACGGTGCCGTACAACAAACCATCAGCATGCATCTCAGGTCGTTTCTGTACTTCAGGTATGCGAACTTAAAGCCAAAAAGGGTCAATGCTGATAAAAATGTACTCGGATGTTTCGTAACATTTATATTTATTGCTTTATATGAATACTGTATTGAAAGCCCAAGCATTCAGTTTACACACAGAAATTATACAATTATATACCGTTTCACAATGGCAGTGAGCACTCATTACAATCTACAAAAATCTACTTTACAGAAATTTAAAAATCCTAAATATCAAAAAGGTACAGTTGAAGAAAACAGGTATAAATTTGGCAGCCAGTAATTGTGACCGGGAGGTTGCAGCTTGCATGTCTTTAGATATGGGACCTGGAAAATATCGAGAGGAAAGCAGTAGTTGTGCTTTGAGCTGGTTTGAAAAAAAAACAACGTAACACTGGCTGTCAAGGTAGCATGTTCAAAAATATTGAGTTCACTTCCAAAATGTTATACAAATCATGGTGAATTCTATGCACATCTAAACCTGTTCTTTAGCTCAGGTACGTAACTACTGCCACACCGTAATTCATCCAACCCGGCGGCGTGATCAGATCAATGCCATCTGCATACCTCACAACGACTTGGAGACTCCTCTGTAATATTCACAATGCTCTGAGGAGCACCAAAAAGGCAAGTACCTGTTCGTTTCTCCCGAGATACTTCCTGCTTGTGTCTTCAAACATTTCTCCTACAAAAGTTCAAGCTAATGTTTCGATTACAAGGTTCTCAACATAAAGCACATTTTCTCATAAATAAACGAAATCCTTTCACTCAGGCACCTCAGAAGTATACAAAAGTGTTGTCATTTGAACAGTTCTCTTGGAATGTGTTTACTCTGGTGTTTTCAACAATATTTCCAGGGTTTCATATGGGCCAGATCTTATTTGCCTTTCTTTTTTTCCCCCAGAGGCAAAAGACAGTGCCTTGAAAGGTGAACTTAGTCTTCTCCTATAGAAAAAGTATTTGCTGTATTTATCTTTTGTAGAAACAGAAAAATATAACATTTCCCCCTTAGAACAGTGAGGGTACACATACGTGTGCATGCGTGCATATATGAGTGAAATGCAACACATTTTAAACACACAACGTAAGGTTTCATAGTGTGTATTCAAATAAAAATCTGGAAACCAGCATGAAACCCCATAACTCACATGTTAAACGTTGAAACTGTAACCAAAATATGAAGTAACTGCTATAGCTGTCAGAAAAAGACGAGACAAAAAGCTTGCTTACATACAACTAGGTGTGGTAATCTCCAAAAAAGTTGTCAAAATTATAATTACCTTCCAGTTTAAAAACCTTTATTCTAAATAAAAAAAACTATACACAAACCACTGATTTGACCAAACGAAAGTTCAGCGGTAAGCAGGACCTGAAGGAGCTGGTATTCACAGTTCTTACCATGTACAACTCTTTCAAGGTTCAATCCAAGAAGTTTATTTTACAACCTGCTTCTTTTGTAAAACTAAAGGTCCACTTTATTACATAAAATTATTTATACAGTGTAAAACCGGAGCCTTATGGAAAATACTGCATCTAAGTGTATTTAAATTAGTCTTGCTCCATAGGTTCATCTGCAACTTCTGTGGCTTCCTCACTGTTTTCCATAGGGGTTTCTGATGAAGATTCTGGAGTTTCACTACCATAGGACCCTAACTCTTCAGTTTCACTGCAGTCAGCTCCGCTACTGACTGATCCACTACTTTCACTGTTGTCTGAATGTAAATCCTTCTCTGCTTGAGACTGATCAGACTCCTCCATTTGATTGTTCTCCTCAGAGGACTCTTCATTCACAGCTGAGGACTCCGTGTCCTTTTCTTGATCTTTTCTGTCTGGACCAGCATTTCTGGGAGACATGAAGGACTCTAGAAATGGTGAAAGGACAATAATTACTACAGCATTTTTAAACAACATTTAATCTTGCTATTTTCCATTCCCAGCTACGCCAAGCAAAGTTGCTACAATGCAGAAGAAGTGACAACCCCAGACTTTGAGATGTAACATATTAGCCAACGTCATCGCAAGAGCCAGGATCAGGTCAGTCAAACTGTCCTCATAAAGCACAATTTTGGATTGAACAAGTAGCTTCACTTCATTGGTGCCCCACTGGATGAAGACGCTTTAAAAAAAGCCACTTGTTCTTGCTTCCCCACATTTCCTTTCTTGTCTCCTGATAATGCAGTCTTCTGGAAATGAAGAAAGGAAATCCCAACTTCTTGGAAAATGCACAAAGATAATGAAAAATCTCAGTTACCTTCCTCGTCCTCCTCCGTGCGGTGCTGTCTTGCGCAAGTAGAATCTTTATCCTGAGACGTAGAGGATGGTTCTGTTTCTTCCCCCATGCCTAAAGAAACTTCGCTGGAGGCAGATTGGTTTGGTGCATCCCTGGCTTCCCCTTCTTTGTCGAATTTAAGTCTTTTTACCTCATGCCCTTCCGCTTCTGCAGGATCATCTTCAGAGTGCTTATTTTTTACTGGGCTGCTCTGAGCACCTTCTGAGTCAGATGCTGGTGAGTCACTATAAACAACAAGAGCAGCTGTAGGGTGTTTTTTTGTTTAAGAAAGACATTCTGCAGCCTGTCACACTTTTTTTTTTTTAGTAGCTTTTCAAATCACACATTCTGCAGGAAAACAGTGAAACTTGCTTCAGGTACTACAAGACAAAACCTCAACATCATCACTCCTGCTTCACCTGATTGCTGATGAAAACAGTGATCACGCTGCTCTGGTTGCTCTACATTCCAGACAGTTCCTACTGTCAGCTTTAATGGCAAGTATTTATGAAATATCACATCCAGTTACACTTTATCATCTTGGTACAAGTATGATAACTGGATTTCTGAACTCTATTAATATTCACTCTGCATTTTTACTACACGTTCCTTACGCTATTTGTAAAGATACACTATTTGAAAACTGGAGCCAGTAGTTACTCAGCCCAAAAAACAGTCAGCAAGTATTTGAACCCTCCTGCAGATATTCCTCGAATTACAGGTAAGCTGGAAGGCCATTCCCTTTTAAAGTATTTTCAAATGCAAGTGAAAAACAGATGAGAATAACAAAAACTCAAAATGCATTAGTCCTCACAAACCTGTGTTTCTTATCTTCTGTTTGCTGCAAATTTGACTCTTTATGTTCCGTGCTGTCCGGCAAACCGTTTGTTGTCATAGGAGCTGACAAAGAAACCTTCGGTCGATTTACTGGTCTGGGAGTTCCAGGACCATTTACGTTTGATCTTTAAAAATAATGACAATAAATGAATTATCAACTACAGGAAGAAAACAGTAACAACCAACCAATCCTTTTATGAAAGGAATTTGTTCCTCACAGGTAGAAAGCAGCTATAAATCAGTTCCTAAAAGATCTTGGGAGATACAAGGGTGAGGTGGGTGCACTTTCCTATTTTACTCAATACAATTTCTAAGCCTCCAATGGAAACAGTATCACAAAAACTTTACAGTAAAAAAAAAAAATTCTAAGCAACAAGGTTACAGAAGTATCAAACAAGAGCACGCAGGTATCCCCCCATCCTTCTTCCATCCCTCTGCCAGTATTCCTGCCATGAGGCTCTCTTTGGGCTCAGAATAGGTAAAAACACGAGGGATTTGTGCCAGCTATTTCTGCAACAACCTGGCTGAAAGAATTAACTCGTGATGTTCATTAAACTTACCTCTCAGAGTAACCTGGTGAATTTCCTGGGAACATTACGCCATTCATCCGATTTAAACTACTGGAATTATTTTTCCTTAAATAAAATTAAGAAATCAGAATTAGAATGTTATGAATGAAATAATATTTCCAAACTACTACGTGGTACAGGTAAGCACCTGCAGATCACTACTGCCACTGCCGAACTATTTAGTCTGAAAACCAAACTCTGTGTACTTACTTTTGTCTACAACTACTATCAGGAAGAGAAACACATTGCACAGGCACTCATTCTTCTACCTGCTTACATACACTTATGCTATACTTATACAATGCTGAAGTTCCAAGGAGCTGAAAAACATCATACTTACTCTGAAGATGGGTACACACAGCTGACAACCATGACATTCTGTAATACACAAAAAACGCGTTAAGTGTTCAGAAGTGGAAACTTCTGCTCTTGACAACAGCCCAGAACTTCAAGGGTTACAGGATTTGGTCAATTGCTGAAGTGCTTTCAAACAAGTTTTCTTCAGAGATATCAACAGATGGAAAAATCAGAGAAAAACTGTCTTGGCTCCCCCTCTACAAATCAGACCACGGTTACATTAAAGGCCAACATTTTTGTGAGTGGATTACTGTCAAAGACAACCACGCTAAACCTCGGGCCTCAGTCTCTGTACTTTCTATTTGAAGTGTCCTCGTAAAGCAAAACAAAATGCTCACAGTGCTGGAAAACTCCTGAATCGCTGAAGAAACTCCGTTTGTCCACACAGGGCCCCACGCTGCCACCCAAGCACCAGCAGCGGGTTTTGGCACTTGCACTGCTGCACTGCTCTGACCCACACCAAAAGGGCACAAATGATGAGCTGTGCTTTGCTTAGCTACCTCTCTCATGAACGGCACTGAAAACTAAATCCATTCTAACACCTGGAAACCTAGCTTAAAAGTGTGTCTAGCTTATGAGTTTGTCTTCTCTTAATCAACACTCAGGAAAACTACATGTGGCTTTTTTTTTTTTTATTATTTTTTGCAGTGCCACCTAAATGAACCCAAACTAACCTTAATGAAAGATTGCCACAGAACTTGAGGTATTGCTTCACAGAACTCATTTTGGCTGATCACTGCTTTGCAAAATCCATGTTACCATTTATTACTGACCATGCAAGGATCTATCTGACTGTATCCTCTATAACAGTGAAAAAAGGCCCCTTTGAAAGTTAACTCTCGAGAAGCTAAACTTTCTTTGAATTTTCTGAGTAGAAACTTAAAGCTGACTTTGCTATCAAGAAAATCCAATGTGGAACCACATTCTGAAAGTCAGATATCTACTTTTGAAAGACCCCAAATTTCAACAAAGATGATGAAATACCATTAAATGACATCTGTGTGCTTTGATGAAGCCACACCGTGTGACATAAAAGGATTTAAAAACCTGGTACAAAAGACACTGTGGAGAAGAGAGGCTTCTTTCTCCTCCATCTAATCTGAATCCAAAAGAGAAAGGAAGTAAGAGATAAATATTTCAGCTGATTATTTGATTGTTTTCCGTTCAGACTCAATAGGAAGAGTGGCATTAAGCCCTCAGAACCTACAGTTGGAGTACTCTACACTGATTAGGAAACACAACAGCTACAGTCCTGATACTCAAGCTCTAGCAAGTCGTACCGCATGTTCTTCTGATGTTGAAACATGCAGAAGTAACTCACATAATTAAGAGCAGCTACGAGCTGTTCTATGAGCCAGACTGAAACCAACAGACCTTTGGCAGTGATTTAAAGTTACTCAAACAGTAATGGTGATGGTTTAGCTGCGTGCTCTCTCAGAAAAATACATACCTTTTCCACACCTCTTAGAAATTTGTCAGTTCCTGTGTAATTCCTCCTAGGATCTGTTAGCAACTCACAGAGTCGCTGAATAGTGAAGGGGATGCTGCAATGAAATAGATTTATAACAATTTAATTTTATTTTAATGAGTATGACTGCAAGGAAGCAACAATATTATTGCTTCCCCCCCTTATGGAGAGGAAAAGAAAAAAAAAAGCCCTGAAATTTGTTATTATTAGCAATATAGGATAAGTCAAAGCCTTATTTCCCTTGATTTCATATACCGAGATATTCTTCTGTGCTCACCATGACAACTCTTAAGTGGTATCCCAAAGAAATCATCCCACAACTCAATCCATTGGAATGATGAAGAGGAAAACATTTAACTTCAGAAATCAGATAATCAACAGTAAAATAGTTGAAGACTGTATTTATTAGATAGAACAGGAAGGGAAGTGATTCAAAACAAATTTGAGTCATACACACTAGATCTAAAAAAAAAAAATTCTCAACTTGTAGTTTATTTCATGTTTTACAAAATACATTTACAGAAAAAGCACCAAGTGTTGGAATTACTGGAATCATTAAGCTTTAGTCATTACAAACACTACAGTATTTTGCCACAACTGGACAGTACACTTATCTACCAAGGAACATCTCAATAAGAATAATTAGAGTAAGATATACGAGTCTGTAATATCAAGTTTGTACTTTGCTTTCTGACAAGGCTGCAGAGTTTCATCTGCTTAGATGAGAAACTGACCTTCAAGTACGCAATGCTTTACACACGTTGACCTGAGATGTCATACACTTTCACTGTAAATTCATATACAACGTCACAATTTAGGCAAGTCTGACTTTTCACAAAGTGATGCAATAAGATAAAGATCATTTATGCATTGTTACAGTTGACTATTTCAAGTCTGACATCAACATTTCAAAAATACATCTAAAAGAATATTTGATACAGTGATACTTAAGAACCAGTTCTTCACTGAGAACGACTGATACACCAAATGCAGAGCATCAATACAAATGTGCATACATATACATGTCTACGTATACAGTGCTGCGCTGTTATTTTTTTGTAATTCACCTTTTATTTTCTAAAGAACTGAGTACACACAGCATCTTAACCCTGATTTATTAATTAACGCAGCGACTCAAGCTTATTTCATTAGCTAAAAAGCCACATTGTTCAAGATGCACAGATCTGCCACCGGTTGGGTGAAAGCATGTCAGCACAGCTACCATTAATGATACCACAGCACAACTCTCCACCTCAGGCGAGCAGAGTGACCAAGTATGAAGGCTCTAATTACACTGTCCAGAACTGCCTGCACATTGTGCTGCTGAGGAAGTTACAAATTGGAGAACAGAGAGGAGACGTGCTGCAGTGTAGCACCTTCAGCCTGAGCTCCAACAGAGCTACCTGAAAGATCAGACTGACCACCACTCTGACCCTGCTAATTAGTTAATAACTTCTATTTACCCTGATTTACATCATACTAACTTATCTTTACTTGACCTCTAGGAATGGGAGATGGTCCAGCTAATGTCTATCAATCAGCTGCAGACAGAATGCTGCCAATAAAGCACTGCATCAAACACTGCTGCTGTTCAGCAGCCTCTGGTGGCACAGTAAGCGTTCTGACCCCAAGCTCCTCAGGACAGTTTCTGTGCCGTGTTCGCCTTCAACCAACTTCCCAACCCCCCCCACTCAGTCACACAGAGCCATTCACTCCATTTGTTAACTGCTCCACACAGGTACAGCACTAATTGAAACCTACTGTTTCTCATTTTGCCTTTGTGATGACAAGTCTTTAATTAGAGTCTTCCTGAAGTTTTCAAACTGTCCATTCAAATTCAGGTTACTTTAGAGAAACAATAGAATTTTAAACTATCTTTCATCAACCAAACACACAAAACAACCTGGAGAATCATGGCCTGGCTCAATGCTATTCAGCTGTATCTAACGTGGCACGTTGGGAACTTTGGGAGTTCAAAGCCATGACACAACTTCTGCACGCTGGTACAGTTCTGGTTACTTGAGAAGTAAGCAAACTCAAGAGTGTGAAGCCCAAAGCTGCACTCCTATTTCACTATCTTAGGAGTTCAAATAAAAGCTAAAACCAATTCTGTTTCCTCCTAAACTTTCCATAATAAGCTGAACTTTGTTTACTGAGCAGTAGATGGCACCAAGTGTCACAGCATCACATCCTTTGCATATAATTTCTTCAACATCTATACATCTTTTTAGCTTGCAAAATCCAAACTAGCTTAACTGCTGGTTAATTATGAATTCTTCCATTCTAAAAAACCCTGTAATTTAAAAATACTTCAGCAGGAACTGAAATTGCTGTAGGTCTATACACAAAACTAACGTGACAGTTGTGGGCAGTACGAGCAGTGATCTTTTTCAACGCTTAGAGAGATCACTGGTTCAGTGCACAAACTGCATGAGTGCTCCTGACCTGTCCTCTCTGGGTAACCACACCTATCTTAAAATCCTAAATGCTGTCGTTACAGCTAAAATATTCAGTCTTGTTCAAAATGAAGACCAAATTACACATGCCATACATTTTAATTATTACTGAGGAAGCATAGAAAGCAGATGAACTGTCTAGAATGCAAGGCACATTAACTCAATTTGTATTACAATTATAAATGTTAATTTTTTGGATGCTATGAAGACTCCCCTGCCATCTAAGGTCTCCAGTGACCTCTGGAACTTTCTGCTTTACCAACAACAGTAAAGAGAGCAGTAACTCTTTCAAGAACTCTTTCCTACTTCAAAGGAATTCTGAAGCACAGCATGAGAATCTGGCTCTAGAAGAGCATCGTACACAGTGTCAGTGAGATACAGCCAGCTTAAAGCAGCCAGTCTCACATCACTTTTATGAAATCCTTCTGTCCTGCTTTTAGACTACTAATAAACACATCCTAACAATAAATTCATATCAAATGGCTTCATTGTCCACCACGGTACCCTGCAATGACATGCAGGTCTCAAGATGCTAAGAAGCCTAAATACAGACAACTGCATAAACTGAAATTGGATTCTGTTAAATTTTTGAACACATATTCATAGCACATGAGACAGATTTCTAAACCATATCCTCACTGCAGGAGCTGCAGTTTTTACTAAATTAACTACTCCACAATCCCAGTTCCTGAAACATCCTAATTTATTATTTTCTTCAAGACAGTTAATGTACACAGTTTGCTTCCTCACAGACTAGATTCACCCAGTCGAGACACTGGTCAGTGTCAGCAAGTCAGACACTCTTCTCAAGTAGTCCAGCAATACAAGAGAACAGCACAGCCAGAGTCAGCTCCACGCCTGGGTCACCCAGAGCTTTGTTTAGTACCCTTGGGAACAACAGGAGATAACAGCAGCCCATTCATTAGCATCCTCAGTGTGGGAACATTACAGATTTCGTGGGCAGCGAAGCATTAAGACAAAGCTGGGGGAGGCAGGAGATAGGCAGACTGACACAGAATGGGTTTACTTCTAAACTGCTTCAGTGCAGTGCCATATGGGGTAGCAGAGAACACGCCGAATTGCGCGTTCTTAAACCCGTCTCATACAGGAGCAATTTAAAGCCTTTTGTCTTTGTGAGGGAATCAGACCTGACTCATAAAAGACACTGCAAGTGTATTCATTTGTATGGAAGAATGACAATAAAAATCATTAACCTAACATCAAACCACAGCACTAAGGATATGTTAGCAGCACCGCTCAGCTGGAATCTGAGGGTGAACGAGTGGCAGGTCTCACAGTGTGCCCACTGGCTGACAACTGAGAAAAATGCTGAGCAAGTCTCTCATAAGCAAATACTGAGTCTCACAAGCACAACGGATCAACTTACGGCCAAGTACAAAATCCAGTTAAGGAATAAGAGAAACACTACGCAAGCTATTAAAATTACACAGCAAATAAAGACACCCTTGACAAAAAATAAATCAGGAGCTTTATTTAAAATGAAACAATTTCCAGAATTACAAAAGCAACAAAGGGTACACACTTGAAGACACAGTCAGCAATAGATTGAACAGCACAAGTCTCTGAGCCAGTGCTGCCTCCACTACGAGTTTGAATCTGGCAGGATGTAACAATTCAAAACCAGGCACACCTTGCCTCCTCGCTGCACCACGTTTATCACAGTTAGTTCTTCACAGCCTACTGAACTGCCACAGGTTTAAGAACTCAACACCCCAAGAATCCATTCAAACTAAGTATTTCAAAGTACGTTGAAAGAAATCTGGCTTTAATTTAAGCTATTTTACCTGCAACATGAAAGTAGCACTATGTCCCTCATCGAAGTATTTGCTAAAAATCTACTGATACACTGGAAAACCTGAACCTGAAAAAACGGTGAACGTGCCATAGAACGTCAACGTTTTCATTCAAACACCATACTATAAACTACTACTGCCTGTATTATTTTAAAAGCATAGTAAAAGAAAGATGTTATACTGCTATGACATTTCCAAGGTGCACATTTATTTCTGCTCATTGATTCAAGGAAGTGGAATGAACTGTCAGAGACAGAGCAGGATACTTAGGTTAAAAAAGGATCAATTATTTTTCTAATCCTGAATTTAGGCAACAAATATTACATACCCATTAAATCCAGTGACAATTTTCAGGATTCTCTCTTTCATCTCTTCGAAGGGAATATACTCCACATTTGGATTGGGAGGCCCTCTTGGCTCAGGAGCTGAGGTTCTGAAATCATCCATTACTTTCTCCAGTTTGAAAATGAAATAGCCTTTAAACTGAGACCACTGAACCCTGCACAGAACACAAGAATTAAGATATATGCAAGTCAGCCACAAAGCCACGGAAAAACACACACACAAAAAAAACCAGCATAACTTTATGACTGTAAAACTAAACTCAGGCCAGTATGACAACTGCAGGATGGATGAAGCAACTAAGGTAATCTTACTTCGCATACTACATTTAAAGCATGATAATTATTTGACAAATTACAGCAAAACACTGTTACAAAAGTTAACAGTCATTAACAACAGGGTAAGCCAGTTCCCCAGCAAAACTACACAAGAATTGTATGGAAATTACACATATTTCACAGCACCACTGGGCCTGCAGTGCAGCCTCAAGTTTTCACTGAACTTGCTGGGAAAGTTTCAAGTCTGGAAACCACGCAGCAATTGTACCCAGCGCTCTGTCTTCTGTTACAAAACCCCACGAAAGGCCTTTTGTAGTTGCCTGTTCTGCACCTAGGCACCCTCAAAAGCACTCAGGGGAACAGAGTTTTCTCAGACAGGCAAATACATCATGTATCACTGTTACCACCTCCTCATAAATAACTGAGCAAACAAACCATACCCACAACAGATTACCTGGGAGTATTGATTACCTGCTGCATTACCACTGGGTTTCATCATTTAAGAATTCTATACGTTCAAGTTTTCAAGAATGAGTTTCTGAACTGCACAACAAACAAGGACTGAAAGTACTGAGAGCCCCTGTGCAGCACAGCCCACACAGCAGCACAGCAGCCATTCTGGGCTTCTGACAGCAAACATTTCATAACAGCACAGGAAGCAAAATGAAAACAACCCATTCAATTCAGTCACTACTGCTGCACGACAGAAGGATCTCCATGACTGTATTCACCGTGCCTTAATTACATGTATTGAACACTCAAACCATAACACTCAACAACATCTGGCTATGTATCTTTAAAATAAACTTGCTTTTGACAAGAAGATCACCTCTTGAAAGGCAGGAAAATTGGGTTTTTATTTGTTTTTTTTTTTTACTATTTCCTTCAGTGAAAGTAGTCAAAAATTAGTGTCAAGGCAGAAAAATTTGTATTCCTGTTTCACCAGACGATGAAAAGGACACGCAGAAGTTGGTATCAGCTACTTCTCAACTCGTGAAACTCACATCTCACATGGAGCAAAACAACCAGTTCACAGATGATGGGCAGAAATCCGTTACCAAACACAACCCAAAAATCAAGATGAAAAAATGCCTTATCCCAGGGCTTCACAAAGCAATCTATAGCTGCCCTCCAAGTGCTCTCAGTCACCAGCACACATTAGAAGACGAGGCACTTAGCCAGAAACTGTAATGAGAAGAGATCAAGACAGAATTCTCTGTTTTCAAGGAAAAATGGCAGACTGCACGTTGCACACACTCTGAGAACAACTTCAGCAGTAGCATACAACACCTCCTGAAGAGCTGCACAGTCAGAATGGGAGACACTGAAATGAGCAGTTTGCTAAGTACTTCCCCTACTTAAATCAACACCCAAATGGAAGTAAAAAAAAAAACAACTTTGAAATAGCTTTATGTACAACCTCATTAAGTTTTATATACTAGAAAATAGCTGGCAAACAATTTAAGCTCTGTAAAGAAGCCAAATTGAAGAAATTCCACAGAGAAAACACTATTCATGCATTCTCCTGAGCAGACTTGTTTATAAAAACTTGTTCTTCCCACTCAGCATTGCTCAGAATCAGCCTTTTCTAAATACACACATCTTCCATCCGTGTTCTTGCTGCCCGCTGACCTGTGACCGAACACGAAAGTTCCTCTGAACACTGATCTCTAGAAACTGCCTCAGAAGCAATGCTTTCAAAAATGAGTTTGTCCTGAGATGCTTTGGTTCAATGTATTTGCATTCTACAATAGGAACAGCTTTGCTAAATACTAATATATGTAAATATATATATAATTATATACATTTTACCTACATTTAAAGCATGTTCACTACAGTGTCTGGGTCATCTTGTTTAATCACATCTGTACAAACACAGCTCCCCTAGGCTAATGAGCCTGTGATTCAGATACTCTAAATCATCTTAAGGCATTTCTGCTTAAAGAAAGAGTCCTCCTGCTTCCCTCCCACCAACTCCTGCCCCATCCCTCCCTTATGTTAGCCTAAAGGTTTTGCTCACATACACAGAAAATCAGAGAGAAAGACAACAAAACCTGATTATAATAAAAAAGCACCCAGCCAGGAAAGAAATCCCCAGAAGCAGGAAGGAACGAAGCAATCACAGCATGCTTCCCCAACTGCAGCTTGAACAGCTGCACATATCCAAGCAGAATCACACACCACAAACTCTCCCAAGAGAAATGTGAATGCTGATATTATACACCTAAAATTTTAAAGTGGAGAAAGAAAGTTTAATAGTCAAGTCACAAATGAAAGCATAGAAATTAACAGGGTGCACCAGCCTAGTCTGCCTTTGTGAATTACTTACACAGATGATACCACGTCCCAGCTTTGGGACTAATTATGCTAGGAGGTATTCACAGATTTTTTTAGCACTGTACCATCGTACCTGATTGAACAGACAACAAAACGAAAATCAGAAGAAAGATCTGAGTGTATTTACATGTAATTAAAGAGCAAGCATGAGAACGGGCTGGGGAAATGAACTGGATCCAGAAGATACAAAGTGAGCACAGAGTTTAAATAAAGTGCAACAAAACACCCAATGAAAGAAACAAAAAATACATTTAAAATGCCCTTCTACTTCCAGAACAAAATCCCAGGGTGGAAGCAGTTCTGTGAAGGACGTAAATTTAAGCCCTGTGAAGAAAGGCACAAAGGAGTACAGTGCAACTCCACAGTTACACCAATACCACAAAAATGTACTTTGCCACTGAGAGTGGGGAGGCACAAAAGATCTCCACTGCACAGAGAAGGAGGAGTTTAAAAAAAAAGACAGCTTCACAGCAGCAGAGCTGAAACAAGAGCTAGCACAACCTTCATTAACGCTGTTCTCCCACCTGTACTTCACCTGAGTGCTTGTCTGATGGAAGTAATTCACTGCTACCCATCAACCAGCCTGAGAAACTCACCAGTTCCTCTTTCATAAATAGCACTCCTCAAGAAGGGACAAAGGTGACCTTTGGCAGAAAGTTCACATAACCTCATGCTGTTTTTACTTAAACGAGTTACAAACTAAAAGCCAGCTCTTTCCAAGATTGCTTCTCTGCTGACGTGATTTGCACAGAAGTCATCTTTCCAAAAACGCACAGCAAAAACAGATTGCATTTTAGATGGATATAATTTAATCCTATCACTCCCACATCTCTGGGAAGGAGGAATAGAAAACAGCTGATAGATAGAAGCACTTTCCCTAACTCCCTTCTCTCTTGCTTACTTTAAATATTTGTACTGACGAAACTCAGAAGGCAGCTTTGCCCTTTACTGCACTGCTTATCACGAGAGAGAGCCCCCATCGACAGCCTGCACTATTACAACTCGTATGGCACAGAGTGAACTCCTGTTTCCCTCCTACCACCCACAATCGATCCTACTGCCCTCCGGCACGCTCTGCAGGAGGCAGGAAATTTCAACAAGAGCAAAAAGCCAACGCTGTTTAGCAAAGCAGCTCAGGAAAGATTTGGCAAAAATTAAAAAGCAAACATTCAGTAATTGTGAAAGGCTACTGGGGAAACTGAAACCCAGAAGATGACAGGAAAACACACCAGCTTTCAGAGAACCAGATCAAGTAAAGGAAACCAGGCAGAAGCTGCAACTCTCCTGCCCCTCTCACCCCAACACGGGTCCTTTCCAACTGTTCTCTAGAAAAGCATCCACGTTGAATAAACACACTGCAGCAGTATTTCTTCATGTATTTAGGACTTCTTTCCAAAACACAGTGATCCCTAAACTCACTAAATGAGTTGTATATTAAATGTAGTCTGGAGTACAAGCACACCTGAAAGTGCAGAACTACAGTAAGTTATGTAGCTCCTTTCCCAGCACCTGTTTGCAAGTATCAGATACAACAGTGAGCTTCCACACGTGGTTTACATGTTCACTCCAAACAAAGCAATTTTAATTTACAAAACTGAATAAGACACGTGGAAGGTAAGTCAGGACGACACCTAACATTAACGGAAGAACAGGAGGAGTGATTCAGTATGCCTGAGACAGGACTACCTCCTGAAATGGAAGTACTGCAATTGGAATTGCTTCACAGATTACAGGTGTAATTAATAACAACATTATATGGGAAGGACATTAAGCTTCTAGAGACTTAACTATGTACTTAAAGCATTAGGAGTCCCAGTGGGATGTCTGCCTTCAGATTTCACAGTGTTTAAGTTCATTACAAAATCACTTGGTTTAAATTTTAAGAGGATGCCATCTGTTTTGGATAGATACTATATGCCAGAAATAACATAATACAAGGAAGGAACCAAGAAAAGATACTGAACAAGACCGTGAAAGAAACATCAGAATGTAGCATGAGGCAGAAGCATGGGGTGCCTCCCTTCCCACCCTTCTAATGCCACTGCTGCCTGGCAAGCAGATATTGAAAATAAAATACAGACTGCAGCAAATGGTGAACTTTGGATGCACACAAACACTTAATGTGCAGCTTAACTGATTTTAACATGAAGTCCCCAAGACACAGAACGAAAGACCCAGTGGACAGTCACAGACATGAGACTGTCACATTAGCTTCCCCCAGTTACTGCTTATCTACATTACATTCCCAGAGAGTTCCTTGTAGGAAACAGGTGCTTTTGTTTGTTTTCTTTTAAGTGAAACGATTTGTCAACTTTAACTGTTTCCTCCTTCTACACCTTCCTCTGGAGCTCATGCAAGATAAGATATGCGGTAAAATGTAATCTCTCCAAGCTGTAAGAAGTAAAATTAAGTTTTCACCCAAGATGATTCCTTTTCTACTCTGATCTCCCAGTGAGATCTCCAAAACCATCTGAGAAGTCGAAAGACACAGAAAATGAAGTGCACCCAGCAACCACGCGTCCCATTCAAACCCCAGTGCAAGTGCTACACTTGCCAGAGCGCTCTTCACAGCCTCACATGCAGCCAAACTGGAACAATGAGGACCAGAGGGAGTATGGCAGTTCTCCAACCAAAGGCACAGGACATACAGAACTTCCCCTAGGCCTGAGATACTTCAGGGCAATCCCCTTCCCCCAGTCTGTGGAACTGATGGACTGCAGTCCTCCGGGTGAGCAGAGACTGAGGCCACTCTTCCTCACTCATCTCCACTGTCGGTGATTGCTGCCCTCTCAGATGGGAGGCGCTGCCCCACCACGTCCTGACCCTACAGCTGGCATCTGCACCTACAGGGTAAGTCTGCTCTGCTGCCCCTACACCCTGCTGAGATCCCACAGGCACACATAGCAGGTAGCTATTCTAACCACAGTCATAATGCTGAGATAAGGAATCAGATGTGTGATAATAGAGAGCAAAGCCGTTCATTGAAGCAGCTGTCCTTACATATCAGAAAAATGAACATCTTACTTAACTTCACTCTAACTTCAAATTCACTCAAGTTTAGACTTTTCTACTTCCCACGTTACAGCTTACAACTCACCACTGTTATGCAATTAACCACAGTCCCATCATTCTGCATGCTGCTATTTTCACCAACACACTGCAGATGAAATTCCAAACAGTGACACTAGATTTACACACCAGATTTTCACACCAGAATTCCCTGTGCATCAGTGAAGTTTCTTAAATACCTCTGGCAAGCAGACAAACTCTCAAACCTAACAGTACAACTAAAGCCACAAGCAAACGCTAGATTATTTTTCAGCATTTGTGAAGGTGCAATTAAGCTGTAGGTGAGAGCACTGTGAATTTGCTGTGACGCTGCAAAGCAGCACTGCTCCTCCTGGGGGAGGAGTTAGTTAGTCCTCTTAGTATCCCCGTATCTCCACCTGCTAACTCATGTAACATTGAAGCGCTCTCAAATTATCTTCAGTAGGAACTGCCCTCATTTTACCTTTCATTTTAATTAAACACATTGAAAAGTTCAAAAGAGGAAAAACTGCCATCTCCAACAAGCACAGAAGGCATATTTCCATTTTCATTCACTGATTACTGTCAGCCCAAATGAAACCTTTGAACCCCCCCCTCCCCCTTTTTTGTTTGTTTTTTTTCCTTTTTACAAGCACAAGCTCACCCCAGAACCGCTGGAACTGGAATACATCAGAGATCCACCTCCTACAGCAGTACGACTGGTCACCTCTCTACTACTTGCAAATTACTGCTGCTATCACCAGGAACAACAAAGACCAAAACTTAGCTATGGAAACAGACAGCTGATGAAAAAGAAATACCTGTAATCATACAGGGACTAATTCTGACCTCTCCTGATAAACATTCAGCTGACTCCAACGGAACACAGCTGTTACACAGAACAGAAAGGGCATGCACTGGCACTCAGAATTTCCCAAGGAGGATTACTTCTTAATATATTCATCTAGAAACAAAATCAAGCACATTACATTTCATTTTCTTTTATTTTAAAGGCAAAAACTGACCACCGAATGAAAAAGGACAAAACTTGAATTGACTCTTCATTCAGAAATTGAATTTCTTATAGCAGAGATGAAAGCGATGCACCAAAGTAATGGAAAGTCTTCAAAACATCCACAAACCACAAGCAGCTGCTGTCTATAAAGATAAAAGGAGGTGATATTTTCATTACATCTCCCCTTTCATTTGAAAACTTCAGTTTTCTTTGGCTCATAAAAATGAAATGGTGTGTTTTCTAAGCTATGCTACTGACTGCTTCTGCGCTGTGTCAATTCTTATCTTACTTCCATTTCTTCCTCACACGATGCCCGTTACACACACATCCACACATTTGCTCTGAATCTCAGGTTCTAGTACAAGTAGGACAATCACCTCAGATGGCGAGGTTAGAAAAAAAGAAGTCTGTAGGTGGGGGTGGTGCCTGACTTCTCACTCTCACGAGTTACAGTCATACGAGCCCCAGAATGCTTCCACTCAACTGCACAGATGAACACGGCTGCATCTGAGTAGCACTGGCCAAAAAGACCAGCAGCAGCAGGCAGCCATCACCTCTGTGCCAAAATACCTCCTGAGAATCACCCATGCAATAGTCCAGATCTGCCTTAATTGGGCGTTTTGTATAAATTTAGCCAACCGTACTCATTTCAACTCTAACAATTCTCTAGATTCTTCCTCACTTCTTTTATTTCAAACCTAATTTCACTGAAGATTAATGATGTCTAAGGCAGGCTTCAAGAGTGATGCTATGCATTGTGCATTTGAGATTCTGCAGGAAATCCATAGCACAATTCAGAGGCATCTCATACAACAGACATTCTGCAGAGAAATAATCCTTCATGCAAAGGCACAATCACAGTACTCTAGAGTTGATGCATGAAGAATACAGAAACACAGAACGGATTATTCTTTCTCAATAAACTTGTGTAGCATAAGTCTGGGAGCCAACTTAAAGCAAAGTATTAAAGAACTACCTGGTGCAGGGAACCTGCTTTGGCAGGGGGGTTGGACTCGATGATCTCTGGAGGTCCCTTCCAACCCCTACAGTTCTGTGATTCTGTGAACCACTGTGCACTTTAAAGTCTGCCTGAATTTGCACATAAAATGACCATCTCTATAGGAACGGCCTCACAAGTGAAATCATTCTGAGTAATACAGATATACACGCAATTAGCAAAGCAGTAAATATTCGACGCTTTCACACAGAAGCTGAACTCCACATACTGAATAACAGAGGGCACTGAATTTCTTCCAGGTTTCACAAGTTTGCATAAAATAAGCAAACAAGCAATGACAACTGCTCTAACTCTGCAGCTACCATGTGAAACAAGCAGAGTGCAGCCAGCAGTAACCCGTGGGTCTCAAGAGCTGTAGGTCACACTGAGATCACGCTGCCAAATCTTTACTGTGTTGAGCTGTGAAAACAGATAAAGGAAGAGGCATCCCGTATGAATTTACTCTGTTACTCTGTTTACTCTGTTGAATTTACTCTGCACTGTGTACAGCACTTGTCAGCTCACACACCGTCCCACAAATACTCCGATCTGAAAGCAGTAAGTGAACAGCACTTCTGTTACTAATTCCTTCCAAAATTGGGAACAAAATCCACCCAAATAATGGCAGTTCAGTCCTCATACACTAAACCTGGGTTGAGACAGGGCACCCCATCCCAGTATGACCTGATAAACAAGCTTTAAGTGTTTCTGTATCATCATACTCCCCCACCACTTATGAGCCAAGCCTCATCAGCTTTAGCTATCTTACCAAATCACTGCTCTACTACTTTTGCATCCCAGCTACCACTGAAATCTTGTAGCTGTTCTCAAGAAGCATTATCTCTGAACTAGGAGACCTGCCAGACACATCAGCCTGTGAAAAAGCAGTATGAGCCTTGTTTGTCCACAAACCAGACAAACCACTCCCTACCAAAACAACCAGACTTCACTTCCCTATCTCTTAAACATTCCATTGCTTTGTCTCCCTCTCACTGCGTGTGCCACAAGGAACAAACCTTCCCAAAATCTGCAGGCAGGAACACAAGGCTCAACTGATGAGCAAGTCTATCAACTACACAACCAAAGCAAAACCAGACATCCTAGTTTCTGTAAAGGGCAATATGAGGCAGAACAATACCCAACCTTCTGAAAAGTACTTAAATAATAAGGATCAAAGTTATCAAAGAACAGCAGAGTTGAGGCCCACTAGAAAACTGGGCAGACGAATAAGGAATGTAGAAGAAAAGCTTCATGAAGGACATCGACAAAGGAAAATTAAAGATAATGCTCAAAAGCACATGCAAGAACACAAACTGGTATAAATTAACAGTGGGTTGGTTTTAAGCACTAAGTAATGGTGAACTACCTGCAAAGAGACTTACACAAAGCCTGCTCCTAAGGATGTGTATATGTAACACAGATGCACACAACAGCAGGGAAGAAAGATGCACGTGCAAATGAAAACCTGCATGCACATCGGTACATTTGTACATACAGCAGTTTGGTCACTGGGAAAAATTAGCACAACTATTGGGATCTTGCCTGTTGTTTTCCTTTCATGTGCATTCCACAGCGAGACGCAAGTTTGCTAGGATCGGTTCACTAAGCAAACCTGCCACTGGTAGTTTGACCTTTATGCCACAAATCCCCCCGCTCCCAACAGCTATGCAGTGACAACACATCAAAATAAAGCAGTACAGTAGCACGCATTTCCCATGGAGCAAGTGATTTCATCAACACCTCCATGACCTCTCTGGAGTACCACAACTGCACCCTTGCTACGTACGCCATTTTTACAACACAGACACATTTAGCTCCTTGTTCCTCATCTTTCAGTAAGATAAATCAGCTCACTGTTTAAACAGTTTCCTGTCCTTTGGAGGTGAGAGTGGATTCTGAGACAGAAAACACAGTATGGGTGGAATTAGAGTTCATGGGGAATAACAATAGGAAACAATGCAAGGAAGTTTACTCACATTTCTCTAGGTTCGCTTACCAGCATGGAAGCAGAAGAGGCCTATACCAGCAAAAACATGCAGCCTTCTTTCAGAAAATACTAACTCATGGCAGGAATTGAGAACTGTTTCATTTCATTTTAAAACCTTCCTGAAGAACTGCATTCCCCCAGCAGTTTTAAACATTTCAAGAAAATGATTCTCTTCTAAATAAGATCAAAAAAAGCTGACATACACACGGCAAGCAATAAAACGACAGTCAAATGAAACCCAAAAACCCTTATAGAAAAGTCAGACAAATTTAAGCACAATTGGTGGACTAAAAGTCATACAGCTATAAACATTTATATATTTGAAACAAATCACTGCACAAAAGGTCAGAACACATCATTAAAACACTGAAGGTAAGAACAGGAATTTATTCCTGGATGCCTTCATTGCTACCATCTCCAATCTTTTCTGCAGGTAGCAAACTACTTCAGTGCTGTAACATAAAAGCTGAGCTGATACAAGTTGAAGAACTGCTCCAAAAGCCTGGTAGGAAAACACATTTACTGCCACACTGGGTACATGAAACAGTATGAAATGGCAGAAAAGGCTTTTTGCTGTTATCTCTGAAAGAACTATGGTTATATAACTCACATTTACAGTTATGTAATTTAGCAACAGCAAACCATGCCTGATCTACCTGACTGACTTCTGTGATGCAATGACCAACTCTGCAGCCGAGCAAACAGTTTAATTGGACTTCAGCAACACACGCAGCACAGCCTCCCACCATATCTTATATCTACAGACTCAGAGGACACCAGCCCTCCCCACTAGTGGTCAATGGTGTTATACTGATGGAAGCAGCTCACAGGAAGAAGAGCATGAATGTCATTTGACGGGAGCTCAGAGACTGGAGCAGTGGGTCAGCAGGAACATCACAAAATTCAACAGAACCTCATACAAAATCCTGCAGCTAGACTGGAGCGAGCCCATGCAAGAGCCAAGGCTGGGAACCAGCAAGGTAACTTCTCTACAGAAAAGGATCCTGGTGCTCTGGACAGCAAGATGAACATCAGCCACGTGGCCCTGCAGTGAATGACAGCTGCCACCTGCACATCAGGTGTGTGTCAGCACTACCAGCAATGTTACCCCCTGCCTGGCACCAACACGTCTCCCACTGCTACACTACATCCAGAAGTTGTGCAAAAACAGAGCAGAAAACATGCGAGAAACAGAAGGCCACTAAGATGGTAACAGCTGCAGCACGTGGCCTATGGGGAAGACTGTGGAAGCCTGTCTTCTTCTGGGAGACAGAAAGCTCAAAAGAATTTAACTACTGTCCTCCACCACTGAAGGTGTAACTGTGTAAGGACAAGATGGAAACTGGCTCCATCCAGGATGGCTCAAATGAAGGGTAAAAGGCAGTGGACCCAAATTACTCCAAGGAAATTCTAACTGGTTGCAAAGAAAGCAGTTTCTCAGTGTGCACAGTTATGCAGTTGACAGTGATGCAACAAACAGCTTAGGGAAGCACCATGAGACACTTCTGTAAGAAAACAAAACCTGAGAAGCCTTGGCCTAACTTCAGAGTTAGCTGTAGTTAGCACTGGGTCAGACTGGATGGCCTCCAGAACTCCTTTCCAGCTTGTATTATCCTGTGGTGACACTAAAGATGTCCCATCTGCTCTACAATCACGTGTATTAAGCCTGACCCAAGAAACTTTGCAGAACTGCATTTAAGTCAGTCCTCAAGGAAACTTCAACATTCAAGCTCAGAAGAGGTGCAAATTTATATTTCAGGTCTTCCAGGGAAACCAAGTGGAAATAATCTGACTACACAAAGAAATGGAATATGTTTTAATGGCTCTTTATACCGTATTCAGAGCAAGAACTGGTACAATAACATGACACCCTGACCAGCACTCTCTGCATAAGCCTAGGGCTATTTTAGTTTATCATTTCTGCACATATTTTGTATTTTTCCAGATTTTGGTACCACTTATTTCTGCATTTCTTCATTGTCAGGAAGGACTGTATTGTAGCTTGCATTATAGCAAGACATTAAAACTGTGCTTTTTAAGTTGCCTGCCCCGAGGGCAGGGGAAGCACAGAAAGAAGTAACAAATGAATTTTTTATCTCATTTGTTTTCCACGTTTTATCTTCAACTTTAGAACCAAAGGAAAATTCCAGCAAGAAGCAAATTCTTTCTGAAATACCCAAATAAATGATTTAGAAACATTTTTGCTACTGAAGGGCAGTGAGTTCACATCCAGGAAAATTTCCAAAGAGTTAAGAAAAGCATTTTAAAGACAAGACAATAGCAAGTTACTTTCATTTCATGCATCTGGCTTCTGGTATCACAGTGCCATGTGTTGTTTTCTACCATTCTTAAAGCTGTTTCTGCTTTAAAGAAGAAAGATTTCTTTAAAAAAATAATAACAAAAACAGAGAAGGATTTTAAAAGAAGTCTTTTAGAGCATGAAGTATTAAGAATAACAAATGTCACCTATTCACTCTCCCCAGCTTTTCAAGCCGTGCTGATCTTCTACATCCTATAGAAGAACACGCTGTAACGATCCTCCTGGCTAACCTTGGCCTCACCAAGGAAACTCCACATTAATATCTTTGTGAAGCCAAGTCAGTGTAGGAATACAACTCCTTTGGAAACAAAATATTCCTACGACTTCACACAAGATTAAAAAGGGTTGAACCATAAACTTTATATTTCACCTAAGGCTACGTCTTACCACAGCAACCATAAAGAAACAAAGCGATTCCAAAGTAATCAAGCAATCAGTTCTCTGATTCTGTTCACGTATAATAAAAGAAGCTCAGACTGACTCTCGTAAGTGCAGCTCATAATCTTAGGAACAATCAAGTGAATGGTTAACCTTGCACAAGAAAACAATCTCAAGCTTCAAAGGGATGAAGTTAACACCATGGTTTCACGATGAGGCTTTTCCATGAGGCACTGATAACATAACTTAGGTTACACTACCAACGTAACCGAATTCAGCAACATTTTTATTTCAGAACAAGACACTCTGGAGAGCCTTACACAGCTGCAGTGCTGCTTTGCACAACCCATCCTCTGTCCCTGCCTCTGATCCCCCAGTTGTGCTGCCCTGTGCCATTCCCACTGACCTGGACAAAACAGGGTGTACCAATGAGCCCTTTCTTGTTAGAAACATGACTGCCAAGAGGAAAGTTACAACTGCCAGCAGTTCCCCGCTCCAGGTTTCCATGCAGCCATATAAACAGTTGAACAAGCACAAGTGAAACAGTGACACAAGGGCTGCGTTAGCCAAGTAAGCTGCCAAAAGAAACAAGGGTGAAATTACAGCTTAGCCTATCCCTGCGTGTGCCTGCTCCCAGTTCTCTGGGATGAATAAGGGCACTGAAACCAACAGAGGCAGGGAGGTACTCCCTGGCTTACAGGAGACCATGCTTCCAACCTGGAAGGCAAGTGATACATGCCATGATCATGCTGCTATGTGAACCCTGAAAAAATAATTTACTTTACTAACACCACTACCAAGTAATTTGTTGCTTGTGTTCTCACAAGAACTGCTACAATAATGTCTGGAAGAGGTATGCAGAGCGAAAGGAAGAACACTGCATTTTAACCCAGGACAGGAGAGAAGCAGCAGCCGTCAGAGCAAGTTAAAAAGCAGAGAGAACCTTCCCAACCACAATGTTACACTATTAGAAACAGCAACTCAAAGAAAACCACATCAGGTTTCACTTGTCCCTGTGTGCCTCACACACTCACACAGGTACTTTGTGGTACTCCAGGAACAGGCTGTGAACAGCAAAACCCACGTACTTCCATAAGCCTGCAAATTGTGCCATTATCCTACTTAACCATGTTTGTTTTATTTTTAAAACTGATCTCTGAACTTTGAAACAATCTTAATAAATGTTACTACAGGGTTATGTTTGTGGAATTCATAACCTTCATCCCAAACAATGCATTTCTTACTGTTTGAGATATCTATTAAATTATTTTTGCACGAAATGAATTAAAGAATATTCAACTCACTTCAAATTGATATTTAGCAGGTTACATATGATTCTTAGAAACACACTAAGGCTCTTTACATGGATGACCATCATGAAATTTTAACTTTCACCCATTTCCTCCTGATGTTTAGATGCATATCAGTGAAAACAGAAGCATATTAGATGAAACAGAATTCAATAGAAAAGGGGAAGCAAGTCAAATGGCATAGAACAGCATGTCCATGTCACCCTCCAGATTATACTGAACACTTCTGATGCTCGTATCTGACACTTTAAAAAAAAAAAATTGATGTAACTGAAAGGTTTGAAAATACTGAAAAAATGCTACAGGTCAGGGAAAAAACAAACAAGTAAAAAAACTGAATACACAAAAGGCTAAAGCATGAGGTGCCTGATGGCTCTCATTCAGGTTAAGGCAATGGCTTTTAATAATTTTTAGAAAAATCTATTACACAGAGCCAGGAAGCACAGCCATAAGCCTACGCTGAAAGAAGTGCTGTCCCAGAGCATCGGGCATCACAGCCACGTATGTCTGCCTTCTATTCAAAACCAAAGTACATTTTGTAACTTGCTTTTCCTTCAAAACCACTGGTTCCACTAGGAAGAGAGGGGAAAAAAAAAAAAGAAAAAAAAAAAAACAAAAAGAAAACAAAAGAACAATCTCCCGCGGGTCGGGGAAGCTGGGAGCCAGAACAAAGCGCGGCGCCGGCAGGGCACGCCGCAGCCCGGCACTAGGCCTCGCAAACAAGGAGCCCGGCTGCCACAAAGTGAGCCACACGCAGGCGCGCGCGCGCAGACAAGCCTTCCCGCTTCCTGCCATATACAGAGCAAACCGGAAGTCACCCCGCGCAGCCCGGCCCGGCCCTGCAGCGGGGTCACCCGGAGCCGCGGGCGGCGAAGCTGGGCCTGGGCTGTCCCTGCGAGGCGCCCTCCGGGGCGCAAGGCCTGCCTGAGGCAGAACCCGGCGCCGTCATGTGCAGCGTCGGTACGAGCTGCGGGTATTACAGAGGTTTGCCACAGGCAACACTGAGCAAAACTTTCCATTAAAAGAAATAAAATAAACGTCACCTAAACTGTAGAAAGAGCAACAGGTTTCCTGTGCTGGGCAGGGTCGGTATCGTCTGGGAGACATCCCCGACACTGTATGAGAAGAGGCTCCTTATCAGATAAAACTCTCTACCAGCAAAGAGAACAAATCCACCCGGAGTCAGCGCACAGCGAGGAGAGCTCGCTCAGCCCAGGACAGCAGCCAACGACCGACCGAGCTCCAAAGCGCCCCGCTCCCACGGCACAACGCCCGGGCCGCAGCCGGCCCCACTTACATGGTCTCTCCCGTCTTGGCAACATGGCAAAGGAACTGGTCTAGGATCGGGCACACCTCCTTCTTCCCCCTCTTCTCAAAATCTGCCGGCGTGAGGACGGCACGAGAACGGAAACAGAAAAGAGACAAAAAAATTGTATTATAAATCGTAACCAGCGTTTTTGAACTATCAGCACGACTCCCTCAGAAACATCTGCCCGCTCCAACAACGCCTCAGCTGATCCCAACAGCTCCTCCAACTTTCCAGCCCTGGGAATCGCCAAGACATTTCCCCGTGGAGAAACGCGCGCACCTGGGCGGCAAAAGTTGGTGCGCGACTTCTGGGGAGCGGCGGCCAAGGCCGCTTCCCAGCTCGGGGCCGGGCCGGGCCAACCCGCAGCAGCCGGGACAGGACGAGCCGAGGCGGAGAAGGGCGAGGGAGCGCCGGGAGGAGCGCCGGGCGAGAGCAGCCCGGGTGCTGCGGGCCCAGGCTCGGCCCTCCCCGTCCCTACAGCGAACCCCCGGCCGCCCCCACCGCGGGACCCCGCGCCCCCACCCGAAGGAGGAGCGCTCAACCCCGGCCCCGCGCCGGGCGGCCCCACACCTCCCCTCAGCGCGGGGACATCGCTCCCCGCCCCCCGCCGCTCGCCCCGCACCACCTTTCAGCGCCTCCTGCAGCCTCTCGACGTCCATGATCCGCACCCGCGTCCCCCCGCCGCCCTCCGCGCCGCTCCCCTCCGCCGGCCCCCCCCCACCCCGCGCAGCAAACGGGCTCCCGGCGCCGCTCGCACAGACACAGCCCGGGCTCAGCAACCTTCCAACATGGCGCCCGGGCCGTCCCCGTGCGCGGCCCCGACGGCCCGCCCTCCTTCCCGCCGGGGGGGGGGGGGTGGCGCGCGGGGGGCGGGGCCGCGCGGGCCCTGAGGGAGGCGGGAAGGGGCGTGAAGGGGCGGTCCGCACTTCGCCTCAGGCCGGGCGGCGCTGGGTTCTCGATGCCGGGCCCCGCGCGAACAGGAGGGAAAGCTGCGGCAAATCTCGTACGTGGGGAACTCTGACAAACGTGCCGAAACGGGGTGCTTTCTAAAGTGCTGTGTTGGAGAGCTGGCGAGAGAACTGCCTGTTGGTGCCACGGACCAACTGTCGCCTTTCACACAACGGTGAACGGTGTTTCCTGCTGGACACAATTCCGTGAGAAGTCCCAGCACGAGGTTCTGGCACTTCGACTTACCAGGCAGCATCAGTAAGCAAATAACTAAAGGGACAGAGACAGATCTGAACTCTTAGAAAAAAAAACAAAAAACCAACAGCAGGAGCTGGCATTACAACCATTAATGAATTCAGCTGCCAGTTTTCTTCTGGTCACTTTGCTCATCACAGAGATGTGATGGAAGAATCAGCAATGGCAGCACAAGGGAGAAGGCAAATACTGTGCGGTGTTTCCCTGCAGAGCCAACAATGACAGCCAGCCCAATTTCCCCCTGGCTCCTGTGCCTGCTCAGCCCTGCCATGCCTCCCTGCTGCCTTTCTGGCATCAGAAACCCACCGGCTGAAATGAGGCAGACAGCAAAACACTCCCTAGAGTAGTAAGAACGTTGTCCCTCTAAACATCAATCAATTCTCCACACGGTGAACAAGTGATAAGTCTCTTCAACGCACAAAAGCTGTGTACTGGGCTGAGAACAGCAGTGCTTACACACCAACAACAGAACAGGACAATACAATTCAGGTTACAGGCTGCCCTATGTTCTCCTTGAGGTTAACTTCATTATTTTTAAGAAGGTACCAAAGTCCAATTAAAGCAACAAAACTAATAGCCTTCCTTTGCAACCTTAAGCACAACAGAGGAGTGGAGAACGTACCTTTCCTAGAACACAGTTTCTCTGACCTCGCTTCCGTGCCCCAGCAGTGTTTTCCCCCAGGCACCACAGTCTCACCTCCACTGCACAACTTGCTCTTTGCAGTAGTTTCTGGAGGTGGTCTCATTCTCTCCATCCCACCAGCCAAAATGAGCCTAGAGAGGCATAAACATACATTAAAGTTTTGATTTTACAGTTCATTACATCTTCAGATCCTTGCATACACTGCCAAGGCAGAAAATATCCACTTTCTTTAAGTCCTCTTTTTCATACTAACTGATAAAGAATGTTTACAAAAATCTGTACAAGGGTTCCCTTTACACAAAAATTATTTCAAGGAGACAGCAATCTTTCATTTTTTCGAAGTGTCATTGCCCAGCTCATATAAAACAGTAAATCCACACTCCCAATCTTTTTCAGCCCTATCTCTCCTCATCCGTCTACTACAAAAAGATAATAATTTCAAAGCATATACTCCAAAAGCTTTGTTTTCTATAGGAAAAGTATTTTCATGGAAATAGACTATTTTTTGTTTTGTTCTCAGAATGCATTTTAGGATGAAGCTGAGAGTAGAGCAGCCCCGCATGTTTCAAAACCCACATCCCCTCAGCAAACTGAAAAAAAATATTTCCATTCACAGCAATGTCGTTCTCTTCTATTTTCAGGGGATAAACATTTAAATACAATCCTAGAATACAAAAAGCTTGTGTGAAGTTTCATCATCGATACGTTGTGTGATCTCAAGCAAATGAGTTGGGCAATCACACCTGAGTGTCTTTATTAACAAAACAGAAATGATAATTACTCTTCTTTGGAAGCTATTTGGCACACCTAGTAATAGAAGCATACACAAATCATTTTGTTTAAATCCCCATGCTACTTAAGGAGTATTTACCGTGGAACTATAATGAAAAAACTCATCATCAGGAAAGAAAAAGAGGCGTTTTTAAACACGTAACGAAAGCATGAGAAACCATTTTCCAATGCCTATTTTTCTCTTCTTGCATTAAATTTACATAAAGCCCATTTTAGATTTGCATTCTGGATTTCTTTTAAAGTTCTGCAAGCACTTTTTGAGAGTTTTCAGAGAGAGCAGGATGGGGTCCAATATGTTAACAAGATGAATCCACTTCTGCCTGATACAATTGAACAATTCTTTTTCCACTTGATCTCTTACTTGAGAAGTTCAGGTCAAGCACTGATTTGATAAGAACTGCGTTCATTTTCATCAGCACTGAAGGAAGATGTAACACACAAGTTATACAGCATAATGGACTTCTACATTCTCCTCTTCCTGCAGTATCAGCAGAAATTAGAACAAACAAGAGACCAAGTGAGAGCAATCCAATCACATCACACCCTGCAGACAGAAAAAAAAAAAAAAAAGCAGAAACTTTAATATAGTCAGTTCTGATGGATCTGCAAGAGATTAATTTGCACTACCCAAAAATGGTCTGTCTTCCTGTATGTCCCATTCCTTCCTTTGTATCAATCCAGTTGAAAATGATTCCTTTTATGGGTTTAGCTCTCACCACTACCAGCCACTCTCACGCTGGGCAGGGGAAGCAGCAGCAGGATGTGGAGAAGAGGAGGAATGAAGGATTTCTGCACTCAGCAGCAGTCACAACTCAGCTGTGCTAGTTCACTGCACTGCCCTGGAAGGTCTTCACAACAACAACCACCCACCAACTGATTTTTGAGCTTTAGGACTAAAGCTAAAGAAAATTTGCACTGAATTACATATTACCAAACCCCTGGGCACAGATCAATACCCTGATGCTAAAGACAGCAATGCAAGGTGTATGACCAGCAGATTTCAGTAATGAAGTTTAGATTAGGTATTGAGAGAGCCCTGACCTAACCTGAGCCTTAAAGTAATTTCATTCACTGATGTGAGACAGCAATTTGTAAGGTATTTTCACTGGGTTTGAACAAAAATTGATTAGCATGCTTTGAAAAAATCTGTAGCAATTGAATACAACATCAAGCATATGCAATGCAGCAGAATACGAGCAAAACAGGTTTGTCCTCATTTCCTTATGCTCAAGGCAAAGCTTCAAGACTTCAATCTTCTGAAAATATTATGCTTCAACATACACCAATGGATTTACAGGAGAGGTCAGGGTTTGGGTGTTTTCTGTTGTTTCCAAGTCAATAGCTGCAGGAACTCAAGCGTGGTACAATAAAATGACACTAAAAAGTTGTGCATTTCTGAACCATACAAAATAGAGATTTTTTTCCATTTCAAGTACCGCATTGCCACTTCAAGTCCCTCCTCCTCCGAGGAAATGACTTTTAACAGATCTGGAAGGCTGGGGAGTACCAGAAGGCAAAACCAGTTCAATCACAGTGCGTAACATCTAGAAGAAGCTGAAAACAAACAAAAAAAGGAGCTGTGGAGGATGGCATTTTACTTTGAGTGTACACTGAAATATACAGATATGATTATACTTCGTAAATATCGTAGGCTTTAGCTAAATTAACCACCAGCCCCCAAAATACCACACATTAAGTTCCCACACGTTTTCTAGAGCTATGAGAGCCCACAGCAACTCAGTGCCAAGTTCAGCACTTATTCCAAGCTGGCTTTCTCGTACCTCCCTCCCAGTACATAGATAGAAAGTTTCTTTACAACACTCAACAAACCAGAAGATCATTCAAATTAATAGCAGACTTGTTTTTTCACCTGGAGCCTAAGGTGTGAGGAATCTGGTATTCAAAACAACCTGTCCTTCGGAGGCACTGAGCAGAACAGGAAGGAGATCTTTGAGAAGTGTGTACTGAGAAGGCAGGCACCTCTTTTGCACGATCCTAATCAGCACAGCAGGTTAATTAACCCATGTCAGAAAGATTCAGGAACAGCATCCCTACAATGGAAATACATTTCTGCAGGAGCAGGTCAATCTACGGCACTTTTCTTGAAAAAGCATCATGTCAGTGTGATCAAAGTATTTTAGTTCTAAATCAGTTAAACATTTTTGGACTGTACCGTAATTTTTAGAAAATAACACAAGTATTTTTGGTATATTTATAGAGCTGTATAAGTCAAACCAAATATTTTACCTTACAAAATGAACATGTTTTGTTCATCTTAAGTGCTGATTCTCATGTTGATGTTTTGTCTCAATTTTCATTTTCACTTCAAAGGAGGTGTTGACAGTTTGTTTCTCATTCTGATCCAGAACAAAAGCAAAATTTCCAAACGCTGCCATTTCTTTTGAAGCACAAACAATTCTTTATCTCATATCAATTATAGCTCCTCGGGAGGCTGCAGTCTGTATGGATCCCAGGGTAGATACAGGAACCCGCTGTTGGAACACTCCCAATGCATCTGTGCTGTCTCATTTATGGGTGGGTACACAGTGTCTGTTTCCCAGCATAATATTGGACTCTATCTGATGCAAAGGTGCAAAACATTCTGAGAGCTGGCTTCCTTATGGTTACAGGCAGCTGATCCTCAGGAGAAGATTCTCTTGAAGCATTTGGAAGGGAATTATAAGAAATCAAACGATCGATGGTTTGTGTTGAAGCTGATAATGTGCAAGATTCATCCTACTAGAAAAGTCCTAGTTTTTTTTCCCCTCTCCAGGTAGTGGTGTTTTATTCTCAGCTACAGATGTCCCAGGCAGAGAGAGAAGTCACCTCTCCTATGATCATACTTATGAAGAGGCATATGAAACCTGTTCTGAGCTCCATTAATGCTCCACAGTCCACATAGGTGTGACAAGGATGTCTCTTAGAGTCAGTCATGGTTGTCAAGGCACACACAGCACTGAGAGCACGGCAGAAGAAACTCAACCAGCACCCAGATCCTCGCCGTGGTAACTGAGCGCCAAGGCCTTGCTTTGAGGAACTCAGGGTTTATTTGTTCTGCATAGGGCAGCTGTAACCAGTGAGAGTCATACTGACACAAAGGACCCAGCTGTATGGCAATGAGGATGTGGGAAATCACAGTTCAGGTTCCATCCTCTGAATCACAAAGGGCAGAGAAATGCTTGTCCTGTTTGCTATTGCATCCATCTTGCTTCTGCCCATCCTGTACTTGGGAAAATCTGTGCATGTTCTCCCCACATATTTCAGTCCTGACTAAAGCCATGGTTGCTAGAAACATCTTGGATCAGATAGCACAGACAAGGCATTACAGAGCGTTTAATGGAACACAACAGTTACACACTCCTCATACCTGAAATGAAGAAACACTGTATTGATTTACAGCTGGCCTTACCTTTTCTCATGAATTTCAATTGGAGTTTTAGTCTCGACTTCAAAGAGAATGTGACTGAGCCCAACATACCACGCAGTTGAGTAATTTGAGCCAATGAGAAAACAATTTCATAACCAGGCAGACTACTGGCCTGACTGAAGCGACAGCTCACAAACTTCTATCACACAGAGGCACTGTAGCAAAACCAAGGATGCTGCAGCAATGACCATACATGAGTACCAAAAAAGAAAAGGGAGCAGGAGGGAAAGAAGGCAAATGATGCTAAATGACCAAATCCCATAAGTACTATAGAAGAGATTCAAGAAAGGCCATAAGTACCACTGCAGGATGCAGTACAGCAAGGTGACAAGACAAACATTTTAAATGCAACAACAGGTTAAAAGAATACATTTCCCTGCAGCTCTACCTCTGCACATCTTTTAACAGGAAAAGGTCAAAACATAACAAAGGATATCGCAGTATTGAGAGCAAATTTAAAAACAGACTTCAGAATTCTGGTGACACATATAGTACAGTATATAAAGTAACTAGACTCTTCAAAAAGGGCATAGAAAAGATACTACACTGGAAAGTTAACATAGCTTTACTAATCTAACTCAACAAGTCCCACACACACACAATCTTAAAAAAAAAAAAAAAAAAGAAAACCAGCACAAAATACAGAGCTTGCTTAAAATGTCATTTATTTGTACTTTAAGCCAGAGGATCTTAACACAGAAATGCACTGCTATGCCTCCTTGGGAGCTATAAACAATTGGTGCACTTGTCAAATAAAAATACACAGGAATTAAATGATACAAGAAAGCTACATAGTTCCTTACAGGTACACCCACGTTACATAGGTGTACGCATGCATACACTCACAGAGCAGTTTCCAGTTTCCACTTGTAAGAAAAAGAAATGATAGCAAAGCTATCTAAGCCCACTTTATAATATACAGGCAAAGAACCTAGAAAAACTCTCACCTTTTAGAAACACACCCAAGTGCTTCCTACTCTGGCAGTTCTTTGTTGTACACCATGCATTTGTAACCTGATGCTTTCTTAAATGGCTTTGGGCTAAAAGGAGGTGCTCAGCAGCTCTTCATGTAAAGCCCCTACTTATCTACCTTCAGCAAGTTCAAGTATAACATAGCAAATCGAAAACCTGAATATTTGACGCTGATACAGCAAGGTCTTGGTTACATGCTTAACTTTATGCACTGCATATAAGGCCTACCAACTAGAGACAGAATTCAGAGCATCAAACAGCTGCTGGGTTGGGGCTTGCTTTCACACAACCAGGACGCAGTTCTTTGGGCTGCACCCTGTTGTTTCTTTGTCACTGTGAAAGGAGATTTGTTGTTAGCAACACATTCAGGATTGTTGGAGTTTCTACGAATTTCCAGAAAAAAATGTTGGTTTTCCTTTCTACATTACAATGCCACTCCTCAGTGTGAGACACCACCGGAAATAAGTAAAATAGAAAGGAAGGGGAAAAGAGGGTAAGGCCCATCTAAGTATTTACACATTCCATTACTGAAATAATGGATGGCTAATTTACATGAATTAACCACAAGTACAAAATAGGAAATAAATGAAAACTGGTTTCTAAATAAGATTAATATTAGAGCCAACTACTGTTAAAATCAAATACAATATGGCTTAGGAAGCTGTAATGGAATATAAATTAATAATTCCAACAACAACAAAAATCAAAGTTAATTGTTTTAATACATTCTGGAGAGCTCAAATTACAGCTTCCCCTGCCCCCCCAGAAAAAGCACAGCAGGAAGAATTCTCCCATTCTTCTGGCAAGTGGTTATTATACTAACAGGAGTCTTCATGTTAAAGCATATACTTCATATATTTTAATAGCTCTTTCTGAAAATAATGTAGCACCTCCTGTAAACATAAAAAGCACTGCTTTGATCCCTAAACATTTTATATGTAATAATGCCTTTGTTTCGTAATGAATTCCATTCCTTCATTTTAACGTGCCCACAGCCAGAGGGTTCTGCTGAATCGTGGTTACACAGTCACAGCTTTCTAAACTCCCGAGACTTAGCACCAGAGCTAAACTGCCTGGGCAACAAGGCTTTTGCTCTGCAACTTTCTCTGGCTTACAGACACCATGGAAATGAGGGATTCAGAATGGCCAGCATGCGTCTCATCTATCCTCATTTGACCTAAAGTCAGCTTTACTCTGGTATTTGAAAATAAAATTAAAAAAAAAAAGCAAGCAGACTAAGACTTCTTTACGTTCTCCTTACTGCCAACTTCAAAGGCTTACCTCTTATCACAGACTTACATTATCTTAAACTTCTCAAAACAGCACACAGAGTTTCCCCTTCATCGCCTCCTGGTTTTTGAAGGTTAGTTTGGGTTACATTTTCAAACTCCACTGTATCCAGAAACACTTTCTTTTTTAAGCTGCAACTAAATCTTCAATTGAAATAGTAAATAAGACAAGCTGTGGGAGAGGGTAACGTCTACACTTCAGTTTAAATGTCTCTGGTTCCCATTATGAAACTCTGGGCTTTCCATCAAAATAAGTGCAGAGGTGCCTCTGTCCTTTACGAGTCCATCCGTTTACACTAATGTGGCAAAGCCTTTAAGATAACATCTCTGAGTCACAGAACATGCACAAACTGTTGATTGGAATTTGCAGCACAGAGGTGAGAGCAGACTGATTCTGTTTGTTCTGTGCTGTTTAGGACCAGCACAGGCCTGCACTGCAGCTGCTAAGACACAAGGCTCCCTATCTTAACACCTTCTTGACTCAGATGACTCTGCAGCAATGCAGTGTGCCATGTTGTGTCTTTCACACATCACTCTTATGGATGTGTCACAAACACTTTCACACCTCTCGCACTTGGAAAAAGATGCTTGCCATGTCACTTGAAGCTATATTCCATACACAGTAGCTCAAAATGCCACTTCTTTGTTGAGCTTAAGTTCAGAACGAACTCTTGTATAACTTGGAAAAAAAAAAAAGTTATAGTGAATATTGCTGCTCTTAAACAAAGTAAACTCATAAACAAAGTGAGAATCATCAACTCTTCCCGTTGCAACCAAAAAGAAGGAAAAAAAAAGACAATCAACCAGGAAAAGAACGAAAGGACTGTTTAGGTGGATCTCCAGGACTTCTTCAGACTTTATAATTTCAGAGAGCTACCAGGAAATTGAAAAAGGATTTTTTTTTGTCTGAGTTTAAGACAAAGAGTGACATCCTTCATTTAAATGCTTTAAGACATCCAGGCACAAGCCACCTAGGTGCAAGTTTCACGTAAAAATACAACTACATTTAGTATCTGTGGTTGGCCCCCAGGTAGACAATGACACGATTTTCATACACCTTCTTCATAGTTTTCTCAATTTGCTTCAAAAATACTTGTGGAATTCTCCCACATAAAGTGTGCACTGTATCCAGGAACTTAGACTGAAGAGGATAGTACAAAGACTGGAAGAGATTGTCTTCAAATGGAAACTAAAGAAAAATAGAGAAAAATAGTTATTAGTTTTTAGTCCAGCTCTCCTTTTGGTAAGGACAACAGTGGGGGGATACTGCAGTGTTTTAAAAGAAGGAAGAATTCTGGAACTTGAGCACAAATTCACTTATCTACCCACATGCAGGTTATGTTTAACTACATTAGCTGGTGACAGTCTCTTACTTTGCATATGGACCAGGAAGTCTACAGCTTCCTCTCAAAGAGGAAATATGGACCTGTGTCTGTATGCAAGCTACTGAAACAATTCTCTGCCTTCTATGTGCACAGTGGCTCCAGCAGCTTTGGGATACAAGATTTTATTGGGCATTTATGAACCAGGGACACTGTGCCAGCAGAAAGAACTCCATCCAGTTACTTCTCCATCAGTTCTACAGAAAAGCAATTCAACAGACTTTCTGATTACACGTGCACCATAACGTGAAGGGCTGTGAAACAGGACAGACCACAGCGCCTTTGTCAGCTTGTGACTGATGGGTATGCTCAGCTCCATCTGCTGCAGTGACAATCTGAGTGCCTTGGCTAAAGCTACAATCCTCTATCAAAATACAAGACTTACATCACGTATCACTTCGTAGAGTGCCTTGAATGTAGGCTGCTTATCATCATGGTAGACACCTCTATTTCCATGCAGAATAGAGACACCTTCTTCTTCTGCACCTTTACAGTTACTTCCATACATACAGTGGTCAGGTCGGTAGTTCCACTGACATGGAAACACATAGAGACACTCTACCAATGTCAGTCAGAGGCAATGGGGAGGAAAAAAAAGAAAAAAAAAACACATTAAATGAGTTCCAAGTTAAATTGTGTTTCTGTGGAAAAGTAGGGACTGATGGTCAGGAAGAAAAATATGCAGTTACTTCTTTTACAAAGGTCCAAAGCAGCAGCTAGACATAAAAGCTTCCTTTCCTCTGAGGATGGCTACCCCATCTCACCACTGTCGGACTGGAACTAGCCAAAAGAGAAGGCAATGCAAAGACTGGGTGCAAACAAATCAAGAGTTCATTTTACAAAGTTAAAAATGACTGAATCAAATCTAGAGAATGTGGCTCTGTTCAGAGTTTTCTGCCCTACGAAGAAGTTTTGAGAGTTACAGAAGTGTTAGGCAAGCACACAGCACTCACTGTTTTCCAGAATCCTGAATCCTTCTGGAGACAGCAGCAAAAGCTTGCAATGCAAAAGCTTGCAATGCACATCCAGTGTTTGCTGATGAATCTCTCACTGAAGCTACAACAATTTTTATATGGACACAAAGCAGAGCACAAGAGGTGCTATATCTTATCCACAGTGCTCTCAACAGTTGTTTTCTGTTAAGTTTTAAGATCTAGGCTACTTTAAAGATGAGTCTAATTTCTCAAGAGAGCCTTGAAGCCTACTAATCTTCTTTTTAAGTTTCCTCCATGCAAGTATTTGCAATATGCTTACAATAAATCATGCCAGTGCCTGTGATCCTTTTGCTATAGAAATGGAGTACAATGAATCACTGCACTGTGTTGGCAGTCTCTGCCAGAAGCACTGAAGATGGAATTCTCCACTTGGCCTTTCTTAGCTTCCCAGAAAGTCTGCAGCTGGTCCTGTGTGATTGTTGAGGAAGTAAGAGAACACTATTCTGAAACACTTCTTCCCCAAGGCTCTCCAGCAGAAGACTGCTCCAAAGAGAGGGAATTGTAAGTGGTTTCTGTTCAGTATGACCTATCACACATCCAGAATTGCTCCCCAGGGCTGCTAAAAGCTCAAGAAGAGCTGCAGTGCACCAATCCAAACCCTGCTACAGCTAACAGGGACCTTCCAGTAAGCCTGAGCAGATGTTTGTGAGCACAACTCCTCAGCAGGTTACTATGGGGAGAGGATGTCATCAGGTGCTTATCAGCTTATTACATGCCATTTCATTATTCTTGATCTTCTCACCATGGCTCTTCCACACACTTTTTGCTGTCACAGCTGGACTTGAACCCCAGCTGCTCTACAATCCCTCAAATACATTAATCATCAAAGCAGCTTTGGGAGACAGGAAGAAGGGTGCATCTTTTCAGATGCCAGGTAACACAGATCCACACGGTTTTAAGCCAGCACACCGTATCCATAAAAAGCCACCTGCAGCAGTCTCAGGTGATTTCTTCCCAGGCCAGTTTTAACAATCCAACAATTTACCTCCAAAGTCTGCTCTGCTGTTTTAGTAGCATCCAGTTACTTGGCTTTCTTTTTCTTGTGCTGTCTAATGCTTGTTTGTAAAACAATTATTTACAAATTACAAGGAGAAGGCACACCACAATACGGAAGAGCATGCTGATCATATTATTGTTTTCTTCCTCCTCCACACTAAAATTAGCAGCATGAGTTTGACTTCACAACTAATCTGATTTCATGTTCTTCCTCCAGAAGACTCTAACATTTGTGTTGATTTTTTTTTTTTTGAAGTTAATTTATAATATCCTAACAAAGATTTGTTTCCACTTTATTTTTCCCCAAGACTGAGACTAGCACATAGCACACTGAGGACACTGATGTCTGGCATCAGATTGCAATAAACAAATGTTAGCTTGCTTTGCTTTCCCTTAGGTTAGCTGCTTTTGACTACATCCAATTACATATACTGTGTTTCCTTAGAACAGAAGAAAAGAAGATGGAGTAAATAAAGATAAATCCAATCTGATTCTGTTCTTAAGTTCACCTGAGGGAATACAATCCTGGCCGTGCTTACACATTACCTTCATGCCAGAGTACACTGTGCATATCGAAGTAACAAAAAGCACTTCTTTGCATTTAGCAGAGTCAATGAATGTTCTTAGTGCAGGTAAACATCACTTCAAGCAAGCTTACTTACCTGGGTTAAAGTAAAAAATAATATTTAGTAAATCCTGGTCTCCCCATGTAATGTAGTTTTTGTACTTTTGATACAGTGGGTATAACATTTCCTCCCAAGTCAAACCACTCGGTATCACGCTGTTCTGCAGGACAGAAAAACAAAAACAGTGAATTACTGCTGTCACTGTTGATCTGATGTACGAATCAGAGCACAACAACCACGTATCTCTAAGTCTGCAAAGCCACGTCAAGATAGCCAGAAAAAAAGAACTGCTAGGAAATGCTGCTCTGGTTAGGGCTGGAACAGCAAAGCTGATTGTGCTCTATTCATCTGATTAAACAGGAAATGAAAGTTGTGCTTTGATGTCAGCTCCTGTTATTCAGAACCTTCCTATACTGAGCAACACCAGGGAGAAGTGGAAAATAAGTGCAGGGATGAGCTGAAAATTGAGGTGGAGAGGTGAGGAAAAAAAAAAGCAAACTGAAAATTATTGTCCTTTCTTAGGGAATTCTGACATTAAGAGCAAGTTGGTTTAATTTTTTCAATCAAACTGCTCCTGAAACGTTATAGGCAACTTCAGGCCTTGACTGAAGAATAAGATCCCTCAGGGGCAAATTAAGTTTCTTAAGAGGTTACAGAGCACACATTCAACAAAACAAGCAAGGTTTATCACGATAAGCCTTCCACAAAGAAGAGATGTCAGTTTAGGCAGTGAAAACATTCCCTTCTCATTTTTATCAATTCACAAAATCATTCGGCCTGCAGCAGAAAACAACATTTTATTCACTTTTGATGCAAACAATTACCAATCTATCTGGATATTTACATCAAGCTTCTCAATTTTAAAAAACAGTGATTACACTGAAGGTCCCTGAAATTATTCTTCAATGTACCTGTGGAGAGAGAGTGAAATGCTGAGGAAGTCAGTTTCACTACTGCAAGGAGACTGCTTCATCAGCAAGACCTCAGCACTTCAGCCTCATGAGGATATTTCTCATGCTTTAACAACCATTTTTATTTAATACCAAAAGAATTGCAATATGCATTCCTTATTTTTCAGATTCTTCATAACCTAAACTGCATTTATTTTCGTACTACATTCTAAAAGATGTGAAGAATCCACAAGTCAACCAGTTACTGCAACAGCTGTATTTCTTCTCACCCTGAACTGAGTGTTGCGTATCCGTGTTAAATTCATTAGCATCACTCCAGAATTGACTCCAGTTGTGCCATAATACGGGTGACGTGCAAATCGACTGTACCAGCCAATCTTTGGTATCTCGTGCTCTGGGGCCATAGCAGCTAGCTGCGTTGAGTTGAATTCTTTCAGGATGTGCCAGATGTCATCGATGGGCCTCAGGAAGAGAACATCGGTGTCCACGTAAAGGAGAGAATCCACATCCTTTAAAATAACCTTTTGGGTTTGCACAGTGAGAAGAGATGAAAAAGAAACCAAACAGATAACAAAAAGGAAGATGACTGGCGAAAGGTACTTCTACATTAAACTGCTCGTATAAAGTAAGTTGCTGATTTATCATCTAAAATGTAATTACATACAGGAACAATTCTTATTACAACCATGTGTTCCTACACAAAGAAACTTACATTCACTGTTAACACATAAACATGTTTTACATTAATTAAGAAAACCTTATTAATCACAAAAAGGCATCACTGTACTCCTGAAGAACAAAACATCCCTTGGTGAGTAGAAGTGTTCTATTAAAACTCACCAGGTCAGATCTCTGCTATCAGACTATATCAGGAATAACAGTAAAGTTAGTCAAGTTGCAGGGGTGTAAATGTAAATTAGATCCAGAATATTTCATCTATTCTTGTTAACAATGTTCCCCCTTGTGGCTATCCAGGTGCTTACATGCTCATTCCTTAATTTCAGCAGGGCAAATTATCTGTTGCTTCAATAATTGAGAAAACTCCCAGCTGTCTGCAGGTTTGGAAGGTAGTAAATATCACTTCCTCAGGTTGACCATCAGGTTCAACTGAACTTATGTTGCTCTTCATTATTTCAGAAAACCATTCAAACATTCCTGGATTTTTACCGTGCTCTCATCTCCAAACCTCATTTCTCTCCTTCTCTACCTGAAAAGCAAATCCAAAGGGCTATTGATTTGCACCAGGTGTTGGACTGCAACCATCGGTCACTTGTCTGATTGCAGTGATACTAATGACCACCTCTCCTATTTACAGATAGCTTAATACTACGAAACAAATTGATTTTTTACATGAATTGAAATGTATTGTGACAAAGGTTATTTGTGAAAGACAGAGAGAACAACTAGATTTTGAAAAAGTATTCTGTTCACTTGATAAGATGTGGTCAACAGACATCCCTCACATTGCCAAATCTTGTTGTAAGTACTGATCAAGTGAGATTTTTCACCTGATGGAACACTTTACAATTTGAACTGACATTCAGCCAAGTTTAACAGATTCCTGACATAACTATACGTTCTTCCTACATAGCAGGGCAGGCAGAAGGCAAATGTCTCTATGTCTGGCTTACAACAATCTCCACATAAATAAGTCCAACACAGTCCAGAACACTTCACTGTACAGCAGGTTGTAGCAATACACTGTCAATAATTCTTCGACACAAAACAGCACGCGAGGGTATCAATAAATGAGTGACATTAACTCAGTAACACAAAGAGCTGAAGTCCAATACTTCACCAAAAAAATCACTATCAGTCAGCAGAGGACGGGTAGTTGAAAAAAATAAAAGAATTTTTAGCTTAGGGATATTCTTAATACTGCATCTTATTATGTAGCACCGACAAGAGCTAATCCATGAAATGAAAGCATAAGGAAAAATCCCCCCAAATTTAGTCCAAGGTGGGAGATAACGCTCAAACACACAAAGAGCACGATAAAAAGCCATTAGATTCTGCCTGAGGGACAGCAGCACTGCAGAGCAAATCAGGATTTTTATTTTATTTTTTTAAATAACGCCCCAGCAGAGAGACAGATTTAGGCATTTCCTAGCAGAGAATTAAGGGGAGAGTTCAACACGTGCACTTGGGAGCCCCTCTCAAACCTAACTGTCAGTGTGAGCCTCTTCCAGCAGAAAATCTTAGGTGTTTTTTTTCCAGTAACTGCAAACATACACATAAAGCTCATTCTGTGAAAGTCAAAGGACTGTAACAGCTTTCCTGTGTATAAACAGATCCAAGCAAATTTTCCAGTTTTGTGCAGTGGGTACCTCAACTCCATGCTTTCCACCTTGTCATCCTACATTTAGATTCATACACCCTCCTTTCCTGGTCTGCCAAAAGATTCCTGTTTCTCTCCTGTCCAAGCTGCTGCCCTGCAGTGACAACAGGCTGGAAGAAAAGCAGTGCTGCTCTTTATAAGCCCTTCACACTTTCCTCTTCACATGCAAAGTGTTAAGACTTATCTAAAACCTACATGTCAGTTTGCATTGATCACATCTCCTTCTGGCTGTGCATTTAACTTAGCCTTGGGTAGAAGAATTTAATTTCAGAAATCACAGCTCTAAGAGATCCTTGCTTAACTCCCTGGATTTCAGTGGAATTACACAGTGGATAAAAGTTCATTTAAATAATTCTGGCATTCCCCTTGTCCCACAGCTTTCAGGTGGTTCTATTTTCAAACATTACGTTCCAAAGCTACATACAGCTTTCTGAAAAATGTTATGCTTTCCACAGAACTCAAAACAATATTTAACTTTTAATGAATCAAAAGCAAATGACAGAAGGTTGGGCGTTTTTGGCTGCTGATTTTTGATGTCAGGAACAGCCATGCAACACAAAGCAGGTGGAGGTAGCAGACCTCAATTCTTGGGCTCTGCCCCAGTCAGGGCAACTGACTGCAGCTTAAAACAGACACACGTCTGACCTGCAGCAGAAGCAATGCAGGACTGCCTGGTACCCTGAGCTTGCCTGCTGGCACAAACCATGTAGACATGCCTGACAGTCAGGAACATGGGTTGACTGCACTTATCTCCTGCACTATGGGCACTTACTGCTTGAGAGGGGTGGTGTTTTTTTCCAGCAATAGGGAGTATTCTTAGTAAATCAGAAGTTCTGTACAGAACTTGCTATATTTAGCCTGACACTTCACTTAAATACTCAATTATCTGTAATTTCACAACTTCTGTCTCTGTCGAGTCTCCTGTGTTAGCAAGACTGGCAAGTAATAACATGCTACTGTGTAAACACATATTGGAATATCGAGAAGTTGTGTTACATGATGGCTTGCAACAGCTAGTGTGTTAATTTAGCTGAGCTTTATCCAAAATTACAGATGAATCAGTGAGCCACAATTAAGTTTGCATCTTGATGCTAATGTAGTACTGCAAATTAGAGTTACTAAACTAAACTGTAATTAGCAATTAACTCAAGTTACAACAGAATTTTGTCTCAATAAGGCCCTTACATCTATCCCCGGTGTTACTCCACTGATCCATTGGGTAGATTACTTCTCCATTCTCAAGAGAACGTGGGGATAATGTTAGCCTACCTTCAGTAGATTCAGTGTCTTGAGAAAAGCCTCAAGTGTTGGTCACTACTACAAATACCATCCAAAAATCCCAAAATGTTTATTTTACCTGGTTGTTCAGCAGTTCTGTATTGCTGTCTTAGACCAGCTGAAAGTCAGCTCTGTGGTGCAACATTCATCAAGTCAGAACACACTGTGTTTTAACATCAATGTTAGTACTATAAAACATTTTAAATGTCACAACCGTGCTCTTATTAAAAAACATATTTAGGATTATCCTTAGGAATCTTTATGGTCTGTCCACCCCAAGCTACCCAAAAACCAGAAGAAAATATAGTGTTGGCTGATAATTTACTTATTGGGGTGTAAGAAGAAGAAGCCAGGAAGGAGAAAAAGCCATAATCCATTTGGCATACAAAAGGAACTGAATAAAAATTAAGAAGTCTTAGTTTCACATACACTTCCTGCATAATTTTTGGGATAGAGAATAAAAGGAATTTCCCAGTTTCTACAGACATGAACTACACACAACACTGACATGGATGACAGGGCTACTTGAACACTCAACAGGCTGCATTTGGCCAACCTTCATCGCATTGCACAACAGTTTTCTCAGGCCGTACAGAGCTGCCCATCATCACCACATCTCTGAATTTGACATCACATGAAAATAAGTTCTACTCAGTAAAGAAATGTTTACCTTTCTGTTTTCAGAAGATGTCAGGTGACTGCTGACAGCATTCTCCTTTAGTTATTTATTTACTTATTTATTAAGTTTCATCTTTTTTAAGCATTTAGAAGCTGTGTTAGGATCCACATCTTCCTTACTCTGCCTTTGAAGACCACATTGATGGTTTTATTGAAACCGATTGCAGCAAGATATTTAGACTTCTGAGTTTCCATGGAACCTACCTACTCAGAAACGACTTCCTCTGCATTTGTGTAGCAAATTGTGTCATATTAATGTCACAGAATGCCTCTACAAAAAAGCAGGCTGCCATCATCTTACTGAATATTTGAGTAACTCGAGCTGACTCAACAAACTGCAAATACATTCATTTACCTGTTACCCAGCACAAACCAATTCATTAGTACAAGCTGCAGGATCACATCCCATAGCTCCAGTTTTATCAGCCAGTGAAACCCCTGAAAGATTCTCACACAATTTTCCTTTAACACATTCCTCATCCCCTCCTGCCCACTTTCACATGCCTGCTGGTGCTGCTGAAGATTCTTTGGCAGGAGAGGCACTTGTGAATCAAAGGCTCACATTCCACTCAGGCTTAGCATTATCAGGAACAAGACAATTTGCACGACTGAGGGCTAAACAGCTGATAAACTCAGCTACTGCTCTTCTGGGATCCTTCCTAAATCCAATCATTTTCCACTGCTGTGGTAGAAAATGCTGAGCACAGGAAAGGATAAGCAATATATGCAAGTCAAAACAGTCCTCTGAACAACAGCACTAAAGATTATCTGCTCCCACCATGTGCAGACAGGGCTTTTGCAGCACTGTCTTATTCAAAGGGATATCAGAACCTGGTTATCAAATAACAGTAAAAATAATGGTGGCTGAAATTACTCAGACTGAGGCTGTGGACTTGAGCAGCAGAAATCTAAGTGAACACTTACCACCTCAGCTATCACTACAACTCATTTTCCTCATTATATCCACATCAACTTAGCATCAGCCACTACTATTCTCAGACAGCTATGCCTACTGAAAGCCTTAAACCTCAGCCTGGCTACACACAACATCTTGCAACTGCCCCAAGAGAAACAAACATTCACCATTTGGTCTGCTTCACAGTTCTCCTAAGAAAACATGCAATGATCTAATAATATTCCTTGCAAGAAGTTACTAGGGAGCACTAAACTTTAGAAATGGGGCAAGCAACAAGGAAGGAGTCAGAAAAGCACTGCCCAGCTTAAATGAATCAGCATGAATGCATAATTCTCTATCATCAGAAAGCTGATAACAAAGCCATTTCTGTGACAAGTGTCTCTACCAAAATGACAAAAATACTGCAGATCTAGGAAGAGCAGAAAATTGTGTTTACCTAGTGAAACAGCTCCAGATGAGTAAATCCTTACAACCAATCTGTACAGAACAAGCTAACACTGAAGGACTATTTTCCAGGTGATATAAATATTTACTCAGGGAACAGAGGATCCCAGTTGAAGATGGAATTACTTCCAGCCCATCTGGCCTTTGTGCAATTGAAAGCCCAGCCCTAAACAGCAGATAAACAGAACTGCTGACAGCACATATTTTCTCACATATGTATTCACAGTCTAAAGTATCTGACATGCAGCTGTCCCCTGATTGTTTCCATCTGAGAAAGTAAAGATTTCTTTGTCCCCTGTTTCTCAGAAGATGGCAGTGAAGAGATCTGGACTGTGTGAGCAGCATGTGGCTTCACTGGAGTCACCCCAACCAACCAGCAGTGCACGATATTTGGATGTCTGGTCTCAATTCCACAGAAACTGCTTCATTGCATAAACTCTGCATATGCAGAACTGTTACCAACATGTTACTTCACTCCAGCAGCCTTAAGCATTTTCCAAATTTACAACTCTAAGAATTATACAGAACACAAGTTCTCTGTGGACAGGAGTATTCCATAGCACATGAGGCATGTGCGTGAGATCTGACCTTGCACACACTGGAACTATTCCATAAGGACACACGTTACACTCTCACACAAGGGAAGAGATTACTGAAAGCATCATTCTGAGGACCAACATAAGGAGAGGGAGATAGTGGATGAAAAGATACGATGACTGCACACTGAAAAGAATGTTATTTATGGAAGGCATGCAGCATCTACCCTGCAGGAGCTCTCACACTGAGTCTTAAGTGGAAGTTCAACTGAGAGCCTAGTGGAACTAGAGACAAATAAGAAACATATTCCTCACTAGCAGAAAAAAAAAAAAAGCAAGGCTGGATTTCTGGTTTGTTTTTTTTTTAAGCAGCAAAGTAGAGATTAAAACATCTTTAAGCAGATGTTTCAGCCCAGAAACTGTTTTCATATTACACCAGCAAAGTTTCCTTCCTGTGGAAATAATCTTTTCTTTTCCCCCCTTCTTTTTTCTCTCCCTCCTGAAGCAACCTACCCAGAAAGCCAGGTGCCTTACCGGAAGAAAAAGGCGCTGGGCAGCACATGGTTTGAATAACTTCTTCCATTCCTGAGCATTTCCTACTGAGAAGGTTATTGGGTAAATGTTGTATTCAAATTTCTTTGTATACGAGGAGGGCCATTCCTGTAACTGAAAGACATTCACAGAAGAATTAGACAGTACATATAATATAAGGCGTTGTTTTTGTTGTTAATGTGCACGTACAGGGAATTTAGAAACCACTTCCAGTAATAAAATGCTTAGCTGTTACTTGTTGATGCCAGCGCAGTTGTGCTCAGGGATCTGCAGCTTATAACTAACCCACGTATTTATCTACTGAACAACACAGAACTCACTTTCTTGTTGAATTCAGGCTTAAGGGAATCCTCAGAAAAAATGTGAAAGCAGAGCCTCCTGTTGCTAAACAGAACTGCTGATTTCAGCATGATGAGAGTCTCTTCCAGCCGGTCCCCACAAGCCACAACTGCCAGATGCATGCATTGTAAAGATGAAGGCTCTTTTGAACGTTTTTGTTCTCCAGGCTTCCTGAAAATTCATAAATAGACAAAAATAAATTGAGGCAAACGTGAAGAGATTTCTGCACCAAGATCTGTTTCCTTTTTTCCTTTCCATCGTGTAGAGGATCAGGAGGTTTTTTCCCTGATTAGACATCCACAGAAAATGCAATTGGGTGTCTGTGCTGTCAGTGGTACAAACCAAGTACTAAAATTACTTCACAAATAAATACACTATTTTAAGAATTTTCCTACCTTTCTGATCTTGCATAAATCACACTACACCCACACATGAAACCAATTCAACAGCACTGCAAACCAGACCACAGCTTACCAAGTGTTTTCCTTCCTAGCTTTGAGGTCACACAGCCAGAATGGCCAGTCTTCAAACACAATGCAGGTTACAGAACTACAGCCAGTAATTTTATTACCAGGATCACAACTTCTGGCTAGATTGGAATAAGACAACTAGTCCTTACTTTAAAAAAAAAAATATCATCCATCCATATGTAAATTATTCTAACAGTTAATTTTGCTTTTAAAAATGCATGCCTTAATCCTGGCCTGAAGGTACTGGCATTGTTTCAAAGGACTGCTCTGCATTTTGCTGGGTGGAATCCCTGAGATTTGGCTAAAATAGGGATTTTTTCAAAACAAACACATTCATCTGTCCCAGATGAATCAGACTACATTCCACAAGCAGCCTAAGGCAAAGCTGTAGGTTTTTCCACTTAGCCCCAATGTGCAGGCCTTAATACAATTTTACCTGGCCTGAATCTGCACGAACACAGCATATTCAGGCTATTTGCTACTCAGAAATATCAGAGTCCTTTCTGGGGACTTGGAGACATTTTGAAAATATGGCCTTTTGTTTGTATCCTCCCCTGCAGTCAGGACAGAGGTGAAAATCACATCCTCTGAGAATGATGCTACTGCACTGTACTCACATTCCAACAGATGGCATTTATGCTCCTCTGGATGGATTAGTAGTGACAAAGTAAGGAAGTCACAAGCATTGTAATCATTACAGTAAAGTTTGAAGGCTAATCATAGCTCGCTAGCAGCTCTTGACATACCACTGAACAGAGGATATCAATCCCTGCCTGTTCTCAGCACACACAATTATATATATATAACTAATCAGTGAAGTTAACACTATTAAACAAAAGCTCTAAATAAAAATTATAGTTAATAAAGCTGTAATTATCTTCTCCAGACATTAAAGTGCTACTCAGTATAACAGCAGCCTTCTCTACAATGGAGTAACCAACTTTTGTGTTAACGAATGCCAAGTAGTGGTACTTTACCTGCTATAAAAGCAATGTGTTTCATTAATGCTTTAAAGTCTTGGGCTTTAGACTTAATTAAACTTCAATTTTATCAGTGTGTAAGTAATAGAATACCACATCTACATAAAGTGGTATTTACTTTCCAACCTATTAGTGTAAAAAACACTGAATTATTAAAGTGAATAATTAGCTGCTCACACAGACCCTGCTTCCCGCCACCCCCTATCTCTTTAATGTTTCCTCTTAATTGAGTCTCTAAATCAAGCCATATGCAAGATGAGAACTGCTTTAGCAGGGCCTGTGGCAGTAGAATTCACTGGGAGAGGGACTGAACTCAGAGCTTCGATTTCTCACAGCCCTACACCAAATCACTAAGTCTTTGTTTTGCAAATTTTAGCCACAGTGAACTCCAACCTGCAGCTATTGCACATTGACAAACTCAGTATATGCATACAGGACTTCCAAAGGACAGACTCAGCAGAAGAAATCCACTGACAGCAGCAGACAGTCCTACAAGCCCATGGGGGGCACGGATGAACAAGAGGAGCACCTTCTGCCAACACAGACACCTTCCTGGCCCCAGAGAGGAGGAGAGAGCTGGGCTCTGGAGTCATTACAAATCATGAGAACCTGACATTACTGGGAATTAGAAGATGAAAATAGCAATGAGGTACGAAAGAACACTGAGAGATCACAGCACAACATTTTGCATCTTTAAGTACATTAGGAAACCAAGAGGACTGTAAGAACAGAGATGAGCTAGAAAGGGAGATAAGAAAGCGCCACAGCAGGAAGCATTTACAAATATCTCAGCTTAGTCTTTACAGAATCTTTATTATCTGAAAGCCTTAAAAGAAAAAAAAAAAAAAAAACAAACAAAAAACACCAGGACTACAGAAAAAGTTAGACTTCAGGGAAGGCAAATATGAGGATCTTTGCCACCTCACTCTTCGTCTTCTTGATTCAGTACACAAGGGTATCTCACTGATATATTAGAAGTCTAACTAAAATAACATTACGTCAAACTGTCCTGCTCCATTCTCTATTTTACCCATCTGTTTAGAGAAAATTATTTCCTGTTCCCCTGTTACATTATTACATGCATAGCAACTGAACAGATCAATACAATAGGAAAGACATTACAACGAAGGCACAATGACAAAAGGACTGGCACAATAGAGAGGTGCTATAAAGGAAGGGAGGAATATTGCTCACCTGTATTAAAAGACTCCAGGTTTGTAGGGGAAAGCTTCAACCAAGGAGAAATCTCCAGAAAGAGACCCTTCCCCAGAGAGGGTCCTTAAATGAGGTCTAAGAGAGGTGCAGCCAGGCTCCACCCCTCCAGTCTCACAGCTGAATTGCCTTCACCTGTGCTCCCAGGGCTGACCTGGTCCTTTCCCCAGATGCTCAATCAGTGGTTCAGGCTGTGACTCAACAGTTCCCAGCCACATGGCTTCAAAACTAAACACTTGCTTAAGACTAAGCATTGCAGAAAGCATAACAAAATAATTGCAGAATAGATCCCCGTGAAACAGCTGAAGCCTGACCCTGTGAGATGTAGCACGATACAATGCTATAGCAAAGACTTTCCAACAAAACAGACCAACTCCCATCCAGTTACCCAATGGCATTTTATTCACTGCATACATTTTTTTCTGACAGGCACGGTTACGGACATCACAGAAGCCTGAGTGCTCAAGCACAACAGCGTACATTCCTAGGCCTTAAAGTTTAGATTACATGCAATTTTCTTATTAGTCACAGGCAAAGTGTCTCAAACATAATTAACCCAAAACCTGTCTAAATCAATCCAGATCCATTCAAAATAACGCATTCCCATCTCATTATGGAGCCTGCTAATCTATTCAAGCCTTCAAATTTATTCCAGAGAGAAAGATAATGCATGCAGATTCTTACAAAATGCAATATAGTTGTTAGCTTTTGAAACCTTCTTCTTATTATGATCTCATTTGCTCTCGCAGCGTAAACAAGGTTAGATTTAGGCAATGTATCAAAACGAGTGATTCACTAAATGGGCTCCTTTCCTGAGAGTCAGCGCTGAGTCAATGCCCCAGCTTTGGCTCTGTTATATGAAACATGTTCTCTCACTCTCTTTAAAATATAAATTAGAAAGTGTCAAAATGTTTTTAAAATAAAAGTTCTCACTTTAATGCAGTTGCATAAAATCCACTGTAGGCACTGACAATAAAAAGAACTGTTGAAATTTCAACCTCCTCCCACCGCTCAGACTAAGAGGGAAAACAAACCAGAATGAATGTTTCCATCTTCTTTTATCAAGAATGTTCTTTGTTAGTGAAGTGTGAGGCATTCGGGCCATCAGCATATTATGGCCTATCAAACTCAAGCCAGACTTGCATGTGTCTTGCACACAGGCAGCAGAGAGAAAAAAATATCTTGACTGGTTGCCATAGAAGATATGTTTAGCTTTGGCAAAGTTTCTATTAAGCATGCTTAGTTTAGGAAGAAAGTGTGGTCACATCTGCCCTTCAAATGTGAAAGAACTTTTGTGCTTCACGATACCTCACACACACTGATCTGGCACATATGTGTACTTCTTCATATGAAGAAGATCCTGTTGAAGCCCCAGGACCTGCCACTTCCAAAAGGAACCATCAGTAAAACCACCATCAAAACCTGGCTTTCCAAGCTAACCTGAACATGATGCTTACGTTCAGATTTGCCCAGGTCATCCAACAACCAAGGCAGGGCACATAACAGCTTGCCAGCAGTTGCCAGGCACCAGCGAACTGGTAAAGCACAACTAGTAGAGCTCTTAACACGTATGACTAGAGTAGAAGAAACATGCATGCCTTAAGAATTGAAAACGAATGTCTTCTCTTGTTCTCATGCAACTGCAGAAAGCAGTATTAGAGAATCCCAGTGGAGCTACAGCTCACCAAGCCTGCAGCACGACCTGGTAAACCCAGTGCACATCCATCTGTTCAGACAAAAACCTGCATTCGTCTGTCAACACTGTATCAGTCAACGTGGGAACACAGAATGAAACAACTTTTCGCATTCACACAGACATAACTGCTGAAGTTTACCTGAATTGCTCACTCATCCCACAAACACCCCACCAGCAGGCCACAAGATCTCACATCATCAGATCTCTGAGCCTGAAGGAATCAGACCACACACCACCTCTCTCATCGACTTAAAAAATCTCCCTTGTCTCACAAGGAGTAACTAAAATAATCATTATTTTATAGGAACAAACAGGTAACAATGGCCTCAATTCAGCATATTACACTTGATGTGCTTTACCGTAAGCACCTGCGTGAGGAAATGCTCCTGAAGGAATGGGAAGGCTCACTCCTGAAGCTACCGCCTATGCAAATTATGTAACACCTATGCACTGCCTGTTTCCTCTGTTTCAAATTCAAGCCTCTGAGAACAGTCTCCACACTGCTTTCAGTGTATTTTGGATCAGACCTGTTAAGACAAGCAGATCCCATTGCCTGACACCTTTCCTGTGCTGGTGTGGATGAGATCTGTACCAGCGCAGCATATGTCAGCAGACAGCTTTTCTTTCCCCAGAAGGCAGGCGCCTCCTCCAACCACTTTACATCATTCACCAAAAATTATTTTTTTTAAGGTACCCTCAACTAACTGCATTTTATTTTGATATTATCTGACAAAGTGCAGAATTTTTCAGTAAGCATCAGAATTGGACACTTAAAACTGGACTTCTCAGCAATGCAACCCTCGCTGGTGTCAGCAGCACAGGATCATACACTGCTGGAAAAAAACAACCCAAAGTGGAAGCAAAGGCGAGGTTGAAATCTATCATTTCACTCTGTTGCTATGATTGTTCTGTGTCGCAGAACAACAGCAACAAAAACTCTACAGCTTTTGTAAAAAGTACTTGCAAAGTCATTAAATATTAGAAAAGCCTGATAACGTCAACTTTTGGAACATGAAGATGCTCAGTGAAAAGCTCATTGAAATGGAGCAGTTGTTTACACTCTCCAGCAGTTTCATACTTTCTGTGCTCCCTCCTTCAGAGTTCTTGATTTCCATGATAATTACAAAGATATGCCTTGAAGAAAAATGACTTCAGGAGGTACAGTTGCTGGTGGAAATAATCCTGCTTTAATACATGCATTTGAATTCTGTCCATGATGCATTCCCAGCCACAGTAAACATCTCCTGCATTCAGAAGGGTAACAATGCTTGCACGAAACCCACTGCTTCAGTAAGTTAAGGGACAAGAGCTCGAGAAACAGGAGTGGCCTTTCATTCAGAACATCTCTGTGAAATCATGAATCAAAGACACAAAGACATACCAAGTTAATTAGATATGAGGTCACACTAACCATAATATAGTTGGAATGCAACAGGGAAAGCAGTCCTCCCACCACTGAAAGCACACTGCCCGTATCATTTTTGAAGCAACGAGAATACCGTTTTTTTTTCTAAATAATCCATCCCCAAGGCCCTGAAGAGGGAAATACAACACACCACAATTTCAAACTCTTTTCTGCTACAGTTACGTATAAAAAAATGTTCAAAACCAAATACGAACAGCTCGAAATCCGACGGTGCCAAGCAGTTTGGAAAGCAGCGGTAAAGCACAAAAGGAGCCGGCCACCTTTCATCTCCCCGCAGCATTAAATCAGAGCAGGTCTTGCTCTCAGCGCTGACAGCCGCTCCTGAGCCTGAGAGCGCGCGGCAGCCCTCGACACAAGGCCAGAACTCCGGGAAAAGCCGCCGCTTCGGAAAATCGCTGGCACGCAGAGGCGCTCCTGCCCGCACAGCGCAGAGCCTCCACTTATGTGGCACCTCCGGCACGCGCTGTTAAACCACACACACAAACCTGCACGCTTAAAGCAGAGCGACCAGGGGAGGTTTCCACCGCCACGCAGTTCTGGGACTCACACGGGATGAGGGAAAGAGTGCCTGGAGGGCCGCCGAGCGGAGCGAGTTCCCGGGGCAGGGCAGGGCAGAGCAGGGCAGGGCGAGCAGGGCAGGGCAGGGCGAGCAGGGCACGCTCGGGGCGGGGGGCCGGGCACGGCACGCGGCGGGCGGCGCTCCCACCGGGGGCGATCGCGTGGGGCTCCGGAGCCCCGCCGTTACCTGGCAGCGGCGAGTCCGCCCCCGGGCGCGTTCCTCCGCGGCGGACTCCGGCTGAGCCTCGGCTGCCGGCGGCCGACGGGTGAGGCGGGGCGGGCGGGGCGGGCGGGTGCGGAGGGCGCGGGCGGCGGGCGCGGAGGCGCGGCGGCGCTGCCGACCAGCAGGTAGAGCAGCAGCAGGCTGCCCAGCGCCAGCAGCGCCGCCGCCACCTTGCAGGACAACCGCATGGCGCGAGCTCAGCGCGCCCGCCCGCCCCTCTGCGCGCCCGCCGCCGCCATCGCCAGCGGCCCGGCGCGGGGACGTGGCCGCCGAGCCCCGGCCGGCGCCCGGCAGCAGGGGCGGGGCGCACCCTACCGTACTCTCTGGAGTAGCCGCTCACGCGGCGCAGCGCTCGCGGCCGGAGGAACTGGAGCGCGAAGCCCGATGCAGGCGAGTTAACGCCAATCGTCGCCTCTCCCGGCGGGAGGAGGAGGCTGGGCTTCGCGGTGCGCGCTGCGTTACCCAAAGGTACCTCACGCTTACAAGCTCATAAAGTTCTGCTCGTGTCAGGGTTCGGTGCAGCGAGGGGCGCGTGTGGATGGACGAGCGGGAGGAGGTGAGCGGGGACGCGGGCTGTGATTCACCTCTGAGGAACGGGCGGCTGCTGCGGGCGTCCCACAGCCCGGCTGCCCGTCCCTTGGCTGCTGGATTGTATCGGGACCGGCTGCAGAACAGCGAAGGACTACGAGCATTGAGATGCTGGGACTTCGGTACGCCTTTTCATCTCTTTTCTCCTCCCTTCGTGGTTGATGTTCAGCGTCTGATCGCGGAATCGTTTGAGTTGGACTTTTAAATGTCATCTCACCCCACTGCCCCACAGCGGACAGCAGCGGTCAGCCTGACAGCGAATGCCCGCAGGGCGCTCCCAAATACATTCTAATAGCCGGCCTCGCAAAATCCCGTGGCGCTGAGGTCACCGAGTTCCCCTCGCCGAGCTGCAGGCTGGGCGGCAGGCTGGTTCAGGCGCGGCAGCCAAGAGCACCGGCACACGCTGCCGTGCACGGGGAGAACAGCTCGGGTACCGCCCTGTCCGCGGGGACGCGTAGGGTTGGGCCGGGTGATTTTTTTCCACACATCATATCTGTGTGACTCGGCACTCATCCCCGCATGGCTGACGGAGGTCAGACACGTCGCTCCCTGCCGCCGTTGGTTTCATAAAGTCTTTACTCGAAACCCCTCAAGCCCACGCGCAGCGCGGCCAAATCCCCCTCGCGCAGCGTGAGCCACAACCGCGCGCCGCTCCCGCCGTTCTCTGCGGGCGGGCGGCCCTCGGGGCGGAGCCCTTCCCGCGCATGCGCGCCGCCCGCCTCGGCCCCACATAGGCGCGGTGAGAGGCGCGTGAGCTGTGAGCGCTGCGCGGCCGGGGCGGGAGGGCGCAGAGCAGAATTGTGAGCGGGCGCTCGGAGCTCCCGGCTGGAGCGCTGAGCTGCGGCCTCCGCGTTTGTCAGGTTAGTAAGCGGTGGGGCGGTCTGTGGCTCCCTCTCGTGTGCTCCGGATCTGGGGCCCCGAGATCGGGCGCAGCCCTCGTGCCGCGGGTCGGTGCGGTGTGCTCGCTGTGTGCTGCTGGCTTTCGCTGTGAGGTGTTGCTTTATGGTCAGCTTCCTGCGGGGTTTGAAACAGAACTTACGGAAGCTGACGTTCTGGGGCTGGATGTGATGTGCCTGTAATAAGTGTAATTAATTCCATGTGCTCCAAATATTTCTGTTTGTTGACGTAAAGTTGTTTTCTTGCCGTGCAGCAAGGTGATACCTTCAGGTCATCCGTGGGAATGCATTTTTTTATTGTGCTCTTCTCATAAATATTTTCCCCTTGACTCTGCAGGAATCAGAAATGGCCTTAGAGAGTCCTCAGACACGCTTCTTAGTGCTACAAAGCAGCAGCTGCAGTAATCTTTTCCTGTTCCCCTCTTTTATAGGGTTGTATTCCTGGTGGCAGGTTCTCCTGTGCTGGGTTCATCATGATAACCCCAGATTTTGAGCTGAGCCAGGATCCAGATTTTCTTACAATAATCATCAGAGTGCCTTATGCAAGAGTGTCAGAGCTTGACTTGTTCTTTGAAGGAGAAGACTTCAAGTTTTATGTGAAGCCTTACTTTCTTAGGTGAGTAGTGAAAGCATTTCAAAGCCATTAGACTTCATAAAATAAATGTTGGTAGAAAATACCTTTGTTTTGGATCCTTCTTGAATGATCCTTGTCTATTGCTCTCATGCTGTAGGCTGCACACAGCCTGTTTTCTGCATGGAATTGTTTCTATGGATCTGGTATATTTGTTTCCAGGTGTTAAGTCACCTTAAAATTTATAGACTTAAAAGACTAACTTTTTACTTTTATGTGAACGTTGATTTTTAGTAATGAACTGACAGCTGAATTCTTTGAATGCACTGAAGTCTTACAGGGTATGTCTCTTCCCCATTGAGAGTCAGATACAATATATTTTGTGAAGGAAGAATCTGATACACTCCTGATAAATCCATGTGGTGTAGATGCTAGGGAATGATGTTCCTAGCTTTGTCTTTTAGCAAGTTCATTGCTGTGCTATAGGAATGGAATGATCATCAGCTCAGTATGGAAAATTTGAGAGAACCTTTGGTCTGTAAGAGCTGGTGAGCCATTAACCCTTCTTATTTTCTATTTCCTGTTTTGTTGGATGTACTTCTATAAATATGTTAGTAGACTCAAAGGGTTTTATGAGTTTAGTGGAAAGCTCTGAGTTGACTGTCTCATGTCCTGTCACTATGAAATTAATTTAGAGTTTTTAAAACATAGAATCTTCCAAATGCTGCACATAGAGCCAAGGGTGTTGTGTCTGTGCTGGCTGTGACTTTGTCATTGATTTAGAGCCACAGAGAGATTTTTTACTTAATAACTTCCATTATTACTAACAGGAATCATATAGTTATTTGTGCTGCCTTTGGAATGTGCCTTACATCTTTATGTGCTGAAATACGAGGTTGCAGAATTAGTTAGGCATTCAATGAGACATCTTTTTTTTTTTTCATCCAGACTGACACTTCCTGGAAGAGTTGTGGAAAACGGCAGAGAAAAGGCATCTTATGATACAGACAAAGGTATCATTTACTATTTTTAGTATAGTTGTCTTGAAGAATACTCTTCACTTACTTGTTCTGTGCATTGTCACTGCAAGAAACCTTTAGCAAAGTGTGTGATCCTGTAAATAAGCCTAACTTCTCCTGTGCTACGTGGTATTAAAAGAAAAAGAAACTTGCTGAGGATTTGTTGTATGTAGGCTATCATTAAGCTCAAATGACATGCAACTGTCTTAATTGTGAAATGGTTCAAGCCCATTGGAGGCAAGCATGCCATTGTTAAAACATGTAAAATCTTCCAAGTCTGTGAAGAAGAGTAGCAGTAAGCAGAAGTGAGATAGTTCTGAGGCATTCTCTTAAGATTGAAGAGAGAACACTTCAGCCACACTGGTGGAAAGTGTTTCTGGAATAAAGCACCTTTTGAAACAAGTGTATTCATAAACAAAAAGGCCTGCAAAGCCTTTGTTTCATATTTGAAAGAATAATCAGAAGGTTGAATAGCTTCCTATAGTCATCTGCTGAGGACAATCCATTGAAGTTTGTTTCTGTTGGTTGTGTGGGTGCTCACAGTTCGTTAAATAATCTCTTTCATGCTGTAATATCCTTGATTTTGGTGAAATCTGTTATGGAAGTTTAAAAACCCGCATACAGATTTATGCATAATACGCTGCATAATAAATTGCTACTTGCATATATCTCAATTTCCATGAGCCAATTTCAATAGAGGGGAAAATGAGCATTTTTGTTTGTCTTCATTATTTTAATGTGATAATAACTATGTTCTGCCTTTACTATATAAGGGACTTTTACAATTCAGTTACCTAAGGAGAGTCCTGGGCAGTATTTTGAAGGACTGGACATGCTGACATCTCTTTTAGCACCGAAGAAATCAAGGACAGCAAAGCCTTTAGTGGAGGAGATAGGTACGACAAAAACTTACTTATGCTATCAGTATAGGTACAAAATGAAATAGCTATGGAAATAGATCTCCCTAGTAATTAATAAAAAGTGTAATTCTGATATTGTCTAGACCAAGGTAGAAGCAGAGTTCGAATGAATCTGGAATTATTGTGGATTATTGAAAGGAATGTCTTGTAAGAGTTGATGCATGTTCTATCTGTAGGCTTAGTTAGGATAACTATTTTTCAAAATGTTTAACATATGCTAATCCTCTGCAGATCTTTGTACCCCTCTAGTGGCTGTATGATAAACACAATGTGAATCTTCTGCAAGACAGCACAACTGGCTCTAAGGGCAGAAGCTAATTAAAACCACACATTCTAGTGGATGACTTGATTAACATAAGTACTTTCCAGAAAATGTGACTATGTTTAATTTTGTGGGTATCTGCCTTACATCATGGATAACTTAATTATGTTCCTCTTGTGGTTCTCTTAGAATAAAATCCAAATCTTGTTGAAATCACTGGAACAATTGTTTTAGACATTGAGCATGTATACTCAAAGCTTTAGTTTTCCTGGTCTCCATTCTTGAAAATCTTAGAATTCTAGAGCAGGACCTGTGGCTCACTGTGTGCATCTGTTCTCTTAAACACTTGAGTAACCTGTGATTTTCTTCTGTAGTTCACCAAACTCTTTTGTAATAGCAGCAGTCTAGTCCAACAGTCCAATGTGAACATGCAGGCTTGTGCCACCCTTCAGGGTTAGGATGGAATTGGAAAATGAGGCTTGTGTGTTCAAGCAGTGACATTTTGCATGTTACAGGTGGTAAAGGTTACACTTTTGGCAAGGCTGCCCTTTGCAGAGGGGGGCAGCAAAGGTCCAACAATTCTGAACGTCCATAGTTGGAAATTTGAGTGTTGCACCAATGGAGGAAACATATTTGGCTATACAATATATATATTTGTATATGTGGCTAACAATAAAGTCTGTTAGAGCTGATTTGCCTTCAGAATGCCTGGTTTACTGCATTGGGGAATCCTCAGGTTATTCTCACTCGACTAGATAAGATAAAATGGATTTGAAGTTGTGTGGTTCATGTTTTACTTCTTTTCCCCTTCTGTTTTCTTTAAGTTATAGTTAGCCAAGTGTTGCAAGAGTTTTCTTAAAAGATGAAATAAAAAATGCTTATTTTGTTATCAGTGTTTGCCTTTCTTTAAATCCTATGTATTCCTTGCGTGAGTTTTCTTTCTCTGATCATGCAATGTACCCAGGTGTCCCTGCTGATTTGGAGGAGGAGGAAGAGGAAGAATTTGACTGGGAAGTAGAGCAGAGCCTTCATAAAGAAGCTGCAGAAGGCCCTCTGTCACTGCAGTGCTACTATGGATTTGGGAATCTGCGCTCAGGGGTGTTCCAGCGGCTGCAGGTAGATGCATGCCTTTTTTTCCTGTCATGAAAGTTCCAAGTACCTTCCTCTTTGGGTGGCCTTCCTGGGTCATTCTGTAGCCAGGAGGAGATTGTTAGGTAACAATTCTTCTCCTTTGCCCAGTTCTCAGTATATTTCTTTCATGGATTAGTTGGTAGAACAGGATCTTCAAAACATCCTTACTTTGTCCCTGTATGTTCAGCTGTTCATTTTCTTTGTAAACAGACAAAAGCTAATCTACAATCAGTAACATGCTAGGTAGGATAATTTTCATAGCATACAGAGCTTTTATTGAAGTAGTGGATTATATTTCTTTAATTTTCTACTTAAATTCTTTCACCAAGTGATTTAAGAAGTAGCCATTTAAAACAAATTGTATGACTTTGTAAATCATTACTGCATGAATTGGAATCATTTAAGATCTGAGGGCAGAATGATTGCTGTATAGAGAAAGTATTTGTATTCTGTTAGGATATATACACTGGCTACAGTGTATATATCCTAGTAGTGTAGGATATAAAAATAGTGTATATATACACTATTTTTAATACTGTGAAATTTCTGAAGTAGTCAATTTCTCATCAGCATTAGTGTACATCTACGTCCTGGTGTTCCAAAGGCACTGCAATTGCCTGTTGATTAATGTGTGGCCTCTTCAGAGTGGAGAAGTCATAAGAACAATATTTGATTTTTTTTTTTTTAAATCTCTTTGTGGTTGTGTATTTTTGCTAAACAGTACAGTTTTCATAATAGTGTGAAATAACCTGGCTGCCTTATGGTAAATAAACCTGAATATAATTCATAACATTTGAAGGTGCCTTAGAATTGGTGATAATTGCCACTGCTTGAAGCCTTGATGTTTTAGTTGTACAACAGAGACTGAATTTGAAAGATATGACAGGAAAATCAAACATCCTTCCTAAACTTTTACTAAAGGAATCTTGCTCACTTGATCTGTGGCTTTATCACCTTTTGTTGCACCAAGGATGAACTTGGTGATGTTATAGATGTTAAGGATCCAGACCAAACTCCAACAGATGAACGTAGGATGAAGCGCCTAGAAGCTGAAGCTGCCAAGTTTGATCCTGATCATTACCTGTGAGTACTGATTTATTTCACCTGGTTAAAAAATACTTCAGTTGATATGTATTTGCCTTCCCTATGGATGCTTGGGTTTAAAACCACTTTTGGAAATAATAACTTCACTTTTCATCTGCCTTTGTCTCCTTAGACTGGGCGATGTGGGATAGTCAAAGTGTGACATTGACACAAGGCATTCTTTCTTGTTTTGAGGTTACTCTGTTGCTTAATTAAGCTTGGAAGTCAGTTGGTACTCAAGCAGGTCTGCTGTGGACTGTGACTTCAAGGAGAATCTATGCAAGCTGATGTGTATATATTTGAGACACCTAAGGAAGGCATAAAAAAAAATCAGTGTGAGGATAACCCAAACTGCAGTCTGTGTTCAGTAGTTTAGGCATCTTTTGGTATGATAAAGTATCAAGAAATGTGTTTTTTCTCTATTCTCAGTATTTATACTATAGTTTGACTTGAAGAGAAAGCTGGAATGATAAGAGGAGGCTTAGAACTTAAATCCTTTAATATAAATCCTTGCAGACTTAATATATTGATATTTTACTACTACTGCTTTGTGCTGGGATGTGCCTCTTCCGTAATTAACATACAACACTTCCTTTTCCACCTTGCAAAGGCATGTGTTTGTTTATTTAAAAGTCAGTCCTTATCTCTGCTTTCTTTGCTCTTTAGCCACACACCATTTCTCTCCAAAGTATACTTGCTTTGAAAATGAGCAAACTTACCAATAAAGTCAAGTTTGCTGCTGGTGTGGCCCTCTATGAGAAATAGCCTTCTCTATGGAGTAACATCTCTTAAGGTTAAAGAACAGATGGTGATCAGGTTTGTTCTTATTTTTTTAGAGTTGTATGTGTAAGTTTTGGAAAGCACCCTGGAGCAAAGTTAAGTATATACTGTGTGTGCATTGATATATACCCACATGGAGTTACCTTTTCTATCCCAGAGCTGACTTCTTTGAAGATGAAGCTATTCAGCACATCTTGAAGTACAAACCGTGGTGGGTTGATGCTCATGAGAAAATGATGGCCTTGCAGGGGGAAAGTAGTCAGAGTGACAGTCCTACATCTGGTGAGAACACTATACTTTTATCTGTTACTGAATGATAGTTGCTGTGGAGCCTTGTTATGTTCTAGGTTATCATTCTTCAAGGAAAAAAAGTGTGATTTTGCTCTACAATCTTGAGTCTAGAAGAAAAGCATCCTGTTACTATCCTTCTGCTTTTTGAGGGACATTTATATACTGAAGTATTTAGTTTGTGGTGTAGTGTGATCTCTTTGGTGTCTGTAATAAGTTTTGGAGTGAGCTGTTGTTAGAGGCCATTTTAGAGTTTCATATCTTTATGGAAGAAAGTGCCTTTCAAGAGTATGCTGTGAGCCTCAAAACTTCAGAGGAGCTGCCAGGGTCGGCAAGTCGTGGCATCTGAACACAAATCAGATTTGTCTTTGTGCTCACCGATGAGTCAACAAACGTTCCTGCTTCTTGTCCCTCTCTCCGCTTTTTTCTTTTAATCCAGACTTTAAGTGGTTGTTCCTTTCCTAGTTGTATTTTCAAAAGAATAGTAGCTTGAACTGGTATTTGTGCCCACTTGTAAGTATGGTGTAGACACTTGACAGTGAGTTTGAGAATCAGCTGTGGATGATTGAACTGTTATCAGCCTTTATCTCTATTTGATGAGTGTCTGTAGAATACTTCATTTCATTTGCACAGTGTCACAGATGTTCATGGTACTTACATTGTACTGCTGTTTTTATGGCTCCTAGTGCTTTGTCAAGGGAAAAATGGGTTGGTTTCAGGCATAGCGGATGACCTTGTAACAGTACTGTTAACAGAGCACAGATAACCTTTCTGAACACAATGATTGCAGAGAGTATCCTAAGTTACTATGCACATTCTTTTATTCTCCTTTGCTCATTTCCTCTACAGTATGAAAACACTGTTTCTGAGGTTGATAATGATAATCTGGTTAGCAGAGGTGCTGTAACAGATATGATATTAGTCCACTAATAATACCTGCACTTTCACATTCCCTATGAGAGTATAACAAAGGAATTTAAGTTCCTTGTATTTTACTGTGAATGTAATCTGATCTTCATTTCTGATCTCTTCAGTCTTTGAATCCAGAAATTAATTATATCTGTCATAAGCATGTAGTTTAGAAAGCGTTGGACAATGGTATTAGAGGCTTGAAAACAGAACAGCAAGGAGTTCTTTTGTTTGTTTTTAATCCATTCACTCCTTTAGTAAGTGAAATATTCATCACATTTGTCTGTGTCAAGGGATTTAAGAAAAATGAAGAGCTGCTGGATGGTTTTATTGATAAAGACTATTCCTTTTATTCTAAATCAAAGTTCTGAAGGAAAAACACGTGTACAGATTTTGGACTTCTGGGGCAGCAGCAACAATAGAGAAAGTGCACAAAAACCTGGCAAGCCTACTGATGAAGGTTAGACAGAAACTGGGGCTATGCAGAGGGTTACTTTTTCTCTAAATGATTTGTTAAAACCAACTTTTTTCCATGATAAAGTTGACTAAAAAACTTTGTGTGACCTTCATGTTGCAGAGCCTTTTGTGGTTTTGGAGATCTTGAGTAAATTTAGCAGGATGACCATCTGTCTTTGGGTTGCAAAATAACAATCTCCATAAGCCCTCCCATGCCCCTCAACTTAGACCTCAGTTCTGATAACATTGTTTGAATGGTAGCAGCAGACTGATGGCAAGCAGCAAGTAAGGACCTGAAACCATTGGAGGTTCTTAAACCCGAATGAGTTGTGGTGAGAGAAATCGCCATGAGAGGGAGTACAGGTTCCACTCAAAGTGCCCTTATGCGGAGATAAAGGCAAGAGGGGGCCCAGCCTGTTTGTTCTGGGATCTGATGAATAGGGTGGGTTCCAGGTGTTCTTGTATTGTTTTTACGCTTCATTGCTGGAGCAATCTTGCATTATATCCCTTAGAACTGGGGAGAAATCTGAGTGTATTAAGCCAAGGTTGTTACATGCCTGAAAGGATAAGGAGGCTGTTGCTGGTGGTAGTGTGTGCTTGGAGAAAGAAGCCTTTGAACACTAGAGCTCAGCTATGAAGTGCGAAACAGGAGCTGCATACTGCAGTGTGTTGTAAGATGTGTTACTGAAGTGACGTGTAGTGATTCTTTGAGCCTGTTTAATTACTCACCTGCTAAGTGTCAGGTCAAACTTATTTCTGTAATAACCAGAGGACTACTGCATCTGATTGTGTTTATATCTGTTGTAAGGATGTGGAGGAGGAAAAAACAAAGCCTTCATACGGTAAGGAGTGCCTTGGTTTAGTCTTTGTCTTTAGTCTTTAGGCTGCTCTTGGTGCTACCTTTGCAGTGTCCCCACAGCAGAAGACCTCTAGAGGTCTCAAGTATCTGCCTCCTTCAAGTTCTGTGAAAATGGCCCCACAAACAGCAGAACAAGTACCTTCATTAAATCTTTCCTGCCATCTTCTAGATATTGCAGAATTCTTGAAGGAAAGAGATGTTATCAGTGTGTCAGCACTGCAGGAAGTTGGTGACCTTTCATACCTAATCAGGAAGTGAACTGTTGGAGCACAAGGGACAAATCAATAGAAAATCTGCTTTGTTTGTTCTGTTACTCACAGGTTTAAGCTTACAATGATTTAAGGCAGCATCCAACACTGGGATGTATTGGATAGCTTGTCCTAAATAAAGTCCCTTAGCATCTTTCTAGTCAGAGCAGTGATGCCTGTTTTCTTTTCATATCTTGGCAAGAGCTTGAGGAAAAAACATGTTTGCTACTGATTAAAATCAAAAACTAACTTGAGTCCTGGTTTATGTACTTTCTACTGGCTAATCTTCCCCATACCTAGTGCTGCCAGTTTCTGACCAGCAGAAAAGTACTCATGTAAAATCTTAGTACTGTGGCACAGTGTTTTAGTTAGAAGTTACTGAGCTCTAAATGTTAAGTTTCCTTTGAGCAAGTTATGGAATGTAACACTTGGCCTGACAGGCCCCATGAACAAGGCTGTGCTTCTGCTGGACAAGCTGATTTTCAGATGTCCTTTCTGACCTAAAGTTTCTGTGGTTCTTGGAGGCTGAGCACTCAGTTGGCTCCTTCTAGGGAGCATGTTTCATCTGAGTACCCCTAACATTTAGAGTGGTGAGTTTCACAGCAGTCTTGAGCTGCATGTGTTACATTGGACTGATTGCTGAATACCCCAAACCTTATCTAGAATTTAGGTGATGTGATCTTTATAAAATTTCACCCTACTGTAACAAAACACCCTGTGAGTGTCAGAGCTGCTCACCTTGCTTAGAGATTAGGTTGTACTTCACTGACAGTTGGGTTCTGTCAGTGAGAAAACAAAGTACATAGTGAGTAAGGGTGATCTTGGTAGTATTGTCTAATGGTAAGTTTATGGTATTAATTTGTATGATTCCTTTATACATCCATGAATGAACATGCAGTTATGCTGTTGCAGGAAGATGTGTGGTTTAGGCACCAACAAATGTACAAATTATTTTTAAAATCAAACTTAAGAAAATCTGCAGACTTAAGATTTCAGATGCTGCTTTTCACATTATTGCTTTAATTGTTATGGAGGTGTTGTTAGATAAAGCATTGGTAATTCCAGTGTACAAAATACAGGCTTAATATAGCAGTGCAGTAATTATGATTTTACTTGTTCTGATAATCTCCTGCTATGCACTTTTATTTTTGAAATGTGAAAACAAAGTAGGTGGTGATTTTGACATGTTAATAATTAGTTCCAGGCCTGGATAATTTATTTCTCAATCTTTGAGGAATGGATAGATCTTTGTTTGTAAACTTGAATTATTTTCCCTGGAGACTTATTTTATTAAGAACACCTGGTGCTTTGCAGTAAGCTAACGAACATCTTGTCATGTTTACCTTTGGGAGTTGTCTGATTTTACATCTTTGCTCTTGTCTAATAGACTTGTTTTCAGCTGTTATGGTCCAGTTGTATACATTGCAATGCTTCAGAGTTTGTGTTCAAAGGAGAAAAAGCCCTTTCATGAGAGGAATTTCATGAAATTCACTAAACTGAGTTTCTGTGTTTTCTACTTAAATGTGGTTCACATGTATGTATTCCTCTGGAATAGAGATTTTAGGAAATCTAAGATTTTTGTAATGGAGTGCAAGTTATGGCCTGAACCAGTGATTGAGCACCTGGTGGGAAGGCAGGGCCAACCTGGGAGCTCAGCTGCACGCAATGTACCTGAGTGATGGAGGGGGTGGAGCCAGGATGCACCCCTTCCCAAACCTCATTTAAGGGTTGGCAGTGGAGGCAAGGGGATTTTGCTGGAGGTCCCTGTGTGCCTGAGGCCTTCTGAAGGTAAGCAGATGCTTTCCTTTATTTCTGTGCCCTCGGCTGTTGTGTTTGAGCAAATCCTCACTTGCTGCAGCCTTGGACCTTGCTGCTCTGCTGTCATTGCTGTGCTTTCCATTGTGTTACAGATTTGATAGTAAAACATTTAAACATGTCTTTGCTCTCAGCACTGGGCTGTTTCTTAACTGATGATTGTTATCACACGGGTTGATTTTGATGAGCATCTATGAGACTAACTTCCACCTGAAAGACACTGATTAAGAGCAGTGCTATGTGGGTTCTCAGTGGCTTATCCAATTCTGAACATAATGGTATGATGTGGAGAAGAACAGTAGTTGCATTCCTGGTATGTGTACATCTTGACTGTTAACTGCAGAAAGCAGGTTGAGTTGAACTGGAGCCATGCGAGCCCTGGGTAACTGCTGTGCATTCATCAGAAGTCCTGTTGTCTGCGATAGGTGCTCCTGCTAAGGAGGAGTTACTTGGTTCCTCTGTAAGAAACTGCTGTACTGTTGTGAAGCTCTGTGCAGTGCAGCAAGCTGTGTAGAGGCAGGGCATTCACAGCTGTGTTTCTCCATTACAGAAACACTACAAAAACCACTTAAGGTTGGTTTTACGGAGATCACGGGCAGCAAAGAGCTGTTGAAGAGAGTCATTGAAAGTGATCTTAAGCTTTGTGACTGTGGGTAGCAGCCTTTGCTTACAGACTTCTGGCTAGTTTTTATTTAGGATTTCTTTTTCCTCGTTAGCTTTGGTTTCACCTCATTTTGTTTCCCTTCAGGGTGAAAGCACTGTTTGCATATGTTTTAATAATGAATGGTGTGTTTGTCCAAGAAGGGGTTTTCAGTGGAAAGCTTGCTGTGATTGAAGATACTTTTTTTATTCCCAGTTGCACCTCTTTCTACCTATCAGGCCCTGATGTGATACTTCCTTATGCCCCTCTGCAACCACTTACAAAGTGGGTTTATGCAATGTTCTTCTGAATTTTTTTCAGATATGCTCCAACACTGCACATATAGCTGTAGGAAGAGCTTTAGTACAGAGGTGACTCGCTGAGCAATCAGCAATCAGCGTGCTTGAAGAACCTACCAAGAAATTCTCTGGTAGAATGCAGATTTATGCTCTGTATTGGTGAGTTAGGGGATGATACTGAACTGTGTTGCATTAATGAAAAAACTCAGAATTACCATAGCTTTGCTAAATTGCCATTTTGTATTTGATTGTAGCAAATGGAAGAGATCAGCTTTCTTTAGATGACATAAAAGTGGGAAGATTTTTGTGGGAGCCTGTAAATAAATGGAAGCTGGCTTGACTCCAGGGAAATGTTCAGCTCGTAAAGAAGTTTCTGCAGGAATTTAAATCAAGTATTTCATGGCTATGAAGCTGATAGAAACAATAAGAAAGTTCATAAAGGAGGAACGCTCGAAACTGTTTTTCCTAATTTGTAATTTGATGCTTTGAGATGAGGTGTGCACATATGTATGTGCCTTTGGCATCAGAGGGGTTTGTTTCAAAAGTCATAAAAGGAGGAGCCTCAGACAGCTCCTGGGATAGAGGCAGCCTCGCATCCCTGAGAGCATGGGCTGTGTGCAGTGGTTTGAGGACAAACATCTCTAAGCACACTTGTGTTCTGCTCCCTATCCTAAGGATGATGAGCAAGGGATGGAAGCAGCAGCTTGGCTGTCTGGTTTAGCTAGGTACAGCAGGGGCAGGTTCTGGTGTTGCTGGTGCTTGCTCATGTGAAGGAGTGGGACTTGGCAGTGCAGCAGAGTATCTGCTTGACATGCTGTAGCATGGTGCTTTGTCACTTTGTGGCTGACCAAGATGTGCCTGCTGCATCTCTGAGACTCAGGAGATCAGAGCTTACTGACTGTAATGCCTGTGGTCCGTGCTGCCCTGGATGGAGACCTCTTAGCTCAGGCTTCTGGCTGCTTTAATTTTCTGAATGACTACTTGATTTACTTCAGGTTTGTGTGGAGATGGCTTTTAGTCAGTTATCTACTTAATCTCTGCTGTTATTTTAAGGTAATTCTGCCATCCTCTCTGAAGTGCTTGGAGTACTCTTTAGGAGCTTTACCATTCAGTGTTCTCTCTCAGCTCTTCATGCCCATACCACAGCTCCCTGGAGAACTACTGTGATGCATTATCACTGCATGACAGCTGTGGTAGTGGTGGTATTTTCCTCTTTCTGAAACACAGAAGGTACTGGGTGAGACGGTTCGTTGGTTTGGCTCAGTGCAGCTGTTTTGAACTGAAAGGGGTATGCTGAACATAAACCAGATGTGATGGTTGCTGGCACTGTAAACCACAGCTCTTTGGAAGGAGCTGCTGTTTGTACTGACATCAGTAGGCATAGGATTTTGATATTTTTTTTTTGCTCTACTTTAGATGTCAGAAAGATTTAAGCAAACAGTGTAAATGAAGCTCCTAAATCTCTGCCTAAGTCTCAAGGCAAAATTAATGAGGTTTAAGAATACAAAGAACTGTATATTTCTTTTTCATCCTTCTGTTTCTTTAGTTCTTAGTCTTCTGAAATAACAAATGCATTTGTTCTTGCTCTCCTGTCTTTCTCGTACACTGTGGACTTGAAGTAGTTTCCTGAGGTCTCAGTTGTGTATTTGTCTCTGCAAGACATTCGTGCACCCATGTAAATCCTTGGTGCTTTCAGAGGGCTTTGTGGTTGCTGGTGTTACACACAGTGCTTGGCAGGCTGGAACTTCACTTTGAAAAGACTATTACAGAATTTAATAATGAAAGTAAGAGCGATTTAGACTCTTTTGAATGATAAATGACTTGTGATTAGTAATGCTGCTTCTTAAAGAGACTATCAAAGTAGTGTGATCACCTTTTAAAATGAAAGTGTCAGCTTTAAATTCATAATCAATTATCCTTTTACTTTTTGTAGTGATCTTCTCTGAGGAAGAGAGAGAACAGCTGAGGAAGTTCACAAATAAGTCCTATCTTCTGGATAAAAGAAGTCGTCATCATGTGTATCTTGGTTTAATTGATATCCTTCTGGCATATTGCTATGAAATCTGTGTCAATGAAGGAGACAAAAATGTAAGTAATATAAAAAAAATAGAATGCACAATACTGCAAATGAGTGAGGAACTCATACCAATCTTGATGCTTTTTGCAAGAGCTTTGTATGATATATGTGGAAAACACATTGTCTTTCTTTGGCTTCTATTTAACAGGAGAACCAAGACATTGAGGCCACACAAATCTTTACTAGAGCCAGGATTATGGATCTAGGCTTCCTGGCTCTTAGCTTTAATCATCCCACCAGACCACGCTACCACAGAGATATTATGAATCTGTCACCCTTTAAGAATGATGACACTTTGTTTACTGCTGGCTTTAGGATCCTCTCTGAAAGCCAGAAGTCTTGAGCTGTTTTTACAAAGCAAGGCATTTTAGCTTGAGCTGTTTTGATGTATTGGACAGATTTAAGCTTCTGCGCTTGCTAAAAAGGGACAGAATTCCACTAAAATGCTGCACCAATCAAAGAACAGTTGTGTTTTAAAGGCTTTGTGCATGAGCTAGATATTCCCAATATAGAAACCTTTTCACTTAACATCTGCATTGCAATATAATTTTTAATAGTGTCCTGTGACCATTTCAGTGCACGCAATATAATTACTCCTTTACATTCACAAAGGTTCTTAAATTGCTGCCAGAACTTCATCTTAAGTAATTTGCCAGTGGTCTTGAATATGGAATTAGATAATACTTATGTTATGCTCTCTGCTTAAATCAGGTTGAATCATCTTGGAATGTCAGGAAACTGAGTGCAACATTGTGCTGGCTGGAGGTAAGTTTAAAAAATATATTTTGTGCCTTGTATTTGGTGTGTATTTTTGGCCATGTGTGCATCTCTCTACTTAGGCAAAAAAATGAGCCTTGTAGCTCCTTGATCAGAAGTTGTAGATCTCTTCCCATTTAGATGGCTAAAGCAGTGCTGCATGTTAAGATGGAAAAGGTGTAAAAAGCAGGGGTTGTGATTTCTTCTGTCCTACAAGGCCTGCTCTGTTGGCAGGCTACAGTTAAGCAGTTTATTGGCCACTTCTGAGAGTTTTGCTGCTGCACTTTTCCTCAGCCTTCTTAGTTCATTGGTCTGTGCTTCTAGCTTGCTCCTCTTGGCTGCAAATGAGGTGGCTTCTGGCATCTCTGTTCCGCTGCTTGGCTTCAGGTTGTGCTGGAGAGCAGCTGAGAAGCCCAGAAGCATCTGCAAACCCAGTGATAGGAAATGTTCTTACAGGGCATAACTTGGCCAGCAGGCCATTACTTCTCATGTGGGCAGCAAGCTATAAGAGCCTGTTCGTCCCTCATCCCTGATATTACCAAGCCAGGTTCTCAGTTTGCAGGAGCAAATGTGAGATTTCTGCCAGGGCATTTGGGTTCAGTCCCACAGTCATTTCTAGGAGTGGGAGATGTAACATCTGGTAATAAGAACGCGCTCTGCTGACTGCTGATGTAACAGTGTTCATTTGTGTAGCTGTGTTCTGCAGGCACAGAGTACACTTGAAGTACAGCAATTCCCCAAACTCCTGAATTTCCTCAGTTCTGTGTCCTAGCACAGAGGATGAGTGCACACAGATCTCCTTCAGTAATGTAGCAGTTCTTGGCGCAGCCTGTGCCAACAGTATACTTCACACCCAGCAAATGCAGTCTCCTGGCACCAAGCTGTTAATATCTATATCTGTTCCACTAACCATGTAGAGGCGGGTGTTTGCATCAATCTGTAAACAAGATTGCCTCAGCTATGGGCTGTTGGAACTGACTGCCATACACATACACACCTTAGGCTCTAAATACTAAGTAACAAAATAGAAATGACTGAAGTCCTTATTGGTGATCTGTTAAAATGAAAATTGGGTTGAGGTATGTAGTGATAGAATGCAAAAAAGTGCTCACTGACAACAAAGCATTTTTATTTTAATGAATGGTGAGCTCAGGATGCAATAAGTATTTTTATTTGAGCTCGTAAATGGAATATTTTGTCTCTTGAAAATGAAAAGAAACCACTGTCTTAAGAGTGTGTAATAACTCACTAATTTGTCTGGTCTGAGTAAATTAGGAGTCTTCCTCACTTGTAGAGGAGGGCAGTGAGCTGCTTTCCCTGGGCAGATGTTTATCCTGTCTTAAATATCTGTAGTCTTCATGAAGCAGATTCTTGTATCATTTTTAGAGATCTTATATGTACACATGTATTTTGTTAATATCATGTGGTTTTAATTTTTTCTATATTCTTAAAAGGCTTTTTATAGCTTCCCTTTATATACATAGTAATGTGAGACAGATGTAATTTATTGCTTTAATTTAAAGAATGGCAAAGGCTTAGGTTAGATGTTTAATGTTCCCTCAATTCTATTTTTAATACAAAACCACCAAAATGTATAGAACTTCTGTTATCTTGCCATGCAAGCTAAATGTGAGTATCTTATTCCTATTTTTAGTATGTTGATTTTCAAAGTACAGATTTCAGATGCATAATGCCTAAAACTGTGCTTTTTGTTTATTCTGCTATGACTTTATCTAAAGAAAAAGTAGTTGTTTGTGTTGAAAGATACACAGACTAATTGAGATTTTTCCACTGACAACAGTGTTTCACTAGCATTCATGATGTCCTGGTATCTTTTGGGAGAAGGGTGGTGTGCTATCCACTGTACAGACATTTTGGATTGGTGACGCGTGCCTTCAATGATACAGTCATGATACTGCAGCTGGGTAAGTTTGTGTTCTTTAAAAAAAAAAAAATCTTTGTTTCACCAGAACTTGATGACCATGTTCCTGAACGTTTTCTGTTTTTGGGGTTTGGGAGATAATAAAATTGGTGTACTTACCAGGAAAGAGCCTGTGAAGCCACTTGTTTACTGTGCAGTGGATGCAGTTGTGGTCTGAGTTCGTTCCAGAGAGTTGAAGTGTTATGAATATCAAGCTTTTAGGGCCAGGCTGGATGGGACTTGGAGAAACCTCGTCTAGAGGAGGTGTTCCTGCCTACAGCAGGGGGCTGGAACTAGATGGTCTTAAAGTCCCTTCCAAACCATTCTATGATCTCAACCTTGGGAAAAGCTCTGATCAGAGCTAGTATCTTAATTAGATGTAGGTCCGACTGAAGCTTCACTGTTTTGTGAAGCTTTAGGAGAAAGGTCTTCAATGAAAACTAGAGTGACTATGGTAAGCAGGAACGAGCTGAGTTTGGCTAGAACTGCAACTCCTCCAATGACAGACCTGTTAAGGCCCATGAATATCATCTAAAATCCTGATTTATGAAGGAAGACTTGTTGAGACTTAGTGTCATAGTCACTAATTTACATTGTTACATGGCAGATGAGTAAATGTAGTGGATGTTGTAAATGATTCAGGCTGGCAGCTTGACAGCTAGAACCAAAAAGTTTAGCAAAATCTTAATTCCACATATAATTTCTTCTTAAAAGAGCGTACTTCACTGTAGTCAAAATAGTTGAGTTTGACAAGCCTGGCTTGACAAGCATTGAAGGTGATAGAATCTCAAGTTCATCACTTATACTTGGGATTCTTTCTTTTGCATTCTATCCTAACTTTACATCAGTTGTTTCTGTTCCAGACCAGTGTTACTATTTCAGTTCTGTTTGCTTTATGCTTTGCAGGTCTTTTCTCTACCCTGCCATCTTGTGTGTTTCTTTTCACTTTCATTCTCTGTCAATATTTTTCAGCCTGGATGTGCTGAACAACAACAAAAAAAAGAAACAAACTTTGTGCTCAGACAGCAGGGGGAGTTCTGATCTTTTTTTTGTATATATTCTGTAAAATGTAATTTCATCCATGTTGAGGTTTCATAGCCTAGGAGGAGCCTGTCTCTTGGGAGGAGGTTATTAGATTCCATTTGCAGTAGTGGTTATTTTCATTTGAATGTTTTTCTTTTTCCCCTCATTAAGCAGGGAACTTTTTTTTAGTGTTCTAGCACTTAACCCCTTAGCAACATTCAAGCTAAGGTAGGTGATTCCAGCTAATTGAGAGTTACATTACTCAATTCTCTTCACAGTGATTCATTGCCTATAGAGAAGAACTGACTGCAGAAGGGCTTCTGTCTCTGGCATAAGATAATGTTCAAGTTTTTTGTTTTTGAAGTCATTTATCACCTTTATGTTAAGTGGCACTTCTTGGAGCCTGAAATGGATTTTTTTTTTTCTGGAGGCACAGTTGGCCAAATTACTCTTTCTCTAAAGAGTGGAAGTTATGCTTGATTTAGAACCATGGTTGGATGCTAGCAATGGTGTCACTTACCTTGGCTTATGTGATTGCTGTGGTGCTGGGTACTGCATTGTGCAGTGGGCTGTGTTGGCAGCCTTTCCTTTTTTAAGACTGATGTTTGCATACACCAAGTCAAATTATATTTGTTTTTTCAGCAAGGGAATGATGGGCTGTAACTCTGTGAGTTACTTTAGCCTAATCTGTATGGCTGTGCTGAAGCTTGGGGCAGCACAGTGCAGAGAAGAGGAAAGGGGAGGCTGTAGGAGCAGGCTGCTTCAGCTGTGGAGAAGTACTGGCATGGCTGAGCCTCCAGGCTGGAGTCCTGCAGAAATGCCTGCTGAAGTCAGACTCTGTGTCCACATGGGTGTGGATGCTGAGGGGCACAGTCATCTGACTGCTGTTCTGAGACTCTGGGTCCGCTTCATGTTATGTGGGTGCAGATAGCAAAATTACTAATGCCTGAGAGGGGAGGAAGATGATTTTTAACAAACTATCTAATGAAAATCTATTTCTAGGAAGAGCTGCAGTTCTGAAATGCTTGCTGGACATTCACAGGATTTTTAGGGAGAGTGACCCTGCCTACATCCTTAATGATCTCTTCATTACAGACTATTGCATCTGGATTCAAAGAGTCAAGTAAGTTCTGAAGCTGTTATTGGTGAGGGAAAGGTTTTTAGCATGTTGCATCTATGGACAAGTATCAGTAAAACCAAAGGAAGTAGTGTGTCATAAATGGAAATGTTTGGTTCTAATATGTGGTGATGTTGATTATCCATGTATTCTTACAGCATGGGAGAAAACATGAGGGCCTTTTTTATGTAGTGGCATCTAGAGAGGAGTTGTATTTTTACATAAGATATGAATTTTTGTTGATATTGATGGTTTGGGAAAGAAAAGCTTCTGAGAAAATTCGTGTTCAGGTTGAAGTTGTCTTGAAAAATAAATTCAGGAGAAAGATATTTAATGCATCTTAAATGAGTTGCAGAACAGCAATATCACTGCTATGTGTGTCAGTGAATATAATGTCTCGGAAGTCAGCCATAAAAACCAATTTTTTTTTAAATACAGCAGAAAATGTATGCTAGATATAAGTGACTGATGCATTAACACATTTACTCCAGACAAATACATTATGTACCAGTTAAGCAGAACTGACAGCTTCTGGAATGAGGGCAATTAAGTTATCTTTTTGTCATAATGACATGGCACAATAGTTGTCTGTCATTAGGAGAACAAGAGAGAAGAGGAACTGTAGAAATCATTGTCTATTTTTAGGATCTGAATTGGGAAAGCATTTAAGCATGTGCTTAAGTCATTCTTGTTCAGTTTATCAGTGAAGCAAACAAGCTTGAAGTTGAGCATGTTCTAAGTGAACAGGGATGCCTTCTTACACATGTTAATGGGACTCTTTTATTCAAAAAATGATTGGTGAGAGCAAAGGTTTCATGCTTCCAGTTTCCTAAGGTGAGCAGCACACTGTCCAGGGAAGGAAGCTTATTTCATCCCTCTGGTGATTGCCTCTAGAGGGAAGTTTTGGGAGTGGGACATAATGAAATCTTTATGGTCTTTTGATGAAATTACTTGTCTGTTCAGTCTGGATACTTTGTTTTATTTCTTAAACTGTTCTTTACCCCATGCAAGCTTCATTAACCTTCTTAGTCTCCATCTTCTCCATTCATATCTTAGTCTCAGGTCACTCTTCAAAGATCTGTGAAGGGCTCCTTTCTTCCCAAAGAGACTGGGGCCTCTTTGCTTATAGTTGAAATGGATTGTGGGTTGTTCTTAAGGGAGAATCTGGGCACTTTATAAACAGCTGAAAGCAATGTTTTTAGCTCACCTGTATTGGTGGAGAGAACTCTGGGAGACATAGGTTTAGGAACAAAGCTTGTCTCAGGCAAAAAATGTAAGGGGTATGTCAAATGATAGTAAGAGAATGGCCTTATTTAATGGTAAATTAACAGCAATGGAATGCCACTGGTGGTTACTAGCTTTTAAATTCCGGTGTGGGAACAAAACCTTATGGCCAGCAGTCTGCCAATAGCTGATTACAAATTTGGTTTGAGATCATCGTTTGGCTGTGGCTTAATTAGATGAATAAGTGAATGTGTCACTGGACTGGCAGAAGATGATTTATTTTAAGCACAGTGTGTCTGGAATTGGAGACAATTAAGCTGCTGAGTAAAAACAAATGCAGGTGGCTGATAATCAATTGGATATGGTGAGTACAGTTTAATTCTTTAGGTATTTATCCAGATAAGCTAACTTTATTCAGGTACCTGTTACTAAGAAAAAGAAGATTACTGAAAGTATTAGTTGAAGAAAGATTTGGGCTGGTGAAGTTTCATCCTCTAGTTCGCAGTCTTAAACCTGGTTCTACCTGCTTTTTAGGATTGCAGAATCATGGAATTGCAGGGGCTGGAAGCATCTCTTTGAGTTGCTTGTTAAGTTAATATTTTATCTATTGTGTAAAATGCGCTGTAAAATTGTTTTACTGTTTGTTGGGGCTTGAAAAAAAGGGAGCCTGTTGCTCAGCCAAATCAGAAGAAAGGGAAGAGTAAATATTAACCTGGGTAACAAAAGCTATGCAAAGACCTATGGAGGCAGCTTGTAGAAAGTCTCAGCAGGTGGTGTCAACATTTATGTTGAAAAGCCAGATGCAACCAGATGGAAAATTGCATCTTTAACCCCTGAGGTCATAATGACATGTCATCACTTCATTTGATCGCCCTGCTAAGTGAGCTTATCATCTGCCCTGCTGTCACTTCTGTTCTTACTTTCATTTCCATAATAAAATTAAATTTAATTTGTCTGGTTTGCATGCTTCTTTCTTTCTGTAGGTCAGAGATTTTACAAACCACTATGATACATATGGTGGCATGTCCAAGGTGAATTTAGAACCAAATATGTATTGCTAATCTGAGCTTTTCTCCATCTTTTGCACTTCACTTTGGTACATACAGGTCTCTGGTCTCCTACAGGAGGTGAAGCAAAAATGATCTTTGAGGAAACCAGTTGTGGTCTCACAGCTGCATATGGGCTGCTGAGAGCAAGGGAATCAATTGCAGTTTTAATGCAGAACTCTTTCCCTTCTGGAGGAGAGTTTTGCCTGTGACCCCATGCATCCTTTGTAGATGTCAGCAGTTTGCCCACTGACTCGTGCTATGCTCCCTTACGTGGCCTGATGTCTTCCTCCCGTGCTTCCTTTGTCCACTGTTCTATGTATGTGCCCTCTTACAGAGTGGCTGTGTGATATCTGCTGGCTGTCCCACAGCCAAGTGCAGGGCTGAGCAGCTTCCCCAGAGTTGCTGTCTAGGCAGACAGTTAAATGCATGTTCTTCTGTATCCCTTCAGAAGAAAACAATGGAGCCCATCCTAGTTTAAAGTACCCTTCTTTCAATACATGTTTAGCATTAGGCATGTACTGCTTCATTACTGGTAACTGTGTGTTTCCTGTACTCAACTGGAGGTGAAACTGCTGGGGCCCCTGGAAATTTTCCAGGAATTACCACACCTATTTGTGCACAGATCTGTAGTTAATGCATCCCCAGATTTAATGGGTATGAGGAATCAAAATTACAGAATGGCCCGGGTTGGAAGGGACCTCAAGGATCATGAATCTCCAACCCCCCTGCCACAGGCAGGGCTGTCAGCTTCTCCAGGAAAGCAGAAGAATAAGGTTTCTGGTCTCATATAATTTATATATCTTTTGTTAGCACTATTTTTCTTTAACTTGCCACCTCATCTTACTGCAAAATATTAGGAAGTCACAGTTTGTGTTGTGTGTTGTTGTAGTTACAACTTGTATGACAAAGGGGATCTATTATGGTAAGAGAGATGAGCTGCTAAATTACCTCAGCATATCCCATGGAACTTAGCCTGCCACTTTTTTTATATCTGTATAGAGGCAGCTTTAGGGTATACATACTCTGTTGTCACAAGTTCATGTTGCAGAGCACATATACTTGCACCTGAAACAAGCATAATCCTGCTAATTTGGGGCAGTGTGGGTACAAATGCCATTTCAAACATGGACTGTTTACTTTAGAGTTAAGAACTGTGATTCCTGGTGGCGTTTGTGCAGTCTCTGTAGAAGCTGATATGTTATTTGAATTAACTAAATAAAATCTAACTCAAGTATTCCTAAACATGTTAAGCCTGCTCCTTTTGATTTGCAGGTGATACCTACCCTGAAAAATAGGCTAGCTTCATGGTTCTGTTCTCCTTTTCATCTCTGTTATAGTGGAAGCCTAGTCCTTGTTACAACATAATTACCTAGTCTGAAGCCAGCAGGGAGTTGCTGCTTTATGTGTAGGGTGTGAAGTTCTCTAAGTAAATGTAGGATTAATTACACTCACAGTGTGTAGTCGGGTGATGAGATTGACTGTGATTGTTGAGCCCCCCTTTTCCCTGGGCTGTCTGCATTTCTGTTTTAATCAATACAGTGCAATGCAGGCCTGAAGTTTTAAGGTCTGGCATTGCAAAGGCATCAAGGAACACAGGTCTTCCAGGAAGAAATAAGATTGGTTGATGTTAGGAGTTTTAGTGCCACCTGTCATCTCAGATTTTAAAACAGGAGTAAGGATTTCTATCTCCAGCATTTTAGTTTTAGTCCATTGCATTGGCAAAAGTTTGGTAGTGGGAAGATTCTTTGTATTTCTTGTGACAGCTTTGTTGGCTCTGCATGAATTTAAGTTTAAAGACTTAAAAATATTTAAATACTTGGGGGGAAAAAAAACCAAACACTCAAATCCTGGGTTTGGATGTGTAAGGCAACCTGCTGACACTTCTTCCAAAACCACACTGATAATGGCAGTGGTGCAGATAGCTTGCTGTTGTGCCCATCTGAACACACTGTCCCACTGAATGTTCAGAAGTCTTTCCTCAGTGGAAATATTTGTGCAGCTCTCTGTCTTATTAATTTACATTGTTCTCTGTGGGGAATCTTTATGTGCAGTATTTTCCTTGCAGCTTGTCATCATATAGGCTCCCTCATACAAGGTGCTTGATTTAAGTGCATGCAGATCATGTATAGCAGCCTTCCTGAAAAGAACTACTATAGGCTTTTACTACATTTGGGAAAACATAACATGTAACATATTTAAATGTGTAGTGAAATATGATCTTTTAGATAATATAATTAGAGTTTTGAGATATTGTGTTTTATTTGTTAGACTGATCACTCATCTGTTAACTTAGGAAATCTGACCCAGTTGTTACTTGTGAAGAAAGCTTTGGGAAGTGGAAGCTATTTTGATTGTGGCATTTGTTTTCTGTAGTGGTCTGGGCCTTTGTGAAGCACAAAATATTTTAATAGAGGAAAAAACAGCCTTTTTTGTCCTTGCTTTTTTTTTTTTTTTTTTTTTTTTTTTTGCTACCTTTAGGGTTGGTGTTCATTAAATCCTATTCATTCTTTGTGTTACTGCAGTGTTCTTAAGAGTAACTTAGCTGTGACATCCAGCTAAGGACTGTCCTGCCTAATGAGGGGTGCATGGAGTAGATGATGACTGTGAGCATCTATTAGGAAAACACAAAGCTCAGAAAGGAGGATTCAGGAACAAAACTTCCCTAACAGATCTCAGTGATGTACTACCAGCACGTTAGTTTATTAAATTTTCTATCTGTGTATGTGTGTGTGGGTTGGGGAAATCCTTGACAGAAGAAGGGTTACTCAGTGGTTTAAAGCATTCCCAAATGTTAAAGAAATATGCAAATGTTCAGCTGTTAACCTCTTGGATTCAGCAGCCACGATTCAGAAGAACAAAGGCACAGCAAATGTGTGTTCTGGATGGAAATCCTACTGCTTGGTTCTGTGGGATTAAACTGAGCTGCATGGTGTTTAAAGTACATCCTGCAGTTTTATCCTTACTAAAAATCTCAACTCTCAGTGATGTATTTTAGGTGAATTAGTTTCGTGCTCAGTGGTACCCTGCCTTGGCTGTAGCTCAGGTGTCACTTCACCTTGTTTGCTGCCCGTGGTAAGTGAAGGCTGTGACCATTTCAGGTTTAAGTTCCAGTTTTTGATGGTGATGCAGAGAAAAAACTACTTTCATGTTGCTGCTTTTAAAGCAACCTTGCCATTAGCATCTGCTTTTAGTGTCTGTTCTGATGCAGCTAGTTATATTATTTATCAGACAACATCCGTGTTGCCATCTGTGGTACAAGAGATAAAGCAAAAAATCTTGATACTGCTACGCCTCTCAGCTGAATGCAGTAAGAAAGCTGTTCTATCTGGTCATGTAGGCATTGTTCTCAGTGTCCTGTGATGACTTGCAATGGTTGCTCACAACTGCAAGCCTCAATTATTGTAATTCCTTCTTAGCAGGCTTTATGTGCTGGCATTACTGTTGCTGGCAGCGAGTTCAGTGTGCAGTGCTGTGGAGCTTGCTGCTCCAAGTAATCGGGCTGCACTAGGATTGCTGTTCATTCACTTCTTTGGTGGCCTGTAGCAGTGTATAAACTGTCAGATTTCCCAGCTGCTTTTCAAGCTTCTACTGAGCCTGGGAGTGGCTGCTTCAAACGGTCTCTTTGCAATCTGTTTTGGTCTGTTGGGGTCTGGTTTCTGCATGTTTCTGTTTACGTACTACCAAGTGTTGGAATTGCTGGTGTGTTATAGGAAATATTAGGAAAAAAGCAGGAACTGGGAAGAGGTGGATTCTTTTATTACCTAATGAAATTAAGATCATCCACATTTTCAGAGTTTTTGTCTGAGTACGGTCCAATATCCTTAGCAATCTGTAAGAAAGTGCTGTGCATCTTTTTATAGATAAAAATTAATGGTAACATTAGAAACGGATCTTTTTTAAGTAGAGAATGATGATTTGAACAGATGAGTTGCACAGACTGACCCAGATTGGCAACATATGCTCATTTGAACAACATGTGTTTTAATACAATCAAGTCTAAGATGGCACACTTACAGTAAAAGATTGTGGATCATAGTCGAGGGGTGGAGAACAGCAGATAGTTAAGGGCAAGAGCTCCAGGAAAAATAGCTTGGGTCATGCTTGAGAACTGCTGGAACTTGAGTGTGTGTGCCTGTCTCAGTAGGTAGGAGAGTGGTGAGTGCAGAAGAGGCAGAATAGTGTCATTTTGCAGAAGAAGGTGGCATCATTTGTGGCATAGCTCACAGTAATTCTAGTCTCTGCTTCTCAGATTGAGGTTGAGAATTGGAAAGAGCAATGGGGGCAAAGGCTCCTTGAATATATGTCTGATTGACTTGTGGTATGGCAAGAGCACAAAAACGTTGTAGTTAACTGATGAAGTTAGAAGTTGATGTGTCTGTGTGATGGGCAGAGATGTCTGCCCATTTGTCTGTTATGTGACATAAAGTTAAAATCCAAAAACACCTCTGGTTGAACATGGAACATGAGAAATTCAGCAATATGTTCATATGTTTTCCTGGTGAAGTGTAATTATGAGTTGGCTCTTTCTCCATAGGTTGAGTTATTCTTTACGGTCTTGTTTGTTTCAATCAAGGTAGCATAGTCCAGAAACATACCTTGTATTTCAAATGCTAACCTTGGTTCTCATACAGAAACTAGATGAGGTTCTTCACAATTTATTTTTTTAAAGTAGCTTTTTCTAGTGCTAGAAAGGAAGCACTGTCATTTAGCACATAGAACCTAGGTAAGGGCTCGCCAATTTATTGAAGAGAATGCTGGCTGTCCATGCTTGAATTTGGTAGAGAATCCACGTTTATTTCCATGCCAAGTCATTTGCTTTTAATCCTCAGATCACGGTTCTTTGATTTAAAAATAGTAACTAAGAATTTGCAAGCACATTGTGCTTCTCATCTTTCACTGTTTTGATGCATGTTTTTAATATAGTTTCTTTTTGTTTACTGTCATCCTGTGCTGCTGTGCTTCTCATTAAATGTTGCATCTTATTTAAGGCCTGAGCTGTCACTTCAATTGTCTGTAGAGCAGTAGGTGTGTGCAGAGCACTTTGTAAATAACAATACCCAAGTAATGTAACATATTACTTAAGAGGCTTAAAGCAAAACATTGCTTGCCCTGAAGGCTGAGAAGTGTGATAGACAGGTGGATATAATGCCAGAAATTCTCCTTTATATATGTTTTAGCAAGCCCTGTAAAACATGGATTTTTAACAAGGGATTTAATCTCTCCTCCCAGCTGCTAGCTGCAGTTCCCTTTGATGTTTTTCCTCTCCTTTCCTCTATTTGTTTTTTTTTTTCATTTATTCCATCACTTTCCTATGGCTCGTATTCCTCCAAGCTGTGTCTGAATGCACCTTGCTGTGGGTAGAGAAGAGAGAGAAGAAAGCCATTTTTCCCCCCCTCCGGCTATTGCTTTGATTTCCCAAAGTTGTTGGGAGGCAGCTCCTGTCTGCCTGCAGAAGGGTCAGCAGTGGGTGTCACATCTTTCAGCCTGTGCATCTCAGCTGGCTCCTCTGCCTCCATTTGGGAAGGCAGTGCTTGTGCTTGCTGCCTCTGAGCAGGAGGAGTGTGCAGCTGTGATCAAAGTGGGAGCTGATCTGTGGGCTGTTAATGCCTCCCTGCTTTGTTTTCAGCCTTCTCTGGAGCAGGCTTGGTTCAGAGGATGGGGCATTATCATTACAGTGCCTAAAGGTGGAATCTAACCATGGAGCCCCTGATACTAGGAGCCCTACAAGCATGGTGGGATGATGGGGAGGATGTGGGAGCAGGCTGAGCAATTGGGGTGCCTGCAGATGTGTGCTGACCCGCCAGGAGCTTGCAAGGTGCTCAGGTTTATGTGTTTCTGTGTTGAGATTGTGTGACTTGACAGGGGTCTGTGACTGGGATGGCTGCAGGTTGAGGTTGCAGTCAGAATGCTGATTACCTCACTAGGATTTCTGCTGTTAGGTTGGTAAATCCCATTGTAAAGGGGCAGGATACTGTTTTAATGTATTAACAGAGCCTTTAAGTCCATCTGTTATCATTGTTTCCATTATTTTTCCTCATGCATGGTGACTTCACCAGCATTATTCTGACATTAAAATTCACATCTGCACTGCTTTTTGTGCTTATCTTTCATTACCATGTTACAGTACAAACTATGATTTACAGTGTTAGGAGTTCAAAATCCTAGATCATGAGAGGTTGTCAAGACAAAGTCGCATGTGATGGCAGTTGAGATATTTAAGAGCAAGATGAGGCTCGTGTAGAATGAGTGCTGGCATTCCATTTCTGTAACACAGTCAACATTTGCCATCACAGTTCACGACCTGTTCCTTTCTCTGCATCAGTTTTGTGGTGAGTTACATGTTTGCCACTTGTTACCTTAGTTATCATGTAGAACTTTGGGAGCTGTGCCATTGTTAGACGTTTACGCTTGTTTCGACTCACTGAAGCTATTTTGGCAACACTGAACTGTTTTTAAGCTCACCTAAGCTATTCCTAAAGTATAAACAGTGATTCCTTTTTATAGTCCAGTATTAATTACAAGTTTTTTCTTATGAATGCTTTCATAATAATTTACACAGAACTAAGCTGTACTTGATTTCTTTTATAATGTGATATGCATAGTTGCAACTAACCAAGAAGACCAAGCAAGACTAAGTAATTAAAATATTATACTGGAAAGCTTCATCTTTGTTTAAAATATTTATAAATGTGAAGTTCAGCTCATACAGTATTCAGGTTCATTATGAAAGGAGTGCTGTGGAATTTCAGAAAAAATATGGAAAGTCACTTGAAATGCTCAGATTTATTAACATACAGTCACTTAAATTGAAATGATGGTGCTGTGCTTTGTATGTGATTTATGTTTAACAAACTGTAAGCTATGTAGATAGCAGTTCATGTTTACAAGGCTGCAGGTTGGATTGCAGCGTATCACTCTTAACTCTCGAATTCATGCAGTGCCCTTTGAAATGCAGAATTTCGAGATGAAAGCATTTTATATTTCCCTTAAGCCCATTGGACTCTTCCACATCAGCCATTGCTTTGTGCTCAGGACTGCTGTCTGCTACCTGGAGACATATGGTAGGTTTCTCTTGGCTGTTCTCTCTTGTACAGAGAGATGTATTTTCCAGACTATGTCTTGAACTCAGTGCCCCCATTTTATCGTGTGGTTTTCCGATGTTTAAGGTAAAGATTTGGTGTGCAGTGAATACTTCTTCCAATCTCCAACTTGATGCCTGCAAGGGAAGAAGGGGAAAATGAGCCTGTAACCTTTGTACAACAATCCCAGTCTTTGTGCCCTGGTTTCTTCATGTCCTTCAACACTTCCACTGTGCAAGAGGCAGCACATGCAGTGGCTGAGTAGAGGTGAGCTCCTTGGCATAGCCATGCTGTGGTCTCCCTCCAAACCATTGCACGCACAGCCACGTTCTCCCTGCCTTTTGTCGTAGGGGTGATTATTTCAGATCTACCTCTGAATATTTTCATCAAATATGTAGGAATTTAAAGATCTTTTCCAACTTGTAGCCTCTCAAATTTGATTAAAGTTGCCTATTATTTAAGAGTTGTTACAAGAGAAATCATTCTCACTAAGCGTAAAGATCACCTAACTGCATAGACCCAACTTATTGAGGCTAGAAATCACAATCCATTACCGAGGGAAGAATTAATTTTTATGTGCGGTTGCATAAAATATCCCAAATACACTGGCCATGTTATTTTAGCCCCTGGCTTTTCATAAGGAAGCTTAGAAACTAAGTTGTTCTTAGCTCTGGGTTCTGGAGGCTGTTCATTTCCTACAAAGGCAGTGGGTAACCTGGTACTACATCACATGAACAAATGTGTTGTGTTTACACTCATCTGTCTTTCTTTTGCTGCAGGTGATGTGGAAGATTAGTTAAAGTTCAGGTCAATTTCTTACCTGAGTCCTGAAGAAAATTGTTCTGTTTCTCCTTCACAAACACATTAAATTCAGCTTTGTTCTTACATTACCTTTGCTGCTCATTGATCAGAGCTAATGAGATTTTAATGGGGTTATCTATTGGTTCTGCCTCTCACTATAAAAACGTATAATAAACTAAGTAGATGGAACTGTTGAATGGTGCAGTTTCTGTTATCCCGCTGGCTGTTAATGGCACTGCCTTTGCTGTGGTTCTTCAGATCTCATAAGACAAGCAGGATTCTGATGGACCACCTTTAAGAAGGTTTGTTTCAGTAATAATGATAAGGTAACACCAACAAAAAATCTGGGAACAGTGATTTAGTAGATGTTACTTATTCTGTAAATAACTTCTTAAGGAATTTTCTGGAACTACTCTCCATTTTTGTAGGAGGGAATGGAAAATGTTTGACTTTGAGACTTTGCTGTTCATTAGGGACCTGTGGTATTGTCTGTACAAGGATAAAATATTATCTGTATTCTGAATGAACGTGCTTCTTTCCAAGAAAGAGCTGCCCTTTGCGTCAGTTAATGGGTGTATTTTCTTTTCCACTTCATGCCTCAGATTTGAGGGTAGTGTTGTTCTGCTTCGTTAAGTTTTAGCCATGCTTTGCTGTTGAGGCTGGTTGTGTTCCCAGAACTGGACAAAATAAAATCTGTGAGTAGTTCCCCAGTCTTGCAGGAAATTGGAGGAAAAGGGTATGTAAGGTACTTTGCAATAAGAGCAGATCATTATTATGGTCTGTAATGTAGTGGGTTTGCAGATAGGCAAAGCGTTTGTTGCTGTTTAAAATGTCCCAGGACTACAGTCTCTGCCATGAATTACTTTCAGAGCTCGATTTGGTGGTGGGGTTTCACTGCTGCTTCCAGCAAACAAACCTTGTTAGAAGTCTCCTAAGCACTGCAGGGCTCATTCTGTGCTTGCATTTTTCAAAACAATTTCTGTGTGGTTAGAAGTCCTTGAATAGTGAAGCACTCATTAAGAATGACCTTGGAAGGGGAATAAAATGTGGTGAAATATAGCAAGTGTTCTATATGAGATGCCATAAGGTATAATTGAATCGGAGACTCTTATCTCTGTGCAGATTCTGAAGCTTGTTCTCTTTCCTAACCTGTGACTGTAGTAGTTTGGGCAAATAAATGGTGTGTTTAGTGTGAGTTTCTTATGATTGCTGATAAATGTCCATTTGTAAGGATTATTTTCCTGAACTGGAGGATTTTTATATTATCAAATCTTTATTAGTGACCACTCTTGCTTGTCTGTGCCTGTTGATCCAGGTGTTTCTACATTAATGAAGTTATCTTCTGCAGCCAATGCCATTCTTGTTATTGCTTCTGTGTTTTACAGTCAGAGTTGATCAAACTTGGCCTTTTTCGTGTCTTGAGTATTTTATTAAAATCAAATTGTCCTTCAGTTCTGTATCATAATCATGGAAAAACAATTTCAAACAGCTAGAAAGAAAAAAATATACGTAATGATTCAAGTGTGGAGAGATGTTTGATCTTGTTGGTTGCCAGTGACAGCGCAGCACCAGTGATGTATTGCAGCCAGTCCTCACCCAGTCTTGCTGCAAGGTGGGTAACTGGTATCCCTTGTAGTTCAACTCGTGCTTTAGTATCTTGTACATACTTCCACTTCCACGCCCTCTTCATCTGAACTGCTGGGACTCTGCTTTGGGATAGTATCTGGTGATGCCTAAGACAGTATTAATTCCAGAATTGCTTTAATTCTTGTGATACCTCTAGCTAAAGAGTAGTTGTGGGAAGTTGTAATTAATGCTGCTAGGTGTGTAATTTGGAAACATTTAAAGTGGTTGTGCTCTTGGCTGGTTCTACTGCTTATCTTACCTGTTTTATCTCAGAAAATGGGTGTGTGAAACTCTCTCATAAGTGTGAATTTTGCCAGGCCTTGTTGGGAAAGGTAGTTTAAATATAGACTGGGGCTTTCTCCTAAAACTGAGTAACTTCTCATGCAGTAATTGTGTAACATTTAGACAGCTGGGAGTACTGTGTGATCCAGCAGTCAGAAAGAAAGGCTTTAGCTTAATGCAGCAGCTTTGCTGTGAGATGAATCTGAGGTGTCCAGAGCCTTGGCTGGAGGCAAGTTACCCAACTCTTCTGTGTTTGTCAGCCCTGCTGACTGGCACAGCATGATGCTGGTTGTAGTTGAATGCATCTTGAGGAGTTGTTGGCCTACCAGGGCTGCTGCTTGGCAATAAAACAGGCCCATTTTCTTCTGTGGTAAAGCTTACAATGCTACAAAGGCAAGTCTGCACTTGAAGTATCTACTGTTTCTTTGAGACTTGTTTATCTGGCCTGTAAGGCTTACAGATAATTAATGTAAAGTGTTTTACATGTAAAACAGGGCTTGTCAGCTCTGTGGAACCAAGTTTAGCATTGCTAGCGTGGAGAACTGATTCCCATTGTAACACAATTAATAGGCCCTAACCACATTGGAACAGCATCATATACCAAGATTTCAGTTATATATCTTGGTTCCAAGACCAGTTGAGTCACATTTAAGCACTAGGCTGGTAACCAAAGCCGTTGTCAATGTCTGCTATGTAGGTTTCTGTGCTTTGTTGCTTTCGTACTGTACTTGAGCGTGAACAGCTCAATCTGCTATGACAGCACATGTGCTCTGTACACTGACGTGGTTGTGATTGAGCAATAGTAGACAGGAGGAAAATCCTATTGCATTGCAGTTGTGGTTTGCTATCTGTTTACACCTAGTTTGCACCACAAACTTCAGAAAAGTTGATGTTTGTATACATCTGTAAATGCAAAGACACGCTTATGATTAGTAGAAATAATTTTCATTGTTTACAAAAACAGCAGCAAGCTACAGCTTGTACCCCTACAAGCACATGTTCTGTTGCATAGTGAAATATTACTGGCTCCAGTTTTTAAAGGCTGTCAGGCCAGTTGACTATTTACTCCCATGTTTGTGAATACTTTGCACGGTATTTTCTATATGCAACTTGCATGCCATGATCAAGTGTGCAGTTCCATACCTCATAGAGAATGAAGTGTAGGGTGCTGATTTCATATATTCAAGTTTTCTGGTTGTTTTTTTTTTTTTTTTTTACATAACTGAGCTACTGAGGCAAGAGATTTGGATGCAAGGAAGATGGAAAGGCTACTTTAAAACCTTTTTGTGCTATTTCTCACTGAAGGTACGGAGATGCATAGTTACTTAGTTTTACTGTAACACTAGAAATCCTCTAGATCCTAGAAAACTAGAGGGTTTTGTCTGGATGTGTCCCCATGTCCTGTGTTTCTTCTTTACCTTCTGTGGCATGGTGACTTTGCTTGGTGGGCTTTCCTTCCAGCTGTTGAACCTCCCTGCAAAGGCTCTTCTGATACTTTCTTTTCACACAATTGCTACTCTTCCACAATCTGAGATGTATGAAACTTTTTTTTTTCTTCTAGCCCATGGAGAAACTCTTCTGCTTTCTAGACCAGCATTTTACAGCACCTCTGCCTTGAAATCTTAATTTCAGACGACCCGAGATGCCTTGTTGTTACCTGTTCCTCAAAGCTGTGCCTTAAACAAAACACGCATCTGATCATTTAACCTGTAATTAAACATTTTCCTTAAGCAACTGACATCTTGATAACTAATAATTACCTTGTGTGGCACCTTTAAAGCCTATTAGGCAGGTTTATGTAAGAACACCATTACCATAATAATAAGATATCATTACCACAAATGCGCATACTGAATGAGCGTGTCTTAAAGTAATCATGCAATTCCATTAATCATACTTGAAAAATTAAAGTATTTGCTGTTTAATCTCTAAAATGCTACTCCAAAGATTTTGGAAACAGCGGGACTTGTTTACAGCAAATCTGTAGTGCATGATATCTCATTGCTGGTGTCTCATTTTTGTTTCCTTAATTATTGCTTGCTTTTCAGCCAAGGAAATCCTCAGCTCAGAGTCAGTACCTCTCAGAAGCATTTCTGTGCTCTGATTCCTGTGCTTTTTGCCTTGTTTTTGTCCAGAGAGTAATATCTTTTCTTAAGGCTGATGTGTAATGCGCTCCTGAAATTGTTTTCCTTGAAATTAGTTAATTGCCTTAATTGAGATGGACTGATATATACTAACTGTAATTCTGCTAAGGAAAAAAGAAGGAGAAAAAAAAACCAACCCATAGTGCTGTTGTTCAATTTTTTTAGTTTTTTTCATAGAAGAAACTGGAAAGTTTGGGACTGGAGTTCTGTTTTTATCCGTATATTTGTCAGAAGTATGAGACTTTGAGGTTTTCCTTCTGTTTGAAAAGTTGAGCTCTGCAGACTTCCAGTTTTTTCTGGGAGAGACTTGATGAGGAAAGCGGATGGTGAGAGGAAGTGTTTCATCTACTAAGAAATCTGAGTAACCAAAAGAGGCTTTTTTGTGCTGTTTTAAATCCAGTTAAAATCAAATACCTGATGCAGCTAAGAGCTAAAATATAGCCATGAGACTTTGGGCAGCCTGATCCAGGGGGAGGTGCCCCAGCCCATAGTGACAGATTGGGGCTGGATAGTCTTCAAGATTCCTTCCACCTCAAACCATACTAAGAGTTGGTGAAAGTAATGTTCTAGGTTTTTAATGACTGCTCAGAAGACTCCTATTCTGGTTGGTCTGATGTAATTTCGGGGTGTCCATGCAGTTGGAGAAGGTTGCATAGGTCTGGTGGTCTGCACCCTTGCTGGATTCTGAGCCGTGCTCTGTGACCTTGTGTGTGGTGCTGGCTGTCGCTGCTCCATGGGACACAGCTGTGGGAACTGAAGCAATGCAGTAGTAGATAGCAGGAGGACAGATGGAGGTGTTGGCTTTTTGCAGACATGTAGCCATTCAAGCAGAGTGTGTGTTCGTGCTGTTGCTGTTAGGATGGCAGGGCAGGCTGTTCAAACAATGGCATCTTCTGATAATCCTTTGTAAAGATGAAAAGCATGTCTTCTCCCTGTAGTTCTAGCCTAGCTTTTGAGAAAAAGGGGCACACGTGAATCTTGAAGCCACAGTTGTTTTACAAGTTAATAATCATTATTTTGTACTGTTTTGATCAGTTAGGAGGTAAGCTGAGCTATTCAGAAGAATGCCTTTTGTAGCTTTATGCTGTCCAGTGAGACCAACGTTTGTCTGCTGCTGTCAGGCACCAATGTTTTCATTCATTCTCTTTGAATTCATTGATAGAAATGCACTTGAGTATACAGTGCTCAAAAACTGCAGCTTTACACAGCCCATTCTTTTATCTGTTGGTTGTAGTGCATCTCACTGTAGTAAAGCAGTGTGTGGTGTCAGGCACTGTATTTTCTTCTCACCTCTTATTATTAGTAATCTGGAGCACAGTGGAGTATTATTAATGTAGAAATGTTCAAAATGCCATACATCTCTGTAATACTTGACTCCTTCCTGTGGCATGTTCCTGTACCTAAGGTGTTAACAACATTATAAGAGAACAGTGAAAGAAGAGGGAATTCTAAGTGATTTCAAGGACTGAATATCTCATAGGAAACATATCTATGAAACAGTGCAGTAGTGGAAATACAAGCAGAAATACACATAGTATTTCAGGAAACAAGGTGACAGGAGGTGATAGAAGAAATGTGTGGATAAACAGAACTTGAAAAATTGACTGTCTGTAATGGCAGATGGAGAGCAGGTAGCTGGAGTTGAAGATGCACTGCCAAAGGAAGTTGTGCATACAATTGCTCATGGATGTCCATGAAATTAGAAGGAACTGCATGTGAAAGAGGTACAGAATATTATGTCACAGTGCACGTTTAGGTTGTGGAGCCTGGCTGTCCACAAGGATATGACAGATAGGACAGCAAAATAAACAAATTGCACCTTGGTGTAATGAACCTCCCTTACAGTGGGAGGGGACACGCACACGTGGTGTTGGAAACTGTTTCCCTACTTCCTTCCAAAGCAAAGAAGAGAAAGATTTTCTGTAAGGGATGTGAACTTTAGTGACTGAAAGCACAAACCAGCTTCTCTCCAGTGAGTTCAGGGAACAAGTTTCCCTACAAGACAGGTTATTCTTACTGCTTACCTGTGAGGCTTTAGGAACCTTTTCACTCATTGGTTTGTTTTTTTGTTCATTCTAGTTTTCAGGAAAATGCTTACTTTGTTCCAAATTAGGTTGGAAACTTCTTAAACACTACGTAACTTAAAGTTCAAATTCCTGATAAAAAATGAAGTATTATGCCAGAAGATCTGTGTCTATAATGCTAAGTAAGCAACTTCTGAAAAATCTGGAACCTGTGTTTACACTGAAGGTTGCTTAGACTTACGATTTAGTTTTTAGACTGGAGTTGCTTATGGTAAACAATTTCCTTAGTTTTCCACTCTGTCGGTTGGTCCAAGGAAGGTTAATGATTGCATTCCAAGTTAAGCTTTGAAATGCTGCTCTGTGTAAAATGGGTAAGGAATTGCATTGCATTTCCCTTCCTCCACATTTAAATACAATTCCTTTAGGAGGAAAAAAAAAAAAGAGAGTATGTTATACTGAGTAATTATCCCCCCTGGGAAATAGAATATAAAGATCTTTAAAATCATTCAGCTGAGAGAACGAGCGCTTTAACTTCTGCCTCGCAGGAGTCATGTATTACATTATCAGCTACTTGCTCCGGTGTCAGTGTGTCGTGCCTTGCAGGTTAGCAGGTTTTGGCAGAGGAAATGAAACCCAGTCGGTTACTGCAGGATTTATAGTAGACCTGCTGTTGCAGGAAGTGGTGAACAGTTGATTGATAGTCTAAGGCAGAACTGTGCAACAAGGAACAGGATGTATGCTTGGGACTGTATACCCGCTTTCCCCTCTGGCTGCCTACCCATTTCAAGGCATTCTTTGGCTTTTTCTTCCCTCTGCTTATAAATCTGTGATGGGCTTTCCTGGTAAAGCGTGAGCTGACCTGAAAACACTTAAAGAAATGGAAATTTCAACTGGAATACAAAGAAAGAGTAAAGCACAGTGTGCAGCCGGTGTAAATGAGCATCTCGTGGCACTGAGCTGGCTGAGAAGATATCACAGACCCAAAGAGTGGGAAGTGTGGGATAAGTAGTGTGGTTGTAGGATAGCTTCTCCAACTTGCTAATATTCTAATTTTTTTTTTTAACCATTGTCTTTTCTGTGTAAGTAAATGCATGCGACTCAAAATAAATCTTGTACTTTTATTGAGCGTATGTTTTTAATAGGTGCTAAATGTGTGCGTGTTGGAGGGGAGATTGGATTTAATTTCAAATAACCTGTAGAAGAGCTGGGAGGCTGTTTAAATATGTAATCAGTACAAAATCTGAAGACACTTGAAGACATCAAATAGTTCCAGGAGCATTAACAGTGCAAGTTCAGCACTTAAAGAATGAAAACCCCCTCAGAAGTGGACTTGTTTCAGCAATACACAGTAAGGGAAAACATCAGAGATTTCTTTTCTGAAAATCTCTGAAGTCTTTCGGTGGGATATGGCCAGCCTTGTGAAAAGTCACCCCCAAGAACAGTAATGACACATCCTGGTATTTTTTGTGCAACATTTATTTTTACTGTCATAAATGTAGTAAGCAGTTTTTTGTAAAACAAGTGACCAGCCAGTGTTTAGGGCTTGTGTTCTCCATATCAATTGGGAATATTCTGTTTGTGAAGTTAAATAATACGCTTTGTTCTTCTTATTAAAGGTCAAAAAAGTTGGCTGCACTTTCTGAATCCTTGCAGAAAACCACGCTTACAAAGTCCCACTTAGGATTTGAGCTCGAAGAGCTGGAAGCAGCAGCAGTGCTGGTACTGGAAGAAGAGAGCAAGTTAACAGCTGCTGGCATGGTTTCCAGGCAACAGCTGCCATCCTCTGAGTCGGAGACAAGTGACTCTGAAGAATCAAGCAGCACTTCATCATCTGAGACAGAAGGGTCTGATTCAAATGAGCGAGAGTCCTCAACTGCTGAAGATGGGAAAATAAATTCTTTACAAGGCGTGCTTCAAGAAGAGAGGACAGCTCCACTTATTGACTGTAATGGATTAAGGCAAGGCACAAACGCTTCAACGTTTGAGGTTAGCGATGAAAAATCAAAGGCTTCTTTGCAATCTACTTCTGCTGCTGGGAAATTGATAGAAGAATTAGAAAAGCAAATGCACACTGCAATGAGACTTTCGGAACAACCTGAAGGATTAGCCAGTGCAAGTGGCTTTGCTTTACAGGAACGAGAAGAAAACCTTGTGTCTGAACCTGCCAGGTTTCCCAGGGTTACTACTGGGAAGGGGGATTTCCTGGAGGTGCCTTCGAAGACGAATCCACTGCTTTTTCTTTGCAGCACAAATGAAGATGAAGACTGATGGGCTGTGTTAGAGCACAGTGTGACCCACGAGCACCACAGTGCTGCAGTGAGGTCTTCCCAAGGCTATCCTAAGCTGCAGAGGGAAGTTAATATTTTTCTTTGTTGGCAGTTTCAAAGACAAGTTTTCTTCTGAAAAGAATTGATGTGACTATATGGTACTCACAATTATTTTTTTTAATTCAACAGAATGAGATTTCTGATTTCTGCGTGTAGGAATGTGGAATTCCAGTAAGCTTTTAGAAAGAGTTTTTGTTAAGATATGTAGAAGAATGATGCTGGAGTCAAATACAGTTGAATACACCTGTAGTGTTTTAGTTTTTAATTAAATCCCAACATGTAAAAATATGTTCTCATGTTTGCAGGAACTTGTTAGACATTTTTCCACATTGTTTCATATTGAAATACTTTACAGCTAACTACATTAAAAAATATTGATGTTGTGATGTTAAAAATGTAATTAATCCTGACATATTAGGTGCATTCTATTTTTTTTTTTTTAAATAAAGGAAAGTTTCAGTTCAGAAAGGCCTATAGCTTGTATTGCTGTGGTTTTCATGTAAGTTATTTCAGCTTTTGACTGCTATTAATTCTTTTGTGCTGTTTTTGGAATTTTCACACATGAACAGTACTATTGCTTTTTTAAAGAACAGAAGTTCTAATTATTTCCTCTGTATGTACTCTTAATAGCACCAAAGTGATATCAACCAAATTGATGAAACAAGGTACAGTGTTCTTGAGTACGGGACCAAAAGCAAACCTGCACTGCCCAGGCATATCTTTGTTACTTGTTTGAATAGCTTTGGCCAACTCATTTGCTCCTTTTTGTCTTTCAGATGTTAAAATAATCCTCTCACTCTGTATGTTTTGTGCTACGTTCTGCTAGTGGTAGGTAAGTCCTCTAAATGAGGTGGAAGCTGCAAATGGTGCCTTGCCTCTACTGGAGGATTTGGTGGGGGAAGCAGGATGGGATATGGAGCACCAGGTTTGGCCCAGTATTTTGACAGAACAGGATCATCTGATCCATACCTCTGGAGGAACAAGCCATGATTACATTGCAGCCTTGCAGCTGTTCAAAGAGTGTGTATATAAAAGCCCTATGCTTAAGAACTTTCTCTTCACTGATGTTGTACTGTGCTGGAAGCCAGCAGACCAGTTGTCTTCCCATGCTGACTGCTTTTCAATAAGAACTGTGACCCTGCTCTGCCAGTATTTTTTATGTTCTTAAATACCTACCAGTTGCTCAGTCAGCCTCTATGTTCTGTTCCCCAGGGGAGGAACCTTTCTCATTGTGTCAATGAGCACTTATTCTTCTAAATGCTTGCAATAAAACCTGTGCTGTCGCTGCAATTATGCAGCATTCGTCTGGGGGAAAAAAAGTGTTTAAAGAGGGGAAAAAAGAAACCTTCTCCCTTACCACATCACAGGTGTGAACTCCAAAGCTTCCTTTGCTTGAGTGTGGGCTAGAGAAAGTTGAACCAGTATGAGTTCAGAAACGCATCACAGAATGCCTATCAATTTTTACCATATCCTGTGTCTTCAGCTCTTTTTTTTTTTTCCCATTTTGTGACATACTGTTGAAAGCATTCTTTCTCCAGCAGGCCTACTTAACTTCAGGGACTGGCTACTTCTGCAGATGACATCTTGGGATAATCTCTTTTCTTTGCCTAAAAGCATGATTTCTTAATGTCATTTGTGAGCTGTTTGCATGATGTCAAGTGTGAATCCAGATTGGGAGTAAGATTTGGTGCCTGTACAGTGTGACACTGCTATAGATTGCAGATGAGAACTTGGTACACATGTGGTGTTATCTCACAGATGACTTTGCTGTTGTCCTCACCATTGAGGCCGTGCATGGCTGAGCTCTTTCTGCCTCTTAAAGATATTGGTGTCTGCTCAGTTCTTGGAGGCTGGCAACACATCTCCCTCTGCTTCTGTTCCTGCTGTTCCTCTGCATTTCTGCACTTGATATTGTGGTGGTATACCCCCAGGATCCATTTCCATGTCCAGTTAACATCCACTCGTGGTCATTTTTGATGCTCAGCTCCATCTCTTGCAAAATTCTTTTCATTGGTTGCAGAGCCAATAATGGATTTTGATTTATATATTGATAGCAATTTTATGAGCTTTGTAAGTGATCTTTGTAGTGCTGAAGATTTTCCATATAATCCATAAAGTTTTCTTGTGTGACTGCTTTATCCAGCATGCCCAGCGTGTTCAGGATGAGCAACATTGGTATGAAAGAAGTTTTACCTTTCTGAGAAGAACACAAGTCCTTTGAAAGAAAAGGAGAGCTCTGCAAACTCGTTTAGCCAAAACTGAGGCTTGCTGAATCAGTGAAGCAAAAACAGTGGGAAGAGAAGAAAACAAAACATCCTGTATCAGTAGGTTAATTGCTGTGGGTTCTGGGAACAGTGAACTGCAAGAAGGAGTCCAGCTTATATAGAGGAGTTATTTGGATGAATGCATAGGGATTGTTCCCAGGCAGGTTTTCCAGTCTGGAAATCAGCTGATATATGAGGAATTCAATACCTGTGTAGGCTGTTCCATTGGGTTTTAAAATGCTCTCTGATTTTTACACCCTCCAACCTGCCCTAGATCCCCCAAGCTGATTTACAGCACAGGCAGTACTTGTCAGGCATTTGTTGCTCATCGTTGTAATCAGGCCTAAGGGAGCAGAACTACAGAGTCTGGACAAGACTTTTCCTGCTGAAAGCAAGGTTGGGTATGAGTTAAATCTGAGTGGAAAAACTATGGGGTTTTGCTGGAGAAAGGGAGATCATGTGTATGGAGCACTCTAGGGAGTAGAGAAATGGAGCTGGGAATGTAACTTGTTTCTTTTTTTGTTATTAAGCAGTTAACTTTATTATAGATATAGGCAGAGAGAGACGGAGTCCCACATGTCCAGGAGCTATTTGAAGCAATGAAGATGCTCTTGTGTTAGATGAGATGCTTGATACTGCAGTGCTTCAAGAATAAGGTTCCATTTCTGTGTTAAAGCAGCAAGGGGAATATCAGAAACAATCAGGTAACTTTTCTCCTTTTTTGTTTTTCTTCAGTGCAGACAATGTCACCCACAGGACATTGCTACCTCTTCATTTCTGAAAGGAAAAAAAAAGTAGAGGGCCAAACTGATTTGTTTGTTCTCATTCCAGCCACTCTCTTTCAGAAGTTTGTAGAGACTTTCTTCTTTATCACAAGAAGAAAGCATTGATTAAACTTGGCTTACTACAGTAAGTGATTGGCATGGAAACGAATTCATAGCACTGGAGTGAACAGGTTGGGCAGCCCTCTGCCACTGGCACAGTGCACTGTCAGAGCTGAGCTGGTTGTCTCAAGGCTGGAGAAAACAAACAGGGAAACACATGTCAAAGAGATAAATAGCTCTACTGCTCAGCTCTCTGTGGAGGCCATTCGTCTCCAAGATAAGGAAGAATGCTCTCCAAAGCTGGAAAGATAAAGTGAGAGAACAAAACGAATGTGCAGTTGCTGTGGTCATCCCTGATGGAGATCCAGACATGCCTGCCCCTCCTAGGTTGTGCAGTGACAGTTGTGAACAGCCAATGTGAACTCGTACAATTCTGTTAATTATTTCAGCAATAGACGTTTGTACCTTCACCACATGCAAGCAAATGGAATTCATGTCAGTTGTTTGCACAAGTCTTGAAGTATTTCCTATGTCTGTTGTGGATCTGTTTATTTCCTTTTTTGTGGTAAATGGGCTGCAGGCTGTGGTGATGCAGGCACATTTGGGTGTGATTCCAAAATGGCAAACTTGTAAATTTGAGTTTGTAGTATTGGGAGACCTGTAAATCACATTTCTATACTTCCAGGTTTTAGAGAAGTGAGTATACTATTTCCACAAATACTGCATTTGGAGACCTGACTTAGGTCATGCTTTAAATGAGTCCTGTGATGTTGGTTTGCATTTTATTAAATGCTTTCTCATATTCAAAAGCCACAATGTGATTCAGCACCGCCTGTGGATGATGCTTGAGGACAAGAACAAAGCTGTGCACCTGTGGTGAGCAGCGTGAGTTCAGTGCAGGGAGCCAGCACATACCTTAACAAGAGATGCAGGCAGGTGAATGCTGAGCAAGCAGCTTGGTTGGAGGTGGCAGCTCCTCACAGCATGAAATTTTGTAGCTTTCAGCTGTGCTGCTCAGTCTGCAGTCATCAGCGAGGCGAGTGGCAGCAGCCAGCATCCTGTCTGCTGTGGATATGGGATGGGCTGGGCAGTGCAGCACGTAATGAGATGTTATGGCATAAATCAGCTGTTTATCAGGGTGAGAATGAACTGCTGTGCCCCACACCCTCCAGGCAGCGACCCGGCTGTGGCACCTTCCCACTGGGGCTGTCACCACGTTTTGTTTCGTGTCTGCGGTTTTTGGTAATTATGCAGAAACATCTCGTTTCCTACAGCGAATAAATTGGGATTCATGTTTTGCCTGGATGTAACTCCTCCTCCTCCAATACGCTGCATTGTCCATTGATTTGCCTAATTGCGCGTATTGCTGCAGCGCAAGGCGCCGCGTAGCAGCAGGGCTCCTTGGAGGAGGAGATGGCTCCATCTGTTCTACGAACTGGTGAGAGGCTCAGAGCAGAGGGGAGGAATTTCCATCCAGTGCAGGTGCTCTGGAAGGAGAATCCCACAGCCAGGTGCTGACAGCAGCTCTGTGCAGCTCCTCGTGTGCTTAATTACCCTGCAGTGAGGCTTCCCTGTTAAATTAGAGCAGGCAATTGCAATTGAAGTCTTGAAACAGAGTGGGGAGTGTAACCGTGCTGAATCTATTTCCCTACTGAGATCTGCGTTTCTCATTCAGCAAGATTCATGCCCCATTCAGCAGAATTTAAAAGCACTTACCTGGAATTAGATGATTAATTTAAAAATTGGAACGGAGAAGTGTAAAAGCAGACAAGGTCAGAACCTCAACGTCTGGGAAACCATTCTGGTGAGGTCCCACACGACAGATGCAGCACTGCCCTGTGGATTTAAGAGGATGCTGCTCAGCAGAACACAGGCTGAGCTCTCCTTGCTGTTTGCTGCTCTGGACATGCAGATTAACACCTCCGTGGCTGCTTTCCTGCTTTCCCTTCTCAACCTCAGGACCACAGGTGGATCAATGGCAGCAGTAGGATGATAGCACCTGCTGACTGCTGCCAACAGCTGGAGCTGGAAATTCATTGCATCCTCTGGGTCAGCCTGGCTGAGTACTGAGAGACACATAGTGTACTGAGGAATGATGCTCAGGGAATGTCATGTGGTGGGAACGATGTGCTTGGAAGGGCATGGCTGCCAAGGGTCAAGTCCTGGTGCGTGTCCTTTCCTGCCCCCGTGCTTCTTGGTGTGCTGCTGCACTCAGAGCAGTGCTGTGCAGCTCTGTGTGCTGCGTGCAGGCTGCCTTGCATCTATGTGGTGTGTTCTAACTTGGCTGTAACAGGGAGATTGCTCTGGAGGATTTAGCCCTGTAATTAATTCAGGAATTAAGTTGTCTGAAATAGTCACGTATCAGAGCACAAGGCAGCGTGGGCTTGGGGCCCATCCTTCTGTCACTTCTGTCCCTTCTGTCCCCTTGCCTGGCTGACTGATCTGCCCGCAGCTGTGGCACAGGAGAGGGCAGAAAATGTGATGGAGATCTGTCACAGCCATTGAGGGCCAGGAGGTGGGCTGAGGATGAGTGGAGCAGTGTTGTCTGGCAGTTGAGTGAAGTCTTTATTTCAGAAAACAGCGGTGCTGAAGTGGTTACGCCATAAGGCTGTGCTCCTCTGGGATTTGAGTTGTGAATAATTACCCTGATATGTGTTTCTTGAAATTGTTTTCTATTGCCAAAATCAGCTTGTGGAGCCTTAATGCCATGCTCTTAATGACACTAATGAAAAGTCCTAGATTGAGCTTTTCCCACTGAAACTGTAAAGCTGGTTAGGCACCAGCAAACATATGAACTGTGCAGGTTGCAGAGGGAGCATGCGTGAGCGAATCGATTTGTTTTCCAAGCAGCTGAAAACAAAAGTCTGAGGAGCTCCTGCTGCAAGGTGATGACCCTGGGCACTGCTCAGCTCGTGGCCACACTGACTGCTCTTTGTGCTGCTCGCCTCTCACAGGGGAGCACTGTGCTTGAGCTGAGGTGAGCAGTGAGCTGCCATGGCACAACCCAACCCACCTTGAGCAGGGGCTCCTGGCCAGTGAACTCAGCTAGTGGATCACTTGGATAGTTGACTGTTAATAATTGGGATTGGGTGCATTCTTTCTATTTCCTTTGCCTTGCTAACCTTCCAACTCGCACCTTAAATCCAAGGCAGCAGACCAAGTTCCAAACCAGTCCTTTGGATGAGTTGGGATTTCACAGTGTTGAGAGGGTACCTTTGCTGATACGGTGAAGCCTGTTTGCATGCCCATGCTGTAAGGATGGGAACACCAGAGGTGCTGCAGTGCAGGTGCAATGGTGATGCATTGGGTACCTCTGCTGTCATCACCATGATATAAATGTTTGGATATCCTATAGATCAGGGAGAGCAGGCTGAGTGACTGACAGCCATGGGAAGATGTAAGTACCTGCTGACATTCAATGCTGGAAATGTGGTTTGAGTGTTGAACTGACCGCTGCAATTACAAGCCATGTGGTGAGCAGACGTGAACTCAGGGGAGATGTTACACTGCTGTAATGTGTGAGGCAAGGCAGAAGCAGGTGCACAGAACACAGGGGATGTGTTTAATCCACCCTGAAAACGCAACAGGCACACGCTGCATTGCTGAGTGGTGGCTGTTGTGTGCTTGGCTCCAGGCTCTGCAGCACAGAGGATGCTTTTTGGTGCTGTGAGCTGCAGGACAGCTGCCTGCAGAGACGTGGGCATTGTGCTTGGGGTGGCTGTGTGGGCTGCTGGTAGCTTGTCCCCTATCTGCTTGTCCTTATGGCACCCAGCCATCATAATTTTGACAGAGCAAGAAACTGAGGACGCTGTGAAGGTGGAAATGGTTCTCCTGTTCACATCGTTTGCTGTTGGGGTTGCGTATTGCTTCAGAGAGAAGGTAATAAATAAAATACAAAGCTGCTTACTTGCAGTGCTCAATGAGGAGCTCATGGAAGCATTTTGCAGCTCACCAGCCTGCTCCTGCAGTCCACCCTAATCCCCAGCAGCCCTGGCAGTTTGCTGCCTGTGGTGGGTGTGTGGCTGTCCCTCACTGAAAGGTGAACTGGAAAACAGAGTTTCTGTCTGTTTAAACCTGGTGGTGCTTGCTGCGAGTTCTGGTTCTCTTTTTCTGTTGCGTTTCCCCATTGCTACAACAATTAATTAAGAACGGTTCTGCTGAAGCCTGTTGATTAATTTGGCACTTGGAAGCTTAATGAGGTGTAAACCCACAGCCTGCTGCTGACGTGGTGATTTATATCAATTGGTGTGATTAGCACTGGTCCTCCATCATCGCTGCGTTCCTCCCTGCGATCCGTCACAGCCCGAATGGGGAACCTCGATGCCACGTTTCTGTTCTGCGGTGCTGCTGACACGGAAAGTACAACTGGTGGAGTGCCTCGAGAACAGCAACGCCCAAATTGCTCCAGAGATGAGTGAGAGGCAGCCCTGCTGGGTGTGCAGCCACCTGGCTGGGCACTGGGAGGGTTTCTTTCGAGATACAACAAGCACCTGGCTGGCTCCCGTTGCTGCAGACTGTTGGCAGCCCGTGGTGCATGGCTGTGAAATCCCTGTGGGTTGCTGTGCTTGCTGTGTTGTGATGGTTCGTTAGCAATGTCTGTTGCTGCAACACCAACCCAGGGGTGCATGTGGTCTCTCCTCCCTTCTGTCATAGAATGGTTTGGGTTGGAAGGGACCTTTAAGGTCATCTATTTCCAGCTCCGTGCTATAAGCAGGGATGCCTCCCACTAGATCTGATTGCTCAGGGCTCCAACCAGCCTGGCTTTGAATGCTTCCAGGGAGGAGGGAGGCATCCACAGCCTCTCTGGGCAATCTGTTCCTCTGTCTCACTACCTTCACAATAAAGAATTCCTTCTGACAAACCTGTGCAGGGGTTGAGTGAGGGCTGTGAGTTCTCTGCTCCCTGGTGATGCTGTTGGTGATGCCGGCATCCTGTTAACTCCATGTTCTAAGAGAAAGGCACCTGCTCAGAGCTTTGGAACACCTTTTCTGAGGCACTGTGTGAAACAGAGGTGCTCTCGCTGGTGTGAAGCATAAACCCACAGCTCCATCTCTGCTGCTCAGACGTGGTGGTGTTATTGGAAAGATGTTCATATGCATGGTGCTGGTGCACAGCCCCAGTTGTGCCCTGGCTGTAGCTGGAGCAGCATGAGAGTGACAGGCATGGCTGCATCAATCCCATCCATGTGGTTCAAATCAGCTTGAGTTCGTACAGCATAGAGTGGTACCACTGCATTTTTGGGGGCCTGGTTGCTGTGGGGGGAAAAAAACAAGCCTGAAACCAGAAACATCAGAAATTAAGCTATACCAAAATAAACTGACCTTCAAGTGGAATGAACAGGTCAAATGGATAAACGAACAAATCTAAAAGCCAGGTACAGACCTTTCTATGTTCGCAGAACCAGAAGGCAGCTTTGCAGTTGATTCTTACAGCAAAGAACACGTGTGCTGTGTTCTCTTATTCAGTGTTATGCTTTTAAGTTGAGCAGTGAGGCGTGGACAGGCCCATTTCTGCACCGTGACAGTTGTGTAAACCGATTGTAACAGCCTTTCTACTTCCAGAGCAAAGAGTCCTTCGAGTAAATGAGTGTTTGACCCGTAGCCACTGGGAGCAGCATTCTCTCTGGGGCCCTTCAAAGCCCTGTGTGGAGAAATATAATTTATTTTAATGATATTTAAACTAATGAGCTTGGCTAATAGATATTTTTGAAGCCCTTTATGGGGGTTCAGCTATGGGACAACATGCCACTGGGCACAAATGCTCATTTACCCAGCGTGATACCAGAGAACGGTTGGCCTATTAGTAAAGTATTTGGTTTGAGTTTTTTTTTTTAAAGAATCCATTTCCATAAATTACCAGTAAGAAGTAAATCAAGCAGCTGCACATGGGGATGCTTGGGCTGTACAAAGCTGGAGTGCCCCCTGTCCTATGCTGCTGCTCTGCCTCCCCACCTGGCTGTGTGCTGCCTTGCACAGCTGCTGCCCACTTGCTCTGTGTGTTTGTTGGTGTAAGTGCTGGGCAGGGCAGGAGTTTTTGGCACTAGTGCATTCATGGCCAGCTCAAACTGTTCACATTCCCAGTGCTTGCAGGGCTAGGGAGGGAAAACTCTTGCAATAACCTCATTGCACTGAGGAACAGGGAAGGAGGCAGAGCTTAGAAGAGCCATTTGCCTGGCCGTAGGCAGGATTATCCACATCAAACCATCACCAGCAGCTGCTTGTTTAGTCCATCCTCGTGTGCTGCCACTGCTGCAGATCCCACAGCATCTCATTGCCATGAGTTTCATTACAGCATGGACGTGTCAACACACACTTGGCAGCTAGTATGGCCAGATCTCTTCTCCCCTTCAGCGGCAGTGAGGTGAGGCTCCTTTACACTGCAGCACATGGGGCTGCTCTGCGGGCACAGCCTGCTGGTACCAGCAGCCCAGCTGCACAGTGAGCAGATGAAGGATTATGGTGATCAATTTGGTGAGAAAGGAGATTTTTCTCTGTCTGTCCACCCTCAAGGCTCTATTTCCTCATAAACCATTCCCAGAGACATCAAGAAAATTGAAGCTGTTCAGAAATGGAAAAGATAGTTAGCCCAAAATGAATGAATATCCAATACACCAGCTGACTTTCATGAAACATAATGGGAGCAGCCAGCTGAACCGATGGCTTTCCTGCAGCATGCTGATTTTTTTTTTTTAAGCAGAGAAGCGTGGTGCTTATAGCAGCGATGCTCAGCCCCACATTGCACTCCCCAGTGAAGGTCCGGATGATGTGCTGGGTGTGGGCTGGCATCCAGCATTGAGCCTTGGCCCTGCTGCATGTCCTGGCCCTGCTGTTTGCGCTCGTTAGCAGAGCCTGCGGGTGGAGGACTGGTGCTGGCCGGCCTCGGCTGCTGCAATTGCCTAATGCAGCATCCAGGCTCCCAAGCCCTGGGGCTTTCAGTTCCATTTAGTAACCTAATGTAATGCATTTTCATTTTATTTTTTATTTTATTTTAAGGGAAGAGCAAATGATGAAGAGAAGACATTTTAAAGGGTGCTGTCACACCCCATGTTCACATGTCCTTGGGTCCATCAGTACTGCAGCTGGACTTCTGTTGGAGCTGCAGGGCAACCCTCAGCTCCTCATCACTCAGGGCAGCCAGGGATGCTCCAGAGCCCTGGGATACAGGGCTGAATTTGTTTTGGTTTTGCCTAAGGCTGCCTTTCTACCAGAAGAGCTTCCCCTGACCTATGTCTGCTGGAGTCCAGGCTGTGGTGGGGAGAACAGAGAGCTGCACCCCGAACTAATTGGAGTCCTCACAGGCAGAGCCTGGCCCAGGCACACTGCAATGTGAGCCCAGCGCTCCTCCTGTCATCTGTCATAGAAGGTACCACTCGGTGTCACACAGGCCTCAGAACTTCTTGCTGTTGTTGTTTCCTCTGGTTTGGGTCAAGAATGTTGCTGGGTGTGAGAAAACAGGAAGCAGTGCCAATAGCAGAGTTTTTTTCCTTTTCACAGACACTCTTTGAACTCCTTTTATTCTGTCTCTCCTCGTGTTACATTTACACACCCTATAAAGAACCTCCTGATGCTTCCAAATGCTTTTACTAAGAAAAAAAGTGGTTTTTTATTTTTTCAAGTCCAGTCTAATTTTCTTCATTATCTGTAGATGGCCTTCAGAATAATGATTACAAATGGCTTTAGGTTTCAACCAGCATCACCGCGTGCGCTAATCAACCAGGAGAGCAGAGCACAGAGCCAGCAGGAGCCAAGAGGGTGATGACCACTGCCCTGCATCCCCCTACATCAGACTAAGGATGCTGGATCTGAGGTTGTGGCTTAAAGAACTGCTTGGAAAAAGTTTGACTCCAGGGGACACAGCAAAACCACTGAAAAACCACCCAGTGAGTGCCATTAGCGCAGCACTTAATGATGGCAGATGAGGCTTTCTGGAAGCTTAATGAACCAGGAGGTGAGACCACTCCCACCAGCCTTGCAGCCTAACGAAGGATTTATCTCTGCCTCTTCTTATCTCACTGAATGATGAAAGCTGTGTTCACCGCCATCTATCTTCAGCTTTCTGTAGCCAGGCACTGACTGCAGCCCCAGCGGGGGGGGGGTCAGGGCTGGGGTTGTCTTTCTGGATGTCACTGCTGCAGCTTCTGCTGAGGTGTGGTGCCAACCTGTCTGCTGTCCTGGTACCAGTGTGCCTGATCCTCTGCTTTGGCAACGCACCTGGTTTTTAGTGGAAGTTGGAGGTTTGGTGCCAGGACATTCCTTACCAAACATCTGAGCAGCTTGCCAACTCTGCTCGCCCACCTTGGCACAGGTGTAAGACATCAGCTTCTGGATATAGCTAAAGATTTTGGGCAAAATGACACCAACTAAACCCCCTGCTTCTGGGATATCTATAAATACATTGTTGTGTTATTGAGGATGGTGCATTTTGCAGGAGCTGAGCGAGGGAGGAATTTTGAACCAGCCTGGTGGCAGCTTGGCAGGTCATTTTCTATTCTACGTGTGTGAGCCATGAAGGGCATTAGCTAAATAAGAGATGATTTAGTGGTGATGGCACTATTGGGCCACAGATCCCACAGCTGCTAAATTTCAATATAAACTCCATAACTCTGGATGCAGAAAGAACTGAACGCGCACAAGAGACTGTTTCTGAATATATTTTCCCCCTCTCTCTCCAATAAAAGGCACAAATAATAGCATATTTTTCAAAGTGCAGAGCATTTTACATTGCAAATAGTTACATTAAATTTACATTTCATGGGTGAATGGCTGTAGCTGCTGCTTGCCACATCCTCACCAGTGCTGTGGCAGCAGTTGCAGATGATCTCCCACCCCATTGGGCTCCATGTGCCTGGATTTCCTGGGCCGGAGGCTGATAGCAGAGTCCTGCCACACCAGCAATCCTCCAGGATCTGGGTGCTTCCTCCATAAAGGTCAATGCACTCGCTGTGCCTGTTTTCTCCAGAGATAATCAATGCGATGCAAACACTCTGCTGACAGTTATGGCCACTATGGAAAACTCATTTTCAGCCTTTAGGATTGGGTCGGTAGAACCAGTCTAATAAACTCCACTGGGAGCTCACAGGTTGGAGCCGTTCTGGCAACCTGATGGTCTTCCCCTCTGGTGTCAGAAAGTGCTGATCGAGGCAGAAGGGCGATGGGAGCAGGGAGCAGCTGGCATTTCACAGGACAGGTGGTGCTGGGAGCTCAGTGCCCCTTTGCTGCCTCTCACTGTGATAAGAGCTTTTTTTTCCTTTCTCTTATCTGCAACAAACTTGATGACATTTCTGGTCAGTCCCTATCGTGACCTTTCCACTCAGCACGTTGGTTTATGCCTTGTCTCAAGGTTCATTGTTTGCCATGTGTATCTGTGTTGGTTTTGGCACCTGCCAGCACAGGGAATGCATGTGAGTCAATTGTTACCTGGCGGGGGTGATTCTTCATTAGTCATCATGCTGCCATTTTCCCTCCTGGCAGCCTTGAAGTCCTGCCCTATGTGGAGCTGGACTGAACTACAGTGGGCATCTGTGGGACACTGAGGTGACACGAGTGGCCCACACCTCTGTTGCATTCCCCAGCATAGGATAAGCGTTCTTCCCTATAACATTCATCCTGCTACGGCTTCATGGCTTGAAAAGCCATAAAGGTTTGCCAGGCTATGCAGCAGCCGTGACTTTGCTAGTGCAGAGATGTAGCTGCAGCCCTGTGCACGGCTGCCTTTTGCTTTTTTGCCCTTTTGCATTTATTGGCAGGCTGCCCCATCCCCGTGAGCAACAGCTCAGCAACACGGAGCCATGCAGCAACACGGAGCCATGCACACGGCATGCAGCCACGCACTGCAACACAGAGCTGTGCACTGCGGCGCGGGGCTGTGCCACATCGCCGGGCCTGACTCCTGCCCTCAGGATGTTACTTTCCAGAATGGTGCCTCTCTGAGAGTCTCAAGTAGCTCCTTAATAAACTAGTCCAACACATAAAGCATTGCACTGTGGGCAATTTCCTGGCAAGCCAGCGGGTCCCCTAATAAATGCCCCAGCGTTGTTTAGGTTGCACTGTGTGTACCATCAGTGGGCAGAGAGCTCCAGGCAGGGCTGGGAGCCCCGGGCCCCCACTGCTGTGCCTGCAGGCTGCCTGCTTCCAGCTGCACTCCTCACAGAACCAGTTATTCTCCTCCACCTCTGTGTACTCACAGAGCCTTTTGCCTACAGGGCTGCTTCTGGTTCCCGGCTTGAGATCTGAGCTGGGCTGGGTCTCGTGCAGAGATGGAAAAAGCCTCCTGCTTCTGCAGCCCAGAGCTACGGCAACCTCCACCTGCTCAGCTCCCCAAGGAAGAGTGCAGGGCTGGGGCCATTGGTGGGCAGCACCGTTCTGGGGGCAGAACAGGGCCCTGGCAGCCCACACACCCCCACATCGGGGCCGGCCCCTTCATTGCACTGCCCCAGCGAGAGGAGCAAAGGCCACAGTCCACACAGGGCCTGGGGCAAAGTCTGCTGCAGCCTCGAGCTCTCTGCTGACTCAGTGCACTTTGCACCCACAACCATCAGGGAGGATCCGTGCCCCACATGGGAACTTTTCCATCCAAAGCCGTTCTTTAAAACGGGCACTTTGGGTAGGGCTGATGCCATCGCATGCGATTACTGTTTGTGTTTCTAAAGGAGAGCTGCTCACAGGACCTAATTTGTGAAGCAGGCTGGGGCTGCCCAAGAAGCTTGAGCTTGGCATGGTTTTGGTGTAGTTGCATTGCCTGTGCCAAGTGAGAGCATCGTGCTCTCTCAGCAGCCTGAGCACGGCTTCGAGGATTTCCTTCCCCTGCAGCTCTTGTTAATGAAGATTGGCTTAGCAGGGGGCGGCTCTTCGGGATTTGGCACTTCCTATGCTACATGCACAAGGAGGTACAATCTGTTGGCAGACCTTCCCCCAGAAACGCCCTCAAGCCACAGCTTAATTCATCCCAGCTGGGCACCGCGTGCACATCTCTGACTCCTCGTGCCTCAGCTCCATCATGTCTCAGACTTGCTGTGTCTCAGCCCCTTCATGCTGGCAGGACCGGCTCCTGGGCTCTGTTCTCTGCACAGAAGGAGCGCAGTACTCACTCCACCCCTCCACCAAATCCTATCTTTCAGCATGAGCTGTGGACGTGACACCAGCCAGGCTTTTATTCAGTATTCTGGGCAAGATCTGTACATATTTTTTTTGCTCTAAATGTCTGTTTTCCCTTCCCAGACCCAAAAATCAGTTTCTTTGCTGTGCCCATCCCAGAGCTGCTCTCTAGAAACAGCTTCCCACGCTGAAGCCTTTATTGGGTGCTCCACTTCAGGCAGAAATCAACTGCTTTTCTGTCTGGAGACAGAAGGCAGCCAGTTAGCTACACTTCCTTATTTTTGTTTAAGTGGCCATCACATCCTAATTACAGTTTCTCTTTTTTTAACTACTGCACTCAATTTACAGCCTAATTGCCCTTACCTTGTTTGTTTAATGAAGCTGATATAATGATTCCTGTGATCTTCATGAGACGTTTCGCCGGGATTTTATTTTTTCACTTTATAAACTGTGATTTTACATTAATGTTTCATAACCTCAGGTTTCTAATCATAAAGTCATAAGGAGTTTAATTGATTTGAAACTAGCCATGCCCTGAAGTGTGTACATGTCAGATTGATTCAAATTGATCCAATGTGCTTAAATAAAGCTCGTGCCAACAGCGTGCAGCACCTTATGCTACCACATACTTGCCCAAAGGCCTCTGGAAGCTTAATTATGCTACCATCTCGGTACCATCAATAATTGACTAGGAGATATTTTCTGGTGTGTTTGTTGTAGGTTGTGAGTTTCTTGTGCCCTGGGACCGCAGTGCAGGTGCAGCACGGAGCACCAGCACCAGCAGAGCCATTTGGAGCCACTAACAGAGGCAGAAGTCCCTACATGCAGGCAGCCCTGTGCTCTCACAGCGTGGATCGCCGCTCTCCAAACTGCCTTACCAGTAAGATACGAAGCTCTGTGAGCAGCGTGCATCGCTCTCAGGAGAATATTTTTTATCAATTGGCCCATAAAATTTCACCAAGGAGTTACGCCAGCACCGATGTATCTCCAACATCCCTCCACTGATTGTGGCAACTCCTTGGTGTCAATGAAATTGAATTTTAATTTGTTTGCTCTCACACACAGTTTTGTTTTCCGGGCGTATGTATGGAGCTTACATATGGGACATTGAGTCTCTCTCCTGGGGTTGTGGTGATGTGCATCGCTCTGTAGCCACGTGGTGTGATGGCAGAGCCTGGTGGGGTCAGGCATGAGGACAGGGTGTGGGCAGCAGGATTTATCTGTGTGCTGTGGGGCAGGGGGTCCTTATCTCCGCAGCAAGCTGATGGAGCACAGCTCTTTCAATCTCGATAAGCATGCGAGCAGCATGCATAATTCTTGCAGGGGTTTCCTTCCAGCCTAAACAGAGACTCTGCAATTTTATGCTCCAGGAAGATAAAAGGTAATGAGACTCCGTACATTTCCTGCCCTTGTCTCTTTACCAACCTTTCAATTGCTTCCAAAATGCCCTCTTGTAACCTCTCCATTAGGAAGAGATTGGCTGCATGCTGCTCTTACTACAGGCAGCGCCCTTGGAGACAGCCCTGCAGAGCTGCCATGGGGTCAGCCCCGATCAGCCCTGGGGAGCAGCTTGGGCAGCTCCAGCACCCCAGGCCATGGCAGGAAGCTGTGGCAGCTCTCACATCTGCACCCACAGACAGGCATTACAGAAACAGGAGTGTGTTGGAAGTGCTCGAGTTCCTGAGGTCACACTCTAGCATTTTATCATTCAAAGGCAATGTGTGCTGCTTTTTGAAACCCGCTGAAGTCCAGCCACACTCGTGCTCTCCTCAACGTGCAGAAAAGAGCAACTTCTGTTCTTCGTTAAAGAGAGATGCTGTCGGCTTTTATTTGTGTGCTTCAAAGTTGCTCCCATCCATTTTAATCTTCCTGCTTTGAGCTGCCAGCACTGCATGGCACGTCCTATCCACCTTTCACTCTGCTCTAGCTTTGCTCTAGCACAGTGAGCACTTCTCACCTCCCAGCACTTCTAGACCAGAATGGTGTGACTCCTATCCCATGTTTCTTTAAATGAACTAAGTGAAGGTGAAAGAAAGGCCGAGATGCAACCTCTGTTCCATGCCTTGTGTTCCTTCTGCATGCACAGCGATCAGCAGAGGACCGTGCCCTACTCACTGCCGCAGGAGCCAGGCTCTGGGCGCAGCTCTGAGTGCATCCAGCTCCCTGCCTGCTCTCGTGCTGGGGATGCTCGGAGCATTCCCACACCTGCCGCTGCTGGTGGCTCTGGACGATATCAGTGCTCCGTGTCTGCCCGGGGCCAGCCTGCCCCTCTCTGTGTCAGCCTGCTCCTCTCAAGGCATTGCAATGCAGTGAGCCCACATGCCGGCACATCACCAAATGACCATTGATTTCCCAGCAGGGAGTCTGAGCTGCAGGCAGAGCGCTGCTCTTCAGCCCGGCTGCGTGCTGCGAGAAGTCAGTGAGGTATAATATGAAGACCCGACGTTCCCAGCTGACCTCGCAAAGTGCAGCAGCGGGCAGCGGTACGGTGTGTGTTTGATGACAAGAGAGCACCTCGGGCTCTGTGCCAGCACAGCAGCACGCCAGCTTGCTTCTATATGGGTCTGTGCCAGCATCCTCCTGCTCAGTCAGGGCATGGAGCCCACAGCACGTGGCCGTGTTGGGCTGTGGAGGTTGGAGCCCCCTGAGCTGCTCAGCACCAGCCCCCGCTCTGCTCCAGTGGCTGCTCTGTGCCTCATTTTGTGACACAGGAGTTTAGGATCTGAGAAGGATAAAGGCTCTGCTTGGCTAATTCAGCTGGCAGCAGGGGGAAGGAATGGGTGTGCTCCCGGAGACCACCTCCAGACCTCACAAACCACTCTCCATCACTGCCATCTCCTCGGGCAGCAAGCAGAGCCCGTGCAAGCAGGGAGGTGTGCGGCTGCGATGCGGGGATGTGTTTGTGAATGCAAAGCAGCCACTCAGCGAGCCACCAGGGCTGGAGGCTAACTGCTGCTAAATGGAGCAGCTGTTGGCTTCTGTTTTCCTCCAGCAGCTTATCAGAGATCATCTCTTCAATCACAGGCACTTAAAAAATCTTTGACAATCAATTCATATTCTACTCTGTGCTGGGGAGAGAAAAAGCGCTAATAAAAGACCTCCTGTGATTGCTTCCCTAATTTCTTCTGTACGAGATAAGTTTAGGCCCCAGTTCATAAAGTACAACTTGCAGGACATTAAGTTGTTGTTTTATTCAGAAAAATGCTGCCAGCCCATAAAGAATTCAATTTTGTGATTCATTAAACCTTTATTCCACGTCTCTATATTGCACCCTTTGAATGCATAATCCCAGACAGTCGATTGGTAGAAAGATAATCCTATTTTTAGCTTGGAAAAACATCCATCCAGCAGCAGGGCGAGGCAGCGATACGAGAGCCAGAGCTCAGTGCTGCTTCAGAGAGTCTGTGCTGGGAAACAGGTGAGATAGGGGCTGCTGATTCACCCAGCGCTGCACTGACCCAGCACACCCAGCATCCCTGCGCGCCCACCTCTGCCTGCTGTCTGCTGGCACAGAGCTGCTGTGCCTCCTGATGGATGGTGGGCATAAAACCCTCCTGCTGAGCCAGGCAGGTTTTATGGCTCCGTAACTCATCTCCAGGGCCCTGCGGCCCCACGGCAGTGATGGATGGCTCCAAGGCCACCATGTATCCCCAGAGGGATGGAAGAGCCTGAGGAATCTTCTGGGTGCAAAGAGAGCAAATTCCATGCTCCAGTTTCTTCTCTGGAGGGTGAAGAGTGCTTTGGGGGGATACTTTGGCTTCAGATATGCAACTCCCCAGGAGAAGCCCTTGGAGTACTGCAGTCTGGCTCCAGCCCGACCCCCGGCCCCAGAGGTGTAGGGATTTCTGGGCACAGAGCTGGAGACCTCTCCCTTCCCAGTTTCTGAGTCGGAAAAGCCTTCTCTTTGATAACACTCCTGTCACTTTTACTGTTTTAATCACAATGCTAATGATCCAACCCTTACATTTCCCAGCCCATCTGAAGACAGTGAGCAGAAGGATACCCCTTTCCTGGCCATGCGTTCCATCTCCCCGGCGTGTCTCTAAGAGGAATTGGAATCAGGGTTGTGCCTCTCCCCAGCACCCAGCAGAGCCGAGGCTGCACCACCTGCAGTCAGCTGGAACAGGGGACACATGAGGAGCACATGGGCATCCACTGCCATCTCAGATCCCGCTCAGGTCCTGCAGCCATCATCACTGCATTGCCTGACCTTTCTCTGCCTGGGGACAGAGAGCCATAACTCAGCACTGTGTTGCCACCAACGCCTTGATGGGTCTCATCTCATGAACGAAGATAAAGGTCGATTCAGAGCTGAGTTCAACCAATATGTTCTCCATATGGACAAGAAATGTTGCCTTTGTGTTACCCATGTGCTGAAGTAAGGCTTTTTTTTTTTTTCTTTTTTTCTTTTTTTTTTCTGCCATGGGGTTTTAAACTTCAATGTAGCCAAGCACCAGTCATTAAAAAACAGCTCCGGCTACGAGAAGAAGTTGTGGTATTTATAGGCAGTTAAAAGAAATCACTGCTTCCCATTTAATGCTCCGTCTCAGCAAATCACTTCAGTACACAGCTAAATTGCAGCACATGATGGATCCTCCCCATGCTCGGCAGCATGTGCGCTTCCTTTGATATCAGTGGGACCTGAGCTTGTTCTGAAGATGGGCAGAGCCGTATTTATTGGCTTCAAATGGGTGCTCAGTGCTGGGCTGCATCAAGGCCATTTTATTAGCACAAAATTTGGAGATCTTACATCAAAGCCGATACTATTTATACAGAGTCACATGCTGCTTCTGATGATGAGACAACTGTGGGAAGCGATCAAAGGTTTGAGGGTGAGGTCCCAGCACTACAGGCAGATGGAGAGGCCCGGAGCTGTGTCCTACACCCAGCCCTATGCCCCTGCTTATCGCTTATCAGCTGCCAATATTGACACGGGTCCCAGACACCCGGCTCAAGGGCACCCTTGTTTAAACAGTGGTGTTAACAAAGGTGCTCAGGTGTCTGCTGTCCTTCCAGCGCCAGATGCCAAAAATAAATAAAGAAAGGGAAAGAAGAAGTAGCCAGATCCCATGATGTTTTGATTTTTGCAGGGATGGTTTTACTCCACCAGCCTGCTGTCTCACATCTTGCAGTTGTTTGTGTTTGATGTGGTGAGGGCTGGGGGCTGTCTGAGTGGGCAGAGTGCAGGCAAATCCCACAGAACCCCACCTGGGGTTCTGCTATGAGACCCTCATTTTTCTCTGCCCGAGGACGTGGGCACTGCAGCCAGGGGTGGGGACATCCTTTGGTCCCCCTGAAAGGGACCCTTCACTCAGCCCTTTGCTAGGGCTGCTGTGAGTGCAGTCCCCTGGAAATGCACTGCCCACAGCCGTGCTGCCTGCAGCAGGAGTAGGTTTTCTGCTTTCACCTGGGCTCTGAGCAGGGATCGCAGCCTAGGGAGCACGAGGCTTTGGTGTGAGGGCTTCCAACAGCTTTCAGATCTGCTTTAGCTTTATCCGTGTTGAACCAGGAAATAAATAATGTACATAGGAAGCACAGTAATGTGTTGTGGCACCAAAACCCTGGAGATGGCTGAATAATAAATAAAAGCCTCTCCTTTTGTCATGGCCACGTCCTTGCTCCAGACCCTGTAGCCGCACTGCTAACACTTGGGCTGTGATAAACACGTTCACTGCTTGACATGAACTGCCCTGAGCAGCGGGGCTGGGGCTGCGTTGGGCATAGCGGTGTCAGGATGGGGACCTGGGGATGGCAGCCCTGTCCTGCTGTCCCCATCGGGCTGTGCAGCATGATGGGTTTGTGCCATGAGAACAGCCAAAATCCACGTCCCCGCAGTCGGCAGAGAGAATTGATGGGCCGGGTTTGCTGCGGGGCAGAGGGCATCGATCCTGTCTCTCTGAATGCTGTCAGGTGCCTGAGCCTGCTCCAGCTGCACAGGTGTCAGGCTGAGGGGCACCGCCAGGGTCACTGAGTGCTGCTGGAAGTGCACAGTGAGCTCATGGCCAAGAGGGACCAGAAGTCGTGCTGCACACTCGTGAAACCTGGCACGGCGTGCTGAGAAGCCCAGCCTGCAGCACCGTGCACTCAGTGGGTACACCTCTGTGAGCAGCAGTGGTGCAGGAGGAGCACTGCATTCCCCTGACAGGGCCAGCAGTGCCCCTGAGAGACGCTGCGGGGGAGGCTTAATGCCTCTACTGAGATACAGCAGAGCCTCCCCATAGGAAGTGAGGAGCATTTATCAGGCACCTGAAGCGCGCGCCTCGGCAGGGCTGATGGGAACCAGCTGCACATGTTTGTGCTCGTGCTTTTGCCCAAGGAACGGGGTCTGGTTTCCTCTGCAGCTATGAGTGCTGTGCAGGTTGTGCAGGCGCCTGGATGGGGCTGCGGGGCTCTGGGCTGTGTCACCAGTGCTTGCAATGAGCAGTGCCAGAGTGTCAATAAACGGGTGAAGAGAGCTCAGTGCTGGCTGGTCCTGAGCCACCACAAGCAGGGAGCATCCATCAGTCTGGGCAGGAAGGGAAATCCCAAAACAGCAGGGAATGTTCACTGCAGCAGCCAGGCTGCTTGTGTTCATTGTGCCTTGCTTGCCCCCTCTTGTGCACAAAAAGCCCTAATTCCATGTCATGCAGCACCGGGGAGCTTACGGTGCCCCTGTGAATTAAGAAGCATCGCTACATGATGCCCACATCCCATCGTGCAGCATGGCCTGCAGGTACCATGCAGCAGTCTGGCTGTGAGCAGGGATGCACAGCCTCAGGGAGAAGCCCCTTACTGCTGCAGCTGGTGGCGTGCCTTCAAAACATAGAGAGACACAGTCGAGCTCGAGATGCCGTTTAAAATCCCGTGCACACGCTATTGCCATTCACCAAAAGGTATTTTGACAGGACTCTGTGATGCACTAATTAGAAACAGTCACTTAAAATCCACATCTGAAACACGTTGTGGGATTGAGGTTCAAGGAGTGCAGGTTTGCTACAGACACCAGATTCCTAAAGAACAATTTCCCACACCTAAATAATGATGTTTTCCATCATGTTACATCCATTAGCTGAAGCTTGGCAGTTGCATCCATCATAATATGCTATTTCAGGGAAATAAATGAGTGTATTTTTCTCTCTGAGAACCAAGGCACAAATATCCAGCTGCTGAAATATTGAGCACGTTTATAGAGACAGACCCAGCACAGCTTCTGGCTCTGGTGCCTTCGCTCAGACACGGACAGATGGAACAGATCAGTTTGCTCTCTTTACCCCAGGTAAGGATTTCCGAGGATGTAATCACAGGATATCTGGAGATCCCAACTATCCACATGGCAAATCCAAAGGAAGGTTTCAACGTCAGCTATGGAGCAATCTCTGCTGTGAGCAGCGCACTGCTGAGCCCCAGGGCTGCAGGGTGGGATGGGAGCAGCGTGGGGCTGACGTGGGGCGGCTGCGGGGGAATGATGCTCCAGGCAGCACTGCTCCCATTGATTGCCAAAGCAATAAAATGGGCCTTTAGCAAAGCATTGCAAAGTTGCATAAAGCACATTTGATGGATTACACCTATCACAACTTTTAGTGCGAGAAACAGGTACAATTAGCAGGCTGCGTGCAGGATCTTCTCTGCAATTTTTTCCTTGACATCATCAGTAATTACCTGCAATAAACACGCTGCTGCCGAGGGCAGCTTGTCAATCACATGGCAGCACACACCCAGAACACCATAAATCCTCCACCATAAACTCTGCTGCCAGAGAGAGCGCTGCCAGAAGGTGCCCCCTGCCCCTGGGGCACCGCAGGGCTGTGTGCTGAGCACCGGTCCCCCCCTGCCACCCTTCAGTGCCTCCTGCCAGCCTGGCAGCGCTCCGCCGGAGCGATCCGGGGTTATTAAGCAAATGTGATTAATGAATTAAAGGACCTCTGGCACGCTGGAGTGAGGCTCACTGGGCGCCGGGAGGATTCACCGCCAGCACCGCAGGAGCCGTGCTGGGTTTCTGCAGTAATGTGATTAACGCTGAGCCCATCCCCGAGCATCTCTCGGTTCGGCCCCTGCCTAAATGAAGCCCCATCGCCGCTCTTGGGAGGGATGCAGAAAAGGACGTGCTGTCGCAGATGTGTGCTGAGCCCAGGCTGCAGCCGCTGCCTCCTGACAGATTGCAATCAGCTGTGGGCAGATGGCGAGAGATGGAGATCTGCTGGGGCTGCAAACTGCTCCACTCCGGGGAGCGGCTGCGCTGTCTGCAGGCAGAGAACCTTCCCTGCCCGCCGGGTACAGAGATGGAAGCACAGGAATTCAAGCTGCTTCAGGTCGTCGGTAGGCTGGTTACCCCATACTGGGTAACTTCTGTGGCAATATGCTGTTGTAGTAATTCCCTGCAAGTAACTTTGTTTTGCAGGCTCAGAGAGCTCTGTGCTCAGTGTGGTCCCCTGCAGTCTGGTTTTGGCTCTTCATCGCTGAGCGATGGTGAGGAGCTGAGCTGTGCCGAGGGGCTCCCGGGGAAGGGATTCATCTCAGCCAGACCTTTAAAATCGTGTTGCCACACCAATTCCCCACACTTACAGAACCTGACCGCAGTGTGAAAATTGATATTTATGCTAAGGAGTGTGAATGTGCCGCTCCCCAGCTCCCTGTTCTCTGGTCCAAACACCAAGGCAGCAGTGAGAAGCACTGCTGGATTTCCAATTATTTGGTGGTGTGAGCAAATGTGCAGTGTTTTGCTGTCCAAATTAAGCTTCTGGGTGAGAAGGGAGGATGCTGGAGAGGACTCCCCAAAACCCCACGCAAGTCTGCCCAGCGTGCAGGAGCTCTAAGCACAGCGGTATGCAGCAGCTGGATCTTCTTACAGCAATCTGAGCACCCACCCCAGGGAGCAGAGCCAGAGCGGTGACACACAAGGGCAGAGCGTTGGTCAGAAGGGACAAATGGAATGCGAAAAACCAACAGAAGCTCCCAAAGTGGGTCAAGTTCCTCGATGCATCCAACGATAGCCGTGGGACGGGAGGGGCAGGGTTGGTGACTGCGTGCTGCAGCCCGGGCTCAGCTCCAGCTCTGTCGGGGCGATGCTTGGATCTGAACAATGCCCTCTCCAGCCCGGCTTCACGCCTGAGCGAGGAGGGCTCGGCTATTAAACTGCAGCCGTGCCTTGTGCTCGCCCTTGGGTATTTCGGGCTGCCGGGTCTCTGGGGCAGGATGCTTTAATGCTGCTTTTATACCACGTCTACCGCAACAAGGGCTCCTTAATTGGCTTGTGGTTCCCACCAGCACTGCAGGCACCGAGCGAGCAGTGGAGCAAAACGTGGCAGGAACACACGCAGCTGCTGTGCGCTTCCCTGAACCACAAACTGGGCAGAACCCAGGAGAACCCAGCCCCAGGACACAGGGTCCCACACAGCCCTGCACTGCCGCAGCACAGGGGCATAAAATTGCAGTGACGCTTTGTTCTTTTTGCTCTCTTGACAAGAAGTACTCCCTCCGCCCCCCTCCCGCTTTAATCACCTTTAAACAATCCTGGAGGAACAAGATGAGGGTAAATAGATGTGGGAACCAAGGGAACAGTTAAAGAAATCAATACAAATCACAGCATAACCTTGCCCTGGTATCTTCCTTATCACCTCTGAGGCTCTACCTGCCTTTGTCTAACAACAATCCCGGTTAATTACATAATTAATCTAATGATCTAATTAGGTGGAATAGCTAATAGCAGTTCCCCTGGCGAGGCCGCACCTTGCAGTGTGGCTGTAGCCCTACCCAGCCCTCTGCCCGGGTTGCTTTAACCACGCTCCCACTCCCCTCAGATGTGAGCAAGGCGGTCACTTGGAAGCAGAAAGGGAAACTCTCAGTGTAAGGTTACAAAAAGGTCCTTTCTGTACAATCCAAAAGGGGCAGCTGTCTGTAAGCCAGCAGGCAGACACGGCCCTGAGAGCACTGCTGTGCACCCAAAGCTCTGCGTGTCCCACCTTGTGCACCAGGGCAAGGAAAGCCATTGGCACCCGAGCGCCGCAGGAGCTCTGCCAGCCCAAGGACGTTTCTGGGCAGTGCCATTGCCACCAGCTGGGGTTTTGTTTGTTTGTTTTTGTCTTTATGTTTGTGTGTGTGTAGATACACATACGAATGTATGAAAAAACACCATGAAATCTCTCCTTGGGTAGTTAGATTTTTAGATTTATATGGATACATACATATACACACACACAAGTTCTTTTAATTGGTTGGAAGAAAGTTGTCTCAGCATTCTCATCTGGAAACCCCCATCCTGAGCTGTTTATTACAGCATTGTGAAAACTTACATTGAGTTGAAACTTGGCAAATGCTTTTTGGCTCGAAGCAAGTTTTCTTTTGAAGGAGTTTGCCATGAAGTGTTCAAGGGGTTTTTTTCCTCCTTTCTGCTTTCCTTTTTGGAGAGCAGCCCCTCTCAGACCGGGGTGAAGGAGCTGCTCTGCACAGTGTGTGAGCTGTGAGTCGGTCGCACGGCCTCAGCCCCTCGTGCTTCTTTTCTGGCATGTGTTGAGGAGATGGGAGGAAGAGGTTCAGCTGTACTCGAGTAGAAAAGACGGTCTTGTTTTGTTCTTCAGTGAGTCCTGTGGAGCTGTGCTCACACCAGATGCTGGTATCTTAATGCCAGCTGCATGAATGCAGCACCATGGGTTTCCCTTTGCAGAGCCAAGGCTGAGTTACTGCACCTGTAAGGAAATGGAGCAGGAGACGGGCCTGGTGCTGCTCTGTCACCCGGCTGTGTGCTCAGTAATGATGTCCCTGGTCTGGTGTTGTGTTGTGCTGTGGCTCCATGCAGTAAATGTGGTTCCTGTACTCTGATGTGCGCTGTGGCCTCAGAACAGATGGCACGCTCTGTGCTTTGCTTTATACCCTTGGGTTTTTCTTATTTCTCAGGTGGGAAGACCCAGTGCCTCCACGAGGACATGCAGATGGATGTCTGTGTTCTATGCTAACCCAGACACACAAGGCTCGTATGAGCTCACTGACCGCAGGAGGAGGGCTGGGATGTGGTTCTGCTGGGGAAGATGCCTCCTGTACAAAGATTCCTTTTTGGCAAAGGATCTGCAGTGCCTGAGGGCCGGGCAGGACTCAGTGTGGGCTGTGCAGAATGGGTCCTGCCTCCCAAAATGCCTCAGCTCTGCTATGGAGCCAGCAGGGTGCAGCCCCACAGTGAGCTGCAGGGCCAGGAGCTCCCAGACACCGAAGGGTGCAGCCAGGGCTGGAAGGACCCAAATTTCCCATGTGAGCATGCATCTCCCAGCTTAGTCCTGAGAGCTGAGGACATTTCCTGATTACCACCTTGCCTGTGGTTCTTTGCCAGCTTTGCCTCCATCCAAGGGGTTCCCAGTGCCCAGCGTGGGATGGCTGGCAACCACTGCACTGTCACAAAAATGAGAAAAAAAATCACATCAGTGCTTTTAGTTCCATTTTTGCAGCAGTTTTTCTGGTTTTTTTTGTACTCCCAAGGAGTTTCCACAACAGAACTGTACCTATCTGTGAAGATACCCATCTATTATCACCATTTTGTATCACAGACTGACAATCTCGCTGCAATATTTAAGATAGCTTTGTTGTTGGACAAATAAGGATTTGGATCTCTCTATAGTGGGGTTTTTCAGCCTCTTCCACGACACAGAAGTTATTTAAGTTACTGATTTCCGAAGTTGACTTGTTATTTTCTCCCATTCTTTCCTGTTTTATCATTTATTTATTTATAATTTTATTAAATGTGATTTTTTTGGACATTCTGCTTGCAGGTATCATTTCTATGCAGATGCTGCACAGATGTATTCCCTGTTTCCCATTGCCTGTGTCTCAGCAGCGCAGTGTCCTCCCCTGCCTCAAGCCTCAGTGCTCTGCATGCTGCGTGGGGCTGGAATATCAAGGTGCTTTTTCTTGGCTGCCAGCATCTAGCACAAAGGGGGGAGGCAGATTTGGCGATGATGCTTGTTTCTATGGATAATAATCAATAAGACCCATTAGGCAGACAACTACATACATCACTAAACTTTGACCTCTGCTCTCCAGAGCAGTCCCAAGATGCCTATTCATATGCCGGTGACATCCAGATTGTGCTGTTGCAAAAGCCTCTTTGCTTGGGAAGGGATTACAGATTTAAAGTGCGCAGCCTTCGCTATCAGCAGAGTGCAGTGTGCAGGATGCTGAGCTGTGTCTCTGCTTTTTGTTGCCTTTCTTTTCTCTCAGCAGAGTTTTGTATTTAACGCTGTTGCACACTCAGCTTTGTGTGCCTCTCTAGACCTTTCTGGGCTGCTTTCTGCTCCTGCCTTCTGGCATTTCAAGGGTTTGCAGTCCGGGGGATTCTTGGCACTGACTTGTGCTTGCACATTGCTCCTCATCTTTCAGATCTTTTTTCTCCTGAGTCGCTCTTCGGCAGGCTGTTTCTGATAGAAAGTTTTTGGCTTGCCGTTTGAAGTCCCTGATAGTCAGCATTTGATCACTTGCTAATTCAGTTCTAAAACTATTTCCCAAAGAACCCATGAAAGACCATCTATAAATAGATTATATATATTAAAGGAGAACTTTTAAAAGACCCTTACTTTGCTGAACAGAGGAAGTTTTAAGTTTTCTGGGATGGCAAAGAACACACACCAAATTTAGAAGCAAGTCAGAAATCCCTGGGTATTTGAGAAATCCACTTCCAGAGTTCTCCTCCCCTTTATCCTCCCCTTCCAGGGGAGATCTGCTAGGAAGCAGCCAGAGGAGCTCAGACGGTGCTGGGGGTGAGCAGGGAGATGTGTGTGTTCTGTGGGACGCTGAGCCCAGGGGGGCGCAGGGCAGGGGGAACCATGGTGGCCGCTCCACCGTGCAACTCTCTCTGCAGGCACTCGAGGTCCATCCTGACACCTCCTGCTTCACTCCTCCCTTCACAAGGCTGTTCCCTGTGAAGGCTCGAAGCAGATGTCAGATCTCCAGACCACATGGCCAGCACAGCTCGGCTGTGCTCTTCCTTCTTGTCTGTTAGCTCTTTTATTGCTCTGACATGCTGTATCCTTCCCCCATTCCCTGCTGTGCTTTCAGAGCGCAGCCATACCCCCCTCAGCCTTTGTTTCCCCAGGCTGTGCAAGTCATTTTCACAGAGACTTCTGTTAAATAGGCTTTCTGCCCCTTTGACAATCCTAGAAGCTCTCCTTTGTGCCTGTTCCAGTCCAAATGCATTCTGTCTTCAACTGGAGAACTGTCTGGAGAACATGGAGAATGGCAGTTCCAATACGATCTTGCCTATGCCTTGTGCAATGCCACTTGCTGTTTCTCTGTTTCTGCTGGAATTTTGGACCCCTCTGCTTGACATTTGTCTTTCCAGAAGCTAAATCACACTCATGGCAGATGAATCATAGAATTGTCAAGATTGGAAGAGACCTCTAAGATCCCTGAGTCCAACCCCAAGCCATTCCCACCGTGCTCACTGACCATGCCCCTCAGTGCCACATCTCCTCAGCTCTGGAACACAGTGACACCACCACCTCCCTGGGAGCTGCCTGACTGCTCTACTGAGAATTAATTTCTCCTAATATCCAACCTGAACCTCTTGTGGTGCAACATGAGGTGATTGCCTCCCATCCATGAACAGCTGAGTCTTTGCCTCCTGTGTGTCAAACCAAGGAGAAGTCAGAATGTTTTATTATCGGCACCCAACTGTCGGCTAACGCTGCATTTCGCCTCATTTCACTTTATCTCAAAGTTATTCTTTACTTCAGATGTGACATCTGCTTCACATCTTTGGGTTGTTATACAACCCCTCATTTTCCTAATAGGGTCACTACTGAAAAGATAAGTCATGCTCATCCCAAGGCAGGTTTTTTGGAGGAGTTCTGCCAAGGACCTTCCTCCAGCCTGGCTGAGCTCCTCACTTCATCTCCTGCCCGTGCTCTCAGCTCAGCTAAAAATACACCAACTGACAGCTATCAGTGTCCTTACTGAAGTCTGGAAAATGCACACTGCGCAGGAACCCTTCCTTATCTCTTGTTTCTCCCTCACAATTATCAGCAAAGTCTCTCCGTGTCTCTTCCTTAACCCAACACACTTGTTAGCTCGCTACGCTTTGCAGCAGTGCGCATAAATCTCAGCGGTGCACCAGGGCCATCCATTAGCGAGTTCTGTGTTTACACAATTCCTCACACAACGCTTTCCCCAAAAGCTTATGGACTCAGCCTGGGCCACATTTTTAAGGATCCTGTCAAGCACTAAGTGAGATTTCCAAGAGCAGCTTCCTCTTGCCTGCTTGCTGGCAGCGGCACCTGAGAGCCGGCGGCAGCTGAACTGTGCTGGAAGCAGCGCGGGGTGCGGCCAGTTGGCCACCGTGCTTCTGGCCACCGCCTGCCCTCTGCTTGGCTGTTCTGGCTGTTTGTGGCAAAGACTTCCAGTGTACAATGCCTGCTTCCTTTGCCAAGGATGCTCTTGTGGCAAACCTTGCCCTGCTTTGTGTGAAGTCCGTCAGCTCTCACACAGTCTTTTTCTTCCGCCCCTCAATGTCTTCTCAGCTTGGAAACCAATGCTTCACCCCTCAGCAGGATGTGTTGGATGCTGCAGAGTGAATGGCTGCCGCTAATAGGCTCTGTGCAGATGGTTCCCTTTGCCTACCCTCAATTGCTAACTTCTCTTTCCACCCACTTCCACTAAAAGGTGCTAATCATGTGGTGAGACGCAGCCTTCCTGCCCCGGAGAGCAGCAGCATCGCTTCTGGTGCTCCCGGTGCTCTGAAACTCATAGAAACACCTATGTGCCGAGTCCCATTCCTGGGTAACACATTCCCCATTAAATCCACAGAGAAGTCATTTACAAGTGGTTAGAGTTTGGGCTGCTGAGAACAGCAGTCACTTCTGAGAAGTTACGCTGCTCTGATGCGAAATTACAAAAATGCATCTTTACTGCAGCAGCTAACGGGGCCGAAGAGCTCGAGTTAACATTTATATTTGGCATCGAACCTACGCACAAATACTGACTTTGGCCACGTGCGTAGCGTCCTGCTTTGTTTTCATATCCATTTCTACCAGTGCTCCAGGTGCGTGGAAACACCTCTGTGCTCCCAGCACGGGGTTCAGGAGATGGTGCCAGGCTGCGGCGCTGCCAGAGGGGCGCATCTCTGCTCAGGGGGAGGTGTGTGCTGCAGTTCGGAACCACCCCTGTTCCCTGAGCTGCAGCAGGAAGCGGGAGTAGGGACGGTCCTCCTGAAGTTGTGAGGGCTCTCAGAAGAGCAGCTGAGCTCTGTCGGTACCACAGAGAAAGTGCCATTTTGTTGTGCCACTTTGTCTAACGCGGAGGGATGGCAAATGGCTGAGGCTGCCAATGGAGTTGGGCTGCTCCCAAGCCAAAGTTTCAGGCACTTTCTGCCTGTATGTGCTCTCTTTTGCTGATGTTGTCCCCAAACATGTTGCTGTTGTCCGTAACAGCGTCGTGGTGGAAGCCCTGGCAGCAATCACACAAAGGCCGCCGTGCCCCACACACACCGCCGGGCGCCTGTTCCCACACACGTCCCCGCAGCAAACATTGATGCTATCATCTAAAAGAGCAAAGATGTTTGGAAAACAGCAGATGCAACGGGAAAATGACACTTCCTACTTGTGATAATTACACAACCTTAGCTCTGCCCTCGGAGTATGTCTGCTTTTTGCTGTACTGCTCGAGAACTGGCAAGGAGAGGGCTCCATGCAGCCATTACGTAGGGAGGGGGACTCGGTGGGCACTGGGGTGGGATGAAACCTGCTGCTCGTGGAGGAGTGCAGCCCGACCACCACAGCGAGCCGGGGGCTCGGAGCTGCTTTGGGCAGCGCCACTCATTGCCACCTCAGGAGTTTGGCTTCAGTTGGAGCGCGTCTATGGATCGGCACCGGGTCCACGAGGATGTCGCTTTACGGACGCGCTGACAGAAGACTTTAACTCAGAGCCATCTCTGCGCAGGGCTGGCGGCTCGATCCGAGGAGAAAAGCCAACTCGCGAGGGCACTTCGTGAAGCGCTCGCGAAGCGGCGGGGCTCCCCCCGCGCTGGGAGCGGGCACCGCAGCTCCTCTGCCCGACCGCCGCCCCCCGCAGCTCCGCGAGGCGAGCAGGGCCTCCGGGGCCGCCCCTCCCGCAGGAGCCCCGCGAGGGGGAAGGGAAGGGGTCGCCTCCGCTCGCGAGAAACCCATCCCTCCTCCCGCGGCACGCTCCGAGGGGGCGGCGGGCGGAGAGCGCCGGGGGGCTCCAGCGGGGCAGGCTGAGCCGCGGGGCCGGGAGGGCGGGGGGAACCCGGCGGGGCGGCCGCGGCGCGGGGGGCGCTCCCCGCTCAGGGCCGGCGGCGGGGCCGCCACCATTGGCCGCGGCGCGGCGGAGAGCTCCGCCCGCCGGAGCGGCGCGGGGAGGAGGAGGAGGAGGCGGAGGAGGAGGGAGGGCGCCGGGCTGCGCTGCGCTGCTAGTCTGGAGCGGAGCCTGGCAGCGGCAGGAGCGGCGGCAGCGCGGGGGTGAGCGGCAGCCGGAGCCCGCCGGCCGGAGGCAGCCCCGTCCCCCTCTCTCCCCCCTCCCCTCCGCCCGCCCTCCTCCCTCGCGGCTTTCTTTGTGCGCAGGGCAGGGGCGGCCCCGATCCATGGTCATGGGCGACAAGAAGAGCCCGACCAGGTGAGCTGGGGGGCGCGGGGGCGGGCGGGGAGCGGCGCCTAAGATGGAGGGAGCGCGGGGAGGGAGGAAGGGAGGGAGCCCGGCCCGGCGCCGCCGTGTGCGGGGATGGCGGCTGTAGGCCCCGCGCTGCGGGCGCGTGGGGCGGGGGGGAGCGGCGGCGGAGGGGCGCCCTAAGATGGAGGGAGGGAGTGCGGGAGGGGCGGCCCGGCCTCGCCTCGCCTCGGCGCCAGGTGCGGGACTCGGGCGGGAGGCGGCTAAGATGGAGGGAGCGCGGAGCGGGGGGAGGAGGAGGAGGAGGAGGAGGAGAAGGAGGAGAAGTGTGCGCGGCTCTCCCCGCCGGTGCCGGGCTGATCTGGTGTGAGAGCAGCAGCCATGGCGGCTCGGCTCGCACACGCACTCCCGCCCCGCACACTCACTTCTCCCAGACAAAGGGAGATTTAACAAGGTGGAGGCGGCGGGCGGGCGCCGAACACGCCTCCCGGCCTTCCAACTCTCCGCCACGCCGCCCCTCCGAAAAAGGAGGGCGAGGGGGAGACGGCCCCCGCTCGCCGCTGCCCCCGCCCCGGGGCTCGGGGCGGCCCTCCCGGCGGGGCCGGGGCAGCGCGGGGCGGCCATCCCGGGGAGCGGAGCGGAGCGGAGCCGCGGCACCGGGCTCGGGCCGCGCAGGGGAGCGGCGGGGCGAGCGGAGAAAGCGCTGGGTTTTCAGGGCTCTGTAATATGGTTTCTAATGTGTGTGTTTTCTTTCTCTCCTCCTCCTCTCTCTCTCCTCCTCCCGCTGCTTTTCTCCTCCTCCCCAAACGCACGCATACACACACACACACACACACACACACACAACGCTTCTCCCTCCCTCCTCCAGGCCGAAGAGGCAAGCCAAACCTGCGGCCGACGAAGGCTTTTGGGATTGTAGTGTGTGCACCTTCAGGAACAGCGCTGAAGCCTTCAAATGCAGCATCTGTGATGTCCGGAAAGGCACCTCGACCAGGTATGCCGCACCTCTCCTGTTGTGTTTCATCACACAGAGCGATGGATGGTTTTGCTGCTCCCTGATCCTGGTTGTGTGCAACCCCCCACCATGTGCTTCAGCTGTCCCCATTTGAAATAGTGTGGTTTTTAAAAATTCTCTTTCAAGCACTTAATTAGCCCCAGGAAGTGTGTTCCGTGGCTGTGGCAGCGACCTGAATCTTTTTGTTCTCTGCTTTTCTGTTGCTGTTTTGAGAAAGAGCTCTTAAAGCTCTGCAGGCAGCCAGGAGCGCTCAGATGGTGTTTTAGAACAGATGGCTTTTGGGGAAGATGTACCTGTGTGTTGTGCTGGAGTGACAACAACCAGGAGTTGAGGAGGGCAGCAGCTGGGTCTGGAGATGTCACCAGGGCACAGCTCCCACCCTGAGGTGTTGATCTCTGCCTGTTGTCGCCTGGAAGGGATTGGCTGTTCTGGCGATGGAGTTTCTTTTGGAGTGCTTGAACTGTCAGCTGTCTGACTGCCTTCTGCCCAGTAACTTTGTGCAGTTGTGAAGCTGACATGGAGTGGTTAATTTAACTCCCAAACTCCCCAGATTGTACTATTCTGTTAGTTGGTTCAAAAAGTTTGTTCCAGAAGGACCAGTTGGTGCTGAAACAGCCACGTGGTGCTCTTCTTCTGCTTTGTTGTACAGTGTTGTCTCCTGATTTCCTTTTCCTGAATGTGCATGTCCCATATTTGATTCATGTTACTGCTCTCTCCGTCAAGGCAGTGGTCTGTTAGATGTGCCTTGTGGGAAGCATCATCCTTCTCCTTCTTAAGATGAAGCAGTGTGTTGTGGTGCTGCCAGAGGCAGGCTGTTCTTGTGAGCTGGGTGTCTTGATTTGATCGACAAAGGAACTCACGGCGTTGTTGGTTGTTGTTTGCCTGTGCTTTAAGCAGTGGGAGGTGGCAGTGTTTTTAACGGGAGCATGCTTTTGGGCCACTGAAGCTCTTTAAGTTACAGTCTGATATTCACTGTGAACTGATTACAGGTAGCCCTACTTCTTACAAAAATATACTGAGATGCTGAACTTAAAAGTTGCTTCATGTCGTTGAATGCAGTCCAGCTCTCGGGACAGCGGCACTCTGTACATGCATAGATCTGATTCTTCTCTAGCTTTGTTCAATCTTGTTTTGTCATGCAGCTGAACCTTCAAAGCATGCTTGAGTGCTGTGGGTTTCTCTTCTCTTGGCTTCACCTTGATGCAGGTAAAACACGTTGGTCCTGCAGCTTCTGGTACAAACTGTGCTGCTCCAGCACAGCGTGGAGCCCTGCAGTCACTGAGTCTCAGCATAACGTGGAGCATGTGCAGAGTGTTTGCAGAAGGGGAGTCGTAATGAGATGTAGGAGCCCACATGGAGCGTGGCTGGTATCATACCGGGCCATTGTCATTTGGCCACCATACTGATGCTCGTTTGGAGAGCAGGAGCTGTAATTTTTTTCTCTCTTTTAAATGAGAAATTTCAAAAGGTTTGTTGAGGTAGTAAGAAGGTTTTGTCTTCTAAAGGGCTCTTCAGAGGGAAAGCGATTCATGGTTCACGTTAACAACTACAGCTTTGCTTGCAGATGTGATCCACGGGTCTGCAATGCTGTGTCTGTTTCGCTTTTTTTTATAAGCACTTATGAATGGCTTCTAATTTTAATTCATTTAATTCATCAGCTTTCTATTCATTTTTGCCACTTTCTAAGTTGCTTTTGTTTGTAGAATTTGAGAAAGTCTTTTAAATACTCAATGGACCATCATGCCTTCTTGCATATTTATGTCATTTATGAATAAATACCAAGTTCACTAACAACATTCAGTTGTATGGTGGGAAGGGTGGGGGTCAGAGCACTTTGTTGTGGTTCTGCTTTGGCTGTTACTGTGTGTGATGAACAAGTCGATGGCTGGGAAATTCATCAGGATTTTTTAAATGAATGACTGATGTAAGGAAACCTTGTGAGTTGTGATTGATAATTTATTACCTGAAACACGATGAGCTTGACTTCTGAGTTGTAATTTGACAAGTTGGTGATACTTATCCCCATCTGAAACTGCCTTGCATCGTGAAGGCTCACTTTGATAACATTTATCAGAAACTTACCAAATGCACTTTCTAAAAAACCCAAGTGAAAGAAGAGCATCATAAATGTGATGAAGCAACTTGTTTTCATCAGATCTTACTGGGAAATTACAGGATGCCCAGCATTTCTATGAAGATCTGATACGACCTGTTCCTCCCCCATAGAATCAGTTCTTTGCTGTAGAATTTTGGCTGACAAATATTCTCCTACCTGAGAACTAGCTAGATGTTAGCTAATTCTTACTGTGTCTGTGTTCTCAGGCTTGATCTGATTGCTGTGGTGTGTGTGAGAGAAGGGCTGGCAGCCTTGACGAGTTGGACCTTCTCAGCTCCAGCTATCTCCTTTCCATAGGATCTCAGAAAAGGAGCTTTAGTTACAGTAAGAAAATGCAGAGCAGTTGTGCAAACATTATTCTAAACCTGTAGTATTTACTTGAGTATTGGATTTTGATATAGGTTGTCACTGACTCACTTTCCCCAACTCTGTTCTCGCTTTTTATGGTTAAACTTTGCTCTGGCAAGTATGTTGATCGTGGAGCACACTGACTTTTTCTGAAGTGTTCCTTCTGTGAGGACAGCAGCGAAGATGCAAGCTGTGTTCAGTGCCGCAGCATCCAGTTCAGTGAGGTGACAATTTAATTGGCTGGCTTGGGAATGAGTAATGGCAACGTGCTTGCTGGGCTTTGCAATCATTTTCTTTCCTGGAGGTTTCTGCATTGGTGCAGTGGCTCAGGAGCTGCTGCTGTCACCGCTCCCACGTGTGTGCTGTGCTGCTCGGGTGGCTGCTCTGCTGGAGGCTGTCTGCTCCAGAACGCAGAGGGATGGAATTAAGCTGCTGCTGGGAGCTCTGCTCCACTAACACACATTCCCTTCCAATACCCATTCCCTCTTCGCCGTGGAAAGAAAGTTTACTTTGGATTTCCTGAGAACGTTAGGCTGTGTTTGGCCTTGTATTCCCTGTTAAGGGGAGCTGTATGTCCCTGTGTGAGGCATCGCCACATTCTCACTCCCCCATTCTTTCTCTGTAGGTTCAGGTATGTCGTGTTCCTCTGCACTTCTTGGAGCTGCCTCTTCTCCAGGTGTGACTTTAAGGCTGTGCTGTGGAGTAGGATGCCCCTGTATTTCACAGAGAAAGTTACTGTTTTCTGAAGTTTTCTTTTGGTAAACGTAGCAGCGGCAGAGGTGAAGGTTTCTCTGATGTTCCTATTTGTCTAACTTTAAGATAAATGCTTTCACTATCTGAGCTTTGTGTCCTTTATTGTAAATGTGCCTTGATTATAGAAAAATGTTCTGAAAATATCACCTGAAGATGCGCAAGCAGCAATTAGATGGCTTTCTATTAAAAAGTCTTTTTTAATAAATTGGAAGTCAGACAAGTTGCAGTCTCTATGTCCTCCAGAAGGCATGCATTTAGTAGTAAGTGTTCCTGCATGCTTGTTGCTAGTATCTGTGTATACCCAAAGCACATGGTTTGGGGATAACGTACATTTCATTGTGGAGCACTCAAAGAGTTTACAGCATTGGATTTTCATTTTTCAGCCATCCTTGTTTTTGGGAGGCCAAGTCGAACCTATTCAGTCCAACTTTAAAATGAATTTTGTCCTCTGTGGAACAAGTGTGTGGATGCTGGCCTTCATCCCCCGTCACTTCCCCAGGAGCTTGCTTTGCGTGCCGCAGTACTGTGCTCACACCTTGCAGGACATGAGCCACTGCTGTGCCCTACTGCTGAGTGCTCTCCTGCTCTGTACCCGGGCTGGGCTGACCAGAATAGACATCAGATAGCCCTGCTATTCCTGGAATGAGGAATCGCTTCTGATCCTGGCCTCTGCAGGACTGATACATGCCCTGCTGATTTGCCACCTATTAGCAGGGCTGCTCTTTTAAAAATGCTTGCTGCTGTGTAGCTGTGGTGTAGGTTAGAAACAAAGTGGTTTTCATTCAGTCCTTTAATGTTAAATATCTTTCACCCACATTAGGATGGGCTTTATTTTGTCATCATGTCTAGCCTTTTAAGTGGGTTATTCTCTATGAGTATCTGCCTCTTCTGGAAAAAAGCTGTTGGGGAGGGGAACTTGGTGCTTCTGCTCTAGAATATTAACTTTGCCACCTGGCTGTTTAGGGCTGTAGTGAAATCATGTCTGCTTGTCCAGCTGGTGGCTGAAATTCAGTGGCAGCCAATGGGGTCTGTGTGAGCCCAGAGCCCAGGATGGCCCTGCACCTTGTGGGCCTGGGGACGTGTCCCCTCAGGAGCTGACTGCTGGTAGGGAGTGAGATCAGCATAGTTCTGCCTCGGTCACTTCAGTTGCTGGAATTCACAGTACGTGTTTGGTAAATGTTTGTCCACGTGCAAGGAGTTCTTCAGACCCCAGTTTTCTCGTATCTTATTTACCAGCACTGTCTGAAACTGATTGGCTGTTACTTTCTGAATGTGTAGTTGAAGAGCACTTTTACTAGGTTTGGCAAACCCTCTGTGGTGTGGGAGCTAAAAATAGGAGGAGCCTTCTGCGAATCTAGCATTTTACAAGCAGAAAATGCTGATTGTTCACAGCAAGACCCGAGTTCTCAGGCTGTGGTTTGGTGATACACCGCTTGACTTTGTGACTTACGTTGTTGCACTTCTAGTGCATCAGCCAGCGCCAGTTATAAACTGTTACTGGTACACATTCAGCTGCTGTTTTAACCAGCCTAGAATTGGTCTGTTAGGCTCTGTCTGGGCGGATGAAGCTCTTCAGCTGCAGATCATCTATTATCTGTCATCCTGGTGCAAGCACAAAACTGGCACAGGATCAGGCTCCTGTGCTTTGGCAGCTGGGAAGGAGTGAGAGCCATGTCCTGATTTGCTCTTTGTTGGTGTTTGTGTCTGGCATTAATGATCTGGTTACCCTGATCCCAGATTTTTCTCCTGGGCTTCAACACCTCTGGGTTCGTTCCACTGAGGGAGGATCCTCTATTATCATGTAACATCTTGGGATAGCACTCAGCTATAGTCTTCAAATTTGGGTCCCTGAAGTGTGGTAGGTGACAAATGGCATAGGCTCTGTGTTAGCTGCTGAGGCTCACTTTTCTTCTACCACTTTCGCTCCTCGAGATCCTAGTGAGGAATTTTAACTGTATCTATTGTGATGCTTTTGTATTAGGGAAGGCAAAAAGCATATTTAACAGTGTAGTAAAGTGTTTAATGTGGATGAAGTGTATTATAGTGTTCATGCAGAATGCCTTTTTGGGTTAAATGATGGCATATTGGGGGGTTTAAAGATCTACCCCTAATTCTGCTGGTGATGGCGTAAAGGTCTGATTGATAAACTGCAGCACTGAGCATGTTAAGCTGTCACTGATAACACCAGTGTGGGTATTATTTATTTTCTCCTTCCTCTGTAGGCTGCTTTTTTTGGAGACAGGAATCCAAGTCAAAGCATGCATGTGCATGTAGGAGGAGAGAGCGCGCAGCTCTGTTACTGCTGGGCTCCCTGGGACATTGGGCTCCTCTGTAGGTCAGCATGGATGGCTTGTAGGCAGAAGAATGCAGGGTGACTCCCTGCATGCCTGCCTTATATTGAGAGGATTGTTTCACACTCCTGTCAGCTGCCCGTGGAAGGGCTGTATGTCTGCAAGTTCGGTGTGTGGGTTTTGTGCCCTGGTGTGGCTTCATCAAGCACACGGAGCCTTGTCTAAATAGAAAAGCTTTTGTACAGTGTCGCTCTGAGGAAGTGGTGGATACAAAGAGCAGTTCTCTGTGGACACCTTTGACTCGTGCAAGATCTTGACTTACTGTCCTGTGCTGAGTGTTAATGTTCCCAGCAACCCTTGGAGCTGTGGAGCTCTATTGGGGCTGAATTATTAGATCTGTGCAAACAATGCGTGTGACCCACAGCCCCTCAGGGATGAAAGGTGTCAGGCAATGTGCTGAGGGCTAGATGAGTTATTTTGGTTGGCTTGCTCCAGCTTTTGTGCTTGGATGCCTCTGCCATAACTCCAGGCTAGTTGGCTGCAGGCTATGAATCAGGTGTCCACTCCCCTTTAGGAGTGGGAATTGCACAGCTTTGCTGTTGGTGTTCTCTTGCTGCAGTGCTGCTCTTCTTCTCCTTGCTTCTACACTTGGAAGGCCAGGCAGTGCCTTCCATTGGTGAGAATCAAAGTAGTTGCCTGTACACAAATACGGCAGCATGGTGAGAAGTAGACTTGGCAGCGTGCTCCTGTGTTAGCTGGGCAGAGGACGTGCTCTGTGTTCTCCTTTACATGCAGGCCTTTGTGTCTGTGTGAACCTTCCTACCAGGAAACCCACTGACCTATTTTGTGGGCTTTCAGGTGGTTCTGTAGGTTAGTGGGTTTCAGTTCCACAATGTAGGTCACTTGCAAGGTGCGCTGGAGTTTCGTAACACAGCTCTGACCTGAAATCAGATTCACATGCACTATAGATGTGGCTGCATCCTGCGGCTGTGCTTTTCATCTCTTTGCACTGCCCTCCTCCCAAGGCAGAAGGAGAAATCTGGGCATTTCAGAGGGAGGTGATCTTGCAGAAAGGCTTAGGAGCTTTTATGCAGCGTGCATATTTCAGACAGGTGAGGGCACACTGCTGTTATTTGCTGCCTCATCTTAACTGAAGACACTTTAAAAAAAAAAAAGCAGACTACGAATATTGAAAATCGCATTCGTACTGTAAGCAGATGTCAGGATTACAGAAGTAAGGTGACAGTGCCCGTGTTCTGTGTGTGCAAGTTCCTCTTGGAGGTTCCATATGCTAGATACTTTAATTTCCTTCCTGTCAGCCACGAATCCATTTAAACTCCTAGTTACATCTGGAAGTACGGCCAAACCCTTGGTGTCTTTCTTCCCATAAGCCAGCTGCTAATTAGAAGCGTGTTCTTTGTAGCAGAGCACTAATTGGGATGCTAACAAATCACCGTCAGCTTAGCGTTGGAAGTGGTGTGATGCTGAGTGGCTCAGCCATAAGGCATTGCTGCTCACAGCAGAGGGGTCTGTGTGGGACCCAGCTTCTTTTGTAGCACTGGGCCCTGCTGGAAGAGCATGGGAAGGAGGGTATGGACTTGAAGCACAGATCCTGAAAGCAGGCGGGTGGCTGTGAGAAGAGCATTGCCTGGCTCAAGGGGCTGCCCTGGGGTTGTGGAGCAGCCCGTGCTGCAGGGCTGACGGGAACACGTGTGGCTGTGTGCTGCAGAAGCCTCCTGATTTTTGAATTGATTTTAGCTTTCTGACGGCTGTGCGTCCTGAAACCCACACTTTGCAGCAATTTGCTGAGAGCTGAGATGTACCATATTTAAGCAAGCACAGCGTATGCTTTATGTCACTTGCTGTGCGGAGGTGCAAACTACCAAAAAAAACCTATCTGCAGCTTAATGTCTGAGTGTGTCCGGAAGCTGCAGAAACTCCAGCTTTAGGATCTTGTCTGGTTGGTTGTCTTTAAATCCAGTGGCAGTAAAACAAGCCGGTTTTGGGTTCTGTTTAGGGATAAACAAGGAGTAAATGTTTGGACGTGTTTCCCGAAGCAGAGTGCTCTTTGGGATCTCTGAGTGATGATGGATTGCCTGTAACACACAGAGGTGCTAAGTGAGACAAAATATCTCACTGAGATAAAGCTGCCTACTTCAGATTTATATTGTTGAGTAGACAAACGTGAGACTGATTATAATCTTGAAATACTTTTCCTGAGCTAAATTATTTTTGTGCGGGTGGAACGACGTCTGGGTAATTCATGTGCAATTTAACACAGCCAAATCACAGAGGTGGATGGAGGATGCAGAAGTGCTGTGTGAGAAAGATGGCCAGAGCGCTGCAGGGTTTATAGGGAAGCTGTTAATTGAAGAGGATTCCTCCTTTCTTTTTTTTTCTTTTTTTTTTTTAATGTTATTCTGGATGCAGTGGAGAAATACACAGAAGGATGTGTATCATCTCTCACTTCACCCAGGTGGTGGAGGCATCGTTCCTGGGGGTGTCCAGAGAACATGCATTGAGGGACATTGTTGTGAGCACGGTGATGGTGGGCATTGCCAACCTTAATGATTCTATGATTCTGTTTGCAGGTGCCAGTGGGGATGTGGCACTGGGGCAGTCTGAGTCTATGTAAAAGTAGCTGGGAGTCACCTTTAAGTGACAAGCTCGCTGAATGTCCTCAAGCTCTAAATGTCTTTAGTCTGCCTGGTTGTATTTGCTGTCTCCCTGAGCTCACCCAGGGAACTTAAGCCTGTGCTAGGTGCTCCATCCACTTGCTAAGGAGCTGCTGGAATAGGGTTCTGCTGTTGTTGGAGAAGTGAAGAACTGAAAGAGTAAGGACATCGAGAAGTGTCTCATTGCCTCGTTGTAACAAGGAAATAAAGTGGGGCTAATTTACATAGGTTACATCTTCTGTAGCGAGACTGCTCTCGTCAGTGAGAAAGGTATGTTATGATTCAATCAAATATTGTGTGTTCTGCTGCACGTGGAGTTACAGTGTGAAATTGTCAGCATCCCTGGCATGGAGCAGCTGAGTGCCCATGGAGCTGTGTGACACCAGGGAGAAATGGGCAGTGTGTTCAGGTGGCTGCAATGGGCATAGAGCTTTGGGGAACAGAGCTGCACTCCTAAAAGCTGCTCTCCCATTATTTATTAATTCTTATTATGGTATATGGCTCAAATTGTTGGCAGTTTTTCCAGTGGTTGTTTTTGGTCTTTAGAAATGCCAAAATGTCTCTGGGAAAAATCCTTGGGTGGGATTCTCCCATTCTCAGCAGAGTTCATCCTAAAGCACCATGAGGAATGAATTCTGCTGTGGGAAGGATACGCCCTTATGTATTTCTTCCTCTGTATGTAGCTTATGTGTTCCTGTGGCATGCCAGGCTGCAAGGAGTCCCTGCATGTATCTGCACTGTGCAGCAGGGAGTGGGCTGGGCTTTCCTGGGACTCTTATACACACAGTGCCACCGTGTCTGGCAGTGGTATCGAGAAGCATTGCTCAGACAGACAGGGTTTGTAGGGGTATGTATGTGGGGGGAAGTTAATTTTTGGAGAATTCAGGTGGTATGGCACAGCTGTGTTACTGAAGCCGTAGGGTTGTTAGAGCTGCACATGTTTTCACATGTGGGACAGCAGTGAGGAACACTCTTCAGCATGGGTGTGGGAACCTAGTACTCTGGGAGCAATTAAGAGTCATTAATTGGAAGCACTTGTTGCCGGATGTGACTCAAGTTGGTTGCAAGTTGCTTCACTCACAAAGTCGGGAGAATCCCTGCATTCAGATGGATGTTCTGGTGTCCCTGAGGTTGGGGGCTCTGTGTGGGGATAGGTGGCAATGCCAGAGCACCAGCTGGGACATCTGCAGGTTCATTAGCTCATTTATGTATAATTACAGCTTGAAAGGCCTCTGTGAGATGGGACTGCATTTACATGCAGAAGTTCAGACCTAGGAGTGCCTCTTCGATTCCTCGGTTGTATCTCCGGGTTGAAACACGCTGGGAATTTACACGGCTGTGCTGAGTCTGCTATTACTCATCCAGCATTCAAAGTGATAGTGAAACTGCATCACAAACAACAGCTTCCTGACCTGTGTGAAGAGGGTGACGTCTTTTTCCAGTTACGCATTAACCAGCGGATACAAAGTCAGCAGTGCAGAGTGGTAGAACATCCAAGTGTGTGCCAGGTGCCTCGGTGTCAGGCATTGCACAGAAAACAGTGCACAATAAGGGACCTGTTGTGTTTCTGTACCAGTTCTCTGTCTTTTCCTAAGGGGTAACTTGTAGCACTTGCTCATTTCTAGAAGCCTGCCGCAGGCATGAGCAGCGTGGTTTCCTTGTTGTGTTTTGTTACACGAAGGAGCACAGCATAAGGAAATGCCTTTTTAGGCACGGATGTGGGGATGCGGAATGCTGCTGTAAGAAATTAGCTTAATAGCAGTTGGTGACTGTATTTCTGAATGTGAGAGCATTGAAATGTCATGGTGGTTCGGCAGGTAGGTGACACATGGAAACGGTGACCTTCTGTTGTTTGCATCGTGCTCCTCTGAATCATGTCCAGGGCTGCAGGGCAGCACTTTGCTGGCAATTGCAAGAGCAGGATCTCTGAGGCTGATTCCTGCAAAGATAGGGAGTAAGCTGGCAGTAAACCGAAGGTAACTTTTGTGGTCTTACTTTGTTCCAGGAGCATTTTTTGATTATTTTTTTTTTTTCTTTTTGTTTTTAATCTATTTGAAAGGAATTAATTGTGTTGTGTGAAGCCCTAAATGAAGCTGCAGGGACAAATTCTGTTAAGCAGAGAACCTCTTTGGATTTCTCATTGCCCTGGTCATCCCTCTATCCTATGGAGTTTGAACAATGCTGAGACTGGTGAAACTTGGGATTTTATAGTTTAAGCATTTATATACATGTCAGAGATGGTAATCAAACCAAGGCCAAACCACTTCTTGTTACTCTGTGGGAGGAAACAAAATGCTCAGTCCAATATATTCATGAAATATTGCAGGGCCATAATTCTTTATGAGTTTCATCTGTCCAAAGTGTATTCTTTCTGCTGCCAACTGAGAGAAGTTCTTGGTTTTGGTGCTAGTGTACAGATACTGTTGTCCTCTTCTTCCTGTTGCTCACGTGGACCAAAAAGGTGACATTCTTTCCGCTGAGCTGTGTCTGTGCCTTTGCTCATTGAGCTGGCGGCAGGTGAGTTTTAGCTTCAGTAGCTCCAAGTAAGTCTCCTCTTCAAATAATTTCTTGCTCAAGGCAGAAGTTGTTTCCTTACCTGTCCTGAGCTGCTGGGACTATGGTGCTTTTTGAAATCCCATTCATCTGTTCACAAAACTTTTACAAGTACCACTTGAATCATGTACAGCCTGAAGAATATCCTGGGGATAAAGAGGCTTAAATAATCTTTACTTGGGCTGCTCTGGTATGTAGCTTGTATTGTGTTGAGTATTTGCAAAGCACTGAAGAAAATCAGTTCTTTACTGTAAGAATTCTCCCAGACTGAAACTGAGCATTTATCTTAGTGAAATGTAGTGTGCTAAATTAAGTGAGATGTGCAAACGTGTTTTGGCTTAAAATTTTTGTTGGTGAATACAAATGTTGTGCTGAACTCCAGTGACATCCTCCTGTAAGGGAAAGGTTTTCTGATGAATAGCTGTATGAGTTGATGGTAACTTTGTTTCACTAGATTTCTGAAAAAACATCCCATGTCTCCTGTGGTGGCTAGATGGGAGAGCAAAAACAGGAGCAAAGTATTGACATTGCTTTTACTAAAGACATTGATATTCTCCTAAAAATTCAGTACTGATTTTCAGTTCACGGGCACACAGGTGAGTGTAAAGCTAAACTTCTCATTCTGCAGAATGTAAGTTCTTGCACTCAAAACATGCAGCAAAAGCAATCCCATGAAAATCAATTAGAATAATAGAGTACAGCCATTGCAAAATAGCATTACAATAGTTAAGTAATTATCCCACTGCATGACTTAGCAAGAGGGATAAATAATGCATGCAGAATTGTGTTGGAGCTTGCAAGGGAGGTTGGTGCTGAGAGTGAGAGGGGAAAGAGCACAGACAGAGCCCCTGCCAGGGAAGGTCTGGTGGGCTGAAGCCTTGTTGAGCCTTGAGAGGGGGCAAAATAGACCATTTTCTATTTCTTTCATGCTCATTTGGAGATAACTTTCAGGAGGAAATCTTTGGTGTCTTAGCGGATGAACTCATAGCGGCGTGTTTTTTCCTCCTTGGTGTGGCACATTGGAGATAAAACACACACACTTAAGAAAGGTGTGTGAGGCTTTATGTGGGACTGCTCCAGGATGTGCTGAGGTTGGTCTGGTGGCTGCTCTGGCCCCAGAGGGATGGAGGGTGCTCACTGGGTTTGGGTGTACGTGTGAATGGCGATGTGCTCCTTCATGGGTGGGACGTGGTCCCACCTGTGTGATGCTCAGCTCTGCCAGCTGCAGGAAGAGGCAGAGAGTGAGGCCACTGCACTGCTGTGTGAAGGGACAGGGACTCAGTGGCGCACAGAGGCATTGCAGTGACTGGTCAGGAGGCTGAGCTGCCTGGACAGGGTATGGCTGCTGGCTGGTGCCGTCTCAGGCCATGGGGCAGCTCCTCTTGGTGCCCTTTGCATTCCCCTCCCTGGTGCCCTTCTCATCAACACTGGTCCAAACCAAGGATCCTGCTTGGTTTGGATCTGTTGTTTGTCTTTATGTTGCAGAAGTTTTCCTTTATTGTGTAAGGATGGTACTACGTGAAACAGCTCTTCAGGCTGAGGCTGAGCGTTTGTGTAGCTGCTCTTTTGAAGAGAAATTTCAGGGAATTTGTGCAGTGCCGTTGTGTTATACACTGCTAGTTAAGCTCTGACAGCCTCTCACCACTTGTGTTTTGGGGAAACTGACATGGTCTTTGAGATTTCCCCAGTAGCTGCTGTTCTGTGTCAAGCTCAGATGAGAATGTCCTGAGGACGCAGTGATCAGAATGCTGAGATGCTGCTGTAATGCTGAAGGAGTCCGATAAAAGGTTGGTGTAATTGTGCCATTTGCTTACTTTAGTTGTCTAAAGCCTCGTACTGTACTCCAAATATTAGTTAATTAGAAAAGAGAATAATTATCCTGGTGCGTAACTTGATACAGGTTTCTAAAATTGGCACCTTAACAAATGTATTGATTGATTGTTTAGAAAGTAATTCCCATGTCTTAAAAGAGCCACTTAGTATTGAGATGCAGTATTGCTGCCCTCCACTTCTGGGTCTGCGTGGGTTCCCTGTGTCAGTTTGTTCAATATTCACTGCCACTGACCTTGGATAATTAAGAAGTCTGCTGTTTGGAGGAGATAAATGCTGCTTGTGTTTGGCACATGACTGATTAGCTCAGCTGTGGAAGTGTAGTTTCTGTGCTGCTGGCAGGATGGATGCTGCCCTGCACAGCCCCGTGTCCCTCTGTGCTCCGGAGCTGAAGCTTTGTGTGAAGGTCTCCCCGGGCTCCAGCACTGGAACCGCTTTGCATGGGCTTCCTTTCTCACTCGGGATAAAGTGCTACACTTGTCCTGGAATAGTTCTCAGAGGCAGAGATGGCTGGTAAGTTGCTTTTCTGTTTTGTCTTTTTTTCTTTCTGGTCTCTTCTTACTGATATAATAAAACCATCTTAGCAGTAATAGCAAATCAAACCAAAGAATAGCTTTAAAAATACAGCTGCATCCATGCCAGACTATTTTAGCTGGTGTCAACTTCCTTTGTGTTCTTGAGAGACAGAACAGTGGTGGCAAGTAGTGTTCTGTTGGGCTGCTTTGTTTGCACCCAGCAGGGCACTGTCCCTGATGGGATCTCTGGACTGGGCACCCAGGAGGATTAGGGATGACATGTGCTTCTTACAGACTCTGCTTGTGAAGCCAAATCTGTAGCCTTGAAAATCTGGAGGACTTTGTAATCTTCCCCCCCTGCAAGGATATTATTTATTTCAGAAATTGCATAATGTCTGTTATGCAAGCAGTCTCTTTTCAGCAACTGTGTAAAGTGTACTATAGAAAAAAAAAAAAGTGGGTTTTTGTATGTTAAATTCAGGCTTCAAGTGGCACAAACTAGATCCCACAACTGAAGTGTTCTAATGAAGAGAGGCTTTAACAAAAGTTGCATTCTATTTATAACAGGAGCGAGGCAGAGCCGAGCAGCTCTCACAAACACTCACACCTGTTTCCACAAAGAAGTTTGATTCCCACCATGCATCCAGTTCTGAGAAATAGTGATTAAGTGCACGGACTGTGTTGCAGATGAAATCAGCACAGACCTATTAAGCTGATCTATGTTGGTGTTTTGTTGTTTGTTTTTTTTTTTCCTGGAATATCTTTAGTAAACAAAATCTTAGGTGAAATATATGCATACCTCACTTTACAGCATCTCACTTGAGGATTTACTGCTTACCCTGAGTTCTGAGTCCTTTTTCCACCCATCTGTACCCATCCTGAAATAAGTCACTTTGTAGACAAGACACCGAATATTCATCTCTCCTTTCTTTTGCTACTGGTGCACTTGGAAAGTTTCCTGAACAATGTGAATTAAAAGCAGCAGCAGTTGATGAATGGCTGTTGCTGGGGCTGTAGAGGCACTGGAGCCGTTGTGCCCTCAAGTTGCCCGTGCACGACTCGGGTGCCTCACAGGGTGCTGGGCTCTGGCTGCAGAGCTCTGTGTGCGAGGAGTGGCCACTGATGAACACGAAAGTTGGTGCAGCCAGCCCTCTGGTAGGAGGAGGTGCTGGATAAGAGCTCTGCGTGAAATGCTGCACAGCTACTTTCTTTGCAGACTTCACGTTCCGACTAGGTTCTCATGCAGTCTATCTGTTTAGCTCTGAGTGCTTTCTTTAATGGAATACGTCTGAGAAGAAGACTGACTCAAATGCAGGAGGCATAAGATGAAGCTGTTGTCACAGCCACTGCCTTTTTCCTGTGCATTGCTGTCTACTGACAGCTTTTCAAACTTGCCTCCAGGACAGAAGACCTGTTCTGCTCAGTTCTGTCATTGGAGCCTGCCTTATTTAAACAACAGATGAGTATGTTTGTGAAACCACTCTGGTGGTTTTGTTTGTTTATATAGCAGTAAAAACAAGTAATTTGTGAAAGCATGGGTCCTGCATTTCCAGTGGGCTCTGTGCACAGGCATGCTCTGTTGCTGTCTGACAAGCCGTGTTCATGAGACTTGGCTGTGTAATGCCCTCTTCAGACTTATTTTCAGGTATTTTATCTTGCTACAGGAGAGAGGGGCAAGGTGTGGGTGCCTGCCGTGCTTGTCTGCAGGGCCATGGTGTGCTGGGGCACTGCTGCAGCAGGTGGGATGGAGAAGTGGTGAACTTGTGCAACAGCCTTTCCTTAAACATCTCATGCTGGCTTGCAGCGTATGAGAGTTGCAGGGTATGAAGGAGCCAACTTGCTGGTGTTTGTGTGCACTGTGGAGGGGTTTGGTGACTGTTGGTTCTGTGTGGGAGATGGAAAGCTGTTGGTAAGGCTGCAGGTGTACAAATACTGCAGGGTGCAGCCATGGTGCAGAGCTGCTGTTGGTGATGATGAAGACAGGAGTGCCAGATGGGAGCGTTTGAGATCAGGACCGTAAAGCTGGATTTACACCTTCATGCGAGCATGGAGGTCCCAGAGGAAATAAAACAGATCTGTGCTGTGTCAGAAAGCTGCCTTGCAGTGGAAATCCCCACGGAAGAGCTCTACCAGCACTGCAAAATGAGCACGCTTGTTTACAAAGGGCGTTTGTGGCCAGGCTTCCTACTGCAAACACACATGCCTGGAGGTTCGGCCCCAGCCCTGCAGGACCTCCGCGCTGTGCTGGGCAGGAGGAGCCAGCTGGCAGGGATGGGCTGAAGGCTGAGCCTCAGCTGGGATGGACCATCTGAGACACCAGGACGTGTTTGTCATATGCACAGCAACCTCGGGCATCCGGAGGCTTGGAGATGGCTCCGTATAAATGTATGTTTTAAGAAGCTTCTGAAATGACGTACTGCCTTATGGGGTCTTTCCCCAGGCTGGGAGGAGCAGCTCCCAGCAGCAGGAGCCAGCCAGCCACAGGACGCATGTAGCTGTTGGCTGGAGCTGCTCACCCCGCACTGAGCAGCACACAGCCAGCTCTCTCGGGCTGCTGCTGCAGAGGAAAGGAGCTACGTAAACAGGGAAGCTGCAAAGTAAACAGGCACCAACCCAAAGCCGGCCCCTGTGCATCCCAGGGCAGTGAGGCAGCAGGTTCCGAGTGAACGCTGCCTGCTGTTGAAATGAACACGTGCAGGAGAGCTCTCTGCTTTTGTGCTAGTGCCATAGTGATCATTTCCATTCACGTTTTTTGTGATCCTCACAAGGTTGTTTATTTTGAGGAAATTTGTCTGAAAAGCTCGTGGTTCTTTAAGTTGTTTTTGCAGCATTTACTCTAAGTGGCTGCTTCTGCCTTTTTGACTAGGTGTGCCTCCAGCGTTCCTGGTACAGTAATGATTTTCAAGCAGCAAGCTTAAACCTATGCTGCTTTCTAAGTTTCCACTGAATCTTTGAAGACTTCTGGGCACTGTATCCACATGTCAGGGTGCTGCTGTCCCTGTCCCAGCACAAAAGCCTTCCGTTGATGGGATCCTGCAACTTGGTGCTGCTGGGAGTCACTCTGGCGATTAAGATAAGGGGGGAATATTTTGTTTTTCTTCTCTGCGGTTTGTTGAACCATTGGGCCGACCTGGGAGGCTTTGGCTCTATTTTATCCCTGGCTTTGGTGCAGTGTGGAGGGCTGCACTCTTAGGAGTTGGCTGCTCAAGGCAGTGCATGCTGTTTTGTGCATTGTATTTGAGTAAGAACATGGTTCTGTTTTTAGCTTGCTTTTACTTGGAATAAACAATTAGCCACACAAATCCAGGAAGAAATTAGAAGAGGAAGCAATGTGAGATGGCAGTATCTCACTGACTCATTTCTGCAAATCTGTAGCAACGAGTAATTTCTGTAATCTGGTAGATGTGCATCTCTGATGTGGTGTGATCTCGAGGATTGGAAGACCTCTACGTATTTTCCTCTGCTGTAGTCACCCTGGGGTAAGTCACTGCCACAGCTTCCCCACTGTTAGATGGAGATGAACCAAATTGATAAATACAGGTGGTACCTGTATATACAGGTGCCTGGGTGATGTGCTGTGGGAATACACGTGAAGCACCAAACCTGCCCCCATCTGACCGCTCAGTGATGGTTGTCAGGACTTTCATTTAGTAGTTCTGGTACTGTGTTTGGTATTATAAAAACAAGGAGCAGTGTTTATCAGCAGCGAAATACTCTATAACGCTGCGTAAAAATTCTTGTATTTAGCTGTGGAGTTAGGAACCTTTTATCATTTTCTGAGTACTCATAAAAATCTGTAATGTGACATCAGATATAAGCATAGAAAATCTTGGTGTGTGGTACGCCATGCGGGGTATGAGAGGCTGGGAGGGATACACTGTGTGCTGTGATTGGGCTTTCTGGTGTGTGTTGCCGTATGGGGGAAGTGAAACTTCAGAGATACATTGTGTGTTCTTCCATTTCCAAGAAAGCTCTCCCTGGCACATCTGTACTTCATTCGTCTACAAACCAGTTTTCCTTTCATTGCCCATCTTTGTTAGGAAGAACGTTAAACGTGCGCCTATCTGCTAATTGCACGTGGTCTGCTGCTTCCTTCTAAATAGAGTTAACCCCTGAATCTTCACTTGCAGGATCAGCCTGGAGCTCCAGCAGCATGCTGAGTGCTGTCACTGCTCTTGCCGTGTGTGCTCACCTCTCAGTGGGCAACCACAGCATTTGTGCACGCATCTCCTCATCCTGCAGCTCTGTGCAGCTGCTGGCAGTGCCCTGGACTCAGTGTGTCCACTCAGCTGCTGCCTTGCATCAGGCTGCCAGTCCTCAATGTGCTGTGGGTCGGGCACGCAGCCAAGGGCGGCTCTGTGCAGGCAGGGAGAAAGCATCAGGAATCCCAATAATGCATGCAGCAGTCCCTGTGCTGCTCGGTCAGTGGAGAGGGAGCGAGTGAGCTGTGGAGAGATTGTGGGTATTAAGTGGGATGGGTAATGAAAGGCTGCTCGGGCACTGATGGGAGGCTCTTTAAATGGAAAATGACTTTAAGTGATGGTGCTGGGCTGGTCGTGGTGATTTGCAGCCGGCGTGGGTTCCTGGCTGAGCTGGTAGCTTTCAGCAGTGATAACCACTGCTATGTGATGGAACACCAGGATTGTTTTGGAGAATTCAAAGAAAGAACTTCTAACAGAGCTTGCTCTCTTTCCCCCCTTGGAGTCCAGAAGGAGGGCAGCTGATTGTATCTCTGTATGTTTGTGTGGGCCTGTTTTATACAAATAAATGTTAGGTGAGGAAGAGCTGAATTGAAGTTGGTTCCTCCAGCCCAGGAGTGATAATTCTGAAAAGCCAGAGTGGTGCTCCTGGGGCTGCAGTGCTGATTTGCCTGACGCAGGTGTGGGAGCAGTGGCAAAGCTACAGCTGGGGGCTCCCTGGGCTTCCTCAGCAGAGTGCTGTGCTCAGGCAGAGTGGATTTCACTTGCCTGTCTATGCTCTGTTTTCATTGTGTATCTCATAACAAGAAATAAGGCTCTAAGGCACATGGTCTCCTTATAAAAAGGCATGCCTGCTTGCATCCTTGTCTCAGAGCATCTGGTATTCCGTGCAGCGTTAGGAGAGCACGCTGCTCCACTGGGCAGGGAGCTTTCCTCTCAGACCACAGGCAGCAACCGTTTCTGTGCAGAGTGTGCTGTGACAGAGCTCAGCTTCTCTCGTGAGATAAAGCCTTCCTGACGTAGCTGAATTAAAATCACCACCTTGCTCACTTGGCTCCTTCTCATGGCATCCCTGGAGATTTAGGGCCTACAGAGACTGTTCAGCATCTGCTGCAGAACAGGTAGCATCTCATTGTGCTGCTGTGTGAATTGAGCCTAGCTGGTAAATGATAGAGAAGTCTTTTTTTTTTTCCCCAAGCATACGGAGTGCTGCTGTGCCATGAGCACAGCACGATCTCACACCAATGAACTGGCACATCCCTGCACTGCAGGTAGCTCTGCAACACGGGGACTCCAGAGGAATGGCTCAGCTGTTGTAAGCACAGAGCTGTCAGCCTTTGTGCTGCCGGTGCACCTTACTGCAGGATAGCAAGTTGGGGGACTGTTTGCTTTCCACAGGATTACACACAGCTCAATAACGAGTCCAAAAGGAAGGAGCATTCAAGGAATTGTTTTGTTGTAAATCTGAGTATTTTATTACACGCATTGTGGTTGCTGCCAGCTTTATGAACTGTTTTCCAATTTTTGCTAGTGAGAGCAGCTTATTTCTGACACGCGAGTGAAATCGCTTTGGTTTTATCATCCTTTGGGTGATAGCAGGCGAGTAAATTTTGTGCTGAGATCAGTGAATTTTCCCTGACAATTTTAGAAGTTGTAAATCAGGGATCGTTTGGTAGTTCTGCAGTGAGGTGTGTCTGGATGGAGGTGCCAGAAGCAACAGTGCTGCAGCTTTTGCAGTTCTGGTGACCAAAGAACATAGCCTAAGGAAAAAGAGTCAGTGATCTCAGGGCCATCATCTCAAGTTCAGACTTGGTGGTGTTTTTACGTTTATGGCTGCATCTGGTTTTGTGTGAACTCGGTTGTGGGTTTTGTATATGACAGCGCAGTTGTCCTGCCGCTGTAGAACTTCTTCCCTGCAAAAACAATTGTAAGTTGTTGCAAAAGGAGGGGTTTTGCTCTCAAAGTGCAGTTTTGCAGAGGACTTTGTGAAGACGGTTCATCGCTCCTGAGTGCAGCTCTCTTAGCTGCTCTTTGTGCTCAGGGTTTCGAGCTCTGTCCCTTGGTGGCAAGCAGGTGCACTTCAGGGAGAGTTGTAAGGGTGCTTCTGCAGTGACAAATACTCCAGCCATTCCTCAGACATCCCCGCTTTCTGGCTTTCTCCTCAGTGTAATTTGTGTGCTGATACTCCTGCTGCTGAGCTCCTTCTCCAACTGGTGATCATCATGATTTGTAAATATGCCCAAATAGTAAGGAAAAAGCCAATGCTGAGGCTCCTGGTAAGAAGTAAGAGTTGCACGTTCCTGCAGGCATCACTGAAAGAGCCTCTGACACCACAGAGTGACGGATGGGCAGCGAGTGGGCAGCTTCCAGTAAATGCTTTCTCCAGTAGTGCTTGTGTTTAATAACCTTTTAATTCTTAATCTAAGGAAGAAAAAAAAAAAAAAAGAAGAAGAAGAAAAGGGAGGGGTTGCCTTTGCAGTCCTGGCTGTGCTGTTTCTGCACATCGCTGCCCTTTGCTGCAGAACACACAGGAGGCAGCAGGTGGGGGTTGGCAGTCTCTCAGGGTGTGCTGGAAGCTCACCGTAGGTGGCCATGCATTTTTAAATGGACTTTATGTGGTGAACACTGGTTTTGTGTGTGTGAAGTCATTATTTTCTTGCACTTTTTTCTTTCTAAAACGTTCAGACCTGACGCTGGAAGTCGTACATAATGCTTTGCTGTTTCCTCGTGCGTACAGCTTACAGCAAACCCTGTCCTTCCCGTAGACACAACTGTGTCTTGCGCATGAAAACCCCAAACCTGCAACCCAAAATTAGATCTTCCTTGGGTTAATTTACTTATTTTTAAACATCTACTTCAAACAGTCAGTGCAGAAGGAAAACTCCCCTTTTTCAACAGAGTACTGCTCAGTCATATGTTTCTTGCTGTTTGACCTTTTGTTTTTGGTACTGCTGCTGTCCTGTGGTCTTGCATTACACAGGGAACCTGAGGTATCTGTGCACAGCCCCTGCAGTGCTGTGTAGTTGTACACTAAGGGCAGTTTGTCTGTTCATCTCTTGCTGCTGAAAAAGGCTGTATGGTCACCACAACTGAGCTGGAAAACACATGCATGGAGTGCTCATCCCGTTGTTTTTATGGCTTAATTTCTCTAAAGTTTAGGTTCTTTCAGGTGTAACGTTCCTTAAAGGAGGCAATTTTATTCTCTTCTGTTGGATGTGTCCATGGGTTGGTTCCTAACCTCTCTTGCAGAATTTCTCTGAAGTGGGATTTCTGTACCATTGTTCTGGCACTGGTGGTTTCATAAACACATCAATACTTTTAGTCTCGTTTTTCCTTTAAGCAGAGAGACACTCATGTTGCTGGGATTATTAAAATAATCATGTACTTCAACTTTACACTGTGCTGCATATGAAACAGATTTCCTCAAAAGAAGCAGAGAGCCTCTCAGAGGTCTGCTGTATCACCACTTGCATCAAAGCTCGAACAGCATGAAATTACCCAAATCCTCAGTACTTCATGTTACATGAGGCTTTTGACTCTGAAATCCCACTTGATGCTACTTTCATTCTTCTGATAACAGAGTTGTAGGAAAGTAAGAGCAATTATAATTAGATCCACATTGCTGGGATTGCCAGAGTCCCCGTGTGTGCTGCTGTGGCTGTAAAGCAGGCTGCGGTTTCCACGCTGCGTCTTCAGGAGATGGGTGGTTTGTGATGTGTCAAGGAAGCAGGATCAGAGAAATCCCAAACAGATACAGAAATTAGGGTCACGTGAAAAACACGGTGAGACTTATCCTCCTTTATCCCCCTGCAAATCCAGCTCCGAGTAAATAGCACATGTTGAACGCGTGGTGTGATCTGCGTGCAGCGCTTGTGCTCTATTTTCAGCCCCGAAACGAGTTTCCAAAGGCGAGCCTGAAGATATGGAAGGAAATGAACTGGGAGATGCTTGGCAGAACCTTAGGAGTACGGCGCTTCCTTGTTCTGGGAGCACAGCAACGTGTGGGAGCCCTTGGTGGAAGGAGTCGCGCTTCGGGCGCTTCCTGTTGGTCTCACGCAGTGTAATGGGACAGTCCCAGGGTACAGCCCAGCTCTGTTAGGGAAGGGGTAGGGTGGTCCTCTCTGCAGTCAGGAGTGTGACTCAGTGCTCCTTGTGGGTTCCTTACAACTTGAGATGTTCTGTGGTAGCTGGGAGTATTTGTGCACAGCATGAGGTGAAGACTTGGATGCCTGAATCATACTCTGAATAGCCAAATATGTTCAGCTTTCTCGTGAATCACAATTTCTTTGCTGAACATACTTTCTCCTGTGGTCATCTGCAGTTGAACACTATAATTAATGTGAAGCAATTGATTGAATGCACCTTTGAAAGCATAGTTTAATTGTGCTTGGTTTTAGGGTGGAAGAAGCCAATTCTTGTCACTGGATTCTGAAAATATGGGCAGTGTTCACTTATATCATATCACTTATGTCATATCAAGATTGCATCTTCACAGTTGGGTCTTTACCCAGACTGTCACTTAATTAGAGAGAAATTGCCCAAGCAGGGCCTAACTTAATGCCAGGTAAAGGGAAACCATCTTGTCCTGGACACATACATTAACAAATTGTTCTTATGCTCAGCTGTTGGCATCACTACAGTAATTCTGCCCTTTTTGTTGCTAGCATGGAACTTGGATGCGTTTGAGACCACTATGCAGTGTTGCATCTCTTCAAAGACATTTATTGTGGAGACTGGAATTTGTTAGCTGTGTTGTGTGCATGATGACATTGGACTAAGTGATGAGATAGATATTGGTGTTCTGTTTAGAAGAGGCTGAGATGAGGTTTAATTTTTGTTGCCTGAATATGTTCATGGTTTGTATGATTTGTTTTCACTTTACAGACAGCAAGCTGGTGAGCGGATTTGGGATTAAAATGGTTAATGCTCATTTCTGAGGCTCTCTGTCATACAGAAAATTTGGAAGGGGCTTTAAGTTTCTGTTCAGGTTATTCTGCTCGAATGATAACTTATATTGAGATAATAATGGTGTATTAGAGTTGAAGCACTCTCTTTGGAGAGTGCCAAAAAAAAAAAAGAAGTACCAGATGGGAACAGAATAAGGGACACTCAGCCACATTGTAACGTTCAAAAAGAAAGGAAAAAGAAATTTGAAGGAAAACAACAACAAAAAAAAGGCAGCAAAGAGGGTTCCTTCTGTTTTTATGAGTTGATGTTCTGGAAGGGAAGCGAAGTTGTTGTAGCCCTCGTGGGAGTAGGACTTAGTTCTTCCCACTAGCTTTATGTCATCGCTTGCACTCAGGAAGGCAAGGTGAGTGGTGCCCAGTGTGGGCTGTCACCCAGCAGTGCTGCTGCTGCTCCTGGAAGGCTGAGCAGCCGGTGTGCTGCAGGACAGGGCTGTGCTTGGAGCGAGGCTGGGGTACTGCATACACATCTTTCGGTTGTGGTTACTATGGTTATGGCTTGCTGTGCTGGAAACATGCTGTTGTGCTTGCTTTGTTTGGCTTCTTGTGAAGGCCTCTAACCAGCGGGTCCTGGCTGGGGCAGCACTGTGGGTCTGACTGCAAGGCATTGGTTACTGCTATTGCTATTACTGCTATTATGCCAGTTGTTGAACTGGTGTTCTGACTTGTGTTCTATTATCAACTAAGGCCAGGCGTTAAAAAGAAGTAATTTCCCCTTTAAAATTCAAATCTTTATTGAAGCGACATGAACTGTGTACACCTCAGTAGCTGTTCAGGTTGAGAATAACATCACAAATAGCGACAGAATTAAAAACAGGGAGACATGGAAAGTGGTGCTCTTAGGTTCCTGAGCTGGGACTGCCCACACACAGCCCGAGGTTCTGATTTACCTGCGTGGGTAAACAGCATATTGCTGAGAGTGTGGCACGGGAGGCAGCTCTGTGCTGCATCATGCAGGGAGATGGTGTTCGTCTTTCCGTTCAAGGTTCCTTGATGCTTGAGATTTTTCACATTACTTTTTAAGATATAGGAAGTGAAAATCAGGAAACAATGCATGAACATCCTTCATTATTATTATTATTATTTAATTGAATTAGCTGCTGGCAAGGAAAAATGTCATAATTTTCTGTTCCTGTAAGAGTGATGGGTCAGCAGGTTGCTTCAGACGAGCTGCTGCTGCCAGCTGCATGTGGCTGCATCTGAGTAACTTCTCTGTATAACAGAGAAGGCTTTGTTGCATGCTTATTCACAGTCAGCAGACACAAGTTGCTGTATACCAGGATTCTAGGTGCCAGGGTGCTGAACACCTCTGCTGTTCTGTAAACTGTTGCATAGAACAGGGAACTGTGTGGTCTGATCTGCAGAGCTTTCCGGCACGATAATTACTGGTACACCATGCTTACTGAAGGCTGAAATCCAGATTCTTTGTTCTTTAGAAAACGTATGCATTTTGTGCTACAATCTGCACAATAGTTTCTGTACTGCATGAAAAATGCAAATGGTGGTGGTGACATAGATTTCCCAAATTCCAGCCTGTAGACTTGGCAAAAAACTTGTTGTGAAATCAAGTGTTAGGGTAGATGTGGCTCATCATACATTTGTAGGAAGAGTAGCCACACCAGAGATGGCTCTGGAGGTTGGTGATGCCTGTTGCTGGAGCGGGCTGACCAGGCTTCCCTGTTTGCAGGACAGCAACCACGAGTTGCCCCTGGGTCCTTGAAGTGCCTTGGGTTTGTGCCCTGTAATGCTGAGCAGGACCAAAGACCAGGGACCAGGTAATCAGCAGGGCAGCATTAATGATGTAGGTGATGATCAGACTAATAGGGTTTGTGTCAGGGTTCCAGCAGCAGTCAGTGGTGTAACTGCAGTGCAGAGCAACCTGGGAGCTGTGTGAGGGTCATGGCTCCCCATAGTTCCCACTGTCCCCAAGTCGGTGCAGGTGTCAGCTGTGTGCTGCCTTGAGAGTCTTCCCTTAACCTGCATGAAGCTTGAGCTGTGCTTGTAAGCAGTGTAACAACGTGGACGAACAACAACTGTTGCAATTAGAGTTCAGCTCCTAATAGACTTGACAGCTCTGTTTCCTTCCTCTCCAAAGCCACAGGGAGGGTGTAGGTCTTTGTGGTGTAATGGTACTGCTCTGTACTGGACCAGAGGGTGAGCTGGCAAGTTGCTGAGCTAAAAATTTGGTTGAGGAATGCGGAAGAAACCGAGGTATGAATTACTTGGGACTGTGGGAGCATCAGGTTCTTGCATGCCTTGGTGGTTTTTGTTTAGTTTTTTGTATAAATCATATTTTGAAATTGTCTTTGCAAGACATTTTGCTTAGCTGTGTTGTGTTCCCTCTCTCTTCCTGGCTTCAGCCTGTGAATTGTGTTGCTGTGCATTGCTTGACCCGTGCGCTGCTTGGTGTCCTTGCTCGGATTCGAGCTCTTGCAGCAGTCATGGCATAAGCTGGTGCCTTGCCTTGGGTTGCCACATGTTGTGATGGTGAGCAGCCATTCTTCCTGCCCCGTGCTGAGGACCTCACTGTGATTTGGAGGAGTTGACTCTTTTGCTTCTCTTTCAACCCATGTCTATATCCCAGAGCTCCACTCAGGGCTTTCAGACAATGGTGTGAGGACAACGTGCCGGGGGCTGGCACAGCCTTTCTCCCCATAGGGTACTGAATGCCTGTTTGTTTTCTGTGAATTTCAATCCTGGCGCTTGGGACAAAGCCATCTCAGTTACCTTCTCTTGTTCTTTGTTACATGTACTGCTTGCTGCATCAGTGCACCAGAAACTCATTTGAAAAAATACAGCTGGAGCCTGGTATTTATCAGGGAACTGACTTTTGTCTTTACCTCTGTTCCTTCTGTTGAAGAGTAGCCCATGCAGTGTGGTTGACAACTTCTTGGAAGCTGCTTTTCACTGTTGTCTAAATTTGGGCTGTGTTTTCATGAAATGGGTGGGAGAAAGGGAGCATTATACTTAAGAGTATTAGATGAGGCTGAAAATGGTGGAACAGCAGTTGGGAGCATTTCTTAATTTGAACACTTGTGTCTTGTTTGGTAGCAACAGTAGTACTCAACATGAAATGAGGACATCATGTAGTATTTCTTAAGTGATGTATTCCTCCCCAGTTGCCGAAATAAATCTTTGCAGTGCTTTCTGTAAAGTAATTGTTGCTTTATAAAGTCTGACTACAGATCTCTCTTACCATTGTAGAAAACCTAGGATAAACTCTCAGTTGGTGGCACAGCAAGTTGCCCAGCAGTATGCAACCCCACCACCACCCAAGAAGGAGAAGAAAGAGAAAGTGGAAAAACAAGATAAAGAAAAACCTGACAAAGAGAAGGAAATCAGTCCCAGCGTCACAAAGAAGAACACTAATAAGAAGACTAAGTAAGTTTCAAGGATGCAGTGTTAAATGTGGTGTGACTTCAGCAGTGCTGTTCATCGATTGATTGATTTGAATGTTAATCTAACACAATCTCCCCTCTTCCTTCCCGTTCTTACAGACCAAAGTCAGATATTGTGAAAGATCCTCCTAGTGAAGCAAACAGCATACAGTCTGGGAATACCACAACGAAGACAAGCGACTCAAATCACACTTCAAGGTAACTTTATGGACAACATTAAGCTCTAAATATTTGAGAATTGTATTACATAGCAGACACTGCTCTTTTGGTGGGCTGACAGTACTGTCTAAAGGACAGGCTCTGGTACAGTCAGTATGACAAGACCTTCCTTGGCTGTGCATGTGTAAGCTCTCAAACGCTCTTCTGGTGAGGACAGATTCAAGCATTGGAAATACTTGTTCTGTTAGCCACTCAGTTCTGATTTCATTGCTTAAATCATGTGACACTCGGGCATAATGTGTCTTGGCCGGACTCAATTCATCAGTCATCGTGCTGATCTTGGTCAAATTGTTGCTGCCGTTTGATACCAGTAATGAAGGCTTACTTTTTTTTATTTCCTTACCTGTAATTAAGTCACGGTAATTGTCAGGTAATTCCCTGAGTGTGCTGGAGTTGAGGCTGTGAGCAGATTTGTTGGAATCTTGCTATCAGCAAAAAGCATGAGTGGTGGGTGTTGTTTACCTATCTGAAATGAGCAGCTGTTTATGGAGCGAGGTTTGATCCTAGTCTTGCCTACACTGATACTCTGTGCTTGTTTTCCTTAAGTAGTGTCTTGTCCTCTACTTCATAAATCAAAAATTGGGAATCATAGGTTTTATGTTCTTGAAGAGCCCCTGTGGTGAAGCTTCATGAACCGAGGCAACATTAGTTAGCTGCAAACAGTCATGATGTACATGGGAAGTATGGTTTCCACTGTTGTATTGGCATTAAGATTGGCAAGATGTGGCTGCAGAAAACTGTCTTGGAAGACTGTAAATAATAGAATGAAAATGTTGAACAGTGGCTGTCCTCTATAGAGTAATTCATTTGAATGTAGGAAAGGTGTTGTGAGATTTGTTGTGCTAGAACAAGAAGACAGAGCTGTTTGTGGTGACTCCTGCCAACTGTCTTCCTCAATGCCCAAAGATTTAAGGCTGTATTCTTGGGCTGGTTGTAGAAGTACAGCTTTATTGCAGTGATTTTTCTTTTTTTCTTGTTCTGTTCGAAACAGTGCTTCCTTCAAAGCTTAGGATGCACGAGTCTCAATGCACTTGACTAATGAGATGATGTTATGTTGATAGATTGCATCAAATAATTGTTTTCACTCCTTAAAGGAGTCATTCTGTCGACTGCAGAGTTATGTTTTGTGACAAGACTTTGTCATTTCTAATTAATCCTTAGTATCAGGTCTACCTGGACTATTTTTAAGGGGATACATAATCTCCTTTGAATATTAAACTCTCTTTCAAAATGCTTAAGTGGAACCCAGCTTACAGCTCAGTGCCCTCAAGAGCAATTGTCAGTCATCTTTTCAAGGCCCTGATTTTTACAGAGTTCCAGGTTACCTGTTTTATTGGTATTCATGCCCAAGTTCCTTAGCATTTTTTGGTAACTCTCTGAAGGAGTCCTGTTTGAACTCCTGGTTCCGTGCTTATTTCTGACAGAACCTTTGTTTAATTCTGCATTGTCCTGCACTCTTTGTTTTGAATTGCATTTCTTACTTGTCCGTAAACTTTTTCAGCTATAAAAGAGGATGTGGAGCATCAGTGTGTTTGGTCAGTGGTGGCTTTGGAGAAGCTGTAGCAGGAGCGAGTGTTTGGTGCTGTCAGGAGGTGGAGGCGGCAAGGTCTGTTTATCTGGGCCAGCATTTCTTGGGCTGAGTAAGAGAGAAAACAACTGCCCCAGCCCAATTACAGGAAGAGCTGGGTTTCCTAGAGGAACTCAGGGTTTGAGGAGGAAAATACGTACGTGTACTACGCTTCCGGGAACGTTTACCGCTGCATTCAGTGCTGATGCTGTGGGGCAGCGCTCATCTGAGATGTTATCAAAAGCTGACGGAAACCCCAGAAGTTGCTGAGCTGGCTGCCCTTCCTTGTCACCCACAAATGAGGTGACATCATCTCATCTGGTCTGTGGTTACGTTGCACTTGCTCACTCTAGCAAGTGTGTATGTGCAACGCGTGCATGTGGGCGTGCGTCTCATTGCTGCCGGGTGGAGAAGACTGGGAAGTTTTACCCATGGGTATTTCTGTGTGGTTAGCATTCTGGTTGTGTTCTAAAGCTATTAGAATTGTTGCTCCTGCTGTACTTGTTAGAAATATACAACTTGTTGTATGAAACACCTTCTCGGTTTGATATGAAAATACAGCTTGTGCTGTAGCAGCTTCATTTTTGTTAAGGAAGTCTGCAGCAGTACAGTTGTCTATCCCTGAAGCTGTACATTCATCCTTAATGCTTCTTTCTATTCTGTCTAGTTCTGGAATACCACGTGGATTAACTTTTTAAGGACTTCCTTCTTGTTAACTTAGCACTGCGAGCCAACGAGTATACATGGCAAATACAAAATCAGCTTAATTTTCTTTTTTGTTTAGGCTGCATTAGCCTAATATGCTGCAGACAAAGAGAAAATTGGTTTAAAAGCTGCAGCTATCCTTCCCTCCATCTCTTGGAATAAGGCAGTTCTCAGCAAGCTACTTTTCACTGAAGTATAAAGACTCTCCTTTTTAATTTCCCTACTGAGAATATTCTACTGCTTAAGTCTGACCTTTAATTAGGAGGAAAAGCAGTAAATTGCAGCAGTTGCTGAAGCTGATTTGGAATTGGTTGGCAGCTGGAGGAGTGTCCAAGGTTTCTTGTATCAGAGCTTTGGACCAGCCCCTGAAGCACACGTGGATGTCAGCTTCCTAGAGTCTAGACCCTTATTAGCTGCATTACTAATTGAAAGATAGCACAGCATGCAAATTACTGAGATAATCCTAAGCTATAAATATCAGTTTCTTTTCTATTGTTTTTTTTTTTCCTCTAACCCAAAGAGCTAGCTGCAAGAAATGTTATTGTGTGTTCTGGATGTTATTTCCAATCTCTTTGTTTCCAGAGGGAATGTTCTGAGCGATTTCACACACAGGCTGATTGGGCATCTGATTTGTAGAAGCTTGAAGCCGTTGGAAGAGGAGCCAAGTTGTCCCAGTGCCCGTGTTGTTTGCAGCTGCAAAGCTCCAATATGGGAATGAAAGAGCAGTGTTCAACTGCTTTAATGTGGCTTTGTACTGTGGAGTCACAGCCTTGTCTCATAACATCAGGGAGCATGGGGAGATGGAGAATTTAGATAACAGAACCCTTTCATCCCTCCCTTTAGGGAGGAGATCCCTGGGTCTCCCTGGCTTCTGTCTGCCTGGCTCTGGTTTAGTGTCCTGCTTTCTGGCAGAGATGGTTGAAGATAACTGTCAGCAGCATGGCACCATTTGCTCTACATGACAGGTCTTCCCCCTGGGATGGAACACCCTGCTGCAGGGAGCAGGAGGTCAGACCTGTGTCCTCTGCTGCGCAGCTTTTGCTGCTGCCTGGGTTCTCTTCCCAGTTATTACAGTCTGTGCAGGCAAGTGGAAGGAAGGCCACCAAACTTGTTGAATGCTGTTTTGTTTTGTTTTTTCTAATAAACTCTTACTTTCTCATTTGTTTTCATTTTGTTCATAAACGTTTTCTCATTTATTCTAGACCCAGACTGAAAAATGTGGACAGAAGTACTGCACAACAGCTGGCAGTCACAGTGGGAAACGTCACGGTAATTATCACAGACTTTAAGGAAAAGACTCGCTCCTCTTCCACGTCATCTTCTACAGTGACCTCCAGTGCAGGCTCAGAACAACAAAATCAGAGCAGCTCTGGCTCTGAGAGCACAGACAAGGGCTCGTCCCGCTCCTCCACGCCAAAGGGGGACATGTCAGCAGTCAATGATGAATCTTTCTGAAAGTTGCACATGGAGTTGTGGAAACTATGAATCAGGGTATGAAATTCAAACACTCCACCTGCCCACGCTGCTCACATCCTGGAGAGCCTCTTCTGTGCTTGAACACGCTTCCTTGGACATCGACCTCTTACTGATGCAACCAGGATAATTTCTGCTTGCCGTGGGCATCTGGCCACCAAGGAATTTCTCACCCTAATGATTACTCTTGACACTTTTATGTATTCCATTGTTTTATATGATTTTCCTAACAATCATTTATAATTGGATGTGCTCCTGAATCTACTTTTTATAATATCTGCTGTGCACAATTTTCCATGAACGTTACGACTTTTGTTTTGGGATAGGGAGCGGGTGGGGAGGGAAGGGGGCTTTATTTATTGCATTCACAAACTCCATCCTCTCTCAACATATCCTTTTTAAGTTCAGTCCTTCTTCCAGTTATACTGTGTACTATCAGTTTTGATATAAATTATATATAAATATATATATAAATAAATATATATAAAGGGTTATTTGAAACCAATACATGGAAACGCTGGTGCTTGAAACACTGTGAAGTGAAAACAAAATATTGAGCAGTTAGAGATCTGAGACAGTCCCCTTCTGTGAAAGTGCTGAAACTGAAATGGAACTGGTCGTAGGTGAGGAGTGTTCCTGGAGGTTTGAACCTAGACAGGACCCGTTTTCTTGACTTGTTCCTTCCCCATTTCTTCCCTAAGCAATGGCTAAAGTGTACTGAACACAGTTTGGATGTGAAATCAGAGGATCGCTCCGGGGCAGCTCGTGTTTGCACTGGAGTGACTCGGCTCGGCACTTTGCAGGGTTGTGTCCAACTGGGGCATGAGTGCTCAGAGCCAGGCTGGTGTCAGCACACCCCAATCCACGTGCTTTGGTAACGCGAGCATCCCTGTATCATGCATAGCCAATCCCACAGAAGTTCAGCATTCTTAGGTTTAATGAATTTTGGCTGTTTTTCAAACCTGCATCAATAACTGAGGTAGCTCTAGAACTGGAGTTGTGCTTGGGATTTCAGGCAGCAGTGCTGTGGGGTTGTTTCTCACTGCAGCATGTGCTTGGGTGCCATCAGCTCCATGTCCTGTGCTGTGTGATTGCTGTTCAGCACAATTCCAGCTGTACTCCAGAGCAGCTGAGCAGCACCCAGCGGGGATGTTAGGCATGTGGCAGCAGATGCTCCTGGTGTCCTGCTGCAGAAGCAGTGAAAAACTTTGGTGCTGGGCACTGCTTGTGACCAGCGCCTCCTTCCTTCGTGCTCTGATGTATTCAGGCTGTCATTTTCCTGGCCTGTTAGTGTTGCTTTACAGTTTACCTTCCATGCATTATCCTGCTAAAACACTAGTCTGAAGAGGTAGAAAAAAACCTCTTTTGCTTTTTTTTTTTCTTTGTTTAGTGGCCCCGGAGTGCTTTGCAGTAATTTCAGGCACAGAGGCGGTGGCTTTGGTCAACATTGATGAGTAACTTTGGGATGTGATGAAAGAGTGCCACATTTTTTTTTCTTGTTTGACAACTCCGTGCCGGCTGTTACATTGTGAATTATTTGCTCAGCAAGAGGCGTTTCTCCTTATGGAGGCAACTGGTGTAACCTTTCCTTTAAGATCGGCGTGGTTGTGAGCAGCAGGTGTAGGTTCCTTTCACACAGCGACAGAAAGCCGTGCGCTGCCACCGCTCCTTCCCAGCCTCTGCCCCAGGTCGCACGCGGTGGCAGTGCCTTGGTGGCGGTGTCCCCAGTGCGTTCCTGTGGGCACCCCAGTGTAACTCTGCTGATACCCGCGGTGTGGGCCGTCTTTACCTTTTTAAACATTTTTAAAGTATTTATTAAAGAACCAAAGGAAAACCGGATGCTTCCTGTGAGCATCAAGACAATTTATTATACATAGTTTTAAATACTATGAATTTCTCAATCCACGTTTTAACATTAGTGGGATATTGCAAAGACATTCCTTTTCCAGTTTTTACTATTCCTTTAAGGGTCTCAGGGAGGGTAAACTGGTCAGCCATATTTATTTATTTTACTGAAATGTATTGGAATAATTTTTTAAGAGAGATTTTTTGAAGATGCCCCCGAACTTGTATATTTTGCACTGCTTTATAAGCGATCCATTATCGATTAGGCTTGCGCGCATGGTGCCCATGATCCGGCGGCGCGTGCGAGCGCACAGCACATCCCTCCAGTGGGGCTCTTCCTGGTGCTTCAAGTCAGCCGTGTGCTCCCACTCGTCGTTGAATCTGGGAATTGGTGCAAAAAAAAGCATTGTGTGTACCAGGAAATGGCTTCTTTCTCAAACGGATGGACCTGTAGATGAGCTTTAACGCGGCACCCGGCTACTCATCGGCTACTGGTTCAGGAAGCAAAATCTGGTTTTGGGTGCGCCTCCTTGATAAAGCAGCTTACTGTAAATAAGTGGGAAAATGTCTTTGGGACGAGTGACTTGTAATTCTGCATTTGGTAGGAACTGCTAGCAAAGCATCCAGCTCAGCCGGCCTCGTTGTGCCGTGGGTTTGAAGGACAGCATTCACTTCTGCACTTGGTTTCTGAGCTCAGCGCCCCAAGGCACGCGTCCAGAAATGGGATTCTGTTCACACTGCGTCCGTAGGTTTCCTGCTGTTGTTGGGGAGCGTGGCTAACAACCAAGCCAACAAAACACTAGTCTAGAGGAAGGACCGGGCTCTGGGCGATCAGTGGCACAGAAGCAGGTAAGTAAAGCACAGTGTTACGTTCGCTAAGTTTCAATTTGGCACAGACACACACATACCAACACAGCTTGCCCGACTCACTCAGTTTAACGTAGTTATGCAAAGGAAGAATCCAAAAGCATTTCAGGCAAACAGACTATTTATTTTAATTGGAATACTTGGCTGGTCTCAAATTGGACAGAGCTAAAATGTGGCGGTAGCTTCCATGAGTTTATTTCCACTGAGATTTTTCACCTGCCTTACCAAGATCATTCTCAGTCTACTTTTTTAAGCTCTACCATAAACTTAAATTATTGAAAACTTATTAATTGCTGACTATATAATAACCTTTGCTTGTATGTAACCGAATGGTTTTAAGAGCCAACATTTAGAGTATGACAATGGAGCTGAACAGTTTTTAATGCGCAAGCAGTTCTGTTCTTGTGTATGACTTGTAACCTTAATTTACTGTGTAAAGATGGTTACATTATTTCCTTAGCTTTGTTTGTTGGAGACAAATATAGAATGCTTGTTTAAGTATGTCAAAACATAATCTTATCTTGTGGATTTTTATGTTAATGTATTATACGAGCTATATTTTTCATTTGCCCAGAAAGACAGCTTGTATAACGCTTCTGAAAGTTTTTCCGCTCTGTAAAGTCTTTAGAGCTGACAGTCCTGTTAGGTTTGTTTTAATCTTCATGCTAAAGTGTCAATGGTGGTTTTGTGAACTGGTCAGAAATTCACAGGTCTTAAATGTTTTCGAGAAATTTATATTGGACACTGCTCTTTGTCTAGCAAATAAAAGATGTTAATATATTCCTGTTACTGGCATGTGCACGACTGTTATTAGAAGCCACTTTATCATTTTCCTGCTTTAAATAGAAATGTCTATTTATGAATTCTGCTTGTAGTTTTTTCACAAATAAAATAGTAAAATTTACTTCCATCTGAAAGCTCTCTTTTTTGGGAGATGCCACTGTTTGGTAACAGGGAAGCACTTTGTCTTCCCTTCGAGCTGTCACTGGAGCACCCCAGTTCTGCAGAGCCACGACTGTGAATCCGCCATGTTCCTGAGGGTAGGGTTTGGGGTTTGTGGTGGTGGCTGCAGAACTGGGGTCCTCTTCCTGTGACGTTTTCCCTGTGCTGTGGCCATGGAAGCGGTGAAGCTCCGTGCAGGAGGTGTTGGCGAGAGCCCCTGGGAGCTCCTCTGGTTGCCGTGCACTAACGAATTCCCACGAGTGGGATTAATGGAACTTAAACATAATTGAGGGTCTAACTGTATTTTTGGTGCATAGAAGTGCTGTTACTTTGCAAGCAGTAGTTTGATCCTCTGCTCGGAAACAGGCTGATGTTCCCTGGCTGGAGGCATTTTGTGACCATTCAAATCCAAATACGAAGTTGAAATATGGGAACCAAGTGATTGGTAAAATGCAAAGTAAGAAATCTTATCCAGAGGTCTTTTTTCTTTTTTGCTGGGGAATATGAGACAGTTACTAACCTAAGAGCAATCTGGGTATTTTTGTGTGTGCAGGGGGAAGTGTGTGTTACAACCAGAGGTCGCATTAAAAAAACACTGTGCAAACAGACTCCTAAATGCCTTAACCTCAGCTGGAAGCGAGTCAGAGCGGCGGGTGCCAAGAATAAGAAGCAGCAGGAAAGGCGCTGTGTGGTGCGGCCGTGAGCAGCTGGTGATGGTGGGACAGGCAGTGCTGGTACGGCTCGAGCAGCGCGGGCGGCACAGACTGCCTGAGCAGCAGAGCAGTGAGGAGGCGAGCTGAGGGATGCTGTGGGCAGAGGTGGGGAACGCTTGGGCTGACCGTGTCCACGTGTCCAAGACTCACCTGTTGTGCCACTTTGCTGCTGGGTGGTGCAGTGAGGTCCCTTTGTTGGCTTTGGGTTTGAGGGAAGGAAGTTTTTCACCCACAGGGTGGTGAGGCACTGGAACAGGTTGCCCAAGAAGGTTGTGGATGCCCCATCCCTGGAGGCATTCGAGACCAGGCAGGATGTGGCTCTGGGCAGCCTGGGCTGCTGGTTGGCGACCTGCACACAGCAGGGGGTTGGAACAAGATGATCATTGTGGTCCTTTTCAACCCAGGCCATTCTATGATTCTACTATACGATTCTACGGATGACTGCTTGGTACTGCAGGGAGCCCTTTTCTAGGCAGGGTTGAGGCCAATGCTGATCCTGCCCACATCTGTCTGATAGAAATGTGCTGGAACTGCTTGCTGTGCTTTCTCATTGCTTGTTTGCGTCTCTGCAAAGAACAAAGTGTACACTGAAATCATCAGTAGCACCAAATGGCTGTCATAGAAATCCTGAATCCAAAGCATTACGAGCCATACCTGTGTAATGATCCTGTTTATGGAATAAGATGGAAACTCATGATGACACAGAGGAATCTATATATAACACTGGTCTTCATACAGTATGAGGCTAGAAAATAATGGTGTTATTCCCTGTGCTGCATGTCTCTATCTAGATACCAAGAGGAAGCTCCCACCACGATTATTGGCTATTTCCACTACCTTGAAAATGTCATGATTTTCTATCACCCGTAGCCATATTCCTTCCTCAACTTCTTCTTTAGCATTTGGAGGTGCAAATGCTCTTCCAACTTGCAGAAGATGATGCTCCAGAGCACAGATCACCTCCTTACATCTCCACGTTACATACCAAAAATCTGCAGAGCAGAGGTCTGCCCTGCTCTGCTCTCCCAGCTCAGCCCCATGTCAGTGCCAGCAGGTGACTCAGCACCATGCGAGCCATGTAATGCCAACAGCCTTCGCCTCAACACCGTGAAATTCCCAGCGAAATTCCCAGCGTAGCACACGCTGATAAGAGCACATCAGGAGCTGTTAGGAAGCATTAATCTGTCACAGCTCCTAGAGCTGGCTGGGGCTGGAGGAGGACTGCCGTGCCTCAGAGCTCTGTGCAAATGGCAGAAGAAACACTCATCTTCCAGACTTGAGAAGCGTGGAAGTCACGTTGCCGTATGGGATGCATGTGGCAAAGGCTGCTTACCTGAGGCTGCTGCTCGTGCTTCAGCCCAGGGTGAGGGCTGGGGAGCCCCAGAGAATGTCCCATTTGTCGCAGCAGGGGGCGGAGATCAGCCCGGCAGCTCTGCTGTGTGTGACCCAGCCATTAAATGGATTTAAAAAAAATAATACAATAAACAGTGGTGCACTTACCTCAGGCAATCCATTAGGAGTGTGATTTAGTGCAGGGAGGGCTATAAAGGCAGTTGGTAAATTCTTTGTGCAGCACAAATAACATTCCTACCAGGGAAAGGGGCCCTCATAACGGGGCAGGGAGGGGCCTCTGGTTTAATGAGGCCATCCAGGAGAAGGTGATATAAAATAACAGAGCAGGAGAATATGGATCTTCTAAATCTCAGGAAGGACTCCATCCCCTGAAGTCATGAGACAGACCTCATTCAGTGCTTCTTTAAAGGCAACCAACTGGTGGTTTGTGTGCTGTGACCTGGAGCTCAGAATCTGGCTCTGTATGATTACAGCTCCTTCTGAGGAGCTCTCTTGCACTGGCTGCTGCTATTTTTATCCTCCTTCATCCTATGGGGCATTTCCAAAGGGGAAGCAGCACAGGAAACAGCAGTGTAGGGAACAACAGTTCCTAACTCTGCTCCCTGCAATGATCCCTATGATGAGAAGAAGGGAGTGAGGCACAGCCCTGTGCCAGGCAGAAGCGGCCGGCATCACTCCAACGCAGACCATAAATCAGAGCTGCTGTGAGTTATGGTGCCATGGTGCTGCTCGGGTGAGGGGGAGTCTTTAAATCAAGCAGACCTCAAATAAATAAATAACAGTGCAGCACACGCTGGGTTGCACGTCTGGTTCCCACTGCAGGCGGTCATTTAACTCTGACACGTGGAGTTTCTCTGCGTTACCTGGGCTGCTGAAGTCACGGGAGGGAGAAAGCAAAATTTTTCTGCGCTTTGGTTGTTGTTGCTAAAGAAACCGTTTCATTTGGTTGCCATGTGTGTAGCAAAGCTGGTTCTGTCTGTCTGGATGGCAAGAACTGGAGGAAACAGCTTTGGGAAGGCAAACATGCAGAGTGCTCTGCTGCTTCCCGGCCCCAAGTTCGGGAGTTCTCTTCTTCAGGGGATCTTCTGTCACTCACGCAGGGGATGGGGTGCCTTCCCAAATCTCTACGGCTGAAGGAGCATTGTGCACTGGGATTTAAGCAGTGCTTATGTTGCAACAGTGATGCTCTGCCCTGGTTTGTAAAGGGCAGTGAGCACTGCTGAAGGGAAATGGCTTTGCTGCAAAGTCCCCAGCATAGCATGGCTTCCCTTGGGCAGTTTGAGCCTGCCCAGGCGGGCCTGACAGAATGGCTCTGAGCCCTCTCCTGTGCTGTACCCCACACAGCACACTGAGCTGAGCAGTGGAGCTGTTGTTTTCCCAGCACCTTGCAACAGAGAATAAAATGACTGCACAACTGAGAGTTCAGCTTTAGCTCTGAGCTGCTGCACTGGGAACTTTTCGGCTGAAGTGCCCCTCTTGACCCCAAAGTGATAAAGGCCCATCATCACGTAATGCTGTGTCCCCTGCCTCAGCGCAGCTGTGTGACACCCAGGTCTGCTGCTGTGCGATGTCACATTGCACGTCTCCCCCATTCTCCAGCACAACCCCATGGGGAACCTCTCAGCACTCTTCCTGCTGTGCCACATCCCTGCCCGCTGCTGGCTAAATCCTGCCTCGCAAATCATTGACCCCATAGGTCATAAATGCTCCTTTACGGTCTGTCAAGACAAACTCAATTCTTTACGTGCACCCTAAGTCAGCACAGTAAAACTTTTATGATGTTTTTAATAACAAGAGCTACTGCACATGAACAGCAACTAATTTTTAAAGCCCCGGTATTTCAGCTGAAACAGGCTTTTCCCTCTCTGTGCTGGAAAAACACTCAAGTCAGCGCGTTCAGAAGGCAACGTCTGAAGCAAACCTCTTTGCCTGAACCCCAGCGCATCTTCAGCCCAAAAGAAGCGGGGGATCCCAGAGGCAGCAGGGTGCCCTCGCCCCAGGCAGATGCAGGATGAGTCCCTGCTGCTGTGAGGCTGCAGCGCTGCGAGAGGCAGCGAGCGCTGTGAATGCTCGGGGGAGCTGCAGGGAGGAACTGTTGCTGTCGATCTGCTAATTAAGATTAATGTGCGAGCTGATAAGGATGACTCCGTGCCAATTGCTGCTACACGCCAAGATCCTGTGAGGCAGCGGCGGGTGCGTTCCTGCTTCCTCGGCAGCTGGAGGCCCCAGCGCTGTGCTGGGGCTCAAAGTGGGCTAGGGGGGCGCTGGGGGCTGCCCTGGCAGAGGGAGGGGGTTTAGCTTTCAGGCAGTGTGAAGGCTGTGCTTTGGTTTTGCCCTCTTGTCTCACTAAGCACGGGAAAATGAAGGATGTTAAAAAAGATAGACTTATAGGATGGTGCGTGTATGGTTTCCTCCCCCTGGCCGGGGCTCTATGGGGGCTGCATGTGCCCATGCAGTGGGACTCCAGCAGTTAGGATTTGCCTTGGCCACGGCTGTTGGTGCATTGGAGAAGCCTCAGCAGCAGCCAAAGCCAAGCCTTCTCAACCTCTCTGTCTGAAGTCATACTTAGTGCAAATTTACCCCAGTCCCACGTGCAGAATTAGATAACCTTATCGCTGCACCCTGAGCAGATCAGTAACTCTGTGACTGTCGGCTCCTTTCAGCCAGACGGCATCGCCTAGCAACGTCGCGCTGTCTCTTTGGATGCAGCCTAATTCAGTTTCTGGTCATCCATAACAAAACCTCACGGAGGCATCTGGCACACTGTGCCATGGCTGCAGGTGAGCAGGAGGAGTTAAAGTCTTCATGTGTGAGTATAAAATGGTGGTTTGTGTGCCACCTGCATAGGACGGACCTGAGCCTTCAAGGAATGAAGTCTGCAAAAGGTTTTTACCCCAAATTGCTGTTATGTCTGGAGGTGACTTATGGCAGAGGCTGGCATTGGGCTTGGCATTGGAACCTATGTCAATGGAAAGGCTGAGCATGGCTGAGTGGCGTTGCACAGCCTTGGCTCAGAGTGGGTTAAAAACCTTAATTTTATCATTTAGAATTTGCCTTTAGGATCCAAATACCAGCATTCAGCTGTATTTCCTCTGCAGAGTCCATCCATACAATACAGTAAGTGGGCAGGGTGGTGGTTAGAGGGCATGGCGGTGATGGGCTGAAGATTGGACTTCGTGATCTTGGATATCTTTCCCAGCCTTAATGATTCTGACATTCTGTAAGTCTCTTTGAAATAAACGAAGTGCTGATGTTTCTTTAGAAAGGATTTATGGGCAGTAGGGTGTAGCTCCAGATGGTGAAACACAGATGGAAACCTAAGCGTGAAGCTGGGTGTAGGAACCAGGGCTGTGGTATGGGTGTGTGCCAGGGCCATACCTGTGCCAGCCCCTCCCTGCTGACCTGCTGCATCCCCACGGTGGGGGAAGTGCTGTCCATGCTGCCACTGTTCTCTTAATGCTGCTGAGCACTGCTGGATCCCCAGGGATGGACTCGTGCTGAAGGCTGTGCAGTGCCATACAGCACTTGGGATGAGGATGTTAACATTTAAATATAAGCAATTTCTGTTTGCATGGGTGAGAGCCCTTTACTGCTGCAGAAATGCTGCCACTTACTCAGTGATTGCTGCTGGGGATGGGAACGTGCTGCAGACTTCCCTCCAGGTCTGCACTTTCCCCAGAGTTGTCTGAGCCCTGGGACCAGAGCCAGCACTGCCATCCTGCCTGCACATTCAGTTCAGAGGCAGTGGATGAGGATTTTTTAGGCTCATCCCAAATTGAGATCTATGACTAAAGCTGCACTATTGGCCTGGAGAAACCCACGCCCTTCCCTCTGCCCAAAGCTCCGCTCCCTCTTGCAGTGCACCTCCAGGTGGAACTCTCAGCAGTTCTCCTACATAGCTATGCTGGCACAGAGCATGAAGTCTGCATCCTGAACCCCAGTGAGCACCCAGCTCCTGCAGCTCAGCCTCCTTGCACCCAGGGAACAACAGGGTGGTTTTGGATCTCACCGTTACAACCTCATGCTCAAGAATTACTACTACTATTATTTCCAAGGAAACAAGGACTCATACACATATCTTTTATGTGATTTCTCACATCCGGAGGTTTGCACGTGACTTTGCTGCCTATTTTTAGCTCCTCAAACATCCCTGCTAGGATGAAAGCTTTAAAGAAAACCCACCCTCAAACTGATGAAACACGCATTTGTTTCAGTGCCGAGTTACTGAGTGCAGCCCCACATCCCTGAACAAATGATGGGCTGCTCTGTTTGCTGTCACAGCCTCCAGGCCCCCAGTTTGGGAGGTATACTTCAATCTTGCAGGAAAAGTGTTTGTCCCACACTGCCTTTGGACATGTTATCCTCCCTCCGCCTTTATTCACGTCTGCATTTGCTTTTAGGGAGCAAACCACAGTGCCATGAGATGGGACCAACCCAAACAACTTCCAGCTGCAGGAACAGCCCAGCTGTGAGTGGTTAGAGCTGATCCCTGCCTGGCTGGGATGGCTAAGAGAGCCCACACTAAATCTCTGCAGATCACTGGCTGCGTGCAGCAGGTGGGTGATGGTGGGAGAGAAACCCCATGAGCCCAGAGCCACCACAGAGCCTGGGGTGCTGCAGAGTATGCCTTCACCTTCCCGATTCTGGGGTTGGAACAGCAAATCCTGGTGGTGCTGACAGCCCTAATCTGAGGGAGAGTGACTGCCCTGGTTGGAGGTGACAGTGTGTTGGGCAGAGAGCTGGGGCTGAGCAGGGCTGGCAGCTGTCTGCCTTCAGCATCTCGTTAGCAGCACTGTTATTAAACGTTCTTGGGGGCAGGTCCCTGCTGAATGCTGCTCTGTTGTCTTCCCTTCTGCTCAGGCAGTCAATGAAAACCCTCTGCCTGCTCAGCTGCTATCACTGTGGAGTGCCCCCCATCTTGAGTTCCTGTCCATGGAAGGGACAGCTCTGTTCATCTGAGCACTGTGCATGGATTTACCTTTTCACGCTCTGGTTACAGAGCTTGGAGACCCCACAGCCCCTGGCCACATGCTCCTGAGGTGTGGGCTAATTGAGACATGACAGCATGGAGCAGCAAATGGTGCTTGCAGAACAGCTTCAGGACCATGTCAGAGCCAAGTGGGGCTTTAAGGCTTCACCACACAGCTGTGGCAATGGCTGCTGCCCTCATCCTCTGGGGTGTGAGCACACAGATAGCTACTGTGGTGGTGCCTGCCTGATGCTGAGATCCTGTGGCTGCAGGATGGCATCTCCTGGGGCTGGGCACAGTGGTGTCTTGCATTGCACCTTCTGCCAGCTCTAGTCTGGGTGGGCTGGCCCAGCCTCTGATTATGTGTTACACTGAGAAAAGCAGAGATAAGCAGTAAAATAGCATGGAAATGACACGTGTAACTGATGTTCTAACCCTTCACCTTCTTATTTGACCCCTTTCCAGCTGCGACCCACAGAGAGGAGGTCAGTGAGGCTGAAATCCTCTGCACAGCTGTGTGCAACAAGCAGCAAAGAGTTGCACTCCTTACCTCCACTATCTGTACTGCTGAGAAGCAGCCTGGGGTTGCCTCCTCCTTGCAGCTCTTTCTGCTGTGCCCAGAATGGGGTTGATTAGGGCTGGGTGCTGTGGGGGTGCACCCTGTGTGCCTCCTGCAGCGCTGTGGGCAAGGCAGGAGCTCAGGATGCTGATGAGAACCCAGGGATCTCTTTGTGATCTGAGCATTTAATTCCATTACTCGCAGGCTCTGAATAGCTGGTTTAAACACCCTTGACCTTCTGCTGCAGAGCAGATCAAAGCCGATCTCTCTGCAGTGATACGCTTTATCTGATTCAAAAGGGAAGCATCCAATGAAGGGCTTGTTTTGAAAACACTCTTTCACGTTGTGCCCTATTAAATTGTTGACATGTTGCCCTCTGGCTATTTGGCATTAGTTACACTCCAAAGCTATCTGAGGCATTAATCTAATTTTGCCTTTCCTCATCTTTGCTCCTTGATCTCCATATTATGCCACTTAACAAATCTGCTCGGGGCCAAAATCACTTCAAGACGGAGCTCAATAAATGGTGGGGGACTGCGGGCAGCATGGGACACATGAGCTGCAGGGTGCAGAACAGCACAGCAGGACAGGGATCTATTCAGCTGATCCTCTGATGATGTTGGGTTTGGGTTGGTGGCAATGCTGCTCTCCTTGCCCACTTGTGATGGCTGTGGTCTTTTCCCTGCACTCTGAGAGTGCTGGGGGTGCTCTGCCCTGTGTGCTGCAGACTCTGGAGTGCAGTTGTGTGCACAGATGCAGGGTCAGGAGCAGTTTGGGAGCAGTGGCTGTTGCGGTTTTCAGAGCACACTCTTGCTCTGGATGTGCTCCACACACTGGATCTCACTTTGTTGGCTTTCAGTTGTGTGCAGTTGCGTCCATATTAGAACCAGGTGAAAAAAAGTGCTCACAAAGCTCTCAGTGGGAAAAAAAAAACAAAGGCTTGATTTAAAAAGTGTTTCATTTTGAAAAGGGGAAGAAAGCCTAAACAATCTGTGTTGTTAATACTTGCCATTCGCTATCTTTTTAATGCAATACCATTTCACCAAAGCTGAGGCTTTCAGCAGCAATGCGGGGCTCCAGGGAAGCAGCTTTCATCAGAAGTGCACAGAAAAGCTCTGCAGAAGTGGATCGGAGGTTTACAAGATGGAAACGGCACTTTTCATGGAGACTTTTCCAAGTTTGTGGCCCTTTCTGGTGGGACTGTAGAGGGTTCGCTTTGTGCCGGTCCCCGTGGAGCATGCAGTGACGATGTCACCGTTGGCTAAATATGTATCTGTGCAATGTTGGCTGCAAAAATGGGTGAAACAAATAAGGAAAGGTACAGCAAAGGCCAGTGCTCCTTGAGGTTGGTGCTCTCATCTGTGCTCTGTAATTCTGAGCTGGGAGAGGAGTGGTAATCCACCTCTATTGCACGTAAACAGTATCATTTACTGTAGGGTCTGGATTTACAAGGGTTTATGAGACCTGAAAGCCATAGATAAGCATTTAGTAGGATTTACTGAAAAGCCATAAATGAGACTTCCAACAGGAGTTGGGTACCTTCTGCAAGTCTCACTAACTTTATACCTACACTTTTAGGGGTGTAAATACCTTCTAAAATCTAACAGACCCTCCCCTCTTACTATATAAATCAAAGCAGGGCAGCCTGAAGGATAGCAAAACCATTTTCTAAGTGGGGAATCTGGACCCTATCAATAAGGTCACCATTCTGCAAATAGTTTTAGCATAAGAGCATAAGAAAAGTTGTTTTCCTACACATGGAGAGCAAATTGTATGTTGTAAGCAGGTGAAGCTGCAGCAAGGCTACAGATGGGCAGGATTTTGAAACTCCTATGGCTTCTTGCTAAAGAGGCTACCCTCCTGCATGTATCCATGCAAGCAATTTGTTCTGTCATCCAAATGGCAAAATGTGCTCTGTGTTTTCTGGGGCCTCCACACAGCTGAGATCCCAGAGCACAGCACTGGGAGCCCTTGCTCTTCCTCATCTGGAGATGCCAAACGTCAGGAGGTCGATGTGAGCAGGTTCCTGTGTGACCCTGCCTTCCAGAAGGGAAAGAACAACACCAGGCTGTGTTCTGCTTTTGAAAAATTCTTCTGATGTGAAGGGGGAAAAATAGTGCTGCAGGGACAAGGATTGAGCTCAGTTCCAAAACTAACAGACAAACAAAAAACCCCAAATAACAGAAGGCCCAGAAGCCATCGATCAAAAGGAGCCAGATCCCCAAGTGGCTGTTCAGTGGGGCAGTCTCCAGCTCCCCAGGTCTCCGTGTACAGCTGAGTGCCAGAAGCGAAGAGATGCATGTGAGGATGATTCTCGCACTGCAGGATCTGGTAATGGTCCCTGGGGCTGTGGTCCCTTGCTGCACAAGTGAAGTGCTGGTGCAGCAATGTCTGAACACTGCTGGCCCTAAGTCTGGTGATTTCTATCCCTATGGGCTGCGGGGTGCAGGTCCTGCAGCAGGAGCAGAGCAGAGCTCAGGCCATCACTGTGCTGTGCGAGCTGCAGGGCTGCTGGGAAAGACAACAAGAGGGATTGTGCTGGAGTGCTTGGCTGATGTGGAAGTAAATCTTAGGAGGCGACGCAGAGTGCAGCTCCTTACATCAAGCTTTAAGACTAATTGATCGCTTTCCCCAAGCACACAAACCTGTCTTTATTTTGAGCCCGAAAGGAAAAGTTCTCTCAAAGTCACCAGAGACAAATAATCCTTCAGGAGTCACTGCTGACAAGGAATTATATTTTCAGTCATTTTTCAGTTGTGTGCGTCTCCATCCCGTCACATTAGTTTGCTAACACTTCCCATGTAACAATGAGACAAACAGAGCATTGTGCTGGTCCAAGCCAAACATTCATCTCTGCTTGGCGCTGGTTCAGCGGGCCTGTCAAAACTCCTTGTGCACTGGCCAGAGCTCATTAACAGTGGTTGGATGCATATTTAGCATGGAAAAGAGCTTTACCGAGGGCTCTTAGTAATGCAGGGCTGAGCAGGGAGGAGGGTGGTGGGAAGCAGAGAGGGGACACGTTCTTTGCAAAGTTGAAATGAAGGGAAAAAGTACGTATCTGTGGAGCAAACATATTTCAAAGCAATGCTTTGTGCAGAAGAGAAGCGAGTTGCAAAATCCCTGGGCCCAACGCCAGCCTTAAATCTGTCTCAGAAGAGGCTCTGATGTTATCGCTCCTCAACGTGCATTCACTTAGAGCTGCTCTCACTGGGATGGGAGAAGATCTGCTGACTACAGCCTTCCTCCCCAGCCAACCTGTGGGGGCTGAGAGTGGTTTGGCCACAGGCAACTCCACTGAAGTCAATGGAAGGATCTGATGGTGGGGTCTCACACCCCTGGGCGCTGTGTGAAGCTAGCTCAGCCCTCAGCAATCTCAGAGGCCTGTTGGGGCTGGTGAGCATTTCAACAGGAGGGAGAGGGAACTAATTACACAGCCTGGGTGTTTGTGTTGAGCTGGTGTCAAGAAAGAACAATCAGGGTGTGAATGACACTTTCCAACTTGTCCGAGGTGTTCTCGTTGCTTTCTGCACATCTTTGCAGCAGAATCCTCCATCTGCAGGAGTGTTGCTGATTTTCAAAGACATGTTGATATATTAAGGAAATCAACCCCCAGAAATGCCCACATGAAATAGAGAAAAGAAATTCTTTCCTATTTCATGTATCCATAGTCAGGTACCCATGTCCCAATTTGTCTGAGAGCACCTATTACTAAATTCCTGTGTGTGGGGATGGGTTGATGGTTGGACAAGGTGTCTTTTCCAACCTTAATGATTCTACAACCTCCTAAAGCTCTCACACAGTTCCAGTAAGTATTCACTCTTGAAAAGGAACAACAGACCCTATGTGCTGCAGGAGAAAGGGAGGAAAAAAGAGAAAACCTGTTGGTATTGAAGAAAGCTTTTAGTTCCTTTGCAGAGAGATGATTCAGTATGAGGGCAAATAATGAAGATGCTGGAATTGAGAAGATCATTAAAAAAAAATGATGAAAGAAGTTATTCATGGACTAATTGCCAGAATGCTTGAAGCAAATGCTAACAGTTAACTGATTGAGTATCTCAAGGTGTGGCTCATTTAAACCTAGCATCTCTTATTGCTTATTCAGTTAACACTTGCATGCTTGCTTGCAAACAACTGCAGTGCTCATTTAACTTTTTCCTTCCTTCTACCTTGCTGTGCTCTGCGAGATCTTGAATGTTCCTAGTCTGATATCTCATAGTGACGTCCATTCTGATCCATGCAAGTTGTTCTGGGCCCCCAGCAGCGTTCTCTGTGCCAGAATCTGCCTTTTGGAGGTGAGCTGTGCAGTTCTGTTTGTGGTCCTTCAGGTGATGAGGGAAAATACAGCGCAAGGCTCAGATCTCTGCTGCACCCTTATCCCAAACCACTGCTGAGAGGAGGAACTGGTGGAGATGGGCAGTAAGAACTCTGCTAAAATAGAACTTCAATTTTAAATATATTTTATTATTTTAGCTGGGGGAAAACAAGTCTAAAGCATGCCAAAAGGGAGAGTTCCAATCACCGTAAGCTAACTGTTGCATACCCTGTGTATCTTTATGACATGAACCTGAATGCGTGTGCTACACCAAGAACCCCTGGCTTTAATATCAATTTGCTTGTAAAGACACATTCCATAAAGAATGAACAGTGTGAGCAGGGTGGGTCTGGCTAGGGGGGAAAGGCTGCTTTTGCACCACTGAATGTCCCCAACTTGCAGCACAGCTGCTGGCCCTGCATGAGATGGACCCTCCCACCTCCAGCATGCATTGTGCATAACTTTGTGCAGGTGGGATCTTGCTTCCAGCCCTCTGCCTATAGGAATGCATTGGATGGCTCGATTCAGTGTTTCGATGCCATGTTCTTCCTATTCCAAATCGCTGTGCAGCACCAGCAGGTGACCCAGATGTTGTTCAAAGGGAGGAGAAAGCTGGTGATGGTGGGGACCACAGTGGGCATTCACAGAGCGAGATGTAATACAACGCAGGAGTAAAACTTCACCTCAGGCAGTAAGGTTTGTGTTGGGCAAAGGGAATAGCAATAAAGACTTTTAGGAGTTACTGTGAAATGTAAGAGTTCCTTAAAATCAATTACCTTGTCCTTCAGAGAGACTGACTTGATTTTATTTTTTTAATAATGCAATAATCAATAATAGATTAAATCTCCATTCCCTTACAAATCCTCTTGCCTGGGAACAAAGGTCTCCCGAGGTCCATTAGGAAAAGCAATCTGAACACCAACCTGGATGGTGTGTGTCTTAATCCAGAACAGGCACATGCACGCAGTGACCCTTTCCCTCTCACAGGCTGCATGATTGAAGAAGCCCATTCCTTCAGGATCAGGCCACAACCTGCTGCAAACAGCCCTCTACAGTCCCTGCCTGCAGGAGCATTCAGCAACCCATTTGTTACCCTCTGATTTGTGGCCACCGCTCACTGAACTGAGAGCTGAGGGATGCAGTAGGGTGAGTTGCAGCCAAAGGTGGGGGGCGAGTCCAAAGCAAGCAGAGCTGTGGCCATGGGGCTGCTGCATTGCTGCTTTCCTCCTGTCCCACTGCACACACAGGGTGCTCAGGGTCGATGGAGGCTTTCCTGGGGCAGTGGCTGCGGGGCATCTAACAGCATGCCTGCTGCTATGGAAAGAGAATGTTTTGCTCTTGTGTGCTGTCCAAGCTGCATCTCTCCAGAGCATTAAGATTAGCTTGGAAAGAAAGGTTTGGAAGGCAAATTGAAGTGTAAAATTGCTTACTTGGTGAGCTCAGGGAGGAGGGAGCGTATCTGCGGACCTTGGGATTCTGGCACACGATGATGCTAAAGTACCTGCGTGTGATGTTTCCTCTGTTGACATCTTAAAAACGCGAAGCAAGCAGAGGCTGGGATGCAGATAAGCGTGGGGCTGATGAATGCTCACAGAGGGAAGCTTAGCTGGAAACCATATGGGCAGTAAAAAGGCAGTTGTGTAGCATGGTCCCTGGTAAGTGGGGCTTTGCTGCTCCAGCCACAGGGCAGGGCAGTACAGCCTGGCTGTAACAGAGCAGCTTGGTCAGAGCTCCCTGGCTTGGCTTCACATCCATGCTGGGTGTTCACAATATGTTGCAGCAATGGTGTAGGATGGGAGCAATGCTGCTCCAGCCCTGCCCTGTGCAGATCCCAAATGCCACTCGGGACACTGGGGAAGGCAAAGCACTGAGAGCATCACTGCTGATCTCCGCGATGCAGAGGTTGACACATTGCATTAAGTGCAGAATGTTTTATTAATCACCAGAGTAAACGAATACATAAAGCCTCCAGAGCTCACTGGCAGGAAGGCAAGTCCTGCTGCCCCAAGGCTGCAATAATTTATGCTCTTCTCTTTTAATGCGGTGTCTTTTCCTGTGACCCCACAAGATTTAATGCCCTTTGGAAAGGGTGCGTGTTAGTAGGCTGCAGGCACTGCTGTCAGAGCACCTCATGCCAGGGTCACTGCAATGTGCATTGCTAAAGCAGCACTCCAGGTTAATGTCCCTGTTGGGTTTTGCTGCTGACCTGAATGGAGCCAGGAGTTCATCTCTGACTGCACAGTAGCCAAACCAGACCTCTTGTCTATGCATCTCCTTGTAAATCCTTTCTGGAAATAGGAGAATAGGTGCAACCTTCAGGTCCTCCCTCAGCAGGACTGGGATCCTCCTTTGGGCTCCATCACTGCGGTGCTGAGGGTGGGCTCCCAGGGCTGCTCTTGCAGCAGACATGCCTCTCTTGGAGCTGCTGAAGGTTTTCCCTGTTGGGAGCCCCCCGGCCAACTGGTGGGCCTCTCACCAGAAATTTGGGCAGAATCGTCTTTGATGGCCTCCTGCTGCTCTTTTCTTTCCACATTCCATCCCACCGCTCCTCCCACCCCCGTTTCTGTTCTTTAAAAGCTTTATTGCAAAACAGTAGGTTGTTTCCTACCTCTGTGCCTCTCCCTTCTCAGACTCCACTCCTTAGCACTTTTTTTTTTTTACTTCTGCTTTTAGATCGACCCAAATGACACTCACTATTCTCAGCTTACAAAATAATCAAATGGTTACAGAAGTACAGAAATGCTCTGGTTTTGGGTTCTGTTGCTGTCCAGCAGGGAGGGTGATGGGAGGTGGGGAGGGGGAGATGCTTTTCTTTCTTCTGCCCCTTTTCAAGGAGTGAAGCCATGCAGTGTGATAGCGACAGGGTGACCAAACTCAAAGGTATGGCAGTGGGGATGGCTGGTGTCTGTGCGTTAGGGACCCCCACAGACCATCTGGAGCTGAGTGACATCTCCCCATTGGATGTCCTGCTTACCATGGTGATCCATGAGCTGTGTGCAAGGAAGAGCCTTGCTGTAACAGGGCTGTGTGTTAATTTGACTCATAGAATCATCAAGGTAGGAAAAGACTACTAAGATCATCAAGTCCAACTGTCAGCCTATCCCTACCATGCCCCAGCTGCCAATACATTCCCACTATGCCGCATCCCTCGGTGCCACATCTACCCTTTTCAGGAAGATCTCCAAGGATGGTGACTCCAAGCCTTCCCTGGGCAAATTTGGGTGCAATGAATGGGCCAATGGAGTAAAATGTGAGTGAGCCTCTGCTGCAGTGCAAAGCAGTTACCTGAGGTGCAGGACATAAAGCAGTAAGATATTCACTTGCTCCTTCTCTGAGCAGTGAGGGCCATTAAAAATAATTGCTCCTTTCACAAAAGCCAGACGAATAAGAAAATTGGTTTCTAAAATTCAGATATGAAGGACTAACGAGGAGAGGTTAACTGGAGTAGGCCACAGCAGCATAGTTTTGGGGCAGTCCTTCGCACGGCATCACTGTCATCTTCAGGGCAAAGATCACCTGAGGTTGGTCTTGCTCAAGCCTCATCATATGTCAGCACTGCAGGCCTGCAAAACCAGGAGGGGAGAATGAAGACAAGCAACACAGTCTCCCCTTATGTAGCAAACTGGAGGCACCATTGCTATCCTGTCCTGGGTGATGTCCCAGCTGTAGATGCAGGAGCAGCGCTCTGGCTGCAGCCGTGCAGCTGCTGATTTTTCTTCCTGGGCTTTCATGCCAACTCTGTTCCCATTGGTACCCTGACGCAGTTTTCTCTATCAGCCCAAGGTGCAGTGCGAACGCACGCAGCGGGAGATGCAGCCCTCGTGGGAAATCTGTGCTGGCTTCAGATAGACCTTAATTTATTTGATAAAGGCAAAACTGTAAACAACCTAATCTCCCCCTTGGGCCTCGCAATCCTTCCTAATTATTAGCACCAGAAGGAAGCTGAGCTAGATGCCTGCTCCACCAAGCTCGGGGGATTGCATCCCTTCCAGGTCTCGCTTGAGTGTTTTCTAGTAGCATGCCTGGGTCTGTGCTGGCAATCAGGAACAAATCCCTGCTCTTCGCTGTGTGTGCCTAATTCTCTGTGCCTGTGAGCAGCACCAACTCCTTGTGACACTTTGTGGATGGGTGTCCTGGGACAAGGATTTTTGGTTCATCTCAGGAAAAGTGATGGTTTCAAAGATGTGCTGAGAAACTTTCTTTTTTTTTTTTTTTTTTTCCCTCTTATTCCTTTTGTTCATACCTCCCAGGTAAAGTCTTCTTTTTGCCCTGGCTTCTTTTTATCTCAGAGGCTTTAATATTCACAACTTAAAAAGGGGAAGTGCATGGAAGAGGTAATCTCCGAAGTCTGAGACTACAAAGCTACTGAACAAGACAGAGCTGTGTGAAGGTAATTGCAGGGGGACAAAGGAAACCAATCCTCATCATAGGACACAGCTATTGAGCTGCTATGGACTTTCCAAATCTGCTCTGCATTTGAGTTTCACATAGCAAAGACATTTTTAAAGGTACCTGTGTTAAATTACAGGGTCTTGAGCAAATGCATTGCTGAGATAGAGACAATCTTATGCCATTCCTGTGCAAAATGCTCCTTCCTCATCCAGTGCTTGTGTGAATGGTTTCCTTCTGTCCTTTCCTCTCCGCTGCATGAATGACTTTCTGCTCTTTTATCTCCTTTTTCTCATATGTGACTTCACTGCTTCTCTTGGGCCTGCTTTAGTTTTCTTCTTAAATAATATTTTTCTGTTTTAATGTCTGCAAATCCATGGCTGAAAATGCAGAGGATGATGAAGCTGAGGAAACTGGGGTGTTTTTAAGGAGGCTGAAGGACAGCAATGATAGGCACCAGCACCAAGCCTGGCTTAGGCATAGGGAGGCAGCTTTCTGGAACCAGAAGTTCTCATAAGCCAAGGGAAAGATTCCCATCAGACTCAATGGGCTTTTGTCTTTTACCTGTCATGGATAGACTCCAATTTTCTGTGTGAAAACAGAGCCCAGACCCCACTGGTATGCAGGTTAAATCTTTCAGATCAACAAAAGTTTCTCCTGATGCACCATGGTCCCATCACCCGCATGCCAGGGCAAGTTTAGGGTGACATCTGTCCCAGCCCAAAGGGCTCAGACTGCAGAACCCCTACAGAGTGTGCAGGTATTTCATGAAGCAGCACCCATCCTGTGCCCATCCCAGCTGCTCCCTGCTGGGACCATGCTTGCCTTGGGCTGTGGGCTGCTGGAAGTTGAGCGTTTCCAATATGCAACTCATTTCAGTGCTGTTCCAGAGGCTGCTGGAATGCAAGACACTTCCAGAGTATTTTAATAAATATAAAAACTTAAAACAAGTGCAGACATGCTGGCTCTTGCCAATTCTCCTTCCTTTCTCAATCAGAGCCTGTGTTGTATTTTTTTTTTCTTGGAGTATCAAGAAAGAGCAAAGGATATGACAATGAGAGGGGGGAGAAAGCTCTGCTACTCCTAATTCACAGCAAACCTGTGTGCATAGCTTGCACCATGCTGTTCTGCCCTGCTGCAAGCACCTGATGGGAGGCATCTCCCTGTGCCTGGTAAAGCAACCTGGCATTGGTGGGACACAGTCTGTTACCTCACTTGGCACCCCACTGCTGACTGTGCGGTTTGGGGCTTCTGGGCACTGGCTGTGGGCTCACTCCCCTGGAGGAGAGCAGAGGCAGCGGGAACCATCCCTCAGCCAGAAGTTAATCCGACTCCACGCGACCAGAACCTTATGCTCCACAGCCACAGAAATTAGCTTTTCCTCCCTCATTTCAAAGCTAATCCTGCCCAGAGCTGCTTCGGCACAGTCTCCTTCCCTGGTATCTGAAGGCACGGAGCCGCAGCCGCGCTGACATTTCTGGCTGCAAATGCTGCCCTCTGCACACACACTTGATGCTGATACAAGGTCTCTTGGCTGCCTGTGCTCAGCCCCATCTGTCGCAGTGGCACTGTGCCCGCCAGCAAGATGCTATGCTATATTTACTGGAGCAGAGGTGCCAAGCGGACCAGATGTTTTCAGCAGGAAAGTGAAGCAGGGAGGCAGGGGCCCTTCTAAAAGCACTGGCCCTCTTGGCAGCACTGCAAGGCAGCAGCACGGGGAAATGAAGCCATGTCACCCAGCTATCAGCACATGGGCAGCCAGCATTCCGCAGCTGAAGGCGGGAGAGCTCCATCCGCAGCACTCCAGGTCAGCTGTGCTGGTACTGAGACGAAGAGCAGAAGATGGTGCTCGCGGTTGGGTTTTGCAGCCATGAGCATTGCATGCTCAGCCATCATATCTGAGGAGAGACAGTGAATAAGGTGATGTTTCCCCTTCCACCTGAGCAGGAATTTCAGGACCAATGGCACTCCCTTGTCCCCCTAGCAGTGCACAGGGCGTGGGATCACTGGATACAGCACCAGGATGGGAAGCACTGTGTGGCTCTGGTGGCACCTGCAGCACTGGGGAAAGCTGTTCCTCCTCTGCTAATCCAGGGCAGCTTAATGTTTTTCAAGAAAGGGCTGGAAAAATAAAAGGCATCGGTAACAGTGGTGAGGGTTGTGGATAACAACTCACTGGTATCTGTTCACACCAGCTACAACGAAACCAACCCAGGATTACAGGCTGCTCAAATCCAGGAATGAAGGGTGTTTGAAGTGCCTCACTGTTAGCAAAACCCCCAGAGTGTTTTCTTGATATCGTTGTCAGGGAAATGTTGAGTTTGGAGATATTCACCCAACAATTACCTTGGCTCTGCCATCAGCTGTGGATGTGCATGGAAGCTGTGTGCCTCGAGATCTCCTGGTGCTGAGCAGAGAATGAGGCAAACCCACAGAGCAGCTCACATGTGGATGGATGCTCAGTGCTGACAATGCTGCTCTGCCCGGGAAGAGATGTGGTTCTCCAGGATTACAGAGAAAAAAGCATGGGAAAAAAAGCAAAAAGTTTGAGCAACTCTTGCAGAAATCTGGCACTTCCAAATTTATTGTTCTGATTGACTTGAAAACTGCACTGCATCTGTGTTATTCCAATCAAGCAGCTCAGTGCTTCTGTGGTGTCGCAGTGAGCATCTTGTCATGAAGTCGAGCTCTGGAAAATAGTTTTGAAGCTCCCGGGATCACAACCTGTGTTCTATTGCTGTTGGCTGATGCTGTTTGTGGAAGTTGGAGCGGCGAGCTGATAATTTGCCAATCACCACCAAACAAGAACTGCTCAGCTTTCCTCGTTGGTGTCCCATGGGAGATCTCTGCTGCTTGAGATGCTCCACAAAGCACAGCAAAGCTTTCTAAATTTATGGGGAATTGGGATGGACCTGGGATGTGAACGCTGCTGGCTCCCAGACAGACAGAGCTCTCTAGTTTTTGTTTTTTAAGTGTGGAAAATGGAGCTCGTGGCTGTCAGGGTTAGCCCATCCCGTGACTTATGAAGCAAATGCTGGGCCAAGCTCAGAGCTCGCAGTGTTTGTTTGTTTTTAGCAGAGCTGGCCAGAACACAGCAGCACTGTGATATTACCAGAGGGAAGCCTTAGGTTTTCTCACCTTTAGTTCTGAAAACCTGGGAGGCACATGGCCCTCTGCTCCAGGCAGCCCACAGCTGCCAATGCAGTGGTGATGCCATGGGTGAGATTGAGCCCTCAGCTCAGAGGCCATCACTGGCAGCTCGGGGAAATCCTCACCAGAAGCACCGCTCCTGTGCGCTGTTGTGTTCCCCCCAAAATCCCCGGTTTCAGGAGATAAAAGCATCACCCACGCGTGACTCATCTTGTTAGGTGTGTTTTCCCTCCTCTTTCGAACTCATCCTGGAGCTGTGTGTGCTGCTGTGAACAGAAAGCAGCAGGACGGAGGGGGTTTTGGGGGAAGGAAGGGTGAGAAATGTTTGTGGTGAGTGAGTGCCGATGGGCATCGGTGCTTGGGAGCATACAGCCTGCTCTCTGCGAGGCACTGAAGAGCGACTGGTGAGGGGAGAACTTGGGTGCATGGGGAGGGATGAGGAAGGCTCTGACCTGCTCCAAACAGATGGGGAAAGTCCCCCTGAGTCTCATTCCCCTGTGGGAAGGCTGGGAGTGAGAGAGGCTCCTCTTCGCCTCACCGCTGGGAACCAGGTATAGCCACTCGAGGTGAATTTAACAAGATTAAAGCTCCCTGTTTGCTCTCCCTTGCTCTCTTCCAGCCCCAATTAACTCCTGCTTAAGCTCCCTGTTCCCAGCCACAGACCCCAGCAGGGGCTGTGTGATGCCCTGAAATGGGGCACGGTGGCACTCGAGCATCAACCATCTGCTCCATTGCTTCTTGCTGTGTCTGCCTTGAGCTCTGGATGCTCTAGAAGAGGAGCAGTGTCCTCAGTTCAGTGGCAAATGGAGGAGATGGTGATGGAAGAGAAATCCATCAGTTGCATCCCTGCACCACTCCCCATCTCCATCTCCATCTTTGCTCATCCTCCCATGTTCAGGACGTCCCTCACTCTGCTGGAGAAGCAGCCACCTTTGAAAGGTATTTTTAACATCACCTTCTGAAAATGTCGAGGCTGAAACCTCCTGGCAGACAGAGAGCTATTCTTCTCTCTGATGAAGAAACTATTTCCTCATACATCTGGTTCATATTTTTCTTTAGGTTTCTGCCAGAAACAATTCCGAAAACAAAACGCAGAGCAGAGTGAATGTATACATTCCTGAAGGATTCCTTCACCGCTCCTCTCTGACCCAAACTACAGCCCTCCTCACCAACCATTCTTTCTTTCTTTTTTTTTTTTTTTTTTTTCCAATTTCTTTTTAATTAGTTTTCCTTTCAAAATGTGAAAACATACGGCCTGATGAGCTCTGGAACGCTGTTGCCTGCGTCATATAAAATGATCTACTTTTAGAAATTAATTACAGAGAATACGACAAGGAAAATACTCTGTTGCAGAAACTGTTGTTTGTTTGTTTTTTCCTAATCATTTGAGCCCATTATCTTTCCAGTCAGATTTTGTCTGGAAATCCTTCTCAGATACAAGTTTTGCCACTCTGAAATGTTGTGTTTTTCTTGGAAATCCAGGTTTTAACCCCCAAAGGGGAAGCAGTGGTGCTTGGAGCTGCAATTAGGGTTGGTGTGCAGCCCTGTGCCGTCTCTGGTCTGGTGCCACAGGAACAGTGCCAAGGCAATGCTGGCAGGGTGCAGCTGGTGGGCAGGGGGAAAGCAAAGAAAAAGCCTAATGGAAAAAAAGCAAAGGGAGAGGGATATCCCAGATCTGCTGCATCTAAGCCCCAACAACTAGGAAGGATGGAGTGGGAAGCTGATGGATTGGTGCAACTGTGCTGCACGCACCTGCAATGCACGGTGTTGTCATAGCACCACACTGCTGCCCCTGGAGCTGCTGCTGGGGAAGCAAAGCGTTTGCAAGACATTGGTTTTCCCTAATTGGGAACAGACATTGTGCATTAAGAAAGAAGAGTGCAGCCCCAAATTATTTACGTCCCTTGTGGGAGCTGTGACTGCTCATTTGCAGTCAGCCTCTGCTCATGGATTTTTTTTATTATTTTTTCTTTTTTTGCCAAGGTACCCAGCAAATGCCTGAGCTAAAGACCCCTCATTTTGCAGTCAGTTCAATGGCAATGGTCGCAAGCAGCTCATGGAGGGAGGCTTGTTGCTGATGCAGAGCAAAGAAACCCAGGCTAGGAGCAGGACTCCCTCTGCCTCCCTCCAAAAAAATATCAGCTTTTCATTTCTAGCTTAGTTTTGCTGTGAAAGAGCGAGTGTGAAACGCCTGGGAGCTTTGCAAAAGCATCCAGGGTTGAAGGCTTTCCTCGGGCGAGCCCGGTGCTCTCACAGCCCGAACCGAGGGAGGTAGGGATGGTTCACACAAGGGCTGAGTGATGCTGCGGGGCGCCGGGAGCAGAGCGGACGGGCGGGCTGGGGCAGAACTCGTGAGGCTCCTCTGGGAGAACAGCAGGTCAGGGCTGGGGGCATCGGGCTGCCCCCAGGGACACCGTGCGTTCAGGGGAGGATGGAGGGCAAGTGGTGGCTGGGGTGTCACCCTGGGAACGCACTTCTGGTCGCGGTTTGACCCGCTGTCCGTGGTTATTCAAACGTCGAGAGCGAGAAGGGTTACAAGGTGGCACTTTCTGGCTTTCCAGGGAAGGAAAACCGCCGGGACGCGGCGTGAACGCTGCAGCTCGGGCTGCTGGAAGGACGGGGCTGCTCCTGCTGGGGGGAATCCGTGCCAGCTGCCTCTCCTGCAGAGAAATGCCGGCTCTCACGCAGTAATTGCTGCTGCTTGTAAGCCGCGCTGCTAAAAGACCAAAGTGACTGATTACAGAAATGGGAAAGGATTAAAATCTCTAAAACAATGCGAGGGGAAGAAAATAGATGAGTTAGCAAGGGAACCGGCTTATCTCTTCTTGAGCAAACAAACAAGTGGAAGCTAATTTTCCGAGCCAGCAGCTGAATGATTAATGGAACTCCCCGTGATTAACCCTCTGTCACAAGCTCACCCCCTCCGGATAACCGCTTCGCACAGCCATTGCTCTGTTTCACGTCGGGATAAAGACGCGGTTTGATGGTCGTAAATCTGCCGCTCAGGTTGTATTTCAAAGGGCTGTGGCGTCCAGGTACATCTGGGGAAGGCAGAAAGCATCTTGCAAAGATGTTCCAGATGCACAGCACACGCACTTGTTCTAAGCACCGTCCGTTTGTGTCCTTCCCAGCATGCCATCACAACAAGCTCTGTGACACGGGAACAACACGCTTTAAAACACGAACTTGTCTTTTTCACCACATTCTGTAAATGATTAATTTGCCTTATATTAACTTAAAATGAGCTCATTAAGAGATTTCTTTTTTTTTTTTTCTTTGAAAGCACTGCTCATTATACTATCATTTTAAGTAATTAAATCAGAATAAATGGCTCTGTGAAGCTATTTTAATGTAACATCTAATTATATCTGACCTAGACGCTGAACTATAATCATTAACTACATGAACTGTGTAATGTTCTGCAGACTCTTAAATAATTTACACTGGCTGGATTCAGCTGCGTGGTGTTGCAAGCTGAAGTCATTAGATCCAATGCACCTGTAGGCTGTGTGGGGCTGGAGGGTAGAGGATGTTGGGTGGGTTTTCCCCAGCACAGGGTCAGGCTGCTGAGCTTTGAGCTCTGTTTGGTTGGGTTGTTTTCCTTTATGTTGTGTGTGAGGATGGAGCACGTGTTTGCCTGATGCTTCCTTCTCTCGGGCTCGCTAATCAAGGTAATACATTGAAATCAGGTGTATTTAAATAGCATTGTCTCTCATTTAGATGCTTTCACACAAGTGGTCAGAGCACTTGGTTACAAGAAGCTTGGGCTTTTGCTGTGCTGAGCTGTATGATTTCTGTTTCCCTTCTACTGAAGCTGTGCCTCCATTTTAAAGAAGTTTTTTGCATCCAGGCTTCTGTTCCCTGAAATACTCAGGTAAGATGTGCTCTTTAAAATGGGTCTCTCTGGGAAATAGACTGGTGGGACTGTAACCTCTTCCTAACTCAAACAGATGGAGAGGGGCCACGTGCTGTCATGCCATCCCATCCATCTTTGTGTGGGAAGGGGGCCGTGAGCACCATGTTGCAACCTATCCAAAAATTGCTGGTGCCACCTATTGGCGGAAAGTAGTCGGTTATAACACGATTAATGTGTGTGATTGTGCCCTCTGCCTCTCATTTTCCAGCTGGCAGGTGGGTCAAACCAGTTCTACTGTTAGTCTTCATATCGCTTACTGTTGGCAAACATTGTTTGCATTCCTCGTGTATCTTGGGTGTGATTTGCAGAGCAGTGGCAGTGATGTGGCTTGTGGCAGTGGCCCCATAGAGCCCTGGGGATGTGTGTGCAGAGAGGGCAGGTCTGTAGACTTGAGCTGGGAGGCTGGAAACCTGGCTTGGAAAAATAGGTGCTTTTAGACAAACAGTTGAAGCCTACTTGGCTTAGGTTGGGCTTTCCTGTGGCAGGGGGCCACAGTCATGGTCAGGAAGATGAAGGATGGCAGTGTAACTTGGGGGTGTATGGCATGGTACTGGGGATTGTGCCCACAAAAAGAAAGTGTGGGAAAGGATCTCCCATCCTTGGGATTATTTCAGCCTTGCAATAGAGGTGAGCAAAAGCTGGCTTCCTGCCGTGCTGCTGCCTCGGTGCATGAGGCCTTCAGCCAAGCCCTGATAGGCAACAAAAAGCCATGCTGGCCTCTTGCCTGGCATGCTTAAGGAGTTTTATAGCTGTCATATAGTGCAGACCTATATTAGCATCGGGTTTAATACTCCCGGGAAACATTCAGCCACAGTACTGACATCATGGACTGAAGGCTCCAAAGGTTCACTTGCTTAAGTGGCTATTTGTAACAGAGTCTTTTAATAAAAGCTCATTAGAGGAGAGCTCCTGCCTGAACCTGATTTCTGAGACAGATGGAGCAGAGCACAAATGCCCAGCATGGCCTGGGCTTTGGGGAGCAGCCCCACGAGGGCACTATTATGGAAGGAGAGAAGCTCTGGGTATTGCATAGGGACCAATTTCAGCTGCTGGAAGGGCTGGTGGGACAGAGGTGAGAAGGGCTCAGGCATTTCCAGCTCCTCCTACTTGCCCTCACTGCTGATTAGTTTGGTCCCCAAGCAAGGAGCAGAGGGTACAGGGTGCTCCCAAGTTAAGATGATGGGATGTTGGTGCTTCTCTGTGCCACTGTGTGCACCCATAGGGGTGCAATGCCCAGCCCTGTGCCACCACCAACACTGTTATGCTAGCCTTGAGCTGCAGTCTGTGTTCAGGGCTTCCTTTATGCTTTCTATTGCAATTTGGCTGAATTTTTTGTTATTTATTCTTGATGCACAGGGTAAAAACAATCTGAATTCTAGGGAAGAGTTTTTTTAAATGCTTGTCTCCTCTGTAATTTTTCTGTCATGTCATAGAGAGGAGCTGCTTGAGATGTTTCAGCAAAGAAATTACTTACTTCAGTCCTAGGTGTTTTTTTTTTGTTGTTGTTGTTATTGTTGGTTTTTTAAATGCCTTAAAAAATTTGCTCTTTGATGTGAAAATTATATGCACTTAGAGATATGCTAATATGAATCTGAATGGAGGAGTGCTGAGCATGGAGAGCAGCTTGTTTCCAGGCTCTCTCCTTCACCACCTGCATCTCAGACAGCCCCAGCCTCATCCATCCCTGTGCAAGTCTCTCTCTATAGCCATGCTATTTACATGCCTATTCCTCATTTAAATTAGGTTTAAAAGCAGATTCTTCATGTTTGCATTGGGAATTTGCCTTTCTTCTTTCTCAAATGAAGAGTTTTATGCCTTTCTGGTGGCTCTGGCTTTGCCAAAAGATGTTGGTGAGATACGGCTCAGGAGATGCTCCAGAACCAGCTGTGCTTTCCATGGCTGCGCCCTCACTGCTCACTGCAGAGCTGAAGCTCAGCCACAGCCCTGGGTCTCTGGTGGTCCCAGGTACTCCCTCGTTTTTGGCTTTGTGTGGATGAAATCTTACTGCTGACTGAGCTAAAGCTGCCTGGCTTGGCCGCCAGTTTTGAGGGGCTGCATGCTTCTGGTGTCTGTCTGCTCTCAGAAATGTTTTGCCTACAGTTTTTTACATATGCAAAACGAGATAAGCTGGTGGAAAAAATGTAGTGGTAGAATAGCAGCCAGGATTGTATCTTCATGTTTACTTCCCTTGCTGGTTTCTGAAGCAGAGCTTGCAGCCTATAAAGGCAGGCTGGTATCATCGCAGCTGGGGATGACGGTTTGCAGCGGTGCCATGCTGTGTGCCCAGCACGATGGCTGAGATGGGAAGAGCTCCTGCAGAAAGCCTGGAAAGCAGGAGGTGTGCTCTTCTGAGAAGCAGGAGCAGCAAGGCTTAACAGGTGCTGGTGACGCCTGTGTCTTTCAGTGTCCCTGTTGCATGGGGCCATTTTCCTGTAGACTTTCAAGTATAGAACCTCAGGCTGGAGAGAAGGGAAGGGCCCTCAGTGCCAGGCCAGCCTGTTGATTTCCCAGCTGTTCTATGGAGCAGCTCCATATCTGTTTGTTGCACTCATGAGTTCAAGGCTTCCCAAGGGACGCACCCAGATTCCTCCAAAGCTTCCAAACCACCGCATGCTCTGACTGCCTTGCATTTGTTTGTGCATTATTTGCTTCCTGGTCTTTTCTAACCAAGAAGGGCACTAAGGATAACCACTAAATTTAAAATGTATCTCAAGAAGTGCAATGCTTATCCACCTATATGGCACCTGAGAAGCTCGCCCCAAAATCTTGGGGATATGACACAGGCAAGTACATGCACCCTTTACACCTGCTCAGGGAAACACCACTAATGAGCTGTGTGGGACTGGTGACTCTTCTCAGTTATGTCCATCCAAGCTCAGCAAAAGCTACAATCCAGCAGCTGGGAGTGGAGCAGTTCTTAACACCCAGTTGGAAGCTTGCTGCACGTTGCCTTTGCTCCCAGCATACACTGCTGGCTATTGGCTCACCCTGCTCCTGCTGTGCAATGTATTGCTGTTCCCAGCCTGGAGTTTGCCCTTTGATTTCCATTGGTGTTAAACTAAATGTTTAATCTAAAACTTGCATGCAAATGTGAAGGCTTGGGTATAGGCTAAGCTTTGCTGCTTTAACTCCTACACCCTAAGTTAACTTAGAGGAATGTAGGCAGCATTTTAACCTTGCCAAAGGGAGGACAAGTAGGCAGATCTTCCTCTAGTAAGTTCAGCTCTGAACAGAGTTGGCATATTTGGGGAGGAAATAACACCCCAGGGTAAGAGTGGAAAAACAAGCTGTATCTATGAAGCTTTGCATGAAATAAATCAATTGAAACCAGCTTTGGCTTTTCCATCACGTGCCGAACTACAGAGCGTGCTGTCTAGGGTTGTGTGGGTAGTTTGGGAAGCTTAGCCTGAGAAGGTTTTATCTAGGGTGCTTGGGTTCTGTATGGGAATGGAGATATTCTGGCTCTTGGGAGGCTGTTAGGGGAAAGGTATCTTAAGTGTCTGAGATGTTGTGCTGTGAGTGTACTTAGAGCTGCAGGTACTTGGCCCATCAACAGTATAGCAATGAATCAAAATGAACACATGCATATGTCCAGTAGAACAAAGGGAGCATTAAACAGGCACTACCCTTTTTGCTGGGGAAGAGCGAAGTTTCAGAGTGCATAAATAAAACCTTTTCCTCTTCTGATAAATGTTCTGAAGGTAACTGGTAGAAACACCAGACAGGTCACAAGCATATTTCAGTTCTGCCCAGTAGAAGGGCTGTGCGGTTGGGTTGATTCACGGCCCTTTGTAATGCCCTGGTTATCCCCTGTCACAGCAGATTTGTGCAGCAAGTGCTACACTGTGTCAGTGCCTTGTTAATATTTTTAGGGGGAACAGAGAACAACCATTTCATAGTTGGCTGATGTCTTTTCTTTCATTTCTTTGGTTATTTGTTAGGGAACGGTCTATACTGAAAGCCTGTGCAGAAATGGTTGTTGATGTGTATATGCTGTGCACACCCAGTGACTTCTGCCATCTTTGAGTTAGCCATCAGTGTGCTGTGAGGGGCTCAGTTCTGTCAGCTGTACCAGCTGTTCAACACAGCAAAGAGATGCTGTGTGCAGGCACACCGGCTGCTACGCTCCTGCTTGCAGCTGGAATGAGACCTTTTGGGATGAAGGGAGGTGATGGACACTGTGCTCTGCTGCTTTGCTGTGCTGAGCTTCAAAGCTGCTCTGTGAAGTACTCATGCTGTGCCTGCAAGTTATCCGTGTCTGAACCAAAGATACTCCTTAGAAGTCCATATTAAGCAACGTAAAGTCAGAACTGGCTGCTCAAGCATGTGCTTTGGTAGGTTTTTCTGACCAGGCAGCAGGAACAGTCCCAGCCATGGCTGAGCTGCCCCCATCACTCCAAGTGTGTTTTGTGCCACAAGCAGGGATGGTGTGGTTGAGATGGGCTTGTGTAGGTGCTGGACCTGCAAAGCTTTCCATTAATCCTTCCTGAGTATCCTTTGTCGTCTGGAGATGCTTGGTAAATCTAACTGGGAAACTTGAAGAAAGTGTATGGTTAGATAATGAATTATGGGCAAGAGATATAAAGTTACAGATTTGTTTATTCATTGTAGCTAAATAGTTATTGATTAACTTACCTGTACTTGTTTTGAACTTGTGCCACTTCTTTCAACATAAGGACGTACTACAGATCCTGTCTTTCTCAGTGTGATGGTTGAGCTCCACAGCACGTATCTATGTAATGCAACCTAGGGTTGCTTCAGAATATTGTTGATGGCTTAGGTTTCTATACATTTATATTTTTATATATTTACTTCTTGTATGGACTCTGAAACATTGCTGAGTATGTATACAGAGGGGAAAAAAATCTTTTTTTTCCTTGGAGAACTCAAGCCAAATGATATGGTTTCTGGAGAGCACTGCTTTTTGAGGACTTAGAGTTACATGGTGTTTGAGTATTGACAGTGGGGCTGTGGGAGCTGGGCACCTGGAAAAGGCATTGGTGTGGAGACAGCTGAGTGAGGTGTCAGTTTTGGCAAGGGGATCAGTGGGGCTTTCCAGAGCTTGCATTTCCATTTTATTTGGGAGTCTGTCACTCAGCAAACACCTTTAACCTGGAGACACCATTTCAAGTGCAGCCTGTTGTCAAGGCTACAAAGAATCGCAGATGTGTGCGTGTGAAGCACTGAGCAAACAGCATGGGGTTTAGGCAGAAGGTTTAGGAGCGGGGTGGTACACAGAATCCCATGCAGATTGCTCACCCAGCTGCAGCCCTTCTGCACTGCAGGTGTTTCCCAGGGGAGAGGCAGACTGCAGGGTGGGCTGGGTGCTAATGGCCTGATCTGTGTCAGGACAAAGGGCCTTTCCCTTCCTTTCCCTTCCACGCTGGGCTGAGATCTGCTTTCCCAGCCCTTCAGCGTAGACATGGTAACATCTGGTGAAGGACCAAATGGGGAATAGCACTTGTGGGAGAACATCAGGAAAAAGATGGAACTCTGAGTCTACTGAGTGGGAGTCTGGTGTTAATTCCCCTTTTTTTTTTTTTTTTCCAAATGGTATTTTCTGAGTAGGTGATAATCACTAGGCTTTTACTATTTAATTAAAGGGCTTAGCAAGGCAAACGATGCAGAGAACATGAAGCCTGGGAGCGGGTGAGAGATGCTCTGTCATGTCCTCGTGGTTTTAATCTGAAGGTTTTAATCCATCTAATAGTCCTTGGCAGTAGTGAATGGGAAGGAAGGCCCAACCCCTGAGGAAGGGGAGGTTTGGAAGGGGAGAAGTGGGTGGCCAACACCATCCTCAACCACCTGGGTTGGTGCAGCTGGAGGAGCCGGCAGCAGCTGTGCTGCTCTGGTCTGAGTGCTGGGAGACAATGCTGTGTCGTCTTCAAATATTGATGTGACCTGCAGATGACGCTTCAGAAATGTGCACTGATGCTCTTCATGTTTCATTGAAATCCCTGAGAGATTTGTCACTGCCTGCTATGAGAAAAATACCATACTCCAAGATTGCTAATTTAATAACTTTCCAGTAGTTGTACTACAAAATGAATGCATACATTAATGTGAGTGTGCAATAAATGTTTGGAGAATTTAACCTAGCGTAGGTTAGTTCTGAGTTTACTTCTCACAGCGCCTGCTGCAACCTCTGCAGCTCCCCAAAGAGACTTGGCCCCTTGGATTGAGAGGGCGTAATTCCTGGATGTCATTTTAATTCTTTAAGCTTCCAAGATCAGTATAAACTTTTGTCTGCTAAATGGTTTTGGAGGTGAAATTGAGGAAAGGAGGGCCTACATATGGAAAGATCCTTCATAAGAGGAAGGCTGTATGTCATGAAGCTGAACCACATTAACTAGTTTCTATCTCCAGCCCATGTTTGGAACCTAGGTGAATATAGTGGTGCTGGTAATTAGTGTGTTCTAGGCAAGGAGGATCATTTAATGCTAAGCTTTTACATTAAGACTGCGGGAAGCGTGCCTGGACTCTCAGCATGAATGTGATCAAATCCATATGAGGACAGGGTTATCAAATTCCCCAGCTTCCCGCAAAAATGTTGTGATTAATCATGCTGAGAGTTGCAATTAGACCAAATAAAAGCAGCATGTTAAAGGAGCAACGAAGGAGGTGAGATGAATGTTATTAATGAGCGGGAGTTCTTGGATTTGTAGTGTTTTTCAGCAGCTCTTGCCTGAAATATGTCAAACAAATAGAAGCGAGATAAATGTAGAATCAGCTGGCTGCACATTACCCACGAGGATTTGAAATGAGTGTTGGGGAGAGGAAGAAAGATCATAATTACCCAAAGGAAAAGGGCTAAATCTGTGGAGTGAAATAATTATTAACGTTAATTGTGGCCATCATTGCACAGATGTGGAAGGCAATGCTGTGAGGTTTTGAATGTGTGCTGTGTTCCAGGATGGTTGGCAGGTTTGGAACGGGCATTTTTGTCCTGCGTAAAGGACACCAAGCCTCCTCCAAACCTTTGTCTCTTATAGGGATATGAACCTGTAGAAGGAGAGGGAATGGGGGAACCTTCAACTGAAAGAACAACACTGGCAAAAAGCATCTTGTAGCCAGGTTGGCCAGTATTCATCTTCCCTTCATGGATTCTTCCATCAGCAGAATGATGCACTGCTGATTATTATCTCTTGTAACTTAATTAAGTTGTCATACAACACCTTTTTCTGGGTTTACTTGAACTTCAACAACTCTTATTTTTTTTCTTCCATTGGTTATAATCTCTGTTTTGGATTGGTTTCATGCTGGTCCTTTCCAGCATACTATGGCTATTCAGCTTTCCTTATCTGCTTTTGTGCTGTGTGCTTGCTGAGATTTATGGGCTGAAGTATTAGATGCAGAGCAGGAAAAGGGGAAATGGAGCTAAAAGCATTAAAATCCTGGAATTCAGGCATTGAAGGAATTAAGTCTTTAAAAGAAATAAGAGGAAAACCTGAACTCAGACCGGTATGTGAAATCCTTGTGCTTGGCCCCTGAAAAAGAACAGTCTGGGACTGCAGTCCAGGCCCTGCATTTCAGGCTGCAGAAAGGGAAACCAACAGTGAACTGTGAGAGATGCCTCTGGTTTGGAAGGGCTCATCCTGGCTGCAGCACCCAAAGGTCTCAGTGGCACCCACACTTAGTTGGAGCCAGGTAATATCTGGCTGTCTCCCTGACTCCTTGTTTGCTTTTACATCCTCTCAGCCACATGAGTGGCTTCCTCAGCTTCAAGGTCAGGTTGGCTCTTCACAGTCTAATGGGGTTTTTGTCATATTTATTGGGTGTTTGTGTATATCTTACCACTCAGCCTTTGAAGCTGTCCTCTCCTGTACCTGTGTCTAGTTTAATTCATCTGCAGTTATTGGCTGTAGTTGAGTATTATGTGGATCTGAATGGTGTAGTTATTAATTTAGCCTTTGGGCTTTTTTATAGGGCTTTAAAAATAAACTGGGATATTGCAGAACAGAGAGGCTAGCAAGGCCTGATTGTGCTGTCTTGTGACCTCTTCCCAGGCAGGCTGAGTTGGCAAAAGACTTAACTACAGAGAACAAGTCATCTCCTCATCTTCTCCCATAAAACAGGGCTCTGTAAAGCCTGAGGTTTGCAGCTGCCAGCTGCAGTAGACCAACAGTTGTACGAGTTTTGAATAGCAGAGATAAAGATAATGACATGTCCTTGCTACTTGGCATTTAGTTGCAGTGATTGTATCCTATAGAATCTGAGCCACTGCTGTTTCCTGTGTCCCCAGCACTGTTCACAGTGTGCTCTGTGTGACAGGACTGATGTTACCCCTCTTGTCAGGTTCCCCCATTTCTGCTTATTGATGATTTTTCCTTATGCTGCGTAGGTGCAGCTACTTACCTGCTTAAATGCTTCCAAAACACTCATTTTAACTAAAACAATGTTAATCCAGAGCAGATGCCTAAGTGCATCTTACAGAAAATTGCTCATGCCTATAGACCTGTCATCGCTCCTCTCGCAGGCACGTTTGTGCTGCTCACGTGGTGGCCACCTGGAGCTGCTGGTAACATGATGGTGATGCCCAAAGTCCTGCTTTGGTTCTCCACCAAATGAGATTTCTTCCTGTGCTCTGTATCTTTTTTTCTTGTGCATGGGGGGCCATGCAAACCCATTTCCATGATCTGGATGTCAACATGAACCTGAAGTGCTTCTTGTCTAAGAAAATTGTTATAGCAAGATGTGTAAGCTGTGCCAGTGGCAGGGTTTGCTGGCTGCCTTGCTGTCTCTTCTAGGAGCTGCTCTGCAGTGTGGTGGCTGTTCTGACTCACAGCCTGAAGAAGCAGCTCAGTTCTTGTGTAGTCCTCAGCTTTATGAAATGCTCCTTGATACGGCCTCTGCTCCTTGAAATGGCCTTTCCTTGGACTGCAGCTTTTAGAATCACTGCATGCTTGGGACTGCCAAGTCCTTTGTGAATGCAGTCCCCCTGCTGGGAAGTGCCAAATGGTATTTGAGTTCGGGGAAGAAAAAATGCAATTGGGAATGTAGTGGGAACATCCTATCCAGGCAGTGGGTTCTGCTGTGGCTCTGCTGTTGGGCTGCCTCCCCAGCTCTGCGCTGTTGCACGTAATTAGCATTGCTCTCCTGCCCTCTCCTCTGCACTAATTTTCAGCCCCATTGGCAACATCTCTACACACGCTATCTCAAGTGGTCAGAGTTCTCCACCCATGGCAGCCTTGATTTTCTTCTGCCGCACTACATGGGAGAAGCTTAAGACACCTCAAGTGGACTTTATTTATTCTGTACCTTGGCCAGAGGGGAGACTGCTAATGCTGTGATGTGAATGACAGCAAAATAAATAAATGCACTAATTGCTGCTGCTTTACCTTGGAAAGGATTCTTGCTTATGAAAACATCTCAATAGGTGTTAAAAAAAAATAAAAAAAATAAAAAATAAAATAAAAAAAGGAGGGCCAGATTAGCTGTCTGTCCTAATGAGCCATTAACACAAGCCTGTTTAAGATAGAATAATAAAAAATCCCCCCTGCTGAACCCAAATGAAGTTCTCATGTTGAGTTCAGCATGCTCTGGGCGATGCTCTTCTTTGTACAGGAGTGGTGGTGAAATGGAGTGTGTGGGACTGGAGGAGAGGCAAGGCAGAGGTAAATCAAGTTGATGCTGTGAAGGAATTCACACCCGCCAGCACTGTGTGCATGGCTGTAACCACGTTCTTCTGCTGCTCGCGAGCCAAAAAATTGACACAAAAAGAAATGACGGGGGGGAAAAAATGCTAATCACCATCTTTCCTTTCATATAAATGTGTTAATGGTTTAGTAAGTGTTTCCAAAAATGTGTGTGTGGGATTAAAATAGAAACCACAGCCAAGTTTAAAATGAGCTCTTGGCTGGAGAGCAGACAGTAGTGCATGTCCTTGTGCTGCGGCTCCAGTGGTGGAGGGGATGTGTGGGAGCACACTGGGGCAGTGGGATGGGAATGGGGTGAACGGGGGGCACTCTGCTGGTGTTTGGGGAGCTCAGCCATCCTGCTTCATAGGAGCAGTGCTCTGCATGAGCAAAAAGTAACACGTTCTGAAGCATGCAAGTGTTGCCATGGAAATCGGGTGTTGTTACTGGGAGCAGGAAAAACATGAATGATCTGAGAAACCATGGGTTATTATAGCTTCCTACCCTCTGCTCTGCAAAACCCTCACCTAAATTATTTAATTATGGTCTAGCAGTTGGCTGTGCATGCATGCTGTGGCTGGAGCCGAGCAGAGAGGCAGGTATGCAATTGTACCATGCTGAAGCTTGTAGCCCATGCACTCCATCATTATGCTGGTCTGCAGTGCTGGCTGTGGGTATCCATACTGGACCTCCCTGGAGAATGCAGCAGCATGTGACCAGCCCCAGAACACCAGGAAGCCATGCCAGTGCCATCACCTGCAGCATCCCAGGGACACAGGGCAAGTGGGGGGAAGCCTAAGGAATCAACTCCAAAAAGATCAGATGGGAGCTCTGTTGAAATGGGTGCAGCAGTGCATGGAAGTGAAATGGTGTTTTGGAACTGCAAGTTGAAATATATTTAACAGCAATGAAGGCTGGAGGTCTGCATTGGAAATGGCAGCACACTTGCTGCTTCCACAGTTTTATTTTAAAGTCAAGATACTGAAATTGCCATTCAGTGTGCCTTCTGAGAGTTGCAGTGCCCCCTGAAACACTGGGTCTGTAATAGCTGAAAGGCTGCAGAGCGGGTCCTGCAGGAGCAGTCTGGGAGCTACTGGAAACTATGGGGTTTACCTTTGGCAGCCTGGTGACTGAGTGTGCAGTGCCCTGTAAGGATGTAGCTGCAGTTTGAAGCCACTCTTGTCTGTGCTTCACAGGCAGCTGTGCTCAGCTACAGGAAGGGAAATAGAATTTACTTCCAAGGATGTTTCTGCTGTCTGTGAACTTGTATATTTGAGTTTGCTTTGAAGAGCCAAACCACTCAACCATATCTGGGTGGCAGGTGATGGAAGGCTTTGGTGCAAGGTGGCACAGTGCAGGTGAGAGCTGAGCAGGGATGATCTGGCTGAGTGACAGTGGTGACCTCATGGACACTGCTGGGCAGCATGTGGCTATGGGGAAGGACCCAGTACTTCCACTGCACTGGGGTATTTTTGGTGTTGCTGTGATTAACTTTCTACCATTGGCCTCCACCTCTGTGCATATAAACTTGAGCCGTTCCTTTAGTAGAGGTCTCAGAGCATCATCTTACAAGGCGGAAAAGAATTTTCATTTATAATCCATGAGCCCTATTCAACCATGGGCTGTTCTCCCCCTCCCACTGCCAATAGGCCTCTAAGTGAACAAACAAATGTCTGGAAATACAAGCAATTTAGCTCGGAAGAGATATCATCAGCATGGTTCAGAGGTTAATGGGCATGGAGGATTTATAACAAACCAGGCCTGTAAAGAACAAAAAAGAAAAAAGGAGGAAAGGAAAAGTGGGGGGGGGGGAAGAGGGGAGGGTGTAATCTAGTTGACATCTATTGTTCTTTGTGTAACAGCTCATCTGTATTCTATCTGGTCGAGGGTATTACAATGAGAATTCAAAAACGTGTGCACGTGCACACGCACGGCTCTCTGTGCGCACATAGATGGGCTCGTATAAACTGAAATATAACGAGGGAAAAAGCCCCTGTAAGTTCGAACCAACAACAGCAATCCATATATCTTTATTTGCTGCCAACATCCAAGCGCTGAACTCTCGAGGAGCCTGGATCTCTGCCATCATCTGTCCGTGTCTGATCTCTTTGGTAAATACGACGGCTGCCAAGAATGAGGCAAACGCAAAGCACTCGCAGATTAGAAAGAAACACATGGCAGCCACTGACCTGCTGAAATCATAAAATACATCATGAAGTAAGAAAAGAGGGAAACAAATCATCCTCTCAGGGACTGCCCATCTGCTCGCATAAAGCCGCAATCATTATTGCAAATAAATACATTCAGACTGGAGAAGCCTGGGAATAATTTAGGGGGTGGGCTATCAGTTTTTGCTTTTCTTTTTCTTTTTTTGGAACCCTCTGGAAGTTTTCCTACATAAACACGATGATATCATCAGGCAGAAATAGATATCTATCAATTGTACCCTTCTTAATTATGTAAAGAGCGAGCCTTTATTTTATAGGTGTAATTATAAAAAGCAATTACCTCCAGGACAGGATGGGGCCATGGTGCTGGAAACAGAGCCCTGCGAAATGGCAGCTCCATGTTTTTTCAATGGAGGGTGGATGTAGAGGTATTTACTTCATCTGAAAGGCTCTGCAAAGAGAACGGTGTCTGTGTTTTTGCTGTGAAACGAAGGAATAAGGCAAATGGCTTCTATTAGATAACTTAATCATGCTTTGCTATTTATTTTTTTTCTTGATGCTCCATAGGGCTTTATCCAGGTATTAAATTCAAGGACACAACTTGGGTTGGATCTTTTTCAATTTTGGGCTTTCTGGATTAAATTTTACCCTAGAGGCCTGGTGTGCATACAGACCTTGCTAAAGCCCAGAGTGAAGGGGTGAAGCAGGGAGGGCTGGCACGGGAGGAGAGAGCTGACAGCTGGAGCGACATGCAAATTTTGTCATCTCTTTTCTTCATTATTTTCTTTCCTCTTGTTCCTTTTCATCAAATTGCTCTGGAAACCTTCCCTGCAGGGGTTATCCTGTATTTCATAGTGCTTGCCTTCTCCTTGAGACAAAGGTGCAGTTGTGAGGCATTTGGTGCCTGGTTCTGCTGAGATGGTTTTCCTTAGTGTGTGGAGTGAAAGCTGTGCATGGTGTGTGTTGGCTGCATGGGGCTGTGTGCTCAGGATGGGTCCTGTGCATCCCCATCTCTCATGTTGAGCTATCTCCATCACCACCACGGCACTCAGAGAAATGCCTTTTCTCTTTAGTGATCACACATGTTCCTTTTGAAATAAGCAAAGGAAGGTGTTAAAAATATCAAAATGGGGAGCAAAAGGTGCTTGCATGGGTTGATTCCCTCCCATTTGGCCAAGCAGCTGAGCGTGTTCCCTCAGACCTGTGCGTTCATCCATACACATGCTCACAAAACCAAGCAGTGTCTGCCAATGGGGTCGGTGTGGAGGGATGCCTTCACATCTCACTAGTTGTCCCCAGGGGTCTCAGACCAGCAGCATTTCTGAGAGGCCCTTGGTCGCATGAGAGCTATGCCACTTGTCTTGGGGCAGGACCTTGCCAACTGCATCCATGCATCCTCCCTACTCCATACAACCAACTAGCTTCCCCTACAGCAGGGAGGAAATGCAGCAGGAAACACACCACAAGTTCAAAACCTTTCCAGTTCCATTTTGGAGTTTCAGGAGTTAAAAGAACAGCAGTTATACCGAGAAAGGCTTTTTTTTATGAGATGACTTAGCAGAGTCAGGAAGAAAATGAGGAAGAATCCCCCAGTGCCAAAGGCAGGCTGGCTGAGTGACCCCTACTTGCTGGGAAGCCAGCAGGGTGGCTGGATCTTGTCACGATGTGTTAATGTATAGGTTCCTCCCATATACATGGAAGTGAAGATTTTGTGCCTGATGCCAAGCAACTCTAAAAGCACAGGGTTTTTCATCGCTGTGAGCTGCTGCTCCTGTTATGTTGTTACGCCTTTAAAACTGCATGAGAATCCCTGCTTTCTGGCTTCTCTGAATTTATTTTTAATACTCCTTGTCTGTTCATTCTTCTGCTTTATACCCAAACTCCTCTGGGAGCCTTTTCTGTGGGTACAGCCCAGCACAGACTGCACAGTGCCAGACAGCAGAGTGGCACCTGGCTGCTCCTCCTGCTCAGTTACAGACACTGACAGTGGTGGGAGCAGTCCCCTGAGCATTTGTTGGCACATGTTATTTTCCTTGGATTTATGAGCATCTTCATACACTTTGCAGTTATATTCTGATCTTCTAATTCTCCTTGTTTCTCTATAGGGCTAAGTTAACATAAGAAATTGAACCTTTGCTTAACTCTTTGCCCAGTTAGCAAAGAAAATCAGTTCTCCTTCTCACCTGTCCTGCAGGACTGGAATTGCTGCCTGGTGTTTTTAGTAGATGGCTCCTTACCAGTATTTATTAGTTTGTGGTATGGCAGAATTTCCAGTTTTCTCCCTTGCTTCGTGCCAAACTTTTTATCCTCAGTGACAATGGGAATCCAGATATATAACATGGGCTGTAATATGTCTTCTTCAGAAAATAACAAGCCAACCAATTTATCATATTTTTAGTTTCCTCTTTATGCATCCCAGGGGATGCTCTGTTTTGTTTTCTTTTGCTTTTTTTTGTCTCCGTTCCAAGATTAGTGATGAAATGACATAACTTATCTTCCTTATTCCCTCAAGATACTGCATTTGCACGCTTGCCATGCTGCAACAGCTAAAGCTCCTCGTTCCCTGGGGGGATGTTGTCTCCTAGTCGCTCAAGCCTTTGCAGGACTGCATGCCAAGCTGTGCTGCCTGAAACACTCCAGCTCTCATATGGCCACAGAGAGGGAGTGCAAGATACAGCTTTGCTGTGGCTTTGCTCCAGTCTCCCCTTGTCATGTTCCTGCTCCCTTGGGAGCTTGTACCTTGCTGTAGGGCCTTTCACAGCTTGCTTCCCTCTTCTGACTCCCAAAACATTGTCCAGTGCAAATGATGAAGTGATGTGGGTATGTATAAGTGACCACAGCAGATGGCAGATTTCACTTACAGTGTGGGCTCTGCATTGTGGCACCCAATTGGCTATTTTCCATGTACAGACTGGGGCTGTGTGCTGAGATGCTGGCTTTGGCGTGGTTCTCCTTCTCAAATGATCATTTAAGGCAGCTAACCTGAATTTTTGGGTGACGCTGGATGTTTGTGGGAATAGCCTTGCTGTAAATGGTTGCTAGGACAGTTGCATCTGAGGACAAGCTGCTTGTTGATAACCAAATGCTGTCAGTCTGAGGGCCTGGTTTTGCCCTCTCCCTGCCACCCTGCAAGCAGAGGTGAGATGGAGTTGCATCATTTTGGCACAAAGCAGGGTTGTGGCTTCAGAGCAGCATGCTGCAGGTGTGAGTCCATGTGGACTAAAACATGCAAGGCAGCATGCAGGCGTTTGTTGAAAGCTGGAACAGATCCATATCTGTTTTCTCCCTCACCTTTAGTAGCCTGCTTGGATGGTTTAAAGGAAAGCTGGTCACGTGCCAGATCACACGCTGATGAACCATGTTGGGCTGTTATGAAAATTATTGCATTAAAAGCATAACATTGGCAAGAAGCTTCTTTAATAGAGCATCCTGGGGAAATTATGCACCTCACTTCAGCTGAAAGCAAGAGCTTGCCTCAACCCCTCTGCTATGAACACGCTTCCCTTCCTCTATGGTTGAGATGTGCTCCCATCCCAGCGCAGGGCTGGAGCCCAACTCCTTCCTCCTCTCTGTGGTGTAAGAGACCTGTTTTGCTCAGGAATTTGGGGCTGTGGGACTGGTGCACGTTCTTACACAGATACATTGTGCTTGTAATGGAAACACATTGCTTTCTGCTTAAAAGCCATGCATCAATCTCTGTATCAGCTGTGAGACACTGAGATATAGATCTGCGTCTTTGGTCTTTAGGCCATGCAGGAAAATAATGTGGCAGACACCTCAGAAACATCAATGGATGTCATCATTGAAGTGTTGCATCAAAGCCAACTTTGTCAGCTGTCACTGAGCCCAAGTGATGTGCTCGTGGTGGAGTGATGGAACACCCCAAACTCTTGGGATAGGAGCATTTCATCCATGGGTAGCCCATAGCGTCTGGGCCTGCAGCACCTCCATACCCTTGGGAAGCCCAAGGGCAGAACCCACCTGTGGAGGCTTCATGCCACAGTGCTGGGGTCTGGGGGAGGACCCACAACTGTGTCTGTCCCACATGGGTGGAGAAAAAAACTGGGTTTGGTACAGTGCAGTCTTGGGGAAAAGCATTTTCTCACCTAAAACCATTCTTCAGAAACATTGAGATATTTTTGGAGGAAAAAAAATCCTAAATTGTACTCTATGAATGTACTTGTAAATCAGGATTGTATCCTGTAAGATGGGAACAGCTGGGCTCTGGATATGGTGGGGGAGAATAAGGACCTGGGAGGCATAGGAAACATTTGGAGGGGTACTAAAGGGGACAAAAGAGGGATTGCTCTGGAGCTGCCTGCGTCTAGGGCAGGGGTTGGATGGGCTGAGCCAACAGCACTGACCTGCTTCCCTCTGACACAAGTCCTAACTGCACGGGGCTGCTAATTTCACCCTAAACTCTTGCTTACAATTTCTGAGATGGGCAAACTGTCTATGCAGTTGGGAAGGAAGAATGTGTATGTCTGTCTGCTTTATACAGATGCAGAAATGCTCTTGTTTGCCGCTGCCTGGCAGCTTTCTGTGAGCTTTGACCAAGTGCTGTGCTATTCCCAAAACTGGAGCACAAACCAATGTCACCTATTGCAGTTGCCTTAACAAGCAGTCCTGGCAGCAGGATGCAGCTCCAGTTTTGTGGTGCTGCAGAATATGTGCCCCAGGGTCAAAAGGAGAAGGAAGGGTCTGTCCCTGATGCCTGTACCTGGGACAGAGGCTGGCTATGACCCTTTGGGGATATATGGTCCTTTGCAGTACTGTAAAGGAAAAAACAACAACATTAAAAAAAAAAATCGCAGCTCATTCATACTGGGGCTTTGGACAGGTGTTAAATCCCTAGCACAGACCATCTTGTGCATCTGTGTGGCTGCTGCGGGTTTGCCTGCATGGGCCACCTGTCCCTTTACGTCTAACTTTATTCTTTGCTTACATTTTCCTAAATGCCTTAGGCAAACAAATGTAATTCTCTTAATGAAAAATGCATATATTTCTGTTAAATGGATCTAGCTGTCACTGTGTGGCTGCATTTCCCCCTTTCAGGGCTTGCTAACAGGCTGGGCTCCGCACATGTGCCGCATCCATCATCTGTCATGAGTGTGCGCCGAGGCATGCAAGGATCCGAGCACTAACTCTATTTCCTAGCAACCAGAGGAAACCATCACACACCACTATTTTCCCTCTGTCAGCAGGATTGCTCCAATTTATGTAACCTACAAAATGTGTGTTATCACCACAACAAACCATATATTCTGAGGCGTTATTTACAGCCCGGTAATCAGAGATGCATCCCTGCAGCCTGGTGCCTAATGCTTCCTTGCTTGGGACTGTGGTTGGTTGGAAACCTCATGCAAGTGTGGTTAAATGCTTCTTTGACAATGGTGCTAACCACTTAATTATTGAGGAAGAGAGCAAATTGTGTGTTGCGTGCTGAAGTATTGAAAAATAGCTGAAGCAACCTTGATTTGCAGGCTAGGGAGAAGGATTCCTACCTGCAAATAACTGAGTGGGATGTGTCAAAATGGACTGCTGGCAATAATTAGCTCTACAAATGACAAAGCTGGAAGTGTGGAGGAGTAAACTCATCCTAGGGCATGTCTGATGGAAGCAACACTGCTGCAGTAGTGCTGGGAGAGAGAGCTCTGCCTCACTGCAGAGGCTGCTCAGCAGCTCCACACGGACTGCCTGAAGCCTCTGCAAGCGGTCAGCCTGTTTGGGTCATGCAGACCTCTGGGTTCTGTCCTTGGGATGCCCTGGTCCTGCTGGGCAGCCTCTCTGGTTGGCTGGAGCCCACCCGGGTGCCACCTGCCAGGGCCAGGCTGTGATCCAATTAACTTTTCAGGAAGAAAAAGGGCTTCTGGCTCTTTGGCGCATTTGTAAATCACAAGAAGCAAATGATTCAATCAGCAGATGAATATCAAGAAACCTTAGTGAGCAGCTTCTGCATCACCAGCCCGTTTAACAGCAGATTGAGCTGCAGATTACTGAGACATTAGAGCACAGTGTGATGCATCACAGCGTAAATGGGAAGGCTGAAATCAGCGCAAATTTCCTGGAGAGCTGCTTTATTTTCCTGTAATGCCAAGCCCATTATAGTCCAAAGGTTCTTAAATAACTCTTCTAACAGCAGATAATTTTACAGACTATGGCAAAAAAAAAACCGAGGACTACAAAAGGAGACAGAGATGAGGGAAACACGGTTTCGGAGAGTTCAATAGAATAGGAGAGCTGTGCAGCACGAGGGAGCTCACAGACTCATAAAGGCTCATTATGTGAATGCTGCAGCGGTCTAATCCAGAGCAGATTGCCCACGGGTATCTGCTCAGATTAAACACCCTGGTGGTGTGCCGCCTACTGCGAGGAATGGCATCACACTGCTAAACCCATCTCCAGCCTGCATGCTGGCATGATAATGATGATGCAGAGAGACCACAAAAATGTCAAGGCTGAGCCCAGCAGATGAGCAGGCAGTGCCAGCCTGACCTGCAGACCCACAAATGCTGGCTGCTGCCAGCCCACGCACATTTGGGTTTTGACAGTGATGCAGAAGCTGCTCAGGCTCTGAGCGTGATGGATGTGTCACCTTCAGGATGCATAAAGGCATCTGTTGCGTCACTTAAACAGGAGCATGGTAGGCTGTGGAGTTGTTGTTTGCTCGTTTGTTAGCTATTCAGCTCGAAGTAGTGGAGCCTATTTACATGTGTAGCTTATTATTTGAAAGAAGGCAGCATGGTGCATAATGTGGCCTCTCAGTTAGAGCTGAGCATCACGGTAATGATAAAACAAGCCTGAGAGAAGGAAACACTTATTTTTCTTGGCTGAAGCTGTTCCCTATTGGGATAGCAGCCTTGCCAGCTGCCAAAGGTGTTTACTGCTGAGCACACTGGCGCTGCTGGGGTCCCAAAGGGTCGGGAATCCAGCTTCATGGTGTTGCAGGTTTGTCCTGTTCTGGCTGGGACAAGCCCGAGCTTCTCTTGGTGGCACTGAGCAGCCCATACACTCCCTGCTGCTCTCAGCTGTCCTCATATTGCTTGCTCCTCCTGCATGGAGCCGTTGGTGGGTGAAGTAAGAAGCTTAAAAATAACCTGCCAGAACCAAAAAAGCCTGGGGGGTATTTTTAGCTTGTAGCATTTCCCTGTGTGATTCACCACGTGGCCTGTGTGTGTGGCTGAATCAGCCCTGGTAGGGATGAGATGCAGGCAGAGGACAGGTGGTGGGGATGGTATGAGGGCTGCTGAGGCATCCCCTGCGCTCTTCAAGAGCTCTCCTCTCACCCCCACATCTCCTCCAGCGTGAGGCTGTTTTGGAAAAACACACTTTGTAAGCACTCTGGCATAGTTTGGTGTTTTTTGGAGGCTTTATTTTGTTCCCTTTGTAAGTCCAGGTGCTGAGGCCAAGCAGGGTGCTGAAGGAACCAAGGGGCTCCTCCTTGCCCGCAGCACTTTTTGCTCGATGTTGTTTAATGCTGAATGATTTCAGCGTGTAATAGCATTACCAGGGCTTTGGGTTTGTTGAAACAGTTGCAGCAAATTAAACCTACTGGGGGCCCTACGAGCATGTGCGTGCTTGGAGCAAACCTCAAATCTGCCACCCTCTTGGGCTGCATTCCAACCCCTGGGAGCTCACAGCTGTTGGAACGGTTCCCTGAAGGATTTGTTTCTCTCTATTTACAGCTCAGCCACTCGCTACTCCCAGCTTCTGCAGGCACAGCTCCACTGCTAGCAGTGGGATGGCTGCTGTGAGCAGGGGATGCTCTCCCACTTATTTTGATTTGTATTGGTTTTGTTTCAGCTGACTTTGGCGAGAGATTTACGCGCGGTGGTTTTGGGACTATCATGTTTTAAATGAGGGTAATCAAGCCAGCACACTGTGAGAGCCAGAAAATGCAACAAAAGAACTCCTGAGTGTGCTGCAATTCTGCCTGTAGTAGGTTGTACTTGCAATTACCAGGATATAGTTTAGCAAAAACCAAACTTCACATTCCTTATAGGCGTTAATTGCATCCCTTCTTCTCCCAAGAGTGCAATCTGGCGTCCCCCAGGGACTTTTGCAAGCTTTTCCAAGGAGGAGAGAGTGAGTGAGACAAAGTTTGCTGCAATATCCACACATATTTTGAAGTGTTTCTATCTTGCACCAATACCCATCTGTGTATTTCTGTGTAAGCAGCTTCAATTCTAAGCTCTGATGTGCTAAAATATGTCCTAGACAGTTTTGATGAGACACATCACTCCTAGATATGCATGTTAATGATAGGCTGGCTGCCCAAACTCCCAAGGAAGCTATGAACAGGGTGCATAACCTGGGTGTAGAAGCAAGTCATTCCAAGGACTGCAGTATGGGGCTATGTCCTGCATCTGAGCTGCTCTTGCCATCTGTGCAGGACAAGCTAATGCAAACAAAACAAAACAAAAAAAACAACACCAAAACTCTTTTATTGCACTTTTCCCCAATAAGATCTTTTCAAAGAAAGCCTGCATCACTATCTTTTATTCAGGGTTTTTATGTTACTAGTTCCAGGTAACTGATGTATGTGAGAGTTGTTCCCCCTTAAGACACTGCAGCCTATTGTGTGCTGTCTGTATGGGGCTCTGAGTTACTCATCCCCATGGCTTGAGCTGCTCCCACAGCTGGGCCAGGAGCTGGGTCAGGTCCTGCAGCAGGATGAGGAAGGAACAGGAGGAGCACAGGATGCAAAGGGCTGCTGGCTCTGCCCACACCTGAGGTAGCCTTGCCACAGCGTCTCTCCAGCTTTGCTGTAGTTGCTGCTGTTATTAATTAGCAAAGTGCCTGTGAAATACAAGAAGCCGATCAACGTTTTGGTGGAGTTGGGCTGCAAAATTCTTATTTCCATGGAAACCACTCCCTCTCTAGGGAGGCTTGTTCCCAGACAACGGGCCTCACTGTGCCACAGGGCTGGGAGGGCAGCTTGAGGTGATGCCATGAAGGCGAGCAGCTCCCATGTCCTCACTGCTCACATGCAGTTGCTCCGCAACTACACTCACAGCCTCCGCATGCATGTGTCAGCCTTGCCAGTACTGGCTGGCTCTGCACAGAGCTACAAATAGTCCTTTAAATACAAATGATTGAGGTTAAAGGCTTTGCAGTACATGGGTACAGTGCTTCAGTTGTAATTAAACAAGAGAGTCGCAGCCTTGAGCCCTTGCCGTGTCAGTGTGACAAGCAGAGGAAACAGCCTCTGAGTGGCAGTGGTGAATGAGCATAAGGCGAGGAGGCCTCCCAGCTGGCAGATCCCACGGGCACAGCATCACCCCTCTGCATGGTGGGCTGCAGGGCACAGCGTGACTGCAGGAAGGGACCTCAGAGCCTGGAAGCTCAGGGCACAATGCATCTGCTCACAGGTCCTGGATAAAGGCAGAAAAAAGCCAAACAGAATTAGCTTGATGAAATCAAATTGGATTTTTATTTTTAATTTTTTGCTGAGGAGATAGGAAGATAGTCTTATATCAAAAGAAGTTTGTCATTAGACCTGAAACAAAGTTTTTCCTTAATTTCCTCCTTAATATACCTTTCCATTGTTGTATGCACACCAACATCAGCGTGATGTTTTTAATAACATGTAGATGGAAATGCTCTGCTTCTAATAACAAGAAAGCTCTGAGTCACTGGTCTGTGACAGAGGCTAGCAATTTGCAAAATTAGACACAACCTTTCAAAACAAGTGACCCCATAAAACTGTGCCAGGTCAAAGTCAATCTGGCTTGTTTTTACATGAAATTTGTCTCAGCACAAACAAATCCACAAAGGGTGCTTCTGGGCTGCAGCGTACATTTAAGCAGTGCTTAATATCTGTTAGTACTTCGTGCCTTTGAAGGAGAGCCTTAAACTTTCATGTTCAGGTGACTGCTTTTGTAAAGAAGATAGTGTCAATTAAGGGTGCGAGGAGAGAGCTCATCAGAGGCTTCTGTGCAATGTCATCACTACAGTAATGAATGCAACCTGCTGCCTGGGGAGCCCTGTGCCCTGCTGGGCTGCTTGGCTCAGGATCTCCAGCTCTTTCATAGGCAGCTTTGAATAAAAGGCTTTGAATAGTTAAGTCTGAAATCAGTGGATGTAGGAGTATTATCTTTCCTCTGCCCTCTCAGCTTCTGCTTGTATCCTAAAGCATCACTGATCTGAGGATGGAGTGCTTGCCTCCATATGTCTGCTTCACACAAGGGACAGCCTCAGAAAGCCACAGGACAGGCTATGACACTAGGTTTGATCTGCACATGAGGCTTTCCGTTAGCATGGGGAAAATCTGTCCATTGTAATTTCCTGCCAGTGGGTAAACCCTGCTTGTCAGACCTCATTAGCTAAAAGGCTGCTCCCATGAGGTGACTTTGTACTTCTGCTCGCTGCCACCCAACAGGGAGCCCACAGCCCTTGCTGAATGCTGTGCCACTTGTACTCCGTTTTCCAGGTTGTACCCAACAAATTGTTCCTCATTCAGAAAAGGTGAAGAAGACAGTCCTAGAGGCAGCCAGTCTGGCTGTGTGACAGGGTTAGTTTGATGTGCTTGCACTGCTCTCAGTCAAGGTCAGGTCCTCAGCTGGTTTCTATCTCAGCAGATGAAGGCTTTCCAGAAGTGACAGCAAGGTTCTGGCTCCAGCATGCTAGTGGATCGTCCACAAATGGTAGTTTCAAAGGGAGCTTTGGGGTTTGCACAATGCTGTGTTGCTCTGCTTGTTGCCGGCATCCTCAGGGTTCCTCAGGCAGAGCTCAGTTGTTCCTTCCCTGAGGCCATTCCATCTGGTTAGGCCAGAACAACATGCTTCTATCAGCTTGGTGTCTTTCCAGGTTTGCTCCCTTAATTGTTATAATTAATGCTTATTTTATTCAAAGTGTCAAATTGCTTTGCTATGAAGCAGAGTAAAGCACTTCACTCTAGAAAACAAGACAGTATATTTAATTGATATTGAGCTGCAGCCACTAATGGATTTTCAAAATACAATAATCAAAAGGAAATCGGTGTAACGTGACACGGAATTAAAGTGTTCTGACATAATATCCAGTGACCTCACCTGGCATATTGTACGGCCGTGACTGCTTTTGTCATGAAATAATACAAAAACAAAATTAATAATTTTCAAGCAAAATAGCCACAAAGCAATAAAAATCATTTTGGGAAGAAATTCTGTAGCTGCCAGCTGCATCCTTGCTGCTCTATGAGGAGAGGTGGCCTCAGTGATGGAGCTCCCTTTTGTCACTATACTGCGGAGAGGGCTTGGTCGCATTTGCTCAGTAGTGGGAAAGCACACTTGGAGCAATGCTGGAAGCTGGGGGCTGCAGAACAAACCCTCTGTCTTTGCAGGATACAGCTGCAGGACATGAGGAGCATAGCCCAAAAGCAAACGAGGTGAGCACAGACCCCGGGAACCTTGTAGTGTGAGAACCAGCTCTGCTATTCAGCCAGCCTTCTCATTTCCTGTTGGTGCTTAGCTTCCTCAAGGCTTTTTGTTGCATTCACCTTTGTTGGGTTAAATATCACCCGACAGCTGTGTTATGAATCTTGTCACTTTCTCTCCAAAGGTTTTCTTGAGGTTTTTCTCCCTGCTGCCGTGGAAATGCCCCTCATTTGGAGCGGGTACCAAGCCCTATCTGAGCAGGCAGGTGAGCAGAATGCTATGAATGCTGTTTTGCAGCCAGTCACTGTTGTAGCAAGCGAGAGATGCCAGCCTGGGAGCAGTTGTGCTGCCTATGCTGAACGTCAACTCATGCTTGAACACTTCGCTGAATCTGATGGACTCAAACATGTGCTAAGTGCTTTGCTGAGCTGGGTCTTTCTCCTGATTTATGCCAGGGCAGATTAAAATAGAATCAACCCCTTAAGTGGTCTGTGCAGTGTTGTCAGCAGGCTGGGGCACAGCGTCTGTGCTTCTGTTTTAATTAGAGGTTCCACCTATTTACGTGGAATCGATCAATCTCTGCACAAAAACATCTTTGCTGCTGATTAGCGCCGTGCTGCAGACAAACGGCGTTAAACACAAATGACTTTTTGGAGAAGTGATTTATCTATGTGGAAATGAAAACTACCATTATTTTAACCGATGCCGCTGTGTGATTGATCGCACTGGGCTCCAGCATTGACTCTACACGTGGAGCAGTGCAGGCTTTGCAGCGGTGCCGGTGCCAGCGGTGATGTGATGGGTACCAGGGATCCCAAATTGCTGGGGCTGGGCTTTGTGGACTAGGGCTGCTCAGCTCAAACCTCTGAAACTGCGTTCATTAGATCGTGCGTGGAGCAGAAATGAGCTGAATGTGGCTTCACTTATAAATTCTTAGTGGGCTGAAGGCTAATGGGTGCTTTAATGGAGAAATGCAGCATTCCAGTGTGCTGGAACAGCAATAAGGGAGTCTATGGGCCATCGGTAATATACTCCTGGTGATTAAAATCACTCTTCTCCCAGACCCGTGTCTCTCAACGCACTCAAGGCATTTATTAGTGGTCCATTATATGCCCACTTCTATCTTACTGCTTAATTTGAACGCTAATTAACATCATCATACTTTCTAAAGCACAAATGGCACTTGGTAGTATTTCATTAACTCCAGGCTCTGTCTGGGAGCAGTAAGAGCCCAGGTTTCCCTTAAAAATGCCTCGATGGTTTCCCAGGGCTGCAGTGGCAGAAGAGCCCTGCGTCCACGTGGTCCCATCCTCCAACTCTCCCTGCTGTGAGGGAAGTTTGTGGGAAGTAAAACCATGACTTCATTTCCCGAAATGCTCGGGCAGTAGCCAGCAGGCTGCCTATATGTCTAAACATGAGCTTAATAACTTTGCTGAAGTGGGGCCCGAGGCTTGGCTTTGAGGCTGCTCCCAGCTCTGGGTGGGCTGAAGCTGGGAAGGCAGAGCTCACCCAAAATACTGTGGTCACTGTGCCTCTCTGAAGCAGCCTATATGGATCTGGAGACTTTTGGAGCATCTATCCTCAGGTGTCTCCTCTTTGAAGTGGACAATATTTATTTTCCTTTCAAGTTCCCATGAAGCTCTATCTCTGCTCCCTCCCTGGGCAAAGCAGGGTCCTTAGTGATGTCCCCTTAGCAATGGATCCTGTTGGGATGTTGGCTTCATATTTTGCAAAACCAGAGCATATCTGCCCTGTGCTGCAATTCCCAGGTCCTCTTCTGGAGGACTGCTGCCTAGACACTTACTCTGCATCTTGTACTTGCACAGCTAGTTATTCCTATTCAGTGCAATAATTTCTCCTGCCAAATCCTTCTTAGCAATCACTTAAGCCTCTCTACTGTCTAATCACCTCTATTTCTAGTCTTTCTTCTGACACAACAATAAAGAACACCCATTTTGTTAAGTCTGGACTTTGATTATAGTGAGCCTTAGGGGGAAATGTGCTGCAGGACAGTGAGGTGTTCCCATCCCTAGAGCCCTGTCCCAGCACTGGGGCTGTCATCTCCCCCCTGCAGAACATTTGGGGCATCAGAAGCTCTCTTTGCAGTTTCCTCACAATTTTAATACAGCGATACCCGAGGGGAGGGAGCGCAGCACACCATCCCCTCGCCTCGCAGGAGCTCATTTCTCATCTCTGCAGTGCTTTTGTCGCCATCTCCTTGGCGCTGCTGTAAGTGAGAAGCTAGGGGCTGGGTAGTGCAGCATCCCTCTCCTCAGGCATTAACACTTAAAGGGAAACTGGGGCAAAATCAGTGAGCAGGAAAAGGTGTGGGGTGTTGTTGCCCCCCTCCCCCCGGAATTTCTCATTGTTGGCCTTTTGGCTGAGATTGAGCATAGTGTCATTAGTTCAATCTGACATATCCTGTCAGCAGACCGCACAGTGCTTTTGCAATGAATTTCACACTGGATATATTTCTTCTGCAGCCAGCTTGTCACGATCCTGCCCTGTCATGATCCCTTTTTTCAGCCTTCTCAGCTGATGTATAGACAGCAGCAGAAAAATGAAGTGCCCTTTCTCAGCAAAGATAAGCAGCAAGGTGAGTAGGGAAGTGACTGGGTGATTCAAGTGCTTCTCCAGCACGCACAGACAGGCAGGGCACGGTATGAATAAAGACTGGGTGCCAGTGAGAGGCTGTCAGTAACATTACTACCTGTCATGCGTGTGTAAAGGCATCAAGCAGCAGGTGGGCGGCCGTGACAGCCCCTGGAGAGACATCTCTATTAGTGCTCAGTGCTGCACTGGTGTGAAGCTGCAGTGTGGTAAGGGTAGGCAGGCTGCTCTGCTTAAGGTGGAAAGCGACATGTTCAGCAGTTGGGGTGATTTGATTTGGCTGAGGTTTGAGGTGGTTTAGAATCTGCTGTGAATCTTCCTATCATTGGATCCTGCCCCAGATTCCCAGTGCTGCAGCATACTGCATCTCGCTTTCGGTCTCTGTGGAGCAAATGAGCTTCTGAGCCTGATGGTGTTGATTTGGTACCCAGATGGGTGACTTCTCTCATCTTCTGTTCTAAACTGGATTTCAGGATTGCAAGAAAATATAGCAGGAGTGATTTTCCTGCGCTGACTGACTTACAGAAGCAGTCAGTGATTGCATGTAGCAGCCCATTTTCTCCCCCACAAGACTTCTTCCCTCTTCAGATCAGATCTGCTTTCTAGAAGCAGCCTTTGCCAGTGTTGGTTTTGTGCTGGAGAGGTTTCTGGCAGTGGGATATTTTTGGTGCTTAGTGCCAGGCTGCTTTGGGTGCAGGCAAGGAAAGCTGAAGGCTGCAGGGATGTTTGCAGCAGGGTGGCTGTCCCTGTGTGAGCACTGCACACAAACCTGACCTGTGCATGGAGTGCCTGTCTGCACTGTTGTAAGTTCCAGGGAGGCCTGAGAGTAGCCTTGTGATACCTAAAGGGAGGCTATAAGAAGGAAGGGGGCAGACACTTCAGCAGGATCTGCTGTGAAATGACAAGAGGAAATGGTTTCAAACTAAGAGGGAAGATCTAGACTGGACATAAGGAGGAACTCTTTTTCATAAAAAAAAGTGGTGAGGCACTGGAACAGGTTGGCTGGAGAGATGGTAGATGTTGTATCCTTGGACGCATTCAAGGTCAGCCTGGACCAAGGTCTGAGCAACCTGATCGAGCTGCAGCTGTTCACTGCAGGGGAGTTGGACTAGATGCCCTTTAATAGGTCACTTCCAACTCAACAGGTTCTGTGGTTCAATGAACACACCAAGACTTTGTGCCAATTTTAATTGTGTGAATTTAACTATAGGATTTTCTGGCTGTAGTGAGGCTTGTATGCCACCCCTCTTAGCTGAAGCAGCAGAGCCCAGGCAGAGAGGCAGCCAAAGCCCAATGGTCCTGCCACAAGGCAACAACTTCTTTCTGCCTGGGATCTCATGTATTCTTCTGCACTGAAGCAATCCTGATTTTTTCCTGGGCAGTTTTTCTCCTGATGATGCAGGCCCCAGTGAAAAGCCAGATTCAGCAATGGATGGCTCTGCCCACTGAAGGTACAGCTATCAGAGCTCTGGTCATGCTGCTCATGCTGCCATAGTCATTTTCACAGTGAGCTGTGTCTTTCTTGGCTTTCTATGCCTCTTCTCCTAGGCTGAAGGTGGTTGGTAGGAGAGAGATGAAAAGCTGGAGGTGGCAAACAAGTAGTAGCACCCATGTCTGCTGTGTCATGGGGGTGAACAAGTCATTGAGCTTTCAGCAATTCTAGAAAATCCTTTGTCTTCTCTAAAGTTTCACAAGTCATTGAGAATACTTGCTCCCGTGTTGGGGGGCAGAGATGCAGTTTGGGGTTCTCAGTTATTCAGCATCTCCCTGCTCTCACCAGTGTTGTGCTCTGGTACCTCTTGACCCCGCTTCCCCACACTGGTAAGGTCAATGCAGAGCAGCACTGTCTGCCCCACAGCGCTGCTCCCTGGAGCTTTCATTGCTTATTCCTTCCATTTTTCCACTTTGCACTGTTTAAAAACAAGCAAGTAAGAGCTCCCTGGAGCCAACCGCTCGTTTGCTGGCAAGGACTGCCTGTTAATCAATTAAAGCTCTGCAAATGGAGCAGGGTGGATGATTAAGATGCTCTCTCTCTAATGCATGCCAATGGGAAGACTGCCTGCATGGAAAACATAGGCATGTTGGCCTCAGCCTTGAGCTCCTTGTGGTTCTGTGAGACCCCCTGCAACCCCAGCTCCTGGACACTGATATTAGGAGGAAGAAGTACTTATCACAGTGTTTCTGAGCTGTTCCAAAACTGTGCCCTGCACCTCATTATCTTTCTTACATAGCTGGATTTCTAATCTGAGCTGGAATTGGAGGTTCATGAGGGACAGAGTCTCTGACGTGCTTTTGCCTGCAGGTCTCCTTCAGCACTGCCACCCCTGGGAAAGGGCCAGGATGGGGAGAAGTTCCCCTCATCCTAGCAGATACCAGCACCTTAATTAATTGGGGATGCTTTTCCAGATGACAGATACCTGACTTAGTGTAGTAAAAGCAGCCAAAGGTTGTAATAGAGAGTAAGGATGGCTGAGGGAAGGATAGCAAATATCAGCTCTTGCCAGATGTAAATTATTGCCTGGGCACATTCTCCAGGGCAGCATCTCCTTGGGGGACCCTTGCAGATGAGGTCCTCACTGCGTCTCTGCCTGCTGGGAACAGGCTGACACTGGGGATTTCCAGGAAAATCATGCTGATGAAAACAGCACTGTTGCTGCTGTGTCTGCATGCTGCAGCAGTGTATGGCGTCCTTGCTCAGGTGTCACTCTGAAGGATCACAACATAACATTGGTGTCCCATAAGCTTCAGTGCCAAAAAACTAAACAAACCCAAAAAAGCTGCATTCATACTTGCAGTGATGGAAGTGATGTGCCCATGCCCTCAGCTGGCTACTGGTCCAAAGCCCATCAAGCTTTTGAACTGGCACCATTTGCAGAACTGTGACGTAATGCAAAGTCTATCAGTGCATTTTAAAGGGCTGAGAATAATAGGAGAGGAATGAAAAAAAGCTTTATGGGGCAGGGCTGTGTACCCCAGTTGTCCTCTGCGCAGCAGCGCTGCACAACTCCCTGCCATAGCTGCTGCCGTGGCTGTCCCTGAAAGCAAAATACATCAGGACAATTGACGATTTGAAATATATCTATTTACTATTTTAATACTCAGGTTTCATGGTAGCAGCTGGTCCGTCAACAAACTGGCAGCAGCTGAGAGGAAGCCCTGCATACAGAGGCAGGCAGCCGCCACCAGAGAGCAACCTTGTATGCTGTTTCTGTGGAAATAGCACTGAGCTGGGGAGTAACACGTCTTTCACCAGTCTGTCTCTTTTCTGCTGCTCCCCAGTCACTTAAAGATGCAATAATTGAAACTTGTCCATCAATCATGTTAGCAGACAAAACAACATTGTTTCTCTTTTCTTTTTCTCCAAAGTGCCGTAGCCTGATCGGCTTAACGTTGGGAACAAAGGTGCAAAGTCAAAAATCCCACTTAGACCTGTTCAAGTGTAAAAGCACATCATCTTTGGGGCGGGGAGGTACAGCATTCATTGTTTAGAAGCATTCTAGAGGAATACTCGAAAAGCAAAAAGAATACCAATACGTGCGCACAGAATGTCTTTGGGATGAGTAAAAAAAAATGCCAAGACATTTACATAATGTCTGCACATCTGTAGGCCTCTCATCCCAAGGGGTGAAACGTGTAAAGGGGTTTAGCAGTGATTGCTGTTTGGGCTTTCTTGCTAAACGCTGGGCCTGTGCTTTGTCATCTGATGTGAACGTGGGGCTGCGGCTCTGCTGCACCGTGGAAATGATGAATGTTTTTCCTGAGCAGGTTTTCTCATTTGCCACCCTCCAGCTCTTCCCCAGTCCTTGAGGTCACTTTGCCAACCTCATACACACATTTTTCTCCAGAAATCACTGCCTGGGCCTTGGCACATTGAAACTCAGAGCAGCCTGAACACAGAATTCTTGTTTTGGGTTCTTGTTTCTGCCATAGCGTTGCATTGGGTTTGAATATTTATGTATCCGTTTACACAAGCTGATCTAGCTGAGGATGCTGGAACGGGTCTAAGGTTACTCAGTAGAAGAGCTGAAGACAAATCTCTCTATGCAAATCTTTTCCCTTTCTGTGTCAGTCAGGGAAAACTGCCTATAATCAGCTAAATAAGCTGTGGGAGGCACCAGCTAGTTTATAGCTGCTTGAGCAACAGGGGGACTAGCATTCCCTGAGTCACAGCGAGCTGCTGCCTCCCACCCGGCCGTTCATGCTCCCGTTTGCAAACACTAACCAGTGGCTTTAGTGAGCCTTAAAATTAGTGGTCTGATAGTTACTGTGCGTTTCTCCCTCTGTAGTCCACTGAGGACACCACAGCTGTTAGAGCTCGTAGATGCTGTCCCCGAGCTGAGCTATGATTTCAGCTCTAGATGGTTATAGTTCTGTTAATTAAAGCATGATCGTTAACTTAAATGTGCTGTTAATGTCCTCGGTACCTTGTGCTTGTGATGCTTGCTGCTGCCTCAGATTCCTCTGGGACGTTGGTGGTGTGAGAGGGGGTCACTCACATGCTCACCATGCCATGTTTGATGCTAGACATGGAAATGCTCACGTTAGTGTTAGGCTGAACAATGAGTTTTCCTTCTGCTAAAATTCTTGACCTGTAAGACACAGGTCCATCACAGACCAAGCATGTTTCCTGAACTTCACATGGTTCTGGTCAGATGGGCAGAAGGATTGAATCTGTGCTTTCTACGTTCTAGTTCTTTTTTGTTGTCCTTACAGGAGTCTTATTTTTAGATGATTTTCTGACTTAATTCCAATCCTATTGCAAGGAACTCATAAAGCTGTTACTGCTCAGTCACTCCATGTCTCCTTGTTAACATAATATGATAAGCAAGGTTCACAGAAGCTGCCTACACTGGAGAAATGGAACAAGAAGGCATTTCTGAACACTGAGGGTTTTTGAAAGCTTCTTTGTTCAGAGATTGGGAAAACAACCTGTTAAACCCCATCCCCTCACAAAGAGAGCTGCAGATTTAAGGCTACTGAACAGAGTCATCTCTCCAGATGTAGGTTGGCATGTGGGTTCACCGTCACAGATATGACTTATGATTCATCCCTGGCATACTGGTGATGGGGGCAGAGAGTCTATATTAGGATGCATGTTGAATGGTGAGGGACAGCTCACAACTGGAAGAATGCAGAGAATGAGGTCACAGGAGACAAAATGTTTCAGTATAGCCAGGCATATGCTCATTTGCTAAAAGAGAAGAAATTTCAAGTGGTTAACATAAGGGGCAATATTAGTTTTCCTGCAGATAGGCATCTTGATGGCTATTTTTACTCCAAGCAGAATCCTTCCAGGCTACCGGGTTCCTCCAGAGCTCATGTTGCTCCTGCAGCCTTGCAGTGCTTAGAGGCATCCAGCAGCCAACTGGAGTGAAGAGGAAACATTGCGAGGGAAGAGTGTGGGCTAACTCCTTTGGGGAAAAACAGTGCAGGTACAAGTGATGGAAAGTATCTGCCCCATTATGTCCTTCCCAGGTCCCAGATTTGCCCCAGTTTCTGGGCAGCTCCCAGCTGTGGCAGCTCTATGCCACCTTGGGACTCTGCCGTTCAGATCCCTCCTTCCCCAGACTCGAGGTATTACTGCTGCCTTTGAAAATGCTCATGCAAAGCAGAGAGTTAAACCCAAACTTCCATCTGTTCATAACAAGACATCTTCACTGGCTGAATTTGATTAATTTAGTGATTACTATCAGGAGACAACAGTCTCTCCAAGCCCCCCAGCTGTTCCAGCATGGAAAGCCTCTTGCTTCCCTATAAAGAGCTGCAATCATTTCCTCTGTGTCTTTTATCTAATTTCATTAAAATAATTCAGCTAGTCCACTCTGGCCAGCTGTTCTTCAGGCCTCCTGGCCTGCGTTGCCTATCCAAGGCTGCTGGTGATGATGTTGGATTAATCTTTCCAATGGTTTTGCATCTGTCCTCTGCTCTTGGAGTTGTTCCAGCTGTTCTCCAAACACAGCTGATAATTTAACCACCCCCCCCACCTCCACTGATTCACCAACCTCTGAAATCTCCCAGCCGTGCTCCTCTTTCATGCTTCCCAAGTTGGCAATAGTCATTGATAATGTCGTACAAGTGTTCAACATGCCCTTGACCCCACAGATTCCTTCTCTTTGCTGTGTGCCAAACCCCAGAGTGGTCCCTGCATTCCTGACCCACTCTGGCCCAAATGCTTCTTCCCTGTTTTCTGCTCACAGTGTCCCACTGTGCATATCCCCTTTTCCTCCTCTGGATTTGGGTTCTGCTTCACAGAGGCACTTCACAGCTTTCACAGCGAGGAAGCTTTGCTCTCTTTTTTTATCACCAGATAGACAACTTTGGTGCTTTCTGAGCCTGAATATTCTCTCCTAGTTGACTGGAGAAATGTGGCTATAGCTTTCTGGATGCTGTACTGTCCGTTAAATCCTCCCAGAGATGCTGAAGCATCGGTCTACACTGTAATCACTGAAGGATTACAACCAGTGTCATTCCACATTAGTGGGATTATTAAGTAAAATTGGCTTACAGGCTCCGGCGTGCTGGCAGCTTCCCCCGGCTGCACAATAGCTGCTGTCCCTCCTGCACACCGCCCCTGCACTGCCTCCCTGCCAGCCCTCCCATTGATTTTAAATTTTACTATTGACTTTTAAAGCACTCAGGGGCTCAGGGTTTTCTGTGTCATTGATTTATAGCTTTCCTGGGAGCTGGGACAAGCTTCGAGATCTTCATCCATCAGCCTGCTGTCATTGTTGGGGTTTTGCCCTCAGATAGCAGCAGTGACACACTCTGGATCCAGCACTACTGGTGCTCACTCAAAATTTGAAGCCCATCTGTTCATGACAAGACAGTTATTAGAAACTGTCCTTACTGCACAGCAGGTAGAGGTGGCTGCAGCATTGTAGAATCATAGAATGGCTTGGGTTGGAAGGGATCCCAAAGCTCATCTACTTCCAAATCCTCTGCCATGGGCAGGGTTGCCAGCCAATGCATCAGGACCAACTCCAGCTGCCCAGGGCCCCATGCAGCCTGGCCCTGAGCACCTCCAGGAATGGGGCATCTCTGTGCAGCCTGTGCCAGCACCTCACTATCCTTTCCTGTTTAGTTTCCCACGGCAGCCAGCATCAGGGACACATGGAAGCAAGGGACAGGTTATGGGAAGATGCTGCCCAGTGGTCCTGAGGCACCTGTACCTCCTGATACACCCCCTGTGCATGCGTGAAGTGTTTGTTCCTTATCTGCAGACACGTGTTATATAATACACTTCACTTCCTACTAGAATTTAAGAAGAAAACTAACACAGACTGCTGCATCACGGCAATAGCAACGCCAATTGATCATGGCAGCATTTTGAGGTTGTTTCTAGCAGGTGCTTTGGGAATTCTTTATCAAGCATGTGAGGGCTCTCTGAACTGAGTCGTTGTCTCAGGGACCCCCATAACCCAATCCAGCTTTATGCTTCCTCTTCACGATTAGCACAAACAGCATTTACCTGAAGCATTGCCCATTTTTGCCCTGCTTGCTGCCCTTGTGCTCCTGGCTGCACTCTGAGGTAGACGCTGTGCCCATGAAGACCCAGCTTGGGGTCTGTGTCGTTCTGTTCAGCCGTGTGTACCCTAGGAAGCTGAAGAAGAAACAGTTGAAAGCTGTAACTTCCGTTTCTGAAAGCCAGAAAACAGTTATAATTAATGCACAAAATGGGATGGGATGGCTCAGGGTCTGTCCCAGCTATGGTGTCCTTTCAGTTTAAATAGGGTGAAGTGATATGCAATCTCTTCTTCTAACAGCTCTGCATAGAATAGTTATTGCAATTCAGGGGGCAAGAGCATTGCAAGACTTCCTTCATGCTTTAATATCTCTCATCATTTCATTGAGAAAGTCCCAGGAAAATCCTGAATTTCATCATGGTGATAATACTGTACTTTCATTTCCCCTTCCTGTCTCTGTCTTGCCCTGGAGCACTGATCCCAGAGGAATCCCCTTCCCTGCTTTGTCCTCTGTCAACTGTGATGTGTGTTGTGGATCTCAGGAGCTGTGCTGGTGCTTAGGGCCATCCGTTGCCCTGCTGAGCAGGTGGCTGGGCTCCCAAAACCCATAGTGCGTGTAGCTGCAGCAAGACCACGTCTTGCCTGCCCTGAGTTACACTCTGTGTGCAACGAGTGGAATAAATGAATGAATAAAACATTGGCATTGTAATGCTGCAGACAACTAGAAACATGATACAGCCACTGAAGGGTGGATCTGTGCTTCCCAGCAGCGTTTGATGTGGGTCACAGAAACTTTCCCCCAAGGGACTTCTGGTCCCTGAGGACCTGGTTTACGCCAGTGCTGGAGATCAAAAGCCAGGATGTGGTGTCGCACAGCCATAATAACTGCTGTCCAAGCTGTGCTCAGCTCCAGGTCTGTGAGACAATGCTAAAACGCAGCCATTGGCCAGCCAGGAATTAAACAATTTGTGTTGGCTGGCTCTGAGAGGGGATTCACTGTTTTCATCACATGCCAGTGCTAGTTCAGCTGCGTGTGGAGGAAAAGAAGAGGCTTTCTTAGGCTTTACGAATTGGCTGGCCACCAGGTCCTGAGCCCCTGTAGATATAGAGTTCATCCTTACAAAATTCATCTTCCAGTTGTGGAAATGAGCAGGGCTGGGTTCCCGTCACGCAGCCTGGATTGCTGTAACCACTGATGAGATCTTCGGATACTCCGACCGGTGAAAAACCATTGCATAAAGCACCGAAGTGCCAGACGTGTTGCTAATAAATTCCTATGATGACTTTTTAATATTTACTTATGCTAGCCATTAAGAGCATTCCAGCCCTTGCTGGGACTGGGTGAACCTGTTTCTATGCAGACAGGAGCATCTGTTATTTGCTGTTGAACCGAAGCAGGGGCAGTCCTTAGCTGTAAGGAAAGCACCATGTGGGAGCCCACATGATGTTTCTGCACTAGAGACCCCCCATCCTGGCACCCTTTCCCAGGACTCCCTTTGCTAGGTATCTCAGCCTGGGAGAATGGTGTGAGATTTCCTCTATTTGAAAATGTGTGTTCCTGCGTAGGTTGGTTTGTGCCCTTGGGGAAATCACACCTCATCTGTAGATCACTGCATATTAGTCTATGGCTTCTATAAATATGAATTTAAATAGTCTATTATCTCAAAGCACTGTTAATGTTATTATTCCCACTTGTTAGGTGCACACCATATACAGAATATGCTCCAAATTCATTACCTTCGATTTTATGTTGCATAAATTTGTAGTCTGCTCTTTCCAAAGAGATGAAACCTGGCTGTAAAATTTATTGAACAATTACTACAATGTAGCTTAATTAGCAACTTGCAAGGATTTTGCAAACCTCTGAGCTTGAAGTGCTTGAGTCACTCTATTAGTGGATTTGAGGTTAATATTTCAGATTAATAATACACATGAGCATTTTTTAAACTCTAGACAACAGTTCCAAAAAACAAAAATAAAATTATTATATCTGTAACAGTCTGAAGGAACAGAAGGTTGCAGCTGGCCCAGTGGCCCAGGTTCCACTCTCTTTTCCTTTGTCAGTGTGGCTGAGACGGAGGGATGGCTGAGCTCCCTGGAGCATGATGGGCTCATGGGTTGCCATTGAATTTCCTTCTTAGAACAAGCGGATGGTAACCTTTAAAATGGGGCTCTTTACTCAGAGGAAGGGGAGGAGCTCGATGTTTGTAAGGCAGCTGCTTTGTATCTTTGAAAATAAAAATTCCTACTTGAGGGTTCAAGTTTCCATGTAGCACCTGTTGCTGAAGAAATCACTGAGTATCACTTGACCAGTTTTGGAGTGACGATGACTTGAGTGATCTGGTTCTTGATGGCTCTGCTATGCCATGCTAGTTTGTGAGGCCTCAGTTTCCTTTAGTACTTGCTGTGTTGCAGTGAAGAAGAGCAGGATGTTCCCTAAAGACATCACAAGGCTTGCAGTACTGATGAATGCAAATGCATTTGGAGAGCCAAATTCATGCGTAAGGACTGTGTATAACTCATCAAGTTAGTGCTTGTGAGATGCACCAGCCTAGTGCTGGCTCTCTCCATGGGAATGAATTTCTTCCAAATGACTTTCATGTGGTGTGCAAACTGGAACCAGGCATGCTCGTGATGCTGTGGTGGCAGTGAAAGTCTCTGTTGGAGGGCTGGGAAGGGCTGCGGGAAGAGAAGGGCATGCAGCATCCCAGCCTCTTGATTTCATTTCTGCTTTTCACTGCCTTTCTGGCCCTTGCATCAAGGTTGACTAAACTGATCCTTGCTCCATCTCCCCCACATCCCTTGGAGATCACCAGAGGAACCTCTAAAGGTTTTCAGTGAGTGATGTGGAGTCTGTGACCTGCTAAGCCAGAGGCTGAGGAGAACTGTGATTGGATCTGATGGCATCTAACACCCAGTGAAGGTCTGAGATGGGAAGGAGCTTCCTCCAACCCTATCCATTTAGTGAAGTGCCATCTAACTGGTAGTGAGAAGGAGGCATAGGTTCTTTGCACAGACATGTGGCTTGCGAAAATTTGATAGCAGTATTGTGAAATGTTGGAGACTTCATCCAAGGAGCAAAGATCACCATCATCATCATCATCACCATGCTGCTGCCTTGCCCAGCTGTGACAATCCCAACAATCAAACCTGGTTTAGGTTAAAGGCTCTGTTGCATGAAGGGCTTACCCCTGCTCCTGCCCATTCAGCGTCACCAAGACAAACCTCCTCCTGCAGCCATCCAGATCAATCTAATTGTAGGCAATAGAAAATGATGCTTTAAATAAACCTCATTTGCATACTGAGAAAAACTTCTCAGCTTACTGAGTATGGAAATTACCAGCGGAAAATCGTTTATCGTCTCGGTATCAAAATATCAGAGGTTGCCTGGTGCCTTTGGGAAAATCAATTGTGATACAGCAGTATTTCTCACTTCCCCATATATAATGTGATCTGCCAAATTTAATCCAATTTTGCATTTGATGGTCCCCAGTAGGATGAAAAGGTGAAGCTAATGTCATATAAACAATGCCAAGCATCATCCCCCATGAAATTTTCTGTGACAGTTGAAAGGTGCCGAATTATCCCAAAATAGTCTAGGGACTTCACAGCTCAGGCAAGCTGGCAGTTTGCAACAATGCATAAATGTTGTTCTTCATTTTGCTTCTGTTCTCTCTTTTTAATTGTAAATTGAATATCAGTATTTCAAGCCAGTGGGTGGAGGGATGAAGGCTGACATGCTGTGCCTTGCACTACCCTCAGTAAGGAAATGCTGTGTAGTGAGAATGCGGGGGCAGGAGCAAGGCTTTGCTAAAGCCAAATCCTGTCTTCACCTGGATCAACTGAGCGTCTCATCTGCTGCCATTGTGGAGTAATTGCTTTTGGTGCAAAATGAGTGTAAAGGTAAAGCGTTGTTACAGACATGAGTAATGTCTGCAATGAGTAATGAGGTTACCACAACCCTAAGAGGGGGTGAGACTGGTGAGCTGCTGAACCTGCAACGTGCTGGATGGCAGCAGCCTGCTGCCAAATTACTGGCATTCAGCTTGGGAGCTGCCAACAAGCTGATGGAAGTGCTTCCTGTGGATTCATTGTCCTGGAAAATATTGTGAGTGTATCTTGAAAGCAGTCCTGTGCTTTTAGCTCCTTTTCAAACTATTCTTTGACAATATTCCTTCATTTGTGCTTTCTTTGCTTTGTTTCATCACTGAGAAGTGCTTTTCTAGCCTTTTACAGCTGGCAAAGGGACAGAGGGAGGACTGAGTTTTTGGCCACTCCACCTACTGCTCCCAAGCAGCCATGGTGCCCTGTGGCATTGTTCCATGGCTCAGCAGGGACAGCAGGACATGACTCCCATCCTGGGCTGAAGGATTTGGGGAGAGAAAGGAACTGTTAATTACAAGCCAAATGTCCACCTTTCTCTTGCATGGCAGCAGCTGCTGTGCCCTTTGATAGCACCTAAGTCCCCTCTGGCAACACTTGAGGTCTGGTTTGGTTCCTCCAGGAGGGGTGGAATGTCTGTTCCTGTTGCCTGACATGCGAGAGGACATGGCTGAGACCACGGAGGATTTCTCCTACTGGGGTTTATGCAGCAGAGCCACACCTCTGGCTATACCACCTTCAAACCATTTTGATTTGTCACTTTAGGCTGGCTCCAGAGCCCAGCTGAACAGTTTTCCATTAGCTATAATGGGCTTGTGGACCAGCCGGGTGCTCAGAGCAGGGCTGTAGGCAGGGACGGCTCTGTCACCTCCTGATGGAACACTCTGCAGAAAGTGTGGAGACCTGGACCCTGCCCTGAGGCAGGCAGTGGGTGCTGATCCTGCCCCGGGGTCTCAGCTGAGGGTGGGCAGGGGCAGGGGTCTGCATAGCTGTATGAGCAATCCCCAGCAACAGCGTGAATTCTCCTGCTTGTGCTGTGAAAACCAGACAGAAAATCCTAAAGGCAAAGTTAGCATTAGACAATTATGAGACATCTCCAGCTAAGCAAGCCCAGCATCTGTTCAAATGCTGATATCTTTAGATTTCAATTGCTGCATTACATAAAATATAAGAAGAGAAAGGCACATTACTGTTTTAACTCAACCTTTCCAAACAAATCTGTATTCACACTGCACCATAACAGAGGGACCAAGGAAGCAGACAGGAATTTATCTTCTCCAGAGAGTGATCCATCAGTGCCTGGTTCACAGGAACATTTTTCAGACATCTCAAGAGCACCATGCACAAAAATATACATACCATGAATCTCCTGAGCAGACAAGGGCTAGCTGCAATGACGGCAGCGGTGGGAAGAGCACAGACCAATAGCAGAAGCCTGGCAGGAGAAATCAAGATTATTCCACTGAAAACCCAGCAAAAACAGCAGCAAAAGTTGGTCCCCTTATTAAGCAAATGATTCACATTTCCATCACCACCTGAGCGCAGCCTTTCACGTACATCTCAGCTTGCAGGACATCAGTCTGAGCGAGCGCCTCACTCTCCCAGTATCTGTGTATTGGTCTCCAAGTATCTGTGTTTGGTCTCTGGGTGAAATTGGAGCCAGTGGGAACTTCTGAAGGGAAGTACCACTGTCAGGTAGAGGCCAGCTGAGGTCTCTTAACATTCTGCAATAAAACCACTTCTGTGTGGGGCTTTTTTCCTACCCGAGAATCCAATCCAATGCATCTCTGGGGCTGAACTGTGGTTGAGGAGAAGACTCCCATGTATATTGTGAGTCCAAAACTCACCCTGCTTTGGGAGATGCTTTTTTTCCACATGACTCCTTGGTGAGTTGAGCTGTGTTGGCTGCTGCAGCATGAATAGAGGCACTGTTTGAGCTGCCCAGAGCACGCTGAGGCTCTGCAGGCTCATCTGATCAGCAGCAGCTCAGCAGGGATCCTGTGATAACAAGGATGCTGAGATTAGTTGTTCCTGCTGCTCGATGTCAGTGTATTCTTTGTGCCTTGAGGACAGTGCTTGATTAGTGAGAGAATTCCAGAAACGGCAGATTGTACTCAATTGGTGATGTAATTAGTAATGTAATTACAAATTACCTAATGCTGGAAGTATACTGTGGCTAATAACTGTCTAAGGCAGGAGAAGGATGCCGGCTCTCCAACCAGTGTTAGCATAAGAACCCATGGCAGAGATGTGACTGCCTTTCTGGAAGTGTGTGGGGCAGAAGAGGAGGGAGTAAGGATCATGGTGCTCTGGGTTACACCCAAAGCTGGCACTTGGACCTTTTTCAGCATTGCAATTTTATGGCAGGACATTTATGCTTAAATGAGGGTCCGGCGAAACAAATGAATCTGGCCATGTGCTTCCCATGTTGGACTGAGATCTTGGTTTAAAACTCCAGCATGAAGAGCATTCCTGTTTCTAGCAATGAAAATATTTTCGGCCTTATGAGAAAAGATTATGTGAGAAATATGGCACTTCTTTGCATAATTATTAAATGGTCATTATCCATAAGTGTAAGCTTCCAAATAGCTGGCTTGGTGTCTTTTTAAAACTAACGTTTGTTATAACTTACTCCAAAGTTCCCAGCACATGGCTATGGAGTTCTGTAGCTTCATATTCTTTCACCAGTCAGCTGAGTAATTAAATAGTTGGGCTGGAGACTTTATTATCCAGAAAATCTGCAATTGAGCATTTGTTGCACAGAAAATGGACACATTTCTTTTCTGGATGCATTTGGATGCAGTAGGAATCTGAATCTCTGGTGATTTTGTTAATAGAAGTTTTCCAAGCATTAAGCGATATCAAATTAAGTGAAATGGAACACTTTGTGGCTAAATATTTCACATCTCTGTACAAATGGCTGCTTCTCTTATTGAAGGCTGCGAGTTGCAGGCTGGCTCTATGTTTTCAGCATGGTGAGTGAGACTTCAGCCCTGGGACACCTATTAAGGGTGATGAGTGTCAGAGTGCCTTGTACTTCTTTTCCATCTGTGCAAGGTAAAATGCAGGCAAAGAGCCTTTTCATTTCTTCATCTCTGCAAAATGCCTTGCAGCTTGTTTTCTTCTGGCGTAGCTGGAACTCTATGCTGTTGACACTGTAGAATAATTTTTCTTTCAGAAATGATTTGTGTTATAGGGCCTGGCACCGTATCTCCAATAACCAAGCAAATAACACACTGCATTAGGGGCTGGTCGCCCAGAGTGGATTTGACTCAGCCCTGTTGTTCTTGGGTTTGGATGTACACTGATTGCGAGGCAGGGAATGAATGCTACCCAAGACAGGGATGGATGTGAGGAGCTGACCTCACCCACGCTTTGCCCCAAGATATGGCATGTGTTGAATAGCACAGCTCCAGCCCACCTGTCTGCCAGCCAAACATCAGTGCCAGATGCCTGTTTTGAACCATCAACACTTCTGCACTGTAGGAACCTGCCCTGATTTGAGCAGAGGAATGGCATCTTCTCATGCATGGCATGGTCAGGTCCCATTGCATGGGAAGGTCTGCAAGAGCCACTCCTTGATGCTCTGCATGCAAGAGAGGCTGTTAACAGCTGGCACTCAAAGTCTGAATCCAGGCATTAGCCGTAGGCGGCAGGGAAGGAAATCATGTTATTACACAAAGCTGATTGACTTAGCCTTGATTTTAAATGGTGTGGTGTGTGGGTCCCTCTTCAGGCTTGATCCACAGCCTGTTAGAGTCACTAAAGAACTTCTGTGGATGTCAGCAATCCTGGGCTCAGGCACTAATGTGATAATGGTGCCTTTGTTGCTCAGTGTAGTTTCTCAGAACCTGGTTTCTATAAAGCAACTGCTTCAACACAGCCACTGAATGCAGAAATACCTGCCTTGATCTGCTTACACTGCTTTTATTTAAGCTGGTCACTGGGTGCTCTCTTGAGAAGTACACTCAGTTAGAGTCCTAGCAGGGCCCTTGCAAACCATGCTGGGGGCATCTGGTGAACGCGAACAAAATGGAGCCAACAGGAGTGCCATGGGTTTCTTCAGTGGTTGGACCCTTGAAGCCACACAGGCTGGTGCTCATTGCTCTTGGTTGTGAGAAAGCTCAGCAGCATGGATCCTCTGCTTTGAGGCAGGTTTGCTGGCAGACAGAAGAGGCATTGCCTGGGACCTGCAGGAGCACTCATTGCATGCTCTGCCCGCTCCCAGCTCCTCACATCTCCCCTTATGTGCAGGGGTTGGTGTTCCTTCAGTAGATGCAGCCCTTTAAAAGCAGACCTATAAAAACTGCCTCTGCTCAGATGTCTGAGTACCTGGAAATTTCTTGTGTATACACGCTTTAAGGTTTGGTGGTTTCCAAGCCTCCTCACTCACTCTGATTTCTGTGCTCTGTGGCTCAGGGAGTCCCTGCCTCGGCTATCCTGCTTCAAAAGAGACACGGCAGAAAACCTCCTTCTTCCTAGGCAGAAACCACTGGTCTGTTTCTTCCTTTGAAGAGCAGCCACGGAGACTTAACAGTCCTTTGTTATCACTGCTGTTATCACCCGCTTGGCAGCAAGAGGGGAGAGCAGCTTTGTTCCCATTCTTTTGCTATAGCACCTACCAGCACGCTGAGCTTTGTTTGAAACAATCGTGGTTTGCATTGAGAACTCTGGCTCTGAGGATATTTTTAGGGTGATAAAATTACAGAGATGATTTGGGGCAATGAATTGAATGAAAGGAGTGGCTTTTGGCTCCTGTTCCCTCGCCAGCATCTCGTGCTTTATTTATAGCCGCATGTATGTGCGTGCATTGCTACGTGTTCACCTCTTTCCCCAAATCAGATGAAATCTGCCTGGCACAGATGATATCCAGACTATGTTTCCTTATTCATCAAAGGACCGTTGCGTCATGCTTCATGTCTAAGTCATACCTAGAAGTGCATGAAGCGCAGCTTTTTGAGCTGAATTAAGATCAAATGAGTAGGCGGTGCAGCTCCAAGCCTTTGATGTAGACAAACCAGGAAAGCTCTCTCCATGGCAAGGAGCCATGCACAGCTCCCTGTTCTTCCAACAAACTGCTTAAACAACTAATAGCTTCAAAAGGTGCTCCCATGAGCGCTCACCCGCTTTCTGCTCATTCAGAACCATCCATTTAGAATGTATCTAAGATCTTTTTGCTCTGCTTCCATCATGCTGCTAAAGGAGTGGTGATAAAAATTAATAGCATGACAACCAGCTGTGTTTGATGACTGCCACTAAAGCTGGACAGGGAGAAAATTATATTTGGATTTCGGCCCACCTGTTTTAATTGGGCTTCCAAGGTACTTTTCACTTGTGTATGTACCTGTGAGCTTTCACCTGAAGTAAATGTTTCTATTAGTCATTAGAATCATAGAATTATAGAATGGCCTGGGTTGAAAAGGACCACAAAGCTCATCTACTTTCAGCCCCCTGCTGTGTGCAGGGTCGCCAACCAGCAGACCAGGCTGCCCAGAGCCACATCCAGCCTGGCCTTGAATGCCTGCAGGGATGGGGCATCCACAGCCTCCTTGGGCAACCTGTTCCAATGCCTCACCACCCTCTGTGTGAAAATGGATGCATTGCAGCTGATGATTGATCTGTGGTGTGAGCTGCATGGCTGGGGAAATGGACTGAGATGTGCACACCCGGAGCATGGTGGTCAGCAATGAGTGCTGAGGGCTCAGGCTCAGTGTAATTTCCAATGTGTTTTAGATAGAAGGGGGAGAAGAGAAGGAAGGAGAGGCCCAGAGTGGTGTGGATGGAGGGGAGTAGCTCAGTGTAGCTTTACATGTGGGACTTCAGGTCAGGGCTGGTCTGAAGGAGAGATGGGGCAGTGCTGAGTTTGGTTGCGCACGAAGCTCTTTGCCATTCTGAAGTAATGCAGACACACAAAAATAAAATCCTAAGTGCTGCCCTGACTCATGCTGGCTGTAGAGCTGCTTTCATGACTATCACATTGAAAACTTTCATGTCTCAAGGTGCAAATGAAGCAGATAAATGGAGTCTTCCATCTCCTTCAAATGGAAAAAAAGAATGACAGCCATCATCACCAAAAACCTGGTGTGCTCTGACCAGCAAAAGGGATTTTTCCTTCATGGAAGAGGTCTCTTTGCCCATCTCAGTGCTCCCTCAGGCCAACAGCTCTGCGCATCTAGCAGGGGCTGCTTCACCTCTCTGTGCTCATCCTGTGGAGCAAACAGGGCTGAATGAATGCTAGCAGAGAGGCGAGGCAGCTTTCTTCATCTGCTGCTTCTCTGCCTCTCTTGCCCAGAGCACTTCACAATTATAGAACTCAGACACTTAAAATAACATCTGGGTAAGGAAACAAAACAAAGTGTAACTTGCAGTTCACAACCACCTCCCCAGAAAAGAAAAGAGATTAACAGGTAATGACTCGCCTAAAGAAATCCATCTGTTTAATCGCCTTGAAACCTCAGACAGGCAAGGCTAGGCAAATGCTCTGAGATGACCTCTTCTACCAGAGATGCTTCTTTTTTAGAAAGTACCATGAAACAAAGAGCTCTCTTTTGGCCCAATGGAACTTCCCTGAAGGACTGGCTTGATTTTTTTTTTTTTTTCCAGACCTGCTCTCCGTTGGGTTTGGAGAAGGAAGGATCTGGTAGGAGGGTGAGGAGAAAGGCAGAAAGATCCTCCTCATAAAGCTGAAGGCCAATTGCCTGGAGTCTGTCCTCTGCTTGAGCCCTGCAGCTTCCCTGAGGGTGAGAGAACAAATGTGAATAAATGTTAGAGGAACAGAAAACAGTAAGAGCCTTAGACTGGAAGTCATCTGGGAGGAGTTTCAGGGAGGTAGCAATGACTGCGGAGACTGCAGGTCCGGGTATCTCAGGCAGGAAACCAAGACAGGAACTTTCAGTGGACAGATGCTTTGCAGTGACCTGCTGTGTAGGAGATGTCAGCTCCACATAGGCCAGGATCTGCTGGACAACTCTTGACTTGTGGCTTGATCAATGCCCAAGTTAAAGCTGCCGAACAAAAGTGCTCTCCTTACAATTCTATCAGCAGAAGTTTCCTTGGTCGCCATGTTTCTGATATTATTCAGGCTCTGATGGTAACAGCAAGAGTTGCTGTAAGGTATCGTGAGACAGGACAGCACAGCAGCATCCCTTCCCCACTCCTCACCTTTGCTCCTGGGAGGATATCAGTGCTCTTTTGCAGCACCACTTGAAATGACAAATTACAAACGAGTTGATTTTTCAAACTTCAGATGCTGCAACGATTCGACACAAACAAATGCAACGAAAATAATTAAAGGTCAAATGAAAACCCGATATTGTTAAAGATCAGCCATCATATCCACACAGACCCATAGTAATTATGATGCATGCACAGTAATAGAAGCCTAATGGTTGCAAAATGTTCTTTGGATTAATTGGCTTTGGCAGCTTACACACTCACATGATTTTCTACATTTTTGCCCATCCTGACAATCATTCTGTGCTCTAGGCAGTCTTTGCCTGAGCTGTCTGTCTTTATAACCATCACATTATTCTGGCTTTTTGAACATCATAGTGTAGTAGTTTGCCTCTCAGCACCCAGTATAGTTTAATCATGTCCTTATTGCGCACCATTGTGTAGAGGATAGTTGTTTCTTTCCTTTATAGACAAGGCAGTTTGCCCAGGGAAGGCAATGGTGAGAAGGCAATGGTGACCCTGGAGCCATGAAAAGTGAGTTGATGAGAGTTGTGGGTCCGCAGACAGAGAATTTGATCTCACTTTGTGGCAGAAAGTCATGAAGCACATGAAGTCACTACAGGAATAACGGTACGTCTTAGAATAGGTCAGGGAATTAATGCCACACCACAAATGGAGCAAGAGCTAGGAGAGTGGCTTCCAAACCCACTTCAGTTTGATAGACTCATTCCACAGGGTACAGAAGCATAGCTGCAGCTGGGCAGCACCCATCCCCACTCCCCCAAAAGCCAATATGCTCATTGGGGCAGCTCTGGGTCATTGAGAACATGGCCCAGAGCCAGCACCCTCACCTTGCAGTGGTACCACACCACATCCAGTCCTGCCACAGAACAACAGGAGGATTTTGAAGCACTGTATCCCTGACTCAGCGAGTGCTACAGCCCATGCAGTGAATGAGATGACACTTAAACAAGTACTTAAGTGCCTTGCTGCATCAGGGTCTGCATTGCTTGGAGTAAAGCAGGATAACTTGTAGCAGACAGGCCACACTATGGCAGATTAAGCCTGCCTTCCAAAATTAATCTGAGCAAATCGGCAGCAGTGTCAGCACTGAAGTCAGCCTACATAGGATGAAGTTTCCAAGTGAATGGCGGAAGTCATGCTTTTTGAAGCTGCAGTCTGGGAGATTCTCAGATGCTGTTCTGTGGTCCTACCAGTAAGATAAAATCACATCAGGCAAGAATGATAGCATTGCTGCTATCTTGCAATATACCTTGAGAGAAATGAGCTAAAGTCTCCAAACATATGTTCACGGAGGTCTTTGCCAGCTCTGCTTGTGCAAGTGACAGTTCTATTTAAATTGCTGCTTAGCCCTGCATTGCATGGGATAGGGCAAGGAGCATGGAGGGCTGAGCATCACTGCAGGAATGTTCTGCCTCGCACGGTCTGCATGCACAGCAAAGTGTGCTGTCAGAGCCAGCTGAACTTCAAAAACTGGTCCTGACTGAAGCTGCAGCTTGAAAGCAAATCTGCAGAGAGAAACTAAAGCAAACTTCTCATCTTTTTTTTGTTGTTGTTGCTTTTTTTTTTATTTTTTTTTTTTAATTTTTAATGATATATATAGATATATGGAAAATGCTGCAAACTAAAAGCACTGTCTGCTTGTAACTCCAGATGAAGCCTAGTAGATGGCCAAATCTCAGAAAAGTCTCTTGAATGTTAGTTTGCTGATTTTGGTTCTCTCCTGCACACAAATACAGGGCTACAACCAGTCTCCCTTTCTGAAAGGTTGCTGTGTTACTCTCAGCACTGCTAATCATAGAATCAGGGAATCATTTAGGATTGAAAAGACCTTCAGGATCATCAAGTCAAACTATAACATTTGTAGAAACTGTTCAAAGTTGTTTTTGTTTTTTTTTAAAATTCAAATTAAAGTCCACTGAGTGTAAAATCTGGGCTGTTATGCTTAAGAATTCCCCATCTTGCACCATTTGGGCTTCTTCCAGCTGTCCTGCAGTTGCTAGCACAGCAGAGAGCTTCGGGGAGGCGATGCTGTAGTCCCTCTCAGCATGTGTTGCCTTGAGAAATGCAGATACCTTCTAAGAAACACATTCTTTTTCAGAAAGCACTGGAGATAAGGTCACATTTCTGACGCAGCCACACGTTATGGCATGCTGCCTGTTTGTGACAGTCCTTTAAAGAATGATTAAACAAACGTAATAGGCAGGCACGAGTACTGAGGCCCCATCTGTCTGAGGAAGAGTCGGGAGTTAATTTAAGTGACTTCTACAACATGTCGCCTAATTCCAGTGGCAGCAAAGCTAATTAAGATGGAGTTGGTCCAAGAGCATGGCGGTGTGTCAGTGGTTCGGAGGCTGCCATAAAGGCACAATCAAACCGTTATGTTAATGAGGAAGTCGGGCTGGGCACTCTGAGCCTGCGAGGAAGTGCTGAGCAGCATAATTAACTGGGTATCTCGGTGCCATTGATAACTTCATGAATATTTCATACTCTTTTCCCACCAATCTGTACTGACAACTTGTGACACGCAACTAGCTGGGGTAAAGCGCACTTAGCATGCAGTTGCTGTAGCTGTAAATTTGTCATCAGACGTTATTTTCTTAAGGATGCTCCTCAAGGAGCCTAGCCAGCAGCTCATCTGAGCTCTGAAGGCCAAAGAGCAAGCACAGCCCTTCTCTAATGACTGCTTTAACGGTCTGTTAGCACCGAGCCAGCCAGCCACGTGGGGCTGTAGACCTTGTTAGGGAATGTTAAATGAGCAGGTCCTGAGGAGGGGAGCTCAGCTTGGCAGGGTCTTGCCTGGAGGCTGGGTGTAGTGGTGCCTCCTCTTGTCCTGATAGGGGTTGGTAACTTCGTGCAACATTTGCTTGATGTTGTAGGGTAAGGGAGAGAGGATGTAGCTAGGGTTGGTTTGAGGCTGCTTCTAACTTAACTTTTCCAGGATCTAAAGGAGCCTGCTTTGTTACCAGCCAGAAGTGACAGCAGTATCCAGGTGGTGGTGCATTGTATCCCCCAGAAGAGAGTAGCAAGGGCTGCTGTGTTTGGGTGTGATACCGGGTCTGTGGGTTGCATGGGGAAAAAAATAAAAGAGAGGAAGGAATTGTGCACCTCAGACTGAAAGCAAGCTATATGTTTACATAAACCTCCTGTTCTTAAGCCAAAGCTGTGATTCAAAGGGAGGATTTGGGCTAGCAGGAGGGAAAACGGATGTGTCCCTGCTGTGCATGGTTTCCTTGTCCAGTGAGCTCACTCCTCCCCCAGCCCTGCAGAGCTCCTGGGGCTCCCTGCGTCAGCTGTGCCTTGGGGAGCTGAGAGAGGGCACGGGGTGTGGAAAGAGGGGAGATGGCTCCATCCTGCACCTGGAGCAAGCTGCCCCAAAGGCTCTCTGCCTTTTGTGTGTGCTCTCCTTCCTAGGAAAGGGGCAAGCATCCCTGGGGCCTCGTGTGGCTCCCAGCTGGGATGGCTTAGGGCACGATGCCTGGGCTGTGGTGGCAAAGATGTGGGGGTGGCACTTGGGGACACGGCTGGTGAGGATGCTCAGTTTTCAAAGCACGCTTGGACCACCTGGACTGACATGCACTTTGCCTCTCTGTGCAAAGTGATCGATTTAAAACTTGAAATGTGTTTAAGTAGCACTTAATCAGAAGGGCCAAATGTTAGTGCTGCATAATTCATTTTGCCTTAGTTAACTTTTGGGCACCATGCTGAAAAAGATTAATTTTGCATCTCTCCGTATCATCTGTGCAATAGGAGCAGCAGCAGCCTTGCCACAGATATTGCAAGCATGCTCTTACCTTTTATTCAGTTGAGTTCATTTTTATGTCTTTAATCGTAAAACTATAAAAACAAGATGATATTGGCACTGGTAATTGTGTAACAAACCACTGGGCAAGAAAGAGCACATTTAAAGTTGTGTTATAAGCAAAGAAGATTTGGGGGTATTAACGACCTTGAGTATTGAAACTGAGAGAGTGAAACAAATGTATGGGGTTACAGTGCATTTAGAATACAGGAGGGAAATAATAAATCAGATGAATAGTTGTAAGGAAATTGAAAATTGTGGGGAGAGAGTAGCAAAACTACACAGAGATTGAAGGACTTATGCCTCTTGCTAAGAATGGTAATGAGAATGTGCGATTTGAATAGGTCTAAACTGCCCTTGAAATATCATTATAACTTATTTGAAAAGACATTTACCATTTGTATGATTTTCCCAAATGTAATACATTTTCTTGCATCTTTGTTCATTCAAAGCTCCTGAAATATGCCTGAAATAAACCCACATTGGAGTTGAAAATAACATAATGTTCCAGGAAGTCAAATTAAAAGCATTTTTTTAATCAGTGGGGCCTCCACAGGAAAGCATTGCTGTGCAGGGAGACAGAGGCAGTGTCCAGGTTAATTTTCTTTTCTGTTCTTCCTCCTACAAATAAATGACCCAATGGAATGAGAAACATTGGTCACAAATCCAACCATCCCAGCAGTGTGCCCCAGCACATCAAAACACCACACGTTAACCTTGTTAGCACTACCTATTTTTTTTTTCCTTGCAGTTAGCTGTGAGCAGGGCATGGACGCGTGCACTGCTGTGTTTGCTGCTGTTACATGAGGGTTGTCAGCACTGTGATGGGAATGCTGGGAAGGCAGTAGAGAAGCTGAAGAGGTGAAGCAATTTAAGACACAACCTAAAGGTTATCCAAGCCATCAGGAAGCTTCGCGTTGGTTCCTGCAGCCTTCGGCAAAGGCTTCCCCTCACTGCAACCACATCTGAGCCACTGCAACAGGCATTTCTTAATAGCACTGGGAAGAGAAACAGAAGAAAATTTCTTTGAAGGTATGTGCCAATCTCCCAAGTAGCATTTCCAGCAAAAAGGCAACATAAGAGCTACTACCGCTGCAGACAGAAAAGGAAAATGCAGTCTTCTTCACCTCTCCAACGCCGCAGTGCAACTGGTGCTGGTAAATGGCTCTGAAATAGAGGCTCAGACTTTCACCACTGCTTGCTCCATTTGTGAATATGTTCATCTTGATGAACTTAGAACTAAGGTTGTGAATGTCTTCCAGTTAGCTGTATATTGGAGGTTATTCTAAGTCCCTTGCAGGGAGAGGGTAAGATTTATTTTAAATGGTGATTGTGAGCACTATTTTGTAAATAGAAACTCACTCCCAAGGCTGTTGTTGTGTTTTTAAGGCAGTCTTCCTGCCAAGGTCCCGTGTGGGTTGGGATTATATGCAAAGATGCCATCTCTTCTTTTCAACAACTATTCCTCTCTCATTGTGTAAAATCCACAGTTTTACCTGGGCCTGAAGAGGCAGGAGGAGAGGAAATAAAGGCAAATGGAGGAGATCCATTTGCCACCATCCAAACAGGTGACTTTTTTTTCCTTTTCTTAAAGATTCAATGCACAAAAGTCACAAAAATCAAAGTTACAGTTCCCTCAGCAGCCATAATTCTGCTTCTGGCAGAGCAAGAGCGAGGCATAAATATGAGCTCCTACCCTGCTGTACATGCTACATATGTGCAGGGAGCTAAGTTATGGGTGCTGCGGGAGCCATGATTTTGAATGTCCTGACTTGTGAAGTCCAATATTCTGGTAGTTTTTTTCCCCTCCTTTTTACTCTGTGTAGTTATAAATTATATTACAGCTCTTGGTCTCCATCATACTGGCACAGCAGTTTGGGTTATGTGATTGGCTGGAGACTCTCTTCTCCATGACGAAGTGATCACAGTTATTATGCGTAGAGTTGTCAAAGCTGGGTCCATCTTCCTTTGCAGCACAAACTTCTAAGCTGATCTGTATCGCTCAGCTCTAACACTAATGGTGAGACAGGGAAGCACACATCATTACCAATCTACATGGGAATGTAACCCCATTGTACGAGTGGTGATGCTGATCATTCAGTAGGTATGTGAAGGGAATATATGTACATAGAGATATGACATGGATATATGGAGAGCAACCCTAAATGCCTCATGTCTTTTTGTTGATGTGTTTCAGGTTACCAGGTGAGTCTTTCCTGTGGATAACTTGCCACGTTCTGATCGTGGATGTAAAACCTAAGCTTATACTGCATCTAAAAAAGCATCTTTATCAGTTCAAAGCTAAGACTAAAGGTAAGTTTTGATTGATGCTGAAAGATCTTTAGTTGCATAAAAATTTATCCCTGCAAAGGACAGTGCCTGAGATTCATGTGTATAAGTGTTTTGCTGAATAGAGGTTCAGATATGCTTTTTGTTGATTTGTGACCATGGTTTGTAAAGTTGAGCTTGTGCTATATCACTGCCTTAAAACCTCATCCACATGACAGAGCATCATCTTTATATTCTGACTGCAAATCTTCAGTATTGAACTCTACGAACGTTCAGACTCTGTGAAGGCCTACGTAAGAAGAAATAATGTGGTATAAATAAACTCCATCTGACTTTTTTTATAACGCTTTGTGCAAAATTAACATGCAAGTCAGGTGTCACAGTAACTGTTGGAAAAATGTAATGCTGACAGTATTTGGTAATAAAATAATAATCGCTGCATGTATCTCTGATGGAAAGAGATTCACATCCTTTTGAATCCCTAATTGTGTGCCACACTACATTAGAGACAGATAGCTCCATTGTCTCCACCTTTCAGAGATGGGAAATTCAGAGCAACAGCAAGATGTTCTAGAAATAAGCCGGTTTAATGAAGCAGCAAATTAGACTCTTCTATCTCTTTATTTAACATGTAGTCCCTTGAATTTATCAGAGTTCATTACAGGGATGCAAAATAGAAAAGAAGCTGCAAAATTCATTTGCAATTAGAGCTAATGATTTTGAAAATGGCTTTTCATATTTTTATAGATAACGGCTATTATTCATTATTAAATTTGTGTCACGTTTACTCTAATGAAATGACATTCTCTCCCTTCCCTTGTTTCTATTGTTTATGGCTTGGGTTCCATAAAAGGAAGAATCGTAAAGATGTTGTATGTTTCTTGCCAGCCTGTGACATGGCTCCTGATAGCTTACTTCTGTGACTCATGTCAGAAGAATGGTTTTAAAATTTCCTTCCCAATTTAATACTTCTATAGTACTTGACACATAACGATACTGAGTAAATGCACTGATCCATTCTTCCCCATAATTTCAGCTTCACAGGAGGAGTAATGGACTCAGGGCTGTAAAGTTAAGGGAGGAAAATACATTCAAACAGCAAAATGAAGACAGATTGAGCTGCTGCCCCTTTCCAACCTCTGCTCCCCACCCAGACAGCCCCTCACTGCTCCTCTGTCTACCTTCCCCTTGTCCTCACTCCTGTTGTTTCACAGATTTTTCATTAGGACAAGTTGAAAATATATTGGTATTGAGGCAGGGATGGGCAGGCAGAACAGAGCAGTGGATGAATTTGAGGGAAGAGATGGAAATTGAAAGAAGCGAGCGTCTCTCAGAAGTCATGGCCAGCCCTGTACTACACACCTGCTCTGAGAAAATCTGCTTTTGTGGTTGGTATGAGCACAGCATTCTGAAGCTGCAAGCTTCTGTCGTGCTGCAAGCTTATTAAGATGCTCTTTAACTGCTTAATAATCATCAAAGTTGCTGAAGATAAGGTATCGTCAGTTTGCTTACCCGTGTAACATCATTTCTCTGCTTTCTTTAATGTCTGTATGTATTATTAATAGTTAACAGCCCTTTCTCTAGAATAACAGATATGGAATCACCATTTCTGACGTAGGAGGCGAAGTGAGCTGTTTATGTTATTTTTGAAAAGGATCTCCTGACATGTTATTGCTAATGACTAACGCTGCTTTGCTCTGCTCTTTGTTTCTTTCCATCCCCTCTCCAGTTTCAGCCTTTCTTCTGTTTCTTCTTAATGTGATGAAACCTGAGTCTGAATGGAGAAAGTTCATTCGTAATGTGGCCAGCCCTGCGGTGTTGAGCTGAGAAAGTCTGCGGTTATCATTTCCTCCTCTGGGGCATTTGTGGATGACCATTGCTGCCCTGGGAGCACCCGCCTGCATGGCAGCCCTGGCCCAGTCTGCAGCCATGCAGCATGGCGTATCCCACCCACAGTGAGGCTTTGTACCAGCACCAGCTGGCTGGGGGTTACAGCCCAGGGCTCAGCACTGGTACCTTTTGCCTCCCCGTGCACACAAGGCCAATGTGGGTCTCCCTGACCTCGTGTGTCACCAAGGGAGCTTGCTTGTAACTTTGTACAGTGCATGGCTAGGAATCAGCTGTAGCAATCTGCCCACAGAACTCAAGCAACACCAGAAAAACTCATTATTCAATACCTTATTTCATACTCTGGAAACAAGAGCAACAACCCCAGCCCTTCCTCCCCTTACAGTGGTGCGGTTTCCATCAGTCTTTTCAACTCCTAATGAGATTTAGCGCTGGGGAGGGATATTTGTGCCAGAAGGACCGAGGCTTCTGATCAAAAAGGCATTGAAGTGTGCAGAAAAGTTCCTACAACATTTGGATCAAACCCCATTTCTGTATGGAAGAACAGAGCTAATGCCACCTTAGTGAAGGTTTTAGGAGCTGTCTCTCAGCTCCTATGTCAGGAATGTGTTTGTGGAAAGTCTGTGAGATCTCACCAAATGAATTCGTCAGAGATTCACCCTGTGCCAAAAGACACGTCGCCCTGGGGATGCTTGCACCAGTTCGTGGCCTCCTCTCCTGCCCCAGTGCAAAGAACAGCTCCTGCTCATGGAGCACAGGCTGCTGTCAGAGAGCTCAGCAGCAACTCGAAAAGCAAAACCCTCTGCTCCTCCTGCAGGAGATTAGAGCTGAAGGAGGGAGTGCAGAAAAAGTACATTTTCTGCTAACAAACAGAGCTGAAATGACAGGGAAGTGGCACTGTGACACACACACACACAGTGTGCACCTTACTCTGCCATTCCCCTGATGATCAATGTTACCCGAGGCATTTTGCAGATGAGTGCAGTTACCTCTTATTCCCAGTAAGGATGCAATGTGAAATGCAAATACTCGAAAGGTTGGGCTGCTGTACAGCGGTAATTAATTACTCATGCAGTTATGCAGGAATAGAACAGCAGTAGATCTTTGAGTTTATGATAAAACAATCTCAAAAATACCCTGGGCTGAAATCGACTGTTGTATACATGCATCGTTTTCCCCTTACTGTGACCCACCTGGATGCAGCCTGAGGCTTTGCAGAACGGCCGGCAGCCCCCAGCCCTGGCCTTGGGAGCAGCCCAGCACATCCTATCATTGACCTGATGGTCCCATCCTGGCTGCTACAGAGAAACACCAACTGTGGGGACTGGGACCAAAAATACCCACAAGCCACATTACAGCAGAGCTTCTCTGGTTCAGCTCTTTCCTTCTAATTAAACCACTTTGATTGTTATCACAACAGCACAAGGGCCATGGAGGGGAGAACATGAGCACCTCAGGGCTGGCTGCAGGCTGCAGTGCCTGGAGCTGAGTGCTGGCACAGTGTCCCAAAGGGTCGGGTGGCACGGGAGCCATCATCAAACCCAGCCCCATACATTCAGATGATTAATTTCTGTGCCAGCACAGCCTTCACAGATACACCCAAGGCCCTGATCTTAATGAATCACGTAAAATGTTATGCCCTTTGGAAAGGCAAATATAACCCAAGTAATTATGAGCTGCTTTTTTTTGCTTTTTTTTCCCTGTCTCTCAAGGTCCAACTTTGACTATGCAATATGCTGCTGCTACATTTTGTGCATGAATGCACGTTTTGTGAATGAATCTTCACTGTTGGAGCTGTTGTGGGACATGGAGGGAGCTGAGATGCTGAGGGCACCCTCTGCACTGACCTGCCCATGAGTCTGGAGGAGTAGAAGTGCATGGGAGGACGTTGGGTGCTTGCCTTGATGGCACAGCCCGGCCTTTGGAGCTGCTGAAACTGCTGCCACCCGTGGGAATAGCTGAGGATGGGATTTTCTTTATCAAAGACTTTATTCCCCTGACAGCTGAGTCTGAGCTGTGTGTCCACTGAATCCAGCCCTTTCATTTTCCCCCTTTAAGTTTTGAGCTCGCAATTCTCATGCAGCGAGGGCAGGCTTAAGCTTGACTGTCAGTATAAAAGCCTTTTCTTTTCGTATCACTTCTCCTCTGCAGTTCAAACCATCTCCAACCTCACTAACGTCAACTTCAAAGGCTTCCCCGTGCTGCAGCCACAGCTTTTCCTGCAGAGCCCATCCTAGTGTCACCATTAGGTGCGTGGATGCCAGGCATCAGCCATCATTTCTTCTGCAGGCATTGCTGTCCTGGCAGCAGCAGGCTGAGAGCTTGTCCTTGTGCACAGAAAGCCCCCAGAGCCTTTTTTTTTCCAGCTGACGTTGGATCAGGGATGGAAACATAAACATGCGCAGCCAAAGTCCTAAGTTCCTTGGTTCCAAGGCCAAAGGAAAGCCCCAGCTCCAGCGGGAGGCAGTTCGTTCCTGGATGCTGCAGGATGAACTTGCTCTTGCTGCCCTCATTCTGGGCAGCTTTCTGCTGGGGGAAGTTTAAGATGTCGATAAAGATGATAGCGCATGGAGCGATTTCTTTAAATTCCTGATCTATTGAAACAAGCTGTATTTCCCTGGGTTTGTGTTTAACATCATGCAAATAGGAGCATTCAGTTGGAGAATAATATGTGCATGATAGATAATGTTGAGGCGTTTAGTTTTATTTTGAGCAGAGTATCCTGTTTATGCTGCTAGGAAAAGTAAAAGCCCCATCTATGAAAATTGCTTGTGCTTTTTTCAGATCTGAGCAAATCGTTGACCACGTTGCTCTGAGCTGTACTCAGGAAGGGCAGAGAAGGGAGCAGAGGAGGGGAAGTCTCAGCTATTTATGTTCATTCATATAGGAGGAGGAAACAGCAGGAAAAGGTCAGCTGCAGGAATTTGGATTGGTGCAGTTGTGCAATGGAAGATGAAATATGGAAGACCTTTTCTCATAGGCAATTATCACCATGATGTGAACAAGCATTTAGCAGCTTCCTGACTGAACAAGGGATGGGTATGGGTGATGAGAGGTAAGTCCCTTGACACAATGCTTGTTAAACATAGAGCAGTTGCAGCTTAAAATACCATCTCAGACAGGGTAGCAAAACGAGCTGGAAGTGTCCCAGCTCCAACTGCTGCCCTTGGAGAGACCAAGTGCAAAGGATACTTTGATGGAAGCTGTCATGAAGACTGAAATGGGAAAATGGAAAAGATTTCACAGTGGCTTTGAACATCCCCTAGAGCAGTCCCTGGAGAGCCCATTGAGAACCCTTGCCTTCCTGCTCATCACAGCACTCAGCAATGCCAAAACAAGGAATCGCTGGTTACAGCACTGGCTGGGATTTAGGGTAAACTGAAGGAAATATTTCTTCATCTATAGTGTAGTCACTCCTTGTTGCTGCAGGAAGTTGAGCAACTGGGTTTAGAAAGAGCTGGTTTTAGAAAGAGATGGAGCACTACCTGCACACTGTGCTCCATGCATCTGTGAGTATGAATGCAGCCAGTGGTTCATGCAACTGCATGCTGGGGGCCTCGATCTGATGTCCCGATGCTTCTCAGAAAAAGGACTCAAATCTCCAGCTGTGCAAGATGAGCCTGGCTGGGCTGTGGTCTTCTCAGTAAATAAGAATATCTGTTCCTCATTTATCTGCTGCACAGGCTGGCTGCAGGAAGAGTAGCATTAGGAAATGAGGCTCCGCAGGGACCGCACAGTGGTGTGAAGTTAGGAAAACGTGATGGGCTGTTCCTTTCCACTGCTCACGAACATCATGGCACCAAGATATATTGGTCACCAAGGAGTTCCCGAATTAGATGGGCCATGATTTGAGTTAATAGCAATATGAAAGAGGCAACACTTGCAAAACACAAATGGCAGCACTCCACTGGCAGCAGCCCACTGGTTGCTCACACCGTACGTGCAGAAGCTCCTGTGGGCCTTCTTCAGACTCAGCAGAATTTGGAGGAGGCTTTACTCAAAGAACACGAGCATCTTGACTATTGGGGCTTCTTTATGTCTTCTTGAACCCTATTTTCAATGCAGTGTGCTGAAAAGGGATTTGCTACACAGCACTTGAAAATGCAGCCTGTAGAGCAGGAGTGTGGCTGCTTACTGGCAAGCACCCAGCCCCTCTCCCAGGGCAAAAGGCCACTCACCCTGGTGATGCTACTGCATGTGTGAGAACGTGCTTTTGCAAGTGTAGTGGCTGGACTGGTTTCCACCAGGATTTAATCTGCTGCTATCATCCCAGCACAGGGTTAAAATAGAGCTGTAGCGTGTGAGTATACTGTCAGGTCAACAAGAAAGTACATGATGCTCTCATTCACTGATGGTCTCACTCAGCTGAGACCCACTCACCCACGGCCACATTGCCTCAGGCAGAGATGCTTCTGTGGAACCTTTGGGGATAGGAGATGATGGCTTTTGGTGAGCGGATAGGCGTGGAAAACATCATGGCCTTGTCCCTCTGGGCTTTACCTCCATATGTGGTCCATCTCCCCAAATAGAGAGTTGCTGAAGGGATGAAGCACATCTTCCCAGCATGGCGCTCACCACTGCTGCAGGGAGCCAGCCCCAGCCTGCATTGCTGGGGTTTTGCTCTCGTTTGATCTTTACCATAAAAGCAACCCACGTGAATTCCTGCAACAACGAGCTGCCCTTTGCACTAGTGGCTGTGGAAATGGGAGCTGGCAGGAGATCAGAGCGAGGAGGGTAAGCGGGGTCATTTGTCCTTTGTGGCATCTCACCCGCAGGTGACGCAGGAGGTCGCACTCGCTCCTTGCAAGCTGGGTGGGAGCTGCACCCACAGCCTTCCACTGCCACCTCCCTGCCAAGCCCAGTGTCTCTGGGAGAGATGAGAAGATGATAACCTCCTGGAGATGAGAAGGACACCACGACTTTCCCTCTGAGTAACCCCAGTACACTGAGATCCAAGGTCCATGTCAGTGTTTTATTTTCTGTATCCTAACAATAACAGGAAAAAAAAAAAAGAAAAGCCCACAATAAAGCCCCAAAACTACCAAGCCGGGGTTTTAGTCCTTTTCCCATCCAAAGCTGTTCTTTAATGTGGGCCTGGGAAGGCAGACATTTGTTAGTTGTCACCCCAGCCATGGCTGGAGTGATTCAGGAGCATGCAATTTGCTCAGTACTCTGGGGTCCTTGGAGATGCGTGTCACCAGAGAGACGTCAGAATCCTCAAAGTTCACATTTAGAACAAGGAGTGTAGTTTCCACACTGGGGATGGCTCTGGTGAGGTGAAGCAGTTTGCAGCTGTCCCTGCAGGGCTTTCAGTGCGTGCTTTTTGCTAATGTGCCTTCTCGCTGGGATTTTCACCTTTCTGAGCAATCTCACTTATGGATGAAAAGAAGAGAAAGGGATTCAGCAGTACTGCAGCTCTGGCGCTGAGTGGAAGCCCTGCCTTTAAGCAGTGGTGGCAGGGAGAGAAAATGAGGAAAAAAAGGACAGAAGTGAGAAAGGTGGAAAAGATAGTGCAAGAAAAAAATCTTGTGATGGAGCTGAAGGCACAGGTCGGGAAGCAGATGAGATCTGCAGCTGTGTCCTCTGGCCTCGAGCTGCTAATAAATGACCCATCCCTGGTGGAAGCAGAGCTGAACAGAGCATCCCAAGGCTGGCAGTGGCATGGCAGGAGCATCTCCATCCCCTTCCCACCAGCCCATTGCTTGGCTGCAATGAGTTGGGGCTGGCAGGAGGCCGTGCTGGTGTGTGCTCAGAAGAGAGAAGCTTCTTCCCCAAAGCAATCAGTGGGAAGAATAAAGATTGAAAGCATATTTCCCCAAAGTCCAGTGACCTTCCCGAAAGCAACACTATGTCTTCTTGGCAAAAGGTCTGCATTATTTAAAAAGACATACATGAAAGTTGCAGAGGGGCAGTGAGTCCCTGTCTGTCACATAAATCCCATTGATTCACTTGCAGTTGTGCTGCCCTGGAATGTGGAAATGATGGGCACGAATGTAGAAGAGTAAATACAACAAGGGTATAAGTCAAAGGAGTTGTTTCTCATGAGAAACAAGGAATCAGTAGTTTTGTTTGTGTGACTGCAGATTTTATTCTTATTTTTGTTCTACTGATGCCACAGTTTCATGAGTAGACACTGTAATCTTCAACTCTGAGCTGATGGGAGGATGTATACTTTGCAGTGCAAGTGATTCATGTGCTTACATGATCCAGCACAGTGTAAGGGAGCAAGAATCCCTAATCTAGAACATTAGCACTTATCTGTTAAATGCTCTTTTTTAACAAGCTGCAGAACCATCATCCTTCTTCTTACATAAGGTTCTTCGCAGACTACTATGACAACGGCCCTGAAAAACGGCATAATGAGACACAAAGAGTGCGAGGAACACGCTGCTAGAACAGCAGCTCATCACTGCTATTCTTATCTGACCTCAGAAAGGAAAACACTTCTGGATGCTTTTTGGTCGCTAATGATGTTTTCAGCTCTCACTTTATTCCTGTGCACAAAGGGCTGCTTCTGTTGTTGAGCTCGTGGCTCACTGGGTCTGTGAAGCTCGCAGGGCAGAGCTGGGTGGCTGTTCCTCCTGATGAGGAGGCTCCTGCAGTAACACCAGAGACCTGGTGGAGTTTGTGGGTGTGCTGGGGAAGGCTGGGGGTGGGATGGGCTGAGGGTTGTGATGATGGCAAAGCCTGGCTGAGGTGTTGTGGAACTTGTTCCCAGCTTGTATTTCTTTGCAGAAGGTGGAAACCTGTGGTGCTACAGGGTGTGATATCACCTGCTGCTCCAAGTAGGTTAAACTCAACTGGAAATAAGGTTTTCAGGGTCAGAGCAGTTTACTGTTGGAGGTGGTGAAATCTTCACTGTTTTCAGTCCAGGTTTGATTTCTCTTGAGGTATGCTCTTGTTCAACAAAAGGTTCATTCTGCCTATTTAGCATTCACTAATGGAACTTAGACCAAACCGCCCTCTTCTAACCCTAAAACCTGCAAATCTCTTAAGACTTGTCATTTAACCAGTTGGTTTAACTGGTGCTGGAGGCGAGTCCGTGGTGTGGTAACCACAGAACAGACGGCCGTGGCTCTGGCCAGCAGGCAGCGAGCTGTCCCCTCCTGGTGGCCAAGGCCCATGGTGGGGCAGATCCATGCTAATCCCACACTGCTGCCTGCCGGCAGCGCATGCTGCACCCCTACTGCAGCAGATACAGTGTGCAGCTGAGGCAATCTTTAGGAAAAAGCAGAACTTGCAGCCCTGGGGAAGGCTGGTCATGGTCCTGCACCTGTCCATGGAAGCACTTGATACAGGTGATGCTATTCTTCCCATTCTGGAGTCAGCAAACTTGCACTGAATTCCACCCATTGCTTGACACGTAGTGTGAAAGATCGAACAAATTACATGCTGTTGTTATTAGGAGAGCTTTTAGGACAAGAAGTTAATTCTCCTGTCTCACATTATCTGCTTTTTCTCAGTTCTTTTATGAGAAAATTTTCTTTTTAGATGGCTGATTTATTCCCATTCTTAGTTTTTTCAGGAACCTGTAAACTCTGTAGTGCATTATCACTTGAATAGGCCAAATAATTATCTGAATGCCTACCACAGACAGTTGGCTTTCAGTGAAATTGAGGCTTCAAGGAGAATTAGATAGAGCTACTAACCACACTGGGAGCTAAAAATATGCATCTTCAAGAGCTGAGGTCTTTTACGTGATCATCAATTCACTGTGTCAAATCTAACATCGCGTGGGTATTTCAGAACGGTATTTCCTAATTCTGATGTTTGAGTTTTTACAATAGGAGACATTCAGCAAATTTAGGAAGGTGGTCTGAAAATTCGGCTTTTGGGGTTCCTTCTTTTGAAACTTAATCCTCCTTGAGCAGCCAAAGGTGCAGCTCCACAGAAGCCCTAAGGCATAACAGCACTGAAATATGGAGACTCACCTCCCAAGCTTTGACTTTTTTTAGAACATCAGCCATTTAATTGGACCCCTCAAAAAATTGGTATTTTTCATACCAATTTTGCAGTCACCTACAGGCCATGTAGATGTGTAAGATCTTTTCTAACAGCAGACAAGCTCTAGCACATGTTGGTTGTGAGAAGAATGGCATCGTGATGGATGTTAAGTCCATTGCAGCCATCCAGGCTACAGCAGTGACCTCCTGGGCTGGCAGCCTCTCACACATCACACCTGTGGTGCAAACAGCATTACAAGCAATGATGTCCATGATGTAGAGCTCCATGGCGTTATTTCCTCCTTTTTAATTCATCTTTAGTTCTGCTGTGGTTTTGAAGCTGAGAATGATAATTTGTACTTTTTTTTTTTTAACTTCTGTGCACCTGGGCATTATGGAAATAATAATTCATGTTTTATATTTATTTATTTGTTGTTTGTTTCTAGGATACAAATAAGAATTAAAGCACACTGTGCCCTTCAGCTGGCTGGACTGGTGATGGCTCAAGCCAGCCACGTGGGCTCACAACAGCCACAAATCCAGCCTGGTTATTTTTAATACTTCTTGTGCGTCAAAATCGGCCTATCCCAATTTGCTTTTAAAGCATCCTTGGAGTGTGACTCCATTTACTCAGACCGTATTTGTCTTGAGTGCACTTTTACAAAATAGCCATGAGCACCAAAAAGGCCACGTCTGTAATGCAAACAGTGCCAGACAGCCCGACCCCCCCGGGGGTGCTGCCAACAAATCGATCCGACAGCTCCCGACCAGGATGGAGCGGAGCAGGGCTGCGCCCAGACAATAAGTGCGTTATATGCTCCCCTTCAGCTGCACTTAGCCTCACTTCAGCCAAAGAATGAGACTGTTTCAGGAATCGTGTAAATATGGGCTGTGCAAAGACTCAGCCTTCCTGTTTGGAAAAAGAGAATTTGAAAAATCTGAGAGAACAGGGAGCTACGTGTGGGAAGGGGTGAAGCAGTGGGGGTGGGAGGGAGGGATGGGCGAGGTGGGGACAGGGAGGCAGAAAGGGGATAGAGATGAATTAGAGGAAAGGTGAAAATAAGAATAGAGAGTTGAAAAATAAGGAAAAGAGAACAGACAAAAATACAGTGAGGGGCACTGAAGGGAGCTCTGCATGTGTTTCACTGCTTCTCTGAAAGTTTGCACATTCACTGCGCTTTGGTGTCTTCTCTCCAGAGGGGACAGAGGTTCTCAAAGGCAGCACCGTCAACCCTTCCACCTCAGCAGCCCACAGAGGTGATCAGCTATTGTGCTGGTGCTGGGGCTGCAAGAAGTGCCGAGGGTCCCCAACCCCACTCCTCTCATTTCTTCCTCTAAAGCTGGACTGGGGGGAACTGGAGAACCACAGAACCTGCAGGAACAAAAGCAGAGAGGACTCGGGCATTGGTGTGGGCAGATCTTCAGGCTGGCACCAGCCACTTTGGGCTGCCGCTAGCCTAGGATGTGCCCTAACCTGCTGCATGGTCTCCCACCTGCTGCAGGGTCCCTTTGGACCTGCTGTGTGATGCTCCCTACATCTCGCAGGACGCCCCCTAGGATGTCCCCTGGCTGCCGCGCGATGCTCCCTACTTGCAGTAGGATGCTCCCTGGGGTTGCCCTCGGTTACTGCGGGACATCTCCCCAGGACCCACTGAGCGATGCCTCCGGGGATGTCCCTCGGCAGTAGCGGGACACCCGGCTGCTCGCCCCCCCGACGTGCCCCGGGCTGTCCCCAGCCGACCGCTGGTGCCCCCCCGCCTCGCCCCGGCCCCGCGGAGGGGTGCGCACGGCGTCCCGCGGCGCTGCCAGGGCGGGGGTGACTCACGGCGCGGCACGGCAGCCCCCAGCTTTATAACGGTCGGGGCGGCACCGGGACGGCTCCACCGCGCCGCGCCCGCGGGGAGCGCAGGGGGCCGGGGGCAGGCAGCATGCGGAGCCTGCGCGGAGCTGCGCTGCTGCTGCTGCTGGCGTTGCTGCCCGCGGGGCGCGGAGCCGTCATCACCGGGGTGAGCGCCTTCGCAAGGCACCGGGACGGCATCGCCGGACGCGCCGACGGGAGGAGGGCTGTGCGGGGGTAAAGGGTGCCGGGCTGGGGGTCTCCGGGATAACCGATAGCGGGACGGCGGTCGCGGGCTGTGTGGGCGCCGGAGAGGCGTTGGGACTTGTGTGGGTAAGCGACAGAGAGACGTGCGGGGCTCTCTGGGGCTGGGGCTGAGCGGAACTGGGGGTCTCCCTGCGCTGAGCGACACCACGACTTAGGGGACTCTCCGGGGTGAGAGATGTCCGGGTGGCGGCGGGACCCGCGGGGCGCTGCGCCGAAGGATGCGCAGCACGAGGTCTGTGCCCGGGGCGCTGCTCCCGGCGGGGCGGGGGCTCCGGCCCTCCCGCTGCCCCCGGCGCTGCCCGACTCGGGGTCCGCGCGGCTCTTGCAGCCGTGTGCCCACCCGGCGGCACCGCTACTGCCATCATCTTTACTGCCATCACCGCTAAACGCTGCTTTTTTTTTTTTTTTTTTTTTTTTTTTTTTTTTTTTTTTTAAGTATGACCGTGCTGTTTTTCTTTCCTCACTGCGAGCGAATCCTCTGTTGTTGTTGTGTGTTTAGGCTTGAGATTTACTTTGCTTGTGATTTATTTTTTTTTTTTTTCCCAAAGACGTTATTCAACCCGAAGCGTTGCATCACTCCGAAGTAAAATGATTTTTCTCGTGTTTGCTTTGGGTCGGTGACCCAGCTCTGGCATTCTTTCGGCAGCTCACATGGCTGCTGGAATCACCAGGCACTGCGGGGCCGTGCGGGCTGCGGGTGTCCTCTGGACTCCAGAGCAGCTCCCGGGACGGAGCCGAGTGTCAGCAGGAAGGAATCTTTCCGTAGTTGAGAAACGAATGTTCCTTTTCAACAGAACTGTTTCGAGCAACGAAAGGACGGGTGTGCGTTAGCCTGTAGTTAAGGTTGTGGCTACACCTCTAAAGCATAATGAATAAATTAAATAATTGCGAAGCTCTGAATCATAGATTAAAGACACACAGTGTTAAAAAATCAAAAATGTTTATACTAAAAATGTTACTTTGGTAACTACTGCAGTGTGTTTCTGCTCAAGCTGCTCTGATGGGTTTTTGGCTTCCGAACGAAAAGGGAAATCTCAGGTGGAAGCTGACATACGTGTTCTCATCCACATCCTCTGAGACAAAGTGCTCTTCCTTTGCAATTTAAGACTCAAACAGAACCTTGTGGCAGCTCATGTGCTGATTTCCGCTGGCTCTGGAGCCAGCATTTCTTCATGGACTTTTTCTCAGGCTGCGTTTTCCACAAAGCTGTGTGAAAAGGGGCACTGAGGGGGGATGAGCTGTGCCCAGAGCACGGCAGGAAGGTCGGGGTGAACAGCAGCACTGGGGATGCATGCTTTAATAGCTCATCAAACATTTTGGAAGGGGGATCTTAAAAGCTCTGCCGGATGAATATATGTATGTGCATGAGAGTGAGTTCTAAACCATAGCACTGTTCAGCACTGCTTGCCTCTCCCCAAACTGTTCTGCACCCCTTACACTGCTCTGCTGCGGGCAAAGAGACTCCAAGACCATCAGTCCTGTGCCTAGGGTAAAATTATACCATCAGAGGGATTGTTTTATTTTATTTTGAGAGAGAGAGAAGAAAGAAAGCAAACATTACCTACCTGGAAGGCTGCATTGGTAGTTTTATGGCCACTCTATTCTTGTAAGTAAATACGCTGCGTGTTTGGGCTCGCTCACAGCACAGAGCTCTGCTTCCTTACATGCGTTGAGGAGAAGTGCTGGCCATTGGGTTACACACATACTGACAATAATTGCAACAGCTTTTCCCTAAATTACTCGCTGATCTGGCATTGCTGTTTGAAACAGTGCAACGTTTACTCAGCAGAGTGCAATCTGTTGGCATTTATCATGTAGATCCCAAGGTGAGACCCGTAGGCACTGACTCAATGACTGTCCTGCTGAGCAGCCTTCCTGGCTTTTAGGTGCATTTTTAGAAACTGCCTCTTGCTGTGCCTCTGGCCTCTCAGCCCCACTGCCAGACATGAGAGCAGCAAGGTGCCTGACCCTACTGTTGGGGCATCATCAGAACCTTTAACTGACAGAATTTCTCACTGCTTTGGCAATGAGTGCATATGACTGAGAGTCCAATGATCTTCTGGTCTACAAAAAGAAAGATGTGCAGTAACCTGTTCCAAGCCCTAATATATCGATTGCTCTTCATGGTTTCTGGTTTTTGAAATACACCCAGTAGCTTAATTTTAGTTTGTGCTATGTAGGCCACAAAACACATTGGATAAATGACTGATAATTTCAGTTTCCCCATGCAGGGTATGTGCTACCACATTTTCTTGGGCACCAGCACTCACACAAAGTGTTTTCAGTTATACAGTCGGGACATCTTTTAGTTACAAGTGTAACAGCCATACATTCCCTATTTAAACTTGTATTTTATCTACTTCCACTTGCAGTTTGCTAACAGAACTATCAAGCACTTGCATTTGAAAGGCACTCAACCATCAGACATTACCATAAGAAACTAGAAGGAATAAGTCTCTAGAAGTCTTTAAATTCATGGATGATTTCAATTCTTAGCTTCTCTTTAAGATGGGATTCCATTTGTCTGGTGCCCTGTGTCCTTGCATCTCCCTGAGCTCCCTTAGGCTCCGGCTATGGGTGGAAAGTATTTATGCAAACAGAATAAACAATTTCTCTTTCTGGAACCTCAGGCCTGCGACAGAGACCAGCAGTGTGGAGGAGGGATGTGCTGTGCTGTCAGCCTATGGATCCGCAGCCTGCGGATGTGCACACCGATGGGCAATGTAGGAGAGGAGTGCCATCCTCTGAGCCACCGGGTGAGTAGGGCTGAGGAGCAGGGCTGCAACTGCAAATGGTCATAGCCTCTGTGGTTATAGGCCCTGTGATGTGCAGAATGTAACAGCATCCTTATTCCTGGTGGGGATCCTGGCTGGGACCAGGTGGAACAGAGCTTTGTGTCCCCATCAGTAGTGACCCTAGTGACCCCATGGCCACCCCAACACCTTGGAGACTTCCAGGGGACCTACAGATGTCTGGCGATTGGCTCCCCACCTTCTGCTTTCCTTCTCAGCAACTAGATGGTGTCAGCTTCATGCTATTAGCAATCTGATGGCATCACAAGGGCAGGGTCTGCAACACGTCTGTAGGTGGCATCACTGCTATTCTGCACCTTGCATATAGACCCTACATCCCTCCCGTGTCTCTGTGTTACCATGCTGCTATCACCCATCCTAAACCCAGAGCTATGCATGTGGAGGGTTTAGAATACATCACTTAGGCTGCTGGAAGCTGCAATGAGTCAGTCCTGCCAGCAGCAGAGCTGGGATTGCAGGTTCTGTGTTGCGCAGGCAGCCGAGAGATGCCATTCCTGCAGGCTCTGCGGCCGGTGACCCAGGCTGTGCTGGGATAAGGTGCAGGGAAGTTGGAAGGGGTACTGGGCGGGGAGAGCCGGCCACTGTGGGTCGTTATGGTGCCACTTCCTGCGCAGGCTGCAGGGCGCTGTTCTCTGAGCGCTCCTTCCGCAGCTCCGCCGTGGCCGTGCCCTGCTGACACCCGCGTTCCTCCTTCCAGGTGCCCTTCCCAGGGCGGCGGATGCACCATACCTGCCCCTGCCTCCCCAGCCTGGCCTGCATGCGGGCATCACCCAGCAAGTTCAGGTGTTTGCCGGACTTCAGGAAAGAAGACGTCTTCTTTTAGCAGGAGCTGCTCGGTGTTCTGAGGAGGAGCCGCCCGTGTTCTGTTTGTTGTTGTGATGAGCAAGGTACTCGCTGGGACCCCTCTCCCATCCTTCCCTGCCTCACCAACATCACAGTGATGATGCCGTGCTGTGCTGTAGCGGCCAAGGTTTTCTGAAGGGCTTTCATTTTGGGGGGAGTGAAGTGGGATTTGCTGCGCAGTGCAGATTTCTGACATAAGGAGCACTGTTGCTGGACAGTCCTGTTGTCTGTGTGGCTCCAGCTTAACCCCAGAATGAAACCAGCCACAATAGTTATCACCTTTGGAAAACTTTGGCTGCATTTTTACTCTTTGGAATGCTTGAATCGAACTGAGATTTGAATAATTATACGGAGGGAAGCATATAACAGTTACCAAAAACCTACCCTTCTATTTCACTCCTTGGTTAATATAACTGTCTGTAAGTTAGGCACACCTCCATGTTAAACGTTTAACCAGTAGATGTAGATTTTACACTTTTAAAAAGTGGCTGACAGAACCAAAGCATTTCAATACTCAAAGCATTACAAGACTCTGTTATTTTAATACTCTGAGATTAGGAAAAGTCTTTGTTACTGGAGTTGGTGTAAAACTACCTGATCATCCCAAACTATGTATTAAGATGTAGTTTATATTAAAAAAGGAACCCTGACATTTATTGTAATGGGCTGCCTGACTTCTTGTATATGTACCGAATTTGCTGTGTAAAAATTCTGTATCAGAATAATGGCAGTATATTATTTGATTTATTTTAATATTATAACATTATTTTGTCATTGTGGTTTTCAGTTTTTATTCAGTGTACACTGTGATCGCATCCCTGTTATCACAACCAAGCTGTGCTCTGGGAGGTGGAGGATGGGGAATGTTGGAGGAGTTAATGTGAGAGGTTTGTCTTTGCACATGCCTCAAAGCCTTCAGCCTGTCAGACGTGCAGTTGGTGGGTTCTCTATGGAGTACCATGCAACTATGCAACTCCATGCTTACTTGTGGCCCTGGAGATGGAATTCTGATAGTTTGTGTGAGGTTCACACATTTCTGCTCTCAGACATGCAAACGTATGCTGCCTCTGGGAAAGGGAAGCTGCTCATCTTCCAACAATCAGAGCCTTTGCTGGTGGTGATGATGGGATGGAGCAACTAGCATGCTACACTAAAGCAAACACCTGTACTGCTGAGAGGACACATGTCCCAGTGCATTCACCAGACACCTGCCCCCACGGCCCTCTGGAAGCAGCAAGCAGCCACTGGAACTGCTGCTTTGGCATTAGAAAAATAGATTTGGAGAGACTGGAGGGATGGCATTGCACCTTTCTGGCTCAGAGCAGCCCAAGCCCAGGGCTCATGTCCTGATGCCAGCACTGATCTTTACCCACTAAGACCTTCTCAGGTTCTCTCTGGGCTTCCATTTTTAGGAAGGAACACAGAAGCAGCCCAGATGTGTGTGTGTCCCCACCTCTCACTCCATTCATCCCCACAGAGCACATGGTCAGAATGGATCACAGCAGCAGCTCTCAGTCCTGCTCCTGGCTGCCACTGCTGTGACCCTGCAGCAACTGCAGGCTGGTCTGCATCAGCTTCTGGCTGTAGTGCTCTCCTTCATCCTCTCTACCTGGGAGATCCGTGCTAATGCTGAGTGCAGTTTTATTAATATTGGAGAAATATTATTAATTATTAATACAAATATGTGCATTAATCTTTAATGTTATATTAATATTGATATTACAGGCATGTTACAGAATAACGATGCCATCACTTCAAGCTGGGAGAAGTTCCCTGTTTATCACCAGATTTCGGCTTAGCAAAAAGCCATTGTAAGAAAGGATGCTGCAAAACATAACGAGCTGCTGCCTTAATTTGATTTCTTGCTAATTAGGTAGGTGAGGCGAGGTGCTTTGCAGGGCAGGCAGCACCTGTGAGCCTGAGGGATGGGGAGCAGCACAAAGCCCAGCTGGAGTGTGGCCTTGTCTGCACTCTCCTGCATATAATCCCCCACTGGGAAATGCCCCTTTTGAAAGCCTTATGAAGTCTTTGGGTGTAGGTGGTGGTGTGTAACAAATTCTCTTAGCTGCTTGGTCAGTGGGGTTGAGATCTGAGCAGGTGTTTGCCCTAACCAAGGCCTGGGTTGTGCATGAGGAGCTGAAGTTAGTACAAGGCTGGGGGTCATCCAGGTGGGCTGGAGAGCTGGAAAAACAGCCTGTACTGTGTGGGGCTGCTATAAGGTATGTGAAATGGGGTATTTAGATTTTACTCATGCTACTATGAAGGTGGGTTGGAATCCTTGGGCTTGTTGTTGTTTTGTGGCTGCACCATGTGAGATCTCATCATGTGCCCAGCAAAGAGGCCCTTTGCTGATCTGCACAGTCAGCACAATGAGCCCTGATGCTGTGCAGCCCCAGTGAGCAGAGTGCAGCCCTGGGTCCTTGTGGACACCCTCCCACTCCAGCAGCACTCTGATTTGTTATTACTGCACAGATGGATATTCAAAAGAAACAGAAGGTGCTGAGAGTCCCTTGATTTAAACAAGATGTCTCAGGAATTTGATCTTGACAATGTGTAACATGTTTTCCAGAAGGAATTAGAAAATTGCAGGAGGAGAAAAGGCTGTGCAAATACAAGGGGATTTTGATAACAGCAAAATCAATGTGCCTCTCTCTATTAGATAGAAATGAAATGCCAAAACAGCGGGGGTACAGCTGTTACTGATCAATGCTGTGAGCACAGGAATGGAGATGAGCTTAATGCATGTCAGACGTAGAGAAAATCACCTACAATTTCCTAGAGGAAAGTGAGCAGAACCAAGCCCTGCTTACTTCTCTTGCACATGTGAGCATGCTTTGTTGTTCATCACGTGGCTATTTGTGGGCTCTTTCTCAGCACAAAAAGGAGATTTTCTTGTCTCCTTTTTTTGTTCCTACACACATGGATGAAGCCTTACCAGGAGGGTCCCTGAGCCCTCTTGGTACAATGGCAGAGCTTTTTGGCTGCTGTGTTGTCATCATTTCACCCTCCACTCTGGTTCCTCTGAACTCCCTGAAGTCTCAAACAGACCTTTACGCATTGCAACAGAGCTTTTGGTGACCTGGGGCTGGCTTACATCAGCACTTTTGCTCAGACAGAGATTGTGTAAGCATAGAGTAAGGAAATGTCGTCCTCTGAGTGTTTGGGATCTACAGGGACGAAGTGGGCACACCTCCATGCCCAGAGGTGATATCACACCATGGCTTCATGCTGCCTTGTCAGCTCCTTGACTTGGGTGCCCACGTTCCCCTTGGTCTGACTGTACGTTGTACGCTCAGCTGCTGTCCTCTGCACCCAGATGTCCTCTGACCAGCTGGATTTGGCTGGGCAATGCTGTGTATGGGGCCCATGGAGGGGGAGCAAGCAGGAGGGCCCCACTGATTCACCCAGCTACCGGGTTGCTCACTGCCTCCTTCAGCTCCCCTGTGACAGATGGGAGCAGATTGAGCGGTTTGATGGAGGGAGGTTGTATTTCACTAAATCATCCCTCTTTCTCTCACTGTCAGAAAGCACCCAGACTTCTGCTCCACTTCTAATTCTGCCTGTGTTTCCCCCTTCTGGATATTTTTTTAAATGGCAAAGCCCTTTGGGCTCTATCTCTGCTGAATTTTCTGAGAGCTGCACTGGTGTTTGTAAGGAGTGATAATAGGTATTGTCAGGCAGTGAAAGAAAGGAACGCATTGCTTTCAGACAGGGATGTGGTGCTGTGTACAAGTGCTCCTGGTTTTTGCCACCCCAGGCACTTAGGCAGAGCCCTGGGCATAGTGTGGCTGCTGGCTGTGGGTGGGCACATGGGCTGCCGCTGCTCACAGATGGAGTACCCTTCCTTCCCTGGGTGACTTGTTCCAATGATTAATCATCCTTCCACAAACATAGGATTGCATTTTTTAATGGCACACCAGTAAATAATGCTTTAGGAGGGGTGTCTCTTCCCTGGGTGATCGCCTGATTGCTGCCTACTCTATCAGCACTGATGAGTGCCTAAAATTAGCCAGGACTTCACAGTTCCCTGTGTCCTTGCAAGACTCGCTTTGAACTTGAAAGCCTCCTACACAAAGTGCTCTGCGGCATCAACCTGGTCATAGCAGAGGCGAAAAACACAGTGTTGAAGAAAGTGGCCTTCCAATAAATGCATCCACAGTCAGACCATGCGTGACTCATGAGATCAAAGGCACAGTGCAAGTGTTGAGGTCATTAAACATGAATAGAAATACAGAAATGCAACAGCTCGCATTAAAGGCTTAGCTTGACTTTAAAGCTGAGTGATGAAAGCTTCTATAGTCAGCAATTGTTTGCCTGTGATAAAGGTTTGCTCTGGCCTTCAGTGGTTCTGGGCTTTACGAAGGTGAGCCAGAATAATTAATCATTTTTTCAGATATAACACCAAGGCTTGGAGCAGCCAGTGACATGGCCAAGTGAAAATGGGCTCAGGGATGTTCAGCATCAGCTCTAGGGAAAGGCAGAGTGGTGCAAAAGGCCCACTGAAAATTCAGCCCTCAGTCACCAACTCTACAGTTAATGGGTGAGTGAACACCATGTGAGGCCCTGTCAATGACATAGCATCAATCGAGGGCACCAGCACAGGAAGGTGTTGGGGCAAGGCTTCTATCAGCCTCATCCCGGCATTCTATGCTAGCTTTAGGAGAACTCCTTCAGAGATGGTCTCTCTTTGATGGCTCTGCTGCTGTGGTTGCTGTGTATCTTATGATACTCCTGTGTGTACCAACACCCAGTATAGGAGATGCTTCCTGGTTCCTATTGCAGTGGCTGATTGTAGCCTTTGCAGTTCTTGAGCAACTATGAAAGAAGCTGTGCTAAAAATCGTAGGGGGGGCGATCATAGGAGAGATCTATTAGAAAACAGCCCCCTTGCTGTGTTTATTATCTCACTTTGGTTTGAGATATAGCTATGTTGTATGGTTTCTGGGATATTCTGATGTCACAGAATCCCTCCTCTGCAGCATAAGTTGATGAGTGCCTTGAGCCACCTGGCATCGTGTTCTGCCTGTAGGTGTGTATCGCTGCCCGAGCCACTGCTCTGCTGGGTGCTTTGCAGGCAACTCTGAGCAAATACCAGCACCGCAATGGGAAACGTAACTGTTTGTAACCATGTGGGCAGGTGGCAGAGATCCAGCCCAATGCTGAGCATCCTTTGCTTGGAAAGGAGGGACAGTGCCAGCTCTGAGCTGAGCTCGGTGTGTCCTGGGGCAGTCCTGCAGCATATGGCAGAGCAGCCTGCCGGAGGTGGAGCTGTATCACAGCCAGGTAGAGCCCCAGGGAAGAATTTCTGCTATAGGAATAAGCCAAATTCCTGCCCTTTTCCTCAAGGCAACTGACTTCACGCTGTTCTGGGAGGCAGTTTTGTCTTCCCTGGTGCAGACTTGGCGCTGTCAGAGCAAACAGCAAGAGCCCACGGGCTACATGTCCCCCGCTCACCTCCACCACCAAATGTGAGACCTTCACACATCAATGTAAAACGCAAGAGTTAAATATTTCGGCTCTTCCCAGCAAACTTTCCAAAGCTGAACAACAGAGGCACCCTGCAGTATTCACAGGCTCTGAGTGCTGTGAAGCAGAGATGCCCATAAGGCAGTACTTGCTGAGATTTCAGATCAGTGTCACTTTTCACGCTGCCCTGATATAGAAATTTGTGCTAAAACCTCCGCTGACACAGCATAGCAAGATTTCTGCTGGGAACGCTTGCAAGGAATGTGTTAAATATCTGGGGAGTGAGGGAAGATGCCAGCAGCAGTAAGATTTCCCAGTGCAGCACAGCTACCACAGCAACTGCAACTCTTTACCACAGCCATGCAACAGCAAGCGTGCTGTGAGCTCTGAGCCAGACAGTGGAGAGTCTCCAGGGGGGATGATGATGGCATTTCACGTGATGCCGACTCCTGTTGCCCAGAGAATATGAAACCATCACAAATGTCCTGTTATGGAAAGGGTTTGATCTGCACGTTGACTGAGCACAGGTAGGTGGGAGAGGTGAGTGCCCTGCTGCTGTGCAGCCCACTGAGCTCACCATAGATTTGCATTGAGGTTAGAGGGGATGGGAACGGGTTCAAAGCATCTGAGTTTTTGCACGTGAGCCCAGCACTTGCACAACGAGCTGCAATAGCTTCCCATGTGGCCGCAGGAGGTAATTATTGCACTCAGCTCCTGCTGAGCTCCATCCATTAGCACTTTGAGGCAGAGCAGAGCAGTGGTGTTCAATGGGCAGCCGAGGGCACAGAGCTCACAGCTGCTCCTCAGGGGTCCTACCAGCACCAGAGAAGACTTCCAGGCCTCAGCCCATTCTCCTTTGCTTTATTACTCCACTTCACAGCAGGTTTCATCCTCTGACTCCCCTTCTCTAAGCATAGCCAAAGCAGTTAATCCCTGTGACCCACTTTCCCCATATCCAGACTGAAGGACACTGTGAGAATGTGTTAATGTTGTGCCTTGGTGATGCTCAGCTTGGTTGTTTTTGTTTGTTTTTTGAAACTTCCTTATCTGTTCTCAGATTCCAGAAGGAATACTCATCACCTGGTGCTCCCCCAGCCCTTTCTGGCCTGCACATTTCCTTGGCATGCTCAGCCTCAGGCTAGACTTGTAGTGCTGGTCACTGAACACTGCTACATTTTCTGCCACCTATCTGTCCTTTTATACATAGTTTCACCCCCCTCTCCCCCTCTGGAATGAAGCTCTATTGTTCAACACCCATCTAAAGCCTGAATTAAAGCTACTGGAGTTCCTTCTCCCTTGTGCTGGTGAAGGGATGCCAGCAGCATCCTGGTATTAGAAGGACCTCAGGTACCAAATTAACTTTTAAAGGCACCAATTCTGTCCTAAGGGAAGTCCTGACAGGTCTCTGTGCAAACAAAAAGTATGGTAGAGATACCCATTCTACATCTCTCTGTATCTTTTTGCCATGGGTCTGGTTGCCACCAGTGGTGACAGCAAGGCGGCAGTTCCATCCAGCAGACAGCAAACAGACCAACCCCCCAAAGGGCAATTCATCACCCCCTGTATATCCAACCAACTACACAACCTGTGCTTAATTCTCCTGGAAGAGAAAAATGTGGTCCTTGCAGCTTTTAGGGCTGTTTTAAAATAACAGCTCTCCTATCTCCGGGGTTTAAATAGAATCATAAGCACACTACTTATAGCTGGGATGCCAAAATATCTGACACTTTTAATAGCTTAAGTGAGGAAACATGGGCTGTTTCTTAATTGGGCTGCATGAGAACACAGGACTTCAGTTGGAGATCACAGTTCTAGGCCCCAGAAAGATACTTTATCTGCACAAGAGATTTTTTAAACTTTAAGGAGATGATTCTGAACAATTTGGGATCCCGTAAAAAAGAGCTAAACAGTAAAGCGGGCACTCAAAGGACATTTGGAATGCAATTACTAGTAACAGCATCAGTGCGTTGCACGTTCCTCTTCATAACAGCTCTACCTGGATTACTCATCCAGGTTTACTAAGCCACTATCTGGCACTTGAGGATGAAAACATGAGCAGTGCTGATAGCCGGCTTCTGCCACCACCTGAAGTTCTGACAGGGTTCCTGCTGTACCCAGATGCACTTTCACTAACAGATCTGGAAGCAATAGTCCTGCTTTGTTCTACCCTGCCCAGGAGCACGGTCCTTAACAGCCACACTACAGCCGTTGCTCAGCTGATGGCTAACAGCCTCTGACTGCAGAGCTGCTTCCAGGTCAGGCATGATTTCTTTATGGAAAGGGAGCTTGTTGCTGTCATTGTGCGACAGGCAGCAGCGCGGCGCTGACTGATGTTTGCTAAATGCTGCACAACGCACCTGAAAGCAGCGCATCGGGCACAGCTTCCTCTGAGTCACATCAGGATCCTGCCATCGTGCTGCCAGCTGCAGCACTTCCAAAGAAGTTTTTCTAAATGAAACAAGTTAGGATGTGCTGTGCTGAGTAAGTTTAAGTTACCCATTAATAATGCAGTTTGAGACCAGTGTTACCCGAGCCATCACGTTAAGGAACTGCTTCTCCAACTCAAATCAGTGATCCTCACAGTCATCTGCTCTACCATTGCGCTACATAAACCTGTTGCCCATTATGAACTTAAGTCTCCTTAAAAATAGCATCAGTCATTTTTATTGGTAAAAACACCTAAATTGAGATCTAACAGCAAGTAAGGATTGTGCTTGTCTATAATGACCCCGGCTGTGAAATCTACTCAGACACAAGACATACAACCTTCCAGATACACAAGCTATTTGTCAGCAAAGCAGAATGCTGTCATTCTGAGACAATTACATACAGTCAAGGTTTTCAAGATTTTATTAAAGAAAACAGTCAAAATGTACAAGTGTTACCCAGGTTTGTAGATAACTTCCTATAAAGGCAGTAAAATATGAATTTCAATCTAGGTTTTTAAAAACTGCTATAGTTGATTAGTTTTAAAGTTGGTATTTTAAAATCACATTTCACAAATAGTTCCGAAATATTACCAAATAAATAGTGCAACGAGAAAATCGAAATTAGTTCTACACTGTTTGCATGTCAGGCAAAAGTTATAAGTAACTGCTTCAAATACTCAAACCATTTGAGAATGAATGAACCCACAGCTCCCACCAAAAACCGACTTCCACTAAAGCACACCAGGAACGTCCTCTTCTTGTTCTTCACTGAAATCAAATGATAAGAAAACAACACCTCTTGAGGTCATCAAAAATAACTTTAGTATAAAATTGTCTTGGCTTTTATCAAATATTACATGAGTAAAATTGTTAAGCCTTTATCAAAACAGACAGGAATAGGAAAAAAAAAAAAAAGAAAACGTCATGGCCTTAATCCGTATCTGTTGGAATCACGTCTAGAAACATTAGAAGCAAGACCAGAAACTTGGAGCCCTGTTTTGTTGTTAAAAACCACATAATCACAAAGAGAAACAGCTTCGTACAGCCTAAGGTTTGGGGGTGTTCTGCTCAAGTACCTGTTTCCATAAACAGCAACCTGTTATGTTCTGGAGAGCACACGCAGAGTATAGAAAAATAAATAAAACAGCTTCTTACAGCCTAAGGTTTAGGTGCCGGGTGGTGGCTCAGTACATCCCCCACGGGTCACACTTTCTTGAGATCATATGCAGAAACATGGAAAATGGTATCCATCTTTCTTTTTTGTAGGCTGAGGAAGCCCCCCTACATCCCAAAGCTCTTGAGATCGCACAGGATGGTGCCCTGGGTGCTCTGGATGCTTTGGCAGCATGGGAAGTGGGCTCGGAGGCAGACCCTGAGCTCCTTGTTGAAGATGAAGCAAAGGATGGGGTTGACCCCAGCCTGGGCAAATGTCATCCAGACAGAGGTGGTCAGGTACACCTGGGGGATGGAGCTGGCCTTAATGAAGACCCGCAGGTAGCAGGCCACAATGTAGGGGGACCAGAGGAGCAGGAAAAGCAAGGTGATCATGTAGAACATCTTGCAGAGCCTTTTCTCCATCTTAAACTCCTCCAGCACCAGCAGCCTCTTGATCTGGCTGTGGGTGGCCTGCCTGATGCCCACCAGGGTGGGCGGCGTGGGTCCCCTACCAAAGCCAGCCGTCCAGTTGGCCGCCGCCTGGCCCGTGGCCCCCGGCCCATGGAAGGTCCAGTTCTGGCTAATGGCTGGGACCAGCTGGGCCGGCTTCATTTTGCGGTGGCCGTGGATGAAGAAGAGCAGCTTGATGTAGACCAGGTGGGTGGCGGCGATGACGGCCGCCAGCATGAGCATGAAGCCCAGTGTGTCGTTGGCCTTGACGTAGCGGTGCTCAAAGATGCACTGCTCCTCCTCCCGGATGAACTTGTAGGTGCCCACATCGAAGACGGGAGGGAAGGCCATGGCCATGGAGAGAGTCCACACCATGCACACCACGGCCAGGCAGGTCCAGCCCGTCATGCGCTTGGCATAGAAGCGGTGGTGGGCGATGGCCATGTAGCGCGTGACCCCCACGCAGAAGAGCAGGAAGGCGGCGTGGAAGCAGAAGAGCACAGCCAGGAAGGCCAGCACCTTGCAGCTGAGCAGCCCGTGGGGCCAGGCGGCCCCGTTGCGCACCGACAGCATGACGAAGGGGAAGCAGGCCAGCGAGCGGAGCCCATCGGCCAAGCAGAGGTCCAGCAGCAGGTAGTATGGGGCACGGTGCAGGTGTCGGTCCTTGAGGATGAGCCAAGCGAAGAGCACGTTGCCTGCCAGGCTCACGCAGAGGATCAGCCCCAGTGTGGCCAGCTTCAGCCCGGAGGCGCTCAGCAGGCCGCCGGCGCTGGGCAGGTGCGGGCTGCTGCTGCTCCCCAGCTCGCTGCTGTTCGCCATCGGGTCCTTCCTCCTCCTCCTCCTCCGCCTCCTCCTCCTCCTCGCGGCAGGCCCGGGGGCTCAGCGCAGCGGTGGCGCTCCGGGGCCGCGGGCCCCGCCATCACCGCCGCCTTCCGCCGCCCAACCCGCGCCGCGCGGCACCCCCATCCCCGCCGCCGCCGCCGTTCTCCCCCCTCCGCCGCCGCCGCCGCCGCTCGGGCGAGGAGCGGCGCTGCCGCCGCACTCCCCGCGGGCCATGCGGCTCCGCGCCCCGCTAGGGCCGCGCCCCGCGCCGCCGCCGCCCCATGTAGGGGAGGGATGGAGTGATGGAGGGATGGAGGAAGGAAGGGGCTCCGGGGGCGAGGCGCGGAGCGGCGCGGATCCCCCTCCCCCCTTACCACCGCCGAGCTGCTCCGCCGCCGCGCGGGGCGAGGGGCCGGCCGAGCCTGCGCACAGCGGCGGCGGCTCTGCCCAGCTCCCGGCGAGGACAATGGGGTAAATCCCCCTCCCTCCTTTCTTCCTTCCTTCCTTCCCTCCCTCTCTCCGCAACTGCCTCCGCCCCCCGCGCAGCCCGGCCCCTGCGGAGCGCGGGACCGAGGAGAGCGCGCAGCGGCGCGGAGCGGTGCGGAGGTTTCGCTGCCGCAGCGCGACCCGGAGCGGAGCCCCCTGTCCCCGCCCCGCTGTCCGTCGCGGAGCCGAACCGCTGGCGGTGTGCGGGAGGGGAGGGCACGGCCGTGCGGTGCCGCTGCGCGGCGGCCTCGGAGAGGTGGGGGCGGAGGGGTGAAGTCATGGCTGGAGGTGCGTGCGCGGCACAGGTGGGTGCGCACCCACGGACGTGCCCGCTGAGAGCCGCAGCGTGCGGGTATCCGTGTGGCAGAGATGTACCTCGCCGTGCCGCGGTCAGCAGCGCGCTGCCGCTGGATACAGCCGTGCCGGAGCTCTCCCCGTGTGTGCGCGGAGGGAAGATGCCGCCTGTTGCTGCGGTTGTCCCCGCTGGGCAGGGAGTGCTTCAGAGGGTGCAGCTCTGCAGCGAGCTGATGGACACACGTCTCAGCGGGAACACAGTGCCGCCTCTCCGAGTCAGAGCCCTGATGTGTGGGGTCTGATGCAACTAAACAGGCAGAAAAGAAGGATATTTAGGGCAAGGCCCTGGGCATGCTGAAGATGCTAATGCAATTATTGTGCTGCTGCTGAATTTCCATCATGGCTCTCATGAAGGACGCATCCAAAATCCCTTTCAAAGGATTAAAAGCCATCAGTAAATTCGGTGTTATTCCAGAAACGATTGCAAATAAATTATCCGCATCAGCCCCAAATGCTGGTTCTGGTGGAGCAGCCTTCAAGCAGCGCTTTGTGAGCGGTGTCAGAAATCTGAGCTGGGGCTGCATGCAGACCTCAGACATCCGGAGCAGCTGTAGTGTTTGGACACCAGTGGAGTCTACAGCAGACTTCAGCCCAAAGGGTGGTTGAGGGCAATGTGTCCGTTGCCCTTGAGTCTGGTTTGGATCTGGTATTTACTGAGTGCAAAGAAATTCTAAAAGCACACACACACACACACACACAAAAAGGCAGATAATTGAGGCTGCTTTTTGCTTTCTACCAGCACATCTGAGCTGTTCGCAATAGTTAGGTTTCTCATTTGCACTGGAGTTGTGCTGTGACAGAGGATTGCCCACGGGTTACTCAGTGCTCTCTGCAGTCTCCCACACAGGCACTGCGGGCGGTGACAAGCTCTGGGTGTGTGGTGTCCTCTTGGCAGCTGGCACCGGGAGCAGCTTTCTGTGGGACATGGGGGGATCTCGTGCCTGGGGCACTGGGGCCACCACCAGCAGTGCCTGTGGGGGACCAAAGGGGACCTTACCTGCTATGGGAGCTCTGTGAGCAAGGCAGCAGCTCATCTTCTTCTCTCCTCTGTTCTTCCCTGCATGCACACCAGCGCAGCTGAGCTTTCTTGGGCACTGCTGTAATTCACGGCTGCTGTGCCAGGCTCGCAGCAAACTGCTAGGTCATCTTTCTTCCACCTGTAGCTTGGAGAGAGCTTAAGCCAGAAGGAAGCGCAGGGACAGTCACAGTGTCTTCACCACGTGTCCTTGGCACCACTGCAGCAGCAACCAAAGTGTTATCTCCTGGGTGATCCAAGGGAAGCAGGAAATGTCAGGATGTGCCTGAAGGTTAAAATCAGAGCTCCTGCCATAGCAGAGACACTGCTGGGAAGTGGAGTAGGTGGGAGCAGTCAGCCACAATGATTTTGCCATCACATGCAATTCAGGAAAGGACAAGTTTTCAGGTATAGTAATTGAGGAATGATAGAACCATTAAAGTTGGAGAAGATCTCTGTGATTCCTGAGTCCATCCCCAATCCATCCCCACTGACCATATCCCTGTGTCCCTCCGTGCCATATCTCCACAGTTCTCTAGCACCTCCAGGGATGGTGACCACACCACTTCCCTGGGCAACCTGTACCAATGCTTTATTGCTCTTTCTGAGAAGAAATTTCACTCAAAATCTAATCCAAACCTCCCCCGGTGCAATGTGAGGCTGTTCCCTCTTGTCTTATCGCTGTTACCTGGGAGCAGAGGTCGACCCCCACCTTGCTATGCCCTCCTTTCAGAGAGTTGTAGGGAGCTACAAGGTCTCAGTGATACTTGGTGACAATGGCAGAATGAAAAAAATGACACATTAAGGTAACGTTCAGATACTGGCTAACGTGAAAATAAAATGAGAGGCTCTATGTCTGCAAAATTTATGCTACTACCTTGAATGCTTTGAACAGGAGTCATGCTTGCCTTCGAAGCATGGCACAGCTTTGCTACATGGGAGCAAAATGAGGGAGAGCAGCTTTGAAGCAGCTTTGGGAAAGCACTGCACAGGTGTTGGGGCAGGGGGTTGGGGAGGGCAGGCACAGAGCGCTGCCATCAGGCTGAGTGTGATTCCTCGGTCAGCAGGGCAGTAACAAAGGGTTTGGATGTGGCTTTGCTCACAGAAGTGTTGGCACAGGCACACCAAATGAACAAATGACAGCAGAGCAGATGGAGCATTAGTGTCACTGCTGAACCCAAAATTGCTTTGCATGCATTTGGAGAGCGGCATCTGACAGCCCTCGCATCTTCCAAGGGCTTCTCCCCGGCTGTGCAATACTCCATGTGCTCTCCTGGGGAGGGAGGAGAGAAGAGTGGAGGAGTGCAGTTGGCACAGCGGGGAGCAGACTCGGGTCTCCTCCATCCCTCAGAGATGCGCTGCTGCAGAGCAGCACTCCTTCCCGCTGCACCGATCCTCCTCCACAGCAGCAGAACGTTTTGAACTCCAGCAACTCCTCTCATTTTTCCCCCATGTGACTGTGAGTCAGGCTGAGCTCCTCTATTCTTCTCCATAATTGAGTAGGAGATTATTTTGACTGGAAATAACCAGACGCAGGTATCATGGCTGTGAGTGCCTCCGTGTGTGCCACTTGCTGGAAGTTCTGAGCGCCCTGCAAAGGGAGCAGGCCTTTAAAGTGCACTCAATGGAGAGGGAAGAAAGCAGAGGGGAAGAATGGCTGCCTCCTGCTCGCTTCTCTCACTGCCTCTTCTTCGCTGAGCCTCTGAATGGCCGGGGACTTGCTGCTCTTCTGAAGCTTTTGCAGCACTCCCCCGCTGCAGGGCACGGCCTCAGCGAGGCACAAGCTGCCCACAGCACTGAGCCTTTCTGCTGCTGCTCCAGGCCCACAGCAGTGCTGAGCAAGCTACAGAAAGTCCTTCCTCTGAGGTCTCAGGGGCATCTCCCCATGTACAGATTTTCCTGTTAGTTCTCTTCCTTATGCAGTTACAACCATCTAGCCAGTCTGTGCTTCACACCTTTGTTTTGGTGGTACATGTGATGCATTTTGCTTTTTTCTCCCTTTTTATATATCACCTAGGTAGAAATTAGCCCAACAGGGTATAACAAGGAGCGTAACTTGGGATGAATCTCTAAATTTTTCATTAGCTGATTACCTTTGAGCACTTTGGGGATAAATCTAATTGTCAGGGAGAACTATTGACTTGTTTACATTGCTGGAGGTACTTGAGTGGGTTCCTGTACCACTGGTGACATTAGTTCAAAGGTTCATTTACCAGAGTCTTTCAATACAATCTATTCTGAGGAATACAAAATAATGACTTCAGTTGCAATTATAAAGTATAGGTTCTTCTCTTCTCTGAGAGAGCTGCTAACACTTCTGTGCTCTTAAATTGCTGCTTCAACAAAGGCACTCTCTTGGTTAGTTTTGAACTACAGAAATAGCACATAAAAAGCTTATGCAGTTCGGAAGTGTTCGTGAGTCTCAAGCAACTTTGTGGGCCAAGTAAAGCACGAGAAGCACTTTTTGTTGTACTGTTCTATCAACTGAGCTTTTAAGGCAGCCTCATGAGAAGGAATTTATTATTTTAATGGCACTTTCTCTCTGCTAAAATGTCTTGCTAACTCACTGAAGCTGAGCTTGAAATAATAGAGAAAAACTATCAGAAAAGCTGTGATGTAATTTGGAGCTGAGTGAAAATTGCACCAAAATCTGAGCCTACCCAAACCCTGAGCTAAATGTAACATACCCCCCAGGACTGTTCAGATCATCGTGCAAGCTGTTATGGATAACGAGCAGCCAATTTCTCTGTCGTTGGGTTGTGTTGCTGTTGCTGGTTGTTTTTTGCTTGATTTTTTTCTCCTTTATTTGGTACTGTGCACAGTGCAAAGCCCCTGCATACCCTGTAAATGCCATTTTACCTTCCCAATAAGAACATGACGATTAGAAGAGCCGTGGGGAGCTGTATGGGCTTCAGCTGAGCAATGTCTTGAGTACAACCTAGGGAACAGCTCCCATCTGCCAACCCCCATTTGCACCTTTTCTTCCCTGAGGTGGGACTGGCTCTCTCACCAACAAATGAAGTGGAGATTTTGATGCTGATTTCAAAGGATGCTAAACTGAGCTCCATGAAAAGGCAGTGCTAGCATGCAAAGCTCCTTTTCTTCTTTGCTTATTAATGTGACTAATTAAATGTTTGTATTTTTTAAGCACTAACTGGTTTTTGATGGTCGTTTAGAGACTTTGAGAAAGTCAATAATTTTGATGAAATAAGACTGTAGGCTCCAGAACAAAGTCCACAAGGAATGTGTGATGTTGCTAGGATACAGCTATTAGTATTTTCAGTGACTGGGGTATTTTTTGGTGTGTTTTTTTACATAGGCTGGGTCTCACCTCTCTTGCAGACAGTAGGATACGTGATTGCCTGATCCCATTTACACAACGCTCTCCCACTTTACAGTAATAAGGCAGACTCGACCTATTCGTTTCATACACTTTTAGTTGAGAGGAAGCCACACACGAGTAGTTTTGACTTGAGCTATTTGGAGCGCGTTCGATCTGAATCTGGCGTTGGAGGTGCGGGATCGATGTCACAGCATGAAGTCAGTCTCCCTCTAGTGGTTCGCTTCCGGAGGGCCTTCGGTTTCATTGCCCTCGCTGGGTACAATTCGCCGGAGTGCGATGCAAAGTTCGGCGACCCTCTGTGAGTGGTGTTGAGCTCCTAATGTGCATGAGATGAGCATCAGGTCTGCACAAATGAGTTTATTTGTACTTCTTTTCTATTTAGTAATTCTTCCATTTCTTGCAGTATCAATACGAGATGAAGCTTCCACCCGTGGCTCCCTGCAGCACAGCCCGACGCGTTCTGCTCAGCCTGTAGGATGTGACTCTTCCATATTATTTCCTTCAGCTGCATGCTAGGCTGCCTGTCAAAAAAAAAGATCAGTATTTAAGCTCATGTTCCACATCAAAGCCATTGCCAGATGTGGTGCCAATAATATTCCTTTGAATTTAATGTAACACATTGAATAGCATGGTGGATGATGCTATTTTGAGATCCCCGTGTTTGGGGAAGCAATATCTAAGTAGAACATTGTGCAGATATTTTGCTAGGAAATAAGCAAAGGAAAGCTGTTTGGAAGTTGTGCCCAGTGTATAATTCAGCTCAGATTTGTGGTCCACAGGTTTCTTGCATTTCTGCCCATGATCTCATTTCCACTAGGCATTGTTTCTTTAGGTCCTAGGATAGGTGTAGTGCCTCCCGTGCATGGGGAACAGGAAGGGATGAAATCAGAAGCCTGTTATCAGTCTTCTGAAAGCTGTGTCAGAAATTCAGGTCTCCCAAAGCCTGCTGCGTGGGTTGGATATCATGCCAGTTCAGTTCCCCAAAAGCAGCTGGGTCAAAAATAAAGATAAGGGCTTTGGGTTGGGCTGAAACTTCATGAGCAGCTGTGACCAAACAGCAGTGATTCTGCAACACAAAGCACCTGGAAGGGCTGATGTCTTTCACACTGGTGCACTGAGCAAAGGTGAGCAGGGAGTTTATACTGTTTTCTTCATGAGCATATTCACTTATGGCAAAAAAACAAACAAAACAGGGTTTTATTTGCTTTGTCATAAACCTGAGTTGTTATTTAGTGTTGGTTTTGCTTTATAAACTGTAAGGAAGAGAATGCTGAGAAAAGTTTAGTACCATCTGCCCCAGAGTGAGCAAACCCCCATAGGATTTCACAGGACCCTGGAACAAGAAGTTGTGATGTGCTGTCACCTCTCTGTGCAGTTTTGCAGTTCTGTGAGGACTTTAAGGGTAAGCTTTACTTCTCTTTAACTTCTTCCTGATGGTCAGCTTCTTGGGCAATCACAGCTTCTCCACCTCTCAGGAGATCACCCCAAGTACTTTCCTTTGCACACTGCTGAGTAAAAGCTGCACTTCTTAATAGCGGAAAAAAAAGTGGATGTAGGAACTGAGTATCCAGAATCCTGTCTGAGATTTGCTCCACTGTCATTCACAGACAGAAAGTGAATAGTAGGCTGTGTTTGCAAGGAGGTGATGGACACCTGTGGGATGTCCACAGTTGCATGTGTTTGGTAGGTCTATGCCCCTTGCCTCTGTGGAAGGCAGTTTCCAGGAGGCAGGGGGGAAAGCCTGTCCTGCAGAGCACTGCTCAGTGCTGCTCGCTGTCCCAGGCACTGGCTCATGTCTGCTAGAAAAACAGGGGGTGCAAGCCAGTTAGTTTTGAACAAAACTAAGTTATGCAATATCATTTAGTTCTGACATGTTCCCAATATGCAGCAAATGAAGAACTCACTAAATACAGTATATCTCTGGCCATATCATTTGAATATAACTTGTTTCCATGACAACCTCTGCTTAACAGCTTGGCTGATATGAAATCATTCCTAGATGGGGGAGCTTTTGCCAAAAGCATTTGGATTCAACTCTTTAATATCATGCTTTAGGTTTAAAAAAAAAAATGTTTATTTAAGCCTTTGGAAGCAAATATCAAATCAAATCCCTTCATCCTCACCTCTGCTTTGGCTTCCACTTGATCACTTTATCTTCCTGAGAAGTGATCAGAAGCAGCTCCTGAATTACTTAATATGCTTCTGAAGGCACAGGCAGTGTTTCAAGAGCCAGTGATCATGACAGCAGCCTTTGGTACAGGAATCACATTTCATGGCTGTTGGCTCTGTATGCCAGCAGGGCACCAGCAGCAGCTGGGCACAGCAGCCAGGGCTTGTGCTCCAGCCAGCAATCAAGGCCAGGGAGGTTTATGCTGCAGCAGGCTCTTTGAAAAAGAGGAGCAGCAGCTAGACAGAGGTCTTTCTCAACATCTCACTAAGTTCCTTTTTTTATCAGGAGAACCAAATAAGCAAAAGCTGGTTATCAGCTTGATGTTCTCCAAGGTGTCATACCTACTGCCTTGGAAATAGCTTGGAATGCTTCCAGCATGGCAGTGCAACATGACTGCTCAGATGGTGCTTGTTCTCTTCCTCGCTTGCAGGTGCTAAACAGTGTTAAAACATAGCTAAAATAAGCTTAATGCTTTCCTAATATTTCTCATGTATGCAAGCACTGTAGTTGCCACAGTGATGTTATGCAACTGCCAAGTGGAAGGATGGTCCTGAATGCTTTCAGAGGCTGTCTGCCCCTTCCAGCCTCTGCTGCTTGCATTGCAGGAGTCCTCTACCCTAGCTGGAAGCAGGAGCTGTGAGAAAAGCCACCCAAGCAGGCAGATAATGCCTTGAGCAAGTGTTGCTGCCAGGCTTAGGGATGATAAGGGCAAGGCTTTAAATGTCAAAACCATGGAAGGAATTACAGTGTTTTTTTCCAGCTGCAATGCGCCTGCTTCAGTGCTAGTCAGCTCCATGCCAAAGTGCTTGGGCACTTACAGCAAACAAGTGCTTAAACTAGGTGCAGGAAAGCAGTGCTAAGAGCGCGCAGAATGGACCTGAACTGTATCTCTCACTCCACCTCACTTGTTTTCTTTCTTCCCAGTCCACCACCTTGGCAGTGCTTGACTGGGAAAATTCAGCTGTTACCAGTCTGCAATCAGCTGAGCTGACCTACCTGCTGACTCCTCCTCTTAGCCACCCAGTTCTGCTGCGTAAGAGCTTTTTATGGCAGAAAATCCTTTTTTTTTTGTTTTTTTTTTTGACCTTCTGCAGAGGTGAGCTGTGGTCACCCCATCTTTGCACAGCCTTGGAGCACGGAGTTGCACGCTGACACAGTTTGTGTGTGGCAAATCTGCTGGGGAAGGTATGGAGGCACAGGAGATGGCATCAGCAGGGTTTCTTTAAAAGTGAACATTCTGGGTATGCGGTAAATATCAATGAAACACGTTGTTAATTAAAGCCTATAAATCTCTCTCTCAAAGTGCTAGCAATTTCCTGGGACTCCTAATCTCTGAATTGGTTTTGTTCAGTGCAAGGAGGCTGAGCAGGATCAGGACGTTGCTCTCACCTTCGTTTCTCCTTGTGAGATCCCCCTCAGGAGATGTGTTCTTGCCTCTGTGTCACGACTTCTTAGAAATCTCTGTAGGTGTAGGATGTATGTGCTAATTCAATGCATCCTGTGATTGCCCTTCCTCCCAAACCAGATTAATTTACTGTTATCTGAGATTCCCATGACAAAACTTCTGCCCCTGTGAAGCCTGCTATTTACTGCTGTAAACAAGAAGTAAATGGAGGTTTACATGTCTCATTTGGCATGATGACACAGGCTGTGCTGCCTGCTATTTGCTCTGTGTTGGAAGTGTGGGGGTTGTGCTTTGATATTGTTCCTTACAGCTCAGGTTGTTTGCAACAAAATCATTTGTTTTCAGCCTCAGCTGTAATATTCTGGAGGATGAGCAGCTCTCTGGTGATGGGATCTGGAGGCTTTCACTGAAGTGTGTTTGTACCATCAGAGGTGGCTTCAAAGGGATTTAGTACTTGTAATGTGTGCTGCTGGCTCTGGCCTTAGTTCCAGAGGGACTGTGCAGCATAGTAGAAAATGAACACTTCATTGGCAGCTTCAGCAGAGGGGCAATAAAAACATCACATGTGTGAGGGCTGTTGGTGGCCCAGAGGAGAGTGGTGCCCCTTTAGGTCACAGCAAATCGGTTCTCTCCTGCTTACTTCTCCATCTCTGCTGATCAAACCCAGGCTGCTGTGCCCAGATACAGTCATCTATTGCAGTGCTTTGCTCAGGTTTAACATCTTGGATGGCTCACCGTTGGAACAGAGAGCTTGCTCAGGGTGGGCGCACCGATGAATTTCAGACTTCGAGCTCTCCCAGTCATTATCTTGCCTTCTATTTAAAGAGCAGTAAATTAAATTGCAGGAGATGGTGCAACTGGTTTTCCAGACCTGATTTAATTTAGCTGAGCAGTTAACATTTTCCATCTGCACAACATAATCATTAACTTTTTTTTTGTTTGTTTCTTCACTGTCACTGTGCAGATTGCTTTTCACAGGCAATCTCTGCCCTGACTGCCACATTTCATTTCTTTGCAGGAGCGCAGCTCCATTGATTCTTCTTTTAGGAAGGAGCATGTATGAAATTATTCATCCTACTAACGGTGCTTGCAAAGAATCCTATGTGATTCATGGTCTTTGATCCTGCTATCGCTTATGTGGGTGTTTAACTTTACTACAGTCCCACTGGGGAGAATCTTAATTTAAGAAAACAGTATTACAAAAATAACGTGAGCCTTTTAAGCACATGCTGGATGATGAGAAACACCTCCCTTTAAACAAGCATGCAAATTAAACAGGTGGTAGAGAAGATGAGAAGAAACGAATTAACCCCTTCAGGTCTGGAAAGCTGTGCCAGGGGAGGGCGGGGGCCGCGGGCTCACGGAGCGTCCCGGCAGCCTTACGATTGAATTCGGGCGATGCCGTGCGGAGCAGCCGGGGGTTGGACTCGGCCATCCCCGGTCCCCACCCCGCGCCCGCCCCCGTCCCGCCCCATCCCCCGGGGGCGGTGCTGCGGGCCGGCGGGCGGGACATGGAGCTGAGCGCCCCGGGCCCGGAGCCGCCGCGACCACCGGGAGGCGATGAGGAGGGGGCCGAAGCTCCGGGGCTGCCGCTGCACTCGGCGTGGACCTTCTGGCTCGATAAGTGAGCGGGGCGGGGCGGCTGGGGGGAAATCGCTGCTCCTTCTGGCTCGGCGGTGGGACAGCGGGAGTCGGGTCGTGTGCTGCATATAGGAAAACTTCTGGTGTAACGGGCCGCGTTGCGGGGCTGTATTTCACGCAGCCACTCGACGAGCCGCTTCTGTTGTCCTTCGACAGCCGCACGTCGGTGCGGACGATCTCCAGCCGCAGTTTTAGCCGTGACGCCGCTCGGGGCAGCGGCCGTAGTGCCGTAACCCTTCGTGCCGGGCCCGGGATCCTACGGGTGGGAAGAGAGCGGTTATGAGGGTGAGCGAAAACGCGTTATCACAGCGCTGTGCCTCCGTGCGTACCGCACTTCGTGTGCCTGAACTTTTATCTCCCATCTCCAGCGGTCACAGGGAGTTTCCCCGTGCTGCATATAAGCACTGGAAACCGAAACAGAAAGCTTGAATCCTGCCCTACTTATTTACCTTGCTTTGCTGTGCGTTTGTCGTCTTGTTATTAATCTTCTGTGTTCCTCCGTTTTCTGTTTCTGGTGTTTCTTCTCTCCCCTTACTCAAGAGCACTCCTGCTCTGAAGGCCTTTCCTCACTCTGCAAGGCTCTGCTCCTCCAGGTTGTATCTCTTAAACACGGTGACAAAGAAATGGAGCAGGTTCATTGCAGGGCAGTTGGACTGGATGACCTTTAAAGGTCCCTTTCAACTCAAACATCTCTGTGGGTGGCGTGGAACCTCTGGAAGCGTGCAGGTGATCTCAGGTCCTGCAAATCAAGTGTTACAAGTAACCCCAGCAGTTATTTCTGACCTCCTGATTTGGTTGCAGGTAGGGTCAGGGTCTAAGCTGTGCTTTCAGTTTGGTTACTCTTAAACACTGCTGCGTGCTGCTGAAGCTGCTGTGCAGGTGTGCTGTGTCCATGAGCCAGGTAGGGAGGAGCAGCCCAGCTGTACAACCACAGCTGGAAGTTAAAGGCCACTTCAAGTTACTGAGGTGTATCATGATTTACTTTTTTTCCCTTATGTCTTGATTCTGCTATATTTTAGAGTCTTAGAATTCATGATCTTACTTTATCCTTCATTCTGATCCCTTCTAAGTACATTTAATTAGGCAGTGTTGTTCTTCCTTATCTTATTAAATCATATAATATATTAAGAAAGTGGTACCAGTGCTCTGCATGTCTTCAGTAATTCATACACACGACACTGAGTTGTGTTTACCATCAAGAGTAAGAGAATGATGGCGGGGAACAGGGATGAGAACAAAACAGAAGAGGTGTTCCGTGCATTAAAATAAATACCTAAGGCATTTAAAAGCACACATGAGATATCTTTTATTGCATGGCCAAGAACTGCAGTGTGAGGAGGTTGCTGTGTCGCTACGGGCTCTGTAATGTTGGTGGTGCACCTGCTGATTTGGTGTTGCTTGGGCTCATACAGGATGAACGCACCACAGAGTACAGCTGGGTGTTGTTGCTGTACCTCAGTAACACCTGGTATGGAGCAGCGCTGTTAGCTATGAGATGGTATTGATTTTGACTGCAGCTGTGTGTTAATCCTGGTATTTGGGCTGACATGCAGGAGGAAGTGACACTGGAGGGTAAATACAAGTTGGGAGGGGTATGTAGAGATGTGTATTGTTCTGTTATACTCTAGTGTGGGAGATCCATGGCATGTGTTTCAACACCACCACTGTGTGTCTTTTTATTAAGTCACACTTAAAATATATACCCAAGAAGCAGCACTTCCTATAGCAGCTAGTGATACGAGCAATTCACCTGGGCTCAGCGGCCTCACTTTTATCACAGCTTCCCTGGTGCAGCTCCTGCCTCAGTAGTGAATGGCTTTCTTTGTCTGATCCACATCAGCACTGCTTCTCTAAGTGCCATGGCACAAGTGTAGCATGTGGGGGCTGTGATCCCGTGCCCAGGTTTGTTGCTGTTATCTCACACACATGATGGGAGATTTGCATTTCCTGTAAGCGCAGAGCCTTCCTTGGTGTGTGTCTAAAATACTAAGTCTGGTAATGCTCTTTGTCATAGAATCATAGATTCATTAAGGTTGGAAAAGACCTCTAAGAGCATCCAGTCCAACCATCCATCCATCACCAATATTGCCTGCTAACTGTGTCCCTTTGCACCACATCTGTCCTTGCCTTAAACACCTGCACGGATGGTAACTGCACCTCCTCCCTGGGAACTGACCACTCTGTTGGAGAAGGAGCTGTGTGGAAATACTCATAGGCAGACATGAGACAGAGAAGCTGGCTTTTTTTTCCCTTCTGTGGGAAGAAATGAGATTTCTGTCTTAAATTGTTGAAGTGCTTCAAGGTCAAGATCTGCAGGTTCCCGAGCTCATACTAGCATGATGTCTCCATAGTGCTTTGCATGCAGTGCTCTGGTGACATTGGAGGCCTGGGCAGCGTCAGCAGGGTTTGCAGATGCCTTTGGTGTCACACTAGGAAGAGGATTCCTGCTGGTGGCTTGTCACACGCCTGCTTGTCACAGCGAGGGATTGGTGTGGGGCTCTGCCTTTTAAATGAAAGGTTGTTTTCCTGATTTTTGCAATACTGTGGGTTGATTGATATATATGCACACACACTGAACAGTGTCATTATGCCTCACAAAATGTAATAATGTAAAAGCGAGGATTGGAAATCTGGTCATTATATTCTTATTGGACAGTGTATTCAGTGTGAAGATTGCACAAGTGGGAATTGAAGTGAAATCGCAAAAGGCTCCGATGTCATGGATAACAGGACAGGCTGGCAACCTGAAACCATCCCTTAATGAGAGCTGGGGTTGTACATCTGTGTAAATATATAGATGGTGAAACTGATTTTGTTTTTTCGATGTGTATGTTTGGCTGTGATGTAAATAGCCTGCTTGGTTCAGTGTGCCCTTAAATGTTTACAGCTATGCTAGGTAAGTCCTTCCCTGCTGAAATAAGAAGGTACCAGAGCTGCTACCTGCCTGCTTTTTTCCCATGGAAAGCTGCAGGTTTTGGCAGCAGCAGCTCTTGTCCAACACGTGTGTGCTTGCAGGGATGGAGAGGATGTACATCCTTACAAAAAGGCACCTTTGGAAGATCAGAGTGCATCTGAGCTGCCAGCTTTGCTGGCATGCCGCTTCCAGCCAGCAGCAGAATACCAGCAGCCTTCTTTACAAATCAGTGCCACCAGAAATGGAACAGAGCTCACACAAGAGCCCACTGCAGAAGCCTCAATTCTAGATAAACTGTCCAAGATGCACTCCTGCCAGTGGCAGTGTGTGTGTGCACAGCGGTGCAGGTTGCACTGCAGGGCTCTGACCCAACTGCTTTTCTTCTCGCTTTGCTCCAGCAGTGCTTTTGTTTCTGTTGTAACTTTTGTGTAACTTTCAGGTGAAAAATATGCTAAGAAGTGTTATCAAATGTAAAGTAATGTTTATAAACTGGAGGAAAGAGTAAACATTTGCGGGTAAATGTATCTTTATATACTGCTTTTTCTCTCCCCAGGTTGTACTGATGAGATCCATACAAATGTCATTTAGTAGATAAATTCTGATAACCGAGCCGTTTCCATAATAATTGGGAATTGTTATAACTGAGCACATCAAATATTTGAAACTAAGCTGAATAATTTCCCTTTTTCCCTATAGCAAAATCCTATTTATCTAGAATCATCTATTTCATCTATTAAAGCTCATGAGTAGGTGGCTTACAATGAAAAATGATGGTTAATATTATAAAAATGTTCAACCCAGTAAATGCATTTTGACAGGCTTTGATGGCTTGAAATCAGTCTTTGTCTGCATGCAGAATGGATTGCTGGATTTATTTAGTTGCCACAGCATGTTTTTGAGCTTATGCTTTGTAAGTAAATATTTTGCTTATTTGTAGCAAAGCCATTGGGGCTGAATACTGACAGTGGTGTCTCCAGAAGTGCTCAGTGGCTTTTAAGGCTCCGGCGAGAGGCAGGGATTGATTCCCACTGGGAAACAAAGGGCAGTGTGAGCACGTCTGAAAACAACTCCTATCCTTGGTTCTGTGCAGGGAAACAGAAGAGCCACAGTTCAGCAGTAAGCATTAACATCAGCACAACCACCTGGAGGTTTATTCATGGGTAAAACAATGGAATTTATCTTTGGGTCTCTTGTTCTTTATTCTTGAAGCTGGCAGCAGGGCTCAGTTTGGGTGGTTATTCCTGTTCCTGTTTGACCAAACAGCCCTATGAGATGTGGGACGGTGGGTTTGAGCTGCTTGAGCAACCCTGAAGTAGCTTTGAAATGCGTAATGTCACCCCCAAATATTCAGAAGGTGCAGGAAAGTGTTGGGAGCCGCAGAGCGGGCAGGTAGGAGAGCTGCTGGATATTCCCTGGGCAGGCTCTCCGTGGGGAATCCAGATGGGCAACTCCAGTGGGCCACCAACCCATTAATGCCCATCTCCAGCTGAGCTTTCTGTGTCCAGCTGCTGCTCCTGGCACGGCTGGCTGGGCCGTTCCTTCCTGCTCATAGCTATTTGCAGTGCTTGTTGAGTTAATTCAAAACTAGTTGTTTGCAGTGGCAGTAATTGGAAGTTCAGTATGGATGTATCACCTGAATTCTGTTGTTGATAGCAGTAAGATTATCCAAAGTGGAAAAACTCCATAATAACCTGCAAATACTGATCCTTAAATGAAGCTTCCTATCTTGTGTATGGAGCCTTTCAGCAAAGGCCTGACCACCTGACTGTTCCTCGCTTAGGAATAGAAATAAATGAACAGTCCATGACCTTAACTTAACTTCCAAAACCAAGAACTTGATGTCAGGTGGTTTTTTTTGTTTTGTTTTGTTTTGTTTTTTTCAGCTGATAGTTCTTCAGCATCAAAATGAACCACCTTCTGGCCTGGGAGTGGAATATTCTGTTTCTCATTTTTAGCTGAGCTTGAAAGTGGCATTAAATAGCTACACGGCTACTGCAATTACACAGATAACCTTTGAAAGCTGTCGTTACGGAGCAGATAATCTGTTTTTAAGAGAGCAGCCCTTACCATAGCAGCACCTCAGAGCAGCATCAGTGTGAGCACATGGAGAGAAAAGATGCTGCAGAATGGTTGGGTTGGAAGGGGCCTTAAAGATCATCTAGTTCCAGCCCCTTGCCCAAATCCCATCCAGTGTGGGCTTGGGCACCTCTGTGGGACACAGAGCTTCACTGGGCCGTTGTACCGCACAGCCACCCCCAGGCAGTGGAGGCTCTGAGGTCTGCAGGCTGGTAGCAAGACACGGGTCGTTTCTTGGTCAGCGGTGTGAGACATAAAGGAGCAAAGTTAGCTTGGATTTTGCCCACTGATGGACGATGATATGTGCTTTTGTAGTTCATGAGCCACACAGATTTCTCTCCCTCTTTCTCCTCTCCTCTCTTCCCTCTCTCTCTTTCCTTTTCCTCTTTTCTTTTCCCCTCCCCTTTCCTCTTTTTTTTTATTTTTTTTTCCAGTCAAGCTCACAGCAGGAATTCACAACGTCAGGCTGTGTTTTTGCCACTCCCATCACTCAGCCTCGCACCCGGCGCTTCTCAGCGCGCTGCCCCGTGCAGGACCAGTAGCTCTGGCTCCTTCCCCCGCCCCGTGCCGACCCCTCAGCGGCAGTAGGCGCGGTGCTGGCCGGGACGCACTGCCACACACCGCCACCTGGCGGCGGGAGGGGGCAGTGCCGCGCCGTGACCGCAGCGAACGCTGGCGGCGCTGCCTGAGGTTCAGTGCGGGGAGGACGGCCGGGCACGTGGGAAGCGGGTCGGGCTTGCGCTAATTGCAATTACTCAGAAGTTTGCTGGGAGACGAGATGCTCGAATTGGACAGCTTTGTTTTTCTTTCTTTCTTCCCTCAAGGTCCCTTCCTGGTACCACAGCAGCTGAATGCGCCTCAAACCTAAAGAAGATTTACAGAGTACAAACAGTGCAGGTGAGGTACTGGAATTGCGTGCTGCAAGCATGAAACATAAGATGTGAAGTTACCTGAACGCCCATCTGGGTGAGACACGCTTGGCTTTGCTTCCCCGTGGTGGGAGATGCACCTCATGGCTGTGTGTGGTGTCCTTTGGTCTGAATTGCCCTTGGCTTTGCCAACCAGAAGAGGGGATGGAGGGACCTGGTGTGAGCAGACATGCCCACTCTGCCATTTCCAGTTCCCACTGGTGCCTGTGCTGCACTGTTACACTTGGTGATTTCCAGTGTGTTTTCTGTCTTTTCTCAAAGTTTGAATGCAGAAAATCATTGCACAAAGGCGCAGTATTACAGCCTGTGCTCATTTTTCTCTCTGTGCTTGAGCATGAATTTTTCTGATACTTCCATCAAGCTGTCTTGCATTAAAGTGCTCTTACATCACAGTAAGTACTCACAGCAATGAGGAATTCTGTGTGTGTGTCATCTGTTGGTGCCAATCAGTGGGCATCTCTTGCAAGTAAATCAGTTTTCTCTTTTAATACCAGTGTTAGTGTGAAATTCAGAGGATGAGCATCGTGGTGCTCAGTTCATGAAGCCTCTGAAGTCATGCTGATGGCAGTGAAGTAGGAATGGTTTGCATTGGGTTTCCTCGTCAGTGACTCTCAGCCCTGCACTGTGTGTGATGCTGTCTCCAGCAGCAGCCCTGGGAGGCAGCCTGCACTAGGAGGTGCTGGGTGAGGCTGTCTGCAGCTGGCACAGGGCATGGAGGCTGTTGGCAGGCCCAGGGTTTGGGACCAGGAGTGCAGGGAGGCAGCAGGGCAGTGTGGGAGGGAAACTGGAGTGACTTTAATGGCTTTTAGAGAGAAGAGCCAAGGGCTGTGGGATTTTACCATATAGCGTTGCAATCTTTGTTTCTGAAGTTGTGCTAATGATTAAATAGTAGATGAACTAATACTTAATTAGTTGCACTAATGCTCAGTGTTACATCTCTGCATGTCGGTGCAACACAAGTGTTTAAAGACCTTTCTTCCTCTCAACTGCTGGATAAAGAAGAAAGGGAGTTGGGATCTCTTTACTCTTCCCTCCCTGTTGCTCACTGCTGCTGTTAGTGCCTTTTATCCACCCAAGTGCATCACTGCTTCTAGTTTTTTTCAGCAGAAAAGTTAGAAAGTGAGCTGATGGGTCCTGGTCCTTTCATTCTCCCCCATTCCTGCACTAATGCGTGCATCTCAGGTTCCTGGTCTCATGAAACCTGTTCTTGTGAATCTAGGCAGAGAATCTGGATTATAGTTAGGCACTTGGCTCAGCAGAACTATTGCTTGGTTTTGTCTATTCGTTGTAGTTGAGGCTGATTCCAGTGAAGTTTTGGATGAGTCCTAATTGATGCAAAGTGGAGAGTTTTTACATAAGGTACAATTAAGTGTGTACTTCTAGTATGTTTAAAAAGTTTTCAGTGCTGGTTTGTTCTGACGCAACTCAGCATAACTCTGGTTTTGATACTTTTTTCTCTCTATTCCTACAGACTTTGGCTCTAAAGCATATTAAGCAAATTAAATAACCACAACAAATATTTGCCCACATGCTGGGGCACAGTCATTTGGAGTTACTGATAGATGTTTGGTAGATTTTAGGATGTCATTGGTGTCCTTCTTTCTACCTCCACCTTAAGCAGGATTGGATCTTCCCCACCCTCCCCTGTAAGCTGCAATCAATTGACTTTGGAGCATTTGCTTGTAGTATAGAAGGGTCTTTGACAGTAGGGTGCACAATTGTTTTAGAGAAAATGACCACAGAAGTAAATTTGCACTGAATCCATTCTCTTAATGCAATTAGTATTTCTGTGTGTTTGCTTGATGAAGGATTTCTGGAGTGTCTACAACAACATCCCTCCCGTGACGAGTTTGCCCCTGAGATGCAGTTACCACCTGATGCGTGGAGAAAGACGGCCCCTATGGTGAGTGCTGCCCTGTGGTGCTTTTGGGAATGGGCAGGGAGAAACCGAGCCTGGAGAGAGGTGGGGGCATGGGCAGGAGGAGGGCTGTGTTTCTGCTGCCAGCCAGTGCCACAAGGTGAGAGCCACAAGGAGTGTTCTGGGCTCGTGTCGAGCTCAAAAGAGAATCTTTCTTAAAAACGCAGGCTGGAATTTGATTGTCTGCTTTGGAACGTAAAGGTCAGAAAGAAATTCAATTGTGAATTAACAATTGAGAAATTAAAATGTGGCTTTGAAATCCAGTTTGGGAATACACAGAGCATTACTTGTGTCTGAAATACTCTGTGGCTTTTTTCTCTTTGCACGGATGCTGGTTTAATCATGATGCAAGTGACTGCATCCTTATCTGCTCTTCACCTGTACAGAAGCAGAGTGTGCATAAAGATGTGCATATGAGCTTAGGTTAAAAATAATTTAAGGCATCATGAAGTGATGCACTGCAGCAAATTCCCACTTGATTGTGGGACGGTAATGAAGTAATGTATGAATCACTGATGTTTTCCTTTTGGAAATTGAGTTTAGCATGCCTTCTTCCTGATCCAGTTCCTTCACATCTTAATTAGCTGAGCCATTTACCGAAGAGACTTGATCTCTTGGACATCATTTGCACCAGATTGTGATTGGATTAAGGTTTCCTAACCAGATCATAGTCTCAATAACTGGATGTTGAGTTACTCTGGGAGGTTTCTGGCCTACCCTGTGTTAAAAGGGAAATGCATGTGAAGATCAGTGTTAGTTTTCTAACAATACTGTGACTGAGCAGAATAGCTGAGTTGATTTATAGAGAGATGTTGGTGTCTGTAGAAGCCCTTGTATGCAGTACTTGGGAACTCTGGAAGGGTGAGAACACTTTTGGCTTTCTTTTAGTTTTAGTTTTGGTTTGATTAGACAAGTAAAATGCAGAGTCCTTTCTTGATGGCACTGCATCTGTGTTAAGGCTGTGCAAGTACAGGTGCTGCATTTTGAAAGGGATTGCAGGAGGTCAGTGCCATCAGTAGCCCAAACAAGCTTCAGGATGTTTTTTTTTGTTTGTTTTTTTTGTAAGAATAGGGAAATTAATTTCTGGTTGTCACAAAGCTGAAATGAAGTGTGCTCGTTTGTTGTGGTTTTGTTGTTGTTTTTGTTTGTTTGTTTAAATTAAACTGGGTAAACTGGAGAGTAATAAGCTGCTTCTGTGAAAATATGCCCGAGTTTTTCCAAAATAAAAGGTTACCATAGTAAGACATGAAATTGCTTTGTGGCTTGTTCCCATGCAGGGTTCAGCCACTTCAAAGCCTGTCTGTAGCCAGGGAAAACGTATATATTTTCCAACACACAAACCTGAGGAGAGAGATTAGGTGTTGAGAGATGCAGTTCATATGAACAATGAAAGAATTATATCTGATGTCAGAAGTCATAACTTGAGTCATGCTACCTGGAGTCGGTAATTGCGTTTCAAAAGGGAATTTTCCAGGCAAATTAACCCCCAGACATAGGTTTATCTAGATGTGCATTTCAGTGCTTATTTTACTGATCTATTTCCCATAACTAGGGAAGAGGAAAGCAATGCCAAAGGAGGTATATGGAAAATGAAGGTCGCTAAAGAAAGTACGGTATGTAATACTTTATTTAGAAATATTTAATAAGGGGTTTCTTTTAGTTCCATGCAAAGTAGCTGTTGTAAAACTTTCTAGGTTTGACATTACCCAAAGTAACAAGCAAACACCATCTAAGTCTACAATGTTTTGCTTTAAGATAGTGAGGGAAAGTTTCTTTTCAGATGATTCAGTATTTTGCACTTTCGGTCACATTTGTTGATGTATTACAAATCAAATGAAAGCTGCAGCATTCTATTCCATTTCCATTTGGCAAACACCGTATTTTCTAACCAACTGTATCCACAAGACTTGGTTTGCCTGCAGGCACTCAAAATATACAGACATCTCTTTCTGATTATAGCCAGAACCTCAACAATGCTCTCAAGACTCCACGCACCATTCAGCACAAGTGCCAGAGTTTCACTGAGCATCAAATGCTCCCAAACTATCCGACTCAATAGGAATGTTGTGCTTGGCATTGCCTGTGCCCACCCTGTATGGGGGTGAGGAGCACTGTGCTTTGCTGTGCCCAATGAGGACTAATGTTCTCAGGGGGTGGTGGGTCTCATCCAGTGTCTCCCAATGGTAGGGAAGGATCTTGCTCAGTCTCTTTTCCCAGCCCCTCCTGTGATGGCCCTGCTGCTTATCAGGCTGTTTGTGATGTCATATAAAGCCATTTGTGCTTTTTTGTAATATGATTGTGTAGCCAGGGGAGTTTTTTGTGAAGTGTATGGGAGTAAAGAAGAAGAGTGGTGTCCCCTGTGCAAGAGTTGGTTGCCTGTCACTGTGTACCTCTTGTGAAACTGCAGTTTGAGTTTTCTTTCTGAAATTTGGAAACAGGAAAGATGAGATCTGTTCAGACACGTTGTTGTTCTCTCCCTGCTGAAACAAGTGGCTGTGTGCTGGGTGTTGTGCCCCTATCAAATGCGTGCTGAGTGACTTTCCTGCAACCTGTCATGAAGGGAAGGTCTGAGCTGTTCACGTGTTATTTGTGTGCGAGTAGGGGCTGGGTCAGACCTTCCAACAGTGAACATGAAGTGTGAGAAAAATGTGACAGCCTTGAGGAAGGCATTAGATGCTGAAAGATGGTACGAGAAACTTCAGCCAAAAGCTAATTGGTTTTGCCTGTGAGCTTTCTTCCGTATGTGAATTGCAGCTTTCTTCCCTCCAGTCCCAAGTGATCACAAAAGAGTCTGAAATGTTATTTTCTTTATTGTAATCCAAGGTGTGAAGATGGTCAGAGGCGATAAATGGTTTTGGGAGCTGCATTGCCGGGTGGTGAATTTAGGGAGCTCAGAGAAGCCACGTGTTTCAGAGGATGAATGATCACCACTTCTTGAGATGGGGATGCTTTCTGATATCTCAAATGATAAATACTCCCACTTGCCCCTGAGAGGTTTAATTGAAAGAGAACTTTACTCAATTTTTATTACTGTTGTAAATAGCATGAATAATAACCCATGCCCATTTCTCCATTTTTGGCTCTGTGCTTCCAACCATCACAAATCCCCACAGCATCTCTTTGACCAGACAGAACTATCTTGTACAGCCCTCATTGGAAAAGCTGATATGCTTGAGCAAAACTTGGTGAGGGTGGGAGGGAAAGGCAGTTTTTTGAGGAAATCAGTCTGTCTAGTGGTATGACTGACAAAATACTGACACTGTAAAGTTGTTGCATGTGTACAGTGCTTCTGTATGCTGGTTCTTAATACAAAAACTAATACTTTTTAGATCCTCATAAGCCTGATCCTGCAACTGCTTGCTACTGGATGAGGTGCTTCCTACCCGTGAGGCCATTAGGACAACTCAGTAGTGAGCACTGTGCCTGGTAATGAGAGTGCATGGTCATCCCACATTCATGTCTGGGCTGGTCACTGGCAAGAACGTCGCCTCACATGCTGTCCCACCTCTAGAGCATCAGCTGTCCCATAGCCTGGCTGTATGTTATATAGGATGAGATGATAATGAGTTACAGAAATGTGCAGCCCTGTGTGTTCCCAAAGGTGGTATAGCAGTGCTTGGAAACTCCTTAAAGCAGTTTATTGGTTTGTTGTCTTCATAGCTGCTTGCTTTTTGCTTTAACCTCTGTGTGTTTAAGTTGCTGTTTCTTTTTAATAGCACCAAAACTCAAGTTATCTCAAACAGCAGAAAAGGCATTCTTTTAAGGCAGCATACACTGTGGCGATGCAGTCAAATACAGAGGTTGATATATTCTTTATATACATGTATATATTCTGTCACTCAGAATGCTCATCTTGGAGCGTATTACTGTATGCGTTGGTCCAGAGGCATTCCAAGTTTTGTATGGGCTTTGACTTGGGTGATAACAAATGTCAAAAGGAGATAAGACTGTAACTGATCTAACAGAGCCAAAGAAAACTGCAGATAGCTGCTCCCCTTATTTGAAATCCCCAGTGAGCATTCGTACTGTTGAAAGACAGGCTTATTTCATAGGCAGGGCAAATCAGATGCGATGCTTAAATATACATCCATTTCATTTACTGGTAGGGTTTTTCTGGCACTTCTCTTAGCACAGGTAGTGATTCCTTTCCACAGAAACAAACCATCACAATTAAAGCCTTTGGGTCTTTTCTCATGGGAAATTCTTGGGAGAATTCAATGTGCAGTGAGACATGGACATAGTGAAGGTAAATTTATAGTTTAAATATTAAACATTTTTTTTTTTCTAAAATATATTTTTATCAGTTTTTATTTTCAAGGTCTGAATTCTTGTTCCAGCTGTATTGAAGAAATTGTGTAACACAATGTGTACTTGCTACAAACATTCTTTTTTGTCTGGACAACCTCATAATGAGAACGCACTCAAAACTGAGCTAAGAAAGGGAACTTTTAAATTGAGATAGCAGGGCAAAAGTAACTACTACTACTTCTTCTTCTTAGGCAGCAGTTTGGAAAGAGCTCCTGTTAGCAACTGTTGGAGAGCAGTTCACAGACTGCTGTGCTGCAGGTAACTTGTGATTGCTGCTGCTGTGTCCATATGATTACCAGGAGGAGGAGGAGGACGAGGCATTTTGGTGTTGCAGCACGGAGCTGCCTCTGGTCCCCAGCTCACCAGCCTGTGTTCCTGGGAGGACGGCAGGTTATCAGGGTTGTAAACATCTCTTAGCCAGCATTTAAATGGTTGGTATTAAATTCTACAGTGCCACAGTTCTGGAGCCCCAAATTATCTTTGTGTACCACAGTACTGTCAGAGTTGGAAGAAGCCAAATTGGATAGATGCCCCTGTTAGAGCCCTGGTGGGCTCTTGATTCCTGTGTAGGCAAGGATAGAAGTGATATTGAAGGTGAATGATTTTATGGCACTTCATTAAAGCCACTATGAGGTACATTTACATAGTACAACAGTTCCTATAAATGCAGTGTTTGTTTTCTTCTGTTAACTGTTCTGTCTGGTTTGAGCATTGGTATTCTCTTCATTGGGGACTGCTCTTTCGTTGCTTCAGTTTGTTCAACTTGTGGGCGCTTTCACAGCACATAAGTATTGAATTAGACATGTCTCATTTAAAGTAGTTTTTAATGATGCTTCCTGTGCTTTGCAGATGATGAAGTCATAGGGGTGAGCATCAGCGTTCGTGACCGTGAAGATGTTGTACAAATCTGGAATGGGGATGCCTCCTTAGCAAGTGAAGCAAAAGTGTTAGAAAAGATACATAAACTTCTGCCTCACACCTCTTTCAGAGCCGTGTTTTACAAACGTGAGTATTCTCTACTGGCTGATCTCCACCTTTGTTAGAGAGACAAGGTGCTGGTGGGGTATTTCCATGGGAATAACCTCACTAGTTCCTCATCAGCTATTTGGAAATGCAACATCTCTCATTGCACTGAAATTATAACTTCGGGAGTTGAAGGGATCTCTTTCTTTAGGCTCTATTTAAACGTGCATTTAAGTAGTGCATTCCCAAAGATTGCTCAGCACACTGCGTCTTCCTAGGCTGCTTGGGCATCATTGTCTTCTGTTCATCTTTTCAACTCCTTGGCAGAACTGATGTTTTTTGTACATCTTTCCCCTTCTCTCTCCCCCAGCACACAGAGAGCACCATGCCTTTGAAGGCCGACGTGGGAGGCATTAAATGCAGCCTTACGTTTGTCACTTGCACTGTGGTGAGGTGTCTGAGTGAGAAGGACAGCAGGAGGCCCTGCAGAAACATAACATGTCATGGTCCTCTTGAATTTTATGCTTCTCATTGGGCTCTTGCTACTGAAAATGAGGAAACACAGTTGGCCCTGACTGCTAAATGTGCCATTCACGACTTTTTTGCTTAATTGTGATTTTAATTCATTGGATTTTTTTTCTTTAAAAAGTTATTTGGCCACTATTTTTTTCCATCAGATCATTTGATTCCTATGAAGATACAACACTTTGGATTTTTCTGAACTGTTTGTAGTTAAATGCAAACATGCACAAACGTTGGATGCTGCTTTTTTGAGATGGAGGAATACTGCCTGGGTGAAATGTGTTTCAGTTTTCCTTTTGAGACATTCCTATCATATGAAGATTTACTCCCTGTCTTTGTCCCGGGAGATGAAGGAGTTGCATGGCATTATCCTCACAGGCTCTTGCACTGACAACAGCACACATCCTGCAAAAGTAAATAGCAAAGTATTCACTGAATGGGCAACTGAAGAGATGCATTTATATGGTCTGACCCCGGGTGAGATGATGTTGAATGTTTAAAGTGTGGTGACTCCCAAAGAACCCTGGTGCAGGCTAGGAGTTAGAGATTTTGCAGTAAGAAACCCTGTGAACCCCTCACCTCCAATTTATTTCAGAAAGGATGGTGCTTATAATCTTTTCAGCTTATGATCTTTCTCTGTACATTCATGACAGAAGTCACAAATTCTTTCTAACCCATTTGCCTAACCTGATTCATCCCTCATGCTTCTGGAGATGTCAGGCCTGCACCTGTAGAGGCTCAGATCAGAAGTGCTGTTCGCTTTGGTGCAAAGGAAGAAGTTCTGTCACTCGTACTTCCAAGCTGTCATGGCTCTCCAGGTCACCTATTTTCTTTAATTTACAGGAAACAAATGGATTTTGTTTTGTGGCATGAATGTGAATATTAACTGCATTAATCTGTAAATGTTTGTGTTAATTGAGGTGCTGGTTTGCTTTACTGTTCTACCAAAGATTAATTTATCTCCTTGTGCAAGAAGAAGCCATAAGATAGAGAAGGATTTGCACTCTGCTCAGCATTGCTTTGTGGGCAAGAGTTCTTGTTTGGCAACTGGTCCAACGGCACTGATCTCCACATGTTTTAAGAAGCAGCCATTAGAATCAAATGTAGCAATAAGAATTACACATAGGAGAGGTTGGTTTTTTTTTTTTTTTTTTTTTTTTTTTTTTACAACTTTGTATTTATGAATTCAAACTGTGCAGTTAGTGAGCATTATTAATTAAACAAAGCTTTGAAAATCCAATGTCTTGCTTCTGCGGTTGCTTTCTGAATCATCATAGAAGCATAGAATAGCCTGGGTTGAAAAGGACCACAAAGCTTATCTAATTCCAACCCCCTGCTGTGTGCAGGGTCTCCGGCCACCAGACCAGGCTGCCCAGAGCCACATCCAGCCTGGCCTTGAATGCCTCCAGGGATGGGGCATCCACAGCCTCCTTGGGCAACCTGTTCCAATGTGTCTCCACCCTAAAAATTGCATTTCTGGGATGAAGTGTTCCTGCTCTGTGGCTTCGGTGATGCCTGGCAGTGTCATGGGTTAGTTATTACCTTACTCATCTCATTGAAGGGAAGGATTTTTCTAGCTGTCTTGCATACCCTTTCTTTAAGAAAGATCTCTGCTTGAATATTGAATAGGTGGTGATTTTATTTTAGCCATGATATGGAAGAGCTGTCTGTTCACCACCAAAGGATACCTTGCAAACTTGTCAAGTTTTCCTTATTCATTTTCCTTATTCAGTGTCCCTATTGTAGTATTAAAATTAAATTACGGTTTGGGGTTTTTAATTTGTTTTGTGGATTTTTTTTTTCCTGGTCATCTTAAAACTCTGATGATGATAATTAATACCTGGTTTGATGAGTGATGACTAAAATTCTCCAAGTATGCCACAGTCTGAAACTGAGCTTGGATCAAAATGTGCAATACAAGTTTTCAGGTACCAGACAAATGGCATTTTGGAGTTTAGCAAGCACTGCATTTAAAAGCCATGCAGAATGTGTGCAGCCCCCTCCTCCCTTGCTGTGAACACCCACCTCTGTGCTGCTCATCTCTCCAGGCTGTGGCACAGCTGTGCCCACGGGGATTAGCTGGGAATGCCACTTAGTGGGGATGAAGGGCCGTCTTCTGGGCCAGGCTAATTAGCAGGATTCTGCTCTGCTAATTAAATGGCAGTTTGTTGAACATAGCTTATTTGATGAAATGTTAAGAGTTGCCTGCTAAGAGTTAGCAGGCAAGGATAGGCAATGCTGCCTCAAGAGCCCATACTCAAGCAGTTGCTTCTGGCCATAGGGCTTTGTTCTTTCATTCTCCAGCAGGCGTGTGACTCAGCCAGCTTGGGTTTGCTGCTGTTTTTATTTTTTATTTATTTATTTTCTCTTGTGCAGTGTGTGCCTTAGGGATGCTGCCTGACTGTGGAGGAATGCATCAAAGCATCTTCAGTCTAAAGCCACTTTGTGCTATGGGTCTTGCTGGGTCCTCTGTGGGCCTTTATTGCAGCCTGGCAGGCTCAGGGCAGGATGACATGCTCTCCTCAGTAGTAATTAATCAACTCAGTACTTGAGAACACGAAGCTCTGCAGGGTAGGAGGGGCCAGGCAATGCCCTGCTGTAGCCAGGTAATGGCACAGAGAAGTAACAGTTCCAATTTTTCCTTTGGTGGGGTTGATATTCCTATGGTTGGGAGGAGATAAAGCTGAAAAGGTAAAACTGTGCAAGAAGGGTTTCCACTAGTGCTGCTCCATAAATAAGCAAATCAGAGCAGACTGAAAGCGGAGCCTGAAGCAGGCATCATCCATCATGTGCAGGGCCTGGACTGCGTTCAGCTTGTAATGAGTCTGGGAGAGCAGTGTTATGAATAGGCATGGGATGAATCCCCTTCTTCTTGGATCATGATTCTGAGCAATAAACATGCGAGACAATTTGTATAAAATAGTGAGGATTCTTTCCTAGAGAAGTCATTTAAAGCTATATTTGTGCGCTGAGGAGTAGTTTGAAGGAATGTTTTGCACTTAAATTTCCATACAAGTGTGCAAAGGAAAAACGAGGCATCCAACAGGTGCCAGGCAGTGTGTGTAGCCCTGTGCTGTACTGCAGTGTGCATTGCCTGGTGCTGTTCTGGGTGAGCAGAGCATCATCGTGTCATTGAGGGTTGGGTGGTTCATCAGCAGAGCTGTGTAAACCCAGGGTTTTTCCAAAGAGGGACCTATTGGTGTGGTGGGGTTGGTCGGAGATCTTCTGGAGCTCTGAGATGTAAAATGGGAGGAACTTACATTCTTCACTGCTGTGCCCGACTTTACTGTAGCCACATGTGGTGCCAGGCTCCAGCCACCTTCCAGGCTGAGAATTCTCTGTGGGTTGGGCTGGCTTTGCTCCTCACTCCTTGCATTGCATGCTGTGAAATCCCATAGCTGTGACTGGGTGCTGCTCCATGGAGGAGATGACACCCATGGTGCCCCAGGATGGGTCCTGTGCTCAGGTCCCAACTCTGTGATAACGTCCCATTTCCCATCATGGTTTTGTCCTTTGCAATAGGATCCTGAGCTATTGGAGAAAAAAAAAAAAAAAAACAGTTCTAGTTTTGCTGGGCTTTGCTGCTCTGGCAGCTGCCCCCTGCAGCACTGTGCTCTCACAGCTCACAGCTGAGCCCTTCCTTCCGCCTGCATCCAGCCCTAATCCCTGGATTAGGCCTCCTCTGATCCTCCTGCAGGCACAGCGAGAGCTGAAGCCTGGGAGGAAAGCTCTCTGACAGCATGGCTTTCCTGGCACACCTCTGTGGCTCGGCAGCATGCTGTGGGACGGGGGGTGGCAGCTTTTTGGGTGGCAGCTTCTCCTCCTCCTCAGGGGACCAAGGGTCCCTCTGTGCACCCAGAGGTGCAGCATGTGCTGTCCCTGCAGTGGGGAGGTTTTGCTGCTGGGAATTCCTTGGAGCCACGAGGAGGCTGTGATGGAAGTTCCACATTTGCGATAGCTTTCCTTCTCAAAGGCTGCGATGGCTTCCAGATTCCAGTCTGGCTTTATCTCCTTTTTATTTATTCATTTTTTTTTTTCCTCCCTCTCTCTTGAAATAAAGGAGCCATTAGAGATGGACTGTAATGTGGAAGGCACATGTTTGGATAGTGTTACATGTATATAGCAGTCTGGACGGGATGTCTCGCAAGGAGATAAATGAGCTCTGTGCTGGTGTGCTCCATCCCAGAGCCGCCTTTGAAGGCTTCTAGGTTTTGGACGGCGAGCTTTCGGTAATTAAAAACTCATTTACTCTCCGCGTTTTGTTTGAATGTATAGATCTGAAACCATCGCAGAGCAACTGAATCTAACACTTGAGAAGAGTTGAAAGGAAACGGATGGGCTCAGTGCGGGCCCGGAGCTGCCATGAGATGGCAGTGCGAGACCGGGGATGGGCGGCACAGCCCGGGGCTGCCCGCGGCTCGCGGGGGATGGTGTGCCGTCACTCAGCGCTGCCGTGCCTGGACCGGACTTTTCCTGCTTACACAGAGCACATAACGCTGTAAGGATTCGTGTATAAACGGTGGACTAGAGGGGGAAGCTCTCTGAGTTATGAGCAGCAACAAGGAAATGGGTTTTCTTTAACCGTTGCTGGCAAATTCAGAAAGCTTTCTGTTGCTGGGGGCGTTTCTGTGTATAAAAGCACGTTAAGAACGGTCATCGCCTTTTGCTGGCTCCCCCTCTCCCAGCACACACCAGCCTGAGGTGCTGCCCTCCCCAGGCCGTGCTTGCAGCGCTGGTGATGGATTTGATACAAAATGCTCTTGAAAACAACTTTTGCCAACGGTTCTGCCCGAAGCCGTGCGAGAAGCAGCGCGACAGCTATGACTTCTAATTGATTATAATTAGAAAGCCTAAACCACGAAGGGCTCCTCTTTATGTGCTGCACAGGGATTGCTTTCTGAATCACTGCCTCCCTCCTCTTCCCTTGCCCAGAAACAACACGAGCAGTGCTCAGACAGGGCCTTGGCTCTGCTGTGCTCCCAAAGCAAACAGCGGCACATCAGTGGCTCCGTGCCTTCAGAAGGAGAGTGGGATGTGCCCGCGTGTGAAGCTGACAAGGTCAGGAGCGATCCTGGCAGGATCCTGGCACAACCCACGCATTGCAGCAGCCTTCCCTCTGCCAGCACGTGGGCTGTGGCATTTTGGAGCCTGCCCTGTGGCACGTGGAGGGTTTGGTGATGGGACCAGCAGTGGGATTTTTCCCTGCTGACGCTCCTGGTGGTGGTGATGCTAGGAAAACATTTGGTGAAGCATCCTGTGAGCAATATGAACCTTGACTGATGGTACTCAGTGCACATGGGCCAACGGACACGTGGCTGAGCCTCCTAATGCCATTTGGGATTTTTTTTTTTTTGTGCCAGTCACAGCATATTCATCAAAATAAGATGCCAATAAGTAAAGCATTACAATGCTTTCAGAGGGGAATGGGCGAAGGAAAGTGGGTGAATTCTGCCCCCAAATGGATATTCAATCTTATAACAAGTACTGTGGATTAACAAAAAGGGAGTGCCTTGGCTCCTCGCCATGCTCCAATCGCAGAGCTAATGCTTCAGCCCCATTAGCTTTCCGTTGCGCTCCTGCCTCCCTTGCATGCGGGGCACCTCAATGAAGCAGCTCATGGTGAGCTCATCTGCATCTATTTCATTACCTTGGCCTCTAAAGGCAGTACCATGTCCAGAGTGGGAATAGGAGCAGGGATAGGAGCTGGAGGATGCCCTGGGGCAGATGCCTGCCCCTCTCTGGGGTCGGTCACCTGGGGTTTTACTGGGAGTATCAGGCAAGGCAGGGATGCTCAGAGGTTCACAGGGAGCAGTCACACCTGTATGGCTTTGAGGAGCACCCAAGTGGGACCACGGGTTTATGCTTTAAAGCAGGTAGAGAGCCTGCAGCCACAGGAAGGCTTTGGGGCACCAAACCCAAACCTACAGGGCTTAGGACAGTAGGACAGGAGAGCTCTTTCGCATCGATCCACAGTGAGGGGCTCCTGGTACCTGCACGGTGGCTGTTTTTTGGTTTAAACCATTACACATGTAAATGATCCTTCTCAATTACAAAAGCCTGTGCAAACTGGCACCTGTAAAGGAAACTCTGAAGGAGCTCCTGGCACAGTGCTGCTTCCAATGCTTGGAAGCTTTGCTGAGTCTCCTGAAACAAAGGCAGATGCATGGACAGAATATGTGCTCGCCATCTCCTTTCTCCATGAGTTTTCCTGCTGCCATTCCCGCTCTCCTCCTGCTGCACTACCCTGCCCCATTTCCATCATTCTTCTCCCTCCATACAGCTATTCCTGCGTTGAGGCTCCCCACAGGGTGCAGTGTAGCAGATGATGGGTGCTTGTGCTGCAACGCTGCATATGAACAGTTGGAAGCGTGGTCAGCCAGACTGGGCCAGGAGCAGAAGGAATGACTAAATAAATGCTGGGGCCACCTGTGTGTAACATGACAGCACTTCCAAAACAATGAAACGTGTTATTTCAGATTTGATATGCACTGCCAATTGAGTTTGAAGGCATCGATCTGGGCTGATTGTTGGGGACAATCAGAAAGTGGAAGGGTAATTGGCTGTTGTGTCCCTCATTGATCGGGCACCACGGTTCACAGCTGTGAACATTATTTCGAGTACTTTGCAGCATCTCCTCTAATAGAGGAACACAGAAATTAAGTAACAAGGTGACCTGCATGCTCTGCAAGGGAGGAGGCTGCTTTAGCCAACAGGCCAGTGCTGTAACCAGACAGAAAGGTGTTGTCAAATGTCATCACTGTAACCACACAGAAAACTGTTGGCAAAGGCAAGAGTGCCAGGGAAGGGAAGCGTGGCTTTGTGCCTGTATGTGTGCATGGGGATGGCAGCCCCAGCTTGCTACTCTGGCTGCTCAGCTGCAGCAGAGTAAAGCAGAACAAGAAGGTGCAGCGCGTGGGCCGTGTGCCAGGAGAGCGTGACCTTGTCTCTCTAGATTGTTCAAGATGTTAAAGCAACAAATACTGTATACCATGTGTTCCACCAGGGCTTGCATGCAGCTGATCCAGAAAGAGCGTCCTGGGAGAGGAGCAAATTGGGAAGCATCCCAAGCTGCTGCAATCAAATCCACAAAAAGCGCATATAAAATTTCTACATATAATCAAGAGGATGGAAAAATTACCTTATTCCCTGCTCTGCACTTTGGATTAATATAGCCAAACATTATTCAATCCTAATACTTGTAGTGACCACGAAACCTCTTCCTGTGCTTACCAGGAACGGGCAGAGAGAGTGGCTTTTCTCCTGGAGGAGGTGCGTTTGGTGTTGGTTTGTAGCAGTCTGCTGTGTGTGCTGCTGGTTTTCACTGATCCCTGCTGCCTGCCTCCTGCTCCTCACCCTTTTGGGTGGGGACTGAGAACAGAGGTCCGGTGACATCGGTGGGATTTGGTTAGCAGTGAGGTTCTTGTGCCTATATCCTGATGAACCCGGACTGGTGCTGGGATGACTGTCTGATTTGGCTGCTGCCTGCACGCCCTATCCATTAGGGTGAATTCTGCCTCCCTGCCCTGCTGCTCAATGCCTTAGCAGTATTTCAGGAGCAGTGTATTGGTGGGAAACCATATGCAGGAAGAAGCCAATCTATGTCATACCCATGAGCAGTACCTGGCAGTACATCATTGCCTCTGCTCCAGAGCACTCATTGGTTGGATTCTCACTTGTAGACGAAGCCCAGAGATCTGTCCTTAGCTGTGCCCAGATTTCCAATTTCTTTCCCAATTTTCAGATGGCCAAACTCCATTCTGGCAACTTTTGGGCATGTCCCACTGCTGAAGGTGCTGAATTGAGCTCATTGAATGATTGAGAAAGAAGAAGAGAAAGGCTGGCTGGGCCAGCAGCTAACACTTAGGGACAGAAAAATCAAAAATAAAAAGTCACAGCATTAATTTTCACACAATAAGAAGCTTTTCTCCTTAGTGTGTGGATATATTGCAGAACAAGTAGGGGGAATGCACGCCCCAGCTTAGTAAAACAAGAGTTAAACAACATTAAATCATTCCCCGTGATGGATCATTAAGAATGTGGAGCCTAAATGTGCAGTAAGATTACAGCATCGTGCAGATGTTCTGTACCAGCAGCTTGTTTTGCATATTGCAAAGTATAGAGATAATTCCTGGTAGCAGCGAACGCAGGCAAAGTCTGGCCTGTCCTGTGCTAAGTGCACGTTTGGATTGCTCTGCAAGGTGAGCGCTGTGGGGTGGAAAGGGCTGATCTATGCTACGTGTCTGGGTGACATCACTGGCACAGCACTCCCACCTGCACCTCGCTCAGGACGGATGGACGGACAGACGGCGGTGTGCTGAGTTAAGTCAACAAGAGAAGGGACCAAGTAAGTAACACTGTGGTTTTCTATTTTTTTTTTTTAACATGTATGATATTCTAACAAAATTCAAGGCAATGTTCTTCCCACTAATTAGTGTTTCCACGGCACTGCAAAAACTACAGCTGTAGGAAGAATTCAGGAAAAGTAATCAGCAGCACAATTAAGCAATCTGCCGTAATGACAGAACACAACATTAAGGTAGAATAATCAGAAACACAGATATATTTTTCCTCCTTGATTTTCATTTCCCACCCAATGATTTGCTTTCACTGGGCATCTTCAGAGTGATGCCCGATGGAAATGGCCACGTTTAGTGGCTGCAGCTTTGGACCACACTCCAGTGACGATGCCCAAGATAATTCTTGCCAACCTCTTGCAGCTAGCATTGCTTTTAATTTATTTTGTCGCAAACAGAATGTTTGACTTTCTCTAGTACTGACATTGACGTTGTCTTTATCTGTTGTAAAAAGGCTCAGCTCTCCTAGTGGGATGGGGTGGTTCATGGTGCTTCTGCAGCCATTGCCAGGAGAGGGAAGTGCCTACACCTGTGGGCAGGGGGCGATGGAATGGGCCTGTGCTGCTATCCCAGAGCTCCCCAGGGATATAAGAGCCCAAGAGGAAGAGGTGCTTTCTTTTTTGAGGGATGGATTGGAAGGAAGAGAGCACAGATCTGTGGGAAGAGGGCTGACGGTGAGGAAGAGAGGTAAGTCTCGCTGTTCTGTTCTTTTCCTTGGGATCCTGCAGGGCAATTGGTGGGGCTCAAGTGAGTTTTGTAGTGGTGCTTCTGGAGAAAGCTGGAGCCCAAGTGTGGTGAAAGGAAGGGCCTCGGGTGCTTGAAGTTGGAGACACTGTTTCTGGAGGCATTGTCCCACTAAGTAGATGCTCCACTAAGGAGCACAATTAGTGGGAATGGGTTGGGGTTGCTGATCTTAGTGGTCTTTTCCAACCTAAATAATTCTAAGTCATGCGCGGTTGATGAAAATGCCTGTCAGAAATAAACTATAACCTAATGAAATGGCATCTATCAAATTACGTATACTGAGAATGAAAGTCTTGTGATAGCAATGTAAGAGCAGCTGGGAGCATGATACCTCTGTATCTTAGGACACTTTGTCTTTTGGCTTAAGGAAAAAGCTTTGGATAAAAATTATCAAAGCTACCTCGAACCAAGGGGTGGAGGTGTGGATTCCAGTTCTTTCAGGCACTGCTGAAGATTTTGTTGCCACTCCATTTTATTCCCAATACTTGCTTTTGTGTGGCCAGCACAGGTCAGATACCTGGTGGCCAAAGTCTGTGCTCACTGGAGCTGGTGAGAAGTCCCATTGCTATTGCTGCTTCCAGAAGGGCTCTGAGCTGGGCTGTTCTGCTTGGCCTTGTCCCACCTGGGAGACTTCAGCCCCCTGATGCTCCCACCTAGAGCTGCTGCTCCTCCTGCCTGTGGAAGTGGAACTGTAGAGCTTTGCATCCAGGGAGCAGGGATGTGTCTGCAACGCTTGTTGGCAAAATCCCAAGCCATGGAGGAATTCTGGGTTAATTCTTCAGCTGAGTATCAGCTGAAAGTAATGTATACCCCAAATTAATGCAGACAATGCCTAGTCTGGTCGGCAGGCCCTCTGTATTCTTGAATTCTTTTCTACTAAAACTCAATAAAAACATGGGGGTGGAAGGTGCTGCTGGGAATTTGCTTTTTGTTCTGCTTAAGTGCCGTATTTCTCAGCAGTCTTCAAGTTTCTCAGCATGAAGATATTGTTACATCAGAACTACTGTGGGTTTAACACAATTCTCAATTTGCAGGCAAATGGATGTATTGTGTAGGGGCTTATCCACAGAGGACTGTGAAACTACAAATTACAATCCAGCTGCATTTTCTTATCTGGATATTTTTCCTCCCATGTGCCTGTGAGTTCTCTCCTGTACACAAGTAGAAGGTGCAAAGAGAAGCTTGGTGAGAAAGCAGAGACCAAACCTGAAGTCAGAAGGGTCCCTGTCAGCACAGAAGCTCCCATGCACATGAGTGGATACTGTGTTTGGATGGGATGGTGTGGCTCATGCCCTCCTGATCTGGATGGAGCCACATTCACAAAGGCTGTGGTGTCTCTAGGAATAGTGGTGGTTGTTTGTTTGTTTGTTTTTGTGACTATTTGGAGATTTTTTTTTTTTGTAACTCTAAAAAAAATAAATCAATGACAGAGGTGACATCAACACATCTGCTGAAAGCTTCTTCACCAGCAGGTTCCCACGGCATTGCCCTTGTCACAGCCACACAGCTGAGGCCAGGTTATCAGAATCGTAGCTTGCTAAGGTTGGAAGGGGCACTGAAAGTCTCCAAGGGCTCTAAAGGTCCCCTAGGTCTCTCCCCCTGCCGTGGGCTGATGGCCACTCACTGCTGCCCAGTGCCCCATCCTGCCAGGTCCTGAACACCTCTAGGGATAGGACATCTGTACCAACACCTCACCACTCCAAGTGTGCTTGGATCCAGCGCTGGAGGAAACCAAGCATGTCTGGGTGGAGATTCAACATCCCCAATAGACAGGACCAGCTCTCAGTTGCCATTCTTCAAAGCAGAGGGCTGCATTACCCAATCTCTGTGATGTTCTGGACACCTGCTAGCCTGTAACACAGTGGAAACTCAATGACTCCATGATAACATTATGTTTATTTGCTTCCTTTCAAATGACTGTGGATGTGCAGGATGCTGACAAATGGGATTTGGACTCATCTTTTAGTTGACCAGGAAATAAATATATCAGAGTGAAAGTACTTCTCTGGGCTCTTGCTGAGATCTAAGAGTTGCTGGCCACTCTGTACCCTGGCTCAGTTTAAGCAGCAGAAATGTCCATGTGTTCTGTCAAAGCACTTTACTTGTGACAGGCAAAGTGCTGCCCTGAACTGGAAAACCATTCAGAGCAAATAAATGCATTAGTTCAATGCAGGGTATCTTATATTTGATACACGGCACTTCCTAATCACTTTACAGAACATCTGGATGGCCTTGAAATGAAACCAGTGCTGGCGTCATCTTCCATTTGGACATGGGATCCATTTCTGAGGCCTTTTTCCAGGAGAGGGCCTCTTGGAACTCTGTATCAGGTTGGGTCCTGCAAGTCTAATCTCTGCTAAATAAAATTAATGGCTTCTTCAGTATTAAAGGAGCACAGAAAGTAGCACACAGGAGTCAGATGGGCCCTTTGGAACACATAGAATTGTAGGACTGCACTGAGAAGTGCAGATTGGGGCACTTTTCGTAGGGCTGTACACTTTTAGGGAAGTACCCAGTGTGGGTGTTCTCCAGCAGAACGAATGCTTAATAACTAATTGCAAGTGTTAATGTGGCATACAAGAAGCTGTAGTTAAACCCCTTGTGTTGGAACAAGATGTGGAAGAGCACACAGCATGTGGATGGTGGCTGCTGCCTGCTGCCTGAGCTCCACTGAGAGCAGAGGGGCTGGCAATGAGGGAGAGATGTGCTGCTATTGCTGTGAGCTGGGCTCAGCTCAACAACAGCAAAACTGTTTGCAACATCTTCTTGTCAACATCTGTTTGTCTTTGAGTTCATGAAAGTGAAGAAAATCTCATTCATTTTATTTCTTTTTTTTTTTTTTTTCTTGTGCTGGAATTCTGCATGATTGTTGCTGTTATTTTGGCAGCCTGAACGATGCTGGAATGTTTCACCTTTTTCCAAGTTTTTGAGCTGGGTTGTTCGTTGAGGTTTGTCGCATAAATCATGAGGCTTTCCTTCTGCTGCCAGCCAAATCATAATTCTTATATCATATGCTTTTGTTGTTTGTTGTTTTCTTCTCCTTAAAGCTCCAGCTCCTGGGATCACGAGAATGCATGAAAATCTCTTACTTCTGCTTTCTGTCATGTGTTTGTTTTTCCTTTGGTTTCCAGCACCGAGAGCTGTGGAGAAACTTTTGGGTGTCATCTGAAAAATGAAAAAATGGAATTCATTAAATTCCTTTTTTTTTTTTTTTTTTTTTTATACCAGTTAGATAACTTTTGGAAACTGTGACTCATGATTTTGAGTGCTCAGCTCTGGCACGGCCACAGCTCTGCTCCCACGTGGCCAGGAGCGCTGGAAGGAGCCACACGGGGCTCGTCTGTCTGCACCAACAAGTCCCAGCACAGAGAACTGGGCTGGGAATCCACAGAGCCCTGCTTCTATGGCATGCATTCCCTGTGTACCTGCCCTTTGGGAACAGTCTCAGGACATGCCTCTATCTGAGTAATTTGGGGTGTGTGCATTGGAGCCCCTCTAGCTGGCAGCCATGTGGTGGTGGACCAGAAGTAGCTTTGAGTGTTGCACGTGCACTTCTAGCATGGGCATGGCTCCTAGGTGATGCTGTTGTACAGATGTTGGGCCCTCCAGCCTCAGAGTGCTCTGAGACATGCTGAGTGCAGCGCTGTGTTCCCTCCTTGGCTTCTTGCAGGGGCAAATGGATCAATTGTGCATCTTCTAGGTCTGTTGGAGAGGAGGAGGATAAGGACCTGTGGCCTTTCTGCTTGGCCAGGCAAGTGTGCTCTGCAGTGCCAGGGGCCTTGTTTGGGAAAGCAATGACACTGTATGACCAATGGGGGCTTCACTTGCCACTGAAACTCCATGCACCCTATCTCCAACAGCTTGTTGCCATGAGGATGGTATGTCTCAGCTCCTTGGAACCATTGGGTCGCATGGGGAAGTCTTGGGAGACCAGTGGGATGAGTATGGGACAGCTGGAAGTGAGCAGTTCCAACTCCATTCTGTCTGCTCACATCAGCTGGAGGGAGAAAAAGGGAAATGACCCATTGGGGCAGACCTCCTGAGAGGGATCGGGGATGAAAGCTGCTTTTGGGGAGTTCACCTGGGGTTGGGTGTGGGCACCTGGCCACGGGAACTGCCAGGACAGCACCCAGAGGCTGCTGCAGGGGGGGCAGGGGCCGGGGTCGTGCTGAGGTCCGGCACCTCCGGATGCGGGCAGGGAGCTGTGTTTTCCAAGGCAGCACAGACAGGATGCTGAGGGGTGGGAGAGACAGATTTCCTTCTGCTGTGAATGGGCTGGGGGTGGGGTGCACGGCTGGGCTTTAACCCTTGCCTGCTTCTTTCTTTTTCAAAATGAACTGGGATCTTGGGAAATCGTGACAGGACTTGGAGGCACAAAAGCTTTGTGGCTGTTGGCATGAGGATGCTGCTGGGAGATTTGTTACCTGTGTGCTCTCACCCCTTGCTCCACCCCAGGCACTTCTCCTTGGCTCCACGCTGCTTTTTCTTTGAAGTTTGTTTGGTGGCATTGCTATGACCAAAATGAGCACTGGGAGGGAGCATCAAAATGAGCTCAAGGGAGGGATGTACAGGATGCTGCCTTGTGTAAGACAGAAGTGAATGGCAGAAGTAAATTGGGGAGCTGGGACAAGCTACTGCCTCTGGAAGCTTGAAGAAGAGGGGGATTTAATTCATCTCTTCAAAAGGGGGACAGAAAAATCTTAGGAGTACCTCCTGAAGTGGGTCCTGCTGTTGCTCAGCAGCAAGAGCTCTTCTGTGTCTGTTGCAAAGTCATGAATAGGACGGCATGGAGGAAGTGGAGCAGGAAAAAACCAAACTAAGCGCCACCAGTTCCTAGTGCAAAACATGAGTCTTTGGAAATGCTGGACCAAAGCAAAGCCCTTTGGGCATGTGAGTGTGTGCAGACATCTGGGAGAGGTGCTGGCTGGAAGAGATGGCAGGGAAAGCTCTCCTGCTTCCCTCATGGCTCCCAGAGCAGCAGAGAGTGCAGATGGTGGAAAGCTGGCAGCCAGGCTGCAGGTGTGGTGAAAGAGCCATGTTTTCTAAACACATTAAGTCCTTATTGCTCTGGCCTTTTGTAGATAAGGATCAGCTTTGACTCTAGAAGAAATTACAGCAAAAGTAGTTGTCTATGGGAGGATGAATACCTGCTTCCAGGTTGGGCTCTGTAGAGCTGAGCTTCGTAAACAAAATATCTGATGTGATTAAGGCAGTCCGAGGGTTGGCGGAGATGTGCCTCAGCCTCTCAGTATCGGGGTGGAAGCTGCAACGCGTCTGCCAGAGAATTACCCTGAGCAGGAAGAAACAGCCAGAAGGCTCTTGGGCGTGAGGATTCCATTTAAGTAATTTCTTCTCCCAGAAATAATGGCCCTCCTGAAAGTCTGAAATTTTGCTGAGATTCAAAACACTCTTTGCTCTGCCAACGTTTGATGTGCGGAGATGGCAGAGAGCGCTTGTGAACCACTGAGAGCTGAAGAGTTTGTAGCAAAACATCTGGTCTCCAGGTCAAGCTGATAAAGAAAGCTTTCGGTAGCTCTGATATTGCTCCTGCCCCGTTTTTGTGCTAATTTCAGGGGAGAAACAGTCCTGATGCTGACCTCACTCAGTTCTGCCGAATGTGAATGTTGGAATGCAGAGATAGCAGCCCTATGGCAAGTGTGACTTACAAATAAAACAACGGGGAGAAAAGTGTTGATGATATAAGTGAAAAATACTGGAAATGGAATGGAAAGCATTGAAGTCTGAAATGGGGTGGCTGGCAAAGGAACCAACCTTCCTGGAGTCTGCTCCAGGAGCTCCTTCTGCCAAGCGTGCTGCTTGTTACGTGGGTTTGCACAATGCTCACAATGGCAGTAGCTCTTCATCAGGCTACTTTTGATAAAATACTGCAAAGGGGGAGATGAGATCTACTACGAGAAATCACTTTTGCTTTTCTTTTTTTTTTTCCTCTTTTTCTTTCTTTTTTAACCTAGGAGTCTGGGTGCCTGCCTGGCATCAGTTCCTGCTCAATCTGGGCAAGGCTGGATGAGCCATCTCACCCCACCAGCTGCCCACTGCTGAAGGTAGGATGGGCATCCCACCCCAACCACAACACACGCTGAGCAACATGGAAGTGGGCAGTTTGGGCTGCTCTGTTTGTTCTGGGAGTGATCTGTTCCCCTAGGTGCAATGAGTTATGCTTTGGTGCTGCCAGGAGGCAGTGATGGGAGAACATGACGTATGATGCTGTTCTCGAAAAGCAGAAGGCTGGGTGGGACCTTGCAGGTGGATATCTGCCTGTGGTGGTCTTTGCTTGATCTGCAGCAGCACACCCAGGTTTGCTCTGTGTTGGAGCATCCCCAGTGTGACATTCCTCCCACCTGAGCTCAGGCTGTCCCCCCTCTCCCAGGCTCGAGCCTCAGTTGCTGCTCTGTCCAATTAGTGCTGTGGTTTGCTTTTCTTTATTAAGAAGGGTGCTTGAGACCTGCTTGTTTTTGAGCCCAGCTCTCTTTAATCTGTCCCTGCCATCATTGAGGTTAAGTGAGTTTCCTACCCAGCAGCTCCTTGGGCAAATTAGAGAGAACCTGTGAGAGACAGCCAATAAGCCTTCCGCCACGCAGATTTTGTCCAGCAGAGCCCAATAAATTAGGTCATGCTGCCATGTGCAGCCCAAGCTGGCTGGGCCGGCGTGCAGGGATGTGTCTGGGAGCTATGGGTGTGCAGGAGCCGGGGCGGAGCTGCACCCTTCCTTTCCAAGGACCGGTTTCATTGGTGCAGAGAGATGGATGCCTTCCTGCGGGAGCTTATTGTCTATGCCAAAGCATCTCAGACAACTCTGCCAAGGTATCTCGGGGCTGGGCTAGGCAATTATTTCGCGATTAGATGTTGAAATCAAATAAGTTAATCATTTTACAAGCTCGGAAGAAAATCCATTTATTTAATCTGAAACTCCTTCACAGCATCTGTGCATAGCTCCATCACCTTCTGCAGAGCATCGGCCTGAGAGCCGACGGTGCTCCACCAAATGGCTCCAGGGGCAACTGCTGCAGAGGTTTGGGACTGAGGGCAGCACGGCGCTGCTCAGCCCCCAGCAGTGGTTATCAGCACAGTGAGCACCTCCATCTCCATTCATACAGCACAGAAAAGATCAGAGCGCTAACAGGAGAGACTCCTCTTCTGAAAAGCGAATTTAAATGATGTCAAGAACTACCACAGTGATATGGTTTTTATATAAATAATCATTAATTACATGCAAATCAGACTTTTCCCCACCCCTTCCATTAGTAGCGTCTTGTGGAGCTCTCTGTCTTGTTTCTGTCCGCTCACTTCGGCTGGTTGAATGGCAGCAGACATCATTTGCAATGCTAACGTCAGTTACGGGTCAAAATGGACAAGGAAAACACAACCCGGGGTTTTATCAATGCAATAACAACCAATTCTGTCTGGAGATGGCAGCGCACTGGGGCTTAACCTCTTCACTGCCATGCACCAGGAGCCACCAAGAATTACTTTTCTAGTCTCTCCTTCAGCCGCTTCTATCTTATTTTCACCCCTTTCCTTTCCCAACCATTGTTTTTTTCCCCCTCTCTCCCCTGTCTGCTGTTTACCAGAGCATCTGGTAGTGTTTATCTCCCAAGAAGGAGGCTGCTGCTTTCGTAGATATGTAACCAGAGTGGAAGTTTTAATCTTTGTTGATGTTGGACCTTTGGACTAGGAAAGTCACAATAGTGGAAAAGTTGAGATGAAATAATACTCCACTGGAGCACAATTCTGAGGCAGCATCAGCAGAAAATGCTCCGTGGCAGAAGCTACAGTTACAATCATGGAATGGATGGGTTGGATGAATGCTGACAGACCTCCCAGCTCCAACCGCCCCCCATGCAGGGCTGCCAACCACCAGCTCCGCATCTCCAGCTCTAGGGAAGGTCCTATAAGCCATGGAGGGAGAGGAGGAGCTCTTCCAGGCTCCAGCAGATGCAAACAGTGAGTGGTTGGGAGGTGCAGAAAGCACTGCAGGAACCTGATGGCAGGAGGGAAGTGTTAGCAGGGGTGAGTGTGGTGCTCACAGCAATGCATTCTGCTGCCCTCCCTGGGGACAGGGCACTGAGCCTGCAGGAAGGCTGTGTTGGGAACAGGTGTGACATCCATCCAGGTGGCTGCTGCCTGCACAACAACAAGTTCAGGTGCTAATACTGTAAACGCATCACAGATTTGGTGGTTAGTAGTTCTTTTTTATAGCAATAGCATCTAATGTAATTCAGATTTCTAACTAAATGTCCTATTTCAGGCCTGCTCAGGTGCATTCTATCAGGATAGATGCTAGCCCTTACCAGGTCACTTGTAAACCTGGCTACAGACTTCTCAGGAGGTGGCACTGTGAAAAACTTTGCTTTGGGGGCGGAGGTGATGGAACGGAGCTCAGCCTACAGCTTTGCTATAGCGAAGGCTGCAGTGCACCAGGCTGAGGAGGTACCTGGCACAGGTAGGTAGCAGGCTGTCCTGCAGCAGCATGCCAAGCAGAGATGTGCAGTTGGTCTGTCCCAACCTTTGAGGCTTCATGGTGAGTAAGTGCTGAAAGAGCCCAGGCCTGTGGGGTCCTGTGGCCCCAATGGTGAGATGCTAACGTGGCAACGAGGAGGTGATGGCCACTGGGGGCTGTACTGTGGCACAGGCATGGTGGGGGGGAGGAAAAGGGAGGAGGCACCTCGGAACAAAGCCACCAGCGAAGGGGGTTTGTGCACAGAAATCTCAGCCTGCCGCTTCCTGCATGCAAAAACGCAGTCTCAGCAGCACCGAAGCGGTCTGTGCACACATGCCAAACTTGTCATTTATAAAAACTCAAAAAAAGCTCTGACAAATGCTGAAGCTGTTAGTTTTGACACTTCTGACATGAAACACTTTGATTTTTTCACTTTGAAACTACTTTGTGTTCAAAATGTCCTTTAATTTTATTTTCAAGCAAGGGGGGGGGGGGGGGGGGGGGAGGTGTCTTTTTTTCTTTTTTTTTTAATTCCCTAAAAATCAAAACTGAAAGGAAATCTTTGGATTGACTCGAGAAGAAATTGTGCCTGGATTTCTGCTCTCACCGGGCTCACCCTTACATGCTCAGGTTTGGCTTTGAGTCACCCTTTTTTCCCCTAGATTTGCCGGTTAGGTTATCGAGGGCTGCAGAGAACGTCAGCCCTGGCTCAGCTGAACTATTTTTTTGGTGACTGTCAGTTGCAAAAACAAGAGCCTCACTTCTGCTTTCCAGGAGATGGAGTTCATTTTGCATCTCGCTGGGATAAATACGAACCTGTATTTCTTTTTTTTTCTCTTCTGCAGAGGGTTTTGTTACGTTATCTGTTTAGACATTCCGTTATATGTTAGTAATGTGAATAATGACTATTCCGTGCTGCCGAGCTCTCCCTCTTGGCGCAGGAGCGGGGCGTCGGGAGACACCTGGCACTGTTGACAGAGCGCTGAACTCGAACGCCTTGCGCTGTGACAGGGCAAGCCCAAATATTTTGGGAAGAGCCCTTATTATGTTACTGCAGGGCCTGGTAGCTCCGTGCTGGGGACTCGCTCCGCATTAGCACTGCGCTGACTGCCGCCTGTTGTTGGGGGAGCGGCGTGAGCTCTGGTATGGCAGCTCTTGGGAAGGGGGGTTGGATTTGGGTGTTTCTGTCTGCAGGAAATTGGCTTTGGGTGTTTCTTTCTGTAGGCACTGAGGGCCTTCTTGAAGGCGCTGGGACTCAGGAAGACGACAGGATGGATGGATGCTGTGCTGTGGCTTGGGGAGAGAAAAGCTGAAGTTTTCCACAGGGAAAAAAGAAGTTAAGTGTAGTTCCTATTTGTAGATCAATATAAATACTTTCTTGAGCATTCAAGTACACTCTTAGACCTATTTTCTTCCATCAGCTGCAACCCATCTCTTCTGGTGTACTTCATGCAGCTTCTGCACAGCCTGCGTCCAGCTTGTGGTGGCTCAGATTAATTGCCTGTAGACTTTCAGTGAGATTGGATGTCTTCTGGTGTTTGCCAATTCATGTATAGCAGACAATTATATTCAGGAAGCGATGGGATTTAAATGGCATTAATTGCCATGAATATTCATTGAAGAATCACTACCAAATTCAGGCAGATGAATAGCCCAACTCAAATCCAATGGCCATTTATTTCACCCTCCCCAGGAGAAGGCAATATGCACTGCCTGGCAGCTGCGGGCACATGGCAGTAGGCTATGGAGTTGTCTCAGAGCAGTTCCTGATGCACTGGAGGTTGGACGGACACTTCAGGAGCAGAGAGAGCTGCTGTGGATCAGGGCAGCACACTGTTGCCCTGCTGCTGGGCTGAAAGCAAAGCCGCCCCATCCTGTGTCTCAGCACACAGAGCAGAGGGGGATGAATCCATCTGCAGCTCTGCTTCATGTAGACTGTACATCATGTAGATGATGTAAGATGATGGTTAAATTGAAAAATTATCTATTTCTGGCTGCAGTCCTCGTTTGGGTCATTTGTAACTTCCTGTAGTCAGACAAGCCAACTGAGACCTTAGCTGTGTTGCCTTCGCTCTATCTTTGTGTCCAGTTCCCCCAGCTGGGAAAGCAACTCCAGTTGGTGCAGCTGCTGCCGCCAGCACTGGGGTCAGCCAGTGCTTGTGGACAGAGGGCATGTCTGGGGCTTGTGGTTAAAGGCTGTTCTTTAAATGTTCCCTCTCACGGGAACTGTCAAGTCAACCCTTCCCATCCTTAACATTATCTGGGTAATGGAAATCTTGGTGTTCACTTTCATGTATGCGTAGCAGGTGCTGGGCAGAGCAGCACTTCCCACCTTTTCTAGAGGTAGCCATTGCCCAAACTCCAGACTCCAACTACAAAGGGAGAACCAGCACAATGCATTTCTCCTTTAAATGTACTTACCAGCTTCTGATGGGGCATGCAGCCTATAGCTCAACTTTCCTTGCCTGAAGCTCATGCAGGACCACGGCTCAGCACTGCATGGGCTGTGCACCCACCAGGAGCAGCACGGGGCTGGGAAACAGCCATGCAGTCATGTGCTACAGGGCCCCAGGACCTTGGGGCCTGGCTGCTGGGACAGCAGAGGTGTGGCATCACAGTAGCTTGGAAAACATTCTGACTTTAAACCAAGGAACGCCTATAATTACAGAGGCGTCATCACCTTCATCATGTTTTTTTCAGCTAACAAGCTGTAGTTGCGGCCTGTTTGCACCCCTGCCAAAATGTGCAGTGTTTGTTCCTGGGATGGTGGTGCTGGGGGTGGGAATATGGAGCATCCTTCTCCAGGCCCGTGTAAAACAATCCAGCAGTAAACAGTTCAGGTACAATTAGCAGTGATGTTGGCGGAGGGTGCAGTCCCACTGCTGTGGAATTAATCACATTTTACAGCGCTGACGTTACTGGTTTAGTTTTGTGAACTCACAAACAGCAGAGAGAGTTTCTGATAAACAGTGTTTATTCCAGGATGAAACGTACACCAAATCTCTCCCAGAACAGTATGGGGTGGGGGTGGGGGGAGCAGTGCTTTAGAAAAGTTATTTTAACGCAGTTATCTCCTTTCCTTTTTCTGCTGAAGAAACAGATGAACAAAAAAGCCTCAGCCCCGGCAGCTCAGAGTAACCCGCACTAGTGGGGTTAAAGCTGGGCCTTCCTTTCTGTTGCGCAGCTCCTGGGCGTCCGCTGGCCCGCAACGTGCGACTCAAACATCGCCTCCGCGACTCTTTATTTACAGCGATTTTCCCCAACGGCTCAAATGAGTGCCGGCACACCGCCCCTCCCGCACCCAGGTGCGCTGCGCGGCGCTCCCCGCTCCATGGGGCGCTGCTGCCGGGAGGTGGCGCCGCGGGTCCGGCCCCGAGAGCGGAGCGCGGCGGGGGGCGAACGGCTTCGCGCCCGGGGGGGACCTGCGGAGCTCCGCGCCCCGCGTAGCCGCCCTACGGAGCTACTGCCGCGGTACAGCGCATGGTGAGCTGTTCCCAGCCCCGGGAGCTTTGTGTCAGCCCCGCTGGAAGGCAGAACGCAAAAAAAAAACAACCAACCAAAAAACACACAAAAACCCCCAAACAAACCAACCAACAACAAGTATTCAATCCAAAAGAGGGGGAAGAAAATAGGTTCCGAACAGGTTCCCGCAGCCGCGAGGAAAGAATTTGTAGCGAACAAAGTCGGTAACTCGGGGCCGCCCGCTCACTGCAGCAGCCGCCGGCCCCGCTGCGGCTCCCCTCGCCCCCCGCATCCCGCCGCGTTGCTCTCGCCGGCTCTCCGCCGGGATCTGAAACTTTACGAGGCTGCTCTCAGCTTCCCTCCCCTCTCCGCGTCCACCCGGCGCCGTCCCGCGGGGCAGTGCGGGGACCCCGGCGCGGGATGCGCAACTCCCAGAAAGCAGCGCCGCGCTCGGCTCCCGCACTCCCGCTCGGCGGCCGGTGCGCGCCGCTGCGCACCCGCGCAATGCTGCTTGGGCGGGGGGGTTGGGGGGGTTGAGGCGCGCAGGCTGCGCCCGCTTTGCCGCTCCGTGCAGGTAAGGAGTTGAGGGAGGGATGCGCGGGTACCCGCGGGCCTAACCCCCCCCGGCCCTTCCCCCCCTTTAAGCCACCCGCGTAGCGTGCCGGGACTGCGCAGCGTGCGTATGGAGGGGAGGGTGGGGGGAACGAAAAGTTGCTGCGGGCCCGAGGATGCGGCGCTGCCCTGAGCCTGCCTCCGCGCAAAACACGCGCAGCGCTGCGCACCAGCGTCGTCTTCCCCGTGCGGTCGCCCTCTCCCCTTCGCCCCGCAAGTGATCGCATCCGAGCTCCGCAACCCCCACCCCGCTCTCATTATTATTATTATTATTATTCCTTCTCCCCCCCACCCCCCCATTTTTCCCCTGCACCGAGCCTTGTTTACCCAGCAGGTGGATGTGACGTCAGAGACTGACAACAGCAAAAAATAACAACATCTCCCTCCGCGGGGGTGGCGAGGGCCGCCCCCAGCCCGCCCGGAGCGAGCGGCGGCGCGGGACTGCGCGGGGCGGGGAGGGGGGGGCCGCGGGGCGGGGGCGCGGCGCGGGGCGGCGTGCGGGGCCCCGAGCGGAGCGGAGCGGAGGGCTCTATTGTTATTTACCGAGCGGCGGAGCACGCCGCCGCCGCGCCGCGCCGCCCGGGCTCGGCGTGCCGGAGGGACGGGAGGGAGGGACGGGACGGAGAGGCAGCCCCGAGCCGCTCCGCGCCGCCGCCCGCCCCGGGGCCGCGCCGTGCTGGGCAGGGGCCAGGCCGAGCGCTGCGGGTGAGTCCGCCGTCCCCCGACACTTTCCCCGCTCCTCCCGGGGCTGTTGCACTTCTTCCCCCGCCGCCGGTCCCACGTGTCTGCCCTCCCTCCCCCCCCCCCACCCCTTTACCGCCGGTACCGGGGGGGGGGGGAGGTGTGGCGGTGCGCACCCGCGGAGCCCCCTCCCCCGCCCCTGGGCCGCGCAGCCGCCCGCGCCCCCCGCCCGCCCACTTTGCAAACTTCCGCCCCCCCCACTCCAAAAAAACAAAACCCGGCCCCGCGCGGCGCGCGCCCTCCGCGCAGTGGAATGCGCCCCCCCCCGCCCCTCCGCGTTGTCTGCGCGCTTTTCGCCGGGTCCCCCCGCGCCGCCGCGCAAAGGGGCGCGCAAAGCCCAACTTCGGCGCTCAGGGCAAGAAGTTGCGGCGGGGCTGCCCCCCCTCCCGCGCCGGGCCCCGCTCCCCCTCGGCACCTGTTGCGGCTTTCCGCCCGCGCTTTGCCTTCCGCGGGCGCTCAGCTCCGCGCCGCGCATCCTCCCCCACTCCGCGTCTCTCGGGCCCGTTGTGCCCATCCCCCCCTTCTTTTTTTTTTTTTTTTTTTCCTCCCGGAGACGAAGTGTTTGAATAAACACCCGCTCCTCCTCAACCCAGCGCAACTCGGCGCTGCGCGGGTGCGGTGCGCGCATCCCTCTACCCCTCCGCGCAGCCTCAGCGCCGCGGAGCCGGGGACGCCCGGTAAGTAGCGGCTGTTCCGCCCCGCGCAGCGCCGCGCAGCCCTTCCTCGCCGGTGCGCGCTGCAGGCGGCGTCCGAGCGGCGTATCTGCGCCTCTCCCGCCCCCCCCCGCTGTCTCCCCCTTCCCCCCCCCACCTCCCCCTCCAAAAAAAAAAAAAAAAAAAAAAAAAAAAAGCCGCCCCAAGCCGCGGTCGGGCAGCGGGAGGGCTCAGCGCTGAGCGGGGCGCACCCCCCGCGGAACTATTGATGACTTATCGGCGGGCCCCGCGCGGAGAGGGCGGTGGAGCGCATCGACTGTAGCGAGCCTTTCTTCTGCCGCTTCGCATGCCATGATTTTAATCGCTTTGGCTGAATCAAACCGAGTGAGATTACTGCTTTTTTTTTTTTTTTTTTTTTTTTTTTTTTTTTTTTTTAAATCCCCTCTCCTCCTCTCCCTCCCTTCACCCCCCCCCCCCCCCGGGCCCCGCACCGCCCCGCACCGCCGCTTCTCTCCCGGAGCAGCGGCACGAGTTGCGCGCTCCGAAGTTGGAGGTTTCATTTTCAGTCTGCGCGGCTCCGGCCGTACCGAGGGCTGCGGGTCACCGCCGCTCTCTGAGCTGCGTCCTTCCCGTGCCGCTTTCCAAGCGGGTGCTTTACCTGCCGTGCCGTGCCGTTCGGGCCGGGCTCTCGCCGAGCCAAACTTTCGAGTCTGTCATCGAAGAAACTTGCCGCTCGTGCTGCTCTCTGTGATTTGCTTTAATTTAGGCGGAGGGAAGCGGGCGCTGCGCTCGGTTCTTATTTCTGCAGTTGGTGTCAGCGCTGAGCAGCCCGTGCTCGTGTAAGTTGGAGAGATCCCGAAAGCACCGAAGCAGGGAAGGAGGTGCTGTGCGTCTTTGCGACCAAATCTGGGGGAAAAGGGGGAAATCAGGGCTACCGGCTTCATTCCTCCGCTCCGAATCCCTTCCCTGCACTGTCTCCCCACCGGAGTGAATGGAGCGGGGCGCTGGGGGAGGAAGCTCCTCACTAGTCACCATTCAAAAGGTGCCGGCTAAAATCTCATTGCAAAAAGGTATGGTAGCTTTAACGTCTCGCATTGGCAGCATTCTTCCCCCTTAGTCTCTGGATTAGTCATTGTGTGTGAGACAGAAAGAAAAAGAAAATCACTTTTTTTTTTTTTTTTTTAAAAAAAAAAAGTAAAGTAAACAGCCTCCAACAAGTGAACCTTGACAACCCAGATTAAGGCAGGCAGGAAAGATCAAACGGAGCTGCTGCTGGGCTGTTGTCAGAGTCGCCTGGCTGGGAGCGCCGGGTGCTGCAGCGGGGCACAGCCGGGCCGTTAGCAGTGCTGCTCTTTGTTGGGAATCCATAGGGTAACGTGGAGGGAAATAACGCTGCCCTTCCCCGCAAGGCTGTCTGCTGCTCACGGCTTTGGTTGTGAAGTTAGGTCGGTGCACGGGAAGGGCTGGTTTTATTATTATTAAATTATTTTAATTTTTTTTTTTTGAGGCTTCCGTACACTTGGAGAGTGATGGAGGATTTGGTTCGGTTTGATTTCTGCCGCCTGGAGCTGCGGAGAAGGCGGCGTTTCCAGTAACACAGTGTTCAAAACAGCCTAAAAGTTCTGTGGAATTCAACCCTGATTTCTGCATCTCTGATTTGTAAGGAAACCCGGGCGTGTTTTTCTCGGCGTGTGAGCGGTTCTGGTGTGTGACAGAGGGGTTGGGTGGCGATGAGGCGTTGCACGCTGCGTGGCTGCAGCCCTGAGCGGTGGAAGGTGCAGCGCTGTTCCCGGAGCATTGCCCGGTGGCACATTTTGCAGTAGCTGTGTGCTGTGCTTGGTGCAGGGCGAGGTGTCACCTGGTGTCAGGGCTGCATCAGAAAGGTTCCATTGCTCTCTCGTTTTTTTAGTGAAATTTGTAGCCAGGGGTGTGAGGCGATCGCTGGTTTTGCTTCGATAAATGTTTCGGTGTGAGCGTTAATCAGATGTCAGCAGTGCAGTTCAGAGTTGTTTTTGATGCTTTCGTGTTTGCGTTCAGACAGCTCAGTGCAAACTCCACCAGCAAGCCCCTGTTTTGTTCCTGTTCTAAGTACTTCTGTTCTAAGTATCCTGAAACAATGGGGACAGCCATTGCAAGCGGGAGAAGGCTTTACCCCAGTGTGTGTGAGCAGGGCAGAGAGCAGAGCAGAGCAAGCGCGCATCCGTTGAAGAATGAAGAAACCCAAAACCTTTCCCCAGAAGTACTTCTTTAATTAGCAGTGCAGATCACACAATAAGTACTTTATGCTTTTATAAGGTAAGATTTCACAACCATCCTGCGTAACTTACAGAGCCGGTACTTTTTTATGGCGTATACTTTAATTAGACAATAAAACGTGCGTGTGTTAAACATGCACACGTATGCTGTGAAGCCGTTTGGGGCAACGCGGTGTTTTTTGCATGAACATTTCATGCCGCAGTCGGTGGCGGTGGCAAGGTGCTGCTTTGGGAGCAGGCAGGACGCTGGGCAGAGTGCTGAGCGTGAGGCATCGCTGCATGGCGTGGGCTGCAGCGCTGCTCCGTAGCAAAGGACCACCTTCTCTTAAGGGCTAACCTTTGTGTTCCCATCCACGATGCGCCTAGCTCCGGGATTATTCCTGTTTCACGGTATTGTAAAAAAAATTAGGGGAAAAGAGGTGGTAGTGGAAGGGTGGGTTATGGCGTGGGGCTCGGCATTCAGCGTTCTTAGTGCTTGTGGTCATGGACAGAGAGGGCTGGACCGGGTCGTGTGATTCCTTTGCAAAGGTATCTTTCCAGCGTGTATTTGTCTATGGAAGGAAATAACGTATGCACACACATATGTAGGAGATGCATGTAAAATACAGTTATTTCTGCAAGGCCATCCGGTTATTTATAGGACATAATGATACTTCTGTCATCTTAAATTTTCTCAGAGAAGCTTTAATAAATTTAAATAGATTATATGCTGTCAGGAAATAGTATAAATTTTGTTTACGATTCACTTGCTTTAAGGTACTTATACTAAAGAAGCTCATTTAACCCTCAGACTGAGCAGCATTAAGTGGTGAGAGGAGTCTGCCGGAGAGCTGCCGCTGCCCTTTGCTCTCGTGATAATCTTAAATTACAACAATTTAATTGCAACTTCAAGGCACCGAGCGGAGACGTTTCCTGCGGCTGAGGCAGGGCTGGGGGAGAGGCAGCAGAACGGGGCTCCTTGTGGTCAGGATTGCTCGTGGCTGGGATCCCTTGTAGCTGGGCTCCTCGCTGCTGTGCTCAGGCCTTGTGCCCCGCCGGCAGTGTCACAGCGGTGTCACAGCGGGAGTCCCCAGGTGGGGGCAGGATTGGGACTGCAGCAGCCTGGCACAGCTCTGGGTGCAGAGTTGTGCCTGAGTTGGGTTACGCTGTAGCAGGGGTTCGTTGGTGGGTAGCTGCAGAGCCCGGGGGCACGTTGGGTTCTGCAGCCCCAAGACCTGCTGTCGGGGGCTGTGTCCCAGCTCAGCTTGTCACAAGTCCCCCCGGCCCCGATATGTCCTCACACCCATGAGTGCTGCGGTGGGGGCACTGGGAGCCAGGCAGCATGTGCCAAAGGAGGTTGAGAAACGCTGCGTGCTGGAGCTCAGCAGCTTGTCTGCGGCTGTTCGCAAAGGTGCTGGCAGCAGAACTTTACCAAATGCTCACAAGGGCACAGAGGGGCTCACCGTTCTTGACTTTCTTGCCTTTGGAGACATACGTAGGTGCTTGGCTGTGCTCTGAGTCGCGATCCATATCGTGTTCCTCTTTACCACGTCCTCACCAGGTGGCTCCTTGCGGCCCTCGTGCCTCCTGGCGCTGCTCTCAGCTCACCCAGCACAGCCCTGTGGTCCCGCTGCAGCCGGTGTCAGGTGCTGCCACGGTGTGCATGGGAGAGAGGGAGCTGGGGTCGTTAGGGGAGCCAAGCTGGGGGAGCTCTGTAATCCTCTAATATAAAGAAAAGCCGTGTCTGGGGTTGAAAGGGAACTGTAAGCTGTTCTGTCTTTAGGAGCTTGGGCATCTGCTGATCAGGGTGCTTCAACTTGTGCTCGTTTCTGACTTCAGCGTGCAACCTACTCGGAGTCAGGGCACTGCTGGCTCTGCTGCAGCAAACGCGCTCTGAGGTTCTCTATTTCTCATCACCTGGCACCTGTCTCTTCCATCCATATGTGCAGTGGCCGTGCGTGAGTGGTAATGATCCCATGTAGCCCCGGTAACTTTTTGTTCAGCACCATCCTGAAAATGAAGATGTTGTTCTGTGGCAAATGAGAAAACAGAAGAGCAGAATGCATTTTTTTTCCCCTCTCAGGTACCTGAGGAGGACTGAATCATTTTTCTCCTCTCACTGACCCTCCCTGTACTGTTCTTAGAGCATCCCCATTTTAGTGCCTTGAAATTGCAATTAAGTTGTAGTAATTTAAGATTATTGCGAGAGTGCAAAGGGCAGTGGAAGCTCTTTGGGAGTCTCATCTCAACACGTAATGACGCTCAGTCAGGGGGTTAAATGAGTTTCCTCAACGTCAGTACTTAAAGTAACTAAATCGTAAACAAAATTTATACTATATTCTGACAACTAATAATCTATTTAAATTACATTAAAGTATGTGTGTGAAGATTTAATTAAAAACAGAAGTACAGTTGAGCCCTGTAAGTATCTTGACAGATACACTGGAATGGAGTTTGTATCATCCAATATTTGCTTGTGTCTGACAGGTTGTGGAGCTTCTGGGGGTAAAACTAACTGTGGGCTTTGTCCCTCTCAGTTTGCAGTGGGGTTGCAATGGTCTCACAAGCGCTCTGGGTGCCAGCATGTGTTATTTGGTTGTGTTATTTGCTCTGTTAGCACCGCAGTGCCTGTTTCCTTCAGTCAGCTCAGGGCTGGTGCCTGGCTGTGTGCTCTTGAGGACGCTCTCTGCTGCTGTTGAGCAGTGTCTCCCAGCTCAGCGTGCCAGCTTTCTCCCCTCTTCCTGGCTGCAGTTGAAGCAACCCGGAGTGCAGTGCTGAGGGCTCTATTGCACTGCTGTGAGCCTTGATTTAGCTGATTTTTTTTTTTTCAGATAGAAAGTGTTTAGGATGTTTCCCCAATTTTTTTTGCAATGCATGGAAAGCGTTTTCAAGGCTGTCAGTGCGTCTGTTGCTGTGCAGCTCCTTCCCACTGGTGCAGCAGTGCATCCCCAGCCCAGGTGTGCAGCCCAGGGTGTTCGGCACGAGGAGCTTCTGCTCTGGGTACAGCTTTAATGCTGGGGCTTTGGACATCCTGAGCCTTCCTTGCCCCCCTCCTGCAGGTGGTTTGGATGGAGGTCACAGGATGTTCCCCTCTTTGGCTGGGGGCGTGGGAAGAGGATGAGGGTGTGGGCATGGAGTGAGAGGTGTGTTGGGAGCGCGTTGCCAGCTGGGCGCCCACCGGGAGCGCAGGGCCTCCAACGGCATCGTTGGTTTTCCCCTCTTCACCAGACATTTCCTTTCAGATTGGATCCCAGTTTCAGCCACACTTCCCGCTCAGCCCTGTCATCTTGTTGCTAACAATTAGGGTCAAGTGTCTTTCCTTGGGCTCTGCGCCGTCTTCGCGTTGGTCCCTCCCCCAGCTCCCAGCCCGAGCTGTTTGTTCGTTAATTAGTGCATCGGGCGTATTAACACATCAGCGAACGGAGCAGGCAGACTTCCCGAGGCATCTCGGGAAACCCTCTCCAGTTTTATGTGACCGGACGTGCACTAGTGCTGATTTAGATAGCAGAGCCGGCGATGCCAAAGTGTTGTTAAGAGAGAGATAAATAGAGAGAGCCCAGCAGTAGGCAGAATGTCATGTCTCTATTAAAAAGATGGTGATAAAGGAAGATAAAATGGTGAGGGGGATTGGCGGTGTGTTCAGAGCAGCAGCTCAACAGCTGGTCAAAAAATCAATTCAGAATTCCCCTTCCTGCAAAACCCTTGTCCACAGAATTGATGGCTGAGCACGGCTGGGATGACAGCGAGTGCTGGAGCCCTGAATGAGCCTCGCAAACCTTCCAAAGGCATCGGGGCTTCTGGGGCTCCATTGCAGCATTGCTCCCCTCTGTGGGGTGTGCCTGCCTGGAGGTAACTCAGTGTGGATTTTTGTATGTCGGGGACTTGCTCTGGGTACAGAAGTGAGAAATGTAACTGAAGGTAAAGAAATGAGTGGTTGCAGCAGGAGAGAGGGGAGCGGTATTAATTTTACCGGTTTTGTAATGAAACATGCGGTGTGATGTTAAATCATTGCTGCCTTGTTTGCTGAAGGGATGTTCATCATTCCATTAAGAAGGGTTAAGTAATAAAGTGATGTTTCTTTAGGAACCAGTGTCAGTTTCAGGAGGCATCTTCCCCATGCCGCGTGGTGGATGCGAGGTTTCCCTTGGTGCCAGCCGTGAGCTCGGGGCTGGGCACGGGCAGGGAGCTGCACCAGCTCCAGTGCTGCAGGAGTGAGTTTCCCTGCAGCTCAGGCATGCTGCTCTGATGGCCTTTCAGTTACAAGGTTGTCTGCTGTGACTGCTGTCAGCTAGGTCTCGTGCAAACCTTATTCCGTGAGCCGTCTATTTGGGACTGCAAAGTTAAAACCTTCCTGAGGTATTCACCCGCATTGCTTTTTCCCTTTTTCATTAATAACAGCTCTCATGTTGTAATAGTACGCTTGCTGACAGTGAGTCACGAACTCTATCTCCCATGAACCTCATGACAGATTTGTGTTGGCCGCTCAGGCACTGCTCAGCCGGCCCAGTTCCCACCTCCCATCCTTGCACTGGGAAGAAAAGCCCATGGGAACAGGCGGTGCGAGTCCTGCCTCTGTCTTTCCAAATCTGTGCCAATGCACTGAGGAGCAGCCCGTGGGCTGGGCTGGATTTGGGGACATCGAGGCCGGATCTGGTGAGGAGTGGTCCCTCGGGGGCAGGATGGGACCCCAGGTCCTGGTGCTGGCTGTAGCTCAGTGAGATCAGAAGCGTGGGGAGGGAAGGTGTGCGTGTGTGTGGTGGCTGCAGGAGTGCAGTGACCGCGTGGTCACCGTTTGGTGTTGGGATGCTCGGGTTGATGCTGGGGAAGCAACTGTGCTATGTGCTGCATCCTGTGTGACCTGCTGCTCTTCCACTGCTCAGTCTGCTTCTTTGCCTTGACTGAGAATGCAGAACTCAGCACTAGCTTTGCCAGATCTCTGCCCTTCCTCATGGGATAGCCCCTGTTTCTAATACTGTGGTTAGTGATACTGGAACTCAACCCAAAGTGGCATTGCTATGAGCAGTAGGAGTTTTGCCTGGCAAAGGGCAGCACGTATCGTGTTAGTGTCGATACCTCCTGCTTTCATCACTGCTCTGCCTCTCAAACAGGGCTCCATCAGCCAATATCTTGCCGACTGTTGATCAGAGCACTGTAAGTGATTCCTTCCCTCAGGTGGATGTCATAAATAGGTGCATTTCCATGTCTCCTACATGCTGGCCACGTTTTGCTTCAGGTACCCAGATACCTCTGCTGAAACCTCAGGAGCTGCCTTGAGTGGACTGGGCTTAAAAAAATAAAAAACTAAAAAAAAAAAGGGGAGGAGAAGAGAAAAAGCATTGGTTTGGCTCAGGGAACAAAATCTATGAATATTCGTGATTGTGATACATAAAAGGAAACTGTCTGGATGCGTACACAGAGCATCATAGCCTACATCTACCTTAACAGATTGAAGGAGAGATTTTCTTTTTATTTTTTTTTTTTTTCCTCTGTGAGTTTTGTAGTTGTGAGTTGTTAACAACTTGGCTAATCTGTTTTTATGATAGAGGTAGACTGGTAAATCTGAACAAACTGAGGAATGGTGGCTGTGGGCTTCTGGCCCCGTTATCAAACTTGCTGCATAAGGCAGAGTTTATGCACTGTGATAATGCTAATGACCAGCAGAGCCAATGATGCATGACTGGAGGAAATCAGTGTTATAATCAGAGAAAGTTATCAGGTTTTTGTCATTAAATATTAGTGATAAATAATACACTTCATTTTGAGGAGATAGGACATATTTAATTCTGATGCAGAGAGTTTCAATTTAATAAGGGGCATTGCTGAGCGAAATGATAATCTGTTGTAATTGAAAGGGAAAACTAGAAATGCCTTTGTTTCAGCAGAGCTCCTGGTGGCGGCCTGCAGTGCCATGTCTGAGCAAGGGGAGCATTCCTACAGCTGCTCAGTAGGGCTGTGCCACGGTGCTTTGCTTGTTAGCTTATGTGGTACACAGCTGGTTGCTTGGGGAGGGTCAGAGGAGACCTGTTTGGGATAAGCTACCATCACCTTTCTTTTTTTTTTTCTTTGAAAAACGTTGCAGTAATGCAGCAGATGCTAATTGTGTGCTCCATGGGGGCTCTGCAGCATCCCCCAGGTGCCTGCATGCTGTCTGCATGCTGAGGGGCTCGTGGTGTGGCCAGCTCTGTCCCCAGCCTGTGTGGTGCACAGGGACTCGAGCTCCCAGCGGGGCAGTGTGCCAGCTCTCACATCCTCTTTTCAGCGAGGGCAGCAGCAGATCCTGCAGGTTTGACTCATAGCAGAAACTTGGGCAGCTCTGCGTAACTTCAGCCAGAGTTATGGGATGTGTCTGAGGTTAAAAGCCGTCCTGCAGTGAGAGCTTTATGGAAATGCTTTCTTCTTGCTATGCTCAAATGTTTACATGCTCGTTGGAAGATATTTTTTTGTCATTCGATTCTTTTCTTTTGGATAAGGGAGAGCTCTATCAGTTGAGATAATTTGCAGGCTTTCAGCTAGTGTTTTTTTAGGTCCAAAAAAGAGATGAATACCTCTGCCTGGGGTGGCATTGGGGTTTGGAGGTGAATTGCAAAGGGAGGCACATGCAGAGCAGAAAACTTCCTTGCAGAAGTAGTGCCTGTGTCAGACACAGCCCAGTTTTAACAGCAGCACATGCCCATGTTTCTGTTCATCAGCACTGAATCATTGCTATGTACCAACCTCTGCTTGGTGGGTGCTGGGCGAGGAGGAGCATGCGTTGCTCTCTGCCCATCACAGAGGTCCACGTGTGTGTGCTGTGACTTGGGCTGCTCACAGCTTTGCAACATGTGCCAGGCAGAGCTGGTTCCTAGGAAAGCCCCTTGGTTTTTGTTGAGGAAAGGCACTGCTGTTTTCACAGAGTAGAAAGAGTGCATAAATCTCGGCTAAAACCATGCATCCTGCCTGTTGGCCAGCTTTGGGGATAAAGAGCAGAAGTTGGTAAGAAAATGTGTGGCCAGAGCCCAGTGCTGCCATGGGTTTACGCCAGGAGGGGGTCTGTGCTCGTGTTTGTAGGGTATGAGGGTATGCTCAGTGCTGGCTTTGGGTGCACAGGGCTGCTGAAAGCACCAGGTGCTCAGTGTGTGACACAATCACTAACGCTGTGTGGGGTGTGCCCCCTGCCATAGGGGGTTTGAGCAGAGCTGTAAATACGGTTGGTGCTTTTATGGCTCCTGAGATTGGTGCAGGTGCACATTAGCAGGAAGCGAAACTGGAGGAGCCCTGGGAGAGTGGTGCGAGCTGTGCCAAACAGGTACTGCGTGGCCTTATTGCCTGGCTGATAACCAGCCATGGTGCTGGAAGACCGAGTGGGACTGAGGAGGGAAGTCACACTGTGGGCTGGCACTGAGCTGGGGCCTCTAGGAGGGCGATGCCCACGTTCCTCCTGCAACAGAGATGGTCCAGGTGGGCTGGAGGGACTGCTACATTGGAGTGTCTGCTTTCTGCAGCTGGCAGCCCTTTCACCACTCGTTTCTGCATGGTTTTGTGGAGGAATTTCAATGTGCAGTCTATGAAGTGAGGTACTGAAGCATTAACCCTGTCTTCTATTTTATTTTATTTTTTAAAGGAGTAGGGTCAGAATAATAGTACTTAATGTGAGTAAAAATCTTATGATCCACTGTTTTGTCTTCCTTGGTTCATGCCTGACTTCAGTACCCATCCCGTCTCACTGAGCACAGCCAGCACAGGATCATGTAACTGTGCTTGCTGCTACACCTGGCAGCACCACTCACCTTGCATAGGGTTTTCATTCTTTATTCCTAAGTTTCAAAACCACATCTGATTTGAACCCTAATTGCATGCATTGCCTCTGTGCTTTTCCCCATCTGGAGCAGTTGTGGAGCTTGTTGGAAGGAGAGCCCAGGCCGGCATGATGCTACCAGGAGAAGGGCTTGCGCAGCCACATGCACAGTGAGCATCTGGAGCTGTGCCCCTCCGCGTCAGCATGAATTAAGTGTCACAGGAGGAAGCAGAGATGAAGTTCTGTGAGAAGATCCATGACTTGATCCAGTGATGATCTGGTGTGCAAAGAGGGAGAGAAAAATGAATTTCTCACCCAAGACATCGAGACCATTAGTGCTATGCAACACAGCTTGTGCTGTAGTGAGCACCTCTGCTCCAGTGCCATAATGCCGGTTGGGTTGGTGCAGTGGTCTGTGAGTGTTAGCAGCTGCAGCTGGCTGTAAAAGCTGTAAATTTCCCAGTAACTAGCAGGAAAATATTGTGGATCTGCAGTTATTCTCCACATGTGGATATACCGTGTTTGTTAGCATTGAGCTAAGTACAATAAAAAGCATTTTTCTCAAGTGTGGCAGCACATGGGTGAGCTCCGTTTGGCCCCATTGTCAGATGAAGCCAGCAGGAGTTCACATGCAGCTGTAACAGCAGTTCGTGCTGCAAAGCGCTGCTGGCCCAGTTTCTAGGAGGTGCTGTGGAGGTTGGTGTGAAGCCCCTGAGTTGTGCTGCTGTGCTTTGCAATGGAGCTTCTTTCCTGGGGTACCCCAGTGTATGAGGCATGCCCTGAGCCTTGGGCAGCCTTTGTGCTCACCCTGCTGAGTGCACCTGTGTGTGAGTGGGACATGAGATGGCAGAGAGTTGCCCAAGGAGAGCTGAGAGCTTGCCCTTGTGTTGTGCAAACCTGCTGTGGTGGGCTGGGTGTTGGAGGCTCCTCCATCAGAAGGCAGCAGTCCTGTGGTGACAGCGTAGAGCGTGTCTGCAGCGAGATTAAAATGAAAATTAGGCAGTGGGCGATTACCTCCTGGTTTTAACTAAGTGTGGTATTGGGCTGAAATGAAAAGCAACCTTGAAGCTGCACGGATTCATGAAACTGTATGCTGGGATTTTAAAAATTACCTCCATTGGAATCCTGGAAGCATCTGTTACATAATTAATGCACTTAAAAATATACTCTGTTTATGATTAATCCAGGACTGTGGTGTGTGCTAGTTAAATGACTGAATCCCAGGGTGCAGCGCGAGGAAAGGACTGCAGTTGTAATCTATTTGATGGTTATGGGGAAGGACATTTTCTACAAATAAATACATCTTCCGTAGTCTTTTTATTTGTCAGGGCCAAGCTTACGTCTGTTGTGCTGAGTTTGTTGACTGGTTAATGTTTAGAGATTTATGCTGATATTTTGTAGATCTACTGGAAGAAAATAACTCAAGAATAATTAGGGAGATTGACCATAACGTTCCGTGCCACATGTGTGACAGCGTTGCTGGGCTGATGAACTTGGATAGGGCATGTGCAATTAAAAGCGCCAAAGCTGAGTACGAGGAGCTTTTCAAACCCTCTCCCAGATAGATGAGCACTCTGGAGGATGCACGTTCCCCAGAGGATGGCTTGCCGGAGCTGCTGGAGGCCGTGGATCTCCTCTCTGGAGAGTGTCTGAGTGTCTCCTGTAGGGAGCTGCAGAGCAGGGCTGCCAGCACATTGCATTCCCCAGCTGGCATTTCTTTGTGCTAGGAAGGGTTGGGACACTCCGTGGCCTTACCTTCTTGGAGCCTGCTTAACTGGCATCCTCAAACAGTCTTTAGCATTGCATTTCCTCTGACATTTTTTCTTTGTTTCTGTTCCTTCTCCTCCCCCCCCCTCTTTCTTCGTCTGACTGCTGCCCCATCAGGTTGGTGTGTGGTTGTGCCAAGTAAAATCCTTTTCTTCCCCCATCTTATTTTTATTGCTGGTTCCCAAGCCTCCCTCAAGCTGCTGTGGTTGCCCATCACACCGCAGGGTCTCAAGAAGGCAGCCCAGCAGAGCGGTGCCCATGCATCCCATACTTGCTGCTAGAGCTGGAAATAGGGTTCCTTTCTATGTGAATGTGTCATTATTTTTAAGCTAACAGTCATTGTGTGTGTTGGCTTGGGAGATGTTTTGAGGTTTAGTGCCTGAAGGGTCCTGTCGCACCTGGTCTGTCTGGTGGTGCTGCTGGGTTGTGGTGGGGTTGCCTGTTGGGACCACATGTGCCCAGGTTTGGCCCTGGTACCCACTGAGTGTTAGTGATGACCTTGGGTTTCCACGTAGTGTCTCTTGTCTTGAACTGATTCTGCATTTAAGTATCCTGTCCCTCAGCTCCTTCAAGTGTGCTGAGGGCAGAACGAGGCTGGTTTGAAAGGAGGCAGTGCCACCTCTGACCTACCAATGGTGCCCGTGGATCTTCCTCACCTCTAATCCCACTGGGAGCTGCTTCTGGCTCATCCCTCTGGATAAAGCAACCCTTTGTTATCTGTGCAGTATAGAAGTGTACTCAGCATGGACTTTTCCTTTCGTCCTGAAGAGAGTGCAGATCTGTGTGTGCTGGACTGTTTGTATTTCTAGCAAATTGGGACCAAAAAACAGCGTAAGTTCCAACTGTATGTCAGCAGTCTAGGATTTCAGATATTGTTTGATACTGATTTGTGCGAGAGCAGTTGTTGGATAGAAGGAAATGATAAAATTGATGAATCAAGGCAAAGGAGGAGGGCAGCGGGAAGCAAGAAGCCCGAACGTGTTGGGTTCTGAAGAGTTGTTACTCTCTTATTGCTGGCCTGGCCAGTGGTGTTGGGCACGTGGAATGGCTCAGGGTGGGTGGCTGAAGAAAACAAGAGTAAGGGTTTGGGGAAAAGCAGAATCTGGTGACTGCAGCAGCACAAGTTTATTTTTAGAACCCGATTGCATTTGAATCGCGAGCATTAGAGAAACTTCTTAGCTCACATTATACTCCGAATTTCTTTAATTTATTTTTAAAGTGGAAATTTTGCAAGCTGACGTTTTGCAGCATGCGTAGTACGAATTGGCTGACAGCATTGTCTGGCAAAAGAAATAACCAAATTATTATTCAGTCATGGGTTTTTAACAGCCGCAAAGCAAGTGGATGTTAACTAAATGATGCAATTTATTCCCTTCCTGCTTATTGCCAGCTTGCCTATTACAGAGAGACTGCCAGCTTTAAATAAGTGGTACCCAGATGGTAGTCGCATGACGCCCACTTGGTTACAGAGCCTAAGCAGGGAATAACTCGGCAGCCACTACAAGCTGTGGGTCAATTGAGGGGGAATGCCTGTTGCTTCACAGTTTTGCATATGTAAATCTGTTAATGTTATGTCAGTATTGTGCGGTCTAAACACAAGCACTGCCTTTCTCTGGGGCCCAGATGAACTTGGATCGCCGCCCAGCTAATGAGGATCCGAGAGCGCAGCGTCAGGCGCGGGCTGCCGCCTCTGCGCGCTTCCTCGCTGTGAACTTGGGGCTGCTGGGCTCGGCCGTGCCCCAGCAGTGCAATATGCAGCCGGCCTGGCCTCGCTGCTGGCAGCTCACCGCTGCTTCTGTCCCAACCAGAGTGGCTGCTGCACTTGGCTCCGGCTGCGTCTCCCTGCCACGCTCCTACGCTCGCCTTCATCAAGTGCAGATGTGGCACCCGGCCGCCTCCGAGAAGTCATGAACCGCCTCGTCTGTGCTCCCAGGCAGCCAACATCTGCTGGCGGCATGGGAGCGATCCGGGGAGCTGGGCCCTGCAGACAGGGACTTGTATTGATTGCATGGGGATGGTTGCTGGAATGGTTGGGTTGAGTCCGACTCCCCCTTCCCCCCTCTCCCCTCCTTTTATTTTTTTATTATTGCTTTAAAAGTAGTGGTTAAAATTGCTGGACATGGGAATGCTTTTATTGTTGATCATTTCTGGTTCTGAAAAGTTTATTACAATGGGTGAAAACAACAACCCCCCAAAAAACACTATAAAAAACTGCAGTACGCTGAAAGGCTGAAAAAGCACCAATCGTGCTGATTTAACCAAAGAAAACGTTCCTAGAGGTACTGTAAATTTTATGTGCCAGATGAAAAGCATTAAGTGCGTTATTTTTCACGAAGGGAAAACATTCCGATTTTAACCATTTTGTAAATTATATTAATGGCAAACTGCTTCTTAAAAGCTGAGGGGCTGCTCAGTGAGCACACCCCCATCCTGGGGGCCCAGGGGTGCAGGATCCACGCTGCCAGATTTCTGCCTTTGTGTGCAAAGCACTCTGCTGTTGCTCCCCCCACCCCCCCAAGTCTTCTCTTTTGGAAGTTGCAAGCAAGTGTTTTGAATGCAGTCAGAATAAAATTAAAGGAGAAAATAAGCCGCTTTGGAATGTAGCGGAAAGCTGAGATGTTTGAGTATTTTATCTTTATTTTGCTAATTATTTGTCATGGAGATCTGAGTTGATTCCCTGAGATTTCTCTTAAGCCTCTTAGGGGGAATTTTTCTGGCTGATGGTCATTTTCCTCCGTGGTGTACTCCCGGTTGAGCGCCGCTGCCCTCTGCTCCCTGGCCCCGGGAGGGATGCCTGGCTTGCTCCTCATCCTCAGTACCACTAGTGGCCCCAAACAGACTGAGCTCTGGGTTCTGAGCACAGCCCATCGCTCCGGCTGTGATGGCAATTTGGCCGCAATTCTCCTTTTTGATGGAAAATTACGTAGTGGTTGTTGAAGAGCCTGTAGCACATTCTTGTACAATAAAGGTAAATCAAGCCAGGCATTGGTTTATACGTGATTTTCCAGTTCCTTGTATTAGTGAGAGCTATAGCTTACCCTACTGAAAACTTAATTAGGCAAACAGAATGCTATGTTAGCAGTCACTTACAAACCCGATGTGCTCAGGACGAGATTCAAATAAGTTAATAAGAGTTACATTAGGTGTTTCTAATGGTACTTTCCATTATTTTTTTTTTTAAATAAGCACTGGCTTTGGTATAATAATTGTCCCCCACTTTTCGGGTTAATGGTTTCATTGAAAGGCTCCATTGTGTCCATTTAGTCATGGAGGATCCCTTCTGCTGTGCGGTACGTTGGCGCATCTCCTACAGCCTTTGTGTTCAGAGGGCTGATGTGAGTCCCCTGGAGGAGAAGAGCGGGCTGAGGGAAGGCAGCAGCCTGTTGTGCCACGCACCCGGAGCAGCCTGCAGACAGGAGCGGAACAAATCTTCAGTGCTGGAGTGGGCGTAGGGGTGCGTGTGTGTTTGTAATGCATTCAGAATGCCAGTAGCTTGAGCCTTTTGAAGGCTCCAAATCAGAGCTGTCATATTAGCTATACCATTTCCAGAAATAATGCGAGGAACACGCTGGTACCCGTTCTTCAGAAAGGCATCATTATTCTGTTATTCTTTCTTGAGCTTCCGACATCCTCGCTTAACAAAGGTCTTTCCAGATTATGGTTCTCAGAAATAGTTTGTTGTGAGGACTTGGATTCCAAACGGAAGGTATTGTCTTTTATTTTTTTTTCCTAGGGAAAAAAAAAAATGACGAGGGGAGAGGGAAATGATCACCTCATTTTCTTTCTTGGCAAAGAGATTTTTGGACGAAGGATGTGAACGTAAAGCTTGCAAACTGAAATGGGAAGTCAGAAGTTTGGGACTTTATTATTCCGTAACTGATGTTACACCATTTCCCGTCTGCGTGCTATGAACTGGGAATAGGGAAAAATTGCAGTGCTGAGAGGCTGCTGGCTGATTGAACTAATGCTCGCCAAGTGCTGGGGTTATCTTACGTGGGGTGTTTTGATGATAGAAAGAACTGGTACCTGAAACCTCGGCCTCAAAGAGAGCGCTGTGCTGGTGCGAAGCAGGGGGTTGGGATTGTTCCTCAGCAGCAGTTTTGTGCCGTTTTGCTGAATGTGCCTGTTTTTGTGCCACCAGGCAGAGCCGTCACTGGTGACAGACTTCAGAATATTTCTTAGGCATCGGTAAAGCAGCATTTGCTCGTTACAATACTGATACAGCTCGCAGCATGTTTGACTCGCAAAAGAATTATTGTAGGCTCGTGCCTGCTTGTGGTGGGCCAGTGAAAGTGTGCGTGTGTGCTGGATGTGGCAACCTTCACTTGGCAGAGAGCAAAGCCTGCTTGCCCCTGAGGAGAACTGCGCTGGGAGCCAAGGGCACGGCAACGCCAGGAAGACGGGTGCATGAAATCCCTGTTAGTCCTTCATCACCTGACGCCTATCCTGAGTAAGGGAGCGCTTCAGTGCTCAGAGCGGAGCTTGAAAGGGCCTTTCCTAGCAGAGACATTCGGGGGGTGGGGGATTCCCTGAGACAAGATCAGATAAGATAGTAGGTGGAGGATTCAGGCGGAAAAGTGGTTTGGAATTGCAGATCAGTGGTTTGCCCATAAGTGGTTTGGGTTGGCTGTGGTGTTTTCTGATCATTTTTTTTTCTCTCCCAAAGATGTCTAGCAATTTTTCACCCCTGTCTTTAAACTCTCTCGGATGGTTTGTGATTTTCAAAGGCTGAGGATGGCTGTTTGCTCCTGAGCTCTGGCAGCTTCACAGGCTGCTGCAAAATCACTGCTCGCTCTCTCGAGGATCCTCATCTGTCTCTGATAGAGCTCCTAGCTTTCAAATGCTTTAGCATAATTCGTTACTTTCTTGAACATTGTAGGAGGTTGAATAAATATGATTTCTACTGTATGTGTGTATACATATATCTCTCTATATGCATATATAAAGCGATGAAACTTGGACATGCTGGGTGTTAAGCAATTCGCCAAAAGCAACAGGAGGAACTGGTGTCAGAACAGGACTTAAATGTATCTGTTGCTCACTGGTGATCCCACAGCTGGGTGGGATCCAGGCAGGCAAACTGTGATGCGGTGACTGTTCTCTCTCTTCCCACACAATATACTTGTATTGTGAAATGTATATTAAAATATTTAGGGAGTTGGACATATTTCATGTAATCACTGGAGGAAAGTGGCTTTTAATGCATCGCTTGGATCAAACCTTCCAGACCTTGAGTAGCTCTTTCCTGATGTGAAATGTAAAGCCTTCACCTGAGAAAAGAAATAATGAAGTTGTGCATTTTCACAAATCCACCAGTACCTGAAGTAAAGAGAGGTAAGGGGATATGAGGAAGTTTTGCTGATATGGCTTGGTAAAGGTAGGAGCGTGGTGGCATAGGGCATGTGTCTGTGCCACTGCTGCTGCAAGAATAGGGTGATAGCACAGCCAGCACCAGTACCTGCTGCTGCATTTGTCCTGTGTCCCTGAATCACCTTCTGTGCTTTCTGTCCTCTTTCTAGAGGCCTGAAATCTGTAGCTTCATTTCATCAACCTCTGTGAGGCAGCTGAGGTAGCTGTCTCAAAGCACTCGAAGATGCTATTGGCATCACACAGATACGATTATTGTTAGTATAATCAACAAGAATTGCCAGATTGATTTCTCTCTCCTTTTTTTTTTTTTTTTTTTTTTTTTTTTTCCTGCCTTTAGATGTTTAAGAAACCCCAAACTTGCATAAGAATACATAACTTGGTAGAGTTCCCCATTGCTGGAGGCATCTTTCAGAGCTCAGGCTTGGCTTCCCCTGGAAGGTGCAGGATCTTGCAGACTGTCAGTCTGGAATATGAGTGTAGCATTTCCAAATAGCCAGGAGCCAAGGGTGGCATTGATCACACCCTGTTGTCCAGGAAGATGTTTATACAGTTGTCCGTGGCACTCTGGCTGGGCAGCTGCTGGCTGTGCACACATGGCTGCTATGGAGCAGGAAGCCAGAGCTTGGGAGGTGGTTCTCCTGAGTGCTAACTTACTTCTCTGCAGTTACAGGCTGAAGGAGCATTGGTCTCCTTGGTGATTTGGGTGAGAGTATAAATGGCTTTAATCTTTTTGACTAGTCTAAAATGAGGATACAACCTTCTTAATACACCTGGCAAAGGAGCACATTTTTTACAGGTGTAGTTGCTTTTGTTTTATTTGTTCTTTGCTCTCTTGCAAATGTGCATCCTTTTTTTCTTTGTATTGTTTTTTCTTTTTCTTGCATACATACGCCTCCTTTAGAAATTTTCTCTTCCATCCAGACACCTGCATTTCAAGTCTCTATCATGCAGATTCATTTTTCCCTTTAGACGTGTGCCATGCTGACAGGCCTAAGGCTAGAACATGCTTTTTATCTGTGAGGGCTTTCTCTTGCTCTTTCACTTAGAGAACTTGATAACTTTGAGGCAAAGTAGGCCTGTGCCATGCTGTTGGGAGCCAAGACCTGACCTGCTCTGTACTGTAAGCCAGGCTGTTCCAGACTTGTGACTTGGACTTGCGAATGCTCAAAGGTTTGCGTGCCTGAATCAAAGGAAGTGAGCCATGGATTCTACAATGCCCTGATGAATGAATCCTGATGGTGGGGGATCTGTGTAATACCGTCTTCTGGACTGCCCCAAGAGCATGTTCACTAACTCCCACTGTCTTCTGTGTTAGCACTGGCTTCTGTGCTCCATTTAGGTTTTCATTAAAGCATTACATAAACGACAATCGTGTAAATACAAGCGTTTGAAATGGTGCTTTTAAATTAAAAAGACTCTTGGATTCATGCAAGTAGACACATGCTCACACTAAATAACTTTTGGCTTCCCCCTAACACTTTTCGGAATAATTTAAAGGAAGAAAAGATTTGCAAACAGTTGTAAAAGAGCCATAAAAAACTGTCAAATACCAGACCTTCAGCTAATTGTAAACTGTTTTGCTCTTGGAAGTCATACAACATTGATCTCATAGCTGCTTCATTAAGAAGGTGCTTCTTTGGAGCACGGGAGCTGTTTGCTCAGGTAGGCATGAACAAAAGTAGCAAGGGATGTCTGGCTTCTGTTCTGAATGCCCATTATAGCTCCAGGCAGCTGAAGTGTCCTGTGCCAGAAAGGAAAGCAAGTGCTGGGGGAGCTGAACAGAGAGAGGCTGCACAACAGAGCACTTCTCTCCTCCGGCTGCTTCACCCGTGCTAAGGCATGCGGCTTCCACGCAGCCGGGTTTTGCAGCAGGGCCTCAGCACAGCAGAGGGGTGTTTGGGAGGATCCCTGGCACAAGAAGGGCGAGCACCTGAAGGCTTTCTCTCGCTCTTTCTGTCCGTATGGAATATGTTCTAGTCTTCAATTTTCAAAAAGAGACGTGAAAAACTCTTCTTGGACAGAGAATTGGCTGATATCCCATGCCAGCTGGTTAGTTGCATCTTTATTTTTTTTGCAGCGTACCAAGGAAGACAGGCGCTCAGGGGTCAGCTTTTTCTGGTTGGGATTGAAAAGAAGAAAATCTAGTCCATTAGACTAGATCAGTGGAAAAACTTTTCTCCGAGCTCAGCTCTAATTCTGCACTTGTTCGGTGTTTCACTTGAAGAACTCTTTCCATTGTGCAATTTCACTGTTTCCTTCAAACGTTGCAGATCGGGGGTGTCTGCTCCAGGGAAATATTAATAGCAACCTACTGGGGCTCATCTCTAGCGTACTCACTGCCACAGTCTCTCTCCTTTAGCCAGTTTCTGAAGCTCTATGATTAGATCTCTTTGGGAAGGGAAATTCTTGCCTTTGTGTATTGGTCAAGCCAATGAATGGACTCCTGTTATCTTCTCGGTCCATGACTGAGTCGGGCTGTCAGAGACGCAAAGCTGGAGTCAAAGGGACTTTATTTCAGGCAACCCCACCTCCTCTGGGTTAGCTATGGAGAGGATTCTCTTCTCATCTGTTCCTGAACCAGAAACATCCTTGTTTAACAAGAGTGAGTTTGGGGAGTTTTCTGACCTAGCCATTTCCTTCAGGATTTGTAAGGTTATAAGTTGACAGTCTTCTAGAGAGTAGATTTCTGTGGCTGGACAGAATGGGATGTTGGGACAGCTTTTGGGAGGACTGGTTAACCTCAGTTTTGTTTCTGAGTAGGAGCCAGCCTGGTGGCAGGCTTCTGGATTTCGGAGTGTGCTGGCACTTTGGTGGCCCGTTTATCTGGGAAGGATGAGGATCAAGAGCAGGAGGGGGCTGGCAGTGCTACTGTTAGCGGTGCATAGAAAGTGTTCAGGGATTAGGGCAGTGCTTAATAATTCCAGAAGAAATTTCTGGACATGCAAATAAGACAGTGCTGACTATTAAAAATGCGAGCTGTGAAAATCCTCTTCGTGCCTGGATTCACACTGTGTTCCTGCATGTGTGATGGTTTGGTGGTCTGATGCACACTGTCCTTGCTAGCTTAATTGTGACGTATTTTTCTGATCTTTTTCACAATCCTAATGAGAAACATGTCAAAGAGGTGTTGAACCATCCAATAGATTTTGGCCCGGTTGATTGTAATAACTCTCAGCTTTGTATTTTATGCATGGCATGCTTAAATGGTTTTATAAAAAGGAGAGAAAGAAGAGACCAAATGCTGCGGATCTTGGTTCAGAAGCCATCGTGGTTCCCCTGGCACAGGCAGTAAGACCAAGGCACGACCGCCTCCCCATGCTCCAAAGGCGTTGGTGTCTCCTTTGCTGCATGAGTGCAGCAAAGCTGAAATCGTGTCTGTATCCCAGTAGCACTTTAGGTCTCATTTTATGATTACTGCCCTCTCAGGTGCTAGGGAGGTGCTCTCAGTGAGGGTGCACGTATTATTTGCACCATGGGCTCTCATCTGCTCTGTGCTTTTATTGCACCCAGCAGCCCCCTGGCACTGGCTGCTGTCACAGCAGGGGAACCATAACGCATCTTCCCTCTTGGCAATAGAGGAAACAGATATCTTCATCCCAGACCTGGGTTGGCAGAGGTGCAGAGAGATGTACAGCTTGGCTGAAAGCGTGGAAAACAGAGCGTGGATCTCCCTATGAAATCTCCAGCTGGTAGCTGAACTCCAGGACTGTTTTTCCCCTCTGTGACAGCCTTAGTCGGTTGGTGTCCAGATGCTGTCACTGTATGAATATTCAGTGCTGATAAAATATGCATAATACCGTAAGCCTTGCCAGGGTGAGGATCTTGAGGGCTTGATGAACTTTGTAACAGCATTATTCAGTTGTAGGGGCACGACTGATGCAGCAATTGATTTCTGAGTTCAGACTTCACCTTCTTTTAAGCAGAGTTCATTCCTGTTTGCTTTTCATAATGGCGTTATTACACCTCGCTGGCAGCAGGACAAGGGAGAAGCCACCGTGCAGCCTTTCATTCCTCGTGAACTCCTGTGCAGCAATCAATGGTGGTGAGCGCCTCTCTGCCAGGCTGGAATTTCACATATCTGATATGTTATCAGCTAGCTATTGTGGTGTTAACACTACTGGAATACTCCTGTTTTAACTCAGAATTTTCCAACTGAATTTTCCAACTGAAGGAAGACCAAGAAAGTTTCAATATGAAAGAAAAAGGCAAAGGGAAAAAAAATAAAGCAAAATTGTGCTGTTGTACCAAGAATACCAAAAATGCATCTTTAAACTTTTTTCTTTTTTTTTTTTCCCTCTTGATCTACTTTCTGTATGACTCATAAGCCAGGCTCTAAAATGGCCTCCAAACATGCATGCATAATTTGCACATCCTCATGTCTGTGGATGCAGTGCTCTTAAACGTCCCTGAGGTGTTGCTCCCATGTGGGGCAACACGGTTTGGTTCTGTTTTCTACCTCCTAAGAAAGGCATGGCCTGTGAGAGAAGACATGGGCTTTCTAAGTACCAGCTGCTTTACTGACTGGGCAGGGGAGGCTGGGAGAGACCCTTTTTGGAAAAAGGTACGTGTGAAACTGTAGAAATGAGGCTGAGACACCTTCTGAGCTGATTGCATCAGTAGTTTCTCCTCAGGCAGTGAGACCACAGCACCTTCCCCTAGTGTTAAACCTAAAAATTAAGTCCACTTACCTGTTTTTTCTCTTTCAGTGGTTTATAACAGAACTCTTCTTAAAGTGGGAATCTCTTCTGTACTATTGTGGCTTTTGTGAAATAAGTCAGAGCTCTTAAATTAAAAGCTGGCACACACGTGCTCGCAGCAAGGTTTGTCACCCTCAGGAGGGGATGCACTCATGGACAGTGCCTTTATTTCAGAAACGTCTGAAGCAACAAATGTCAGTGAACATCCATAGCAATGGGGAGCTTTTGTAACAGCTTATGATAATAAACCCAAGTTTTAGGGGTTTAACGTGCACACTGACGTGCTCTGTGCTGGAAGTGGTCGGTACGTGCGGTGGTACTCGGCACGTGCTGTGTGGGCTCGGTGTTTGCCAGGGGAGGGGATGTACCTGACATTACAGAAGGGTGTTGATTTGATTAAAATCTGGCTTTGTTGTCTGATAGAAGCCACGAACCTCCTTTTTACCTTTTCTGCAAGCAGAAAGAAATGCAATTTCCATTCGGCATAGATGTTTCCCTTTCATCCCTGGAGCTAATTTTTTTTTTTTTTCCTGCAGCAGTTTTGGTAAAATTATGTATCACTTGTGATAATTCATTTTAAAAATTCCTGAGCTGTGTGGCGTACTTTCATGAAAATTCATTTAGATAAAATTAGATATTATTGTTTAATGAGGTGGCATTTCAATTTAGACCTTGCATCATGCATATACCAAGAGTTTTTTATGGAATAGTTAGGTTCATTTGAGTAATAAAGGCTGAATCATGGGGGCTTTAATTCTTAATCGCTGTGAGGATTGTTATCTGTGGGATGTGAGCTGTCTTAGTGGTATTCAATCAAGTGTCCACTTAGCCGTGACCAGAAGTAATTGCTCCCAAGTGGGTTGCACAATGACCTGTTAATACTTGCTTTGACCCTATGACCTTGTCTGCCCCATTGTTTAGGATTTTATAGCGAGCGAGTCTGCATTTCTGTGGGGTCAAGTAGATATCTGAGGTCAAACATTTTCTGATTACTACATAGTATACACTGTAAGTCTGCAGAGCTGTTGCACAGCAATAGTCACCGCTTCAGAGCAGGACGCACACAGTTTGGAAATTGTCTTCCTGAATGCATGTAAACAGTTTAATATTTTACCAAAAGAAGTTCATCTTGTAAATTAGGTATGAATAATACATTTGTAATTACTATTCGTGTCTTTAAACACTTGTGTCTTAATTGGCTTGGGTATTTCTTTAATGTATTTGCATTTTGTCAGGGAAGTTAATTCTAGCTTGCAGAGATGGAGGGTGAGCTGTGTGGCTGGGGATGGCTTCGTCCCACTCCCGCAGAGCACGTGGGCTGGCCCCGGTGCTTCTGGAGCGCTGGGAGTGCGGAGTGCTTCCGAGCTGACTTTGGCTGCTGCTGTGGAGTGTTTTATGTGCCTCTCAGAGCCATCCACAATTAATGAGACCTACTTGTTGATGATAGTTGGGATGTCCCGTATTAATTTATGGGCTATGCTTAAACGTTGCTGAAAATGTGGTCATTTTGGGTGATGCTTTGCAGGGGGGCTTGCCACATTGTGTAGCTGAAAAGCAGTACTTTCTTCACAGTGTCTGAAAAATAGCGTGGCTGTACAAACAAAGCCTTGATATTGTTTGTAGCACTACTCCCTCTTTTCATGTTGTGTTTACTGAGTTCACTAGCCAAAACACTTCTGCAAGCTCTTCAGCCTTGTAGGTCAACTCTGCTCTGGAAAAACATATATGCACCTCGCTCTGCATAGCATCCTAGGGAAAATATTTTGATCTTCACTGCCTGAGTGGGGCTGGTGGGATGACATAAAGCAGTTGGATTACGATACAGTTTGGGGACAAACAAAGCTAACGTTCCTGTGAGAGAGGCAGACTATAGTCAATTGAGTAAGCAAGAAACAAGTGCGAGAGGGAAAGCTATATAGCATATGCAGGGAGGAAAACAAAACAGTGACTCTTTCCACTGCCAGAATATTTAAAAACAAACAAACAAGAAAGCATACCCAAGCAAAATGTGCCTTGCAACAGAGCGAACCTGTGGGTTTTTCTCAGTGTGTGTGAGGCCGTGCGTGATGTTGCTCTGGTCATGTGGATCTGTCAGCTCTTGCTGACATGTGCCAAGGTCAGGGCCCACGTCTCTAGCAGGACCTGAGGTGGGGGAGGATGGGGCTGTGGTGGTTGTAACCTTTGTGGGCAGCGGGGCTGCACTCTCTGCCCTCGCATCACAGTTAGTGCAGAACCACAGGCTACGTGTGTGCTGGTCACAGGGACTCTCAGGAGCTCCTCAGTGGCTGTAATCGTCACCCCTTCAGCTGTGTGAAAACTGTGGCCTTCTGTGCCAGACCATCTCTGAAGCCCTCTCCGCTGTAGGAGTTGGGCAGGGCGAGATTTATGGGGCCGCCTCCCCAGGCAGCTGTTGGTATTCAATCATCCAGGACAGTCCCATTGTCCTCCGTGGGCCGATGACATGTTTCCAGTGCAGGCCCCGGTGCAGATCTGCGGTATTTCCCCTCTCAGAAGCCGCCATCTGAGGCACTCCCACCAGCAGCTCCGCACTCTGCCTCGGCCTTCTCCAGCGCTCCGCCTCAGCCTGCTCGCCCCGCACGGTGTGTCTCCTCAGATCTCCTCGTCCTCTCTGGAAGATGCCAGTGCAGGAGATCGTGTGGGAGGCAGAGGGATTGCCATCGCGTGTCGCTTCCCTGGATTGAGGGATGTGTTCCTCGGGGGCCTGCAGGGACTGCAGGTGAGTGGCTGAGGTGCGAGGAGCTTTGGCTGGAGATGGAGGCTGGTGAGGCAGGGAGGAAACGTGCTGAAATGCAGGAGTTCTCACAGAGGCTTTTTTAAGGTTGGCGGTGAGGAAAGGAGCGTATCATCGTTCTGTCTGAGCAATTAGTCAGATGGGGGCATTTCTGGTAAAGACCCCATGACTAACACACAGTGTGGTGGGAAGTCCAGAGGGCTTCGTGAACTTCGCTTTGAGGTTTTCAGGGCCTTCTTTGGGGTGGATTCAGTTTTCCCAAGAAGATGGTGTTCTCTTTACTCCCCCTTCTATTATGAGAGGAAAAAATAAGTACATATTGAACACCTGCGTGTGCAGAACCTCTAATGCAATACGCATTGCTTCTTAGCAAGCCCAGTGCTGTGAGTCCCCTGCCTGTAGCAGAGCTGTTGGTGGAAAGTTCTTGTACTGAGTCCAGGATAAACACAATATTCCTTCACTTTTATAAGGAATGCGAGCAGATGCCACGGAAATGAAAGCTCTTGTTGAACACTGATACTGCAGCCTTGATCTATCTCTATTTTCCTTTCTTTTTTTTTTTTTTTTTTTTTTTTTAATTGAAATGTGGGAAAACATCTAAGTTGTTGCAGAGGGTTTTTGGAAAGCCTGCGTTTCCCACACGCTCAGGTTTGTGCAGTGCCTTTGTAGGTGGTGTGTGGTTTGTGTCAATCATCAGTCTGGTGCTAATGGTGGTAGAGGCACGCTCAGGCTCTGAACCCGACACCTAGCGCATTGATCTTTGCAAACACGTTCCTACAAGCTGGGGGGACTGCAGACTTGTATTCACAGTTTTCAGCTGTCTCTGGAGTTCCATTTTGTACTGCGGGAGAAGGCAGAACACCGCTTCTTTAGCATCATTGGATGTGTTCCTCAGTCCTTCTTTAGCCTTGATATCAATTCAGGCATTTCATCTTTTCCCCAGCAGATGAAGCAGCATCACAGATTGGCTGTTATAATTAGTTTTGTGCACAAAGCAGGAGTGCAATGTTTCAAAATCTCTTGTTGAAGAGGACGCTCCGTGTATCTGCTGGTCTTCCAGTAAGAATTTGTTCAGGGAAAATACGACACTTTTTATTGGCCTGGATGTGGGTTTGGTGATGGCATTTTAGGGGATCGATGTAGTAGCCTTGCTGGATGAAAGTTGTGTCAGTTTTTAAATGAAATCTGTCATCGGGGCACTTTGCACCGTGGCCTTCTGCGCTCTTCCTGTTACAAGTGGTTACTTCTTGCTGCTGTGCTGAAATGCACGACCAAGGGCTCATCATCAGAAAGTGAAACTCCCATGTCAGTCCCATAATGTCAGCTTGTGACGATGGTACCACGTACTCTCGGTGCCGTATGACTAATTACTTTTCTGTTTTTAAATTTTCTTTAGAAATGCTGTGTACCTTCTAGCATAGTCCTGCAGTGCCTTGCAGAGCTGTTCCTGCCAAGTAGCAAACCATCCTGAGAGTAGTTAAAACCTTAAACAAGAAATAGAGGGGCTCAGCAGTTCTCAGAATTGCTCAGCACCTTTCAGGATTGAGCAATTTAGAAAAAAACCCCAAAAAACCAAAAAACAACACGTAACAAAAAACATGAGAAAGAGTTATGCAAATTGTGACCTTTAAGTGCATTTTATATTTGGAATGAAGTTGGATTGAACGCTTTAGCGTTCTTTCCGAGTTCTGTTTTCCAGCATGATTCTGTTTTCGGGTGCTCATCTCCGTAGTGTTGAGCAGAGCAGTCGGTGCCGTCCCTCAGGAAGAGAGCAGGACATGATGCCTCGGATAGCAGTCACCGTGCTCTGTGATAGGCAGTCAGTTAGCAAGGAGTTTGAATAGGTGGATTTTAATTTCTGTGTGGCGTCTGACCACATTATCTAGGTGGCAGATTCCTCATTAGCTAGATAGATTAAAATTTGTATCGTGGCTGATGCCTATCCTGACTAATAAGTGTAAGTAACAGCTCGTTCTACTAGAGCTATTGGATGCGGCTTGGGTGGAGGAGAGGAATTGGCTTCTGCAGAGGATATTTGCAGAAAGTCACATTTCCACCATATGTTAGCAGGAGTCTCTTTGGATGCAGGTTTTGGATAGAGTCCTCTGTGTTGCTGTAATCTGGTTTGTCCTTTTTCTACCACTAGTTCTGAATCATACCAACCACTTGGACTCTGGTAAGCGTTGTCTTGAAGGACGGTGGGAGCATTTCTGCTGGCTCAGCTGATTTTCACCTATTATTTCATCTGGGTGAAGAAGTAAGATACAGGGGGTGAAGGAGAAGTTTTGTGTCTATCAGGAGTGAGGAGGACTGCCAAAAAAGCTGAAAATTCGGCCTGATTTTCCAAAATAATAATGATAAAAAAAAGGTACCACTAATCTCATAAATCCTGATTTAGGTCTGGCTTTTGACAAATCATTATGCAGAAAGGGAAATATCCTTTTAATTTTTAATAGCTTTGCAGTGAAGTTTTATTAGGCAATAATCTGGTTCCTGAGTGGATAGAAGATAAGATCGAGGGCCAAGTAATTTTTTCCCCTCCCGTGCAGTTTGGAAAAGGGGAAAGCGGTCATGGTGAGACGTCTGCCTTATAAAACTCAGAGCAGCATCCTTCTCTGTGCCACAAGCATACAGAATGCCTCCAAATGGATATTTACAACATAAATATGTTCAGGATGTGGGTAGCGAGAGAAGTGTGGGAATAGACGCGAAGGTGCATGGGAGTGGGGATGCGAAGGGGGAGGTGTGAAGAGAGCCAGGAGAGTGTGATGCACATTTTGCAGATAACTTTTCTTCATGTGCCTCCTTCCAGAGCCTGGGTGTGGACTTCCTTCTCCTACCGGCGTATCCTGAGGTTTTACATTCAGCGCAGCGAGATTCTCATACCTGCCTCTGTTTGCTATTGCCGTTATTTCCAAAGCAGTTCTGTTGGCAGGGGACAGCAGCTAATAATACATCTGGACCGGTCAGGTGGCTTCATTTGGAGTTTGCTTGGTTGTGGTTGGCATTTCTTACAGCCTTTCTCAGGCGCAGCATGCAGTAGACATTTCACTGGCACTTAATAAAGCAGTATAGGGCGCTCCTCGATAATATAATCCTTATGCCAGCCTGGTTGCTAAAGCCGTGAGTCCCTCAGGCAGTAGTAGACAACTACTCTTGGCGTTGCTGCTTGTTTTACTGTTGTCTCAGATGACTAGGCAGCATTTCTGTGATTTTAAAGCAGCGTGTTATTGCCAGTATCTGGGATGAAATTACCACTTACAGATGTAGAGGTGAACATCCAGCTCCCTTTGGCTGTTTAGAAGCACTGAGCATCGCTGGCTTGGGGGAGGCTGGCAGCGTGGAGCACCTTTGGTGAGCACATCGTTGCAGCTTGTGTGGAGTACCAGCAACGAGCATCTGGTCCCCTCTTATCTTTCTTTCTCTTGTTTTTTGAGGGGGGGTGAAACATCTGCTCGCCTGATTATTTTCTGTATTATTTCTTTTTTTTTTTCCCCCTTATTTTTTCTTTTTTTCCTGTGGCTCTTTCAATTTGCAGGGAATGTGTATTTAATGTAAGTAAGATGTTAGCTTCTGTCTAGTTTTTCAGCAAGCATTCCAGTAATTACTGGAGTACCTTTGAATGCTACAGCTGCTATTTCTAAGTTAAGGAATCACATTTTCCAAGCATTTATAACTGAATTCACATGGGTAAAACTTGGCATTCAGATTGCCGGCCCACATATCTTGAATTTTGTCTTGATCCTTTATGTTCACATATCAGTATTGTGTAAGATTAAAGTGGTAAAAATGGCTTCTTGCTGCTCTAGGTGGGCTTGTAATAATGGCATTGGATGAAACTGTTTTAGTTTAAAAAAAATAAATACTGGTTTGAGCTTTGAAATTTTTGTTTGTAGTTACTACTGTAGGATGATGTCTTTTTATTTATCTTCCTTCTTTCTGTTCTCCTTTGCCCTTTATTGCTGTGAAGAAGTCACTATTATTTTAATGTTACTTGTTGCTACCTCTCTAAGGAGCTTCTCAGAATGTGGTCTGACTCTTTCTCTGCTGATGTCAGGAAATCCCTTCGTGCCAAAGGATGTTGGCCAAGGCCAGGCTTCCCCCCTTACCCGCAGCGATATTAACTTGGCTTTTCCAAGTGCTCCTGGAGAGCAACACACCCAGTTCCTGTCGACTGTAGGGGAAAAAAAAAACCCACATGGCTGAAAATTTGCCTTGTTTTTCCTTTGCAAATAGTAGCATGTCCACAGGGTTGCAGTGACCTGCGGATTGGCTGCACTGGAGGCAGTGCTTTGCTCTGAGCTATTTGAAAGCATGGTGGTTTTGAGGATGTCCCAGTGCTGCCATCACGGCTCCAGCCCTGTCGTTGCTCTGCAGCTCCAAGCAACTGTTTCTCTCCCTTTTTTCTTCTCTGGCTGTGAAGTCTGGTCCAGAGGAAATAGGATTTTTGCATTGCTGCATCCAAAGAAATACATTCTATTTTTGAAACTGCTTTGTAACACGGATTGAAAAGTAATGAGCCCAAAAAAAAAAAAAAAAAAAAGGAAGAGAGATGAAACTTGACCTCCAAATATATTTGGTTGATGGGGTGATACTTACAGAAGTTTTCTTTTAGGGAAAGCGTGTGGTTTGTTTCTGTGGGCAGGTATGCTAACTGTAGGGCAGGTAAGCTGAACAACAGAAGCTAAAGTGATGGATGTGGAAGAGCTGAATACTGAAGTAAATGATATTATTTAGTAGCATGAGTTTTGTGAAAAGCCTTGGTCTTCCAATAAAAGCCTAAGAACACAGACATTCTGAATTCACTCCCAGTGTTAATTTCTGTCACTGTTACAGACAACAGTTTTACTCGCATTTTAACATTTGAGTTGCTTGACTCTTCTTTGCGGTAAATGTCCCTTTAATAGCGCTCATAACCTGATGTTTCACAAGTAATGACAGTCCAGGAGAGAAACATACCAAAGTTGGAAGGGAGTTGCTAGCTTTCATCTGGAGCTCGGGTTTTTATTTGCACAGGGTGTGTAGTTAGCTGGTATTTCTGGGCTCTGCAACACAACAAGGGCTCTGCCTGTCCTGTGCTTTGCCCAGCATTTCTCCAGGTCGTGGAGAAGCACATGTGAGCATGGGGACAGATTTCTTAGCCTAGGTCACACATGGTGGGATTGGATAACTGGAGAGCTGCCAGTGTCCAACCCCACAGACCATAACCCCAAGTCTCCTCCAGCTGGTAGCAGTGTATGGATGGGCTCTGTGAGCAGCAGGGCCATATGGTCCCGTAGCCAGGACCTGCAGGTGAAGCATCCAGTCAGGGCTGTGAATGTAGGCTCTGCATTTTAAAATGAATGCGAGGAATCCATCCCTCTGGAATGCCATAAATTCACACAGTGCCATAGATCCACGTCTCCGTCGGTGCGCTCCCAGCTGCTCTCTGCCTTTGTGAGAGCACGACCAGTTGTGTGGAGGGGGGAAACCTTTTGGGATTTGTGGTGTGTGGGCTTGTGATGGAGGACGCCTTGTCGGCAGTGCGTGGAGCGCCCAGGAGTTACGGCAGGTTGGCCGGCTGCTTGTGGTTTGTTGTGTCTGGTTTGGTTCCTACTTTTTAAGTTGCAGTTGCATTTGGTCATTTGAAGCTTATTTTCATAGTCTGGCCAAGCCAGCAGGATCCCCGTGCGCTGCAGGGGAACATAAAACATCAGCCTTTAAGCTGGAGTGCTCAGTAGATAAGAATTTTAAGACTCTTGCATCATGTGCTGTGTCTTATGGGCTTATTTAGTATACTCAATTTGATTTAATTTAGATATTGAATAAGGAGAGGCTCTTTAGTAGCCAGGAAAAGTATCGCCTCTTCTTTCCCCATTTCCTTACAGACAAGATGGCTGGGAGGGCTGATTTTGGCTGGGACTACGTTGATTTCATTGTTGGAAGTAGCAGGGTGTTTTCAAACTGCGTAAAAATGATGTTGCACTTTATCTGTACTGTTAAGCTTTGAGAAAGCAAAGAATTCTTTGGGCTTTCGTCTTACTTCTGCTTTTCTGTGACAAAACGTTGAGAAAATAACTTCTGCCCCTTTGCAATTTAGGAGTTACAAAATGAGCACGGCTCTCGGTCAGGTGGCTCTGCCAGCACTCTCTCCTTTCTATTCGCCATTGCATAAACACAAATAAAAATTGTAGCTGCCTTGCCACACATGTCAGCATGCGTGCTGATGGCAGACGTTTGCCTGGCTGAAAGGTTTGGTTTGGCTCCTGTTTGCCTTGGCAGGACTGAGCCCTGCCTGCGAGCAGCGGGGCTGCTGGGCGGCGTTCCCAGGAGATAAAGAGAAGTGTGGGGATACGGCATGGCGCTGGTGGCCCTGCTGGAAGGGGAAGAGGCAGACAGCCTGCCACAAATGATTTTACCATAGCAATGGGGGTGAGATGATGGGTGAGCAAGACCTCCACGTTACAAAGGCAGCATGTCTGGGAGTTCAGCAGAGTCACGGGGCTTGTTTGCAGATCCCTCGGCTGGAGGCTGGATGGAGTTCAGTTCTGTGCACTACTCACTGGGCACCTCCCAGGCGACACTGCAAAAGAAACCCCACACGTTTGGATGATGATAAATTTGCATGCCCGGATAACCTTTCATTTGAGAATATTAATTATTGCATGAGTTTGTGCTGCCCTGGAGTAATCACAGCTGGGTGTTCTCTCAGCCTGGAGAATCTTCAGAGTGGGTGAAAATCATCCCAGAAGTCTGTTTAAGAAAGACAGGGGAAAAAAAAAAAAAAAACAACAGAAAGAAAAGCAGGCCTCCCAAAGGCTGTGGTGGAACCCAGCATTAGCAAATGCTTCTAGGAAGTTTGACCGAGAGCCATATGGCAATGTGGGGAGTATTATCCATTGCTCCAAAAGTTGGTCTCTGAATCAGCCTATTGACTTCAGCAGCACTTAATCATGTGCTTCAGTTCTTCTTTGAAAAGGGTTGCATTCCTGAATCATGTCCTCTGATTTTAACCACTAGACGGTACTTTGTTTTGTGGTAGCAGACAAGTCCAGTCATATTTCTGTGACTAAGTTTGCGAGTTCTGACTGCACTCCCAGTGAAGTACGCTGATGAATATTCTTCCTCTTATCAAATTCAAAACATTTGCCACTGTTCTTGGATTTTAGGCTCAAACCATCCGGTGTATTCCTGCAGTGCAGCTGGTGAGGCAGCACAGGACAGTGTGACTTCATGTGCCTGCCTGTAGAGCGGTGCGATGTAAACAAACATGGGGGAAACCAGTGATCTCCAAATGTTGCCCTGAATTCTGCTTTCAAAAGCCCTGAGTGTTGATGGTGGTGATTGAATCCATACATTAAGGGCAAGAACCAGTTGTGCTGGTCCGATTTGGGTTGTGTTTGGATGCTGGAGTACGTCCTGGATGCTCACACACTGCTGAGCTGCGTCAGGGATGAGCTGGACTGGTTTGGGGTTGCTCTGCTGTGCTGCAGGAAAGGAAAAGGGGGAGATGAGGTGAGAATCAGCCTGTGGGAACTTGCGTTGTGCTGCAACTGCTCAGGATTTAAATGAGTGAGGTATCAGCCCCTTGCTGGCCTGAAGCTTCAGGTGCACGCTCAGCCCTGCGGGGAGGAGGAGGATGCTTGCTGTGATGTGCCAGCCTCCAAGTGAGCTCCGCTCACGGCTGCCCTATGGTCAGTGGTGCTGGGACTTGCATTCCTCCCTGTGCAGTTCCCAGCAGCTTGCTCCAGCCTGTGCCTTGTGAAGGGAGCTTGTGCAGCCCCTGTGCTGCTACCTGCTCTGGCATGGGTGAGGGGGGAAGCACTGGGAGAGGGTGCGAGTGCCTCACTCCAGGGTGTTTGAATCGTTAGGTTTCAGCAGAATTTTTGGTCTCACCTTTCTGTGTTTTTACAGCTAAGGCTCTTTTTACTTCCCAACTTTCAACATCTGGAATTCAGTTTGAGTTTATTAAAAAAATTTCAAAATCTGCAGTCTGTATGAAACACTGATGTCTTTGCGTTTTGCCCGCAGTTTTTTTGCTTTAATTTTGTATCCTTCGCAAATGCCAGAAATCCTAAGTAGTTGCACATTCAGTAGCTGCTGCTTTCTTCTTTGTCTTAATCTTAAGCAGTTTTTTTTGATTATTTTTCCACTTAGACACTTTTCTAATTGGGGATAATACCAAAATGATTAATCAAATTAAGTGTGAGAGCGAAGTGGCTGATGCACAAAGCCGCGTGTAGCTGCTGTCTCTGCGCAGTGAGGTTGCCTTGCTGGAGCTGCTGTTGCTTAATGGGCCTCTTAGGCTTTTTTTTTTTTTTTTTTTTTAATAAGGTACTGTGTAGATCCCATTGACTTCAGTTGTTGATTGGGATGCCTGACAGCCGGGAAATTAAGCCCCTTCTTTGTGCCGGAGTTGAAGGCCAGATTTTCAAGGATTTTCAATGCTTAGCACCAATAATTGGTGTTAGGTATTTTTTGGAAAAAGTTCAATTCTCATTTGGGCACCTAAATAAGGGTGAGAGATTATGATACTTGTAGCGACTGGTGTTACTGGGCTATGGTGAAGGCTTTTTGGAAGATCCTGGCGCCAAAGCTCGTTATTTTACTGTCGAAATAAGAGCTTTGTTCTTTTGCGTTCCTACTTTGTTTGCAGGCGCTGAGCGTTTCTGCAAATTCTGATTGTGGAGGAGAAACTTTCTTGCTTCTGCCTCCTTTTTTTTTGTGCTTGCCTTAGCGTGTGTGGAGGGAAGGGGGAGCAGAATGAGTTGAGTAAATTAGACAACTGTTGGAAAAAAGGGGACATGCAAAATCAAGTGTTCTACTTGCGTAATCTGTTTAACACCAGCGAGCCACGGAGCCTTGTGGGACACGGGAATAAAAGGAACATCTGTGCAGGCCACATGGCATGCTCTGGAGGAGCCCTCCATCCCAAGCAGCTCTGCTCTATTTGCAAATAAAAGCTCCTGCCGACATCAAAAAGTTGAGGTGGATCCCAGCTGAAAGGGAGAACAAATGTTACCTTTCCTCGCAGCGAGTTCCTCCTGTAGGCAGCCTTTGTGGTCCTATTAAGGATGCTTTTGGCATGTGTTTCTGATGGCAATTAATTTTGGCTTGGTGTTTTTTTTGTTTTTTTTTGTTTTTTTTCTTTTTTTAAAGTTATGTTGGAGATACATCCGTGTTGAAAATTCTAGGAAATTGCAGAGCTTCTCAAACTAAAATCAAATGCACGTGAGATTGAAATAAGAACAGGGATGATAAATATACCTATATATATGTGTATGTGTATACACATATGTATAGTTTGTTTGTTTGTTTGGGTTGAGCTGTTTGTTTTTGTTGCTGTTTGTGATTGCTTGTTTGCTGTTCTAAATATTTCTTTGTTTCTCATCCCCTGATGCCCACGCCCTGAGGTGCACAGCTCTGCAGGCTGCTCTCCCTGCTCCCCTTTTGCTGTGGTGACGGTGTTTGGTAAACAGCCCCATCCCGAGGTGGGGCCCTGGGGAGCTGTGGCTGCTCCAGCCCCTCTCCCTGGGTGCTTGCAGGACTCCAAGGACGAGCAAGCGAGCATTTTGTCTGCACTTGTGTTTTATCTCCACTTGCAACCAGTTGGAGTGCAGCACTGCTCGCAAGGATGCACTGAGTTCATGGCTTTGCATTCTCTAGACAGGCTGTATTGTAGTCTGTATCAAGAAGGCATGTATTTTTTAATATGTAAATAGGAAAGGATGGTGGTTTCGTCTCTATTCCAATGTACCCAGGGTGGCAATAACGCTTGTTTAAATCCCTGTGGAACAGATTGTATATGGCAAAATTAATGTCTCAACTCTCCAAGTATTTTCTCTAAAATATTTGATTTTTTGCATTTATTGTGTTGCTTGTTTCAGATAGAGAATGGTATCAGCCGTGCATTCAAAGCTTAATTGGTGGAACACAGATTTATTCTAATTCAAAACAGTCACTTAAAAACAGTTTTGTGTATATGTATACATGGGCACAACTTTTCGTACAGTTGTCTGTTTTGGAGCGGTCTCTTAGGCGCTGATGTACGAGTTGAACCTGTTTTCTTTTGTGCAACATGGCTTTAAGAAATCGTTAGTGAAAACAATATTTATAGTTTCATTGCAGTCAATAAACATCCAAATGTGAGTGGTGCATTGAAGTTCTACCTTTGATGGGGCTTTGAAATGTATCCTGCAGAGCAGAGCCCCAAGGTGTGTGTATCTGTGAGTCTGTTCCATCAGCACGCCGCTTCTCAGGCTCCCAGCCACGTGTTTGTGTTCCCACCGCCTTGGTTGTGTGGTGTTCCCCACCAGCTTGGTCCTGCTGGGAGAGGACCAGCCTCGTGCTGGTGGGATGCGGTCGTAGTGGTTCTCCAGGCCATCAGACCCGTGTGCCTTTGCTGTGGAGATTTAAGTAGTGAGATATTAAAACTTGTCTTTCAATCTGTTCAATATTGAGAAGATTAATTTTTGTTAGGGGCAGACTAATAGGTTTCCTATTCTGATTAATACAGTGATAATAAAAACGATGTGATTGCTGGGATTAATGAAACGCAGGTTCATGTTTCAAGGTTTGATTGACTTTGTACTCCAGCTACGCTGAAGCTGCTGTGTCTCATCAGCCCTTACTTAGCTGTAGCCCTCAGAGAAAGTATATGGTAGTGCAGGGGAAAATCTGTATTTGAGGACTTATCAGAGAATCTTCTGTGGGAGAAGTTGGTCCAAGAGCAGTTTGGCTTTGCTCATCTCTGCAGGTTGATTAGAGCTGCAGTCTGTAACCCAGCAGGCTATTTTTGTGAAACGTGCAGGAGAGGAGCATCCAATTCAAATGTGTGGGCACATCATTAAAAGCCTCAATTTGTCAATGCCAGATCGAACTTGACTGCGTGGGCAGATCATTAAAGGCTTCAGTTTATCAGAACCCATCTCCCTGGCGTTCCTCTCCCCGCGGGCAGCATGCCGTGTCCCGGCTCTCCGGGCCGTGCTCCATGGAGGAGCCACAGCAGCCTCCGTGCCCACAGGCCTCGCTGGGCTCCTTCCCTTGCACACCTCCAGATGTGTGATGGTACAGGCTGCTCAGCAGCTGTGATGGGCACAGGCTGTGTGTGTAGGTGCAGCTGTGCTCTGCCCTGTGCTCATCTGCAGTAACAAACCCAGCCTCGGATGTGTGTTCTGGCACTGTTTGGTTGCTCCTCTGAAGTGTTAGCTCCTCATGAATAAAGTAAGGCTGATGCAGGATGCAGGTCACTCTGGTTTGCAGGTATTTCCGAGCCTCTGAGGAAGAAGTAGCGTTTAGCAGATCTGGTGTTTGAAAGGCCCTCTTGGATCTATTTTTGTTGTGCAGCAGTTTTATAATAGGGTCGCGTAATCCCTATATTTAGGTTTCTGAACTGTTGTGATCATCTTTGAGCCATTGTATTGCATTCAGCTAAGAATGGGAAAAGCCCCGAGGCCAGAGAAGCATATTTAAAAAAAGGGAAAAAAACAACCACAAACCTAACACAAAAAAACCTCCACCTTTTTCCCTTCTGAAATTCGGTGCGGCTGTTGCTGAGACAGTCACTTGCAGATGTTCCTGAGGAAGGCTGCTGTGGTGGTTGTCTGCCACAGGTTGGGTCCTTGGCGCTGCCTAAGTGCTGGTTCACGTGGAGAGCTGAGAGCGGCCACTCTGCTGGGGATCGTCTGCAGGGACAGCACCAGGGAATGGAAGGCAAAAGCAGCCCTTGGGATTTCAGCCTTCATATTTTTTCCTACCCCAGTCCTTCAGGACCCTTCTTCCGTTGCAAAGCTTGTTTCCTCCTCTGGAGGTTATAGCACAGAGGCTGTCCCATGTGCCCGTGCATCCATCAGGGCAGCAGGCACTGGAGCTGCTGCTTAAATCCCACCTGATTCCATGGGTGCAGTGCTCGTGTGCCTCAGGCCCTCTGCTCCTGTTTCTCAATATCAGCTCGTACTCAGCGTGGATGTTTTGTCGATGGAGAAAATATACCTCTCTTTTAAAACCCTTGTTAGTGAAATGGGTGTTTAATTTGTACCGCAAGCAGCTTCCTCTGAGCTAGGCTTAAACTCAATCTGTGTTACTAATAGCTGGGGAAAAAACATACTAATTGGTATTTCTTAACTGATGTTTGCAAATTTTGCCTTTTCACCCTGAACATCAAATAGTTTTTGTATGTGTTTATCCTTATCTCAGAGGGAAGATTATTGCTAACAAGAGATTCAACATTTTGTTAAGGTTTTATCAGGATGCAGTGAGTGCAGGCTGAGAGTAAATATTTCAGAAACTCAGGCTGTTGCACTTGGATAATGCAAAGTAGGTTAAAGTGTCTGAATTTTGTGAAACAGGGCACCATTTTTGAGCAGAATACGGGTTTGGCAGCTGACACGTTTTGGTGTTTAGAATGAACAAAAACTCGCCTGTCGGAGGAGCAAATTGCAAAATCTGAAATAAGAGCATATTTTAAAACCTTTCTTAATACTGTAAATTTCAGTTTCATTTAAAGCAAAATAAATTCTGCTGTGTGATAGAGCGATGTTTGATGTGTAGAAATGTTCCTGTAATGCTCCCCACACCTTCAGCACTTGTAACTTCCTTTTATTTTCAAAGGAAAACGGTGGGCTTTGATATGATTCTAACTAAGTGAAGTTTTAAAACATGTTTTTGTCTTTCAGTCTCCTGAGAACATTTTTTTCTGAGTGATTCCAGCTTCCAGACATTTGCCATGATAAGGGTTTCGATCCTTTCCCATATTTGCCCTGAGTCATGAGTGGATATGTGTGATGCCTGCAAGTAAAACTGGTGAGTCACCAATCCCAAGTTCGGAGTAACTCTCACTCTTTCTTACACTCTCTCTCTCCCTCACCCCTTTTTTCTTTTAAATATGGTGGGGATTTGGGGTTCCTTTTTTGCACTGTCTGTCTTCAAAACAAGTCTCCGCTATTTTGTACCTCCCGAATAAACACGTTAATTGTATTGAAATATCCATGATACCAAATACTATCAATAAGAAAGTAGGCTGCCTGGCTTGCTTTCTTCCCACCATCCCCTCAAGGCCGCGGTGAAGTTGTGAGCTCTGAGGGTTCAGTGGTGTAACTGGATTTCAGCGATGCAAAACCGCTGCCCAGAGCTGGAGCCATACAGACAGACAGGGTCTAAACATGCTTGTGTGTGCAATTCATGTAATGATTAAATATGAATATGGAGAGGCCTCCACTCCATCATGTGTCAGAGGCTTTGCTCTCAGAGGAGCCATTGCCAACAAGTAATTAGCTCCACTGTTTGCTGCACTTACATCCCAGTGACAAAATGGTGTCACTGGTACACAGCAGAGCCAGCCCTGCTCAGCATGGCGTGTGCTGCAAAGCTTGGCTGCCTTCGTCATGGGGGGACAAAGGGAGAAATCCCCCAACAGCCAACTTGGACAAGACAAAGAGAGTGGGGAAAGAGAAATGTGATCATGCAAGAGAATTGCAAGATCTGTGTGAGAATTTGTTACAAACTAGGAGATCTAGGTAATTAAATCCATAGAAAATGGGAGCATAAATTGTTTTGTTTTTTCTTTTCTTCAAATAAATTTGTGTTTCTGTTATAGTTTTAATATCCCTCTGTGTGTTAGGAAGTGCATTACATTTCAGAGATTACAGAAAGAGAAATTCACACATCAGTGAATTGTGATTTTTTTAAGTTTCCATTTTTTTTTTCTTTCTTTCTTTCTTTCTTTTTTTTTTTTTTCCAGAGGTAGCATAATTACCATGTCATTTAGCAAAGATTATAATAGCTGTTCAGATTTTACCGACTGGTGTAGTAAACAGTTGAATAAACCCATATGGCAGCTCAAAGCATGCATGCAAGAGAAAGATTCTTACCAATTCCTTCATGTCTGAATTACCAATCTTGCTGATACAACCAAGGTCCCCAAGCAGGGAGCAATTCCAGTCTTATCCAGTGGTGCAAGAATTTCTCACTGCTCTGTAGCATGTGAATCAATTGATTTTAATTGTGGTGGTTAGCTAATTAATTATTTCTTTATTCCTATGAAGTATGCATAGGAAACTTGGGGTTACATACAAGGCACGTGCCGTTATTTAAGGCAGCCTGTGCATATACTTGATGCATTTCCAATCACGGTAAATAATATCTGGAGTCCAAATCTCTCAAGTCACCATTAGAGGCTGAAAACATGGTATTGTGATAGCCCCATGGCACTGCTTGTAATAGAACTTGGTGTCTGGTCTCAGTGGTAGCAAACAGAAGGACCAGGGTGTCTTGAAGCATCCCCTTAACCCCACGGGTTGAATTATGGAGATATGGAGCTGTGGCCAACTGGCATCCTATGTAAAGACAAGGCATTTGAGCCGTGTGCCCTCTGGATAGCTCCTGTATTAAAAAATAAAAGCAAAAAGAAGGATTGTTAACTCCCTCCAAACGCTGACTTGAACAAAGGAAAAGATTCATGCTATTCACCATAAAATTCACTTACTTCCAGTTATCTTAAAATTTTCATGTCACATAATAGCTTTAAAATATCTTCTGAATGCATTAGACTCTCTAGGTGCTTAGAAAATATTGCCAAATAATAATATGAAATGAACAAGCGTTGAACAGTCCCACTGGAAAGGAGCAGTTGGCCAACACTGGTGCTTATGTTCATCTTAACCCTGATATATGGCCAGCCCTCTGTCCATAATTCTATCAGGAGATGGAAGTTGCCTAGCAATGGACTGACTGTAGAGGGTACGTGTTGAGCTAATTCACTTTTTGTTCTCGTTTCCTTGAGAGTTCAGCTTAAAGGAGTGATCCTTTCTCCATCTGCAGCAAGAGCCACTTCTTGGTATTCTCGCTCGTTCCCCACTCGAGTGTCCCTGATGATGTCAGGAATTCATTCATGGCCTTGCTTGTTGCAGAAGTTTCCAGCTTATTGAGTAACCAAATGTGGTTTCTTCTGATTGTGTTGGCTGAATACGTGGAGCCTTTCGAAGAGATGAGAGCTTTATTTGAAGCGGAGCATCTAGTTGTATACCATTTTATGGCAGACAAAGGTCATCTAGGGTAAGCAGCCAGAACAGTGAATTGCCTCATTGCAACACCTAGGAAAATGAAACAGAAAGATACGGTGAAAGGTTTTAACAAATGGCTCATCGTTACGAATTTTTAAGGTCAAGGAATTGGTGCTGTGTACATTTCTAAATTGGAGATAACCATGCTTGTACAATAAATTGACATAAGAACGGAACAAATCGAGGTGATGGGGTGGTACTGAAAACCCCATCGTGCAGCACTGCGTGCACCACAGACCCGCGTGTCTGCATGCTGGGAGCTGCCCAGCCTTCCTGCCGGGCCCTGCCCTGCTGTGCGGGGCGCTGGGCAGGAAGCAGAGGGCTCAGCTGGGGAACGGCGGTGCCTCCGCGCTTCTGTCCTCCCAGTGCCTCTGCTGAGACATCTGTGGCTCCAGAAGGACTTTGCTGTTCTGAAACTTTTCTGTCTGGAACTTTATGCTGGGCAGAGGAGGAGGGGAGAAGCAATTTTAACAATTTAATAAACTACATAATATGTTTTATAAGCTGGTGTGAATGCTCCTAAGTATTTTGGTCTTTTTTTCATAACACAATGAACCTAATATTGGTAAAAATACAGATCTTAGCTGCCACCGTAAAGAGAGGCTAGATTTAATAAACAGTTATGAATGTTGGCAGCTGCCTATCAGATTGTATAACATCGGCTATAGCACATGAAGACAGTGTCAACTTACATTTTATCTCAGAAGTATTTTCAAAGCGTTTATTTTGCTTTCTCTTGAGTCCTTAACCTAATTCAAGTTATATAATTGGCTGAATATTTTTCCACACAGCTAATTGGCTGGGTGCCAGCGTGGAAACCATTGTCTGACTTGATGATGATCAGAAATTAACATGACATTTGCGTGGTGGTAATGGAATACATTAGTAATGTAATTCATGACTCTAAGAAAGAGACCATCATCTCCCACCTCTGATCAGCAGGAGGGGCTGGGGGGATGATGAAATGCTCCCAGCAGGCACCTCACAGCAGTGGCTGGCCAATCTCTATGTCAAATTTAGTTTTAAATTCTTCAGACAAAGCTGTAATGCTTACCAATTAATTACTACAAATGTCAATTAAAAATCTACCAAATAATACAGTAAGATTAAATTTCAATTAAAAAAATTACATTTAACAAGGAAGATACAACATTATTTTAATGAATTCTGCTGAAGGTGACAGTTTATCTAGATATATTTATACCGTGTAGGTGGATCTAAATTCATTGGATGATGTTAACCATGTTACCCCGTATACTTATTAGTTTTGAAAATTATTTCTACTTGGGTTATGTCCTGGAGGAAAGAGGGTATCAAGGGGCATTTCTTACCACCAGGAAAAAGGGGTATTTCACGCCTTTTAAGTACAAAAATAGCCTCACACCTAAAATGAGGGCTTTTCTGTAGATATCTACACCAGCTTTTTAGCTGTGTTTTTCATTGCTTGATGTTTATGAAATTGAACACAGGGTTTCTGTTGTGGTAGTAGAACAAGCTGTAACTTTGCTGTGCTGATTTAGTCTGGACGGTTTTTTTAGTGATCTGCTTTCCTGTACAGATAATACCCATTACCCTGGCAAATCACTTAACAGGCAGAGATTTTTGCTGTGTGAAGGTGGGGAACTTCAGGTCTTTTTATCTGCAAAGCTTCACCCCGGCTTGGTAGGGCCTGTGAGCTAAATGAAGTCTCGTAGTTATACTGCTGTTGCTTGAAGACATGTTTTGAGCCCTGCATAGCAGATGTGTCACGTGGAGTTGGGACTCTGCGTGTGTTTGTACAACGGCACCTTGGATGCAGGGTGCTACCCTGCAAAGTAGGTCTTGTAGCTGGAATTCCCTAGAGTGGTGTGTATTTGTTTTGAGCAGGTCGGGTTCCTGCAGGCAAGGAGCTGGTGGGCAGGGGAGAGCTCTGTGGCATTCAAGCCGTGTGAGCCAAGGACTCTGTGTATCATCTGAAGAACAGCTTTCTCAGCTTCCTTGCATTTATTTTCGAGAGCTTTTATTGTGTTTTCACACCATCCTGTCTAAAAGAGGTAAGAGGGAAGGCATCATTGAGGAAACAGATTTTGTGTGTCAAGCCAGCACTGAGAAAACACGCTCCCAGGGACCAAGAGGCTCCTTCTCCTTGTAATTTCAGCGGGTTTGAATGTGAAATAAAAACCAGCCGAACACACACATTGAAAATCAGAAAAGCCAAAAACTGCTCATAGCAGGTTAAGTAATGATAGGCTGTTCAGTAGATGGGCTGCGGTGCCCTGCTGCTGTTCCAGCTTTGCCTGTCGGTGGGTGAATGCAACAAGCACCATCTCTGTCACTGCCATTCAGGTACCTTTGGGTATTGGTAACAGCTTCACAGGATGAGTTCTTCTTGCTATTATCTGATAAAGCTATAATCAGCAGGAGATGGGAGACAGCATTTTGTTCCTGTAATGGCCTCAGGAAATGGGTGCTGTGGAAGTGTAAGAGCAGCTGAAATGTTTTCTTACCAGTCCTCACAGACAGCAAGGCAATGGGGAGAAAGGTGGAGCAAGGCAGGCGCATTTCCACGCTGGCAGCCAGAGAGCTTTAAGTAAGAAGGCAAGCAGGGCAGAGTGGGAGCATGTAGCTTCTTACCAGGGGGTAATGGTGTAAGGAGGCTGTGGGCCTGGGGCTCCCACTGGCCAGGCAATCAGGTGGGAGCTGGAGCTGCTGCACTTAAAAACCTATCTTCCCAGGGGCTTTCAGCTCTGCACGGGAGCAGTCATTTTCTGGTTTGAGCTTTGGGGTGAGGCTCCTGCCCTGGTTCCTTGCTAAGAAGTGAGGTCCACCAGGAGCTGGGCACCTCTGTATCAGTGCAGTGGGATGTCCCATCCTGAGCACCCAGGGCAGTGTCTCATCTCCTCAGTGGGGTCTCATGTGGAGCTTGTCCACATTCCCAGCACCTCTGATGGTGGCTGATCTCCTCGTGAGCTTTTACCAGTGGATTTCTGCCTTTGTAGGGAAACGCTTTTCTCTGTGAGAGTTGGCCGAACATCTTGAAGGAAGAATGTATTTGACATTGGAAGAAATATTTACATCTCTTAGTCTTTTTTTTTTTCCTTAGTGTGAAGTTGTGTCAACTGTATTACACCGAGGGAACACTGAACTGGGGGAGGATACTTTTATAAGCTGCCCTCTTTTTGCCGGTTTATTCCATGTTCTCATCCCCTGATTTACATCCCATCTGAAGTGAAAATACCCAGGCTTCGGTAGTTTGTTTACCTTTGCTTATATCACTGTGGGGACCCGAGGAGATGTAGAAACTGTTCTCACTGTGACATTTGCACGAGCTGCAGAGTAAGGTGAGAGCAGGCAGCCGCCGCACACAGTGAGGAGGCAGCAGGGTTTATTAAGTCTTACTTGTTCCATGGTTTATAATATGTAGACAAAAGCAAACATCTCCGGGGAGGGCTGATGGAATGAGAGAGCAGGGCAAGCTCCCTGAGCTGATGGCAGATCCTGACCTCCTCTTGAAGGAAGTTGTGCGTGCAGGGGGCTGAAAGGGGCATTCCTGCAGAGGGGTCCCAAAGAGCTGCTGCAGCAGTGGCTTGGGGGCACGAGGTGCTTTGTAGGACAAAGGCATCCTCCTGTCATTGTGGCACTGCTCCTGGGGAAATGCTGAAATACTCTTTGTCTTCATTAATACACCTTTCCAACAGAGCCTGTAGAGATCATTCTTTCTTTCAGATATACAAAGAGACTGAATACAGAGTTGTGTGTCATAAAAATGCCATTTATATACAGCAGCTGTAAAACCCTAGATTCTGAGCAGATGGGGAGACTGCTCCATCATCAACCAGCAGAGGGGAGAGTTGGGATTCACAGAATCAGAATGGCTTGGGTTGGAAGGGTCCTTAAAGATCATTTAGGTCCAACCACTGCTGTGGGCTGGTGGCCACCCATCATCCAGCCTGATCTTGGGCACTCCAGGAATGGGACACGCACAGCTTCTCTGGGCAGCCTGTGCCAGGGTCCTGCTTGGGAATAAAACCCTGTGGAGCTGCCTTCCCCGTCGAGCCTGTGTGGCTCACGAGGCCTTTGCTCTCAAATAAATATCCATCATTGCTTTTAACAGCCCAGTTTGGAATTGTGGTATGGAGAATCTGAAGCGTTTTGGGACCTTTGTTGGCAGGAGGTGCCGTAGGACCGGGCTGCATCCCACCAGCTGCGGGGTGCAGGATGGCCCTGCTGCAGGAGGAAGGACAGCGTCAGGGCCTTTGTGCTTATTGTTCTCAGCAGAGCTGTACTGGAACCAATAAAGTTGTTGCCACCACTACTTTGAGAAAAAGTAACTGCAGCTGAGAATGAGAGAGGCAAAATTATGAATCAAAAAAGCCAACGCCAAGCCCATTATTTTTACTCTTGGGAAAAAAAAAAGAGTATCTTTCCAGTCTTTCTTTTTTTTTTTCTTTTCACATGGAGTGAATCTTTGGGACACTAATGTTCTGCTGTCAGGTTTGTTTAAAGATTGTTTTGACAGTGCCTTTTTGGGGTCAGATCTTGAAGTTTTTCTCCATGTGTTTTGGCTAGGCAGAACTCCCAGTGTCTCAGCAGAAGCTTTTCCAAAAGAGGGAAAGACTAATACTGCTCGATTTAATTGAGAATGTTGTCTGAACAAACAAGAGAGAGGTGCAGGGTTTTTGGTTTTAAAATGCATATATATGTTTTAAATAGCAGAGCATGGTGTGCAGCTGAGCAGCACGTGCCTGCAGGTGGGTTTGGGGCAGAGCCCTCACCTCTGCTCTGCCCTTGGTGCTCCGGGGCTCAGCCTTCACATGGGTTTCCAGATTTTTATAGGCTTAAATCAAACCTGAAGTCTGCTTCAGTGTAATGTTTTTGTGGTTTAATGTTCTTGGAGATTTTTTACAGTGTTTCTTTTAAATTCTGTCACTGAAGTGTATGAGAGTTGACAAGTGTAAATATGTAGTTAGACAATTTCAAAAGTGTATTATTTACTGATCGACCATAATGGCTCCAAAGGAGCCATTATACTCAATCATATCATGTCACTCCGTGGCACTTATTATGATGGTAATATGGATATGCATATTATTTTTTTTTTTTAAAGCAAGAGAAGCTTTATTGTGCATGTGTAAAAAGCTGTTTTTAATTGTCAGTAATGCTCTGAGCTTTTTTTTTTTATGTATGGAGATTTCAAACCACCTATGGCTAGCAGCCTGCAAAGTGTGGTAGCAGAGATCTGTGTTTGTGTAAAGATGAAAAAAGCCATGCTTGATATTTACAGCAATGGGACTGCATCTCCTTAATATGGCTCTTTTATGGCTTTATTAGATCCGAGGGCAACCTAGAACCCTAACCTGAGAGCTTGGCAGGTAAAAGCTTTCCGTTTTATCTCTGCAGCTTTCATCTGCTCCTGTAAGCTCTTTCCCTGACTTCCTAATTGTGTTTGTGACATTAGCAAATGGCTGGTCTGAAAATACCGTGCCGTGTAAGTCATGTTAATACAGCAGTCTTTTTTTAAGGTGTCACAGAAGATGTCTTTTTGTAGCGCTGGGGTAGAGAAGGGAAGAGAGAAGGCAGAATGAGAACATTGAACCATAAAAAATAAAAGAAAGAGACAGGCAGAGAGCTGGGAGTGCTAAATATGCTTCAGCCTTTCGGTAAGGTTGGTCTCAGCTGAGGAGGAGGTAGGAGCTGTGAGCTTGCTTGCTGGAAATGTCCACAAAGCTTTTCGTGGAGGAGGAAGGAGAGGTGAAGCTGCAGCGAGCAGGTGTGGGTAGCAAGTCTGCCATGGGGCACAGCAAACTCACTGTGGAGCAACACTAGGGAGAGGAGGAGGAATCGGAGGCATTTCCTAACGTAGAAATGAGGATGTGTCTGTCTGTAGCTGTTGCTGCTCAGAGGTGGGGAAAGAGTAAGGGAATCCAGCTGTGCTGGGGAAGGACTGGCAAAAGGCATGAGCAGGGTGAAGCCTACCTCATGGCTACAGACAATAGATCAGGAAGAGAAGAGAAAAATGCGAGGAGGTTGAAGAATGATGGACCGTAGCAGGGCTGCCTGGGGTGTGGGACCTCCTCACATGTGCAGTGGGCGCTCTACCTGAGCTTGGGCTGCGAGGGAAGCAGGAGGCGCTGCTGTCAGTGCCTTCATCTCAGCTGCAGGGTGTCAGAGCAGGTGACTTCTTTGTCTTTCCTATTCAGACATGAGGACCAGTTCTGCTTTGTTGCTCTGTTATCAAAGGAGTTATTTACACTGCTCAGAATGAAGTAGGGCTAATTACTGGCTGGCTTTTTTCCCTCTTATTCTAAAGAACCTTCCATTGGAAATGCATTGTGCTTTAAATATAGGAAAATTAACCATTAGATGCTAGAATGAGCCAATTTTGAGTAGTTCAGGGGTGGAAGGACACACACGTGATTTTGCAAATGATAAACTGCTAACAGCCAGATTTCCTTGCAACAGTTTTTCAAAGAATAATAGCAACAGGGACTTTTAGCCAATCCTGCATTAATTCTAACTTGTCTCTTTCTGAAATTATATTAAAACCATTTGTTCTCTTTTGCAGTACTGAACAAGAAGCATGAGAGGGAGTGGATACCTGTAACTGTTTCTGTCCTTGACCTACATAAGCAACTGTATTTGGGCACAGGGCTGAGCCTTGTAATTGTGAAAGGACGAGGGGAGCTTAAGCTTAAGTATTTCCTTTGAGATGCTTCTTGCTTAGAAGAGTTAGTAGTGGCTAAAGTCTCATCGACTGGGATGCTAAACATCAGTGATATTTCCATTGGCATTGTTGGCTGAATATTCCTAATAAGTGGTAGAGCATCTCATTTGTATGAGGGTGGGGTCTGTGAAGCTGCTGTGCATTTGTACGCACACACGCACTAGCACACAACACTTGTTGATGATTCAGAACAGGAGTAGAGTAATTCAGATCTTGGGCTGCCTCACATGTGATTGGCTTCCTCTCTGGGGGACTTATTTTAGGGAAAAATCAATGTCAACTGAAAAACATTCCATTCTGAAAAGACAAAAATTCCCCTACTTGTGAAAATGTGTCTTGGCAGCTGATTTAACTTATGATACAAGATTTAACACTTTTCACTAAACATGAATATTTACCATGGCAACAGCTACGTTATGGGCCACATGTTGGAGACTTGCATGTTGTTGCAGAAACTTGTAAGTCACTGTGTTCTGCTCAGCCCTTGTTCCTGTGCAGCCATGGTGTGCCTGGAGCCCTGTCCTGTGTGCCCTGGGACAGTCGGAGCCACATGGGTCTGCAGTGTCCTCGGTTGCTCTGCCTGTGGCCGTGCCCCATGCTGCTGTCCTGGCCCTCGTCACCTCTCAGTTGTGGTGAGAGTCACTTTCTGGGGACCCTGTAGAAGTGTGACATGGGGACAGGTGCTGGCAGCCACCATCCCAGCAGGGAGGTGACATGTTGCTGTGCTGCAGGTGTGGGGCTCTGAGTGTGGAGTTGTTAGAAGAGGAAGCAAGGCTTGGCTGCATATACCTTGAATGGCAGCAGGTTTGTTTTATTTATTTTTGCAACATAGGAGAATATAAATTCTCTTGCTTTAGGTTGAAGCTAGCACGGGGCCACACAGAAACTGCTTTTCCAGAGATAAAAGCTGTGTTAAAATGTGTCTTGTACCTGCAGGTGGAGATGGAGGTCTTGGCCATCGTTAAGGAAAAGGCATTGGCCTGCAGGGGTTCAGACCTTTCTTATTCTGGGCACTGATGGTGGCTCCAACCTTTCTCTTTCATTACGGTACTCCAAATTAAATAGTCCGTATTTGGGATTTAATCCTGTACAGATATATCTGTTTTTAAGTCCTGCCAGCCTACGTATATGTGGCTAAGAAAAAGGCAGCCTCTGAGTAGGGACCTCTGATTCTTGTTCTCCTCAAATATCCTATTGGGATTTCAGTTACATGTGAATGTTAAACCTTGTTTGTTACTAAGGTGACTATGGTGTCAAGGTTATGGGAATGGTGTAGTATTATAAATGCAAAGATAATGCAAAAAAGAAAAATAGTTGTGTTGGCTAAAACCATCCTATTCCTATGGCATAAAGTTGCACACTATCCCACATTTCAATTCTCGTTCTATTAAATTACCTGTTTAATAATTTGAATCCAGTGTTATTTTTATATTATATTGCAAATGTGTGACTGTGAGGTTATTTTTAAGATATATTTATTAAGGGAATGAATACAATAAGACAAGTCATTGCAGCCCACATACAGTTCCTTGACTTCTCATTTTATGATGTTTCAATTGCATATGATTACTGAATGTAAGTTTTAACTTTTATGGGGCTTCATTACAGATGCAGCTGTGTAGAGAGAAATTCAATAGAAATTCAATTTTTTTAAAAAGCTTTAAAAGTGTATTGAGATGGAGCAACGTGATGGAATATAACCTGAGGCTTCCTGCTCTGAGCTTGGATGCGCACTTGTGGGGTCTTCAAGGACTCAGATGCATTGCAGTGGGAATTTGCCTGTTGCTGGTGGTGCAGAGGTCTGTGTGTTTGAGGTGCAGGAGGTCTCAGCATCCCATAGGGTGTTTGCCTCCTCTGGACAGCACATGGAAGAGCAGAGGTGTCCTCAGCTGGGGAAAGGAGTAGGATGAACTTACTTGGGGCAAGGACCAGGATGAAATGCAGTTCTCTGTCCAGATGGAGAAATACAGTTTCAGTGAATTCGTGGTGTTCTTTTCTGCTTGAGAATCCAAGTAAAAGGAACTCAAGAGAAAACAACACTGAACAGAATCTCAGCAAGCAAGTGCTGGAAAAACAAATTTAAGGGCATATTTGAAGGAATAGATGCGGTAAATGAGTAGGTCTGCTGGTGGTTAAATGCTGCAGTGCTTTGTGTGAGTTCTAAGCAGGAACATATCACATCAAATATAGTTTAGTGGAACAATCTATTGGCATAATATGTTTGTTTTTAACGTATGGGAATATAAACTTCTGTAACTGTATGATCATGTCTCTTAGTAGCAAGGAACCCTCCTATTGAAAACTGTGACATTGGCTGTTCATAGAAAGTATGGCACGTATTACAGACTGTCTATTTCCAAACATCAATGTCCTGTAAGGGTGCAAACTGAAATCCAGGGCAAAATTTCTTGGGACATAAGGAGGGAAAGCACTTTCAGGATAAGTGCTTGGGACATAAGGAGGGAAGCTTTCAGATTTATTCACTGATTCTTAGCCTTTGATATGCTGGTGCAGCTCTGCAGCTCTTAGGGCAGTTGCAAAGTCTTGGCCCTGTTCCTCATGCTGTAGTGCCTGTGGAGCAATTGTTCAGGTGAGCTCAGGGCTGGGAAATGTCTCATTTCCATTTCAGGAAGCCTCTCTGGTAGCTCCAGCAGCATGGGGATATCCCCACAGCAGCGTGGTTTTCTCTTGGATTCCCTTCCTTGTGCTTAGGGTGAAGTCATGAGTGGTAACTCCTGGGCTGTCATCCTGTCGTGATGAAACACGTTGAGTGATAAAGGAGCAGAAGTGGTTGGGGGACAACATCTCTCTGCTTTTGTTTTTAACTGGGTGTCCCTCGTTCATGCTGAGCCCTCCAGCTGTGTGATGTGGCGCTGGCAGGGAGGATAGCAGCCAGCTTTAAATGCAGGGCTTCCAAAATCTGTTCTCTGGTGTTGAAAGCAGCTTGGCATCCTTACTTAAAACTGGAGATTGGTTCTCTGAGCAGTGACAAGTTTCATGAGGTAAAGAGGAAGGTGTGCCTGGCCTCAGGCTGGGAGCCGTCGGCTTATCAGGAGCTTGGGACCCCTTTGCGGGGAAAGGGCTGAGCGGAGCAGGGCTGCTTTGTGCTGCAGGAGCACAGTGAGTTGCCCTCAGAGCAGCAGCCCTAGGGAAATGGTTTTTCTGGGCTGTGCCACCTCCCACAACAAGGAAAAACTGATGAAAAGCAATGAAGCACACAATTACATAATGAAAAACAATAAAATGTGTCTTCCAATATGTACTACTAGCGACCATATGACTTTATTATAAAAGCTAAATATGATTGCATTTCCAGGTATTGTGCTGTGTGCTAAACTGCAGGGAAGACAGAACAACTAAGAAGGACAGGACTTCTTGTTTAATATAAACCTCAGACTTTGAAATGACACACAGCAGGGAATAAATGTCCATCATCTATCAAATGAGGTTTGAACGGTTTAGGTCACACTAGACAAACACTTCTCACCCTAAAACCTTCTTTTCATCTTCATTCATCAACAGCACCTTAAGCTGGTGCCTCTCTCCTCTTTTCATTCTCTCAAAAATAATAATCTGCTGGATGCCTACAAATCACTGGCTGCTGGCATTCGTTAGGCAGGTGATGAGCTGTGGCTGCTCCCATCTGCGCTCCTGCCTCAGGCCCTGCTCCCTGAGCAGTGGGTGCATGGAGAGGGACTGCAGAAGGGCTGGTGGGGACCGAACCCAGCCTGTAGACAGGGACAGAATGCATTCTCTGAGAGCTGTTCTCATGTATGGAAGTCCTAGCAGCCAGGTTTGGAGCTTCAAAAGAGGAAGGCAGACCTTCGCAACCAAATTCGTTCTCTCCTGCGGATCCTCCTTCTCCTTAGTGCTGCCCTGGTGGGTGCTTGTTCCCAGCAGCCTCTCTCTAATTTGTTTTCTTAGTCTGCAGGCTGAACTGCATCACTATGCCTTGTAATTTCTTCCTCCCTCCTAGGAGGTCCCAGGCTGAGCTTTGCACACTCTGTTCAATCCCCATTGCCTGGTAGGAAGCTACGTCTCTTACACTAGTCTTTGTCCAATACTCCTAATGTTTTTCTTATCCTTTTCTCATTTATGGTACTCCTCTTGGATTGGCTTCCCATGGTATAGTTTTTCTAATTGCATTGCTTGTTTGTTACTTTCTCACTTTTTTTTTTCTTCTTCTTTCCAACATACTTTTCTGGCTCCCACCTCAACTTCCTAGAAGTGATTTATGGAGCAGCACAGTCCCTGCTTCTCCAGGGCCGCAGAGCTTCCTCTTGTTTTCTGCCTTTTTTCTTGCTGTCATTCTGGACAACAACCTGTGTATGGGAACTGCTGAGTTAGGGCCTGAACTGCTGATTGAGCACCTGGGGAAAGGGCCTGGTCAGCCCTGAGAGCACAGGTGAAGGCAATGCACTTGTGTGACTGGAGCCTGGCTCCACCTCTCTTAGACCTCATTTAAGAGCTGACTGCCCCTGGGGAAGGCTTGCTTTCTGGAGATCCCTCCTTGGTGAAGCTTTCCCCTGCAAACCTAGAATCTTCTGATATGGGTGAGCTATCTTCTTTCCTACCTTTATAGTGTCTTTCTATCATGTTAGTTCTTCTGTCATCACACCTTTGTTGTAATGTCTGTCCCATCATATTTATCTATCCAATTGCTACAGCCATGGCTTTTTCACAATCACCAATTGATGTTAATACATGCAGTTGAAATGAGATGGGTAACAAAAAAGGTCTGTTTGAAGGTAGAATTCTGTGTGAGCAGAAATCTGTAAACCTGGACATGGTTTGTGAGGACAGCATCAGCTGTCTGACAGTGGAGGTGAAGGCAAAACTTACATTTTAGACATTTGTTTGCTGCCTTCTGATTTGGGGGTTTGGAGGATTTCACCATCCATTGGGATAGGGATCAGCATCGGGATGGGATCTGCCACCCACTCAGCTCATCACTGGCATTTGAGGTATTTTGGAGGGAGTCCAAACTCAGTTTGGTACCATCAGCTGCCTCAGTTTGGCACGGTGACGTGAAGCCACAGGGATGGGGTTTGCTCTGGGGTGGGCTCCCAGCGCCCGGCTCTCCGGTGGGGATTGGCAGACTGGCATCATAATTAATTGGGGAGGTGGATCTGCTCACCCGTGGGAAGTGGTCATACTTCACAGAGTATCTTGAGGGAAGCCAATTTCCTACCCCAATACCTTCCTCTTTTCCACTTCTCTCCTTCACAGTTTGAAGACTGTAAATCACTTATTTGAAATGTATTTAAGGAGAAGAATATTTTCCCCACTTAATGCTTTGTAGCAAGTATAGTTAGGATCAGTCATGTGCTAAAGGAAGAGAAATATTCTTCTTTGATACTGTATCTTCATTTTAGGCAGTTTCCTCTTGGACTCAGTTCTTAGATGATAATTCTGAGCTCTTGGATGCTGCTCATTTTGCCACTGAAAGAAAATGCAAAACAGGATATTTTAATATTATTAATAATGAATGTTTACATAATTAGCTCAATTACTTTGTTCAGTTTGACACTTTGTAATTGTGGACCTGTCTTCCTCTCCCTTTTGAAGCAGACTGGAAGAGATGGGAAGCACAGGGTGGAGAGGCAATCCTGCAGCACAGGGCATCTCCTGCATGGTCTCTTGGTCCCCACTGCACCTGCAGCCCTTGTCCTTCCACTATGCTCTCAGAACACTTTGAACCTCACTGAAATGTGCGTCTTTGAGATGTTTTACCTCCAACAGATCCCTGAAACATATTTTCTCTGTTAAATGAAGAATATGGTTTTTATGTGTAGTTGTTAGGGTCTGGAAGAGAGTGGGTTGTCTGCTGATGTAGATTTTTTTTGTGAATGGACTCTACCTTGTAAGGGTGAATTATGCATCCAACCTTTGATTGCCTCTGACATATTTAGATTGTGGATTTTGGATGTGTGTGGTGAAGAAGAATGTTCTGCCAAGATGCTTTTTCGGCCAATAGGAAGAAGCTGGTGGGGTGGTTCTGGTGGCGCTGGAGAAAAAGCGGAGGGGTTTTTGTTGGTGCTGTCTATACTTAAAGAAAAACCAAGGGTAATTGTGCTAACATGGTGCCACTGGAGGATGGGAAAGCCGAAGGAATTATTCGCTTTCCTGTTCTATCACTGTTTGGGCTCTTGTTCCTCTGTTTCTTCAGAAAGGCCCTGCAGCTTGCAGATAACAGAAATTAAATTAGTATTGATATAACATTAGACACTCCTATTAATATTGACAGCCTGTCGATACTGTTGTGCTGCTTTTGTAATACGGGAAGTTAACGGATAATGCTTTAAATAAAAACACTAATCTTATGATTGCTGAGCGCACAGCGGGGTCTTGACTCAGCTCCTTCCAGCTCCCCACCCCGTGAGCGGCTGCCCGCAGCGCATCCCTCGGTGGCCGCTCACCACATGCTGCCCTGTCCTGTGCTCTGAGCACTGGAGATACTTGCTGCTGTCAGGCTGGTTTGCTGGGATGAAGGTGGAAAATGCCTTGGTGATGTTGGTTTGGGAAGTTTGATGCTGGAAGCCTTCGAGGATGGCTCTGAGTTGTGGTCGCAAGTGAGAAAGGAGCAAAATCTCAGTGGGACCGTGCTGTGAGATGCTTGGGGTTGAAGCATGTACTGAGGTTGGAGGGCTGCCCCAACCTATGGCTCTTGTCTGGACGTTCAGCACGTGATAGCAACTATATGTTTCTGGTAAACTTTTTCTCTTCTTAAGTCTATCATGAAAATTGCCACGATCGTCAGAGCTCAGGTTATTTGTTAAATGGTGTAAAAAATACACTTTAGACAATAATGATTACTTTGGTAAACACAGATGTCTTTGCATTATGCAGTGGGTTTTGTACGCGAATTTGTACGTGTCTGTGAGACAGAAGTTGCCATCTACTTTGAAAAATGGGAAACACGATGGTGCTAATTGCCTCCCCCTTACCCGCCCCACCTGCTGCCTGGCCGCCAGCTGCGATGCGCTGAGCAGGTTGGCACTTGCACATGTGTGCCCGCTGCACTCCTGCCTCTCTAGAGCCTATTTGGGAGGGCATTTTCAAAGGGGGGAGGGAAGGCCTTTTATCTTGCTGAAAACCATCTCCTGATGATCGGTTATTCGCTGTGTTATTAATGCTTATTTGGGCATTACTTGGAACTGCTGGATTAAACAGCGTTCCTGTTATGTATTGAATAAAATGAAATACATGTCACAACAGCAGTGCTGTGATGGTGACAACCGTCCTTGGCTGTGCATCTCATTAGAAAGGTATACATTTTTCTTTGTTGTGCATCTGTGAATGACAGAAGTTGACAAACATGTTTTAAGAAGTTGCTGTTTGGAGGAAGTTGCATTTATGGCACAGAAACCAAGAGAAAGTGGTTGTTATGAAGGTAAATAACTATTTCTTACACATGCATTTTGTAAATCGCCCTTCGCTGCTGTAGTATTTACTTCTTGCTTTATTATTGCTTATATGTTGAAGGAGATTCTCATCTGTATCACTTACTCTTATAAAGGAATCCCCGAGGATTTGGAGTTCAGTTTGCATTGAAACCTGCACTTAGAACAGGATTAAAACTCTTGTATTTCACAGGTTTAAAGACTGAATTGATTCTCCAAATGTTTCACGTTAACTCCCAGGGGACATCTGGATTTTTCCATAATGTTGTTTTTTTGGGGGCAAAGCATTATTAACTTTGGCAGAGGAAGAATACCTGGGAGGAAAGCACCAGACTGGTGAGCTGAGTGGTGAGCCTGTGCATTTTTGAGATGTGCAGTGTGTGTGTGCCGTTGAGTCGTATCAGCCTGCACTTCAGTAGGTTGTGGTTAGTGGCCCGATGTAGATTTGCCTAACTTCAGAGCAGGGCAGTGACTCTGTGGACTCTTTGGTCTGATGTGGGATGAGCTGAGGAGCAGGAGAGAGATCAAGATTTGTTTGATTTTTTTTTTTTTTAATGTTTTTTTTTCCTAAAGCTAAGAATGAAGATGCACGCCATTTTAACTAAAATGGCTTCTGCCTATTCATAATGAATCAGAAAAGAATGCCGCAGTGCTGTTTGCATGACTCCACCATCCCATAGGCGTTGCATGGGCGCCAGGCGGTGCAGCATTGACCCGCAGGAACCTGAGCTCAGAATTGAGAAACCAGCAGTAAGAGGCAAGCAAAGGCTTGTGGCAGGCGATGCAGGGCAGGCAGCAGCCCGTCCTCCCTTTCCCACCATTCTGTCTCCTGCCCTGAGTGCTGACATGGGCTCTGCTCTGCAGGGAAACCTCGCTGCTGTCTTGGGGCGCGGAGTGGTGTCTGGGCTGTGGTTTACTGTGGTTATCTTCTTCTCATCGAAACTCATTCACCTCCCAGCATCCTGAAACAGAGAACACGATCTCTGCAGAAAGTCGTCATTTGTGGAAAAGTCACCAAGTTCCCAGCTTGTGCTCACCCTTCTTTCTGAAATGGTTTTACTTTTGTTACGAGTAACACCTAAAATTGCCACTTAATCTTGCAGCGCTCTGTTAAGTCTGTACTTTTGATTGCATAGCTGGGGTGGAGTTTCCTTTGGGAATTCAAGAAGTAGGAAGTGTTGTTTGTAGGGTTTTTTTTTTGTTGTTTTTTTTTTTTTTGCTGACTGGTGCTAATGTGTAGGTGGGGATGTGCTGCTGTTTTTGTAATACTTTTATTGTTTATGGAATTGTTAGTTAATTGATGGTAACAATGCCTGGAGCCTGGGAGAGGTAGTCTTTTATGTTTGCTCAAAGAAGAACAAGTAAATAATTGTATAACTTAAAAGGAGATTTGAGATTATTCTCCAGAGTTTATTTACCTTGCACATTTGTGTCTCCTGCTTCCATACCTTGTCATCAGATATCCCCAAAGGACTTTTTTTTTTGTTTGTTTCTGACAAAATGACACATGGCTTTTAGGATGCAAGAAGGCAGAGTGGAGCCTCCCAACCTGACCCTGCAGCAGGTGCTCCAGCTAACTTTGTTTCCTGCGGGTCCTCATTGCAGTGCTCAGGTCTTGAGTTGACAGTGTTCCTTTTCTACTCGAGATAAGTCCAGTGTGATACCTAGAAGCCAGTGAGGTATTTGATGAACAACAGGGTATCTTTGAACTCCTGTTAATTGCTTCATGGTTTACTCAGGATAGAACATACTGGTAACTTCCACATTTATCCAATGAAGTAAAATTCAAACCAGCCCACAAGCTGGAGAATGTTTTTTATTTAGATGTGGTGTAGTTCCATCTGGTCCACGTTAAGGACCCCAAAAATATATGTGATTAGCTTTATAGTTCACTGCTAAAGGTAGCAAAGCTGGCTTTTAACATTTTTCAAATTTGCAGCTAGCATCTCAAAACATTTGCTGGCATTTCCTGACTGTGATTACCAACCAAAGATTTTCTTGGTCATACATTGCATAGTTTCCCTGCTTAAAATAACACTGAAGCCTCTGCTGTTCTCTTTGTAACTCTTACGCAAGCTATCCATCTCTGTCAAGAGTGGTCAGTCTCAAATCCCAGAGCTCAGTGTTAGGAAACGTCAGATAACATATAGTATTAGAGTAGCAAAATTTATGGCTATCACCAGCGCTGAGCTTGTGCTCAATAAAATGAAGCACCATGCGGTAGTAACAGTAGGAAGTGTGCGTTGTGTTGCTTTACAACAAGTAAAAAGAGGATTTAAAGCACTTGCCAAGAACCCAAAAATGCCACCGGCTGCTCTGACTCAGCAGAGGGAGCTGCCCTGTTTGGGTTCCAGGTGTCCGTCTGCTCACCTGTGTGACCCAGTGCTGAATCCCCAGCATGAGCGGATGTGAGCTGGGGGGAGGAGGAGGTGGTGCGCACTGCTGCCTTTTGGGCAGCTCTTCTGCAGCGGCTGCCAGGAGCAGCCTGAGCAGCCTCTGGGGCAGCCTCAGCCCTAATGGGATGGAGAGCCCCAGTGCAGGGCGGTCTGTGGGGTTTTGTTGCCCCTGTTTCCTTGTGAACCATGCTGTTTAGCGTTGAAATGGGGAGCAGCTGCAGGTCTGGCTGACAGCCTGCCCCGAGCAGCACCACAGGCATACTTTTCTGAAATTCAATTTTTATAACAGTTTCAGTGGCCACAAGTTTCTCTTTTGGTGCTTAGTTCCCCTTTGCCTGCTCGTCCAGCAAATCCCTGCTGTCAGCTAGCACTGAAGGTCTGGAAGAATGCCCTGCTTTCTGCAGAGACACGTGGTATTATCTTAGTGCTGCACCTTTGTGCTGCTCATTGTGCTGAGAAGACTTGGGCACACGATGTGGACGTTGCTCCCTATCCTTGCATTAACCACTGCCCATGCCACACTGTTGGCTTCTGCATGCAGTGAGCTTCCTATGGGCACCGTTCCCTCTGCCCAGGCTAAGGTGGGAGTTTTACTACTGGTGCACTGTGGGGACTCTCTACCTCGAATATGTCCAGAAGTGTGCAGCAAGAAGTGCCAAGGATTTTCAGGAGTTGAGCTGGAGGTGTTGTTTGAAGTTAACCATATTTTATTTTCTCAAACCCTTTCTTAGGACTTCATTTATACAGTGCCGTGATGGGCATGGATAAACATAGTGATCGGATTACAGTGCAAGTGGAATAGGTGGACTCATTTTCTTTTTCTTTTCTCATAATAAAAATCTCAGAAATTCAGTTGCTTATCCCATAAAATGCACATTCCTGTTACGGATTAGCCGTGTTTTAATGGGGCTGTTCCTTATACAGTAGTCCATTAGCAGAGTGTCCTTTGATTTTTATACAGCGAATGTTTACCCAACGATGCAGGGAGGCCTGGCTGCAGCTCACCCTCTCCCCAGCCCTTCAGGTGGGGCACTGGGGCCGGAGCAAAGGACCCTCTGCAGGATGGGGCATGGCTGCATGGCGGGGCGGTGATGTGCTGGGATGCTGCATTGAGGGCAGAGGGATAAGGTTTGGTTATCGCTTCCTGGCACTCTTCTATTGCCCTTTCCTGACATTATGTGGAAGGAGTGATGTGGAGGGATGAAGACATCCTCTGTCCTTCTCTACCCGCAGAGCTGAACAGCAGCTTTCTGCGCCGCTTAAAATTGTAATTTTGGATAAAAGGCTGTGTAATAACTTGAGAAATGTGTGAGAAGATCTTGTGTTAATACTGTATAAACCTTCTTTAACTTCAGGAAGCTTAAAATCAAACTTGGCAGAGCTTACAAGGGCAGCGAACGTGGAGCCACTTGACTCTGGAGAAAGGCAGCGGCGGTGCGGAGCTCTGAAGCTGTCTGGTGCGAGTGCTGCTTGGGGTGGGGAGCAGAGCCAGCAGCACTTGGCCGTGCTGAATTGCCCTACTGAAGCCAGCAGTGCATTTGTTTTTTGTTTTTTTTTTTTTAGCAATGCTACCTGAAGGGTTGGAAGTGTTTCTGAATGCATGTGAAAATGTACGTGTGACCCTACCAGCGTCTCGCATGTTCTGTGCAGAGATTTTTCTTGCCTCTCTGGGAGGATCACACAGGAGAGTTTGCAGTGCAATTTGTGTTTGCTGGGCTTCAGGAAGGCAGGTGATGTGGGATGGGCAGGGCCATCGCTGCCCCAAATGTGATTCAGATGTGTTGTGACCTCCGGGAAGTGAATCTTTAGAGCAGCTGAAGTTAGAAATCTGGGATCAGTTTGGATGTTTGAAAGTCACAGCAACAACCATTTGTAAGAGCGTATCGTGCTCACTAGTAAGACTGCATAAGGGCACAGGATGAAGCATCTGATTTTTTTATTTTTTCCCTTTTGGCATTCTGTTTGCAACAATTACATGGCTCTCTATTAACTGTGCGTGGAAGAAAGCAGTGTTATGAAATGAAGAGAGATTTCCTTCATCTGTTACTTTGTAGGTAATTTTTGTGCTTTTTCCAGTATTTAAGTACCTCTTAACTGCTTGCTGTCCATCTGTATACCATTCATAGTACTGTAAACTAGTATATGTAGCCTGACCTTGTAACTTGCTTTGTTTGTGCATCTGCCAGTGCAATATGTTGTCTTTCCTTAAAATGCAAATATGCTCCACGCAGTACAGAGCTCCTTAGTCAATAAATAAATGGAGGTAAAAAACTGTACCTAATACCCATTTAATTTAAATTCATTTTATAAACATAAAGACGCCTTTTAAGAGAAGCTTTAATTCAGACTAGCACCTTGATTTGTGGTTGCCATGGAGAATCAAATCTGTCATTTGACAAGAAAAGTCACCCATTTATGACAGCACTTTATCTTGTCTCTCCAGGGGAAGAAAATGTCAAAAGTGAGAGCAGAAAAAAATAAAGCCTTGAAACACCAGAATTTCTTGATTTCATTTTTATTATTCAGCTATCATATCCTTTCTGATAATAGCGACTTGGTGAAAATAAATAATGTTCCTACAGTAAAATCAAATATTTCCTATTGGAATGGACAGGGCTCTTTGTGATTGTCAGTGCTGTGAAGTCTGGCAAGAAATAGTGTTATTAGATAAACCCACAGTGCCCAAATCCCATTTTCTTTTCATTACAGTGTCAAAATAATTATACCTGTGTAATTTGGGTAAGAAATTGTAGAATGAGTAAAACGGTCCATTGGAAGACACTGCTTTAAGCTTGTGTTCGTTATGAGGTGGGGTTTTTACATGTTGAACAACAACAGAAAGATGAGATTTTGCACAATTTCATTTGGGAAAAAAAAAACAAAAAAATGACCAAAATTCAGGTCATGTTGGTGTTCTTTCTGTGTGGACAAGACAGCAAGAGCTGTGTGCTGTGCTCCGTGCGGGGTTCCCTCATAGGCAGCTCATACCACTGGCTTAGAGAGCAGGGGTTGGAAGCTTCGGATTCTCATGTGCACCTCTCTGAAGAGTTTCAGACATGAGACAGCATTGTTTATCATCTGAAATTTTCTGAAGTGTTTTTATTTTGTAGGGTTATGGTATGGTGAGAGTGGGGTGGTTTTGGGAGTATAATGAGCTTTCATGAGTGTTTACGCGTGTGCATTTAATCCATACAGGCACTAACTTACCCCCAGGGGACTAACACTTACTGTAACATTGCATTACTTTTTACATAAATCTAAAAGGGCTGTTTGGATAACAAGACTGAAATAATCCACTCTGTGCTTCTTTCTTGAGGCAGCGCTTTTGCCTTTCACGGCATTGGATGTGGTTTGGGAGTAATCTCGTGTCAATGAGGTGGCATGAGAATAGAAAGTCCTTCAGCGGTGTGGTGCAGTGTGGGGCTGGGGGCGGCGTGCCTGGAGATTACAGGCATGGAGAGAAAGGAAAGGGTCGAAGCCTCTTTTTCTTGAAATTGGCTCGCAGCGCAGGATCCATAGCCAAAGCTGGTTGGGATCTGCTGTGAGAAAACAGGCAGCACAATGGTTCCCTATTCCTGCTTTCATGCCGTGTCTGAAGCCAAATCCTGCTCTTAAATACTTACGTGTAACTCCGGTTCACCTCGCAAGGCGGTCGCGATGCCGGTCCGGTGGCAGGTTGTGGCAGTAAGTGCTGTGCTGCGGTTCTCTCAAAATGTGTGCTGCTGCAAATGTCACCTTACTGGGGAAATACTTACAGATTGGGGTTTTTTTTTATTGTAGGGTTGGGTTTTTTTCTTTTTTTTTTCCCATCATGTAGTAACATCGTGTCATCTAAAGTGTGTTATCATGGGCTACCAGAATGTGGTAACTTAGTTTTTTTTGTGAGACCATCTGGAATAAAAGAGGGTGAATTAAACATGCTCTCTAGGGTTATGGAATCTTAAAGATATTAAGGGGCTTGATTTCCATAATGTCTGCCTCTCCTGTTGCCCAACTGTTGATATAATCTGTTTTAAAATCGATTTGCTGTCATCGTGTAATCAAAGCCTTAATTGCATCATCATTGACTTCAGCGTTTTTTTTGCTGAAAAATTGGTGTGGTGGATAGTAAAAATACTGTGAAAAATGAGCAAGTGTTGGAAAGGATTTTGCTGGGTGTACTGTCTCTGGGAAGCGAGCTGAAATTGCCACCAGTACCAAAGTAATCCACGAGCCCCACCATTCAGTGAGAGCTTTGAAATTATTTTCCTCTGCTCACAACCTTGAGGTCTGATACCACACAGCATTTAACTCGCTGAGAGTATCCTAAGGAGTCGTACAAGATTTAGCACAGCCTTGTCAGAACTATCTTTTCAAGTATTTAGTCCTCTTCTAACTGTAACTCTTTACTTAAGGAAAAGGAGAAAGAGGGGGCTGGTAAAGCTGCTTGTTTGCTCCAAGATTGTTCCCTGCAGTACGGAATTATCTCCCATAAACTCTGTCCAAGGGAAGGCTCTATAAAGATTAAATATTTTTATGTAACAAAAAAATGTGAGCAACTTGTCTATCTTGTTTCCGATGGATGCTGTCAGAAATGGCTGATATCCTGTCCTGGAAATCACAGATGGGAACTTCATCTCGGCACGGTGCTGCAGCAGTAACAAAATGAAAGTAGCAGAGTCTCATTTACATTTCAGAAATAGTTCTCGGCAGCTTCCTGTTCAATCCAAAAGATTTTCTCCTGTACCTGCTGTTGGTTGTCACCCACATTTGAAGGGCAGTGCTTTGGGTATGACTCCTGGAGAGCTGCAGGTAGGGAGGTGCTGCTGCTCCACTGCAGTGTGCACTGCAATATCCAAAGCTCCGTCTGATGCGATTTCAACAAAGGTTAACTCCTTCCTTTTGGCTTTCGAAACTCTCTTTAGTCATAGCAACTGCAGCGTAAGCTTTTCTCAATTGATTTTTTGCTGATTTATTTAAATTGCGCTTTTGTTTTAATAACCTGCTTCTAGGTTCAGAAATGTCCTTGACTCTGAAAGTCTGGTACGTGAAATGGCAACAGTCGTGAATTTCCCATTTCTGTAATGGGGAAGTCAAAGTAAACATGTACTTTGTAAAAGAGAGTATATACTGGGTGCTAATAAGGCTGTGTATTGACTGTAAAAGCCTTTTATGGGAGTCTTTGAAAGAGAAGAAAGCGCAAATTACTGGGGAGGATGGAGAATGCTCCAGATCAGGGTAAAAATGTGATAGTTGGCAGTTTCTGTGCGTTAGCACAGCCCCTTCCCTGGAACATAAACACTGTTTGGGTGTCAGCAGAACCGAGGCACACCACCTCGTTTAGCAACACCTGGGATTTTCTCTAGTATTTAAAATGAGGCTGCTGGGAGATGGTTCCTGATCCTGAGTACATCAGCCTGCATTCCTGCAGGGTGTGAGCAGGACTGCAGTGGGAGCTTTCCTGTTGACCTGTAGACCCCACTGAGTTGAGTCTGCTCTCTGGGTCCACAGCTCTTGAGGCAGCTTCTGAGAGCCCATGGGTCCTGCCAGATCTGTTAGACTTCCCATAGAAAAACTAAGTGAGCAGAAATGACAACAGTTTGTCCCAGTGAAAAGAATTCTTCCTTTTTAATGTATGGGCTTTGCACATCCTCCATGCCCAATAGCTCTGAGCCTGCCACCTGGTTCCCATTCCTCATTTCTGCCTGCTCACCATGAGACACCTGTGTGTAGTTTTGCAGAAGTTCAGCTAGGCTTTGCAGCCACAGCTGGGGCCAGTTGGGGCCAGCCATGCAGCACAGGGGCTGGTAGCATCCCCGAAGGCTGTGAGTCATAGCAGGCTCACATTGGTTCCTTGGGTTCCTGAGTAAATCAAAACAGTAGCTAGCACCTACCTCTCATTGGACTCATCTAGTGACGTGGTTGTGATGCCCTCAAGCTTCTTTGCAAGCAGAGGTGGAAAGCCTTTCATCGAAGTCATGACTCCTGATGCTGGAGAAGCAGTCGGAGGAAATCGGTAGCTTTTCTTGAGCTATGGGTTTGGATGCTGTGTGCTAGATAAATAGTGCGTGCTGCTGAGAGTGTGGCTTTTATATGGGTAAAAAGGAATGCTACAGCTTCGATGGGAATCCCGTGGAAGAAATGTGATTGTGTAATTGAAGACTTTATCATACTATTCATTGCAAAGGTGCAAATCCAGATTGCATGTGCTAGATGTTCATGTTGCCAGCTTTGTTGCCTAGATTTTTAGAATCTTAACATTATTTTAATATAGCTTTGGATGTAATTCTGTAAAGGATGTGCAGCAATATGTTAACATGCTGTGCCATCCTACATTTAGAACTTGTAATAAGTATTTCTTTCCCTTTTATTGTCTTTGCAAAAAAAAAAGAAAGAAAAAAAAGAAAGAAAAGAGAAAAAGAAAAAGTTGCTTTTAACGCTGCATTTGTATTGTGTTGCACATATTTGATTCTGGGTCCCATGTCCCAGGGTTATGGTGGGATGTGTGCTCCAGGGGCTGCTCTCAGTGCAGGGCTTGGCGTGGGGAGCAGGGCTGGGAGCAGGAGGTGCTGAGGGCATCAGTCAGACTTTTGCAGCTAAAATAGCAGAAATATTTATATTTGCTGTGGGCAGGAGTACACAGGAGCAGATATTTTTGTCTGTGTTTTAGGCCAGTCCTTTCCAGAGGGAGAGCTTCATCAGTTCGTTGTCTAAGGAGAACAGCAGTTCTCATTCAGTGTGAGAAGAAGTTTTTACAGGGATTTTTCAGTATTTTGAAAAGATTATATGCATGGAATCAACTGTGATTTGGTTTTCTGGTTTTTTTTTTGTTTTTTGTTATCCTTGCTTTTTTCCCCAGTTGCTGGATATAGCTGCACTAGTTTTGTCCAGACGGAGCTGAAGGCAGAAAGAAGTGTAGAAGTCTTTCCAGTTTCAATGACTAAATACTCTGGTTCAGGTGCACCCCTGCTGAAGAGATTGATCCCATTAGTGGTTTCAGGATGAAATCTCCCTATATAAACGAGATAATCTCTACAGATAGGTTTTGCAGCTATGAAGCACGTGTTGGGGTGTTCCTGGGGTGCCAGCACATGGCCCTGTTACCTCTCCTTACCTCTGTTCCCACTCTGCCAGCTGGATGTGAGCCACTACTGAGGACTGAGCAATCCTGATCTTACCATTCCTAACCAACTGCTTAGTGATCCTGATTGAACAAGTAGGGAAGTGGCTGCTTTCACGGGTGATGAGGGAGAACTTGCTCCCGTAAAGCTTGCTGATGCCTCTGTGGGGCAGCACCGAGCCCGTGCTGCTCCCAGCTCCCTTGTGCTCTTTTCCACGAGAGACAGAATGTAATTATCGAGGATAAGGTCCTCCAGAGCAGGCCTTTAAAAGTCCTATATAAAGATGCTGGTCTTAAGTAATTCAATATTTCAACTGCACTGTGCTTGATTGATTGATTGATTAATGGAGGAGTTCGTGTAATTAATCCAGGCCTTCACTAAGTCACATGTGTTCCAGTAAAGACTGCGATCGGGGCGATAAATGGGTGGCTGGGAGCCTGGCCCTGCACCTGCATCTCTTTGGCTTTGCAGCAGAGCAATGGGGCAAAGTCACTATGAGCATCACAGCTGTCCTGGGCTGCGTGCTGGATGATTCTCCCTTGCTTTTCTGTCTGTGGTGCCTTCTTGCGTTTTCTTTGCTCTTCGTTGGCTGAAGATGGCCTTGATCAGGAGTTGAGGTCCCAAAAAAGAGGATGTAAATGTGTAAGCAGAGGAGGACTATGGGCACTGGGCCACTGTGGGGCACTGGTGTGCCTACAGCCCTGTTCTCCTCTCCTGCAGAAGCATCAGCCTTGTGTTGAGTGATGCCTTGGGTGACTTGCATGGGGAATGGGGCCACTGCAGTGACAGCGTTCCTGACAACCTGAGTTCCCATGTAAACCTTTCCAAATCTGTCCTTGTACCTGCCCAGCCTAAATAAATGTTGGGGTTGATTGGCCCTCTACAAACCCTTGTAGGAACAGGAACTGAAAAGCTTTGTCTCATGTGTTCCGTCTCAATGTCTGGCTTGGACCAGAGAAGTGGCGGTCCCGTTTCCAGATTTCTGTCCAGGCTTTGTCCAAGTAGCTGTAGAAATAGATTAATGGATGTATGGTGCACACATGGCAATCCATGCCACTATTGAATGAGGGCTCTCAGAAGCACGGCTGGATTCGTTTCCGCGTGGCCAATGCAGAGCCAATTGCACAGCAGCTGAGTGTGCTTTTTTCTTTTTTTTTTTTTGAAGAGGGAACGAGGACTTGATTTGTAGAGGAGCAGTTTTGTGGTGCTGCGATAGGTCGGCGGTTTGTTATGTGGTTAGCTTGGTTCTCAGGCCTGCGTATTGAAAGGTAATGGGGTTCATCTCCAGGAGAGCTTTTCTCGGCAGGATGTCTAACTGCGCTGCCTCTGTTTTCTCCTTTACTAGCCTTACAGAATTTAGTCACAGGAGAATATTTGATGAATAACCTTTGATAAAAGGCTTTTTTTTTCTCTCTCTCTCTTTTGGTTTTGGTCACTGCTGTAATACTGTGAAATGCTGACGGAAAGCTGAGTGAAAATTCTGAACGCTGATGCGCCGGGCGATCCGTTAACCATCGCGTCGTGCTGCCGGTGCCCCCGGCTGAGTCTTGTGATCAGAGCAGTGCTGCTGCTGCTGCTGCTTTCAGGGCTTTGGGTGAATTTGCTGCTGCCAAGCTGGGCAGGGTGTGAGTGTGGACCTTTATCCTTCGGGCTGCAGTTCTTCCCTCTTCCCAGCCCGGGAGGAGCCTCTTGACACCAGCTCCACGAGTGCCAGATCGCAGTCCCGCTCTGCGTGATGCTATCTTTCTGCAGCCACGCTGCACAGGAGCTATCGCTAGCAGGAGTTTTTAAGCTATTGGATTTTGAGTCGTTGCATTGTTCATCTGATTAAATTGTATTTAATTAGCTTTGTGTTTCATCCTTTTGTTTCAGCGCGAAGATTATGGAGGGGGGAAGAGAAGATAAAAATGGTCTAAATGAAGCTTCGTTGTTTAAAACTCGTATAAAAACTCTGTAAGATGCCTTTTATTCTCCAGCCCTTTATCTTCCCTCACAAGCTTTCTGAGAATGAGTAGTGCATGTTGAGGTTTATCTTTGCTTTTATGTGCAGTAGCCACATGCTTAACATTGAGCGCGTTTGAGTTGCATTTCATAGGGCTTTCGCAATCCTTTTATAAAGGGACTGATCTGCTAACATCACCCTCTTTAGATCTAGCAGGCAGGATGTTCTGCCATACAATGAAGTGTTCACAGCCTCTCTTGCCAGACCAGTAAGTGAATGATTTCAAGCCTGGTGGGCAATACTTGTGTCCATGCGTAACACAGACAGACCACAGTAGTAGGCAGCTGCATGTAATTTTGAACTCCACTCATTGAACTGTAATAAAACAATATAAGCACTGCTTGGGGGAAAGATTGGATGCAGTTATCCTTACACAGGGCTCGGGCATATGAAAGCAGTGCTGGCTGACAAGAGGATTTTGAGATTTGATTTTGATTGAATTGCAGAATTGAACAGGCCAGGAATGTCAGTGGAAGGCTAAATGCCTGTAGTGCCGTAAAGTTTTATTCATGTGAGGCTTTCCAATATAAAGTAGATGGATTATTGGAAAAGGTGTCAAGGGACATGAAATAGAAGTGCCCAAAACATAAAATGTGGGTATAGGGATAAAATTACTTCTTGCTTAGTATATAATGAGCTCACAAAAATGTTGTGGGTAGTTGTTTGTTTATTTTTCAACCTTTTTAAAGCTAATTCATCGCACAGCATAAAACACAGCCTTCCTTTCTAACTTCAGATCTGCCTGTGGCTGCAATTCATATTGCATTTAAAAACACGAAACAAAAAATGGAATGCTGTGTTTTCTTCGATTTAAGAAAATAGAAAAGGGGTCTCATTTTAAAAAAAAAAAAAAAAAAAAAAAAAAAGGAAAGGAGAGAAAAAAATAGTTCACAGGATATGAACACTCAGCAGACACTGAAAACTATTATGCTCAAAAACAAGAGCGGGATGTGTATTCACATACCACAACACACTGACTTATTTCATAGCTCAGTAATGCATACGTAATTAGAGCCAAATTTGCATAGGACAGCTGATATCCAAATTTGTACGGCATTAGAGACAGCTTCACTCATTTGCAGTGAGCTCTGAACAGTAAATAAAGTTGCACAGAAGACTGTATATGGGCTGGCAGAAGCGCGCTGTGTTTTTGTGCCCTAATTCTTTACCCATGTACAGACTTCTGTCTCAGTTAACATTTTCCCTTAAACATACACTAAATCACGTATATTATGATTGCAGGAAAATAACCATAGCTTAATTCTTCACCCATTCACTTGGAATTATAAAATAAACGGAAAAATGGCCTTCTTGTAATAAGTTGCTTTTTTTTTTTTCTGCTTCAAATTGCTTTTTTTTTTTTTTTTTTTTTTTTTTTTTGGAGAAGGATTTGTGCTGTTAATCTGCCTTTAACCGAGGCCGTGAATCCCGTTGTGTATGTGTGCCTTACAGGGAGGCGGTGTGCGCTGAGCATGGGGCTGTCAAATTGGGATCTCCGATTACCATAAAGTGTAAACTTATGAAATAGCCTTCAAAGGTGTGCAGAACAGCAGATATTTATATTCTCGGGCCGAACTGCCTGTGCTCAGTATTATTCTTCCATTTCAGCCCCTCCTGGTTGAGCTCACATGGATGTTTAGATAGTGTTTATGTGTAATTGTAATTCTTCTTGAAGCCCAAAGGAAACACCCAAACGGCCGTTCCTCGCTGGGCAGACTTTAATTATTGTTTTTGAAATCCTCTATTGAAAGGCTGGATTTGCAAATCCTTCAGGAAAGAAATGCCACATTCAGTGTTGGTGGTAACACTCCGGGGATTTGTTAAACTTTTATTTACCACATGTTCTGTGAAACGTTCCTTTGCGATATTTCAGGGCTGTTGTTGTTGTTGTTATTATTTAGGTTTGCCAAAAGTAAATGGATTGAGTGTTTGCCTGTTGGAATAGCAGTTTATTTCTGGTGAGTTTCTTTGAAGGAAAAAGATTAAAAAAAAAAAAAGTTCTTCTTCCCCCACTGCAGGATTCATAGCAGCTTTAGTCCTTGAATTATGTGTGGTAGAGATGCTGCGGTCAATGGAGTGAATTTCTATTCTTTCTCCCCCCTCCCCTTTTTCCCCCCACCAGCTTATTTTTTTGTCACGGGGATTCAGGCGAGCTGCAGTGCAAGGAGCAGATCTGTGAGCACGTGGGACGGAGGGATGTGGGGTGCAGGTGCTGCGGCCGTTCCGAGCAGATGAAGGAGAGGGCAAAGCCATTGGTGCACCCAGGGGACCCAGCAGGGCAAACCCCGGCCCTTAGGTGAGGTATTTCACATGTGAGCAGGCACTGGGACAGCTGGCTGCCTCGGCTCCTCAGCAGGAGAGCAGCAGTGTTGCCACTTCTGTCTGTTCACTCATGAACTGCCGCTAATGCAGCGAGGTGCACACACAGCTCTGGGTGCTGCTGGGTGCTCAGGCAGCTCCTGCAGGCTCTTCAGACCGTTTCCCAAGTTTTAGTAGCTGCTTGCAGTTTAAAAAAGACTTGTCGTTTTGTCTGTTGACTCATAAAGTCAATCAAATAGGGAAAAAAAGTGATTTTTCAGCTCAAAATTGAGGCAGTTGGAGGTTTTTTGGACCTGCAATTGAACAGAATTGAACAGAACAGAACAAATGATTTTTAGACAGCTCTTAAAAATGACTTTATGGAGAGGCTGCGAAGTTTTGTTTAAAAATCTTTTTAAAGCAGTTTCACAATGGTAATTCTTGTTTTAATGTATCAGTTTTTCTTTTGACGTTTGAAAGAAGATTGTTGCAGGCCCCTAAGTCAGTTGGCTGGTTCAGTATGGCTGTGCTGGAACTGCTGGGCTTCAGCTGCTGCTGACCTCTCCTGTAGATGAAGAGTTTGATTTCGATTCCCCCTGAGATAGGAACAGTTAAAGGAATCCCTCTGCCGATTCCATTAAAGGCTGAGTAAGTAGCGCGGAGATGGAAAGACAGGAAACCTTGTTCTCCTTTTCCAGTCTGTGAATTAAATAAAGGTGTGAGAGAGTGAGCTCCAGTACCACGGAGTTCCTGATGAACTGAGTGTTCTTGCAGCAGATCGTGTTCGGTAAATATTGTACATGTATAAATGTATAAACTTGCTACGTATCCAGCACTATAAGGAACTTGCATTTAGCTAATAGAAATGTTTTCGCATGTTTTGCCGCAGTTCCGTTTTTCAGCTGATGAAAAGTGATACAAATAACGAAATTACCAACTAATTAAAATACTGATTTCTAACAAAGTCAAAACCTCACACTTAGGGGAACGAGCGAATGAAAGTGCTTAGCAGGAGTTAAACTCGGTGGAAGGATCTATTTTGTGAAGTTGCTAAGCAATTAGAATCAGTCTCTCTTTACAAAAATAAACATAAAAGTATAAATGTAAAATAAGATTAAAATCAGTGATTTAAACCATGTTTCCTGCTTTCTGATATAAGCCTTGATTAAAATCAGTGATTGAGATCGCTTTGATTCATATCGAGCTCACGCTCGGTTGGATCAGCTTGTGGTCACAGATGTCCCCTCTGCAGATAAAGGAGGCCCGAGGTGTCCCCTTTGGTCACACTGCCCTGCCTGTGACAGAGCACTGTGCTTGTTGACATAGGCAGGGTGCTGCTGCTCCCTGCATCCTGCACTTTGCCTGGGGAAGGTTCTGTTGAAGCTCAAGGGCTGCTCACAGGTGGAGCATCCCTGAGCCCCATGTGAGGCAGCATTCAGATGGGCCTTCCTTGTTGAAATGAGGCAATCTTTAAGATCCTTCCAACCCAAGCCACTCTCTGAAGTGTAGTGTGAAGCCCTGACCTTCCCATTGGGTTTCCTGCCAGGCATCCTGCAGGGGAGGCAGGAAGATGATGACCTTGTCTGCACAAACTCTGATGAAGAGCACAATAGGATGTGGGCTCTTTTTGGCCTGAGCTTCTCAGGTGGTTCATTACTGAAGCCCTGTCCTGGTGTCTGGTGGTGGGGAGCGCGTTGCGCGGTGATGTAGATCACAGCTTCCCATGACAGGGTCTGGATGTTAAAGAAACCCAACATAAACCTCGATGCGCTGTGGGTCGGAGAGGCCAAGTAGAGTGGATTGCATTCAGGTTGGACATAAATTATTTAAAATGCCCATAAAGAAGAGTCGGTGGCTCTTGTGTTGGGATGAGTCGGTGTGAGGCTGTGTGCTGTAATTGTTTCCATAGGGTGGCCTTTTTCAACACACAGTGGAAATCCTTCAAAACGTGCGCGAGTTGAGGGAAGCACGTGGAATTTATTGCCATAACGTTTCTCATTGGAAGTTCTCAAATCATGAGCTTGAGTTAGCTCTCTCTGCCTGTATTTCAGACCACGCCTGAGCCTTTTATGGAGCACAGTTAGCATCCTGTTGGCAGCAAAACACCCAAGCTGAGAGGCTTGGGCAGGCGGGGCCCTTCCATCGGTGCTGGGTAAACTCAGCTCTCCTGGAAGCAGATGTTTGAGTGTGGAGTGTGCCACGTGCTTCTGGAGACAGAAAGGCAGATTTTTTCTTATATTTAGGGTTAACTAGCACTGGACTGATCTTATATCTTGACAGTATTTAGACCATACGACTCATTAATCTTCACGTTTATTAGCATATGATGTTAATGTCAGTATGTGTATTTTAACACAGTCGGGTTTTCTAAGTGGGTTTTCTGATGCTTAATCCTTGCTAATTTATTCTTCTTACATTCTGAATGTAGTGACTAACTTGAGAGAAATCAGATGAGGCAGGTCAGATTTGTAGCTGGTATGAAGTGACACTGTTCCTTGGTTCTGGGAATCGAGGCAGTAATGTCTGCCACTTAGCTTAACCTGTTAATGACTTGTAACTATGTTTGGGAAAAAAGCACCGATACGTTCATGCCTGTAATGTGCTGCAGCAGGAAGCATCCAGGGAAATGCTCAGAGATGTGGTGAGTGAGGGCTGGGTGTGTATATAGGACTGAAGCTGTGTAGACTGTAGGATACCATGACCTAGGATGGAGTGTCAGGGAAACTTATTTTATAGAGCTATGCTATGATTTTTTTTTTTAAGTGGAAGCCCTGGAATGCTGGGAATGTTAGTGCAGCCATTAAGGTATCGACAGCTGATACAGGTTTGCTCTAAAAAGCTGACTATTGCTTGGCAGGGAGGATGAGTGCTGTTTGAAGTTTTCTGGTATGTGTGGATACGTGCATAAAACAAACAGAGGTGTTGAGCAGGTCAGAAGAGCACACGAGATTGTTCTCACCTATCAGGACGTGAACCATACAAACCATGTTTTGGGATGCATCTTCTAGAAGATGCTCAGCTGAGCTGTGATGTGTGCTGGGGTTCCCACCTTTCAAGCAGGGGGTGCTGCGTGCTCGACCATGCCTGGAAATCATGTTCCAGTGGTGCCTGGTTGGGCTGCCAGGGCCTGGAGGCCTTGGCTGACATCTGTTGGTTGGCTTTCGGGCCTCATGAATGTGGGGTGTTTTCCTTGCAGAGCGCTTTGTGTGGTTTGGTCGCAGCAAGGAGCTGCCTCCTAACCGTTGGGATATTTTCGTTGTGATACCCGTTATGTCCCGGATTGTGGGTTTTGTTGGTTGGTTTAAAGTTCAAAATGAAACTGGGCAGTGCTGTGGAGTGCTGAGTTCCCAGCTGCTGCAAGATGTAAAACGTGCGCGCCTCATCAAAGCGTTAACTTTATTGTGGTTGCTTAGGAGGCAGGCCACTAGGTAATTCGTGCACGCCGGGTGAAGGATGGGCTGGGTGTGTGTGGGCTGTGAGTGATTCTGGCATTCACTCCTTGCTTTTGAAGAACATGGAGCCCACTTTGGTTCCAAGTTCAGAAATAATGCATTTTGGAGTAAATAACCACAGTAAATACAGACATCACTTGAAGAACACTAAGAAAGCAAACCACAGCAGGTAAACGTTTGAAAAGGCAATGCGGAATTTTAAATACTTGAGATTTTATCTTGAAGAGTTATCTTTAGTAAAAATAAACGTTCTCTTGGAATCAGTGAGACAGGACCCGTGGCACTGCACTGGCTGTGGGAAGCTCCGTGCTCTGGGGGGCTGTGCAAAGAGCTTGGGGTGGGCTGAGAGCCCCCAGCATGTGCCTGCAGGGCTGGCGCTGGTTCATTGGCTGAGGCAAACAGGACAGAAAGCTGCAGCTGAGTAAGGCCCTGGCTGGAATAAAACTTCTTTTGAAAAAAAATATGTATATAAATAAAAAAATCCAACTTCCCCTTTGTGATTTATGGTCCCTCTAACAATGCCACTTTCTCAGAGCCATGCATCATACGCAAACAATGGGCCGCATAGAAAAGCGCGTTCCCCGGAGTATTACCAAAAATGTAATTTTGTCTTTAAATTCTTAAGGGTGAATTGCAAGAACGTGACTTCATAGGAACCTTTGAGACATTACAGCTTTTAATAATACTTTGCAGCTACATGCAGCACTTCAATTTTACTTTTATTAATTAAATTGCTGCGTGCGTGTGCAGCAGGGAGGGGATCCCGGCAGCCCCACCTGGGCGCCCCTGCCTGCCAAGGGCTTTCCTCCCCTGCCGAGCTCTGCTTAGGCTCTCTTTGATGGAGCTCAGTGCATTCTCCCCTGGTTTCCATCCCCTGGGACTGCCCTGTATTACTGGTGCCCGCAAGAGGGTGCGCACGAGAGGCAGCTCCTCGCAGCCTTCTGTTCTCCATCCGCTTTGTGGGCACCAAACCATCCCCGCCCCACACAGGGCTGTCTGCAGGTACCCAGCAGCTCTGCCTGCGTTCTCCTGCCCGGCATTGCTATCCTCTTGAATCTTTGATCTTTCCAGGTTTATATAAATGTTTTCGTAAGTTTTCAGCAAAATTGAGGTCAAACTTATTTCATCCCATAACCCCTTTGCATCTCTGCTCCAGCTACACTATTTTTTTTTAATGGCCACATCTCGCATTATGTAAAACAGAGGTGAAGAAACATCTTCAGCAAATCTCGGTTGCCTTTCTGTCTGCAGCAGCAGGGTTTGAATCTGCCTGCTTATCTAATAAAGGGTAGGAGCTGCACTTTTTACAGCTTTTTTTTTTTTTTTTTTTTTTTTTTTTTGTAATGCAGTTTGTGGGCTTGCCCATAATAATACAATTATGAAGGTTAACAGGAAAAAACTGGGTCCAGGAGTGATTCCAGGCAGCTGGCACTGCCGACGAATTGGAAGCGCACCACCAATGAAAACTGCAGTGAAAAGCAAATTAAACCTCATATCTGCCATCTCACTCGCTTTTCTCTGCTTTCCTGTTTGGACTTGAAAGGTGATTGGAGCCAAGGCAGTGACAGTTGACGGAAGTGCTGCAAGGAGAGAGTATTTATTTACAGTGAATCGTGGTGATGCTTGTTCAGGATGCGGTTTCACGCAGGATGTTCTGTCCCCACCCCCGGTTTGATCATTTCTCCAAAAAAAAAAAAAAAAAAAGGCAGAAAAAAAAAAAAAGTTCCTTGATTGTTTAAGGCTATAGTTAATGCTTGGAGCAACACTGTGCAGCGTGCCAGTGCGTGGAGCACTCGTTAAGGCTGCGTGCTGGGGAGTTCCTGTGCTGGGCACAGGCAGCTCAGTGGCAGCTCATTCCCACTTGTGTTTGCATTTGGTGTCAGCTGCATGCACTTACATGGGCAGGGGCTGCCAACTATGGCAAAAATACTTAGTATTTTTGGGGATGGGGGGAGCAGAAGGGATAGGTTCAGCATATTTGGCTGTGGAGTTTCCCCTGCTCTGGCTGTAATCAAGGCATTCCCATGAGTGTGTGCTGGCAGCGTAATGCTTTAGAGGTCCTCATTGCAGGGGGTGATGCTGGGGCAGGTCCCTCTGCATCCATGGGAACCCATGGCTGAAGGGGCTCCCCAGCCCGTGCAGAACAGCCATGCTCTGCAGCCCCCGTTCCTCCCGCTGCCCTATCAGCCCCAGCCACCGCTTCGCTTCGCACAGCTCCTGACAAGCAGGCAGAGATAGTAACTCCTGTTACTGCCAGACGGGGCCGGTGATTAGATAGGAGAGTTTCTCTATCTCGTTTTCTTCTAGATAGAGTATATGGCTTACAGACGTGCTCTAGCTTATATGTTTTCCTTCACGGGCGCTGAGCGGGGAAGCTATTGGAAATCTGAGGGATGAGGGAGGACTGAATATGGGTTTTTTATTTATTTACTTTGACTTTTTCTTTTAAACTACTTTGAAGAAGTACATTTTCACTGGTTTTTCTGTCTGAAAGAAGGCATCTAATGGCTTTTTTTTTTTTTTTTTTTTTTTCCACTCAAAGCTTTTAATTACATCATTGCCATCATTGGGCCCTTTCTACAACTCCCACATTGTTCAGTAGACACAGTGAAATGTTTTTAGGAACCTATAAAAGTCAGTAATTTGCATCCAGAGGCCGTGGTTGTAGTCAGCACTCAGGCAACCGAAACAGCTGCCTGGGTAACTTTATGGCCTGTACATGTGCTGCATCGCCGAGTGTGCTGCAGAACGGAGCACAGCCACCGCTTCCCTGCGCCTCCCCCAATTGCACTGCGGGCTGCAGTCAAGGAAGGGATGCAGTAGTGAAGATGTTGGGGCTGCAGGCTGGGAATCGAGCACCCCAGGGGTGTGCTGGGGCTGGGACCCTCACCTTGCTCTGTGTTGTCTTTTCACGGTGTTACACGCTCATGGAAGGCTTCTGAGCTGCTTTCTGTGTTGGCTTCCCTTAAATTATGACATATTTTTGGAGGTGAGCTTAGAAGTGCGCTGTGTCTTTCTCAGTGCGAAGTGCAGCCCTGCTGAGTGGTTTTTGTAGCGGTGACAAGTGAGCTGGTATGAGGCATCGGGGGCTCCCCCTAAAACCAGCCATTTCCGAGGTAGCGAGCACCTCGTGTTGAAGAAACGTGATAAGTTCTAGGATGGGTTTTGCAAAATTGCTTAAGAGACTTTCGTATCAGTATAAACTTGGGCAATCAAAACATTTTAAGTAGCTTTGAAAACGTCACTGTGGAGCGTCCTGCCCGTGGCTGGTCTGGTTGAATAAAACTGACTGAGGTGCTCATGAGGCGATAAAACAGTCTCTTTTTAAAGGTGATAGGGTGGCTAAGGTTTGGTATTTATCATGCAGAAGGACTGAAAAATGAATTGAGTCTGATTTTTAGGAGGGTAGTCCTAGTTCTCACTAGCCTGAGTTAAATTGTGGACTTTCCAGAGACAAATGATTTACATGCATTTTAATATAAGACTCTGAGTCTTTTCAGCCGGGATCGCACCATCCCCATTTGTTTCCGTTAGGGCTGCATATGCTACGTTTCTACACCGCCCTATTTTTTGCCCATTTGAAGCATAAAGCTCCAATCCTGGAGTGAGAAATAACCCTGAGGATGCTGCAGGCTGCATGTGCCTGCCGCTTGGGTCTTCTGTTCTCAACACCTCCCAGATTCACCTCTTTCTGCCTCTGAATGTTACATCAGCATCAACAGAAGAATAAAGCCTGGTGCATGCATTGGGAAGCAAGGCATCTGTTGTCACATGGTGGGCTTTGGCTCTTTTGCCCAGAGAGGCTGTGGATGCCCCGTCCTTGGAGGTGTTCAAGGCCAGGTTGGATGGGGCGCTGGGCAGCCTGGTCTGGTATGAAATGTGGAGGTTGGTGGCCCTGCATGTGGCAGGGGGTTGGAGATTCATGATCCTTGAGGTCCCTTCCAACCCTGGCCATTCTGTGTCATTCTGTCTGTGTCTTTAGTGCTCACCGATGCCAACAGGGAAGTTGGTTTGTCTGAGTGGGAAGGTACGGCCTGGGTGACCATCCCTGTGCTGGGGCAGGGTGCTGGGAGGGGTGGGGAGGCAGCATTCCCTCTGGGCTCACGGAGCTGTCTGCAGTCAGAAATGCGCCCTACTCATCCGTAACCAGCCGCGTCGTGCCGAAACTCGCTCCTGAGAGCTGGGCCAGATGAGCTGGCAGTGATTGACAGTGCCTTCTCCTGCCCCGCAGCCCCCGTCAGGCTGTTTTTCATGGCCTCCAGTGTTTGCCTAGGTGGTTCCCAGCCAAGACAGGAAACTATTTGACTTACGGTGGTAGAGAGCTCCTCTCATGGTATTTACAGATAAAAGGGGAGGAGTTGAAAACCTTCGTCCACGTTCAGCCCAATCTGATAACCTCCAGGGATTTTGTTAGTTCAAAGAAATTTTGGATAGCAAGCCAGTGTGCTTAACTGGAGCTGAAGCCGTAACCCTTGGAGGCATCCCATCCTTAGAAAAACCTTCAAATAACAAATGCTGCTTGTAACTTTTTTGTTTTTTTTTTTTTCTTCTCCTTCCTTTAATGTTTGAAACCCACTAGACCGTTCTAAACTTCTACACTTAGGTAAGAATACATCCCTGACCTTTAAAATTGTGTCTCTTGTAAGTGTTTATGGCACAGTGTTTATGATTTTGTTCAACAGACTGTCTGTGAGGTGGGAATTGTGAGCGGCTAAAAATAAGAAAGGTGAATTATATTTGGTATCTAGATGGTACAGTGTGGTTGCTAGGAATAGATTAGCAAAGCAGTAGTAAAATGAGTGCTTCCTAGGACAGTTACCTCAGTTATCAGCTAGTTTGGTGCTGTGTCCTCTTGTTGGCTGAGCTCCCAAAGGCCTCTCTGGGTTGGAGATGGAACTGGCTACAGCACTCAACAGAAGAGATGCTGTGTGATCTCTGGTTTTCAGACCTTTTGTTTTTCCTTATTTCCTGCTTTGGGGCCAGACAGTTATGTACACCGGGAAGGCTGCTGTGCCTTGGTGGAGTGTGGATCTGGGTGCTCTAAAACATCCTCATCTGCCTCTGAATCCAGAGCGAGTCTCTGTGCAGTCCTTCCTCCTCACTCTTAACCCTCTTTTTTTTTTTTTTTTTTTTCCTTTTTTTTTTCCCTCCTTGATTTTTGCTTGGTTCCCCTTCCTGCTGGCTGTTAGAGACCTGGGGCAGGACGTGGCTGTGCTGGGCACCATGAAGGGGACTGGTAGGACCAGGAGTGCAGTGCCAGGTTCCCAGCTTCCTTCTGGATGCTCTTTGCAAGCCTAGAGCTACCTTCCACGTTAAATAGGCAGATTCACTTGCTGATTAAAAAGCATTGTTAATTTAGAAGGAAGGCCACATTCTTTCTCAACACCATCATTAATTAAAGACTAGGAAATTGCCAATTCACCCAACATTCACATCCTTAGCAGCCTGTGCTCACGTAATTTATTGCCCAAGTATCTTAATGCCCAACTGCATGCTGAGGCCCGTGCACAAAACCTTGACTCCAATCTCATGCATTTTTCCTATGCATAATTAAGATGATTGCCTCTTAAAACCTTGAGTATTTTTGGTAAAACACCTTTGTTTTTCTGAGGTTGGGTTTCAGATTGTGCCCAAACATGGGCACTGATTGTGGACGCAGTTTTATGAAACCGCGTCTAATCCTGTGTGCACAGGAGTGAATCATAACCCCAGATGAAAAGAGCTCCTTCGGGGCTCTGGGAGGAGAACAAACCATGGCACCCAGCACTCCTTGAGGTTGTACAATTATAAACTGTCTCAGGTTGAACAGAGAACAGAGCATTATGCTGGTAAGAGTAATGTAAGTATGCAAAATCCACTTACAGCTTAGACGCATCATTCATGAGTTACACCGTGGCTCCTAACTCATGGCAGCGATGAGTGTCTGGCAATCCCCACCATCTGGTGAACTCTGATGTGTATTTGAACAGCACGCTGTGTTAGTGTGCCTATATACAAGACATATTCACACACAACATATAGTGGCAGGGGAAAGAGAGAGGAATTATGTTTCAGCTGTGAATGACTTATATTTACTCGAGCAGCAAAGAAATAGCTGATAGCTCACGAGTGATCAAAGCTGGTGGTGAGTTATCGAGGTCTTTCCTCACTGTGAGGAAGATATAGCACATTTCAACCTGCTGTATATCCTTTTAGTCCAACACACACATTTTAATACTTATTTTTATTTTGGCTTAGAGGCTTTTCTCCTTTGCCCAGCAAGAGATTTTTTTATTATTATTTTTTTTTTGCAGTCTCTCCTTCTCTGTCTGATGCCGATGCCAGAGACAGAGCAGATTGGGAAGCCTTTGAACACATTACTAGTTGAACTCAGATGAGATTTTTTGTATTGCTTGGTTGCAGGCTCCTGTGATGAGCATAAGGAATGCAGTTTTGATTGACATTATATACTCTTAAAGCAAAAGTGATCTATCAGCATTCAGGCGCCCACAGCTTGTTTTTCTCTTTTATGACAGAGAATAGCTATGTTGCAGTTGTGCTGCAGCGATGAAGGTTGCGTTGCAGTTTCTCTTTGAATCCTCTGATGGAGGAGGTAGCGAGGGGTGAGTCAAATCTGGGCCATTTTAGGTCACTCCTAACAAGCCGGGCTTGAGGATCTTCTCGGTTTCGGTTGCTCTGACTGTTTTGTGTTCAGCCAGAACTTCCTTTGGTAGACCGGCATTCTCATTCCAGTACAGAATATTTGTATAGATGACACAACCTCATTGTCTTCAGCTCCGGTCACTTTAAAGTGAGTTTTTACAGTTAAAACACCCGCGATCTTATACCACAAAGAGAACTGGCTTGGAGAGAAAATGCAGTATATCCTCAGCCTTAGTCTGGGTGTGAAGCACCTCCTCTCCTCTTTCCTCCTTGTGCGCAGCCAAATGTGAAACCTCTTCAAAATCAGTTGCTCTCCAAATGAGTTATTGTTTGGCCTATGGTCTCTAGAGGAGATAGGTGAGCATCCTCTGAAAGGAAATGCAGTTCTGCAAGTTCACCTTCAAACAGGGGAGTGTCAGGTGGTGTTTCTCATGCAGCTGATGTGTGTAGAACCAGGCAGGTAGCTGGCCTTCCTTTCCGTGCCTGTGGGGTGGGTGCAGTGCTCCTTACTGCCCTCACTGCATTGGTGCCAGTGTGCATCGATACATCTCCTGGGACATGGGAATGCGAAAGAGCCTTCAGATTAAACAGATTTGTTATTAGAGGCTTTGTAACCATTTGTAAACCATTTGAATCTCGCATAACCTTGGAGGAAGAGTGCTGAGATGCAACTGTTACAGCAGTTTTAAGAAACTATAGAATGCAAAAGGTCTTTAAGAGTCAGATGATGCTGAGCATCCTTGCAACTTTTTGGTGCCACCTTTTCCACCTAGCAAAGCTTCTTACGGGGTAGATGTGCAACCATGGCATGCAGTCAGTCCATCTGGCAGTGACTGCTTAAGGGAGATCCAGTGATGAGCTGGGGAGGAATCTGAGGGTTCCCAGGGTGGGTTGCCCTGACCCAGCTGACAGTGAGTCAGGGGAACTTGCCCCATGTGGGGCTAGCTGGGGTTCTATCTTGCCCCAGATGCAAGTTTTGGAGATGTTCAAGAAGCAGTAGTCAGAAGAATTTTAACAGGTTTTTTTTTTTTCTAGAGATGTAGGTATGTGGGATGCTGACAGTACATGCCAGGTTTTGGAGCTCAAAATGAATGATTAAATAATTTGTAATTAATGTAGTGAGTGGGAAAATAAACATCTGAAGATGGTAATTTTCAGGAAGTGTTTTTAAGACCTTCAGTGTTACATTTTCCATTTATTTAGGCAGACTTGGCTAATTGTTACAGAAGGAAAAAAGTTGCATTTTCGTGGGCAGCAAATGCCTCTGTGCTGGGCATGTCCCCAGTTATGTAAGTCCCCACTGAATCATTGGTTTGATGAGGGAATGGTGACTGAACGTGTTAGCTCAGCATCCCCCCCCATAACCCTCCTCTTTCCTTCCAGGTCCCACTCTTGGTGTTGTCCAGTTTCCGTGTCTGTGCCCATGCTTGATGCAATGTGCTCAGGAGCAGATGGACGGTGAGACTTCAGCCCCACCTCCCAGTGTGCTCACAGAGCCCACGTTTCGTGCCGTATCCATGAGCACGTATCAGCAATAGGGCACACCGTGTTTGCTTTGCATGAGCCCCTCGGTCCCTGAATCAGAGCGTTGCTGTTTAGGTCAGGTGCTCTATCCCACATCCCTCCCTCAAAATGTAGCGAGCGAGGACACGGCTGTGTTTAAGCAGAGGAGGATGGGGCACACGTGTGTCGGAAGCCCTGTTTCCCAGTGCCTGCTTTGAGGATTTGGAACAGATTTTGTTAGCAGGTATGTCTGGTGCCATGTGGCTGCGCAGCAACGTGACGCTCTGAACAAAACCTCAGCTCGGCGCTGCTTTTCCTCCTTTGCTTTGCGGCGCCCGGGTTTTGATGTCTTGCTTCTCAGAATGCTTGACGGTAGTAATAACGGAAACAGCAAAAAATGTCAGCTTGACTACTGTCTGCGTGTCGGCACTAGTCCAGGGAGTTTCAAAGAGATGTTTTATTGATTCTGTAATTGCACAGTAGAATGGACAAACTGAACTGCACCTCGGGGCAAGGAAAGCCCCTGTCTAAGCGGCATCTGTTGGAGGCATGTGCTGCTGTAATTTGGGCAGGGAGTGCTGGCTGCACGGTTGGAACCAGGGGACTGGAATCTTGGCTTAACCCTTTTGTTGTAGGTGATGGAACTTCCCCTCTTCTGCTCATGTACGAGCTGACTTTGGGGTCCCTGTTGTGCCAGCGCTGCGCCTGGGGGCTCTGCGTAGCTGTGTCAAGTCACTGCCTCTGAGCTCTGGTGTCCCCGATGCCAGGGCATGTGGCATTGCCTCACTTGCAGTATCCACCTCTTCCTAACTGAAAAACTGGTCATCATCTCTTATGAAATAAGGCTGCGTTGTGCTGCTTGCTCCTGGGAGCTGATAACTTCCTCTAGCACAAGCTGATTACTTTCCAAAACTGAAGGAGTGGACTGAGCTGTTTTGCTAAAACAATTGCAAATTAAATTTGTAAACTTTTGGTATTGCCATATTTTTTCACTGGCACTGGCTGTCTGTGTGCTGTGTCTTTAATTTGGTGAGAACACAAATCAATTAGAATAACCCATGGCAATGCAAAAGTGGTGGAAATAAATACGGAGAGTCCTTCACCTCACTTAGAAAGCCCATGGAGGCTGCATGCTTTAATCACAAGTTATTGTCAATGGTTCTTAATTTTTAGGCTCAATGCAGGAGTGTCCAGGGTTTCACCCCTGTCCCCTCTCCCTTATGGTCAGTAGACAGCAGAAGCAGCACTTTTCCCTGGGATGTTGGCTGCAGTTTTAGGGCAGGAGCTGGGCTGAGAGTGTGGGCACAGAACCAGCAGCTCCTGAACCAAGCCTTGTTCTGGGAGCTCCCATGGCTTATAATTAGGGCCATGATTAGGTCATTGTCTTCCCGAAGCTGAGCTGGAGCTCGGGATGTGATGCGCTGTTTGTTTTTGGAAGTTGTGCAAACCTTTAATATGTTGTTTTGAAATCTGGATATTAACTGTAATGTTCTTCCAAAGTGTTGCTGGGACATGCAGCACCATCCTGTCCTGTGCTGGATTTTAACGGGCTTTAAAAGAACATTGTTTTAAATGGAAGAAAGATGTGTACTTCTTGGTATTTTCTGTGGCTGCTGCTGAACTCCTGTATCTAGAGCTTTCTTTGTTGTAATGGCATTGATAGACACATGAAAACAGCAAGGAATTAATATTGAGGTTGATGAGGTAAAGACCGTCTTCGTTTGTGTGCATTGAGGAAGTAAATGGTGGAAGATCCCACCGATGGGATCTGCTCAGCTCCCCGGTGGGGTTTCAGAGGCCTATATGTTCTATGCTAGCAGGAAGGGCTGCACCTGGGGCTGCTGCCAGGGGAAGAGCAGCTTTGTTCTGCATTGGGAAGAGAACGTTGAAGATCTGCTGATAAACAGTGGAGGGGAACAGTACCCAGAGCGCAGCTGATGCAGTGGTCTCATTGCATCATTAATCCAGACTACGCTTTGAGCCCTGCAGAAAGAGCAGTAAGGTCTTGATGTAAGTGAGGTCTTGGTGGCGTGACTTGTAAGGGCAGCTCATCTTTACCTAATTCTACATTAAATTCACAGCCGAGGTACAGAAGCTGTCCGGCGGAGCAGCGCTGAGGTCGCTCCGGAGCGCTGATGGGCGAGGCGTAGCATGGGCAGCATCAGTGTGCAACTCAGACTCCAAATTTGGAGGTAGGTTTGTTGAGATCAGGGTGGAAATTAAAATATCGGACTATGAGCTAATAGTTTAACATTTGGCTGAATCTTTATCACCTTCCTCCTCCAACTCTGACTCCTGTCACAGCGCTTACAATTTCAGTCTCGATGATCTGCCCCTTTCTGTTGTCGTTCTGTAACAATGGCGAGGTGAGCGCGACTGAAAACACAGAATGTGCACTAATATTTCCTGTGCCACATCAGATCACCAAAATGACTAAAGAACATCCTGAACGCTAAAATTCTCAGCACATATTTTCTGTCAACACTAACGCTGAGGTGGAGTTGCCCCAGCCAATCAGACATGGGGAAAAACACAGACTTACTGACCCAGAAAGAGCTGTAGTTCCCAATTTTTGCAACGTCTCTGCTCTGATTGGCAAGGAAAGGTGGTCAGAGTTGGAATCTGCAGTCGTGCAGTGCTTAGAAACCCCAAAGATGCTTGAGGCACTGCATGCTGCAGGAGCCAGGCGTGGCCCTAAGGGCAGTAGCCATGGGAAGCAGGCGTTTTGCCAAAGCTCTGCTGCTGTCAGTGTGCTTTGCTGATAGAAATCATTCATGCTTTTGGCAGTAGTATCTGTATCTGCGTTTGTGATGCTCGAAGTCCATTGATGACTAGTTAAAAAAATATGTAGATAAGCTGACTGTTCTTGCACCCAAAGCAGAATAAAGGGGTCAGTGCTGAGCAGTGCGCCGGATCCTGCTGGTGTGACATCCCAGTGCCAGCACCTCCCTCTGGAACAGGCCAAGGGTGCTCACAGCTGCGTTTTTTAACCTATATTTTAACCAACCTTTAATTAATTATTTCAGTTCCTGGAAATTTCTGCTTAGGATTTGATTGTAAGAGCCAGGTGTCCAGAAGATTAATTTGTCCTTTCGGAGTGCAGACAGACCGTCGCTGTTTTATAATCATCGACGGTGGTTGCAAGGAGCAAGGAAGGATGCAGTAAAATACAGCTGTGCTGACAGTGTAGAAGTAGCGCATCTTCTTGCTGCTTGATATTTTGATAGAAACCTTTTGTCGCTTTAAAAACTGGCTGTGTATCAATATGATATGTTAAAAACAGAAGTAGGAAACTGCAGGCTTTTAATTTTTGCCATTTGAACCCTCTTACCTTGGATGAACGCAGCGTGTAAATTATAGTTCCCATGAGGTAAAAATCAGTCAAATGCTACTTAACCTTTCCTCTGCCATGTTTTGTGGTACGTTTCTGCTGAAGAGAGTATGTGCGTACGCCTTCGTCTCGCTGCTGCGTGAAATTCCCGTAACAGCGCTGAATTTCTTTAGATTCCGATTCGAGGTAAGCAGAAATGCTGCACTCGTAGAGATTGTAGAGCTGAGCGGTTTCAGAAAAGCTGTTTGCCCTCCGTAGCTGAGGAGCTGGCACGGCTGCGTTGGCACAGCAGCTGCCCTGCAGCAGCCTGGTGCGGTGCTGAGAGCCGGGCTGAGTTCCTACCCGCTTCCATTACAGCCGTTCTTTGCATGGGCTGTCCATGTATTCCAGTCCTGGATTGGCATTTTGCAAGGCTGGGCTCCTGCAAAAGTTATAATTTTTTTTTTTTTTTTACTGGTTTCAGACAAAGCAGTTCATGTATTCAAGTGGTTTAGTATAGAAAGTGACTTCTCTCCCTGATAATTTCCTAGTAAAAGAATCAGAAATGTGTCAGTGTTGAGACTTGACATTCAAAATACCTCACCCAGAACCCACTGTATTTCACAGAAGTAATTTTCTCTTGATTTGCTTATGGTCCACAGTGAGGTTGGTGCCCAACTCCGCACTTACATTTGCCACTGAACGCTTTTAGTGTGACTCTATCAAATGTTCCCTGGCGCTATTTGAAGACACTCTTCTACTTTCGGGAGACCATTTTTCTTCTAAGCAAAAGCAGAAAAGAAATTTGAAATGTTTTCTCAGTGAACATTTTCATTTGAAAAACAAAACAAGAAAACAGTGAAAAAAGGAAATTGGGGAAATGAGAAATATTCTCAAAATAGCCGACTTCAGAGTCTGTACAATATTTGCATTCTGTTAATTCAAGGGCTCCTGCAAAATGAGACAAAAAGAAAATAAATGATGTCTTTGTAGCGAGCTGGGGCGATGGCAGTGGGAACAGGGCTGGTGGGGCTGTGGCCAAACAGGAGCTGTGCGGAGCCAGGCGTAAGCAGCGGCCCCGACAGCCCTCGCTCTGCTCACCTACCTGCAGGGGAGGCTTCAAAGTCCAGCTGAAGTATTTAAGAGCAATATTTTTAACACGTGGAGAAAGGAAATTAAATTTTCTCCAACAGGACATGGTTGGAACAACTGCAGTGAAGGAAAGTGGACAAGTTGGTGTGGTTTGTGCTACAAAGGAGTTGGCAACGTGGATGTCTTATATATTTAATAGTATGCATTAGATACCATATAGAAATGTTATTACATCTTGCAGTTAATGAGGACAAACAAATTGTTGCATGTGTTCAGTGTGGCAAAATAAAAGCTTGTGGATGAAGTTCTTGCTTTAAATAAGCTCAGTTTCAGTCATAGTGGTTCATGTACCCAGGACCAAACTGTGACTTCTTGTTTTAATTCTCTTTTTGCCTCATTCCTAAGGCAGAATTCCTACTGGTGTCAATGACTGAGAATCTGCAGGTGTTCCTCTGGGTAGAAAATGAATAAAAATAGAGGAAGGGCCACCAAAATTGTTTTTTCTTCTTGTTGTGTACATTTGTTTTGATTCAGTAGAAGAGCTTTCCATGGGTTATGAGCACTGACAAGGGTGTATCGGGCTGTGTTGCTCCTCTCCAGTTTGTGAGCCTTGTACGGTTTTTACCAACAGCTGGTGTATTTTAGCCCTAATACGGAGTGAGAAGCTTGGGCAAATCAGCTGCTTGTTCAGTGCAGAAACTCGTTGTTGAGGGGGAAAAAAAAAAAAAAAAAAGGGGGAAAATAGAGGAGGAGCAAGGGAGCTTGGTAAGCCTGGAACACACTTGCACAGCCCTCAAGGACAGTGCTGAGAAGGGTTCTTTAACTTGTAGAGTTGAAAAGAAAAGCCAAAAGTTGATGTAAATCATTCAGATCTGCATTGATGTAAAGAGCTTTAACTGGACGTAGACTCCATTTAAAAATGGAACAAAACAAAATGAAAATGCTTGTACAGTTTACATTTGTTTTAGAAGCAAAAGCTTAGCGGACTCCATGCAGTCTTCAGATGTGTAAGTAATGAAACTACAAAGCATTACTTTCTCTTGTGGACAGTCCCTAATTTTCCCCCGACCTCTCCAAAAGCCCAAGCAAGAATAGAAAGAAGTTTCAAATGTGAAAAAATGAAACCTGCTATTTATTGATGCTTCAAATGTGAAAACCCAGAACGAGATGGGGAGGTCGCTGGCTCTGGGGAAGAGTGTGGGACAGTCTGTTATTTCTAGGACTTGCTTGTTTTGGGAAGTCCTTCGTCCTGGGGGAAAAGCTGGGTACCAGAAGCCAACCCTGCTGACCTGGAGATCTGGTCCCTGGCTGTGAGGGTGAGCCTGCCTTGCTAAGCCGTTTGCAGGTGGAAAGGCACTGATTGTAGTGGGCAGTGCTGCACTGCTTCAGTGCTGTGATGGCTCTGGGAGGAGGAGATGTGGGACTGGGAGATGTGGTCCCAATGCGCGGCGGGCAGGGAGTCGAGTGCTGCAGGGATGCTGCAGAGCTGAGCTCGTGCATGTACTGAAGGTTTTAAGAAGCTTTCATTGGGGATGATGGAAGATGAAGAGCTGTCAGGGGTTTTTTTGAAGGGAGCTATAGAAGGAAAAATATTCTTGATTTTTTTATTTTTTTTTTTTGTTTGTGACATGTCTGAAAATAACTCTGCAGTGGAAAGATTGCATTGTGCACAGAGCAGCAATGAAGCAAACAAGTTTATTGGTGTTATTTTTCTCCTGCAAACACTTCATTCCACGCTGTTTGTTGGAGCACCCTTTTAGCTGGGACAGTTTGTGTGCACGAACTGAGCAGAAGTGAAGTTGGGAAATCATTTGACCTTCTGATCTGTGTAATCAGCAACAGAGACGTACTGCAGTGTTGGTGTGACACGGCTTTAGGTGGTTTGGTAATGTAAATGAGGCCAGTAACCTGAGCTCACTATTTTTTCAACTAGGCTTATTTTCTCTAGCTCTTTCCTCGATATTGCACATAAGGCAGCTATGCAGGTGGACTGGAAATGCCTTTTGCACAAAGCTTTGCAGTTGTGTTGTTTTGTACACTAGAAAGGTGAGAAACTGTATGTGTTAGTAATGCACTCTCTGAGAAGGAACGAGTAAACTAACATTTTAAAAGCCTTTTGATGGCTTAGGGAGAATTTATGGTGAGAAAATTCCAAGTTCCATAGCCAGGGCAGCGCTCGTAGTGAAGAGGTACATGGCCGCCGTATGTACAGTAAACACAGCAACCTTAGAACATCTCTGTTATTTTGGGAAAATATTCAGACAATATATCAGTCTGGTTTTGAAACAGCTTCAAACATTTTACCACTGAAACCTCTAAAGCAAATGTTACAGAACATGCAGCTTGTCTGTTTATCTTCTCTAAAACTATGTGAAGTCATATGTGAAAAGCGATAAGAATCACAGCATCTCCTTTGGTTGCTCAACATGAGAAGATGATGAGGAGACGTTCCTCAGAAAGGCGGCCTAGCAGCCGGGCTGCGGGGCTGTTGGTGTGAGAAGGGAAGGGGTGGCTGTGACCTGGTGGGCAGGGGGAGGGCTTGGCTACAGCTTTGGACCCGCACACATGCACAGCTTTGCACTTCTGTCATCTTGAAGTTTTGGTTGCTAAACAAGAAAATTTCCCAAAGGTAAAGGAAAGTTGACACTTCTAAAGCTGCCATACAAGTAAACAGTTTTTTTGTGGATGAAATGGGGTCTGCAGAAACCTTGTGACAGAGCCCAGCAACGGGAGATGACGTAATTGTTCCCGCTTGCTGTTGTTCCACCAGAGAGGTCGTCCTACAAAGGTCTGGTGAATTCACGTGGAAAAGGTTCTCTCCATCCTTTGCTTTTTGTCTCCCTAGTAGACCCACAGAGTGTCTTTTGGTGATGAACTTGCCTCATTCCTCCTGTGAAGGCGAATTACAGGAGTGGGTAAGAGTGAGTGATAAAGTGAAGCAGGTAAATAGCTCTTCAGAATAGAAACACAGCCAGCAGGTGTTCTTGTGTGCTTGTGGGAAGTGCAGGCAGGGCTGAGGGGCTGAGGCAGGGCTCTTCTTCCCGAGGTAAGGAATGGAGGTTTCTCCCTTGCTTCGTGTGCCTTGAGGGGCTGTGCGTCCTGTGAGCTACACCAAGCAGCTCCTGCATGGGAAGCAAGGGGCATTTCATCTTTCTGGGGACCCATGACCAGCCCTGAGCCTGGAACCAAATTCCCTCCTGGAATGAAAGCTCAGTTTTGTGTGTTTTTAAATAGCACCTTATATATATATTTTGTTTCTTGAAATTTTTACAGAAGTGACGCATCCAATATTTTAATACTGAGAGCAGTGTTGCTTTTTGTTATTATTATTGAAGCTCAAATAGAACAATCAAGCCCATATCAAGCTTCCTTTTGTGCTGCACCCTTTCGGAGATGCTGAGAGCCCACCTGATTCTCCCAGTCCCTGTGAAGGATGGGGTGTGCATGGGAGGCAGGGAAGGCATAAGGCGAAGTGCATGTAGGTAATTGTGGTAGGAGCGTCCAGCTGTGCTCCCCATGGCTTCACCACCACTGTAGTGCACTAAAGCCAGTGGGAAATGCTTGCACAGGGGGTTTGACATTTTTTTTCTTTTTCTCTGGAACTGTTTCTCTGGTGCTTATGATCTGGCAGCAGAATGAGTCACTGTATCAAAGTCACAGCCAGGAAAGGAAAAAAATCGTGTATAGAACCTGCTAAATGTCGTGGACTGATGCTGTGTATAGCAATAGAAATAAGTGCTGTATGGCTAGTGGTGTGAGATTTGGCTCCACACCTGTATTCTCAAAGTATGCATGCCTTTAAAAGTCTTAACCAGTAAGATCTATTTTTATTTCATTACTAGGAATAAAACATCAAAAAACAAGAAGAAAAAGAAGAAGAAAGATTCTCTTGGTTTTAGCCACCTCTTGAATTTTGTAGTAATCACCACAATGATGGGCTGGGGAAAGATGTGTTTTTCAGCTTCTGAAGTTCTGAAATGGTGCCCCAGACGTGTGCAAATCGAAGTGTGTTCCCTTCTTGGTGGCATCACCGTGGCTGTGATCACTGTCCTCTCCGCTGCTGTGTTGATGACCAGCTGGCAGCAGTGGATTCAGCATGGGCACAAAGCTCCCAGGTGTTACAGGATTCTGATATGGACTTGTTTGTCCATATTTGATCTAGTCTCAAATTAATTGATGCTGTTGATTAGATTCTTTTTAAACGCCACTCACTGTGTGGCAAAATGTTATTCTTCTCCTGTATGAGTGAAGCATAAAAGGTGAAAGTGTACAATTAATTTGCCTGCACTTTCTTGAAAATTGTATGCTGGATTTCTGTGAGCAAATTATTGTTATTTACTGTGGATTTTGCTTGAATGTTTCAAGTCACCAATTATGCTTCTTTTTGGTGCTTAATGGCTTTTTATTTTTAGAAATGTAGCCAGTTCTTTCTGTGAATCAGGGTCCCTAAAACTGATCTTCAGAAAGCACTGAACACAGTGTAACCTCATAGCTCTGTTACTTCACTGATTTCATGACTCCACACATCATGTTTAAGACCTCGACAAATTAGATGGGCACATCAGTGACAAGCTGCAGGGTCCATCTCCGTTTTCCAGTGGCGGTGTGGGCAGTGCTCTTGAAGGAAGGCAAGTTTATGGCTGCGTCCCAGTGAGTGTTACACTGTTACAAATCCCAGTAGGGGTAGCAATGCCCTCCTGTGCTCTCCAAAAATGTGTAGAAAGGGAAGTCTTTGCAGTGTGCTGCTTTTTGGGATCCTCTTTAGATTTTAATGGAGTGAGTGCCACCCATTGGATGGCCCTTGGGTGACTGAGCTTTGCCTTGTTCTAGGGATCCAGAGCAAATGGGGTCATTGTGTTTGTTGTCTGCCTTGCTGCTCTCATGCAATCTTCCACATGAAGATGCTCAGCTGCATTAGGCTCTGCACAGCACATGCCCAGGCTGGGTGGGAGATGCTGTGCTTGCCCCAGCTTGGCATTGCCCAGCTTGCTGTGAGCAGTGTCACTGGTGCTGAGCAAGGGTGGGTGTAATGCCTTGCTGTCAGCGGGGTGGCGGTCTCTCAGCTATGGGAAAAAAAGTGAGATTGAGGCCTATTAAATAGGTGTGTACATTATAATAGACGATTTGTCTGCTTGGTATAGACCATTGCTTAACTGCTGGTTCATTTAAGCTTTCATTAAATGCACTAAATGGTAGAACTGTCTCTCTGAAGGAGGGAACGTCCTTGATTCATTGCATTGGATTGGACAGGCGAACCTGGAGATATTCTTGTCTTTATTTCTTGGTTACAGTTTTATAAATAAAATTGTAGTTTCTTTTAATCTCTTTTAATATCTGAACTGCTTCACTTGTCCTGGTGTGCAGGACGTGAGCTTATGGTGAACCACAAGAGGAGATTTGGTAAGTGCAATCTTTTCTACCTGGACATGCAATGCATTTGTTCCAAGCAAGTTTCCAAGCCAAGGAATGGAGTGTCAGCTAGTTCAGGTGTCTTGAAAAAGCTCAAGGAGTGTTGCAGATCAACAAGTAAGAAAGAAGTGCTGTCTTGAAAGGCCTCAGGTTTCGGTTCCCTTCTAAAGGGTAGAACAGTGCATGTAAGGTTGAGAATGTCAGAGCAGTCACCTGTATCAGCAAGTGAATGGGGAGCTGCTGGTGGTAAGGTATTCAAAGAAGCATGGAAGGTGCTGTCTGGGCACGGTGTCGTTTATCTGACTGTCTGTCAGGTTCACTGGGCAGTTTCAGTTGCGAGGCGGGACTTGTTCTCACAGAAAACCTGTTCTCTGTTCAACAAGACCTCTGAACTTCTCAGCAGAGCCTGAGAAGCATTGCAAGTGTCAGCGTGTGCTTTGGCTGCTTCTGCAGAAAGCAAGAGACAGCTGCTGGGTTTGGGTCAGTGAGGAAAGAGCTTGGATGGAGTCTGCTGGAGCTTGGGAGCGCTGTCGTATGCTGAATGTACAACACTCTCATAAAGCCATGAATACCCTCACTTCCTACTTTATTCAGCTGCGCTTAAGAAAACTCCAGCACCCAGAGAGGAGCAAGCTGGGTCAATGCAGTTATCCTTTCCTCCCTTCCAAAACGTGTAAAATAGAATAATTGAAATGTGAGTCAGTCTGGGGTACACTGTGAGCCTGGCATCGCTCCTCACCCTGCACCTTTTCTCACATCTTGGTCAGATCCGTGCTTGGTTTCCTAAGAGAAAGGCTAAAATGCATCTCATCAGAGGAGTAATGTTAAGGTATTACAGCTGGGAGATTTACAAACTTTTTTTTTTTTTCTTAGTGTTGATGGTATTTCAACGCTTTCCTTACCTGCACACGTACACAATCTTCATTGGTGGTTGTAGCACTGTTTTTAAATCATCCAGTTTTCCACTGTAGGTCATTTGGCCTAGGTCAAGTGAAAGTCTGTCTTGTCACTGTTGGAAAGTGCCTGCATGTAAACAAGAGGTCCTTGTAACCCTTGAGGATAAAACTCCAGCCTGTGTTTTCCTGTGGGGGCATGTTTGTAACCACTTTGTTAGTAACTTAAAGCCGTGTGTCTTGAAATCTTCCTGTTTTGTCCAGTAGTGACTGTTTGCTCACTTTGTGCTTTCCCAGACGAGACTTTTGTAGGTGTCTCAGAACAGGGAGTTCATGAACAGTTCTCCCCTGCTTTCATACGTGATTGATTTTAGTTAAGCTTTCAAAAAATGGAAATAAGTGTAGAGGAGATAAAAGCAAAGTGGGGCTTTTTAGCCCCCTGTGTGTTAGGTCAGCGGTCCTGGGAGGACAATTCCTCAGTGCCTTTCCTCTAGCCTTTTCCTAGACCTGTGGGAGATGTGCTGCTAGAACATCATGCTCTCTCTATCAGTAATGGATGTTGCAAGCACACAGATTTCCTCCTCATCAGTGTCCAGGTGAATATCAGCAGGAACCACTGCTCTTGGACTACTGAATTTACCTGTGGGTTTTTTGTTTTTTTTTTTTGTTTTTTTTTTCCCCCCCCTTCTTTTCTCTCCCATCTTGCCTCAGTCCTTTTATCTCAGCCTCATGATTGCTTATTGCTAAGCCTTGGGACAGCGAGGTCCCTCTGAAGGAAGGGTTAATGTTGTTTGTTTGTCGAAGAAGGGTGGGGAGTGCTGCAGCGAGGCTGAGATGAAAGGTACCACCAGGAAGTGGTTTTCTTGGCTGGGGAAGGTAGAAATGCTTTTAGCCTTGCGACCGAGTTGACTGGCTCCAAGTTCCACACTGCTGCGAGGTACCGAGTCCAAGGGCAAGGCCTTGTTCTGTGGCTTTTGTTCGGAAGAGCTTCCCAAGAGCTAGCGTATGATTTTCACTCAAAAGCTCGTTGTCATTGTTCGCTTGAAGAAAGTCCTTTTGTTCCGGCCTTTTTCGCACAGTCCTCATCTGAAGTTCCCCTGGGGTGCCTGGCCAGGGCCGCTCTTTTCCGTGGCCATGTGGACAGCAGTGTAAAACTTGTATTCAGAGACGAACTTCAAATCATGTGAATAATTAGTTTTGACTTGGCAAGCACCATGCAGTGTTGTCTATTCCTCTTCCTTCGGACAGGAGAGTCATTTTGTCTCTTTTGGTCTCTACAAATTCCAGTACTGAATGTGTTTTCACTGCACGGTGCTTGGTGTATGAGCACAAAATGGCTGACAATATCTAAAGCACTAACTTGGGGTTTTTGGAAGAGTAGGAATTGAACAGTACCTTCTGATTTGACTGTGTGCTGTCAAGAGTGACCGTAGCTCTCATATATTGCCTGTATCAGGATATTTATTTAATCTGTGATGCAACTACAGTCATTGATGTGGTGCCCTATTGTGTTCAAGGCCAGGTGGGATGAGGCTTTGGGCAGACTGGGCTCACGGGAGGCCGTGGCATGAAATTGAAACTAGACGGTCTGAAAAAAGGTCTTTCCCAACCCCAGCCATTGTGTAATTCATAGCTTCTATGTTGTTTAATAATTCACTATGAGAGGGATGGGTTTGGTGGGTCCTATCAGCAAGCTACTTCTAGTCTTCGTAGTGCGAATGTTGCCTGCTGGAGGTGCGTTGGCTGGGAACAGAGAGGCACGGTACTCACCAGGATGACAGCTAGAAGTAGGTGAAGTTTTGTAGTCACAGTTAACAGGAAACAGTGGAGACTGTACCAAATCAAGAATGAAAGCAGGAGTGGGTGTTTGGATATCTTGAGAAATGGTTTTCCTTTGGTGGGATGAGGGGGTGGGGAATACACCAGGCAGAAGATTCAGAGATTGAAAGAGAAACTTTCCAGAATGGCAGCTTGGTGAATTTGGGGCATTGTAGCTACGGCTGGTGTAGAGGACCTCATGTGATGGTACTGTGGGTTAATTCAATGCAGTTCTTTTTCTCCTTTGTGCAAGTAGTTTTCAACAGTACAGAATGGAATTCAGGCCTTTTTTCTTTTTTTCCAAATCTTTTTTCTTTTTTTCCAAAAAACATCATTGTGTTAAGAGTGCTTGTGCAGGCTTCTGTTTATTTTATACCGCAGGGGTTCAGAGAGATGGTTACCAAAATATGGGCAACCTGCTGGGGTGTAGGTCCTTCTAGAAAACACCAAAACTTGTGGTGATTTCAATGGTCCACAACCTCACTTATAGTTAAGGGGCCTAAAGTAGATGCTGCAAAAAGAAGAGTGAGTGGTTCCGAAACCTAAATAGACTTCATTATTGAGTTGATTAGACAAACACAAAGAGCTCAGCATAGAACCAGGCATCCCTCTTGATGGATTGTAGCTTTCTTGGGCTGTCTGCATTGCTCTGGAGTGCAGTGCAAAAGCACTGGGGCTGTGGAGTGAAGCAGCTGGTGCCACAGACCTGACATCCACCCCGTGGGCTTTTCAGGGACTGACACTGGAGCAGACTCGCTTTGCTCCTGAGGGCTGAAAGCCTGTGAGCTGCTGGGCTCCTGAAGCCGATTGACTTTCATCAGAGAGGAGTCCAGTTGATGTCTTCTGAGACTGCTCTGCGATGAGAATTAACGTGCATTAAGTGAAGCCTGCAGGGACATTTACACCAACAGCGTTCTCCAGATTTGAGCTAAAAAGCTAATGACACCTTTGGAGCCCATCAGCACAGTCTGATTACAGTCACTCCTGATGTGTGAATGTGCCAGCAGTCGAGCTGGATTAAGTGACACCTTTTTTTGGAGCAAGCTCTTAAACTGCTCTTGTTTATATTTTCATTGCTTTTAGAAAATTCCTAAACGATAGAAGGGCTGTTTCTATCTGTGACACCCTGGCATCCACGCCATAAAGAGCACAGAGATGAGTTTTCTACGTTCTTTCCAATCTCAAAGTTTTTTTCCTCACTTTTTCTTCCTGGTGTAAATGTTCTCCTGTGAGATCTTTGATAACATTGTATGGACTTAATCGCAGGAAAAATCACTTTCATGAAAAGTTTTTAAAAAAATAAATATTATAATCAGCGAAGGATCATAAATAACTTTTATGTCTAAATCAAGCTATTAAAAGCTTTTTTATTTTTAAGTAGATAGGGGAATAAAATAGCTGCATAGTTCATAAAGTGGTATACTATTACTGCCTGCTGTGCCCATGAATTATGCCAGCTTTTTACACTTGTGAAGTAAAAAGTGGATTAGAACTGTGATCAATGTATTATCCTATATTTCTTATTGTGCATTATATTTCCTTTTTGAGAACCTTTGTAGACTAAATGGCTACTAATGACATAATTACAATTGTTTGTCACCACCATAATGTGTGATTTCCTATCTCATCATGAAGATGTAAGTTAGATAAAGGAGGAGTTTTGGCAGGAAGACAAAGTGCAGTGATTTATTAAAGACCAGATGTGGTTGTTAAAAGCTTTTCTGCAGAAGGCTCAATTGAGTAATGTGAAATAGGAACGAAAGCTCTGAACACCGCAGTCAATGGTTCTTGGTGTGAGTGACACAGTTGCTCATAGGAGCATGACAAATTAGCTGCATGTTTTATTGTTGTGTACAAATTTATGTTTGAATTTAAACAGCATAAAAAGTTCAAAATTGCTTCTGCCATTAAGATGGATGTTTAAAGGAAATAATTATGCTGAAACGTAGCGGACGACTTGAAAACCTTGAATTCTGTGAAAACAGCTCAAGATCTTAAGTCAGAAAAGCTCAGGTTTTTGAAAGAAGAGGGGTTACTGAGGCAGTTGACAACAACAAAAGCGAGAGCAGTTGGGTTAATAAGCTTTATTTTGGTATGGGCAAGATATCAGTGCAGATCAGCGTCACCCCATCGCAGCACAGCTGAGCGCGGGGCTGTGCTGCAGAACACGGCTGCTCCCCAGGAAGGATTGCCGTGTGCACAAAGGGCTGAGCACGGCGGTGTGTTGTGTGCTGGCCGTGGGCAAGCGAGGGGCAAAGCCTCAGGAAGGGCAGTTAGGGAGGAAAGAATTTGTTCTTCAGCTCTGAACTTTTGCACTGAGCGCTTCGGATGTGTTTGCAGAGGAGCTGCGCCGTCCCACGGGAGCACGGCCGCAGTGCCTTTCCTTGCACAGCGCTGTCTCTTAGCTTGTTTCGTGTTTCGCATCTGTTGTGGCTGTGGCTGCTTTCCACAGCGCGTGGGCCTGGTGCTGGGCTCGGCCTGGGGTCTGCTGGCATTGCTATGGGAGACCAGTGGCCAGATGCTTCCCTTACTTAATTGCCTGCAGCTCGTTATGCGACTTGAGGCTCTTGTTTGTCTGCCAGCAAATGGAATTCTGCTGTACGTATTTCCATGGCAGGTACAATATCATTGATTATTAATAATGATGTGCACTATTAATAGTTGAAGGGATTTTACTGTGAAGAAGTCGGGCTTCTGAAGGTGTAAGAACAGTTTTCCTTGTCTTTTCTGCTTTCAGATATTATTCCTATATAAACTCAAGCTATTCAGGTTAGGACATGAGCTTCTGCCAAAACTTCATGAAGTGGGTTTTATTTGAAGAGCCCAGCGCTCTCTTGGTTAGGCACACAGCTTACTGCGATGCTGGTTTCCACTGAACTCAGCGCAGCACAGGAAGTTTGAAAAGAATATGAAAATATAATAGAGCCCAGCCTTTTTGAGAGTCTCGTCAGATTTGGGCCTAAGATTTTTTTTTTTATCACTTTTTTTATCTGAACTGGTAAGCCCATCCCCTTTTATGAATAGAGTTTAAGCTAACTTTGAATTTCCTGTCTTCCTGTTTAATCCAGACCTTTATCATTGCTAGCAGACTAGGAAAAATACTATTGTCTCAAAGTCTGGGATAACCAAAGGTCCGGTTTGGACACATTCAATTTAATGACTTAAAAGCAGCATTTTTCAAATGAATCTTTGTTTTCCTTTGTAGTTTGTGGTGGTGTTTTTTCCCCTGCTCCCAACGCAGACAGCATGTTGTTATTTTCCATATCAAGTGCATTTTTTTCTTTTCCCCCGGATCCTCTTTTTAAGCTTTTTACTTTCTTCTCCCCAAAAAGTGCACTGCATTTCTACAGGCATCACGGATTCTGTGCCGTAGTGTCACGCCTGGCCTTTCTGTGATAGAAATACCAATCCTGCATTGCCCCGCACTGTCTGTGCTGAGAGAGGACCCCTTAAATCTCCCGTAACCCATTTGGAATTCTGCTCCTTGACGCTGGTTCTCCAGTAAACGAGCAGTCAGAACAGCTGATATAGAGACTGACATGGAGGTGAAGCTGTAAGAAATCTGTGTTGCTAGTTGTATTCCTGTGGATGTTGAGTGTGTTGTTGTAGCTTCAGCCCTGGAAGTCACTGCGGTCTTTGGATTCTGAAGAAACAAGGCCCATGCAAACCCTCCTCTCTCCTCAGTCAGCTTCACCAGGACTTCTGGGAGGGATGGAGATCAATAAGGTTGAGTGAGAATACATTTCTGGGGCAGATTTTCTCTGAGCAAGGTTACCTGTAGTGTAACTGCATGTTTTTTGCTTGCTTTGGTGCCCACTTCTGTGAATTTGGTAACGTGGTTTGTACGTAGAGCTTGTCAGCCACACTGAAGTGATTCTGGGTAATTTGTATTCATTGTTAATTTTAGTAACTGCGCTGAGATTTGAATTACACTAATCAACTTTTCTTGTAATTTGTATAATTTACATACTGTACACACACTGCAAATGCAGGACTCTGATGCAAAACAAAGTTTAATTAGCGTAACAGGGCTACATCAGCTTTCCAAGTGATTGATTTGTGAGCATTGCAGAGATCTGTGGTAACGGTTCAGAGCATGAAAATGTCCACTGTTGGTGTGGGCTCCGTTTGGCTTTGAGATGACTGTAAATAGGCCACTTAACCATAACCAGCGCTGTTAGTCCATCAGTTCAATCTTCTTCCCCAAGTACCTGAGCATAAGCAGGCACTGAAACGTTAGCAGAAGCTTGGTTTCTCTGGTTGCTTGTGTAGCACCTCATAGAAGATAGACAGAGGAGTGGGTTGGGGACGCTTCACTGGCATTCATGCTCTGCTCCTGCCCTGCTGTCCGGTGTCTTCTTGCACATCCAGTTACCCTCCTGCAGGGCTCATGTGGCCACTGAGGTGTGAGCTCTACCTGCGGACAGTGTGCAGTTTTTGGAGAAAGAGTTTGAAGTTTGGTAATTTTAAAAGCAACTAATTATTTGTAACTTCTACCAGATTGCCTGCAATCTCTCAGTAACTGTGGTCTTACTTTCTAACCTTTGTGTTTTTTCTTCTCTGATTGTCTTACAGAACAACCTCTGTAGTGAGGTGCAGACTGGACATCTCATTTTTGTTAAGACAACAGTATGGATTCTTTAAACAAAATATGTGACTTTTTTATATGTGCTATTTTTTTTAATATGTGGATCTCTTCTCTGCTGAAGTGCTCTTGCTGTGTTAGTTATGACTTGGAGCTCTGCTCTGTTATCCTTATGGGCTTTTATAGCAGGGAGAGGTTTTTAATGTTAGTTTTTGTGGGCATTATGTTCATGCCATTCTTATCTGATTAGCATCCCTTGTACATTTGTATATGGCATTGGATGGGCGAGTGTAAATGAAATGGACTCTGAACGTTTTATGAGGTGTTACTCCAAAACTACTTTGCTCATCATTACTTAAAAGGCAGAGATTTGGCCTCAGGTATTACATCATGTGAAAACCAGGAGACAAAAACGGTGATCAATTTTTTATTATAATAAAGTTTTAATATGAGGCATTTTTAGATATGTGTCATGAATATATGAGTCATGTATTTCACACCAAACCAAACCTATTATGATTACATTTCTACTTCAAGGGGTTTTCAGTTTTTAAATACTAAATTTAATTCTGTGGTTTAAAATGATTCATATTCAAATCTATTTTTATGCTTTATAATTAAATAAGAAAATATTGCTTGTACCTACACTTTTACTATTCTGGGTCGTATTATAATTATTTCTTTAATTTGACCCATAAAAACAGTCCATTTCTTCATTAGTAAATTACAAGGATATCGCAATAGAAAAATGAGTTTTGAAGGTGTCTTACCATATCTAATGGGAATTTTGGTTTGGGATTTTCTCATTTCTTTCATTTGTTCCTTTTGTAAAACATGAAGATACTTTCTAGGTAAATTAATCCCTTCAAAGGAGCAAATAACTTCCTTTTTGGAAAGGGTTATTAGAGACTTATTCGTTATAATCTTAAATACCACTTGTGTTAGGCTGAACAATGCATGAAAAAAATTACAGTAGTATAAAAAAAAAGGGAGGGGGGGAAGAATAATAATAAAAAAAGAATGATTGCCAAGCGGAGCCAAGTATATTGCAGTTATACGATCGTGGAAAAGTGAGCTTTCTGCTGGGAAAAACGTGATCTAGATTCCCATGAAATTTCTAAGTTTTAGTATTTTTGTAAATTAGGTTGTTCCTAGTTAAACAGGTGGCTCTAAAGGCTGGTTTCACTGTTGTTTTAATCATAGTTTAGTTACCATGGAGAAATATGCAAGTTAGCATTTATACACAGAAGTGAAATTTATGCTGCATAGATAATAGCCTAAATTTAGCATGACTTAAGTTTACCACTTCCTTAAGAAAAAAGATATACACACTTTATTATTATTCTATTGCACTATCAAGCAGTTAATTTCTTTAAAACATTTCAGAATTTAAAAATCTAATTGGTTTTGGTCCTGAGATGAGGACTGTTGCTCTTTCCTCCTCTTTGAGCTCTAGCTTGATTTTTATTTTTTTGATGGACGTCTCAGTTTTTAGGTTCAGATGAGTATGGGTGCTCCACACAGAGCTGGTTCGGATTGTGCATGTCTCGCACTGCAGGTTAACGAGGGATGGAAGTCCTTAAGGTGTACTGAGGCATTTCAGCTGATTGACCTGGAGCTTACAGCTTACGGGCATGGAAACTTGCAGCTTACGGGAGCTTTCTGTAGCTGAACCAGTGCTCCAGCCTCGTGTCTCACGGAGCACAGTCCTGCCATCATCCTGCCATCATCCTGCCGTGCTGCGCTGCCCTGGGGAGCCTTTCCCTCTTGCTCAGGGCCCTGCCTCCTTTGATGCTTATTTTTCAGCCCCGGTTCTTCAGTGACAGGCAAGCAGTGCCGTCACCGTGCCTGTAGTAGCTCGAAGCGGAGCTAAGTTTTCAAGGACAAATGTAGTAGAAGTAGCATGATCCAACAGGAGGTCCCCCAGCACACCGAGTGCAGCAGATCCCTTTCAACACCAGCTGTTCTCACAGATATAGATTGCTGCAGTGAAATTTTCTTAATATAATTCAGGAAGCTCTAGAGAATTCTCCAAAACAACTGTGCCAACAAGGAAAATGTTGAATTTTTCATCAGCTGCCCAATGCTGAGAGTTAGTGGGCAATCCGTTCATTCATGACCAGATGTTCAGTGTAGTAGCGCTCGGCGGTTGCCGTGAACTCGTGGCCTGCTCGCCGCTCACAAGGACGTTGGCAGCAGCCTGGTGCTGGAGGATTGGGGCCGGCACGGGGTGGGCTGGAGACGCGGTGCCCACCGGTGCCTGGAGCAGGTAGGGCGATGGGAAGAGCTTCAGCATCGGCCGTGGCAGGGCGAGGAGTTCTTCAGTTCTGTGTTGTAATGGTGCTTTTTTTTTCCCCCTCTTTTTAATGACCAAATCATAGGGAGCCGGTTGGCGGCTTACTTTGCCTGGCTGTGTGTGTGTTGGGGGTAAGGGCAGGGTGGAGGTGACTGCCCTGAATCCTGCTTGGAGCTGTGATGAAGTGCAGCCGTTGTCTCCCGTGTAGCATCATCCTTTTGCTCATGGTTTCTTTCATAAAGATGCATTTATGCCTTATGCCATTTCAGCGTGTTGTGTTAGGCACTAGTATGCAGAAAAAAATAGTATTGAGTAGGAGTTCTGGAATAAACAGTGTGATTTTCTACTTTGAAAAGGATTCTTCCTTTAAATGATTAACTGTGTTTGATTCTGGGTATGCCAGCTGGCTGGGAGAGGGAAGGCAGGGTTTGATAATGTTTAGTTTTTCTTAGATGTTACAAGAATCTTAATTCCTTCCTACATTGTATTTCAAAATAATGTAACGATTGATTTCAAAGTGGAATTGTCGATGAAACCACTATTATCTTACGCTGTCATAATAGCCGTACTTTCTCAGTTTTCTTTTATGAGCAAGGGGAAAAATCCCTTTCTGCAAGCACGGTAGTTCAGGCTTTTAACTTTCAGGCATGCTCTCGAGGAGGAAAAATCTCTCCTACAGATATCTCTGACAGTGATAGTGGTTCTGACACCGCGTGCAGCTTCTCCCAGTGGCCGTGCAGGGCTGAGATGCCACCACCCGCCTGTTCTGCTCCTCGTGCTGGTTCCCTTGCGCTGTGCAGCCGCTGCTGAGAGGGCAGGCAGCCCTGCACCGCTCCAGTGACAGCCACTGGCAGCAGCGCGACAGCGGCCCGACTGCGATCTTCGTTAGAGCTTGGCCCTCCCAGTGACTGTGTTTGCTTTGGCACAGCTTTCTGGCTCTAATTTGTGAAGTTGCAGTGAAACCCTCCCTTTGCATTTCCTGCCTGGGGAGAATAACCTCGTTGCATATTGTGTTCAGCCCTGGAAATTCACCTTTTCTGTGCTTGTGAAGTTGAGCTTGACCTGTCTTCTTAAAGGGCCAGGGAAAGCTTTGAAGCAGGCCTCAGTGCTTGTCTGTTTAGGAACAGCAACGACAGAATGCCCGAAAGAATAAGCTGGAGGAGGATGAAAAGGGGGGTAAACAGAAGTTCATTTCTTTCTCCCTCTCTCTCCCTGTTTTTTTTTTGTTTTTTTGTTTTTTGCTTTTTTTTTAAAGGAAGGATGGCAGCATAATAGTCTTGTTTCCATTGATGATAACTTGCTGATAGAAAAATGAGAACAAGTTTACAGTAGCTTTGACATTAGTTACCTTTATTCAGCATGCTCCAGCTGCATTGAGCCCTCAGGAAGCCTTCACCATGCACACAGTTTGTTCTTGGGTGTGAAAGCAAACAGTATTTGAGTTGGCAGTAACTTCCCTTTTAGAGAAGTTTGCTGCCTCGGCAAGAAACCGCAGCGTGAGCTTTCTGCTGTTGAATGTTTCCACTGGCAGGATGGCCTTTTTCCACATTTCCTTGGTTTAAGGAAACAGATTTTGAACTTTTTTTTTTTTTAAGACAAAATGCCAACATTTAACAGCTGGAGTTAGCATATAATTTATGGGTTTTGCTTTATGCTCTTTCAGATGTATAAAAGTTAAAAATCTGCAATTATTCTGAAGTTACGCGAGCTGTTGCAAAGGGGTGATTAAAAAGTGGGACCTCTGTTATGAGGATTTTGAGAAAGTCGGTGTTATCTAAACAGCTATTCTTAATTACTCTTTCCTTAATGACTTTTAATTGTTATAATTTACTGATGTTATTTCACCTACCGTATAGGGGATGTTTAAGGAAGCGCTTTGTTTCTCCCCTCTGATTAACAAGGAGGAGTCGGTGCAGTCAGAGCAATTATTCTCACATGCAGACTTGTTGGTGCTTTCCTGCACAAGTCCCCCCATGTGGCAGCTCCTGTTGGGGTGTCTTTGTGGGGAGAGCAGTGTGAGGGTCCTCGCCAGCAGGAGGGGCTCCGAAATCTGGCACAAAAGACATCCAGATGCTGGCCGGGCCCACGTTCACCTCTCTTTGCTCCCTTCGGGGATGGCCTCTTTTCTTCTTAGCTGACATCCTGCATGTGCTGTTGGAACTTTAAAATGCATCTTACTGGCTGCAAATTTCAGATCCCAGCCTCGGCAGCTAGAATTAGAAACAGATCAGATGCAGGAAATTAATGCAGTCAGCCAATAAATTATGGAGCAACAGTCACCATAAGTACTGTGGTGTTTTTGTTCCGTCAGTCGAGGGATACTGGTTTTGTTTTGCTAAACATCACCCAGCTAACATCTGTATAAACACCAAGAACACATCACAGGTCTTTAGCAAGCAAGTCATTGCTGAGGAGGCTGCAATGGAGTTGTCTCCTTGCTTTCACGAGCTAGGAAAGCGGGGAGGGCAAAAGAAAAGGGGAAGGAGAAAGTAAATACATTATCCACAATGCTGTTCGCATTAGAATCACTTAATTTGTATTTTAGATTTAGGGGCAAAAATATGTTGTAACGCTGAGCAGCAGTGTGTGAGAAATGTGTATTTTTTATTTTCGGAGACAGTCGCCGTTTGTCATTTTTATCTGTGCGACTTGTAGACTTGATTGGATTTATTATGTATGCTGCATGTTTATGGCATTTTTATTGTATGCTGTTAATTTGTTGTAACTGCTGCCACTTTCTTGCCAAGGACCCCTTGAAAGCAAGTATGTGTCAACAGTTACCTTCCAGTTTAATGAACGTAATGCCGCTTCCCTCAGTTTGGTAGAGGCTGTGGTTGTGCCCTTCTCACTGTGAGCTTTTTAACTCTGCTGTAGCTGAAGAAAGTTGATGTGACTCAGGCGTAGTCCTGCAGCAGATGTGTTTGAAGTTAAAGCTCTGTCTTTAATTATGTTTTAAACAAAGCAACTCCAGCCTACAGATATGGTCAGTATAGTTTATGGGAAGGAGAGAAAAAGGAAAAAATCTCATGCATGTTTTAAATAAGCAAGTCAATCACCTTGTAAGATAAAATATAAAATGACTTTAAAAAATGATGCTAATGGTAAAAAACTAGATTGCATCTTTTTGTGTTTTTGAAAACCAGAAATGCTGATAAATTATCTGAACAGGATTAGAATGCAGTTAATGGTAATAAAACTGATCATGTTTTTATGATGAGGATTAACTGAGATGAGGTTTCATTTTCTGCAAAAGATACAGGAGCAGAAATAATCCCAAAGGAAAAATCATGTGCTGTAAATACATATTTATGGCACAACTGGAGGTAGAACTAAAAATAATAGATTAAAGGTGCCTTGTGGTAAACTGAAGGGTAAAGTTGAGATATTCTATTTTTATTCTGTTTAATTTATTTGTCTTTGTTGTTGCTTACTGGCGATGCCTGGTCCGTGAGGTCAGATATATGATAAACTTCCTCAATAACGAGGCAGAAACATTCTCTAGAGGATAAGCAAGAGCTCTTTGAATGGGATCAGCTCCTTCGTGGTGATCAGGGCAGCGTGCTCATCCAGCTTACAACACAAGGCGATGTGTGTCGGGTGCTCTGGGTGAGACACAGCTCCCCTGTCCCCAGCGCTGTGCCTGCTGTTGGGCTGTCATTAGGTGGGCTTCCTGTGGAGGATGGCTGGCTTTTAGTGCTCACCGATGGCAGCACGCAGCCTTCATGAGCTCAGGCAGGATTTCCTTTAACCGCAGGTCCCACTGTGTCCTGCAAGAGCCCTGCACTGAAATCCTCCCTGGGAAAGGTGGGTAGGTTTTGCTGTTGGTGAAACTTGTCTGATCCCCTCTTAGTATTTCGTATCCAAAGATGGAATTGTTCTGCGCTGTCATACAAGGCGAACTGACATTTGGTTCGACTCATTGCATCTGTGCTATGAGCTGAGTTTCATCAGCTGTCCACATGTTTTGCCTTGGAGTTACTGTGTTCACCTCCTGTCCCACCTTGCCCATCACTGTGTGCGCATTTCATACTGCAGTGGTTGTCTGTGTGCTGAGAAATTGCACCTGCTTTCTCCAGCACCGCAGCACTACCAGCAGAGGTACCTGCTTTGTATCCTGTTTTTGGTGTTAAGAGCTGATGTAATGCTGTGATGCAGATTCAGAAAGTGAGAAAACCCCTAATTGAGTGGTTTTGATATGCATTAAAAAATTGCACATTGCTAATATGTGTATTTGCTTATGTGCACTTGTACATGCACGCACACGTGCTTTCTGCCTTCCTTTCACGAAGTTTTTGTATGAAGGGCAGCATCTTCTCTATGACAAAGTGCAAAACAGTGGCCTGAAAATGTTCTTCCTTGATTTTCCACCTGCCTACTACAGCAGTCCTTGTAATTCTGATAGTGACAGGTGCTCTTCTTGGTCACTTTTTCTTCAAAGATGTATTCTTGAGGTACAGAGGTTCTTTGTGTGCTCTAATGAAGCTGTATGCACGTAGGAACACAATACATCGACTGAAGAGATAGCAGAGTAGCCTGTGTGAAGGTGGGATGTTCACAGTGGGATGAGAGATCTGAATCCGTGCTCAACTTTAGAATGCCAGGCTGCAGTACCTCTCCCTGCTTGATCTGTACGAGAGGGTTAGTCACGGTAGAAAAAGTACTTGTTCAGTTCTGTGGGAGCTTAAACTATGTTTTAGGTGTAGGTGGCTTTGTACGTACATGGCTTCTTCCATGTTTAATTCCATTGGCAGAATGTAACCTTTCAGTCAGCACTGACGCCAAGTTAAGTGGGTCCCAGTCCAGAGCCCATCAGGCGAAGGGAGCTGAAGCGTTGCCTTGCATTTGGAGGACTGTGAGCAAGTCCGTGTGGTTTAAGATGGCTTTTTGCCCTCGGGTTCATCCTGTGAATCCTTGAAGGGGTGCGTGAAGCTGCTGCAGAGCTCCACGTGGGTGCCTCAGCAGCTCTCTGGGGGTGGTGGCCTGCTGCCTGTTCTGCTCCTGTTGATCTGGACAAGTTGGTGGTGGGCTCCCACCCGCTGCCGTGATGCCGGCCGCACCAGGGCTGTCCTCTGTCTCGTGCCATCTGCTGCCCAGCCAGACCAGAGCAAGGACAGGTAAAAGGGGAAAAGAGGTCTGATGTAAAGCATGCAACTAACAAACATTGTTTGTTTTGTGCTTCCCCACCCTCGTGTTTAATTGTATAAATTAAATGTCGCGTCAGTCTGCCTGAGGTGTTGGCATCCCATTCAGATTTCAATTACTGCCATTAAAGTGTATTTACGCAGTGCATGAATATAGGGAGAACGTATTTATGGCAATCTTTTATTGCTAGTTACGTCCTAGAAAAATAACACTGAAGTGCTGAATCGCTAAGTTTAAGCAAGTTTTGAGCTCCAGCTAAATTTCTCTCCTCAGCCAGCACAAGTCCTGGGCAGAACGAGACAGCAGTGAATTGTATGGCTGCTCAGCTGAGGTCTGTGCAGCTCTGTGGCAGTAACCATATATTGTTCCTGGAACCACCTAAATAATTAATTGTATGAAAACAGCATAGTTAAAGCTCAGGAGGAGAGCAGTGAGAGAGGTGCAATGCTGAATTTTCTCATTGCTTGAAAATACATTTTGCTATGATTTAGCAAAACTCTCTTTAGCTACTGCCAAGAAGAATATGCTTGAACTGAGGTTGAAATTATGCTTCTAGAAGAATAGGCTTTTTTGTGCATCAGACATTTCATACAGTAAAATAATGCCATACCCACTGAATAATTAAAACGTTAAAAAGAAAAAGAAAAATCCCAACGTACAACTTCTGTTTTTGAAGCATTTTTTACCCTTTTGAAAAAATGTAAGGAATTATTTTTGTTTTCAGTTCCATTCATTATAAGAGAGACTCCTGTGGTAAAATACGAAGTGTTGTGGAGCTCCCTGAACTCCTCAGTCACTTTCCAGGATTGTGCTACGTGACCCTTAAAGTGTTGCTGATAGATTCAAGCGTGGGGTTTCTCTTTTGTCTTTTTTTTTTTTAAACAGTGAGTGAAAATATTTAGGAAGGAGGGAGTGCAGACTGCTTCCCTGTGTGTACAAGATGGGGTTTGTGAAAGGGAGGTCTCGGTATTTAATGAGAAAGCAGTACTCATTTTTTAGATTTGTGTAGGTACTCTTTTTTTTTCCTTGCCCTCACACCTGAATGCATTTCACTTAATTTTATTTTTTTTTTAAGTCTTGCAAAGCCAAAAGTTTTTCCAAGCTACTCTTAAGGCTGTGTGGGACCCGTAGGTCAGCCATCTCCTGACAGCCGTGGGGTGCTTGCCCAGCAGGGCTGGGTCAGCTGCACCAGCCATTGGCAGCGATGTGCAGCAGGTTCGACGCGTGATAGATGCAGGACCAGTACTTCTGTGTTGGGAAGCTAAAGTTCAGCAGTGTGGTTGTTCTGGGTGTCCTGCTGGTACCAGGCGGTTCTTCCTCCTGCAGTGGGGAGATGGGCTGCCATCTGGCTCATGTCATTCTGGCCCCTCCTTCCTGCATCCAGTGCTACAGAGCTGGAGAACTTGCCCTGGCCAAGCACGAGGCTGGCAGCTGCTCTGTTCAACCAAGAACCAAAGCTTTGCAGCCTGTTGAATCGTTCAGAGGAGCATACCTCACAGAAAGCACTCTTTTCTTTAACTTTTTTCTTTTTTTCCAGTTCAGTCAAATGCTGGGTTTTGTTTCTCACCTCTGTGTAATAAAATCAAGACTATTAGTAACAGAAGAACTTGTGGAAAGGAGAGGTTTTCCTCCTGTCTGCCACTTCGTGCTTGGGTGTGAAAAGAGCTGGGCTCACGTTGCTCCTGGCAGGCACCTCGTTTGGGTCTGGGAGCCAGGCAGGGGAGGGAGAGCGGGCAAGGAGGGGCCCTGGGTGCAGTGGGCTGTACTGGTGGAGCTGTGCTTCTGCTCGTGGTGCGTGCTGTGCCCAGGAGCCAGACAGCGAGCCCGTGGTGCCCTGCTGTGTCCAGGGATGGAGTGAGCGGTTTCAGTACCGCCAGCCACACATCAGTCTTTCATACTGACTTGGTAGATTCAAGTTTTTCTGGTGTCTGGAGCTTATTGTGGAGACAGTGCCTCCAGTGCGAAGACAGAACTGCTAAAAATGCCTCCCCAGTGGGTCTTTGCTGTGTTTCCAAGGGCTGCTTTGGCAATAAGGTTTTCAGACTAGATTCTGGGTTTTCTTGTTAAAAGGTAGCGGAGGATGTTGTCCCAAAGAAGAATAATGAATTTATAATAATATGGCAAATGCAGATTGGATGCCTTTGCTTCTGAATCACTTGGGTTTGGTATCTGGAAGTTTGCGTTGTTTTCTTATTTGCTGGTCTCTGTGCAAAGAGATTTACATCGTGTTCAAGATTATTTCAAACCATAAACTGCTCAGGACATTTCAGCAGATAAACAGCGGAAGTGGAAATCAGATCTGGAAGTAGGCATTAATCTTGCTGGCTGAAGCTCAGGGAAGATTCTCTGTATGCAGCTGAAGGTTTTTGATTTTATTTTGGGTGCTTCAGTCAAGGAGGCGTTTCTGTTTTCCATAGGTCCACGCACATTGATTGTAGGCTGTACTTAGGAATATTTAACTTGTTCATACTAGTATCATTTACAGTATTTGTTTCTGTTACTTTATAGTTAGCTCAGCACATCTCTTTTGACTTCTCCTTCATGTCATTGCAAGCTTGGATGGCTTGGATGGGGACAAAGTCATCAGAGCATTTAATGTGATTGATTGGAGATTTCTGTGCACCTTTTCAGCATTATGCTGATTTTCATTTCCCTTCATTCTGAGTTGATACCTGATAATTGGAGGGGAATTTCTGAAAAGAGAACTGTTTTTGAGGATATAGTATTCTTGAGCTGTGAAGAAACCATTGGCATTGAAGTCTCAGGCATTTCTATCTGAGATGCTAAGGATCTCAGTGAAATTCTGTACTGCTCCTGGAAGGTGTTGCTAACTTTTTTTTTTTTTTACTTGTTTTTAGAGTTCTCTGTCCAGAGAATGCCTGTTTGGTCCAGAACATATTTGAAGCTGAAGGTCAGTCTTTACGTTTTCTAGATGAGAGAATATGCATAATTGGGAGTTTTCCATCTTTTCTTTTTTTTCTCCAGACAGAACAGTTTCCTAAGCAGACGTGTTTTGATGATAGCAAACTAAGTTTACACATTGTACAGTGGTATTTTGCCACATTAATTACCTTGTCAAATGTAATAGGTAATTACCACATCAAATCACCTTCGTACATTACATGGAAGCATAACTTCCTAAAATACTTAAAAACAAACAAACAGAATCCCAGAAGACTGAGGGCAACATCTCACACACACACCCATCTTGTATTTTAAAAGAGAAAGAGACAGGTTTGTGGTGAAGACAGAAGCCAGCCTGTATTCTGTGCTGCTTCTCCTGGGCTGGCGACCAGGTGCCTCTGGATTCAGCACATCACAGGACTGCAGCCTGCCCATGGTGAAACAGAGGGCAGAGGATTTGGGTCAGGCAAGAAAGACCTTTCTGTGTAATTCTGGATCCTCTTGAAGGTGGAGGAATCAATACTTTTAGTCCAAGTTTAAGTGTGTTTTGCGTCTTTTGTCTCACGGTGCCACAAGGATGAGAAAAGGTGGCAAATGGAGATTTAGAAGCTTTTGTTTGTGTTTTCTGGTATGCTGGAGTCCCCTGAAGCACAGCAGAAGGCTATGGTGATCACTGACGGTGTGGATCAACGCAGTGGAATCATCTCTTATTTTAGTTTATGTAGTGATTTATGCTTAGCCTGAAGCCAGTCTTCTGAGTAATTTCCTACGTAGATTTTTGTCCGGTCTGGGCCACATCAGAAGGAGCATTTCTTTGTGACCAGCAAAGGAAGAAAATAGCAAGTTTTACTTATTCTTGAATAACTAAATTCATATTCTATCTATGAATTAGCTAAATGGCATTTGTGATCAAACTGCTGTAGATTCCTAAGGGATGAGCTCAGAACAGGTTTACATTTTGAATGTTTAAGAGTCCCGGTGGAACATTGTTCTCCCCTATTCTTACTCCCTAGGAACAGCATCCTTTGTGCTTCACATCCCTGTGAGGCAGCCTGGGAGGCAGAGGAATGGGGGAGAGGATGGGATGCCCTCACTGGTGCTTCTGGCTGCCCAGATGGGTTTCCCATCACTCCAGCTTCTTTCCAGCAGCAGGGTCCCCCGCTTTCAGCAGTGGGACTGTGATGCAGCTGTCTTCCAACTGCACACCCTGGGGGTGGCAAGAGAGATCCTGCCTCCTCTTCAGAAGCTGGCAGTGAGATTACTTATTTTTTTTCCCTTTTTTAATGTTATTTGGTGGTTGCTGCTTCCTCTTGCCCAACATTTCTTAGTCAGCCCTTGGGGAGAACCTGCCCCAAATGGGAAGTGCAACCGAATCCATTGCAAGCTAACAGTTAAACTGACAGAAGGACATTTGAGTTTTTAGTTGTCGCTGCTATGGCTGGCCCAGTCAGGCTATATACAGAAGGGTCCTTCCTCACCCTCCGGCTGGGCGACGAGGCTGCTGCAGCACGGCCACATGGCGTGGCCAAGCGTGGCGAAACCTGCTTTGAAATAAACTCGGTGCCTCTCTCCCCTTCGTCTGTCTGAATTAATACCTTTGGTTTATGAGAACAGAGTGCAAAATGCATCGTGTCTTCATTTTTCCAACAGCTGGCACGTATAGATGATGTTGTTTAGGAGAAGGCCACTCACCAATCCATCCCCAGCCATGTGGAAAATGTTAGCGGTGCCGTATCTTGGATACAGCGCCTCTATTTTCCAAAGAGATGAATGCTGCTAAGCGTATCTTTCTGCGGGAGCTGAGCCTTCGTTTATGATTCTGGGATCTCTTTTTGATCTCTTCTTTCCTGCTCAGTGCTGATGGAGGTATTTCTGGGGTAGGTGCCAGAGTTGTTCTCTCGTTAATGATTCATGTGCCCTTCGCATGTTGCACTGCAAAGTGGCATGTAACAGCGTGTACCCAGTGTTTACGTTGTATTGCTTTGGCTCACAAAACATGTGCTTTCACTTTCATCTCGGAAGTTGCGCCATGTGGTAACAGATTTGTGGCACTACGCTTGGAAATGGGTATTTGTGATATCAGGGGCTGCAAAAGGTGCCTGGTGCTATGCAGCCCACTGGATTTGGGGAAAGAGCAGGCCTGTTCTCACTGGGGTCCCTGCTTCAGGACCTAGCAGTTCCAACCTGCTCCAGATGCTGCAGGTTGCTGACAAAGGGCAGCCAACCAGCACAAGAACTGAGGGCCGCGTAAATCCAGCCACTCTTAACACAGGTCTTTGTGTGCAAGTGAGCTCTGCGGTGAGCTGCTAGCAGGAGCGCAGCAGCCAGAGCAGCTGGGTCAGGGCTGCGGTGCGGCGCCCACCGTCCTTCACCCATTTCCAGCACTTGGACTGCAGCGCACGAGCTGTGATGGCCGGCTGAATTCCTGCAGAGCTCGCGTGAGCTGCTGGCCAGGAAAGGTGGAAGCTGTCCTGGGGTGGTACTGCAGCGCGTGTCTCCTTCACCTTTGTGTGTAACACTTTCGAGTTTATTACGTTTTTCTAAATGACTCAGTAGCGTGTGTGAGACTTTGGGTGGCCTACTTGAAACGCTCTTAGAAGGGCTTGCTTTTCAGAAAGAGCTGAGTGTTACCCTTAGAAATATGGGCTCCTTTACAGGGTGCTAACGTATCTTCAGCCTGTATATGTAGCTTATGTAACCCTGTTGGTTCCGTTGCTCTCTTTTTGCTTTGCGGTATGGCAAATTGCAAATTATAGATTTGTAAGGCTAACACAGGTACAAAGCTGCGGTACACCTTGTTGTCTGTGCTGGATTAGAACCCACAGTGAAGAATAAATGTAGAATTTAGGAAACATCATTCAACTTTTCTTACTCTTTTTTTTTTTTTCTTGCTTCTATTTCTCCATCCAAACCACTCTGTGATGTGTAAAGCCCATACATCCTTTCAGAGCTCATGCTGAGGAATCAGTTGGCCTAACAATACCATTTAGAAAGAATGACAGGCACTTTTTTCAACCTATGATTTGTCTGGTTCGAATTTCTGTTCTAGCAAATGTCATTTCTCCTAAAAGAAGGAAAATAAAATACCTTCTGAGCCACTCTTTGTCTGCAGGATTTATGTCCTGACAGATTCCAACAGTACAACTCAATGAAGATATATATGTTAAGAAGTACTATTAAAAATTAATCCAATTTTCTGTTCTTGTGGTGTAAATAAATGACAAAAAAAAAAAAAAGCTTGAAACCAAAATGGCCACTTTTGGAGTTTTATGCAGAATAAAAGGCTGTTTATCCTTTCCACTATATTTTAAGCTGTGGTTTTACTATTCAAGAAACAAATTCTAATCAGGCACCGTATCAGACAAATGGGGCCTTAGCGAGCGGTTGGTGCGCTGGGAAGGAGCACTCAGATTCTCATTACAGTGCATGTCTGAATAATTAGTCTGACCACTCTGCACTTTTTTGGCAGTAAGAAGAAAGTTGCTTTTCACTGCCACGACAGGATGACAGGAGCATCTAGCGGCGCGGTCATTAGTGTGAGCCTGCCATCAATGTCATGTTTCGGTGTCAGATTAGTTAGTGCCCCCTCAGGAGCCGCGCCGGACCTGCAAATTATCCTCCTATGTCCCAGGAAACCGTGTTTGCTAAACCTCAGATCAAATGTGAACAAATGATTAACATGGCTCATAAATTAACTAGTTTACAGGCTTATAACTTTTTACAAGTAGATAATAAAGACAGAAGTTTTAGTACTGTGTTATGCTTAGTTCAAAGCAGCGACGGTTTGGGTTTTCCTCTTCCCTTCTTTGCTGCAGATACGTTTGCCTTCCTCTTATAGGCGAAAAGAAAATGGTATACAGCCAAGGAAATACTGTTTGGAAAATCTAGTGTCCTAAGGAAGCAAATGTAAATCCACTAAAAACAATATAATTAAGTTTGTTATCTCATTGCCCGATAAGTCGCTGACAATAGTCTTTCTTCTTGTAGTGGCAGTTGTTCGTTAATGAGTTCACCAATTAAGTTTGAAAGATTACAGCCTTTGCCAAGAGGATTTATCTGTTAAAAGCATTATATTTTTTGTGATACATTCTTACCATATTGTAAGCCTCTTTGTTAAAGAGGTATAAGACTACCTCTTAAACGCATTAAATCCTATTATAGGCCCCCAAATAATTTTACAATCTGTTTACACATTAGCATCTACAAAACTGTAACAAATCTGCCCGGAGATGTCTGTTTTGAAAATAGGATGCTAACAGATAGTGCAGTCTCTTGAAGCTGGACTGCCCTTGTGAAATGAGTGGTCTTTTTTGCTGAAGAATAATTTTAGCATGATTTGTGACTATGCAAATAATATTCTTTTTATATCTCCCTTTAAAAAAAATCTCAGCAGGACTTTTCTTAATTATTTTTAACCAGTGCAGAAATAGTGCAGAATTTTCAGTGTTCTTTTGCTGCTTTTGAATTTGAAATGATCTGAAAAGAGTCAGTTTTATGCTTTCTATACATTACAGTCTCATTCACCCACATGCGAGCTACTGCTGCCTTTCTTCTGTACCTTCAAGGGGGTGAGTAAGCCCTTATATCAGAGATCAAATCAGCATTTCGGAAAGGGCCTAGCATGCAAAAACATGCAAAATATATCTATTCATAAGAAAACATCTGAAAATGCCAGAGGTTATGCTCAGTTTATCTGTCAGCAAATTTAACTTGAAGTAGGTGGTAGTCAATTTAGTAAATACTTTACTAACATTGTAACTATAAAGAATCATGAATGCAGCCTCAGCATCCTGACCCGTGCCTGTTTTAATGACTTTGCTAGAGAAACACGCGCTCTGTTGCAGATTAGCAATAACGTTTAAAATGCAAGTAATTTCTGCCGGGAGGTTTGCTTGTATGCAGTCATAGTGAGAGAAGAAGAAAAAAAAGGCGAGCGAATTGCACTCTGTAGTTAATCCTGGGAAAGAAAAGTTGTTGTTGTTGTTGATTACCTAGCTGGTGTGTTTGGGCTGATCCTCTGTGAAGCTGATGTGAATTTACCAGGGATGGCAGTGTGCTGTTTGCCCTGCCTTGGTGTGCCTGGAGCTGGAGCCTCTGGGCTGCGCCTCCCTTCACCGTGCCGTGCAGTCGCTGCAGCCTCTTACAGCAGCTGAGGGAAGCACAGGAGTGATTTCATACAGTGGTGCTGCCTCAGTATCCATTAACCTGAAGCCTGTGTTGCCACGCACGACAGATCCCTGCTAGCACAAAGCCTTCTCTCTCTGGCCTTGCTTCACAGTGAGCATTGCCCATTCCCAGGCCGCTGCTTCCACTGGTGGCAGGGCAGCAGCACCATTGCTCATCTCAGTGCTTCTCTGCCATTCTGCCTTTCCCTGTGAAGTTGGGCTCTGGAAGGTTTCCCAACCCTGCTTAGAAAATTGAGACCGGGGCAATGGCATATGCTGGTGAGATTAACCACACACAGCCTGTGTGTCCTCAGTCTTAATGATTCTCACCGCTTCCTTAAATATGAAGTGCCTGCTGTGAGCTCCAAGCTCCTAGCTGAGCCGTTAATAAAGGTGATACTCCCTCAAAGCGCTGCCCCAGGTGCCCAGCAGCCCTAAATCAGGAGGGCTGTGCCAGATCTGGTAGCTGGGGCTCTGCTCTGCATCACCTTGGAAAACATCAGCCTCCTGGATTCCAGAAGCAGAGCAAAAAATGGGACATGTGCTGGAGCAACCCCCTTCTTGTGGTCTGGATGTTAGTGCTGGAAGTGAGACCACCCAGTGCACCACACGTGCTGTGTGTGCTGCTGCCCTGCACGTGGCACTTAGAGAAATAATGAAATGATTCCTGTGGGATAGTGCTTCTCAGGGCCTGCTTAGCAAGGCGAAATTACGCACCCGCTTGTGGAAAAAAGTGTGAATGGAATACACCCTGAATTGCTTAATTGTCCAGAGGGGTGAGTGAGGTTTTGTAGCTGACGTGGCAGCTGTCATAATCAAGCATACGGTGCTTCCCAAGTTTTGCACTTCGTTTTGCCCTTTGGTGGGTGAGATTACCCCATGCTTCTCTACCTCTCGATGCCAGAGCTTGATGTGGAGCTCCTTGGAGCAGTGTCCATGGCTCTGGTGGGTGCTGAGCTGCCTCCCCGGCTGCCCTCTGCATTTGGCAATTTCTGGGGATGCTGTTATGTTCCCAACTCAGACTTCCCCTTCAGTTCCAAAAAAAATGTTAACTTCTGTCTTTGTTCCCTTTCTTACCTTCATCCAACCACATAATTGCTATATATTACTTGAACACACCAATCTCTGAAACTGCTCCATTTTCTCGGTTATTGGGCTATTTTCCTTATTCTTTTGAGATAGAAATCCTTAGAGATTGTGTCTTTAGCACAATAGCAGATTTATGTTTAAGGAGACTGGCAGTCCTTGGAGAATGGGAAGTCTCATGTCTTTATCCTCAGATGATGATACTGAAGAGAGGATTTCTAGTACCGCTAGGCTTGGATGTAGGCATGTAAAAATAATGCCAAAAGCCTATTTGATCTAAGTATAAGTATTCACAAGTGGGGGGAAAAATGCTGATCCTGATATTGAGCACTGCAGTCTGCTTTGTGTTCTAACCTAAGTGTAGCAAGCTGGCTTAAATCATCAAGTATTTTTGAACTCTGCATGGAGGCGGATGTTGTCTTACGGAGTGAAGGGAAAGCTGACATGTACTGGCATGCTCTGAGCAGACTCCATAGCACCGAATAAGGATCACATCGTATTTAAATCACAACAGGACAAACCACCCAACCTTGCCTACCCTTGGGAGTGGGGAACACCCCTGGCACTTCCTCTAGGGGTGGGAAAGCTCCCTGCCAGATACATCCCAGGTACTGATAAGGAACTTGGAAGTGTTCGTTAAGCTGAGTTAATCAGATTTGTTTTCATTTTTACGGTACATGTTGATGTGTTTGCAGTGACACCCTCTGCTATTTTTTGTTTCCATACTGTTTAAAAAGAAAAGCCCAAGAAAACAATGTCCTATTTGCAGTGAACAGGAGCTTGGGTGTGCAGCATGGAAAATGAGTAAGAATTTCTGTTTTGAGAAAAACATACAAATTTTGTGCTGTGATTTTTGATAGCGAGTGGTTGGGTTCTGTTTTTATTAAAGCAGAATATATATATTGTACAGGAATAAGTGTTACAGTTATAAACGCTTTCTTGACTCTGTGAGTTCTTGTTCACTTTACAAAAAATGTGTTCATGCTGCAATAAAAATACATTCATTTAATTCTTAAGCAGTGAATTTGCACTTTTTACTCTTTAATTCAGAAGAAAGTTTGGCTTAATGGAAACCTGTGGTTCCTTTCTAGGCAGCTATGTGAATTTACATAAAAAATACAAACTGGCACAGGGGATAAACTTAAGCTTAGGATCCCATGCTTAGTGTGCAGTGCACTTCCCTGTGCTGTGCTTTTGGTTTTTTTGGACCAGTTTTGACTCCACGTTCAGGAATATAAAAGTGCAGCAAATGTTTCAGAAGCTTCTTGGGAAGTGCTGCTCTGTCTGGGTTTGATACTGCTGGTGTGCTGCTGGCTCCATCGTGGGTAACTAAGCCACGTTTTTGAGAACAGTATTTCTCCTGAACCACGTGCACACACTAACTCATGTTTTCTAACTCATGTTTTCTGCTCTGTACCAAAAAAAAAAGAAACCATATAAATACACAAACAAACCCAAACTTTTTTTTAACAAAATCTCTAAATTGCATTTGGCATCACCTTAACCTAGAGTATGGCAGTTTCATAGGGCAGTACGACTGTCTGTGGCTTCATATGGAATACCCCTGTTTCAGCTGGTGCTAGCTGAGTTCTAAATTGAGATGTGAACACCCCTGGAAGGGCTCGGGAGCTCGGCACTGATTCAGGTCTGTCTGCTCCCACACGAGTGCCGACTCAGAGCACAGTGCAAAAGGCTCTTCTTCATTTCTGCTGGTGCTATTTCAGCTCGTGAATGTCAGGATGGGGGTCAGGGCTGGCTGTGCCCATCCTCTATTTATGAGCAGGGTGAGTGAAGGGCCTGCTCCAAACCCAGCCCTTTACCCCAGCTGTGTTTGGGCAGAGTGATGCTGGGAATGAAGAGGAGAGTTTGTACCAGCAGCTCGGTGTCCTGGGCTGCTGGGTGGGATCTGAGGCAGCTGCCCAGCTCCCCGTGCTGACAGTTATGCATTTTTCCAGGAGCTGGTGGCAGAGCTTCAGCTGTTGGCAAGCTTGTGTGTGGCCTTACAGCTACTAGCTTTGGTCTGACCACAGGCATGAAGAAAATGGAGGTCAGGGATGAGCCAACGGCTGGAGAAGCCTTGGGTAATCCTTCTGTAACCATAGGCAGGAGCATGCTGCCTGTGATTTGTGAGTTCATCTGCTTTGAAAACTTCCTGAATATGACTGTACCTGTATTAATGTGGGGATGCGCCTTCCAAGCCAAAGAATTACTGTGATGGGCTCCACTGAAAGGCTGCAGAGACTATGAAGAAGGTATTTAACCCTTCAGTGGAGATGTGGGACTCGGGCAGCCAGCACTGAGGCAGCCCTTACCAAATAATGAGGGGAACTTGGGGTTAACTGGCATGACAAAGTGCTGAGGTGTTGGGATGCTGCAGTTGTGCAGATGCACAGCACTGGTGGGCAGTCGGTGCCATCCTTTGTGTGCGTATTCTGTAGGCATCTGGCTATTCCCTGCCTTGAAAACTTGGTCTCGAGTAATTTGCACAAGGAGATGCAAAGGTGGAAGCAGACCTTAGGCCTCCTGATTTCTATGCATGTGTTTTAACTGTGAGATTGTTTCCTACCAATTTCAGCTGTACGAAGACAAGGGTTTGAACACACAAAATTGAAGACATAAATATAGGCGCTGTTTTGAGGCACCTCTGGCCGTTTGTTCTATTGTTTCTCACAATTGGGGCCTAAGGGGAGGTATGATGAGATCTGATTAGCAGTAAGTCTGTTAATTATAACTTCTGAATTAGAGCATCAGTGCAGAAGCATCACTTTCTGATTTGGATTATAAAGCCCTTCATCTCAACAAAGCACAGTCAGCGCAGATGATAGCAGAGTGCACTGGAATACATTAGATCAAAGTGATGCGTTTCATGTGTGATGCCAAAATGGCTAATGAATTACTTCAGCTGAAGATTTATTGCTCACGACTTACTTACGCTAGTGCGACTTACTACCCAAAGCCATCAATTTGTGTGTAAACTCGTCTGCTGTTTTACTTGCCAGTTCTGTGGAGAGGCTGCGCGTATCAGACGTCTGACTCGACTGGTCTGCCTGTGTACGGAGATACAGGAGCAGCTGTTTTTGTTTCAAGACTTGCTGGGCAGAAAATAACTTGGTTCTACAAAAGCTAGAAGATCTGATGCATAGAAGTGTGCAGGGTTCTGTAATGAACTGGGAATGGCGTGACTGCAGTGTCTGTAGGTACGTGGAGATAGTGCAGTGCGGTGTATGGAGCTCGTGCACAATGTCATGGCGTTCACATGCGTTGTGGGGAAGAAAAATTAACTTCAAGTGTGAAGGATATGGAAATTTAGTGAAAAAAACATCCGTGCATTCGAGGATTTTTCATGTAACAGGATAGATTTATCTTTCACAGAAAAAAATCTATAAACATCAATGACTGCAGTTACATGAGGAAGTTAGGGCCTGCAAGAAAACATACTTCTCAATAGATCTCAATTTCCTTGGGTTTAAACAATTGAACATTAGAAGATGTGAGATCTGATTCATTTCTCATTTGTATCAGTTTCATCCAGGATACCTCCTGAGATTTGAAAAAAGCTGTGCTGTTTAACACCTGAGTAAGCGAAAATCGGGTTCATTTTCCTGTTTGAGATCAGCAACGCCTCAACAGTGTGTTTCAGCAGGCAAAGTGAACGAGAACTACTGAAACTTTGGGCAGTAATTCACCAGGTCTGTGCAACCTGTAAACGTGCTGAGAAATTACCCTGGCAGGTCGAAGCGAAGGTGGGCTGGAAGAATGGAGGAAATGCAGCTTCTCTTGAAAAGCTGGGAATTCTGCCCCTTTCAAGCTAAAAAGCCTCTCGTGGCACGTCCCACTGACACCTAGGCAACAAACAGTCGAACAAAGAATATTATCTCTGAGTTGAGGAGCGTGTGTGGTCATTGCACCCAGTGCATTGGGTGAGAGAAGAGATGGGAAGCAGCCAAGCGTGAGACCGCCTCTGGTGTATCACAAATTGTGGCACTTCTGTGAGCGTGTTCACAAACGCCGTCCACATGGCACAGTACCTCAGAGACACGCAGTGTGACTTGATGCAGTTTACTTCTAAGTCAGGCCTCTGTTGTGCGGCCTAAAAGCTTTGTGAGATTTTAGCAGCAGTATCAAGAAAAACCCATAGAAGTGGCCCATTAATGAATAGGTCCTTGAGTGTCAGGAAGCAGACGTTGTTGGAAACTTGGGTAATATTACCATTGGGCTTTATTAATTAAATATAGCTATTAATATGACCTTGGATTTAAACACAATGACCTCTTTTGTGAGTATGATTAGCAGATGTTTACCATAATTCTTCACTCTGTGAAAAATGCTTGTTGCACCCAATAAAAACAACCATATTTGCTTTGCTAAATCAAATATTTGGAACTCGGGTCTTACTTTATATATCATGGCTCCAGTGTCTTAGACTTTCCAAGTTTAAGGTTGAGAGCCCTCGGAGTAACTTACGTGGTAGATCTCTGAGTACAATCACCTATTGTATTAGTGAGCACTCTTTTTTCTTCGGCGTTGTATCTTCTGCAGTGAAACCACTGTTCTCTACCAGGCACTATATTTTATTTTTACAGAAGCGTGGAGAGAACATTTTTGACTCCACAAGGTTTTCTATATTTTGTCCGTTCCTTGGGGGAGACTTCCTTTCCAGAAGAACTTGAGCAATGGAAGCAGGAAACACAATTTCAGTTCTTAAAATAAAGCTGGAAGTTATTTTCCTCTGCAATAGCATCTCCCCTAATTTTAGACTGCAAAAAGTTTGTTTCATAATAATTTTTCTCCTGCTGAGCTCAGAATGCAGGAGCGGTGTCACAATCCAGACCCTTCCTCTTGCCCCCCAGCAGGCCACCTGCTGCCCACAAGCTGCAGCAGGTATCCTCTGTGTGAGCGCTGTTTCTGGCTGCTGCGGTCGGTTTTAGCAGTGGCTCTGCTGCCTGCTTGTCTGCAGCGCAGAAAGGAAATAGCAAGGGAACAAAACTATGCTTTTCATGGGAAACCACTCCCTTTGGAATGGAGAGATATGGCTTGCCACTTCTATTTTGTTTCCCCCTCCAAAGTAAGCAACAACCTTGCTAGGATCAGGGACAACAAGAAAAGAATATTATTTAAAAGGCGTCATCCATCCAGCTGGTACGTTTCAGGAAAAGGAGTCTCCCGCTTCATATTTTAAGAAGTGTAATAAAAATAGCAATCAGTTGAAGAAAGGGCTGATGGACCGGAGAAAGTGACAGTAGCAGCACAGGGAAATAATACTCCATTTATCTGAGCAAGTTCGCATGTTGATAACGCTCCTCTCCGCAGTAGGTGCTATCAAATCAGAGACAATTTGTATCCACTGTGTGGCAGGTTACTTACATGGGAACAAGCCTCCCTGACATTATTGCAGATCATCATTAACTAGCTACTGCTGTTTGTTTGTCGTTACCTGCTAGATGGTGTTTGCAAGTTGTGTCATACCATTTGTATATCTCGCCCACTTCAGGGACCTGCTGCTGCTCCTAAGACACAGCCTGGGATCTGTTCCCTTGCTTTGTTCTGTTTGGGGCTGGGGGGGAGGAAAGTGGAAAAAAGTATTAGTTGAATATTCTCTCCTGCTGTAACTTCAGCGAAATGAAGGCTGTGTGGTGTGTGTGTGCTGGGCTGTACCCCAGTGGGCACCCAGAGCACAGGCAGCAGATTGAAGGGAGGGAGGTGGACCCTTCTAGATCCTCGGATCTGGAGTTGCAGGATGTGATGTGTGAGAATCCAAGTGAGGAGCAATGGCTCTAGGTGGGGTGTCCTGCTTGCTGAAGATCTTTAATCGCTTGGGCTTACAATCCTATAAGCACATTTCACATTTCTTTCTTGATTATCTTTCTCAGTGTGTTTCGGTTTCCTTTTCCTTTGTTCAGTAATATTTGCTATTGCTGTCTGTTTAGTAAAATGTCTGATTCTTTTCAGCTCATAACCTGAAGGTTCTTTTTTATACTCTCAAAATTTGTAGATTTGTTTGGTGTATTTTCTAGCCTGGATTGTTTTCCTTCAGCAGCATGCATTAGCCCTCCACTGAAAATACTGGCTCTGATTGTCAGTCTACAACACCTAGGAAGCAACTGCAAAAGCTCCAGTGAAGGCAGCGCATTTGTTGATTTGTAGTTGACAGTGTGGCCCATTATATCTCTCCTAAACAGTCGTGGGTTAGGTCACTCAGGAGAGAAGGCTATAATTTTGTGTGAAAGCAGAGTTTGGAGAAACTATGATATCAGCACCACTATTATAAAACACAAAGTGCTTTGTCTTCTCCCTTATAAAATGTGTAATTTCTACCCATTATCAATATTATTACAAGAGTCCTTGCAGTAAACTTGTCTTTTGATAGGCAGAAACTTGTCTTTTCTGGGAACAAATACAGTGAAGTGCAACTTGTCTTTTAAAGGAAAATAAATAACACGAGTGAAGTTTACTAGAACACAATAAAGCCGTTTCCAAGAAAGCTGCTTCAGAGGCATGTAGGGTATGCTGGAGATTTATACTTGGGGTGAACGTGTGCAAGTACCGTAGTGACGCTGTAAAGAGCACTGGAGTAAAATATTTGATCAACAGATACGTCTCAAGAAGATACATGGGTTGGTTTTCGTACTGGTTTTCAGATGACGCTCTTTAAATGAAGGCTCCTTTAAACCTGTGCCCTAATAAATCTTTGTGGCTGGGGGGGGGGCAGATCTATCGCAGCTACCTCTTAATTAAACAGCAAAGTCGGGCTGCCCACATACTTGCCAGGTCGTTGAGTCTGCTAGGAGGATTCTGGGATGAGCAAAGGGAGAAGCCGAGGAGCGGCAGGTTGCTCCGGGCAGCGTCCTGCAGTGCGCTGTGCCTTGGAAGCAGCTGGGGCTGAAGTGTGCCTCGTCCTGCCTTGCTGTGTGATTGTTTTCAACTCATCCAGTCAAGATTCAGGAGATGACAGTGAAATAGGGCAAGAGAAGAAAAAGATCAATAACAAGGGTGGAGTAGCTGCTGTGATTAAGAAAAAAGATTACTGTTGATTTATTGATTCGGTCTTCAGCTTGCCATCTTAATCAGGTTCTTTTGGTTAATGTTATTAATATTTATAGTTTAGTACCGTGTGCCAATTAGAAGAGACTGTAATTAAGTCTCTGGGCCTGAAAACATGAGGCATTGTGGAGCTCAAAACTGCTGTGGCCTTTGTATCGTGCATTACTGGAAAGAGAAACTTAAGTCTGAAAACCTGGTTCAGAGTGCAAAAAATGCCTTTTCTCTTCCCAGCACGAGAAGCAGCTTTTGTGGTTGGCCTTCTCAGGAACTTCAGAGGGGGATGGTCGCAGAGACTCGTTGCTAAGTTTGGAGTTTTGAGGGAAGCTGCCCCGGCTAAACCCATCTTTGCCTGCACCAAGTGTGAAACATCCTTCCAGCTTGAGTCCCGCTCTCCTACCTGTGGGACTTCGTTTTGCTTTGGCTTTCCATCTGCAGATGGCGTCTCGTGGCACTGGTCTGTCTGCTGCGACTGGGACTCCTCTAAGCGAGCAGGGCACCTCGCTGCAGGGTCTGACACGTTGCAGAAGCTGCAGGCACCCCGAAGTCTTCCCTTGGGTGTGAGCTGGGAACGGAGTTGAACCTTCTTTTTTTTTCTCCTTTTTTTTTTTTTTTTCTATGTAGGGGGAACATGAGAACTCATTGTTGTGCACCGGCAGAACTGAGTCACAGAGGGTTTAGTCAAAGAAGAAACGCGTATCACCAGTGCAAACCAGAATAAAAAACGTGCTTTCTTTGTTACTCATTGCACCACAGTGAGAATCACAATCTCTCAAAAGTTGTTGTTGTTGCTTATGTTGCTTAGAATAGTCTGGATAGGATAGATTTTGTGGGAATTGTTTCTGATTTATGCAATACAATACGTGAAGCCAACTCGCTGTGATTTTTTCCGGTTACATGCAATTATGTTAGATTTAATCAAAGAAATGTGAATTACCTAGATCATTCCATAACGCTTGCATGCTACCTCTGGGTGTCACTGAATGAGTTGTGGCCGTTTAAGTGTGCTGCTCTTGCAAACGGAGCAGTAAGAAAATTAATTTCAAAATTCCGTGTTAATCTAGATGCTTCATTTTTAGAGCTGTGTTATGTTCTGGGTTGTTTCTCTGCGTTTTAGGCATAAATCCTGATGTTTCAGATGCACCGTAAGTAGTTCCATTTCTATTAAAAGATTTACCGCGTGGTGTTTGCTGGTGTGGTGGGTTGACTTTAACCTATCGTCTCAAACCCGGTCCTTCAACTTCCTTTCCTGCTTCCATTTAGGGTAGCCATTGTGGTCGAGATTTGGTCTTGAAATCAGTGTGGTAGAACACATCACAGCGCAGCGCAGGCCTCAGGCGGTGCCGCAGGTACAGCCGCATCGCCTCGCGGAGCAGCCGCGGCACCAGCGCTGCGGGGCAGGTTCATGGGAGTGTTGGCCAGCAGGTCCTGGCAGCAGCCCAGCAGCGGCTGGCTGTGTCCTGCACGTGCTCTGTCACCCGCGCAGCTGCAGCGAGCGTGCCGCCTCGTCGTGGAGGCCTCGTTTGTCTCTTCGTGGCTAAAGCTGAGCGTTGGGTCTTGCAAAGCTTAGCAGCCCCTGAGCGATCACACAGTAGGAACGTCACTTTGTGATGTCAGTCCAACCCTAACTTGGTGCACCACCGACTGAACAGATCTCGGCTTTGCGCTCAGCTAATCCTGCAGTGCTTGTGAAGGAAATGTAATCGCTTTAGGAATTCTATGTCTTAGGAAAGACGATAATTGATATTCAACCAAAGAAAATAAATAGGTGTTTAAAAAGGAGCTTCCGTCCACTCTCCCAGGAAAAGCAATGTTGCCTACCAAAAAACAAAGAATTTTATCTTTATGTGCTCTCTTGCAGCTGCTGGAGAAGTGGCTCTGCACTCACGGGGCTTGGTGCACAAATAGTGGAGTAAATAAGAGGGTTTGCTGACGCAAGCTTCGTGAGATACACGTGAGTGGGAACAGTCAAATCAGCAAACAAGCCATGGGTGTTCTTGAGTATTCTGGGCAAACCTGTGAAGGGTGGGAAAGCGGTCATGGTTTTTTTAATTCTTTTTAGTATGAATGTTTTTAAAACGTTGCTGACTGTTAGTGTCAACAAAGAAGTGCTGAAGAAGAAAAGCAGAAAATAAAGCCTGATTGGAAAGGAGCATCAGAATACAGTGTCACAGAGTTGACCAGATCAATCTACGTCCGTGACAGGGGGCAACAGGCCTCTGCCCTCCCCCCCACCCTGGTCCCACAAAAGTGGAAAGGAAGGAAGGGAGGAAAAGAACAGCAGCAACAATCTATGGAGGAAACTTATTTTACTATAATACCGGAATACAAGATAACAAAATATAATACAATTTAATTGAAATTGAGATTAATAAATCAGACAAGATGAGAGACAGAGTTCCTGGGACAGAGTCAAACCTGAAAAGCTTGGAACGGCCAGGAAAGCACCTCCGGCACCCACTGCAAGGCAGCAAGAGAGCTTCTGTAATGTACAGGGGTAGGTACCTGGAATTGGGGCATTAACACTTCAGTGCCCCGTACACTACATGATGTTTTGATGTGGAATACTGAAACTCAAAAAAAGCCCCAAAAAACATAGAACCATGACATACAGTAATTATATTGGCTTTATTTTGATTGCCATTGTTGCTGGTGAGAACTAATGCTCTGGAGAGGACAGGTTTGTGGTTGGAATGCACTTGATAGATTTTGACAAATTAAACAGTTGTAAAGATGTTTGGAGGTTTTCCAGATCCTTACTGTTATTTATGTCACTGAACTAAAAAATCAGTGGTTAATTTGCAGTTCTTATAATTTTTATGATACTTATGTTGCTGTAAATTTAGCAGCGTGCAGCATCAACTCAGCGGGATACGTTTTATGTTGTCAGCTACCTTTTGACATCATAATAGATTTCAGTTGCCAAAGCTTGAAAGAGAGAGAATAAAATGTAGGCTTGTGCTGAGCGAGTGCTCGGGTCGCAGCCAGGTGGGTGCGGAGCCGGTGTGCCGGGCTGCTCCGTGGGGACGTTGGGGACGTCCCTCAGCCTATGGCCATGAGCGTGTCGTGGTTAAAGGCTGGATAAGATCCCGACACGGTTGGGCTCGGTGGTACCGCTGGAGGGCCTTTGAAGTGAGGCGGCTGCTGGTGGCTGATAACCAGGGATGATGCTGGCATTGGGCCTCAGCTTGCCCGCTCTGAGCCCTGTGCCTTCTCCTGATGCCGTGGCCCCACAGCACGCAACTTGAGCAGTGCTTAAGGCATAGCAGGCTGAGATGCTGTCTCCAGCTGCTGTCGTGCGCCTCTTGGGGCGTGCGCTCTCTCAGGGTAAGCAGGTTTTGGGGGTTATCCATCCCCAGGCTGTTCCAGCACAGAGACTTCTGTGGTTCCTCTGTTGTTCAGAGATGGGGAGACTGGTTTGGGCACAGTGTCACGTTTCCTGGGTAAATGCAAATAGCTGATAGAGAGCGGCCCAAGTAAACCTGCAGTGGGCTGCGCTGTGCCTGGGAGCAGCTGCTCGAGCTTGGGCAGCACTGGTGGAAGGAGAGGCCCAAGCAGGAGCTTTGGAGTGCCTCTGGGACCTGAATCCATAAGCTCTGCAAGTTTTTTCTTACTTACAGAGACTTCTTTTGCAATATTTGTCTTTTTATAGAGACTCCTCTGTTCTCTCTATTTATAGAGACTTTTCTTCTATTGTCTCCTATCTTGGAAGACAGAGATATCCTAAGTTTAGGTAGCTTAAAGAAGAGACTCAGCTGTTTCCCTCTTGGGAGGTTTATTTTAGCGGGATAACACTGGGGGTTTTAATCTGAGCAGTGATCCCTGCCTCAGGAATGTGTGACACGAGAAGTGGGCTTTTCATGAAGCGTGGCTGTGCCCTTCCCATCTTCTTCTTTCAACATTTGCTCTTTGCCTCCTAAGCCTTGAAATGGAAGGATTTATTAACGGTTGTTTCCTCGCTGTTTGTGCGTTAGCTGCGTTTCTCAAGGGCGTTTCACGTGCTCTTTCCACTCTAATGGGATTGTCCATTGAGTTCAGCTCTGGCACGTTGGGATCCATTCTCACAGACAGCTGATTAAGCCAGAGTCTTCCTCATCCGTAGGTAATCCCAAAATACAGAAATTGTTACCGTGAGATTGGTTTTCTAACATTTTGGGTTTATAATTGAGTGCTTTGTAGTTGTCCTCCCCCTCTTCCTCCCTCCTTATCACAGTCTTTAGCCGTGCTGATTCCAGCTTTTTGGTTCTGTCTCTCTTGTTAGATAGTCTGGTTGTTGTTTTTTTTCTTTTCTTTTTTTCTCCCCAAGAGGCAGTTTTATGTCTGACTTTCTGGGCACTGCCTCAAAACTCCTTGACTTGGAGTAGATTTGGGGCACAAAGAAAGTATCTTAGAATGCTGCACTTCTGTTTGGGTTTTGGTGGCTTTTGCTCACTGCTGACTTTGATGATGGGAAAAGCAAAAGCCAGAGCAGGTGTGGGTGGAGACGTTCTTTTAACTGTGGCTTATTTTTGCCGTCCTCACCTTTTGGCAAAGGGGAGCCTGGAGGTGGAAGAACTGAGAGGGCCCCCGTTTTCAATTTGCCAGTAAATATGACGATTGGAACTTGAGATTTGGGCACAATAGACTTTAATTCTGGGGCTCTGGCTGTGCTTTCTGGTTGTGCCACGCATCCTCGTGCACACGCCTTCGGTGAGGCTGAAGAAACTGCTCTGGTGTGTTGGAAGAACAAGATCCAATTTCCATTTTGCTCAGAAGCAGCAGACTAGTACTAGTATGTTAGTCTGTGTTCACTGGCTAGGCTTACTCTGGCTAATGTTTGCCAGATTCTTCTATTACATATTAAAATAAGATCTTCTGAGTGGGTTTGATTTTTGTGCGTGTTTCAGAAAACTAGGCCAGCCCTAACAAGCACATTTTTGTGTTTTTGTTTTTTGCGTTTTGTCATTTTACATATTGAAAAACGGGATGCAAAAGAAAAATAAAGTAAAATAAAAACCTGCTAACATCAGAAAAATAGCTTTGCATCATTCTGCTTAAGTGTTAAAATCTGACTGATAGTTTGTGTATACAGACTGGGGTTTTTATGGTGTTTCTTTTCCCCACCCAAGAATCACAGATGTTACGATAAAAATTAATGCCCTTTTGGTAAGTGCTTTCCTTTTGTGGACTTGGCCTAAAGAGAGTCAGACAGTGCCTTTTCTTCCACTAATAAATACGGTAAGATTTAGGTAGACAAAAGAGGCAGGCGTTAATTTGTCAGGAGCAGGAACTGCTAAAGGGAAATGCAGAGCATTTCTCCCTCCTTAAATCCAGGTATTTCAATATCATAAAGTTTTTATTCTAACCATCAGGAGCATAGCCCTGTCTGTGGAATTCAGCTTTAAAAAATGTCTTTGTAAATTGAGATTTTAGGGCTACCTATTTGGAGGATGTTCCGTATGATAAATGACCCTTGTAAGGCACACACACCAAAAAAAAAAAGAAAAAAGAAAAGAAAAAGAAAAAGTAATTGTGCGTGTCTGCTTCCCAGGATGTGTGATAATAATAAATGAACGTTTTATATATCATTATATATATAGATCATGGCAGAACGAAAATCAGAGGATATGTTATTCATTATTCCTGTTACTTTATATTTAAAAGGCAAAGGTTTTCGCTTCTTTGCCAAAACAACTGCTGCAGGATGTGTGTGTAACAATCCCCACAAATACGAAGGGTGGAGAGTTCTTCCAGGTCGTTAGCACTGGAGAGATGTCTTTAATTGCATTCATTTGAACATTAATGCATTAATGCTGAGATTTAAGTACTGCTCCTATTAAAAATTAAACTGGAGGGACAGTGTGCAGATCATATGCTTTAGTGTAAATCGTCAGGTGCAGTGTTTGTATATTTAGCCTGGCATTTCAGTGCTGGAATGGATGTTGGAGTCTGGCTGTGGCTTTCTAAGGGACACTTCTTTTTTTCCCTTCCCCTCCCCACCCCCTTTCACTTCTGGCAGCAGCATTTCTTTTCAGGGATACATTTGCACCACCTGAGCAAAAGTTGCACTGATTAAAATCAGAGGAGGATAAGGAGTAACTTGTTTGCTGTCCTGAAGTCCTCTTGTTCTTCTCCCCTTCCTCCCCCCGCTGCGTCCGCAGCTATTTTGCAATATGCAACCCCCTTCGAGCACTGCCTGCGGAACTGGAGTAGCTCTGGCATGTAGATTTCCCAGTGGGAGAACTTGTGTGGATGGTAATTTTAATGAGACCTGATTTAAGCAGTAGAATAGATCCATAAAACTAATACAAGCAGACTTTCAAGAGCTCTACTATTTGTCAGGGCAGTGAATTTTAGAGGTGCATCCATCGGCTTGGTAAAGAATATTATAACCCTGAAAACTGAACCTGTATTAATTCAGATTGTTTCTATGCAGTGCACTACTGAGAACTCTTGAATCCAGGGCAGGCCAAATATAGACTTATTTATTTTTGAGGCTCAGCTTTCATCCAAAAATCGTGCTAGAACCACAGGACCTGAAAGCTGTGCTCTATATGAATGAATGCAAAGTCTGTATGAGTGCACACAGCTGTGTCTCCAAGGGCTGTGACAAACCCTTCACTTTGCTTTTTTTCCCTTCGCTTGAGGCCACTGCTCGGTCCGAATGTCTTTCAGCCTCTCCTGTGTTGTGGCACTGGGTCACGTGGGGCAGTACCAGGGTTTTCTGCTGCCCTGCAGATGGAGGTGTTACGGTCATCCGAGAGCCCAGATCCCACTACAGGACACAGGCTTTATGGATTCTGTTTTCATCCTGGTGCTCAGGAGCTTCCCTTGCTGTTGTTGGAAATGTTTTGTTCTGCTTGGCCTTACTGGACTGTTTTCTCTGCTCGCTCTCTCACATGTCTCTTCCCTCCACCCTGTCTTGTGTTTTGTCTTGTCTTATTTTTCCAGTGAGGTGTTTTCGCAGCAGCCATCTCAAGCGGCAGCGAGAAAGAGAGCAGGTGGGGAAATTCAGAATGGGAGCTGTGCCCATGCGAGATAGAGTGGAGGTGGCAATGGGAAGAGCCCATGGGGGGAGGCTGCGGAAAGCAGAGCACAGCAGAGAGCGAGGGGGAAGCGGCAGAAAAGCATCACAGGAGGAGCAAAAGGGGGGAAAAGGTGGAGGAGAGGATCGATGGAGCCAGAGGGCGAGGAGAAAGAGGTCAAGGACTGGTGGTCGACCCTACGGGAGGAGTCCCACTGAGCGCAGCCTGCCAGGCCCGTGGTGGGCAGGGGGCTGATGGAGCAGTGGGAAGGCAGCCTGCGTTTGGGCAGCGAAAAAGTTTATTTGCTTTTTCTCGCAGGATATGCTAAGTGATTTCGCAGTTTGAGTGGAGTGGCATTATTGCACTTAGCTCTGCATTGATTAAATAAATTTGTTCTCCAACTCGAGAGTTAAGTGTGTATTATGAAACCTCAGAGCCAATCTTAGTGGTTGCAGTGTGCAAATATTTTTAAAATTATGTAATTAAACAGGACTTGGGCTGCAGTGTCCACTGAAGTGATTCATTAATTGAATGGTTTGATTAAATTTAATGTTATTTTAGTTTATACAGAAAGGGTCGGTATCTTTTCCACGGATAGGGCCGCCTTGCGGGGCTGTCACTGATGGTTCAGAGGTCCTTAGGAGGAATCTTTAGCACCCAATTAAATATTAACCAAGAAGATGTGACTCGTTCTTTCTCTGTCCCTGAAACTGTGTTTTGACATCCAAGGCTGGTGATAAAAATTTGCTCTGCAGAATCACTTGCAATGAGCTCTGTTTATCGCTAGATTATTTCTAAATTAATCATGCTAAAAATCTTTCCATTGTAATTGTGCTGGGGCTCAGAGCTGTGTGATGTGTGTAAATAAAAAATGCCCTTTTAATTTCACGTTAACTGTACGTAACTGCTGCTGCAGCCAAACTGTGTTTCCATAGAATGTCATTTTAAAGGTATTGTGGTTACTGAGCGGCAGCTGTGATTGAAAAGTATGTAAACTAATCTTTAGTTGCTCGTGTCATTTTTATATTCTTGTGTCAGAACACAAGAAGGCTGCTTTAAATTTGTCTTTCACTATGTATTAATTTTCAAGTCTAATTTTTCTTGGGTTAGAGCATACACCGCATTCTCTACTACGCATTACCATTCAGTGCCAAACTAAATGGCTACTTGTGAAAAAGTACAAAATTAGTTCCTGCTTGATTACTGCAAAAAACATTTATTTTCGTAGGGACGATTTGTATTAGCAGCACATAAAGTACAATTATTCTGCGTGCTATCAGTGACTTACGAGAAGAAATAATCAAGTGCCACCATTTATTTATTGATGTGAAGAGCAGCAAGCGTTAGAGCTGTGCACTGCTTTCCCCAAAACAGAAGGAAGGTGAAAGAGGCTTGGAGTTTGTTTTTTTCCTTCCAGGCTTGCCCTGTGTGGTGTTTCTGCTCTTTTAAACGCAGACCATTTAAAATTAAATCCTCAGTAAATATGTCTGCATAAGAACTTCTTTGTCTCTTGATGCCCGACCATTGAAAATTAAATGTGGTTGCGGATAAGTATTTATTCATACCATACCTCACACCTGATCCTGTGTCAGTATGACATCATCTTTGCCACAAAGATTTCTAGTGGTTTAAAAATGTTCCGTTGTGAAATAAATGAGAGAGGTAGAAAAGGGGCAAGGAAGGCAACAAAAATAAACTACTAGTGGGATTTGATGTTTTGCCAATTAAAAAAAATAAAAATAAAAAAAATCATATTCTTAGGTCCACATGCTGCCTTTGATCGTACACAGGACTTCCATTTGTGCCAGTGGCTGTTCAGCCTGCTGAGGGAAGGCTCTATATGACTTAATTTGTATGTTGTGGGAAGTACATTTTCCTAGCCATGTGGTCTAGCTTACTTGAAGAATCTGAAACGCGTTATAAATGTAAATGCTGTGTTTAAGTAAAACTTCATTATGTTTTGGTGGTTTCCAAAAATGCGCAGGATTTGACCTTAAAGTGTTATTTCAAGGTGTTATGATATATGAGCTAGACTTTGTAGTCTTCTAAATTAAATCTTTGAACGTGTTATTATTGTATACTGGCATCAGCGAGATGTAGTTCTCAGCTATTTTCTGTCACAGCCTTCGTTTTTCTAACAAGAGTAAGGAGACGGGGCCAGATCCCTCTGGAAGGCGGGCTGGGCAGCGCCGTGCTGCGACTCGGGGCGGCTCTGCCCTGGGACGTGGCCCACGGTGGCACCGCACGCACGGCTCGCTGTCGAGGTGGGGCCAGTGCTTCTGCACAGACACGTCTGCAGTGTGGGGGGACCGCCGCTCCCCTTGGCCATTGCTGAGGCCCACGGAGGATGTGGTGAACGGTTTAGCATTTGGATCCCGATCTGGTTCCTATATAAAAAGGGTTGTGTTTCTGTTTGGAAAATATGAGCCCCTTTTACGTAGCCCAGGTGCGGATTAGCTCTAAACCGTTCCCCATTCCTGTGTTTGTGGGAGACTGTTTTCAATTCTTACAAAGAAGCCGTACAAGTCAAGCCGTAGAAACAGCAGAAGTAAAATCCAGAAAAGGATTTTTAAAAAAATACACTGACAAAGTGTTTGCGATCTCAGATCAGCAGTCTGGATCTAAGAACAGTCATAGCTGCTCTAAGTGTGCTTTTTCACAAAGAAAATAGTGGCAGAATGTTCCCACCTTTGCCTCCCTACCCATGCTTGGAGCCGTGTTTCTCCTTTCCTGCACAGCCGCCCCGTGCTGGCGCTCAGCAGGCAATAAGCACTGCCAGCCACGGGTGCCAGGACAGGGCAGCTGTGCTCAGCCCCTCATGGTGCCACCGGCGGCCATGGGGACAGCCTTTGGTGTCTCCCATGCCACCAAAGCCATTGCCTGCGGCAGCGGGTGCTGCCCTCGGCCTGCTGAGGGCAGGGAGGGAGACCCAGCCACGCTGTGGCGTTTTGGAGCACAGAGCGGGCTTTGGGCCGGGCTGTGTTGTTGCAGAGAAGTCAATTAAGAATAAGAGCTGTGAGTCAGCAGCCAGGGCTGTGGCCATCGCGCCTGTGAGCGGCCGCCTTTGAAGTGCTGTTGTTGGTACCGTTTTACGGCGCGCACTCGCGCTATGAATCACGATGGTTACATGGGCGATTTTCCCTCAAGAACCGAGCCAGCCCCAGAGAATCGCGAGGCAGCTCTTTCAGTCCAACGTGCCGGGCCTGGCCTGTGTGTGGGGCTGCCCACGGGGCCACCGAGGCCGTCTGTCTGTCTGCCGTCTGTCTGCGGCAGGCTTGTCTCCCACCTTCCTCTGGGTGAGAGTGAGTGGCAGTCCCAGCTGTACAGCCTTTGCACGTCGGCCCTGTCCTTCATCCACACGCCTTCTCTTGGGCACGCAGCTCCTCGTGTTCTTCTCCCAGCAGCCTGTGGCACCGCTCAGGGTTTTTTTCCCCCTCGCTGGGTGCTGGGAGGAGGATCCAGCCCCAGATCCTGTGGGTATGAGGAAACGTGTGCTCAGTGTCACCTCAGATGTTGGTCTTTGCAGTGTTTCCAGGATGGTGGCAGCTTGAAGCACTTGAGGCCAACTCTTAGCATCCCAGATAGAAAAGATGTGCTGAGGTGTCCTTTTCCCCTTCTGTCTGCATCTTTCCCTCCTTGCGTCCCACGTAGGGTGATGCTTAGAAACACATCTAAAACCAACTTCAAAATGGATTGCTTACCCATGTTTCTTGAACTGATAATTTTGCTGGCACATTATTATTCATCCTCTGCTATTTTCACACTGTGACACAAAACTAGAGAGAAGAAGAGATTGAAATTCTGACCGGTACGTTATCCTGATACCTGACACGCTGTGTCGATATGAGAGTATCTTTACCACAAGGACTTTCTTGGTGGTTTTACAGATCCCAGCATGAATAAGAAGAAAAAAGCTGAACTAATAGCTCATGAAGCAAAAATATTCTTTTTCTTAAAGAAATTGATTAACATGCAAATATGTACTGTATGCATATTAAATATCATTTCAAAATGTGATGGGCAGGAAGCATAAGTGATGCCATTTGGTTTTGTGGCATCAGTGTGGGTTGATTAAGGGGGTGGGGATAAATTTTGGGGATTATTGATATAGCATGAGCAGAGCCAGATGGTTGTATTACACATCTTTTGTGTTCTTGTTTGCTTCTTAAAGCAGTTGCAGAATTTTGCCCTGGGCAAAATTTACTCTTTGCTTGTATGTTCCCCTTGTGAATTTACTTTTGACAAAGTACTTCACAACGAAGGGAAACACTGCGCCCGCAAACTTCTCCCTTCCCTTCGCGTTTGTGAAATCAACAGCCCTGCACTTATAAAATATTTTGCAACTTGTGAAATAAATTAGCAGTAGGTGCAAGTTCAGTGTGTTGTGTTGTGTGCTGCTACCCCTCTGTATGTGATACTGATTTCCAGTGTGTGATTTTTGTAAATTTTCCTCGCAGTGTTTTGGAGAGGAAACTGTGGAAATGGCACCCAGTTCATTTTAGTGCGCTAGTTATGTGGTATTCTTCCATTAAATAAATGTTGTCTTAAAGATTAATGAGCTAATTTTTCCACTACTTCTTTTTTCTTTCTTTCTTTTTTTTTTTTTTCATACTTTCTTCTTTTTTTAAAGTTTTGAGACTGTGGTGTACCTGATTCATATTATCAAAAACACATACTTTGTGGTATTCAGGTTGAGTGGGAGAAGGTTATGAAAGGTAGGTGGTTCTTAACTGGGTGTTTGTGACATTTGTTGGAAATGCTTATCACTGGAACCACCAGAATTTACATGTATTTGTTATTTCCCTTTGAAAGCAAATTTAGCTTTATTTCCCATAAGAGATGAGTTTTGTAAAAGCTTTGTAAAAAACAATTTAAATCTCGTGCCTCACGCCGGTTTTCACCAGCATCGCTCCATCGACTCAGCCGAGTTTACTCCAAATCAGACCCCTGCATGACGAGGCCCCTCTGCATTTAGCAATTACAGTGAAAATGGTCGTGACTGTAAACACGTTCCGTCCTCCGCCTTGACGTCTGTGTGAGCCGAGTGGGCTCGCCTTGCTCAGTGGCAGGACTTTCACAGGGACCAGCGCCCGGCTCTTCTGCTTCAGATGCTGACTCGGTGGCCCCACACCTGTGTCTCCTCTCTGGGCAGGGCTGACCCCCGTGTTTTGCCCAGGTTACAAGAGGTGACCTCGGGTTCTTTGTTGCGACCGGGAGCGCTTGATGAAGAAATGGCACCGAGCAGCTCTGACCTTCTTGAGCTCCCTGACTATTCCGTCGCAAGTCTGAGGCTGCAGCAACTTGCTTCGAATAATGATGCCATTGTGCTCATCCTATCTGATCAGTTCTTGAAATGTTTTAGTAAGTCTATCTTACAACATTATAAGAAGATAATCAGCTGCCTTAGAAGGTCCCCATCTGGAGTATAGAGTTCTTTTACTGAAAGATGTTTTGCCTTTCCGAGATAGCTCTCGCATTTCATCATCTGTTGTGCAGAGATGAAGTGCATATGAAAAGTCAGTGACTCTGAATCCATCTGTTGTTATTATTTTCCACTGATAATTGGCTTGAACAATGAAATGTCTGTGTCTGTAGCCTTTGAAACTGTACACCCTGTTTATTTTCTGGAGGTCTCACTCCAGTCTCACCCCCCCAAACCTTTTTTTTCTTGTTTTGTTCTGTTGTGTTGGGTTTTTTGTTTCATTTTCTCTCAAGCTCATAACTAGTGGAGCTTGCATGAAGATGGCATCTTTGACTCTGTGCATCAGTATGTGTCACACAGCATCTAAAGCTTGCCTGCCAATTTTTGTCAGGGTTCTATGTCTGCTCTGTTTAAGGACAGAGTAGGCTTGCAGCAGGAAGACCGGCAGACCCAGACTCTGTATACATCTTACCTGAAATGTAGTATTTATTTCACTTTCTCTATTAAAATATTAATTGACTCCAGCATCTAATACCTATGGAATTAGACACTACCTGTAATTGTGTAATATATTCAGTTGCATCCAGTTTTGCACGATGCAGGGTATTAATATTGGATTCCACTAACAGCAGTTCCATTAGCTTGCTCAACCAGTATGAGATATATATGAGCAGGGAGGCATAACTACCAGCCAGAACTGCCAAAACAGTCATTAGAAGCTCCATTGGGATGGACAAAGGCTTTTACACAGTGATATACTGATTAAATTTTGTTCTATGGTTTATTTGCATCAAGGTTAGATCACTATCATCTATGTGAACCGTATTATTTAACACCTTATTTGGAAGGTCATTTCAATGCAAAAACAGTGAGTGATACAGGGGCTCTAAAATTTCTTGCAGGATTTTTTGTGGGGGGGATTTTTATCTTGTTAGGCTTGACTAGCTCTTGTTAGCAATTTTGTTTTAACACGGCGAGTTTAATCCAAGGGAAAGTGAAAACTCCCTCCATTCTGTAGGAGTGCCTAGTTGAACCGAGCATGTTTGATTCTCATGAAAACTGTTAGCTATACCCAGTATCCTTTGAAATAATCTGCAGCACGTGCTTGAGAGCCCAGTCACTGCGTGCTGCTTTCTGTGTGCGTGAGGGGTCTTTCAGAATGAAATTTCGGTGTCGAAAGCAGTCGTGTTGTCCATCTCGTGCGGCAGTCTGGAGCACAGGAGAGAAAGACAGGGGAGTATAATCTTATTTGTGTTTCAATGGCAATCATTTAATACTGCGAGTTATTAAAAAATAATTAAATTACTAAAACCAACATGTAGCCAGGACTTACAGAAAGAGGTCAATGCGATTTGACTCCTTGAGTTGGGGAGGGACACTGGTGAATTCCAATTGCTTTCACATTTCGCTTCTTCATTCTATTTCTGGGAGGATACACAGGAGTGAAAAAATAATTTATTTCTCTAGAAGCAAGAATAAATCACAGTGTATAATTATGGATATTTGATTATAATAATAGATGCTTCCAGGTGCTTGGTGGTTATCACAGTCTCTAATTCAGTTGGTTTTGGAAGTAAATATGGTCTGGAGGGGCAGTTTTGTGAGACTGATATTTTGGAAATGACATTTTTGGAGGAACCCTTAGAAATTTTTTCCCTTTCCCCCAATGAAGCAGTGAATCGGTGCGCGTTGTGCAGTGGTTCGTAACAGCTGAAGTAGGTTTCCATGTGGAATGTCTTTTATATAGTAAACAAAACATAGGGACAGCGCGAGCAAATTCACATTTAATGCGTCACCTCAACCAGAAGTCTCTGTATTAATTTTAAATCCTTGTTACTGGCGATATATTGGGTTGCAGCACAGTTAATGAAAATGAATTTTACAGGTGGTGCTTGGTTGTGTTTGTGCTGTGGTGAGATGGGTGGCTGAGCCAAAGCGGGCAGAGCACACGGTGCAGTTTTTTTGCCAGAGCAGTGCTTAGATTAGAAATGAACGTTTGGCATCGAGTTGTTGGTGCTGTTGTTATTTACTATTAGATGAGGAAAGCGTTTAGCTCCATGGTTTGATTTGATTTGGTAGCTCCTACCCCCTTAAACAAGCTGTGCAGCTTGTCAGAGATCAGGACAGGTAGAATGCACAGCAGGCGTCTGATTTGAGCCAGTTACTCATTTGCTGAGTGTTTGTGTTTATGCAAAGGGGCCTCTTCCTGCATATTTAATCTAGAGTAAGGCAGTGGCTTTTGTTGTGTTTAGACCACATACCTTCAGTCCTTCCTTACACTGCAGCCAGTGTTGAGGCACAGAAAGGCTGGATAGTCAGAAGTGCTTTAGTGTTCTCAAACTCTCAACTTTCTGCAGTTGGTTGGGAATTACTTGCAGCTCTAAGGCTTTTTCTTCCTCATTAATGGGTAAGTTTGCACTACGGTAGGGTGAGATACTTTTGTTTCTGTTCCGTTTTATAAATGCAGAGAGCGATTGTTTGTTTGTTTGTTTGTTTGAATCGTCCAAAGCTCCTTGAGCAAAGTCGGTGTGCCGGGGCAGTTTGTAGCAGGAATTGGCTGAGGAATACAGGTGTTTCTGGAATATACTCCGAATAAAGTCCGAAACGCCGTGCTGCATTAGGCAGGTATTGGCGGGGGGGGCAGCGGGGAGGGAGTTCGGTGTTGTTATTCTTTGTGCTAACAAATCCTGTTTTGTAACTATCCCGAAGATAATGCTGCCATTGTTAGCTAAAAGCTTTCCAACAGTGTGCAACACAGAACTGCAAAAGCAGCAGCAAAAAAAAAAAAAAAAAAAAAAAAAAAAGGAAAAAAAAATAAATCCAACCCCTCTGGTCTTTATTGTTTCCTTAGCAAGGGTCCTCACCAGTGTGTCTGTGCTGTAAGAGGAAGGTTTTCCTTACGTGGGAATTGAATCGTCTCTTCATTGATATTAATAGCACACTGGAGATGTTAGCCATGATGCAGAGCACGGGGCTGTGGAGTAGGAAACCCGATAGCGCGGGGGGAAACATGACAGTCCTGCTGCTGCTGGGGCGGGCGGCAGCCCTGCGCCGGGGCTTCGCATCATGGCATCCTCAACTACTGGCTTGGAGGTGTTTTCATCTGCAGCTCTTTCTTTTAGTACAGCTGTAATTACTGCCGCTCGCGCTCGCCCTTATTAACCGTGCGGCTCGCTTTCTGCCTCGGTCTGAACAGATTAGTTGTAGAAATGACTTCCTAGCACACCCTGCGCGGGGTCCGGCGGCGGGGCCCGGCGTGGCCATCGGGGCCGGGTGACAAAGGGCGCATCTCCGGAGTGCCGCCGTGGCGGCGGGGGAGCCGCCGCGCGCCGAGGCCGGCAGCAGTAGTTGGGGCGAGCAATTAACTATTTCCTCCGTTTGAGTAACTCCTCTCAAACAGAAGAGTGTGCTGTTCCACCACATGTTGGGAAGTGCGAGGAGCGGAGAGAATTTCACCAACCTGAGCACGGCGTGCGGGGACCGCGGTGCGCGGCGCGATCCGCCCGCCTGGCGCGGCGCTGACGGCGGGGAGCCGGGGGGCGCCGCGGTGCGCAGCGCCATTGCTCGAACCGCCCGTGATGGGCAGCGCGGCGCTTCTGTGCACCGCGTAAGAAAAAAAAAAAAGGAAAAAAAAACTTTTTTATGAGCGAAAAGTACCTCAGTCACAGCACCTCGTGTGATTAGTGCTATTGTATTCTTAAATTTTGATTGATAGAGATAATAGTTTTCACTTAAAAATACAGACAGGTACTTTAACTTTCCATGACAATAGCTATTTGCATTTCTTTTATCTTTTTGTTTAACACTCGTGGGGGTTGGGACGGATTTGATTATTAACTCTTATTGCGCACCCGGCTAAAAGCTAAAACAAAGCTTTTGTTAACGCTTCCAAGGTAAAACAGCAAATATTGTTTTTAGGCTTCACCGTTTAAGGGCCGCTAAAGGATCCCCCGGCGGTAGCGCCGCGCGGCCGCCACCGGAGCCGCCGCGAGGTAAGGGCCGCCCGCCCGCCCGCTCCCGCCGCACCGCGCCCGGGGCTCGCGGCGCTGCGGGCTGGGCGGGAGCGGGGTGAGCGCGGGGGCGCGGCGGGAGGCGGCGGCGCTTCGTCGGAGCTGCGGCCGTGCGCCGGAGCTGCGGGACCGCTGTGCGAGTCTCGAGAAGTAACTGCGCGCCGCTCCCCCCACCCCCTATTCTTTTCTTTATTATTTTTTTAATTTTTAATTTCTGTCAGGCTCTGAGCAGCGCTCGCACTGCCCGCTCTGCACCCGCGGCTCTGCGCTCGCCCCGCAGCCGCTCCCGCCGCTCCTCGCTCACACGAGGCCAAGTTTCCGGAGGAGAAGTCTAGACATAAAACGGTTAAGGCCGGCGTTCAGGCACGGAGTTATTTTAAGGAACAGGGAGATGGGGAGCGCTCGGCCGGGCTGCGGGCACGCCGGGTCCCTCCGTGCGCCGCGGGCTGCCGAGCCGAGCTCGAGTCGTGCGCTGCCCACGGCTCCGTGCGAGCCGCTGCCGAGCGGGGAGGAATGGCTTGCGATCGCTTTGGTAGCGTTGGCTCACGTCAAGTGATTCTTTCCCAAGGTTACAGTGGACACGAAAGGTAATATTCTGTGGGAAGAGAAAATGTGCCGCGCGTAGCTTTGTCCTCGTGCTGCTGTTTATTTTTTGCTTTATTTCTGTTCAGAATAAACTAAAAGCACCGGGCGGAGATTCTGCCCAGCCTTCTGATGTCTGGAAATGAAGCACGGCCTGACGTGCTCACCCTTCCCCGACAGGCAGCGAGCTGCTGCCCGGCGCTGCTCACAGCGAGGTGGCAGAGCAGCTCTCGGCCCCTGCAGTTGTGCTGCTCACCTGCATTTCACTTTCTGAGGAGGCGATAATGACTCCTGATAAAGAAAATCCCATGATATTTAATAGAAACTACGCAGTAACAAGCAGCTGCCTTGACAGAGGGCAGAATTCTTTTTCCCTTCAGTATTATATATATATGTGTGTGTGTGTGTGTGTGCGTATTTGGTTGCTTGACGCCTCAAAAAAAAAAAAAACCACAAAAAAACCAAGCATGGTAAAACTGAAGGGCCTTATTCTGAACATCTCCAGAGCAGTGCTGCACATGGTTTGTGTGCTGGTGCAAGGCTAGGAGAGCTGTGTGCAGCACCTTGCCCACAGCACGCCTGCTGCTCTTTGCCAGCACTCTGTAGGTGTAGTCTCAGGGTTAACAAAATACCAAATAAAAAAGCAAATTTTTTTTTTTTTTTTCTTTTGCGTATCTGTAGTCAACAAAGTCATTGGCTGCACTGATTCCCCTCCCGGATGACAAAATAGTAGTACTGGCAATAGCAGGGCATCTTTCAGGCTGCTACAGCTGTGTGAGACCTGGGCAGTTTGAAGGGAAGCAGTAGCTGTGTTAGGTGGCTCGCTGTGTTTAGATGAGTTACGAAGGCACTTATATTACTTATCAAGTTCTGTTATTTTAAAGCTTTCAGGAAAACCTGTAGTTAATATTTTATTCACAAAATCACAGAACCAGACACATTAAATATAGTTCAGCCAATCTTATATAAGAGAAGTTAATGGAAACCAAAATTCAGAAACAGTTTTTGTTGTACTGTCGTGTGTGTGTTCTCTGTCTATTTTGAATAAAAAGAGTGCTTTCTAGGTAACGGCAGGGAGATTCCCTCTCTGGTTTAGATTTCCAGTAATGATTTGCAAGCTACTGAGGGCCAGGACACTGGCAAAAAAAGAAGTGAATAATGCTAAGCAGGGAAGCAGTTCAACTGATGCTCTACTTTCCTGCGTAAAATTACTCACAGCCAATTTGTGTGGATTCAAGATCTTTGTTCATCAATTTCTGGCTATACCCGAGGTTATTTGATTTTGGTATTAATAAAAACATTAATCTTTTAAGTAGAGCTTCATTCCATAACGCTGGTTATCTCTATTTTCTTCATATTTTGGAGTAAATTTGGCTTTGCAGTGCTCACTTGGTGTTAGGACTCCATCCCACAGCTTTCCCAGGATTATCTCCTGACAAAGGCGACCACTAAACTGAGCAAGTATGGTGGGATCAGAAATGCCAGAGGGACCCAGCAGCAGGTAAAATGGCAAAGCCTCTTCTGTCTTTGTCTTGTGCCCTGGTACCAAATAGATGCGTAGGGCCGGATCTGGAGCAATAGGGGTTTGTTGTCTTCAAGTCAACTGAGCAGGCCATGGCAGTGGCTCAGGTCGTGATCTTAGCATCATTACTGGTTGCCTTTCCCAAACCCTGTTGAAAACAGCTCTTATAAAACGTATTTCTATACTCAGGGATTTCAGAATGCTTGAGAGAAGCACTGACTCATCTTGCTGATAGGCAAACTGAGGCACTCAGCATGTGAACTCCATGTTTTCAGGGATGTCTGTAAAATCTGAACGCAGCCAGTAGTTCAGCATGGTCTGTCCCCTCTGTGTGATCCCAGTTAAGCCATCGGAGCCGTGTTGCAGGTGTTGGCAGAGCTTCCCTCGACTTGTGAGACGATACGGCCACCGCTGCTCGCAAAGTGGGTTTTTGTGTGTGGTTTGTTTTTCTATTTTAATCATCTCCTCGAGGGAAAGTATGAGTGTAGCAAACTGTCTTGCTTGGGTAGGTTGGGATTTTTTCCTTGTTTGCTCCACACACACACTTACAGTGTTGATGGTACTTGGTGTTTATCTTAAAGACAGCATGATGGAAGGAATGTGTGTTGCCTACATCAATTCACTCACCCGTATAAACATTTTCAGGAGGAGAGTCTGTATTTGTATTTCTACGTTTTGAGATATTCGGCTTTTAGACTATTAATGAGAGATTTTCACAGGTGGGAACAGCTGTCCCTGCTGCTCATTTTAATTTCTGTGGTACATTATCCAAATTTTTGACAGGTAGTAGCATGGCACAAATGTCCAGGACTGAAAGCAGCCCCAGCTCTGCCAGTGCTTGCACTGTGGGCAGCGTGGCAGCCCTGCCCAGCCCTCGCTGTCCCGTCCTGGAGCACGTCCTGCCCATCAGCAGCAGAGGCCCAGTGCAGAGTGTGCCTTGCAGTGTTGTTTCTCTGGAACCAGCACACGTGGACAAAGTTACCTGCCTGCTGCAGCCCCACTTAGAGGGTTATTGTGTGCACGTTTTATGCAAACATGTCATTTTCAGCAGTTTCCTTAAAAAGTGTATTTTAAGATGGTTCTCTTGCTTTCATGAAGACTTGGGGTAGAAATGAAGTCTGCTTGCAAAATACTGCCAAAATACAGATCTGACTGCCAAATACCAGGGAATTTATAAAATAGATAAATATGAAAAGGGGTTTAAAGGTTCGCATCCGAGATAACCCCTGCAGCAAAGCAAGATAAAAGCCTCTATTGTTGTTAATCTAAGAGCACATCGTATGTCAGAGGTCATGTATTTTACATAAAAGATGTATTGTTTTACATGCTCTCAGGAAGGTGAGGCCTGAGCTATTAGGATGGAGCAGTGCTGTGTCCTTTCGAGTGCAGGATCTGTGTGTGATGTGTGCACCCCAGTGAAGCATGCAGTGTTTCCTGTCCATCACACACGTACGTGTTGTGGCCCGCATCTCCCGGTATCTCGTCACAAGCACTGGCAAAAGAAATTCTCTCTCATTAAAATGAGGTGAAATAGCAGCAGATAAAAGCAATACTAATTTCATCTCAAGCTAGCCTTTTTTTTCTGCCTAGATCTGGTAATTGTCAGTGGTAAAGAAAGTGCCTTATTCTTACTGGGAAAACAGTTTTTCCTTCCAGAATAAATGGCAAGCGAGTACATCTTCTTCAGAAATAATTTAATGGAGGTTCTCATTTTTCCCAGAGGTTGGTATTCTGCTGCTTCAGTCAAAAGCTTTACCTCCTGATGGAAACGGCATAACTTAGCATTTGGCGAGTTTCAGTAACACCCCCAAAGCTCCACCTCACTGTGTGAATTTCATGAAATGGAGTTTCACGTAGCTCTGTCTTACACATCCACATGTCACTGACTTTCCATTTTGTATGATGTCATCTGTGTCGGCAAATTATTGCACGCTTCTTTCTGTCCTCATTAAACTGTGGTAGTCTGCACCCCTGCAGCAGGTCAGTGTTTCAGTGACATTGTTCTAATTTTACTCTTTTAAGGTATTTGGTCAATTGATGCTGAATTAATTCTGAGTGCTGTTAGTGGTTTGAGTTAGTAACTCGATCTAAATTAATAAACAAATGTTTTTCTTTTCTCTTGTACCATATGTTGATCCCAATTACATGAACAGAAAGTGGCAGATTGTCATGTTTCTTAAAAGATTACATACTCTTTTGCATAAGAGAGAGTACACAAGATGCAGTAATATACAGGGTAAAAAAAAACCCTGCACGTGCTGTTTTCTCCCTCCTACTTTTTTATAAAGACACTCTTTAATTATTTCTCCCTTTAATACCCACTGTTCTCACCACCTTGGCTTTCTTGGTATGCTTAACCAGAAGAAACCTCAGGACAGTAAACAACTTTCTGAATGGGGCGTGGAGGATGCAGCTAGTTTTAAAATCTTATCTAGGACTGTGTCTCTATGGAAAAGGATGGAAAAGGAAAGGATCCAGAAGCTAAAATAGACATGGTTACAAACGGTCTTAAAATGCCTTAAGCAAGGAGAACTCATTCAGACAATAGTCAGATTTCTGAAACAAAGGACTGAACTCATATATTATTCAAACTGAAAATAGATTGATAGACATCAAGATTAAGAAAGTTTATGCTGGAGAACAAAGATGTCTCATCTCCACGGTTTTTTGTTGCTTTTTTTTCCTCCCAAAGACCAAGTTGTTCTTGCCGAACTGAAGAGCCGCACACGGGCTGGTACCGATAAGCAGCAGTCCTGTGACTTGATTGTTTTTATTAACTCTCTCTGAAAGTCATTCACCATTAAACACGATTAGATTCGTTTGTTGCTTTATTTATGTTTGTACTTGCAAGGCCGGGGCCAGTGAAACGCTTTGGGTGTTGTTGCCAGCACGGACACGGCGGTCATGTGTGTTCCCTTCTTTTTGCAGGGTAAGAAGAGTGACCTATTTGGGTGGCTGTAACTGAAGATTGCGTTACAGGAGCAACAGCAGAAGGTAAATACAAATACTGTCTTGTGCGTAGTTTCTGGAACATGTTGGAATGGAGGACCTGAACCTACAGACCCCATGAACGTGCTTTAGTGACACAAGTGAAGTTCCTGTGGCAGCACAGGTAGGAGCTGTGAGGTTGGGCTTGGCACGAAGCTTTTGTGGCTCAGACGTGAGAAGTCAATGGTTTAGGTGCCCAACAGCATTCCAGGAGAAAGGCCCCAGGGATGTCCTTTTTGGCTTCTCACCATGTGCTGTGCGGGCTGTCTGATGGCTGAGAGCAGTTGTGTGTGGATGGGAAGACCCAGCTCTGGTTGATCTTGGTGGCCACGTGGCCAGCATTCATGAGTGCGGGGCTGGGAGCCGCAGCAGCTCTGCCCCGCAGCGGGGTTGGTTGTCTTGCTGGGCTGGGGCCCTGCAGAATGGCCCGGTTAGCTTCAGTGCTGTGGCATCCTGAGCTGACACACTGCTGGGTTTGCAGCAGTGCAGCGGAGAGCAGAATTTAGCTGTTGCTCTGTGCAAAATGATTTTTATTTAAAGCAATGTGAAAGTCCCTTCCTTCGGAATTAACTCCTTGCTTCTCTTCTGGCCCAAAGTTTCAAGTTGGAAAGGAATTATTAACATCACAAAAGTGGTGATTCATAGAATTAACTTGCAGAAGGCAGGAGTGATGCAGATCAGTGTTTGGTACTGAAGGGTGTCATCTGACTGAGGTTCATATGGCTGCTTTATAATCACCTTCTTTCAGAAATTAATAGTCGGTTAAGCACCATAGCAACAAGCAACACTGATGTAAGCGCTGAGCAGTGGCTGCTGCTCGCTGTGATGTCAGTGCTCGTTAGTACTGTTCCCTTGACCTTGTTTGAATATAAAATGGTGATTTCATTTTAAACTTAGAATTTTGCAGAATGACTAAATGCATCAGAGTGAATTAGAGCTATTTTTATTTTTAATTCTATTAAAATGTACTTCAAGAGGGAAGAAATGTCCCTGTTCTCTTCTGCTTTAAATTAAAATAGATCTGAGGACGATGTGTTTTTGCTTTTTTTTTTTTTTTTTTTTTTTTTTTTTTAAGTTCTTTGTTGCCAAAAATATATATTTACTGAGGATGAAATGAAATTCATGAAGTTCAAGCGAATATTGCAGTCTTTGGCTGTCCTCGTGGTGTATGTCAGTTGTATGATATATGCCTCTCTCCAATATTTGAATATTACTAGTTGCTTGTTCTTTTTAATGGCAGGAGCCCATGCACCAGACTGGCTGAGAATGTTGGCATTCTTACGGAGCCATGGTTGATGTGTGGCCAGGTGCTATTTGACCTGGGAAAATGAAGAATGTTGGTTGTTATAAATGCAGAACATTACCTCTTCAGCCTGGCTTGAATTTTATAACCTGTTTCTCCAAAAGGAGGCACATTTTCTGTTCCTGCCATCAGGATACGACGTATGCCAGGCATTTGGCACCTGGCGTGCATCGTTGTGCAGTCAGCAGTTTGGGTGACATGCAGAATATCTCACTGCAGAGGGCTGTCCTGTCTTCCAGGCTGTGGCACAGGTTGAGTCTCACCCAGGAGCTGCTATGCAGGGTTCAGCCAAACTAGAAGATGTGGGAAGTCGTCGAGGACTGTAGAGAACACCATGGAGTAACTGTGGTGTACGGATGTGGGACATGCTTTCAAGTATGTTTGTAAGCTGCAGAACAAAATTCACAACTTAAAAATGGAGTTTTTCTGTGCATCCTTCAATGGTAGGGCACGTTTCTGTGACAAGGTGGGGATTTGCCCTGCTCCCGCTGCATTGCTGGTGCTGTTTACAACAAAATGCTCCAGGATCTGTCCATGATCTTGCAAAACGTTTCATAAAATAAAGCCATAATGAGTGATGTGTGGTCTAAGAAACTGGATGTCAAATTGAAACTGCCGAGATAATAAACCATGAGAATAGGAGATAGTAATGGAAATAGTGATGGAGTCCTAATTAGAGCCATGCCACTGAAACAGGGGAGGTTAAGGGTTTGGTTGATTGAGTTTGAGCTCAATTGCTCGACAGTTTAATTTCAGGTGAAATCCCATCTTCTGAGTTAGTGGCTCAGCTGCTCGGTGCGCGTGCAGAGCAGGGCTCTGTGCTCCTGGAGGGGCGGCCGCGTGGCCCTGCGTGTCCCAGAGCAGAGTGCAGGCCTGGCCCCGTGTGCAGCAGGATGCTGACAGCGTTATGCTGTGCTTTGGTCCCTGTTTCGTCTTCTGTCGACTCCACAGAGCTCTGAGCAGAGACTCAAACTGAATAGATGCAGCTCTGATGGTTAAACCTTCGGAATTAGGGGTTTACGTGCTCCTTTATTTAGCACTGCTAGGCATCGTGCCTAATTATCTGCCAGTTGTTCCTCAAAGTAAGAATTTGAATTGAAGCGTTTGATTTGGGGAGAAAGGTGGGGAAATGTATTTTTACGGAATTGTGGACGATGGTGTTGGTTTTCCAGGAGCATTCGTTTGTTTAAAAGTATGTGAAAGCATTTTCAATAATCAAACACCATTCAGCGAGCATTGTAAATCAGGGATAGCTTGTGTTGAAAAATTGAAAGGTACAAAACATGCTACTAAAGTTGTACATTATTGATAACAAAAGACACATGCAGACTTTAAGATTGCAAAGATAGAATCCTTTAGAAAACCCTCAACAGGGAAAAAAATCAAGCACAAAGGATTTAGAAAAGTTACACTTAGTTTAAACTTTCAAATCTTAATGCTTGTCAGAGCTAAATGCTAATTGAACATCAGAAATAGTACAGGAGCTGCTTTCTGTAACTCAGTGCCAAATTAGATGGTCAGCAGATAGATCTGTGGGTCTGAGCTCTAACTTCCAATGTATTTACCTATATTCTCCTTCGCTCAGCCTTCAAACCCAGAGGGAAATGGGGATTTGTGAGGCCTGCAGCTGGGGGGATGTCAGTCCTGTAGCTGCAGCCATTGGGGCACCTCTAAAGACCGGCTCCATTGACTTGCTGACGTTGGGAGCAGTTGAAATGTCCTGATTGTTAGGGCCTTCGAGTTCCTTCAGCTGAAGAGCACAGCCTGGTGCAAAGCATTTCTGTGAGCTGCGGTAATAGAAATCAGAATGTTACCTGGGTGTTCTCTGGTAAGCCTCCCCAGAAAGGCTGTGTGTCCCTTGGGCAACACAACTGGTTTCAAACCTCACCTTTTGTAAGGAAAAAAAAGAGGTGGGTGAAGCTGTGATTTTTCTGAAGCAACTGGGTAAAAAAGATTTAGAAAATAGATTAAGACATTTTGGAATAATTTAAAAGTATTTGAGCAAATCTCATTAACATGGACCAGTAGCAAGCTGTATTGAAGACTTCAAAGATCTGTCAGAGGAGTTCTTTCTGTGCTATTGTCTGCCAGCATTAGCAATCTCAAGAGAACATGCTTCTTTTGTTTGCTTTTGGCCCATTTAGCTTTTCTTCTTCTCCTTAATGTTCCTTAATGTATTATAAATCTTCAAGTGGGTTGATAGAAAAATATATTTCTCAGCTTTAAGGTAGTCAGTAGCAGGTTTTGATCCTCGTATCTGATACTTCTGGACCAAATCCTTCTGGTCTTCACAAAGAATGTTAAAGTAAGCAAGGTTTGGCCAGTATTTTACATAATCCTGCACTGTTTCTTCCATTTAACTTAGCAGGTGTTCGATATGATCTTCAGCAAAATGCACGTGCTGGTTTGTATTACTTCATGGGGAGCAGCGTCATCTGTTAGAAACCTGTGAAGAACACAAAGCTCACAGCTCAGCTCTCATGTACAGCAGGCAGGTGTTTGGAATCCTCCCTTCGCCCTTCATGGGTACCAGGAAATCCAGCATGCATCCCAAGTGAGGGACAAGATGTGCCATAAGAGGCACTGAGGCCTGTGAGGGGTTTTGTTCTTGCAGCAATGGCCAGTGCTGTTGAAGATGTTCGGACTTGTTGGCGTGCACCGTTTGGGAAAGGATGTCATAAAAGCTGTATTCAGCAAGGTGGAGCTTGTTCTTGTGCCATCCACAGCCGTGAGCAGCCTCTCCTGTCTTGTATAGAGGGAGGCTTTCCTGTGTGCTCTGTTCAAGAGGTACACCAGTGTTTTACTCTCTTAACTTGGTACTCCAAGGAAACTGCAGGTGCACTGAGCCAAAAGCATAGGAAATGTTAGTGCTGTACACCACACAATACAGGCTGTGCAATTTCCAGCCTGTTTCTTCAGGATGAAGCTGGCTTATGTGTCAGGGCATGCTGTGTTTTATCGTATCTTGGGTGAGGAAGGATTGCAAATGGCACAGGTAGGAACGGCGTCGGTCTCGTAGATCAGATAGCCTGAGCTCATACTTTGCCATAAGACAACAACGGGAGGGCTGGGAAGTTCCAGCCCTGAGGTTTCCTTCTGAGGCAGGCAGGCTGGCGGCACTGAGGGCACTGCTGCTGTTGCACAGCCCTGTCAGCTTGAAGCCTGCCTTTGGAAGGCACATCGCAAAGACAGCGCCGCTTCTGCGGCACGGAATCGAGGGGTGTGAGCAAATGACACCAGAAATAGATTCTTATTGCACATTCCATATTTTATTTGGTCATCTCTTAGGTCATTGCCTGTTGCCTTCCACCATGTGAGAAGTATATCTTCCGGCGTGCCTCAGTTACTGTCCTACAGCAGGAGCAGCAATATTTTACAGTGGCAGCAGTACAGGACCAGTGATGTCAGTGGGCATTACAGGAGGCCACCCTTTTTATTTGGTAGCTCATGCTAAAGCCAAGACGTAAAAAAAAATGGTTTTGGCCCCAGTTGCCTGCCCATATTTCTCGCTGCAACATATGAAAGCATTTTTCATTGCTGCTAATGGCAGGAACTTCAGACGCCACCTCCAAGATGTTTAATTGCTAAGTGTTTCTCCCAGTGCAATCTGTGAATTTTAATTTGGGGCTCTCCCACCTCTGCTGGCCATGTACTTCGCAGCGTGCTTTGTGCAGTACAGCTTAATTGCTCAAAAGGGTCATTTCTGACTCTGAGCTCACTGTTTGTTTTTTTAGGAGGGCAGCGCAAACATTTGGATATTTGCAACTAAGACTCTGACGTCATTTCCATTGCAAATCATTAATATCAGTAGTTTATAACACGGCTTTTCAGAATGCTTTTTGTTGAAATACGATGATGCCTTGCTTGGTTTTAAGAAAGCAGAATTGTTTTTCTCCCTTTTTTTTAAACAAAGATAAATCGGAATCTTTTGAGTCATAAGTCTGCTTTCTTCTCCTGTCATACGCCTTTAGTTATTTTTAATAGCTCTCGTGTTTGTCCATATTGGTTGTAAGACAAGTGGTTCATTTAATCCTCTGACATGTTAAGGGTCAGTGGATCCCACTGCTGGAAGGAAACGTCTGTGGAAGGGCCCAGCATTTCCTGCTACTGGGGCACTTCCACCAATGGAACAGAGCTACACAGTCATGGCATTAGTAATTGTTTGTAAGAATCTTAGAAATAGAAAGTGCCGCCTTTAAAAGCCAACGGCAGCATAAATCAATAATATGGGCAGTGGGATCATTTCCTCTGGGGGTCTAGGGGGACTTTTTTAACCCCTTTTTGACTGGAAGAATGTCCTGCAGTTATTTTTACAGCTTTTGTTTGCTCTGGTGCTGTCCTCAGTCATCCTTTAAACTTCATTCTAATAGTGGGACAAGATGATGTTCAGTGGGAAAACTTGGTTTTTAAAAGCCTTGAATGGAGTTTGAACGCTGCTGAAAACGTGTTGGAAAGCAGCTGAGAGATGGTTTCTGAAGAAGCGTGCGTTCTTTTGCTCATCTGCACCTCTGGGAGCTGATGTCCAGTGAGAAATAATGTGTGCTTTCACTGTTTGTTTCCTTTTGTTTTAAGGAGGGGTAGATGATGGCTTTTGGTGCTGCTTTCTTTGAGTGTTCAAAGCTCTGAGCTCCGGTTTGGAGAATGTTAAAATAAACCCACAGGAGGTCTTGTAAAAGTTGTAAGAAATTGTAAGCATGTCTGCTGAGTCAATTATATGAGACAAATTGCCAGGGTAAGGCTGCATGCTTCCAGACTTGTTATTTACACTCTGCCATCTTTAAAACAATTCATTTCTGCCTCTGATTTCACAGCAGATAAATACATGTTTTGGAGCAAAAAAAAACAACAACAACAAAAAAAAGTATTAATTAGAGAAAATATTATTTAAAACTAAAAGAATGATTGGGGTTTGTATTCATGTGGTTAAAAGGAAAATCTGGCCTATCCTCCTGAAAGTTGGATAACTCAAAGAACGAAGTTTGAAAACGGAGACGTTGGCTTTTTAAAGCTTCTCTGTGATGAGGCACGAAAGCACAAGGCAGTTCTTTTTAGATCATTTCAGTGTTAATACTGAAGTTATTCTTTATTAAGAAAAGAACCCTCGGCCTCGACTGTCTGAGAGCATTCACAAAGTTCTGCTGAGTCCATTGACCCTGCAGGGAGTTCAGGAGCACGGCTCGCACAGCGCTGCTCGTCCCACGTGTGCAGTGTGTGCTTGCTGTGTCTCCACAGTCGGTGCTGTGTGCTGGGATGTGCCGCGTTGCTGCCTTAAGCTGCCATGGTTAACGTGGTTTGAAACGCATCCAGATGAACCCGTGTATTTTCTAGATGCTTGATAACGTCCCAAAGTACCGTGAAGTCCCTTTCCTCTTTCCCAGACTCTCCTTTTCCATCACCATCAGTGCAAAAGCTCTGAGAGGAGCTCGTGCAGCACAGCTCCTGCAGTTGGGCACGTTTGTCCAGCACGGACACGATGGGCTGCAGCATGGGAGAGGGCTTTCTGTTGGAAATTGCCGGTCAGTAGGCTTTGTTGAGCTGTTTTCTGTAGGACGTTAGGAAAAGCTTTTTGTCCTTTTAATGCCATCTCTTATTTCCAACCTCCTTTCTTCTGTTTTCTGCCGTCCCCTCCCTCAGACAGCTGTGGTCGACTCAAGGTGCCTGCAGCAGGAGAAGCCTTGAGCACTGCTGCATACCAGGGAGACAGAGGAAAAGCTATTTCCCATGGGAAGTAATTGATAATTGAAGTGATGAAAGATGAGTGTGATTATGCCTGGCACCTCCTGGTGCAGCTGAACTGGTGGTTGAGCTTTTAGTTTCTCTTTCTGTTCCCCAAAGCGATTTCTGGTGACACTGTCATGTGTTTCTGCGCTTGGGGAGAAGGGTTGAAAACCAGCTCCTTCCTTCTTCTTGTCCATGTGTCTTCCACGTGAGCGGTGAGTGTCAAGGACTGCTAAGAGCTGCTCCATGTGCTGGTCTTCCCTCCATTCCCCTCTTTGCTTTTATCTGCTCTCCTGTGTCTCTCTATTCCCTCCTGGTAGGAGCAGGGCTGCTGCCTGTTGTGCTGGGAAGGCACAGAGGGCAGACTTTAATGTCTCCCCCCATGTCCCAGACCTCTGCTTTCAGCGTAGCCAGGCACACGGTGCCCCAGGGACAGGTGAGGCTTTGGTTTTCTACACGGGAGATGGAGCCCCAGAAGGAGCACTGAATTTGGGGTTCTCACCCTCATGAGCTGCCGTGGGCTGCTGGTAATGCGAAGACCTGGTGTGTGGGACATGGCATCAACAGGATGACAGATTCACCTCCGAAGAGAGACGTAGGGCAAAAAAAAGTTGCAGACGAGCTTTGTGGGTGCTGGAGGAGACTTTCTCTTTGAGCTGACCGCGTGCCGTTACACCTGCTAATTTTCCCAGATTTTCTCTTCTGTCACTGACATCCTGTCTGGTGGCTGCCCATGAAGAGCAATCTGTGGCATCATCTGGATAAGACCTCAGATCGTCGCTGTGGGAGAACTCGAGTTTATCATAGTTTTATATTGGGTTTCCCTCAGCGTGTAACTGGATGCATTAATAGTGACATGATCCCGGCGTGACCTGGACTTTAATGGGTTTGAACTTGGAACTGCTCAAACATTAAGAAAAAGCCCTCGCTCCCTGCGTGTATTCAGCAGCTGCTTTTTTATATGCAGAACCCTGAGCTGCAAGGGTTCAATGATGGTGTATTTTCAACTTTCAGATGAAAAGGACTTAATAACTGCCAAAAACTGAGCTGTTTCTCTCCTGATGCAGATGTGTGACTGCCAGGACACGCATACATCAAAAAGACAACATGCCTCTGAGCAGTTGAAAAACCTACTGCTTTGTTTTGTTTTGCTAGAGGCAAACAAAATGTCAGCCCCCTCAGTCCTGGGAGAGGGCTTCTGCTGGCAGCGTGTGCTTCTCCTGGGGCTGGGGCCTGGCAGCCGGGCCCTGGGGCTGGTGCCTCACCTCTGCAGCTGAGTCACTTCGTGGCATGGGGACTGTTTGTTCTGGACAAAGCTTTCTTAGTTTGTCTTGACTTTGGACGTTGCCAGCTGTGCATGATGTACCATCCAGAACAGGCTCTTTATCGTGTGTCAAAACTTAACTGTGGCAGCAAAGCTGAGAGTTGCTTTTCCCGTCTGCACCGGGAGCCAGGGAGCAGGTTTGACCCCTCGGAGGGATGTTGCAGGGTAGGTTTGTTGTGTGATCAAGCACTTCACAAAAGTACTCATTTCTCCTTTTTTAAAAAGAAAACAAAACCTCTGCAAGGCCTTATTTTCTGCTGTTTTGGGAAGCGTCCTCCATTCCTCTCCAAGTTTCCACTTGAGATTCCGTTTACAGTGTTAATGGCTACCTAAAACCAGATGGGCATAAGGGAAGGGCTGACACGAGTCTGGCTGTAGTGAGATGTGCAGAGCCCTGCAGTAATGATGGGGAGGTTCAGCGCCAGCCATCAGAGCCATTTCATGGAATGATGGTGGACAGACAAAGATGTGTCTTTGGAGAGCCAGTGACAGATTTACTGACCAGCAGTTCAGGCTAGATTGCCATTTCTTTTGGTGTTGAGTTATTATTATCAACTTATTACACTGTTAGATTAGCGCCAAACAAGTCACGTTGTGATATATTGGTGCTAGAGGGAGGTGAGCCTGCTTCTCCCTTCTCTGTGCTTCTGAAAGCTAAGGTAAGCGTCTGCTTCGGGGTGTCCACTTCTGTCACAGAGTAATAATGGTACAATGGTTCATGTGTAATGCTTCTGTTTTACTAGGGATGTAAATCTTTGGTCTATGGACCACTGCTTCAGTTCAGATTTTTCTTTAAAACATTAATGAGCGTTTGGATTTTGGGAGAAAAAAAATTACAAGTAATGATGACATTGTGTAAAAATGTAGCAGCTAATGCATATGTTTTGTTGGTTTGCCTTGTCTTAGAGGAACATCATTTTTGCACATCACTATTAACAATGCAAACACCCTGAAATGCTAATAGCACTAGTAAGCTTTTAATTCCATGGAATTTATTGCTTGCTGTATTTCCATGAATTTATAACGCTTTGATTCTTAAGAGCCCCATTTAATCAGTTTTGCCTGGCACAGAACATAATAAACAACTTGCTGGTGCTAAAGTGCCACATGGGGGAGGCTGCTAACAAGAAAGTTAAATGCTTCTGCCACTAGCAGTTTCTTCGCTGTATTTTTCATGAGCTGTTACTACCAGTAATGTACTTTGCTAGCTTTAGAGCAGTGGTTAAACACAGTGACAAACCAAACAGCACTCCAGTGCTGTAAACACCCAAAGCAATACCATTTTTGTGCAGAGCTACAGATAAAACCAGAACTGAGGCTCAGCGTCGTGTTAGAGTGAGCAGTGATTTTTGTACAAGGCCGCGTTTTTCTTGTGGGACTTTTAGGAGTAAGTTGTGGATGGTATTGATCAAAGAAAACAGCGTGGAGAGAGAGAGAGAAAAGAAAAAGAACTGCAGTGTCTTAAAAACCAGTTCTTGTTTGTTTATGCTGTTTGACCATAAAAGTATAAAAAGACTGTCTTAGAAAAATACCAGGTCATTGAGTGCTTTAAAGCAGAAAATGTCATTCGAGTCTCAAAACTGCACCAACTTTATATAATTACCCTTTTAATTATCCCCAGTGGCCCATGAAATTTGTAAAATAGAGCATTAAGAGTTTGATTTACTTACATGTTGCACTTTAGTGTTATGCTCTTAATGAATAATGTTTAGTACTAATGTCAAGCAGACGTTGCTGAGTGCAGTAGAGAGGTGCGTGGTGCAGAGCTGGGTGTTCGGAGGGGAGCTGGGGAGCCTCCACCTGGAATGGAGATTGCTGTATGTGTGTCAAACAATATGCTGTGATTTCAGTTGCCTGAATCAACTCTATTGATTTTACCCTGTGTGTGCAAAGTAGTTTGGTATATCTTCTTTATTGAACCATGCCAGGGAAACGACTGTTCTGGGGCATTTATTTAGTACTGGAGAGCTTCCACACACGTCCAGGTGCTGTGTCAGCTCCTTCCTTGGCATGGGGGATAGTTGTGGCATTCCTCCAAGGGACCGGGGCTTGGAAGCCAGCTCTTAAACTTGCTTTAAGGGCTGAACTGGTTCAGTCTGTGGTAGTGGGAATAACTCTGATCAGTGTTCGGTGTGCAGTTTCTGTGGGGTATCCAAACAACATCTGCTGCCAAGAAATTGCTAGAATAAGCTTTGGGAAAATGTAACACAAAGCATGGTCTTACAGTGCAGCTGAACTGAACAGGTATCTTCAAAGGTGAATGGCAGCATCAGTGAGCAGCGATGGTAAAAGAAATGAAGCAGAGTCTGAAGGATTGGATGGCAGGATATAATAGCTGGTGACTTCTAAGGTATTGGTACAAGTCTGAGTGAGGTGGAGTCTCACAGCAAACATTTGCATTTGGACACAGTCATAAAATGGCTCCAGGGATGGTCCGATGCTCAGGATCCACCTGCTGAAAAGCTGGGGACAGCTGAGAGCACGGGTGTGCGGTGCTCAGAAGGATGAGGTGATCTCTGACCTCATGTGCCACTTCTTCCTTCCACGGCTGGAGGCAGCACGTGGTCTGCTAGGTAAGGGCAACATGTAAATGCTGGCGTGGTGCTTTGGCATCCCCATGGTTGTACGTGATCAGATGCACTCAAACAAAGCCTGAGGATTTACTTTCCTCCCCCAAAGTTGTTCCAGTTCTCCTGTATTGACTGTCACAACGTTCTTGGTATTGCTCTTACCTGGATGTGCGGTGCTTTCGTTGTCGTGCCAAACTCCAGGGCTCTCATGACCAGTTCATGTAGAGTTATCTTTGTTTGTTTTTCCAGTTTGTGAATATCCCTGTGCATTTAGGATATTTGTCGTTGGTAGTCAGTGGTGCAGTTGGAGGGGAGAGACAACAGAAAGCGTGTCGTTGCTCAACTTTCATGTCGTTAAGAAGAAAAGCTTGATTCAAATCCTGACTTAAATAAATGGCAGAAACCTATTTGCATCCCTAAGATAAAGATTTTATACTGTGATTTTTTCTTAAAGTAAACAAGGGTTATATGTTTGCCGTACAGCTAAAAATTGGAAAGGCAAAGTTGTTTTGGTTGTTTACGGAAACACGTTTCAGGAAACGGATCTCAGGAATTCTGAAATTTGAATTTATTTATGTTTGAAAAGATCTTGTTTAAAAAAAGCTCAAGGGAGCAACCTACGAAGAGGCTAATTAAGCTTTTTTGTACAGCGCTGAGCACAACGGGGCTCCTTTTTTGTTTGTCCCGAGGCCCTGCAATAATAAACAGAATTACTGCTAATAATTGGGAGGCTTTATTTGAAGTTGTGCTGACTGCGGGACGCGGGCAGTGTCAGTTTTCAGTAAGTGCATCAAGGCTGACCTTGAACTCGTGTCTGCTGATAAGGGCAGTGCAACAGCCTGCTGGTATCTGGGAGCGCGTCGCAGCGCTCAGCATTGCTGTCGTCTCTGCCAGCGTTTCTCCTCTCCTTGTCTCGTGCCCTTTCTGCGGCCACGGCCTGCAGGAGCCAGCCCTGGTGCAAAGGGAGGGCTGGCAGCTGGCAGAACGCTGCGGTAGCCCAGGTGCTCTGCCGTGTGCCGAGCCAGGCCAGCAGTGCCAAATTCAGGAGGGGAACATGGAAAGATGAATTTGTCGCAGCAGAAGCGGTTATTTTGGCTCTGTTTTATTTCACGTGCCGCGTGTTCTGTCTCCTCCAGCGCTGGGCATGGACGTGTCACTCCCTTCCGCTCGTGCAGCTTTTCAACGCGTGTGGCATCGTATCGCGCCCTGCTCTGCACCACGAGATGGTGGAAGTCGGTGAATTTGTCTTTTTTTTTTTTTCTTTTGCTACTGAAAGGGCTGGAAGTTTGCCTGAAAACCAAATTGCGTGGCAGGAGATTACAAAATGGTTAGTTTCCAAATCTGATTTTTCCCTTGTGAATTTTTCTTGCTCGCTCAAAGACAAGATCCATCTTGAACAGCTCTGACTGAGGTGGTGCTAATAACCATGCTGGAAAACATCCTGTGGCTTGTAATAACAGCAGGCTGGGAGGAGGACTCAGGGCCATAACAGGGAGACCCTGGGGGCAGGTTTTCAGGAGAAGTTGGTGCTCTTTCAGTCCTCACCTCAGCTGCCTTCGTACTGACACACGAGTGTTGGTGGGCCGTGGGGACAACCCGGCTGGTGGCACTGGGGCAACTGGGCCCAGCTTTGGACTGCCCCAGCAGCAAGCGTGGCCGCGGGTTGCCGTCAGCAGGCTGAGTGTAAGGGATCGTCTCCTTATTTTGTGTCTGTGCCTCAAAACCTGGGCGAGAGTTCGCAGCCTTTTGGAGCCACCCAGCTGCTCTTGCATGGTTCTGAAAAAAACAAACAAACAAATAAGAAACAGTCCAAAGGAAGCAGAGAGCTGCCAAACCCCAATCTATTAACTCCGTGTTGTGCAACCTATTAATTGTGTATCGTCCCACCTGTTAACTTGGTGGTGTCCCTTCATGGTAGCCTCACGTCACAGCTGTGGACATGAACGTGAACTCTCACCTCGGAAGTAACTGAGAGTAAGTGACGTTTTTGAAAGGCTGTTATATTCCTCTCTAAAATTGGAAACGTGAAGTGTAAGGTTAATAAGAAGAGAACCCTCTGAACCTCGTGGTTAGACTAATATTTAGCCACCCAGCTGAGGAGGGATGAGGGAGCCGAGCCAAAGCAATCACAGGGAGTCCAATCAGATCACTGTAGACATTCTTGTTTTCAAAGTTGGTAGGAAATGGTTTTCTTAGAAAAAATGGAATTGATGTTCTTTTTCACTGGAGGAGCCAGTTTTCTGATCTCCAGTCAAGATGAGGAGCTTGTACTGGCCTTGAATTTCAGGGCTCTATTTCACTCTTCTTCATGAATTGTAGTTTTTACGCGTGTTGGCAAATCATATATATTTACAGTAGTGCACGCCATTTGCTTTTAAGGAAAGAAAGGAAGAAAGAAAGAAGCTGTGTTTCATTTAAATGCTCTTTAGATCCCTTTGCATATGCTTTTGCATATTCTTGATCAATCTTGCATTGTTTTATGTGTTTGTAGCATTTTTCTTACACTTTGTGCAATCATTAGCATTAATGGGGATTTGCGAGTGTAACAAGAGGAGAATATACCCCAGAGTGTGTTACTTGATTTCCCTTTGAAGTGGAATGAAGTTGTCCAATTGGCCATATGCTGTGATTTGCCATAGTTCCGAGTAGTTTCTGACTCCTTGTAGAGCAGGTTAATCTCTCTTAGTGAGCCTACGATTAATCGTGTTTGATCCTATATGGCTCAGATATGCACCACCTTTAAAAGTACCATTAAACTTCTGAGGCATCTTGTTTTAAGCCAGGAACAATAGTTGCACAATAGAGATGCACAAGAACCATTTGGCCCTGCAAAAATTGTGCACTCACATGATTAGTGAGGCGTGGTATTAAATTATTCGAGCTTCCTGCATAAATATATACCAAGAGGAGCCTTGTAACTGGAGATTTCGAATATAGTTTTCCTCTTCATGGGAGGAAGCTGCTGTACATCAGGCCTGGAGCATTCCTGTGGATCTCTGCCCAGCTGAAGGTCTGTGCTCCTCGCCTGTGCTGCGCTGTCCCTCACCCAAAGAAATGCCTCCTCCTGTTTTATGGGTGGACTTTGCAGCTCGGTTGGAAATAGAAACGCAGTAAACAGCAAGTGTGCCTCAGAAATAACCCCAGCAACAGAAACTGTCACTATTTCAGCTTCTTTCCAAAGCCCCTTCTTGGGGGCCTGATGTGCAGCTGCATTACAAGCGCAGTAACACAGGCAGCAGTGCTGGCCCTGGAAAATATTGTGGTACAGCGCACAAATATCTGTAGAACCTTGTTTGTGTGTTTGTGTGCTTATGTTTAAGATGCAAACTTGCATTTAAGTGTGCTTGGCTCCCTGCAGTATATAGCTGCAGAGCTATTTCTGAGATCTTGGAAGAGATGGGTTTGTAGTCTGATGTTTTTTACTGTGTTTTTCTTGCCCTGGTGTTTATTAACATCTTCCCTGATGCCCAGTTACAAGGGATGGCAGCATAAAAGTTTACGTGAAAATACATTTCTCTGTAAGTGCTCTATTCCTGTGATTCCTCTGCAGCTTTAAACCAAAACCAGTTCCATCCTGTTTCATCTTTTACCCCTCAAACCCCATAGGCAGAGAGGAGAGAGATTTTGCTTCCCTCTAAGATCTGCCTCATCCTTTCCATTTCCAGCCCTGGGTTGCTGGCTGGAAACAGCACTGCTTGCAGTGGCACAGCCCTTGACTCTGCCTTCTTCCCTCTGAACCCATCTGCACATCTGAAAGTCTCCTCGATGACCACTGGTGACTCGAAGCACTGAAACAGGAGGTTAGAGTCAGGGCCAACGATCTTCTTTTCTGCTTGGCTCTGCCTGTGCTGGGTCTGGTAGCAAGGCTCTGGCCACGGTTCAGTGCATTCAGGGACATGCTGGACACGAAGGATTTGCCTATCACTAAAAGAGCTGCCAGCATCAGTGGCAGCCAGCAGTGCTTTGGGCCAATTGCATTTTGCTGGGCAGAGAGCAAAAAGAGGGCAGATGGGAATATGGAAGGCAGCTTGCTAGGCTGAGCCAGGAAGGATGGGAACACTGGGCTGCTGAGAGATGGGTCTGTGGCAGAGGGATGCTCCATCTTCTGGCTCCTGCTCCTTTTCTTAAGGGTTTGGTGTAGCTCTGTGAGCTTGGAGCCACTCCTGCAAAACAGCCATATGGCAAGGGCTTTGTCAGGGGTGTGCACCCTTTCTTGTCTAAGTTATTAACGAGGAGGTTTAGTAATTGCTTCAGAACAGGTTTGGAAGGTTCTGTTGTAATGGCTTTAGTTAGCAGCGTGGCCATCCACTGACTTCCCTTTGTCCCCTTCCACAGCTGGGTGTGTGGGATGCACCCAAATGCTGCCATGAAAGCTGTCTCTGTCCAAAAGTCTGCTTCCTTTCCCTTATAGAGCTTTTTCCCTCTGCAGTGCAAGCAGTACATTTACCACATTGAATTTCTTAACTTGAATTGTTTTCACAACTGTGCTGATGCCTTTGGTTAGCCAAATAACCTGAAAAGCCAGATTTCGTATAGCAGTGCCTAAACAGAGCTGAAGAACTGGTTGTTGTTTCTTTTCCTATGCCAGCCCAACAGGGCCTCTATGCCCTTGCATTGCCAGAGCTCCAGCAGATCCTGGGATGTCTGGAGAAGCAAATGTGGGAGCTACATGCACCTGAGAGGGGATTCCTGCCAGCATGCCCACAGTCATGCTTAGCCTCTGGTATGTTGCTGTGACACACAGCATTTTAGGAGTGCTAATTATTATTTCTGGTACCCTAAGCACTGAATATATGCTGTCTGCCGCTGTGAAGACAAAAAATACAGTCCTTTTCCTAACCACTTCAAAAGGAAATCTGCTTTCTGCTTAATTTCTGCTTAAAAGGGAACTGTTGTGAAGAACACAGTTGTCTTTTTTATTTTTAATTGTTGCTTTGTTGTTGACTTTCATCTTCTTTACTGAGAGGGAAGTGCATCTACGAGGATTAAAATGATGGTAGCTGGGAAGGAAAGAGTAAAGCCAGGAGTAGGTGCAAAGAGTGTGTTTACAGCTGCCCCGTGTCCTGTTTTCCTCTGCTCTGGGTCTGCTTTCCATGAATTAAACCTTTTGTAGGTGAAGCAACCTCTGGGAATGTTCAGGGTTGAGGGTTTGTGTAAGTATGGGTGCATGCCTGTGCACATCTGTTGACCTGTGATGTTTTGTGATTGTTAGGAACCTTTTGGCTTTTGTAAGCACTTGATACCACTTCTCTCCAGGTATTTCTTTCTAACAGGCTCCTGCTGTGAGTCACTGATGTTGGTGGCTTGGTCACAGCGGGAGCAAAAACTGCTTCTGCGTGGTGCAGCGCAGTGGGAGGGGATGTGGCCTTGCAGAAACGTGGGGCTCCTTCTAGTCAAAAAACCAGCCTGTAAAAATGATGAACTTCTCTTCTGCCGTCCCAAAGTCTGACAGTTTTGTATAACTTATGAATTAAGCATCTGGGAGGTGTATATGTATTTTTTTCTTCTAACAGTCACCAAACCTGAGGCAGATAAGCTGTTGAATAATTTTCAGTCATCCATTGACACTGAAGGAAGTCGGAGCAGATCCCTGGAATGTCTGTCTTAACAGAAATGGCTGAATTGCCATTAGTGTTAGCGAGATCAAGGTGCCACCCAGTGCTGTGCCTTAGCCACGAGACTTTAACCTTAAACTCCATGCAAAACAGACAGGACCTTTAGTGCAGAGGTCTCACTGGAAAGATCCCGGCAAAGTAAACAGCGTGACACTTAATTTATCTACCCCAGCAACATGAAGGGCTCAGTCGACCTGATGGGATCTGTGGTTCCAGGGAGTCTAGGTATTTAAAACCTGATGCTCAGCCTGCTAAGCTATCCCCTGCAGCTTTCCTTAGTGCATAAGATATGAAAAAATCTCCTGTCCTGCAAAACAGATATTAAATTGGATACTCTTTCCCCCTGCCACGATAAGAAACGTGGCAGAGAGATGCGGGAAAATGGAATGCTGCTTAGAAAGAAAATATATTTGAATCAAACATAAAAATTGGCGAGATAGGAGGATTTTCAATGCTGGTAGCAATACCCTCCCCAATGACTTACTGAAAATTCAACTCTCCCTGTAGTTTTTGCACTGGATTGTGAATAAAAATGGTTGTGATTGATGAAGCGTTTGGTGTCTCACTGTAAGTTGGTCAAGAGGGACTTCTAAATCACCCAAATGAAATATTGCATTATCATGAACAGTAATATGTAACTGTTAAGTATGCCATTGCTTATCATAAGCTCAGGCTCCTTCGGAGCTCTACCCAGCAAGCAATCCGCGAGCGCTGGAGCAGAGCTGCCATGCCTGGCCCCTCCCTGTGGGACGTGTGAGATGGGGCAGGAGCAACCTGCTGCACCTGGGGGCTCCTCAGCCTCACGGGGCAGGGACAGCGAGGGCAGTGGGAGGAGGAGGGGTCTCTGCGTTTTGGTTGTTGAAGAGGCTGGATGGAGGAAAGGGCAGCGCGCCTTTGTGTGCTGGAGGGCACGGGCCGTGAGTCGGATGGGGAAGCCTTGGCCGTGGGCTCCTCGCTTCTCTATTCGGCCTGTTCTGTTGTTTCACTACATGTCGGGTTGACGGTTGTCAGGTTTTTTGTGCAAAGCTTTTCACTAGTTCTGTGCATAGGATAGACTACGAGAAAACACTGCTAGCGTTTCATGGAGAAACCAGCATCGTAGCATCAAAAAAGCCCGCTTTTTTTTCTAATTTCTTTGCTTACACCAAAAAATAGATCAGTGCTGTTTCTATTTAAAAATAGTTTTGTTTTTTTTTAATGGGTTTTTCTTGGTGAAAAGCACTGTTGTTCCTCAAGTGAGAAAATGCCAAGCTGGTCGGGCTGAACGTATCTCTGTCTAGAAGACATAAAGACCAGGCAGCCATTTCTCAGAAAAGGATTAGAGAAATAAATGCTTCCTGGCTGTGTGAAAACACATTTAGAGCCAGGTGGTTGGGAAACCTGAGGATTTTCCATGTTTTGGGGCTAAAATGTGGAAATGTGTAAAGTGATGTGGTAGTAAGAAATGTGGTTTAATGGGCAGCATTGTTGGTAGGTGGATGGTTGGACTGTATGTGGTCTTCTCCGTCTTTATGACTCTGAGATTGCAATGAAAGCATGGACTTTGCTTTGGGCATAACTTCCCTGTTTGATCTCAGGTTGGTCAAGCTGCAGATCTACAAAACATTCCTACACTTGAACTGGAAGAGAGCTTCAGGCTCCTCTCTGGTGGACAGAGCCCTCCCCCGGAACAGGCTCCATGCTCAGGCGGTGGCAGTACCTCTCCTCCCTGCCTCCTTGTCCTCCATCCTAAACCCAGCTTTGGGATAACGAGTGGGGCCACACAACAGCTCCCACTTATGGCATTCTCAGCCTTCTTTCCATGTCTGTTCAGCAGCATGGGGGAGCTCGGTGGCTTCTTGAAGAATGGGTGGTTGCCATGGGTAGCTCTGTGGTTTCCCTGTCTCTTGTCTCAGGAGCATCTCAACGTTTTGGGCTGAAATGTTTTACAAGAATTCGGCCTGTGGCAGAATGCCCAGTAAGGAAAAGTTCAGTGCAAACGATTAACATTTGGCAAATTCAGTAATGGCTGAAAATAAGGTCATTAAGATGGGACGTGTTGCATTTGGTGGTTAGTGGTCACAGCTATGGGATACGTATCTGGAAATGAAGGGAGGCACTGCACAAGTATGCATGTGCCATACTGTGAAATACTAACACACGAGCAGTGTAAAGCTCCAGAAAAGCCTTGCCCCTGCCTTGGACCCTGCTGGTGCCATCTGCTCTGTAAGCAGTTGTTGCACTTGGGACAGAAGAAAAAGAAGTTCTTCTCTTGCACGTGGGATGCGCGTCACTGCTTGCTTCTCAGTGGGCACGAAGTCCTCGGGGTTCTCTCCACATCTCCAAGGCACGGAAGACAATTTTTCTTGCTCACACCGATTTTATCATGCATTTGGATACAGACTGCACTTGGCTGGGTTGGGGCTTGCTGCGCAGAGCAGCCAGCCTGGCCAAAGGTCCCCCATCTCAACTCTTGCACTGAAGCTGAAACATTCATTAAACTTCTGTTTGAATAGGAAAGTTTCGCATTTTCTTGACAGAACAGATTCTGTGGCTACTAATTTATTACTGCAATTTAAGAAACAGACGTCTGTCTGACATGTGCCACATAGTTCGATAGGTCACCAGTGACATCATACTTAAAATCGTTATCTTTGCAAACTGTGCATTTTGGGTAAAAGCTTTTATTTATAGTCAGTCATTAAAATTGAGACCTGATATTTACTTTTCCTCTGATTAGGTTAAAGAGTGAATATGAACAGAAAGTACCCTTCTGTTACCACCAGGCAGTTTACAAACTGCTATTCACATGCAGCCTTTTCAAAGGAATTATGTTAAATCATTATGGGCTTAGATGGTATGTTTCAGTTCGTACTTTTTTTCATTGCTGAGGCTGATCTGTGCCATAAGGGATATATTTTATTTCCTCCTGGTTCTGTGTTGATTCTTGGCCTTGTCACAGAGCAGCTGGAGGCTGAGGTGGAAGTGTCAGATTGGAGCCCTGTGCTGTTTGCAGCATTAAGACGCTTTGGGGGTCACCTCCTTCAGCTGAGCCCCCAGAGCCGAGTGGCTCTTTGATAGCTGCAGTGGAAATGATTTCTGATGAAAAATCATACGTTGCAAGTTGGCAGCACTGCCCAGTATACTTCCTTAATATTAATGATTTCCCCCCGCCCTCCAGATCCTACAGCTAAGATCGGTGGCCCATTTCAATTTTTATTGAAACAAATAAACCCAATAAAAACACTTACGCAGAGAGCTGAAGCTCCTCGATAAAAAAAAAAGAAAAAAAAAGTATATGTATAAAAATTACTCTGCATTGAATTTATTGATTTATTTATTTACTCCAACTAGAAAATTGAGTATTGTGTTAATGTATTTTATAAGACTCACGGTGCTCGATGAAATGGCTAATTTATTTTAGCGTATACATAAATAGCTGGCAATTTTCAGTGAGACAGCCTAATGAAAATGATGCTATGAAATTGTCTATACTATGAGGAGTGATGGAGTCAAGTTATTATTGGGTGAGTGCTGCGTGGCAGCGAGCTGGCCATCATGTCTTTGAACTTTTGAACTGCTACTTGGTCGTGTGATTGATTGGTTTTGGGATCGGCGCGCCGAGTTAACTTCGTATTTTGGTTGGGGGAGCAGATAAGCAGCGCGCCGCGTGATTTTATGGATGTTTAGTTTAAACAAGATGGTTGGAAAATTTAAAGTGTGTTAGCAGAGCAGGCTCGCGCCATAGGGGAAGGCAGAGAGATGCTCGTAGGTACCATTAGATGTCAACACTGATGTTGCGATTGCTGCAGATGAGCTGAGTACGAGCGAATTTGGCAGGGGCAGCATGCATCATATTGGTAAGAGGAATGTTGCCTTTGTTCTGTACTGAGTGTGCGATCCCGCAGCGACTTCGCCCGCCTTCAGCCTCCCCTGGCCGTGCCCACGCTCTGAGCGCTGCCCCCTCGGCTCCCGCCCGGCGCTCCGGAGCTGTTTGCCGCCCGTGGGCCGCGGCTCCGGCGGCCGCCTCGTCCCCGCTGCGCGATGCTGCACTTGTTCCCGGGCTTGGGCCGTGATAGGGCCGTTCGGGCAGCGCTGCTCGGCTCTCAGCCTTCGCCGGCTGCAGAACTTCTGCGGGAACCTCTGCGCGGCGACTGCGCCGAGCTCTGCTTCTGATTAAACCGAATAACCGACACCTGCATTTTACCATTTGCTTCAAGTGCTTTATCCCGTAAACCCGGCGATTTCCGAGCTTCGCAGCCCTCGCTGCGTACAGCCCGTACCGCTGCGCTCCGCGCCCGCGGGCGGACCGCCGTGCCCTGCCGGCCCGCTGCAGCCCCCGGCCGGGCTGAGGAACGCGTGCGGGCACCCTTTTGTTTTTTGCAGGGATGAAAGTGACATGGCTTTATTTGGCTCTTCAACGCTCTTCCCGTGCCCGAGCCGTTTGCAGCAGGCTGGCAGCGAGACATTTGGAAGCTGCTAGCACTTGCCTCTGCCCCCCCAACAGCCCCCCCCCCCCCCAATATATATATATATATGTTTTTTTTTAAATATATATATCTAATTTAAAAAAACCCAAAACCCTAGAAACAAAAAAAAACACGGCCTGTTCAAACCAGAAACCAGAACTACTGGAACAGGCTAAAAACGGGGCTGACACCAACACTATTAGCTGAAAAAAAATTTCCATTTCATTGCAACTATGTTATTGTTTACTTTGCCATACACATCCTAATATGGTTACCTCCCTGTCAAAGCGGCCGAGCCGGGCTGAGGGGCCCCCTCGGGGAGACGCTTCCAACTGCTGCTCAGACAATAAGAAACAAACGGCGCAACTCCACAAAAGGCTGCCCGGAAAAGAAGTGTCAAATCCATCCCGCGGAACTCTTCCCGCCGCCTCCCGGCCCCGCGTGTACGTAAAGCTGCGCCGGGGCGGCCGGGCCGCGGGCTTCGCTGCTGGGAGGGGTGTGTGGGGGCTGGGGGGCGGCGGGGCGCGCTTTTCTCCTCGCTCCGCTCCGCGCTCCGGCCGCGCGGAGCCGAGTGGCGGCGGGCCGTGCTGAGGCGGGCCGGCTTGTGGCGCCCCGCGGCGGAGCGGCCCCGCGCCCGCAGCGCCCCGCCAGGTGCCGCCCTGCCCCGCGCCGCCCCGGCCGCAGCCCCGCGCCCCCCGGGCCGCCCCGCCGAGCTCCCGCGGCGTGCCGCCTGTTATCTACCGCCGCCAGAACAAAGGTAGGTTGTTCGACTCGGCGCTCCGGGGGAGGGACAAGTTATTTTTGGAGGGTTGGCTTCCCAGTGCATGACTGGTTGACCTAAAAGGAGGCAAAAAAAAAAAAAAAAAAAAAAAAAAAGACGAAGAAAAAAAAAAAAAAAGAAGCCCTCCATGGAGGCGAGGAGGGAGCGAGCGTGCCGGGGAGCAGCTTCAGGGAGCGGAGTTTTATTTTTATGCAAGTTAAAGACGCCGGAGCCCCCTCCTCCCGCCCCCCAGCATGCCCTGCCCTGCTATGTCGAAAAACGTGCGTTGCTAAAATACTTTCATCTGTGTGCTCTCTTTTGTTCTTCTAAGTATTGATTATTCTTACTATTATTTTTGCATTTACGATTGGATGGGCACGTATTCCTCTTAGCGGCTCTGAATTTCTGTGAATTCGAAATGAACCGTTCCAGGGCTGTGGAACGTGAGGGATATTTTTACAGGAGGACTCCCAACTTTTCGGGTGCTGTAACATGAAGGCTGCTGTGGTCGCCCATGTGCCCCCCAGGACTCACCCTGTTTCCCAGGCCACCCCGCCGTGCCTTCTCGGCTCTCTTTCCTTGAAGGCTCTCTGTGATTTGGCTCCGGAGGACGGTTTCTCTTCCTGCAAACGGAAAGGCTCTGAGGCTTTGCCGTGCCTCTGGGTTGGGTTTGGAGGTGCAGGGAAACGCTTGCACAGAGCAGTGACACAGAAGCACGGCGTGCCGAGGGGAATCAGCCGGCAACCTGTCCGCTCCTCTGCCAGAAGTGCAGCAAATTCATAATGCAGTGTGAGAGCGAATGGCTGCATGGGGATGGATGCACCCGGCATTATGTAACTCAATGAGAAATGCATTGCTGTTGTAGGAGCGGGCATAAATAGCACAGCTAGATAAGTGAGGAAGGGCACCCTTCATCAAACCTGTGTTACGCAGCTCTGCCTTCAGTCCCCGCTTCTCACAGGGCTGAAGGAAGGAAGCAGCTTCTGCCTAAACTGAGCACTGATCCCAAACCTTCTCAGTACCTGTTGTGGACTTGGCAGCAGAGTTGGCTCTTCCTCTTCCTGCCTCTGCTGCCAGCCTCCCCCAATTGATTTTGGGATCTCTGTGCTTTTTTTAAGGAAGTCACAGTTCCAGAGCAGAACCGGGCAGCTCAGCTTTTCCTCCTCTTTTTTTTTTTTGCCCTGCTTTAAATGTTATTCCTTAGGTACTCGCACATTTCTGCTCTTTGCCTGTTTATTTGTGTTTCTGCTGAGCTGTTCAGCCTGACCTTTGCTGGGCAGAAGCCTTCTGAAAATGTGAGGCCGGGTCAGGCAATGTCAGTAAACTTCTGCATTCCCAAACTTTTATCCTGTAAAACTGGGAATGTTTTTTTCTGTTGTTGTTTTTTTTTTAATCGCATCTCATTGTGGTAGACACAAATAAATGTGTATTTTAAAAATCAAGGGATGTGTTTTAAAGCACATTTCTAGCTTTTGCTTTTTGGGCCGTGTAGGGGATGGTAGGAATTAGTGGCCCTTAATTAGACGTGGAGATATTCACATTTTGCAGGGATTTATGTTGGAACGTGGAATGGCGGGTGGCTTGTTTCCTCATTATGAATACTCCCTGCACATAATGAGGTTCATCATTAGTTGATGGAGTGAATTTGCCCTAGCTCTACCTTGAAAGGCACATAATTTACATACTACTTCAGAGCTTAGGCTTTAATGGATTCCTCGATGAATAAAATGAAAAGCTACTTTCTTTAAATTTTTGAACAGTGTTTTGATAATACGGATTTAATAAGACATTCAATTTCCTTGTTAAGTATATTTGAAAGTGCATTCCCAATTTTAGCACCAAATATATTTCCCGGTGTCGCCTGCCATAACTCCGGGCAGCAGCACCAGGCCCAGCGGAGCACTGCTGGCGTTTTGGGGACGGAGCGGTGCAGCTCCGGGTGCTCGGGAGCCCCTGCCCTCTCTGTGTGGTGTTAGCACTGCTCTGCTCCTCTTCTGCACTTGCTGTGTGCAGCTGTGCTGATTGATCGACACAAATGCGTCGGCGACTGTCAGCCTGACAGTGACAAACCCGCCGGTCCCACCTCCCTATTTATTTTAATGAGAGAACAGCAAAAACTTTGCCGGTGCAGTTCTGCCTTGGAAAGCGCCGTGGAGATGTGGTCAGAGCAGGTGGAGCTGCGTGCTGCCCGGCGTGCTGCGGTGTCACACGGTGTGGGCTGCTGGGGATGGAGTGACACGGCCCTGCTGCAGGGCAGGAGGCACGGATGGGATGCTTTATTACCTGGGAGCGATGAGCATACATTACCATTAATAGAATAGTCGGTGTCATTCCTTTTTAGGCAATTTACCTCCGCTGCAGACCTGTCTGCTTCAAAATCTTTCTCTGTTCTAAAACATATATTTGTTTAGGGAGTTTTCATTGAAGTGTACATGACAATTACAGCTGTTCATTAACAAAATTGGGTATTTGTTTTAAACTTTAACCAATCACTTTGATATGCTAATTATGGTGTAATTTAATTTGAGCCCTGTAATGATGATGCCGTTATTATGGACATAAATGATGCAGTTAAGCTGAGAGTAATCTCATTTGCATACTGTACATGCCAGTAAATTAAGCCCTTTCTTCGACTGCTTCAGCTTTAATTTTCCACTTCTTTTCACACAGCGCCTTTCAGCCGGTCTCTCATAAGCCCACTTTGTAAGAGCGCTGATGACTGTTTGATGTGGAGAGTTGCTGCACCACAATAATGCACGACACAAGATGTAACATTTAAAGGATTCATTATCTTACTGAGAGTTGCTTTAAGGAGCTGGGATTAGCAGGGGTGGAAGTGTCCTCTGTGGAGTGGTGCAAGTCTCCCAGTAAACCGTTGCCATCTTCCTTCTCCCCCTCTTTTTGCTGTACCCCAGTTCTGGAAGCAGGAGGTGAGGCCTTGCGTGCTGTGCAGGTGTGAGCTGTGGCTGCCTGCCGTGCAGCACGCAGGGCTCTGCTCTGCTCCACCACTGCAGAAGAGCTACTGGATGCGATCTGCAGTGTGCAGATGGGAGATGCCGGGGCCCTGCTGAGGTAGGCAGGTTTATGGCCCGCTACCCAACGTGGCGTACGTCAACGTGGAATTAAAACTTGTGGCGTGGCTTTGTTTCATTCATTGCTGCTTTCTCCTTTCAGGGTGTCTGCTTGGGCTGAGCTTAACATCAGGTTAGTTTTGAATTTAATTTTTAAGAACTGGAATTTCTGTGTTGTTCCGCCTCCTCATCCTAGAGAAATTTGTGGTTTCAGAAGACTAAAAGTCACTGAAACCAAGCAGAGATGAGCTGATGAGCAAGTGCTGACTTAAACAGTTAATCTTTCCCCATTTGCCATGTTGTCATTGAGCTGAAGTATTCTCATTGCGCTGTGGCATACGAAGAAATCATGTGAAATAAACAGGGCTCTTTTTATAGCTGCTTACTGTTATGGTTAGATATTTTCATAGTTTCATACCTCTGGAAGTGAAGCCCGTCCCCAGTTTTTAGCAGCAGTTGGCCTCTCAGAAAGCCATTGTTGTGTGGGTAACCAAGTTAACTGAAGAGCGTTATGAAAACCTTGCAATCCTTTCCTTGCACAGGGTCCCATGACCACAAATAGTTTGTGCCGTTGCCCATAAACACGCAAGTTAACAACTTCCTGGGTGAGCAGCGGGAAACTGCCGATCCCCAGCGCACGCTCTCCACTCCCACCCCCACCCCTTTACGGTGCATAGCAAGTAGATGGGAGGTCCTGTGCTTACCAACTGCCCAGCGCTGGGTTTTTATGGTCCTCACCTGCACTTTGTCTCTTTGTGTATTTCTCACGTGCTGTTTTGTTTTCCAGCAGGCATCCCATGATAGCCAAGCCTGCCCTGCTGAATTTGTACCTTCATTTCTGTGTCAGGAGCACAGAAACCATTCCCACAAAGCCCCCGCTCTTCCCACCAGTAGGATTTTAGTTCTCCTGGCATCCCTTCCTAATGGAGAGCGTCCATGGAGACAAGTAAAAGCATGGCTCTCTCGTTTAACAGGCCCCTTGTGTTCTCCTTGATAGGACAGCCTGGAGAATGACATGCCAGCCCGTTCTTCAGGGTGGACAACAGAAGTATGTAGTATCAGATCTCAGGGCTCGCTTCCAGCACAACACGTGCCCAGAAGAGGAAAGGTTCTCCATGTCCGTTCTAGGAGCCTGTGTGCTTAAGCATGGCTTTGTGTGCAAGTGCACAAGAGACAAATGCAGCAGCATTTCCCTTGCTCCCTGTATTCAGAGCCCAACCAGGAGCACGGGCAGAGAGAGAGCTCTTCAAAAAATGGGGCAGTGTGGGGCGGGCTCTCCCCAGCCGCTCCAGGAGGTCAGAGGAAGCCTAGTGTAATGCTGGAAAGCTGTGGTCTCTAAAGCTCCTGAAAAGAGTTCTTGACTTGATCTGTTTTAGCAGTAGCATTACAGTTCAAGCCTTCCTTTCACAGACAATGTACATATTGTATAACGAATACATATGTCATGGGTGTTGTGTCTTCAGCTTCCGTAGAAAGGAATATATTGAGCGTCACTCTCTTGGGTTCTGGAGAGGTACCAGGGCCGGCCAGCCAGCCACGTGAAGGTAGGATGGACTGAGAGGTGGGGCAGGATGGTTGCTTCTGGTGTTTTTAGTGTTTCATGGATATGACGACGTAGCGCCCTGTCCAGGAGCTTCAGTGTTAGGAGATAATATTTCTTTCAAAGTGATTTCAGTATCTCACCCATAAAGGAGCTGTGTTGTAAGAACTGCCTTCAGAAGTGGTTTCAGGCATAGTTTTTCCTACCATCTTCTGTCTTAACAAAGCACATATTCTTCCTCCCCTCACAGGACCTTGTCAGTTCATTCTGGATAAAGAAATCCGTTTATGAAGAAGATTTTCCCTGTATCATCTCCCTCTTTAATCTGATCCCAGATTGCAATTTTCAGTAAGTTTCTCCTTCCGCACTTTCCAACCCACAAGCCTTTTCAACCCAATCAGGTGGGAAATTAAAAGATACCAGTTCAAACGATGTACTGTGCAGCCCTGTTTGAGCATTTCTGTGTAATTCAGGATTGCTGGTTTCAAAGAAATTTTTCACATCAGGTAATGGTAGCTTTCTGCAGAAAGTTATTTCAGGGAGTGTTGAGCTTCATGGGAGACAGACTTCTCCTTTTACAGCTTTGTTTACAAACAGCTTTGTTCTTACCCTTTCCCAGCAAAACAAGTGTTTCTTCACAGAAATACTTTTGGTTGAGAGCAAAGCCACTGAACCTCTCTCTAGAATTATAACTGCACCAGATTAAAGAGCAATTTATCATATGCTAATAAACTTACCCCATCAAAGTCTCGGGTATCAAGACGTAGAAACAAAAATAGGCCTCTGATCTCTATCTCTGTAATGCTTTTCAGCATAGTCTTTTAATGGTAACCAGTGAAAAAGGTGTAGGAATTTGTCTTTGTATTTACCTATAGCTAAGGCAAACTGTTACCTGTCACTGTGCCATTACCTGAGTACTGTGCTGTTGGCCTTCCACATCTGTCTGAACTGAGCTGACGGCAGGTTTTGGAGCGTGACGATTCTCTGTCCCCATTCTTGTGGATTTGTTCATATTTGTGAGCACCTCTTTTCATGGCTGTGGAAATGGACAGGTATTTCTGATCAGGAACCCTGGTAAAACTGTGCCCAACTCCTTTGCTTTCCCAGCCTCAGGAGCCCAAGCAGCTCCCAGCCAGGCTCACCTGCAGCAGCCGGCGATGTTTTGGGAAGCTGAGGAAGTCTGCCTGTTGCTACTGGTCTGAGGTGTACGCAAAATACAGTAGTAGCTGCTAGAGCTTTTTAATCTATGTCTTGTAGTTCTTTTGGCTGCACCTACCTCTTTCCAGCAGCAGATTTTCCTGTGAGTGAGTCGTGAATGTCTGGCTCACCTGGCTGGGCAGACAGAGCAGTGCAGTGAGATTGCGTTGACTGGTTGTGCCCTGAGCTGAGACTGAAGTCTGTCAGGCAAAGCTGTTAGCAAAAGGACTTGGGGACAAACTGCTCTCCTTTGCTCCCATGCCATGTGGGACTGAGCTGACTGGAGCCTCCCAGCCGCTGGCTCTGCCTGTGCCGCGTGCTGGCTTTGGGTGGGAATCCAGCACCAGTTGTGTTGAATTTGGCTTCGCCTGGGCTTCTCCAAATAAAACACTTACCCTAAGGATGGCCTTTCAGAGGTCCATGTTCTTTTTCCAAAGAACTGCAAATTCTTGAGCTGGGCCGCTTGTGTCGTTTCCTGAGACCATTGCTTTTAGGAAGTTGACTGAAACAAATGCTGCTTTCAGGTGCATTGCCTAAGTCAAAAGCAGCTCTGTTTGAGTTCTGTGAAGTTCATCAGGGTTTTACCATCATTAGCAACCCTATGGATCCAGGCAGTGCTCTCCTGTTTACACGGGTCCCGTTGCATGGCCACCTGTGCCAGGTGGACAAGACTGGGCACTGCCAAGTGGGGCCTTGCCTCTTTGCAAACTGGGCTTGCCCTGGGCCTGAGGAGGAACAAGAAGGCTATGTAAGAAAAGTTTCCTAGGCTTCATGCTGATATAAGGCTTGCAGACTATGTTCATCAAAGCTTGGAGGCCCATGGTTTACCTTTGGGATGTTTCTTGTGCTCACTGGTGATGTCTTTTGGGAAGAGTGGGTTGGATCTGGACGGACGTGCTGTGGGAGGGATGAAGGAAGACAGTAAGAAGCAAGGAGAGCCTTTCCCAGAGGATGGGGAGTTTTATGTTGCTTTTTGAATGAAACAAATATAAAAAGGAAGAATGAGATGATCATAAGCTAAATTGGTGCCACATGTATGGGATTCCATGTGTGTGCTGTAAAGGGAAGCCCAGCTCCTGTAGTTTTTCCTTGGAAAATGGCTCTGTTTAGAAGTTGCGTGCAGGATGACCATATAAATGCGGTTAAAGGGCATAGGGTTCTGATGAAAGGGGGAAATCATGAGTAATAAAATAGGAAATATAATTATTGCTACCATTTCAGACCTTGTGGCCATAGAGAATCTTAACAGCTAGACAGAAAAAAAAGCCTTGACATTTAAGAAAAGGAGAGAAAAAATCCCCAGATTACAGCTTGTTGATCTCCACTGAAAAAGAGTTGAAAAGTAAAGATATATTTCCTAGAATCTCTGAATTCCTGAATAAATATTAGTTAGGAGGATTGTGAACACCCTAATTGCTGGCTGAGCTGAATCGCAGCAGAAACTGAGTTACCAAGTTCTGCGCAGGGAAATTTGCAGAAGTCGAGATTGTAGCTGGGTTATTTTCACAAAATGTCCAGCACATATGCTGCACTTGCTTTTATTGTTCACCGTTCTGGTGTCATGTCTCGCTAGATTGAGCTTTGCTACACACCTCCGCCCCCTAACAAACTGGCCCTATATATGCATATAGACAGAATATAAGGAATTAAGCTGTGTGACAGGGAACTTCTGGGTTTTCGATATGCTTGACAAATGTTTTTGAAACATGGTATAAATATACTCTACAATCGCAGTGTTGGAGGGGCACATTTTACTCCCTAAAGAAACGTGTGTCTTGGCTTCGTATTCTTCTGTATTTTTTTCTTCTCCAAATAAATGTTTAATATTTTCATGACACCTATGTTAAGATACTACAGGTTTGGACAGTATATATTCTCAGCATTGCAGAGTTCCTACTGACACACCTGGACAGACCTCACCACCTAAACCCCTCAGGCCGGAGGCTAGCATTCCATGTCCTCTGTAGCCCTTAGTAGGCAGATTCCTCAAGGTAGCATCTCCTGTCCCCCCACAGGTTGGGTTCTAGGCTTTGTCTGACATCAGGCATTTCTCTTCAAAGACCCTTCTGCAGGCTTTACTCAGCCTTGCTTTCTCTTGCTTGGCCTTACCCAGCCTTTTTGTTCTTCCTTGTCCTTTTCACCATGCTGGTTTTTTCCTTTCTGACTTTTGGAGAGCATATTGAATTTCTCAAGGTCTGTCCCTCCTGAACCCAATCCCTGTGACCTGCCTGCATCGCTGGAAATGCCTGGAAAGGAGGAAGAGCGAGCGCAGCCAGGATGCTGCCGTCACCCTTCAGGATTGCAGTCGTGTGCCCAATTCCCTGGCAGAAATGCCAGAGCCTATTTAGAGTCAGACATGTAAATATTCTGCTCAAAAATAACAACATTTTTGAAGAAAAACAATCTCATGGCTGAGTGACCCGGAGGAAAGGGAGCATTGGCTTGCGTTGGGTCTCACCTGCTTTGGTGAGGCACTGCGTTCTCATTGTCCCTTTATAAGCTCCAGATGTTTGGACTAGAGATAATCTGGAGAGCATCTCAGAGGCGTGACAAGGGGGATGGGGGCTTTACACCTGCTCTGCCACTGTCTTTTACAGCCACCTGAACTGGTAAATGCTTCTGTGTGCATTTGGCTTCTTCAGACCTGTGTACGTGTCCCAGCTCCCCAGTGAGCATCCTCTGCATTCTGTGAGCTCCAGTTGTAGCAGCACCCGCCTGTGCTGTAGAGCTGTTGCCAAGCCCTGATTAACTCTGGTTGAGATACACTTGGATCCCTGTGCTTCGTGGGGCACGTGGGGTGGAAGCATGCTGTATGTTCATCCTCTTTGGAAAGAGATTAAGAAATGTTCTCTCCTCCTCCCTCCTCATGTAAGAGTGGGTAATGTTTATTCTTTCTTTATTAACTGCAGACGTCAAAGAAAAAAGACTGTTGCCCTTTGATTTTATTTACAAGGCAAAAGTGAAAACCCGTTTGATCATATCATGACTGTTTAGCTTCAGCTTAAGAGTGGAAGAGAACCTGTTTCCAGGTCCTATCATGTCTAAATATGATTTTGCTTCTATTTAGTTATCTCTGAATTTCAAATGCAGCATCCTTGCCCTTACTTATTTGTCAGTCTGAGTGAAATTGCTTCATGCTCTGCTTACGGAAATAAGCTATTTCAAATGAAATTGTCTCCAAGAACTAAGGAATTTTTGTGGCTGTCAGCCTTGGAGTCATGAGCTTCACAAAAAATGATCCATTATGGAGCAGAAGTGGGTTTGAAAACTTGCTTTTGCTTTCTAGCAGAGAAAGGGGAGATCTGTGGTTTGGTGGACTCTTGTTATCAGCCATGCTCTTGGGCAGGACAGGTCTCTTCCTGGTTTCTTGCAGATCTCTCCTGGTGGGGTATAGCTTCTCGTGACCAGATTGCTCAAGGCTTGCCTGTGAGTGCTGCTCACCTGACGTGGCTCATCATGCAGGTGTGAGGGCAGAGACCTCCAGCAGGCAGATACCCTGCTGCGGCGATGCCAGTGGTGCATTTACTTGCCTTTTCAGGAATCTCTTTGGAAACGTTATTTGTTCACACAGTAATGAGTGGTTTTCAGCTGTCCACAGTTGCTGCTAAGACAGCAGCACGTCAGACGCGGTTCATTTAGTATTGCATTTGTTGCTGGATTTTACCCACTGCTCAGTAATACAAAGCTGGCTCTGCATATAGCATTGCCTGAGTCTTAGGTGTGGCTGTGTTGCACACAAGGTGCTGAACAAGAGAGCTTCCTTGAGGAGGAAATGCCGGCAGGGGCACACAGTGTGGATGTGGGTGCACTGGAGGCTGCACCAGCAGCCTGGTTGGCATGCAGGCTCAGCCTTCTGGCACCGCAGGATGCATGGAGAGGTGGGCTCAGAA